>NC_135493.1:27823382-30323382 GCF_052094955.1 Ictidomys tridecemlineatus | reverse complement strand
CAATTTAAAAAGAGGATAAGAAACAATTCCAGTGGGATGATTTTAACTTGTGAAATGTCCCTGGGATTTTTTCTTTGCTTGCTTTCTTTCACCTTACCATGCCCTGCCTCCCAATACACATATACACTTTCTATAAAACTTGAAAATAGAAAGCAAAAACCCTCTACTGCTGTAAATCATGCAATTAAAGCTGATTACTTATAAATATGAACTTTGGGTCACTGTAAACACTGTTAAAATTAGATTTATTATTACATATTGTTAAATAAACTGTGAGACAGACACACACAAAAAAATAAAAATTAAAAAAAAACTGCCAGATGTGATGGCACATGCCTGTAATCCCAGAGACTCACAAGGCTGAGACAAGAGTATCACAAGTTCAAGGCCAGCCTCAGCAACTTAGTGAAGCCCTAAGCAACTTAGGGCTTGTTTCAAATTTAAAAAATTAACAATGCTGGAGGCTGGGGGCTGTGGCTCAGTGGTTAAGTGCCCCTGGATTCAATCCCCAGTACCCTTCCCAGAAAAAAAAACTTCCCAACACCGCAACTCAAGTTCCTATGTGTATTTCTGTGATTAGAGTACACTTCGTTTGTGCTACAATTTATTAGTTAGAAGAGTCAACCAAGTATCCAAGCCTATGAGGAAGGCAATGGGAAAAGTGGGTAAGTGTTAAGGAGAAAGTTATATATATGCAAATGACCCATCCTAGTTGGAGGAGGTTAATCTGAAAACAAATATGAAATAAAACAGGTACAGTTATAAAGCAGAGAAAGTGAAGAGAATTATAGAACAGTAGGCAGTTTATACAATAGCTTGTTCACTCCTCTCAGTGAATTAATTACAGTATCACCATTGCAACAGGGAACACTATAATCAGGGCAATTGTAGAGCAGCGGGCAGGAGATCATGAATTCAATTCTAAACATGATATATTTGAGAGGTCCATTAGACATCCGAGTGGAGATATTGAATAGGTAAGTGGAGCTGAAGGAGAGGTTCAGGTTAAAGATGAACATCTGGGAAGTATCAGCAAATAGGTGGTATTGAAAGCTGGGGTCTGGTTGAGATCACTGAGGGAGTGAGTACAGACTGGCAGCGAGATACCGAGCTCTAACGCCTTGAAATCTCTAAAAGTCTGAGAGGGAAAAAGGAGCTAGACTCTGAGAAGGGACAACATTTGAGGTAGGAGAAAAATCAGGAGGTGTAGAGTCTTGGAAGTAAATAAAGAATATGTCACGAGAAAAATGGCATGATCATATGTTTCAGATGCCACTGACAGGGTGATTAATTAACATGAAGATAATTAGCCACCAGAATGGTATTTAGTCAGTAAGCTTAACAAACACGGTTTTGAAGGTGAGGGGTGGGAAGGAAAGTCTAACGGAAGTGGGTCGAGACAACCAATATAGACAACTCTTTTTTTTTTCGTAGTTGTCAATAGACCTTTATTTTATTTACTGATTGATATGTGGTGCAGAGAATCGAACCCAGTGCCTCACACATGCTGGGCAAGCACTCTACCACTGAGCCACAGCCCCAGTCTTTAGGCAAGTCTTTTGATAGGTTTTGCTACAAAAGCAGCATAGGGGTGGGGTTATAGGTGGAGGGAAATGTAGAATCAAGGAGGGCTTTATTTTTATTTATTCTAAGACGACAGCATCTTTGTATCCAGCAGAAAATCACAAAGTATTTGGAGTGAATTGAGGGGAGAGATTGTGTGTGTGTGTGTGTGTGTGTGTGTGTGTGTGTTTTAACAAGGAGTTTAGAGGGAGGTCTATAGACATTGATACAAGGTTAAGCAGAAAACGAAACAAACAAAAAAACGTCAAGAGTGGAGAAAGAATGTGTAGGGAGGATTCTGACGGTAAGGGAAAAGCCACTAAACTTCAGTGAGAGGTGGCGCCCAGATGACAGCCGGAGGAAATTCACCTTCAAGGACCCACAGACTAAGCCGGGTGCGAGCGCCCGCCTGTAATCCAGCGACTGGGGAGGTAGAGGCAGGAGGGTTACAAATTCCAGGCCAGACTGGGCAACTTGACGAGATCCTATCTCAAAATAAACTGGACTGAAAAAAATATTAAAAAAAAAAAACTGGACTGGAGATACAGCTCATTGATAAATCGCCCGTGGGTTCAATCCCCAGTACCCACCGGCTCCCCTCAAAAAGAACCTGCAGTGAAGCACTGGGTTCGATCCTCAGTAACACATAAATATAAAGATGTTTTTTAAAAATTTTTTTTAAAAAGAACCCACAGACTCGCTCCTTGCAGACGCCTTCCAGTTCGCGACTACTCACCTAGAACCAGGACCATCTGGCCGCACAAACAATAGTAGACGTGGAGAGGCTTCTCGCCGTCGTCATATTCCTCACGGTCCCGGGTGTCGGAGCAGACAACCGACCGGGACACTACTTTAGGCATAGTTCCCAGAGGCGGCTAGATACCTCAAAGACAACGAAGAAAGTAGCGCAGAAATGACGTCACAAGCGCGCCGCACCTTTTCTCTCCAAGCAACGTTGAGTCACGTGTCAGTAGTAGTCTCAAGAACTTCCGGGCTGTCCCATCAGGCTAAGATTCGCGGGGGCTCACTCCAAGACTCCCAGAACTTCCTTCACCTCCGCTAAGTTAGCTGGGACTGCTTTAGTTGTGACATCTTCAGTATTATTTAAATAATTTATTTAAATTAATATATGCTCATGGATATTTAAATTATACATGTGTGTGTGTATATATATATATATATATATATATCCTGATATAAAAAGGACTGTACATTATACATTATATATGCATAATACAGATTTTTAGGTGTGTCTATGATTTTTTTCTTTAATGGTACTGTTCAGGATGAGTACCTAATGAAGCATATATTCATTAGATATGATTCATATAAAATTCATTCTTGGGGGCTGGGGTTGTGGCTCAGTGGTAGCACGCTCGCCTAACACATACGAGGCCCTGGGTTGGATCCTCAGCACCACATAAAAATAAAATGAAGATAAAAAAAATTCATTCTTTATATTCACAAAGTTGTTCAACCATCATTATCTAATTAATTCCAGAACATTTTCATCATCTCAAACTATATTATTAATACCTATTAATAGTCACTGCCTGCCTCCTTCCCAGTCCCTGGCAAACACTAGTCTACTATCCTATGGATTTTCCTATTCTAGTATTTTATATAAATTGAATTATATAACATGTGATCATTTGTCTGGCTTCTTTCGCTTAGCATGTTTTCAAGTTTAATCCATATTGTATGACTTCATGTCTTTTCATGGTTCAATAGTATTTCATGACATGGATATACCATATTTTGTTTATACATTCATCAGTTAATGAATATTTACCTTGTTTATATTTTTGGCTGTTATAGATAATGCTGCTATGAATATTCATATATAATTTTTTGCAAGGACTACTGTTTTCCATTCTTTTAGGTGTGTACATAAGAGTCAAATTACTGGCTCAGAGAGTAAGTGTGCATGTAAATTTTTTGGGGGAGAGGAGGTAACGGGACTAAACCCAGTGGCACTTAAAACACTGAGCCATTCCCTCTCCCTAAGTTGCTTAGGGCCTCGCTAATTTTCTGAGGCTGGCTTTGAACCTGCAATCCTCCTGTCTCAGCCTCCCAAGCCACAGGGATTACATGCATGTGCCACAGTGCTGGCTACATGTAAATTTTTGAGAAACTCCTTGAGGGTTTTTAAAAGCAATTGTATGTTTTACTTCCCTACCAGCAAAGTATGAAAGTTCTAATTTCTCCATATCTTTGCCAGTAATTTTTACCATCTTTGTTATTATAGCTATGCTAATATTTCTTTTTTTAATGTTTTTTAGTTATTGAGAGACCTTTTCATTTATTTATATGTGGTACTGAGAATTGAACCCACTGCCTTACACATGCCAGGCAAGTGTGCTGCTGCTGAGCCACAGCCACAGCCCACTATCTTGGTATTAATTTTCAGCTTTGATTTTCACTTACCTGATAGCTAATGATGTTGAGCATCTTTTCATGGGCTTATTGAGCATCTATATGTTATCTTTGGGAGAATATCCATTCAAATCCTTGACACATTTTAATTGGGTTGTCAGTTTATTGTTGAGGTGTAGGAGTTATTTATATATTGTGTATACTAGACCCTAAGCATGTAAATTATTTGAAAGTAGAGGAATCTTAACAGTCCTATTTGCCCCCAGGTAAAAGGGAACATCATCCACCCTTTCTTCTCCAACCCAGAAACTCTTCCCTGAATTCCTTTTGTGGATAACAGGAACCTGGGGGATATTCCAGTATAAGTAAATTCAGACAATCTATGTTGGATAACTTCAATAATCCAAGTGATGGCACCAGAGTAGTGGATTTTTAAGACAGATATTACTAAAGACAGCAGGAATTTGTGGCTAGAAAGACAAAATGGAAACCAATGGAAATTTAAAACTCTTGAATAAACATAAGAGAAACCCATTTAAGCCTTAGAGAATCACAGTGTTTTCTACTTGGGTTTTAGTCCAGGTTCATCCCTATGATTATATTATTGAATATTATTGATCTTCTACTATGTATCAGGTACTGTGCTTTACACTGGTTTTAAGTGATAAATAACACATAGTCTTACCTGTGGCTTAGTCTAGTGCAGGGTGGGCAAACTTTTCCTGAAAAGGGACTACCCCTTGGTATGAGAGCCAAGAAACAAAATAATTTCCACAAGTGTTTTATTGACAGAATTAAAAATATAATGTTGGCGCTTGTTAACAATTTAATTAACAATGTTAATTTTTTTTGTAATAAAGATCTACTAGTGAGAAGAGGGGAATAAACTTTCACCTACTGTTCAAAGTGAGTGTTCTCAATCATTAAATCCTTCTAATGACAGAAGCCCAGTCTGGAGTGATGCAGTTACCAGCCAAGGACATAATAGATTATGATAGTAGAAGTTGGCAGAGGCAAAAAATAGATTTTCCTCTGGAGTCAGTTGCAAATATTAATCTGTTAAAGTTTATTTGTAACAACATTTCTGTATTTCATCTTTAAATTTTTTTCACACAAATAAATACTGCCCTATACTGATATCAGTTCCCAAGTCTATGATTTCGAGCATATTCATCTCATAGAAGGCATTTATAGAATTCTATTAGAGTATTCTCTTGACCAAAATTGCCTTTTACTATGTCCTTGCATTGAAGATTAATCACTTCCAATTGAAGTTTAGGTAAAAGATCTTCAGTTGAAGTTAAATTGATTTTGAAATACAGAATTTCCTTTGCACTTGCACCAAGTCTGAAAAACACTGTTGGAACTTTAATTCGAGCTCAGGAAATATACTTACTGTAAATTTCTGTAGGAATAAAAAATCTTGATTATTGTTTTTTAACTTTTGACAGCACAAGAATCAATAAAAGCAAATGATGTTTCCTGTGATTCAATGTTAGTTGTCATTGAATAACTTCTGCAATATAAATGTCACATATAAGCACTGTTTTGCCTTATAATTTTAGGTTAAATCCATTAAGAAATATCATTAAGTCTATAGCAAAAGCTAATTTCAAAAACTGTTCAATAATAGTGTCAGGGGTGGTTTTTCTTTCTTTTTTTTTTTTAAAGAGAGAGTGAGAGAGGAGAGAGAGAGAGAGAATTTTTAATATTTATTTTTTAGTTCTCGGCGGACACAACATCTTTGTTGGTATGTGGTGCTGAGGATTGAACCTGGGCCGCACGCATGCCAGGCGAGCACGCTACCGCTTGAGCCACATCCCCAGCCCAAGGGGTGGTTTTTCTTATCCTGAATTTTTTTTACATATTTTTTAGTTGTAGATGGACATAATATCTTTATTTTATTTATTTACTTTTTATGTGGTGCTCAGGATCGAATCCTGTGCCTCATACTTGCTAGGCAAGCATTCTACCACTGAGCCACACAGCCCCAGCTCTTCATCCTGAAAATGTTTAATCTGAGGTCTTAGTTCCTATAAATCTCAATAGAACTTCACCACTATTAAGCTATTGAAATGCTATGGGGGGGCAATTCAGAAATATTCAATGTCTAGCCAGGCACAGGCATGCATTCCAGCAATTTGGGAGGTTGAGGCAGGAGGACTGCAAGTTCAAAGCTAGCCTCAGCAATTTAGCAAGGCCCTAAGCAACTTAACAAGACCCTGTCTCAAAATAAAAAATAAAAAGGGCTAGAGGTGTCGCTCAGTGTTTAAGTGGTTAGGTTCAATCCCCAGTACCAAGAAAAAGAGGGTAGGGGGAGAGAAATATTCAAGCTTTCAAGTTCTAGTTGTGGGTAAATTAAGAATCAGGAGATAGGGAAAATATCCCAGATTAAGTGGGTGGGCCTGATGCAGCAACACTGATCCTTGCAAGAGGGATGAAGTTAGTCAGGGTTCACAGAAAAAGCCATGTGATGACAGAAGCCCAGTCTGGAGTGATGTAGTCACCAGCTAAAGACATAATAGATTATGATAGTAGAAGCTGGCAGAGGCAAAAAATAGATTTTCCTCTGGAGTCTCCAGAAGCAACCAGGCCAGTCAATGAGTTTGGTTTTAGACTTCTGAGGTCCAAAAATCCAAGAGAATAAATTTGTATTCTCTCAAGCCACTAAATTTGTGATAATTTGTTATAGCACTGTAACAAATATAAAACTATATCTACAAAAGCTACAGTGTTGTGCATTGGAATTCTATCAAACCAGCCACAGACCAGGGAACTACAACTATTATAGGCTGTTATAAGATACTGTTTTTAATTTTCTGATTCTTTTAGTCTTTTTTTCTTTTTTCCTTTTCCTTAATTTGTAGTTTTTCTAACCATTGCTCTGTTATGAATTTTGAATATTGTGACAAGTGTGTAGTCCCGTAATATCAATGCACATTGTGATATGCTTAGCAATGCTACAGTATCATTGTGTATCTAATTAACATCTAATTCCATAACCAATTAATCCACATTCCAGTGTACCTCAAAAATGTGACATTCAAGGGCTGGGGTTGTGGCTCAGTGGTAAAGTGCTTTCCTAGCATGTGTGAGGCACTGAGTTCAATTCTCAGCACCACATAAAAATAAAAAATAAAATTTCATCCACAACTAATATATGGCATTCAAAGTCCACTTTTATCTCCTTGTGTTTTATTGATTGATTGATTGATTGCAGCACTGGTGATTGAACATGATGCACTTTACCACTGAGCTACATCTCCATCCCTTTTTAGTTTGAGAGAGGGTCTTACTACATTGCTGAGGATGGTCTCGAACTTGAGATCCTTCTGCCTTAGCCTTCCAAATTGCTGGTATTAGAGGTGTGCGCCACTGCATCCAGCTTAATCTTCTTGTGTTAATGGGATATGTATGCACTTGTAACTTTAAAAAATGCAGTGATGTGACAATAAATGTGACACTCAAAATGCCCTCAAGTTTTACTACGTCAATGCAGTTTGTAGTGCATTGGGCAATACATGGTCACAACTACTCAGCTCTGCTATTATAGCACAAAAGCAGCCACAGACAGAATATCAATGAACAAGCATGGCTGCATCCCAGTGAAACTTTCTTAATGTACATTGATATTTGAATTTTATGTAATTTTCATGTATCATGAAATATTATTAAATACTATTCTTCATTTGATTTGTTTCAACCATTTCTTAGCTTGCAGACCATAGTAAAAAGGTGGATTTGGTTGGTTGGTTTGAATTGATTTCCAATGCACAACACTGTAGCTTTTGTAGATATAGTTTTATATTTGTTACAGTGCTATAACAAATTATCACAAATTTAGTGGCTTGAGAGAATACAAATTTATTCTCTTGGATTTTTGGACCTCAGAAGTCTAAAACCAAACTCATTGACTGGCCTGGTTGCTTCTGGAGACTCCAGAGGAAAATCTATTTTTTGCCTCTGCCAGCTTCTACTATCATAATCTATTATGTCCTTAGCTGGTGACTACATCACTCCAGACTGGGCTTCTGTCATCACATGGCTTTTTCTGTGAACCCTGACTAACTTCATCCCTCTTGCAAGGATCAGTGTTGCTGCATCAGGCCCACCCACTTAATCTGGGATATTTTCCCTATCTCCTGATTCTTAATTTACCCACATCTGAAAAGTCCCTTTTGCCACATAAGGTAATATATTCACAGGTTGCAGAGATTGATTAGGACATGGAGATGGGGGATCATCTCATTCAGCCTGCCACACCATATTTTTGTGCTCTTGATTCAGTAATTCAGCAGCTATATTCAAGGCCCTAATTTGCCCATTTCTCTAAATTCTGATAATCCTAGAGGCAGTAGATGGAAAACAAACTACTAGTTGCCAAGAGGCACACTGTAATAAGTGTTGCTTCTTATAAGTGGTTCTCTGGACTTATCTTGTAATATTGGAGTCAAGAAAGAATTTTTGATTTTATTTTCTTTTGTTTCATTGCTTCATTCTTTCTTTTTCTTGGTACTGGGAGTTGAAACTAGGGGTGCTTTCTACTGAGCTACATCTTCAGTCCTTTTTTAAATTTTTTATTTTGAAACAGTGCCTTGCTAAATTGCTGAGGCTGGCCTTGAACTTTTGATCATCCTGCCTCAGCCTCCTGAGTTGCTGGGATTACAGGGAATGTGCCACCATATCAGGCTCCATTGTTTCTTAGTTGCTATTTAGACTAAATATTATCATTAGAAGTGGAAGTCAGCTAGGCACAGTGGTGCACACCAATAATCTCAGTGACTCAGGAGGCTAAGGCAGGAAGATAGCAAATTTGAAGCCAGCCTCAGTAATTTAGCAATGCTCTAAGCAACTTAGTGAGACCCTGTCTCAAAATTTAAAAATAAAAAGGGCTGGGGAATGTGGCTCCATGGTTAAGTTCAAAGCCAGCCTCAGGAATTTAACAAGGCCCTAAGCAACTCAGGGAGATCCTATCTCAAAAGAAAAAAATAAAGCCGGGTATGGTGGTGCATACCTGTAATATCAGCTACTCCGGAGGCTGAGGCAGGAGGATGGCAAGTCCAGACCAGCCTCAGCAAAAAGCAAGGCACTATGCAACTCAGTGAGACCCTGTTTCTAAATATAAATACAAAAAAAAAAAACAGGGCTGGGGATGTGGCTCAGTGGTAGAGTGCCCCTGAGTTCAATCCCCAGTACCAAAAAAAAAAAAAAAAAAGAAAAAGAAAGGGCTGGGGATGTGGCTTAGTGATTCAGTGCCCCTGGGTTCAATCCCTGGTACAAAAAAAAAAAAAAAAAAAAGGAAGTGGCAGTCATAGGAAAATAAAAGTCTATTGCCTTCATTAAATACTAGAAATATAAACCTTAAAATATAGCCTTATAATTCAATAAGTGATTGTTATTCCATATCTTCCCTAATCCAAAATTCTGACTTCAGGAAAGTCAGAATCCATTCGGCATGATGAAATCTTCATGAATGAAACTTCACAATTTTCCTAGTCATACAATATATTCCCACAATTCACAGTTGTCCCTTTTAGGAAAAATTTCAAATCCTTGCCTGTGGACAATCTGGAATCTCTTATCTTCCCGAGGGTTGAAAGACCTGTGAAAACCCAGATTAATTACCAATACACTTTTTCTTTAAATTAAAAGGGCTTCTCATTTCTTGGCCCAGTCTCTTGAGTGGAGGCCGGGGTGAGGCTTGGCTGTAAAGAGGGTATTTCTTCAAGATGTCAAGGTGAGAGGGGGTGGAAGGAATGCTTGGCCAACAGTGCTATAGTTAGTATGTTCTAGCCTGATAATCGTCTGTGCTGGGAAACAATCTTCTGTGTTACTGCTTGCTATGACAACCCTGCTTCTGATGAGGAATGTGGGGGCACAGTGTTCCTGTGATGTAATTCCATTCTACAGTCAGAAAAAGCTATTCCCAGGGAGATGTCATGGGGCTTCCAAACTGCTTTGGTTCATGCTCTTGAGTTGTCATGATTATACAGTCCAAGGAAGGAAGAGAAAGGGGGTTTCCAAAAAAAGGAGAAGCCCACAACAAATTCAAATACTTTTTTTTCCCCACAGTGCTTGGAATCTCACCCAGGGCCTCACGCATCCTAGGCAAGCACTTTACCACTGAGCTACATCCTCAGCCCCCAAATACATTCATGTCTTGCAATGAATCTCAAACATTTATATTTGGTATCAGAGCTTCCAAGTCCCTTTCATACTCTTCAGGACAGTGTGTGCTGCTTCTCAATAGGATTTATTCAATATATCTCTCTCATGCTCAACTCTTAGAAGTGCTGCCCATCAAACCTAAACTACTGAGCGGGGTTGTAGCTCAGTGGTAGAGCACTTGCCTAGCACATGTGAGGCACTGGGCTGCCAATCTCTCAGCAATAGAGAATTTCTCTTCCATCAAATCCTTCTCACACTTTGAATCTTTCTTCAGGGAGAACCCAGTCCACTTTGAGGGCTTACCTGATTAGGCCAGGCCCACCATGGATAATCTCCCTATCTTAAAACCATCTAATTTGGGACCTCAACACCACACAAAAATAAATAAAATAAAGGTATTTTTAAAAATTCTAAATTCCACTTTAAAAATACTAAATTACCTATCCATGCATTTGAAGGTATTTAGTCAACTTCCATCACTGTCATTTTTCCAGGCTGAAGAACCTCTCCATTAGCCATGCTAATTTGCTTGCTTTGAACTAAAGATCCTCCTGTCTGAGCCTCCTGAGCTGCTGGGATTACAGGTGTGTGCCACCACACCCAGCTTTTGCAGATTTTATTTACTTATTTGTTTGTTTTGCAGTGCTGTGATAGAACCCAGGACCTTGCCAGTGCTGGCAAGTGCTTTACCACTTAGCTATTTAGAAGACTTAATTAAGGTCCCAAATTAGATGACTTTAAGATAGGGAGATTATCCAGGGTGGGCCTGGCCTAATCAGGTAAGCCCTCAAGGTGGACTGGGTTCTCCGTGGAGAAAGATTCAAAGTGTGAGAAGGATTTGATGGAAGAGAAATTCTCTGTTGCTGAGAGATTGGCATAGCTCTAATGATTTCAATTCCTTGCTCAACCATCTTCCAAGTAGTAGACCATGTGGTAAGGATTGCAAGTAGCCTCTAGGAGTTGAGAGTGGTCCCCATTTGTGAGCTGGTAAGGAAATAGGGACCTTAGTCCTATAACTGCAAGAAACTGGAGTTGACCTACAATTCGTGATAATCTGTGATAGAAAACAAATTCCTTTGCTTTTGCACATCTTGCTTTTGTTGATTTCATATGTGTGTGTTTAGTAGATTGCAAATTCCTACACGCAAGGAAAAGGATTTTTAAATTTATTTTGGCATCCACTTCCCACCACAGCTATATGATGCTATTAGAGAGATTTGCCTTAACTGATAAGTTGGAGTTAATAGGAAATACAAATCCTTGACCATGAAGATACCTGGTGTTAAGCAGCAGCTACAATCATTACCATTGTCAAGTGGCTCCTTACTCCCATATTAAAATCTAATTCCTGCATGTCTGATTCCTCCTGGACATCTTCATGTAGATGTCTCATCAGTCCCATGAACTCCATAAATCCTACTCAAAATTCCCTCTTCCAAACTTGACCCCTCCCCCTCTATATGCTAATCCTGATAATGGAACCTTGGAATTCCCACTTATCTTGGGACTTAGCATATTGTTGATTTCTGCTACTCTCTTAGCCTCCACAGTCAATCTGTTGCCAAGTTCTCTCCATTCATCCCATCCACCCCTTTATTGGCATTGTCTGGTTCAGTATCTCTCACCTAAAATGCTGCGAGAGTAGGCTAGCTGCTCTCCTGGGGCCAATCTCTGATTAGCACAGCTCTAATGATGTCATTTTCCTGTTCAACCACCTTCTAAGGAATCCATTAGCTTGAAATTCAAAACTGTCCATGACTTAAGCCTACCTTTCTCATATTTTCTATAATTCTTAAATGAGCATTTTTCCTACCTTCTAAATTATTTTGAATTGACCTTTAAAAACTCTTCTTTAAAAATGTTATTGCTTTTGCAGGTCCACGTACTAACTGTGACTCCTCCCTGAAACCTGCAGCTTTTCCACGCACATCTTACTGTTATTTTCACTCCAGATCCATTATCCTTCCAATTCTCTGCAGTCGGATACCTTGGACTCTTCTGAACATATACTAGCCGCTTGGTTTGTTGAACTGCCAAGGGGGAAATGTGGTTCCAGAGCCAAATTGTGAGTGCCCAGAACTAAAACAAACAAACAAAACAAACAAACAAAAAACATATTGTACTTGCCTTAAGCTCCCATTCTGTCCCTGAGGACACAAAATGGCATTTTATTCGGCTTTGGGGTAATCACTGACCCCTAAATGTTAGGATCACAATCCTGAACATTCATTCTATATAAAAGGGACCCTGGGCCTCCTTTCATAGTCAAGGCGGATTTATTCTTTTGATTTTCCACGATCTTAACCAATTCCCCACCCCCACCCCATCTCACCCCCCCAGCACACCCTACTCCCACCCCCCCCACCCCCGCACACATCCCCCCCCCCCGCCGGCACCCCCTGCCCCCTCCCCCCCCCCCCCGCCGGCACCCCCTGCCCCCCCCCCCGCGTGCACACTCCCATCCGGGTCTCCTATGTTTGCCTGGGATTGTACCCTAGAGTTCCCGCTTTTTGAGAACCGGTTTTGCCTTTGCCCACTGCTATTTCCACTAGTTTGGGATTTAGTGATCTTCTCCTCTCCTCTACTCCTTTCCCCACCCCAGCCAGAGTGTGCACTTTAATAAATGATATGGTCTTAAAAGAAAAAGGAAGAAAAAAAGCAGAAAACTTCCCAGGGTTCGTCTTCGAATTGGCAAGTAGAGACAGACCCGTTCCACCACTAAATCCTTGTGAATTGTAGGCTTCGTTTGTCCCTAAGCTTGCCTCTCACCCTTGACCATCCAGGAACCACTCCCTGCTTCCTAGCTAGGATTTAATGACATAAGCAACTTTCGCTCTCCCCCCGCCCCCGGCTCGTGTTGGTATGGCCTGTCCGGCGTAAGGCGTTCCACCCCCCCTTTCCTTTCAGGTTGGTTCAGCCCCCGTCTACTCCGGGGTGGTGCTTAGCCGGCGCCAGACCGACCCTCGACTTCGGAGAGGCAGTGCTGTTCCTCTGGGTGCTTCCTCCACATCTTCTTCAGCTTCTTCAGTCTCCTCGGCCTCCTTACCGACCGCGGGGACCCGAGACTCTGGTGTATGCCCCACCCCTGACCCTGCTAGAGATATGTCCACCCCGGCTCGGCGGCGCCTCATGCGGGACTTCAAGAGGTAAACCGTCGGGGACAGCGGAGGCCGGGGTCTGCCCGCCGGGGCACAGGGCGGGTCCCGAGGCGGACCGGGTGGGGTGGGGTAAAGGTAGTGGAGGGCGGACGCGAGTGCCGGACTCGGGGGCCCCTGTCTGTGTCTCTAAAGGTTGCAGGAGGATCCTCCGGCTGGAGTCAGTGGGGCTCCGTCTGAGAACAACATAATGGTTTGGAACGCGGTCATTTTTGGGTGAGTCTGCGTTCCCGGTGCTGGCGAGGGATCGGGGAAACCAACCATCTCAGTGTGCTTTCCCGGTCAGGCCCCTTAAGAAGGCGGAGGGTGAAAGGGAAAATGTTTGGGTTTGGTCGGGCCTAGGCGCCACCCCGGAGCCTGTGCCTCGATTAGTTTGGTTCCCGCTGCCGGGGGAACCGTTTGGAGTTCTAGGGGGGCGGGGTGGGGAGTGGTGGAGGTTAGGCGCGGCGGCCTGCCCTGTGTTTCTGAGCCCAAAATGTGTACTTGTAGTGGTTTTCAACCTAGGCAGCCGGTGGTTGACCAGAGGTAGGAATGGCAGACCTTGGATGGCCATCCCCTTAAAATGAACCGGGAGAAGGGAATCCTTTAAGCGGGAACTGACTAGTTTTCTCTGTGTTGCAGGCCTGAAGGGACCCCATTTGAGGATGGTAAGAGAGTTTCTTTACCCACCTTTTAGGAGCTTGATCAGCTGGGGAAGGGGTTTCCAGTCATCCTGCAAGTGCCTCCTACTTAGGAATCTGCTTCTGCCTACTAAAGGCTTGAGTGGAATCCAATGTGTGGCAGGTTGTTTTGGAACTTGTCTGCTTAACTAGAATTACACCTTTTCTCTTGCTTTCTTTTAAAAACAATCTGAGTAAGGCGATCACTTGTTAAAAGGAGTATCATAGCACTGGTACTAAGAATTTTGAGATTTGGGCTGTGATCCTGCCAAATTCAGCTCTTCATTAGAAATACTGAATTAATATGAAGCCAACCAGTTGCTGACAATCAGCAGAGACTCCCAAAGATCATCTAGTTCAGGATTCTATCCCAAGGGCAGGAATTGTATTCAGGAGGTGCTTAATATGTGTGTATTGGATGCTGACTGGATCAAGAATCCCTTACACATAATTATCTGTCTCTACAATCAGGTTGAATGCCTGCCAGCCTCACTACTCTAAGACGACCTTAAATGCCTAATTTCAGTATAATATTGTTTCTTGATTTTAAATGAATTTGTAGTGTGTGCTTTTCATCAAGACTTTATGATCACTACTTAAGGCAGCTTCAGAATTGCGGTTAGCTTTAATTGTATCCTCTTGACCAGTGTCCAACTTATTTGAAGGTACTACATATACCAATAGGCACATTTTTTTAAAAAGTTATTTAGGTTTAATGTTTAAAAACACAAATGTTAATTGCTCTTTAAAAACTCTTTATTTTGAGGGCTGTGGATGTGGCTTAGTGGTAGATTACTTGCCTGGTATTTGTGAGGCCCTTGGTTTGATCTCCAGCACTGCAAAAAATTAAAAACTTTCTATTTTGAGATAATTTACATATGCAGTTGGAGGAACTACTAGTAGAGACCCTGTATATCTTTCACTTATCTCCCTAATAAACCCCTGTTTGGTAACATCTTGAATGACTATACTACAATATCACAATCAGGAAATTGATAAAAAAAGAAAAGAATCTTTTATTTTCTCAATGATTTATCTTCCTTTGGTCACATAGCATGCATGTACATACACACACACACACACACACACACACACACACACACACACACACACCCTTCAGTTTGAAGATGGGAACAAAAACATATCTGCAAACTACATAAAATAAACTTATGGAGTGGATTGCTTTTTGATGCTGCCAGTCCCCAAAATGCTGTGAGGTAAGTCGAGATCAACCAGTTTGATAATTTGCCTCAAATACTCAGATTTCCTTAGGAAACTGGACAGTCACCTGAATACTTTTAGCTTATGTTCTACTTTACCCCCTGGGTAAATAGCACTGTTCTTCAGTGCTTTGATAAAAAGATATGATAGGAGGGAGGGAGGGAGCCTAAGGACATATTACTTTGGTGCAGTTAATCATTTGAACTGATTGGTGCAAGAACTAGCTAGATTTAATTTTTCTCTACTAGATTAGTGCTAGTTTTGTTTTGCACTGAGGATTGAATCCGGGGATGCTTAACCACTGAACTACATCCCTTTTTATTTTTTGAGACAGGGTCTTGCTAGGTTGTTTAGGACCTCACTGAGTTGCTGAGGCTGGTCTTGAAGTTGTGATCCTCCTGCCCTAGCCTCTGGAGTCACTGGGATTACAGATATGTGCCATCACTCCTGACTGGTGCTAATTTTTTTACACTTAAGCTTTGCGTGCAGATTAACTGTTTTTGCTTCAGGTCTAGTAGGCTGTGTTTTCATTGTCTTTTTCCCTCATTTTATTCAGACTGTTTTATGCTAGGCACAGTTTATTAATAGTACATTTGATGGAGGTTGGCTACTTAAAATTTCAAGGGTGCTTCTCTTGTTTTAAGTGGTATGAATTGAAAAGGTACTTATGGAATCCATTATCTACCTGGACCGTCCCTTTTGACATTACTGACTCTATTTTTGATGATGTGTATCTCCATTCTGGCATTACTGAAAGGAATTATTCAGGCTAAATGACAGTAGCCTTCTTAGATTCATTCTGTCAAAGAGTCTGATCTCCACAGATGCCTAGAACTTTCTGTAAAAAATATGTTTGACTATTTTATGAATACCCCTATTTATAGTTGGGGAATTTATAGTTAAGGAAAAGACTGATATAGATAAGTAAACGTAGTTGACTTTACTATTTCCAATGTGTTTATACATATTAAGAACCCTCAAACTACTTTTGCTTCTTCCTGTAAACCATTCACACATGGTAGAAGTTTCTGGGACAGCCAGGCCCTAAATAGAGGAAATCTTAAGGAATTCTTAAAGGTAGTTTGACTTGACTTCATGTAATTAAAGTATGTTCTGAAGAACTTATACTACCAAAACATTGGGTTGAAATACTTCCTCATCAAAATGTTTTGGTATATATTAGTGAATATAAATTATAGAATATAATATTCATTATATCATCTAAAAATTATTAATAGACATGGTAAGGTACTGTATTTGCTTTCATAATACATGTGTTCTTAAGAAGTCAAATGTAAATCTATTGTTTTTAATGAAATCAGAGTCCACTCAGGGTGTTCTTCAAATAAATCCTGTGATGAAAGAGTTTAGGGTATTATCTTAAAAATCATAATTTTCAGTCATCAAAAAAATTTTAAATTACATGTGCTTTACTTTGCCCTTGGGCAAAGTCACAGAGTACTAGCCGAATGGCAGAAAACACCTGCAGGGGGGTTTTCTTTGGCCAAACATGTATTTTCAAAAATTTGGATTTGTGTATGTTTTTATGCAAAAGATACAACCTCTAGTTCAATCCTGTTAGTCTTTATTGCCATATACTAGCCATTTAACACATTCATACAATTTTCCTGTTCTTTTTTTAATATTTATTTTTTTTAGTTTTAAGTAGACACAATGTCTTTATTTTTATGTGGTGCTGAGAATCGAACCTAGTGCCTCACACATTCTAGGCAGCACACTACCACTTGAGCCACATCCCCAGCCCTTTTTTTTAATATATATATTTTTTTAGTTTTAGGTTCCTGTTCTTTATGTATAAATGGATTGTTACTTTCCCTGCAATGTTTTGGCTTCCTCAAAACATTGAATAATAATGAACAAAACCAGTAGAAATTGGGTACAACAGTGATGAGACCCAAGTTTTCAGTTATTTTAAAGCCTTCTAAATACTTTGAGAGTAAGCAGTAATTTCAAATTGTATACTATTAATTCTGAGAGTTTTGAATTTCATAACATTTGTCTAGGTCTTAGGAATTGCACTGAGGGTTGTACTAAAGAGGGTGTGACATTAAATAATGTGGCTAAAAGTATGAAATACCCCCTTTCTAATGTGTACATTCAATAAGAATTTGGTTTTAACTTATGTACAGGTAGACATAAACAGGTTGCTTTACTTCTCAATATTAAAAGCTGCTTTAAAAGGTGTTTGATATACTTCTTATTGAACTTCTAGGCAAGTATTAGGCAGAAAGCTCAAGTCAAGGAATTTGTGAGCCAACAACATGTATATTCAACTTGCAAACCATGAGAGTTTGCTGTATGCCAGAAAGCAAGCACTATTTGATATCTGAATTCATTAATTGTATTTCTTACTGAGATTTAAGACTTTAGAATTATAGTTAAAATAATTTCTTATGTTTATGGAGCACTTATTTTGTGGCACTATGCATATTTACCTTGTTTAAAGTAAAGCTCAATAATGCTTTGGTGAGTGGTGACTGCTACTATTAACCTCACTTTACATATGAAGACTTTCCAGTTTATTTTTATTTACTTTGGTGGTGCTGGAGATGAACCCAGGGCTTTGTACATGCTAGGCAAGCACTCTACCTCTGAGCTCCATCTCCAGCCCAAGGAACTTGAGGTTTAGTCAAGTAGAACACCATCCCTGAGGTTTCACAGCTAGTTAGTAGCAAAGCAAGGATTTGTGCCCAGGTCTTTCTGACTACAAATTTTGTACTTTTACAAACGCTGTGCTCTTCTGATTTTGCTTATGCTTTCCTGATGTTAGGTTTTACCACCTTTAGAGATCATATTTAATAATGGTCTTGATTTAAGGTATGCTGTGAAGTCTGCCCAACTTTAGAGCAATTTCTTGGTTATCAGTCACTTACCTATACTTTAACCAGATTTCAGCATTGATCTTGATGTCTTTACACTTGAGATACAAAAGCTGAAAGTTTTGACTCTTTACCACTTCCACTTTTTTCCTGCATGTTATATGTACTACTGAAAAGGAAGGACTGTGCTTTCTTCCTCAAAAGGAGGAAGATTTAATGACCAGGTGGTGATAAAGGTGGAGTATGTTCTGATGGACTATGGTATGTTTGTCCATTCCATAATATTTTACTTTTTGTCCTTAGTTATAATACATAGTATCCTCATATATGGCTTCCAAAATCAAATAGTTTTTGGAGTGACAATAATTTGGGGGATATAACATGTCCCTAATATGTTGCATTTATTTTGCAGCACTGAGGATGGAACTCAGGGCATTGCACAGACATGCTAGGCAAGCACTGTTCCACTGAGTTTACCCATTCCCCAACACTATGTTTCAGTTTAAAGTATTCTGAGTTTTGGGACACATGTTCATACCAAGGGCAACTTTGTTAGCAAATTGTTTCCTATGAGCTATGTAATAGAAAACAAACTTTTTGGGATTGTTATGTAATAGATACAGCAGTAGAATGGCGATAGTATTCTTTTTTTCTTAAGCAGTAATAAACTTATTAATGGGAACAAGGAGAAAATAAATTGCTGACTCTGAAGGAGCCAGTAATAAATTATGCTCTGTCTAAACTAGGTCCATTGTATTATAATAAATAATTTATTAAATGGACTAGATTAACATTAGTAGAACATGTATTCCCTTATACCAGATAATAACTTCAGTCTTTCGGAAGTTTACTTAAAGAGATTTTAGTCAGGTTGTCCAATTGTGTTCTTGAAATTATTTAACAAACATAATTTAACATTTTGAAGGAGATGATCTCCCCATATCAAAATATCATACAATTCTTGAGTAAGATCCAATTTGTCTATAACTTAGTATATTTTAGGACCTCCTTTGGGACTTAGGGTAACACATATTCAAGACAAGTAATTTATTTTCAGTAGTAGTAAACCAAACAAACATCATGAGAAAAAATAGGTTTGTAGAAGTTATGAGTGTGATATAAAGCAAATGTAATTTTTAAATGGTTTCTGCCATTAATTCCCTACATAGTGTGAATAATAAACTTGATTTTATAGTCAAGTACTATATGAGTCATACTGAAGAGTTTTGGAGAGGGGCTATGAAGTCTGTTCTTAGATTCAATTAAATTTTCATTATATAGTCATTATTAAATAAAAAGGGACCAGTGAACCCTTTTATACTTATATTCCCTTAATTTTAAAAACAACTTGATTTTAGACTTTTATTTCTAGCATTGGTTTTTGACTCTTTGTGCTTTTATTCTTCCTAGTACATTTAAAATCACTGGAGAATTAAAGATGGCAGCTGAATTTGAAGTCTTTCAGTCTTCTAAAGGAAAAAGGCAAAATTTGGGGGCCAGCTTTTTATCATTTTATTTTAAGCATATTTCCAAAATGCAGTGACCAAAGTTATCCTACAGACAGTAATTTTGAATTCATGATGGAGGTATTTTAGTTTGGGAGAGAATAATGGTAAAACAAAACAAAATCACCTTTGGGTGGTGGTTTTTAGAATATCTGTCCTTCTTTAGAGCAATTAATAGAGATGTATTTCTTACCTGATCTGTCTTTCCTCTTTACATCTTTGCATTATTTCAATTAATACTTGAAAAAACTTACATTGTATTAAATAAAGTACTGTTTAACAAAGTGATAAATACATTTTCTTAATCCTTTCTTTTCTAACTACAGGAACATTTAAACTTACAATAGAATTCACTGAAGAATATCCGAATAAACCACCTACTGTTAGATTTGTCTCTAAGATGTTTCATCCAAATGGCAAGTATCACTTTTGATAGTGTTTTAAATGATTGCAATGTTTATTGTGGTGGTATTCAACATTTTCTGTTTATTTATCTATAGTATTTGGGTATTTGCTTACGCATCTTGCCGTTTCCTGAAATTTGAACTCAGTCCCTTGCCATCTTGATCTGTAGTCATAGAATTGAAGCAGTGAAGGTACTTTCCCTTGGTTAGAGGTTAAGCACCTCATAATTTTAACAATTTGTCATTAACTAACAAAAATAAGGATGCTATTGAAGTTTCCTTTTAATGCTAGGCCACATTGGGGTAACCATGTGTTGTAATTATCATTCCTAGCATGTAGAACAATAATTTTCAACTTTTGAATGCATGTCAGAATTACCACAAAGTATGAAAAATACAGATGCCCAAACCCACTCCAACCTACTGAATATTAGATCCTATTGTTTGAAATATTGATGGAAAAATGCTATAGTTCTGTAAGATTCCAACTTTTTTGCTTTTTTCCCCTAGTAGTAAGTTTAGAATAGCTTGCCTTTTTATTTAGACTACTAAAGTATTTTTCATGGTATCAGATGTTTTTTACCTTTGAGACAAGATGACAAGATGAAATCTTGTGAACTCTGAGCTACCTTTTACCATTCACACAGGAGATGTAGTTTACTCTCATTGGGAAGTTAAAGATGGCAGCAGATTGAAATAGGACTTTGAGGAATGAATGAATTTCTCACAATTGTATGGCTATATAGAGACCCTGTTAGAAAATGTGTATGATTTTCTGGATAATAGGGCAGTCTTCAGAAGAAGGAACATGAAGTTTCTTTGTTTTGTACCAGTCATTTTTGATATCCTCGGATCATCCTGATTATTTCACTAGTAATGATTATGATTCATCTTTTTAGGCAGTTAGCTGGGAAGCAGCCTTGGAATCTTTTTAAGCTTCAAAAGCAAAGTATTGCTTTTGACTATTTCTGTCTTGACTATAACGTTAAAACTTTCATGGTCTTAAGTTTAACATTCTTGTTTCTATGCTTAGTCTATGCAGATGGTAGTATATGTCTGGATATACTTCAGAACCGTTGGAGTCCAACCTATGATGTGTCTTCCATTTTAACATCCATACAGGTAAATTTTTCCTTAATGTGACTGTGACCTTTGAAGTGTTTACAAGTTGTTTTTCAAAAGTCATGACTTAAGACCTTTTTATTTATATTTGGTTAAAGCTTATTTTACAGATAAAAGGTAGGCCTTTAAGACCTAAAATCAACAGAAAGCCCTGCCACATGTATATTTGCCTAGCTACTCATGTATTTGCTTAAGTACTCACAATTAATGTAACTCTAGGTTAGTACAGTTATGTTAAAAAGACAGCAAATTTAGTAGTTCCTTGGGACAAATCCATTGTTATTACCTGAAAAACTAGCTGTTTGTCCTGAACACATAACTTTTTGCAAGAAGGAACTAATATTTAATTTTTTTCTCCATAGTCTCTATTGGATGAACCCAATCCCAATAGTCCTGCAAACAGCCAAGCTGCTCAGCTGTACCAGGAGAACAAGCGGGAATATGAAAAGCGTGTTTCTGCCATAGTAGAACAGAGCTGGCGCGACTGTTGACTGAAGGTGGAACAAAGGAAGAGGCTGGGCATAAGAAAAATATATATTGATGTGTTTATCACCTTCTTATTCCTCAATGTCATTACATTTACTTTATTAAAAGCAAAATAGCTGTTCTGCTGTTTCCATCTTCCCTTGCCAAGCTTTTCCTACCCCTTCTACTCTCTTGTTGAACATCAGAAAACACGCTCTATGAAATCAAATGTACTGTACCTGGGTTACTTGCAAAAATTACTAATGCTTAACTCTTTTTTTGTTGTATCTCATCTCCAGCCTTCGGGCATTTATTTGTGTTACTGTACTTTACACTAAGCTTTTAAGATGCATTGTTATACAAATGGTTCTTATGTATAGTTTGAAGACCAGGATTTTATTTTTAACAGAATGATTACCAAAGTGTTTCATACTGGCTGGTCCTTCCCTTGTGTTGGGACTTAGATGTGAATGTGTTTAGAATACAGCCAGCCTGTTTGAGGACAGGGAAACAAATCCACTGTAAACAGTTCTTTGATGCTAATGTCTTGTAATATGAATTACAAGATGGTATTTACTGGTAGAAAATGTTGGAAGGCTTCAGCCAAGGGAGCGCAGCAGGAACTGACATCTACTCCTAGCAAGATACCAACAGCTCACATATATTAGATTTCAGAATATTGGTCTTCTAAGGTTTCTTTTGTTTTGGTTTTTTTCTTAAAGAGGTGTAGGAGCAAAGGAATGGAAACAATCAACAGTTTTTGAGCTAGGGAAAGGTGAAAATCCTTTCATATTTTTAAAGGAGAAGTGTTGCCCTAGAAAAAACTTACAATCCTCCATCTTGTTTTTTAGTTTTAATTCAAGGGCACATATATGTGGCAAACTATTTTCTACTGAAATCTTGAGTTATTGCTGCATACTTTAGTTTCTTCTCGTTCAGTGTTATGAGAACCTTAAAGCCTATGTCTACAATCTTTCTTTGGATATTTACACTTTTAGATATACAAAGCTTATAAGTGAGTTGTCTAATGTTTCATTGTTACCTTTTTGGATTTATTGCTGTTTGAAGTCTAATGTTGCACAAGTAACCCATGTAAAAAAATGTACATTTTTCAAAACTTGTAAATAAAAATAACCTTAAAATTTTGTTGTTGAGGTGTATTTTAGCTTAGTATGAACTTCTGGCATTAATTTCTTTTGGGATCTCATATATAGTCATTCCCCCTTTTAAAATAAATATTATGGTATTACAGTATACTATTTCTGGGGGTAGGTAAAAAGTAGACACTGTTGGAGAAAACCATATTAACGTTTTTTTTAAAAAAATTTCACAGAATAGAAAATTATCAAAAAGTTCCTCCAGTGTATATTATGGCCAACCAAAGGGAAGAGAATACACAAACCTGGGCATTTACCAAGAGACTAAGATCTAACTTGTTGATCCTGACATTCTACCTCTTAAAAAGCCCTAGCTTAAAAAGAAATAGTACCAAACTATTATTTAAAATGGTGTTTTAAAGCTGATGTAAAGTTTGGGAGTATAGGTGTCCTCTCTCATATTTTAACATAATTGCTTTCTTCTGAGGAGCAACTCATCTCATTTTAAAGAGATGAGGACAATGACTTCCTGAAAACTACAGTGTCTTAGTATTTGTTGGGGAGGTAAACGAAATTAAGTCCTTATGTACTAGCCTATTCATCATTTTAGACAATGCATATTTAAAAAAGCTTAGTGTAGGGCAGCTCAATCTGCACTGAACACACTAACTGAATTGTCTAGGAGCAATGTCCTTAGATGTGCTTAATATTTTCCCTCAGGTTCATTTCTGAGGCCTAATCCCATTAGTCTTTTATTTGGTGGATAGTTCAACATTTAATTAATTTGGTATCCTACTGTGGCTGGGTAGCCTAAATATTACAGTTAGTCATATTAGAAAAAAATTAGGATGAGACTGGGAATGGGCAGACTTGGTAGCATTTATTTCGTACATCTCCTGAAAAACACTAGTCTCAATCTAATTCATGGGATAATCCTTTTAAAACCTTATAACAGAGCCAACAACCTGACCTCTCAAAGTATCTGTGGTCAAAGACACCATTACTACCCATTTGAATAATGTTAATAGCCTTTTTTTCCCTCTTTTCAATTGTTAACACCACAGGCTGCCTGCATGCGAGAATTATAACAAAGTTAACTAAAAAACAGACTTGCAAGATCCCTTTATCAAACTGCAGTCATATTTAAACTTGTATTCCATTCTGCACCTGCTGGTGTGGGGAAGTAAATATAATGAAGAACCAAAGTTGTAATTAGAGTCCTTTATTTAGGACTCATTTCAAGCTTCAGGGGTTACTCATGGTGAAGTGAATGCATTGTATACTACTAAAAAAAGAACCCCAATGAAATGCATGATATTTCCATTCATTTTGCAATCAAAGGGGAGGGAGAAAAACAAAAAAAAGTAGATGTGAGACAGTGCTAAATATATAAAATGGAAAACAGTTCTTCAGTATAACATATTTAAGCTATCCAAATAAAACTGCTCATATACTGTACAGGCTTTATCAGCAAGGTTAGTGGGTTAAAAGTGACTGCTATTTCAACTAAAGGGATAAAATGGAACAGCAAGGTTGTCAGCAGCCCATTCTTGCCAACCCCATTTCTCAACATTATTTTATTCTCAAGCACAATTAAGTGACTTTGTTCTAATTTTGCATCAGTACCAAAGCTGATCTCAAAGTTAGGAAATCTGGCCCCTCTAAACCAGGAATAAAATTCATATATATTTGGCCTCATTACTTGGAAGGTTTAACTGTAACTGCATTAATCTTCTGATCTGTTAAGGCTCATCTAAAGAAATTTGATATATATGTAACATTTCCCTACCTTTTTTTCCTCTAAAAAAAATCATTTCTAGGAAGAAAAAAGAGAGAAATCAAGTTTTCACATTTTTAAATGTCTTTTAGTTGGATACGATATTGTTAATTAATTTATTTATTTTTATGAGGTGCTGAGGATAGAGCCCAGGGCCTTGCCCATGCTAGGCAAGCACTCTACCACTGAGCCACAACCCCAGTTCCAAGTTTTCACATCTTGTAATTTACAAAGCTTTTCTTACTCAGAGAATCAAATACAGGTTTTTCTAACTCACTAACTGAACTACAGCTTCCCAAGGTTGGCAAGAATCTTTTAGGTAAAAAAAAAAAATCTACCAAGATTTTTAGCTTTTAGTTCCCTTTGCCACTGTTAAAATGTTAAATACCAAAATAAAATGCACACATCATTTCTCCTATCAACATTATGAAAGGAAGTCAGTGAAGAAGCAAACATCATACACTGTTACTGTGGGTACCTACAATTTAGATCCAGGTGTAAGTCTAATTCCTTTATAGTCATTTAACTGAAGTCTCTTAGTGCAAAAAGTAAAAAATGGGAAAGCAAAATACATGTAGGCCAAATACATGTCAAGCACAGTGCTAAGTTTTAAGACTCTGTAAACAACCTAATCATCCTCAATATCATCTCACTGGAGGTGTTTTTAACCACCAATATTCATCTGTGTTGTTATAGGTGAGGTTATAGTTGATGTATCTGAGATGCGAACACAAAAATCTCATATAAAAAAGTGAACAGCTTATAATCTGGATGAAGCCAGCATGTCAATACATAGGAACGTGATGAGTGACTGATTCCTATCAGTTCCCATCTACTAAGTCATTCTTAGTTCATCCACAGGTGCTCTGGGGTTGAAATATTTTGTGCAAACACCACCTCCCTTCTCCAAAGACCCAAGGTGTCGTATTAGGCTGCTGCCCAGAAATAAGTGCACCACCATTTCGACCAACTTTGGCTCCTTTTTATTCAGGAAGCATACACTAATTCTTTTTATACATTTTTTTTTACATTCCAGAAATAAGCGAAAATAGCAGTTTTAAATATGTTACAAAGTTGGCTTTGGGGGCTTAATAAGCGTTTTGAGAGAGGGACCAGCCAACTGACCTTTCCATCAAAGCACCACTGTATCTTCAGTCGATTACCAAGTTCTACCACAGATGTGGCTGCTTTGGATGTGTGGTACATCCAAACCGTGTGAAAGCTACAATGGAGAGTTGCTGTGAGTCTCTCTGCAAGGCACCAAGAACAAACAGTTCAAGCTTCCTTTCTTCAGTCTGGATCAAGGTTTCTGAACCTTTTTCAACTGCTCTCTCAAGTAGGGCTCTCTCAGCATGAAGACTAGAATTTGTTAAAACCCATATATCACAAGATACAGTAAATCACTTCCAATATTTTGGAAATCACATGATAGAAGTTATAAATAAATGAACACTAAAATTACTTTAAGAAAGTTTTACATCATTTAGTTGATAAGGACATTTACACATACAGCACAATTTACTATTAAACATTCTACAACTGGCTTCACACAAAGATGAAAATAGATAATACAAAATGATCTGACATTTCCAGTGTGTCTGGAATTAAACCTGTACTTTTACTGGAGTCAATATCGACTTTACATATTGTTGCAGATTGCTATGCTATGCCCATTAAAATGTGAATTTCTTTCTCAGGGTGAAATTCCATTTAGATGTGTGTTCTTGCTTGTATAAACTACTAAAATCCAAGGGACACAGCAATATCAAAGACACAAACAGTAACTGCACAATATCATTAGCTGGG
Organism: Ictidomys tridecemlineatus; assembly: GCF_052094955.1. NCBI lineage: Eukaryota > Metazoa > Chordata > Mammalia > Rodentia > Sciuridae > Ictidomys > Ictidomys tridecemlineatus. The sequence continues at coordinate 30,297,224 of NC_135493.1, read as the reverse complement.
TTAAGCTACTACAAGTGGACAGAATTCTTCAGATTGCAATATCTAGTAAAGCACTATATGAACGAGATGAAACGTGTTAAGAATGAATACTCTGCAACAAGAACAAGTAGCATTTCTTTAATTCATAAAGCAGCCTCATTTGGCATTTAAAAAATGAGTAAGATGTTAATTTGCCTGAGGCATAACAAGCTCATAATGCCCCACTTGGCCTTCCTGTTTGAGCTGGTCTAGTAGGTCTTCCTTCCGTCTTTTTCTACCTACCACCAGGTACCTATCATGGCCCACCCCATGAGACTTACTCTTCAGGCCATACTTCTGAGCAATCTGATGTATTTGCTTCCGCTCATCATTAGTCAGCTCCGTCGAGAAGGTCAAGTCTGTGTGGCTCTCCGATCGAGCGTAGTTTCTGATGATCTGTTCGATATCTCTCTTGGCAATTTTATTGACCCTCTCTACATCAAGACCAAGCCCTTCCCGCTTATGCTGCTCTTTGACTGAAATAGGCTCCCTGATGCCCTCACCAGATTTACCTAAACCACCACCCGTCCAGCCCATCTTTCTCAGCAGCTGATTCCCTATGTTATCTTCTCGGATTTGTTGTTTGTAAGCCTCTTCTGCTGAGCGGCCCTGAATTTCATTTCTTGAAATCACGTCTTCCACAGTTCCTTTCTTCAAGTTGTTAATGACAGTCGGCTGGGTCTTTTTGAGGATTTTCACAGCTTCCCCAGCAGCTTCATATTTGACAGTTTTCTTCACCCCAACGGCTTCTGCAATGACTTCACTCTCCAGGATCACCTTGCATTTCCAACGGAGGCCTGTCATCCTTTCATAGACGTATTCGACCGTCATTCGGTTAAACTGCGCCGTGTCGTTCAACGTGCACACGGGATTTGAAGAATTCTCATAAACCACAAGATCCTTTATATCTTTCTTCTTTCCAGATCCTCTGGGTGAAGAGCCTGAATGGCACTGGGAACTTTTGACAGATGGGTAAGTGGGCTGTGTTTTTTGAAGAATTTTTAGAGCCTCATCAGCAGCTGCATGTTTACTTGTTTTCTTGGTTCCATAACCTTCAGCTAAGCAGTGGTCTTGCAAAAACACTCGACAACGCCATGTGCGATTTGGCATCATCTCATATTTGTACTCAACTGACATCTTGTTGAATGAGGCAGAATTGTTAAGGATGCCAATGGCATCATTTGCATTTTCTGTAATGACAAAATTGGTCCAGTGTTTGGCAGAATTAAAAATGGGCTGCCCGGAAGCATCTTTACCTAGCACCACCAGGTCTTCTGGTGGTTTCAGAGCTGGAGGAAATTCATATGAAAGCATGCCAATCTGACACACCACCAGGTCCTCTCCAATTGTGTGCTTGAATTTCCTCCTGACAACTCTAACCTCAATACGCTTCTGCAGGAGTTTTACAGCTAGCTCAGTAGCTCGATCCCTGGACCCATTCTTGCTGCCAGCATAACCTGTGGTTAGGTAGATATTTTGGCACCTAACTTCACATGCATAACCATCTGTTAGAAGTTTTTTATTTTTGGGGATATCAGCAGGAGGGATTTCTTTTAGAGGAGCATATATATACTCAGGATTTGTCTTACATGCTTGAATACAACGAGTTAACATGTATGTATAATTAATTTTATCAGATCCAGAAGTCATCTCTGGATTAGAAAGGTTCTTCCAGATAGTTGCTGTTAATTTTTCAATAAAATACTGCTTCTCAGCTACCACTGACTCAGGATATGTCTGGGAAGGTGAAGGTGAAGGCTCGGGAGCTGACTGAGAGTTTGCCTGCTGTGGTGTGCTGCTTGGGGCAGGGTTCCCACTGTCAAAATACATGTTGGTTGTTACAGGTTGGTCTTTTGTGAAAATAAATCCTGATGAATCACAATACTGAGAATTCCCATCTTGTACACTGAAAGAGTCTTGAGTATAATCTTGGTAGCTGTTTCTTGGCATGCTGGCAAAACGTGTTTGCTCATTTGCCTCTTTTGTTTGAGGGCCATAATGATCTTCCTGTCTTTCATCTTTTGAACTACTAGCTACAAAATGGACAGGCTCAAAACGAGGTCTCGCATGGAATTTGGAAGCGGCTTGCTTTTTAGGAGGATTTTGACCTATAGAATGAGTGAAATTTACAATTCATTAAAATGGGAATATTTCAAAAGAACAAAGCAGGAATATAGTACCAACCATTAATATGGTTGCAAGCTGCATTGTTGGTACAAGATATGTCCCATCATAAAAACTTCAAGTCATTTGGGTGAAGGGACTTCTATCAATGTAATATCCACTGTAAGGAGGGATGCTCCCTGTCCTTCCACGTGTAAGGGAGGACTCTTGATAGGAAATATACCATTGAATCAAGTATGCAAGTCACCACCATGCATGACTGGTAGATGATTTTGCATCAAATGAGCTAAAAGTGAGATGTACTCCTCACCTCTACTAAAAAGTGAAGGGTTCTAGAAGGATGTTCTAGTACAACCTCTTACTACCCTGTGCCGAAAATCTCACTGAGGGACTGCAAATGGAACAGACAGCTCTAATGCAACAGAGATGATGACCAGAGGCATTTATAAAACCTTTCTCTTTTGTATCAGAGGTGAGTGAGTCTGTGATGGTACCTTTTAAAATTGTGACCAAAAATCAGAGGAAAAAAAATATCAAAAAATCCCAAAGGTTTTCAACGTCAAAACTTTAGTTTTGCTGGGTGCAGTGGTACATGCCTGTAATCCCAGCGGCTCAGGAGGTTGAAGCAGGAGGATTGCAAGTTCAAAGCAAGCCTCAGCAACTCAGTGAGGCCCTAAGCAACTTTGCAAGATCCTGTCTCAAAATTAAAAAAATAAAAAGGCCTGAGGATGTGGCTCAATGGTAAAGTCCCTCTGGGTTCAATACCCAGTACAAAACAAAACAAAACTTTAGTTCTGACCCGTCTGCTCAACCATGTTAGCTGTATTTTATTTCTAGAACAAACAACAGCTAGAAACTAATGATTTATTGGGACCACCAAACTAAAAGCTATGGAAGAACTCTATTGAGGCCACATCAGACACCAGTACTTCCTCCTATAACAATGCTCAGTAGAGAGAGGGTCTCTCCTGGACCCATCCAAGAGGATTCAGTTACTGAGATGCTTAAATGATCACAGTATAAGGTTGTTCTATTTAGAGGGAGGTTCCATGGCATAGACTTCAAGGATAGCATTATAGCATAACTTTAGTATGCTTAATTTTCAGTTCTCTTTAGCATCCTTAAAAATTATACATAACTAAGTTGAAAATATTTTACCTATATGTCACAAACAATGTCATTTAAAACCTTATACCACACTCATATCATTAAAAAAAAAGCCACATTCTTTCTTCAAATCCCACCTTTCAGAAACAGTATACTCACCATCATATGTTGAGAGGTGGCGTTTCTGACCTTTGGAAGGTTTGGACAGCATCAGATCATAGGAAGGCATCTCTCCAATATCAATACCTTCGGCCATTTGGAGAATTTTTTCCATCAAGCGTGGGCTGTACCTATATAAGTTAATATACCCTAGAGTTAAAACAGGTAAGAATGTAGTTTCTAAAACTTTTTAAAAATATTTTTACTAGTGAATTATAATTATACATAATAGTGGGATTCATTCTGATATATACACAGAATATAATTTGTTCCATTTCAGTCCCCAGTACTTCCACTTCCCTCCCCTATTTCCTCCCCCTGTGCCCTTTCCTCTACTCTACTGGTCTTCTATTTATTTGTCATTTTAAAAATTGGTGCTTTATTCATATACATAAAGGTGGAATTCACTGTGGTATATGGATGTAGTTTTTTTTTAAAAGCTTGTAAATGAGCCAGTCTTATCATTGCTCCCACAAAATTTTACTAATGGGGTATGTTGGCTATAAAACCAAAGAATCTTGTGTACAACCAGATATATGAAAAATTGTGCTCTATATGTGTAATACGAATTGTAATGCATTCTGCTGTCATATATAACAAATTACAATATTTTTTTTAAATCCTGAAATAATGTAATTTCAGTGAAAATCAGAGAATGCTTTAAATGAAATAAAAAATTTTTACTGTTAGGAAAAAGAAAACAAAGAATCAGCTCTAAAATATTTACCTATCAAATGTAATGTTACTCATTAGGAATTAAGATTTTTCAGCATAAGACATATAAACATTAAACGGAGAAAGCTTACTCAAGATTTTTATCTGCAATTTGAATTGGAAATATCAGTATAAACTCATGATTTACTTTCCATTTCTTAAATGTATTTTATGTAAGTTAATTATATTTATATATTTATAGAAGTATTAAGAGTGTTAAGAGATTGTGGTCATTGTTATTTCTCACTGAAAGAATCAGGGTTCTTAGAGAAATGGCTATTTCCAAGTCTGGGGCAGGAAATATCTAAGATGAGCCTGGGAGATCTTCTTGCGCTTCGAAACAAGGAAGCTATGAGAGACCACAGAGAGTTGTGTCAAATGGACCCAGAAGCCAATATGAATAGATTCCTGCTGGAAATGTGAGCCAACTTCAGTATCATAAGAACAATAACTGGGGCTGGGGATGTGGCTCAAGCGGTAGCGCGCTCGCCTGGCATGTGTGCGACCCGGGTTCGATCCTCAGCACCACATACCAACAAAGATGTTGTGTCCACCGAGAACTGAAAAATAAGTTCTCTCTCTCTCTCTCCTCTCTCACTCTCTCTTTAAAAAAAAAAGAGGGCTGGGGATGTGGCTCAAGTGGTAGCATGCTCACCTGGCATGCGTGGGGCGCTGGGTTCGATCCTCAGCACCACATAAAAGTAAAATAAAGATGTTGTGCCCACCGAAAATAAAAAATAAATAAATATTAGAAAATTCTCTCTTAAAAAAAAAAAAAGAACAATAACTGACCAGGCACAGTGGGGCACACCTGTAATCCCAGCGATTCGGAAGGCTGAGGCAGGAGGATCGAAAGTTTGAGGCCAGCCTCAGCAACTTAGCAAGACCCTCAGCAACTTAGTGAGACCCTGTCTCAAAATAAAAAAAAATTAAAAGGGCTGGGGATGAAGCTCAGTGGTAAAGTACCCTTGGGTTCAATCCCCAATTCAAGCAGAAAAAAATAACAATAATTGGAATGAATTAAAATACATCAGAGGGAGGGGGGATAGTAGAGGATAGGAAAGGTAGCAGAATACAACAGTTACTAATAGGGCATCATGTAAAATTGTGGATGTGTAACCGACATGATTCTGCAATCTGCATTTGGGGTAAAAATTTGGAGTTCATAACCCACTTGAATCTAATGTATGAAATATGATATGTCAAGAGCTGTGTAATGTTGTGAACAACCAATAAAAAAAGAATTAAAAAAATAATAAAATACATCAGATACACTGGAAATCTACTAAGTTCATAATACTTACAAACCCATTATTGGTCACCTTTTGAGGATGGAAGGAATCAAGTCATTATTCTGCAAACAAGTAAATATTAAAGGAAGAAAGCAAGCATTTATCCTGCATTTTCCTATACAAACCATATCTCAAAACAACCAAAGAGTTGAGGAAAATCTCTTTTATAGAAGTATTCCAGCTAATAAACAAAGGGAATGACAAACTACTACCATTTTGCAAGTCATAATAAAATAATAAATGATCATCAATGGCTACTAAATGTATTGATGAAAAGTTGATGAGGAAGAACCCAGAAAAAGACCCACACAAACATTCTAAAACTAATGACTGACAAAGGTACCAAAGCAATTTAATGGAGGAAGGATAGCCTTAGCCACTTATGATGCTGGAACGAGTGGGTATCTGTAGGCAAAAACAAAACAAAATAAACAAACCCTCACATCTTATGCAAAGTTAACTTAAAATGCATCACGGACTTATATGTGAACTATAAAACTTTTATAAAACATAAGAGAAAATCTTCATATCTATGGCTAGGCAAGCAGTTCTTAGAGCTGACTCTAAAAGCATTATTTATAAAAAGGAAATAGTGGTAAAATGGATCTTAACAGAACTTAAAACCTTTGCTCTCTTTCTGACAGGCTCTGTAAAAAGACTAACTACAAACTGGGAGAAAATATTTGTAAACCACACACTTGACAACAATCTGGTTTCCTCAAAACTTGGCAAAAATAAATATTGAAATGAACAAAAGACATTAACAGAACATCTCAACCAAAGAGTATAGACAGATTGAAAACAAACATATGAAACAATGTTGAACATGATTAGCCACTGGAAAAATGCAATTGAGAACCATAATATCAATTGGAATGATCAAAATGAAAGTGACAACACCAAATGCTGGCAAAGATGCAGAGAAATCAGATCCCTCAGATAACTGCCAGTAGAAATGTAAAATGGATAGTCACTCTGGAAAATAATTTAAAAGTTTCATATAAAATTAAACATCAATTACCACACCACCCAAGAATTGCACTGTTGGACATTTATTTCATAGAAATAAAAACATATATTCACACAGAAACCTGTATATGAATGTTCACAATAGCTTTATTAGTAACCAGTCTAACTGCAAGATGCAGATGTCCTTCAACAGGTAAATGGTTACACTTTGATAAAGACACGCAGTGGAACACTACTCGGCAACAACAATATATATATAATTTATGCAACAGGGTATATATGGAGAGGGAGATGGATGTGGTTATAACAGGACAACTCTGGAGATCCTTGTGATATTGGGAATATTCAGTATCTTGACTGTAGAGGTGGATACAAAAGCCTACACATGGGTTAGGGGTGTAGTTCAGTGGTAGAGCACTTGCCTAGTATGCACAAGACCCTGGGTTCCATCCCCAGCATCACACACACACAATCAACAACAAAGAACACACCTAAAACTTACACATGATAAATTGAATAGAACTAAATACATGCATATACTAATAAATCTCAGGGAGTGTGAGTAGGATCAGTTGATTATGACAATGTCATTATCCTAGTTGTGATATTACACAACAATTTTGCAAAAGGTTATCACTGGGGGAAACTGGGTAAACAGTACTTGGCATTACACAGCCAGTATGATTCTACATCATGTACAACCAAAAGAATGAGAAGTCATACTCCATGTATGTATGATGTGTCAAAATGCATTCTACTGTCATGTATAACTAATTAGAACAAATTTTTAAATTTCTAAAAAAAGTACTGGGTATCTCTATATTATTTCTTATAATTGCATACAAATCTACAATTATGTCAATAAAAATTTCAATTAAAAATTTGATGTTGGAAAGTTGGAAAAAATCATTTTAATATCACTAATAGGGGGCTGGGGTTGTGGCTCAGTGGTAGAGCATTTGCCTAGTATGTGTGAGGCACTGGATTTGATTATCAGCATTGCATACAAACAAATAAATAAAATAAAGGTCCATCAGCAACTGAAAAAAATATACATATATATCACTAATGGGACAATCAAAAATGTGCTCCCTGATATGAAACTCTGTGTGTGTGTGTGTGTGTGTGTGTGTGTGTGTGTGTGTGTGTAGTACTAGGGATTGAATACAGGGGCTCTCTATCAGTTTAGCTGTACCCCCAGCCCTTTTAAAAATTGTATTTGGAGACAGGATCTCATTAAGTTGTCCATGTTGGCCTCCAACTTACCATCCTCCTGCCTCAGCCACCAAAGTATCTGGAATTATAGGCATGTGTCATCACACCTGCCTCCTAGCACTATTTATAAAGTACTCTTGCCCTCCAAATAATTGAAACTAAACTTAATCAGATCCCTAACTCCCAGAAAAATGTTTACCACCACCATCAATATAACTAGCAAAATCCAGAATGAGGGAACACTTCATAACAACCTAAATTCTTCAAGTAAATAGTATAAAAATAAACTGAGGGAGGAATGATTATAGGTTAAGAAAATACAAGAATCAAATACACCAGTAGTCCTTAGTTGGATCATGAATCAAACTGTAAAAGATATTTGAGATAAATGAACTGAACACAAACTAGGCATTAGATGATTTTAAAGAAATTACTGTTAATTCTGGTGAGTATGAATAATGGTACTTTGATTCTATATTTAAAAAGCTTATCTAATACAGATACATACTGAAATATTTACAGGTGAAATGATATCAGGACTTTTGAGATATACTTCAGATTATCGCCCACAAAAAAGTAGGGGGAAGATAGAAGAAATAAAAAGGATAGAATGAATGACAAAGCACTTCATCATGGCTCACTGATGGGTATGTGGGGATTCATTAAAGTCTTCTCTACTTTTGTATGTGTCTCAAATTTACCATAATAAAAAAGTTTTAAATATACAATTCTAAAGACAGTTCCTTGTGAAGTAGCTTGGTTTTCTGACAATATCATTTTATAGCAGAGAAACACAACCATGGGCTCAAGTGAAATTTTTGTTATCAAGGGTACCAAAAAAGAGATTCCTGGCAGCATTTGAGAAGAAAGTTCTGAAAATTAATAACTGTCATAGCTTTAGATGAGCAAGTAACATTTGTTGAGGTAGAGGGTTTTTTGTTTGTATGTTGGTGCTGGGAATCTAACTCAGGGCCTTGAGAATTCTAGGCAAGAACTCTACACTGAGACACATCCCCAATCAAAGAGTGGTGTTTTTGAAAGAGTGTAACACTTTCCATTTTCAGCACAATAGTTCCAAACCCATCAGTTGTCTTTCCCCACAAAGTATAAGTCAAGATATGGTGGCCTTTGTGGACAGATTACTAGAAATTAGTTGAATTATAACTGTACTTCCTACTGATAACTGCTACTGGTAACATCAGTATTTAAATATCAACAGCAATTTTATTTTTATTTCTCATTATCTGAACATCATAAAGTATAGTCTAAAACACCATACATTCCCATTCAGATGTGGGAGTCCAATTGCCAAGGTATGCAATGAAAATAAGACTTTGAAAATGTGATGAAGACTGCAACTCTTAAAACCGATAATCTCATACTGCTACCAAAACTGGTAGTACATCCAAGCCACTCACCTTGAATTCCAGTTAAAATTCTCCAGGCCTTCAATTAGAACTTGAATATCCAAGTATGGTGTGTAACTGAAAATGGTATCCTTGTCATACAGTGCACATGAGCAATGCATTTGGGGATCACTCTATTCACACTTTTCTCTCAAGCTTCTTCCAGCACTGGTAATTATTCTACCTACTTATTATTCCCTATTCATTAAAATTACCACAAAATCCAACATTTCTCGTAGGCTATAAAAAAAATAAGACTTCACGTAGGTTGCCAACACAGTCAGATTCTCTGTTCTTTACTAGGAAATGATGATACCAAAGAAGCCTGGATAGCTTGAATAAGAATGAAAAGATCATACAGTATCTAACATGTGACTATTCAAAGAATAACAAAAATATTAAGTTAGATTCCTTAAGATGACCACTAGGATTTCATAGTATATTAGAAATTACAACTTTATTCCAAAAATTTTAGAAAATCCTCCAAGAAAAGTACCTATGATCCCAACCCTAATACCTTTGATAACATTTTGGGGTTTATTTTTGTTTCTTTTCTGTATTTTCCATACCCTTTCCAATCACTAACTGATCATCATCTATGTTGATTTGCAATCTGGTGGGGGTTTTTTGTTCTTAATCTACTATATCATAAGCTGCTTCTTCATATCACTACCATGTGAATTTATTTTGTTTTTGCATTGTTGGAGATAAGGACTTAGGCTTGCTATGCAAGTGCTCCACCACCGAGATACAGCCCCACCCCACTACCACATGAGTTTTAAAGGCTATAGGGCATTCTATATTATGAAATATGATGTAAATTGGGGCTGGAGTTGTAGCTCAGTGATAAAGTGCTTGCCTAGCATGTGCAAGGCTCTGGGTTTGCTTCTCAGCACTGCATATAAATAAATAAAAGAAAGGTCCATCAACAACTTAAAAAAAAAAGAAAGAAATATATAATGTAAATAATCATTAAGAAAAGTTTAATGAAAGGCTGGGGTTGTGGCTCACTGATAGAGTGCTTGTCTAGCACGTGTAAGGCTTGGGTTCGATTCTCAGCACCACATATAAATAAATAAATAAAATAAAGGTCTATTGACAACTAAAAAAGAAAACAATTCTAAAACAAGAAAAGTTTAATGTAGTAATTCTAAGACTCATGCATATTGTGTATTTATATATGTTAGATTACCCACTTGGTTGTAAGAACTTAAAAGAAAATCAAAGAACCTCAATAGGTCTTATGGTTCTCACAGGAAGCTTATAATATACCAAGGTTTTGGAAGTCAGGATGCTATTTAATTGTCTAGCATACAAAAAGATGATTTCTAGTGGACAGAAACACCTGTCTTCATGAATCTTACATTCTTGTTCAAGATATATATATATATATTTTATATATATATATAATATATATAAAACATATATACACATATATGTACACATGGCTACAAGAACTAAACCATTATAATTTATACAATGACACCTGTAATTTAATATTCAGTAATAGATACTTATAAAATATTTAAGTACATTAAACTGCTCTTAGTCTAAACTAAAAAGATGAGGCCTGAAAATTAAGCAAAGATTAGGGTTTCAAAGTATAAAGCTATTTATTCTAAACTATTTATAAGACTCCTAATGTTATATGTTAATAACATACAATCAGATGACTGATAAATCTTTCAAGTGCTTCCATTCCCGCTTCATTAGCTGGAGATTTACGTATTCTACCTGCTATGTGCAAAGTTAGTTTTATAATGTAAGTCCAGCTGATATCTACCTTCCAAAAACCAGTCTCATTCTATATCAATGATGAAAAAAAAGAAACAAATAATCAAGGGAGCAAATTTGGTTTCATTCTAAGACATATTTATTAATTAATGTTTCATCAAAGATGAACAGGCCAGGATTCTGCTTCTAGTCCTATTGATCAAGAAAGGTTGGAAAACTGAATGTTCCAGGTAACCAAGCATTCTGCTCTATTAAATATACATATATAAAGGTGAGAGTGTGGCTCAGTGGTAGAACACTTGCCTAGCATACATGAGGCCCTGGGCTGGATCCCCAGCGCTGTGAAATAAACAAACAAACAAATATTATCTACAATTTATAAATAAAAATTACACAGATTTGTAGGCATTTATATGAAAATTATTCAAGGGTTGTATATGTAATTAATTAGAAGACTGTACCAATTTTTCATTAGCCACAAGACATTATCTTAAATATTGCTTGCAGAAAAAAATCTTAATGTAATATGTATAAAATTATCTTTTTACTTTGTACTTAATTCAGTTCAGTCAGTAGAAGGACTGCCATAACATTATCAATTAGTTTAATTGAAAAGTTATGTTTGCATTACCTGATAATTAAAATATAAAAGAAAGGAAAGGGCACCTACAATCTCAACTACTGATACCTTTGACACAGATTTTGAGTTTGATTTTTTAAATTCCTTTTGTGTTGTTTGCTTTCATGAAGCAGACAAACAAGAAAAGAGAAAAAATTTCAGCTATTTGAGCTTCCTGGTTGCCTAGACAACAAGGGAAAAATGTTTAAAAGCAGACTGGAAAACACTGCTTTATTTTATCCTATAAAGCAGCAGTTCTCAGTGTTGCTGGGTCTCTGGATCAGCAACATCAGCTTCACCTCTGGGGACTTGTTAGAAATGCAAATTCTTGGGTCCCCTCCTCAACCCTATTGAATCCCTGGGGTAAGCCCCAGCAACCTGTGATTTAACCTCCCTAACAGGTGATTTTGACATACTTAAATGTGAAAAGCACAATTACAGAGTCAAGAAGATATTCAAACTTACTCCATGGAAACTGCCACTATCACCAAAAGGAATGAAATATGGGCTGCCTCCCTGCACATCTGTGCTTCTCCTCTCTTGGTCTTATGATAAAGGATTTTTCAAAGATATCCTTAAATTATAACAATTTCAATCCCAATTCAAATGAACACAAATAGTTCTGCCAAAGGAGAAAAAGGGCAAAGGGTTCCTATTTTGCTACTCTTCATCATCTCTTCTAGATGTTAAATCACGAGCCTTGAATAACAAATTAACAACTGAAGCTTAGAAAGGATTATGTCACCATGTATTCTGCAGTCAGTTCATTTGAGAGAAAAGAAGAGTATTCTGTCGCAGAAAATAGGAGCTTCACTTACATCAACAAGTACTAGAATATAGATTTTACCCACCTGAAGACAAGATCTAATATAAAGCCTGGCTATTGCACTGGGTCCTTGGCTTCCAAGATTCTCTATTGGCCCTTCCCTTTCATCTATATCTAAAGTTATCAGACACAATGCAAATATTGCTTTTCAATTAAGCTATTTGATAATGCTATGGTAATTATTCTACTGACTGAACTGACATAACTACAACCTAACATGAGTTTATATATACTATATGCAGATGCACACACAAAATATCCTTGGATGTTTGAGCTTTTGATGCCAACAACCACTGGCTTGGTTTGTTAATGCCCAGGTTATGTATAAGGCTGCTGTTCTTGGAATAAAATCCTGAAATAAATGATATGGCTTATGTCAGTTACTTGGTTTCATCTCTGGTCCATTGTTCCCAAATATGACAGCTGTTTCCCAGTGGAAAGAGTATCATACTGGACATCAGAATATTACCAACTGTGGGACCTTAGAAAAGTCACTTTACTTCTTGGCCTCCATCAATTGAGCTGTAAAAATGAGACAACACCTAACTCCCAAAGTTGTTGTTAAATGAAATAAATATTTAAAATGTGTTGTACATTACAAAGTTGTATACATCCATTCACTCCTCACACAATTATTGAACACCTGTTATGTAGCAGGCATTTTTCTAGGAATATTCTCTTTGTATAAGATGAAATTGTGAATAAGAAAGCAAAATCTCTTTCCCCTCAAAAGCTTACCTTCCAGTGGGAAAGTAAGCTTTATAATTAACCCAAAGAATGATTATTCTCCTTCCCTACTTAAATTTTTTTTTAAGGATCCAAATTACCCAAGTCTTCTGTGATATTGAGGATTATATAGTAATTATATGATTATAAGGAAACTTTTCAAATGCAAGAACAACACTGTTCAAGGGTTCAAGGTGAAGGTCAATTGGGTTTATCTTACTTGCTTAATTACCAAGGTTTCCCAGTAGTAACCAGTTCCTCCAGTGAATAATCATTATCTCTGGAGGTAGAAATTGAGATGGAAAACATAAATTTCTGTGATAAGAGCAAGGTATCATAGTTGAATATCATGTTCAACAATCTTATTTTCAGTATATTTTATAGTCATCCCTAGAACTGAATTGGCTCTAATCATTTTCCAGAATTTCTCATCCTTCCTAATAAAAAATTGATTTTTAGGAAAGAATGTCAAAATAAGCATATTCCCAAGTCTATCAAAGGAATGGTTAGTCAAGTATAAGGCTAATTTGGGGGTTCTGAAGGACAGAGGTCGAAATAGCCTGTTTCCAAGGAAGAAAAAAAAACTGCGTTGTAACCATACTGCAGTCTCCATTGAAGGCAAAGAGCTATCAAAGAGGCCTGTTCAGAAGCCACCAGGTACTGCGCAGGGAGAAATACATAGACACGCAAACAGCCCTAAAACCTCATCCAGAAGCCAAATATTAATCCTTCTTATCATACCTAAAGTAAAAGAGAGCAATCAATTTTTACAGCAGATATATCCATTTCTTTGTTTGAGTCCAGACACATTATGCGCAAATCTACAAGCAAGGCTGACACTGCGTCTCAGAGACCTAACACATACAGCCTCTCCAGAAGACAGTAAAACCCAGGTGGGGGACTGCAAGTAGAGGGGGGGTATCTAATGGAGATGGAAGAAGAGAGTGGTCAGGAGGAGACCAGGATTAGAACCGCAGGGTCTCCTACCCTCCCCCCCCCCAGCAGACCCATCGAATATTCTCTGCGGATACCGCATCCTTGGAAGGTCCTACGCAGGTCCTAGGTTCTGCTATTCATCACTTCCCACGTCCTCCAAAACCATCATCAACCACAACGACCACTTCTCAATAATATTCCTCTAGACGCAGCTTTATCTTCATGCCATCCCTGATCCTGGAGGGGTTGCTGATCTCTGCATCCCCTGTTAGGTCATTCCCTGCCACCACAGTAGCCCACCCCACCCCCAGACCAATAATTAAGCCTGATATCCTCCCGCACCTCTCTCCAACCTCCAAACCATCAACTGCATCCCGCCCTCGTCCCTATCTCACCATCACCGATTCTCCACCACCACCGCTGACCCTAACCCAACCTCCATCACCAATCTCACCTCCTCCTTAATCCAACCCTCATCACCCACTTCGTACTCATTCTGGTCCCTAACCCAATCTCCCACACCTTTCTCACCTGCAGCCCAAGAAAACGTGGTTGGTCCAGGCAGCAGAAAGCGCGAGGAGCTGGTCGAGGGCAGCCCCAGGATAGCTATGCAGGTGCCGACAGATGAAGCTACGCCGCAGAGCCCACTGCCAGTCACTTTCGTGGCTATAGCGCCACTGCTCTAGCACTGGCTCAGGCGGGGGCGGCGGGAGGGGCGGCAGCGGCGGCGGCGGGAGGGGGGGCAGCGGCGGCGGCGACAGGAAGTCGCCCCCCAACAGCAGACGTCCTCCAGCCATCTTCTCCGCCTCCAAGCAGAGACCCTAGGGACGCACCCGCTCACTGTTAGCGAGCTAGCTAGCCCGCAGGAACAGGGGGTTGGTGGGAGGGGCGGGTGAGAAGGGGTGCGTTCAAGCAGGAAGACCAACTCTATGGGGACTGGAATGTGTGCGTGGGGGGTAACGTTAAAAAGAAAAGGGGAGCACGAGCTCACGTCCCGACGCCGGGCGCACGCCAGCTGCACTCCAACTCGTGGAGCAGGAGAATTACCTCCGCACTCACACGCGCACTGTGGAGGTCAAGTCAGTCCGAGTGCTCCGCACCTTCTTGGACCCCCGCACTAAGCGAGGAGTGGAAAAATAATTAAAAAGACACCAGCACGTTCTGCTCCCCCTCCTCTGAGTTCTAGCCTACCTACCCGCGTGCCGCCCCGGGGTTGTGAGGCCAGTGCGCAGGCGCTGCGGCTGTTCCCTAACTTCGAAATCTCGCCGCAGAATCTCGCGCGACGTACTTTTTTACCCTTCCTATGACGACTATGGGCCTTTGACGCACCGTGGTGACTAGAGGGCGGGGACTCCTGGATGAGAGTTAAGAAGGTTCTCTGAGGTTGGAGAATCTAGTTCCGTTAAGTCCCTGGAAGGTGCCCTCAGGTAATTGTTGGTAATAATAGCTCATCTGACGCTTTCCCCCTGGATTTCTAGCGTTAATTTAGGCTTGGAATGGATTTTACACGTTTTTTAACGTTAGCGCTCCAAAGGGCCTTTTCTTTAGGTGATAGCGTGAAAAATCTCTGTGTGTCATACATCATTAACTTTGTGAAAAGGTAGTAAAAATGAAACACTTGCAAAGAAAATCACTCATATACCACTTCTCTGGCCAATCCTTTTATATCTCTACTCCCTCCATTCCAATAGTTAGAGTTCTAATCATGATTAGATAATTATGTATGTGTCCATTTAAAACCTGGGAGCTGGGGAGGTAGCTTAGTGGTAGAGCACTTGCCTAGTGGGCCCAAGGCCCTGGGTTCCATCCCCAAAACCACACAAAAGAGTGTAAAATATTACAAAGGAGAAAGGTGGCTCAAAGATGAGTTTTAAAAGCTGCACAGCAGTAAATAGCTAAATCACTGTGCAGATTACAATCTTGGTGGGAAAAGTAATTTGGCCTAAAATTAAATGTAACACCAGCAGTAGGACTAGCAGATGAGGCAGTTTTGCCCATTATCTTCTTAAACCCTTTAATGGCATATTTCTTGGACTGAGAAAAGCTGAAGACTTTTCACACCATTTCATAATTATTTCCATGTCTGTTTCTCTATGGTAAACATTCATGTTTATTGATGTAATGGACAGCTCTTGAATCATCAAGTCAAGAATACCATACTAGGAAGCAAGTTTAGATATAAATTCAAGTCCTCTTGTATGAATGGGGAAAATAAAGCCAGAGAGGTAACAACGATGAGACCATAGTTCAGATCACCCGAATTCTTGTCATTGTGTTGGCCTGTTTTGTTTCTTCAGAGCAGGTGTCATCTTCTGGATTTATTTGAAAACAGTATGGCTGTCTTTCCTACAATAGAATGTCAACTCTAGGAGAGCAGGGAACTCACTTGTATTTGCTGTTATCATCTACACCTGGCTCCTGTAGGCACTCCATAGATATTTGTTGAATTGAATGAATGAATGTTTCTTCCATTATCCCAATCTGATGAAATACATTTTCTTGGAGTACACATTTTCAAGGTGACTTGTTGTTTTATAACTGGATTAATTTCATTCTGCTATGGTTATGTTCCCTGAAAAACCGAGGTGTTGAAACTTAATGGCTAAGGTAATGGCAGTAAGGGGTAGGGCCTTTAGCTAGGCATAGTGGCATATGCCTGTAATCCCAGCAACTCAGGAGGCTTGAAGGAGGAGGCTCCCAAGTTCAAGGCCAGCCTCCATAATTTAGGAAGGCCTTAAGCAATCTAGCAAGACCCTGTGTCAAAATTAAAAGGGCTGGGGACTTAGCTCAGTGGTTAAGCACTCCTGCATTTAATCCCTGGAACAAAAAAAGAAAAAGAGAGGTAGGGCCTTTAAGAGGTGATTAGTCTGTGAGGGCTACTCCCCCATAAATGGAATTAAGGGACTTGTAAAACATGTTTTATGCAGTATTTGGTCAATTGCCAAATGACCACATGAGGACACAATGTTCCTCTCCTCCAAAGTATGCAGCAACAACTTGGGTTTAGACAGCAGTCCATACCAGATAAACCTGTTGGTGCCTTGATCTTGGACTTCCCAACCTCTAGAACTCTGAGAAATAAAATTCTGATTTGGGTTTCCCCCCCAGGGCCAAAAATTGAACTCAGGGCCTTGCACTTGCTAGGCAAGTGCTCTACCACTGAGCTAAATCCTCAACCCCAAATTCTGTTTTTTATGTTATCTAGACTCAGGTATGCATAAAGTACAAATGGGCTGAAACACAGACTAAGCTGCCAATCTTCATCAAAGCCAGAATTGTAATTAAAACACATCTGGGCTGAGAGTATAGCTCAGTGGGTAGAGCGCTTGCCTTGCATGCACAAGGCCCTGGTTCAATCCCCAGCACCACAAAAACAAAACAACATCTTTTTGCTGGGTGTGGTGACAAACACCTTTAATCCCAGCAACTTGGGAGGCTGAGGCAGGAGGATTGCCAGTTCAAAAGCCAGCCTCAGCAATTTAGCTATGCCTTAAGCAACTCAGCGATAACCTGTCTCTACACGACCTTCTCTCCCTGATAATCCTTCTGATAAAAAAAAAAAAATCTTCAGCTAAGTTATTTCAGCCTATTCCTTTCTCACAAGCTACTGATGATTTCTCAGTGAGCAGGAGTTAAGGACACTCCCCACACAAACAGAAATGGAGCATCTGAATAAAGATTAAAGAGATGTTGAGAACAAAGAGATGACAAAGGCAGTCACTGCAATCCTAGACCAACACAGAAAACTGTCATCATTCAACTTCCTCCCCATCCATCCTCCTCCTCTAACACAGGATCCTGCCACTGTCTTTATACTACACACACAACTCCACTGACTGCCCCCAGCTTCCTTCCCTGCCATTTCCTGTGGGGGATTCAGTAAGTAATAAAGAGAGGGAAACATGTAGCCTGACCACGCACCACTCCCACAAACTATCCCAGAAATTAGATCATCCAGAGTTATTGACTACTCTGCACCACAAATGCTCTTGAGGAATGTTTACTTATGGATTAAAAACACTAACCAGGAGCTCCCACTGGCCAAACCTGGGTAACCTGAGTGCCCAAATAATTAAGGACAGTAATGAATTAGAAATCACTGAAAAAATAGGAAGCCTTAAGTCCACAGTGATCTCACGTAGATCAAGGTGTGAGAGTGGAGCGTTGTGACATGCTTATAATCCTAGGGACTTGGGAGGCTAAGATAGGATCGCAAGTTCAAAGCCAACCTCAGCAACTTAGAAGACCCTCTCTCAAGAGAGAAAATTTTAAAAAGAGCTAGGGATATAGTTAAGTGCCCCGGGCTTCAATCCCCAGTACAAAATAAATAAATGGGAGAGGGCTAGAGATATGGGTCAGTGGTAGTCTGCTTGTCTGGCATGCAGGAGTCCCTGAGTTCTATTCCCAGCAATGCAAAAATAAATGAGAGACAGGAAGGATCTTGTGGTAGATACGGAAGGAGGGCTAGAGTTGGAAAATCATCACTTTGCAGATGAATTCAGGCAAGAATTATCAACAGATGCTAAATCCAGGGGGAAATTTTTGATGAGTAGAAAAATATTTGCATGGATTTATAATTCTCCCCACAGGTTGTTCATTAGTAATAAGGAAGTAGAAGAAAGGCTGTAACTATATAACGGAGAAACTGAGCAACAAATTGGCTCAAAATAAGAAGATTGTATTTTTAAAATAGGACTGCAAAAAGATCAAGATCATAAAAGGCAAAGAAAGTGATCCTAGGCTAGATCCTGTACTGCAAGGGAAAATGCCCACATAGAATGTTATCAACACATTAAAAAATATTGTAACAATGTGAAATTTACCAAAGTTGATAACTAGCTGTGGTTATGTAAAAGAAAATCCTTTTTATCTGTATGTATGGTGGGCACAAACAAATGATAAATGAATTGGGGCCAAATGTTATCAATTGGTGAATCTGGGTGGACAGTATGGAGTAAACTTTGTACTATTCTTGTAACTTAATTTCAAATAAATCATTTGAAAATACAAAAGTTCCCTGTGCTGGTCAAGAACATAAATCAAGCTGCCTCTTAATCACTTTTTATTCAGCCCTTTACTGGGACCTCTGGAAGGCTATAAATGATGCCTTTACTCTTAGGAAGTTTAACATCTCTCAAGGAGGGAAGTCCCTCAAACAAGAAGCAGAGGAGGCTATACAAGATCAACTAGGAATTTTGAAAATGGAGAAGAAATCAGGATAGGTGGATGAGATTAAGAAAGGTTGCATGGAGAAGCAGGGCATAAGCCTCAAAGGGAGGATTTTAAATCAGTAGAAGATATTACATACAGAGACAGCAATTTGAATAATTATGGGAGAGGCTTGTGCAGAGACTAAATGGCCTGGAATGGAGAATAGGGGTTAGGAACTATTGGAAAATATGATTGAGTAGACAAGAGGAGGCCAGTCTGTAATATTCCTTAAGGGCAGTGTCTAACTAGATCTCATACCAAAGATTTTATTGAGCCCCAAACCAAGGTAAAAAATTTGACTCCAGTTCTGTCATAGTTGCCATGATTTTCTGTAGGTATTGTGCCTAGGGCAAGAACTGCCCCCCCCCCTGTACTGGGGATTGAACCCAGGGTTGCTCAACCACTGAGCCACATCCCCAGGTCTTTTTAAAAAAATTTTTGAGACAGGGTCTGGCTAAGTTTCTTAGGACCTCGATAAGTTGCTGAGGCTGGCTTTGAACTTGTGATCCTCCTGCCTCAGCCTCCCAAGCCACTGGGATTACAGGTGTGCACCAGCACACCCAAATAGGCCAAGGACTTTCTAAAGTCCAAGTCAAACAAGCATAGAGGTAGTTCAAGTCTTAGATGGATACTGATGGAAGGTGCCAAAAATCACTTGAGATACTATTGTCCTAATGTGTAACTATTTCAAGGAGTGCCCACATTAAAAAACAATGGCCTTGCAAGAAAGCTGTCCTTTTAGCAAAGGCAAATCTTCCCAAGTGGGGAATTTCCAATAGGAAAGGACATTGCCTACTGGAGCATTTACTACCGGAGCCCTGATAGGCCTTTTTGAGGGTATTTGAGATTTAGTTTCTCTCCTTAGAAATGAATGATGGCATTTGCAGCTGCTCAGCAACTTTCCATCTCAGGAGCAGGCTCTGGTCACCACAACAGGCCCATACCCCACATCTATGCTCCAGCAAAATTTTAGTAAATTCAAACCAATTTTCCCCACTACCTTGTATTAAAACTCATCATTTGTCTTTTTCTTTTTTTAATTTTTTTTTTTTTTAGTTTTCGGCGGACACATCATTGTTTGTATGTGGTGCTGAGGATCGAACCCGGGACGCACGCATGACAGGTGAGCGCGCTTCCGCTTGAGCCACATCCCCAGCCCTCATCATTTGTCTTCTTTTCCAATTTCTTTTGAGAGGCCAGTTGCTTCTAGCACTTTTAGGTTCAGTGATGCACAAAATACGCCCCACAGGTGGAATATGGCCCCATTTTCTGTATTTGTATGACTCGTATGCTACACGTTTTTTACATTTTTAAAGGTTGAAAAAAATTAAGTAATTCATGCTATGTGAAAAATATATGAAATCCAAATTTCAACATCTAATGTTTTACTGGCACACAGCCAAATTCATCATTTTACACCATATCTATGGCTGTTTTCCTGCAATAGTGACAGGAGAATGGTTGTGGAGATCATATGGTCTACAAAGCCCAAAGTATTTGCCAACTGGCCCTTTACAGAAAAAGTTTGCTGACCCTCAGATTAAAGTAATGATTCTCAACATGGGATGACTCTTGGAAGCATTCTTGGTTGTCACAACTGTGTTTGTTTGTGTGTGTGTGTGTGTGTCTATGGGTAGATACTACCTACATCTAGTGGGTAGAGGCCAGGGATAGTGCTAAATACTCTACAATGCACCGGGGAGCCCCACACAATTAACTGGTCCCAGATTTCCATAGTGCTGTGATTGAGAAACCTGGGATTAGAGGACCCTAAGGTAAATACTTTCTAGTGCAGGGAAAACGCCATCCTTAATAAGGGATCCCCTTTATTGAATAACCAAGTCTATAACTTACGTTAGCACAGGTAGTCTTCATAACGCCTGTACGAGGGAATCAATGATATACCCCATTTCTAGAGAATCTGTGAAAACAACTTGCCTCTGAGGACACAGCAAGTCCTTCTGGCTCAAGTCTGTATTTTTCCACACCTCAGAACATGCCTCTGCTCTGTGACGTCACAGGCGATTATGGCCTCACTCGGCTGCCCCCTAGTGTTCGAAAAGCGCAGAAACAGGCCAATGTTGTTTCTTAAGGTATCCTGCAGAGGCCTCCAGGCTTCCTTACAAAGGATGAGAACAGCTAGTCCAGTCTTCATTCAGCACCTGGCTATTAGGGGAAAAAAGCCTGAAGGAAATAAGCCTCACCTCGTTTGCATCCAAATTCTGTAAAGTGATCACTCTCCCTCTTGCCCACTTTAATTCCTGGGGGAATGGGAGGCTTCCCTCTCTGGTAGACCTAAAATACAGCCTACTATCTACAGAATGCTTTCTGGGTCATAAAGAACAGTCATATTCATGAATTTGGGGGAATGTTTGTATCACGAGATTAAATGAAAGAAGACATGCAGAGTTATTTTCCTTCTAGAATTAAAACTCACCTGAATCTTGTTCCATAGGATGGGGCACTCCACTTTCTTCATCTGTTATCCCGATGATAATTAGGTCAACTGATTAGTTAAACCCATGCTAATAAAGTAGAAAACTCCCTGCTCATATCCACCCAGCCCCAGTGGGAATTTGAGGCTCAAATGGAGGAAAAATGGTGTTGTGGTAACCCACCAAGGAAGACTTCATGGGCTCCTGGCTCCCCTGAGTTTCTCAAATTATCCATTTGGGAAGCAACCACTCACTCTTCCTAAGGCAAACTGTGGTGAGCCACATGACCTAATAATTTAGGATCAGATCACAGAGCCATTTAGCATTTCTTTGAATTTTATTGAAAATTGACATGGACATTAGAAAGGTATCAAGCTAAACAGTGCTGGTTCTGGGATGTTTCTCTTGGAAAATGAAAGCCCCCAGAGGGATAGTGACTGGTCACACCTTTGAGCAAAAAGAACAAAGAAGAAAGGAAAAACACAGATTCTGAAAAACATGCAAAGAGGCTCTCTCAAGAGACACTGGACAGTGGACCGGTAGTGATGGTGGTAAGGATATATGGGAATGAGCACACTCACATGGTATTTTGATGCAAATTAAACCAATGAATTCAAGGCAGATTTATCCTCTCTTTCCAGATCCCAGGTTAAACAGAAACCTCTTGCAAAGCCCCCAATGGCCTTGGAAGGTTGAATGGAATAATTCTGCCCTCACTAAGCTTAAATCCCCTCTCCTCTCTCCTTTCTCTGCCTGAATATTAGATAGTGGGTCCATTTTTCCCCCTTGCTGGGGTCTGCAGAAGGCCTGTGAATGCTGGAGAAGATGCAAATGTCACTCAACTCTCTCTTCCATGTTCAAAAATGTTTAATAATAGCCAGAGACAGTTAACCCATTGAACCAGAGAATTGTTGCAAAAGAAAAACATAAAAACTCGAAACCTTGTGAACAGCACTTCCGCACCCACAGCTGGGGTCTCCTACCCCAGTCACTTACACTTGGGTGAGTGGTCCTGTAGTTGTCTCTCTGAGGTTACATTTGGTCCATTTTCCAGCTCTGATGAGTCTTTTCCTGCCTTGTTAGTTTAGGACAAGACACTTCCAATTTAAAATACCATGTAAGTCAAAAGAGAGCTTCTTGCCTGGACACAGGGACACATGGACACTTGTTGAGTGGTATGTGTGTGTGTGTGCATGTGTGCACATGTGAGTGCACACAGTTTAGGGGAGAGGGAATTGGTCGATTTCTGGTTTGAGACAATATGGAACCCTAACTCTTCTATAATGGCAGTCTTCTCCTTTAGACTTAGTGCAGCTGCTGAAGACAAGATTAAAAAAAGCTGGAGAGGGAGAGAGAAAGAGAAAGAAAACATGAAATTAGCCAAAGAAAAAGGACATTCAAAGTAAGACGGGGAGGGGAGTGGGCAGTGTTGAGGTAGCACAGACTACACTTGGAGAAGACAGGTTAGAAATGGGGTCAGTGAGGGGCCATCACCATGGGAAAATCTGTGGAGAAGGTTTGAAGAACACCACACACCAGTTTAAAGCTTCTTGTTTTAATTAAAAACAAGCACATATTAACAGCCACATGTGAATGCTAAATGATAAAAACAAACAACAACAACAACAACAACAACAAAAAAGCAAAAACCGTGATCCAACCTGCAGCTGGGGAAAGCAACCTTCTTGGCTTAAAAGAAATGAAGGGTGTGTGTGTGTGTGTGTGTGTGTGTGTGTGTGTGTGTGTGTGTGTGTTTTTCAGGAAAGCCATTCCATTCCAGTCTGGGAAAAGAAAAGCACAGGCCATTTCTAATGACTGGTTTAGTTTCACCAGAAGTAAACAGAGAACTTAGGGTATTTTTTAAAAAATAGTTACAATGGTACTAATTAACAAGCCTTTTCAGTGGAGAGGGGGAAAAATGTCTACGTGAGAAAAACTACCCAAGGAAACAAGCATTTGGATGCTTTTAAAAGGCTTGACTATTTTTAAGGAGCTGGCCTGGAGCTTCTTCCTTCGCAGCCCCCACTTGTCCCCTCCTCATGCTTTTCTATGGAGGAAAAACACACTTTAGGGTCCTCTAACACTGATGATTTGGTTTCTCTGAACATCAAAAGACCTTGTCTCCAGGAATATATATAAACAGACTGAATCCCTTGGTGAAACAGATGACAAGGAATCTAGCCTGATTTTTGCCAAGAAACAGCAGCAGGACTTTGGGCAATTCCCTTTGCTTCTCTGGGTCTCAATTTCCTCTTTGGGTTATATCTGTCTTACCCAAATTTCTCCCTTTTATATAAAATACCTGCTTACTTTCTGAAGGTCTCCCAAAGGCAATGTGGCTTTAATACTTTTGAAGTATTTTGAGATCCTCAAGCCTCAAGTGGTCAATCTGTAAACAAATGCAAATGAGGGGGCCTCCTGTTTGTAATGCCCAGAATTACCCAGAAGGATGGTGATTGCTGGTTGGTAACCTCAAAGGTGGATTTAGGAACATCAAAGCTGTAAATAAGGAGTCTTTCTCAAGGAGACCTGACAGCCCTAACTCTGAGCTACTGCTGAGGATTTCTTTGGTTTTTGTTTATGAGGGTTTTGATGGTGGTGGTTCGTTTTTACCAACAAGTATTGTGTCTCCTAAAATGCTCCACTGTGACTTGAATTTTCCCAAGAAACTAGTATGTGCTTTGGCAGCATCACAATCTTGCTGGCCTCTGACCACTAACCAATCCTTGACTCACCAACCAATATATAACAGAAGTGAGTTCTTGCATTATCAACAAGAGAAAAGCCTATGTATGTCTGCTTTTCAGTTTTTCTACTTTCTTCTGCTGTTTTTTTCCTTCCTGCTATTTAGTAATATGTTATTGAATAAAGAAATCCCTTCCTCTTTTTTGACACTTCAAAAAGGCCTAGAAATTTGGCATAGCCTTCTTGACTCTGTGATCACAAAACAACCCCCCCCCCAAAAAAAAGAAAAAACAAGAAAAAAGAAAAAGGTCATTGTCTGTGTCAGTGGGACTGGGAGGCAGGAGCAAGTTGAAGAAATTAAAAAAAAAAAAAGTGGGGCTTGAAGTACACAGCAGGGTTGGAATGCCCGATCGCCTGGCACCCCAAAGGAAAGCTGTCAATTAAAATAGGAACCTTCGCTTAAAAGCCTAAGTGGAGTCCAGTCCAGCTGTAGCAGGGGATACTATTCAGTACACAGCCATGGATTACTGCAAAGGAAGGGCAGAGAGACTGCATATTAGCCACAGATCATTGCTAGGTCGTCTCCAGCTCTCACTCTGTCACTGCCGAAACACCAAAGGTCATTGTGCCTCATGACCCTGACAAGAGAGGGCTCTCTATTTCAGAGGGATTCCCAAAGCCACTATTAGATGGGACCTACTATTAAAATTAGGGCAAATTTTTTTTAAACATCAAATTATTAGACCTAAAGGTAAGGACCTTCTAAGGCACAACACCTATTTTCTTCCCTCCAACTGATAAGCTTGCATGTTCTTACTGGGGACATGCACAAAGCACACATTACAATCATCCTCATATTCACCAAAGAGACAAGAAGACTTATTCAAGCTCTTGAGTCTTCGATCAGTTGGCTTTCCAGTTTATGAAAATGGGATTATTATCCCTGCTACTTGCCCTGCCTTATTAGGATTGAATGGAGTTCCCTGGGAAATGACCAAGGAGATGCGAACATTCCTTAGAAGAATCTTATAAGTCTATCCTTCAAGATTCTAGTCTGGTAATAATATTCAGGTTTATTCTCCCTTCTGCATTTGTCAGGTACCCAGAGTTAGAGAGGGGAAATTTATGCTATTTATTTCAGAAATTGCGTTTTATGCTTCCAGGTTTGGTATAAATAAACTCATGGCTTTTAAGATAGTTTGACTGCAGTTACTTTGAATAAAAACTGCAAAGGGCTGGACTCCTTTTGGAGCTCTCTAAAAAGGGGCTGTGGCTTCTCAGGTTAGTGAAGGGGGCAGGGAAGACCTCGACTGGGACACAGGAGACTAAGGGGACAGCTTTGCTGACTGGTGCTTACTCAGCCATGGTGGATGCAAATACCTAAGGGAAACAAGGAGCAATGAGAGTTTGAACAGGGAAACTGTGACAAAGAGTAGCAGATGGGACCTCTGAATGGCAAGAAGGAATGTGAAGGGGATAGTGGGAAGAATGGATGACTGGAGGTCCTAGGAGAAGGAACTGAGATGCATTTCTGAGTCACGTGACTGCTGACTTTTTGACCAGAGGCCAGAAACCATCCTCTGACTCTCAGGCTTCTATAAACTCTCACAGACAAGAGGGAAGGGCATGGTGCATATGTCCCTGGAGACATGTTAAAGGGAAATTAGAGAAAGGGAGGCTCAGTTGTGTTGCACGGGAAAGGGTGCATCTATGGGAAGCCCAAACTAAAAATGAAAAGAGAAGCTGGGTTAATGAATGGGTGGATTAATATACCCAAAAAGGGGGTGATCAGAAGAAAATTGTTTGTCATGATGACTAGTGGATAACTTAGAATACAGCTATGTTAGAGTGCCTTGAGCTCATACTGAACTGGCTCCTGGGAACATGCTTTCTCTCTCCTATACCGACATAACCCAGTTTGATAGCAGTAGTGGCATCAGATAGCAAAATAAAGATCAACAACCTGAAAAATATTTTTAAAAATCTCTTCTTAATTAGGTCCTAACCTAGTAATTATGAGCTCCCCACCACCCAGATACCTTCAGCCCTCAGACACTTTGCTAGGCACAAATGGGGAGTTGCTGTTTAATTCTGGTCAACTAGTATGGGCTCTGAGACTTGCCGTTAAGATAGACAGTAAATAATTTCATTGTTTTTGTTGTTGTTCCTTTTAGATATACATGACATATTTCATTGTTTTTTTAGGATCATTATGTTTGGCCGGATTTCATGGGCCTTACATTTCAGAAGCCTCTATGATGGACTGTCTCTTTGGGATTTGCTTGAAAGTAGGATGTTTTGCCAGCTGCTTGAAGTTGCCAGTGGAATAGCTACAGCAATCAGTTTGGTGACTAACAGCAGGCTCTCCATCTAAAATCATAAACTGCATGGGTGAGCAGGGAGAAGTCTTCTCAATATTTTATATTCTCCAGTCCAAGCAGACAAAATGTAAAAAAGGCCTTTACGAGACAACCAGGGTATTTCAAACACTAAATAGACATTTTATGTTAGCAAATTATTGTTAATTTTGTAGGTGTGATAATGGTGGGAGTGTGGCTATTATTATTATTATTTTTTTGGAGTCATTATCTTTTAGAAATACATACTAGAGCATGTACACATAAAATGACAGAGGTTTTGCCTTACAATAATTCAGCAGGTCTGGGGTAATTGATGAAATATAATTGGCCCTATGTTGATGGTTTATTTGGTGACTAGATTGTGGGTACACAAGGCTGCAGTGAACTAGTCTCTCTCTTTTTGCTCACGCTTGGAAGTTTCCATGGCAAGATTTTTTTAAATAATAAGAAGCCTAATTATGTTAAATGAAAAATATTTATATTCCTGTTCCTCCATTACCTGAGCCTAGCAAAGTAGATAGAAGGTGCTTAATCACTGCTTTCAGCCTCCCCGTGACCTACTTGACACCAGGGACAGCTTTATTTACTTCTCTAGATATAACACCTAGCTCTCAGGAATCCTTACCAAAGGATACCCC
Organism: Ictidomys tridecemlineatus; assembly: GCF_052094955.1. Taxonomy (NCBI): domain Eukaryota; kingdom Metazoa; phylum Chordata; class Mammalia; order Rodentia; family Sciuridae; genus Ictidomys; species Ictidomys tridecemlineatus. The sequence goes on along the minus strand of NC_135493.1, from coordinate 30,270,050 downwards.
TTCCTTAGCAGAGGTTTTCATGAAGATGGTACTTGTAGAATTAAATGTAAGACCACCTCTATAATATCTATGTTTCTTCATTTTCTTCCTCTTTGATTACAGTTTGGGGGAAAGCCAAAAGGAAAACGGAGAACTTGAACTCCTCAGATAAGAAACAGCCACCAGAGGGAAACAGAATCAAGTTTACATCAGCTTTGTACATTTCCAAATCTGGGATTAATGCTGACAATGCCACTGTAGGACAGTTTCTTGTATCACCAGTTAATTTTGAATGATTATGTATCTTTAAGAAAAAAAAAATGGCCTGTAATCCCAGCGGCTCAGGAGGCTGAAACAAGAGGATCACAAGTTCAAAACCAGCCTCAGCAATTTAGCGAGGCCCTGAGCAATTTAGCAAGACCTTATTTCAAAATAAAAGATAAAAAAGAAAGGGCTGGGGATATGGCTCAGTAGTTAAATGACCCTGGTTTCAATCCCCAGTATCAAAAAAAAAAAAAAAAAAAAAAGAAGAAGAAAGAAAGAAAGAAGGCCACAATTGAAACCTCAAATCATGATCACATCTATGCTATATCAGCAAAAGTCTGCAAAAGCCCCCCTTTTCATCAGGCAGGCAGGCAGACATTCCACAAATATGCTTGAAACCACCCCAGGCTATTTCTTCGTATCATAAGACATAAGAGGAAACCAGCTAATCTAATGAAGTAGTTTCTTTTATGATTAGATATGTGTGTTAGGGGTGTGGGGTTTGGGGAGATACGTTCTAGGAGCCACTGCCAGTTCTACTTAGAGTTAATAAAGCTTACCAGGACCCTGGGTCTCATGCAGCATGCAGCAAACAGCAGAGTTAACTGTAAAACAGTAAGAGCTAATGAAGGTGGGGTGAGCACGAAGAGAAATCAACTATTATGAGTTGACACAATGAAGAGTTAGAGATCAAAGAGATTAGGAGTGCAGGGAGGGGCAAAGGGAAGGGTGGACTTTTAGGCACCCCTCAAACACTGGTAGGTACTCTTTCCTGATCTTTCTAATAGCAGCCAAAGGATCTCCTGAATATGAGACTCTACTAGATCCACCTGCCCACTCTTGAGAAGAAATCTACTACCACCATATCTATCCTCAAAACTCACCACCACCATCATGATGGGAGCAGAGTGGCACAGGTCTAATGGTGGGTCTTCCAGAAGTTAATCAATTGTTCATGGAATTATATAAGGAGCCCAGACCTGGGTTTACTTATACATTTTGGAGTGTGGAAGAGGACTGGCTATTTTTTTAGGCCATTATTGCTCATACGAGGTACCACGTCCCAGCAAGGTTTTCACCCATCTCAGAACTGGAAATGGGTACCATTACCAACCCCAAATATTTCTGGAGACTGGAGAGGTATTTCCCTATATAGGGTCTTTTGTTTGGGTTGGGGGAAAGTCAGATAATCTGAGGCAATAAGAAGAAAGCCTGGTCTGAGGAGAGTTCTCACAAAACATTTTGAAAGGGGAATATTTATTATTTATTATTATTATTTATTTAGTGTCAGTGTCCTCTGAGCAAAATACATTATCTCCCAATTCCTGCAAGTGGGCAACTGCCCCAGGGATACAGTTAACAAATAACCACGGGATTACAAAGGCAGAAGATTAGAGCCCCAAAGGTAAATTTTCTGATCTTAAAAACTGGAAATGGGGGGCTGGGGCTGTGGCCAGTGGTGGAGCACTTGTCTTGCAAGTGTGAGGCCCTGGGTTCGATCCTCAGCACCACATAAATAAAAAATAAAGGTATTATGTCTAACTACAACTAAAAAAATATTTAAAAAAAACTGGAAATGGGCTAGAGTTGTGGCTCAGTGGTAGAGTGCTTGCCTAGCATATGTGAGGCACTGGGTTCAATTCTCAGCACCACATATAAAAACAAAGATCCATCAACAACTAATACAAAAATTTTAAAAATACTGGAAATGCCTGTAATCCCAGCTACTCAGGAGGCTAAGGCAGGAGGAGTTCAAGTTTAAGGCCAGCCTCAGCAACTTAGTAAGACCCTGTCTCAAAATAAAATTTAAAAATCGGCTGGGAGTGTAGCTCAGGGCTATAGAGCACTTTCCTAGCATGTGTGAGGCCCTGGGTTCAATCCCCAGCACCACATACACATACGCACACAAAAAGAAGGCATCCATTTCTGCTGGTACAACTAATATAACCATGACAGGTAATACCAAAAAGTTCATTAATCAGTGAATTTTGACATATAGTATTAAGATTCAACAACCAGGGGCTAGAATTGTAGCTCAGTGGCAGAGCACTTGCCTCGCACATGTGAGGCCCCGGGTTCGATCCCCAGCACCACATAAAAATAAATAAATAAAGATATTGTGTCCTTGTATAACTAAAAAATATTAAAAAAAAGATTCAGTAATGAAAAATCTCTAGATTTCAAATGACACATTTGTTAGTCCAGTGTGAAAAAATTAGATTGCAAAAGCGAGTGCCTTCAAATATGAAATGTTTTACAATTGTACGAAGTTATTCAAAGTCACAGTTATGCAAAGTTGTACACTGTGTTATTCCTAAGTAATAAGCCAGGCACAGAGGAAAGGAAGATGTTTCTTCCTTTTGGCAAGTATCCAATAGACAAGTCCAGGAATGGGTGGCTAAAAGAAGGTAATGGGGGCTGGGATTGTGGTTCAGCAGAAGAGCACTCGCCTAGCATGGGCGGGGCCTGGGTTGGATCCTCAGCACCGCATAAAAATAAAAAAGGTATTGTGTTGTGTCCATCTACAACTAAAAAATAAATATTTTTTTAAAAATTAAAAAAAAAAAACAAATAAAAAATAAAAGAAGGCAATGACCATGGACACCTTGCAAGTCCTATTTAGTAAGGACATTGCTAAACACTCCATCTTGGAGCTCCTTGGGTTGCACTATACAAACAACCAGAGAGCATAAGAGCACTCACTGCTGGATGTTTTCTTGGTGTTGTATGATCTGACTGGAAAAGCTTTTCTCTTCTCTGGTTCTGAGATGAGGAATGGGTAACTTTAGCAAGCACTGACTATTGACCAGGACTATTAGGAAGGGGTGGGGTCAGGACTACTGACACACACTGTAACCTGGAGCACATTTGATCCTGCTTTCCCAAGTACCAGAGGAGACAGATTCGTTTTTCAGTCACTTCCCCAGCTTGAGGATGGGGTACTCAAAGGATGCCAACATCTGAAGGCTCCCCACTAAGTTCTCAGTACCCCAGGCTGGGCACAACTAAGCAGCCAGCAGGAAGGGATAGAAAAGGGTGGGAAATAGGGGCTGGGATGCAGCCTTCAGTGGAAGCAGTTAAATTCTGTTGGCTGCAGCTAGAGAGAACTGAGGCAGGTGAAAGCTGGACTATGGGCATGGAAACGTGGGCAACCTCAGATACAGGACGAGCAAGCAGGCCTGGAAATATCAGGTCCAACCTCCTTGTGGTGGGGAGCGGGGAGGAGGTGTCCAGAGGCATCTGCTAAAAGATTCTCTTTATTCCACCACCCTCTATCTTCCCTTCCTTTTTCTTCCACTCCTTACAACTTACATCTCTCCTTGTTTCCTCCCTTCTACTCTCTCACATTCCCTTTGCTTTTCCTCTCCTTTCCCTTGCATTTTCATCTCCCTTTTGCAGAGTTTTTCTAAGTAGCCCAAACAGAGAGACTGAACCTCTGGGACCCAACCCTCCCCTATACTCAGTTCTCCAAACAGGGAAACCAAAGATTTCATGGGGACCAGTTATAAGTACTCAAATTAGTCTAAAAGCATGTGGTTCATGCCTGGTCACCAGCCCTTAGCCCCCTCAACCTCTGGGTCCTGCTCTGGGGAGATGAGCAGAAGGAAAAAGGAACCACCACCCTAGATAAGCCTGCTACTTACTTTTTCTTCTCTTTATCTCTTTTCAGAGTCTGTGAGCCTCCAGCCTGGGAACCCTGAGACTGGAGCAACTCAGCCGCCGTCTTTCTCTGTTTGAAAGCATTCACTTCATCATCCAGGGATTTCTTCTTATCCTCCAGCTTCTTCTTCTCATCTTGGTGAAGTTTCTTCAGACGGTCAAATTTCTCATGCAGCTGTCAGGGAGACAGAGATTAGAAAAAAGTCCCTCAAGGTAGCCTCCAACCCAGCAGAGTGAGGACTGGCAAGGCTGCAACTTTGTAGGACCCCTGGACCACAGGACACATTTCTACCAGGTATTGCCATGATGGTATCAAAAGGCACACTGCTGTAAGCAGTTCTCTCCACCTGGTATTTTATCTCAAAATCTCTGCTTCTGAAATGGTCAAGGAACAGTGTGTTCTGTGTCATCCAACATTATGTTAAAAGAATCCCCATAGCAAGCATGGTGGTGGACAGCTGCAACGACAGTGACTCAGAAGGCTGAGGCAGAAGGATCATAAGTTCAAGGCTAGTCTTAGCAACTTAGTGAGGCACTAAGCAACTTATTGAGACTCTACATCAAAATAAAAAATAAAAGGCTCAGTGGTAGAGCGCCCCATCCCTTTTTATTTTTTTATTTTGAGACAAGGCCTTGCTAAGTAGTGGAGACTGGCTTTGAAACTGAAATCTTGTTCAGCCTTCCAAGTCGCTGGGAGGATAGGTATGCACCACCACACTCAGCTAATTATTACAACAGTCAGATGAGGTAGGTTCTGCTACTGTATCCAATTTTATAAGGAAACAGGAGGTCTGAGAAATGAAAGCATTTGTCCAGACAAACCAAACTTTAGAGGATTATGTAATAGGACCTCCCATATGTAAGGAGCCCCCACTTTTCTTATCCCTTGCAATCAGGGAGGATCACAGAGAAAACTGCAGCAATGATAAATATGGTCTAAGGAAATACTTGGCTTTGGTTATGAAAGGAGATAAAAAGATCTTATAAAATGGAATGAGTGTGGACACCCTAATCTTAACCAGAGGTGAGGCTCAACTAACCCTGAATAGAACCAGAGACCTAAAGAACCACAAGCATATTCTGCTATGTCACTGTGACAAACAGATCAGGTGCAAGAACCATAGGCTCTGCCTTGCATGCACAAGGCCCTGGGTTCAATCCTCAGCACCACAACAAAACAAAAGAACCATAAGCTGTCACAAACTAGAATGTGGAAACTATTCTATAAAGTAAGAGCAGATCAAGCAGAATTTCACCTTATTTGGAGGATTCAGGGGAGAATTTAGGATTCTGTAGCACTTGCCACACATTAAGAAGGTCAATATTCTGGGTCCTGTGGGTATTTGGAATTGTCACTTAGTAAGGTGTGGTAAGTGACAAACTTGTTGTATAATATGGTTTTTACTAGTCACTTGGGAGTAAGGGGGTCACTTGGGCTGCCCATCAGTTTAACTTAGCTTTTGTTTGTTGCAACTTTTATTCATTTATCATTGAGATCCCCTTGCCTCTCCTCCTAAAAGGGCTGGGTGATATTTTTCTTCTTAAAAGTGAAACTGAAATAAAATCAATATCCTTTCCATGGGCTTGGTGATAACCCTTGAGAGTCATAGCAGATTAGACATGGAAGAGACTTGGGAAGTAATTAAATGTTTCTCTTCTTTATGGTAGAGGCTTTTTTATATCATTATTTTATTTATTTATTTTTACATGATGCTGGGGGTCGAACCCAGTGCCTCACGCATGTGAGGCAAGCGCTCTACCACTGAGCTACAACCCCAGCCCCATGGTAGAGGATTTTGAAGCCCAGAGACGCAAAGCAGTAACTGACATGACCAAACGTACCTGAGGTCAGTTAATCTGTCAGGCAGAGGTGGATTGGTAGGGGAGACCTTGGAGGCCAGGTCATGGCTTAGAGAACTAACTACATGTTTAGGAAGGATTGTCAAACCTTAGTTTAAAAACTTGCTAGGCCTGGACAGATAAACTATAAAATGAAATGGAACAGAATACCCAAGTATACAGGAAAATGCCCCATCTGTCCCTGTGTTAGGTTTTAGCAAATTATCTAGGACCACCTGAAACTACCTTTTCCCATAGCCATCAGAGAAAGTAGAATGGCACAGGTCAGCAAGAAAGTCATTAGTTGTCCCTATAGAGTTCTGAACTCCCAGGAAAGGGAAAATAATCAGCCCTAACCTCAAGGGCTGGACTTTATACCTGTATTGCTCAACAGTATTTTCTGTGATACTGAAAATATTCTGTATCTGTGTTGTTCAATATAATAGTCACTAGCTGCCAGACATGGTGGCACATGCTTATAATCCCAGTGACTCGGGAGGCTGAGGCAGGAGGGTCAGAAGTTTGAGGCTACCCTCAGCAACTTAGTGAGGCCCTTAGCAACTTAGTGAGACCCTGTTTCTAAATAAATAAATAGATAGATAGATAGATTAAGAGGGCCAGGGAAGTGGCTCAGTGGTTAAGTACCATTGGGTTGAATCCCAGATATTTTTTTTAATATTTTTAGTTGTAGTTGGGCACAAAACCTGTATTTTATTTATTTTATTTTTATGTGGTGCTGAGGATTGAACCCAGGGCCTTGCATGTGCTAGGTGAGCGCTCTACCACTGAGCCACAACTCCAGCCCTTAATCCCAGATATTTAATAACAGTAATAGCCAATAGTTGCAGGAGAACCAAGCATTTGAAATATGGCTAATGAGAGTAATAAACTGAGTTTTAAGTGTTATTGTATATTTCAAATTGCTAAAAAGATTAGGTTTTTGGGCTGGGGATGTGGCTCAAGTGGTAGTGCGCTCGCCTGGCATGCGTGCAGCCCGGGTTCGATCCTCAGCACCACATACAAACAATGATTTTGTGTCTGCTGAAAACTAAAAAATAAATATTAAAAAAATTTTTAAAAAAAGATTAGGTTTTAAGTGCTTTCACCACACAAAAAATGATAAGTATAGTAAATGAGAGATTTGTTAAATAAGTCGATCCAATCATTCCACAATGTACTAAAGCATCACATTGTATCCCATAAATGTATACAATTATCATTTGTCAATTAAAAATGAAATTTCAGCCAGATGCAGTGGCACATGCCTGTAATCCCAGTGGCTTGGGAGGCTGAAGCAAGAGGATCTCAAGTTCAAAGCCAGCCTCAGCAATGGTGAGGAACTAGGCAACTTAATGAGACCCTGTCTCTAAATAAAATATAAAATAGGGCTGGGGATGTGGCTCAGTGGTTGAGTGCCTCTGAGTTCAATCCCCACTACCGTCCCCCACAAAATGAAATTTTAGAAGTTCAAGTAACCACATGTAGCTAGTGGCTACCATTATCGCATGCAAGGCTCTGGAGAATTAGGTAACACAGAGAAAACCTCTCAGCCTCAGGTGAAAGGCAAAAAAGACACAGATCTAGCCGGGCTCAGTGGTGCATGCCTGTAATCCCAGTGGCTTGGGAGAATAAGGCAGGAAGATAGAGTTCAAAGCCCACCTCAGCAAAAAGTCAGGAGCTAAGCAACTCAGTGAGACCCTGTCTCTAAATATAAAATAGGATTGTGGATGTGGCTCAGTGGTCCAGTGTCCCTGAGTTCAATCCCTGGTGCCAAAAAAAAAAAAAAAAAAAAAGCTCTACCCAGCCAAGGTAGGGTTTCAGAAGCTGTGCTCAATTCCTGCCTAGAGGCCACAAGGCTCTTACCCAAGGTGAAGCCCGTCATGGGCTTCCACGCCCTAATGGACCTCCCTTCCCTTCCTGCTTGGCACCCAGGTTCCCATTTACCTCTTTCTCTGCCTCTTTGAGCTCCGCTTCTTTCTCTTTGACTCTCTGGACGAACATCTGTCTCATCTCCTCTTCCTTTTTCTGCAGCTCTCCTAGGAATTCATTTCTTTTGGCCTCATATGTCTCCTGTAAACTGCGAGCATGGTCAGGTTAATCCTTCTGCCTTCAGAGGGGCTCTTTGATGAAAACTGTCTCCAACCATCCTCCCTGAGTTCCTTCATCCTCCCCCAATTTTAATAGAGATGCAAAAATAGAACCACAAAGCAGCAGGCAGCTGGCTCAGCACATGACAGTGGATTGTAGGGCTACTTGAGGGGAAAAAGTCGGACTTGGCCAACTGAAGAGACTTAGAAAATCTGGTTTTATGCCTTCATATCACACATGAGGAAACTGAGGCCCAGAAAGGTGAAATTAGTCACTGAAGATCACAGGGCTAGTTGGAGACAGAGGTGGGACCAGAAGCTGTATCTCCTGTCTATTCATTTGGGCCCACCCATGGAACTATGCTGCCAAGTCCTGGCTCTAAAACTGACCATGTTAATTCAATGCTTCCACAAATACTTTCTAAGACTTCACCATGTGCTAGACATGGTACTAATTAACACTATGCTAATCACTGAGCATCTGGACACCATTCCTGCCCTCAAGGAACTTGGGGTCTAGTGGGAGATGCCTGGGCTAAGGCCTCTGCCCCTGGACTGAACTTATTTTGAGGTGAGGTTCCTGAGTCTGGTAGAAGAGGACAGGCTTTGGATGCTCCATTCAAGAACTGTACATGTATCTACTGTATGGTTTTAAACAGGAGAACTGACTGGATCCATGAGAAAGACCACTCTGGCTGTGTTGTGAAGGAGAGATCTTCCAATGATCCAAGTAAAAAACGGTGGGATCTGCATGTTAAGGGGTGGTAAGGAATGGAGGGAGGTAGAGGAGCAGTAAAGGAAGCAGAACTCCCAGGACTTAAGAAAGTCAAAATGATTGTGGTTTTGGGTTTGTGCACCCAGGTGGAAGGTGATTCCATGAACTGCAACAGGGAACACTGGGGAAGGAGTATGTTTAAGAAGAAAGGAGATGAATTAGATTATGGACAACTCACATTTTTGGTAGGGCCTCTATGGAATGTCTGAGTGGAAATGTCCAGTATGCAGTTGGATCAAAGGGTTTAGAACTCAAAAGTAAGATTTTAGTTTTTGAGTCATCCACTTTGTGGTGGTAATTAGGAATATGAAAGTAGAAGGAACCAGCCACAAAGAGAATGGAGTGAAAGAAGCAGAAGGAATCCTGGGGGAATACCAACATTTAAAGGAATAGGCTGAAGAACATGAGCCTGCAAATGTAACTGACAAGGGAGTAGTAAGAGAAAGAGAGGAATAAAACCAGCCAGGTCATTACTGGAAGAGCCAATATTTCAAGAAGGAGAAAGTGGGGAATAGCATCACATGTTAAGCATTGAGATCAAAGAAGATGAGACTCTTAAGGCCCCAATGAAATTGGCTACCAGTGGGTGATTGCTGGCCTTGGAGAGAAGCACTTCCGTGGGGTGTTGGGAACCTCTTTGACTGCATTGAGTTGAGGAAGTAAATGAGAGAAGAGGAAGAGGAGCCATAAATACAGAATGACTCTCCTTCCTGTAAGAGCCACCCTTTTTAAAAAATATATATATTTTCTTAGTTGTGCATGAACATGATACCTTTATTTTATTTATTTATCTTATGTGGTACTGAGGATCAAACCCAAGGCCCCACACATGCTAGGTAAGTGATTTACCACTGAGGTACAACCCCAGCCCCAGAGCCAACTTTCTTGAGAGAGCAGGAGCTACCTAGGAAGAAGAGCAGGGCTAAGAGAGAACTTCTTTAGAGTGGGAATATTTACAGGCAATGTGGAAAGGGATCAGTGGAAGAGGAGTGAAGAGGATGAAGACATGGAAACAGAACTACTCACAATGAGGCGGGCATGGTAGTGCACACCTGTAATCCCAGCAGTTTGGGAGGCTGAGGCAGGAGGACCACAAGTTCAAGGCCAGCCTCAGGAACTTACTGAGCCCCTGAGCAACTTAGCAAGACCCTGTTTCTAAATAAAAAGGGGTGAGGAAGTGGCTTAGTAGTTAAGCGCCATTGGGTTCAATCCCTGGTACCAATAAGAAAAAGAAAGAAAAGCAAAAAAGAAAGAAAGGATGGAGCAAAGGTCCTTCCAGGACTGAACTGCCAGGTGGAGGCATACTTCCTACTCCACAGATGCAGAAGTAAACTGTGGGAGGCAAAGGAAAGAAGCAGTTGAGGTAGCTCTCATCAGAACAGAAAGCGAAGCTCTCCTTCCTCTACCCCAGGGACTCCAGTGACCTTTCCTAGTCTGTCCCTGTTAGGAACTAAGGCTTCTGGGCTTTGCCCCAGGCCACTTTTCTGCTGCAAACAGGTACTATAGGAACTTAGAGGCCCTTGGAAAGCTGCCTTCTCTCACAAATATCCCCTACATTTGCTTATTGATGCCTGACATTTCCTAAAAGGAGACTGAGCCACATAAAGGGCACCACATGGTAATTTAACACACAGGGCTTTTGCATATAGATCAGATGTGCTTCTACTTGGTCTATCTCTTCCATCTGCATAAAACACTGCTTTTAGAAACATTCTCCTTCTCTGAAAGCATCTGAGATTCTGATTTAAGAAATATGCCAGTGATTATTCATATCCTGTGGCCAAAACAAAACTTGCACTTGAATGCAAACATGAAGGACAGTGAATAAAGAATCTGCATTCATCAATATGGGTAAAGTGACTGCTACTTAATCCTATCTGGTGTGTGTGTGTGTGTGTGTGTGTGTGTGTGTGTGTGTGTGTGTTTTCAGGGCTGGGGCTGGAACCCAGGGCCTCCCACACACTAGGCAAGCATTCAAATACTGAGCAATATTCCTAGCCCTCCTATCTGGTTTTGAGAATGGCAAGGAGGGTAAAGAACAGACTGGAGGCCTGCACAAGCAACAGAAGCCTGGTGAAGAAAGTAGGGCAGAAGACAGTTACTAACTGCCACCCTGTGGAATAGGGAAGGGCCCCAGTTCAGGGATCCCTTCCCCCACAGTTGACTGGATGTGGGGGTAGGGGGCTGTGAGAGATCAGCCAGGCTGTCTCTCTGGGTCCCCTCCCTTCCCTCACACCTATCAATAGGGTCACAGTGTTTCCCAAGCCTGTCCCACTGCAGCTGTCTTGGCTGGTGCATAGACGCCGAGAAGGAAGGAATAAACAGAACTGGTGAGTGAGTGACCTCTGTTCCTCCTACGAGGAGGAACCCATGTCTGGCTTCCCATGTCAATTCTCCAGGGCAAGGTTTCCATACCACTTGGGTGGGCTGAGCTAGGCTGGCCTGGTCTGGCTTGTTGGGGGCGGTACCTGAAGGGTTTGCTGTCAGGGTCGGTGTCCTTGAAGCCCATCTCCTCCAGCTTACAGCGTCGGTACAGTTCATAGTGCCGGGTGTGGGTCTGCTCCCGCAGATCCTCCATGTTGACCCGAATCAGCATCTCCCGCAGCTTCACAAAATCGCAGTGAGCCTCGTTTTCAACTGCATAGCAGGGATTGGGGTATTGAAAGGATATTGAAAGGAAGGCCAGCAGAAGCAGAAATGGACGAAATGAAAGGCAACATGCCCAACAGTGACATTGCCTTGCAATCTGTGTAGATAGAACCTGTGAATTTACCTCCTAATTTGCTTTTGAACTGAAAATGCAAATGGAAAGTCACAAAAATGGCAGTCATGGAAAACTGGAATGCCATAAAAATATCTAAGGATGTTCAGTAGCATCTCAACCCAAATTCACCAATCAGACTATCACAGGATTGTCTACCCTGTGCCACTTTGTGGACAACAGCATATGTACACCCATTCAATAAACATTTGTGGAATCTCTGTTCTTAGTACGGTATGGGGCCCTGGGAATTCAGAAACAAAGTAATGGAATCCTGTTCTCAGGAGCTTAAATTTAGTGGAAGAATAGATATAAATAGGCAAATACTAAACAATGCAAAAATTATGAAAATGGAGGTAGAGCTGAGTAAAATGGAAGCCCAGAAGGTGGTGGGGGGAGGGGTCCTACAAACTCCTTGGAGAGTGTAAGCTTCACCAAAGAGACAGCTCCTAAGATGACTCTGGAAAGAAGAATAAGAGTTTATCAGGCAGATGAGGAACACTGTCCTTGCAAGGTCTCCGTGTGGCTTCACAAGGTTATATAAGTACTATGTTACAGAGTTAGGATACAAACCCAGGCAATGTAGGGGGCAGGCAAAGGCTATGACCAGATGGCCAAGTCTCCAAAGAATAAGGGGAAAGAGCCAGGGTATCAGTAGATGATGTTGACAACCAGGGGTGGACCTCAGGGGTGGCCCATTTGGATGGCAGAAGCTTTGAAGGAGTGTTTGAATTAATGGCCTGATGAGCAGCAATGATGGCTAGAAGAAAGTGAACCCCACTTTCTGGCCTCAGTGAAAAAGGCCCCTTCTTGAGAGAGTGTGGCAAAGGTCTGCATTTTGGATAGTGGCCAAGAATGACAGAGATGTGGACCAAATCACAGCAAAGTGGATTTCTGGCTGGAACCGAAGGTCATGAGCAGTGCTTTGTCAAGATGTCTCCAGACATGGCTCTGCTGTGTTGGACGGTGGTGTTTGGCCTAAACATGGGGTCGGGGGGGGATGGTGGTGTCTGAAATGATAAACAGGATCAGTCATCCCAGATTCTGTTTTGTAGGTCTGGGAAAGGGCAGTGGGAACAGAAAGGGGTTGGGGAGTGATAGGGTGAATACTTTCAGCAGATTGCCTTGTAGTCATCAGAGAAATCTTCCCAAAGCCCAGATAGATCCACATAATCCCCCTGCTTAAGGTCTGTTGCTTTTGGAGTACCCCCTATTCTGCTGTCACAGAACATAAGCTGATATTAAAAATTGCATCAGCTAGGCGCGGTGGTTCACGCCTGTAATCCCAGCAACTCTGGAGGCTGAGGCAGGAGTATCACTAGTTCAAAGCCAGCCTCAGCAACAGCGAGGTGCTAAGCAACTCAGTGAGACCCTGTCTCTAAATGAAATACAAAATAGGACTGGGGATGTAACTCAGTGGTCAAGTGTTCTTGAGTTTAATCCCCAGTACCAAAAAAAAAAAAAAAAAATTGAATCAGTAAGGCAACTTCTTGGGACCATGCTAAATGCCACCTGCTTCTCCAAATCTGGACAAGGATTCCTGATAGTCAGTCAGAAGGCCCCTGTAAGTTGCTAAAGCAATATGCAACATCATCCTCATTCAAACTAATAGTCAGGGTTGGGGGTGTAACTCAGTGGCAGAGCACTTGCCTGGCATGCTCAAGGCCCTGGGCCCCATCCCCAGCACCTCAAAAAAAAAAAAAAGGAAAACTGAACAGTCTCAGACTGACAAGAAAAACATGCAAGAACCCAGTTTTGGTTATGTGTGGGGTTGTCCAAGTAGAAGGAAGTTATCAGAACCACGTCTGCTGGCTTCTCTTCTCTCACCTCAGGTTCTTATATCACAGGCCACATACCCATTCCCAGGGTAAGACTGGTAGTCCAGAAACCATTTATTAATGCTCCTAGTAGAACATTCCCAGCCCCAACTGGCAGGGAAGAGCAAAACATAGCACAGTTCTGATAACCAGTCCTGTCCTACCTATTAAAAAATCCAGACTGGGGGAGTAGCTCAGTGATAGAGCATTTGCCTAGCATGCACAAAGCCCTGGGTTTAGCCCCAACTATCACTAGCAGGTCTCTGCATGCTCTAAAACATGCCAGCCTTTGTATTCTATGTGGTCAACTCACCACCTACACCTTTTTAAAAAAAAAAAATTATTTATTTATCTATTTATTTGCCAAGCAGTAGGGATGAGTTTACAGATAATCTGCCACCCTCTCATACAGTGCCCCTGCAATCTGTGGCCCAATTTATAGCTGTCAACTCTGAGGACCAGAGACACCTCTTCAGACCATGGCAGTGCCCTAAGACCTTGTCTTATTTACTGAACCAACTGGCCCTGAGGGTAACTTAACATTTGTCAGGAAGACCACAAAAAGAACTGTCCTGAGCATATATAATGTCTGACTGCTTTTAAATTGTGAAATAACCATGCATTATACATGCATTATACATGCATACCAAAGAGGACATGAAATGTGCACTGATGTCTCTATAACCCAGTTTAAAGAGTATCCATACTTTAGAAGCATACCTGCATTCCCCTTTCTGATCTCATGCCCCACTCCTAATTCCCCAGCTTTCCCTGGCAATGAATCTTAACCACTATCCTGACTTTGGGGTTTATCTTGTTTTCTTTTATAGTTTTACCACTTATGTACAAATTCTTAAAAATATATATCATGTTTGGGGGCTGGGATTGTGGCTCAGTGGTAGAGCGCTGGTCTAGCATGTGTGAGGCCCTGGGTTCGATCCTCAGCACCACAAAAAATAAAGAAAATAAAGGTATTGTGTCCAACTACTTCTAAAACATAAATGTTTAAAATATATATATATATATCATGTTTAATTTTCTTACTTTGGAATTCAAACAAAACAGAATTCTACAGTATGTATTCTTCTGTGATTTATTTAGCTCAACATTGTTTCTGAAATTCATTCATCAAAATGTAACTGTGTAGTTCATTTGTTTTTATGATATCCTATTATATGAATAAGTCACAATTTATCCAGTCTACTGTTTTTGTGGTGCTATGGGTTGACCCTAAGAGTGCTTTGCCTCTGAGCTACATCCTAGCCCTTTTGTTTTGAGACAGGGTCTCATTAAGTTGCCAGGCTGGCCTTGAACTTGTGATCCTCCTGCCTCAGCCTCATGCCTGGTGGGATTCTAGGCAGGCATGGTGCAGGCTATCCAGTCTACTTTTGTTTGTTTTTGGTACCAGGGATTGAACCCAGGGGCTCTTTACCACTAAGCCACAACCCCAGCCCTTTTTATTTTTTATTTTGAGACAGGGTCTCGCTAAGTTACTTAGGGCCTTGTTAAGTTGCTGAGGCTGACCTTGAACTTGCCATCGTCCTGCCTTAGCCTCCCAAGTGGCTAGAATTACAGGTGTGCACCATCACACTCATCTAGTCTATTTTTTAAAAATGTTTTTAATTGTTGATGGACTGTTATTTTATTTATTCATTTATATGTAGTGTTGAGAATCGAACACAGTGCCTCACAGGTGCTAGGCAAGTGCTCTACCAGTAAGCCACAATCCCAGCCCTCATCCAGTCTATTTTTAATGAATATCAGGCTATTCCTAATTACTTGTCATTGGGCATAACAACTCTGTGAACATTCTTACACATCTCCTGGTACCTCTGGGCAAGAACATGTCCTTTCTTGTACACTTCCCCCCTTCCTTGATCCATGTCCATTTGTTTTTCTTTTAGGGGTGCTTTCTCCATGAGAAACAAAGGGAGACTGTTCACATCAGAAAATCCAGATATGGAGCCAGAGTTTGCCTGCTAGTGACCCCTATGATTTGAGACTCAAGTTGAATGCGGACAGGCTGGGGACAAGTTAAGGTCTTATTATTCAGAGACTGGGGACAAGCAAAGGAACAGACAGAAGGGGTTCCCTGAGTGCAGCCTGTCTGCTAGAGACTCACCCTGTACTGTGCCCCAAGGATACTGCCGTGCCTTCATCATCTTGTTCCCTATCTTCAGTTCTTCTGTGCTGCCAATGACGGCAAAGGGAAGGTGGGCCTGAAATAGAAGGCAAAAACCACTCAGAACTCCAGAGGAAAGTCATAGAGCATCCCACAATACAACTGCTGCTCATCTCTGGGCCCTCATTCTGCAATGGCCCTCACAGCTGTCATTATCAAAAGGCATTGATTAACCCACTGAACTGTGTGGGAATAAGAGGCCTAGTCCTAGCCTTTGCTGGTCCCAAATTCACAATACAAGACAACAATGGCATGCCAAATGTCATAGGGAAGAAAAAGAGAAAATAAGCAGACTAATAAGCAGATACATGGATTAGCAAGTATATTCATCAGCTTTGAAGAGCTGTGACCAAAGTCCTGGACAAGAACAACTTAGAGGAGGGAATTGGGGTTTCAGAGGGCCATAGATAGCCAAGTTCATTGTTCTGCGCCCTAAATGAGGTAGCACATTATGGTGAAAGGGCATGGCAGAGGGAAGCCACTCCCTTCATGGCAGCCAGGAAGTGGGGGTAGCACAGGGAAATTGTGGCCTTCCAGGGCATACCCCCAGTGACCCACTTCCTCCAGCCATGCCCCACTTATCTATAGTTACCACCCAGTCTATTCAAACTAGAATGGACTGATGCGGTTATAGCTCTCACAACCCAATCATTTTACCCCTGAACATTCATGCATTAACACAGGAGCCTTTGGGGGCCATCTCATATCCAAACCATAACAATAAGCTCTTCACTTTCAGTTGCTGTAGGAAAAAGAGACTTTGGAAGGTGGGTGAGCAGGAAGAGGAGGCTGGGTGTGGATAGAGAAGATAAGGGAGAACTACGGGGGCTGGTTTCACTGGTCGTCCCCACTCCCACAGAGTGAGGGCCCCCAGAAGAGATTACACCCTGAAACCACAAGGCTGACAGAGGTATACTGTCCTTCCTCTCATCCTTCCCTGGACCAAGAGCTCACACTGATCCCTTGAGCCTAGAAGGCAAGTTACCAAGTATTCACCCACATGCTCACAACTGCTGGCTTCTCTTTTAAGTGTTACAAGGTAAGTGAAGAAGTAGATGGGCTGAGGCTGGGGCTCAGTGGTAACGCACTTGCCTGGCATGTGTGAGGCACTGGGTTTGATTCTCAGCACTGCATATAAATCAATAAAGGTCTATCAACAGCTAAAAAAATATTAAAAAGAAGAAAAAGGGGACAACACACTCCCTCAACCACTGGAAGCTTAAAATCTTGTGGGAGAAGGCCAAATGACATACCTAAAATCACAGAAAACTGCTGAGGTAAACACCAATCAGTGCCTAGGAAAGCTTGTAATTCCACACAGTGAGATGTAAGATAAGAAGGACTCTAAAGAATATGATAATGGGGCTGGGGATGTGGCTCAGCGGTAGCGCGCTCGCCTGGCATGCGTGCGGCCCGGGTTCGATCCTCAGCACCACATACCAACAAAGATGTTGTGTCCGCCGAGAACTAAGAAGTAAAAATTAAAAATTCTCTAAAAAAAAAAAAAAAAAAAAAAAAAAGAATATGATAATGAAGGAAATAGAGAGAGGAAACTGGCCACTTCCCCTTGGCTCCAGTCTTTAGATGAGGATCAAAGCAGAGTGACCTTGGTTGTAAAGTAAAAGAATACACTCATAAAACATCTGAAGAAGTCCACTGCCTAGTAGGCATGCAGCCTATCCTACAAATTCCCTCTGCTTATAGGCACAGGGCAGTTTCTCCATTGTATCCTGGCCTGCCATTGCCAAGGAACATGTAATAAAATGTCCGAATCCTCTCTGTTGAGTCCACCAAGTTCTTTCTTCAAGATTGGAAAACAGGACACTGGGATCTGTTCAGCCCCAGGGATGAGCAAAGGTAATATATGACCAAGAGCTCAAATGTATGATCTGGGCCCCTGCAAATAGTAGGTGATTTAGTGTTTCTTGAGTGGTGATGGTCAGGTTGCAGGAATAGGAGAAAGGAAAGAAGGCAAAGTAGGGTCAGGAATATGAGCTCAGAGTATGCAGGGGAGATCAGGATCAGGGCTGGCTAGCAAGGAGTCTTTGTGGTCAGAGAAGAGGGAGCTGTCCCAGCATAGGGCCTGGGAAACACTCAGGATGCCCCATTCCAAGGGAGCTGACCAGCTTATAGGAGTCATCCTTAGCCAGATGGAACATCTGAATAGCTGTTGTTTATAAACTAGGTGAGACCAGGCATGGTTGTACCCAAAAAGGCTTTACACCAAAAGGTAAAGGGCCCACTGAAACAAGCTTTCTTAGGCTCCTGTCAAAAACAGGCTGTGGTCTCAGATATTTTTACCTGTTTGTTCTACAAATGTTTACTGTGGCTGCTACTATGCACTGGGCCTTACAGACAACAAAAATGTTGAGCTGGCCGTGGTGGCACATGCCTATAATCCCAGCAACTTGGGAAGCTGAGGCAGGAGGATCACAAGTTTGAGGCCAGCTTCAGCAACTTACTGAGATCCTGCACCCAAATATAAATATAAATAAAGAACTGGGGATGTAACTCAGTAGTAAAGCACCCCTGGGTTCAATCCCAGTACTTAAAAAAAAAAAAAGGCAGCATAGGTAGTAGTAGCAATTATTCTAACAGTGTTCCCTGCTATAAAACTAGTATCAGCCAGAGCAATATACTAAATTCTATGCATTATGTATCAGGTGCTTGGCATTTCACAGTACAAGGTAGGTAGTCTTATTGCTCCCATCTTATGGATGAGAAAACTGAGGCCCAGAGGGCTGACTTGCTGGCAGGCACACAATATTAAGGGAACAGCTAAAGGTGGAGCCCAGATGTTATGGTTTAGATATGCAATGTCCCCAAAATCTCATGTGTGAAACAGTGCTTTTGTTCACAGATGAAATTATTAGATTATGAGATGTGGCCTGATCCGTGGACTAACTGGACGGTTACTATAGGCAGGTAGGGTGTGGCTGGAGGAAGTATGTCACTGGGGATGTACCTTTGGAGTATACATTCTGTCTTTCTGCTTCCTGGTTGCCATATCCTGAGCTACTTTCCCCTGCCACACCCTTCCTCCATGGTGTTCTGCCTCACCTCAGGCCCAGAGCCAAGGAGTTGGCCCACCATAAACTGAACCTCTAAAACCATGAGCCAGCCAAACTAAACTTTTCCTCTACATTGTTCTTGCCAGGACTTTTGGACACAGTGATGCAAAACCTAACTGAAACATCAGGTCTCTCTAGCTTCAAAGCCTACCCCTTGTTTACTTGCTGCTTGCTCCCACTTATGAGGTAAGAGCTCTAAACCTGGGGTAAACTAGTTGTGCTAGGGCAGATTATAAGAGCCAGTTCAATTCTGGGAAACCCACAACCAATCTATTGCTCAATTGTTTAATCTGCATGCTGATCTTATAGCCAATCCTTCATTTCCACTCTTTTCTAGCTCTTGACCCTGAGGATGTTCTTCAAAGCAGGGAAACACGGGATCTCATTAAGAGCTCAGCTCCACAACAACCACACATTCCCCAAGGTGCTCAGCCAGCTGTTGAAGCTGCTCTTCCCTCACCCTGTCCCTCTCTCAGCTGCCTATCTCAGCTACTCCCCAGCCCCTTCCCACTCCACTGACTGTTCCTGAAATAGAGACACAGGAAAGAGGGAAAGAGGAAGTCATGGATATGGAAGGTGGATGTGGGCTGGTGGTGGAAAATATTTCAGCAACAATAATGTAAGATATCAAGGAAAAAACACAACAAAAGATAGGCAAGAATGGACTAGTGGTGTTACACAAGACCCTGGGTTTGATCCCCAATGCTGCCCAGAAAAAGAAAGAAAAAGAAAAAAGATGTGCATAAAATTTTACTGGAGGGGCTGGGGAATGTGGCTCAAGCGGTAGCGCGCTCGCCTGGGTTCGATCCTTAGCACTACATACAAACAAAGATGCTGTGTCTGCCGAAAACTAAAAAAAAATATTAAAATTCATTCTTTCTCTCTCTCTCTCTCTCTCTCTCTCTCTCAAAAAAAAAAAAAAATTACTGGGAAAACCACTTAGGAGGACGGGTGCAGTGGTGCACGCCTATAATCCCAGTGGCTCTGGAGGCTGAGGCAGGATGATCGCCAAGTTCAAACCCAGCCTTAGAAACTTAGTGAGGCCCTAAGAAACTCAGCGAGACCCTGTCTCTAAATAAAATATAAAAAAGGGCTGAGGATGTGGTTCAGTGGTTAAGTGCCTTCGGGTTCAATCCCCAGTATTGGGGGAAAAAAACTAATTAGGAAAACAGTGTAGCAACAGAGTAATTGGGCATGAGACACCTGGGGCATTTGGGGAGCACTGAATTCCTGAAAATGCTATCCAATGGTCTGAGCATCTCCAACCTGTACCAGCTGGCTTTATGGGGGAGGGGGACCAGCTGGACACAGTTCACCCCTATTCAGGGATCCAGAAATGTTAGGAGCTTCAACAACATGACAAAGTTGCCAGCGGGCAGTGATTGTAGAGGGCTAGACCAAGGGAGGAGGTGAGAAAGAGAAATCACATTGTGTCCCTCATCCTGGGCTCTCAGCTCTAAGTGATTGAGGAGGAAGATGTGTGAAAGGAGAGGCACTTCTCTGGGCTCAAGAAGGAAGGAGGAAACAACCCAAGAAGAAAATACAGGCATAGAAAATGTCATCCTTCCCTTGAGCCTGTTATTTTTAATCAAGAGACATTGTCAGTCAGAATGACAGGGTCAATTATTTCCCCTCTTCCTCAAAACTGCAGTCGTTTGATTCCTGTAACTCCCTGCCTGCTCAAAAACACACAGCCTCCACCAAACTGAATTCCAAGGCCTCCCAACCACCCCAACTCCTTTACAACTGGCATCAAAGACTCTTTTGAGGGACTGAGGTTGTGGCTCAGCGGTAGAGTGCTTGCCTCACACATGTGAGGCACTGGTTCGATCCTCAGCACTACATAAAAATAAATAAGTAAATAAAATAAAGATACTGTGTACACCTACAACTAAAACCAAGTATTTTTTAAAACACTGTTTTGATTAAGTATATGTGAGATAATTTCTGAATGCTGGGTCACCATTATAAACTTAATTTTTGATCAGTGGGAACTGGGATACAGAGAGGTTAAACAAGTCACCCAGGCCCCAAACCCCCATGCCCAGGTCTTCCCAGGAATCAGTGAGGCCACCACACTTTGGCTGTCAGCCTCCCCCAAACACCCAGGGTGGCCTGTGCTCTGCCTCCTGGCTACATAGCATCTGCTGGAAATCAGCTAACCATGACAGGCAGGAAATCATGGGGGACCAGACTGTGACTTTCTGCCCTGCTGCTCTTGAGAGACAGATGGCTATGATAACCAGAACGGAGTCAAGCAGGGTGGGGAGAAGATAAATCCCCCAATCAAACTCCAGATCCTACCAACGGGACCCAAATCTGTAGCTGAACTTTCTCATCCTCCTTTTTAAAAATATTTTTTAGTTGTAGATGGACACAATATCTTTATTTTTATGTGGTGCTGAGGATCGAACCCAGTGCCTCACACACGCGAGGCAGGCGCTCTACCACTGAGCCACAGCCCCAGCCCTCATCCTCCTTTTTTTTTTCCGGGTTCCTGCAGGTGACTGACAGGTAACAGTTTTTCTGTGTGGACCCAGGAAGAGACTCCAATAGCAGCAAGGCAATGATGCTGCTGACTCACAGACAGGCTCAGGAGCCTGTGTAACTCTGTCACCAGACCTCTGATGAGGTGCCCCCAGCTGTCAGGTCTCCCAAACACAGAGCTCCAAGAGATAGCCTAAAGCCTCCCCTTTGGAGACTATTCCCAGATTCATTGTCTTAGTCTGTTTTGTGCTGCTACAACAAAATACCTGAGACTGGGTAATTTATAAAGAGCAGAAACTTGCACTGGCTGGTTTAGTTGTCTGATGAAGGCCTTATTGTTGTATCCTCACATGGCAGAAAGTCGAAGGATACACTAGCTGAATGCCACATCGAACACTAATGAGGGAACAGCCCCTCTAGGCTAATCACTTCTTAAAGGCCACATCTCCCTCTTCTTCTTTTCTGCAGTATGCAGTATTGAGGATTGAACCTAGGGGTGCTTTAATATTGAGCTTTTAACACAGTCTTTTAAAAAGAATTTTTTTTTTTTTTTGGTGCCAAGGACTGAACCAGGGCCTCTTGCATGCTAGGCAAACACTTTACCACTGAACCACGCCCCCACTCCCTTTTTTAAAAAAAAATTGAGATTGGATCTTGCTAAATTGCTGAGGCTGGCCTTGAACTTTGCAATCCTTCCACTTCAATTTCCTGAGTCACCCATCTCTTAAAACTATCACATGGGCAACACAAGTTTTTCAGGGGACACCATAAAACCACAGTGCTGCCCCTATAGTCACATGGCTACCTTTGGTATATTTTAAAGTGTTTAATGATCCACCTAGCATGACTTATTTTATTCTAATTCCACCACATTCATTACGTTTGAAAGAATAAATGAATGTTCTCTTTAGCCCCATGAAATAGCATCAGGCTTTTGTATAATCTCAACTGGCTTCCTCCCTGAATGGACAGCGTTTCCTTGATGTGTAGCTGGTTATGCTTTCCCCCGTTGCAAGCTGGCAGCTAAACTAGAACATTGCTTAATTTGTTCTCAAGTCAACTCTTGATGACTCCTGAAAAAGTGCATGCAAACAATGGAAATACCACCGCTGTCTCAAAAGGGATGGGCTTGTGCCTGTAGATCTCCCTGTGACCCCATTGGTCAGTCATGTGCTCTTGCTGGGGCTAAATGTCAAATGCCTTTGTAGAAACCAAACCTAAGACCTCACAAATGGTCAATTAACTGAATTTAGCTCCAAAACTAGGCCCATTGCTTGGTACCTGGCCATGGTTTGAGCCATTCAAAGGACATTAAGTGGGCTGGGGCTCAGCGGCAGAGCACTTGCCTAGCACCTGTGATGCATTGGGTTTGATCCTCAGCATGATAGATAGATAGATAGATAGATAGATAGATAGATAGATAGATAGATAGATAGATAGATAGATAAAATAAAGGTATTGTGTTCATCTACAATTAAAAATATTTTTTAAAAACAAAGAACATTACATTTGGGGCTGGGGATGTGGCTCAAGCGGTAGCGTGCTCGCAAGGCATGCGAGGGGCACTGGGTTGAACCTCAGCACCACATAAAAAATAAAATAAAATAAAGATGTTGTGTCCACCAAAAACTAAAAAAAAAAAAAAAAAAAAAAAAATCAAAAAACTCTCCCCCCCTCTCTTTCTCTCTTAAAAAAAAAAAAAACAAAGAACATTAAGTTTAAACATTACAGCAATTTTTTTGGCAGTGCTGGGGATTGAACTCAGGGCCTTATACATGCAAGGCAAGCACTCTACCAACTGAGCTATACTCTCAGCCCTACAGCAATTTTTGATATGAAAGTATCGAACCTTGAGGGAGATCAGAGCACAGGTTGAAAGTAGCATGCAATGAGATCTCTCTCTCCCTTTTTTTGCCCTCTCAATCTGAAATAAGGCTTTCTAGGGCCACCAAAAAGGCAAGGGGGAGCCAATAAAATCCCCAGTGGTAAGCAACAGAACAGCTGTAAGATATTCTCCACTTAAAGAAGAGGTTTCCTCCATTTCTTCCAATCCACTCACTCCCCAGGAGAATTGGCTGTGGTGGCTGAGACTGTGGGGCTGGAGTGAAACCCAGAATTCAAATGCCAAGCCCAGGACTGCGATGATGTAGCTTCAAACACAAATGGCTTGTCCAAAGACTCTGGGGACTTTTGACATGGTTGCTCCAGGGGCAGGCAGGCTAAGCAATCCAGTGTATGTATTTTGTAGTGGTGATTCCTTCCTGTTTCTCCCCTACCCCAGCATAGGGAGTCCCATGTAGACCCCTCCCAGGGGCATGCCCATTCCAGGCATACTAGCGAGAAGCAACCCTTCTCTTTCCCACTCAAAAAAGCATGGTGGAATGCCAGGGGGTGAATGATGAGCAGTTGTTATAGGAACAACCCTGAATCTACTCAAATTCGTTTTTCAGAGTGAAACACTGGCTAACACTAGGCTGTTATGAATACCAGGGGACCCATAACCTATTCACAGCCATAAAAGCTTGGTTGAGGGCTGAGGGAGTAGCTCAGTGGTAGAGTGTTTGCCTAGTATGCACAAGGCCCTGGCTCCATCCACAGCATCACCAAAAAAAAAAAAAAAAAAAAAAAAAAAAAGCCTGATTTAGAACTGCTGCTTCATAGCATAGGAATTTTCCAACCTTGAGGTTGAACCTGCCCTAGGCTCAAGCAGAGGGTCAGGGCTGAGCTTTAGGTCCCAGGAGGATTGTCATTCCTAATCCACTAACCTATAATGTAGTTAGACATGGTTTTGTGTGATACCTTGAGATTGGTGAGAAATTATAGGCCCTATTTGTTCTCAGCAAAGCAAACCATAAGTCTGAAGGCTCCTTGGTGACTTAGAGAATCAATCAGAATTTGGAAGACACCCATGGGAGCCGTTGTCCTGAGGTGACTACATGCTTCCAGATACCAGCACCAATGACACCGAGATAATACTTCTCTCCAGGCTCCTATTTTTCTGCAGGCTAGCCACCCATTCAGGTTTTCTCATCGTAACAGAACCTACTTTCCATCAAAACGCCCTGACTGCTTGCGAGGACAAGCACTAATCTTTTCAATTTTTTCCATGCCCACATCAGGTCACAGAGGACATAGCTCCACCTACCGCAATCCACACAGCCTTATCCTTGAGCCACATTTGTCAAAGATGATGAGGGACTTCTCATAACAAACCTATCTCGGGTACACTGATGGACAGGAAGTCAGGCGAGACAATGACTCGCAGCCCTGCTATGCTAATTTGTTGGCCAATTCATAGGAGGTGCAGCTGATGCTGTAATGATAACTTAGAGGGCAGTGGCAGCAGGAAAGTTTTCTAAAAATGGTTTTTATTACAAGGTTTTCCTGAATTTGGCTATCCCCAGGCATTATGTCATTAGGAAAAACTGATGCCTCTCAATAGAGAAAAAGAAATCTGTTCCCAAAGCAGAGGCTTTTGGAAAGCTATTAGCTGTCTTCTTAAAATCACAACATTGAAGCTTTCACAGCAACAGCATCAACACATTGTAAAGAAGCATGAGGAGCTGTTTGACTCTCTGCCTTTATTACTCATTCCTCTCGTAGGGGGAAGTGGGGGAGGAGAGAAAAGAGGACAGATCTTTTTTTTTTTATTATTCATTCACACTTAATAAAGCAAAGCATAACCCCGATACTTAAAAATAACATCTTCCTAGTCACCAGCAAAATTGGAGGCTATATATCATTCTTCTTCCCAGGACAGAAGGCTTGATTATCTGAGTACAGATTATCCCTGAGTCTCTGAAGCTAGTTAACTTTTTCAGCTTTTTTTTTCCTGCATTGTTTGTCTTGGTCAGAGACAAAGACTGCAAAGACTGCATTTCCTGGGCTGGGGATGTGGCTCAAGCGGTAGCGTGCTCGCCTGGCATGCGTGCGGCCCAGGTTCGATCCTCAGCACCATATACCAACAAAGATGTTGTGTCTGCCGAGAACTAAAAAATAAATATTAAAAATTCTCAAAAAAAAAAAAAAGACTGCATTTCCTGCAGTCTCACAGGGGCTGCCTGGCCTAGACCAGAGTGGCATCGTGAAGATGAGCTAAGAGGTCTGAATTCCCTGCTCCACGCTCCATGCTCCACCCGGAGTCAGCCTTTTCCTTTCTCTCAGACTGGCTGTTAATCACTGAATCTCTGAGGTTTTGCAGCAGCCACCACTAGGAGAAAGAAGCTGACTCGTTTCTGGATTTTCTCATAAATATCTGAGACTCAGGTCATCAAGGGTTAACTATACTAAGATGGCTAGTGAGGGTACTTCACTGTTATTTTTTTCTGTTATTTTGTAAAGTAATAATAATAGAGCACAAAAGAAAGTTAAACCCTTGAGATCCAACTCACATTCATGGTTCCGTTGATCTCCGCCACCGATTCATCATCTGTGGGGAATTGATAGATCTGGACCCCGTTGCTGACAAGTTCACTGGTGATTTTGATTTTGAACTTTGTTAGCTCGCTCTTAGAAATGGCATCTGATTTGGCAATGATGGGGATGATGTTCACCTAGGGAAAGAAGAAACAAAGTAGAATCGTTGTTGGTAATTGCCAACTGATAGCCACATGACCTTCTACCAGCTGCCAGAGAGAGCAGATCACCCATTGGTCCAGGACAAGCCACTGCTGTAGCCATATAACAATATACTGTGCTGGGCTGGGGCTCAATGGTAGAGTGCTTGCCTAGCATGTGTGGGGCGCTGAGTTCAACCTCAGCACCACATAAAAATAAATAAATAAAATAAAGGTCCATTGACAACTAAATATATATTTTTTTAAAAAACAACATATTAAACAATAATGAATATTTACTATGTGCTGGAGACTGAACTAAGTGTTTACATGGATTAAGACAATTCATACTGACAATAACCCCCTAAGGGGTATTATTATGACTATTTTACCAGTGAGAAATTGAAGCATAGAGGTTAAGTGACCTGTCCAAAGTCACAGAGAGGTAGATAGCAGAACTGGGATTCAAATCCAAGTTTGGCCTTATTCCCAAGTCCATAAAAGTCAACCAGCTCAGGTCCAAGTTGAGCTCTGGGATATCTTGGTATCAAGGTCACTGCTGGGATAATTGGAAAGATGACAGTTGAGACTCTATGATTGACAAAGGGGGGGGAATGATCACACCTTGCTAATGGTAAATTGTCCCAATTCATCCAGACTAGGTTAGCCCCAGCCAGCTATGGACCCAAATGGGAACCACATGGAAGATGGCAGGTAAGGGAGGCAAGGGCAGTGCTCGGTGAGGTTGCACACCTGGCTCTCTTACTGGCAGGAGCCCAAAGCCAGCCTCAGCAACTTAACGAGACCCTAAGCAACTTAGCGAGACTTTGTCTCAAAATAAAAAATGAAAAGGGCCAGAATGTGGTTCAGTGGTTAAGTGCCCCTGGGTTCAATTCCTGGTACAAAAAAAAAAAAAAAAAAAAAAAAGAGTGCAGTCATTCCTGCCAGCAGATACCAGTGGGGCAGCATGAGTACTGCTCAGAGCCTGGGCTCTAAATAGGGAATCTGGGAGTTCTAGATATGATATGGAAGAGAAATCCTGCCTCCTTTGCACTTTGGCTTAGGAGTAACTCAGAAGGTTAGTACCACACAGAGCTTCAGATGCTGGGCCAAAGAAAGATTGGATCATGGAGGCACCTTCTTTGAAGTTTCTGATGGAAGAAGGGTGTCAAAGCCCTTGCCAAGGTGGAACAGCAGACAGAGCATCGGCCTTGTCACTTTTTGCCAAGTCCCCATCAGAACACTATAAACATATGTCAGAAACTGCTTACTTAATGCAGCCCACCTACCAGGCTGCCAGCCACATGGTTCACTGCTGCCCTACACAGGGGCATACCCGGCATGGTGACATTTCCAGAGCAGCCTATTATTCATGAGCAGTGAGCTCATTGCTAGGAAAAATGAAAAAAAATTGCTCCTATTCTGATTATAGCTGAAATTCAGTTTTTTTAGTACATATGCTACCAAAAGACTATATGTAAATTAGATTTTGGTAAAATAAAATACTTTAGAGACAGAGAGCGAGGTCAAAATCCAATTACAAGTTGTCTGACTTTGAGTAAGCTACTTGCTGCCTCTATGCCTCAGTTTTCTCATTTCTAAAATGGGAATAAGTAGTACCCACCATGCTAGATTATCAGAAAGATAAAATAATACACATAAAAAACTCATCATAGTATCTGGCACACACTAAATATTAGGAAAAAACCTAGCATGCCTGAAGCCAGATGTGGTGTCATACACCTGTATTCCCAGCAGCTCAGGAGGCTCACGCAGGAGGATCACAAGTTCAAAGCCAGTTTCAGCAACTTAGCAAAGCCCTAGGCAACTTAGTGAAACCCTGTCTCAAAATAAAATATAAAAATGGGCTGGGGATGTGGTTCAGTGGTTAAGCACCTCTGAATTCAATCCCTGGTGCCCTCCCCCCCACAAAAAAGAAAAGAAAAAAGAAATGAATGCCTGAAAAAGATAAGAAAAAAAGGGATGGCCATCTTTCTTTCTTACTATATTTTTAGTTGTAGATGGACACAATACCTTTGTTTATTTAGTTTTATGTGGTGCTGGGAATCAAACCCAGGGCCACATACATGCTAGCAAAGCACTCTACCACTGAGCTACAACCCCAGCCCCGCCATGGCCATCTTTCTAGGCACAAAGGCAATATAAAACAGTACCACAGATCTGGATTCAAATGTAGACTCTTCCAGTAGCTAGCTATATGACAACAGGTAAGTCACTTGAACTCTGAGCCTCTTCTATGAAATGGGATGACAGGCCAGGCGTGGTGGTACATATCTAATACCAGCAACTCAGGAGGCTAAGGCAGAGAGATCAAAAGTTCCAAGCCAGGGGCTGGGGATGTGGCTCAAGCGGTAGTGTGCTCGCCTGGCATGCGTGCGGCCCGGGTTCGATCCTCAGCACCACATACCAACAAAGATGTTGTGTCCGCCGAGAACTAAAAGATAAATATTAAAAAATCTCTCTCTCTCTCTCTCTCTCTCTCTCTCTCTCTCCCCTCTCTCACTCTCTCTTAAAAAAAAAAAAAAAAAAAAAAAAGTTCCAAGCCAGCCTCGGCAATGTAGCAAGAACCTGCCTCAAAATAAAAAAAAAGGGCGGGAGGCTGAGATGTAGCTCAGTGGTAACATACTTGCCTAGCATGCACCCTGGGTTTGATTCCCCAGCACTGAAAATAAAGTCTGCTATTACAATATTACCTTTCAAATCAAATTTACATATTTAATTCAAACATAAGCTGGTTAATTCTGGGACAATGAAAAAACACTGTTTCATGGCCAAAGCCTTTGCCTCTGGACCTGGAGAGCCATTTTCATTGCATTGATCCTGATTTCCAAGGGGGATTAGGGCAGAAAGACAGCTCAGGACAAACTGGACCCTGGTGATGGGAACCCGGATGACAAAGCATTTGACATAGGAGTTAGGCTGGTAACATCATTTTATGGAGGAACAGAGAACAAGGGAGAGGATAATGATTCCATAAAACCTCTCCTGGAATTCAACATCTACTGCATAAAGAGATGGATATGAGTGAGTCTTTCCACCTGCCTCCATACCTTACTGTCCAGCTTCTTCATTGTCACTAGGTCCAGAGACTTCAGAGAATGACCTGTGGGGGCGATGAAGTACAAGCAGGCGTGGATTCGGGAGTCGTGGTAGGTGTGCAGCACTCTCCGGATCTTCAGCTCCTCCTGCAGGTAGGCCTCAAACTGCGCATCAATGAATTCCACGATAGGCTTGTAGCTAGAGAGAGCAAGGAAATAGCTAGACCCCTTCAAAAACTTGGATTTGACACTGTTACGGTTTGGATGTGAGGTATCCCCTAAAAGCTCATGTGTGAGATAATGCAAGAAGGTTTGGAGGAGAAATGATTGGGTTATAGCCTTAACCTAATCAGTGAATTAATCCCTAATGGGATCAACTGAGTGGTAACTGGAAGCAGGTGGGGTGTGGCTGGAGGAAGAGGTTCATTGGGGGCATGACTATGGGGTATATATTTTGTATCTGGAGAGTGGAGTCTTTCTCTCCCTCTGCTTGCTGATGATCACGTGAGCCGCTTCCCTCCACTCACTCTTCTGCTATGATGTTCTGCCTCACCTAGAGCCCCAGGAATGGAGCCAGCCCTCTTGTATGGAGACTTCTGAAACCCTCTGTAAACTTTTCCTCCTCTACATTTGTTCTGGTCAGATCTTTTAGTCACAGCAGCAAAAAAGCTGACTAAAACAGACACTATCTCTTTTAGAAATGTAAAAGAACTCTGTAATCTGACTCTCCCTCATCTAGTTGGATTTCTCCATCTCTCTTCAGTGGGCTTCCAATCCTGTCAGCCTGGCCACCTTCTTGGTCCCTGCATAAGCTCAGTTTATGCCCACCTGTACACCTTCACTCTAGAAGGTTTGTTTCTCTCTCCTCATCCCAATCCTCCCATCCTACACCTCAGGGCTCAGTTTAATGCCTATCTCTGTCCTATAGACTTCCCCATTTATACTAGAAACCCCTTCTGTGACCCAATAGCTTTATAAAACCATGGTACTGCCAGGTGCGGTGGCGCACGTCTGTAATCCCAGCAGCTCAAGAGGCTGAGGCAGAAGGATCACCAGTTCAACACCAGCCTCAGCAACAATGAGGTGCTAAGCAACTCAGTGAGATGCTGTCTCTAAATAAAATACAAAATAGGGTTGGGATGTGGCTCAGTGGTCAAGTGCATCTGAGTTCAATCCCCATATGCAAAAAGAAAAAAAGAAAAAACAATGGTACTGGATTGCTTGCCATTACTTCACAAGGATTTCTGTTCTTTCAACTCATCTGTGTCCTCATGAAGGGCAGGGTCTGTGCAGGACACTTCCTCTCTCTTCCGTGGTCCTGAGGCAATGGGAACCCATTGGTGGATTCCATGAGTGGGTTGCTTTTCCTCCATGCTGGGCCCATGTCTGCTTCCTGCGTCTCCCCTCTCTGTGTCTATTGTGAGAGCTGAATCCACAAGGCTTCTCCTCCATCCCCTGCTGGGAAATTCTGTCAGAACATTGTGGGATTTTTGCTCATTTTTGCTAGGTTAAATGGAATATCCCACTCAGCTCCCAGATCCAGTTTTCAATTCCTCCAAAGTTGAGATTTTTAAATTTAAGTATTCAGGGCTGGGGGTGAAGCTCAGTGTAGAGCACTTGCCTAGCATGTGCCAGGCCCTGGGTTCAATACCACACACATGAATCTAAGTATTCAGACAAAATTTAGTAAAGAGACACCCCCCCATATGCACACACCGTCTATGCATGGCCCAGCTCATTGATTCTCCATGCACAGCACCTCTAGGTGACCACTATGTCTCATCAAGATCCCCCTCCTCTACTCAGGATTGAACCCAGGGCATTGTGCATGCTAGGCAAGTGCTCTACTACTGAGCTGCATCCCCAGTTCCTTTTTAAATTTTGAGACAGGGTCTCGTTAAAATTTTCAGGCTGGCCTCGAACTTGCAATCCTCAGCTTCCAGAGTAGCTGGGATTACAGGCTCATCATGGGTTCTTAAACAATAGTTAGCCCTCCATTGGTACCCGCCCCGAGCTTCCTTGGAAGCTTCCCTCTCTCCCTGCCCCAAGCCCTGCCCTGGCCATCCCTGCCATCCCAATAGCCTCTTTCTGCTCTATTTAGGTCAGCATAGTTTCAGCCATGCCCATCTTCTCAACTCCCCTGTTTGGACACTGCCTCTTTCTCTGAGGGGCTGCTTCCCTTCAGGGAAGAAGAGGTACATTCCCTGGGCCCAGGGCAGGAAGTTTGCAGATACCATTGCCAGAAGGGAACATGATCAGAGGAGGAGCTGGGTCCAACCAATGCCTCCCACCTGCAGCAGCCTCTAACCTAAGCCTTTTTGAAAGAGCCCCCTAGTAGAGAAGGGGAAAACAGTGTTTAAAAAAGAATCACAGAATCCTAGGTTCTGAGAGCTACAAATAGAGAAGAGATACAGGTGCAGGGTATCTCTGAAGCTGTAAAGAAAAAAATCTAAAAATATAGTCTTTGCTTTCTTCCTTTGATCCCTCTGAGCCAACACAATTCTGAAGGGTAATAGCATCAAAGGATCTCTTGGCAGCAGAGATCTTTAGAAGATTCCAGGAGAATTTCAAGTGAGGGTGAAGGATGCATTCCCTAGGCTTATCTCATTTTTAGATGATTGGCTGGTCTGAATTATCTGATCATGGCACTGCTTCATCTTTTTCTCGATTATATAACCTTTTTTTAATTCTTTCTTTTTTTTACAGCATCTTTTCCTTCACAAAAGGAAACAGAGGAAAGAAAAAGAGTAGGATTTTTTTTTTAGCTTTTCCCCCCATGAATCTCTAGTGATATCCTGTGCCCATCTTACAACCATTGCTTCTGGCTCTCAGATTATGGAAAGGTACATGGATCAGACCAGCCCAACCAACCAATCAATCACCAGGATTTGGTTTAAAAGAATCTTACATGGGTGATTCATCTTTGTCTTAATTATCTTTGCATCCTCAATGTCTAGCCTGCTATCTGGAATATAGTAAGAATTCCACCAACTGCTCTGCACTCCCTCAAACCCACCCCCAGTGGCTCATCTTCCCAAGGTGGTCATCTCTGCCCCATGCTTCCCTGTGCTCACTGCCATGATTAACAAAATCCTTATTCCCATAGGCAAACTCCTCATCAACTACTTCCTTCCTCTAAGTGGTAGCTGACAGTCTTTCAAAGATGACACTTTTCTCATATCCTTCTCAAATGGACATTTCTACATATCCCACACTCAAGTTTCATGGATGAACAGAGAGAGCATCTTTCTTCTAGCTCTTTATTTCCTGATCTATGATCTCTTCCACCTCCAACAAAACTCAGCTCCAACAGACTCTGCCTCTCCCCATCACTACTCTCCATATTTTCCCTTATAAAACATGAGTTCTAATAGGTGTGGTGGCTCACGCTTGTGATCCCAGAGGCTGGGGAGGCTGAGGCAGGAGGATAATGAGTTCAAAACCAGCCTCATCAAAAAGTGAGACTCTAAGCAACTCAGTGAGAGATCCTGTCTCTAAATAAAATACAAAATAGGGCTGAGGATGTGGCTCAGTGGTTCAGTGCTCCTGCGTTCAATCCCTGGTACCAAAAAAAAAAAAAAATGAGTTCTTAACCTGGGGTCCCCCAGCCTCCAAGGGTCTATGGCTAGAATTCAGAGGATCCATGAACTTGGATAGGAAGAAAAACACATTTTATGGGCTGGGGTTGTGGCTCAGCAGTAGAGCACTCACCTAGCATGTGCAGGGCCCTCAGTTCAATCCTCAGCACCACATATAAATAGATAAAATAAAGGTATTGTGTCTAACTACAACTAAATAAATAAATAAATATAAAAAAGAAAATACATCTTATCACTAATGTCTAACTAAATGTAGGTAACAATCTGCAGTAATATTTTGCAGTATCTGTGATTTCATAATCAATAGAAATCACTGTTTATAATTCCTATTCCAGTGGTTGCAAGTACCTTAAGATAGCATTTATATTCATCACAACTCCTCAATTCTGATAACCAATAAGGCTGTATATAGATATTATTTCATAAATTAATAAAGAAACACATGGATTACTAAATCATCATTTCAATATAGTTTGGTAACTGTTTGTTCAGTACAACTGATATACTTTAAGAATTTAAAATTGTTAGTTTGAGAATGAGCCCAAAGGCCATACCAGAGTACTAAAAGGACCAAGGGTACAAAAAAAGCCTCTGATCTAGACAATACTTCTTATTCATTTCAGATAGTGAAATGCTCTACGAACATACTAAAATCTGTTATTGAAATAAAAAACAACTGGAGGTTTGGCTATTTTAAATACAGTGACCAGGGCTGGGGTTGTGTCTCAGCAGTAGAGTGAGTACACTGTGAGGCACTGGGTTTGATCCTCAGCACCGCATAAAAAAAATAAGTATAATAAAATAAAGGTGGGGCTGGGGTTGTGGCTCAGTGGTAGCGTGCTCACCTAGCACATGTGAGGCACTGGGTTTTATCCTCAGCACCACATAAAAATAAAGACAATAAAGTCCATTAACAACTAAAAAAAATATTTAAAAAATAATAAATAAAATAAAGGTATTGTGTCCATCTACAACCAAAAATATTTATAAATAAATAAATACAGTGACCAAGGAAGACTCCTCTGAGGATATGATACTTGAGCTATAAAGATGACATTTGTTATTCCCTCTACTTGGAATGCTCTTCTTCTGGATCTCTCCATGGCTCTCTCATATAACTATTCACATAACAGGTCATCATCAGCCATACAAAAAAATCTAATAATGCTATCACATGGATGAACCTTAGAGACATTATGCTAAATGAAATAACCAGACACAAGGACAAATACTGTAAGACTCCACTTGTATGAGGCACCTAGACTAGTCAATTTCATAAAGACAGGAAATCGAATAGTAGTTAGCAGGGGCTGAGGCAGATGGGGATGGGGAATTACTGATTAATGAGTTTCCTTTCAGGGTGCGGGAAAAGGTTTTGGAACTAGATAGAGCTGGTGGCTGCACAATACATAGTGATGATGGTTGTCAATGCATTAAATGGCAATGGATTGTTCACTTGAATCGTTAATTTTGTTATGTGAAATTCACCTGACAACAGCAGAAAAGAATAGTAGGAGATAAAGCCAAGAAAGGTGGCAGGAGCCACATTATGTATGGTCTTGTGGGTAGGGTATAGTAAGGAATTTTTTTCTCTGTGAATAGGGTCTTCTGTTCCATAATGCTTTCTAAGTGGTTATTGTTGATTTATAAGTCTAAAGCTTTCTGGATTGTTTATTTTGAAATTGGCTACCTATAGAACTACCATTTGTTTAAATCTTTTCAGTTGTCTGCCTAAATATTCCATTTGTTATGGTTTGAATCTTTTTCTTTTTCTATTTTTTGGAGGGGGGTACCAAGGATTGAACTCAAGGGCACTCGACCCCTGAGCCACATCCCCAGCCCTATTTTGTATTTTATTTATAGAGACCAGGGTCTCGCTGAGTTGCTTAGAACCTCCCTTTTGCTGAGGCTGGGTTTGAACTTGATATCCTCCTGCCTCAGCCTTGAGAGCTGCTGGGATTATAGGCATGCGCCACCACACCTGGCTGTTTGATTCTTAAATGACCCCAAAGGCCCTTTTGCTAAAGGTATGAGTGCCAGCCTGTGACACTTTGGGGACATAATGAAACCAGTAGGCAGTGGGGCTTAGGGGAAGGAAGTTAGGTCATGGGAGTGTGCCCTTGAAGGGGATGTTGGGAATCCCTTCCTCTCTCTCTTTGCTTCCTGGCCACCATGAGGTAATCAGCTTTTCTCCACCATGCACTTTGGGCTGTGATGTTCTGCCTCACCACAGGCCCCAAAGCAACAAAACTAACAGATGGAAATTTCTGAAACCATGAGCCAAAACAAACTTTTCCTCCTCTTTGGGTGGAGGGTAACTAGGGATTGAACCCAGGAGTGTTTAACCACTGAACCACATCCCCAGCCCTTTTTTGTATTTTATTTTGAGACAGGGTCTCACAGAGTTGCTTAGTGCCTTGCTGTTGCTGAGGCTGGCTTTGAACTTGAAATCCTCCTGCCTCAGCCTCTGGAGCCACTGAGATTACAGGTGTGTGCCACCACACCCAGCTCTCAAACTTTTCCTCCTTTCAAGTTACCTCTCAATATTTTTCTTTCTTTCTTCTTTTTTTAGAATTTTAACTTTTTTTTAGTTTTTGGTGGACACAACATCTTTGTTTGTATGTGGTGCTGAGGATCGAACCCGGGCCGCATACATGCCAGGTGAGCATGCTACCGCTTGAGTCACATCCCCAGCTCATCAATATTTTTCAATTGTCACCTTTCTTGCCCTATTTTGTATTTTATTATGAGACAGGGTCTCACTGAGTTGCTTAGGGGCTTGCTAAGTTACTAAGGCTGGCTTTGAACTCACAATCCTCCTGTCTCTTTCTTGGTAATATCGATCCTTCTTAAATGTTTTTTCTTAAAATACTGTCCCTCAACTTCACTGATATCATTGCCTCTTCTTACATCTATAACTATTCTTTCTCACTTGCCTTGGCTAAATTCTTGGCCTGTCTGAGATTTTTATCTTCTGCTGTCCTCCTACATATTATTATATGCACAATGTCCCTGGGTAGTCTTACTTATTCCCATGGCCTCAATCATTACCATCTTCCTATCATATTTCCTAGACATGGAATATTAATCTCTTCCTTCTCCCTTATGCCCATGTCCTCTGCAGACACAACTACCAAAGTCGCCCCTGATGGCCTGGTCACAGACACTGTACTCCGACACAACCATCTTAGGCATGAAAGCCAAGAGACCACATGGTCTGATCTACTGGAACAGTGCCAAAAGTGACAACAGCCAATTTACCCTCTCCCCACTCTTGCATGCTTTTGTTCTTTCCTCTACATACATCCCTATTCTGCTATCTGCACTGGACTCCTTTTCCAGACCGACTCCACTGAGCCTTATGAAACTCCTATACCATGATTCAAAAAAAATTGTCTATACCTTTGCCACTCAGAACATGATCTTTGGGCTAGCAACACCCACGTCAATGGAGAGCTGGTTAGAAATGTAGACTCACGGGGCCTCAACCCAGACCCAAAGGATCAGAATCTGCAATTTATCCAGAGCCTCTCCAATTCCTCCCCCATGTCATCAAGTTTGTCTTCTGCACCTAGCACAGGGTCTGTCTGGCATACAATAGGTACTTAATAAATATTTAGTGGAAATTTCCTGAAAGAAAAACCAACTTAATTTTTT
This sequence comes from Ictidomys tridecemlineatus, assembly GCF_052094955.1. Classification (NCBI taxonomy): domain Eukaryota; kingdom Metazoa; phylum Chordata; class Mammalia; order Rodentia; family Sciuridae; genus Ictidomys; species Ictidomys tridecemlineatus. The sequence continues at coordinate 30,234,257 of NC_135493.1, read as the reverse complement.
TGAAATGTCTCATTCACCCTTCGAGACATTGTAGAGTGTTTTCTATCCACAGCAGCATGCTAGTTAACACAGTCAATGGATATTCTCAGTTTGGAGAGTATTTTTGTTTTAGGGTTTTTTTGTTTGTTTGTTTGTTTTGGTACCAGGTGTTGAGCTCAGAGGCACTCAACCACTGAGCCACATCCCCAGCCCTATTTTGTATTTTATTATGAGACAGGGTCTCACTGAGTTGCTTAGGGCCTTGCTAAATTACTAAGGCTGGCTTTGAACTCACGATTACAGGTGTGCGCCCAGCTAATACCTTTGGTATTATCTTTGGTATTCTCTTTTTTTCCCCCACCAATGTATATTTCGTTCATTCATCCACTCAACAAATATGTACCAAATACCCAATGTATGCCAGTTGGTTATCTGTACTCATCCTGCAAGACTTTAAGACTTAACTCAGCCTTTCCTGATCACCTGCTCTCTCCTCCCAGCCACCTACACCAAATAATCCCACCACCAGGCTTGACCAGTTGCTGCCCTTTCTCTTCCCACAGTCGCCTTCCACATTTCCTTTGTTACTATACAAACCACATTATGCATATTTATCCCTTCCACTGAGCCTCAAGCTCCTTGATTACAGACTGCCTTATTTCTTCCCATCTCTGGCACCTTACAGTATACCTGGCATCTTATAGTATATCTGGCAGGTAGCAAACATTTAGTAATTGATAAACTGAACTAGATCATCTACACCAACTTGGTTACTAAGTCTTGTGGATGTTTTCCCTCAAATCCTCAAAGTTTCTGTTCCTGCTTAAGCCCTCATCATCTCTTCCACTCTCAGGAGTCACCCCTCACCTTCCTGTCTCCTACACACTGCCTTATGTCCTCTTTTTTTCCAGCTCAGACAAGCTTTTTAAATGAACAGTCTACACCCACTTTATCTGCTTCCTTTTGGAAAACTTCATTCTTTTTAATTTATTTTTAATTATGCAAGCGATACATGTATATGTTCTCCCTGCCTCAGAGTAATCACTGTTTTCAGTCTGTTGATTATCCTTCCAGACCTTTTCTATGCATTTAAATACAGAAAAAGAGAGATGTAACTAGGTGCAGTGGTGCACAACTGTAATCCCAGCAGCTCAGGAGGCTAAGCCAGGAGAATCACGAGTTCAAAACCAGCCTCAGCAATTTAGCAAGGCCCTAAGAAATTTAGTGAGATCCTGTCTCAAATAAAAATCAAAATGGCTAGGGATGTGGCTCAGTGGTTAAGAACATCTGGGTTCAATCACTGGTACAAAAAAAAAAAAGAAAGAAAAAGAAAGAGCTGGGCGCAGTGGCACATGCCTGTAATCCCAGAGGCTTGGAAGGCTGAGGCAGGATGATTGTGAGTTCAAAGCCAGCCTCAGCAATTTAGCAAGGCCCTAAGCAACTCAGTGAGACCCTGTCTCATAATAAATTACAAAAAAGGGCTGGGGATGTGGCTCAGTGGTCCAGTGCCCCTGAGTTCAATCCCCAGTATCTTAAAAAAAAAAAAAAAAAGAGAGAGATGTGTGGGTTGTTTGACCTGGAGCTCTACCCATGTGAGTACATAGGATCTACCTCATTCTTTTAAACTGCCAAATACAATCTCATAGTTTGGTTGGGTGTGGTGATACATGCCTATAATCCCAGAGACTAGGGAGTCTCAGGCAGGAGGATCCCCGAGTTCAAAGCCAGACTCAGCAACAGGGAGGCGCTAAGCAACTCTTAGAGATGTTGTCTCTAAATAAATTACAAAATAAGGCTGAGGTTGTGGCTCTGTGGTTGAGTGCCCCTGAGTTCAACCCCTACTACAAAAAAAGTTGACAAGTTCATTTAATTGCACTATTGATGGAAATTATAATCTTTTAAGTTTTCTTTAAACCTGGTCACCAATGCTGCAGTGAACATCCTTTTTGTATGCTTCTAATGAACATGTGCAATTGTTCTTCTGTACACTTAAAAGTGGAACTGTTGGGTCATAAATTATTCACATTTTTAATTTTAATACATACTGCCAAATTTGCCCTCCAAAAATTCTGCATCAATTTATACTCCCACAAACATGAATGAAATTACTTTTTGTTAGGGGATGTTATGCCATCTTTTATTTTTGCAAATCTGATGGATAAAAAATGTCATTGTTTTATTTTGCATTTCCCTAAATCACTGGGGAAATTGAATGAGCATTATTTTACATGTTGATTGGTCATTTGTATTTCCCTTTGTCAATTAATAGTTTGTTTCTCATTGAATTGTAGAAGTTCCTTTTACATTTTAGAAAAATTATTTGTGTTATTATGTGGGTTGTAAATATTTTTCCCCATCTCTAGCTTGTTTTTAATTTTATTTATGATATATAAAAGTACTAGGCAGGGGATGTGGTTCACTGGTAAAGCACTTGCCTAGCATGTGTGATTCCCTGAGTATAATCCCAGCAGCTCAGGAGGCTGAGGCAGAAGGAACTCAGATCAGCCTCAGGTAGCAAGGCCCTAAGCAACTTAGTGAGACCTTGTCTCAAAATAAAAATAAAAAGAACTGAGGATGGGGCTCAGTGTTTAAAAGTCCCTGGGCTCAATCCCCAGTACTAAAAAAATAATAATAATTAAAAAATAACGAAAAGTATTTTTAAAATGAATTTACATTTGTCTTTTCTTCTATGACTTTTGGGTTTTGTATCATGCCTGGAAAAGATTCTCTACCCTCAAAGTTATAAAAATATTCTCTGACATTTTTTCCTTACTTTTTTTTCTCCCTACATTTTTAGAATTTGTTTTTAGTCCAACAGGAATCTATTTTTGTGGGTAGTGTTTGTGTGAGAGGGTCCCATTTTGTTTTTTTCTAAACAGATGGCCTGTTTTCCCAGCATCATTTTTTTGAATAGTCCATTCTTTGCCTGCTTACTTACATATACTAAATTTCCATGTAAATATGGATCTGATCTTGGACTCAATTTTTTGTTCTATTCTTCTTTTTGCTATCCTGATGTCTTCATATCCTTACTTCACTTTCACTCAGCAATCATGGAAATCTAGCTTATACCTACAATTCCCCTGGAATTATTACTGCTACATGTACTAATGACCTTCATATTGCCAAAATTTTCATATTATCAAAATAAGAAAACTCTTTGGTTCTTATTTTCCTGGTTAATAATTCTCTCCCATATGCTACATAATACCCCCCTCCATTCCTCTATCAATAAAAACCATGGTCAGAACTGAGTACAGTAGCGCACACCTATAATCCCAGCAACTTGGGAGGCTGAGAGGAGGATCACAAGTTTGAAGCCAGCTTCAGCAACTTAGGAAGACCTTATCTCCAAATAAAAAACAAAAAGGGGGGGGCTAGGGATGTGGCTCAAGCAGTAGCGCGCTCGCCTGGCATGTGTGTGGCCTGGGTTCGATCCTCAGCACCACATACAAAGATGTTGTGTCCGCTGAAAACTAAAAAAATAAATATTAAAAAATTCTCTCTCTCTCTAAAAAAAAATTATAAAATAAATAAATAAATAAAGGGCTGAGGATGTAGCTTAGTAGTAAAGCACCTCTGGAATCAATCCCCAGTACTACCAAAAAAAAAAAAAAAATCATGATCTTAACAATACCTGTGTTCTTAGGTAGTTACTCAGAGTCAGGCACTGTTTAAGTATTTTTTATGCCATACATGTCAAGCATGCTTCATCATAGCCCTCTTAAGGTAAGGATTATTATCATCATCATCCCCACTTTACAGGTGATTTGAAAACTGAGACTATAAATTTAAGTACCTTGCTCCAGGTCCTTGGGTAATATGACAATAGGGGATTTGAACCCAGGTGTGTCTGACAGCAAAGCCTAGTAAGTTCCTAGGTACCCCATCTTCAGCCTATCTTTGCAGTCTCCACCATTTTGGGGGTGGGGGGTACTGGGGATTAAACCCAGAGGCTCTCTACTACTGATTCTTTTATTTGGAGATAGGGTCTTGCCAAATTGCCACAATTCAGACTTGGGATCTTCCTGCCTCAACCTCCAGAGTAGCTGGAATTACAGGCGTGCACCACTGTGTGTGGTTCCAGCATTCTTTAAATGGTAGCTTTCCAAGGATCCAGTCTTAGTTGCTGCTCTTCCCATCTTAAGCATGTACCTGGATAAAGCAGGACATTCTGATGCACTGTTTCAATGCAGCTGCACTGACATATCTGTGCTAAAATGGTCCTGGAGGCATGTACAAAACACTGCTTTTTATTAAAAATCCCTGTAACTCTTCCCACCTTGCTTCCCCAAATTCAGGGAAGCTTTTCATTTCTACATATTTGATTTTGTTTAGTTTGATTTTTATGAGTATGAATCATATTTATAATCAGGGAAAATAAGAATTTTTTAAAAAATATAATGAAAGGATATTAGCCTCTAAGGAGCAGTATCCATTCAGCCCTTTTAAGCCATCATTATTAAAGCATTGTCCACTGTTAGATACACATGTAACTGAAAGAACTGTAAGAAATTTAATTGAGCTGGGTGACATTGTGCATGACTGTAATCACAGCAACTCAGAAGGCTGAGGCAGGAGGATTACAAGTCTAAGGCTAGCCTCAGCAACTTAATGAGGACCTGTCTCAAAATAAAAAAAAATAAAATGGGCTGAGTATGTAGCTCAGTAGCTGAGCATCCCTAACCCCCTCCCAAAAAAAAGAAGGAAGGAAGGAAGGAAGGAAGGAAGGAAGGAAGGAAGGAAGGAAGGAAGGAAGGAAGGAGTTTAATTAAGGAGTTCCTGAAAAATCTGCCCTGAGATTAAGCACTCAAGATTGTGACCCAAATATCCCCTTTCCCTCTGGGTCTAATTTATTCTCAAGATTAGCACAATAAACAAGCCTGTAAAAAACAGATGTGTCCTTCTTTTAGAATTTTAAATGCAAAACAGAATTCACTCCAAGTTTTAAGAAGCTATGTCTATTTATTCGGTGTAAGGACAGGAGTATGGCTGTTGTAGCTTTAAGGAAGAAACAGGAGAATTTAAGATACAGTTCACCTAAGAAGCAAGAGAATCCTCAAAAGATGAGCAGATACTACTCAAAATGATAAATTATCTTTTCTGAGATCTGGTTAAAACCAGATGGTGCCCAACCCACACCCTCTACCAGACCCTAGCCCTCATCACTAAGTGTCACCCCACCCCTCAGTCACACACATTCTGGAATCATTCATTCTCACCCAGCTCTCCTCCTACCTCTCCTGTTTTGCCCCCTCCTTTATCTGTAAAAACTGAAACTCTTAGCCCAGCATCCTTCTAGCTCCACTCTGATTCCTGGGCAATCTTACACATGTCCACTGTTGGAACGTAACACATACACCCTGATAAGCCAAATCTATATTTCCAGCCTAGACTCTCTTTGGACCTCCAACTCTGTATACTGCTTAACACTGAAGGCTATAATGTATCTGGATATTCCACAGAAAGGTCAAACTGAACATGTCTAAACTGAATATATAGCTAATTATCTTAAAACCTGGCTCTCTAATCTTTTCTATCTTATGAATACCACCACCATTTATCTAGTCTCCAAAGCCAGAAATTCAGGCCTCATTCTAAATTCTTCTTTTTCCCTTCACAACCCCACATCAAAGTTCTATCAAGTTCCTTTAATTTTATCTATTCAATGTTTATCAAATCTTTCTCCTGTTCCCTACCTCAGCAACTATTTCCCCTTTGCCTCAAACTCATTGGTACAACAATCCCCTAATATTTCTTCATATTATCCCAAGGGACTTGTTTCAAAGGCCAATCAGACTACATCATTCTACTTCTCTCTTTTTTTTTTTTTTTTTTTGGTACTGGGGAATAAACCCAGGGGCACTTAACCACTGGACCACTGAGCCACATCCCCAGCCCTATTTTGTATTTTATTTAGAGACAGGGTCTCACTGAGTTGCTTAGCTCCTTGCTGTTGCTAAGGCTGACTTTGAACTCATGATCCTTCTGAGCCACTAGGATTACTAGTGTGTGCCACCACACCCAGCTCAATCTACTTCTTAAAAGCTTGCAACAGGGGCTGTGGCTGCAGCTCAGTGGCAGAGCGCTTGCTTAGCACATGTGAGGCACTGGGCTCAATCCTCAGCCCCACATAAAAATAAATAAAAGGTATTGTGTACATCTACAAATAAAAATATACTTTAAAAAAATCTTTCCATGGCACCACATTTGTACTTTCTATAACTCCCTTTGGGATCTGGCACCCACTTTCTTCTTCAGGCTCATTTCCCCTATTTTTCTCTAGTTCATTCCAAACTGGTAGCCCAAGGGCAGACCCAGGGTTTGAAGGGCCCTATGTTTACACAATTTAAAGGGCCCTCCAAGAATAATAATACAACCCTATAAGTAAAAATTAGTCACAGGGCCTTGGAAGGGGCCTGTGATGTGAGGGCTCTGAAGCTTAAGCTTCATCAGCTTCACAGTTACTTTGCCTCTGTCTAGCCAAACAGAGCAAGCTGCAGTTCCCTAGAATATATAAGAATCCTCTGCATCACTTTACCTTTGCACAAAGTTACCTCGGCCTGGAATGCCCTTCTCCCCCATTCCTTGCTTGTCTGGCAAAGCAGTTTCTCCTTCAAGAGACAGAAGAGGGAGCACATGCTCTGTTGCCTGACCTTCCCACATGGAACTGTTCTCACCTTTGTGGTCTCACTGAAACTTGTCCTTTACCTCTCTGTACCCTGTCCTTTACAGAACATACCATTCTGCATGGAAATTATTTGCTTAAAACCGGTCTTGCCCATGTGCACCTCAAGGGCAGAGACAAAGTTATTCCTTTTCAGATTGTCAGAGCACAGCAGTACCTGGCACAAGGTAGGAGCTCCATAAATGTTTGCTAAATGGCATCGAGACCTCCACCCCATACACTGAGAAAACATTCTTCCTTTGGCAAAGCATATGGAGTGGAACAGTTACTATAGATAAGGACCGTGGGCAGGGACAGTGCTTGTGAGGGGCCTGCCATCTGCCCACTCCATTCTGAAAGAGGCTGGGCCCCAGCATGTATGCTTTCTCCAAGACACCCATGGAAAGTTCCTCCTTGTGCCTCACCCCCACCAACCTTCCCACCCCACTCACTGCCTTCCTTACCTGTCTTCCTTGTTGATCTGGTCCCCAAAGCCTACTGTGCTAACAATTGTGAGCTTCAGCCCCACGTTGCTCTCTTGGAGGTCGTAGGTATTGGACCGGAGCTGGACACCAGGCTGCGTGTGGGTGGCTGGCTCCCCCTCAAACTTGGTATTGAACAGGGTATCCATGAGGGTGGACTTGCCCAAACCTGTCTCTCCTGAAAATTGAAAGAATAAATTAGGGTCCATTCACACAGTGATTATGCAGATATCTACTTATGAACATGGGAAATAAACATGACAAAATAGTAAGTGAACAATAAATAGAAGTACATAGACTGTATGAGCTCAGTTACATCAAAAAGACCTAAAGGAATGTGCCCCATAACAAGAATAGTCATTTCACAATAGTGGAATTGGGGGAACTTTCATTTTATTCTTTTTTCCTGTTATTTGAAATTTTTATCTTGAGTATGTATTGCTTTTATAATCAGAAAAAGTAATGCTTTAGGCACAGATGGAGAGAGATTGTTATCCCTAGAAAAGGGCTGGAAAGAAATACAATAATAGACTCTTACCTATGGTTTTCTCCAGGTGGTGGGATTATGTGTGGTTTTCATTTCTTTATGCTTTTCTGTATTTTCCAAGTTGTCTAAGTGGAACATGTGTAAATTTTTTTTTCTTTTGGCACTGGAGATTGAACCCAGGGCATTCTACCAGAGAACTATTCCCCCAGCCCTTTTGTTCTTAATTTTGAGACAGAGTCTTGCTAAACTGTCCAGGCTGGCCTCAAACTGGCAATCCTCCTGTCTCGGCCTCCCAAATTGTTGGGATGACAGGCATGCACCACAGCTCCCAGCTATTGTTTTTATAATAAAAACTAAAAGATTATTTTAATTTTTTTTTAAAGGAACACAATCCGTTGTCAAACAAATATCATCCCCACCCAGACTCTGTCTGCCTCATCTCCCAGAGAGGCCCAGAGCTCTGTGGGTGTCCTGGATGTGTCTCCCAGTGGGGTGGGGAGACTGTGGATCTTTCCTTGGTTTTACCATCCTCCCAGCCAGGTTGAGCTTTCAGTAAGATAATTTTTAGCTAATGGAGAGGGAACTTCACAGGCCACAAATTATTATTCTCCTTAAATATAAAATAAACCAGCCACTTATTTCTTTAACTAACAGTCTGTGGGATACTAACAAATTAAGCCATTGGAATTCCAAAAGTCTTGAATTTCACACTAGAGAGATGAAGGGGGAAGGGCTATGGCAGACTGGTAAAGGTGCAGAAAGGTTACTCCTGGGAGACTGGGGGATATCAAGCTGCTACCTCAAGCCAAGACATCTTTACGGAATGAGACATCACAAGAAGCCATAAGCTGTGGGGGAAGTTGGTAAAATGGGGTTTAGGCAGGAATCTGATATGAAGCCACAAGCAGGGTTAGGCACTAAAACCACTTATAATCTCCATGGATCCAGACTGTATTTTGTTCCCCCACCTCACCCCAAACAATTCAGGAATAAAAGCCAGTATTTAATTACTGGAAGTGCCCTTTGAACACCTAAGACCACCCTATTACTTTGCTAGCATCATCCCACTTCTTTCCATCTACCTCCCCAACCTGGGGGCGGGCGAGCTCTGACTTCTCCTCACAGTCTGAAGCGAGTTTATACTGGGCACATTCTGGCCTGGCAGATCTCCCCTTGGGACCAACAGCACACATTTGCAAGATGTCCTGGGCTTGAGTTAGAGCTGCATGATTGGAAACCAAAAATGCTCCATCTCCTCTCCACCCTCTGGGTGTGTCTAGCTTTGTATCTTCCAAGGCTTTTTATGCTGAATAATGAGCTATGAAATGCAGGAGGTGCTTTTAAAAGTGTCTATGATGCAAGCTTTCAATGGGGATGGCGGAGAGAAAGATACAACAAGAACATTCAATTCAGCCTAGTTATCAGATCCCCAGCCCAATTTCATAGCCAGGTCTGACTAATATGGTGGATTGCCAGGGGTGCAGAAAAAGTTGCTCACACTGATCATGTTTCCAGGCAGGGTCTCTGCTATACCCATTAGCATCAAAGACTCTCCAAAAAGAGGCCCCTTTGTTTTCCTCTCCTAAAGGAACAGGTTAGTTTTGAGGCCCCAAGGAAAATTGGGAAGGTGGGGTCTTTGCCATAGGAGGCAGCAGAATTGGGCAAGCAGCAGAAAATATCACTCCCACGCTATCCAATGTATAGATGTAGCTCAACTGGAAATGAGGCCAGCACCTCTGAGGTGGGAACGAAAGAGTGGCTGCCTCATTCTAACTTCCCTCCCCTCTGGGGACTGAGGTTTGAGGTACATTTTAGCCTATCTTTGTACCTGCCTAATGAATTTTCCATGTCCACCCCTCTCCCACCCCCTCTTCTGTCCCACCAGCTCCTTGCTGAATGCTCTGCAGCTCCTAGACAATGATAGGTCCCGTCTCCCTAGCACCCATGGTGGGCTGGCTGGCTCCCACATCCCAAGAATTCTCAAAGAGAAGTCTTCCTGTACTCACAAGAGTACCTACTCCTGGCCTCTGCAGCGTGAGGGACCCACCCTGTTTACACAGCTGGAGAGATGGGGGCCAGGCAGGGCAGGGCAGGGCAGGGCAGACAGCAGGGAGGATCAGCAGGGAGATGACCACCCAGATGCCTGCCAGCACAGAAGCGTTGTGAAAATTAGATATCAAATAATGAAGGTCTAGAAGAAAAGAACTCACGGGTGTCTAGGGAATCACAATAAATGCAGATTAAAAGAGGGCAGAAAATCAAGCCAGCTCTCTTTGTGACTATCAAGTACTCTCTTCCAGGTCACCATCAGAGCCTGGGGGTGGAGGGAGGCTCTCCCTCAGTGGCTGGCACAGACCCAGGCTGAGCCTAGGATATAGTCCCCTCCCATGGAAGCCCTAGGCCCAGTATTGGGAAGGTTGCTAACTGGGATCAGGCAGCAGATTCCAAGCCCCTGCAGGAAGATGAGATTTTGGCAGTTAGATTCCAGAAGGGAACCTGAGGAGTCCTGAGGGGGGTCCATTGCCCCCTCCTTTCCCTAGCCCTCCCAGAGCATCTCACAGTAGATAGTAGGGTTTATTAATATTTTTATTATTTTTAGTTTTTAGTTTTATGTTGACACAATATCTTCATTTTATATTTATGTGATACTGAGGATCAAATCCAATGCCTCACACATACTAGGCAAGCACTCTACCACTGAGCCACAGCCCCAGCCTCTATTAACCCTTTTTAACTCGTGTTCCATCATTCAAGAAGATTTTGTCTCATGTTGCTTAATGTAGATAGTATTCTAGAAACAACAGGCTTTTTAAAATAAATTGATTTGATAAATTAATTTAAGGCATGTAGTATGAAACATGCTTTTTCAAATTATATTCCCTGAGACAATCTGATGTTGATCTCCCCACCCTGGGTAAAAGCCACTGTGATAAAGAAAAATTTAGCCCCTTTCCTCAGTTGCTGTCAATATCTGCACCCTCTGGCACCTTGTACAATTAAGTCCTGCATGTTATGAAATGAAAGGTCCCAGCCAGGTTATCACTAAATTACCATGTGACCTGAGCTGGCTCGGCCCTTTCCTCTCTCTGAGTCCCAGTGTCTTTTCCTATAAAAGGAGAAGTTTGGAGTGACAATAATAGCTATTGTTTATGGTGCACTTACTCTGTGCCAAGCACTGCTGTAAATAAATACATATATTTTCTTTTCTTTTTTGCATTGCTCAGGATAGAATCCTAAGTCTTGCACATGCCAGGCAAGAACTCTGCCACTAAGCTATGTCCCCAGCTTCCATATATTTTCTTATTTATTCCTCCCAACAAGTCTTTAAGGTAGATTATATATTTTTTTCTTTTCTTTTTTTTTTTTTCAGTGCTGGAGATCAAACTCAGGACTTCTTGCATGCTAGGCAAGTGCTCTACCATTGAGCTACACCTCCAGCCCCAAGTTACTACAATTTATCCTCATTTAACAGATGGATTAGCCAAGCCACTCACCAGCTACAGGTTCTCAGCCACCTCTCCACATCTTATTTTCCTATACAATACGGAGGAATTAACAGTCCAAGGTCACAAACTAATAAGTAGCAGAGTCAGAATATGCATCTAGGCAGACTGACGCTGGAGCCTATGCTTTTAACCAATATATTCTAGTGAGGCCCATAGGCATAATGTTTGTTCATTTAGTCATTCGACAAGTATTTTAAAAGCCTCTAATAGGAGCCAGGCACAGTTATACAGCAATGAACAAGATAGCCTCGATCCCTGCTGTAATGGAGCTGCAGTTGCTTCCAGCTCTGAATGTTGGACTAAACCAAGAGAAATGTCTCTGGGCTCAATAGGGAGGTGTCCAAAAGGAAATGCTTCAGGAACTCCAGTTGACCAGAGGAGCCTATGGACAGGGACAAGGCCATGCCTGGCTTTATGACCTTGCCCTTTTCTCCTTCCTGATCTTGTAGAGTCCTGGCAGACTGTGGTGTGTTAAAGCCAGCTCTTCTGGCTTCCTGCATCTTTTCCCAAACTCACATGCAGTGATGTCGTATTGGTAGCTTAAAATCAGGTATGGTGGGAGTAATAACACCAAGAACATCAACAGATGCTATAAACCACATCATGTTTTCCCCTGCAATAGCCTGTTAGAAATTGATCATTGCCAGGCACAGTGGCACACACCTGTAATTCTAGCAACTTGGGAGGCTAAGGCAGGTGGATGGCAAATTCAAAGCCAGTCTCAGTGACTTAGCAACTCAAGCAACTCAGAGAGGCCCTGACTCTAAATAAAATATTAAAAAGGGGTAGAGATGTGGCTCAGTGGTTCAATTCTCAGTAAAAAAAAAATTTTAAAAAGAAGTTGATCATTGCTGGGCTAGAGATATAATATACTCACTAGGTTTAATCCCCAGCATTACAAAAAGAAAAAAAAAAGTTGACCACTGCAGCCAGTCTGTTAGGTAAGCAACTGTCTTTCCAGAGACACAGGAATGAAACAATTGGCCCCTGACTTAGGTAGAATGCTAGCTGCCCTTTCCCTCCTCCTGTAGCAAGCTGGAATTCTGCTTCTCTTGTGTATGTTTTTTCCAAGTCCGACAGAACCCAGTTGAGCCTGGAATCCTGAGCAGCTTCAAAGTAAATATTATCATTATGACCCTTTGTATTCCTCACAGACATTACGGTTGCTCATTTAGATGGATGAATCTCTTTGGGGCCCTTTCCCAGCAGTGCAAAGCAATGGGCCCCAGAACATTTGTTTTGCTGGCTCTGGTGGTTCTTCTAAGGCCCTTATACTCTATCTACAATCATGGGATCCTCAAGATTTCCAAAGCCAAGAGATTTTTATATAATTTTGGTAGGGAGAGGGGACCTTCACCCCACTAAGTAATTATTGTCAACCCTAGCAAATCTATTGGAGAGGAGTCATATTATGCTCATGTCCATGTTTCTAGCCCAAAATAATAATTGTGGGAGCCATTAATTGGTACCCTGACATAAAAATTAGGCTCTGTATTCATAAAAATACTCGCCCTCTCAATCTCAACATATACACATGCATATGCACACATATATGCACATACGTACGTAGGATGCCTACTGTGCTGGATATAGGGCTACAATCAGAGCTCAACACCAAAGTAAATGATAATGTGAACAATATCCTAGATCTCAGTTAATAATCAAAGGTAGCACTACCATAATTTTATAGTGAGAATGCTCTATCAGAAAAGAAAGGAAAATAGTTTAGGGGACCATATTCTATGAATCATTTTATAGCAGTCGTTAAGGAAGTAAACCCAACAGTCACCCCAAGCAAGAGGAAAGATCACCTTCAACAGCCAAGCTATGGACTCTTCGCCAAGTCAGTGGCAGGACTCAGCACTATAGCTGGCTGAGACTGCAACCTCAGAGCCACTCTAAGCCACTTATGACCTTGGTCCAAATTGTGGGTTCTCTGAGCAATGACAGGGTTACAAGGACAGCAAGAGAGTAAGATGCATGAGTCGTAGGCTTTTTTGGGTCAGGGATAAAGAATGAAATTAACCCAGTCCAAGCTGTTCTATCCAATGGTTGCACCTGCAGGTCTAACAGGAAATACTGGGGCAGCCATATCCTGAGACTCCTTGCAGGTGATAGGGTCCTCTTTCCTACCCTTCCCCTCTTGAAGGGACCATCCCAGCACTTGAGCGATTCCATCCCAGCAGGTACATACTGAAGCAGTTGTAGCTGTACAATGTCTAGGTAGGAAACAAAAGGCCGGGGTGGGGGGGGGTACTATTTCTCCCACTCAATTTGTCTTGAGCTTGGCTGCCTCTTCCTCTGAGCCCCAGGGGAGCTGTGATCCACATGTCAAATTTCCCTACACTTCTGCCACCAAAGAACCATTCTGATTCACATGGCCTCCCTCCCAAGGCTTTACTAGACCACCCAACTGCTTAGTTGAAAGGTTGCTTATGGTGGGTCTGTCATTTCACTTCTCATCTCTCAGCACAGGTCATATGGAGCTCTGGGAGAAATGCCAAGGGAATCTGATATGTCTGTGCTGAAATATTTTGATAATCCAATATTATGTGAAGTAAGTTGTCCATCATCTGCTAAAGATTGGAGCTCTTGTTAGTTAAATAAAGATTTGGCAGTGCTAATATTGAATGTGATAGCATTTGCTCTTGATGCCAATCACTGTGACTTATTTATTTTGTATCCCTCTCCTGACCTCACCTAAACATACCCATAAGTTAGACTTTCAGCATTTAAAGAGTTAATAACCTCGGTCTGGACCCTAAGTCCTGATATGTAATTCCATGAAGCACATATTTTCATCTCATAGGTTCCAAAGCTGATATGTGGTAATGAGTCATTCAGCAAGTGAGTGAGCCTAGCTAACTGCCTGTCATTCAGATCCAGAAGTGGCTTTGCTGTTCTCTATTTGTCCTTGAGTATGCAGCGATTCTTACAGAAAGTGACCTGAAAAAAGAGTGCTGGGGCTGGGCACAGTGGTGCACTCCTGTAATCCCAGCAGCTTGGGAGGCTGAGGCAGGAAGAACACAAGTTCAAAGCCAGCCTCAGCAAAAGTGAGGAGCTAAGCAACTCAGTGAGCCCCTGTCTCTAAATAAAATACAAAAAAAAAAAAAAAATAGGGCTGGGGATGTGGCTCAGTGGTCTAGTGCCCCTGAGCTCAATCCCCAGTACCAAAAAAAAAAAAAAAAAAAAAAAAAAAAAAAAAAAGATGGCTGGGCCCAGATTGGAAGTAAAAATAAAGAGCTCAAGGAAAAAGAATGAACTTAGTGAGAAAAAATTTTTTTTAAATACATTAAAGAGTAAAATATCCAGTTTGGTGTTGGTTCAGATCTACAACATGAACGAGTTCCCTAGACACTCCATACAAAACTAAGAAAAGGCAATTAACGAAATTGTTTGAGTGTTCCAGCCAGTGTGAAAACTGACTTTATTATGGTGTTTATACAATCATTAAGGAGGTCACTGAAAATATGTAGGTATACTTTCCTGCACTGTGGGGTGAAAATTATAGTCTACGATTGTGTTTGCAAATTTGGGATTTTTTAAAGAATACCAAGAAACTATTGTCCCTTTTGTTTGTTTGATTGGTGTTCAATGGTTTCCAAAGTGCTTTCGTGTTCTCAAGAGATGTGGTTGGCAACAGTTAGAGGAGCAATGGGAGGGATAAGGGATGGATCCATATTATGGCTCAGCCACTTTTTCTCTGTTGTCTCAGATAAACACTTTATCCTCCCCAAGTTTCTGGGTCTCCATGTGTTCCATGAAAATACAAACACTACTTGCTTTGCTCACTTTGCAGAGTAAGGTCCAAAAGAACTAATCTGAGAAACTATTTGAGAACTATAATGAATAGCTGCTATGGAGTTAACTCATCCATCCATTCATTTCACAAACATTACTGAATTCCCTTTGTGCCTTGATTAGCATATGGAGGGGACACTAAGCTCCCACAGTTGAGATTAAAGGTCTAGACAGAGATACAGATAAGGGAAACAGAAGACCTGCGGGCAGCTGTGTGAGCCTGCACTTGAGCTTAGATTGTACTGAGAACAGAGAAGCTGCAGAAGGAACCAATAGACTCAACCCACTGCCCGCAGCTGGTAGGCAGGTGGCCTCTTTCTTTCCTCAGCCATCACCTCCCTCCCCATTCTGTCCTGGTTCTTGTCTTCTGCAGTCAAAATGAACTTGACAGCAGGAACGGAGCCAGCCAGCCCCCTTACAAAATTTCCACTGGGTCTCACGCAGCTCCGTTTCCCCCAAAGTATGGCCCCAGATTCTGGTCCAGCCAAGGAAAAACATAGTAATTACAGTTGGCTGCTTACAAAAATAAGCAGATGGATAAGAGAAGAAGGCCGGATAGAGGGAGAGGAACGCTCTTGCAACTAGATCTGAATGACACACTATTTAACCTAATTACCTGCAAAGCCACATCCAGCCATTAAGGATCCATATTCTGTAATAGAATTTCCTGCAATGGAAATACTCACCCACGCACAGGATGTTGAAGCAGAAGCCCTGGCTGACTGACTTATTCACCAGCTGGTCAGGCAAGCTGTCAAACCCCACATGTCCAGCCAGGGGGACGGTTCGGCAACCTTCACCCTAATTTGGGAGGGGAAGGAGGGAGAAAAATCAAAATGTGCTTAAAATTAATCTGGGTCTCAGTTCTCCATCCAAATGCTCTCCATGATAGGAAGTAATAACCATCCAGGTCCCTGGTTTCAGTCCTTTCAGGTACTCCCTGCCTCAAAGCAAAATGGCCTGTCATGTATTCAAGAACCCAGGCATCTTCTAGGCTTACCACTGAATGTCACCATAGTTCCGCAATCCCTTTTGTAGAGCAAACTACAGAGGGGGCTTTTCAGGAGTGGGAAGGCAGGGTCAGGGGAAGAGAACACTGGCATCCAAAGTTCTCAGACTTGGGTTAAATCTGCAATTAATTGCTTATGAGCTGGGTAACCTCAATGAGACTTGGTTTCCTTCCACAACTGTCATATGAGACAATATGTCCTATCTTAAAGTTGACTGGGAGATGCAGATATGCTAATTAATACATGCAATGAGCTTAGTACATGCATAAGTAGTCAGTAAATATCCCCAAAACCTTAGATAGCAATTAATCCTCTCTCCAGAACCTATAAAAGCAGCATAGCATAGAGGTTAAGGGGCATAGACTTTGAAATCAGGCAGGTTTGAGTTAGAGCCCTATGTCGGCCACCTTCTGGCTATGAGGCCTCTGACAAGTTATTTAACTTCTCAAAGTTTCCCCATGATAAAATCAGAAACTAGAGCCAGGCATAGTGGCACATGCCTGTAATCCCAGCAGCTCAGGAGGCTAAGGCAGGAAGATGGCAAGTTCAAAGCCAGCCTCAGGAAAAGCAAGGTGCTGAGCAACTCAGGAATACCCTATCTCTAAATAAAATACACAATATGGCTGGGGATGTGGCTCAGTGGTAAAGTGCCCCAAGTTCATTCCCCAGTACACCAAAATAAAATAAAATCAGAAACTAGTAGCTGATGTGCAGGTTATATAGGAAAATGCTCTTCGAGCACTTAGTATGGTCCCTGGCACATGGTAACCGCTCAGTCAACAGCAGTTATCCAAGGATAACCTCACAGTGCAATGACCAGGAGGGCATCCTTGGATCCTGGGCTGACCAATACTGCCATAAAACACCCTGGCTCCCTCTAGCTAGAGGAAGCTGCCTCCAGGTTCCCTCTGGTTCCCTTGACTCCGCAAGAGTCAGCCAAGCCACTCCCAGCCATGGAAAGCAGAGGGCCTTTGCTTCGCCTGCAAGGCCCAAAGCTGCTTACAGCTAGTTAATGGCTTTACCAAACAGGAAGTGCCTCAAACTAAGGCAGGTTTCCAAAGAGCCTGAGTGAAGGACAGAAAGGGCCTGAATGGAGTGTCAACTGCCAATGGCCATAGTGGAGAGGAGGGAAAGAAAGGGGGAGAAAGGAGGAGAAGGGAAGCTGGAGACAGCAAGCTAGAAAGAATGATGGGCTATGGGAAGAGTCAGCATTTGTGTTGGGTGGGGCTGCCCCAGGCTTTCCGTAACCAGAAAGATGCCAAGAGCAATCCCAAAGGGCATGGTTAGTGCCAGGAGGCCTGCCCCAGCATTCCAGTCTTCACTAAGCTTACACTGGCTGGATCTGCTATCACACTAGGTCCATAATAAGCACATGCTTCACACTGAAAGGAATGGGCTGTGATGGTGGAGGAGCCTCTCAGTCCTCATCAGAACTGGCTCCCAGACAGCCCTTCACCCAGCTCGGGATCCCACTTCCACTGGTGTCATCAGATCCTTCAAGAGCTAGTGCCGGTTACTGCCATCTGGTGAGTTCATTATCCTCACACAACTCACCCCACACACTCCCAGTGGAGCATTCTTGACAGACGACCATATGCCATCATTCAGTCAGGTTGGTGTATTCTGTGCCCCAGAAAGGCACCTGAAGACAGCTGAGTTTCATGAAGGACCCACATCACGCAGGGCTTTGTTCTACATTCACCTCTTTCTGTTTCCCCTTCTCCATTTTAATTAAAGCCAACAGTAAGATGTAAGATCCCCAGACTTAGTTCTTAGTCCTCAACACTGCAGGGAAGAAGGGATTTAAGAAGCAATATGCTTCCTCCATGGAGCCTCCTACATAGCAGGCCTTGGAAATTGGGATGGACGCAAGAGTTGAGGTTTCCTGAGCCATATTTTATCGTCTCTGGCTGCCTCTTCCTGTCTCCAAATTCAGCACCATGAAATGTCAAGTGCTCCAAAACCCTGGATCCAAGTGCCAAAAGAAGAGGAAAGGGATTCTCAAACAAAAGACAGTGGAGAGCAGTGGGGAAAGCTCCCCACCTTATTCTTTGATATATTTTATTGTCAAAAACTTACCAAGGGGCTGGGATTGTGGCTCAGTGGTAGAGCACTTGCCTAGCATGTGTGAAGCACTGGGTTCGATCCTCAGCACCACATATAAATAAATAAATAATAAAGGAATTAAAAAAAACTTGCCAAGCTCCTCCCATGTGCCCACCATTATCTCCCACCCAGCACAGTGCTGTAAATAAAGAGTCCCGAATAGCAAAATAAAAAGTATGAGCTGTATTCCCTAGGCAAAGGGACTTGGGGAATTTTGAGTATGTTTAAGCAGGGAGGGCCATGATACAAGTAGGGCTTATGAAAGATCACTCCAGCTACAGGGTGGTTTGACTAATTGGAGGAACAGGAGACTAGGGCAGGGATACACATTGGAAGAGGGCTCCAATAATGTTGACATCCAAGTATTGTGACAATAAATGCTGGTTGAAGTGAACTGATTTGACTTAGGACTCAAGAAAGAGGCCGGGGGTATAGGTCAGTGGTAGAATGTGTGCTTAGCATGTATGAAGCCCTGGTTCCATCCCCAGCACCACATTCACAAAAAAGGAACAAATTTGAGAGATGCCCTAAAGGAGGGATGAGACTCAATAAGTGGCTGGGCAGAAGGAATGGGAAAATAATCAAAGCTGACTTCAAGATCTAAACCTTGATTGATACCAGCAAGGACAGAGAGAGTCCAGGAAAGAGTACTTGGTTAGTGGGAATGTCTAACATTGTTTTCAAAAAGTTTTTACTAAAAAAAAAAAAAAAAATCTACTTACAGGTTTGTTGTTGTTGTTGTTGTTGTTGTTGTTGCTGCTGCTGTTGTTTAGGGCCCAAGGATTGAACTCAGGGGCACTTGACCACAGAGCCACATCCCCAGCCCTATTTTGTATTTTATTTAGAGACAAGGTCTCATTGAGTTGCTTATTAGCACCTTGATTATGCCAAGGCTGGCTTTGAACTCTGTGATCCTCCTACCTCAGCCTCCGGAGCCGCTGGGATCACAGGTGTACGTGCCACTATGCTCAGCTACTTACAGGTTTTATGTTTGATAATAGTAATCAATGTTCATTGCAGAAATCATAAAGAAGAAAATAAAAATCACTCTCCAGAGATCATCATTTAATATTTATTATGTATTTTCCTCCAATCTGTATGCCTTTTGGGGGGAGGGGAGTAGCAGGGATTAAACCCAGAGGCACTTAACCACTGAGTCACATCACCAACCCTTTCTGTTTTTTATCTTGACACATGATCTTGCTAAGTTGTTTAATGTCTCCCTAAGTTGCTGAGGCTGACTCTGAACTTGTGATCCTCCTACCTCAGCTCCCCAAAATGCTGGAATTATGGGTGTGCACCACTATGCTTGCCTTTTGTATGCCTTTGTTTTTTTAATAAAATAAGAATACTGCTGTATATTCTTTTTCATTACCTGAACTCATACCCTTTTTATTACCTTGCTTAAAATAGTATGGATTTTTTTAGTAACTAAACATGCTTCTAAAAAATTGTTTTTATTGGTCATATAGCATTCCAGTGCAGGAATTTTTCATATTTTCTTAACCAATCTTCTATTGCTGGACACTTAGTATATACTCAAGTGTTTCAATATAATAACACTGGTTCTTCCAGGTTTGCATATATCTCTGATCATGTCCTAGAATCGAAGCCTACTAGATCAAAAGGTTCACACATTTTAAAGACTTTGGTGCATGTTGATACATTATTGAATAGAGAATAGTACAAAATTTATATTTCTACCTCTAATATGTGAGTGTTTACCCACAAGCACCAAGTTTCATAGGCTTTTTAACCATTGTGAATTGAATCATTGAAAAATAGCATTGTGTTGTTTCATTTGCATTGTATTAGTGAGGGTGAACATGTTTTCATTATTCAACTGTATATGTGAATTTGTGTATGTGAATTACCTAGTCATTTCTTTGCCCATTTAAAAAAATGGGGTGTTTGTCTTTTCTCTTGGATTTGGAAAAACATTTTATGTGTTAAGGAAAATAAGATCGTTTTGATTTTTATGGTAAGATATCCATGAAAAGCAATCCAATAAGTAGTTAGCAATATGGGATTGTAGGCTCAGAGAGCATTCAGTACTGAGTCATAAATTTAGGAGTGAGAGGTATAACACTGGATGTGCTCTCTGAGAGAAGTACAGGAATCAAAGAGCTAAAGACTGAGTACAAGAAATGTTCATGAGTAAGAAATGGAAAGATGAAGAGGATTCTGCAACGAGAAGAAAATGATCAGAAAAGTAAGATGACCCAATAGTTCTCTGTTGCCAGAAGCCAAAGAGAAAGTCAAGAAGAATTACTTCATTGATTCGGATTTTGCGAAGGTCACTGGTGACTTTTAGAATCCTTATTTCTTCTGTATCTTTTGCCCAGTGTCCATTACTCCTAAATTAACTGAAGAGCCTGGGGACTAGGGGACAGGGGACCTGGTTAATGTGATTTTTTGGTCCTCAAGCAGAAAAGTTTTGTTTCTTTTCTCAAACCCTGTAGTTAAGCTTCAAAAATGTATTTGTGTAGTTCCTATTTTAGGAAATCCTGTCTAATGAGCACCATGCACTCTTGCTTTGATGAATCTTAAACTATGTCAAGGTCATCATTAGGAATATTTGTCTTCATTGTTCAGACCTAAATATGTGGAGGTAAAAAAGACAGGACATTGGACTGGAATGTACATTTACCCCTGGAAAGCCCCTGGAAGTTTCTTTCCTCCTCTCTCACTAAACCTGGTATCTCTTTCCTCTTTCTCCTTAAGGTGGCCTAATTAATTGAGGTCCTGATTACTTTGATTGCAGTTAATTGAATGCTCCCTTGACTACAATGTACACTAGAGGAGATGAAACTAGCAACTTGGCCCAGCACGTCTGATACTAAACCCTCAAGTTGTCATCTTGAATAGCAGGTGATGCCATGTTCAAGGCTTGAACCAAGATGCCAAAAAGGCCATAATCACCAAACTGTAAACTGCACATCTCCCTAACCTTAAAACCTCCTCTTAGATTCTAATCTGCAGAAACTCACATATCTGTGCAAAGATCTCTGCACAAGAAAATTCATTACAGCCCTGCATATAATACTAAAAAAAAATAATAGAAAAAAAACCCTAAATGACAATGGGAAAATATTTAACTAAATTATGATACATGCATATTCTGGAACATTCTGCAGCCAGTAAGAGGAATGCAATATATGGAAATGTCACAGTGAAATCTATTAATTTGTACAATAAATATTCATTGATAATTTGTACAATAAATATTCATTTTAAAAGTTAAAAAAGAGGAATGTGGTAGTTCATATGTACTGATGTGAATATCTCCAAGATAGATAGATAGATAGGTAGGTAGGTAGGTAGATAGATAGATAGATAGATAGATAGATAGATAGATAGATACCAGGGATTGAATTCAGGGGCACTCAACCAAAGAGCCACATGCCCAGCCCTATTTTGTATTTTATTTAGAGACATGGTCTCAGTGAGTTGCTCAGAGCCTTGCTTTTGCTGAGACTGGCTTTGAACTCGTGATCCTCCTGCCGCAACCTCCTAAACCTCTGGGATTACAGGCGTGCGCCACCACACCCAGCTTCCAAGACATATTTTGAGATAGAAACAGAACAAGAAGCACAGGATGAACCTCTATATTCACAAGAAGCCTGTACATGTGTCTTTTCACATAAATGTATAGGAGCACATTTACAGAAACTGAAAAAAACAACTGCCTAACCAAAAACACAGTGGCTAGCTCAGGGGAGGAAAATGGAAGCAGGGGCCTAGTCAGGGGGGTCGTCAGCATGCTTTTGCAGTGTTTGATTCTTTTATACCACAAATTTATTCACACATTACCTGTATAATTTAAAAGCATTTTTAATAAAAGAAAGGAGAGTTCTTGCTCACTGGGCTTAGCAGCAGAGGTAATTAGGATGCAGAGAGTCTGAGAGGAAGTAAAAGGAAGGCAAAATAAAAGAGTGCTCATGAGAACTGGGGGAGCCCCCACTCCCCTCCCCAATTACATTTCCTGTTTTCTCTTCATCTGCAGTCACCTGCGGTTTTGAAATACGTTATACCACATTTCATATCACAGACAGAAACGCTGCTCTTGTTCCCTTCTACCTCCTCCCCTGAGGGCACACCAATTTCGTTTTTTAATTGAATATTCGTAAGATTCATATTAAGAAGAACAAGCTATGGTGCTTCCAGCTGTGCATCTTTCTCCCATTGCTGTTATTCTGAAAATAAAGAGTCCCAAAAGTACCCAAGTAGGCAATTGCTGTCCCCCACTCCCCACTGCCTCTCTTCCAACATTAGTGGTAGAGTAAGCAAGCAGTATTTGAGGCTTCTGGGAAGGAAGGATCCATCTGTGTCAATAGAGAATTTCCTGTCTCAACGTTTAAGTTAGTAGCTGTCCTCCTGAAGGACGAATGAGAGTGAAATGTTTGGAACTCATTATCTATGATGGGGTTTTCCTTAAACTTTTTCCTCTGGCCTTGTCCATCCAAATGCTAGTGAGGGGCAGAAATATGGAGGTGGATTTTCTTCAGTAGCCTCAACAGTTGCTTAGTGGTGGATCCAATCTCTCACACCTTCCCTTTTTTCCATCACCATCTCTGGCCTTGAATACTAACTTACAGTGCAAATCTCCAAGCCTGTCACAAAAAAATAAAAATGGGCCAGGCGTGGTGACACACACTGGTAATCCCAGTCTCTCAGGAGGCTGAGGCAGGAGGATCGTGAATTCAAAGCCAGCCTCAGCAACTAAGAGAGGACCTAAGTAACTCAGTGAGACTCTTGTCTTTAAATAAAATGCAAAAAAGAGCTGGGGATGTGGCTCAGTAGTTAAGCGTCCCTGGGTTCAAATCCCTGGTACCAAAACAAACAAACAAAAAAATCATCAATTCAATGACATGATGAAATATTAAACAATTGAAAAAATGTTTTCTAAAAATAGTTAATAACACAAAGAAATCCTCACCAAATGCCGTTTATCAAAGTAAAGCAAAACAAAACACCAACACACACAGGAGCATCCCAGTGGTCAAGGGAAACTGCGATGACACTGGTTACTTCTGAGTAGAAGGCTTATATGTGATGTTGTTGTTTGATCTTTTCCAAATTTTCTATAAAATGCATGCTTTAGTTTTATAGTCTGGAAAAATGTTGTTTGGGTTTTTTTTTTTTTTAAAGAGTCTATGATGAGGGCCGCAGTTGTAGCTCAGTGGTAGAGCACTTGCCTAGTGCATGTGACGCACTGAGTTCGATCCTCAACACCACATAAAAATAAATAAAATAAAGTTATTTTTTAAAAAGAGATTCTATGATGATACTTTCCCAGGCAGGAAGTGGCCTCAGATATTCTAGAAAAATCTTCAACTACAACTAAAAAGATGGATAACCAGAATATTTAGTTAAGCAGAACATTTAGCTCTCAGGAAGTTTTACTGCATATAGGACATTTATTTTACCAATGATACAATAAAACCCTGTTATTCTTCTAATACTAACTTATTATTACATATAATAGATGTAACTTATTATTTTACAGTACAACTTATAATTGTAAAGATTCGTGTAAACCAAAAGTCAAAACATATATCCTAGGGGCTGGAGATGTGGCTCAAGCGGTAGTGCGCTTGCCTGGCATGCGCAGGGTGCTGGGTTCGATCCTCAGCACCACATAAAATAAAATAAAGATGTTGTGTCCACCGTAAACTGAAAAAAAATAAATATTAAAAAATTCTCATTCTAAAACAAAACAAAACAATCAGGTGGCTCTCAGCCCCATCTGCTGCCTCCAATGTTATCATAAGAACCACAAAAACACCAATAAATTCTCAGAATTTTTTTTTTTTTTTTGGTGGTGGTGCTGGGGATTGAACCCAGGGCCTTGTGCATATGAGGCAAGCACTCTACCAACTGAGCTATATCCCCAGCCCCAGAATTTTTTTAAGAAGTAAAGATTTCCAATACACTCAATACTTCAAATACTAGGATGTCCCTTATGGTGATTAAGCCAGGTTAAGAAGAAACAGAATAGTTTCAATGCCCTGTACTGGGAGATGGAATTTGGGGGACATAGCAAGAAGAAACAAGGCCTGCAAAAGCTGGCAGCTGGCCCTAAGGGGCCTCAGAAATGCCCTTCAGTGGAGGAGGAGCTTATGGGACGCTGGGGAAGCATAAGGAGAGTCCATCCTTACCACACAGGGGGGAAGGCCCATTTTTGGCAAAGCCAATAGATGAAACCAATTTAATACACAAGATAAATTCCAGAGTAGCTTTTCATTCTATAAAAGGATCCACAGCAGGATTCCATTAAATGGCCAGCTCTTCTAGTGCATTTAAAGTGGGATTCCACAGACATTCAGCTGTCATGTACCTTTATTGGAAGACAATAGCTATATATACCTACATGGACAGACAATATCCAAAGAGTTGTTTCTATTCTACTTACAGAGACCCTGCTGAGCTAAAAGCATAGACTCACCTTCTGCACAATTCAATTCTCTCCCCCACCCAGCTCAAGGAGTCAAAGCAGGGAAGGGGTGGAGTTCATTTCTGCCACCTCATTCGGAAGCAGAAGGAAGCAAAAAACCTAAAAGAAATTAGGCTTGAGAACTAGGAAGCATAAGAACCAAACCGTACATACAACGTCAGGACTGGAAACGCCCTTAAAGATCACCTACTCCAACCCACTCTTTTTATGAAAGGGGAAACAGAGACTCAGAGAGAGGAAATGACTGGTCTCGAGTCACAGAGTGATTTAGTGGCAGCAAGTGGTGCTAGGATCCAGACCCCTGTCAAGCAGACTGCCACTCTCAAATGGAAAAGCTGACTTAAGTGGCAGATCTATTTCTTTCTGCTGCTAAAATTCCAGGACTTGGGGGTTTGTGGTTTGGTATTTGTCAAGAGTGAGAAAGGTCAAGGAACATGACCCAGGTGGTCCTGGCCCACAGAAGACAACTGAGGCAGTCCCTGCCATGAAGAGCCTATTCCCCTCCTCTCTGCTGTCTCCCGGACTTTTCTGTTTCCTCTCTTCTGACTCCAGTCTAACATTCAACCTGGCCAGCTGCCCAGCTCCACTCAAGAGCCCCAGGACTAAGGAGCCTACCTAACTCAACAAGCCATTGTCTAGGTAAAATATCTCCACCTCAGGCCAGAGGTAACCCCTGCCCATGGCAGTCAACTGTCTCACAAAAACTAGACAGATTCCTTTCAAGCCAGGCAGTTTCCAGTTTTCTAGGTGTTCTGGATTTTGTTACCTCCAATCCATTAAAAAAAAGAAAGAAAGAAAGGAAAGGAAAGGAAAGAAAAGAAAGAAAGAAAGAAAGAAAGAAAGGAAGGAAGGAAAAGAAAAGAAAAGATTTACCCATAGGCCTCTGGGTGAATGCCCAACTACCCTCGGGGGAGTCTGAATTGCCTCTGCCTCCATCTGGTCTAGTTTAATGGGGATCTGAAAAAAAAAAAAAAACCCAGTTCCTGCTTCAGCATCAGTGTTCAGAGCTGGGGGCCTCTGCTGTGAAAGGAAACCAAACACCTCAAACACTACCTCACACCTCATCAGGGCCGTGAAAGCAGAGTTCTGCTCCTGTTACCCCAAGGCCTTCTTTAGGGGTCAGAGAGGGCCCTGGCAGGGGAAATCGGAACCCTGAGGCCTGTCCCTGAGAAGGCCTGCAAATCTTTTCCTGGTTGAAGGGATGTCCCAACTCCAGGGCCAGCTGAGAGAATAGTGCACAATTCAGCAGATGGTTGTCTCTAATGAGAAGACACTGGAGGAGAGGATAACATTATTTCTCACCCTCCTGAGCATGTGGCCTCCTTCCTCTGTGCAGGCAGTTGAGAAACCCACGATTTCAAATCCTGGCAGCAGAAGCCTCCTCCTGCCAAACCGAGGAGGAAGGGTCTGTGTTTCTAATTTATTCTGCCCCCCTCCAGTTGTTACTTAAAATAATCCATCATTACATGGCTGGTGGCTCCAAGATTTTTATTTAAAGCAATATGGAGAGAGGGGGGAAAAAAAAGAAAACCCACACAACCCGTGACTGTGCTATCTTGGATTTAAGCTGAGAATCTTTAACATCAGTCTTCAGGTCACTCAAGTATACTCTTCTCTGACCCCTGTGAGGGTACTGAGGGGTACAGGGAGAAGAGGGGGAAGAGAAGGCCTGGCAGGATTTTAATTTCTTAGAAACATCTGGAAAAGGTGAGCATTTTTTAAAAGGGAATCTGTGTCATCTAGCATTGTTTCATCCATTGACCAGCATTAACACTTTGGACTAAGTCACTTGATCTCCCTACATGCATAAAATGAAGAAAACAGTAATACTTTTCTAGAAAGCTGTTGGAGAAAATGATATCATACAGATGGAAGCATTTTGAGACAGTTAAAAGAAACATGTTACTTCTATCCATGGTGTATCTTCTCTTCCTTCCTTCCTTCTCTTTCTTTTTCTTCCTTTCTTTCTTTTCTTCTTTCTTTCTTCCCATCTATCTTTAATGTAGTTTTAAAGTACATGCAACCAAAAGGCCTTCTCAATTGTTCATGCTAATATTAAACCATGGCTTTGCTAATCCAGCAATACAGGCAAGTCCAGAAATCAGTTCTATTTAGTTTTGGAATACCTTTTTCCAGGGGACTTATCTCCCTAATTAGTTTTGCTCAGGCTAATACAATGGGTTTGTTCCCTTATACCACATAAAGGGAGGGGCCGTGCTGGGTAACAAAGCCAGCAATTAATAGAAAATGTACAGCAGAGACTCCACAAAGTAAATGCTATGCATATGACTGCAGATCAAAATCTCATTACACTATACAGACAAATCACTCTACTGTAATGCAGTTTTGTAATAAGCACACTGCTAACACATTTCCAGGATTTAGAATGTGAAGAGGAAACCGGGCTTCTTCCTACCTCTCCTCTGGAAGCTCTGGAGGGCAGAGTTTCTGCTTGCTTTGGCCACCACTCTATCCCAGCATCTGGCACAGGGCCTGACAGAGTCAGTGCCCAATAAATAAATGTTGAAAGAATGAATGGAAATAACAGTGGGTGAATTAACAAATGAAATGTTCCCAACCTAGTGGCAGAAGTGTGATCTCACCCATCTTCGCACCTGCCCATTTCCTATTTGAAGCCTTTCTTGTCACCCACCGCTTCCATCCACACTGCTGGATTAAGACTACTTGTAATGAATCCTCATGGCAGGAAGTAGCTCTGGGCAGCACTTAGCACAATGATAATTATATAGAGATTTGTGTCTACCTCTACCACTAGATGTGAACTCTCGAGGGAAAGAGGCCATGTGCATTTGGGGGGCACTATAATGGTCCCCCAATTTTTTATTTTGGAAAATTTCAAACACACAGAAAAGTTGGAAAATGGTATAGTGATTTCCCATTGGCCTTCAACTTAGATTGGACAATTTTTAATATTTGGAGCCATGTGAACTTTCTTCACTGCTATATCCCTAGTAGAGCTATAGGTGAATGTTGGGGTCCTGTTTTTCCTGCTCAAAGAACAATATTACCTTTGGTGAGTAGGGATGGCTGAGGCAGGAAGCTTCAAGGAGAATCAAAAGGTAACTTCCACCTGACAGCAAAACCAGAATGCAGCAGCAACCTCTTCCTCATTGGTGGGCAGTTGTTCTGGGACAGTTGCCCTAGGCCAACCGAGGTAATTTTGTAGGGCAAAGTTAGGCCCTACAAATTCTTTCATTGGGGAGAAAGACCTTTACCCAGATTGTCACCGGGAAAAGCAACATTGTTCACATTGTGGGATTGGTTCCAGTGAGAATCAACCAGACTATTCTTCCTGTGGTCAGTACCTACAGCGCCCACCCCTAATGCAACTCTGAAAGAAATAACTCAGTATACGAGGTAGGAGATGCTGCTTTTGGAACCTGCACTGTGTCTTGTTAGATTACCCTGGACAAGTCATGTGACCTCTCAGTGTATATTAATAGCAGCCCAAGCCACCTCAGGCAGGAGGTGGAGGTGGAGCACCTCAAGGATCTTTTATAATGCTCTCATTATCTCAGTATCTACAATTTGTCTCTCTAATTAGACAGGAAGCTACCTTTTTTGGTAGCCTACCACCTTTTTTTGAGGGGGTATAGTTGACAAGGGCCACCCATCATATTAGACACATTAGTCATACAAATAAATATTCATGGACACAGCAGAGAAATAGCGCTGTCATACAGAATCCTTTGTGGTGTTCATTCAAATGGGATGGAATTGAATTATGCACACAAGAATTGAACTTCCAAGTTGCATGCTTGGCCAAATAAAGGTACTAGCCAACAACAACTCTCCAGCCTGTTTAATCACAATGACCCTCAACTGACCCTGGAAAGAACACCCAAACACATACACACACACACACACACACACACACATACACACACACACACACACACACACACATGCACATACACCAGGACACTACTCACATGGTACCATGTCTCAAGGCTATTAAAAAAGAACTCCTAAGCTAACCACACTTAGGCTTAGGCTTATTCTCTAGTCTTTTCATCCTAGACACATATGGAAGAAACCAGCAACAACCAGTAGCCTAAGGTCTCTTGAGTTAATTCCATCTTCCCTTGTGAATTTCAACTTCTTGCAAACACAAAAGGGAGCAGAAAGACAAATGACACATAAATAAGAGCTTCACTGGCTTGGGGGGAGGGAGGCATGGAGAGTGACGTCAGTTTTCCCAGAAACCCATTTATCATGATAACAAGGTCTCAAGTGCTTGGGCTGCTGTTTCAGCTTCAGAAGCTGGCATACAATTATGTCCTCCAGCTTACAGTATGGCAAGACCAGCCAGAGCAAAGTAGAGCCATGCAAAGCAAAGCAAAGCAAAGCAAGGGACCTGTAAACTACCCCCTACCCACTTCATCTGCAAAACAAAGAGGATCTCTGGAGTGCCTGAGTTGTGCCTGAGGTGAAACAACCTTCTGGAATGTTCCCCTTTGCAGGTAAGGGAGACTGGTAAGAATGTATGGAAGGGTCGATGCAAATTCATTATCTGACAAGAAAAAAAATCATTAGTGTCATTTTTGGTCACTGTGGATGGAGCAAGCATAATCCAGGAAGCTACTTCCTCTACTTAAACTATGCCATCTCTAAAATGCATGTAACAAGGGGCAGAAAAGCACTCTAGAAGCCCTCAAAACACTAAAGCAATAAATATTACAGTGCCAGTTTTGTGGAAAAGAGAATTACATCAAATCCAATCATCACAGAGCACTGTCTTCTATCTACTCCTCAATCTTCCACACCATGACTGCATAAAGAGCTCTATTCTGGGGGGTGTTCAGGGGGTAAGGGAGGTTCCAAAGAAAGGATCCTGACCTTCTAAACTGGGACAGAGGTGGAATAAATTTATTCCATCACATTCTAGATTCAGATTTTAAAAACAAATCAATTTCAATTACACCACACACCTAGAGGCTGGTGGTTTCTTTTGTTTTTTGTTTTGTTTTGTACTAGAACTGCATTGTGTGGAATATTTCCGTAAATAAGTAAACTACAAGGTTTAACAACATTTTATGTGGCTCAGATATTTTCATCATGTGATATTTAGTGTCATGGGATTTGACCTACCTCTACATCATTGCCCTGCCTCAACTCAGGGTGCTGATGGGCTTCTTAAAATCCTAGATACCCATGGATGAATAGAAAAACTAGGTTGTTCCTCTGAAATGGAAACATCTCCTTGCACAACCAAACTTCTGGTCTAAAACAAACATGGAGCCTCAGGTCACTTCAATGATTTCTCTGCACATCCCAGGATGGAAAACTTCAGTTTTTTAAATGAAGACTTTTTTTTTTCTTTTCCTAGAATTGGTTGCCAACAAAAAGAGAGCCGATACTGCTTTTGCAAGTCTCACACTTATTTTCCTGAGTCCCCACAGAAAGAAGCCAGCTCCACAGGTTTTGGCATACAAGCCCAGTTACACTGAACAGGCACCCGAGACAGACCCCCAGAGGCCCGCTGAGAAACATGCCAAAATACGCAGCCGGCCACCTACAGGCCAGCGAACTGCACCCCACACAGACGCAGAAGTGGGACCCAGAGGCACACAGAGCAAGCAGACACTGAGGCATTCTGGACGCATGGACGCACACCATAGAGATGAGCACACTCACAGAAACAGGCAGACTCATCTGGGGTCACAGACAGAACCCCGGGCGCCACTGCCGCCTGCCCAGAGAAGGCACGAGGGCGCGCGCGTGCACACACACGCGCACACACCGATACACACACAGACGCAGTCACATATGTAATGCATATGGAGAAACCCTACTCCAGCCAGTCACCTCCCCGCCCCCCTCTCACTCCGCCTAGTGCCCCAGGCTAACCCCAGCCCGGCGCCCCTCTTCCAGAGCTAGCCGGAGTCCCAGCAGGCGGCTGAGTGCTGGGGCGCCGCAAGGCCAGGGGGCCAGGGACCCCGAGGGCTCTGTGGCTGGTGCGGCCATTCATTCGGCAACGCCCCAGCCGCGGAGCCGCAGCTGCGGCGAGGGAGGCGGCGGTGCTTACCGCAGCTCTCTGGACATGCAAGTTCAGGGGCCCGCCCGCAGGCTTTGCCAGCCCCCCGCCCCCCGCCCCGCTCCCGCCACCACCGTTCTCCAGGACAGGCTAGGGAACTGAGCCGCTGACCTCGGGAGCAAAAGTCCCGCCATGCCTCGGCTCCTGGATGCTGCCCACTGCCCTCCTCGAGGTGGAGGTGGCGGCGGCCAAGTCTCCTCCGCTCTCCCCAGACCCTCGGTCCCTGGCCCCAGCGCTGGCACCCAAGTCCGGCACTCACCACCTGGCGAGCTATATCGGTCGCTGCCATCGCTCCTGCGTCCGCCAGGGCTGCCACGGGCGCCGCCGCAACGGGAGCTACTGCACAGGAAACAGAAGAGCTCCTCCGACAAAGAGAAAGTGTTACACTTCGGGCGCGACCAAGTCCGGTGGGGGGGAGGCGCAAGGGAGGGGCCCCCTCGCTGCTGCTCCAACCCCAACCTCCCCTCTACTGCCCACCCCTTCGGAAGTAGGGTATGGGGAGGGGGCAGATTTAACGCGCCGCTTCCCCCTACCGCTAGCCCAGTTCCAGCTCTCCCTGCAACCCTAGCCATAGGCCTCTGCGAAGGGGGGCGGGGGCTCCCCTCGGTGACCACGTCCTCTGCCCCCCCCCCGCCACTGGGCTCCGTGGTACGTCCCGACCTCTGCTGAATTGTCACACCCCCCTGCTCTCCCTTACATCCCCTAGTCCCCAGACCCTGGAGACTGGAAGGGAGACCCCGCCCCTCCCCCCCTCCTGCGCTCAGCACAGCAGCTGAGCTCCGCAGTCCTCCTCTCCCTCCTCCCGGCCCCCTGTCTCCCCTCTTGCTCTGCACAGAGATCCCAGGGTGCTTGGATGGGAGCGCCGGCCGCTCGAGTCTCAACGCTCCACTGTCGTCCACCCCCCTCCACGACCCAGGACCTTTGCTGAGGCTGAGGGAAGGGTGGCTGCGGCACCTGCAGCTCCACATTGGAGCCCAGAGAGAGGGCGGTTAGAGGCAGCCGCACTGCGGCCCGGCAACTGAGCTGTGACTTGTGGAGTCTGAGCCCAGGGTCCGGAGGCACCCCTCCTCCCCTGGGGTTCCCAAGCCTCGGGGGTTGTAGTTTCGTGGAGCCGAGCTCACCACCTGGGTGCTTAATATCAATGGACCTCACGCCTGCCTCTCTTTCCCACCCAGCTCTATCCAGACGCTTAAGAAGAGGCTTATTAAACTACCCAAGCTTCTTGTGTCAGGGGCCACAAAGGAGTCTCACAGGAGGAGCAGAAGGTCCCTAACTCTGTGGCGTGGGCTGGAGGGGCAGGTGAAGGGGAGATTTCCCTAGTCGCTCTGTCCCGCCCCTGATTCCCCCTTTAATTCTAATTTATCCTGGGACAATGTGCCCGACGTTGTGTAGGGGGTAAAATCCCCGAAGGCGAAGGCGGGGACTTTGCCTGCCTTCACTCCTTTTCCTCCTGGCCAGCTGCTGCTACGGGTTCCTCTCCCTTGATTCTGCATCTCTCCAGCCCTGAAGTCCTTCCGTCTCTCCTGTGATTGGCCCCTTGGTAGCTCCCTGTGACCCTAGAACCGGGCAAATTTGGCATGCCCAAAGCCCGGGAAGGCAGGACACTGTACTTCACTCCTCAAAAAGATAGGATCCCTGATTTCAAAGAGTGACCCGGGATGGAGGGCAGGCCTAGTGGAGGAAACCCTGGATACAGGGGGCCCTGTGCAGTGCGGAGATAACCTTGAAGACACTCAAGGCTCATGCAGCTGAGAGGTAGGAGAAAGAAGAGTTGATGGATTCAGGGAGAGGAAGAAGGGAACCGACTCAGAAGTGGAGATCTAGGAGAAGGAGGGGAGGCAAAGAAATGGAGTGGCCACAGGAAGAGCTTTCCTGACACTTGATTCCACTGGGTAGTGCTCTCACACTCTCTCAGAGCTCTTTATGTACCTCCTATACCTCTGCAACAACAAATCTGCAAAATGCATCCCCAGTGCTTAGTGCTTATCCATAAGATACTGGATTAAGTGTTTTCTGAACAGTCGGAAGAACATTCAGAAGTGAAGCAAAGGGGATGGAAGAAAGAAGAGACACACAAGGAGGTAGCAGCAGGGATAGTATATATAAGCCAAGTATCCAGGAGATGCCCACTGTGCTCCATCATTGTTCTGGAGACCCGAGAGTGGCCTAAAGAGAAGAGCTTGGCACTATCAGGGACTAGTACAGGGAAGTTCTGTGAGACAGATGGCACAGGCCCACAGATGGTGGTGACAAGGAAAAGGGGCAGATGGAGTATCAGAGACCCTCTGGAGCACAGAGGTAGGGCCTGGGGGATGGGGCTTGGCCCTAGATTGGGATGCCTGTGATACCAGGGAGCAGAGCGAAATTTGAGGAACTGCTGTAAGGCTTGCGCCCCAACCAGATGGGGGTGGGAAGTCAGAGGTGACTGGCTGCTTCCAAGCTGGGCAACTATTAGGGAGAGGAGTCTTCCCTGGCAAAAGCTGGTGTGTAAGTAAATGGGAAAGGATTGCAGGCCACTAGTTCTGATCTGGGCCTGGGGTTTGGTTGGGGGTGGGAGGAGAGCTACTACTGGGAGGGCAGAGCTGGAAGTGGCCACTGAGCTGTGGCACTTCCTTGGTATTCTGCCTGCCCTGCCTCCCAACAGTGCTGCACACTGTGCCCTGAGCTCCTTTGCACTCCCAGCCTACTGAAGCCTGGTACTTTCCCTCCTAGAACTGGAGACACCAAAACACAGAATCCTAGGTGCCCCACTCAATCCACGTGTCGCTAGAGATGATCAGAACCTTGCCAAAGTCTGGATCTGGCAGACTGAATCCAAATGTATTTTTTTAAATTTATTTTTAGTTGTAGATGGACACAATAACTTTATTTTATTTATTTATTTTTATGTAGTGCTGAGGATTGAACCTAGTGCTTGCTAGGCAAGCACTCTACCACTGAGCCACAACCCCAGCCCCCAAATGTAATATTGAAGTCTCCTTCAAAACTGGGGGTTGGGGTTGTGGCTCAGTGGTAGAGCGCTTGCTTAGCACGTGTGAAACACTGGATTTGATTCTCAGCACTACATATAAATAAATAAATGAATAAATAAATAAAAATAAAGGTCAATCAATAACACACACACACACACACACACACACACTCACACATACACACACATATTTGGTTCCTCCAAGACTGGCTGTCTGCTATGCAAGGGCTTCCTGGGCCTCCCAGTTTCCATGGGGTGTGGAACAATATGTGTGTTGGTGTTGATGTGTGAGTAGGTGTACATTTGTATATGTCAGTGTATGTATTGGTGTGCTTTGTCAGTGTCAGCTGTGTCTGTGTTCATCTGTGTATCAATGTGTGTGTGTTGGCATGTGCTTATTCATATATGTGTGTATTTGTTGGTGTAGGTCTACCATGTGAGAGGGTAGGTGTGGGCATATGCAAATGTGTATGTAAGTTGGTACATTTGTGTATTTCAATTGTGTCAGTGTGTATTTTTGATTTGTGCTGGTATGTATATGAAGGCTTGTGTGAACCAGGCGTCGCGGCACATGCCTGTAATTCCAGTGGCTCAGGATGTTGAGGAAAGAGGATCACGAGTTCAAAGCCAGCCTCAGCAAGTTAGTGAGGCCCTAAGCAACTTAACAAGACCCTGTGTCTAAATAAAATGGGCCAGGGATGTTGCTCAGTGTTTAAGTACCTCTGGGTTCAATCCCTGGTGCAAAATAAATAAATAAAAGCTTGTGTGGGTTTTGGGGCTGTGGCTCAGTGGTAGAGTGCTTGCCTAGCATGTGTGAGGCACTAGATTCAATCCTCAGAACCATATAAATAAAATAAAGGTATTGTGTCCATCTACAACCATATGTGTGTGTGTGTGTGTGTGTATTTGTGTGGCAGTAGTATATCCTGTATGTGTCAGTGTGTAGAGAGGCTTTAGGTCTTTGTGTTCTGGGCTGTGCATACCTTACTTCACCCAATGCAGTAGACCAATGACTGAGAGGTATGAACATTCATTTCCACAAAGAGATTTGGGAACTCTTTGGGTCCATGCTTCCCAATCTTTGGTCGAGGGTCACCTCCCCAGCTTCAAGGGAGAAAGAAAGACTAAAGGGACAAGAGTTCTCATGAGTGGTTAGTTGGTGGATTTTCTTCCTTGACTATCTGTCCCAGTTGATGAGTGGGGCAAAAACTTCCCTTTGTGAAAAGGTATTTTTAGACTCTCTGGCACTGCCATAAACAAGTGTACATCTTTGAGGTGTTTTTGTGGGGCCCAGTACATTGTCTGGCAGGTGCTCAATCAATATTTGTTGAGTGAGGAATGGATGGACGGAAGCATGTAAATCAGACACTTTCAATATTTTCACTGTCCCTAAGGAAATCGGAGCAAGCCGCAACTTCCTCAGAGCCAGCAGGTGACTGCCATTAGCAAGCTAAAGTTGTTTGTGGAGCCAGAAATCCCCTGCCTGGGAGGGGAAATGGCTACCCCTGCTAGACAGGTCTGAGGCCTAATTGGAGCCAAGCTTTAGAAAGGTCACACTAACTGTTGAGGTGGTGGGGTACTAACAGCGGATAGGATGAGGGGGGCAGGGAGGGAGAAGAGGGCAGTGAAAGGAAGCTAAGAGCTCAGGAAAAGCCTCTGTCCTGAAACTGTGACTTTATAAAAGGAGAAAGACATGTGGGACAGTAGAATTGGCCTGAAACGGAGAAGCCCAGAGAACAATGAAAAGATCAGAAAGTTGGAGGAGGAAGAAAAAGCAAAGCTGAGAAGGAAATTATCTGGGAATAACTAAATCTGGATATCACTGATTGGCTGTGGGTTCCATTCCCAGCACCAGCGGGGGAGGGGGATGAAACTCAGTGAGCTGAGCCAAAATAAACTAAGGATTCCTTTGTGCATTATCACCTGCTGCCCTTGGTTTGTTAGTTTATCCCAGTAGTTCTCAAACTGTGGTCTATGCCTAGCAGCATAACAGCATCTAGAAAATTATAAGAAATGCATATTCTCGCCAGGTACAGTGGTGCATGCCTGTAATCCCAGCAGCTCAGGAGGCTGAGACAGGAGGATCACAAAGTCAAAGCCAGCCTCAGCAATTTAGCGAGACCCTAAGCAATTTAGTGGGATCCTGTCTCTAAATAAAATATTTAAAAGGGCTGGGGATGTGTCTCAGTGTTTAAGTGCCCCTGGGTTCAATCCTGGTTAACCATAGCCCCCCCAAAAAAAATAGAAAAGAAAAAAATGCAAATTCTCAGCACTTCCTCCACTCCAACCCTCACCCCCCACACACACACCATCAGACTTACTGAATCAATCAGAATTTCAATGACTGGGACCCAGAGATCTGTGTTTTAATAAGACCTCCAGGAAATTCTGGTTTATTCTAAAGTTTCAGCATCACTGGTTTGTCTGAAAATCTAGCCCCAGTTGGATAGGACACAGGACTGGTAAGGTTTGGTAGATCAAGGGGAAAGTTGGAAGTCTGGGTCATTGCCTGCAATGGCAGATCCTGATGGATTGCTGCTATGGGCGGCATGAGAATATGGAGTGCTTAGGGTTGGAGAAGGAGTGCCAAACAGGAGTAGAGGGGACCTCTGTTGGGAGCTAGAAGGAGTCTGAAGATAAACTTTGCCTCCTTTCCAATTTTACATTCATTCCACAAATATTCACTGAATCTCAACTACACATTAGTGACTGTGCTAAATACCAAGAAAGAATGGGTGATGAGAACCCCGACTTTGACCTTAAGGAGCTCCCAAGCCAGTTGCCAGATAGCTCCATAAAAAACTAGTAGTGTGATAAGTGATAATCAGTCAGGAGCAAAACCCTGGAGAGGAAGAAACTGTCAGAGGTAAGGGAAGAGCCATTCTGACTGAGTCTCAAAGGAGGAGTGGTTTATTCCACAGTCTAGAGAGAGTGGAGAAAACAGCATGTGTAAGGTCACAGAAAGCAAGGGCAGGGCTGAGGATGTGGCTCAGTGATAGAACGATTGCCTAGCATGCAATGAGGCACTGGGGCCCACCCCCAGTATAGCAAAGGGGGAAAAAAGGCAGAGAACATTTAGGGAATTCTGAGTCTCAGACATAGGGAATGGTAAGAGGAGGAGATAGTGGTTATAAATGAGACTGAAAGATAAGATGGAGCCAGATCTAGAAGGGTCATGTTGGTCATGGTAACTTGCTTAGGCTTTTTGCTTCAGAGTAGG
Organism: Ictidomys tridecemlineatus; assembly: GCF_052094955.1. Lineage (NCBI taxonomy): Eukaryota > Metazoa > Chordata > Mammalia > Rodentia > Sciuridae > Ictidomys > Ictidomys tridecemlineatus. The sequence goes on along the minus strand of NC_135493.1, from coordinate 30,197,513 downwards.
GGTTTTCAAGCTGTGCTCTCCAGGCACAATGCCTACTCAGTCAGTGCCTGGATCTGTGCCCGGTGCAAATGGGATGCTCACAGTGAAAAAAAAAATACTTAATGGGTGGAAATTTCTCAATTTTAACTTTTTTTAACCATAAATTTTTCCTAAATCTTTGACAGATGCTCCTGCTTATCTGCTAGCAAGCAACAAAACGAATGAACAAGTAGCAAATGAATATTAAACAGACAATTCCAGAACTGATCATGCTTAATTCAACAGTTTAGTTTTTCATGGACATCTGTGCTTGTGGCTATGATTTTATATTGCACACACATAATGTAGACATATTTTTCTGCTAGCAGAAGTGTTCTTTTGAAAAGTGTTTTATTTCATATGGAGCAATTTAATATATCAATTATTTCATAGCATTCAGGAAAGAGCACCATGATATCCAGATACTGGGCCACCTGAAACAGTCAGAGAAACTGTCCCTTAGATGGTGAAGAGCTGCTAAAGAGTTTTGAGCAGGGGAGTGACATGAACATATTTGCAATTTTGAAAGATCACCCTGGGGCTGAGTTGTAACTGGGTGGTAGAGTTCTTGCTTGCCTGACACATGTGAGGCACTAGGTTTGATCCTCAGCACCACATAAAAATAAATAAAATAAAATAAAAGTATTGTGTCCATCTACAACTAAAATAATTTTTTTTTAAAAAAAAAAAAGGTCACTCTGACTCCTACTTGGAAAAAGACTGGAGCAGAGGGTGATTAAAGCAGTTAGGACTTGGGACTCAGGACACTATTTGTTGTGGTTTGATTGTGGTTTGTCCCCTCCAAAAACTCATGTTGAAATATAGTTGCCATTGTAAGGTATTGACAGGGTATAAATGTAATCCAACTATGGTGTTTAAGATGGGGCCTTTGAAAGGTGATTATTCTTAGGTAAAGCCCCCCCTCCCCATTGGATTACAGTGGCTTTAGAAGGAGAGAAGCCAGGTATGATGGTACATAATGTAATCCCAGCAACTCAGGAGGCTGAGTCAGGAAGATCAAAAGTTTGAGGCCAGCATTAATGACTTAGGTCCCAAGCAATTTAGTTAGACCCTGTCTCAAAAAAAGAATTTACAAAGGCTAGGAATATAGCTCAGTGGTAAAGTACTCCAGGATTAGATCCCCAGTACAAAAAAAAAAAGAAAAGAAAAGAAAAAGAAAAAAGATAGACAAAAGGATTTTGAATGTTTTCACCATAATGAAATGATAAATGTTTGAGGAGTTAGATATGTTTCCCTGGATATGAATGTTATACAATGTATACATGGATCAAAATATCACATGGGCCAGATACAGTGGTGCAGGCCTGAACTTCCAGCTACTTGGGAGGCTGAGGCAGGAGAAAGGCAAGTTTGAGGACAGTCTAGACAACATGGTGAGACTCTATCTAAAAAAATCACATGGCATCCATTGCTATAGTTGGAATCTTTTTCCTTTTTTAGGTACCAGGGATTGAACTCATGGGCACTTAACCACTGAGCCACATCCCCAGCCCTATTTTGTATTTTATTTAGAGACAGGGTCTCCCTGAGTTGCTTAGTGCCTTGCCATTGCTGAGACTGCTTTGAACTCGAGATCCTCCTGCCTCAGCCTCAGAAGCTGCTGGGATTACAAGCGTGTGCCTTTGTACCCAACTCTACTTTGGATCTTAAGTGTCCCACAAAATTCAATGTATTAAAGGCTTGGTTCCCAGTTTGATGCTGTTAGGAGGTGGTGGAAACTTTAAGAGGTGTGTCCTAGTGGGAGGTCTTTATGTCATTGGGGAAATGCTCTGAAAGGGGATTGTGGGACCCTGGTCTCTTCCTCTTTCTCTCTGCTTCCTGGCTCACCATGAGGTGAACAATTTTGATCTACCACACATTCTGACTATAATGTGCTGCCTCATCACAGGCCCAAAAGAAAGAGAATGATTGATCATGGACTGAAACCTCCCAAACTGTGAGCCAAAATAAACCTTTCCTATTTATAACTTGATTATCTTAAATATCTGCTATATTAACAGAAAATTGTCTAACATCCACTAATATATATATATATATATATATATATACTTTTCATATTTTCACTTTAAATTTTTTTAAATATTTTATTTTTTTTAGTTTTAGGTGGACACAATATCTTTATTTTATTTTTTTATGTGGTGCTTAGAATAGAACCCAGTGCCTCATACATGCTAGGTGAGCGCACTACCACTGAGCTACATCCCCAGCACCTATATACACATATATGCACACATATATACATATATACATACATATTTTAGTTGTATATGAACACATACCTTTATTTATTTATTTATTCATTTGTGGTGCTGAGGATCGAACCCAGTACCTCACACATGCCAGGCAAGTGCTCTATCACTGAGCCACAACCTGGCCCCCTCACCTGGATCTTTTCCAAGTACACTTAAACATACTCATGTCTTCTCTGCATCATTAAATAGTCCCAATACCTACATCCTTCTCCAGTAACCATACATACCCCTTTTGTTTTCCTTCATAGACAAACTTCTTCAAAGAACTGGCTATACTTGCTGAATCCAATGATGGATTTCTCAATCATTCTTCAACACATTTAAACAATTTTTGGCCACTGTCACTTTCCTAAAACAGCTTTTGCTGAGCTGAATGACCTCTACAAACCTTAAATTCTATGAACACTTTTATTTCCTCAACCTCTTTTTTTTTTTCAGTGCAGGGAAGGAACCCAGGGCTTTACACACACTAGCAAGTGCTCTACCACTGAGCTGCACTGCCAGCCTTCCTTGACCTCTTGACAATGCTCAGTTCTGTTGACCATTGCCATGTTTTTTGGCGGGGGGTGGGGTGGGGGACTGGGGACTGAACTCAGGGGCACTCAACCACTGAGCCAAATCCCCAGCACTATTTTGTATTTTATTTATAGAGACAGGGTTTCACTCAGTTGCCTAGTGCCTCGCTTTTGCTGAGGCTGGTTTTGAACTCACAATCTTCCTGTCTCAGCCTCCCCAGCTGCTGGGATTACAGGCATGGGCCACCACGCCCAGCTGTTGACCATTATCATCTTGAAATCTTCTCGTCCTTGAGCTTCAAAATGCATGAATCTGCTTATTCTCCAGTTTCCCTGGCTTTTCCCATTTTTCACCTCCAAATGTTTGTATTTTATTTATTTTTAAAAATGTGGTGCTGGGCTGGGGATATAGCTCAGTTGGTAGAGTGCTTGCCTTGTATGTACAAGGCACTGGGTTCAATCCCCAGCACCATAAAAAAGAGCAGAATCAATATTTACAAAGCAAGCACCCATGTAACTACCTCCAAGTCAAGAAAGAGAACATTAGTATTTACTGTGTATACCAGACTTTGGACACTTCCTAATGACAGATTTGTATTTGGCTTTTATTTATTTATTTATTTTTATGTGGTGCTGAGGATCGAACTCAGGGCCTCACACATGCTAGATGAGCACTCCACCACTGAGCCACAACCCCAACCCCTGTATTTGATTTTTTGTATGTATATAAACCATACTTTATTTTTCTATACACACACATATGCAGAAACCATACTTTATATATCTTTATGCATCCCATAGTGTCTAGTGCAGTGTCCTAGATATGATAGTTGATCAGTACACTTTACATGATTGTACTAAATGACTCTTGAGAAGATTGCTGTGGGCCAATTTTGGCAAACAAGAAGTATTTGAGGAAATACAAAATTATATTGTCTAAATCAATGTGTACAACCCAGGTATAAGAATAACTAGTAGATCATGATGTGGGTGGGAAGTCAAAACTTCTCTTGAGTTCTGGCTCTTGCCCAGAACTATTTTGGTGTCCTCCTAACTAGTCTGCCTGCCTCCTTGCCTTTATTCAATAAGTTCTTCATGGGGCGCCTCAATGATCTGCATAAATCTCTCTGTGTAATGCCACCACTCAATAACCATTCATGTAATGGTTTTCCAGTTTGCTTTTTAAATATTTTTTAGATGTTGATGGACCTTTATTTTATTTATTTATTTTTATGTGGTGCTGGGGATCAAACCCAGGGCCTCACGCATACTAGGCAAGCACTCTACCACTGAGCTACAATGCCAGCCTCTGGCTTTCCAGTTTTGAGGTACCTCAGCACCAACTGGAGAGCTTGTTACAAACCCATATTTATTCTGCTCTGTAGAGATCCTGATTCAGCAGTTCCGAGGTTAGTTCCAGGTCTCCATATCTGTAAGAAGAACCATAAATGATTCTGTTTTTTTTTAAAAAAATTTTTCTTATACCTTTATTTTATTTATTTATTTTTATGTGGTGCTGAGGATTGAACCCAGGGCCTCGCACGTGCTAGGCGAGCGCTCTGCCGCATATGTACACATGTATATGTATATATGTATACTAGGGATTGAACAAGTATACCTATATACATATACACATGTATATGTATATATGTATATATGTATACTGATACATATATACATATACACATCTATATGTATATATGTATATATGTATACTTGTTCAATCCCTAGTATACATATATACATATACATGTGTACATATGTATACATGTACATATTTTTTAAAAGGATCCAGGTGAGAGGCAGTGATTGAGCACATGGAGTAGTATGCCAGTGAATGTTTAAGTTTTAACTTGTGATCCTCTTGCCTCAGTCTCCTGAGTTACTGGGGTTACAGTAGTGTGCCATCACACAGGGTTATGGTAAATGTTTAATAACCAGGTCTCCAAGAAGAAAAATACAAATAATAACCCTGCTATACATCATGTTCTGATTTCCATAGCATAAATACTGTCACCACAACTGATTTCGAGCTATCAATATGACATTTGAAGCCCTGAAAGCAGGCGCTAGCACACCACTGACAGCAGAAAAAAGGACTGACCTGTTCAGTTTTTGGCCAATTTGTTTTTCCTTTTATGAATTTCCTGTACATTTCCTTTGCCCTCTTTTATATTGAAACACTTACCTTTCTCTTGTTCATTCATATGAGATCTTTACATATGGATGTCAATCTTTTCTCATTAATTTTATTTATGGTGAATTTTGTGTAAAGAGATTTAAAATATTTATACACTCAAATCTATTAATATTTCTCTTTATGATTTTTGTCCTTGGTATTCTGCATTTTATTGCAAATTAACTAAATTGGCACTCTGATTAATGTCAATTTGGCTAGCATGTATTAGCTTTCTGAGGCCAAGGGGTTTTAAATTGCAAAGATGAAGAATTGAATGTAGATCTTAGTAAACGCACTGTGAGGTCTCTTGGTGAGCAGCTAATACCCCTAACCTCATTTTTTCACTAATATCACAGTATAGCAGAAAGCACTTACAAAGGGCCTGTCTCCTTTTCAAACTTCTATTCCAATGATTCGAATCCATGTTTCAATCAGCTGCACAGATATCCTCCCTGCCTTGGCAAAACAATTCAGGCACCATTAGTAAGATGGTGACATGGCTTTATCATTACCTGCCAGGGAGGGCCTACAAAAGATAATAAGTCATGGTATTTTGCTCTTGTTAGAAGTAATTAAGATAAAATTGTAACCATTGACTTTGACACATATTTTCTGTAATTCAATTGGTCAATATTAAATAACTTTATAAAGTAGGTTCCATCACCTGGGGGCGTATTGACTTGCAGCTGCTAATTCAACCAAGCAGACTCACGGGGAAGTCATGTTTCTTAAAATCAGCCATTCTATAGTGTCAATCTCCAGCTGAGGGAATAAGTCAAGGATGCAGCCACGGCTTGGAGGGGTAGATAAGTAAGGAGGATTAATTCACTTGTTCATTTACTTTTTTGTGTGTGTTGCTAGGGAATCAAACCTAGGGCCTCACACATGCTAGGCAAATGCTTTACCACTGAGCTACAGCCCCAGCCTCTCATTTACCTGATAAAGGTTTACAGCACACCTTCTATATGCTGAACACTGCACATGGCATTGGAGATGGAGCAGTGAATAAGTATTGTTATGGAACTTAGAGTTGGGGCAAGAGTCGGAGTCAGAAAGACTCACAGGCTGTTAGAGTACTGAGTGATAAAGAGAAGATGCAGCCTGGCTCAGTGGTGCATTTCTGTAATCCCATCGACATGGGAGGCTGATAGGAGGATCACAAGTTCGAGGCCAATTTAGCAAGATCCTGTCTCAAAATTTAAATAAATAAATAAATAAACAAAAAGGGCTGGGAAGCTGGGATTGTGGCTCAGTGGAAGAGCACTTGCCTAGCATGTGTGAGGCACTGGGTTCAATCCTTGGCACTGCATGTAAATAAATGAATAAAATAAAGGTCTATCAACATTTAAAAAATCTTTAAAAAAAAAATAAAAGGCTGGGGATGGGGCTGGGGTTGTGTCTCAGCGGTAGAGCGCTCACCTAGCAAGTGCGAGGCCCTGGGTTCGATCCTCAGCACCACATAAAAACAAATAAACAAAATAAAGGTATTGTGTATAACTAAGGGATAAATATTTTTTTAAAAAAGGCTGGGATGTGACTCAGAGGTAAAGTACCACTGGGTTCAATCCCCAGGATAAATAAATGAATAAATGAATGAATGAATGAATAAGCGTGCTTTGGGACCCTTGGGAATGGATACCTACTTCAGACTCAGGTAATTCAGTAAGGCTTTACAGATGTGATGATAGCTAAGTTGAGACATGAATGACAGTAGGAGGCACTGGTAAAATAGGCAAAAGAAATTGATGAATTATCTGAACGAAGTCTAAGAATAAAGCACTAGTAACCCTAATTGGGTTTGGAAATGGCACACAATAAAAAAAGACAGAGATGTGTTCCAGTGCTGTGAACCCATTAACTTGAGTTGGAGACAAATACTGAGGGTGGGCATGGATGTGAAGGTGGGGTGAGAGGGGCAGGTTTGCAAACTAAGAACATTTACTTTCCCCTGCAGCATGGGGCAGGGGACTTTTTAAGAGATCTCTAAAAATTAAGCAAGGCAGAAATGCCTTGCCTCAAGTGCAGATGGGATGTTGTTAGTTAAAATAAACACCCTTCATCTAAGTTTGCTTTTGTACAGGAAGCACCACTCAACTCCTTTAAGGGGTCCTTATGTGGCCTTTATGGTGCTGGAATAGTAGTGAGGTTTTTCTATGACCTTTCAAATGACTGGTTAATGTTATGCTCTGTATTGTGGAACCTGGAGACACAAGGGACTCACTTTTGTTGGGGTGGGGGTACCCGGGATTGATCTCAGGGGCACTCGACCACTGAGCCACATCCCCAGCCCTATAGTTGCTTAGCACCTCGCTTTTGCTGAGGCTGGCTTTGAACTCTCAATCCTCCTAGGATTACAGGCATATTCCACCTCGACCAACTGCAACTCACTTTTTGACAAGCTGGTAAAATGTCAAATCTGCTTCTTTTTTTTTAAATTTTTAATATTTATTTTTTAGTTCTCGGCGGACACAACATCTTTGTTGGTATGTGGTGCTGAGGATCAAACCTGGGCCACACGCATGCCAGGCGAGTGTGCTACCGCTTGAGCCACATCCTCAGCCCCTCAAATCTGCTTCTTAAGAAAGATTTGAACTTTACTCTGAGTAGTCTCATGGCCCACCTCCATGAGAGGTCCTATGACTTTCCATTCAGTTGAGGACAGAGGTCAAGATTCTCAGTATTTATAATAGAATATCTGCAAACTATCCAGGCACAGTAATCCCAGCAGCTCAGGAGGCTGAGGCAGGAGGATTTCAAGTTCAAAGCCCTCCTCAGCAACTTAGTGAGGTCCTAAGCAACTTAGGAAGAACCTGTCTCTAAATAAAAACAAAAAAGGCTGGGGATGTGGCTCAGTGATTAAGTGCCTCTGGGTTCAATCTCTGGTACAAAAAGAAAAAAAAAATAACACTGGTATTTACCAAAATGATCAGGGACAGCAGGAGCTATTCAATCTGGTTCTGTATCATGAGAATTCCAGAGACAGACTTGTGATGGCAGTTTGAATTTTACCAGTTTGAAGAAAGACCAGGCACTTTCACCTGCATCAGGAAGTCCCTAACCTTGTCTGGAACTTGGCCATCCAGCCAGAGAGGTTTGGATAATGTTCATCTGTAAAACTCTAGAGATGGTATACCTCTTGGTAGATCCAGTTCATGGAGCACAATGTTGCCAGACAGATACAGGGTTTCAAACAGTTATAGGGTTTCAGACAGATACAGGGTTTGATCATTTCATATAAGAAAGACAGAAATAAGTGAAAGGTTTACACTCTCAAGGCAATCATAAAAATGTCTTTATGAAAATGAAATATTGTTTATACTCATTGGAACCTATCATAGTGGCGCATGCCTGTAATCCCATCAACTCAGGAGACTGAGGCAGGAGGATCCCAAGTTCAAGGCCAGCCTCAGCAATTTAGTAAGGCCCTAAACAACTTGAGACCCTGTATCAAAATAAAACATAAAGAGGACCGAAATTATAGCTCAGCGGTAAAATGCCCCTGGGTTCAACCCCCAGTCCCAAAAAAGAAAAAAAAAAAAAAAAAGAAGACTGGGAGTGTAGTTCACACTTGCCTAGCACATGTGACACCCTAGGTTCAATCTTCAGTACCACAAAAAACAAAAAAGCAACAGCAACAAAACTATGAACAAGGTGGATTGCATGACATGTGCATTATATCTCAATAAAACAGTTGTATTAAAAGAAAAAAGATCCAGGCATAGTGGTGTGATCCCAGCAGCTTGGGAGACTGAGGCAAGAGGACCATGAGTTCAAGGTCAGCCTCAGCAATTTAGTGAGGCCCAAACAACTCAGTGAGACCCTGTCATAAAATATAAAAATGGGCTGAGGACATTGCTTAGAGGTTAGGCACCCCTGGATTCAATCTCTGGTACAAAAAAAAAGTGAAAATGGCAAGCTTCATTTTATGCATATTTTATTACAATAAAAATTATGTATACCATTAAAAAAACCTATGCACCTCTTCAGATCATGCCATCACTGTACCTTATACTCAGCAGGGCCTTCTGCACTCTACCATTTTCTACAGGACATTCAGGGTACCCAGTCTCTGCCAATAATGGCCCCCCAGACCAAAGCTCGCTGTTATTGCTCTGGGCTTTTTGGCTTAAAGGTTCCTGGCTCTACATGTCTAACCTAAGTTGAGAAACTCTTTCCTCTGTCCCTGGGCTCTCAGGACTCTGTGGTGTAAACCTTCCTCTGCACTCCTCTCCCCCTGCATCCAGGGAAAGGAATCCTGCAACTCTGCCTTATTTTCTATCAAATACAGTTCAGGATTCTTCAAAAATCCATGCATGCATTGAACTCAGCAATGGAAAATGGTAGGTTTGCAGTCACCATCTGTCCAATCCACATGTCCAGTTGGAGCCTGCATTTCCTCGAATGAATAAAGAGCTTTTGTTTGCCCCCTGCAGTTTTGAATTCAATGTATTCAGATGTATTGTCACATCTATAAGAAAATATAATCCTGTGAATCATTGGAGTTCTAACAAATTGTCTTTAGGGACTGTTTTATTTCAAAATGTCTTTGATTGGAGATGGCAACTCAGTCTATTTCATACCTGGTATCAATCTCCTATAAATAGCTCATAAACTGGTCATGGTTAAAGCATGAATGCAGAGAAAATTCATAACCATCATTGCTTTCTACATCACACCATGTAATAAATCAGACTTGTAAAGTTCATGGTATGAGGTATAAGATATGAGGCAATGACAGCTCAGCTCACCAAAATTCTCTTAGCTTGAATACATTATTTAAATAGAGCCAGGAGTGGTGGCACATACCTGTGATGTCAGCAATTTGGGGAGGCTGAGGTAGGAGGATCTCAAGTTCAAGGTCAGCCTCAGCAACTTAGTAAGACCCTGTCTCAAAATAAAAAAAAAAAATTTAAAAAAGGATAAAGGACTAGGGATATAGCTCAATGGTAGACTGCCCTGGTTTCAATTCCTAGTACTGAAAAGAAATACACAAAGAGCTGCTCAACTCCACTTGTAATCAAATAAATAAATAAATAAACAAATCTTGTTTCCCTTTCCATGCAGATGTCCCATGCAGAGCAAGGGAACTTTTCCATGTTTAGCATTTTTTTTTTTTTATACCAGGGATTGAACCCAGGGGCACTTGATTACTGAGCCACATCCTCAGTCTTTTTTATTTTTTATTTTGAGACAGGTTCTTGCTAAATTGCTTAGGGCCTCACTAAGTTGAGGTTGGCTTTTGAACTTTCAATCCTCCTGCCTCAGCCCCCAAAGCCTCTGGGATTATGGTGGATGCCACTATGCTCAGCTTCATGTTTAGAACTTTTTAAAGTTCTTATCTTGAGGAGACTTTTAATTGCCAGTAGCCAGATCATTACCTTGAATATCATATTTTTTTTAAAGAGAGAGGGAGAGAGAGAGGGAGAGAGAGAGAGAAAAAATTTTAATATTTTATTTTTTAGTTATCGGCGGACACAACATCTTTGTTGGTATGTGGTGCTGAGGATCGAACCCAGGCCGCATGCATGCCAGGTGAGCGCGCTACCGCTGAGCCACATCCCCAGCCCCCTTGAATATCATATTTTTTATCTTTTTTTTTTTTTTTCCCCTTTCCCGGTGGGCACTTTTTTTTTTTTTTTTTAAAGAGAGAGTGAGAGAGAGAGGGGGACAGAGAGAGAGAGAGAGAGAGAGAGAGAGAGAGAGAGAGAGAGAGAATTTTAACATTTATTTATTTTTTCTTAGTTCTTGGCGGACACAACATCTTTGTTGGTATGTGGTGCTGCTGAGGATCGAACCGGGCCGCACGCATGCTAGGCGAGCGCGCTACCGCTTGAGCCACATCCCCAGCCCCCCTTGAATATCATATTGAAGAGACTTTTCCAGCCTGTGAAACATGAGAATTTGATATATCCAGATGAAGGACACAATCAAACATGGATGCTGAAAATATCTCTGTGTGCGCCTAACAATAAACCCTCCAAAGAGAATAGATGAGTAGGTAAAAGGTTTTTATGCAGGAAACATAAAGCAAGGTTATGAACTAATTAGACCTAACAGACATCTATAGAACACTTCATCGAACAATAGGAGAAAACACATTTTTCTCAAGTGCTCATGGGACATTCTACAAGATAGGCCATATAGTAGGCCACAAAACAAACCTCAATAAATATAAAAGAATTAAAATCATACAAAGTATGACTCCAACTATAATGAAGTGAAATTAGAGATAGATAAGAGAAAATTCTTGAGAAATTCACAAATATGTAAAAATTAAACAATATACACATATAAGGGGCCAAAGAAGAAATCACAAGATAAATTAGAAAAAGGTCTTATGATGAATGAAAATGATGTCGCAACATATCAAAATCTTAAGGAATAAAGCTAAAGCAGTGTTTAGAGGAAAATACGTAGCTGAAGCAGTTGTTAGAAATACCAAAGTGCCACAAGAAATCGAACACGTGCTGAAAGGTGGGTAGGCAAGGCATTTATTTCTGACAGAAGGGCATGCTACAGAACTTGGCTAGCAAGTGAACGTAGGCAGGCACTCTGACAGTTTATATACCTAATGCATTGTAGCCCTTCTCCCTGATTGGAGGATTCAGGGATACAATCTACGTGACTGACTAATTTTAAAATTAGGGCAGGCAACAGAGAAGGGCTATAATCGAAATGGATACAATTGGATCTCATTAAGGCTGAATACTATATTCTGAAAATTCCTCATCGGACTTTCTATTTCTCACATAGAGAACAGAAAGACAATAGAGAAAAATCAATCAAACCAAAAGTTGATCCTTTGAAATAATCAACTAAATTGATATTTAGCTAGGCTGACTATGAAAAAAAGAGAAATCACTCAAATTACTAAAATCAAGAATGAAAGGGGCTGGGGATGTGGCTCAGTGGTAGAGTGCTATACCTAGCATGCATGAGGCCCAGCGTTGGATCCCCCTGCACCACAAACAAACAAGAAAAATGAAAGAGGAGAAACTACTACAAACTTTATAGAAATAAAAGAGATGACAAGAAAGTAGTATAGGGGCTGGGGGAATAGCTCAGTTGGTAGAGTACTTGTCTTGAAAGCACAAGGCCCTGGGTTCAGTCCCCAACACCAAAAAAAGAAAGAAAGAAAGTAGTATAAACAACTGTATTATGAAACACTGTATGTTAACAAATTAGATAATTTTAATGACATGGAAAAATTCCTAGAGAAACACAAAACTATAGAAATTTACTTAAGAAAAAATAGGAATCTGAAGAGATGTATAATAAGATTTTGAGTTAGTAATCCAAAAATTTCCAACACCAAAAAAAGCTGAGGACAAGATGGTATCACTATTGATTTATACCAAACATTTAAAGAGGAATTAGTCCATTCACAGTGGTACACACCTGTAATCCCAGCAATTCTGGAGGCTGAGGCAGAAGGATCACAAGTTCAAAGTCAGCCTCAGCAACGTAGTGAGGTCCCAAGCAACTGAGCAAGACCATTTCAAAATAAAAAGGGCTGGGGAATGTTGCTAAGTGGTTAGGGACCACTGGGTTCAATCTCTGGTACCAAAAAAAAAAAAAAAAAAAAAAGCAATTAACACCAATATTTCTAAAATTCTGCCAAAAGACAGAGAAGGAGGAAATACTTCCAGACTCATTCTGTGAGGCCAGAATTATCCTAATACCAAAGCCAGAAAAAGACACTACAAGAAAAGTGCAGACAAATATTCTTTATAGATATTGATGCAAAAATCTTCCATAAAACAGTGTACTAACAACTGAATTCAACAGCATATTAAAAGGATTATACATTATGACCAACTGAGATTTGTTCCTGAGGTATAAAGATAGTTCAACGCATGAAAGTCAATTAATGTAATATACTACATTAATAAAGTATTTGATCCCAAAACCAAAGATATAATAAGAAGAGAAAAACAACATCTCTCATGAAAACAGACATAAAAATCCTTAGCAAAATACTAGCAAATTTAGGGGCTGGGGATGTGGCTCAAGCGGTAGCGCGCTGGCCTGGCATGCGTGCGGCCCGGGTTCGATCCTCAGCACCACATACCAACAAAGATGTTGTGTCCGCCGAGAACTAAAAAATAAATATTAAAAAATTCTCAAAAAAAAATACTAGCAAATTTAATATGGCAAGATATTATATTCTCTTTGACAAAGTGGAATTTATCTTGGGAATGTAAGGTTGGGTTTTTTTTATTTTTTTTTTTAAAGAGAGAGTGAGAGAGGAGAGAGAGAGAGAATTTTTAATATTTATTTTTTAGTTCTCGGAGGACACAACATCTTTGTTGGTATGTGGTGCTGAGGATCGAACCCGGGCCGCACGCATGCCAGGCGAGCGTGCTACCGCTTGAGCCACATCCCCAGGCCCTGTAAGGTTGGTTTAATACTTGAAAGTCAATAATAATGTAATACACCATATTAACAGAACTTTTTTAAAAAACAAATGATCATTTTAATAGATGCAGAAAAAGTATTTGACAAAATTCAACATCTCTTCCTGATTAAAAAAAAAACACCCAATAAACTAGGAATAGAAAAGAATATCCTCATCCTAACAAAGCTTAATTTTTTTTTCCTGTGAGTATGGTTCTTGAAATTAAACCCAGGGAGGATCAGTTGAGGTTAGGAGTTCAAGACTATCCTGGAAAATGTAGTGAGACCCTGCCTCAGACAAAACCTCACCAATTTAAAAAGAAGAAAATAGGCAAAGAGCCAATAAGCTTATGAAAAGATGTTCAATATCTGTAGCCATCAGGGAAATGCAAATCAAAACCATAATGAAATACCACTTCACATCTAATAGGATGGCTTGGATAAAGAAAGGCACAAGTATTGGTAAGAAGGCAGAGATATTTGAACACTCATTCATAGCTAATGGTGCAGTATATATATTTGTACATACAGTAACTTGTACATTTATGCTCACAGCAGCATTAAGCATAACAATCAAAAGGAAGAAGCACCTAAATGTTCATCAGTGGATGAATGGATAAATAAATGTGATATTTACATAAAATGAAGTATTATTCTTTTTTCTTTTTTTTTTTTTTTAGTACCAGGGATTGAACCCAGGGGTGCTTACCACTGAGCCACATTCCCAGCCCTTTTTTATATTTTATAGAGAGACAGGGTCTCACTGAGTTGCTTAGGTCCTTGCTAAGTTGCCAAGGCTGGCTTTGAATTAGTGATCCTCCTGCTTCAGCCTCCTGAGCTACTGGGATTACAGGTGCGCACCACCATGACTTGCTGGAATATTATTCTTCAAAAACAAAACAAAACAAAAAAGAATGGGGCTGAAGGTGTGACTCAGTAGTAGAAATGTTTGCCTAGTATGCACAAGACTCTGGGTTCCATCCCCACCACTGAAAGAAAGATATAAGAAGGGCTGGGGATGTGGCTCAAACAGTACGCGCTTGCCTGGCATGCGTGCGGCCCAGGTTCGATCCTTAGCACCACATACAAACAAAGATGTTGTGTCTGCCAAAAACTAAAATAAATAAATATATATATATATATATATATATATATATATATATATATATATAAATTCTCTAAAAAAAGAAAAATATAAGAAGATATAAAATGTAAAAGAAAAAATCTCTGTGGTATCAGGTCCAGAAAAGAAACTGAAGGAGGAAAATCTGGAGGCCACAGAAGTGACCAATGTTCAGGTAGGAGAGGAGAGCCTGAGATGGAATAGGATTTATGGAATCCATTCAAGAAAGATTCAGGTGGTGCACACCTGTAATCCAGAGACTCTGGAGGCTGAGGCAGGAGGATGGTAAATTCAAGGCCAGCCTTAGCAATTTAGCAAGACCTGTCTCAAAATAAGAATTTTAAAAAGGGCAGGTTGGGGGTGTAGATCAGTGGTAGAGTGTCCCTGAGTTAAATCTCCAGTAGGGAGAAAGAGGGAGAGAGGAAAAAAAAAGGAGAGAGTAAGGGAGAGGAAGAGAGAGAATCAGAATGGAGATAGGCAGGACTTGGTGATAACTAGTCAATTATTTTTAATTGATTCCTCATTCCACAGTATCTGTTCTGGTTCTATCAGCATCTATATCAGTCTCCATCTACAAGAATACCACAGTGCTCCAAGCCCCCATCACCACTCACCTCAACTAGTGCCCTCTTGGATGATCTCTTTGCATCCACTCATCCCTTTCCAATCTGCTTTCTACATTGTTACAACAGTGATTTTTTACATACTTCAAGTCAGATCATTTAATTTCCCTGCTTTAAAAACTCTTTAAGAATTTTCTTTGGCACTTAAGACCAAAATCCTTAAGCCATATGGCCAGCCCTGAGTGTCCTGGCCCCTGTCTACCTCTCTAAACTTTCTACCTCACTCTCCGTTCTCTGCGTATACTGGCCTGCTTTCAAATGCCTCACCATGCTTCCTCCTACCACAGGGTCTTTGCACATGCTGCCCCTCCAACAGAATGTTTCCTTCCCTGCTTCACCTGATGGCACCAACTCTCTGTTTGGTTACCAGCTTAATCATTACTTCCCTAGGGAAACCTTCCTTGATGGCCCAAGGTCCCCCCATTTTATGCTCTCAGAGCTCTTTACACTTCTCCTTCATGGTCTTTAATCACAGTTAAAGTTTTACTTTCATTTATGGTATCATTCCATTACTGTCTATCTCTTTCATAAGGCCAACATCTGTAATATTTTTGTTCACCATTATGTGTCTATGCCTAATACAATGTTTGGCACACAGAAGGTTCTGAATTATATTTGTTAAATAAATGAATAAACATCAGGAGCAATCTAAATGCTAATTAAAGCAGCAATGACCTATCATTGTACCCATAGATTGGCAAAGATTAAAAAGACTGAAAATATCCAGCATGGGCAAAGATTGAAGAAAATGAGCACTCTCATATTCCAGGTGGTGGGTATGTAGATTGATATGTCCTTTGTGGAGGCCAATTGGACCTTCAAATGTTCACACTGTTTGATCCCACAATTGTACCCCTGAGAATTTATTCCAAGAAAATAATCACTCATGTGCATAATGGTATACCCAGGAGGATGTTTATGGAAGCACTATTTGTAATTGGAGAGGGTCAGAAACAACTTAAATGTTCAACAATAAGGTATTATTTAAATAAATCATAGTGCAGTCACACAATAGAACACTGTGTATCCATTAAAAATGATAATGTATGGGGCTGGGGATGTGGCTCAAGCAGTAGCGCGCTCGCCTGGCATGCATGCGGCCCGGGTTCGATCCCCAGCACCACATACCAACAAAGATGTTGTGTCCGCCGAGAACTAAAAAAAAAAAACTAAAAAATAAATATTAAAAATTCTCTCTCTCTCTCTCTCTCTCTCTCTCACTCTCTCTTAAAAAATGATAATGTAAATTATATTTATTGACATGATACTCCACTCATGATAGAAGCTTGAGTAAAAATAGTTACTAAAATGTACAATGGGGGACTGGGGTTGTGGCTCAGTTGTAGAGTGCTTGCCTGACATGTATGAGGTCCTGGGTTTGATCCCCAACACCACACACATAAAAAAAAAAAAAAGTATGATGATAGGATTCTGGGTTACCTATTTTAATAGTGTATAATATAAATATCTGAATTTTTAGAAGTATAAGGATAAATACAAAACTCTTTTTGTGGGCTGGGGTTGTGGCTCAGTGGTAGAGCACCTGCCTAGCACCTGTGAGGCACTGGGTTCAATTCTCAGCATTGCATATAAATAAAATAAAGATCCATTGGCAATTAAATATGTGTGTGTGTATGTATGTGTGTATATATATATATATATATATATATATATATATATATATATCCCTCTTCCTGTGAGTTACTTTTGGGTCTTTCACATTTTATTTTATATCATGCTATCTGGTATTAAAATACCTCATGAAAAAGTACTCACAGCTGGGCACAGTGGCACATGCCTGTAATCCCAGCAGCTTGGAGGCTCAGGCAAGAGGATCCTGAGTTCAAAGCCAGCCTCAGCAACTTAATGAGGCCCTGAGAAACTTAGTTAGATTCTGTCTCAAAATAAAAAATAAAAGGAGCTGGAGATGTGGCTCAGTGGTTAGGTACCTCTGGGTTCAATCCCCAGTACCAAAAAAAAAATACAAATAAATATATAAATAAAAAGGGCTGGGGATATGTCTCAGTAGTTAAGCACCCCTGGGTTCAATGTAAACTCATGTATCACTTGATTAATTAAATAAGTTTTAAACCAAACTCAGAAAAATATAGAATACTAAAGGCAAATATGCTTATCATCATATGTGTGTGTTGCAGATAAGTATACATATAAAAAGGATCTGAACCAATGTTCTGGGTTGTGGAATTATGAGTAATCTTTATGTCCCTTTTTTGCTTGTCTATAGTTTCTGTAATTAGCATATATTACTTTTTTAATAGGAGAGAATAATCAAATATATTTCATTTTGAAAAAAAGCATTACAATCAGAAAAGATTGAAGAGAGAGAAGGACTCTTATAATTGCTGGCCAGCCAGCCCATCCATGCCCCAGTAGGCCAAATGTGGGTAGCCAAGTTTAATCAAGAGGTTGCTTAGTAACCATAGAACCAGAGCAAAGGGCTTAGCTGGATGACTCTAATATCTGAAGACAGCAAAGCAAGAAGAGTGATACATCATCTCCACTGCAGTGATAAACTTCTGGCCTTGAATACAGTCTTTATCTTTATTATTGATTTATTTGCAGTGCTGGGGATTGGACCCAGGACTTTGAGTCTGTTAGGCAGGTGCTCTACCACTGACCTACAGCCCAGACCAAACACAACCTTTGAAAAAGCCCAACTCACTTAGTACCCTAGGAATCTACCCCAATATTGTTAGATGCCATTGCCCTGGACCTCCTTGCTTATATACAATTTACCCTCACCTGACTGTGTCTCTGGCTAACAATAAACTCTCAGATCCATGACCCAGTTATGTACCCATTTATGGTCTGGTGTCTTTTGGGTTTGTGTGTGAGTGTGTATGGTACTGGAGATTGAACCCAGGGGTGCTTTACCACTGAACTACATTCTTTTTATTTAGCATTTGCCCTCAGTCTCCTTGAGGCTTAATTTACAGCGTTTCCCTGGCGCATTTCAGTTTGAACTTGCTCTTGACTCATCTTGCTAAGCTTCTCTAGCTATAGAACTGCTGGTAAGGGTCCAACTTTTCTTTGTTCCACTCCTGGGATGGGAGCAGGATATGAGATTCAGACATATGCATGGAAAGGGTAATTTCAGACATTTCAAAAAACTGAGAGAGACCCCCAGACTCCACTGCACTGGGTGGGCCATGACAACTGTTTTTCTCCCAATTTTCTATATGTCTGGGTCTCATGTTGTGTGTTGCTGGGGATTGAACCCAGGGCCTTGTGCATGTGAGGCAAGCACTTTACCAACTGAGCTATATTCCCAGCCTGTATGTTTTTTCCTTTTGGTACCAAAGATTGAACTCAGGGGCACTCGACCACTGAGCCACATCCCTGGCCCTATGTTGTATTTTTTTATTTAGAGACAGGGTCTCACTGAGTTGCTTAGTGCCTCACTTTTGCTGAGGCTGGCTTTGAACTCACAAGCCTCCTGCCACAGCCTCCCACAGTTGGATGCATTCTTAGAGCTTATAACTTTCAGTTATGGTATAATTGATTTCTTATTCTTTCTGCTTTGGGCCTGGGAAATATTTTGCCCTTAAAGTATTTTTTAGTGTCTGATCTTATACATCATATGGTAATTGGGTTACTTTGAAAGGATTTCCCTGTCATTCTTCTATAAATATAAAGATGGCAATCAAACCACACCATATTTTTAGTGTCTCATATACCCTTAACATACAACATAATGCCATGCATGTAGTAAGTGCTCAATAATAACAGAATGAAAGAATAAATTGAATGAATACAGATGCAAAGGGTACTTACATGATAGGGTGGGAACATTGAATAAATCAGTATTAAAGTTTAAGTTTTAAAATATAAATTTGTTACTAACTGCACAAATAATACATGAATCCATTCTTTTGTGTTTGTGTGTGAGTGTGTATGGTACTGGAGATTGAACCCAGGGGTGCTTTACCACCGAACTACATCCTCAGCCCTTTTTTATTTTTATTTTGAGACAGGGTCTTACTAAATTGCTGAGACTGGCCTCAAACTTGTGATCGTCCTGCTTCAGTCTCTGAGTCACTGGGATTATAGGTATGCACCCAGCTAATGCATGAATAATCCATTTGTTGTATGTCAGGGGTACTGGGGATGAACCCAGAGCCTTGTATATGTTGGCAGTTGCTCCACTACTGAGCTATGTCCACAGCCCTGAATCCATTCTTATAAGAAGCAGAAAAAAAAGCAAAATTTCCCTTTTATTAGCCCCACCTCCAAATTTAATCCTTCCCTAGAGGTAACCCCTACTTGGCATACATACATACATACATCTTTCTAAAGCACTTTCTCTACATGTAGATTTATGTGTACACTGACATGGAGTAAACTCAAATTGCTAAATTAAAAATATTATAAAGGAATATATATATGTATGTGTGTGTGTGTGTGTGTGTGTGTGTGTGTGTGTGTATGGGGGGCTTGAACTCAGGAGTATTTTATCACTGAGCCACATCCTCAGCCCTTTTTTATATTTTATTTTGAGACAGGGTCTCACTAAATTGCTTAGAGCCTTGCAAATTTGCAGAGGCTGGCCTTAAACTTGCTACCCCCCTGCCTAAGCCTCCTGAGTTGCTGAGATTGTAGTCATGTGCCACCACACCTGGTTGCAAACCTGTATTTATAATCTGAGACACATTTTTTTAAAACCTCATTAACTATGGATTCTAGATATCCCAAATGACATCTTTGAAATTGAGCTTTCCATTCTTGAACATAGTATGTCTCTCCAAAGAGTCAGATCTTCACTTATGGCCCTCAATAACAGTAGAAATGTTCACCATGCTTAACTGTGTCTTGTAAATAATTGTCATATTACAAAGAGTTGTTGTTCATTATTTGATAAGGATTTACTGGGGAATTGGATATCAAGGAAGACAGGGCCTGCCTTATGTAAGAGTATGCCCTATTTAAGTTTTTTTTTTTTTTATTCAAGACTTAGGTGTTTCATTTCTAAATTTTCATCCTTAACTCAGTGTCCCACATATACCCACACTCTCTTGTCTGAAACCCCCAAGCCTAGGGCAGAAGTGAGAGGATAAATGTGCTAAATAAACACTTGCCAGTAGATTTAAAGTGGCCACGGAGTTCTGGAAAGAGCAGTTTTCTATTGAATCCACTTGAGGACCACTTAGGGGATGCTATGTCACTAAACTTTATGGGCTTGTTCTTCAAGGAGAGTGATTGCCAGAGACCCTACTCTACAAGGGGCTTGCTGAGCATAATGGTCATTTTTTTGGTGTTTGCCTGTTCTGAAACAATCCCTTTCCTTTGAACCATCCACTAGGACGGGCCCAGTATTAGGTTCCTAGGGCTCCCATAGGAAAGTACTACACACTAGAGACTGAAAACAACAGAAATTTATTGTCTCCCAGGGCTGGGGTTGTGGCTCAGTGGTAGAGTGCTCACCTAGCATGTTCGAGGCCCTGGGTTTGATCCTCAGCACCACATAAAAATAAATAAATAAAATAAAGGTATTGTGTCCAACTTAAAAAAAAAAAAGAGAGAAGAGGAAGGTTTTGCAGGCTACACAATTCTAGTTACAGAGGTACAAGGTGCTGAGCAGTTGTTTTAAATCATCTGTTCCTTACATCATGTTTTTTGTACTGGGGATTGAACCCAGGTGCACTCAACCACTGAGCCACATCCTCAGCCCTATTTTGTATATTATTTAGAGACAGGGTCTCACTGAGTTGCTTAGCACCTCGCTAATTTGCTGAGGCTAGCTTTGAACGCAGGATCCTCCTGCCTCAGTCTCCCAAGCTGCTGGGATTATAGGTGTGCGCCACTGCACCCTGTTATCCTTGCATCTTCTTAATGTTTATTATCCCCGTGTTAAAGATAAAGAAAGTGAGGGCTGGGGATGTGGCTCAAGCGGTAGCGCGCTCGCCTGGCATGCGTGCAGCCCAGGTTCGATCCTCAGCACCACATACCAACAAAGATGTTGTGTCCGCCAAGAACTAGAAAATAAATATTAAAAAAAAATCTCTCTCTCTCTTAAAAAAAAAAGAAAGAAAGAAAAAGAAAGTGAGCCATGGTGGCACACGCCTGTAATCCCAGTAGCTCAGGAGACTGAGGCAGGAGGATTGTGAGTTCAAAGCCAGCCTCAGCAAAAGCGAGGCGCTAAGCAATCAGTGAGACCCTGTCTCTCATTAAAATACAAAATAGGACTGGGGATGTGGCTCACTGGTCAAGTGCCCCTGAGTTAAATCCTGCCAAAAAAAAAGGAGGGGGATAAGGAAAGTGAGGCTCAAAAAAGTTATTTATGTTGCTTTTCCACAGTCACCTTGTTATTAAGCAGCAGAGCCAGGTTTCAAATCTGCCTAAATTCACAGTCCTATAATCCCAGTGATTACTGTCCCTGGCTCTAGTCCCTTCCAGAGACCCACATGCGTTCTTGCCTTTGAGTTCATGAGACATTCCTGGAATATTACAATAAAATACACATTCCTAAGTGTATATATAAATGGATTTTTACATATTTTACATATAATCATGTATATGTACCAAATTTATGATATCAGACAATTCTAACCTCCAAGGTTTTCTCCTGATGACACCCAGTCAATCTTCCCCAAAAGTAACCATTTGCCTGATCTCTCTACTGCTATAGATAAATATGTTATTTACGCTAGTTCTTTTTTTTTTTAAAGAATGATTTTTGTGTGTGTGTGTGTGTGTGTGTGTGTGTGTGGTGCTGGGGATTGAACCCAGGGCCTTGTGCATGCAAGGCAAGCACTTTGCCAACTGAGCTATATCCCCAGCCCATGAATGATTTAAGTTGTTGATGGACCTTTATTTTATTTATTTATATGTGGTGCTGAAATTGGAACCCAGGGCCTCACATATGGCAGGCAAGCGCTCTACTGCTGAGCCACAAACCCAGCCCCTTTATGCTAGTTCTTAGGAGATTTTTTTCCCCTAAAATCTAAGAGCATTAATTCAGTGAGTTTTGAACTATAAGTTGCAAGCTAGTTATGGCTTTTGAAATCAAGCATTCTTTTTTAATAAAATAGAATACATCAAATTATATCATATGTAGTAACAAGTATTGAGACTTTTGTGATAATGTTATGGGTATGTTATGAATGGGTGTGTACTGGATCATAGTGGAAAATGCATTCCTTGGCGTGGGTCATTTTAAAAAATGTTTGTAGGAGCAGGAGTAATCCCAGAGATTCTGGAGGCTGAGACAGAAGGATTGCAATTCAAGGCCAGCCTTGGTAATTTAGCAAGGGCTTGTCTCAAAATAAAAAAGGCAGGGGAATGTACCTCAGTGGTAAAGTGCCCCTGGATTCAATCCCTGGTGTTAGGTAGAATTTGACATAGGCAACACCATTTTTTGTTGTTGTTGTTTTATACAAAGTACACGTATGAAGACTTGAATTGAGTGTCAACATAGTTTATATACAAACAGAGATACAAAAATTGTGGTATATATGTGTATTAAGAATTGTAATGCAAACAAAACAAAACAAAGTACATGTATAAAGGCAAAAAAAGAATAGCATTACCTTAGATTAGGTAGAGGGAAGTAAAACAGGGGGAAGGCAGAGGAAATGGGGATAAGAAAGATAGTAGAATGAAGCAGCAATTATTATTTTATGTATATATGTGACTGCATGACCAATATGATTCTACAATATGTACACTCAGAAAAATGAGAAATTATATCCCATCTATGTATTTCAAAGGATATAAGTGCATTCTACTGTCATGTATAACTAATTAAAACAAATTAAAAAAAATTAAAGAAATAGGCAACACCGTTTTGAAACATATCCTCCATCTTAGAAAGAGTCACCTCACAAGTCACTGTGACTCAGCCTGACATAAACCCCAGACAATACTCCATTATCATGCAAAGAAAGGAAATTGTTATCTGGGACCAGAATCCTGAAAACACCTGGTTCCACAAAGAACAGTGACCACTTCAAAGAATGGAGGTGACAACCAAAAGGCTCCCTCTCTGACAACCCCCTAGCAGCAGCCTAACCACAAAAATCCCCCCAGGCTATAAGCGGAAGACAGGTCTCAGTCTCTACTGGATCACCATCTGCAGGTTTGTCCCAAATAAACCTGTGTAATCCTTGAGCCACTTCTCCTCTCTCTTTCTTTCATTCCCTTCTTTCCTTACACCCCGTAACATGGAAAAAAATGTTTCTAGGATCTGGGGGTATGTCTCAGTGGTAGAGCCCTTGCCTAGCATGTGTGACGCCCTCGGTTCCATGGCCAGCATCTCCCTTTTCAAGAAGTTTCAAAACACTGCACTAATTACCACAGGGGACTGAGGAGCATTGCAGCCTCTTCTCAGTCCCAGGTCTGATAAATATCCATTTCAGCCATTGGGGCCTCTGGAGGACACATGACACCTCCCTGACGCCACCCCCATCTCTCTGTAAGGAAACCATGGCTCAACTACCATCTGGGATGATTATATTTTTTAAACCCCAAGGAGGTACTTGAGTCAATCAAGTAAGAGGCCAACTCAAGCTAAGCCATGCAGTTGATATTTAGCATGCTGGGCCCTGAACTAGTACTGCCTGTGAGACCCCTGTTGCTCTCCAGATCACTCCAGACAGGCTTTTGTTGTTGTGGGTGTGTTACTGGAGATTGAACCCAGGGTGCTCTATCATTGAGCTACATTTCCAGCCCTTTTTACTGACTCCTCAGTTCCATGGTGACTGAGAGAAAGGCAGCCTGGCATGCTCAGAAAAGGCTAGTGGTGCCCTCAAGAAACTGAGCCAGGCCACAGGCGGTGGTGCACAGTTGTAATCTCAGAGGCTCAGGAGACTGAGACAGGATGACCACAAATTCACAGCCAGCCTCAGCAACTTAGCAAGATCCTAAGCAACTTAGCAAGACCCTCTCTCTAAATAAAATATTGTCTTAAAAAAAGAGCTGGGGAGCCAGACGCAGTGGTACACACCTGTAATCCCAGTGGCTCAGGAGGCTGAGGCAGGAGGATTGTAAGTTTAAAGCCAGCCTCAGCAACAGTGAGGTGCTGAATAACTCAGTGAGACTCTGTCTCTAAATAAAATACAAAATAGGGCTGAGGATATGGCTCAGTGGTTGAGTTCTCTTGAGTTCAATCCCCAGTACCCTCCAAAAAATAAAATAAAATAAAATAAAACAAGGGCTGGGGAAAGGGACTTAAAATCAGAATACTACAGTGATGTAGCCACATCAGTGCTTATAGCAGCTCAATTCACAATTGCTAAACTATGGAACCAATCTAGATACCCTTCAATAGATGAATGGATTAAAAAATGTGGTACATATACACAATGGAGTATTACTCAGCCTTAAAGAAGAAATTATGGCATTTACAGGTAAATGGATAGAACCAGAGAATATTATGCTAAGTGAAATAAACCAATCCCAAAAAACCAAGTGTTCTCTGATAAGCAGATGCTGATCCATAGGGGTTTGGTGGGGGCGGGGGATAGGAAAGAATGAAGGAACTTTGGTTGAGTAGAGGGGAGTGAGGGGAGGGGTAGGGTTGTGGAGATGGTAAGGACAGTAGAAATAGACATTATTGCCCTATATATATGTATGATTACACTATCGGAGTGACTGTGAACTATGTACAGCCAGAGGAATGAGAAATTCTGCTCCATTTGTGTACAATGTGTCAAAATGCATCCTGCTGTAAAATTAACTAATTAAAAAGTTGTAAAATTAAAAAAAATAAAGATAACAATATTATCTATCCTTAAAAAAATGGGGCTGGGATGTAACAGTAGTTAAGCACCCCCTGGGTTCAATCCCGAGTACCTCCCCTGCTAAAAAAAAAAAAAAAAAAAAGAGAGAGAGAGAGAGAGACTGAGCCAGGTATGGTGGCACATGCCTGTAATCTCAGCTCTGGGAGAATCACAGGTTCAAGGCCAGCCTCAGCATATTAAAAGACTCTTAAAAATGAAAAAAAAAAAAGAGAGAGAAAGAATAAGAGACTGTAAATCAGAGTTTGATGGGAGTTCTTTGTTCAAATCGTACAGCTTTTCTGTTAACTTGAAGTTATTTCAAAATAAAAAGTTAAAAAATAATAAAACAAATAATTACCTTCTGGCAAATTCTTTCCAATTTGTGGGCATTCCTGTCCAGGAAGGGGAAGGGCAGCCCTGTAACATATGAGTAGGGGTTCTCCTTGGGAGCACATGAGAGCTGAGTTTTCTTTTTTTTTTTTTTTTTTTTTAAAAGAGAGAGAGAGAGAGAGAGAGAATTTTTTAATATTTTATTATTTTTTTTTAGTTCTTGGCGGACACAACATCTTTGTTGGTATGTGGTGCTGAGGATCGAACCCGGGCAGCACGCATGCCAGGCGAGCGGGCGAGCGCGCTACCGCTTGAGCCACATCCCCAGCCCAGAGCTGAGTTTTCTTATTGTTGCTGAGTTATCTCCACTACACACTTTGAGCTTTTAAATAAATCCAGCATTAACCCACTGAATCAATATAAACCTTATGCCAGGTGCAGTGACACACACCTGTAATCCCAGCAGCTCGGGAGGCCGAGGCAAGAGGATCTAGAGTTCAAAGCCAGCCTCAGCAATTTAGCAAGGCCCTAAGCAACTCAGTGAGACCCTGTCTCTAAACAAAATACAAAAAAAAAAAAAAAAGGGCTGGGGATGTGGCTCAGCAGTTAAGCACCCTTAGGTTCAATCCCCGGTTTAAAAAAAAAAAAAAAAAAAAAAAAAAAAAAGGATATATATATTTTTTTTTTTCAAGTATGTGACAGTTGTTCATTTCCAGAAAAAACATCTCACAGATATATGACTGCTCCCCAGAAGTCTACCCTCTGAATTGTCCCTATTCCCAGTGTCTGGGTTCAGGAGCATGTCCCCTCCATCCCCCAGCCGAGTGGGGGACCTCCCCCAGCACTCCCACAGCACCAAATCCTTACAATTCTCACAACACTTATCAAGTTGCCCTGTAATTTCCTGCTTATCTGCCTTCTCACTCAAAGGCAAAGGCCATGCTAGTCCTAATTATCACTGTCTCCACAGCTCATAGCACAGTGGCTGGCGGACAGCGTGTCCTTAATAAACACAGTCTGTCCACTGCATCTGTGGGTTCCACATCTGCAGATTCAATCAGCTGCAGATCAAAAATATTTTTAAAAAATGTTCCTCTGTATTGAACATATACAGACTTTCACCCCTAAACAATGCAGCATAGTAATTATTTATATAACATTTACATTGTTTCTGGAATTACTAATTAGATTACTTATATCTAGAGATGGTTTAGATTATATGGGAAGATGTGTGTAGGTGATATGAAAGTACCATGCCATTTTATTTTAGAAACTTGAATATCTGTGGATTTTGGTGTTCTCAAAGGTCCTGGAACCAATCCCCCATAGATTCTGAGGGACAACCGGATTCAGTAAATGGACTTACCCCAGCCACTTATTGGCAATATAAGTTTGACTCTTCTTTCAGTCATTAGTCTTCACTTAAATCTGGCCTCTTCTCCAGTTAAGGTTGGACTGGGGACTTGGGGTTTGATTTGAGTAACACCTGAAAGAGTCCCCAACTCCAAGTTAGTTCCCATTTACTAACATGGCTAAAGTGTGACTGTTTCCACTTCTCTAATGCAAACATTCCTGGGAGACATAACACATTTAACTGGAGTTTAGTCCTTGACCCCATATATGACTGCATTTACCAACCCTACTTTTCCTCCACGTGGAAATAGGCCAAAGTAGCTGGTTTATCAGATTTGAGGTGGCAGATGCAATGGCAGAAGTTCAAGAAAAAGCAAAGAATGTCTTTTCATTTCTTCATTCCACAAATATTACTGAGATACTGCTATGTCCCAAGCACTATGCTAGGAACTGGGGATATAGTTGTGATAAGGACTGACACCATTCTAGGCCTTATGGAGTTTACAGCCTAGTGGAGGTCAATAATCAAGAATGGTATAAAGATAAGTAAAGTCACAACTGTAATCAGGGCTAGGGTGCAGAGAAAAGGGAACACTTACACACTGCTGGTGGTAATGTAAATTAGTACAGTCATTATGTGTAATAGTATAGAAGTTCCTCAAAAATTGAAAAATGGGGTTGAGGATGTAACTCAGTGGCAGAGTGCTTGCCCAGCATGCACAAGGCACTGAGTTCAATCCCCAGTACCAAAAAAAAAAAAAAAAAAAAAATTTAAAAATAGAACTACCACATGATCCAGCGATCTCACTACTGGGTATATATATCCAAAGGAAATGAAATCAGTATTTGAAGAGACATCTGCATTCCCACGTTCATTGCAGTGCTATTCACAATAAACAAGAAATCAAGAAATGGAAATAACGTAAATGTTCAACTTGGGCATGTCATTTAACCTCTTATCTGTCACTTGATCATTTTAATGATTCAAAATGTGTGGCACAGGGCTAGGATTTGGCTCAGTGGTAGAGTGCTCAACTTGCATGGGTGGGACTTGGGTTCAATCCTCAGCACCACATAAAAATAAAGGCATTGTGTTGTGTGTATGTACACCTAAAAAATAAATTTTAAAAAATGTGTGGAGGGCTAGGGATGTGGCTCAAGCGGTAGTGCGCTCGCCTGGCATGTGTGCGGCCCGGGTTCGATCCTCAGCACCACATACAAACAAAGATGTTGTGTCCACCGATAACTAAAAAATAAATATTAAAAATTCTCTCTCTCTCTCTCTCTCCTCTCTCTCTCTCTCTCTCTCTTTTAAAAAAAATGGGTGAAACATAATAGATACTAGGTATTCAGTAACAGTTCCCTTAGGGTTTGGTTTTGGTTTTGGTTTGTTTGTTTTTTAAAATATTTATTTTTTAGTTATAGTTGGACACAATACCTTTACTTTATTTATTTTTTTATGTGGTGCTGAGGATCAAACCCAGGACCTCACATGTGCTAGGTGAGCACTCTACCACCGAGCCACAACCCCAGCCCCTGTTTGGTTGGTTTTTATTTGGGGGATTGAACCCAAGGGCACTTCACCATTGAGCTACATCCCATCTGCTCGTATCTATCTATTTATTTATTTATTAAATAATTTTTAGTTGTAAATGGATCTTTTATTTATTTGTTTGTTCATTTGTATGTGGTGCTCAGGATCAAACCCAGGGCCCCACACATGCCAGGCAAGTGCTCTACCACTGAGCCACAACTCCAGCCCTTATTTATTTTATTTTGAGACAGGGTCTTGTTGAATTGAACTTGGGATACTCCTGCCTCAGTCTTCCAAGTTACTGAGATTACAGGCATGCGCAACCCCGCCCTGCACCTTCATTCTTTTATTTTTTAAAATGTTTTTTAGTTATAGATAGACACGATGCCTTTATTTTATTAATTTATTTTTACGTGGTGCTTAGGATGAAACCCAGAGCCTCATATGTGCTAGGCAAGCACTCTACCACTAAGCTACAACCCCAGTCCCTCTTCATTATTTATATAGTAATAATACTATTTATATGAACACTTACGATATTTTACTTATTACTTTAATCATCCCAGTTAATTATCAAGACCACTGTCTGAGGAAGGTGTGATACTAGGAAGCAGGTATCCCTTGTTTATTGATGAGATAATTAAGGGTCAAATAAATTGCAGCTGGACCAAGGACATATACTAAATGGTTGATTTGTTATTAGAACTTCTCTTTTTCCAAGTATTGACACTGGAGTGGATGGGTGATGGCTAGTTGTTCATAAATCCAGTGGTTGGGCCTTTTTTACTATGTGGCTTATGACTGGCTCTTGATGTTAGCTGATGATGAAAGTCTTCCTAATTTTCCCCTGAATTGGAGCACTTTGCTGCCCCCTTGTGACTCACCAAGTTCCTACCTCTGGGTTCTGGTTCACAAGAAAAAATTAACTCCCTTTTCTGCTACAACTATTTCCCTCCAGGAAAGGAGTAACCCTAAGAGAAACAAAGGAGCCCCCAGCGCCACCGTGGTGTAAACATGTAATCCCAGCAATTTGGGAGGCTGAGACAGGAAGGATTGATTGTAAATTCAAAGCCAGCCTCAGCAATTTAGCCAGGCCCTAAACAATTTAGTAAGACCTTGTCTCTAAATAAAACATAAAAAAGGGCTAAGGGTGTGGCTCAATGGTTGAGTGCCCCTGGGTTTAATTAGTAAGGAAAACAAGGGGTGGGGAGGAAGCAAAGGAAATAGATGATTGAGGTTTTACTTCTGTTACTGGTTTTCGTTGTCTAGTTTTTTGGGTTTTTTGTTTTTGTTTTTTGTTTTTGTTTGTTTGTTTGTTTTTTGGTACCAGGGATTGAACTCAGGGACACTCAATCACTGAGCCACATCCCCAGCCCTATTTTGCCTTTTATTAAGAGACAGGGTCTCACTGAGTTGCTGAGTGCCTCACTGTTGCTGAGGCTGGCTTTGAACTCACAATCCTCCTGTCTCAGCCTCCCAAGTCATGGAATTACAGGCATGCGCCACCACACCTGGCAATAGTTTTTGGTTTTGTTTTTGTTTTTAATATAGAGCAAAAAATATAGGTGTCTCTTACAGTAACTAGGGGCTTCACAAGTTGTGCCTTTTTGTTTTGTTTTTTTGTTCTGGGGACTGAACCCAGAGGGTGCTTAACCACTGAGCCACATCCCCAGCTCTTTTTATTTATTTATTTTTTAATTTAGAGACAGGGTTTCATTAAGTTGCTGAGGCTGGCTTTGAACTCATGATCCTCCTGCCTTAGCCTCCTGAGTTGCTGGAATTATAGGTATGTACTACCATAGCTGGTGAGTCAGGTCTTAAGGGATAAGCAAGAGCTTCCCAGGCAAACTAGCAGGTGGAGGGGCATCCTGAACAGAGGGAACAGCATGATCAAAGGCAGAAAGATGTGATGGAGCATTGCAAGATTTTAAGCTGGGAGAGCAACATGATCAGGTGGATTAGTTCAATGTGTGTATGGCACCTGCTGTGCTAGGTAGTGGGGAATGCAGCAGTGAAAGAAACAAGTCCCTAAACTCATGGAGCTTACATTCCAGCTGGGAAGATAGACATGGAGGCAATGAATATATAGTATGTCTTTGGATGAAAATAAAGTAGGGGATGGGAACAGAAAGGAAACCGTGCTGTTTTAGACAGGGTGGTCAGGGAGGCCTTCCTGCTCAGGTGGCATTTGAGCAGGACTGAACAAAGTGAGCTCCCACAGGCCTCACAGATGAATGGGGAAAGATGCTCCAGGCAGAAGCACCTGCAAGGTGCAAAGACTCTGAGGTGAGAGCATGCTTGGAGTGATCAAAGAATAAGAGGTAGGGTCAGGGAGGACTGGAGCAGCATGATCGAGGATAGGGTTGGGCAAAGCTGATAGAACGTGGGGAGTGAGGTAGCAAAGGACTTGGTCATGTTTTCTTGTAGGGCCTGTGGGCCAAGGCAAGAAGTTGCGATCTCATTTTAAGAGAGATGGGAAATGTTTGTTAACACTGTTGTTGGGATGTAACAGGAAAAGGAGGAATTAGGATGATTTGAAGATTTTCTCCAAGCAACTAGGACTCAGAGTAGTCATGCTAAGTTTGAGGAGTCTGTTAGACCTCCAAGGGGAGCTGTTGATCAAGCAGCTGAGTGGCAGGTATCTGCAGAGGGAACAGGGATCTGTTAAAGATCTGAGATCTGTTAAAGACCTTAAGACCTGCAAGGGAGTGAGTGCATGAGAGAAGCAATAAGAAGACAGAGCCCAGTGGATCTCCAAGCTCCAGATGCTAGATGGAGAAAGCAAGAGCAAGAGAAGGTACTGAGGACTGATGGGTGGGGTGGGGATATCAAAGGAAAACTAGGAGCTGGGTCTCCCATAGCCAAGGGAAGCAAGTGTTGCAAGGAGGATGGAGTCTTGGATCATGTCAAATGCTAATGAGGCTTAGAAAGATGAGGGTTCAGAATTCCCCATTGGATTTGACAGCATGAAGTAAGGCCATGGATACCACACCCTAGGTTCCTGGGTATGCCACCTATGCAGTTGGACAGGTCCCTACTCTCAGCAAGGTCCTGCAATTGGTCTAATGCTCATCTATTTTTTTTTTTTTTTTTGGCTCTAGGGATTGGACACAGGGCCTTATGCATGAGATGCGAGCACTACTACCAACTGAGCTATATCCCCAGCCCTGAGGTCTTAGAATTCTTTAATCTTATTTTATTTTATTTTATTTTGTGGGATTCTTTTTTTGGGGGGGTCTTTTTTGGGGGGTCGAACCCTGGGCTTTGTGAATGCAAGACAGACACTTTGCCACTGAGTTACATCCCAGCCCGAGGTCTTGGAATTCCTTTTTTTTAATATTTATTTTTTAGTTGTAGTTGGATACAATAAATACCTTTATTTTATTTATCTTTATGAGGTGCTGAGAATCAAACCCAGGGCCTCACACATGTTAGGTGAGCACTCTACAATTGAGCCACAACCCCAGCCCTGGAATTCTTAATAAATTTTGCTGTGAGTTAAATATGGACAAAAGTTCTGACCAATGAGAGCCAGGCATACTGGCATACACCTATAATCCCAGCAACTCAGGAGGCTAAGGCAGGAGGATTGCAATTCCAAAGCCAGCCTCAGCAATTTAGCAAGGCCTTAAGCAACGTAGTGAGACCCTGTCTCAGAATAAAAAATAAAAAGGGCTGGGAATGTGGCCTGGGTTCAATTCCTGGTACCAAAGAGGAGGGCAATCAGAGGTAAGAATATAGAGACTTCTAGAAAAGAAAACTTGAATTCTAAGTGTGAGAAATAGAAAATCTGGTGGTCCATTTTCAAAATATTATTCAGCCTTAATTGCATCCGAAGTAGCCCTTTCCCTTTTGCCCACCCCAATTCTAAAATTAGCCAATCACGCAGATTATATCCCCAAGTCCTCCAATCAGGGTGAAGGGCAGTGCCGCCAGGAACTGGGGACTGGAGTTGTGGCTCGGTGGTAGTGCACTCGCCTGGCATGTACAAGGCATTGAGTTCGATCCTCAGCATCATATAAATGTAGAATGAAAATATTGTGTCCATCTAAAACTAAAAAATTAAGTGTTTAAAAAAAATAATAAACTCAGGTGCACTTGCTACCACGTTCTGTAGTGCCTTTCTATCAGAAGTTTTGCCTTGCCCACCCACTTTGATTTCTTGCAGCACCTCGGTATTTCTAACTCAGGGAGTGTAGCTGCAAAGGAGGACACAGCAATGAGATGGTGGGTAGATGGGGATAGGACGTCCAGAAGGCTGAGGTTTGTGAAGAGAGGAAACATTGCAATGTGCTTGAATATGGATCCCACGGCTGTGGGGGCTGGAAAGAGTGTGGGATGGATAATGCCAGAATGGGATGGGGGGGGGCACTTGTTCAGGCTAAGTCCTTGAGTACTTCAGAGGAGAATCAAGAGCAAATGGTATCTGTTCCCACAAAAATACATCAGCCTTTTGCATCTTAGTTGAAATGGCTGCACTCATGCCACATAGCAGCAGCAACCCTGGGTTCACCAACACTGTTCATCATGGTCTTGTGTGATCTTCACAGAAAGCTTGTGAGGTAACAAACTCATTCTTTTCATGTCCATTTTTCAGATGGGAAAAAGGAGGCTTGGAGAGATAAAGTGAGTGCTCATGGTCACCTAGGCAGTGACCAGCAGACCCAGGACTTCAATCACACTAAGGTCTTTCCCACTGTCCTTGGCAATCTCTTTTAGTTAGCTTTCAACACTCAAAGGGAGGAGTAGCAAATCCCTGAGGCATGTCCACTCACAAGTGTGGAGATCAATATCTCTGTGGTGGGGGTGAGTATTCCTCTGGCAACAGTGATCCCGAACAAGTTCTTGGCTGAACTCTCTCCCCAGAGTCGGCCAGCTGGCAGCCAGCCAGATTCACAGAGTGAACCCGTTTGGAGCCAAGAGCCTTGCAAAGAGAACTGCAGGGCATGGGGTCCAACAAGCTCAGACTGTGTGCTTCTGTCCCAGAGAAGAAAACCATGTGGACATAAGATAGAAGCCTAGTCAAGGGCTGCCCCCAAGAAGCACTGGAATCCTCAGCTGGGCACAATGGTGCACATCAGTAACCCCAGCTGCTCAGGAGGCTAAGTCAGGAGGATCATGAGTTCCAAGCCAGCCTCAGCAGCACCTTGATTGAGTTCAAGGCTAGCCTGGGTAACTTAGTGAGACCCTGTCTCAAAATACAATAAAATTTTAGCAAAGGGCTGGGGGAGTCACTCAGTGGGAGAGTGCTTGCCTAGAATGCATAAGGCCCTGAGTTCGATCCCCAGTACTGCAGAAAAGAGAAGCACTAGAATCCTTGCTTGGCCTGGCTGCTGGACAGGATAGACAAAGGGAGCATGTGGAAGAGTGCCCAGGGGCAGCAGCTGTCTTGTTCAGACTACATCCAGGTGGCAGTTTGAATCGCTGTTGAAGGAGGGAAGTGACAAGCTCGGCTGAGTAAAAGGAATGGATAGGAGGGCGGCCCAAGCTCTGGAGAAAATAACACATGAACCTATCTTTTGTGACAGTGAACTGAGCAGAGAAATGTCACTTTCAGGCCTGGAAATGGTCAGGGAAGCATAATTATGATTCCTGCCATAGTCCCTTCTTCATCTGATACTGCAACATAAGGTGGCCAGACTTGTGCCAAATAATTTGGGAACAAATAGCCTTGATACTAAAACTATTTGGTGGGGTTTAGCCACCAAAGTCAAGAGTAAGAGTCCCAAATTCTCCTGTGAAGAGGAGCTGAGGTGTCCAGATGCTAGACTGGGGGTAAAGGAAGGGAAGAGCCAGCAATTGCCCTATGGGGCACCTGTCACAGTCCATCAGGCAGCAGAGAAGAGAAGCCAGGGGGCTAAGTGGCCCCATGTACAGGAGAGGAGGGCTGGAGTCTGCTCTCTGAATGGCAAGTAAAGAAAATAAGCTCCAGGGAGAGTGGCAGGTGTACCCATGGCTAGCCAGAGAGGTCACAATCAAATTAGAATTAAAACAAACAAACAAAAACCTAGCTTCCATTAAATGAGATTTGGCAAATCTGGAGCACTGTTGCTTTGTGCTGTTTTAGGAGGAACTGCTTTCATTCCAGGACAATCTTAGCATCAGGTGTAATTATTATGCATCCTCTGTAGAGATGAAGAAGCCAGAACCAGAGAGAAATGAGGAGTCACATAGATAAGCCTGACTCCAAAGCCCATTCCATTAATTCTCCCCTGCAAGGTTGTCACAGCCATTAAATGAGACAATATAAATGATAATAAAAACAATAGCCTGTTTGTATTGAGCGGCCTACTATGTGCCAGACATTGCTCTAAAAGCTTTTAACACAACTAACTCATTTAACCATCCTTACAACCCTGCTCAAGTAGGTATTATCTTTCTCTACCAAATGAGGAATTTCATTCATGTAGAAAGAGGCTGAGGGCAATGCTTTTGCAAATTGCCCAAGGTCATTCATCTGGTAAAGTTGAAACCTGAACCCACACAGGTGTCTCCAGAGCCTGTATTCTTAACCACTAGGCCCCACCCTGCAGAGAGACAGGCCCTCTGAGGATTCTTTTGATGTAGCAGGAAATGAGGAGCCACAAGCTGGGACAAAAGTTTCCCCAGACAGAGTGTGATACAAGGAGGCTGTACCTCTAAACCAGCTCTGTTATTTAGAGGCCTGTTCTCGACTGTTGGGGCAACTCTGCCTTAAGCTTTGGGACCATGGAAGGAGTCTGTGCAGCCAGCAGTCAGCAGGAGGACCCAGGCACATGAGCAAGGCCCAGGTTAAGGGTCATGCAGGCTGGTGGGAGAGAGACCCAGGATACAACTCTGTCATTACTTTGCTAAGGGCCTACAATAGACCCCATCAAAGAGCAGTGCCCAATGTGAGAGTTTGAGGCATTGGCTTGAAAGAGAGGTTGACAAGAGTTGGGGAGGGCTGTCCAGGCCTTGGAGAAAATGGGGCATACACTTGTCCCTTGTGACAATAAACTGAACAGAGAAATGTCACTTCTAAGCCTTTAGTAGTAGAGTGAGTTGGAGAGAAGTCAGGGGCAGTTCATGGGCAGCTTTGGCCCCACTGATGAGAAGAGAACTCAAGAAATGAAGCACAGGGCTGGGGATGTGGCTCAAGCGGTAGCTCGCTCGCCCGATCCTCAGCACCACATACCAACAAAGATGTTGTGTCTAAACAAAGATGTTGTATCTAAACAATAAATGTTAAAAATTCTCTCTCTCTCTCTCTCTCTCTCTCTCCCCTCTCTCACTCTCTCTTTAAAAAAAAAAAAGAAAAAAGAAAAAAAAAAAAAGAAATGAAGCACAAGCCAGAGGCAGGAAGATCCATCCTCTGGGATCTGTTGTCCTTACACTGATAGAATAAAAAAAGGAGGGGCCTGGGAGTATGGCTCAGTGGTTAAACACCCCTGAGTTCAATCTCCAGTACAAAAAAAAAAAAAAAAAAAAAGACTGCCAGAAGGTTCAAGATATGTTAACTCTGATCCATTGTATTCCATCCCCCATCCTAATCAAGTGAGAAAGTGATTCATTCCGGCCCCTAGAAGGCAGGATTCCCAGGACAAGTCTATGTGGCCTGAGGCAGCCTGAGCCTGGCTTTTACCCTCAGAATCACTATTCTTTCAGCTGCAAAATCCAGACTTTAAATCACAAAAAGTTCAGCTTCCCCCAACACAAAGTCAACTCCATGAGAAAAACCCTTTTTGTTCCTGTAGTTTACTGCTACGTCTCCAGTTCTTCCCAGGGTGCCTATGCTATGTAAGCATCCTGGGGGATGTGCTGGCCCCAGCTCTAAGGATGGCTTTTGGCACTTACTGAGTCCTTCAAACTTGTTTTATTCACTTCCCATAAATTGTTAGAACATGTAATTTTTTTTTCTTTTGGTACCAGGGTTGGAATCCAGGAGTATTTAACCACTGAGTCACATCCCCAGCCCTTTTTGTATTTTATTTAGAGATAGGGTCTCACTAAGTTGCTTAGGGCCTCACTAAATTGCTGAGGCTAGCTTTAAAGTTGTGATCCTCCTGTCTCAGCCACCTGAGCCACTGGGATTACAGATGTGTGCCAACATGCCCAGCAGCATATAATTTTTATTCATTCATTCATTCATTCATTCATTTTTGGTACCAGGGATTGAACTCAAGGGTGATTTACCACTTCCTCAGCCCCTTTTTATATTTTAGAGAAAGTGTCTTGCTGAGTTAAATAGGGCCTCACTAAATTGCAGAGGCTAGCCTTGAACTTTCAATCCTTCTGCCTCAGCCTCCTGAGCCACTGAAATCACAGGCTGCACTGCTTCATTGCCACACCAGGTTAGAATATATAATTTTTAATTGATTCACTTTTATTTATTTTAAATCCCACAAAAGTAATATGAGAATACATTTTCCCTAGGGGAAAAAAATGAAAATGTGATGGTGTGACTAAATTCTCCTTTGACACCCCTGCCCCATTCCTAAGCCCCTTGGGAAAGCCCTAGTAGCTGTAACCCCAGAACCTTTTCCATGCATTTACATCCCTCTGCATGTCTAGATACATATACAAGGGTGGTTTGTGGATTCTTTAACATAAAATTATGTCATAGTATTCTTTTAAAAAATGATTCTTTTACCTTTATTTTATTTATTTTTTTTATGTGGTGCTGGGGATTGAACCCAGTGCCTCACACATGCTAGGCAAACAACCTACATTTGAAGACAGCAAAGAAATATGGAAGCTTTTTTTTAATGACTAGCATCTTAGTTTTTATTCACATCTGTATTTTATGTGATTGTGCAAAATCAATGTACTTCCTGGGAACAAGTGATGCATGCTTTTACTCCCAGCAGCTCAGGAGGCTGAAGCAGGTTCATCACAAGTTCAAAGTCAGCCTCAGCCACTTAGCGAGTCCCTAAGCAACTCAGTGAGACCCTGTCTCAAAGTAAAAAATATAAAGGGCTGAGGATGTGGCTCAAGGTTTAAGTGCCCCTGGGTTTAATCCCTGGTACCCCTACCCCCCAAAAAAGTAAAAGTGTTGGGGGAGTACCATTAAAATAGAAGAGAGGAAAGTAGAGTAGAGGAAAGGGATTGAGGGAGAGAGAGAGAGAGGAGAGAGACAGGAAAAGGGAAGAATGGTTGAATGAATTTGACCAAACTATCCTATGTACATATGTGAATATACCACAGTGAATTAAGAAAAGGAATTCCATGATTTTATTAAAAATGTGGTACTATTTCTTATTAACTTAAAAAAAAGATTTGGATCATATCACTTTTATGTATTTCTACAAGGATTAAGCGCTCTACAACTGAGCCACAATCCCAGCCCTAGGTCAAGGCATTTTTATTTTTTTAATATTTTTTTTTCTTGTAGATGGACACAATACCTTTATTCTACTTTGATGTGGTGCTGAGGATCGAACCCAGTGCCTTATCATATGGGAGGCGAGCACCTACCACTGAGCCATAACCCCAACCCGGTCATGGCATTCTTGTTCTGCAACTTGTTTGTCTGGGAGATTAATGTTGACTGAGCCCCTCACCAATGCCAAGCACTGTTCTAGGAGCTAGAGACACCCAATGAATGAAACAAAATCCCTGCCCCAAAATAAGCACACATAAAACACATAGTGTACCAGGTGATAACAGGTGCTAAGGAGAAATAAAGCAGGGACAGGAAAGTGGGAGAAAGGGGAGGGCAGGGGAGTTGCAGTCAGAAATTGGATGATCAGGGAAGGTCTCACCAAGAAGAACCAAGAAGAGTGAGGGAGAAAGCCAACCAGATATCTAGGGAAAGAACATTCCAGGCCAGGAACTTGACTGGCATGTTGGAGGAAAAGCTGGAAAGTTAGCCTATGCCTAGTGCAGAATGAGGGTGGGGAAGGGTAGTTGGTGATGAGGACTTTGGCTTTTGCTTTGAGTTAAATGGAGCCATTGGGCAGTTCTGAGCATAGGAGTGACATGACTTGATTTATTATAATTACCATTTTTTTTCAGAACTGGGGCTTTATCACTGAGCTATATCCCCAACCCTTTTAATTTTGGAGGGTACTGGGGATTGAACTCAAGAGCACTTGACCACTGAACCACACATCCCAGCCCTATTTTGTATTTTATTTAGAGACAGTATCTCACTGAGTTGCTTAGCACCTCACTTTTTGCTGAGGCTGGCTTTGAAATCTCCATCTTCCTGTCTCTCAGCTTCCCAAACCACTGGGATTACAGGTGTGTGCCACCTCATCTGGCCCTTTTAATTTTTTATTTTGAAACAGGGTCTCACTAAGTCCCTGAGGCTGGCCTTGTACTTCTGATCCTCCTGCCTCAGCCTCCTGAGTCACTGGGATTATAGGCTGGCACCACCATGCCAGCCTTGATTTATGTTTTAACAGGATCCCCCAGATTTATGTTCAGATTTACTATTAGGAATGGCATGGTGAAATTTGGAAGTCTAGTCGGGAGGTTGCAAAGTACCCAGGTGGGAGATAAAGAGGGCTTAGATTAGCATAAGAGCAGTAGATGAGGCCAGAAGAAGTTGGATTCTGGATACATATTGAAGATATAGTTGATGGGATTTGCCAATAAATTGGATGTGGAGTGTATGTAAGATGGCCCTTTTTGGTTTGGGGCCTTGAGTGACTAAACTATGGAATCTTGGGCTGGGGTTGTAACTCACTGGTGGAATGCTTGCGTAGCATGTGTGAGGCACTGGGTTCCTTCCTCAGCACCACATAAAAAAATAAAAATAAAAGGTATTGTGTCCACCTACAACTAAAATAATATATATTTAAAAAGTGTGTTAAAAAAAAAATTATGGGGCTGGGGATGTGGCTCAAGCGGTAGTGCGCTCGCCTGGCATGCGTGCGGCCCGGGTTCGATCCTCAGCACCACATACAAACAAAGATGTTGTGTCCGCCGAGAACTAAATAAAATGTTAAAATTCTCTCTCTCTCTGTCTCTCTCTTAAAAAACAAACAAACAAACAAACAAAAAAAAAAAAAACTATGGAATCTCCATTTCTGAAATGGTGAAGATTGTGGGAGGAGTGTTGTTGTTGTTTTGTTTTGGGTACTGGGGATTGAACCCAGGGATGCTTAACCACTGAGCCATACCCCCAGCCCTTTTTATATTTTATTTAGAGACAGAATCTCACTGAGTTGCTTAGGGCCTCACTAAGTTGCTGAGGCTAGCCTCAGACTTGTGAGCCTCCTGCCTCAGCTACCCAAACCTCTGGGATTACAGGCATGCACCACCATGCCTTTTAGTCTTTTTTAAATACTATTTTTATAGAGGCTGGGGATATGGCTCAAGTGGTGGCATCCTCGCCTAGCATGTGTGAGGCACTGGGTTCGATTCTCAGAACCACATAAAAATAAAATAAAGATATTGTGTCGGGCTGGGGATGTGGCTCAAGCAGTAGCGCGCTCACCTGGCATGCGTGCGGCCCGGGTTCGATCCTCAGCACCACATACCAACAAAGATGTTGTGTCCGCCAAAAACTAAAAAATAAATATTTAAAAAAATTCTCTAAACTCTTTTATAAGGTTACTTCACATTTATGAGGCCTCCTCCCTGATGATTTAAGTTTTTTCGCCTAAAGGGCCCACTCTTTGTATTATCACATTGGTGATTAATTTTATATATATAATATGTATATATATTATATATATTATATATATATATATAATATATATATATTGTTATGCTCGAATTCGGGACCCACAAAAGACCACCAGAGACCAAGATCGATATAAGCAGAGCTGGGTCCTCCGCAGGCACACAGCAACAGGTGATGCTGAGAGGCCCCGAGGCAGGGTTTGCAGCAGTTTTATACATTCCTTGGGGAAGGCAGGGACTTCACATACATCATAGCATCTCTTAGCAAATCATCACACATGGCAGGAAAATCATAAAACAACTCTAAAACATGATTAACACATTCACTGGCGGGAACAAGTTGGATAGGGGTGATTGGCTAGTACAAGAGGGGGATTTGTTTGAATTGATTGGTTTAGGCCATGAGGGGTGTATGTGCTGAACTACATGGTTTCCCAACTTGTTATCAACCACAATAAACTGCTGGGAGGGTCATCTAGCATCCCAAGTATTTTCCTGGTCTCATGCTGATTGGTGGCTTGCTGGGGGGTTGCTATGGGTCCCCACCTAGCCTGACTGAGTCAGGGACACCTGCTTCTGTTATTTGTAGATAAACAACTCAGCAGGGTGGGAATGTGCCTAGGAGTGCTCTGTGGGTCTTTCCTAGGAAAGGGTCACACCCCCTTCCTTGGACAGGCTTTGCTCTGAGGTAGAAGCTGGTGTGTGTGTGTGTGTGTGTGTGTGTGTTCAATGGACCTTTATTTAATTTAATTATATGTGGTGCTGAGGATCAAACCCAGTGCCTCATACGTGCTAGGCAAGTACTCTACCACTGAGCCACAACCCCATCCCAGTGATTAAATTTCAACACCAATTTGGGGGGAACACATTCAGACCATGGCTGGACCAAGGTCTTTGGAGAGGTGAGAAGGGTGGGGTTGAATGAAGAAGTGGAACCTGTACAATTAGTTTATTATGGTGACATGACTTTGCAGGAACCCAGTACAGAGTCTTGAACTGCATAGGTTAGAAAAGTCCTTAGAATGATACACTCCAACCTTCTTTTATATGCAGGAATCCCCTCATGTAGCCACCCAGAAAATGCTGTCCAGCCTCTGCTTAAATATCTCCAGTAAGATGCACTTACTTCTTTCTAAAGTAGCCATTTGGACTGGAAGACCCTGATGATGGTTAGAAAATTCTTTTTTTTTTTTTTTTTTAAATTTTTTTTTTTTTAAAGAGAGAGTGAGAGAGGGGGACAGAGAGAGAGAGAGAGAGAATTTTAACATTTATTTTTTCTTAGTTCTTGGCGGACACAACATCTTTGTTGGTATGTGGTGCTGCTGAGGATCGAACCCGGGCCGCACGCATGCTAGGCGAGCGCGCTACCGCTTGAGCCACATCCCCAGCCCCCGGTTAGAAAATTCTTAAGGGTGCTATATAAAGATCTGCCTCTTGCCAGGCATGGTGGCACATACTTTTAATTCCAGTGACTTGGGAGGCTGAGGCAAGAAGATCATGAGTTCAAAGCCAGCCTTAGCAACTTAGAGAGACCCTGTTTCAAAATAAAAAATAAAAAGGGCTGGGGACATGGCTCAGTGGTTAAGCGCCTGTGGGTTCAATCCCCGGTACCCAAAAAAAAAAAAAAAAAAAATCTGCCTCTTTATCAGTTTCATCCACTGGACCAGGCTCTGTGTTCTGGTACATAGAGGCTCACAGTAATATTAATTGTTGAGAATTTTGCAAATGTCAAGCATTCTTTTACAGATCCTCTCTCACTGGAATCTCACAACAGCACAGTAAAAAAAAAAAAAGTAGTATCCTATCCCTTGGACCAATGGAGAAACTGAGGCTCAGGGAGATTAAACAGTCTAACAAAAGGAACAGGCGCAAGTTGCAAAGTTCTGAATTCAGCCAGCAGCTCCTAAATCCAAAGCCCACAGTCTTTGCACTCCTCCACTCTGCCTCTGTCCCCTCACTCTCTCCCACAGGCCAGTTCTTCAGTTTTGTAAAGGCAGATGTTGTGTTCCCCATGAGTGTTTTCCAGGTAAACATTTCCAGTGCTTTCAACCACTTCTCATCAGGAGCCCTTTCCCTTCCTTGTCACTCACTCATACAAATGGGCTCCAAACCTGGAGCACCATGTTCCAGGTGGAGCCTAGCCAGGCCTGTGCAGAGCAGGCCTCTTGGGCCCCCACTGGCGATACTGTATTGCCATTTCTACAGCCTGGAATTAAACTCCTGTCTTGGTAGCAAAGCTTCATCAATCTGTTGACATACTCATTTTTCACTCATGAATAATGAATAATCTGCATGTATGTTTGGTCTGTTTTGTTCCTTTGCAAAATCTTTAGTCCTTGGAGCCTGGAAAAACAAGTGTTAGATGAGCACAGAAGGAGATGCATGAGGCATCCCCGACATTTAATTATACTTTGAAATGTGTGGAGAACTGTGAAACCTATCCTGCTTCCTAGATCAGGCATATGGGCCCTATCTGTCTTTGGAAGGAGGATATCCTCCCTCTGGATTTCAATGAATGAAACCATGTCGAGTTATTGCATCCGCATGGATTTCCAGCAGTTCTGAGCGTCTGGCAGACAGGAAATAAATCAAGTGACTATTCTTCCCAGACCGCTTTTGCCAAACTGATTGCCAGGGGGCTCCATGAAAAGAACTCCTGATGATGCCAGCTGGCCAACTGCAAAGGGTGGCCAAGCTGGGGTGGATTCTTCCTTGAGCCTTAAGGAAGTAGCCAACCTTCTAAAAGAGCAGAAACCACCGCAGGATAGGCTGTGCTGATCTGTAGGCTTCAGGATCCTAGAGCAACCAGGGGGGAGTTGGCTCTGACCCCTCCACTAGCCTGTCAAGGCCAGGTAGGGTTGTTTTTCTTCAAGATATTGGT
Source organism: Ictidomys tridecemlineatus (assembly GCF_052094955.1). Lineage (NCBI taxonomy): Eukaryota > Metazoa > Chordata > Mammalia > Rodentia > Sciuridae > Ictidomys > Ictidomys tridecemlineatus. Next base: position 30,154,958 of record NC_135493.1, on the reverse strand, counting down.
AACCCATAGCATTTACTCCAGAGATGGTGCTGAGGGCCATTACCAAGTAGGAATGACGCATAGTAATTTCCTTGCCAAGCGTATCCCATGCTGCTTAGAGGACATTCGATGGAACATTGCATGCATGCTTTAATAAGGTGACCTTGCTCAAGGACCAAGGCGGATCTGGGTTTAGAGCTGATCAGGTTTGAGGAAGTAACCGGCTCCTTGAGTTTAAGGCGTTGCCAGTTTAAGATAATGGGTTTTAGGGAAGTTGGCGGTTGAAGATTATTGCTGGGATTAGGGTGTTCCTGCTGCTTGTTCCCGTTGAGTTCTCGTGAGATTAAAATGGGATTTGGAGATAGCCTCGTGGAGTAGGTGGTTTGTGCGGGAGACAGCAGAACGTGTTTGCCCCTGGACCTGTGTGGAGGCGGTGTGAGAGCGGGAATAAAGAATTGCTGTTTGAACCTACAAAGCTGTGAGTGCCTCATGATTCTGGTGCCAAGCCGAGACATTGGCCTTGGCAAGATGGCATGCAAATCCATTAGCAATAGCACCACGACCAGTGGCAATGCTCTCTCCCACATTGCTGTTTACGGGCACAGCTGGCCACCCACTGAAAGAACTGACCTAAGAGCAGTATCCAGCCTTTTAAAATTTTTTTCAAGTTTTAGATTTATCTGTTTTTTAATTATAGATAGACACAATACCTTTATTTTGTTTATTTAGTTATTTCTTTTTAATGTGGTGCTGGGGATTGAACCCAGGGCCTCACGCATGCTAGGCAAGTGTTCTACCACTGAGCCAAAACCCTAGCCCTAGATTTATCTTTATTTTATTTATTTATCTTTATGTGGTGCTGAGGATCGAACCCAGGGCCTCACACATGTGACAACCCCAGCTCAGTATCCAATCTTGAAGCCCGTGCTTAGCTTGAGGTCTCCTTTGTCGTCTCTACCAACCTGCACCAAGCCCCCAACACTTCAAGGGGAACATGATCATAGCAAACCAATCGAGAGGGATTGGTTTCATCTGCCCTGACAAGTGAAAAGAGAAATAAGGTGTGGCTTCCCCAGACTACAGAATACACAGGTGACAATAACAGACTCAATGTCAGTAAAGGTGCAGGCCCTATTTCTTGACCTACAGAAAACAACCAAGTACAATACAAAACATAATCAACAATGCTTTAAGTTGAAATTGCACCAGATTCTGCCCATTGTGACTGAGGATGATGTTCAAGGGCTGGGGGTGTAGCTCAATGCTGAGAGCTTTATGTGGCATGCACAAGGCCCTGGGTTCCATCTCCAATACCACATACATACACACACAAAATAAAAGAAAAATAGGACAATGTTTAAGTGCATTCAGCCCATACAAGGACACAGAAATGCAGAAGCTGCCAAATGACATATAGAATAAGCCTGGAGGTCTAGGGTCACTTAGAAAAATGCCAGTTGGGGCTGGGGATGTGGCTCAAGCGGTACCGTGCTCGCCTGGCATGCGTGCGGCCCGGGTTCGATCCTCAGTACCACATACCAACAAAGATGTTGTGTCCGCCGAGAACTAAAAAATAAATATTAAAAATTCTCTCTCTCTCTCTCTCTCTCTCTCTCTCTCTCTCTCTCTCTCTCTCTCTCTCTCTCTCTCCTCACTCTCTCTTTTAAAAAAAATGCCAGTTGGAGGACCATCTCACCTCATTCATTTCACAGAAGAGGTAGGTGTGGAGTCACAGAGAAGCCCCCATGAAATGTGAGGATCAGATGGCAGAGGTGAGTGTGTCACCAGAAAAGGTCTTTATAACCAGAATTCTCTCCCATGTCTCGGATCCCTGCCATCGGAGCCACTTATTTGGGTAAAAGCATTAAAGGCCACTCTCACAAGAAATATTTCAGAGTATAAACCACTAAGATTTGGCAGCAGTGGTGCATGTCTGTAATCCCCATGACCAGGAGGCTGAGTAGGAAGATCTCAAGTTTAAGGCCAGCCTGGACAATTTAGCAAAACCCTGTCTCAAAAGAGAAATTAAAAGGGGAGCAGGGAGGGCTGGGGTTGTGGCTCAGTGGTAGAGCACTAACCTAGAAAGTGTGAGGCCTTGGGTTCAATCCTTGGCACCACATAAAAACAAATAAACAAAATAAAGTTATTGTGTCCACCTACAACTAAAAAATAAATATTTGTTTTAAAAAGGTGGGGAGGGGGGAGCTGGGAATAAAGCTCAGTGGTAGAGTGCCCCCGGGTTCAATCCACAGTACTGAAACAAACAAGAACAACAACAACAAAAAACTATTGGCTAAAATATCTGAACATCTGACCCTTGAACAACATCCCTACTCCAGCACTAGCTGTGCAATCTTGGGCAAGCCATGTAGCCATTTAATTTGTCTGTACCACAATTTCCTCATCTGTAAAATGAGAGTAATAATGGAATGTACTCAGGGTTGTTTTGAGGGTTCAATGACCTAATACATGTAAATGTAGAGCAGTGGCTGCCACACAGAAGCTCACCAGATGTCAGCTCTTATCAGTATGATGGAGTCAGATTGTGAAAGGCTTTGAATGTCAGGGTAAGAAACAACTGGAGCGTGGGGCATGGTGGTGTGTTCCTGTAATCCCAGTGATTTGAGAGGCTGAGGCAGGAGGATTGCAAGTTCAAAGCCAGCCTCAGCAATTTAGCTAGGCCCTAAGCAATTTGGCAAGACTATGAGTCAGGATGATATTCAAGGGCTGGGGGTGGAGCTCAATGCAGAGATTTTTTTGTGGCTTGCACAAGGCCCCAGGTTCCATCCCCAACACCACGTACATATACTCACAAAAGAAAAATAGGACAATGTTCAAATGAGAGCTTTATGTGGCATGTCTCAAAATAAAATATAAAAAGGAGCTGAGGATGTGGCTCAGTGGTTAAGCACCCCGGGTTCAATACCTGATACCAAAATTAAAAAAAAAAAAATTAGAAGAAGAAAAGAAGCAATGCCAAATCAAGGAGTTGAGGGGAGTCAACCAAACCTTAGTTGCAGGCTCAGCCATATCCCAGACTCCAGGTCAAATGTATATTAGCAACCCCAGCCTGGGACTCTGGGACTCTGTCTCAGGACAGTCTTATCGCTGGTTGGGCCTAATTTCAGGCCCCTGAGGCCCAGTCCCCTACTCATTCCCTCATGCCTCATGCCTTTAGTTCTGGTTGCTAAATCCTTGCCTTTTCCCTTGTGCTCACTTTGAGGACATTTAACCTAGATGAAGAATTGACACATAAGTAATTTGAGAACCATTCAGGAAAGTATATATTGTAAAGTATTAGATTGGATGTTTTGGACTACAAGGATGCTATGAAGGAGAAAGCAATTAGGATTAGAGTAGACAAGCAGAGCTTTCAGGAGGAAGCAGCACTGGGATGGGGAGCATTTGCATGGCAGGAGGTGGAAGGGGAAATCTAGAGTCTGGTTATTTTCTTAGATACCTAGCCCCCCAAAACTCAATTTACAATCTAGTTCCAGTTCCCACTGCCTTACTGTCTGTTCTGTTCTACAGGAGGTAGCTACTTTGTGTCTGGCTATATCTAGAGAGATGGCAATGATTGCTGACACTTGAGGATAACAGTGGCATTGCTGGATTTGGAGGTTATCACATTGATGCCCTCTGTTGACAGACAACCAGTTGGAGCACTACCTAGAGGACCCTTGAAATGAATATGTTGCTGGATCTTTAAAGCCAGCATCATTATTGTTTAAAACCTACCAGTTCTTTCTTGGAAGTCTTTGAGGAGAAATAAGATTAGGCCTTTTTTTATTTTTTTGTGATGCTGGGGATTGAACCCAGGGCCTTGTGCATGCGGGTCAAGCACTCTACCACCTGAGCTATATCCCTAGCCCAGGACTTATTTTTTAATAAACCCCCATCATCAGGTTCAATATAGAGTGAACCAAATCATTCCCATAATCCTTTGGACACCATTTTCAAAAAGCTCACTATTCCTTTTCTGATTTGGACTCAAACACTTTTTTTTTTTTTTTTTTTGGTACCAGAGATTGAACCCAGGGGTACTTTATCTACTGAGCCACATTCTGCAACCCTTTGTATTTTTCAAATGGAGACAAGGTCTCACTAGAAACCATATGTCATTCTGAACCAGCCAGAATCTTTTGATATAATAGAAGGACCATGGGCATTGCAGGTAAACAATGTGCTTGAATACTGGCTCCATTACATACTAGTATTCATCCCTGAGTAAATTTCCTTACCTGTCAGTACCTCAGTTATCTTATTTGGTTTTGGAGTTTTTTGTTTATTTATTTTTGGTACCAGGGATGCTTAACCACTGGGCCACACCCCAGTTCTTTTTATTTTTTGAGACAGGGCCTCACTAAATTGCTGGGCCTGGCTTCAAACTTGTGATCCTCCTACCTTAGCCTCCCAAGCCACTGGGATTACAGGCATGTGCCACCATGCCTGGCTCTTAGTTATCTTATTTGTAAAATGAGATCAATGCAGTAAACCAGGTGTCTTCAAAATTGGGTGTGCAAAATGATTCACTCAGGCATAGGAAGAAAATATTAGAACTACTACATAAGTGTGTTTTGGTAATAAAGTACAAAGGAAATTCAACTGTAATATACACAATACATGGATTGACACCAGCACCCTCATTCAGTCCATTTGTAAAATGGTCACTAATGGATATCCTGAAGGAGAAGAAATCTCACCACACAAGTTTGTCCTCTTCATATTCTTCCTGGCATATTCCAAGGTTCTGAGATTTCTGTGTTGGGTTTTGAATTCACAAATTACATCATCTGGTTTTAACTAAATCCATCCTCCCCAAATGGAAAAGTGGCTTTAAAAGATTCCTACAAAGAAACCAGAGCCTGAATGAAGATACTGTGGAGAACATAAGTAAAAGTGGGCAGGAGGAAAATGGCAGAACTGATTAATCTTCCATTCCCACTCTGAGCTCTTCATCAACCCCATTCCAAAGTAAAAAACAATAAACAAAAGGGTTCTGATAAAAAAATTAGCCAAAAAAGCACAGCATGGTGACACATACATGTAATCCCAGTGGCTCCGGAGATTGAGATTGAGATTGAGATTGAGGCAGGAGGATGGCATGTTCAAAGCCAGCCTCAGCAATTTAGCTAGGCCCTAAGCAGCTCAGCAAGACCCTGTGTCTAAACAAAAATAAATAAATACAAAGGGCTGGGGATGTGGCTCAGTGGTTAAGTGCCCCTTGGTTCAATCCTGGTACAAAAAAAAAAAAATCAGCCAAAAAATAGAAAGAAATTATCATGCTTACAGTGTGATTCATCTCTACTACTGTTAATAATGTACTTTGAGATATTCAATCTGAGTAGCCAAGAGAGTATAGTAGAGTGATCTTACCTAACTTCCAAAGCTAGATCATAAACTATGAGGAGGGACTGAGATAGGAATTTGGTGATACAGAAAAGGGGGGAAATATCGATACCGACAGTTATCGGTGACGAGTCCTGCTTCCCCACATGTTGAAGTTTGAACATTAGGCAAGCATATAAAGCTGGGTTTATTTAAAAAGGGGCAACATAGACTTCTCGGGAGGGAGAAGGGGGTCATAGCTGGTATCTTGGTATCCCAAGAGGCTAGGTGTTCTGCCCTTTTTATATGTCCTAGGTTTCCTTTGTTCTCCTGCCCTTTTCCCCTTATCTTTCTCCTTCTGGAGAATGTGACTAGGCCCAGGAATGCTCGGTGAGATGGCCAAAAAGTGGAAAACAGGTGGGCTGAAGGGGGAAGGGCAGGGTGGAGCAGCCCCCCACACACACACACACATTAATTAACAACCTAATAGCTCCCTGTAGGGAGGGGCAATTCCCAGGGCAAAAGGTTGGAGCCGTGGCAGGTTCCTGATAAGATCCTTCAGGGAGCAGTCTCCAACTTCCCAGACTCACTCAAAATTGCCCTCCTTGACCAGACCTGACTCGATTTACCTATCTACACTGACTACCTATCTTTAAATCTGGCTTCAATATCCTGAGTCTAAAAGGAAGTGCCCATGAACCATTGAAATGCAGAATGCACCCATGAATGGATGCAACTCCTGAGTGCCCTTGACTCATGCCCTTGCTTGCAAAAAAAAAAAAAAAAAAGAAAAAAAGAAAAAGAAAAAGAAAAAAGAAAGAAAGAAAGAAAAAAAAAGAAAAATAATAATAATGAAGGAGGGCAATGCTAAAGCACAGGAAAAACTGACCCCAAATTTTTTAGCTTTGCCTTGACTCCACCTCTAGTCCAGCCCATAGCAACCATGCCTTTATAAATATCAACACCCCACACTACCAGGTTGCTGTTTCTTCTCCTGGAGATGGCCTGCATTCTCCCTTGAATAGGTATTCCTTGCTTCACCACCAAAGTTTCTCACTATTTTTTTAGTTGTAGATGGACACAATACCTTTATTTTATTTTTTATGTGTTGCTGAGGATTGAGCCCACTGCCTCATGCATGCTAGGCAAGACCTCTACCACTGAACCACAACCCCAACCCAGCTTTTGAGAGCTGCATTCTCCTCGTAGGTGCCTCTGCTTTCTTAAATAAACATCTAAGTCTCTGACTGGTGCAGGCTGACATGAATGCCAAGAACCCTGCTGGTCCTGAACCAAGCTCCCCCTTCTCTCCAGGAACTTCCTTCTTTAGAAACAACTCTTCTGTGACAGGGTGACCTACAAGTATTTGGCCAGCAGCCTCAGCTGAGGTCTCCAGTCAGCAGCCATCATCAAATGACAGACATGGAAGGAAAGACATCTCCAGAGAAATCCACCCTCAGCTGTCAAGTCAAATCCAGTTATCATGCCTTCCCAGCCAGTGAACCAGACATGCACACAGAAGGCATGACCATGTGACCTGTCTGAATGCCTGGACTTCAGGATCCATGAGCATAATAAAATGGCTATTTTATTTTTATTTTTTTATTTATTGGGGGTACTGGGGATTAACTCAGGGGCACTCTACCACTCAGCTACATCCCCAGCCCTATTTTGTATTTTATTTAGAGACAGGGTCTCACTGAGTTGCTTAGCTCCTTGCTGTTGCTGAGGCTGGCTTTGAGCTCTCAGTCCTCCTGCCTCAGCCTCCTGAGCCGCTGAGATTACAGGCATGTACCACCACACCCAGCCAAAGTGGCTATTCTTTTTTTACCCTAAATTTTAGGATGATTTGTTACATAACAATAGAAGCTTGAAGGATAACGACAGGGAGGGGCCACAAAGAAGGCTTCTAGATGCTATGACAGTCCCTTTCTTGATCTGGATGCTGGTTACAAAAGTGTGTTTAATCTCTAGAAATCCATCAAACTGTGAGAGATTTATACTTGTGACATTTACTTTTCTTTGTGTATGTCATATATTTTTTAAAAGCTTACATTTTTAAAACCTAGACATTGAGTTATAGAGTCAGACTACATGCCCATCAGTGGATAAAGAAAATGTGGATACATGATGAAGATTTAATCAGTCACAAAGTAAAACAAAATCATGTCACTTGCAGGAAAATGGATGGAACTGAAGAACATCATGTTAAGCAAAATAAGTCAGACTCAGAAAGACAAGAACTGCATGTTTTGTCTAACATGTGAAATCTAGAAAGAAAAAAAAAGAAGGACAATATGAATGTAGATAGGTGACCATTAGGGAAGGGGAAGAGGGAAATAGGGAGAAAAGATAGGATCAAAATGCATCATATATCCCGGTATAGTGGTTTGGGCCTGTAATCCCAGCAGCCCCAGAGGGTGAGGCAGGAGGATGACAAGTTCAAAGCCAGCCTCATCAACTTAGTGAGGCCTTAAGCACCTGAGACCCTGTTTCTAAACAGAAAAAATTTAAAAAGTGAGTACTGGGGATGTGGCTTAGTGGTTAAACACCCTTGGGCTCAATCCTCAGTATAAAAAAAAAGTGCCATATGAATGTATGACACTGTCACAACGAAATGCATTATTTTGTACAGTTAATATGCACTAATAACTATAATAATAAAACCTTAGGCATTCTAAACATAAAGACATTCCAAACATAAAGACAAATCTGTATTATTTTTCCAGCAATGTTTTAAATCATGTAAGTTTTGGGGAGTAGCTCAGTGGTGGAGTGCTTGCCTAGCATGGGTGAAGCCCTGAGTTTGATCCCCAGCAGAGTGAAAAAAAATAAAAAATAAATAAATAATCATGTGACTCTCAATATAGTATTTTATTAGAGTTCACTGAATGTAAAGATACATGTTTGGAATCTGTATTTGAAGTTTTTACTTAGTAATACAAACAAAAGTTCCCAGAGTCCTTTGGGGAAACATTTGTTTTTCTTATCATACTTAAAATAGTCAAAATAATCCATGTGAAACACTATGATGACAAACTAAAATGCATTCCTTTGTCAGAAAACATGGTTGGAAGGCATCTAGAACACACTGCTGAAGATTTTAACAAACAGTATTAGAATAAATGATATAGCTAGGAAGTTTTCTGTAAGTTGGGTAAAATGTTTCTAACATCTTTAACTTTGTATCTGGTAGATTCTATGTCAATAGTGAAATCCTTAAAGAACTACTTCTTGTGTACTACTAAGGGAAAATATAAAGGAGAAGATATATTATGATCAGAAAATGATGGGTTTGTGTTTTTAATAAAAAATGGAAATATAGATTTTGCATATAGATGAATTGCTGCTTGGACAGGAATATTTTTCAAATAGTGGAGACGGATTTCAAGATAAGTTTACTGAGAAAGTTGGTGTACTGTTTCAGCAAAGATATTGAAGGCTGCAGTGTAAAAAGGACTATAGGTGCATCAATGTGGTTAATGACATAAAAACAAGATGTTTGCTAAACTGTTGTGGTGCATGCCTGTAATCCCAGTGACTTGTGAAGCTAAGACAGGAGGATCATGAGTTCAAAGCCAGCCTCAGCAATTTAACAAGGCCCTAAGCAACTCAGCAAGACTCTGTTCAAAATAAAAAATAAAAGCAGCGGGCTGGGGCTGGGGCTCAGTGGTAGAGCACTTGTCTAGCATGTGTGAGGCCCTGGGTTCAATCCCTAGTACCACATAAAACTAAATAAACTAAATAAAGGTATTGCATCCATCTACAACTAAAATTATTTTTTTAAAGGAGGAGGTGCTGGGGATGTGGCTCAGTGGGTTCTATCTCTGGCACACGCACACACACACACACACACACAAAAACTTTTGACATATAGTAAATTATTTAAAATACTCAGTTTTATAAATTCTTAAAGAGTTTTCAAAATAAAGGAAGCACTTTTGTTTCACACATAGATATGAATTAAAGATTCACTTTTTCAGTAATGCCCTGCAGTAGTCAGGAGACTTTACACACACGCATACACACACACACACACACACACACACAGCTCAAGCCTATAATCCCAGTTACTTGGGAATCCAAGGTAGGAAGATAGCAAGTTCAAAGCCAACCTGGGCATTTTAGTAAGACCCTAAAATTAAAAATGTGCAAGATACTATAATGGTGGATACATTTGTATAAACTCACAGAAAAGTACACCACCAAGAGTGAACACTAATATAAACTATGGCCTTTGTTGATAATAATGTTTCAATGTAAGCTCACCCATTGTAACCAATGTACCACTGCTGGGTGCTGGGTGGGGGGTGGGAGATGGGGCAGGAACTCTGTGTGTTCCACTCAATTTTGCTGTGAACTTAAAACTGCTCTAAAATGTGTAAAAAAATAAAAATAAAAATAGGGCTGGAGTTGTAGCTCAGTGGTAAAGCACTTGCCTAGCATATGTGAGGCACTGGATTTGATGTTCAAAAATCAATATAAAATAAATATAAAAGGAAACAAATAAAATAAAGGTAGAAAAAATAACTTTTAAAATACACCTAAACTAAACTGTTAAAAAAAATAAGGGCAGCAGATGCTTTCATAAGTAGATAGATAGATAGATAGATGGATAGATAGATAGATAGATAGATAGATAGATAGATAGATAGATAGATAGGGCTAGGGGTATGGTTCAGTAATAGAGCACTTGCCTAGCATGTTTGAGGTGCTGGGTTCCATCCCCAGCAGTGCACACACACATAAAATAAACATATGCAATCCCATTCTTCAAGGTAAAGCTGATCTTTTACCAATGATTGAGAAAGTAACTGCTTGGGAAGAAAACTTGGTATATGGGGAGGATATTTGGAAAATAGATGTTTGTATTTTCATTGTTGTATAATTCTGTAGTCAAAAAACAATATGAGTTGTATAGCTAGAACTTCATACTTAAAAACTTGGGAACCCAAACTCTGAATCTGTTTTAAAATTCTGTACATGTAGAGTTTTCACAGCTTTTGAACACATTTGTTAAAAACAAAAGTGCAATAACTGCTGATTGGTTTGCAAGAACAAGTGATTGACACCTGGAAAGGCAAATGTTTACCAGCTGAATTTCATCAAAAGCTGTTGCAAAATTGGTGGGTGGAGCAGCAAAATGAAAACCATGGCATTACAAGCCCAGTTAATGAAATTTTTCTTCCATTTGGAGCTGTATATCTTTTTATTAAGGCAATATTTTTACATCTTTATTTTATTTATTTTTTATGTGGTGCTGAGGATCCAACCCAGTGCCTCGTATATGTGAAAGTGCTCCACTTCTGAGCTACAACCCCAGCCCTGGAGCTGTGTACCCTTATGAGACATCATCTTTCTTATCTACGACAGTCACTGATTCCAAGTGCTGAAATAAACTAAGAACCACAACTTCAGATAGCTGTATTACAGTATTGATGCAAGATTTTTTTAAAAATAAAGTATGTGTAATCACATTCTCTTGTGAAAAAATTATTAATATTTTAGTGAGCACCCAAATAGTTTTTTTTGTTCTACTGTCATGTATATCTAAAAAGAACAAATAAAAATTTGAAAAAAAAGTTCTAGGTTCACTTTCCAGCACAGAAAATTAAATAAATAAATAGATAGATAAATATTTTTTTAATATGAGCCTTATAAAAAATTTAAATTAAGGATGTGGCTCAGTGGGTAGAGCGCTTGCCTAGCATGTGTGAGGCATTGGGTTCGGTTCTCATCACCACATATAAGTAGATGAATAAAATAAAGTTCTACACATCTAAAAAGATATTTTTTAAAAAATTTAAATTATCAAGCTGGGCATATAGCTCAGTAGTAGAGCACTTGCATGGCATTATGACGATCCTGGGTTCAATCTCCAGCACTGAAATTTTTTTAAATTTTTTAAAAATGTTTTCACTTGGGCTGGGATTGTGGCTCAATGGTAGAGCGGTCACCTAGCACGGGTGGGACCCAGATTTGATCCTCAGCACCAAATAAAGATGAAGGCATTGTGTTGTGTCCATCTACACCTAAAAAATAAATATTAAAAAAATGTTTTCACTTAATTTTCATCTCATTTTTTTTAATTTAATTTTTAAATATTTTTTAGTTTTAGGTGGACACAATATCTTTATTTTGTTTTTATGTGGTGCTGAGAAATGAACCCAGTGCCTCATGCATGCTAGGCATGTGTGCTACCACTTGAGCCACAATCCCAGCCCTTAAAATTTAATTTTTATGCCAGGTGGATTGGTGCCCACCTATAATACCAGCAACTTATGAAGTGTAGGCAGGAGGATCACCAAGTTTGAATCTCAGCAATTTAGCAAGACCCTGTCTCAAAATAAAATGGGCTGGGAATGTAGCTCCATGGTAGAGCACCCTGGATTCATTTCCCAGTATCAAAAACAAAAATTTCTTTTTTGTGTGTGTATGCTTTGTAATGTACATAATAGTAGAGTGGTATACATACATTATTATTTTTTTTTTTTGGTGGGGATGGAGATTGAACCCAGGGGCTAGATGTATGCTAGGCAATGGCTTTACCACAAAGCTACAAACCCAGCCCTATGCACATGATTTTGAAATTATGAAACACTCAAATATTGAGAATACCTGCTATAAATATTTTTATTATAAGAACATACAATCAAAATAGTTGGGGGTAGCTGGGGTGTTCCTACAGACCCAGGTACTGGAGAAGCTAAGGTGGCAAGATCATGGGCAACATAGTGAAAAGACATCTAAAAAAAAAAAAATTAGGCCAGGTGCAGTGGCACACACCTGTAAACCCAGTAACTTAGGAGGCTGAGGCAGGAAGATTGCAAGTTCAAAGGCAGCCTCAGGAACTTAGCAAGATCCTGTCTCAAAATAAAACATAAAAAGGGCTGGGGTTGTGGCTTAGTGGTTGAGTTCAATCCCTGGTACCAAAAAAAAAAAAAGTTAGGAGACCATAACTTTAATATTCACTTCATAAATATTGTGTTTAACACAGTACTTGGCCCATAAGAAGTCCTCAGTGATTGAGTGTTGGCTTTTACAACATCCCCTGTATGAGTGATGCATTAGAGGCAATGTAATTAATTGGTTAAAAGCTCATGCCTATAATTCCAGTGAGTTTGAGGTGGGAGGATAGCAAGTTTAAAGCCAGCCTAGGCAATTTAGCTAGGACCTGTTTCAAAATAAAAGGTAAAAAGGGGGCTGGGGATGTGGCTCAAGCGGTAGCGCGCTCGCCTAGCTTGCGTGCAGCCCGGGTTCGATCCTCAGCAGCACCACATACCAACAAAGATGTTGTGTCCGCCGAGAACTAAGAAAAAATAAATAAATGTTAAAATTCTCTCTCTCTGTCCCCCTCTCTCTCTCACTCTCTCTTTAAAAAAAAAAAAAAAAAAAAAGGTAAAAAGGGCTGGGGGTGTAGTTCATTGGCAGAGCACTTCCCTAGCATGTGTGAGGCCCTGGGTTCAATCCCCAGCATACAAACAATAAAAACAAAAAAGCATCAGGCAAACTTGGATGGGTTCCTACCAGAGTGAACACAGCCAATTATCTTCAATAGGCCTCAGATTCTCATCAGTCTCTTAGGGTTGTAAAGACTAAGAGAGATAATACACTTTATTGGAAATAGCTTTATTGAGATATAGTTCCCATGCCATGTAATTAACCACTTTGAAGTATACATTTTGGTGGCTTTTAGTACATGAATGAGTTTGTGTAACCATTGCCACTTCCTAATTCCAGAACATTTTCAACACCCCAAAAGAAACCCATACCTTTCATCTGTCACTCTCCCCCATGCCTACCTTGACAGCCTTTTACCTATTTTCTGCCTTAATGGAGTTGCCTTTTCTGGACATTGAATGTAAATGGAATTGGAAGAGGTTTTTGTGTCTGGTTTCTTTCAGTTAGAATAATATTTGCAAGGTTCATCCAGGTTGTAGCATGTGTCAATACTTCATTTCTTTTCTTGTTATAGTTTGCAATGCTGGGGATCAAACCCAGGGCTTTGCATACTAGGCAAGTACTCTACCACTGAGCTACTTCCCTAGCTCTTCATTTCCTTCTATGGTCAAATACTATTACATCGTATGGCTATACTACATTTCATTTATCCATTCATGGATACTGATATTGTCATGTCATGATGGACATTTTCTCTGAATCTAATGCAATCTCAGGAGAACAGAATTCTATTGCTAAAACAGAATTCCTGAGACTGGATGATTGATAAAGAATAAAGGTTTACTTTGTCTCATGGTTCTGGAGGCTAGGAATTCCAAGCACATGATGAGGGCCTCATGCTGCTTCAGTTCATGGCAGAAAGTAAAAGGCAAGAGATACATGCAAAAGAGAAAAACAAGGGGTAGCCTTGCTTTATAACAACCCACTCTCAAAGCAACTCATGCAATCTCAGAAGAACAAGAGCTCATGCTGGGCACGGTGGCGCATGACTGTAATCCCAGCGGTTCAGGAGGCTGAGGCAGGAGGATTGTGAATTCAAAGCCAGCCTCAGCTGCCGAAGTCTGGCTTGGCACAAATCAGGAGCCACTTGTCAAAAAGAAACTAACTTTATTTTTAGAACTACAAACGCCAAACAAAACAGCTCCAGGGAAAAACCCTCAGAGCCCAACTGCCACCACCGGCTTCCACAAGCCTCTCTCTCCCACACCAGCCTTTTCCTCCCACAATCCTCCTCCTCTTGAGGCCGATTGGCTGGGTTGCGTGGGCAGAGCCAAAGAAGTCACCCAATGAGCAGCTCCGTGGAGGAGCCAATCAGCTAGATGTTGCTGGGGCAGCTGTGAGCCAATCATCAGCTGGCAGTCTGAAGGGCAGGGAAACAGCCCAATGAACATCACCGCAGAGGAGCCAATCAGCTAGATGTTGCTGGGGCAGTCTGAAGCTTGCTGGCAGCTGGAAGTTTGCTGGGGCCCCTTTGGCTGTGGCTCTCAACATCTCCCCCTCTCTGTTTAAACAACAAGCATGTGGCTTATGGACCGTGCCTGCCTTAGGTTGTCCAATACATATGGTCCTTACCCGTCTTCAGATGAGCTGACCTCAGGGCGTCAGCCTCCTGTCTTAGGTTGGTACCATTGTAATTGGATCTTACCCGTCATTGACTACCGGTCCAGTACAGCCACACCTGTTTGTTGTTTAAACAGAGAGGGGGAGATGTTGAGAGCCACAGCCAAAGGGGCCCCAGCAAACTTCCAGCTGCCAGCAAGCTTCAGACTGCCCCAGCAACATCTAGCTGATTGGCTCCTCTGCGGTGATGTTCATTGGGCTGTTTCCCTGCCCTTCAGACTGCCAGCTGATGATTGGCTCACAGCTGCCCCAGCAACATCTAGCTGATTGGCTCCTCCACGGAGCTGCTCATTGGGTGACTTCTTTGGCTCTGCCCACGCAACCCAGCCAATCGGCCTCAAGAGGAGGAGGATTGTGGGAGGAAAAGGCTGGTGTGGGAGAGAGAGGCTTGTGGAAGCCGGTGGTGGCAGTTGGGCTCTGAGGGTTTTTCCCTGGAGCTGTTTTGTTTGGCGTTTGTAGTTCTAAAAATAAAGTTAGTTTCTTTTTGACAAGTGGCTCCTGATTTGTGCCAAGCCAGACTTCGGCATTTGGTGGCTCGCACGGGGAGCAACTGAGGGTAAGTAAACTGCTCGCCCCTGAGGGCAGGGCGAGAGGATGGGGAGCCATTCTAAGATTCCTCTTTTGTTTTGCTTCATTTTTGTTTTAACTTGCCTGTCCCTGGAGATGAGTGAGAGGGAAGAAAAACCACTCACATCTGAGGAAAAACTATTTGCGTTTGAGGAACAGATAGGGAGAAAGGACGGATGCATATGTCAGGAGGATAGAAAGGCTGTTATAATGATTTTGTGTGGTTCCCTTTTTATTGGATTCTGTCTCGGTTTTGTTTGGCGTCATCTTGTTGGGTTGTATTATAGTAGAAATACGGGATCAGCAATTAGTAAAAAACAAACCGAAAGAGTGTTAAGTAAATTGTTAGAGGAAGGAAGCTTCCCAGTAAAACCAAGAGCAGTCAGGGCATACGTTGATGTAATACAAGAATATAGCCCATGGCTTTTTAAGGAGGAGTTGTTAGATATATCACAATGGAACCATCATGGTGAAGATTTAAAAAGAATAGAAAAGAACAACCCAGGGACTCTGCCAGTTGGCACATTGTCATTGTGGACCTTGGTATCTAGTTTGCTTAGTCCAAAGCCTTCAGTTCAGACAGAGGTAGAGGAAGAAGAAGACATATTGATTCAAGTAGAAGAGGAAGTCTCTCAAGTTAGTCAGACAGAGGAAAAGATTCAAGTAAAAGCTCGAGCTAGTCAGAAAGAGGAAAAGATTCAAGTAAAAGAGAAGGTCTTTCGAGATAGTGAGACAGAGGAAGGAAGTTTAGAGCAGAAAAATCTATCAGGGGAAAAGTTAAAACAGGTGACTGCTAATAAGACCCTTTTATTAGAGAGCGTAAGTGTCCAACCAACAGCACCGCCTCTACAGGAGACTGCTACTAACAGCATTCTATCACCAGAGGGCGTAAGTGTTCAACCAACAGCGCCACCTCTACAGGAGACTGCTACTAACAGCACTCTATCACCAGAGGGCATAAGTGTCCAATCAACAGCACCACCTCCATATGCTAAGAGACTCCCAACCCCCGCAGTTGATAGTTTGGATCCTGAGACAGGATCTCAAGTATGCCCTGTATTTGAGGTAGGAGGGCAGCGAACTTACCAGGGTTTAAATTTCAAATCAGTGAAGGAGCTAAAAGAGGCTGTAACAACCTATGGTCCTCAAGCACCCTTCACTGTAAGCTTGGTCGAATCCATTACCAACTTAAGCATGACGCCAGCAGATTGGGCTAGTTTGTGTAAAGCTGTGCTAAATGGAGGACAATACCTGTTATGGAAGGTTGCCAATGAGGAATTTTGCAAGGAGACGGCTAGTCGAAATGCAGCAGCTGGTTATCCTCAGAGAAATCTAGATATGTTGTTAGGAAAGGGACCTTATGAGGATCGGCAGCAACAACTTGCATATGATCCTGGTGTATATTTACAAATTGCTGTAGATGCAGTTAGGGCATGGAAGTCTTTACAAGAACCTGGAGGTTTACAAGGTCAATTATCTAAGATAATACAAGGAGCTAATGAACCTTACGCTGAATTTGTAGATAGGCTTATTCAAACAGCTACCAGAGTTTTTGGGAATACAGAACAAGCAATGCCATTTATAAAACAACTGGCTTATGACCAAGCGAATCGTTGGTGTAGAGATATCATTAGACCATGGAAACATGAAGATTTAAACACATATATTAAATTATGTAGAGACATTAATGAACAAGGGCAAATTGTGGCAGCTGCAGTAAAACAAGCTTTAGATGCCAGAGACATTAATGAACAAGGGCAAATTGTGGCAGCTGCAGTAAAACAGGCTTTAGATGCCAGAGACATTAATGAACAAGGGCAAATTGTGGCAGCTGCAGTAAAACAGGTTTTAGATGCCAGAGACATTAATGAACAAGGGCAAATTGTGGCAGCTGCAGTAAAACAGGCTTTAGATGCCAGGCCAAGAACATGCTACAATTGTCAACAAACAGGACATTTTAAAAGGAATTGCCCCATAGGAGGAGGGTTTAACAAAACTAGGTATCAAACAAGTAGAATACCGGGTATTTGCCCACGATGCCGTAGAGGGAGACATTGGGCTAATGAATGCCGTTCTCAAACCACCATAGAGGGTACTCCATTATATTGGGCTAATGAATACCGTCCTCAAACCACCATAGAGGGTACTCCATTATCAAAAAACGAACAAGGACAAGGTGTTTATCCACAATATCGTGGACAAAGGCATCGGGCTCCGTTGCCAAAAAATGGACAGGGGGCCCCAATGCTCCGGGGCCCCAAACCACAAATATACGGAGCACTGGAAGACCCCAGCAACCCCATCAGGGTAGTGCCCAGCACATCAGATCCCTCATCAGACAAACCAGAGGGAGCGCAGGGTTGGACATCTGCGCCTCCACCAAATCAGTACTAACTCCAGAGATGGGAGTTCAAATCATTCCCACAGGGGTAAAAGGACCTCTTCCCAAAGGAACAGTAGGCTTATTATTGGGACGCAGCTCTTCTACTCTAAAAGGACTTTTGATAAGTCCTGGGGTAATTGATTCCAATTATGAAGGTGAAATAAAAATTATAGCCAGTTCTCCAAAGGGTATATCAGTAATTTCACCAGGAGATAGAATAGCACAGTTACTAATAATACCAAGCCTACATGATAAATTTTCCAGTCATGTTGTAGAAAGAGGTTCCAAGGGATTAGGCTCCACAGGTGTAGATTGGGCTATGCTTTCTTTAAATTTAGATTCTCGCCCCATGCTAAAACTAAATATTCAAGGACATGAATTTAATGGGCTACTGGATACAGGTGCAGATCTTAGCATCATCTCTCGTCAAGAATGGCCAAAACATTGGCCATTACAACAAGCCACTCAATCACTTCGAGGCCTAGGAGTGGCGACTAATCCCGATAGAAGTGCAATGCTATTAGATTGGAAGGATCCTGAAGGATGTGAAGGAACTATACAGCCATATGTATTGGATCATCTTCCCGTAAATTTATGGGGACGAGATGTCTTAGATCAATTAGGTTTGACATTAACAAATAATATCAATCAAAATGCACCCACTATTATGGCTAGACAAGGTTTTAGGAAAGGAAAAAGATTAGAAAGACAAGAACAATGTATAGCAGCACCAATACAAATAGATCAAGGAACAGACAGACATGGGTTGGATTTTCACAAAGGGCCACTGAGACAATAAAAATTACATGGAAATCAGAAAGACCAGTATGGGTTCCTCAGTGGCCCTTGACTAAAGAAAAGACACAAGTAGCCCATGATCTGGTCAAACAACAATTAGCGGAAGGACATATACAACCTTCTGTATCTCCCCATAATACTCCCATTTTTGTCATCAAAAAGAAATCTGGTAAATGGAGATTACTGCAAGATTTAAGAGCCATTAACAATGAAATGGTCATTATGGGACCTGCTCAATCGGGGATTCCTCAATTGTCTGCTTTGCCAAAAACCTGGTATGTTTTAGTTATAGATATTAAAGATTGTTTTTTTTCAATTCCAATTCATCCTGAGGATAGTCCACGTTTTGCATTTACTATCCCTGCACTAAATCATGAAGGTCCTGATCAGAGATATGAATGGAGAGTACTCCCTCAAGGGATGGCTAACAGCCCAACTATGTGTCAAATTTATGTTAACAAAGTAATCCAGCCACTTAGAAATCAAAATCCTGAACTACAAATATTTCATTATATGGATGATGTATTATTAGCACACAAAGCTAAAAACACATTGCTAGAATGTTATGCCACACTTACAAACTTATTAAAAAATTATAATCTAGAGATAGCAATAGATAAAGTACAATTAAATTTTCCAATTAATTATTTAGGAGTTCTATTATCCTCAACCATGGTCCGTCCACCAAAAATTCAAATACGAGTAGATCAACTCAAATCACTTAATGACTTTCAAAAGTTATTAGGAGACATAAATTGGATAAGGCCTTATCTAGGTATTCCAACAGGAGAATTGGGACCTTTATTTGATATCCTAAAAGGGTCCATCAGATCCAAATTCACCCCGAATGTTAACGCCTGAAGCAAGAAAGGCATTAAAAATCATTGAAACATATATGGAAAATATGCATTTGGATAGAATTGATATAAGTTTGCCTTTATTATTTATTGTACTACCAACAAAAAATATTCCTACAGGAGTATTTTGGCAAGAAGGTCCATTATTATGGATACATTTATCTTATTCTCCTAACACTATTCTTACTAGATATCCTGAGGCTGTAGGACAATTAATACTCAAAGGAATAAAAACAGCAAAGGCAGTGTTTGGAATTTCTCCCCATAAAATTATTACTCCATATACTATGAATCAAATTGATGAATTAGCTAATGAGTTAAATACTTGGGCAATAATAATGTGCAAATCTAATGTTTCATTTGATAACCACTTACCATCTAATCCTTTATTGTCTTTTTGGTCATTGCATCCTGTAATTTTTCCAAAAATGACAAGAAAAACACCTATCATGAATGCTCCAAATATATTCACTGATGGGTCAAATAATGGTACAGCAGCAATAGTTACACCTGATCAAACTTTTACATTTTTAGAACTACAAACGCCAAACAAAACAGCTCCAGGGAAAAACCCTCAGAGCCCAACTGCCACCACCGGCTTCCACAAGCCTCTCTCTCCCACACCAGCCTTTTCCTCCCACAATCCTCCTCCTCTTGAGGCCGATTGGCTGGGTTGCGTGGGCAGAGCCAAAGAAGTCACCCAATGAGCAGCTCCGTGGAGGAGCCAATCAGCTAGATGTTGCTGGGGCAGCTGTGAGCCAATCATCAGCTGGCAGTCTGAAGGGCAGGGAAACAGCCCAATGAACATCACCGCAGAGGAGCCAATCAGCTAGATGTTGCTGGGGCAGTCTGAAGCTTGCTGGCAGCTGGAAGTTTGCTGGGGCCCCTTTGGCTGTGGCTCTCAACACTCAGCAACTTAGCAAGACCCTGTCTCTAAAGAATATATAAAAAAGGGATAGGGATATGGTTCAGTGGTTAAGCCCCCCTGGGTTCAATCCCTAGTACCAAAAAACAAAACAAACAAACAAACAAACAAAAAAGAAAATTAACCCAGTCCCTAGAGAAAGGCATTAATCCATTCATGAGGGTTCCACCTTCACGCCTCAGATACCTCCTATTACGCCTCACCTCTTGAATGCCATACCGAGGAAAGGTTCCAACACATGGATTTTTGTAAGACACATTCAAATCATAGCAATGGACATTGGATTGTTTCCCCCTTTTTGTGGTTATTGTGAATAGGGCTGCTGTGAACATTCATGTAGCATAATGTATATTTATTTAATGCTTGGCACAGGACCTCCCAGTCACTAAGTGCTCAGTAAGCACTCATTAGCCAGTGCTCTATTGGGCAATCTGGGACACCAGATGACTGAATGTCAAAAATGGAAGTCTGAAGGCACTGAGGACAACATTCACTGCACAATTTTTTTGAGAGCTGTCTTTGTCCCTTGCACCTATATGCATAAGGCAGCATGAAACGGAGGGTCTGATTTATCACTTTTGAGCCATCTGGCTCTGGGAAAGTCCCTTAATCTCTCACCCTTCATATAAATTGGATATAAATACTGTGGTCTCTACATACCTCACAGGTTCACTCTAGGATCAAAGAGAATTAAAAATGTGAAACAGCTGGGAGTGGTGGTATGTGTTTGTAGCCCCAACAGTGGAGTGGTTGAGAGAAGAGGATGGCTTGAGTTCAGCCTCAGCAACATTGTGAGATCCCACTACACCCCCAATACATGAAAGCACATTGAAAAGCATGAGAGTATTACTCTAAGCCTTACATATTACAGAAGCTGACTAACTCCTCTTATAATAGATAAATAAAATGAGGAACCACTTTGTACAGTTCACTATCTTCTCTCTTTCCAGATTGCTCACATTCTCTCCAACATGACATCTGGGCCTTCAAACCTCAATCCCTGGCACTAGTACCTCCTTCCACGTAGTTAATTAAGGGCCAGGGGTGAGCAGCCTGATTCAGGGTACAAGCCTCCATTCACAGCAAGGAAGGGCCTACCATGCCTCTTTCCTCCCAGGTTGAAACCTGCGTGATCTTTCTGATTTCCTCAATTGCTAATTGGTTAGAGCGCCCTCGTGTGTCTGCACATGATACTACATTTGGCCTTTTCCAGGATGTGGCATTATTTTTTTTAATCATCTTATTTCTATTTTTTATTTGTTTTTATTAGTTATACATGACAGTAGCATGTATTTTGACATCTTATACATACATGGATGATAAATTCTCATTCTTCTGGTTGTACACAATGTAGAATTACATTGGTCATATATTCAATATATTCCATATATTCCACATAGGAATTCTTTTAATCCAAGAATCAATCAAATGTGAAATGGAAAAAAATTTTGATCACACTCAGGGCTCAGGCTTGACCAATGGGTTCTAGTCCATCAGTTTCAGCCTGAGTCTTAGGCAAGTTCCTGATTCCACTCAGCTCTGAAGATTTCTTTCTGTTCCCTGCCCACCTCATCCTCAGTCATTTTGAGAAGCTCTGGTCACATGGTTCACATATGTGTCTAAGTGGTTCTACCACCTTCCACTATTCTGAGTTACCCAGCTCTCAAAGTGATATAATTTTTTTCCTAGTGGTTATATCAGACCTGACTGAAAGACTGAGGAACAAAGTAATTCTGAAGTACTAGGAAAGAATTTGTGAAGTGTCTACTATATGATTTGGTCCATAGTTTAAGGAAAAGGTATTCAATATTAGATCTCCTCTCAAATAGGAACCTCAAGGATGTTCCCTGAAGATTATGAAAACCTGACAGATTTACTTCCCATTTTCCATACATCTTTCTCTTGCGAATTGGGCACTCATGGATTTTTCTGAGTCCATAAACCCACTGGCAAACTCCATTAGCAGACCGGGATACACAAGCCTTTGGCTTTGCCCTAGGGGCAGGTACCTGAGAACTTGCATGTAAATTAAATTTTTTAAGATCAATTATAATTCCCCACTGACTTCCAATAATATTTCTAAACTGCTGTCTCTATCAAGATTGATTTCCGATGTACACTTAACACTTCAGCTTTAAGTTTCTGTGTCTGGGCCATCTCTTTGACTTTGGGAAACCGAACATCAATGAAACATTAAGATCTCTTTTAGTTCTTTTTTTTTTTGCGGGGGGTGGGTACTGGGGACTGAACTCAGGGGCACTCAACCACTGAGCCACATCCCCAGCCCTATTTTGTATTTTATTTAGAGACAGGGTCTCACTCAGTTGCTTAGCACCTCATCTGTGCCGAGGCTGGCTTTGAACCTGTGATCCTCCCGTCTCAGCCTCCAGAGCCGCTGGAATTACAGGCATGCGCCACCATGCTCGGCCAAGATCTCTTTTAGTTCTAATAGTCCAGGATCTGTAAATAAACCCATAAAGGCATTAGAGAGGATGCTACTTGGACAAAACACCAGGTACTACCATCTGCAATGTATATCTAACTTTTTGGGAGGTCATTTCTGCATTCCCCCTGAACCCCTGGTACTGGGGATTAATTCCAGAGGTGCTCTACCACTGAGCTACATCTCCAATCCTTTGAATTTTTTGAGACAGGGCCTCACTAAGTTGTTCAGGCTGGCCTTAAACTTGGGTTCCTCCTGCTTCAGACTCCCAAGTAACTGGGATTATTGGTGTGCAACACCAAATAAATGTCATTTCCAAGATTTTGAAGTGTGTCACTTCACTCCCTTGGAAGATTAGCAGACTGGAGGAGTAGTTCAGTGGTAGAGTACTTGCCTAGCATGTGCAGGTCCCTATGTTTGACACCTAGTACCACACACACACACACAAACACACAATGATGATAATGGGTAGCAGATACTTCAGGTAGCTGGCATCTGAGTTGTAAGTGGGTTCTATTTTCACTCCCTTTATCTCACTCCCTGACATCAAATTCCAGAGCCCCTCTCTATTGCAATAGAGATGGATGCTGGGGTGCTCAGGAACAGTGTATCCAACTGGTATCCTGAGGTAGAAAGTACTTGCTAAGTAAAATGAAATGAGTTTCTAGGGAGGCACTGTGGCTTTGGTCTCAAAAGAGTTAAGCGAGGGCACACGTGTCATGGGGACTGGCTGCCTTTACAGTCTTTGAATTGGAACCAGAGATATTATTAGTGCTGATAGGAAAGGAATTGCCTGCTTAGTGGTGAGGAAAATTAATAGTCCAAGCATTCTTCCGTGCTGCATTCTCCATGTTGGCATTTTGATTTAAAAAAAATATTGCTGCAGCTGTTTGCATATTCTGGAAGTATGTGTGCATGTGTGTGGTTTGGTGTTTACAGTTTTGGGTTTGTGAAGGGGAGTTCCCAGAGCAACGGAAGTAGCTGCTTGTCAGTTAGGGCTCATTTTGAAAATGAAAGCCTGAAAGTTTGGGGCCCATTCTGGGCCTGGTCTCTGAGGAGTCAGCAAAGACCAGGAGGTGGCTTTGGTCAGATAGCCCAAGGAAGAACCCACTTAATCACTATTTTCTAAAAAAATTTTTTAGTTGTTGATGGACCATTAATTTATTCATTTATATATGGTGCTGAGAATCGAATTCAGTGCCTCACAGGTGCTAAGTGCTCTACCACTAACCCACAACCCCAGCCCTAATCACTATTTTTTAAAAAGTTTTATGAATTGACCAAATCTGAGTTGCTTTTAGTATCCTGCAGAGTCAGTTTGAGGCAGGGATATGGGAGTGGGCATGGAGACTCTGGCTGTGGATGCATCTTTCCAACACACACATACACGTACCACATTTTCCCAGACTGTCAAATCATAACAAGGTAAAAATTTCTTACTAGGTGTACAAGGATAATATGATATACTCACCAAAGTTTATAGTTTAATTGACATGTCAGAAGAGCAAGAGGAGAGAAATATAAAACAAGGCCAGCTATGCTGGGTGCCAAAGGAGTAGTTGAAACAGACAGTTGGGGAACAAGAGCATCACTCTGGGCCAGGGTAAACAGAGTCCGCCTGGAGAAGGCAGACACTGAGGCTGACCTTGAAAGACAGAGAACTTCACTAGAGGGAAGCTATGAGGGAGAGAGTTCCTGGTAGAGAAGAGCAAGTAGAAGATCAGCTCAAGTTGGGGCAAACTCATCCATTTGGCTGGAATTTGGGGCTTGCATGGGTGATTTCCAGTTGATAAACCTGGCTTGAATGCCAGTTCCTCTGTGCCAGAACAAAAGCTACTGTGTCACCTAGACTTGCTCTGCCACTTCCTGCTGGGTGACCTTGACTAAGTGGTCTAACCTCTTTGCAAACTGGGGATAGTAATGATATTTAGTTCCTAAGGTCATTAGGAGGATTAAGAGTTACCATATATAAAGCATCTAGCACAGTGTTTGGCACATGGTCAATGTTCAAAATGAATTACAAATGTATAAGCTGTCAGAAAGGTATTTAGAGCCCAGATATTTGAGGATCAAGGAGGAAAGCCTCTGACACCATCATTGGTGCCACTATTAGGCCCAGTTGGAGTGGGCTGCCTTGGTGAGAACTCCCACCCCATCTAGTCTAGACTGCTGGAATAGTCTTCTCGCTTCTTGCCTCTGCCTTTCCCAGAATCATCTTTATAACGCAACCTTAATCATAACTATGCCCTTCCTGGCTCAAGAGCCTTCTATGGACCCCTATTGCTCACAGACTGAACTCCTTACCATGGTAGGGTACAGAAGGCAAGAACTATCATTATTTGGGGGAAGGGAAGAATAAAGAGGAGGCTGGTATTATGAGCAAGATCAGGGTTGGGGTACAATTCCGCGGTATTGGGGAGGGGCGTTAAATATCCTTCTTTTTCAAAAGCCCGAGGCTCTGAATTTGCAGAAATAGTCCCTCGGGAAAGAGCAGGAGGCATCTCTGAAGAGGGTGGGGCGTTCCCGTGGCGCTGGTTAGGATTCACCTGTAGCTGCTTCTTCGAGCCAATCTGAGAGTTAATGAGAGAGGAGTGGGGAAGAAGGCTGAGAGTGGAGCAGGAAGCCGCGGGGCGGCAGGGGAATACCCCTTCTCAGTTCCCTGGAAAGTCTTCTCTGAAGTCTCCGCAGGAATTCTAAGGCAGCGCCCATTTCTACGGAGAGGATCAAGGTCACGTAAAGGCAGGGTAGACGAACCCGAGTCACATGGGGCGACCAGACAGCCTCCCTGAATGCTAGGCGCAGGACAAAGGCGGCTCAGGAACAAAGTTCAGGGAGATTCCTGGAGAGATAAGAGGGAAGGGCGATAGAAGGGGGTGGGAAGCCAGCGCCCTGGAGCTCAAAGATCTCGCTCTCCGAGGCCTTGTCTGGCGGCGAGCTCAGCCCGCCAGGGAGGAGGCGCACTAGAACCTCTCCTCCAGCAGCTGTCGGGATGCTCTGAACTCCGGCTACGAGGGCCGCAGGCTGCCTCCCACCCCGCCCACGCGCCTGCCCTCCGCTGCCCGCGCAGTGCCGGAGGCGGGGCTGCGGAGCTCACCTGGCTGTTTGGGGCGGGGCCGCCTGTGCCCCAGGGATTCGGAGGTGGCTGTTACCCAGGGCGTCGGAGCCCGGGTTGCCTAGAGGACCAGCTGGCCCGCCCACCCCCGGCGCCCCTCACCGCCCACGCGGGGGCCTTTCCGAGCTTACTCCCTCCCTCCTTCCCTCCTCCTCCCCTCCTTTGCTCCCTCCCTCTGAGCCCAATTGCTCAAGCCGCTTCCTTCCCCACCGCCAGCGCCAGTTCCTCTCCCGGTGGGGCCCGGGAAGGGCAACGAACGCTAGACGCCGGAACGGCCGCGGCAGCAGCTGTAAGACCATGGCCCAGCCCCGAGGGGTCGTGAGCCCGGCGCCCAAGGCCTCTCGCACGCGGACCGGGCAGAACCCGAGGGGCGCCCCGCAGCCCCGCCCCTCGAGAGTGGACCTCAGCAGCCTGGACAGGTACCGGGGCAACGCCGCCGTCGCCGCCGCCTCCCGGGAGTCCCCTTCCCACAGCTCGCTGATGCTCTCCGGAGCGGGCTCCGGGCGCAGGCGGGGAGCTCTGCGGGAGCTGCTGGGGTTGCAGGGGGCGGCTCCCGCAGGGTGGCTGTCCGAAGAGCGCACCGAGGAGCCGATCACCGGCGCGCCCGGAGGGCCAAGCGGGCCGAACGGCAGCGGACTGTGCCTGGAACCGCGGGAGCACGCGTGGATTCTGGCGGCCGCCGAGGGCCGTTTTGAGGTGCTTCAGGAACTGCTGGAGGCTGAGCCTGGGCTCCTGTTGCGAGGCGACCCGATCACGGGGTACACCGTGCTGCACTGGCTGGCCAAGCACGGGCGCCACGAGGAGCTCATTCTGGTGCATGATTTCGCCCAGCGCCGGGGACTGCCACTCGACGTGAGCGTCCCGGGCAGCGGCGGCCTGACGCCCCTCCACCTGGCGGCTCTGCAGGGCCACGACATGGTCATCAAAGTGCTGGTGGGCGCCCTGGGCGCTGACCCCACTCGCCGAGACCACAGTGGCCACCGGGCTTGCCACTACCTGCCGTCCAACGCACCCCTGAGGCTGCGTGAGCTGTCGGGAGCGGAGGATTGGGAGACCGCGCGCAGCAGCGAGCGCAGCAACGCCAACAACAACAGCAGCGGCAGCGGTGGCGCTGTGTGGACGCTGAGACGGACCCCCAGCGCAACGAGCGCGACAACCACCGAGACAAAAACGCGAGCCGCGGCTCCTCGGGCCAAAGAGAAGGACACTGCGGGCAGCCGGGTGGCACAAATCCAGGGCCTTTTCCGTCACCTATTCCCCTTCTTCCAAGATCGTTGAGGACGATGGAGACAAGAGTGCTTGGAGGCGCCGCGACGCTATGGGGAGGCCTCTATCCTTGGTTGTCCCAGGTCCCACTGAAGGAGAAGCGCCCCTGTACACAGCGTGGACCTGCAAGGGGCAGACCCCCTCTGGGCCCAACTCAGGTACCTGCCCCAGGTTTGCTGCAGCCACTGGCCAGAGGCACCCAGGGCCTAGGGCAACCCCTAACTGAGAGAGAGCCGAGGACCAAGTGGGCTACCGGACTGATTTAGGAACAAGGAGCGTGGTCCCGTTTGGGAGAGGGAAAGTTAAGCTTTCCAGTAGCCACGCTGGGCAGGCGGAAGCGCTGTTTATTAAGAAACATTCACTAGAAAAATGAGTTAAGATTGCAAACCATTGATGCAGAGGAAAGCCTAACTGCCTGTTTAACTCTGCCATTAATGAATCTCGTTGTGCGGGTAGAGGCGGTCTCTGGCTCTTGAGACTACCCAGGCCTTACTGGTACCTGTTTCAGTGTATCACGGATGACTTCTTAAGCATATTAAAGTGGAATGTTTTTTCCTTTCACATGACAAAGCTGTCCTTTGACTTTGTTTTCCTTTATTAACCACAGTGGATGGGGAGTGCATATGTTTGCAAGGAAGAGGTGGTCAACCCACAGCCACAAGCTACTGATCCAAGGGCAGGCTCTGGGTCTCACTCTCAGAGCATATTGTCAGAGCTGTGCACCAAAGGGACTACCTCTGTCTTGGCTCTGATGAGAAATACAGTCACCTGTGTCCTGAGTTGTCTTCAGGTCTGGCCTGGTGTGCAAGTCTCACCCTAGTGGACTTGTCATGTCTAGATGGTAAAAAGGAAAAGTCTACAAATTTCTGATATTTCATATGAGTCATGTAATTTACTTGACTTGTGCCCTCCAATGAGCCACACCCACTGGCACTATTTTCCCCCAAGATAAGGCTTTCCTCGCCCACGTCTTTAAAAAATCAAGTTTAATACACAAGTTGTAGTTTAGAAAATTGCTCCCATTCAGAAATAGCATGAATTAAACAGAACACCAGAGAGATGACTCAGCCTGAAAGGAGGGAAAAGCAGTTGGTGACTGGAGAGCCATGCTGCCTTACAGAACAGTGCATTTTAAAAATAGCACTGTGCCTCTGGGGGCTTGGGGAATCCTTACAATGGACTGTTACCCTCTCTCTCAGTCCTCGAACATCAGGAGAAACAGCTATTACAGAATAACCCAGAAACACCATGCTGATCCAGGTTTCCACCTCTTTCTGATGGGTCTGTTTGCCCCCTCTGTGCTGGAAACTTCCTTGCCTTTCTTTAATATCTCATTAGATTTTTTGCACAGAATGATCCAAACCCTTTCTATTGCTGTTTTCAACCTGCCCTGTGGCTCTAGAAACTACACCTTAAACATATTTACACAGGGTAATAGAGCATTTCTTTTTTATTTTTTGAAATAATTTTTTCTCTGATGGTTGAAGTGGGGATGGTGAGCAGTTCCCAGATTCTGGCATTTGGCATTGGCATTGACATTGATATTAGCCCCCTCCACCCCTATGACCATTTTGTAAGTGCTAACTGGCTGATGCAGGACTTTGCTTTCTGCTGCACCACCTCCCCCCTTGACAGCTGCCAAGGTGGGTTGGGCTCAATGAAGGCTGTCAGGCAGGGCCTTCCTGCCACATGGCTGAGTCCTCAGGCTCCTGGCTTGGAAGGAAGATTGGTGTGTGCTGAGCATTTAAAGGACACTTAACAACAGTCATCCCCTCTTTATAGGAAAAGTCTGAAGCTAAACATCTTAACTTGGGCTGGAGTTGTGGCTCAGTGGTAGAGCGCTTATCTAGCATGCACCAGGCACTGGGTTCGATCCTCAGCACCACATAAATGTAAAATAAAGATATTGTGTCCACCTAAAAAATACTTGGGAATAAGTATTAAAAAAAATTAACTCTTAGCAGATTTGGGGACCTGAGACAAGTATCCACCCAGCTCTTTCCAAAATGAAAACCAAGTCAGCTGGAAGATTCAAGAGTGGCTTTCGATATTTTTTTTTCCTGTAGTCAGCTATTTTTCCCCACAGATTTTTCTCACCATGTGATATGGCCTAGCCTACCTCCTCCATGTAAAATTGAGGTTTGGCTGCAGGGGACAAACTCCCATGCTGAAAACGCTCTGTGCCTAACATCAAGCCATTGGCATTTCTGGTATGCTTTTCAAGGCAAGACTGGTATGCTTATCCCAAGAGAAAGAACAAATTCCCTGAGAAACGTCTTTCTAGGGGAGTAAAGCAGAGTTAAGCAGATGATACAAAAGTACATTCTAGTGGCAGACAAGAAAAGGAAACAGAAGCTGGACTGTGAGATGAGCATGAAGGTTGGGGGAAGGGGGTGCTGAGGGAGCATTGAAGCAGGGCCTGAGCCAACCAGAAGTTCAGGAAAGCAGGGGAAGGTCAGGCCAGATCTGAAGTGCCAGGGGTGAGTGGGAGCTGGCCAGTGGATATAACAAGAGCCAGGAATTGTAAGTCAGCCGGTTTGGCAGGAGGATGGGATCCGGGGAGTGGTGAATGGCAAGACTGGAAAAGTGGATAGGGTCCAGATCACCAAGGGTCTTGAAGGCTATGCTAAAGAGGGAAATCGGATTTTAACCAAAAGGTAGCTGGCAGTCATGGAAGTTTCTAAGCAGAAGAGTAACATGAGGCTTTGGGAAATCACCCTAGCAGTCACATGGAAGATGGAAGTGCTGAGGGAGAAAACTGGGTGCAAATGCATCACAAGCCATGAATTTCTGGAGCATCACTTCAAGAAAAGTCATGCTTTGGTCTGAGACCCATATAAGGGCAATACCATTATGCTTTTCTTTCTCTTTCCTCCAAAGCCTGTGCTCTAATGAAGCTTACCTAGAAGCCCTGTGTGTAAAACTGACAGTGTGGAGCTCCCCAGGTTGAAGGTAGGCTGAGATCTCCTCTTCCCACCTGCTACCTCTATTTTTAGGGGCAGGGTACTGGGGATTGAACCCAGATGCCCTTTACCACTGAGCCACATCCCCAGCCATTTTTTTTTTGAGACAGGGTCTTTCTAAATTGCCAAGGCTGGCCTCAAACTTGCCCTCCTGCCTCAACCTCCTGATTCACTGGGATTACAGGCATATGCCATTGTGCCCAGTTCCCTTTTTTAATTTTGAGACAGTGAAATGCCACCTTTTTAAAACACAAAGATTTTGTTTTGTATAAAGCATTGCCATTCAGAGATTCCTAGATTACAGGACTGGGGATATAGCTCAGTTGATAAGAGTGCTTGCCTTGCATGCACAAAGCCCTCGGTTCAATCCCCAGACCACACACACACAAAAAGGATTCCTAGATTACATGCAAAATATATGTGCATGCATATTGCATGTACCTCACACTAGTGGCATGGAACTGTTTCAACATCAGTCTTTTTTTTTGTTGTTGTTTTGGTACCACAGATTGAACCCAGGGGTGCTCAATCACTGAACCACATCCCTAGCCCTTTTTATTTTTTATTTTGAGACAAGATCTCACTAAGTTTCTTGCTGAGGCTGGCTTTGAAATTGGGATCCTCCTGTCTCAGCCTCCTGAGCTGCTAGGAGCCACTGGAGATTACAGGTGTTTCTCACCACACCTGGCCCCTATATCTATCTTATAGAGACAGACCACAGTGCCCCTAGAGCAAAATTTAAAACCATTGGTATAGTGGGAAGCAGCCTATCCTGGGTTCAAATCCTGACTCTACATTAGTGACCTTGAGTAAAGTATTCACCTCTCCAAGTTGTAGATTCATCATCTATAAAATGGGAACAATACAATCTCCCTTGCAAGGATGTTTAGAGAATTCGAGATCCTGTATGTAGAATATATTCACGTTGAGTGACACACAGAGAATAGGAGATAACAGATGTTTGAAGGAATTAAAAGGGGCTTACCAGGTGTTTGTGGTAAAGCTATTTTATCTGCTAGGGTAGCCCATGATGGATCTTGTGGTTGACCTGCATCTTTAAAAATGGGCTCACATTTATTCCAAGTTCTTTTCCACCAGTGATGGAGAAATGGCTGTTTCTCTGCTGATGTTCTTCACAACCTATAGACTTTTACTTTATTTTTTGTGGTGCTGGGGATGGAACCCAGAGCATGCAAAGTATACATTCTACCACTGAGCTACCCCCTGCCCCATTATAAACTTTTACTTTGGACATAATTGTAATAAGTTGACTTACCTTGTTCTCCACTCACAGAAATAAAAGCAGCAACTTAAGAAATGACCACCAAGTACTAAATATATTATATATATATATATATATATATATATATATATATATTTTTTTTTGCACCAGGGATTGAACTCAGGGGCACTCAACCACTGAGCCACATCCCCAGCTCTATTTTCTGTTTTATTTAAAGACAGGGTCTCACTGAGTTGCTTAGCAACTCACTGTTGATGAGGCTGGCTTTGAACGCAGGATCCTCCTGCTTCAGCCTGTCGAGCCACTGCACCCAGCTAATATGTTAGATCTTGTTTCTAGTAAAGTCATAAGTTGGAGTCAGAGCTAAACCTGAAATTCTCTGAAGATGATAAAATCATACAATCCCTTAAACTTCTCATTCTATCTATAGAAATGCCCCTGACATAGCTAACATACCATATATTCCACACCCAACCTCCCTGTCTTCCCCATTCCCATTCATTTTAAGAAAGAAGCATGCCTGTCCTCTTTCAAGATTTAATTCGTGGAGTTGGTTGCAACTATAGTCCAGCTATTCAGGAGGCTGAGGCAGGAGGATCATGAGCCCAAGAGCTTAAGACGATCTTGGGCAACATCGTGAGACCCTGTTTATAAATTTTTTTTAAAAAAGGCACATGCCAGGCACACACCTGTATTCCAGTGACTTAGGAAGCTGAAGCAGAAGGATTGAAAATTTGAGGCCAGGGGCTGGGACTGTGGCTGTGTGGTACAGGTAGAGTGTTCGCCTAGCATGTGTGAGACCCTGGGTTTGATCCTCAGCACCATATAAAAATAAATAAAATAAAGGTATTGTGTCCAACTACAACTGAAATAATATATATATATATATAAAAGAAAATTCGAGGCCAGCCTCAGCAACTTAGTGAGAACCTGTCTCAAAATGAAAAAAAGGGCTAGGGATATAGCTCAGTGGTAAAGCAACTCTGAGTCAAATCCCGGTACCTAAATAAATGAAATAAAAAAGAAAAAAGAAAAACAAAACATTTAACTGAAGTTTTCAATCTCCTCTCCTCCCATGGTTTACTGCCATGAATTGTCCCTTCCCTTGTATCTTCAAATTCATCCTCAGTGTCATTCACTTTAAATGACAAACAGGTGAAAACCTCTCCCATCATTCTGGCCCAACATGTGACTCGCTCTTTTGTCTTCATAGCCAAGTCTTTCTAAAGGGAGATCTCCTCCTCACTGTCTTTATTTCCTTACCTCTGATCCACTCAACTTTCTGCAATCTGGTTTCTGCCTTCATGTGGCGAGGGGGCAAAATTGCGACGTATGCAGTCGAGGGGAGAAATAAAGAATGTCCACGCGCTTTTACCCCTTTCAATGCTTTATTCATTCAAATTACTCAATATAGT
Source organism: Ictidomys tridecemlineatus (assembly GCF_052094955.1). NCBI lineage: Eukaryota > Metazoa > Chordata > Mammalia > Rodentia > Sciuridae > Ictidomys > Ictidomys tridecemlineatus. The sequence goes on along the minus strand of NC_135493.1, from coordinate 30,122,598 downwards.
TTCACTCTATAGGTTCTTAGTCAAGAAAATGACAATCCTTAATGCTAGGCACTGCAATAGACATCATCAATTCACAGCAAACAATTCTAGATTAATTCCGAGCACTGCAAACACACTTAATCATGATAGGCTAATGACAGACATTCCCTTTGCATGCTAAGTTCAAAAGTCTTAAGCCTTAGGCTTTAAGTCCAGTAGATGCATATCACTGAGACCAAGGTGATCAGGTCTGGAACCAAGACAGGCTTCTCCTGGTGTGGAGTGGATGAACCCGTTGACGAGAGGGTCATAGGGAGAAATTGCAGCTCTCACCAAGGTCCAGACGAGGCGGTAGAGTTTGAGAGTGGTGAGGATCACGCAGAGGCTCAGGAAACAATCACAAGTGATGGGATGTCAGGTCCTCATCAGGCTCTCCACCTAGAGTGCACCCTTGTTTTGGCTGGCTGAATTTCTGTTCATTTGCTCTATTATTTATACTATGCTTTGGGGCTTTTGACCCCACCTTTCAATCCTTATCTGCTACCATCAGACTTCTCAGTGACATCATTTACCCTGGGGTCAGAATCATCTGGTCCGGTGGTCTCCACCCTGATCTTCTCACCTTTCCTTCTTATCAGGTGAGGGACTTCACTCTGTTTATCAGGGTGAGCCTTGTTTGAAGTCATACTGAAGGGATCTGTGGGTGTGCCTGATGAGACTGCAGGTTTCAAACTGGAGGGTTTTTTTTTATTCTTTTTTTATTATTATTAGTTGTTCAAAACATTACAAAGCTCTTGAAATATCATATTTCAAAATGGAGTTTTTAAAATGGAGTTGCTTAGGCTCAGGCCTAAGGCCAACACTTCATCATCCCACAGTAATTGGTTCTGGGCAGGTCTTCCATGAGGACCTTCTGTCATAGTCTATTTCTGCTGCTACAGTACATTAGAATGTGTGATTTTATACAGAGCACAAATGTATTGATCACAGTTCTGGAGACTGGGAAGTCCAAGATCAAGGCACCAGCAGCCTTAGTTGGTGTCTGGTGAGGACTCAGTCCTCATTTGTGGTGCCTTCCCTATGTTTTCTCATGGTGGAAGAGGTGGAAGGAGCTAGCAAATTTTGGAAGCCTCTTTTATAAGGGCATCGATCCTATTCATGAGCACAGAGCCCTCATGACTTGACCATTTCCCAAAGGCTCCTCTGTTCTGTTATATTCTATTCCCCTCTCCTCCTTCCTCTTCTTCCTCCTTTTTCCCTCCCACCTGCTCTCTCCTATACTGGGGATTGAACCTAGGGGTGCTGTACCACTGAGTTACATCCCTAGACCTTTTAATTTTATTTTGAGACAGGGTCTCACTAAGTTCTCTTTGTTGGTAGTGATGGTCCTAATTCCTGATAAATCACATAGCCCTGTAGGAGATAAACTCACATTCTCTCATCAAAAATATAGAAACCTGGGCCAAGGCTACAACTCAGTGGTAGATTACTTGCCTATCATGTACAAGGCCCTGGATTCAATCCTCAACAGCACATACACAAAAAAATAGAAACCACTTTAAAAGAATGTGTTTACTGCCATATGCAGTGTCACAAGCCTGCAATCCCAGTAACTTGGGAGGGTGAGGCAGGAGGATTGCAAGTTTGAGGCCAGCAACTTAATGAGACCCTGTCTCAAAATTTAAAAAATAAAAAGGACTGGGGATGTGGCTCAGTGGAAAAGTGCCCCTGATTCAATTCTCAGTCCACCCCCCCTAAAAAAGTATGTTCAACTTCCTGTCCTCAAGCCTGTGAACTCGCTTGCATGTGCATTCACTTTTTCCTCCTGCACTCCTGTTATTTGCTTACCATGTTGCCTGGCATGTAATATATTTATGTGTCACCAATTAAGCAAGGTTACCATGCACCAGGCAAAATGGTAAGCATATTATGTGCATTATCGCCTTTAATCAGCAGACTGAATTTATGAAGTAGGTACTCATAATGTCACTGGCTTATAGTTAAGGAAACCAAGATTCAAGAAGAGTGAGTTGCTCCAAGGTTTCATAGCTTGAAGGTGATAGAACCAAGTTTTAGTCAGTCTGAGTCCAAACTCTCAAACTGCTAGGCTCTCCTCCTCTACAAGACAAAGCCCTAGTCCAATCCTCTGACTCATGCTTCCCACCCTTCAGTACTTCCATCCTATTGATCTCTTTGTCTTCAGGTTTCTCTTTTGTGTCCTTCATGCCATTATAAACAATGTAAACAAACTGTCACTTCCAAGTCAAAACAAAACTCCTCCCCTAACCCCACCGCCACCTCCAGTTCATTCCTTTTGTTTCTTTCTCTACCCCACCCCCTTTCTTTTTCTCTTTTTTTGGTATTGGGGATTGAACCCAGTGGCACTTAACCACTGAGCCACATCACCAGCCCTTTTTATTTTTAAAATTTTATTTAGAGACAAGGTCTCACTGAGTTGCTTAGTGCTCCCCTTTTGCTGAGGCTGTCTTTGAATTCACAATCCTCCTTTCTCAGCCTCCTAAGCCTCTGGGATTACAGGTGTGCACCACCACACCCAGCTCCAGTTCTTTCTTCACAACTTGCACATACATATACCCAACTGTCTGTTGGATATCTAGATGTTTTACAGCCATCACAAACTTAATGAATCAACTTGAACTCTTTATTTTGGTACAGGGGATTGAACCCAGAAGCACTCTATCACTCATTTCCAGCCCTTTTTTAAGACAGACTCTCACTAAATTGATGATCCTGGCCTCAAACTTGTGATCTTTCTGCCAGACTCCTGAGTGCACAGGGGTGCACCATGGCCATAATTGAACTCTTGATGCACCCATACTGACCCCAAATACCTTATCTTCTCATGGACTTTCCCTGTTCATAAGTAACACTACCAACTGCAATGTTGCACAAGCCAACACCTGAGTATCATTATTGCCACTTCTTTGCCTTCTCCCCTACAGTCAATCACAAACCTGGTTGATCCTACTAAGTCTCTCTTATCTGTCCATCTCACTCCATTTCTACTGCCTCTGTCCCATTTCTGGTCACTAGCTATGTCCTCCCATCTGAACTACAAGCCACAGCCCCAAATGAGTCTCTACTCTAAGCCTATCCAATCCTATGTCTGGACTGTATTTTTTTTTAAGAGAGAACGAGAGAGATAGAAAGATAGAGAATTTTTAATATTTATTTTTTAGTTTTCAGCGGACACAACATCTTTATTTGTATGTGGTGTTGAGGATCAAACCCGGGCCGTACGCATGCCAGGCGAGCGCGCTACCGCTTGAGCCACATCCACAGCCCTGGACTGTTCTCATACTAATCTTGATGATTTATTTTTTTCCTCATAGTTCTTGCTTATTACTTTACAATTTTATTTTATTTTAGATACTGGAGACTGAACCCTGGGGTACTTTACCACTGAGCAACATCCCTAACCCTTTCGATTTTTTTTTTTTCATTTTGACAGGATCTCATTAAATTGATTAGGGCTTCACCAAATTGCTAAGGCTGACCTTGAACTTGCAATCTTCCTGTCTCAGCCTCCTGAGTCCCTGGAATTAGAGGCTTGTACCACAGCACCTGGCTGCAATTTTATTTTACATTTTACTTCACACATAATAATTGTACATATTAATGGCACAGAGAGTGATATTTTGACATAGGTATACAATGTGTAATGACCAAATCAGTACAATTAGCATATCCATCACCTCAAATATTTCTCCAAGCTCTCCCCTCAAGGATTTTTGGAACCCAAATGTGATAGGCCACTCTTTGAACTCTATTTAATGTTTTTCTTGACCTCAAGGTAGAATTCAAGCTCCCTCTCAAAGCTTGGAGGCTTTCTGGGACCTGGCCACTCATTGCCTGTCCAGACTCACCCCTCATCACTACTTCCTCTTGGTATCTCCTCCCCTACCCCTGAATATATCTCTTTTCTAGAATCATGCCACACAGTGACTTTCAGTTCCCCAGTCTCCTGGTTTTCTCTTGCCTGGGCCTTCTTACAATCTATTTCTTTTGCTTAAGACATGAATACTCCACACTCCACTCTGCAGTCCTGCGCCCCCCCCCCCCAATCTAACTCTTCTGCAGCATTCAGGCTCTACTTGCTCTTCTGCAGCTCTTACCATGTTCGGGACAGTTTCCCAAGTACCTAGTGGCCTCCTTGGCATAGCACTCAGCATTAGGGGCTGGAACTGTCTGGCCTCCCCTGTACCTCCTAGTAGACTGTGAGCCACAAAAACATGGGCCTATCAGCATGGCTCACTGCTACAGCCCAGCACCCAGCATTGTGTTTGCCTCATCATCTGTGATGGGGGTTCATGTAACAAGTGGGAACTGGACCTTGAATTTAAATCTGCAGGCTTTCTGATAAAACTATTAGTTGTTGTGTGGGGTTTTTTTTGTAGCTTATTTGCATTCCATGCCCACGCCCTCTCCCTTTGGGGAACCCACAGAAACTCCATATTAGACATACATTTAGAATTACAATGTGGCATCATGGGTTCATGATTTTAGAGCTTGGGCATCAAATACAATTTCCTCTTTTCAAATTGAAGACAACTGGAGTCCCAAAAGCTGACATTATTTGTTAAGTGTCAGGATAGTTGTAGCTGTAAAACTAGAACTAACCCTCAGATTTCCTTTTTTTTTTTTTTTTTGGTACCAGGAATTGAACCCAGGGGTGTTCAACCACTGAGCCACATCCCATCCCTTTTAAAAAAAATATTTTTTAATATTTATTTTCCAGTTTTCGGTGGACACAACATCTTTATTTTATTTTATGTGGTGCTGAGGATCGAACCCAGCGCCCCACGCATGCCAGGCGAGCACATTACCACTTGAGCCACATCTCCAGCCCCATCCCATCCCTTTTTAAAAATATTTTATTTAGAGATAAGGACTCACTGAGTTACTTAGCACCTCACTTTTTCTGAGGCTAGTTTTGAACCTGCAACCCTCCTGCCTCAGTCCTGGGATTACAAGTGTGAGTTACCGCATCCAGCTTCAGATTTCTTTTGTCTTTGTATGTGTATGTGTGGCACTGGGGACTGAATTCAGGACCCTTTACATTGCTGAACAAGAATTTTATCACTGAACTAAATGCCCAGCCCATTCTTTTTGAAACCAACACAAAAATAATTATACATAGTTATGGAGTAGAATGTGATCATTTGAAATATGTATACTGATAAATCAGAATAATTAGCATTTCCCTCTCCTTAAACATTTATTTATTTATTTATTTTTAATACTGGGGATGAGTTCTAGGCCTTGTACATTCTAGGCAAATGGTCTACCACTGACCTATATCCCCAGCCCCTTTCAATTTTACTTTGAGACATGGAAGCAAAGTTATCCAGGCTGGCCTGGAACTTATAATTCTCCTGGTTCAGCCTCCTGAGCAGCTTACAAGTGGACATCACAACACCTGGCTTATTTTCTAGTTCTTTATAAAATAATCTAACAAATTATTAAGAACTATGATCAGGGGCTGGTGATGTGGCTCAAGTGGTAGCGCGCTCGCCTGGCATGCGTGCGGCCCGGGTTCGATCCTTAGCACCACATACAAACAAAGATGTTGTGTCCACCGAAAACTAAAAATAAATATTAAAAAAAATTCTCTTTCTATCTCTCTCTCTCTCTCAAAAAAAAAAAAGAACTATGATCATTCTACTGAAGTATAGACCATTAGAACTTATTTCTCCTATTTTTGTTCAAACTTTATTTTTGTTGTTGTTCTAGGGATTGAACTCAAGGGCATTTTACCACTGAGCCACATCCCCAGTATTTTTTATTGTTAATTTGAGGCAGGGTCTCTTTAAGTTGCTTGGGGCCTCACTAAATTGCTGAAGCTGACTTTGAACTTGCAATCCTCCTGTCTTGGCCTCCTGAGCCACTGAAATTAAAGGCGTGCATCACCACACCTGGCAGTGGTTCAGATTTCTTGACTTTAGTTCTCCTTCCCTTTATCTATTCAGTGTTCCAATGGATTAAAATTTACCACAAATTCTTTGATACCTTTCCAATTGAGACATGGCATCTGTTAGACCAATAAAATACTACAAAGGATATAATCTGGGCTGGACAGGACCAGCTATATAATTTCTGGGGTCCAAACTCCCAACCTGTGACCCCTTTAATATATTGTTAAGCTGTGTGTGGTAGCACACATCTATAATCCCAACAATTTGGGAGGCTGAGGCAAGAGGATTGTAAGTCCAAAGCCGGCATCAGCAATTTAGTGAGACCTTAAGCAATTTAGCAAGATTCTGTCAAAAAATAAAACATAGGGTTGAGGTTGTGGCTCAGTGGTAGAGCGCTCGCCTACCATGTGTGAGGCACTGGGTTTGATCCTCAGTACTACATAAAAATAAAATAAAGATATTGTGTCCACCTAAAACTAAAAAAAATAAAACAAAAGGGGCTGGGATTGTGGCTTAGCGGTAGAGTGCTCGTCTAGCACATTTGAAGCCCTGAGTTTGATCCTCAGCACCACATAAAAATAAATAAACAAAATAAAGGTATTGTGTCCAACTACTTCTAAAAAATAAATATTAAAAAAAAACACATAAAAAGTGCTGGGGAGTAGCTGGGGTTATAGCTCAGAGGTAGAGTGCTTCCCTAGCATGTGTGAAGCTTGGAGTTCAATTCTCAGCACTGCATAAAAATAAATAAAATAAAGGTTCCTTGACTATAAACATACATACACACACACACACACACACACACACACACACGCACATATGTATATAATATATATATATATTTTAAAATATGTGTATATATTGTATATATAGTATATATGTATATATACATACATATATATATACACACATATTTTTAAAAAGGGCTGGGGATGTGGCTTAGTGGTTAAGCACCCAAGAGTTCAATCCCTAGTCCCCAAATAAATATTGTCAAGAATCCAGCTGGGCATAGTGGTGCACACCTATAATCCCAGCAGCTTTGGAGGCTGAGGCAGGAGAATTACAAGTTCAACACCAGCCTCAGCAACTTAGTGAGAGCTTGTTTGAAAATTTAAAAAAAAAAATTACTGAGGTTGTAGCTTAGTGGTAAAGTGCCCCTAGGTTCAACTATATATATTTCTTTTTTTTTTTTAAAGATAGAGTGAGAGAGGAGAGAGAGAGAGAGAGAATTTTTAATATTTACTTTTTAATTCTCGGCAGACACAACATCTTTGTTGGTATGTGGTGCTGAGGATCGAACCCGGGCCGCACGCATGCTAGGCGAGCGCGCTACCGCTTGAGCCACATCCCCAGCCCCTCAACTATATATATTTCAAGATGGTGTCTGGAGGTATAATTCAGTGGTAGAGTACTTGCATAGCAAACTCAAATTCATGGGTACCATCCACAGCATTAAGGGAAAAGAAACTTCAATATGGCAAAAAATAGAGCATTAAACTAATCACAAAGCCCCAGTTCCCATGTTCAGGAAGCAAGCCCTGGTGGTAGTTTGAGGGCCTCAGTTTTAAGAGACTCACAGCTTCCAGTTCCTGTCTCTTCAAAATAATCACCTACCCTGAGATCACCATGCTGTAAGATATCCTAGCCACATAGAGAAACCCTGGAGGACAAAATGTGTCAGGCAGAGAGTGAAAGGCCAAGGAGCACCAAGGCACCCAACATGTGAGTGAAGAAGACATCTTTAGCTGGGTGCGGTAGCACACATCTGTAATCCTAGCCCCTGAGGAGGCAGAGGCAAAAGCAAAAGGATTAGAAATTCAAGGCCAGCCTCAACACCTTGGTGAGGTCTTAAGCAACTTAGTAAGACCATGTCTCAAAATAAAAAGGGTTGGGGATGTGGCTTAGTGGTTAAGTGTCCCTGGGTTCAATCCCTGGTACAGGAAAAAAGAAGAAGAAGAAGAAGAAGGAGAAGGAGAAGGAGAAGGAGAAGGAGAAGGAGAAGGAGAAGCAGAAGCAGAAGAAGAAGCAGAAGGAGAAGGAGAAGGAGAAGGAGAAGAAGGAGAAGGAGAAGCAGGAGGAGGAGCAGAAGCAGGAGGAGGAGCAGAAGCAGGAGGAGCATCAGAAGCAGGGGAAGCAGCAGGAGAAGGAAGAAGAGGAAGGAGCAGGAGGAGGAGGAGGAGGAGGTGGAGGAGGAGGAGGAGGAGAAGAAGGCAGAGGAGGAGAAGAAGAAGAAAGAAGAAAGAAGAACAAGAAGACATCTTGGAAGTGGGTCCTCTGGTCCCTTCTTCCCCACTGGTTCAGAAACAAACCACCCAGTCAAGGTCATTCCTACTTCTTGACCCACAAGTTGATATATAATATATATCAGGAAACAAAATGTTTTGTTTTGTTTTGTTTTTTGGCCATTAAGCTTTGAGATAGTCAGTTACACAGAAATGATAATAAGAACATATAATGCATCTACTGTTCTTCAAAATGCCAGTGAAATGCTGTATTTTTACAACACGAACCTTTTGTTTTGTATAAAACATTGCCATTCAGAGATTATATGTACATGCACATTGCAAATATATATGAATATCACATTCGAGATTAAAATACATAAATACGCACCTCACACTGGGGGCATAGGATTGTTTTGGCATCAGTAGGGATTTTTGTTTCTTTGTTTTTGTACTGGGGTTTGAACCCAGGGGCACTTAACCACGGAGCCACATCCCCAGCCCTATTTATATTTTATTTGGAAACAGGGTCTCACTGAGTTGCTTAGGGCCTCCCTAAATTGCTGAAGCTGGCCTGAAACTCGTGATCCTCCTGTCTCAGCCTCCCAAGTCGCTGGGGTTACAGGCCTGGGTCACATTACCCAGCTTGAATATTCTTATCTTCTCAGGACCCTTTACTGTTTCCTAAGAATAGGGCTGGGCTCCAGACTCTTACTTCCTCAATAAACTAGGGAGTCTACTAAGTAGTTTATCTCTTACCCATGTACTTTCAGTTTTAAGTTTGGGCCTTATTATCCACACCAGTGTGAGCTCTCTGTCAACTGTCTACCTAAAATAAGACTGTTCTCTCCTTGCCTAATTGTGTCAAAAACTCTTTTTAAAAGGAGCTGGGGTTATGACTCAGCGATAGAGCACTTGCCTTGCATTTGTGAGGTACTGGGTTCAATCCTCAGCACCACATAAAAATAAATAAAATAAATAAAGATATTGTGTCCATAAAAAAAATGAGGTAGGGGGGTTGGGACTGTAGCTCTGTGGCAGAGTGCTTGCCTAGTATGCGAGAGGCACTAGATTTGATACTCAGCACCACATAAAAATAAACAAAATAAAGGCATGCTGTCCATCTACAACTACAAATTTAAAAAAAAAAAAAAGGAGGCAGGGGACTTGGAGTGTGGGTAGAACACTTGCCTTGCATGTATGAGGCCTTGGGTTCAATCCCCAGCAAACACACACACACACACACACACACATACACACACAACCACACACAAACACAAAGGGAAAGGAATAAAGGAAAAAAAGAAAAAAAATGTCAGTTACACATTTATATCAGAAATACTTAAAGATGATTTGGTACCATTGATTAATAGGCTGGGCACTTTTGATGTACCATCTCAAGTGTCACAGTGAGTGTATTAGCACAGTATTTTTAGTCCCATTTTAAGCGTTCTCAGGGAGATTAAGTAACTCCCTGAAAGCCACCCAGCTAGTAAGTGAAAGTTATTTGATGTAAACCCAGGCCTGCCCAGTTCCAAAGCTTTGCAAACTTTCCATGTCATGCTTCCATGTAGTAAAAATACCTACAGGAAAAGCTTTTTTACATTTAAAAAATATTAAACATTATTATTATTATTGTACTGAGGATTGAACCCAGGGTGCTCTTCCACTGAGCTACATTCCCAGCCCTTTTTATTTTTTAATTTGAGACAGAAGCTCATTAAATTGTTAAGGCTGGCCTCAAATTTGCAATCCTTCATCCTCAGCCTTTCTAGTTACTGGGATTACAAGCATGCACCACAGTGCCTGGATAAATTTATTATTTAACTGATACATAAAAATATAAAACACACACACATACTAATGGGGTACCATGTGATGTTATGCTATATGTATACATTGTGGAATGTTTAAATCAGGTTCAACATATTTATTTCCTCAAGTATTTATCATTTCTGTATAGTAAAAACTTTCAAAGTCCTTTCCTCTAGCTTTTTGCATATGAAGGGATTTACTTAGATTGGGCATCCTATAAACGGAACATTTTCTCTATGTCTATGGGGAACCATCTTGTATGGACATACCTTAAAGTAGGTGTTTACAATGAAGACATGTCAGTGGAATTCAATAACTTTTGGTGACTTGCAAATTCACCAGGAAAACATTTTTCCATCAGAATGCTTCCCTGATTGCCATTCTTCCTTGCTTCTTCCCTCCCTCCCTCCCTTCTTTTTTCCTTCTCTCCCTTCCTCCTTCCCTCCTTTCCTTTCTTTTTTTGTAATGCTGGGGATCAACTCAGGGTTCTTGCATATGCTAAGCTAGCATTTTACTACTAAATCATTCCCCCAGCCCTGGATAGAACACTTTAAAATTTACACTTCCAGCCACTCAGGAGGCTGAGGCAGGAGGATCTCAAGTTTGAAGCTAGCCTGAGCAAGTTAGAGAGATCATGTCTCAAAATAAAATAACAAAGCATAGCTGATGTAGCTCATCGGTAGAGTGATTATTTAGCATGGATGAAGCTCTGGGTTCAATTCCCAGTACTGCCAAAAGCAGTGCATACTTAATCTATTTCACTCCAGGCTTGGTTGATTATTTAATTTTTTAAAGGAATATTCATTTTTTAATTTTTTTTGTTTTTTAGGTGGACACAATATCTTTATTTCATTTTTATGTGGTGCTGAGAATCGAACCCAGTACCTCACGCATGCTAGGTGAGTGTGCTACTACTACTAGTTTTTGCAATGCTAGGGATAAATCCCAGGGTCTCCTCTCTCTCTTCCCCCTCTCTCTTCTCTCTCTCTTCCCCCCTCTCTTCTCTTTCTTCTCTTCTCTTCTCTTCTCTTCTCTTCTCTCTCTCTCTCTCTCTCTCTCTCTCTCTCTCTCTCTCTCTCTCTCTCTCCCCCCCCTCTCTCCCTCTCTCCCTCTCTCCCTCTCTCCCTCTCTCCCTCTCTCCCTCTCCCCCCTTCTCTTCTGCGACTGGCTGCTATGATCCTGCTAGTAAAATCTTGGACAGGTTAAAAAAAATACAAAAACCCCAGGGTCTCTCCCATGCTAGGCAAGGGCTCTACTACTGAGATACATCCCCAGCCCTAGAATATTTTTTAAATTTATAGAACTTACTTATTGAAATTGATCAAGAGAACACAGTTTAGCTGTGAAAGGTAGTGTGGTATCTGCAGTCCCAGATACTCAGGAGGCTAAGGCAGGAGGCTAACCCAAGAGTTCAAGGGCAGGCCTGGGCAACAAAGCAAGCCTGTCTCAAAGAAAAAAAAAGAGAGAGAGAGAAAAAGAATACAGTTTCATTTAGGGTCAGGACTGAAACAAGAGTGCTACAAAGAGTGCTGAGATTGTAACTCAGTGGTAAACTATTTGCCTAGCATGTATAAGGCCCTCGGTCCAATCCACAGCAGCACACATACATACACACACACAAAAAGTATTACATAGAGTTTCCATATACTCCACATCCAATTTCCCCTATGGTTATTTTATTTTTTGCTGGGCATAGAACATCGGGTCTTGCCCATGCTAGGCAAACCCTCTACCACTGAGCTATACCCCAGCCCTGGTTACTTTACTTTTTAAAATATTTTGAATTATTAATAACTGGAAATGTTATATCTATCCAGTGCTGTTTAGAACTCATCAGAATAACTATCTCAGAGCCAGGTGCAATGACTGCACGCCTGTAATCTCAGCTACTTGAGAGGCTGAGGCAGGAGGATCACAGGTTTGAGGCCAGCTTCAGCAACTTAGGTAGACCTGTCTCAGAAATTTTTTGCAGGGAGGGAGATACTAGGGATTGAACCCAGGGGGCTTCATCAATGAGCCACATCTCCAGCCTTTTTTATTTTTCTAGTGATTTTTTTTTTTTTTTGTACCGGGAATTGAACTCAGAGGCACTTGACCACTACTGAGTCACATTCCCAGCCCTACTTTATATTTTATTTAGGGACAGGGTCTCACTGAGTTGCTTAGCACCTTGCTGTTGCTGAGGCTGCCTTTGAACATGTGATTTTTCTACCTCAGCCTCCTGAGCAGCTGGGATTACAGGTGTGTGCCACCATGCCCAGCTATTTTTATTTTTAAAATATTTTTTTAAGTTGTAGATGAACACAATACCTTTCTAAAAATTTATTTTTTATGTGGTGCTGAGGATAGAACCCAGTGCCTCACACATGCTAGGTAAGCACTCTACCACTGAGTTACAATTCCAGCCCACAATACATTTTTTTAAATTTATTTATTTTTATGTGGTGCTGAGCATCGAATCCAGTGCCTCACACATGTCAGGCGGGTGCTCTATCACTGAGCCATAACACCAGCCCTTTATTTTTTATTTTGAGACAGGGTTTCACTAAGTTGCTTAGGGCCTCACTAAGTTGCCTAGGCTGGTCTTGAACTTGTGATCCTTCTGCCTCAGCCTCCAGAGTTGCTGGGATTACAGGCATGCACCAGTGCACCCAGCTCCTTTTTTACTTTGAGATAGGGTCTCACTAGTTGCTGACTTGGCCTTGAACTTGGAATCTTCATGTCTCAGCCTCCTGAGTGGAGTTGCTGGGATTACAGGCATCTACTACTGCCTCCCGCCTGTCTCAGAGATTTTTTTTAAAGGGCTGGGGATGTAGCTCAATGGTAGAGGGCCTCTGGGTTCAATACCTAGTACTGCAAGAGAGAGAGAGGAAAAAAAAAAAACCACATCTCAGAGAATACTCCAAGACATGTGCCAGACTATAATACATAAAGTAGTGACAAAGGCTTCCTCTGAAAGTAGTAGTCCCAGATAAGAACGTGGGAGTCATCCTGAGCCTCTAGAGAGTGGTAACATTTGATTATAACTTAGACTTTTAACTGGCCTGCAGCCCCCGAAACCAAGAATTTGGTCTTTGGTTCAAAGGTTATATTTTGGGGCTGCAGCTGAAATTCAGTGACAGAGCACTTGCCTAGCATGTGGGAGGGCCTGGGTTTCATCCCCAGCACCATAAGGACAACAAAAATAACCTCCTCCAAAACCAAAGATGGGGTAAGTCTTCTCTAAATCTCACAGCTCATAAGCTTTTCTAATTCATTTCAGGATTTACACCTTGTTATTTAATATGGCAACTTTCCTACTTCTTGTTATCCTTGGAAGCCTCTGAAAATACCGGAAGAAAATCAAAGATAGGCATGGTGGCACACACCTGTAATTCCAGCTATTCTGAAGCCTGAGGCAGGAGGATCAAAAGTTCAAGGCCGGTATTGGCAATTTAGTATGACTTTGTCTCAAAATTAAAAAAAAAAAAAATTGTGGTGCTAGGGATTGAATCCAGGGACACTTAACTACTGAGCCACAAACCCAGCCCTTTATTTAGAGACAGGGTCTTGTTAAATTGCTTAGGGCCTCACTAAATTGCAGAGGCTGGCTTTGAACTTGTGATCCTACTGCCTCAGCCTCCCAAATCACTGGGATTATAGGTTTGTGCCACCACGCCCAGCTGGTTGGTTGATTCTTGACCAGACACATGACCCAAGTTGGGCCACTGAGGATCTCCTCATGATCTTGCTGTTGGGATTCAGCAATCCAGTCCATTTTTACTTGTTACCTGACTTGAGGGCAGAGATGAGGCAATGTTTGGCCTTGTATTCAGAGAAGCAGAGGAACAAGAGTGAAGTAGACATGCAGAAAGAACCTGAGTAGGAAACTGAGGCCTACAGAGGAGAGCAGCCTGCCTAGCTTCTCTCAAGACTTTTTTTTTTTTTTTTTTAGTACTGGGGATGAAACCCATGGTCTAGCACATGCTGGCAAGTGGTCTATCACTGAGCCGCATCCTACATTCCCAGCATTGCCTAGCTTCTCAATGGTTTTCAAAGTTCTTCTTCTGTTTTTTTTTTTTTTTTTTTTTTTTTTGAAGACTGGCTGTCTCCTGCCTTTGAAGGACTGTGTTAAATTAACCTCTTTTGCTTAAAAATAATTTAAAAAGACAGTATATGTGAATGACTCATCCTTTCATGGAAAGTTAAGTTTAATTTTCCTGTTCTTTAAAATGTTTTTGAGGGGCTGGGGATGTGGCTCAAGTGGTAGCGCGCTCGCCTGGCATGCGTGCGGCCCGGGTTCGATCCTCAGCACCACATACCAACAAAGATGTTGTGTCCGCCGAGAACTAAAAAATAAATATTAAAAAATTCTCTCTCTCTCTCTCTCTCTCTCTCTCTCTCTCTCTCTCTCTCTCCTCTCTCACTCTCTCTTAAAAAAATAAAATGTTTTTGATTATAAATATATACTCATTATGGAAATTTTAATTAGCTTTCTTCTCATAAAACCCATTATCATATGTGTATACACCCTGAGAAGTATACAAATGAAAACTAAGTCACTTTTAAAAAAATATTTATTTTTTAGTTGTAGTTGGACACAATAATCTTTATTTTATTTATTTATTTTTATGTGGTGCTGAGGATCGAACCCAGGGTCTTGCATATGCTAGGCGAGCGACCCCAGCCCCCTAAGTCACTTTTAATGAAATACATACTGGACAAAAGATAAGTACAAAATGTTCATAGCACCACTATTCAAAAAGGCCCCAACTAGACATGGTGGTACACACATGCACTCCTAGCTTTTCGGCAGATGGAGGCAGGAGGATCACAAATTCAAGGTCAACCTGGATAAGTTAGTGATACCTTGTCTCAAAATAAAAATGTTGTTCTGGGGTTGTAGCTCAGCGGCTCCAGTGCTCACCTAGCACATGCAAGGTCCTGGGTTTGATCCTCAGCACCACATAAAAATAAATAAAATAAGGGTATTGTGTCCAACTACAATTAAAAAATAAATATTTTAAAAAATGTTGATGCTCCTCCATCATTGTGTACGTGCACTTTTTTTTTAAAGAGAGAGTGAGAGAGAGAGAGAATTTTAATATTTATTTTTCAGTTTTTGGCAGACACAACATCTTTGTTGGTATGTGGTGCTGAGGATTGAACCCGGGCCGCACGCATGCCAGGCGAACACGCTACTGCTTGAGCCACATCCCCAGCCCCGTGTACATGCACTTTAAGGCATACATTTTATAATGTTATTGCTCACTTGAAAGCCCATCTGTCTTTCCATTCATTCAATCATACAAACTCATTTACTCATTCAACAAATTTACTGAGTACTTCCTTTATGTTAGCTTGAGAGCAAATAGCAGCGAGCCAAGCCTATCCTTTTGGTCTATCTCCATCGGTTCTACAGTCTAGTGGGAGAGGCAGATGTCAATTAATTGACCACACATAAAAGTTTCCAGCCACATTTGTGAAGCACAGTACAAGGGTGATTTAAGGGGCTCTAAGCAGCTGGGCACGGGAATGCCATCTAAAATCCTAACAATTCAGGAGGCTGAGGCAGGAGGATTGCAAGTTTGAAGTCAGCCTTAGCAATTTAGTGACACTCTGTCTCAAAATAAAAAGGACTGGGCATATACCTCAGTGGTAAAGCACCCCTGGGTTCAATTCCTATTACCATGGCAAGGTTGGAAGAGCTACTAAGTGGAAGAACCTAATTGGATTGGGAGAAGAAGGGGGAAGTCTGGGATTGTTTTCGTGTGGAGGTAAAAAATAAGTTGAGACCTGAAAAGATGAATGGGAGTTAGACAAGTGCAGAGGGAGACCATTCCTGGTCAAGGGAATAGCATGAGATTTTTTGGTTCCAGGGTTTGAACTTGGGGATACTCATCCACTGAGTTACATCCCCAGCCTTTTTATGTTTTATTTAGAGACAGGGTCTTGCTTAGGGTCCCCCTAAGTTGCTGAGGATGGCTTTGAACCTGTGATCCTCCTGCCTCAGCCTCCCGAGTCACTGAGATTACAGGCATGCACTACTGTGCCTTGTTTACATATGGTGCTTTGAGGGACAGAGACTCATGAAGTTGAATCCAGCTTAGTGAGTAAAGAGGGGTAGGCACCACACTGTGCCCCCTTTGGACTTTTTAAAAAATATTTATTTATTTTTAGTTTTCAGTGGATACAACATCTTTATTTGCATGTGGTGCTGAGGATTGAACCCAGCGCCCCGCGCATGCCAGGCAAGCATGCTACAGCTTGAGCCACATCCCCAGCCCTGGACTTTTTTTTTAAATTGGTACTGGGGATTGAACTCAGGGGCACTCGACCACTGAGCCCCATCCCCAGCCCTATTTTGTATTTTATTTAGAGACAGGGTCTCACTGAGTTGCTTAGCACCTCGCTTTTGCTGAGGCTGGCTTTGAACTCACGATCCTCTTGCCTCAGTCTCCCAAGTCCCTGGGATTGTAGGCATGTGCCACCACACTGGCCTACCTCCCCAGCCCTTTTTTCTTTTATTTTGAGACAGCGTCTCACTAAGTTGCTAAGGCTGATCTTAAACTTTTGATCTTCCTGCCTCGGCCTCCCGAGTCACTAGGATTACAGGCATGCATCACTGCACCCAGCCCTTTTGGATAATTTTAAGGACATTTTTCTCAAGTGATGTGAAGCAAGTGGAGCTAGGGGGAGTAGATTTTTATCTCTCAAAGCTCCCTCTGTCTGGCCACAGTGTTACTGGGCCAGGATTTCTCAACCATGGCTCTATTGATACTTTGGGCTAGATAATTCTGTTGTGGAGACTGTCCAGTGTATTGTAGAATGTTTAGAAGCATCCCTGGCCACTACCCACTATATGCCAGTGGTACCTCCCCTCTCCCTAGTTGCAACGTAAAAACTGTCTCCAGACATTATCAAACATCCTCTAGGGGTCAGGTGTGGTGTTGCATGCCTGAAATACAACCTACTCCAGAAGTCAAGACAGGAGGATCACAAGTTTCAGTCAAGCCTCAGCAACTAAGGAAACCCTGTTGCAAAATAAAATAAAATAAAATAAAAAGGGCTGGGATGTATGTAGTTCAGTGGTAAAGTGCCCCTAGGTTCTATCTCTAGTACTACAAAAAGAAAACAAAATGTCCCCTAGGAACAAAATCACCCCCAATCATCTGACTGTGCCAGATCATTTAGTTTAGTTTTTTTTTTTGATGAGGGTTTTCTACTTTCCCTCCCCCTTCAGACACACGTATAGGGTGTGTACACAGGTGCACATACATGTGCACCCTATTGACTGTGACATCTTTGTAGGTCACACTTGCCTCTGGCTTCCCAAATCCCTACTGAGGCTTTGCACATCTAGGAGCTTGACTTCATTGCATAAACACTCCTGAATATGACATCACCAGGGCAGTGTAAATACTTAATATTCCACCCTGTTCTTTTCAAGAATTTATAAGGGGGCTGGGGATGTGGCTCAAACGGTAGCGTGCTCGCCTGGCATGCGTGCGGCTCGGGTTCGATCCTCAGCACCACGTACAAACGAAGATGTTGTGTCCGACGATAACTAAAAATATAAATATTAAAATTCTCTCTCTCGGGCTGGGGATGTGGCTCAAGCGGTAGCGCGCTCGCCTGGCATGCGTGCGGCCCGGGTTCGATCCTCAGCACCGCATACCAACAAAGATGTTGTGTCCACCAAGAACTAAAAAATAAAATATTAGAAATTCTCTCTCTCTCTCTCTCTCTCTCTCTCTCTCTCTCTCTCTCTCTTCTCTCTCACTCTCTCTTTAAAAAAAAAAAAAAAATTCTCTCTCTCAAAAAAAAAAGATACAAATGCCTCCTGGGTAAGATTACCTTTGGAATTAATTTTTAAAAAAAGAATTTATAAGATATACTCCATATTTAATCCAGTTCCTATTCCTGCTAACAGTAGCTACCTGGTATGTTAAAGCACTTAAAATGGTGATTAGCAAGAATCAGAGTTCTATAACCTTCTCATTTGCAAAATGGGGGATAATCTGGTAGAAATGATCCTTTATAGACATTATCAATCAATCCTTATCAACCTGAGGTGGTCAGGTATGATTCTTCTATGTCTCATAAAGAGCATGTATCCACAGCTGGTTCAGAGATGGAACTGGGATTCAACCCTAGACTTGATGCAGAGCCAAGATTTTCTTATTTTTGGTGCTGGGGATTCAATTTAGGACTTCACATATGCTCTCTTGCACTCTACCACTGAGCTATATCTACAACCCCAATGCCCAATCTTTTCTCATGACCCCTGACTCTTTTGCAAGGCCTTGAAGTTTATGCTACTATTCTAAATTAGAATCATGGAATGGAAAAGGAATTGACATCTACCTAGCAGCAGACATTGACTGGACTCCATACCATCTCTGCCTGACTTCTCCAGAGTGGTCTCCCAATGATACTTTCTCCCCATGCTAGTTAAGTACCTGTACCTTAACTAGCATATATAGCACATGTGCTGGGGAGGGAATTGACACTAAAACTTTCATCCTGCTCACCACCCGCCTTTTTTTGTACCAGTGATTGAACCCAGGGGCCTTAACCATCGAGCCACATCCTCAGCCCTTTTTTATATTTTATTTAGAGACAGTGTCTCCCTGAGTTGCTTAGGGCCTCGCCAAGTTGCTGAGGCTGGCTTTGAACTTGCAATCCTCCTGCCTCAGCCTCCTAGGTCACTGGGATTACAGGCATGTGCCACTGCATCCAGTTTCCTCTTTTTCATAGGCCCTGAACTAAGTGGCTTAGTACATTATTATATTTCATCCTCATACCTGAGGCCCCATGGTTTTGCATACAAGTGAGGCTAACAGCTGGCTTTGAACCCAGACTGCAAACTCTCAACCACCACTCTGCTGCTGCCTGCCTCTCAGTAGGTCAATGGATGGGCACAATCATACACAACACTAGTATCCATATAATTTTCCATTTCTCTTGATGCTAATCCCTTTTATTCAAAATCCATAGAGAGCTGGGTGTGGTGGTACCCACCTGTAATCCCAACAACTCAGGAGGCTAACAAGGTCAAAGCCAGCCTCAGCAACTGAGACCCTGTCTCAACATAAAAAAAAAAAAAAATGGCTGGATGTGGCTCAGTGTTCCAGAACCCCTGGGTTCAATTCCCAGTACTAAACAACAAAAAAGTCCATAGAGAAAGCTGGCCCATTAGTGACCCTAGTTTATTTTTTTATTTATTTGGTGCCGGATATTGAACTCAGGGGCACTTAACCACTGAGTCACATCTCCAGCCCTTTTTTGTATTTTATTTAGAGACAGGGTCTTGCTGAATTGTTTAGGGCCTTGCTAAGTTGCTGAGGCTGGCTTTGAACTCATGATCCTCCTGCCTCAGCCTCCTGAGCCACTGGGATCATAGGTATGTGCCACCATGTCTGGTTGGAAATTTCCATCATGTGACTTTTGGTTAAGCCCTATCAAGTTCCTTTGTTTTGGACTTAAATAACACCGACTGCTATTTACTGTGGCAGCTATCTTTGTTTTTTTGAAAGTATTTTATTTTTTAGTTTTTTTGTGGATACAATATCTTTATTTTATATGGTGCTGAGGATCGAACCCAGTGCCTCACATGTGCTAAGTGAGCACTGTCCCACTTGAGCCACAATCCCAGCCCCATGGCAGCTATCTTTGAACATGCAGGTAACACTTATGCACCAAGAGAAAATATTTGAAGTAGGAGCTCATGAAGGAAATAGGTTCCAACGATCTGTTTTTAAGTTTCTAGGTTCCTAGGTCACTTGGTGTCCTGCAGCCCACTCTTCCAACTTCAGGAAAGCTGTGGTTCTTATAGATTAGTCAACTGAACCTCCTAATGTGATTGTAGGCAGGGTCTTCTTTGCTGTACAACCCCCACCACTCACTGTGCCCCATAAACAGCATTTTCTACTTGCTGCCATTTGCCTTGTCCAGCCAGCAAAGATCCTTCCCACAACAAACTAGGTAGGGAATTACAAATCAAAGTCTTCTTGGGGCTGGGGCTGTAGCTCATTGTTAGAGCGCCTGCCTCGCACTTGTGAGGCACTGGGTTCAATCCTCAGCACCACATAAAATTAAATAAAGATATTGTGTCCAACTACAACTAAAAAAATATATTTAAAAAAAGTCTTCTTGCCCTTACTGCATGCAGCAGTTTGTCCTAATTCCATAGACAATTAGGGAACTGTCCCTCCCACCTTTTTCACAGGTCTGCAAGTGATTACACATTGGTCTACTGGCTCTTTTATCTCCAAACATGCCATATAATTTATGTATCAGTCTCATGTACCCAGAATGGTGGCTGACACACAAGTTGCCCAATAACTTGCTAAAGACATCTCTATATATTCTAGTAGTTGTTAGGTGTTAAACACAATTCCCTGGAAACTTGCAAGTCAAGGGTAATACAGTAGTACACTAACGTGGTAAAAAGCTCAACACTGCCAGGAAGATTTTCATTGTGTAAGATTTTCACTCAGCTGCAACTATTTTGTCAGGTAATGCTGGTAACAATTTGCTACATGGCCAACAATTAAACTTGATCTTTCAGGCCAAGCTGAACTAGGTTTTGAGACTGGCAATCTTTTTGTTAAGAGCCAGTAGTAATATTTTAGGCTTTCACAAAGGCCAAGTCTGCATAAAGGTGAAAATAGCCATGGAAATGTAAATAAATGCATGTGGCTGTGTTAACCAATTTTTACCATGCGCAGTGGTGCATGCCTGTAATCCCAAATTGGGAGGCTAGGCTGAGGCAGGAGGATCACAAATTCAAAGCCAGCCTCAGGAATTTAGCAAGGCCCTAATCAACTCAATGGGGATGTGGCTCAGTGGTTATGTGTCCCTGGTTTCAAAAACTTTAAAATGTAAATTTTGATTTTCAGGTATCCAATAAAATATTTGATTTCTTTCAACCACTTAAAAATGCAATAGGCTAGATGGAGTGCATACTTTTAATCCCAGCGATGTAGGAGGCTGAAGCAGGAGCATCACTAAGCTTGTGGATAGCCCCAGTCTCAAAAACAAAAAGGGCTTCGGGATGTAGCTCAGTGGGACTGTGCCCCTAGGTTCAATCCTCAGTACCCCTGATGCAAAGCAATAAATATTTAGTTTGCAGCTATACAAAAATAGAGGGCACACACCTATAGTTCCAACTATTTGGGCAAATGAGGCAAGACGACTGGTCCACTCTAGGAGTTTGTGACTAGCCTGGGTAATACAGCGAGACCATCTTATAAAAAAGTAAAACGGATTTGTGCCTAGATCCTGCCAATCTCTTGTTTCACCCTCAGGTCTGTGATGATATGTGCACGACACAGCAGGTTTAGGAGCCACTAGCCATAGGGATCTATTTAATTACAATTAAATAAATATTTTTAAAAATTCCCTCTCTTTAATCCAATAACCTTAAAAACCAAAACAGCAGTTCAAATGTTTCACATATTTATTAGCAAACCAACTCAAACCAGTACTACAGCTTCTGTGACACTATCCAGATAGGGCAGACATTTTCAGGTGGATGAGACAAAATGATCATAGCTTTGATAAATATGTGCGACATTTCACGTCATTCCTTATAGACCCAGCTTGGTTCTCCTCCAGTGTCTCCTCTTGGAATTGTACCTACACAGAAGGAAACTGACAGTTACAAAGGCAGCCTGACTACAATTTAGCTGTCTCCATTCACCATAAACTTGGTACAACAAAATTCAAAGGTCCCAGTTTCTCCTTCAACAAGTTTGGATTGTTCTTGAGAGTAAAATTATTTGTTACATTTGTGTAAGAACTGGGTCAAACCAAATTTTAACCTCAAGATGATTGATCTCAGACTATGTTCTTAACTGGGACTCAAGTAGAAAGGAAACTCCTTCTCCTCCCCTCCGTGGGTACCCACACAATGGGGGTAGATGCAAGCATATCTTTAAGCCCCTCTTAATGGATCACACATACACAAAAGCTCTTGCATTATCTTTACAACAAATTAATACCCCATAGTAATAGTGTATTCCAGAGCTAAAGCAATGTCTGAATTGTCCATGTCAATCTGTCATGATTTTACCCCCAGAAGGCAAAATCAAAAATGATCAACATAGCTTTTCTTTCAGCAGGATAATGGCAGTACTTCCACAAAATGAAGCACTGTAATTGCAACCTGCTCTCAATTAATTTTAAAAGTTGAAAGAGGGACTGGAGATTGTGGCTACATGAGGTCCCGGGCACCAGGCACACACAAAATAAAAGTTGGAAGATAGCAAATGTCTCCCCAACTGTATGAGACCAGAGAATCAGGATTATCTATTGAATTAGGCACTCCATTTTATATACATTTTGTTCATTCCCACAACCAAAACACAGATATCATCAGTTGATAGGAACATGGAAAGGGTCCCAGTTTCTCTTTCAACAGATTTGCTGTACAACCCAGAGTTTATACTAGCTTTGTGGTCTTCTCTTTCAAGAGGGACCCACTTGCTAAGCTCACCCTCTACTGTCATCTTCAACACTCTACCTCCTGTATGTGGTCTTCTGAGCTGTTATTTGGAAAAGCCAGTGAACCTGGTACTTAATTTTAAACAAACAAAAATTGTGAATTTTATTTAACACTCTAGGACTGTGATTGTCACTGGCTATCTTGGGGCAAATTTCACTCATTTCTGATGCTTACTTTTCCTCCCTTCAAGATTTGTCTTAAAGCCCACTTAGTATGAGAAGCAGACTGAAAAAGGCATATAGGAAACCAGAGTTTTAGTCCTAGATGACCTTGGAGGTCCTTGACAACAATTCTAGTGATGTCTTTCTTCCAAACTCATCAATTCAACTATTTCTGCAGTAGAGGGCAGTGTTGCAATCTTAAAAAAAAAAAAAGCTGACCACTTCAAAAACTGATTTGGGGGGAGCTGGGCTATAGCTCAGTGGCAGAGTGGGATACGAGGTACTGGGTTCGATCCTTAGCACCACATAAAAATGAACAAATAAGCCAGGCACAGTGGCACATGCCTGTAATTCAAGCAGCTTGGAGGCTGAGGCAGGAGGATAGCAGGTTCAAAGCCAGCCTTAGCAAAAACAAAACAAAAAACTTCACAAACAAATCCAAAAACAATAAAGGACTTCAAAATGTTGATAGATGACAGATTAGATTACATGTAACTTTCAACTGCATGTTTATGCCCTAAAAGTAATCTGAAACAAAGAATAGTGTGTGTGTGTGTGTGGTGTCTTACCTGATTTTATTACCAGTTTTCATTCGAATCCACTGGGGAATGGGACGATTTTGCTTTTGTTTCTTGGCCAAAAATCGCTTGATCCTGAAAGTCTTGTGAGAAGACTGCAAGGAAATGCAAACAACTTAGTGATACTAGAGCCAGCCCAAAATGATTCTCAAAATTTCTTTCCTCAATCCAACAAACATCTCAGTGGATATACAAAAAAAAAAATTAAAAATCATCATCCAGCCCTCAAATCCTAAGAGTTCTCAAAAGGCATCAGAAAACTCAGGCAACCAAATTGGTAATTGACTAGGGCTGAGGAACTTGGCTTAATGGAAAGACCATAGCTTTAGGTTAACCAGAATACCTATCACTTGTAAGTCAATGAGCCTCAGTGGCCTACTGTAAAACTGGGGAAATTTACTTTCGAGTGTCATTGTGAAGGTAGATTTTGCCCCACTCACCATTTTGTATTAATCCCACCTCTTCTTTTGGTACTGGGGACTGAACCTAGGGGCGCTGTACCACTGAGCCAAATCCCCTGCCCTTCTTGCCCCCACCCCCTTTAAATTTGAGACAGGGTCTCAGTGTTGTGGAGGCTAGCCTCGAACTTTTGATCCTCCTGACTCAACCTTCCAGGTTGTTGGGATTTTAGGTGTGCCCAAACTGGTAATCATACCTCTTTTGGGCTTTCATGAAGGGCTGAGGTCATCTAAGTCCAGCGTACCCTCCACCCCCTCAAGGTCAATCCGGCAGAATTGCAGATCTATAGCCTAGGCAACTTAGCCCAACATACCTTTGCATTATAAGGGCCATTATAAATGAATAACTACAACTCTCTCCCAGCCCGCAGTAGCAGTTGTACATTTTATCAATAAACTAGAAAACATCAAATACCGATCCCCTCCATACCTAGTAACCAACAAACGCAGTGATGGCATTTACTAAAAATCCCCGTATCACACAAAACCCCCATTCTAGGCAATTAAGCTCAAGTCTCTGAACAAATGACTAAAAATCCCTGCAATCTTGATATGGGTAACACTCCTGGATGCCCCTTCTGATGCTGAGCCTGCCGTTGGTCCAAGTTCAGGCAAGCGGGGCGGCAGCGGGGGTGCACCTCGATAATCAGTTTGCACCAGCAGGGAAGCAAAAATCCTTGCGGTCGCCGGGATCAGCCAGACTCTTAGCGCGCTTTGGACTCTTCCGCGCCGGCGCAGCCGCCCCTCCCCGAGTGCTCCTGCTAGGCCTATGGGTTAGAGCAGCGGCCAAACTGGACCGTCCCTTGAAAATACCTTTAAAATACTCCTGCCCCTCGACACTTCACGCGGCCCCGGCCAGCCCTTGGCGGCTTTGTGTCTAGGAAAGCCATCTCCGAGCCGATGGCGGCCGATAGACTTACCATGGTGAGGGACCAGATTCGGTGCTCGCACCACAATGGCCGAAAAAAGGCGAAGAGGAGGAAAGAGGGCGGAAGAACGCGTTTAGAAGGCGCCACTGAGAGGTGGAGCTTAGGCAGTGACGCTTTGCGGCAGCCAGCGACTAGCACCTCCCTACCCGCCAGCCCAGCCTCCCATGGGGTCCTGGGCATCTGCGCGTCTTGGTGAGGAATGAAATTCACTTGCCTTCACTTCCGTAAGTGGGTTTCCCAGGAGCCCGTCGGTGTGCTAGGGGCACTCCATTTCGTCAGTGAGGTAGACAGCCTGTGATAAGTGCCAAATTAGAACCTCTTCCGAAAGCAGAGGGGGGGGAGAGTGGGTGGGGCCAACCCCTAGGGAGGGCGTGGGAAGGGACCGTCACCCCCAGGCGCCGGCGACTTCGGGCCTAGACTGGGAGCGCGCCACGAGTAGAGGGGCGGGGCTAGAGCTCCCAGACCGGATGGGCCGGTGGGAGCTCTAGGCCTTTTCCAGGACTGCTACAAGTAATTTCGAGCTGCCTAGGAAGTGCGGCGGCAGGACTACGTGAGTCCTGTAAGCCTAGGGACGGACTTGGAGTTTTAGACTAAGGAAGCCCAACTTTACTAGGATGTACAGGAATTAACGGCATGCGTTTGGGATGCTAGTGCTTCTAGTTTTCATTTTTTCTTTTCCCCATTTATAAACAAAAACCTCGTGCTGAGGGCGTAGGTTAGTGGTAGAGCACTTTCCTAGCACTTTCCTGATTCCATTCCCAGCACCGCCAGAGCAAAAACTAGAAAACCTCTGTATATCTTTGCATTCACCTCAAGCATTTTGTTTTTGTTTTTAATTTTTTATTCTAATTAGTTATACATGACAGTAGGATACATTTTGACAGCCCATACATAAAATGGAATGTAACTTCTCATACTTCTCATTCATTTGGTTGTACATGAACCTCAAGCATTTTTGCGCCAATGAATTAAGGCAAGAGTTTTTAGTCTTGGGTCCAGAAGAGTACGTTTATACAGTTCAGAGTCCGTGAATTTGGATGGAGAAAAATACACCATATTTTCACCAAACTGACTGATTTCAACACTTTGTTTATGAATGTAGCAAGAGACCACAGTGGTGTTGCATAGTACCTGTGACTTGGTCACCTATAGAAACCACAAATGGTATCACAGTACATTACAATTAATGTAGATATTTCAAAATATTTTTTACACACTCACTTTTTTTGAGAGAGAGAGAGAATGAATCTCTTTTTGTAGATGGACACAACACAATGCCTTTTATTTTTATGTGGTTCTGAGACTCGAACCTGGGCCCCGCCTGTACTAGGCAAGTGCTCTACCACTGAGCCACAATCCCAGCCCAATACACTCACTTTTTTAAATACATAGCTGTTAGATCCACAAATAGAACTGTTTAAAAGCTCATGTGTTATTGTAGCACCTTTTTCTTTTAAAAATATTCTGATAACTATATTACAATGTAACTGGTTTTCATTGTAATCTTATATACTTTGTTTTATACATTTAAAAAAATTCTGAAACAGAGCATGCATGTAATCCTAGCTGTTAGAGGCTGAGGCAAGAGGATTGCAAGTTGGAGGCCAGCCTGGGCAATTTAGCGAGATCGTGTCTCAAAAAATTTTTTTGAGGGGGAGTACCAGGAATTGAACTCAGGAGCACTTGATCACTGAGCCACATCCCCAGCCCTATTTTACTTAGAGACAGGGTCTCACTGAATTGCTTAACATCTCATTTTTGCTGAAGCTGGCTTTGAACTCTCGATCATCCTGTCTCAGCCTTTAGAGCCGCTGAGATTACAGGTTTACAGGCGTGAGCCACCACACCAAACCACCATTTTTCTTTTTGCTGACTCTAAAGAACAAGAGATAAGCCTTCCCTTGGATATCATTGTCTTCATCATAGCAAAGAGTTTAGGGTGTGAATGATTCTGTGCTAAGTGCTTATATAAATCATCCTTTTAAATAACCCCCTCCTGCCCCAGGTCAGGGTATTGAACCCCGGGGCACTCAACCACTGTGCCCAGCAAATACTTTTAATTCTTATACAGGTGCTTCTTCCTGGTTTACTCCTATTTTGCATGCCACCCCTTCTCAGTCTCCTTTGCTGATTTTTCCTGATCTTACTAATCTTTTAACGTTGGATCCCTGAGGTTTAGTTTTGGATCTCTCCACTTTTCTGTATATATTCAGTCTTTCAATGATCTCATCTAACGTACCTTTAAATATTCTCTTGGTTGATGACACCCAAATGTATTACCTCTAAGGGCTGGGGATGTGGTTCAGTGGTAGAGTGCTTGCTTAACATGTCACAGGAGAGTGGGGAGCTGAAGCTCCAAACCTGAGTTCTTGTGTTCCAACAAAAGAAAATTTAGCCATGCACTGTGGTGCACACCTGTTATTCCAGCAGCTTGGGAGGCTGAGGCAGGAGGATTGCGGGTTCAAAGCCAGCCTGAGCAATTTAACAAGACCCTAAGCAACTCAGCAAGACTGAGTCTAAATAAAATATTTAAAAGAGCTAGGGATGTGGCTCAGTGGTTATGTGTCCCTAGGTTCAATCCCAGGTACCAAAAAAAAAAAGAAAGAAAGAAAGAAAGTAAAGAAAATTTAAAGTCAGATGTGAAAAGCCAGGCAAGAAAACTTTATTATAAGTGAAAGTACAGTAAGGCCAGAGCAAAAAAACATTCTCAGGAGGGAGAGTATGTTGCCTCCTAGCAGAGAACAACAAAGGAAACAATGCGGCTTCCAAATTTCTTTTTTTTTTTTTTTTTTGAGAGAGAGAGAGAGAGATTTGATATTTATTTTTTAGTTCTCGGCAGACACAACATCTTTGTTTGGGTGCTGAGGATCGAACCTGGGCCGCACGCATGCCAGGTGAGCAAGCTACCGCTTGAGCCACATCCCCAGCCCAAAATTTCTTATTGTTTGATATTTACCAGGAGAACTGGGGTCCACCTTCTGCAGTTTTTACCAATCAGATGTTTATCTTCTACTTTGGGTTACGGGGAAGATATTTTTTTTTTTTAAGTTTTTAGTTTTTAGTTGTAGTTGGACACAATACCTTTATTTATTTATTTTTATATGGTGCTGAGGATCGAACCCAGGGCCTCACACATGCTAGGCGAGCGCTCTACCACTGAGCCCCAGCCCCAGCCCCAGCCCCAGCCCCGGCCCCGGCCCCAGCCCTTGCGGGGGGGGGGAGTTTTTGACCCTTTTTGATCCTCTCTAGAACATCATAGTAACCATCCTATTCAGAGGATATTCATCTACAAGTCAGTCCTATGTTAGCCGGGTACCATAGTGTATGCCTGTAATCCCAGCAACTCTGGAGGCTGAAGCAGGAGGATTACAAGTTCAAAACCAGTCTCGGCAACTTATCAAGGCTCTAAGCAACTTACATGAGACCCTGTCCCAAAATAAAAAGTACTGAGTATATAGCTCAGTGGTAAAGTGCCTCTAGATTCAATCCCCAGTGCCCAAAAAAAAAAAAAAAAGAAAACCTCTGTTAATGTGGGTGTTGGGGTTAATAACTGGACAACCTTCTTCCAGTTAGTGCACTTGTGCCATTTATGAAATTTCCCTTCTGAAATTCATTGAGAAACCTATGTCATAAATCCTAACTTTATATCAGTAGACTCTGCCAGGAGTTGGCCCCAATGATCTTTCTTTTTAAAATTTTTTTGTACTTGGGATGTACTCCAGGGGCACTTTATCATGAGCTACATATCTAGCCCTTTTAATTTTTTATCTTGAGACAGCTCTCACACCCAGCTGATCTTTCTTTCTTGACATATTTCTTAATTGGTTCCCTTTGTCCCCCCCCCCCCCCCCCCGTTTATTCTCTGGGTTAGTACACCTGTTGTTGTTCTACGGGTTACTTGATTATTCGTTAAAGGCAATTTCAAAGAAGCCCTGTGACCCTACTGTTATTGGTTCGCATTTCACTGCTCATTACTGACTACTACCTAACAGTGCACTCGAAGCTCTGGGTTCAATCCCCAGTACCACCACCGGAAAAAAAAAAAAAAGCCAAATGTATTACCTTTAACTTGGATCTCTCTCCAAACTCTACAGTCTCACTTTTCCACTTGGATATCTAGTGCATGCTTTAAATATAGTATGTCTGTTTTATTCAGATTTTGCATTGCTGTGACAACACTGCAGAGGAGGAAAAGTTTATTTGGGATTCACAGTTTCAGAGGTCTCAGTACATAGATGGCTGACTGCATTGCACTGGGCCCAAGGTGAGGCAGACATTACATCATGGGGGAAGGGCCCAGCTAAGAAAAGCTGCTCAGCTCATGGTGGGGTTAGGAAGCAGAGATTGGGGAAAGGTCCACAGGGAAAATGTACCCTTCTAGGGCATGTCCCCAGTGACCTCCTCCAGGCATGCCCCACCTTCCTACAGTTACCACCAGTCCATTCAAACTAGAATGGACTAATTAGGTCATAACTGTCACAATCCAAACATTTTACCTCTGAACATTCCTACATTAATATAGGAGCTTTTGGGGGACACTTCATATCCAAACAATAACAATGTGCTAAAGAGAACTCCTGATCTTTGGGGGTTCAAACTAAGGGCCTTGTGTATGCTAGGCAAGCACCGTACCACGGAGTTCCACCTCCAGCCCTAGAATTCCAGATCTCTTCACCAACTGGGTCATTCAGAGTCCTTCCAATCTCAGCATGTGGCCACTCCATTTTTCCTATTGCTTAAACCAAAACTTCTACCTTTCTCGTTCTCTGACACACTGTATTCATTCTGTTAGCAAAACTGATCAGCTTGTGGAATTTATCTGGAATCTAGCAACTTGTCACCTCTACCCTGATCCAAGTGACTTTCTCTCACTTAGGTTATTTTGTAGCCCTTCACTGGTCTCTGTGCTTCTGCCCTTACCTCCTACAGTGGCCAGTGATCCCTTCAAAACCCAAGCGTGATCATGTCATTCTTCTGCTCAACAACCTCAATGGCTCCTCATTGCTCTCCCAATAAAAAGTATTTACAGTCACTAAAAAGGCCCTACCAGGCTGGACCCCATTATTTCTCTGACCCAACCTCCTCCTCCTCATCTCCCTCTTTGTGTGTGTGTGTGTGTGTGTGTGTGTGTGTGTGTATTTTAATTGTCGGTGGACCTTTATTTTATTTCATTTAGCTATCTATCTATTTATTTATTTATATGTGGTGCTTGCTGAGAATCAAACCCAGTGCCTCACACATGCCAGGCAAGTGCTCTACCATTGAGCCACAACCCCAGCCCTCCCTCTTATTTTGCTGAAGCCACACTGACCCAATTTTTCCTTCAGAGACACCACAGTCCTCTATGAAGCCTTACTTTTAGGTACCTTCTCTACTCAGGAATCCATGACTTGTCGCCTCACCTCCTTCAAGTCAGGGCTCAGATGTCTCCACTTAAGTGAGACTAACTGAGAACTCTGTATCCCCCTTCCTTTCTTTTTTCTTCAACATGTACTTAATTTTTAAAATTTTTTAAATTTGTGGGCTGGGTTTGTGGCTCAGTGGTAGAGTGCTTGCCTAAGATGTGCAAGGCCCTGGGTTCAATCCTCAGCACCACATAAAAATAAATAAATAGGGACTGGGGATGTGGCTCAAGAGGTAGCGCGCTCGCCTGGTATGCGTGCGGCCCAGTTTGATCCTCAGCACCACATACAAACAAAGATGTTGTGTCCGCTGAGAACTTAAAACTAAATATTAAAATTCTCTCTTAAAAAAAAATAAATAAAGGTATTGGGTCCAACTACAACTAAAAAGTAAATATTAAAAAACAAAATTTAAACTTGTTCTAATTAGTTAGACCTGACAGTAGAATGCATTTTGAAACATCATACATAAATGGAGTATAACTTCTCATTCTTCTGGTTGTTATGATGTAGAGACAGGTCATGTAATCATATATTCACATAGGGTAATAATGTCCGATTTATTCTGTGCCTTGTTTTTCTTTTTTTTGAATTTTTTAATATTAATTTTTTAGTTTTCGGTGGACACAACATCTTTGTTTGTATGTGGTTATGAGGATCGAACCCTGGCCTTATGCATGCCAGGCGAGCACACTACCGTTTGAGCCACATCCCCAGCCCCTGTGCCTTGTTTTTCTTGATGTCACTTATCACCTTTTAGCATGCCATGTAATTAATTTATTGTCTAACTTCTGAGTCATTATAATCAAGGAGGGAAGAGTTGGTTTTTTTGAACCGGGGATTGAACCCAGGGCTACTTAACCACTGAGCCACATCTCCAGCCCTTTTTAAATTCAGAGACAGGGTCTCACTGAGTGGCTCAGGGCCTTGCTAACGCTGGCTTTGAGCTCATGATCCTCCTGCTCCAGCCTCCTGAGCCACTGGGATTACAGTTGTGTGCCAATGTGCCTAGCAGGGCAGATTTTTAAAAAATGTTTTACTCTGGAACTGAGTATGTAACTTAGTGGTAGAGCGCTTGCCTAGTGAGCATAAGGCCTGCCTTCTGTCTCTAGCACTGGAGGGGGGAAAAAGTGAGCTGAATTGTATTCCCCCAAACTCATATTGAAGGCCTAACCCCTAGTACCTACCTGAATATGACAGTATTTGGAGAGAGAGCCTTTAATGCTTTAAATAAGTGAAAAATTTAAAATGAGAATTTTTAGGATGGTGTCCTTATAAAAAGAGTTGATTAGCTAGGTGTATGGTGCATGCTTATAATTTTACTCAGCAACTTGGGAGGCTGACGCAAGAGGATCACAAGTTTGAGGCCAGCCTGGGCAACTCAGTGAGACTTTGTCTCAAAATAAAAAATAAAAAGGGATAGAGATGAAGCTCATTTGTAGAGTGACCCTGAGTTCAGTCTCATAAACACACACACACATGCACACACAAAGAAGAAAAAAAAGAAAGATTATATGATGACACAGAAATTGACCTTCAGAAAGTTAAGGATAGGGGTCTTTTTT
Organism: Ictidomys tridecemlineatus; assembly: GCF_052094955.1. Classification (NCBI taxonomy): domain Eukaryota; kingdom Metazoa; phylum Chordata; class Mammalia; order Rodentia; family Sciuridae; genus Ictidomys; species Ictidomys tridecemlineatus. The sequence continues at coordinate 30,091,063 of NC_135493.1, read as the reverse complement.
TTTTCACTTCATAATTATTTTATTTTTTAAAAAAATTTTAATTGATTTTTTAAAAAATAAATTACAGTGGAATGCATTACAATTCCTATTTCAGGGCTGGGGTTGTGGTTTAGTGGTAGAGTGTTCACCTACCACATGCGAGGCCCTGGGTTCAATCCTCAGCACCACATATAAATAAATGAATGAATGAATGAATGAATGAATGAATGAATGAATGAATAAATAAATAAATAAATAAATAAAGGTATTGTGTCCAACTACAACTAAAAATAAATATTCAAAAAAACAATTCTTATCACACATATAGAGCACAATTTTTCATATCTCTGGTTGTATACAAGTATGTTCACACCAATTTGTGTCTTCATACATGTACTTTGGATAATGATGTTCATCACATTCCACCGTCCTTGCTAACCCCCTGCCTCCTCCCTTCCCCTCCCACCCCTTTGCCCTATCTAGAGTTCATCTATTCCTCCCATGCTCCCCCCCTCCCTACTCCACTATGAATGGATTAAAAATGTGGCATATATACACAATGGAATATATTACTCAGCAATAAAAGAGAATAAAATCATGGCATTTGTAGGTAAATGGATGGCGTTGAGAAGATAATGCTAAGTGAAGTTCCAATCCCTCCCCTTCCCCCCAAAAAAACAAAAAACAAATGCCGAATTTTTTCTCTGATATAAGGAGACTGATTCTAAAGGATAGGGGTCTTAAGAGAAACCAAACCTCTTGATCTTGGACTTCTAATCTGTAGATGTGTGAGAAAATAAGTTTCTATTATTTAAGCTGCTCAGTCTGTGCTATAGAAATCCCCCCTTATCTGTGGGGGATACATTCTGAGATCGCCAGGGAGACCTAAAATTGCAGGTAGTACCAAACCCTACGTATACTAATTTTTTCTCTAAATATATACATATTACATATACATACCACAGCAGTATTTTGCAGTTTTAGGTGTGATAGTGAAAGACCCCAGCCCAACAATGTCAGGCCTAGTTGCAAAACCACCGAGGCATGTCACAAACCTACGCAGGCACTAGAGGTGTTTTTCAGATGATCAGTTAGGTGTAAACCAGGTCCCAAGGCATGCCTGAATAAGCAGGAACAAGAGGACCAGAGTGCAAACATGTAGCTTTTATGTGGTTTTTCCAGTAACATAAAGTGAAAAACAACTTTGCCCTTTAGGTAGCCTATATGCTGGGTTTAAAATTAACTAATAAGAAACCTATTGCTTACTGTGCGCGAAAACTGCCCCTTTACCCTATAAATATCTCTGTATCCCCAAGCCCCGGGTGCCAGCTCACCAAAGCTCTGGCTGAGGTTCTGCTGGGCACCCACAGGCGCCTGTGTCTCAATAAACCACCTCATGCTTTTGCAGCCAGTGTTTCGTGTGATTCTCCTTGGACAGGGAAACGGGGGTCTTTCAATAGAAAAATTAGTATGAATTTCTTTTTCCTTCACAGTTTCATGGATAGAAGATTCCTTCTTATTATAGCTCTTACTAACCTCAGGATACAAAGCTTTAAAAGTTTCCTAAGAAGTAAGAATCTTCCACTTTTTCACTTAAAAGAAGCAGTTTATAGCTTTTCTTTGGTATATCTGAATTGTCAACATCACTGCTCTTGTGGTAAGTAAAATAAGGATTACTCAAAAACAGGTACTATAATATTACAAGAGTTGATCTGATAACCCAGAAGGCTACTGATTACTGGGCAGGTAGAATATATAGTGTGGATGTGTTAGACAATGGGATAATGCCCATCTTCCACTATGAATAATACACAATTTAAAACTTATGAATTGTTTACTTCTGGAATTTTTCACTTAATATTTTCTAGGCAAACTTGCTTTATTGTTTTTGGAATTCTGGGGATGGAACCTAAGGCCTTGTACATGCTAGGCAAGTGTTCTGCTGCTGAGCTACATCCTCGCCTTCCACTTTATATTTTCTGACCTGAAAAACCACAGAAAGCAAAACCATGAATGAGGGAGGATTACTATATTTTGTTAGGGCAGCCTAAGCAAATTAGTACCGGTGGGGTCAGGGCATGAAGAGATGGGGAGGACATTCCAGCTAGAGGTAACAGCCTGATAGAAAATATAGGGGTTTCCAGGCATGGTGGCGCACACCTGTAAGCCCAGTGGCTCAGGAGACTGAGGCAGAAGGACTTTTAGTTCAAAGTCAGCCTCAGCAATTCTGCAGGGTGACTCAGCAAGACACTATCTCAATAAAAAAGGGCTGGGGATGTAGATCAGTGATTAAGCACCCCTGGGTTCAATCCCTGGTACAAAACAACACAAAGCAAAAACAAAAACACAGGGGATTTCAGGCTTTCAATCACAAAATTCAGTCTATCTGGGGAAAATCCTGAAGGAAGAATAGGGCATAGAGAAAGAAACTAGGGTATGGTTTCCAGGAACAGGGAAGTGTATTTGAAAAGATATAGAGACCAAGAACAGGTATCCAGGGCATCCCTGAATTATATCTTTGGGGTCAACAAGTTATAGACTTCTTTACCAGATTTTTTTTTTTTTTTGTGCTGGGGATTGAACTACTCAGAAGCATTTTACCACTGAATTATATCCCCAGTCCTTTTTATTTTATTTTATTATATTTTTGAGACTGGGTCTTGCTAAGTTGCTGAGACTGGCTTCAAACTTGTGATCCTTTTGCCTCAGCCGCCTCTGAGTTGCTGGGATTAGAGGTATATTGTGACTAAGCCCAGCTAATTCTTTGTTTTAAAATCATTTTATATAGAAATTCACCATTGAGTTTACTCTTAATTTGACACCCTTATTCCAATCTATTTGCAAATCCTGTCAGTTCTGTCTTCAAAATATATCTTGAATCCAGTGCTCCTCACTTCCCTACATTGGTTCATCGCTTACTTGGTTTATTTGAAAAGGCTAACATAAGGCTGGGATTGTGGCTCAATGGTAGAGCGCTTGCCTAGCATGTGTGAGACACCACATATATATATATATATATATATATATATATATATATATATATATATATAAATAAATAGAACAGACAAATAAATAAATAAATGAAATAAGAGTTCATCAACAACTAAAAAGAAATATTAAAAGAAAAACCTAACCCTCCTTCTGTCTGACCCTGTTCCTCTATAGTCTCTTCAACACAGCAGCCAATGTAATCCTGTTAAAACCCGAATTATGGCTGGGGATGTAGCTCAGTGGTAGAGCATGTGCTTAGCGAGTATGAGGCCCTGGATTCTATCCCTAGCACCAAGAAAAAAAAAAAAAGAAAAACTGTCATACAAACAAATAAAAAGACACCTAAGTCAGATCATGCCAGTCAGCTTAGTGGTTTAATGGTTCATAAATGATCCCAGTAAAGATCCAAGTGCTTATAACAAGCATACACAATCCAACCCTTCCGCTCCCACTTCTCTGACCTTATCCCTCACTGCTCTTGCCTTCAATTCACTCCCTTTCCACCACACTTGCCTGTTACATTCCCATCTCAGGGCCTTTGCACTTGCTGTTTTCTCTCCCAGGGAGCTCTTCTTGATACTGCATAGCTCCCTTCATCAGTGTCTTTAGGTCTTTATCCAAACATCACCTCTTCAGTGAGGCTTTTGCCTACCACATATCTAAAATTGTAGTTGCCACCCTCACTCAGCACTCTCTACCCTTACTACTGCTTTTTCTCCATAATGCTTATCTGAGATATATTATTGTCTGACTCCTTCTCTAGAATTTAAGTGTCATAAAGATATAAATCATTGTATTCCCTCCCTGCGCCTAGAACAGTGCCTCACACATAGAGGTGCTGTGTAAGTATTTGGTGAATAAATGAATCAGCGTGAATACACGGGACAGACAAAATTGAAGAAGTGGTTCCACAGGGGAGTTTATATCTTTTTTTCTTTGTTGTCTTTTGTTCATTTGTTTTGTAGTGCTGGGGTTTTGTTGAATCTAGGGCCTTGTGCATGCTGCTCAAGCACTCTACCACTGAGCTCTATTCCTAGCCCTTTTTATTTTTTATTTCGAGACAGGAACTCACTAAGTTGCTAAGTTGCTGAGGCTGGCTTTGAACTTGCGATCCTCTTGCCTCAGCTTTCTGAGTAGCATGTGCCAGTGAGCCTAGCTGACTTACATCCTCATTACTCACACACTGAACTACATCCCCAGCCCCTGGCCTGGGCATTTCTTGTTTGAGGAATTCCTGAAGTGTTTCTGTCCAGCCAAGAGGGCTCCTCAGGGTATATTTTCAAAATTACTACTCAAGGCAGTCAGGAGCCATTGAAAACTTTTAAAGGTGAAGTAACAGTTTTATCTAAGCTTTCTAGAAAGATCCTTTGGGCAACAGTATGGAGAGTAGATGGGGTGGGGGCAAGAGGAAAACAAGGAGATGCATATAGCAACATCCACAATACCATGATGCTGTTTGTTCATGTCACCTATCAGTCTTTGAGTCTCTCCCTCTCCTTCCTTGCAGATTTTGTTTCTGGCTCACTGTCACTCTCTCAAAAACTTTTCTTTTTGGTGCTGGGGATTGAACCCAGGGTCTTGGGCTTGTCTCATATGCTTGCCCTTCCACATCTTCCATCTTTACTTAACTATCCACTTACCTTGTCCACCCTCCCTCCCTCCCTTCCTTCTCCTCTCTCTCTCTCTCTCTCTCTCTCTCTTTTTTTTTTTTTTAGTACAGGGATTGAACTCGACACTCAACCACTGAGCCACATCCCCAGCCCTATACTGAACTACACAACCAGCCCCTCAAAAACTATTGTAACAATTCTTGGGGACATCATTATGCATGTAGTTACTTTCAGGCCTTCAGCCTCTGCTCCAGTGAGCTCATCCAACACATACTAGCCATTTGCTCCTTTGCCAAACCTTTGATCTTGATGTTATCCCATTGTCTGACCACCCACTCTTATCTTTTAACTCTCTTCTTCTAGTGCCCCAACACTAACAATATTTCCACCTCATTGGAACCATCCATCTATTCATGAGACCACCAATCCCTTTTACCTTTTTCTTTCTATTGCTCTTCCACGTCTTCCATCTTTACTTAACTATCCACTTACCTTGCCTACCCTCCCTCCCTTCCTTTCTTCTATTTTATTTTTTGGTACAGGTATTGAACTCAGGGGCACTCAACCACTGAGCCACATTCCCAGCCCTATTTTGTATTTTATTTAGAGACAGGGTCTCATTGAGTTGCATAGCACCTTGCCATTGCTGAGGCTGGCTTTGAACTTGCGATCCTCCTGTCTCAGCCTCCCAAGCTGCTGGGGTTACAGGCGTGCACCACGGCACCCAGCCTTTCTCTGTCTTGCCATGTGATACTCTGTACCTCCCTGGGATTTTGCCAGAAAGAAGGCCATTGCCAGATGAGGGCCCTAGACCTTGCATCCTCGAACCATGAGTCCAAATAAACTTCTTTTCTTTATAAAGTAGCCTGCCTTGGGTATTTCATGATGGTAACAAAAAATGAACTCATTTGGTATGTAGTTGTATTAAATACATTTTCAAATTATGATATATGCAACTTAGGATGGCTTTATTACAACGTAACCCCTTTGTAAGTTGAGAAGCATCTGTACTCTGCTATCCTCCTGTTACTACAGATAAGTGTTCATGCTAGGCAGCATACCTGCTTGTTTGAGTTCCCTGGTCCAAATCCTTACCTATTTTACAACCCAGCTCTGGCAGTTCTTTCCTTTCTGTCCTTGCTTTTCATTTGACTGTTTCTATCAACATACACATGTTTTCATTTCTCCAATCTTAAAAAACTGTTCACATTCTTTCTAGTGATTGCTTTTTTTTTTTTTTTTTTTTTTGGTGGTGCTAGGGATTGAACCCAGGACCTTGAGCATGCAAGGCAAGCACTCTACCAACTAAGCCACATCCCCAGCCCATGATTACTGCTTTCTGTCCTTCCCTTTAAAACAGAACTCTGGGAAAGATTTGTCTGTACTCATTGTTTCCAATTCCTCACCTCCTGTTCTTTTTTTCTTTTCTTTTCTTTTCTTTTTTTTTTTTTTTAAAGAGATAAGCTCTTGCTGTGTTGCCCTGACTGGCCTGGAACTTCTGATTCTCTTGCCCCAGCCTCCCAAAGAGCTGGGACTATAGGTGCATGCCAATATATCTGCCTTATTATTCTTTTTTATTATAGCATTATAGTTATACATAGTAGTTGGGTTCATTTTGACAAAAATCATACATGCTGGCTTCCTATTCTATTTTAAAATTGAGATATAGTTCACATACCATCAAATCACCATTCCCAAACATACCCATTAGTGGATTTTAGTATATTCCAAACACCACCAATTCCAGAACATTTTGCCGGGTTGGGGGGTGGGGTGTGATATAATGGGGATTAACCCAGGGCTGCTGTACCACCGAGTTACATCCCAGCCCTTTTTACTTTTTTTGAGTCAGGGTCTCACCAACTTGCTAAGAGTCTCATTGAATTGCTGAGGTTGGCCTTCAACTTGTGATCCTCCTGCCTTAGTCTCTGAGTCCCTGGAATTACTGTCAAGTCACTGTAGCCAGCTACTTCCAGAACATTTTTGTAATCCAAAAAGATATTCATACCCATTAGCAACTATTCTCCATTCTCCCCCTCCTCCAGCACTAGGTAAGCACTAATCTTTCTATCTGTATGGGTTTTTCTATTTTGAACATTTCATATAAAGGGAATCATATAATTGGTGACCTTTCTGAGCTGATCTTATCCAACATGTCAATATTTGTCTTCATTGACTCCTGCCTGTAGTATTTTCTTCATTTTGTTTCCAGAACACCATAGTTGCTTATGTTTTTTTTTTCCCCTTTCAGACTAATGCTTTGGAATTTCTTTTCTTTTTCTATTTTTGGTACTGGGGATTGAACCCAGGGGTGCTTAACCACTGAATCACATCCACAGGCCTTTTTATATTTAGACTTTATTTAGAGACAGGGTCTCACTAAGTTGCTTAGGGCCTTGCTAAGTTGCCAAGGCTGGCTTTGAACTTACTTTCCTCCTGCCTCGGCCTCCCTAGCCACTGAGATTACAGGTGTGCGCCACCACACCCAGCTCTGCTTCAGAATCTTACTAGTTGATTCTTCCCTGTCTCACTTCTAAATGTTTGAGTACCCCAGAGTTCAATCATTGTGTGTCTTCTCTTCAGTGTGTACTCATTCTCATGGCGATCTCATTCAGTCTTATGTCTTTACATATCCAACACTGAACTCCTTATAGCCTCCTCTGCTGGTGCCTGCTCACACACTTGTGCACACACACATTTTTCTTGCAGATTTCCCTATCTCAGTGACAGCCCCATCCTTCCAGTTGCTTAAGGAACCTTTGACTTTTCTGCCAAACCCCACATCTGGTCAGTCAGCAAATTTTTGGCTCTACCTACAAAACATGTCCAGAATTGAATCACTTCTAGCAGCCTGCACTGCTACCACTTTGTTCCACACTGTTATCAGCTCTATACTAGATTATCACAATAGCCTGATTTCCCTCCTTTCTTCTCCCCTTTCCCTGCTTTGGGTTCTTCTCAACTGAATAGCAGAGCAGTCCTATTATTTTGTTGTCACACCTCTTCTCAAAACTTTGCAAAGGCTCCTATATCATTTGGAATAAAAGTTCCATGTCCCCCCGCACCAAAGAAGTCTCAATTGCTAACTGTACCACATAGAATCTTGACCTTGTTAGTTCTCTAATTACAGGCTTGCACTACTGTGCCTGGCTTGCCTATCATACTTCTATGCCAGGACTTTTCCATGTGCTTTGTTCTCTGGAATGCTCTTCCCCTAGAAAGGCACAGGGGTAGCTCCATCATTTTTTTTCTCAAAGACTTACATGTGCATCCCCCCCCCCTTTTTTTGGGTACTAGGGAATTAACGCAGGGGTGCTTTACCACTGAGCTACATTCCCGTTTCTTCTTCTTATTATTATCATTTTGAGACAGGGTCTCACTAAGTTGTTAAGGCTGGGCTTGAACTTGCGATCTTCCTGCCTCAGCCTCTTGGGTGCTAGGTTTACAAGTATGTGCTACTGCACTGTTATTCCATCCCCTTCTACTCTTCCCTGGTTTGCTCTGCAGCCACACAGGTCTCTTTGCCAACCTGTAACAAGACAGGCATACTACTTTTTTGTTGTTGTTACTGGGGATTAGACCCAGGGGCACTTAACCACTGAGCCACATCCCCAGTTCTTTTTGTATTTAATTTAGAGACAGGGTCTCACTGAGTTGCTTAGGGCCTTACTAAGCTGCTGAACCTGGTTTTGAACTCACTATTCTTCTGTCTCATCCTCTGGAGCTGCTGGAATTACAGGCTTGCACTACTGTGCCTGGCTTGCCTATCATACTTCTATGCCAGGACTTTCCATGTGCTTTGTTCTCTGGAATGCTCTTCCCCTAGAAAGGCACAGGGGTAGCTCCATCATTTTTTTCTCAACGACTTACTCAAAAGCCACCTTCTCATGGAAGTCTTTCAGCCACCACCTGTGAACATCATATTCCCCTGCATGACTTATTTATTTCTCCTATGCACCTGTCACTCTAACAATATGCATTTTGCTTATTTTATTTTCTCTCTCCTCTTCAATGAAAGTTCCATGCAAATAGGAATTTTGTTTGTTCACTGATATAATTCCAAATCCTAAAAGATGAATGGTACATGGTATGTGTTTAAAAAATAGTGAGTGCTGGGGATGTGGCTCGAGTAGTAGCGCGCTTGCCTGGCATGCGTGGGACGCTGGGTTCGATCCTCAGTACCACATAAAATAAAGATGTTGTGTCCACCGAAAACTAAAAAAATATTGAAAACAATTCTTTCTCTCTTCAAAAAAAAAATAGTGAGTGAACAAATGAAAGATGGCAGCCTGAACTAGGTTAGTGAGGATGAAGATGAGGGGGCTAGATTTTGCAAACAGAATATAATGATTTATTGACTGTGGGGATCGAAGATGGAATCCAATATGACTATTGGTGCTGAATGGATAGGTGGTTAACATCCTCTGAGAGTCAGGTGCAGTGGTGCACACCTGTAGTCCCAGCAACTTTGGAGGCTGAAGCAGAAGGACCTCAAGTTTGAGGCCAGCCTCAAAATAAAAAGGGATGGGGATCCAACTTAGTGGACAGCACACCTGGGTTCAGACTCTGTTTCTCTGAGTAATGGGAGTGAGGTTCAGAAGGAACTTGAGTTCAGTTCGCAACCCAAATACCTATGGATCATTTGGGTGTAGATGTACTAAAGAAAGCTAGATCTGAGACCATAGTGGTGGTCAGGGCTGGAAATCCAGAGGGTGACCTTAAGGTCTGGTAATACATGTTATATCATATATTAAAGTTGCAATGAACCAGTTATGTATTTACCAATATTTCCATAGTAGGAGCTTAGGGCAGGGGATATAGCTCAGTTGGTATATGCACAAGGCCCTAGGTTCAATCCCCAACACCACACATACACACACAAAATCCATAGTAGGAGCTTAATAAATATTTGGTGAGTCAATGAGTTCTGCAAGATTTCTAAGGATGGTTAATCCTGTGTTTGTACCTGTCAACATATACTTTCTAAGAATTCACCAAGTATAGGCCTATCTTTGTTAATCTTGCCTTCTCTAATGATATGAAGTATAATACACTTCTGTGGTGCAAAGAACAGCCCAGAGACAGTAAAGAAAATTCTAGGGCCAGGTGCAGGGGACCATGCCTGTAACCTCTCAGCTTGGCGGGGCGAGGGTCAGAGGCAGGAAGATTTCAAGTTCCAGGCCAGCCTGTATAATCTAGTGAGACCCTGTCTCAAAATTTAAAAAGGGCTGGGGGTGTAGCTCAATAGTAGAGTGCCCCTGGGCTCTATCCCTAGTACTTAGGAAGAAAGAAATGGGGTTGGGGGAGAAGAAAGGAAGAAAACCAGACAGACTTGGCATGGTGGTGCAAACCTTTAATCCCAGCAGTTCAGGCAGCTGAAGCCAGCCTCAGCAATTTAGTGAAACTCTAAGCAACTTAGATCCTGTCTTAAAATTTTAAAAAGGGAGGAGGGGGCTGAGGATAGCTCAGTGGTAAAGCACCTCTGGGTTCAATCCCCAGAATGCTGCCTCCCCTCCTAAAAAAGAGAGAGAGAAAAAAAAAAAACTGAAGGCAGCCACCATAAAATAGTTCTGCCAGATGTGGTATTGGCACATGCCTGTAATCCCAGTGGCTTGGGAGGCTAAGACAGGAGGATCATGAGTTCAAAGCCAGCCTCAGTAATGGGGAGGTGCTAATAAGCAACTCGGTGAAAACTTGTCTCTAAATAAAATTCAAAATAGGGTTGGGATGTGGCTCAATGGTTGAGTGCCCTTGAGTTCAATCCCTGGTACCCACCCACCCCACCCCCCCAAAAATGTATATATATATATATACACACACATACACATACAGAATATATATATATATATATGTATATATATATACACGCATACATACATACACACACACAAAGTTCTATATACCAACAGAAAGCTGCAGTAGTTTAAAGATAATACCTGTGGATACCATAGAATGTTAGAGCTTAATTTTATCACCAGAGCTAAATTATGATCTTAGGACCACTTTGTATATGCTTTCTGGGGAAGGGAGTAAGTTCCTGATCTGGAAGGGGAGCCTCAGAAATGCTCAAGGCATCCTTTTTCACTGCCATGGAGGTCCCTACCCTCAATGTTCTCAATCCTAGAATTTTTCCTGCCTTCCCTTAGTATCACTCCTCTATCACAGCGAGGAACACAACAGATGGAGGGACTCAATAAAGGCTGATATCCAGTTTCTGAGTTATCTGTATCCCCCCCCCCTTTTTTTTAGGCTGTGGAGGAGACATTACTAGAGGTTGAACCCAGGGCGCTCTACTACCGAGCTGCATCCCAAGCCCTTTTTATTTTGAGACAGGGTCTTGCTATGTTGCTAAGGCTGGCATTGATCACTTCTGCCTTAGCCTACCAAGTTGCTATTGCTAGGTATATAGGCATGTGCCACCATGCCCCGCTTCATACTGTCTTTATTTCCAAAGAAATCAGGGGTCAATGATGTAACCCAGTGGTAAAGCACTTGCCTATATATGTAAAGGGCCCTGGGTTCTATCTCCAGCATGGCAAAAACAAACAAACAAACAAACAAAAAAAAAACAACCAAGAAATCAAACCAGTCTGAATAAAAATAGACAAAAAAATGGAATGAACTAATTTTTCTGTTATTTATAAGTTTATTTTTTTAAAAATTCATGTTACCACTGAGCTATATTTCCAGCCCCCTTTTTTTCAGCTGGGGCTGGAACCCAGGGTCTTAGGCAAGCAGGCTACCCTTTCAAGCTAAACTCCTGACCCCTATAAGTTTTAGTAAGTATATGAAATTATACTTTGGGCATGGTGATGCATCTCTGCAGTCTCAGCAACTAGGGAGGCTAAGGCAGGAGAATTAGCTGAGTTCAGGAGTTTGAGACCAAATGATATAACATATGGAGACCTTCACCCAGAAAATAAGAAAAAAAATATGAAATTATAATAAGGAAGTAGTCCCTACTCTGCCCCCCCAATACAAGAAGAAGGGAAAGCAAGGAAGAAAACTAGAGAACGAAAAAAAAAAAAAAAGGAAAGAAAAATGGCACTGAAAAAGGATGTCAAGATGGGTTGTGGCTCAGCGCTTAGCATGTGCGAGGCACTGGGTTTGATCCTCAGCACCACATAAAAACAAATAAATATATTGTGTCCAACTAAAAAATAAATATTAAAAAAAAGAAATTTTTTTTTAAAAAAAAGGAGAGCCCTCCTGTGGTTTGTTTGTTTGCAGTACTGGGAATTGAACCCAGGGGTGCTTAACCACTGAACCACATCCCCAGCCCTTATTTATTTATTTATTTTTATTTTGAGACAGGGCCTTGCTAAGTTGCTTAGGGCCTCACTAAGTTGCTGAGGCTGGCTTTGAATTTTAGATCCTCCTGCTGCCTCAGACTCCTGAGGTGCTGGGTTTATGGGCATGTAACACAATGCCCGGCTAAGTCAAGGTCTTGCTGAGCTGCTGAGGCTGACCTCAAATTTGGGATCTTCAACCTGAAAAGTAGCTGGAATTACAGGTGTGCCATCACCATTCCAGGTCCCTCCTGTGGTTTTACCAGTTGATCTGGTTTAGGGATTTTCTCTAGCAACACTCCCACACCTTCCTGTCCTACTACAGTCCTTTTCACATTGTGCACTGTACTTTGTTTGTCTCTTGCTACCACTGGACCATGAGTTCCTTAAGGACAAGGATTTGTTTGAGTCCTTGACCCCCAGGTCCTGGCACATAGTCAGTGATTAGTAAATATTTGCTAAACGAATAAAGAAGAAATTTAAAGGGGTGGGGAAGTGTGGTTTATCCAGAGTTGGACTGGCAAGGCAAACAGAAAAGAGGGAGGTGCTGATAGGAAAACTGCCTTGAGTTTACCCAGCTGTTAAGGAGGCTAGCAGTGCCAACTCATGACTGATGGTTCAGGAGGGCCTTTTCTCTGACCTCTACTCTGGCTTCCATTTTCACCTGCCTTTTCAAGAAACCTACAATATTGGGTATCACTTCTCTTATGTATTCATCCTCTTAGAGCTTTTCTTTGGCTTTTAAACATAATTTAGTATTTCTCATACTTAATGATCCTTCATCAATATTTACTTATTTATCTCCATTTGATTTCATGGCCAGACTTCTGTAAAGTTATATGCTTTTTCATTTTTAACACAATGGCTTCCATTACCCATAATTCCAGGCCATTAATGATTTATAAGTCAGTGAATCCTGTTGCCCTTTTCAGGCATCATATTTGAACTTTCACTAGCATCCAGTCCTGTTGGCCAATACTTTTTTTTCCAGTGCTGGGGATTAATCTCAGGACCTCATAGGTGCTAGGTAAGCTTTCTACCACTGACTAAACTTCATTATTTGAAATATTTCTTTAGATTAAGTAGGCTAGACCATTCTCGTTTTTCTCCTACTCACTGGCTATGCCTTCTCTGTCTTTGGGCCCTATGTCTGCTTCAGTTTTATAATTATGTATATATATATATATATATATAATTATTCATGGACCTTTATTTTTATGTGATGATGAGGATTGAACCCAGTGCCTCACACATGCAATGCAAGTGCTCTACCACTGAGCAACAAACCCAGTCCCTGCTTCAGTTCTTACTTCACCTTTTCCCCCTAAGTGATGGAATCCACTCCCATAGCTTCAATTAACAACTAAAAATACATGAGTTCCCAGCTATATCTCTAGCCCAGATCTCTTCTCTGAACTCCAAGACGTATTTATAGAACTGGCCCCATCTTCACTGCCAACTGCCATTCACCCTTCACCCTAACATGGTTTCTCTCACAAGTTCAATAATGCCTTCAATAATGCTAAATTGTATTAACACTTCACAATTCTTGTCTTCCCTAACCTTTCTCTTGACACAGGACATTGTCAGCCATTCTCTTGGAAATTTTCTCTTCCCTTATTTTAGTACTCTGTCCTAGTTGAAGACTATTTCATTATCATTTTAATGGCTCTTCTATGAGCTTTTTAATTTTTAAAAAAAATTTTCCCCAATTTTTTTTATTATGGTAAAATACACATAATGAGGTATGGTGGTACACACCTGTAATCCCAATGATTCAGAAGGCTGAGGCTGAGGCAGGAGGATATCAAGTTTGAAGCCAGCTTCAGCAAGTTATAGAGGCCCCAAGCAACTCAGCAAGACCCTGTCCCTAAATAAATTATAAAAAAGGGCTGGGGATGTGGCTCAGTGGTTAAGTGCCCCTAGGTTCAATCCCTGATACCAAAAAAAAAAAAAAAAAAAGGGCTGGGGGTATATCTTAGTAGTAAAGCACTCCTGGGTTCAATCTCTGGTACCAAAAAAAACAAAGCCACACATAATACAAAAATTTACCTTTAACCATTTTATTTTATTTTTGGTACTGTAGATTTAACTCAGGAGCACTTAACCACTAAGTTTCATCCTCAGTCTTTTTTTCTTTTTAATTTTGAGACAGGGTCTTGCTAAGTTGCTGAGGCTGACCTTGAATTTGCAATCCTCCTGCTTCAGCCTCCCAAGTTGCTGGGATTACAAGAATGTGTCATTGCAACTGGCCCCTTAAATCATTTAAAAGTACAGTTCAGTGATTTTTGAATACCTTCATAATGTTGTATAACCAATGCCACCATGCATCTCCATAAGTTTCTCATCTTATAAAACTGAAATGCTACATGTTAAACAATAACTCCCCATTTCCCACTTCGCCCACCTCTTGAAAACGGCCAATCTACTTTATGATCTTTGACTACTTTAAGTATTTCATGTAAGTGGAATCATATTTATTTTCTTTTTGTGACTGGCTTATTTCACTTAGCATAATGTCCTCAAGTTTCATCTGCTCTATCTTCTTCTTGGGACTGTTTCTAAAACCTGAGGAAATATAAAGTACTGACTTATTAAGTAAAGACCAATTTATGCCACATCAGAAAGAGCTGGCTGGAAGAAAATCAAGCCAGAAGCACAAGAATGTTGTCCAAATATTTTGGTTCTTATAGAACAAGATCAGTTAGCCCTGACTTTATCCTCTCCTTTTGGGACTAGTGAAAAACTAATATCAGATCATCCCCTTTCAAAATTCTCAAAAGGTTAATTCAGTATCAAAGTTCAATTTCTTAAAACCAATAGCTATTGAGTAAAGTTAGTAAACACACTTAGCTTGGGCCTGGGGATGAAGCTCAGTGGTAGAGAGTGTGCTTAGCATGAGGCCCTACGTTTCATCCCCACTACCACAAAAATAAATAAATGAACACACTTAGCTCTATACTTGAGTGCTACTGATATTTATTGAAAGCACTACAAAACAAGCCAGGACTAAAAGCTGCTATTTTACAGGAACAGATATTGGTGTAATTTCCTTCCTGAAGAGAGTATGCACTCAAGTCATGAGACCTAAGATAAAACAAAGACTGTATTGTCAAGAATCAAACATGGACTATATTATACCTATTAATAGAAAAAAAATGCTAAGGGCAAAATGAGATGTTTAAAAATATTGATGCTAAGCTCACGTAAGCAAGCAAAAACCTAACACTAATCCTAAAATTTTAGGACATAAGATCTAGATATAATGTGACTATTTAAAATTTTTGCATCAAAAAAAATTTTTTTGCATTAGTAAAAATTTGTTCTTCACTGTACTTGTACAATTATGTGCTTGTTGCTCTTACACTACACAAAGTCAATAGTTATCACCAACAATGGAATATAAGTAGATCTGAACAAGACTTCAAAGTGACTCTGCTCCACTCAAAAGCAGAAAATTCAATCCAGGATTAGTAACACCTTTTGATTTTAGAGCCAGCTTGCTCTCTCTTTTTTCATGTCATATTAAATTAAGTCCTCACTTAACATTTCCCACCTGTAAATTACAAGGCATATCTACCACCATCTTTTTCTGACACTTTAAAATTAATCTGTAGAAATTGCAAAAACAATGAAATTGAATTTCCGATTCTGAGCCGGCAATCAGATTCCTGCTTTGACACAAAACGTACTCCTCTGCAGTGTATCCCACCAGCACAGCGACCTCCTTTCTTTCTCTCTATTCCTTTGCCCTGAAGGCACTTCTGGATTGCTTAATACGTGCTCTTTGGCTGCCTACACAGTCAGGACACCTATGACCATGTGAACTTATCACTCCTCTCCTCCTTCTTTTCTATGGCTAATACCACTTTCCTCCTTTCTTTGTGTGGCTGAATCTGCAGACTTGGTGTTGTCATCAGGGGGACAAAGTCGATTTCGGCTTCGAGCTCCTGGTTGGTAGAGCTGCATTGCTGGACGATCCTGAAGCAAAATAAAATATGTACATATTATAACATTCTATTAAGCTTTCACATAGGGTTTTCAGAGTCATAAATTATGTATTAATATATACCAAACTAACTGAGCACACAGTATATGACAATTGTCCATCTACTCTCTCCAAAGAAAAGCAAACACTTCTGTAAGTATTATTTTATATGCCTAAGGTAAATTTTGAGAAATCAACCGCCTAATTTTCTTAACCATTTCAACATGAACTAATTACTTTGAATTTTTTAAATCTTCAAAACCACAGCCATCAGGTATTTCTTCTCCCCATCAGTAAACTGACTTTAAAATGCAACACCACATAAAAGTGTTTAGGAGGGGTTGAGGATATAGCTCAATGGTAGAGCATTTAGTTACCATGTGTGAGGCCTCTGGGTTTGTTCTCTAGCACTAAACACACAAAAATGCTTAGAAGTGAAAACAAATATAAGAATGATGCAATAAAAGAATGAAAACTCTTAAATTAGAAATTTCCCTGAAATTCTGATCTCAGATCCATAGAACATGCTACAAACATGGCATTTTTTTTCTCACTAAACTGCCTAATCTGGCCTTAAACTCACAATTCTCCTTCTTCAGCCTCTTTTTTGGGGGGATGGGGGGGTTGAACTCAGGCACTCGACCACTAAGCCATATCCCTAGCCCTATTTTGTATTTTATTTAGAAACAGGGTCTCACTGAGTTGCTTAGCAGTCTTACATTGCTGAGGCTAGCTTTGAACTCTCAATCCTCCTGCCTCAACCTCCCAAGCAGCTGGGATTACAGGAGTATGCCACTGCACCCAGCCCTTCCTCAGACTTTTAAGTAGCTAGGATTACAGGTGTGTGCTTCTGTGCCCAGCTAAAGCATTATTATTGTCATTTTTCATACAGACAGGCATTTACTAGAAAAGTGAGAAATGAGTATAATATACAGTATAGGCACTGTGTGAACCACCTCTTCAGAGAATGGCTTATTTATCTACAATAAATATCCACATGTCCTTCTCCTAGATTACTTTTAACATTTTATCATATTTGCTTTGTCTCTAATGTATGTGTGCACATATTCTTTTCACACACACACAATTATTTATGCAGAACCATTTGAGAAGTTAGGACCCTTTATCCATAAATAATTCAGCTAGTTATTTTCACTGACATTCTGTTATAATCACAGTAAAACTGCTATTGATTAATCACAGCATCACAAAGAAAAGGACACCCAGACACCATGGTTCCTGAAGTGATGCAATCGAAAGGAAGTACAGCATCACCTAAAAAGTATTCTTGCCAAAGATTATGGCTGAATATATCCAAGTGTCTAGATTACAGGTGGCCTGGTTTTGTAAATAAAGTCTGACTGGCACAGTCACACTCATTTTTTTTCTAGGGCTGAAGTCAGCCTTAAATACTTACCATGAGGTCCTTTACAGAAAGTTTGTTGGCCTCTGCCCTAGAAATAACTACTAATTTTATTTTTTTCTTTTTTAATTCTTTATTTTGGGTACTGTGGGTTGAACCTAGGTCCTTGTGCACATTAGGCATGCACTCTGCCACTGGGCTAGAACCTCAGTTGTTTATTACTAGTTTTTTAAAAATATTTTTTAGTTGTAAATGGATCTTTTATTTTACTTTTTTATTTATATGCGGTGCTGAGGATCGAACCCAGGGCCTCACATATGCCAGGCAAGTGCTCTACCACTAAGCCACAACTCCAGCACCTGATTACAAGGAAAAATGGAAGATACATGTTCAATGATACCAAAGACATGTAATTTGCCATTCTAGAATGTGAGAAGCTCTACAAGAAAAATTGGTTTCTGCAACAAGTAAATAATGGTAGGAAAACAAAAAAAGGGAGAATTGTTTAGGTTAAGAGAGAACTCCCAACTACTATGTATAACTGTAAAGTTCTAACAAAAAAGAACTTAAGGAGATATTTCAAGCAAATATAATTTCTGGACCTTTATATGAATATATGATATTAATAAAGCAATTAGGAATTGAGAAAATCTGAACTCTGAGTAGATAGGATGTTGAGGAATTATTGTTAGTTCTTTTGGTGTGAAAATGCTGGTGAGATTATATTATTAAGAAAAATACTCAGGCTGGGGCTATAGGTCAGAGGTAGAGTGCTGTTCAATTCCAAGTAAAAAAAAAAAGGGTGGGGGGCTGGGGTTGTGGTTCAGCAGTAGAGTGCTCACCTAGCACGTGTGAGGCCCTGGGTTCGATCCTCAGCATCACATAAAAATAAAGATATTGTGTCCAACTACAACTAAAAAATAAATATTTAAAAACAAAAGGAGGGGCTGGGGATGTGGCTCAAGTGGTAGCATGCTCGCCTGGCATGCGTGCGGCCCGGGTTCAATCCTCAGCACCACATACCAACAAAGATGTTGTGTTCACCGAGAACTAAAAAATAAATATTTAAAAAAAAAAATTCTCTCTCTCTCTCTTTAAAAAAATAAAAATAAAAACAAAAGGAAAAAATAAAGACTACTTCTAATATTGAAATATTTAAACAAGAAATTAAATGTTTAGGATTTCCTTGAAAATAATTCAGTAGCAGTAGGGATGGGATAGCCACAAAATGATAACTTGAAGCTGGGTGATGGGTACAAGGGGGTTAATGATATCTTGTTTTTTCTACTTTTGTGAATGTTTGAAATTTCTATAGTCAACAAAAAATCCATCAAAGACTGAAAAAAGTCATGAATGGTTATAGTTTTTCTCCCTTAAAAATTCCATAGTAGGGCTGGGGATGTGGCTCAAGCGGTAGAGCGCTCGCCTGGCATGCGTGCGGCCCGGGTTCGATCCTCAGCACCACATACCAACAAAGATGTTGTGTCCACCGAGAACTAAAAAATAAATATTAAAAATTCTCTCTCTCTCCTCTCTCACTCTCTCTTGAAACAATGATATGCATAGGATATATGCTCTGATGTGAAATGTTGAATTTAATAGAGTTATTTCCTAATTGTCTTTTCTCAAAAAAAATTCTACAGTAGGGGCTGGGTGATGTAGCTTAGTGGCAAAGTGCTTTTAAGGCCCTGGATTGGATCCCTAGCACCAGATAAAAAGTATCTACAATAAACTATAAGCTGTCCCCTTTACATTTGCCATAAGAGGAAAACAAATCCTTGTGAAATAAATTTAACAAAAAGCAGTACCTTGTTTCTTATGCGGTCTCTCTTAACCACTTCCTCTTTCTTTTCAGATTTTTCTGAGCTGCCTATTGATTCTGTACTTTCATTCTTCTTTCCTTTATCACGAAGTGCTTCTTTCTCTTTTTTAATCTCTTCTTCTTTTCTTTTAAAAGCTTTCTCTTTCTCATAGCGCTCTTTCTGCCTTCGGCGCTCTTCTTCTTGCCGCTTTAGTCTCTCTCTCTCACGGAAAATGCGCTCCTGATCTCGTTCGTAATCTCGTTCCCTCTCCCTATAGTCTCTGCAACTCTCATCTTCAGATCTGCATGAAAACAGAGACTGAACCCTCAAACATAACCACAAATGCAGGAACACTAATTCTGCTTTGGCCACTGCAGTGAGGTTGCACTTTTACAGCAAGGTAAAAAATACTAATGTTTTAGAAAACAACAAGACCCCAAAATTATTGATCCAGATTAAGTTACCAGAATATCTGACCTTCCTCCTTGTCTCCTTATCCTATATTAAACAGTTTTATCTTAATCCAAATACAATTCCAGGTTATAGCAATGAAATTAGCATCTAGCAATCAAATATAGCCAAGAGCCCTTGACTGACTGACCTCTTTGGCTTTTCATCTTTAAATTCGCCTTCACAATGCTTGGACAGTATACAACTTTGCCCACTGGGTCTTTCATCATTCAGATTCTCTTTGTCCAGTTTCTTGGCTTTTTCTCTTTTGTCCAACTCTTTTTCATCTCCTTTTTCTGGTTTCTTGAGCAACTTTAAAGAAAACATGTTGTTTTATTTTGAAGAGTGGGGCACTGTCTTTGGATTCAATTAAAACAATTTACTAAATATTTAAAGTTTAGACTGTAGAAGGCCCCCATATTTCTGCAGGTTCTCTTAATCTTTCAGGTGAACAATTAGTGCATGAGAATAGTAATGCTATTAATGTGAAAGTGTTATCCACCCAAATTAAGTGGTTTAATCACTTTGTGGCAATGGGATCAAGACTCCTTTGGCTTTGAATGGGTCAACCTGTAAGTAAACCAATGCACACCTCCAAGTATGCTTTGTAGCACACCAGCATGTCTATCAATATAATTTGATGGGAAAATATTTCACAAACTCAAAATGCTATGCAGATCATTACTATAGAACTATCTATGGGTATGAATTTGGAATGACAAATATCTTGGTCACCAAAGGAGAGATCCATTGCAGGAATAATTCTGCCTTGAGCCTGAGAATAACATATTTATGATGTTAAAATTATCATTAGAGATAAATAGCAAGAATTACCTGGTATTTGATTTAAAAATCCAAATGCCTTATATTATAGATGGGGAAGTTCCATCTCTACTGAATAGGAACTCCATTCAATGGCATATATATATATATATACACATATATATACATATACACACACACATATATAAATATATATATAAAATATATATATATACACATATACACACATATATATATGACACACATATATATATGTTCAAAAATGCTATTCTTTCTCACATCACTGCTATAAATCTCTCTAGAATACCCACACTTAAGTGTAGTAAGAGAGATTCTTAGGCAAAATAGAAGTATTTTAAGTTTCAAAGTGAGGGCTTCATACAAGGTTCATCTCAGGGTAAAGGCATCATACTAGTCACCAAGCAAAAGGCAAAGCATCAGAAGACTTAAGCATGGAGCATTCCAGCACACAGACAGCCACTGCAAATAGGAGTCCAAACTGGACAAGAAGAAAGCACCAGTATAAAGTGAGGATACCATGTGCAGGTTTCATTGGAAGTGTTCTTATTTCTTTAATGAACATCTGTATTTGAAGCCAAGATGTTCATTATTCTAATAAGAACATTAATGAATGTCTCTAGCATGGCTGGCTCTACCTTCTGCCTTGCTGATCATCAGGAATAGCAAGTCAAATCACTTGTGGCACGGCAGACAAAGAGATTGCTGGAAAGAATTAAAATGGGAAACTCCCCCTTCCCCTAAGCACCTATTACCAATAATGAGTCCTGGGCAGACTTAGGGAACCCTAGCCACATAAACTTCTGAGTTTTCAGAAGGTAAAAGGAGACCCTGCTGCCATCTCTATGAGATGTTCTCTGACTTTCTGAAGTACTAGGTACTAGTACTTCCTCAAGAAGTAAGAACTGCCCAAGCCATGCCCTCAGGAGAAAAGCAGCAAGGTTGGGATCTTTCTACAGGGTTTCTCCTTCCTACATGCAATGCACTGATCAGAATCTGCTACTCACAGATTCTCAGATGCAAGATAACATAGGAGTCATGTGAGAGGGGAAAAATACTTAATGCAGGATATTTATCCCTAGTTCTCCCACAAGGCAGCCAGTTATAAGAGGCATATAAGATGATGAGAAAGAGGTATATAGGCCTGGTTGCCCTCTGGCTGTATGTCATTGAAGCAGAACATTAGGAAATCACCTCAGCTTCATTTTAGGGTAGGAATTTAAATAGCTCAGCTTTTAAAAAGACCCACATCAGTCTGAAGGGGTTTAATAGGTAACACTACCACCACCACCAAAGGACTGAGGAGCTAAGACCTGTGTGTGTGACATGATACTAGGTGCTCTGTATCATGTAATTGGTCCTTACATTTTTCTGATTCACAGCTTGTAACAGAAACCTGTGTACCTGAAGACAGTGGAAAACAAACAGATGAGGCAACTTCATGTATCAATTATGAAGGAAAAGCTGAATAAAAACCCAAAATTCATGCCAGCCAGCCCTGAGCCCTCATTTACTGTGAACTGAGACTAATAGTCCAAATATCAAACATTTTAAATGATTTTTAAAAAAGATATTCATTAAATAATATCATATACAATACTTAATCCTTATAAATTATCATAATTTAAAAAATAATTTTAATAGGAAAGATTTTTACTTGTGTACCACCACCCCCTGCAAAAAAGGACAACCCCCCCAAAAACAACCACCACCAAAAAAACTCATTTACACAAACACAAGATGCATGCCAAAAAAAACAAAAAAACAAAAAAAACATGCAATTTTAATGAACATGTAGTTGGTTTCAATTATTTTCATACCTTAATCTTTGGTTCATCCTTTAATTTGTCTCTTTCTGGAACTCTATCTATCTTCTTTAGCTTTTCTATATCTTTCCTTTTTCTTTTCTCCTCCTCTTTCCATTTCCTTCTCTCCTCTTCTCGTTGTCTTTTTCTTTCTATTTCTCGCCTTCTTCTTTCTTCCCTCTTTTCTTCTCTCATTCTCTAGAAAGAGACATTGAAACAAGTCTTCAAACAAAACATCACCTAAAACCTAATCAATCCCAAAGGCATGGTAGGCACTCACTAAAATGAATCATCTTTCCGTCCTACTTTCTACCACTTACTCAAACCCCCACCCTACTCAGAAAATGAGAGAGAAAGTAGAGGACCTGCTAAAATCCCACTGCTGCCTTGCTATATTTTCAGAATCTTTCAGTATGTGTCAAGAATGTCTCTGGGATAAGCTAAGGGCTCTGCAGATTTGCAGAGTAAACCCCTGGTCCCACAACCAGAGTGAAGGAGAAGGCCAAAGTGAGACCAAGGAACCAATTTTTTAAAGAATAGTTGTGGAAAAAGTGGCTATTTCTCCTATATGAGCCCAATGCTCTTAAAATGTTTATAGAATATGAACTAACAAATTTAAAGAGAAAACTATAAAAACAAAAGATTTACCTGCTTGTTTTTCAGGAAGCTCAAAAGTGGGGTTGTCTTTTTAGCTACATAAATATAAACAGATTGTTAATAATACTTGTCAACCCTTAGAAGGATTCCACTTTCTGACACTTCATGCCACCCACCCAAGATGGGAAAACTATATCCCTTAGACAGAAAGTTCACAATTGTATTATCAAAAAGAAGTTTAATAGTATTTGATTTCAACAATACAGGTTTAAAATACTTTTTTAAAAACTGAAGAAACTCCCATTAAAATAATAAATCAATCTTTTAAGAGTAAATTTGCAGTTAGTGAGAATTATGTACAAAGGTCATTCTCTTGTTTTACTGATAGGAGTACAAATTTGTCCAAGTGGAAACAAATTGAAAAGACTAAAAATATCCAATCCTTTTGACCCGGTATTTCCACTAAGGGAATTTATTGTAAGGATGTTACCCAAAATGGACTTAGCTTATGCAGCCATTAATAAAAAAACAAGTTTTAGACGAAAAATAAGTCAATTTTTTAACATTCTGAAAAATTCTATGAGCCTTATCGTCATCTCTCTCTCTTTTTTTTTTTTTTGGTACTGGGGATTGAAATTGAACCCAGGGGTGCTCAATCACTGAGCCACATCCCCAGCCCTTTTCACTTTTTATTTAGAGACAGGGTGTCACTAAGTTGCTTAGGGCTTTGCTACATTGCTGAGGCTAGCTTTGAATTTGCAATTCTCCTGCCTCAGCTTCCTGAACTGCTAGGATTACAGGCATGTGCCACCATGCCCTCCTGCAATTAACTTTTGGAACACATTACTTCCTGAAAACAAATTCCTAGGAGTAGAAATCATAGTCAAAGACTATGCTCCTGTTTAGAACTGCTACTGTAATATCAACCTTACTTAGAACCAACATTCAAGCTACAATTTCTCCAAGAGTTTTTCAATTTTGCAGTAACTAATTTCATTTTTTCATATTTTCAGGTCAAAAAAATTTTAAGAATACCAGTTAATCTTCAAAGACATACCACTGTCTAAACATGCCTTATCAGTCTTTAAACTTTTTTTTTTAACATGACATTATGCAGGTAACCAAGAATTTGTCCCATCTTATCAATGTATTCTCATAATTCTGTGAGACAGGTATTATCATCTGCATTTTCCAATAGGAGAAATAAACTCAGAGAAGGGAGTGACTTCCCCAAGGTCACACAGAGCAAGTGAGGGAAGTGGGAGATAGACTTGGGTATCTGATGAAAAAGCTGTTGCCCCAATTCCTTTGTCCACTTACCTATTAATTCTCTGTTTTTGGCTTCTATTTCTTCTAGCAGTGTCTCTGGAGTAGATGTCATTTTCTCATTATCTGTGGCATAAGTCTCCAAAAATTTTCTATATTCTGGATCTAAATGATCATTTGAGAAACCAGAAAACTGAGACTTTATAAACAAAAAAGGAAATACTATCTAAGATACTTATTTACTTAACAAAGAAGATAAGTTTCTACTTCATAAAAGACTGAAAAATACAGAAGATAAGACTATTTGGGGCTTAACTGGTCCCTTACTCTTAGAACTCCCTTTACTAATACCTACTAAAGGAATCTGGGTTAAGAAAAATGAGACACCACACATTTAAATAGACTCACCAGGGGTGTTATAGTTTGCTGTTAAAAATCAACATTCCTACTAATCTGAGTCACACTTGTGGAAGAACTAAATAAAAATTATATATGTGGAACCTTCAGAGAATATTAGGTATAATATATAAGCAATTCCTGTATGAATACACCTCACTTTAAGTAAATTCAACATAGAAAATCAGGTGTTCCAAAAAAATAAACTGGTGAGATGGAGGGAAAGTCCTAGATGTGGTACAGGAGGCAACAATAATTCCTGTAGTTCTTTCCTAGAAATCTCTCAGAAAGAGATATACATCTGGCTCATTTCTATACATTGCTGAGTATGTCACTTGATCTGTCTTCTGTATTTAAATCTGTGGTATCATCAATAAGCAGCTATGTTATTGAGTTTTTACTATTTAATAATGTATCTTTTATGTTAACAAATGATAGAAATTCAACCAGATGATCCTAAAATATCAATCTCTCATACAAAGTATTTGCAGTAAAAAACCCTTACCCAAAATAACAGAGTTATTACACAATACTTGTCCAGCATAACAATACAGAGATCTTAAAATCTGGAGCTGGTCTACCTAACATAGAACTTATTGTAGTTTTTTACTTCCTGTATTTTTTATTCATCCTAATTACTACATGTGCGGTTAACTACATATTCAAAGCCTAGAAAACAGTACTGACTAATTCAACAACTTTATATGAAGTTTCTTGGGTATGGAAACTTTTCCATCATGGTTCAAACCTTCTTTATAAAGATGATGGAAACTAAAAATCAAATAATTGTAACAATGATAAGGCACCTCAAGGAACAGCTGTACTTGGAAACATCTGATATTCCCCCATTGTCTTCTACTTAATAAACCCATGATGATTTACCACTCAGTAGTCAATATCATATTGCTCAGTGGTAGAAGAATGAAATGCCACTAGCCAGAAAGCAGAAACTCTGCAAGAAACCCATCTACATTCTAAGAATTAAGCAAAGCTTTCACTGAAATAACATTTCTCATTAACTTTATTCTGTGTTTTCTAATTTAAAATAATGGGGTCTAATGAATTCTTAAAATTGACTTAATTTTTAAAAAGTCTATGGCAATAGCATTATGTAACTAAAGCTATACTGTACCATCATCAATAGTCCCAACTTTGGTATCTCTTTTCTTAGTCTTCTTTTTTGCAGCTTTTTGAAAAGGTGCAAATTCTACTATAGCAGGATATTCCTGACCTGTTTAGAGAAAAAAAATATATATATACTTTCTATAACAAAGAAAATGTAAAAAGTGGATACAAGAGATCTATCCACCATTTTCTAGGTCTTCTCAGATGGCAGTCATTTGAAGACAGTCTCTCAAATTGCATAAATCACACTGGCACAATTGTAATCAACAGGCTACCAATGGAGCCCAAAATTCACACTAAAAACTTAATTAGTGACAATGGCAGCAAGCTGAGTGTGTGGCACACACCTGTAGTACCAATAGCTTGGGAGTATGGCTTGAGCTGCTCAGAAGTTTGAGATCAGCCTGGGCAACACAGCAAAACCCTGTCTCAAATACATTAATGAAGATATGGCAGGTAAGAAAATTTTCATTTAAATTCAACTTGTAAAATGTGGCACTTTGATATGTAAAAACAAACCCTATACATTTTTGTTTCAAAAAATTAGAAATCTTGGGCTAGGGTTGTGGCTCAGTGGTAGAGTTCTTGCCTAGCATGTATGAGGCACTGGGTTCGATTCTCAGCACCGAATATAAACAAATGAATAAAATAAAGGTCCATCAACATCTAAAAAAATGTTTTAAAAATTAGAAATCTTGGGGCTGGGGCTTAGCAGTAGAGCGCTTGCCTAGCACGTTGAAGGAGTTGGGTTTGATCCTCAGCACCATAGTAAGTAAGCAAGCAAGCAAGTAAATAAATAAATAAATAAAGGTATTGTGCCCAATTACAACTAAAAAAATATTTTAAAAAATTAGAAATCTTGCCAGGCATGGTGGTGTATGCCTGTAATCCCAGCAGGTTGGGAGGCTGAGGCAGGATGATCACAAGTTCAAAGCCAGCCTCAGTAAAAGCAAGGCGCTGAGGAACTTAGTGAGACCCTCTCTCTAAATAAAATACAAAATAGGGCTGAGGATGTGACTCAGTAGTCAAGTGCTCCTGAGTTCAAACCCCAGTACTAAAAAAAAAAAAAAAAAAAAAATTAGAAATCTCTAGGACAGACAAATTTAAAGAGAGGTAGAAGCTAGATTAATGGTTGACCAGAGCTCGGGATGGTGGTGGTGAGAATAGGAGTTTACAACTAATGGGTATGGGGTTTCTCTTTGGGGTAGGAACATGTTCTAAAATTAGATGGTGGTGATGGTTGCACAACTTTGTAAATATATGAAAAGCCACTGATGTGTATATACTTTAAAAGGGTAAATTTTATGACATGTGAATTATATCTCAAAAAAGCTATTACTTTTAAAAAGGTAACTACCTGAGGTGATAGGTGTGTTAACTAAATTCATTGTGATAATTTCACAATACATATGTATATTAAATTATCATATTGTACAATTTAAACATACATAAGTTTGTCAACTATACCTCAATAAAGCTGAAAGAAAAACCTGTTAATGGCAAAAAACAAACAAACAAAAACCCCAAGACACAAAAAGCATAAGTAATAAATGTAAAGAGGGGCGGATCTCATGTGAAGTATTCTCACTACAATAAAACTCTTATTAAAAAATTAACTGGGGGCTGGGATTGTGGCTCAACAGTAGAGTGCTCGCCTAGCACATGCAAGGCCCTGGGTTCAATCCTCAGCACCATATAAAAAAATAAATAAAATAATGTCCAACTAGAACTAAAAAATAAATATTTAAAAAAATTAATTGGGCTTTATCAAAATTAAAAACTGTGCAATAGGGCTGGGGTTGTAGCTCAGTGGTAGAACACTTGCCTAGCATATGTGAGGTCCTGGGTTCAATCTCCAGCACCATGTAAAAATTACTAAATGAAATAAAGGTATTAAAAAATAATTTAAGGGCTGGATTGTGGCTCAGAGGTACAGCACTTGCCTACAATGCGTGAGGTACTGGGTTCGATTCTCAGCACCACATAAAAAATAAAACAAAGATATTGTATAACTAAAAAATAAATTAAAAAAAATTAAAACTGCAACAAAGGACACATTCAACAAAGTGAAAAGATAACTGAAAGAAAATAGTTCCACATCATATTATCTGACAAAGTGTAATATCCAGAATATATAAAGAATTCCTACAACTCAACAACAACAAAAAATTAAAAAATGGTAAAAGTACTTGAATAGAAATTTCTCAGGGCTGAGGATATGCTCAGTGGTAGGATGCTTGCCTAGCATACACAAGGCCCTGTGTTCAATCCCCAATAATGCAAAAAACAAAAACAAAAAAGAAGTATCTCCAATGATGGTATGCAAATGGCCAACAAACTTATGGAAAGATGTTCAACATCACTAATAAGTAAGGAAATGCAAATCATAACCACAACAAGCTATTACCTGTTAAGATGGCAACTATCAAAATCCAAAAATGCTGGGCACAGTGGCTCAGGAGGCTGAGACACAAGTTTGAAACCAGCCTCAGCAACTTAGGCCCTAAGCAACTTAGCTAGACCAAGTCTCAAAATAAAAATTGGGCTGGGGGTGTGGCTTAGTGGTTGAATGCCCCTGGTTCAATCCCTGGTAAAAAAAGAAAAAGAAAAAAGGAAAGAAAGAAAAAGAACATGTGCTGATAAGGATGTGGAAAAATCAGAACACTTGTTATTTTATTTGTGGGAATGTAAAATGGTGTATTTGTTAGGAAAAACACTATTTTTTATTCCTCAAAAACAGAGGCTAGGGATATAACTCAGTGCTAGGATGCCTGCTTAGCATGTTTGAAGCCCTGGGTTCAATCCCAAGGAAAAAAAGAAAAAAGAAATCAATTACCATATGACCCAGAAATTCCACATTTGCACACCCATGTTCATAGCAGTATTATTCCTACTAGCCAAGAGTAGAAGCAACCCAAGTGTCCCTTGATAAATGGATAAACAAAATATTGTATATATGTACAATAGAACATTCACATTAAAAATGAAATTCTGATACATAATACAACATGGATGAACCTTGAGAATGTTATGCTAAGTGAAGCCAGTCACAAAAAGGTACTGTATGATTCCAATTATTTGAGGTATCTAGGATAGTTCAAATTCATAGAGACAGACAGTAGAAGGGTATGGGGAGCAGATGGCTAGTTGTTAAAATAGGTAAAGTATCAGTTTTGCAAGATAAAAAAATTTTTTTTGGTACTGGGAATTGAGCCCAGAGGCACTTTACCACTGAACTACATCCCCAGTCCTTTTTATTTTTGAGATAGGGTCTCACTAAGTTGCTGAGACTGGCTTTGAATTTGTGATCCTCCTGCCTCAGCCTCCCAAGTTGCTGTGATTACAGATGTGTGCTACTGTGCCTGGTGCAAGATAAAAAATTTCTGGATTGGTTACACAATATGAGTATACTTAACACTACTGATGTACACTTAACAATGATTAAGATGGAAAATTTTATATTAATTTTGCCACAATTTAAATAATGCAGAAAAAAACAATAAAAAAGAATGAAGTGATGATACATGCTATAACATGGATGAACCTTGAAAACATTATGTTAAGTTAAAGAAGTCTGTCATAAAAGACCACATATGTATGTTTATATGAAATGTCCAGAATAAAGAAATTCATAGAGGTACAAAGTAAATTAGTGATTGTCAGGGACTGGGGGAAGGGGAGAATATGAGATGACTACTAATAGACCTAAGTGTCTTTCTGGAATGATGAAAACATTCTGGAAACAGTTGCACAGATTTGTGAATATACCAAAAACCACTGACTCATATACTTTAAATAGGTGAGTTTCATGGTATGTGAATTTATATCTCAATTGAAAAAAAAAACAAAACAATTATTAGAAAAAATTCACCAGATTCTAGCCATAGAACAATGTCACACAAGGTACAAACTACTACTTTGATCATTGGCATAAATGAGAATAAGAATTGACCTAAAGGCATCACAAAGCAGTCATAGAGGAAATGTGGTTTTAGCAAATGGAGCTGAGGTTATAGTTTAGTGGTTGTGAGCTTGCCTAGCACATGTGAGGCACTGGGTTCCATCCTTAGCACCACATAAAAATAAATAAATAAAATAAAGGTATTGGGTCCATCTATAACTAAAAAATATATTTATAAAAAGAGGGCTGAGTGTGGCTCAGTGGTAGAGCGCTCATCTAGCACATGTGAGGCCCTAGGTTCGATCCTCAGCACCACATAAAAATAAATAAAGGTATTGTCTCCAATTACAACTAAAAATATAAATGTTTTTTAAAAAAGAAATCCTAGCAAATGCAGAATCAGATTAGCTAAATAATTGTGATATATCTGAGAAGGAATGGAATAAATAAACGAGACTAAAGCAGAGGGAAATTGTGGAAGACAGGCTGAAAAAGCAGGAGCAAGGCCAGACTATGGAGGGCTTTGGCTAACAATCTGAGTTCATATTTTCATTCTTTTCCACAACTGTTAACTTAAAAAGATTAATTTTATGACAATACATTGAATTAAATATAAATAGAAAATCCTGTAAATTTACAGACAGTAGTTGTCTAAGCATTAGCTGATAAGGACATAAAATATAAAAGTATAATTAGGTCTAGGAGAATAAGACAATAAAAACATTAAACTGACAAGACTCATCACTTGTATTAAATGTAAGTTTTAAAAAGAAATGTAAAAATCAAACACAAATTGGATTTCCAAGCTAAGTAAATAGGAAATCATTACTATCTATTGTTATAAAAAGATGGAAAACCACCTTTTATTCCAAAAATAGGGTGGAAAACTAGATGGTTTGAGGGAATTAATAAATGTGGGAGTAGGGCAGGGATGTAGCTCAGGGGTAGAGCACAAGCTTAGCATGCATAAGGCCCAAAGTTTGATGCCCAGCACACACAAAAAAAAGTTGGACAAACACAGTTGGCAATCCTTCTTCAGCTTTTATTGGCATAATCCCTAATAAAATTTACCAAATTGAAGTAATACTAAGAATACAAACCAAACCACACCATTTACCTATGATTACAAAGCCCCCCAAAAGGTAAGAAATGGCAACTTGGATATTTTCTGGCTAAGTGTTGCAAGCAGCAGGTTTAAAATAAAAAACAAGTTAAGGCAGAAATATGCCTTCCCTGTAGACTAGACCCTTCTGGATATAATGTAGGAGGATCAAACTTGATGTTTTAATTATATACAACTGTTGGCTTAAAGGATATGAATTAAATAATTAAATAAATGGTCCTTGAAGCAGGGTGAGAAGTAAATATTTAAAACTTGTCATACAAGTTTAAAGAGTCATTTACCAGAATTGCTGCTGTGACTAAACAGTCAAAACAGAAGGTCTAATCCAGGACAAAAAAATAAAAAAATCTGTCTCACAAAGAGAAAACTGTGGCAATTTCATTCAGTTGATCAAATTAAAGAAATAACAAGTTAATAAAAATACCCAGGACTACCAATTTATAAGAATACAATAAGTTTATCAAATGTGTAAAGCTTTTTAAATGTTACACATTTTATCACCTAGGATTTTAGAAAAGCTACCTAAAAAGTCATGGAGAAAACACTGCCATTTGTATATTGTTTTAAACATAAAAATGACAAACTCCCCTTCTAGTTCAGTTACAAAGACTCACCTTTATTGTCAAGGAATACATAACCATCAAAGCGATCCCTGAACAAAATAATGTCCTCTTGGTTTTTAAAGTTGATGTATGCTCTGGCATACATATGAGGATACAGACTGCAGAGAAGAAAGCAATTAAGTAAATGTACTTGCATGTGTCTGGCTGAATTACAAGTACACATTTAAAGAGACAGGATCAAAAATCAAATGAAAAACACTAACAAGGTAAAAAGAATGGAAGAAACCTTTTTCATTTACCCCTCCCTCTTTTTTCTTTTACCTAGTGTCATTAGAAAAAAACTCAAAATAATCATGCTCAGGCATAGGTTGAAGATGTTCCTGAAGCTGTTCCTTGGTCAAAGTGGGAGGTAATCTTCGAATTACCACCTTAGGAAATGAATAAGGAAAATAAAATTAGTACAAGTCAACTTTCTATCATACCTGAAAGAATCACAGTCCCTGAAGATCGGCTTTAAAATATAAGATCACTTATTAAAACCCAAGAGAAAATATTCTTCTGTAGTCCAATGTTCAGAATTAGTCAAACGTAATACTAACGCGGTTTTTAAAAATTCCTGGAGATGAAAACCGCCTGGGGCAAGGAAAACCTCCGGTTCTGCTGTTATCGCACAGTTTACCAGTTTTGGGAAACACTGTCTACTATTCATTTCCAATAGATCTAGTAGCAAATTAGCATGCCATCCCTGGTCTTTTGCCATGAAATTTGAATTTAGTAGTATCTCTCATCCACGTCTAACACACCCTAAAACAAAATCCTTGACCATTCAGCTTAAAGACGTAAAAACTCCATAACGCATACAAAAAATTCGTCCACTGCTCTCAAAACAGTATGTTCTCGATCTGCCTTTCCAGACAATTAATCCTCCTAGCCCTCTCCCCCAATTCGCCTCGATTAATATTCCTACCGCAAACTACTCCCACCCCGATGTTCCCTTCACTAATAATTCTCCCCAATTAAACTATATTCCTCATTCCTTTACTTCCGCTCCCCCCTCCCATTATCATCTAGAAGCTCGGACCTAAACCCTTGTCTGGGGAATTCCCTCTTTCCCTAACCCCACCCTAGAGCTTGGTCAGGAGGGACGCCCCCCATTTAGGGCTAATATACAAGACAAAGTGAAGCGATTTTCATTCAGACGAAGAGAGAGAAGAACCCATAGAGGAAGAAACAACCCCATTCCAGCAACCTCCACGAGCCATGGACCCGTCCCGCCCTCTCGGGCCAGCTGCCGCTGGGCACCTTGCTTAGAGCTTCTTTCTTTTCCTTGTTGCGGTCCTGCTTATCGTCCCCTTTGGCACCTTCCAACGAAGCCCCACCGCTGCTGCCTGTGGCCCCCGGGGGCGTTAACAGGGTTACTCGCTTCTCCTTAGGCCTGTGCTCCTTTTCTTCCTTCATGGCCACGGTTACGCTCCTCGGAGCGGCCGCTCAGCCAACGCCGTTACGCTGGGCACCTACGACTCGCGGGTAGCTCCCTTTGGAGCTCCGCCCCCAACAAATACCCCTAGTGATAAGCGGAGCTGCGTGTTCCATTGGATCCCCCAAAATCTCGCGATACTTCAGGGTGTTCAGCTTCCCTCAGTAGAAAGGTTCTAATACCTGGTCTTTACTTCCCGCCTACTGAGTCCCCGCGCCGCCCAATCCCCTCGCGACCCAGATTCCCTTGAGGCCCGCCCCTTCGCGCATGGTGAGCAACTCGGCCATCTTGACTAGAAACAGCTCTTTTGGGGACTACATATCCCAGCATACAAAACGGTTACCCGCTTTCGGTTAGGAGTATGGGAACCTTAGCTATCTCATGTTCCTATTTGTAATAAATCGAATCTTTTCACCTTGAAAATTTAGGGATTTTTTTAAAGATCGAAATATAGGGGCTGGGATTGTGGCTCAGCGGTAGAGCACTCGCCTAGCACGGGTGAGGCCCTGGGTTCAATCCTAAATAAATAAATAAAGGTAGTGTCCAACTACAACTAAAAAATAAATATTAGAAAAGCCCTTATACATCCAAAGATATTAAAAATTGTGCTCTATATGTGTAGTAAGAATTTTAATGCATTCTGCTGTCATAAATTTTAAAATTTTTTTTTAAAAATATTTATTTTTTAGTTCTCGGCGGACACAACATCTTTGTATGTGGTGCTGAGGATCAAACCCAGACGTCGCACGCATGCCAGGCCAGCGCGCTACCGCTTGAGCCACATCCCCAGCCCCTAAATATTATTTTTAAAAAGGCCCCATTTCTTTAAAAATATATATAGGTTTTGTGGGGGGGGTACTTAGCATAATTCTTTGGATAAATAATATTATCCAAATTTTGCCTCACTCTGGAACAATTGTGGGTTTTGTGAGATGGAATTGGGAGGAGAGTCTCACTGCATTGCCCAGGCTACCTCCAGTGAAGCCAGAATTAGGCAGTCAGTGTAGGTAGGTAAAACGAGGCAGGTCGGATCAAGGATCATGGAAGCCAATTTGAGTGAGTCCTGGAAGTTGGAGACTGCCCCCTGTGGGATTGAAATGCCTTCAGAGCCCTTCTTCCACCCTATCAAGATAACCTGCCCCAGTTCCCTCCCTCAGGGAGTTAGTTATAAAGTTGTGTCCTGGGCTGCTTCTCTCCTTTTGGCCCTCCCACTGAGCATCTCCTGGGCCTGGTCACTTAGGCAGGAAGCAAAGAGATAAGGGGAAGAGAGCAGGAGAAAAAAGGAAGCCTAAGACATATAAAAAAGGAGGAAGGCCTCACTTATTGGGATACCAGGATATCAGCTATTTACTTGCAGTGCTTCTCTAATGTTATACTTCAACATGTAAGGGAGCAAAACTCATCACCAGTAGCTGGAATTACAGATATACCACTGTGTCCAGTTTTGTATTTTCTATCATGGAATCCAAAGTGTACCTTCAGAGGCTTTAGTTTCTTTTCCATGTATTGATTGGGATTTGTAGATACTTAAACACTCAAGATACTGGTGTAAAGGAGCAGTATCACCAAAATGTATAGGATTTGTTTTCATCACTGTTTTTAAAGTAAAAGGATTCTCTTTTGGTGCTGGGGCTCCACAGGAAGCAGGGGAAAGACCCAACTTGATTTAGTTGGGCTCACTCTCCTTCCCATTTTTAAAGAAAAAGCCAATTTTACATTATTTATAAATTACCCAAAGCTGGAAACAATCCAAATTCCCATCATCAGGTGAATGGATATGCAAAATATAGCACATTTCATAGAATACCACTCAGCAATAAAAATGAACTAATTATATATGCATCAACATGAGTGAATCTCAAAATGATTATATAGCCAGGGAAGGTGACCCATGCCTGTAATCCCAGCACCTCAGGAGGCTGAGGCAGGAGGATCATGAGTTCAAAGCCAACCTCAGCAACTTAGTGAGGCCCTAAGCAACTCAGGGGTCTCTAAAATACAAAAAAGTGTTGGGGATGTAGCTCAGTGGTCAAGTGCTCCTGTGTTCAAGTCCCCATTTCCCCCCTCAAATCAAAATGATTATAAGAATCCAGACACAAAGAGAGTGCATGCTGTAAGGATCAATTTATATGAACTTCTAGTAAAGGTAAAAAAAAAATAGTGATAGCAGATAAGTGATTGCCAGAGCACAGGGTAGGGAAAAGAGATGAACTGAAAAGGGGATCCTGGCAACTTCTTGGTATGATGAAAACATTCTTTATCATGATTGTGATGGTTGCACTACTGCACATTTGTGTAAACTCATTGAATTGTCAGTAAAACTCAGCCCTACAAAATGTAAAATTTATTGTCCCAATGAGAAAGGGTTTGCATTATCAAATCTGATACCACTGAAGCTACCACTACTATTTTATATACCAAGAAAGAAAAATACTGCCAATTGAACTGCATTACACCATCAACCTTTAAATTCATCCTGATTTCAGAAGTGTTAAAATGTGAAAAAAGTCTTAGACTGAATGGAACAAGTTGATTCTGTATCGTGAGCAATTAAGGAAAAGGGGTGGAGAAAGCTGCTATTTTTCCTTCTTTTTCAGTGAGTGAAATTAAGACATATATTGGTGGCTCAAACCCAAAATTGCAGGGTTAGTAGGTAACACAGCTGATTCATAAATTCAAATTATATCTCAAGGTTGGTAGTTTAGATTTCCTGGGGTAACAATAATGTTAGTAAAATATTGCATTACAAAAATAGCAAGCAACTCTTCACAAAAATATTCTGTGGATATGGGAAGTAGGGAAAGATTGTTAAAGAGATAATAATGGAACGTATAGAAATGAGACTCAAACAGAGGTATGTGGCACATGCCTGTACTTCCAGCCACTCAGGATGCTGAGAGAGGAAGATTGTTTGAGCCCAGGAGTTCTAGACCAGCCTGGGTAACGCAGCAAGACCCTGTCTAAAAGAAAAAAGAAGAAAAGAAATCAGGTTTGAGGAATTTAGGGCTATAAAAAGCTCCCAAATGCACTGGGTTAGTTTCTCAGCACCACATATAAATAAATAAAAATAAACACCTGGGCTGGGGATGTGGCTCAAGCGGTAACGCCTGGCGTGCGTGCGGCCCGGGTTCGATCCTCAGCACCACATACCAACAAAGATGTTGTGTCCACCGAGAACTAAACAATAAATGTTAAAAATTCTCTCTCTCTCTCCCTCTCTCTCTCTCTCTCTCCCCCCCCCACTCTCTCTTTAAAAATAAAAATAAAAAAAAAAATAAACACCTATCAACAACTAAAAAAATGTTTAAAAAAGAAAATTAGTTAATTTTTAAAAAAGCTCCCAAATGGGGGTGGTGGGCATCAAAGAATAATATATAAGACTATAAAAAATTAAGACCAGAAATATTTCTCTTTTATGTAAACAACTTCTAATATTAACTTCCAAGACTAAAGGAAAAAATGTTTCAAAATGAGCACTTTCCTATTTCAAGTAGCATAGTGTACTGAAGATTAAAAAAAAAGTTTTCCAATGTTAAGATAAGGTAGTTTATGTTCCTTCTTTATGAACAGTACAGATACCTTGCCTTTTCATTGTATCAAACAGTTCCAACTAGGGCTGGAGCTGTAGCTCTCAGTGGTAGAACACAACACTCCCCCAGCATGCAGGAGGCTTTGGGTTTGAACTCCAGCACAACAACAACAACAACAACAACAACAAAATGGAAATAAAAACAAATACTTCAAAATGTTGTTCAGATAATCATACAAATAATGAATAATAGTGACTTTTAAATGAACCATTTAGAGTCACTAGCTAAGGAAAGGCTATTCAAAATAAAAGTTTTATCTTAATGTTAAGATGAGGAATTTTAAATTAATCTTTCTGCTACAATTTTTTAAATTTTTTGAATTTTTTTCTAAACCTTAAACTCAAAAGGTGGTTTGCCTAATACCTCAAATCCTTCTTTTTAAAAAAAAAAAATTTAGTTGTAGATGGACACAATACCTTTATTTTATTCATTTTTATATTTTGCTTTATGTTACAATTTGGATCTTGAATGTTTCCCAAAGGTCCAGCTGTTGAAAGTTGATGGCTTGGTTCCCTAGCCTGTGGTACTATTGTGGAGCCTTAGGAGGTGGGGCCTAATGGAAAGAAGTTAAGTTGCTGGGGGGCATGACCTTCAAGGAAATAGTGGAACTTTGGTTTTTTTCCACTTCCTGATCCCCATGAGGTAAGCAGCTTTGTTCCAGCCTTGTTCTACTAAACGCTTCCCACCATGTCTTACTGCCTAGCCAGAGGCCCAAAAGTAATGGGACAACTGACCATGGGCTGAATCCTCTGAAACTGTGATTCAAAATAAATCTTTTCTGTTTATATTAAGTATTTTTTCACAGTAACAGCAGACTAACATACTTTATTGATTTGATTGATTTTCTTGTACTCATTAATATTTTTTTCCATCAAACTCCTTCACGAATGTAAAACCCTACTCTATGAGGTCAAATATCATGTATCTATTACTTTTTGTTCTATTTGGAGACATCTTTCCTTCTGCCATCTCACCTCCTACTTCTATAGGTTTTTTTTTTTCCTAGTAATGAGGATTGAACTCAAGGTGCTTTACCTGCAATCCTCCTGCCTCAGCCTCTGAAGTTGCAGGGATTACAGTCATGTGCCACTGTGTTCAGCATCATGTTTATTTTTAATTTTTTTAAATTTCACCATTATTATATAATCTTTTTAGATATACATGACAGTAGAGTGTATTCTGACATATTATACATACATGAAGTATAACTTAGTCTTATTAGGATCCCATTCTTTCAGCTGTACATGATGTGGAGTTTCACTCTAATGTATTTAATGTTTTTTTTTTAAATATATGGAGATTCACAACAGCTTTATTTAATAGTCAAAGACTGGAAACAATCTAAATGTCTGTGAACAAGTGAATAGATGAATAAATTGTGGAATACTACCCAGGAACATAAAGGAATGAACTATAAATATATACAATAACACAGATGATTTTTCAAAAGAATTATGCTGAGTGAAAGAAGCTAAATATAATACTATATATACAATATTATTTCATTTCTTCAAAACTCTAGAAAATGCAAAATAATCTATACTGACAGAATTTTTTTTTAAGAGAGAGTGAGAGAGGAGAGAGAGAGAGAGAATTTTTTTAATATTTATTTTTTAGTTCTTGGCGGACACAACATCTTTGTTGGTATGTGGTGCTAAGGATCAAACCCGGGCCACATGCATGCCAGGCGAGCGCGCTACCGCTTGAGCCACATCCCCAGCCCCCTGACAGAATCTTGATTAGTGGTTACCTGAAGATTGGGATGAAGACACAGAGAAACTGCTGTGTTTGTTTTTAAATTTTTGCTCTTGTATTATTTTCTTCCCTCTACCTGCTTAAGTTTATTCTGCTCTTTCTCTAGTTTTGTAAATTGAATGCTTTATGTAATAATTTGGAATTTTTCCCCTTGGTGCTGGGGATTGAACATAGAGCATCATGCATGATGCATGCCAAGCTTGTGTTCTACCACTAAACTAAATCACCAGCCTAGAATAGTTATTACAAATGCATTCAATACTATAAATTTTCTCCATTGAGCTACATCCCCAGCCCTAATGATTGTGTGTGTGTGTGTTTGGTTTTTTTGTGGGGGGGGTACTGGGGATTTAACCCAGGGCCACTTTACCACTAAGTCACAACTTCATCCCTTTTTATTTTTTAGATAAATTTTGCTAGCTTAGGGCCTCGCTAAGTTACTGAGGCTGGTCTTGAATTTGCAATCCTCCTGCCTCAGCCTCCTGAGTTGCTGGAATTTATAGGCGTGCACCACCACACCTGGAATGATTGCATTTCACATATTTTTATATGTATATTGTTGTCATTCAGTTTTAATCTTATAATGACTTCTTTCATGATGTTCCTGTTAACTCATTGGCTATTGTCTTTTTAGTTTTTGCACATGCTTTACTATTGATTTAAAATTTCAACATGAACACCTAATTTCTAGTAAGTTTAGAGCTAATAAGTACCTATCATTCTTCCAAGTAATACAAGGAGTGTTCAGTTCTTTAATACTGATATTTCCCATCATGCCATACACTTTTCCATGTAATGATTATAACCATTAAAGGTATTTGGGTTCGTTGTTGTTTTTTTGTTTTTTAAAGAGAGAGTGAGAGAGGAGAGAGAGAGAGAAACAGAGAATTTTAACATTTATTTTTTCTTAGTTCTCGGCGGACACAACATCTTTGTTGGTATGTGGTGCTGAGGATCGAACCTGGGGCGGCGCGCATGCCAGGCGAGCGCGCTACCGCTTGAGCCACATCCCCAGCCCTCGTTGTTGTTGTTTTTTTTTTAAATATTTTTTTTTAGTTGTAGATGGACACAATGCCTTTATTTATTTATTTTTATGTGGTGCTGAGGATCGAACCCAGTGCTTCAAACATTCGAGGCAAGCATTCTGCCACTAAGCCCCAATCCCAGCCCCTGGGTTTCATTGTTTTAACCTTCTCTTTTTTATATTAACAGCTAAGCTAGGTGTGGTGGTATACACCTCTTATCCCAGTGACTCTGGAGGCTGAGGCTGGAGGATTACAAGTTTGAAGTCAACCTTGGCTACTTAGCAAGACCTTATCTTAAAATAAAATTTAAAAAGGACTGGATCTATATCAGAAGCAGAATAGTTCTGGTTTCAATCTTCAGTATAAATAAATAAAAAGATAAATAAATAGGGTTGAGAATGTAACGCAGTGGTAGAGAGCCCTGGGTTCAATCTTCACTACCACAAAAACAAAAATAAGGGACTGGGGTTGTGGCTCAGTGGTAGAGCGCTGCCTAGCGTGTGTGAGGCTCTGGGTTAGATCCTCAGCACCGCATATGAATAAACAAAGTTAAAAAAAATCCATTGGCAACTAAAAAAATATTTTAAAAAAGCAAGCTAGTTAATACCTATTTAGATTTTGTAAAGTCTTTGTGCACTTTTTTTTTTTTTTGGTGAAAGTACTGGGAACTGAACACAGGGGTACTTTACCACTGAACTAGCTACATATCCAACCCTTTTTGAACTTTTTTTTTTTTTTACTTTTTTTGGGGCAGAGTGGGGGGTACTGGGGATTGAACTCAGGGACACTCAGCTACTGAGCCACGTCCCCAGCTGTATTTTATATTTTATTTAGAGACAGGGTTTCCCTGAGTTGCTAAGTGCCTGGCTTTTGCTGAGGCTGGCTTTGAACTTGGGATACTCCTGTCTCAGCCTTCAGAGCCCCTGGGTTTACAGGTGTGTGCCACCCCACCAGGATTTTTTTTTTTCTTACTTTGAGACAGTGTTTCAATAAATTGCCAAGGCTGGCCTGGAGATTCAGATCCTTCTGCCTCAGCCTATTGAGTTGCTGGAATTATGGGTATGAGCTAGTGCATCTAGTAATATATTTCTTAATAAGATATAACCACATACAATGTGATTGCATTCAATACAATGAAACACATATAAATATACATTTCAGTGAGTTCAGACAAATGTAGACAACCATGTAACAAACACCTCAATTAAGGTGTAAAGCAGGGGGCTGGGATTGTGGCTCAATGGTAGAGCGCTCACCTAGCACCACATAAAAATAAGGGTATTGTGTTGTGTCCATCTACAACTAAAAAATAAATATTAAAAAAAGATGTAAAACAGGGTTGGGGCTGTGGCTCAGTGGCTGAGTATTTGCCTAGCATGTGTGAGGCACTGGCTTTGATCCTTAGCACCACATAAAAATAAATAACTAAGGGTTGAGGTTGTGATTCAAATGTAGAGTGCTTGCTTAGCATGGGTGAGGCCCTGGGTTCAATCCTCAGCACCACATAAAAATAAAATAAAGATATTGTTTCCACCTAAAACTAAAAAATAAATATTAAATAAATAAAAAGTACTGTGTCCATCTACAACTAATAAAATAAAATAATATTTTTTTTAAAGAGAGAGTGAGAGAGAGAGAGGGACAGAGAGAGAGAGAGAGAATTTTAACATTTATTTTTTTTTAGTTCTCGGCGGACACAACATCTTTGTTGGTATGTGGTGCTGAGGATCGAACCCGGGCCACACGCATGCCAGGCGAGAGCGCTACCGCTTGAGCCATATCCCCAGCCCCATAAAAGAATATTTTTAAAAGATATAAAACATTCCTATTGCTCCCCCCAAATTCAAAAGGATTTGATTTTTTTTTCCAGTACTGGGAATTGAACCCAAGACATTGTGCATGCTACACAAGTGCTGCTCCTGAGCTACATCCCATCCCTGAGAAGAATTCTTTTCAAAGCCAGTGTTACCTTATGTCATTCCTCCACTCAAAACTTCCTAGTGGCTTTTCCCACCACTGAGAATAAAAGCCTAAGTCCTTGTAATGGTTAATAAGGCTGCTCATAGTTGCCCCTTCCTCCAACTACTCTGACCTCATTTTAAAGTTCTTTTCTCTTGATTCAATCCACTCCAATTACATTTCTTCCTCCCTGTCCCTTGCAGACGTCAGGCACTTTCTTGTATCAGAGCCTTTGCACTTGGCATTCAATCTGGCATGCTCTCCTTCCAGATACCCACTTCCTTTAGGTCTCTCTTCAAATGTCACCTGATCAGAAGCCCTCTCTGACCACCATATACAAAATAACATTCCCAACCCAGTGTGGTGAAGTATGTCTGTAATCCCAAAGGTTCGGGATGCTAAGGCAGGAGAATCATGATTTCAAAGCCAGCCTCAGCAAAAGCGAGGCACTAAGCAACTCAGTGAGACCCTGTCTCCAAATAAAATACAAAATAAGGCTGGGGATGTGGCTTAGTGGTTGAGTGCCCAAGTTCAATTCCCACTACCCCTCCAAAAAATAACATTCCCCCACTTCCCTGATTTTTTATCCCCTTATCTTGCATTATCATCTTTCCCAATACTTGTCATAATCTGATATTATATATGTACATCTATTTATCTCTCTATATATGTATAAATATGTATACATACACACACATATATGTTTAAATCTGTTACTGTCTCTCATGTAAGTTCTATGGGAGCTGGGACTTATGTGCTTGTGTAATGACTCCACTACTTCAAGTCTGTCATGAGGTGAGTGCTCAAAAAAATGTATTAAATGACTGTCCACAGCCACCAGTCTAGCCTACTCCATCATCCTCTCACCTGGACTACATCACCTCCCTCCTAACTGATCTCTTTGCCCAGCCCTCTTTGTCTGGTTTCCTTCAAACCATTTATCACACTGCAGAAATATCTTTTAGAAATTAAAATAAGGCCATTTCACTTTTATTCTTAGAACCCTTTGATGGCCATCCCTTGGCCTTTCAGATAAAGTCCCAAATCCTTGTATGGCAGTGTACTCTCCTCCTTCTCCATAACATCCCCTATGCCAAGTGCAAGGTGTCTATCTTTGGCTTTGACTACCTGGCCATCTTGGTCTTTTTCCTCCAGTCATGCTGGATCACTTTGAGTTCTTAGCTGAAGCCAGTCTCTCACATCAGGTCCTTAGTATATACTTAGTATATCAGGTCCTTAGTATATCCCGCTGCCTGGGATACTCTCTCTCCTGTTCACCTTTCAAATCTCAATTTGAGGTTTATTTCCCAAGGGAGGCTCAGACTTTGTAAGCTCCTTCAGAGTCCAGCTACAGCTTCGTCCCTGCAGGGTGCTGAGGTGCTTCCTCCCTCCATCCCATATTTATTTATTTTCAATTTGTAAGAACAAGTATTTAATTTCCACCTATGAAGTTGTACCATTTAAGTAAAGGTGATAAAATATTTACTTTAAATATGTTGGTCATGGGCTGGGAATGTGGATCAAGTGGTAGCACACTCGCCTGGCATGCACATGGCCCTGGGTTCGATCCTCAGCATCACGTACAAATAAAGATGTTGTGTCTGCCAAAAACTAAAAAATAAATATTAAAAAATTCTCTCTCTCTAAAAAAAATTGTTGATCATAAGCTTATAAATGATAGACCCAACCTGATCTTTTCTCAAAATCGGGAGCCATCTTGCCACAAAGCCATGAAAAGATAATTTCGCTTTACTATAAATTACTGCAAATTCTGAACCTGCTTGGAATGCCTGCCTGTGCCTTGAACTCACCCATGCCTAGCTCTCTGACCAGATAGCAGCCCTCTCTGAAACTTAGTGACACCTCATAAATATTGGCCTTCCCTGGCCAGATAACGACCCTCTCTGAGGCTCTAATGGTCCTCATAAATTCTGATGTTGGGGCCAGCAAAAAAAATGTTAACTACCATTAGTGTGATGCTTGTCAGAGTTTTGTT
The DNA here is from genome assembly GCF_052094955.1 of Ictidomys tridecemlineatus. Taxonomy (NCBI): domain Eukaryota; kingdom Metazoa; phylum Chordata; class Mammalia; order Rodentia; family Sciuridae; genus Ictidomys; species Ictidomys tridecemlineatus. The sequence goes on along the minus strand of NC_135493.1, from coordinate 30,048,212 downwards.
ATCTGTAACCCCTGCTTTGTGTAACTTTTTGGTCTATAATCCTGGGCTGCAGGAAAGCTGGGCTGCTGTCTTGTTCCCACCATTTTGGGAGGGAGAGGCAGCCCGGCCGGTCGAAATAATACGCTTGCTTTAATTTGATTTTAATTGGAGTCGGTGGTCTTTTCTTGCGTCCTGGTCTAACAATAAACATGAAAGATACTTCTGAGTACACTATTATGTGCTTTTGTATACTTATCGCTTTTAAGAAATGAATGCTGTGAATCCCAAGAACAATAGTCGTTTGCAGGTATTTTGTGTACTCTTTCAAGTTTCACATACAAGTACTAAAAACATTATGTGGGAGCCGGGCATGGTGGTGCACACTGTAATTTCAGTGGCTTGGGAAGCTGAGGCAGGAGGATCGTGAGTTCAAAGCCAGCTTCAGCAACTTAGTGAGGCCCTAAGTAACTCTGTGTCTAAAATGCTGCTGTTGACTACTAAATTCTAAAAGTTAGTAGTCTCTAAAATAAAATACAAAAAGGACTGGGGATGTGGTTCAGTGGGTAAGTGCCCAGTACCAAAAAAAAAAAAAAAAAAAAAAGAAAGAAAGAAAAACATTATGTGGAATAGTAAGCAAATGTTATTTCTTCACTTTTTTCTCTTATCTCTTTAAGACTAACTTGATCTTTTTTTTTTTTTTTGGTACCATGAATTGAACCCAGGGGTGCTTAACCACTTAGCCACATCCCAGCCCCTTTTATTTTTGTTTTGAATTTTTTCCCCTTTTATTTTTTGAGACACGATCTCACTATGTTGCTTAGGGCCTCACTGAATTATGAGGCTGGCCTTGAATTTGCCATCCTCCTGCCTCAGCCTGGGATTATAGGTGTGTGCTGTCACTATGCCTGGATGATTTGTGCTAATTCCATACCTTCCCAGCTCTACCTTCTAGAAGTTAGTAGTCAGCAGCAGCATTTTCTCTTTCATCTTCTCTATTGTGTTCCTGGATCTTTCTCTCAGTTTATATGATTCAAAGTATACCTTTCCCCATAAAGCTTTATTCTACTTTGAATAAATTGTTAAGTATATATTTTCAGGAATAGTAACCAAAAATTGAGCAATTTTAATGCTTCTTTTGCTCCTCATGGCCATATTTCTTTCTAAGCTACTTTTCCTCTACCTTGCATGGCAGTGTATTCTCCTCCTTCTCCATCTGCCTCTAAATGTCCTCTTTTCTGTTCCTATTTGGCTGTTTCTTCCTCTACTCTTTTAATGTTTTTTTTTTTTTTTTTTTTTTTTTTTAGGGAGAGAGAGAATTTTAATATTTATTTTTTAGTTTTCGGCGGACACAACATCGTTGTTTGTATGTAGTGCTGAGAATCGAACCTGGGCCGCACGCATGCCAGGTGAGCGCGCTACCGCTTGAGCCACATCTTTTAATGTTTTTTATGGGATGCTTCCTAAGCCTCTTTCCCTGTAGGCTGTTGTGTATCTCATGATCCCCATGATACTTTATATAATAGAATGTATCACAGTGTATGATGTGGGTTCATGTCTTTGAATTCCTCCACGGCTGGGATTGGGTTAATTCTGGAGATTAAACTCAGTGCACTAATCAGTGTACTAATCACACTTGTTATTATTTAATGTCCAGTTCTATGAGGGCAGGGTCTGTGTCTGTCTTGTTCACTGCTAATATCCCCTGTGACAAGTGCAGTGCAACTGCTCAAAGAATATCCTTAAATAGGTTAATGTGAATTAAAAAAGAGTTTAATCTTTATTCTTTCATCTGCTTCCTGATCAGTCCAAATTCTAGTTATTTTAATAATATTTACTAATCATTTGGCCTAACTGCTCTCCTGGCCTCTTGTCTTCCATCTCTCTGCAATCCATACCATGACTGCAATATCAGTAACATTAAAACCAAACCAAAACAAACAACAACAACAAAAACTCCCACAGTCTACTTGTGTTTCCCCTCCCCAATCCTCTGCTGTTTCCCCATTACCTACAGAATATAGTCAAAGCCCCTCATCTTGGATTTGAGGGTTTGGCCCCAATCACTCTTCCTAAATCTCTGATCTTATTTATTAAGTGATTACAGTATACCAAATGCTATGCTAGTTACTGAGTTGGAAAGACAAGCACATCTACTAACTTTAAAGGGCATGATCAACTCTATTAGAGTCTGTGATTATGTTTTTAAAATTTTTTAAAAATATTTTTTAATTTTTTTTTTAGTTTTCGGCGGACACAACATCTTTGTTTGTATGTGGTGCTGAGGATTGAACCCGGGCCACATGCATGCCAGGCGAGCGCTCTACCGCTTGAGCCACATCCCCAGCCCCTAAAATTTTTTTTATAGTTGTAGATGGACAGCATGCCTTTATTTTATTTTTCATTTTTTGTTATTTTTATTTATTTATTTTATATATGACAGTGGAATGCATTACAATTCTTATTACACATATGGAGCACAGTTTTTCATATCTCTGGTTATATATATAGTGTATTCACAACAATTCGTGTCTTCATACGTGTACTTTGGATAACAATGTCCATCACATTCCACTTATTTATTTTAATGTGAACCTAGTGCCTGACACATGCTAGGCAAGCACTCTACTACTAAGCTACAGCCCCAGCCTGGATTATAAGTTTTTGCCCTATGCAAATTCACAAGTTTAGAACTGTAACATTCAATACAGTGACCACTAGCCACATTTCAAGTACTCAATAGCTATGTGGGGCTAGCATCTATGGTATTGGACAGCACATCTCATTTCTATATCCAAGAAATTGGGGATTACCTATAGGTGCTTAAGAGGGCAAGGACCATACCGAGGACATGCTCCCTAACCCTTACCCCAACACTTTGGTTTGGGTGTATTTTCAAGTAGTTCTGGCTCCCAAGAGAGATAATGCATCAGAGTACTTTGTAAACTATTATGTGATAAAGAAATGTGATATAATAAATAGGCTTTCATCACAGCTTTGTGTTACTTCAAGCAAATTCTAGCTCTTTTCTCGAACTTCTCCCATCCCCTTAATTTTTGCTCAAGGTTTCTGAAAAACACAGGTGAAATGTTTATCCCAGTGCTAAAAATCTTCACAATACTCACCTTGAAGCTTTTAAACCAGGACCCTATCTCAACACCCACCTTTTCTGTCACTTTCCCTGAAAAAAAAAAAAAAAGGACACGAATTAAGATTTTCAAAAAAGCAACAAAATATTTATTTTGAGATTTGAGAATTATGGAAAACCATCTAGGTAATGGGGACTGGACCCTCATCAGGCTCTTCTGGGAAATCCGTAGCACCACCCTCTACTGCAGCTCGCTGCTTTTCCAGTTTAGCAATCAATTCTTTCGCTGGATTGAAGACGCCATTGGTCTGCTGGTCACAGACATAGCAGCGCGGGGTGGTGCGGAAATGCTGCAGTGCACATCTCTCGCAGAAATAATGCCTGCACTTGGTGACAACTGGGTTTTGGAAGGTCTGGCGGCAGATGAAACACTTGAATGGTATTTCCTCATCATCACTTCCTACTTCGTAGTTTTCATCCTCATAGACACCATAGCGACCCTCATCAAGCTCACGTTCGATCTGCCACCCGTGCTTGTAATCTGAACGATCATGGAGGAATTTGCAGCTGTCTCCGAAGCCACAGAAGCCAGTCTCCTTGTAGTCCTTACAGATATCGGGCTGGTAATCCCAGCGCACGGTGGCACGGAGATGCTCAGGGGCTCGGATGGGGCCCTTCCTCACCATCCCAGAGGAAGCATTGCCCATAGACGTATCTTTGGGCTTCATGTATTTCTGATAATTATTGATTCCCCGGTAGATCTTGTCATCTTCCTTGCCCCTCAGCTCCTCCTGGATCTTCTGGCTGCGCTCAAAAATGGCTTGTGCGTCACGCTCCTTCTCTGTGTCTAGCTCATAGACGGCTGTCGCCCCCATATCCTCTGGCCCCACTGGTTTCGCCGAGCGAGTGGACTTGTAGACCACGCCGAGACTCTGAGGCTCATTCTCCTCCTCATCATCACTACTCAAGTCGCCGTAGGCCGCCTTCTGTTTACCACTGCCGCGGGTCTTCTGTATCATTGGATTGTGGGCCACACGCTTCTTTTCCGGTCGGACCACAGTGTTGCCTTCGTCACTGCTGCTGCTGCTGCTTTCCCCGGGCTCCGGGTCGCAGATCCGGCGTTTTCGCCGGCCTGCTGCCCCTTTCCGCACAGGCTTTTTGAAGAGGAAGGTGCACACTTGGTCTGCCGACTTTCCTGGAGAAAGTTGCTCTGCCATTTTAGAGTCCCGAGCTCCGAAACTGCTGTGGCTGGTGGGTTGCACGGAGTTCTTCACGTCACTGAGCGTCTTACGCTCTGCGGTGAGTCGGAACTGAAAAACCAGAGGAAAGAACCTCAAGAGAGCGATAGTGACGGAAGGCTAGTGCGCGAGCCCTTGACATTCTTGAGCCTTGGCGGACTCCGTCGCTTCTTCCGGAGGAAGACAGGGCACCGCCCTCTCGCGGGGTGCCGCGGGGTTTCCTGGGAAAGAAGCCGAAACCGGTCACCTCTAAGGAGCCTAAGGGGTAGGGATTTGGTTTAGATAACCGTGCCGAAATGTGGTTCGAAATTCTTCCAGGACTCGGTATAATGGGCGCGTGCTTGCTTATCCCGGGAGTGGCAACTGTGTACATCCACAGGTTCACTAACGGGGGCAAGGTAAGGCTACTTCCCCCAACCGGGAACGATTCCACGGACCGCGGTCCCAAAACAGCGGTGGGATAGGGAGATTGTTAGGATATAGAGCCTCTCTCCGAGATGGGAGATACCAAGGCTGACCCTCCTCTTTCTTGATGTTGCCTAAAAGTGGAGGCTTGCGGAATGCACAGCTTGCTTTAATTAGAAATAGATAGTTCCTGAAGGGAGAAGAGAGTGTCATAGGGCAGAGTAGCCTATCTGGTGCTGGAAAGATAGAGATGAAAGAGGTAGGTAGGTCAAAATTCCTAGGCAGAGCGGAGAGGCGCTTGTCATGTTCCCATCCCTTTAGACCTCCGATCTTTTTTGTCGATTTTGGTTTTAATTTCTCATGTTCACATCTCTGTAGCTTCTTAATTTTTTTTCCCTACCCATAGTCCCCTCCCTCCGCCATGAAGGTTTTATCCCCCACTTTGCTTTGCAAGCCTTTAGGGAATCACATTCGGATTTTCATTTTTTCCTCGTTCTAGTCCTTCACAACGTCTTTAAGTACACTCGGAATATATATATAGATTTGGTTTTTGGTTTCGTGATTGTCTTTCACCCGTGAGGTACCAGGTTCTGGTGTTGTATGTCAATTTGTCTTTAGTTTAATTAACTAATTAAGTAATTTTTTTAGCGATACTGAGTATTGAATCCTGGGGTGCTCTACCACTGAGCTACATCCCCAATCCTTCATATTTTTAATTTTAAGACAGGGTCTTGGCAAGTTGCCCAGGTTGTCTTTGAACTTTCAAGCCGCCCGCCTCAGCCTCCTGAGTCGCTGGGATTATAGGTTTGCCCAACTAATTTGGCTTTTATTTCAGTGATGATTCCATTTTTCTAGCATAGCACTTATTAAAAGTTGTAAGATCCATCTGTTGGGTCACTTATCTTTACAAATTGCAATAATGTTTGTCTTTTATTTGAAGGAAAAAAGGGTTGCCCATTTTCACTATCAGTGGAGTTTGATGGAAAGAGATAGACGCATATCTGGAGTTAATCGCTATTATAAATCAAAGGTAAGATGTTTCTGATGCTCACAATCTGCCAGGTTTGAGGGGAGCTCTGGAACCTAATTTGCATTTTCTTGTCTACTAGTGAGGCAAGTAATCTTTTATGTATTTAATAATTTGTTTTTAAATACTGGAGATTGAACCCAGAGGCATTCCTTTTTTAAATTTTGGAACAGGGTGTCTCTGAGTTGCTGAGGCTGGTTTTGAACTTGTTGATTCTCCTGTCTCAGTTTCCCAAATCACTGGGATTAAAGGCTTGCACCATGAAGCACAGCTTTTTTTTTTTTTAATATTTCAGTTTTTCAGTGGACACAACATCTTTATTTTATGTGGTGCTGAAGCTGGAACCCAGTACCCCGTGCATGCCAGGCGAGCGCATTACCGCTTGAGCCACATCCCCAGCCCCTGGATTTTAATTATTTAAAAATTTTATGTATGGGCTGGGATTGTGGCTCAGCGGTAGAGCACTTGCCTAGCATGTGCGGGGCCCTGGGTTCGATCCTCGGCACCACATACAAATAAATAAATAAAAATAAACGTATATAAAAAAAAGGAAAACAGCATTTTTATAAAAAATTTTTATGTATGGCAAATATTTTTCCCAGTCTTCTTTTTCACTTTGTGATATTTTTCATCAGATAGTAGTTTTTAATTTTGATGTTTAGTTTATCTTTCTGTATTCTGGGTTTTACATCTTCTGTAACAAATGCCTTTTCTACCCAAGATTATAAGCATATATACTTTCCAAATACTGTTACAGTTTCTTTTTTTTTTCCCCTCGTGTCCTTATTTGATCCATCTACTGGTCATTTGGGAATATAATGTGAACAAGGATTTAACTTTTTTCCAGGAGATAGTCAGTTGTTACCATCATTAATTTATAAAACAGTTTATTTTTATTTGTAATACCATTCTAGTAAACTAAATTTCCATATATACATGGGCCTGTTTCCTGAATGTGCTCTTCTGTATTCCACTGGTCTGCCAGTTGGCACACTAATAACTTACTTAAAGAATTGTTGTAATTCTGTGTTTGATTGAATCATTAAACTGCTGTTTTCTATAAGTCAAAATGACCAAGTAGTAATATTTTCATATGGCTCAACCTAATAGTATGTTCATATAACTTATAGGAGTAGTTTTTCCTAATAATTCTTTTTAAAAATTTTAGATACTTTTTAATATTTATTCCTTGCTCATTTATTCTTCACAGGGAACCTAGGTAAATATTATTCTCATTTTGTAGGTGAAAAACAGAGGGTCAGAGCAATTAAATAACTCAACGTAGGTGATCTGCCTCTCAATATACTGCTATTTGAGATAACAGAAGTTAGATACAGTAGTCCTCCCTTATCTGCAGTTTCACTTTCCATGTCAGTTACCTCCATCAACTGTGATCTAAAATGGAAAACTCCAGAAATAAAGTTATAAAATGTTAAATGCTTTTATTATAATTATTTTATTAGTTACTATTAAACTCTTACTGTGCCTAATTTATAAATTAAATTTTATAACAGGAATGTATATATAGGAAGAAACAGTATGTACATTTGTGGTTTCAGGCATCCACTGGTGGTTTTGGAATGGATCCCTAATAGATAAGGGGGATAGCTGTATCTACTTGTCTAGAGCTGTGTTTCTCAAAGTTTGGTCTAAGAATAACCATCAAGATCACCAGGCATGTGAAATAGGATTAAGATTTCTGAGAGGTAGCTCCTAGAAGTATACTATTTTGTCTTCTCTCAAGGCAATTCTTCCAGTAGTAGTAAACAAAATACCTAGAAGAAATGTCGTCACTGAATAATCTTTTAATTTATAGATGCTGAAGTATTTGGTTGTGACTCTTGAAAAGTAGTGTAGTGCTTACAGGGCAAGGATTTTGGAGTTGGGGGTCCTTGTACTTGAATTCTGGTTTTGCTACATCCTTACTGACTTAAGCAAGTGGTTTTTTTAACCTCTCTGAGCCTCTATTTCCTCATCTGAAAAAAAATGGAATGAGGATAATAGTATGTACCTCAAGTTGGCTGTTACTTTATGAAGCAGATTTTACCCTATTATCCTCTGACTCAGAGAGTGCTTTGTGTAAGAATTGAGGTGTTAAAAATAGTTTCTTGATTTTAGTTCTGATTACAGGGAGGGAAGGGTCTTTTCATGTAAAGTAATGTTTGCTGCTCTCAGAAAAGGAAAAGTAGAAATCATTACAGATTATTCTTCTATGGTGATTATAAAATTCATTGCATTTCAATTCCATATTGTTGCAGGATGTGAAAACACTTGTTTTTAATAAGAGAGAATGTCATTCTGTGTCAGTGGAAATAAAGTACATGGTACATCTTTGATGGGAAAAGAATTCTCACATTCTCTTTTTTTAAACTGTTTTTCAGGGTTTGGAGAACATTGATTAAGGAAGCATTTTCCTGATTGATGGAAAAAACTCAGTATGGTCATCTACCCCTGCTAGAAGGTTATTTGATATATTATGAAGCATGCAGTGTGTTATGTAATACATAATCAAAATAAAATGAAAACCCAAATAAAATGAAAAAGAAAAATACAAAGGCATTTCTTTCTTTAATATATACTATACAAGTTCAAGCGGTCTATCCAGTGTAGCTTTATTACTTTAAAAAAAAAAAAAAAGAAGCAAAACCAGGAAACAGCCAAGACTTGTACAATTGTAGAAATAATGTACACCAAGCACTATCTCTGTACCTAGAACCTAATACATCATGAATGGTAGTACAATTATCATTTTAATAGGTATTAATATATTTTTAAAAAAACATTTCTTCATGGGCTAGGGTTGTGGCTCAGAGGTAGAGTGTTTGCCTACCATGTGTGAGGCACCGGGTTTGATCTTCAGCACCACATAAAAATAAAGATATTATGTCCACCTATAACTAAAAAAATAAATATTTCAAAATAAACATTTCTTCAGAGATTGATAGGATAACACAGAAAACAAACTTTTTTCCCCTAGTTCCTTTTCTGGGTGGATCCTACAGTATTTAAAATTTTATTTAGGTACCTAGGGAGGTAGCTCAGGGGTAGATCACTCGTTAGGAAGTACAAGGCCCTGGGTTAAATCCTTTGCATGGCAGTAAAATAAAATTACAGTTAAGATAGGTTGAAACTCGGGCTGGGGTTGTGGCTCGGCAGTAGAGCGATCGCCTTGCATGTGCGAGACCTGGGTTCGATCCTCAGCACCACATAAAAATAAATAAGTGAAATAAAGGTATTGTGTCCAACTACAACTAAAAAATTTTTAAAAAGAGGTTGGAACTGATCACACCTTCAGCTTTCATTCATTTTGTATGGTATCTATCACAGTATATGCATAAGTGTTGAAAAGCTCAACACTTAGGCATTATCACTGATGCATAGATACCATTCAAAATGAATGAAAGCCTGAAAGGAGTGAGTTGCATGGTTTTTTTTAATATTTATTTTTTAGGTGTAGATGGACACAATGCCTTTATTTTTTTACTTATTTTTATGTGGTGCTCAGGACCAAACCCAGGGCCTTGCCCTTGCTAAGCGAGCACTCCACTGCTGAGCCACAATCCCAGCCCATCATATTTTAACATTAAAGGTAACCAAATAATATGAAGAGCTGACACAGTGAAGACAATGCTTGCTCTACATGTATACAAAAACACAGGTGACATCAGGACTTCTAGGTGAGAACACCAGTTCTTTGTTTTATTGTGGTGCCGGGGACAGTAACCAGGGCTTTGTGAATGCTAGGCAAGTGCTGTATCACTGAGTCACATCCCCAATTCACTAAGTTGTTTGTTTGGTTGGTTTTGGTACTGGGGATTGAACCCAGGGGTGCTAACCACTGAACCACATCCCCAGCCCTTTTTTTTTGTATTTTATGTAAAGACAGGGTTTCACTGAGTTGCTTAGGGCCTCACTAAGTTGCTGAGCCTGGCTTTGAACTCACGATCTTCCTGCCTCAGCCTCCAGAGGCACTGGGAATATAGGTGTATACCATGGTGCCTGAATTGAGGTGATCTTAAGCACACGTATGCTGTGTGATATCCACCCACCTCATTTTACAGGGCAGGAGTTATAGAAGGAAGGAGGTTATATTCACACTTGGTCTTTATTGTGTCACCCTGTGATAGTACAGCAGTGACCTTTTACAGTTCAAGGAAAGCACCCCATCCTAATGACAATTTTTTTTTTTTTGTACTGGAGGTTGAACTTGGGGGCACTCAACCACTGAGCCACATCCCCAGCCCTGTTTTGTATTTTATTTAGATACAGGGTCTCACTGAGTTGCTTAGCGCCTTGCCATTGCTCTGGCTGGCTTTGAACTTCGGATCCTCCTGTGTCAGCCTCCCAAACTGCTGGCATTACAGACATGTGCCACTACACCCGGCCCTAATGACAAATTTAATGTAACTGCTAGTCATTATTTAGTGTCTCACAGGCCTCATTTGATTGGCTGTTGTGATAGCTATTGCTGGAAAGGAAGAAAGAGGGCAGGCAGTACATATAGGGAATTGTGGATATAAAAAATTTATAGCATTATTAAATCACTAAATCTATTGCTTTTCAAGTCTGTTATTTCTCCACTTTGCCTCTAGGTGGGGATCATCCACTAAATATATCTCCTTAGAGGCTACAAAATGAGTTGTTCAGATTCAGTGTTAGAATCCAAATTCTTTTTTTAAAAAGCATTTATTTGTTTGTTGACCCCTCCCAGTGGGAGCCCCAGTAACAGACTCTTTTTTTTAAAGAGAGAGTGAGTGAGAGAGAGAGAGAATTTTTTAATATTTATTTTTTAGTTTCCCGCGGACACAACATCTTTGTATGTGGTGCTGAGGATCAAACCCAGGCCGCAGACATGCCAGGCGAGCGCACTACCGCTTGAGCCACATCCCCAGCCCCAGAATCCAAATTCTTTACCTCCCCTTTTGAAAGCATCTTCTGTGAAGTTGATCTTTATTTTGTTTTTTAAATGGTACTGGGAATTGAACCCAGTGCCTCATATATGATAGGCAAACATTCTACCATTGAAATACATTCCAGCCCTAAATTTTAGTTTATATCTTATTGTCTGGGAATGAACTAGATTAAAACAGAAACTAGATTATTAGATTTTGATTGATTCTTTTTTTTTCCAGTGCTAGTGATTGAACTCGGGGCTTTGCACATGTGAGGTAAGTGCTCTACCACACACACACACACATACATACACACATACACACACAGTTGTGCTTAACCACTGAGTCACATCCCCAGTCCTTGTTTTATTTTTAAATTTTAAACAGGGTCTCACTAAGTTGCTTAGGCCTTACAAAGTTGCTGAAACTGGCTTTGAACTCGCGATCCTCCAGCCTCAGCCTCCCAAGCCTTTGGGATTATAGGCATGTGCCACCATGTCCAGCTCCTTTTTATTTTTTATTGTGAGACAGGGTCTCACTAAGGTGCTGAGGGTCTTGCTAAATTGCTGAGGCTGGCCTCAAACTTGTGATTCTCTTGCCTCCCAAGTTGCAGGGATTACGGGCATTAGCCATTGCACCTGGTTCCCAGTCCTTTTCTTAAATTTTATTTTTAGATAATTGTCACTAAATTATTTAAGCTGGCCTCAAACTTGGAATCATTCTGCATCAGCCTCCTCAGTAGTTGGGATTACAGGTGTGTACCATCATACCCTGCTTGATTCTTTTTTAAAAATATTTTTTAGTTGTTGATGGACCTTTATTTTATTTATTTCTATGTGGTGATGTGGTGCTGAGGATTGAACCCAGGGCCTTATACATGCTAGGCAAGCACTCTACCACGGAGTTACAACCCCAGACCCCAAGCTTCATTCTTTCTTTTCTTTTTCTTTTTTGGTGCTGGGGATTAAATCCAGGGCCTTGTGCATGTGAGGCAAGCACTCTACCAATTGAGCTATATCCCCAGCTCCCAGCTTGATTCTTTTCACATGTAGTTAAAAGGGTTTTCTGATAGCCGTTTTGACAGTTGTGGCCTGGCTGCTAATCTCAGATCTGTCTGTCACCTGCTATGGCCTGTTGAAATGTTGCATTGGAAATGTTGTCATTCGTTTTTTTTTTTTCATTATCCTTAATTTTTTAAAAATAGATGCCATATTCACATAGTTTAAAAAATCCAATGATATAAGATATGCAGTGAAAAGATTTGTAATCTCCTGCCCAGCACCTGCCCAATCATCACACCTCCCTAAAGGGTGTCTTTATGCACATATAAATATGCAGTGGTAGTATCTCACACTGTTCATCTTCATGCCACTTGTTCTGAAGAATGCTGATTTTTTAAAATTACAGCTACTAAGCTGTCACAGTATAATTATTTCTAGGGTCAAACGAAATAGTCAATAGGAAAACACTTTGAAGAACAGTAGAAGAAGCTGTATCATTCAGAAGAGAGAGGAAGATAATGGCCCTGTCCTTTGGGAAATGTTTTTTTAATTTTGTTTTATTTTGGTACTGCAGATTGAACTTAGGTTCTTAACCACTGAGCCACATCCCAACCATTTTTACTTTTTGAGACAGGGTCTCACTAAGTTGCTGACACCATTGTTGAACTTGTGATCCTCCTGCCTTAAACTTCATGAATTGATTATAGGTATGTGCCACTATACTGGCTGGGAAATGTTTTAAAATAAGATGTAAAAAAGAAACTTATAGAATCAATAGTTCAAACTTAGAAGGACCTATTAGGTACTTATTTAGTCTGAATTGATTCCTCAGATGAGTCAACAAAGGTTCAGAGATGCAAAGTGATCGATCACTTTCGAGTGGCAGAACTGGAACTGAAATTCTGGTGTGCTTTTTTTGTTAACCAAAATTGTTTTTAAAATTTTCATTTTTTAGTTATAGTTGGACACAATATCTTTATTTATTTGTTTTTAGTTGTAGTTGGACACAATATCTTTATTTTATTTTTATGTGGTGCTGAGGATTGAACCAGGGCCTTGCACGTGCTAGGTGAGCGCTCTACCACTGAGCCACAATCCCAGCCCACAATATCTTTATTTTTATTTTTATGTGGTGCTGAAGATTGAACTCAGTGCCTCAGGCACGCTAGGTGAGCACTCTACCTCTGAGCCACAATCCCAGCCCCAACCCAAAATTTTATTTGTTCATTTCTTGCATATGAAGTACTCTTGGATTACATCCTTGTTGGGATTCTTTGCTAATGGTCCTCAACCACTACACAACTGCAAACAAACACTTTATGGGGTTTTCTCTTATGGTCAACTTTACAGAGGCCTATGCTCTCCCCTAGTTCCTTCTTTTCATCAACCTTAATTAGGTTGGTTTGGGGCTCAGCACAAAAGGCCTTCACCAACCTGAATACATAGGCTTATCACAGTTGGATGCAAGCACACAAAGATGGGCTCGGCTCTTGTCTAAGACTTTGGAAGCTTTGCAAATTCCATGGGCTTAGGCCATGGTGGTAGGTTATGGGTAAAGCTGGCGGCAGCAACAAGGGAAGATAATTGTGATGTTTTGACTCCCAACCTGGTGTCCTTTTAGCTCTTCTCTGTGGTTCACTTCAATAAAGATTGGTTGAATAAGTGCTACACACCAGGCACTGTGCCTCAGATTTGAATGGCATGGCCTTATCCTCTAGGAGCTCACAGTCAGTAGGAGTAACATAGGGGTATGAGGGGTAAGAACTGTGACAGAAATTTGCAGAAGGTGCTATGGGGACACAGAGGTGGGGGCATGAACCAACCTTAGATTGGGGGTAAAGGAAAGGCTTAGGGTAAGTCTACACTAAACCAAAAATTTTTTAATCAGAGCTTTATAGTTATACATAGTAGCTGTGTTAATCCCAACAAACTCATGCATGCATGGAAATCTATTTCAATTAACAAACCCCCCCCACTGCCTTTTTCATTGCCCTTTCCTCTCCTGTCCTCTCTCCCCTTAGTGTAGTTTGATTTGCATTTCCCAGACTGCTAGGGATATTGAACATTTTTTCATATGTTTATTGGCCACTTGTGTTTCTTCTTTTGAGAAGTTTCTTTTTAATTCTTTTGCTCATTTATTGATTGGGTTTTTTTTGGTGTTATTTTTAATTCTTTATATATTCTGGATATTCATCCCTTTGGAGGAGTAGCTGGCCAAGATTTTCTCCCATTCTGTAGGCTCTCTCTTCATGCTCTTAATCATTTCCTTTGCTGTGCAGAAGCTTTTCAGTTTGACAGCATCCCATTTATTGATTCTTGGTTTTATTTCTTGTGCTTTGGGGGTCTTGTTAAGGAACTCGGTGCCAGCACCTATGTGATGGATTGTTGACCCCATGTTTTCTTCTAGAAGTTGTAAAGTTTCGATCTAATTCCTAAGTCTTTAATCCATTTCAATTTGAGTTTTGTTCAGGGTGAGAGAGATGGGTCTAATTTCATTTTTCTACATATAACTATTCAGTTTCCCCAGCACCATTTATTAAAAAGGCTGTCTTATCTTCAAAATATATTTTTGGTGCTTTTTTCAAATATCACATGGCTGTAGGCATGTGGATTTATTGCTGTGTCTTCTGTTCCACTGGTCATCATGTCTATTTTGATGCCAATACCATGCTGGTTTTGTTACTACAACTCTGGATTATAATTTTAGATCGGGTATTGTGACATTTCCTGCTTCACTTTTCTTGCTTAGAATTGCTTTGGCTATTCTGGGTCTCTTATTCTTTCAAATGAATTTAAGAATTGTTTTTTTCTAATTCTGTGAAGAATGTCATTGGTATTTTGATGAGGATTGCATTGAATCTGTGTATTGCTTTTGGTAGAGTGGCCATTTTGACAATATTGATTTTTCCTATCTCAGAACATGACAGGATGTCTTTCTATCTTCTAAGGTTTTCATCAGTTTCTTTCTTTGGTGTTCTATAATTTTCATTATAGAGCTCTTTTACTGCCTTGGTTAGATTAATTCCAATGTATTTAATTTTTAAAGATTTTTTAAAAAAATTTTTTGGTAGTTGTGTTTGGAGAGCATGTCTTTATTTTATTTGTTTATTTTTATGTGGTGCTAAGGATCGAACCCAGTGCCTCACACATGCTAGGCAAGCACTTTGCCAATGAGCTGCAGCCTCAGCCTATATTTAATTTTTTTTAGGTTATTGTCAATGGGATAGTTTTCCTGATTTCTTCCTTGACTGAATGACTGTTGAAGTATAGGAAAGCTATGGGTATTGATCTTGTATCCTGCTACTTTGCTAAACTCATTTATAAACTCTAGAAGTCTTCTGGTAGACTTTTAAGGTTTTCTAGATGTAGGATCATGTTGATGGAAAACAGATAGTCTGGCTTTTTCTTTTCCTACTTGCATCCCTTTGATTTCTTTTTCTTGCCTGATTGCTGTGGCTGATGTTTTGAGGACTCTGTGGAATAGGAATGGTGAGAGTAGACAGCCTTGACTTGTTCCTGATTTTGGAGGAAATACTTTCAGTTTTTCTCCATTTATCATGATGTTGTAAGCCAACTCTTGAGAGTTGGGTAGGGTTTAGTAGACATAACTCAGGGAAAATATTCCAAGCAAAGGGAAGAGCAATGAGGGTGGAGATGGAAACTAGTGTGGCTGTGTGGGAAAGCTCTACCAGCAGTTTTGCAGAGCAAGGGCAGAGTGTAAGGCAGGGAGAGGCAGGAGGGACTGGGGAGGTTGGCAGGGCTGCAGGAAGGACTTTTGTGTCTCCCTCAGGGTGTTGGAATTTCTGAGGGCCATTGGAAGTCTATGCAGAACAAGATAGTCTGTTAGGCTGCTCTGGACTTAAAGCGGTGGTGGTTCTTGGACAGAGTTGCACACAACTGTAGTCCCAGCAACTGGGGAGGCTGAGAAAGGAGGATTCAAGTTCAAGGCCAGCCTTAGCAACTTAGCAAGGCCCTAATCAATTTAGCAAGACCCTGTCTCAAAAGAAAAAATAAAAAGGGCTGGGGATGTGGCTAAGTGGTTAAGAACTTCTGGGTTCAATTCCCAATATTGAATCAATCAAGCAAGCAAGCTGTGGTTCTCAGCAGTACCAATTTGCCCCCAGGGCACACTCAGAAGATCTATAGGCAGTCTATGGAGTTTGGAGGAGGACATATTTCTGACATCTAGTGGCAGAAGCCCATGATGCTTCTAAACATCCTACAGTACATAGGACACCACCCTGTCCCATGACAAGTTTCTAGTAGCTCAAAATGCCAGATAGTGTAAGGTTGAGAAACCCTGAAAACAGTAGCAGGAACTCCACTGAAAAGGAAGTGTTATTGATGTTTTATTTAATTTAAATTTTACATTTTTAGGAATATATGGGAGCAATTTCCCTGGTGTGTTTTTTTGTTTGTTTGTTTTTCATTAAAGTTCAGATCCCTTTTAGCTCATCTATAAACTTTACCTTTATTTCTTTCCTGGAGGCATTTATTTTCCCAAGGACTGCATCCCAACCTATATTCAGTGATGTGCCTGAGGTCATTAAGACCACAGAATAAAATATTTCTTTTTCTTTCTTTCTTTCTTTCTTTCTTTCTTTCTTTCTTTCTTTCTTTCTTTCTTTCTTTCTTTCTTCTTTCTTTCTTTCTTTCTTTCTTTTTCTTGCACTGGGGATTTAGTGCAGGGGCACTTAACCACTGAGCCACATCGCCAGCCTTTTATTTATTTATTTTTTGATCCAGGGTTTCACTAAGTTGCTTAGGGCCTTGCTAAATTACTGAGGTTGGCCTCAAACTTGTGATCCTCCTGCCTCAGCCTACCAAGTTGCTGTGATTACAGGCATGCAGCATCATGCCCAGATTTCTCTCTCTTTTTTGTTTGCTGGGTTGGGCATGGAATCCCTGGCCTCAGGCATACTAAGCAAGTGCTTTCCATGGAGCCATACCTCTACCCCCTTCTTTTGAGCCATACCTCTACCCCCTTCTTTTCCAAACAGATGGTATGAGATGTGGAAACATGAGATTTGGGAGCTTGTTTACATCAGGAGGTTCCACCTGTGTGTTGTGTGACCTTCAGTACATCACTTTACTGATCTGAGCCTCCATCCCTATCTCTCAAGTGAGGATAGTATTTGCTGCACATGGCCCTAGGTATTTGAGATGATTTCAAGCAATTATATATGTGAAATAGTTTATAAGTGTATATATAACCTTATGCATGTAGAAGGGATCATCACTGCATTGGAGCATCACTGTAACAGCTCTTCAGCTCATCCCAAGTCCCCCCAAAAGGCACTTACACAAGTGTGATGTTGGGAGGATCCTAAGGCCTCAATCTCTGGTTCTGTTAGAGTGGTCACATCTACAGAATCTCAGAGCACTGTAAATGAAGGCAACAGACAGTAAGAACTTCAATGATGAGACTAATTGTTCTAAAGGAGTTTTCTAAAAGCAGAAATAAAAATGCAGTTTAATGCTACCATGAGAAGTGCATGCCTGGTTACCCTTCTCGGATCTTGCTGCTTCCTCTGTTCTAAGGGAAAGTGGTTAGTGGATGGGGTTGAAGCTGGCTATCCTCACAAGGAAGCTTCTACATGGGGGTAACAGGTGGGGGTGAGAATTAAGCATCATCTAGTGTTTGAGATTCCATATCACTTTGATTTTTTTTGAGGGGTACCCAGTATTGAACCTAGGAGTGCTTAAGCACTGAACCACATCCCCAGCCCTTTTTAAAAAATATTTTATCTAGAGACAGGGTCTCACTGAGTTGTTCAGTGTCTCGCTAAGTTATTAAAGCTGGCTTTGAACTTGCAATTCTTCTGCCTCAGCCTCCTAAGCCACTGGGTTTACAGGCATGCACCACTGCACCCAGCTCACTTTGATATTTTTATGACCTAAGAACTCAAATTATTCTATTGTGTTTTTGAGAGAAACAAGACACATGGAACAATTACTTTTGTCTGTACTAAGTATGTAGATCCAAATTTTAGATAACTAAAGAAAATGACATTTAGCTTATTGGTTTGGGTCTCTGTGTGTTTGTACAATCCCCCCCCCCCACACACACACATACACCCTCATCCACTCTTCACCCTCCTGGTCAAATATTTCATCTATGAGGTTTGCATGGAATATTCTTTTGGGGTGTGCTCTTCTTTTGTTTTCTAAGAGAAGCTGGAGCAGATCTTCGTGGCCTACTGAGGTTGAGAATCTTCTAATAACCTTTACATTTTTGATGTATTTTTGATAAAAGATGGAAATTCCTGTAAATAACATATCCTATGCTATGTTTGTATAATTTTTAATTGTTAAGGGTTTCTTCAGTATATTTGTGTACCCCTCTATATCTTGTGCCATGGACTACAGTATCTCTTCCTCCACCCCAAAGACTATTCTGCAATGAAGAGCCAAATAATTGCTTTTGGGATTTCCACAAATTTTGTTTCAGGATTAGAGTTGTAATTGTTCTGTTCAGGGCATCACTAAGAAGATGGCCTGGCACTTCTTATATAAACCCACATAAGTGCTGCTTTATTAGTTTGAAAATATTTTGTACCATCTGTGGATTTGTTTCTTGGTAGGTACCTTCCTGGGTTCTAGAAAACATGGAGAAGCCAATTATATTTGGGCTAGAAATTAATTGATCAGCAAATAAAACTTACAAGTATGCAATTTTGACTATGAACCCCCCAAAAACTAGAATCTCAAAGGTAATAGAAAGAAGGTAAAAAAGACCGGGGGAACACTGAGCATTATTGCCTCCAAGAAAACAAAAAAATATTTTCCTCATGCTTAAGAGCTTTGTGTGTGTGTGTGTGTGTGTGTGTGTGTGTGTGTGTGTGTGGTGCTGTGAATTGAATAATCCAGGGCTTCATGCATGCTAGGCAAGCACTCCACCACTGAGTTATGTTGCCAGCCCAAGAGGTTTTTTTTTGGTATATTGTGCTTATCCCCTGTGTGCCACCTATTACATGTGGCTGTAGAGTGGCTTGTTTCTAAGAACTTAATATTTGGGGTAGAGTTGGTAAGGTCTCTAGGGCAACCTTGGAGTTTCCATTGAGTGCTTATGAGAGCTGCCTACTCTAGTTATAACTATGGGCTGGAATATCAAGACATCACCATCAGAAATTCAGCTAACCAAGAGGCTTTGCCGTACATAGTACCTTTGTTCGGAGCAATGAGACACTTGTACTCAAGGATGTCAGAGTATTCTGAGAGGACTCCATGATATCATGACTCTCAGAGATGCCTAAAGCTGGGTCTCACTAGCACAGTAGTGAGGATGGGCCTGCAGCTTGGGAAAGGTCCTGGGATCCTATCACCTTCTCCCCTTTCCCAGGGCAGTCTGGTGGCTTTTTAGACTTGTAATAACATCACTCAGCTACACCTGTTTAGATCTGCCCAAATCTAATATGCCTCGTGTTTTGAGCCCAGAAGCATTTCACTGTCCCCTACTTTGACTCACTAATTATCTTTTCATGTCAGCACATCTCATCTTCCAACTGGACTATGAGTCCTTGAAGGTGGGAACCATGACTTACCTTACTTCTCCACAATTCCTGTTATCTGTGCACTTTACAGATACTTCAATATATGTATTGGCTGCCTGGATTCACATGAAAAAAAGAGGATGTCAACATTTGACCTAGACTTCATTTCTGAGAGTCATCAACATTGCTAGGCACAGGCAGGAGAGGAAGGAGAAGGGAAAGGAGTAAGAAGATAGACAGGGAAGGGTGTGGTAGGGTGAAAATGAGAGTGTAGGGGAAAGAGAGGGAAGAAACTGATGGGGAATGAAAATGACTGGAATTACATAGGTGGAAAAGAAAATAATTCAAGATTTAGGGTGTGGAGTTCTGAAGAAAGTCTATGGTATTGAAGAGGGGTTCCATCCCCTCTTTCTTGTGCTCTGGCATACAACACCCCTGCCTAGGGCCCTTTCCCTGGATTTTCCTCAATTCAGGAAGAAGCTAACAGAGTGATGACCTACAGGTGTCTCCAAAGCAACTCTCTGTAATGAGCCCAATGTCCCTCATACAAATTGTCCCCACTGCACACTTGGGGGCAAGTGAGGCACAGGCCTCTCTTTTCCCTGGAATTCTGTCCAGCTCCAGGCAGTCCTGCTGAGCAGAGCAGGGCATGACCAACTCCTGAGGATCCAACAGTATGCAAAATCACCTTGGCCTGACAGGCCATTAGCAAAGTCAGCTTCTCTCAGAATGGTCTGGAAAGGCCCTTTGAAGTTCTGGGGCAGGATGTCTGTGCACAGGTTATACTCAGGCAAATGTGGGCACATTGCTGCATCACTAGAACATGAACCAGCAGATGCATACCTCCAGCAGGGTCCAGGACAGGAATAGGGGCCTAGAGTTCTGGGGAGACTGGACACCCTGGTGCTTTGAGGCTCATGGGGGTGGGGAGAGGTGACAACGTGGGAATTTGGGATGGGGAACTCACAACCAGCCAAGGGCTGAGCTGGCAATCCTCTAGCTAGCTCCTCTGCCTCACCTGCTGCTCTCACCACTGCTCTCCATCTCGTGCTTCTGTGCCATATCTCCATACTTACCTGCACTAGTGTCTGAAGAGGGTGTAGTTTGGAAGAGTCTGTTCTTAGCAGAGAATTCTAAGGTTTTGAATTGAGAATTCAAAAGGTTTCCAATCTGGAGAGCCCTGGAGGTGAGATGGTCTATAATTTGTTGGCATCTTGGCTGGGGGTAGGAGGTAAAGTTTCAGCTGTTGATTTAATGCCTGCTTCAAAGAAGGAATCTTGTTAATCTGCTAGAAAATCTTTCCTGCCTCCTTCCACCCACTCACTCTCCCATCCAAAACATTTCTTAAGATGTTATTTTAGTTGTTGACAGACCTTTATTTTATTTATTTTTATGTGGTGCTGAGAAATGTACCCAGTACCTCACACATGCCCAGCAAGTACATTTCCGCTGAGCCCCACCCCCAGCCCCCTACCCAAAGCATTTTGCCTGCAAGGAGTCTCTTGTCACTTGCTTGCATGGAAATTAAGAATCCCACTCTCTCCCTATCTCTCACCAGGCACTAAACTCAACTTAAAGTGGATCAAGGACCAGAGATCCCACACTAATAGAAGAAAAAGTAGGCCCAAATAGTCATTATCAGATTAGGCTCTGATTTCCTTAACGAGATTCTTATAGTACAAGATATAAAATTAAGAATCAATAAATGGGATGGATTCAAGTTGAAAAGCTTCTTCTCAGCAAAAGAAACAATCAGTGGGGTGCAGAAAGTACCTACATAAAGGGAGCAAATTTTTACCACACATACATCAGATAGAGCACTAAAGTCTAGGATATATAAAGCACTCAAAACACTTAACACAAGGGGCTGGGATTGTGGCTCAGCAGTAGATCACTCACCTAGCACATGTGAGACCCTGGGTTTGATCCTCAGCACCACATAAAAATAAATAAATAAAGGTATTGTGTCCAACTACAACTAAAAAATAAATATTAAAAAAAACTTAACACCAAAAACCAAATAACCCAATCAATAAATGGGCTAAGGAACTGAACAGACATTTCTCAGAAAATGGTATACAATTAATCAACATATATATGAAAAAATGTTCAACATCTCTAGCAATTAGAGAAATGAAAATCAAAACTACTCTAAGGTTTCATCTCATTCCAGTCAGAATGGCAGCAATAAGTGTTCGCAAGGATTTGGGGGAAGAGACTCAGTCATACATTGTTGGTGGGACTGCAAATTGGTGCAACCAATCTGGAAAGCAGTATGGAGCTTCCTTAGAAAACTTGGAACGAACCACCATTTGACCCAGCTATCCCACTCCTCAGTTTATACCTAAAGGACTTAAAAACAGCATACTATAGTGAAGCAGCCACATCAATGTTTTTAGCAGCACAATTCACAATAGCTAAATTGTGGAACCAACCTAGATGCCCTTCAATAGATGAATGGATAAAGAAAATGTGATATATATATACACACACACACACACACAATGGAATGTTACTCATCAATAAAGGAGAATATAATCATGGCATTTGCAGGTAAATGGATGGAGTTGGAGATTATCATGCTAAGTAAGCCAGTTCCAAAAAACCAAAGGCCAAATGTTTTCTCTGATAAGTGGATGTTGATCCATAATGGGGCTGGTGGGGGGAGTGTGGGAGGAATGGAGGAACCTTAGATAGGGCAAAGGTGAGGGAGGGGAAGGGAGGGGACATGGTAGTAGGAAAGATGGTGGAATGAGATGGACATCATTACCCTAGGTACATGTATGAAAAAACGAATGGTGTGACTCTGTGTACAACCAGAGAAATGAAAAATTATGCTCTAATATATACTATGAACTGAAATGCATTCTGCTGTCATGTATAACAAATTAGAACAAATAAATAAATTTTTCAAAAAAAAGAATCCCACTCTCCCTTGCCTCCATGCCAGACTCTCACCATGTGCCACTCATCAGTGGCCCAGGGCTTCTAATACCTGGCTGCTCACCAAAGCTTGGCATAAAGGAAGTAAGAGTTCTGCCATTTTGGAATGTACTACTGTGGGTCTTGGTGATTCAGGCTGTGGTTTCAGGCATGCTGTGGCACTTAAGGTTCATAACATTTGGTCTGACAGGATCTACATGGGCATCAAACTAGTGGACAGGACTGAGGCCAGTTATTTTCATTAATAGTATTTGTAGCCCTGGAGCGAGTGTGCTCACTGGTGAGAGTGTCTACAGGATTCCTTCTAGCTTGTCTACTGGGCATTTTCCCTAATGAATGAGAGCTCAGAATACAAGCTCCCAGCTTGAGGGCAGTGGCATGCTCTTTCTTGCTCCTCTGCTTTTTTATTCTGTTATGGTTAGTCTCTTCCTCATCATGATTGAGGTAAGTAATGTTATTGAGCACTCACAATATGTCTGTCCTTGTTCAGAGTTCTCTGTATAAATTACTTCATTTCATCCTCTTTTTAATCCCATGAAATAAGATCCCCAGGGCTGGGGATTGTGGCTTGGTGGCAGAGTGCTTGCCTAGCATGTGTGAGGCACTGGGTTCGAATCTCAGTACCACATATAAATAAATGAATAAAATAAAGGTCCGTCAACATCTAAAAAAAGAAAAAAGAAAAGAAATAAGATCCCCATTGTATATATGAGGCTCAGAGAGGTGGAAGGACCTGCTGGGATTTGAATCCCTTCTGTGTTCAGAGTCTGTGTTCTTCCTACTGAGTTACACTGTCCCTCACACTCACCTTCCTCACCACAACATCTCAGCAACACCATTTGTGTGCAGAACCTCAATGTATATGGTGGTGTCTCCAGGCTGAGAGCTCAGTATTTCTTCTGGGTAATGAGGATATTTATAGCGTTTTTCTTCCTTTGCCAGGATTGAGATCAATTGCCTCATGGTGAGCAACCTCTCCATATACATAGCATGATTCAGGGCAGGCATTCTGAGACTTGGGAATTTCATGGGCTAATAAAATAAAATCAGGTGCCGAGCATGGTGGCACACTCTGTAATCCCAATGCCTTGGGAGGCTGAGGCAGGAGGATCGCAGGTTCAAAGCCAATCTCAGCAACTTAGCAAGGCCCTAAGCAACTTAGCAAGACCCTTTTCTAAAACACAAAAAGGGCTAGGGATGTGGCTCAGTGGTAAAGCAATCTTAGGTTCAATCCCTGGTACCAAAAAATATAAATAAATAAAATAAAACTGAGTCCTGATATAGTGTTATCAACTTTTCATTTCACCAGTTAAGGCCATTTAAAAGAATGTCATTTATAATACATCTACTATTAATAATAATAGTAGGAGTAGTATCTAGCCATTAGAGTTTTTGATGTACCAGATATTGTTCTCAGTGTTCACATGAATTTTCTGAAATTTATGTGAGTTTAATCCTCATTAAAAAAAAGAAAAACTACTTTTGGTCACTAGTCTTGTAGTCAGGATGGGGGAGGAGAGAGAATAAGAATAAAGGAAATCTAAAATTATAAAAGAGGCAGGACACCCCCACTTCCTCGGACACCCAGCTCTGGGACCCCTACTCTGTGGAGAAGTCTATCTCTGTTCTATCCTTTAAATAATTGCCTAGGCATTTCTTGGGTGTTCAGTCTTCAACATTCCGGAGAAATGTAACTTGGCCCTGATTCTCATCACCAGGATCATCATCCTGTTGTCAGTTAAAAGTTAAGAGGTGGACCTGGGTGGAACTCTCTGAAAACCTCTATGGGATCCCCAATAAAACTGGGGTGCAGGAAAGGCACATTATCCATCTTCTCTTTGAGAGGACCCACTCTCTCCCTTAAGAGTGTCCCCTTTCCCTTTTCCTCTTTAATAAAACTCATGCCTTGTTACTCTAAAAAAAAAAAAAAAAAAGAAAGAAAAGAAAAACTGGGGCTGGGGTTGTGGCTCAGAGGTAGAGCGCTCACCTGACATGCGTGAGGTATTGGGTTCAATCCTCAGCACCACAAAAATATAAAATAAAGATATTGTGTCCACCTATAACTAATAAAGATATTGTGTCCACCTATAACTAAAAAATAAATATTAAAAAAAGAAAAACCTAGCTGGGAATGTAGTTCAGTGGTAGAGCACTTGCCTAGCATGTATGAGACCCTGCATTCTATCCCCAGGACCATGAAGAAAAAAAGAAAGATTTTTCTGCCTATGGACAAAGCATCATTAAAGTCTCTCTTCCCAGTGCTGTCATGTCTCCCGAAGAGCCCAAACAGCTGCAGAGGCTCTTCATCAGAGAGCTGAGCTTGGAAATAATTAATGAGAATCTAAGAAGCCATTTTGAGCCATGGGGAACACTCATGGACTATGTGGTAACAAGAGACCCAAACACAAAATACTCCAGGGGCTTATCACTTAAGCCACTGCAGAGGAAGTGGATGTAGCCATGTGTGCTAGGCCACACAAGGTGGATAGAAGAGTTGTGGAACCAAAGAGAGCTGTCTAAAGAAAAGATTCTCAAAGAATAGGGGCCCACTTAACTGTGAAAAAGAACTTTGTGGCAGTAAAGAAGATGCAGAAGAACATTATCTATGGAAAAATGGAAGTGACTGCTCATGACTGAGTGAGTCAGCAGAAAGAAGAGGGGCTTTGCTTTTTTTGGGGGGGGGGCGGGTACCAGGGATTGAACTCAAGGGCATTCAACCACTGAGTCACATCCCCAGCCCTATTTTGTATTTTATTTAGGGACAGGGTCTCCCAGCTCAGGGCTTTGCTTTTGTAGCCTTGGACAACTATGACTGTGGATAAGATTGTCATTCACAGATACCATACTATGAATGGCCACAACTGTGAAGTAAAGAAAGCGCTGTAGAAGCAAGAGATGGTTAATGCTTCATTTAGCTATAGAAGTCAAAGTGGTTCTGGAAACTTTGGTGGTAGTCATGCAGGTGGCTTTGGTGACAATGACAATTTTGGTCATGGAGGAAACTTCAAGTGAGTATGGAGGCTTTTATGGCAGCTGTGGGGGTGGTGGATATGGTGGAAACATGGATGGCTACAATGGATTTGGTAATGATAGAAACAGTTTTGTTTGTTTGTTTGTTTGTTTGTTTATTTATTTATGGTAGTGGGGATTAAACCCAGGGGTGTTTAACTACTGAGCCACATCCTCAGTCCTTTTTATTTTTTTTATTTTGAGATAGGTTCTTGCTATGTTGCTGAGGCTGGCTTTGAACTTGCGATCCTCCTGCTTCAGCCTCCCAAGCCTCTGGGATTGCCACTGTGCCTGGCTAGAAACAGTTTTGAAGGTGGTAGAAGCTACAAGGATCTTGGCAATTACAACAATCAATCTTCAAATTTGGGATCCATGAAAGGAGGAAACTTTGAAGGCAAAAGCTCTGGCCCCTATAATGGTGGAAGCCTGTATATTGCCAAACCACAAAATAAAGGCAGCTAGGGCGGTTCCAGCAGCAGCAGTATCTATGGCAGTGACAGAAGGTTTTAATTACTGCCAGGAAACAAAGCTTAGCAGAAGAGAGCCAGGGTGGTGACAGGGAAACTACAGGTTACAGCAGATTGGTCAATAAAATGAGACACAGTGGTGGAAGGGCTTAGCTGCTTACAAAGAAGCCATATTCTAGACAACATTCATGTGTATGGGGGAAAAAAAACCTTGAGGACTGTATTTGTGACTAATTGTATAACAGGTTACTTTAGTTTTAGTTCTGTGGAAAGTGTAAAGCATTCCAATGAAGGGTTTTTTTTGATGGGGGTGGGGGGGCAGTACTCACTGAGTACAGGGTCTCACTGAGTTGCTTAGTGCCTCGCTTTTGCTAGGGTTGGCTTTGAACCAGAAATCCTCCTGCCTCAGCCTCCTGAGCTACTGGGATTACAGATGTGTGCCACCACACCAGGCACAAAAGCTTTTAATAAAGACAATTTTGGCACCCATACTGTTGATTGCTAAATATAATATTGTGATCCTGACACTAAATAAATGTATCTCTTTAAAAAAAAATTCCAGCTGGGCATTGTAGCACACACCTATAATCCCAGAAGCTGGGGAAGCTGAGGCAGGAGTTCAAAGCCAGCCTCAGAAACTTAGCGAAACTCTTGTCTCAAAATAAAAAAATAAAAAGGGCTGGGGATGTAGCTCAGTGTTAAGTGCCCCTGAGTTCAATGCCTATTACCAAAACCAAAAGAAAACAACAAAAATAAAAACAAACAACAATGACAACAAAAATCCACTCCAAAATCCTATTCTTTAGGTATTATCATCATCCTCACTTTATAGACAAGTAAACTGAGAAAGATAAGTGTTAAGTAAATTGTTCCTGAGTCTGTGCTGATAACCATTATAGTATACTCTCTCATGTTTGATTCACAAAGACTTTTTTTCCAGTGCTGGGGATGGAACTCAGGGCCTCACACAGGCCAGGCAAGCATTCTACCATTGAGCCACATCCCCAGTCCAAAAAATGACTTTAAAAATAGTCAAATGGCACAGGGGAGGTTCTAACATTAGAATTTGGAAATGAAAAAGTAAATAACCCTGGTTAATGATGCAGACTGCTCTGGGTTTGAGTTGGGCAATTTATTTAACACTCTTTGGGCCTTGTTTTGTTCATCTATAAAATGAAAGTACAGATACCTATCTCATGGTGCTGTTATAAGGTATAGATAATTTATCATTAAAGGTTTAATACTGTGACTGGCATATCATCAGGATGCCCAATGCATACCAGCTGAGAAATGCAACATTACTAGTCCTCCAGGCACAGCCCTGCAAGCTCATCTCCTGCTGGGAAGAAGTGGGTATGGCTCCTATGACTTAGTCCTGTTATATCAAGGTCAGATGGTCAGATGGTGCCTGTGACTGGTCTTCCTCCCCCTTCCTTCCCTCACTCTTTATTTTCCTTTTTCATTAACAGAAGCAGCCAGAAACATGTGGGTTTTCTTCTCATTGGTTGAAACTGGTGTTGCCTTGGCAGCATTTGTAAACATTCCGGCTCTGAATCTTGGGGGGAAAGCTGCTGAGAAATTCCTTCTGAGGCTTTCCCTGCTACTGCTGCTACTGCTTCAAACAAAGATCTGTTCACTCAGGTATGGGGATTCTTAAGGGGTGGGAGATTCCATGAAAAGGATCTGCAATGATTTTTCCTTACTTATCACCCAGACCTCAAACTTGACCATGGCCCCATTTCTTCCCAGCCATCCTGCTCATCTAGCCTCTTATTAGAAAGGGAAGGGGGAAAGAAAGAACTAGAAGAAGCCAGTTGGAGGGATGGTCAAGAATGATATACAGATGTGTGAGGATAAAACCTGAGCTTCTTTCTGAGCCCTGCTCCCCAACTGCCCCCTTCTGTTGGGGCATATGGCTTCCTGGGGAAGATCTTAAGGTGATCCTTCCATGTTTAAAGCCCCTAGCTCATTTACTTGGTGTTGGAGATCACAGATTTGGTTTCTAATCAATCCCTTAAGAGACAATTTACTGAAAGCTAAGTCACCAAATGACCAATTCTCTCAAGGATCAAGATGCTCTAACTCACCAAAGCCTATTGAACTGAAAAAATTACAAAACCTTTTGTGTGGTTGTCTTTAGCCACAGAATTGATGGCAAATTCCTTTGGCCAAATGGGCATGGCCCAAGGACCAAGGTAAGCCAGTTCTCCAGTGTTGAGGGCTTTCAGATCCCCTTCACACCCATCTTTTAGCCTCTGCCAGTTTTGGAATAGGCAGCTTGGAACGATTTTATTTCCTTTAGCAAATGATCTTGTCTATCCTCCAGCTACAGTAAGAGGGAATTGGGACAGAGGCATAATGAGCTTAATGTGCTAATATCAAGGTCTAAATGAACACTGGTCAATATTATGATAGGACTATTTAAAAGCTGTTCAAATTACTTTTGGTGATGGCCATGGGAACCAGTTTGCCTTGTACAGTATCCACCACCCCTATGACCAACAATGATGTTAAGAAAGGCAACAAGGAGTTGCTCCTCATGAAGGAGGTTCACAGGAGAATGGGTGCATTCTGGATGCCAGATGAAAATGTGAGGATAAGGCCCCACCACCCTTTCTGAATCCTGGAGAGAGAAGAGTAGTGTAGTTAATAGCACTGGCTATGGAGCCAGACAGGCTTGGTCTCCTCATTTCTACATGGTAACAAGAGTCCCTCTGTTGATGTCTCAGCATCTCTATTGGAAACTGTTGGCATATTAAAATTATAATAATTGGTAAGGGGGATATATACAAAGGTGTAACTAGAGTACAGGGAAACAAGGGAACATTTTGTTTCTCCAGCACCAGTAACAGAGGGATGCAGTGGAGGTTGATGGGGAAAAATGATTTTCTTACCAAACCAAGAGGTTGTGTGAGACACTGGCCCTAAGTGAAGCTGGAACCTTGTCCAGGAAGTCAGCCACAGGTGACCCTATAGGGGAGAGCCATCAGGGGATCTATAACTTCCACCTCACCCTCCTTCCCTAAGTTTGGTCTTGTGTGGAAACTTCTGGACACCAGAGGGCAATAGAGAGCCTATTTGTATGATCAGCTTTCCAGGACATTGATCAGGGAGAGATGGGAAAGAGGAGTGAGTGGATCTGGAAGGGCAAATGGAGGTATCCATTGGCTAATATCATAGCCCTGGGGTAACAGCTAAATGAAATGTGGCACATCAATCACCCCCACACTGGAAACTATTATTTACAGAAAAAGTAAATAGCTCCATTTGGAGAGAGACATCTGCTATCATGCAGAACTCCAATATACGAAATTACATGCAAGGATTTATAAGTGTGTTGAAAAGAAGTGATTTCTCAGAAGCGAAGAGACTTAAGCAGTAGTGCAGAAAGAAAGAGAATTCAAGACTTGAGGAAAAAATATTCAAAAGACTAAAAATGTGCCAAGATACTTCTGTGACAGATGAATGTCCATAGCCCTGATAACGCCAATGTTCACATTCTCAAAAGATGTTGATGGCATTTGGAAAACTTTATAATTTATGATAAAAATCTTTATAGAATAGGAGTAAATTTTTTCTTGATGTGGTAAATATCAAATCATATGTGTTATCCTTAATAGTGTAACATCAGAAAACATGCCTACTGAATTCAGAAACAAAAGAAGATTGCTCATTATCTCCATTTCCATTTAACATTGTTTTTTTCTGGAAGTGTCAAAGCTAATACCCATAAAGATATATTTTTCAGGAAAATATATAGTAAAAATGATAATTTCTTGGAAATGGTCTAATTATATGCCTGAAAAATCCAAGAGGAGGGGAAAAAAACAGTCACCAACCTGCCCTCTGCTGCCTTGACTTTTAATTGACTACTGTTTGTGTGTGTGTGGTGCTGGGGATGGAACCCAGGGCCTTGCACAAGGTAGATAGGGAAGTGCTCTACCAGTGAGCCACACCCCCAGCTTGTGAATTCATTATCTTAAAAGAGCCTGTACCCCAGTTGCTCAGAGCAGGGATTGAGGTTCTTTTAAAGACTCAACAAGAAATTATTATTTGGACTTCTAGAACTCTAAAGAAGTTAAGAATCATTTTATTACTTTTTCTTAAGTACTAGGGATTGAACATTGAACCCAGGGGTGCTTTACAACTGAGGTACACTCCCAGTCCTTTTTATTTTTTTAAATTTGAGACAGGGTCTTGTTAAGTTGCTGAGGCTGGCCTCAAACTTGTAATTCTCTTACCTCAGCCTCCCAAGGTACTGACTGGGATTATAGGTGTGTGCCACTATGTCCAGTTCTACACATTTTGATGTAAGTCTTCATGGCTTTAAGAATGTGGAAATCCTTAATTTTCAGGAAAATTAGAACTCAGCAGCTAGGTACAAAGTCAAGAAGAGTGAGGTCTCACTCCTACCCCTAATTCCCAATCTTCTTCCTAGGGACAACGGCTATTACCTGTGTCATGATTCTTCAAGAGATAGTCTATATTTACTTGAGTGCATTCCTGTGCAAGTACGTACACATGCAGAGAGTAACTTCTTTTTTTTTTTAAAGAGAGAGAGAGAGAGAGAGAGAGAGAGAGAGAGAAAAGAGAGAATTTTTTTAATATTTAATTTTTAGTTTTCAGCAGACACAACATCTTTGTTTGTATGTGGTGCTGAGGATCGAACCTGGACCGCACGCATGCCAGGCGAGCGCGCTACCGCTTGAGCCACATCCCCAGCCCCAGAGAGTAACTTCTTGAATCTTTATCCAGGCAAAAGAAAATGGATGCATCTGAAATACCCAAAAGTCAGAAGGTAATGTTTTTGGATAAGGATTCTGAAATCAATGCAACAACGTCTATGATGACAGCAATGATGGAGGACACACAAGACAACAGAAATGTGACCGAAGTAGCTCTGGCTCTAGTTGAGGATGCCATCGCTGTTGCCGTTGAGTTTGTGGAAGGTAATAATTCTGTTTGGTTGCCTGAAGAATTGTTTCATGGCAACTACCAGGCAACTAACAAATCCATGCCTTGTTTGCAGAAGCTAGAAACCCCATCAAAAACATCAAGTGGATTACTCATGGTGAATTCACAGTAGAAAAAGGCCGTAAACAAATTGAGAAGTTTGTTTTGGTAAGTTAGTTAACAACAAAAGGGCCCTTGTTTGATCAAAAGTTTGAGGTCCAGAAAACCTAGGTAATGACATCAAAGGTGACTAGATTAAGTAAGCATTGTCTCCATCTGGGTTCCAAAATCAAGGTGGGTTAGTCTTTGAAGGTAAAAAGTTTAATCATATTGCTCTGTGTTTGTATCATCTTAACCTGACATTGCCCTAGAGGGGAAAAAAAGACAACTAGCATTTCCCATTAAGCATATTGTTCCTGCTATTGCATTCAGTGGGGTCCTAGTGGCTCCCAACTTCACTACGCTCATACTAAAAGAGTGGATGTGAGTGGATCAAGTGCATTTTTGTATGTGTGATGCTAGGGATATAACCTAGGACTTCCCTCATTCAAAGCACACACTCCACCACTGAGCTACATCCACATCCCCAGGAACAAGTGTCTTTTTGCTACAGCTTTGGAATGTATTGCCCAAATGGTAAGATGTACATGTCCATCAGTTCCCCCTCCCCACTTGTGTCCAGCTCTGATCCCTCTATGTCTTTTCCTGGCAGATTTGGGAAGAAGATCTTGGGTTGCTTTGCTTAATTGCCAGGTACCTAAAGAAATATGGCTTGAAATCTCTCATTGTACTTCCACAGAGGAGAAACCATTTGAAACTGATGGAGGTGAACTCACCTGTTCCCAAGACAAGTTTCCAGCTGTGTTGTTCCTCTGGCCACCCCATTAGACTACATTCTTTGGAGTAGTTTCCTAGGCCCTAGAGAGACCCTGGTCAGGTGGTTCTGAGGAAAGGAAAGGCATTTCTGGCTCTACACTCTCCCTCTGTGCTCCAGTAGCACCTCTCACTGTTCTCATCAAGAGGGGTAGAGCATGGTGAGGAGGAATGGAGTGAAGTATTAGTTACTCTGGGAACTTCCTGCTCTACAACATGTCTCCATTTGAGGTTGGGCAAAGACCTCTGTCTGCTGCAGTCAGGGCTTCTAAATCAGAATGGAGTGGGACAGAGAAAGCAGGTGAACTTTCTTTTGGAAATCACACTGGCCATTCTGATTAAAGGCAAAGTGAGGGCCGGGGTTGTGGCTTAGTGGTAGAGCACTTGCCTAGCATATGTGAGGCACTGGGTTTGATTCTCAGCACCACAAATAAATAAAAACTAAAGTTATTTTTAAAAAAGGGAAAGTGAATTCTGATGATGACCTAAAAGGTATAAAGTTATCCGAGCTCCTGCTCCTTTCTCACCACTTATGAGTCTGACTCCATCGGCAACTACCTTCTCCCCTTTCATTTTCCCCACTTCAGCCTCCCACCTCCTTGCTGTTTTTCAATTTTCAGGTATGTTCTTGCCCTGGTCTTTGCATTCACTGTCTTCTCTGCCTGGAACTCTCTCAAGATATATTTTCATGGCTCACTGCTTTACCTCTCTTTAGATCTTTGTTAAAATGCCACATGTTCATCAAGGCCTTTCCTGGCCACTTCACTGAGAATTGCAATCTCCCTTTCTCTGATTCATTCCTCTCTCAGCACTTATCTCTACCAGAGACCATCAGATAATAAGGACAATGAAGGCTGAGATCACTGTTGTCCCTGGCCCTAGCAACATCAGCTGCACAGTGGATGCTCAATAAATCTGTGTTGAATATATGAGTGGATTTATTATCTCATTACCATTATTTCTTCATAGATGAAAAGCCAGGGGTCAAAATATTTGTCTCAACTACTTTGAGGCCTATTGTGAGGATAGATTCAATTAGAAAGAAGATGACTAAAAAGCTAAAAGCTCTATATAACTCATGATAAAAAAGAACCTTGTTCCCAGCTCCACTAATACAGTGAACCTGAGAAGTGATGTCTACTATCTAGATGCCAGGCATTTCTTTCTTCTTCTTCTCCCTTTCCTTCTACTTCTCCTCCTTTTTCTTCCTCCTCCTCCTCATCCCCCCTCCTTTTTTTTGTATGTGGGTTGAACCCAGGTGCTTAACCATTGAGCCAAATCCCCAGCCCTTTTTATTTATTTTTTTTATTTCAAATCAGGGTCTTGCTAAATTGCTTAGGGCCTCACTAAGTTGCAGAGGCTGGCTTTGAACTTGCAATCCTTTTGCCTCAGCCTCCCATGCCACTGGGATTACAGGCATGCACCACTATGCCTGGCAGTGCCAGGCATTTCCTTTCTTTAATTTTAAAAAAATTTGATCTTTTTAGTTATACATGGCAGTAGAGTATATTTTAACATATCATACATACATGGAGTACAACTTCCCATTCTTGTGGTTGTACATGATGTGGAGTTACACTGGTCGGATTCATTCTACTTTCTTTTCCATTCCTGTCTCCCCTCTCTTCCCCCACTCTGCCCTGTTCAATCTGGTGAACCTTCCCTTCTCCCCCCACCCCATTGTAAATCAGCATCAGCATCAGAGAGAACATTCTGGCTTGGGTTTTTGGGGATTGGCTTATTTCACTTAGCATGATAGTCTCCGGGTCCATCCATTTACCAAATGCAAGGCATTTCTTTCTTTTTTTTTTTTTTAATAGACCTTTACTTTTATTTATATGTGGTACTGAGAATTGAACTCAGGGCCTCACATGTGCTGGGAAGCACTCTACCACTGAGCTACAACCCCAGCCCCCAAATGCAAGGCATTTCTGATGGAGAGTTTTCTTAAGCTTATTGTCAGTTTCTCAGAGTTTACAACATTACAGGGGTTGGTCAATTAGGTGATGATGATTTGCTAAGCATTGCTATGTGCCAAGCACTCCAAGCACTTCACCATGTATTATCTCATTTAGTCCTCACAACAAACCTGTACATTGGTATATCAATGACCATTTTATAGATGAGGAAATGTGAGGTATCTGTAGTCCTTTCTATTTTTAAAAAAAAATATTTTTAGTTGTAGATGGACACAATACTTTAGTTTTTTATGTGGTACTGGGGATCGAACCCACTGCCTCAGGCAAGCACTCTACCACTGAGCCACAACCCAAGCCCTGCAGTCCTTCTTATTTTGAGACAGGATCTTGCTAAGTTGCTGAGGCTGGCCTCAAACATGTGATCTTCCTGCCTCAACCTCCTGAGTTGAGTTACTGGGATTACAGCCCTGTGCCATCTCATTTCCTAATTGTCTGATATATTCTTTTGTTGTTTGTTTGTTTATTTGTTTTTGTGGTGCTGGGGATCAAATCCAGGGCCTTGTACATGCCAGGCAAGTGCACTATCACTAAACTACACCCACAGCCCCCATCTGATATATTCTTTCTACCTTAATAATAAAATTATTTTTGATGACAAAATAATAGTTTTATCATCAATTAAAATCCCTAAAATGCAAATTCAAAAGATTTCAAGGTGTTGCAATGTGAATAAGAATGATTAGATCTAGTATCGGGAAGTTTGTGCATTTGTGGGGGTAGGGATAGTATACTCATATATTGCCAGTGAGCATAATGATTTATTTATTCTTTTCAGAAACATAATCTGGCAATGAGAATATACAAGTTTGTGTGTGTGTGTGTGTGTGTGTGTGTGTGTGTTTTGAGACAGATATCACTAAGTTGCTGAGGCTGACCTCAAACTTGCAATCCTCCTGACTCAGACTCCCAAGTAGTTGGGATTACGTGCATGTGCTACCACTCCTAGCTTTACAAGTGGGTTCTCTTTTATTATTATTATTAGTTATTGATAGACCTTTATTTATTTGTTTATATGTGGTGCTGAGAATTGAACCCAGTGCCTCACACCTGCTTGGCAAGTGGTCTACCACTGAGCCACAACCCTAGCCCCACAAATGGGTTCTTTTTTTTTTACACTAGTCTTTTTTAAAATTTATTTTTTAGTTTTAAGTGGACACAGTATCTTTATTTTACATTTATATGGTGCTGAGGATAGAACCCAGTGCCTCAAGCATGCTAGGCAAGCACTCTACCATTGAGCCACAACCCCAGCCCCCAAGTGGGTTGTTTATTAAAAAAATAGAAAATTCCCATCATCTAATACAGTTCTTTTTATAAATAAAAATAAGACATTATTTTCAAAACCCAGTGAACAAAAAGACACAAAGTAGAAAATGAAAGCTTCCCCTCCACTGCCAGGATGCCCAGTTCTATTCTCCCAAAGGTCATTTACTATAGATAACAGTTTTGTGCATGTAATTCCAGGTGCCTATTGATTTTGAGGGTCCAATAATAAGTAAATGACTAAGCCATCCATGGTAGAGTGACACAGTGACATACTGTTTCCTGGAAGTGAGTATATGAAGTGGTATTATATAAAAATTACAAAACATAAGGATAACATACACATTCACTGGAAGTACATAAAAATCAGAGGCCTAGGGGTCTAGTGATATAGCTCAGTTGGTAAAGTGCTTGCCTTGCATGCACACGGCCTTGGGTTCAATCCCCAGCACCACCACCACAAAAAAAAAAAAAAAAAAACAACCAGGGGCCTGCATAATGATAAAAATGGGATGAGACCAGCCTAATGGGAATAGTTGAATTTAATGTCAATCTAAGGCTGCCTTAGTTCATGAAAGGGAAAAAATACACAAAGAGCCAAGCTCAGAAGAAGAACTCTTAAAATTGAAGCATCTGGTGGGGTGGAAAAAAAATATTGAGCTGGCTGCTTTGAACCCTGGGTACCATCCAGGTGTCATGTTAGAGTGTCTCTACTCAAGGACCCAGAATTCTCATCTGCAACGTAAGGGGCTTTGTTAGATTATCTCTAGGGACCATTCCAGTGCTATGAAGTCTGTGATTGTGTGAAAGATTAAATTTTAGAGCTGAAAACACATATTAAGTAATATAGAAAGGTTAAGGGAAAATAAGTTATGCTTCACTGGGCTACAAGGGGTTGACTTTGGGCTTCTTCATGAAAAGCCATGATATATCAGGAGGCTGAGGCACTAAGCAAATCAGTGAGACCCTGTCTCTAAATAAAATACAAAGTAGGGTTGGGGATGTGGCTCAGTGGTTGAACAGCCCTGAGTTCAATCCCTGGTACCAAACAAAAAAAGATGATATATGAAAGAAGACACAGTTTCTGATCTCAAGAAATCTAGATTCCCATGGTTCTCTCTGGACAACTAGATATGAGTTGGAAACAAACCAAAGCAGATCAGCCTACTTTTTACAAAAGAGGGCCTGAAATCTTTTTGCCATCTGCTTCCCCACATTCCCTTCCCATATCACTGGGATTGTTAGATATCCTGCTTCCTACTTACGTCTGTTCTTTGATTCAGAAGCTTCCTGTACTTCAGTAGCCCAAGGGGATTCAGTTGGAGTATTTTGTTGTTGTTGTTGTTTTGTGGCCCTGGTAATGGACAGGGCCTCTTACATGCTATGCAACTGCTCTACCACTGAGCTACATCCCCAGCCTGAATTTAACTTGTGGAATATCTATTACATTCAGGTCCTGTGCTAAGAATCAGGGTTGCATTATGATTTCTATGCACTATTCTCCCATATATACACTATACTTTTTTTAATGGCATCCTGCCACATTGCCCAAACTGGTCTTGAACTCCTGGACTCAAGCAACCCTCCTGAGTCATCCTCCAGTCCAGGCTGCCCTCTTCCTTTTGTGGGATCCTTCCTCAAATTTTTAGTTTAAGACAACATCATTATAAAGATGACATCGGCCCTGAAAGTTCATTTCTTTCTTCTCATTTTATTTTTATTTATTATTTTTTTGGGGGTACTAGAGATTGAATTTGGGGTACTTAACCAGTAAGTCACATCCTTAGCCCCCCCTTTTTATTTTGGTACCAGGGATTGAACTCAGGGGCAGTCAATCACTGAGCCACATCCCCAGCCCTATTTTGTATTTTATTTAGAGACAGGGTCTCACTGAGTTGCTTGGCACCTCACTTTTGCTGAGGCTGACTTTGAACTCATGATCCTCTTGTCTCAGCTTCCCGAGCAGCTGGGATTACAGGTGTGTGCCACTGCGCCTGTCTAGCCCTTTTTTATTTTTCATTTTGAGACAAGGTTTAAGTTGCTTAGGGCCTCGCTAAGTTGCTGAGGTTGGTCTTGAGCTTGTGGTCCTCCTGTCTCAGCCTTCTGAGTTGCTGGGATTACAGGCATGCACCACTGTGCCCATTTCTTCTGATTTTAAAAGAAAAAAAGTTTTGTGGGCTTTCAATGTATTGTGGGTCCCAAATGCTATGCCCATTATGTATTATGGGTAATTTGATCCTGCCATAATGTTTAATATGGATACTACAGTGAACACTGCTTCTCATCACTAGAGTATAGAGGGGAGTGTCAAATGCAATAAGAGAGGCAGAAAACAGATCCCATGAGTGTTAGATATTCTAAGGTCTTCTGTTTATTGACTCCACTAGTGCTTTGGAAAGGAGAAGCTTTTCCTATGGTGCAACAGCATCATCCCTTTCTGAGGGATATGGATTATCCTATTGCCTGACTTCTTCTTCTGCTCTTATTTTATAAACCATCTCTAGCTGTGATCAAGGGTCCAGTTTTCACAAATGGTGGAAACCAGCCTCATTCCTTTCTAGTCACACCTGTAGGTCTCCTGAGATGGGGCAAGCAGAACACATGTTCTAATCACTCTTTAATTATTTTCCAATTAACCACAACTCCAATTACACACCCAAGTAAGGGTGTGGAACAGCCTGTGGCTGTGTATATGTACAGGTACACTTCAGAGGGTGTGCCCCTCCAGTCTAAAGCCCAATTTCAAGTGATATGTGCATTCTTTTCTTGTTTCATTTCAGCTTCACCTTTTCACGCCCCCACTGTGGAGATAACTGAGAGTTGACTCTAGTTTGACTCCCAATAAAAAAAATGCAAGGACTCCGGAACAGGGCTGCAACCCTGACTGTTATGCACTGCTTAAAGTGCTTGAGTAGAAGTCTGCCTTTCTTTGTCTGTGAGCTTTCTTTTTTCTATGAAGCAGACTTGGGAGTACCAAAGCCGCTGGGTGCACTACACAGAGTTTATAAAGAAGGAAGAGTTAAGTCACACCTTCTGCTATATCTACTGCGTGCGTTGGAGCATCCCAACAGCTCAGGTACCCATGCCGCGAGTCAGTGCTGCTGCCTACTTCACCATCAAGATCACCAAAAGCAAACCTCCGGTAAGCTCTTCTTTTGGTGCTCTGTTCCCCACAGTGAAGCTTCAAGGAGAATGGAGATGTATGTCTCTAGTCAAATTTATCAATGATGCCCTCTTTGCAAAATTTAATTATCATATTTCTGTCCTCATCTTACTTGGCCCATCTGCAGCACTTGTCCTACCTGATTATTCCCTCCTCCATGAAACTTCCCACTTGGTTTCTAGAAGAATACACTCTTCTAGTTTTTATCCTGCTTCACTGACCATCCATTCTCTATCAGTCTCCATTGCTATCTCTGCCTCACACCAACTTCTACATGTGATGTGTTCCAAAACTCAAGTCTTAAATCCTTTTTCTTTACTCACTTCCATAGTTATCTTGATCAGTCTTGAAAAATGTCACCAAGAGCTTGTGGTTCCCAAGTCCAGATCTCTCCCACTCAGAGGTATAATAAATATTTCATTTATTGTGTCTAAAATTAAACTTTCAATTTTCTATTCCAAATCTGAGCTACATGCAGTCTTCCTTGTCTCAGCTGATAGCCAAATTCTTCGCGTCATCCTTGACCCTTTCTTTTCTCTCACACTCCTCAACCAATCCATTAAGAAATCCAGCTGACTCTACCTTCAAAAACATACCCAGTGCCCCACAATTTCATACCAGTCCATTTGTACCACCCTCTTCCAAGACACCATCCTCTTGCACCAAGATGATTTCAACAGCTTCCAAACCAGTCTCTCTGCTTCTGTTCTTGCCATCAATGTGCCTCTTTTCTATAAAGCAATCAGCCAGTGAACCTCATCAAGTGAATTTCTGTCACTCCTCTGTTTAAAACTTTCCAAAAGTGCTTTTCCAATTCTAAAGCACATACAAAGTACTTGGTAATATGGAGATTCTGATTCAGCAGGTAAGGAGTAAAACTTGGGATTCTGCATCACTAACAAGTCTCCAGGCAGTGCTCACACTGCAGGTCCAGAGACTTATATTTGCATATCAAATGGCTACAAGGCCTTGTGTGATCTGGTCCCTTGTTTTATCTGCTTTCCCCTTCCACTAACTTACTCTGTTCCAACCCCTCTGATCTTGCTGCTTCTCAAGTAAGCCAGGTATAGTCCTGCCTCAGGGACTCTGCACTTGCTGTGCCATTTGACTAGAATACTCTCCTCTAAGTGCATGCATTGTGTAGTTTTCTACCCCCTCACCTTTTCTCCTGCACTTTCTTTCTGTTCCATCCCATCCCCCATGCTTTTTCTTCATTACATTTTATTACCTTCAAATATTCTATATCATCAATTATTTTGTTCTTGTCTGTTCCACCAGAATGTAAGTTCTATAAGGGCAGGCCATTTGTCTTGCTGAAAAACAAGACCTGGCAAAAAAAAAAATCTTGAAGGAATGACTGCTTGTAGCCAGTAGGTAGACCACAAATAGCATGTTGACTTGAGAGTTGGTGTGAAAGGAGCCAAAACAACACCCATGATTACAGGAGAAAGGTCCTCAGAGGAGCAGGGCTGGTACCAAGCATAATGCCTGGAACATAACAGACATGAAAAGTGTTATTTTCCCTTTGTCTTCCCATCCTTTCTCAAAAGTTGCCTGAGCTCTGATCTGACTTTAAGGCTTTATATATGAATGATATCGTCAGTGAACCAGCTATGTCCCCTACTCGTTCTATTCCAGAACACATGTATCTTTAGCTGGAGTAATCTAAAGAGGTACAATAGATGGAGAGTTCAATTCTGGTCATATATCCCTCCATCAGTTGTCTTGCTCTGAAAGTCAAGAGATTTTGAAGTAAGGCTGGTGGAAATGATCCAGACCACACTGGAGACAATATATAGATAGTCTTGGGAAGAGGGCTCTTGCTCAATATTCCAGGCATCATTTTGGAGGTCAGAGTGGGAGGGGAACATTGAGACATTATGACTTATATTTCGTTCTGTTTTCAAATCTTGTTCATTTATATTATTTCCATTTGATGTCATTCTTCAGAGGTAGAGATTGTCAGCTGAGTAAACTGAAGCATGTAAAGAAAGTAAATGAACTCCTCAGGCTCCTATTAATAAAGAGCACAATCCTCTGACAACCTGTCTTCAATTTTGTGGCAATTCTTAAGATATTTTTTGCCAAAAAGATCTTTTTTTCAGATAGATTTAAAGTGACAAAGAACTACCACTTAGAGGTTCCCTCCTAATAAAGAGCACAATCCTCTGACAACCTGTCTTCAATTTTGTGGCAATTCTTAAGATATTTTTTGCCAAAAAGATCTTTTTTTCAGATAGATTTAAAGTGACAAAGAACTACCACTTAGAGGTTCCATTTGATGTCATTCTTCAGAGGTAGAGATTGTCAGCTGAGTAAACTGAAGCATGTAAAGAAAGTAAATGAACTCCTCAGGCTCCTATTAATAAAGAGCACAATCCTCTGACAACCTGTCTTCAATTTTGTGGCAATTCTTAAGATATTTTTTGCCAAAAAGATCTTTTTTTCAGATAGATTTAAAGTGACAAAGAACTACCACTTAGAGGTTCTCACCTTATAAGTAGAACAAATTCTGGAAATTCAAGAGTATATATCTAGAGAAGAATAGGGAGGGAATTAAGAGTTGGTATGTTCAGTCTACGCTGACAGTTGTCCTTCTTTCTCTTAGGATACACCCATTGATGTCTCTTATATCTTTGAGGGCCATTCATTAGTTCTAAGGTAATGAACATTTGGAGACATATTTTGAAAGGGTGGGGAAAAGGTTATTATACTCCAGGAATCCAGAAGACCCACAGCCAGATAATTCACGTAACAGTCATTTATCTTCTTTGGACCTACCCTATTAGAATGAACTAAAACTAGAATTCTGCCATTGGTCTAGAACATCTTTTCCTTAGTGTCTGGTTTTGCAATAATTAGAAACTTGAGGGGCTGGGGATATAGCTCATTTGGTAGAGTGCTTGCCTAGAATTCACAAAGCCCTGGGTTCAATCTCTAGTACCACCAAAAAATAATAATAATAATTAGAAATTTGAGGATTATTTGCTGGAATAGGGTGGGTAAAAAAGCTGGTCATGTCTATTGTTTCTATAAGAAACTTCAAAATTACATGGAATTATATCATGTATTAAATAATCCCTTTATCTGTATATAGCTCTCTTAAAGATCTTTACATGTAAGCTCAGTAATCCTTTTGTTGATTGGGCCCCAAAAACTGTAACGAATAGAGAGAACCCTGCCACCCTCTCTACTTACTCTCTCCCTGGCAAAAAAAAAAAAAAAATGGCTTATTGCTCACTAGGAATATAACAGTAAATCCCTGGTTCAACTTTTTTTTTAAATTTTAAAAGCTTTTGGTGTTTGTTTTTCTTCCTCTGTAGACCAGGAATGGCTCGCTTTCGAGAAAAATGGCCGAGGGACATTATTGAGGCCAAAAATCTTTTAATGGAGTCAATCACCTTCTAAATTCAATTGTCTGAATCTTACAGAATGTTTTAGGATTGTTTTTCTAATCCAAATATATTAAAAATACAATACAGCACATCGAACCACAGAATATTTATTGAATAATAAACTTGCGGCATACAATCCAGCTGTAATTTTTTGCATTCATTTTTCCATTCAACTTCCATCACATTAGCAGATTAACTAGTATGTTTCTAAAAGATTTTATTATCCCTCTATGCATCCTTTAGATCCTTTCAAGCACAGAGCTGAATTTAGAGAGGTGCTAAAATTCACCTCTCAGACCAAACTAAGATTAGTACTTGGCTTCTTGTTTCCCCTCTGCACTTAAGTCTCCAGCCCAGACACACCTTTTATGGACACAAGTGGGAATCAAAAAAAAAAAAGGCAATAGTTTTACAGTTTATAGTATAATCAGTTTGAAGGGTTCCCCTTCCTCATAGGCCCATTCATTTATAGTGAGTTAAATCTTACTGCTAAATAATACATTTTAAAACTCTGCAACCTGGCATGATGCCTTCCTCAACTTACCACTTTACTTACATTAGCAGCTGGGTGGCTTGAGGATGGGGGTGGGAGGATAATGACACAGGGATGGGTTCAGTTACTACCCTCACTTATTTTTTGTCTTCCTATCCTCACACCAGATTATCACTTGTTTCTAATTTTCCTGTGAGACTCCCTTGTCTGGTTGCCAAATTTTAAAACACCAAAGACAAAATTACATTATACTCTGAGTGACTACTTACAAGTACTTTAGAATACATATTTACAAAGACAAATACTGGAAAGAAACACAAAATACAAATGATAATTGATGTGAAGGAACTGTAATTTTTCTTCCTTATTTTTTTACTATTATATTTGTACAATAAATTAAAAAGGAGGGATAATCTTATCAGAGCAATAGACATGAGGTGGGAAACTAGATAAGTTTTCTTGGAGAACAACAACAACAACAAAAATATATATATATACATTTAAAATACAATAGCCTTACTATTGACTCATGGCTCAAGTGACTAAGCATAGTTTGAAGCATTAATTGTAATAAGCTGAAAATGAAATACTTTTAGCCCTTTTATTCTTCCCTTTACTTCCCCAAAGAATATGCTACCAAAACAATTCTTTGGCAGATCTTTCCTATACAAACCCCGATGAAAGGAATGGTAAGGTTCTGAAATAAATACCTTTTCTTTCATTTACTCAACAAACAGTTGTTGAGCATCTACTCTCTGGAGGACACAAGAGAATCAAATAAAAATTCACAATATTCGGATATCACAAAATTGCTGCAGTTAAAACTACCATGCCAACTAAAAATAATGTCCTGGGGCTGGGGTTGTAGCTGAGTGGTAGAGTACTTGCCTAGCATGTGTGAGGCACTGGGTTTGATCCTCAGCACCACATAAAAAATAAATAAAGATATTGTGTCCATCTATAAGTAAAAAATATTTTTTAAAAAATAACGTCCTTAGAGAATAAAACTTTTAAGTGGGAATTATAAACTTTAGGTTTTATTATATAAGGAAGTAAATGGATTAAGACAAGTTTGGGAACTTAGTTCCGTTTTTCTTTTGCAATACTGAGGACTGGACACAGGGTTGCTTTCCTACCGAGCTACATCCCCAGCCCTTTTTATTTATTTATTTATTTATTTAATTTTTTATTTTGAGACATGGTCTTGCTAAAGTGCTGAGGCTGACCTAGAACGTGTGATCCTTCTGCTTCAGCCTCCAGAGTTGTTAGGATTACAGTCATGTGCCACTGTGCTTAG
Organism: Ictidomys tridecemlineatus; assembly: GCF_052094955.1. Taxonomy (NCBI): domain Eukaryota; kingdom Metazoa; phylum Chordata; class Mammalia; order Rodentia; family Sciuridae; genus Ictidomys; species Ictidomys tridecemlineatus. The sequence continues at coordinate 30,005,257 of NC_135493.1, read as the reverse complement.
CTCTAGTTTCCTTTTAACTTTAGGAAACTACAGATTTATTAGGCTCAGCAAAATGGATAAACACAAATCCCTTCAAGTTCAGGGTCATGAATGTTGTTACATGCTGACAGCTGTTTAGTTCAGTAGTTGCGGGTTAAAAGTAGACATTTTCTTAGAACATACAGAAAAACCTGTGCTCTATACTATGAAATATGACTGCTTTACTTATAAATTCCTTAAAGAAAAAACCACTTTAAACTATTATAAGGACAGAGGGCATTTAAAAATAGCACAGTCTGAATTTACCCATCATCCAGTAACCTAAATTCATCCTATGTACATAATAACAACACAGATCAGTTTCCAACCATAACAAATCAAAATTTACATTGCCCCTCCCCTTTTACACTTGTGACCTAACTAAAATTGAACAAAATAAGGGAAGGAAAAATATTATGATCACAATTTTTACTTTCAAAAATGTGATGAAATAAGGGCCTTTTATAAAAGTTAAGAATTAAAATGAATGATAGATATAAAAACATAAACTGAAAGCTTTAACCATGCTTAAAATGAAATCTACCTATTACATAAAGGATAGGGTTAAAAAGTTTAATATCATTTTATCTACATCTGTTTGAAACAACTAAGTTAAAATACTATATTTTTCCAATCAGTACTCTTGACCGTAGTTGACTCTCACTCTTTTTAGATGTTATCTTATCATTAAAGTACAACTTAGAAATACTAATTTATATTGGCATAGCAATAAATTTCCCAAGACTTTATATTTGAGAGAACTTTTTGTTTCTTGCAGTACTGAAGATCAAATTCAGGGCCTTACACATGCCAAGCACCTGCTGCTCTACCACTGAGCTACACCCCCAGCCCCTAAAATAACTATTTTTAAGTAATGTATTAGGAATTCCACCTAATGTTCACATTTTCATTTAAACAAATCCATAGGCTAGTATGAATGTTGGTTTGTTAGTTTTAGAATGGAGGTAGGGACTTAAACCAAAATTAATTAATTCCTGGGCAGACTGTATATTGTATTATACAAGTCAGTTTTCAAATTCCAGATTTGCTTTTTTCAGCAAAGCCTTCATTTTGTTAACAAAAATAGCCTCCTATATAGCTTCTATATATCAAGTCCATTTATAACACATTCAACACAGAGGAATGATCATTTCCCACAAGTTCAGTGGGATGGGGGAGAGCATCATGTAGAGCCAATAGTAGCACCGAACCATGGCATGTGATTAAGGTTTCTCATCTCACTGACTCTTTCTCTCTATGCCACCTCCCTTAATACAGTAGGATTTCACTCATATTTTGGATTTTTAAACCAGAAAGTTGTAAGTCAATCCAAAATAACCCAAAGAACTTACTAAAGATATATCAATAAGCAGCTTTTTATTGAGGGATTGAAAGAGTTAAATAGAAGGCACAGTAGCACTGTAAAGCTTTTTCAGAGCATAATAATCTTTTTGGGTATATGTATGGAACCCAGACTTTCTTTTTTGTTATTAAAAATATCTGCTGAGCAATCGGAAAATCCTCATTTGTCATCCTTTCCTTTGGTCTTTCTGTATACCATCTCTCGAAAACTGGCCAGAATCTTGTTCTCTCTCTTTCGTCTTTCTTCTTGGTTAAAGGATGCAAGGGCTCTCTTCTCATCAGCACTATAGATCTGGTTCTCTTTCCGCAGTCGCACAGCCTCCATTCGGCGATGCCTGGAGATCATTTTATTTTTGGCTTAATTTCTCAGTAATTCTTCTCACAGAATATCCTCATCAATCTTTTCTTAATAATACCATTTTTTTTTTTTTTGGTACCAGGGATGGAACTCGGGGGCGCTTAACCACTGAGCTACATCCCCTACCTTTTTAAATTTTTTTATGTTGAGACAGGGCCTCGCTAAGTTGCTGAGGCTGGCTTTGAACTCATGATCCTCCTACCTCAGCCTCCTGAGCTGCTGGGATTACAGGCATGCCTTACTGCATCCAGCTCTACTAGCAGTATTTAAGAGAGCCTATAGGTCCACATTCCTTAAAATGATGAGTATTGTTAGAACTTTCAACTTTTGTCTATCAGATGGGTGTAAAATGGTATTTCATTAAGTTCTTGATTTCTATTTCCAATAATAAGAATATCTTTTTAAGTGAATATTGGGCATATGTATTATTTCTTTTGACAAATGCCTGTTTGTGTCATTTTCCTATTTTTCTTTTGTGTTATTTACAGGTATTCTTTAAATTTTCTCAACTATGAGTTGTGTGTATTCTAAGATCATATGCCAGTTTGAAACTTGTCTTTTTACTTACTTTAATGCATCTTTTCATGAACACAAATTCTTATTTTTAACCTAGGCAAATTTATCAATATATATTATGGTCAGTAGACTTTTTATTTTCTTTAGAAAATACTTCTTCATCTCAAGGTCTAAAAGATATCTGCTCTTTGAGTCCTTAATCTAGTGGCCCTGCCTTTCACATATGATGATTTAGGGTCTTACTTTCATCTTTTTCCATATGGATAACCATATCTTTCTTTTTCCATTTACTAAATAGTTCCCTCTTTTCCACTGATCTGACATGCCATATCTTTCATACACCAAAGTCCCATACACATATGGTTGTCCTTGGGCTCTGTATTTTATTCCATTGAGCAATTTGGTGGTTCTCCTATACTTTCTAAAGTGCTGTAGTTTCCTAAGTTCTCATCTCTGATAGAGAAAATCTAACCTTCCCTACTCTTCTTCAGAAATGACTTGGCTCTTCTTGGCCTTTTAATCTAATAAATATATTTGAGAACCAGTTTGATAAGTTTCATGAAAAACAGTTTGATTGGAATTTTATCAAATCTATAGATCAATTTGGTAAGAAACGACAACTTTAAAATGTTGCCTTCCTATCCATGAACACGGCAGTTCTCCACCATTTAGGTCTTATTTAATGTCTCTTAATAATGTTTTCCCTGTAGAGGTTTGGGGCATCTTTTGTTAGATTCATTCCCCAGTCCTTTGTAATCTCTGACACTATTATAAAAGATGTTTTCTTTTTTTATTTTATTACATTCTGTAGTTGCTTTTTGATGGCATATAAAAATGCAATTTACTTGTGTGTAGTAACCTTATATACAACAATTTGTTACACCCTTATATTACTTATAATTCAACTAAAGATTCTTTGGAATTTTTTATGTAAACATATACTTCACAAAAAATGACTGTGGTATATCATTCTTTCCCATTCTTATGCCTCTGGTTTCTTTTCCTTGTCTTACTGTGCTAGGTCTCTGAAACGATGTTTCACATGTTGGTCCTCAGAATTCTCAAGATTCTGAAGGTGTGCTTTAGGGGTTCTGCAAATATTTGCTTCCAGTGTCATTTCAAAATAGTTATCTACTTTTTTTACTTTTTAGTTATAGGTGGACACAATATCTTTATTTTTATGTGGTGCTAAGGATTGAACCCAGTGTCTCACGCATGCTAGGCAAGTGCTCTACCTCTGAGCCACAACCCTAGCCCTAGTTATCTACTTTTTAAAGAAGTAAGTTTTAAAGAATCCAAATTTCAATTTGATTTTAGTACTTCTGCCCTATTACCTTACTCTCCTTGTTCTCCCTGGTTACTGTGCTTTCTTCTCCCTAATTTTGTATTCCTTTCAGCATACTGAACTTGACATCTTTCAAAATCCTTCTCTGCTATTCATTACCATAAAACTGGGTACATTGACAGCTGGAAGCAAGCTCAAAAACCAAGAAACATTTCTTGTGCAAATGTTTTTCTTACTACTAAATTGCCACATTCCTTGTGGAACTATGATAGATAGTTAAACTTCACTATATCTTCCAATGGATAAAATATCTGTATCAAAAAATGAACTAGGAAAGGACACAGGAAATAGTGATTCTTCAAAGTTAGGGTTATAGTTGAGTTTGAGACTAAGTTTTATATAAACCTGGAATGTTAGCTAAGTATGTTTATACCAAAAAGCCAATATCAAACCAATATTTATACTCCAATTTCCAATCACCAAAATATTATTCTTGTAGAAGGAAAAGGAAAAGAGCTAATCATGGAAACTGAATTCAATGCCAAGAACATACCTGCTACCACTCATTACATAACCTGAGCATTCAAATGATGCAATTTCTTCACTTGTCAAGCCAATTTCACCTCTTCGTGGGATACGTTTTCCAGCTTTTACATATTCGGCCATAGCTGCACCTTCACCAGGTAAGAGAGCATGGCCATAGCTACAAAGTAATTCAGAATCAGAAAAGGTCCATTAAAAACCATCTCAATATAATAAAACTAATCGTCTAAAGAGAGCACAAAACATTTTTTTCAAACAAGAATAACAGTGCTGAGCAGTAGTATGCTGGGAAGCCCAATGTGAATTCCTTTAATTAATGAACAATGCACTATGACCTACATTATTAACTCAGAAACGCATAAATATTTTAAACAAAAGAACTGACATTAGTGAGTGTAAATTCAGGGTTTATAATTGTAGGTTTATTTATCTCTACAGGTACTGCCATTTCTGCTTCTTCCTCTAGCTCATTCCTTTTCTCTTTTTCCCTTACAAAAAAACCCTAAATGGAGAAATAATATCTCTAAAATTAATATTTTTAGACTTATACTAATAATAATGCTATTTAGAAACAAGTATCTATTACCTTTGATTCAAAGAGACTTTAAAAGCTATTATCCCTTCATTTAATTCAGTGAATGTTTCTTGCATACCTATTAAACCCAAAGCTTGAAATACAAAAATAATCTTTGTTCTTTTGGAGTTTACATATTAATAAGGATATAATTATAATACATGGTAAAAAATGTCTTCCACAAAAGAATGGAATATGCTGTAAGGATTAAAGTGGGGTAGAAATTACAACTACTTGTGGAGGGGAAGTATTGGGAATCAGCATATGCTTCCTCTTTTTGAAAAGGGCTTTGAAGGATAAAGATTTTTAACAGGAAGAAATTGGGGATAGGGAAGAAAACAGGGCAGGAAGAAGAAGCAAAGGCAAGTTGGGGGGAGAAACAAGCTGAATAAGGCACAAAAGTGGAAACATGTACTGTAAACAAAGGGAACTTTTAGTAGTCCAGGTCAGATGGAACCTGGGGAGTAGAGGGGGATAAACTTGGCAAGGTAAGTTACGGCCATACTTTTTGAAAGGTACATTAGATATTATAAATACACTGCAACTTACTTCAAAGGTTTGTCATCTTGAGAAGCAAGTGTTTTTGGAGCCTCTGGGCCAATTAAATCAGAGGGTTCTTCAGCCTCTGCATGAAAGATATTCAGAAACACATTCACATTTTGACCAAATGGTTACTTTAATGTTTCATCTGTTTGAGTTAAAGTCTATCAGAAGAACTTACTTGATCGATCCTTCCAGGGATTCTCTAGAAATTCTTCTTGAGAATCCTTAGAACTTGAATCACTAGACTCTTTTCTGTTCTTCTTAGACTTCTTTTTCTTATATTTCTTCCTGTAGGGATTATAATTTGATACAAATTCACTTAATATTCCCATGTTAAAAGATATTTTAATTTTTAAGTCAGTAATGAACATGACTTCCAAGCTAATTCAAACTTGTTAGAGAAGTTTAAGTTAAAAATTTTCTAATATTTACCCAAATCATGTTTCACTATTTAAAAAGAGATTAAAGGGAACAATGAAATATAGTTCTTACATTGTAGAAAGACAACAGAAATAAAACAGCTTAAGAACAGCTCTTACCAATTTGAGCACTAATAATATCTTTGTAATGAATTAAAATGCATTAAATGTGTTTACATTTTTGAGCTCATAATACTAAAAAAATCCAATTCATTATTTTAAAAAACAAGTGATGATAATTGCTGTACAAACTATACTTCAGGATATTTAGGTAATTGATGAGTGCAAGCTTCTTTTATAGAATTATTCTACCTAATTAATGAAGAAGGAAAGTCAGAATTAGGCTATCATCATTTTGCAAACCCTAATGAAGTAAAGGATTAGACAATAACAACCAATGGCTGTTCATATAGCAAAAAGAGACAACCAGACATTATTTTGTCTCCTAATGGAAGTAGACAGCACCACCTATGAAGCTGCCCAAATTAAGCTTGTCCAGTCTCTAGATCTATTATTGTATGGGAAATACAGAGGTCAGAAGAGCATGCTGAAGTACACTATACAAATATAATCATTGCAATTTATAGACATTATTTGGATTCTGCTTTGAATAAACTGTAGAAAAAACTACTGAGAATTGAGTAATTATTGTTAAATATTTTGGGCATGATAACAACATTTTGTGTGTGTGTGTGTGTGTGTGTTTTAAGAATGCCTATCTTTTAGAGAAAGGTGAATTATTTATGGATGGAATGATATTTGGAATTAGTTCCAAGACAATAGGTGATAGTGGAGACTGCCCATGAGTTGAAAATAATTCAAACTGGGTGATGAGTATACAGGGGAATCATACTGTTTTATATAATTTTATACACATTTTAGCTTTTCCACTAAAACATTATAGAAAAAAACTGACGATCTGTGTTTCTTCTTCTTTTCCTTTTTCTTATTTTTCTTTGCTCTCCTCTTTGTAACTTCATCTGTAAATTAAAACACATTATAATTAGAAACAATTTTAAATTCTAAAACCCTAATACTTTTGAGTAGATGAAGTCCTATTGCTATACCATTTGATGTTACAGAGAAATTAATTCATACTAGTATTTATTGCAACTTGCCAGAAACTGTACTAGGCACTGGGAACATAAAATTAAAGTTATACTAGGTATAAGTCGATATAGAGTATTATTAATTTCATTGAATGAGATAACAGTTTTGTGTTGTCCTTACTTTTTAAAAATGCATATAGAAATATTTACATCAAAGTATATTTGTAACTTACTTTGACTATCTCAATAAAAGACCCATATGTGATTGTGTTATGCACATGTACAAATATGGCATAATGAGTCCTACTATTCTGTATAATTATAATGCACCAACACAAAAACATATTTGAAGCAATTATGTCAAAAATACTAACAATTGTTAAATTTGGATAAGAATATGGTATTAATTATACTATCAGTCATGCTATTCTCTTTACTTTTCTGAATGTTTATAAAGATTTTCATGATAAAAAAAGGTGAAAATATGGTATTGCAGTACAGAGGAGAATATTTTCTAGTGGCTCAGTGTGATAGAGAAGAGAGATGGGTATAGAGATAAATATAATCCAGAGTGACAGAGGAATCTTGAAATCAGACTGATTTGGGGAGGGTGTTTGAAGAATAGTTGGCTAGGAAAAGGTGACTCTTAAGCTAGTTTAAAAAAATATCAGTTTATTACAAAAGTACTCTATGCCCATGGTTGCTATGAGTGAGTGAAGCTGGAGGAAGGGACAGACTGTACAAAGAGTCCCTCTGTACCAAGTGACAGGGTCAAGAGAAAGAACATGGGATTCTGATCAATCAGGGTCTGAAATTTACCCTGAAGGCTAGGGAAAGCTACTGAAAGATTTTAGGTAGGGGATCGGCATCCTCAGATTTATGCTTTTGTTGGTTTTATTTTTGTGATGCTGGGGATAGAACCCAAGGCCTTGCACATATTAGGCAAGGGTTCTACCACTGAGCTCTACCCCAGCCCTAGATTTGCACTTTAAGAGAATTCAGTCTTCCAGCAGTAAGGAAGAAAAATGACAATGGGAACCAGGAAACCTAGATAACATCAGAGGAAGAGACACTTATATATAATGTGTCAACCCCAAAGGAGGCAACTTCTGGTCATATATGAGCCAGGAGAGAGTATAAAAATGTGGCTTTTATACAAATTTACAGAAAATTAGGAAAACAAAAAGGTAAGAATATAATTAGAAAAATAAGATAATATCACACTGTTGAATTTTAACACATTTTTAAAAATATTTTTATTTGTAGATGAACACAATACCTTTATTTATTTATTTTCATGTGGTACTGAGGATCAAACCCAGTGCCTCACATGTGCCAGGCAAGCACTCTAACCACTGAGCCACAAAACCAGCTCAAATTGGAACACATTTAAAAATAAATTCAGGTGGGAAAGTAGCTTAGTTGATGGAGTGCTTGCCTAATATTTGCAAGGCCCTGAGTTTGATCCCCAGCACCACCAAAAAAATAAAATAAATCGGATAAACAGTAAACTTTTTTAAAAGCCATCTTTTTGGTGGCTTATTGTGAAGTACCACCCCAGATGGGGTACCTTGCAGCCAACCTGAAGGGAGTACTTTATAGCATGCCTTTTAAAAAAATTATACAGAGGTGGAGCCCACTGGGCATGCTAATTACACAAAAAGAGCTCTCCACTGATGGAGCCCTATATGGTTTCCTTTGGCACCACACATCTTGCAGCCTAACCCCAAGTTGGTTTGGGTTCCCTGTGCTATGTACAACTATGCACAATCAATTTGGAGTCAGTTAGTTTACATTTGAATCCCAAATGTGACCTTAGGTGTGGTACTTATTACCTGCTCTGTTCCTCCATTTCCTCATCTATAAGATGCTATTGTGTGGACTAAATAGCAATAATGAATATAAAGCACACAGCAGGCTGCCTGCATAAAATTAAGGAGCATTCAGAAACTTTTGGCTACTATTATTTAACAACGTCCTTCTAAATAAATTTTAAGAAAAAAAAAACTAGTTTTGAAGAAAGGCTTGCAGAATGATGTTGGTTTGCTTACCACTGGAGTCTGTTTCAGAATCAGAGTCACTGTCACTATCTTCAGAATATTTCTTGTGTTTTCTTTTAGATGATTTTTTCTTTCTCTTTTTCTTAGACTTTTCTTTTGAATGACTAGACTTCTTCTTTTTCTTCTTTTCATCTGTAGGAAACACAGATTTTTAAAAAAAACTAATTTCTAAAGAAGTATTTCTAAACGTCAATTTTATTGTTTTTGAAATATGGAAAAGGAATAGATGATTGGCAATCTGAAGAAAAGCAAAGTCCAATGTTCAACTACTTATAAACTTAAAAAATATTTTTTAGTGTTGATGGACCTTTATTTTATTCATTTATTTATATGTGGTGCTGAGAATGGAACCCAGTGCCTCACACATGCTAGGCAAGTGTTCTACCACTGAGCCACAACCCCAGCCCCCCCTAAACTTACTTTTTAAAATAAATTAAAGGGACTGGGGTTGTGGCTCAGTGGTAGAGCACTCGCCTAGCATGTGCGAGGCCCTGGGTTCGATCCTCAGCACCACATAAAAGTAAATGAACAAAATAAATATATTGTGTACAAATAAAAAATAAATATTAAAAAAAATAAAAATAAAATCAATTAAAAAGTTCTATATTTAAAAAATACCTTCTGAACTAGATGCTGAAGTAGTGCTTTTCTTTGGCTCTTCATCCTCTACTGGTGTATGTTCATCAGAGCTAATTTAAAGAAAATGGTTGTAAGAATTAGAAAAGTGATGAAATATGGACCTAGGAGTATTAAACAGAGCCTTAAAATTTTTAGTAACAACACTGATTGCCTAAGAACCATAAAAGTAAGCACAGGACCATTTTTGTAAGAGCATATTTCAAGGGTCTATTACCTTCATAATAAAAAAAATTCTTGCATTTCCATCATTCTACAGGGTTTATAAAGTGTTATTCAAACAAAACACAGAAAAATCTATAATTTCAGAAGAAACCACAGGGAAAAAGGAATAGAAACCATAAGGAAAGATGAAAGACTATGGAAAGACTTCAGGATTGTTTTTAAGGTGGGGGGGGGGAGAGGGGGTGATGGGTATTGGGGATTGAACTCGGGCACTCAACCACTGAGCCAGATCTCCAGCCCTGTTTTGAATTTTATTTAGAGACAGGGTCTCACTGAGTTGCTTAGGGCCTTGCTTTTGTTGGGGCTGGCTTTGAACTTATGATCCTGCCTCAGCCTCCTGAGCATGTGCCACTGTGCCTGGAGACTTTAGGATTTTATTCTTACCTTTTTTGTCTTTTGGAAAGGCTGAGGACAGAATCCAGGGCCTCAAGCATGCTAGGCAAACACTCTACCACTAAGCTACCTTCCCTGCCTCAGGATTTTATTCAAAGTGTGTAAAGGATATATGATAAAGCAACAACTGCTCTGCCTCCCCAGAGAAGGAAGAACCTAATAAACTAGTCTAAAGAGATTTCATTCATTTGCAGAGAATTCTGAAAGTGAGAATTAATAAAATCTTTAAAATAGTTCAGAAGGAGAGTTTCCACATCATATAATCTTTTCCTCTGAAAATAAAACCTGGAATAATTTAGGAATTGTCTAAAAAATTATTTCTAGAGTTTTTTCCAACTCTAATTCTCTGAGTTCAGGTTCTTTAAGCTTTCTCCAAAGGTATCTATAAGAACAAGTTTCAAGCTATGTGTGGAGGTGCACAAATGCAATTCCAGGTACTAGGGAAGCTAAGACAAGAGGATCACAATTTTGAGGCCAGTCTCAGCAACTTAGCAAGACCCTGACTCAAAATAAAAAATAAAAAGGGCTGAGGATGTAGCTCAGTGGTGGAGTGCTCTGGGTTCAATCCCTAGTACCCCACCTAGCTCTCAAGTTTCAGATAATAATGCTTTTCATCCTGCCACAAATTATAGTTTACCTGTCAGGCAATTTTAATTGTCTCAATTCAAATTAAAGTAGACAAAGAAATACAGAAGAGGGAAGAAAAAACTTATGAGTAGTACCAAAAGAAACAAAATAAGGGGAAAAAGCATCACACCTTCAGATAGTATTGGATATAGGAAAATCAACTGAACAAATCCATACTAATATATTCATTTTTTAAATTTGTTTGTTTGTTTTAGTTGTGGATGGACACAATACCATTATTTTATTTATTTATTTTTATGTGGTGCCGAGGATCGAACCCAGTGTCTTGCACATGCAAGGCAGGCGCTCTACCACTGAGCCACAACCCAGCCCTCATTTTTTTAATATTTATTTTTTTAGTTGTAGGTGGACACAATATCTTTATTTCATTTTTATGTGGTGCTGAGGATCAAACCCAGTGCCTCAAGTGTGCTAGGCAAGCAAGCACTCTACCTCTGAGCCACAACCCCAGCCCAATATATTCATTTTTCTTTTTTTCTTTCTTTTTTGATGTTCATTTTTAAAGAAATTTCTTTGTAATGCTATAAACTGCCATGCAATCTGAAACTGGGTTAGTGGAGAACAATAATTCAAAATAATGTATATTAACACTGAACCTTTCTATAAATAGGAAATTAGATGCATGGATTACAATTTAAACAGAACAATTAGCATGCTAAAGTCCACTAGCAACATGTTTAATCCTTAGATATGTTCCGTTTTTATTTTTATTTATTTGTTTATTCTTTGGTACTAGGAATTTAATCCAGAGGCACTTTACCATTGAGCTATATCCCCAACCCCCACCTTTCTTTAAATTTTTTGACAGGGTCTCACTAAGTTGCTTAGGGCCTGGCTAAATTGCTGAGGCTAGCCTCAAAGTTGCAATCTCCCTGTCTCAGCCTCCTGAGTCACTGAGATTAAGGCATATGCCACAGTGCCCAGCTTGTTCTACATTTTTAAGACGTAGGAGTAGAATAGCACAAATCATAAGAAAATAAAAAAAAAACTGAGATGTAAAGTTCTTCACTTAACCATAATGTTCACAGAGCTGGGCGTAGTGGTGCACACCTGTAATCCCAGCACCCTGAGGCTGAGTTGAGAGGATCATGAATTCAAGGTCAGCCTCAGCAATTTAGCAAGGTCCTAAACAACTCAGCAAGACCCTGTCTCTGAATAAAATATAAAAAAGGGCTGAGGAAATGGCTCAGTGGTTAAGTGCCCTTGGGTTCAATCTCTGGTATTAAAAAAAAAAAAGTTCACAATAGAATCAGGATTTAAATTAACGTTATAACATATTTTTAAATCACTTACTCAGGTTCAGGATTCTTTGGAGAAAGTCCCCATACTTCAGGAGCTCCTAATTCTCCAATCCTCTCTCTCTCACTTAGTCTCCTAGAGGATATAAACATTTAAATTATAACTCATGGATGGATTATTTCCTAAATGTACAATCAAATTCAATAAGAGTCCGGTTAAATCCTATTTTCCCAATGTTTTATTATATTTTTTTCTTTTTATAGCCAGGGTCTCCCTATTTTGCTCAGATTAGCCTCAAACTACTAGGCTCAAGTGATCCTTCTACCTCAGCCTCACAGGCTTCTGAGACTATAGGAGCCTGACTTTCCTTATGTTTTAAAAGTTAATAAAAACCTGGTTTAAGTGGAAATTAATCACATAGGAGTTGATGTTCTCGTAATCCTATCAAATGGTACAAACTACAGATAGCCTCAGTGCCTGGATAAGAAACAATAGCTTGGGAGACTGTCCAGGGCATCCCTATGCCAAGTGCATGGCACAGCTTCTAACTGATCACTTCATTGTAATATGTGACAGAATGTTTTACATTTTGAAATAACTTTGTTCATTCATGATTAAAAAAGAAGTCTCTTTTGATTTAGTCAAACCTTCAGTTTTCAGGAAGCTAAGAATTAATAAAGAAAATAAAAATGAAGAATTAGAAAATAAAGGGAGTTCTGAAAATAAAAGAAAAAAATTATTTGACAAATATTATACTCAATGAGATGTCAGGTTTGTTCCCTCAGTTTTCCCTTTAGCTCCTTTTTGGAAAAGGAGTACATTCTCTGTTCTTTAGAGGACACTAAAATTGTTTAATTATTTTGTTTTATGATGTTTGTGATTTATTCTGTTTTAATTTTTGCTATTTTTCATATACTGAAAAATAAAACCCTAAGGCTCAATTCCTCAAAGTTTAGCTGTTTTAGATTCCATTTGTTTTTAATAATCCTTCAAAATAAACATAATTGGTTTGAATTTTTTACTTCTTTATTCAGGGGAAAAGATATAGCTATACAGAGTCAGTCTCAAAGGGTTTGCCACTTTGAAGAAACAGTCCAAAAGGGGCCATACTTGTAACTGTATTTAGAATATACAAATATAGGGGAAAGAATGCTGCCAGACTCTGAAGAACATAAAGTCCTGTTCTTATACCTGTTGCCATCTGGCTTCATCTGCACTGTTAAGACAAATTACTTATCTTCTAAATGTACAAATGCAAATTTCACTTAAGCATGGGGCTGGGGTTGTACCTTGGTGGTACAGCGCTTGCCTAGCACATGTGAGGCACTGGGTTTGATCCTCAGCACCACACAAAAATAAATAAATAAATAGATGTATTGTGCTCACCTATAACTAAAATTTAAAAAAAAATCACTTAAGCAGTTCTGACATTTTTTGGTGAGGATTCACCAGCAAGAAGCCATTTGCTTTTTGAGTGATATATTCTATGGATACTTTTCTGAACAATTTAACTTGGGTAGGTCTTTTAACCTAATTCAGGACTGTTTTTATTTTCTGCTTCCATGCATGAGGCACTAATAGCTAACAGTTATGGAAAATTTATTATGTTCCAGGCACTAAATTATTACAACCTTAAAAGACATGGTACTAATTTTATCTACCCCCATACCCTCAGCCTGCTTTTTTTTTTTTTTTTAACAATGCTCAGGATGGAACTCAGGGCCTCAAGTATGTTCAGTGAACACTCTACCATTGAGCTATATCCCAGCCTCAGCATCTTTTTAATGGTGAAGAAATGAAGTTCACAGAGGTTAAATTAACTTTCACAAGGCTGCACTGCTATTAGGTGGATAACAAAGGTTTCAAACAGTCTGATTCTGGAGCCTGTCCTTCTCATCTCTATACTTTATTAGTTCCCATTGCTGGAAGAAAAAGAATCATGAAGCCATCTCCCAACTGTTGGAACTTTAATTTGCCCCTCAATGCCTGTAATACTTTCGGACTTCTCCTTTCTTAAACACATAGTGCATGGCTTAGTACAATGCCCAACACATAATGTTTAATAAATATTAGATATTGTGAGTCACACAGCAATGATTCTAAGCCTCTTCCTCTTCCTTAAACCAGGCACTTTCCCACTCCAATATTCATTCTTATTAGAGGAGACCCAATCTCACCCTGACATCATTTTTCACCAACAAGATTGAGACCACTTACCCAGATCTTTCTTAAGGTAACTACATCTACAGCTAAGCAGATCATTTCCCCCACATTCATGTAATTATCTTGTGCAATATAAATCCTTAATTTCAACTCTTTCCAATTCTGTACAAAACATTTCCATTGATATATTCCGTTATCTCAAACTTGTCTGTTTCTCCACTCAAGCAATGATTGATTGCATGTCGAATTCTGGAACCAACAGAATAGTGATCCTTCTTTCCATGAATTCAGTTTGTGAGCAATAAAATCATGCTCACGACTGATAATGACACAGCCAAGTAAATGCTATAATTCCAGTAGATCTGAGGCTCTTGGAGACGTCTGCTAACAAGCCAGGAGCGGGTAAGGGGACAGCGATAAAATAGGGCGCTGTATAAAGGGACCCGCCGACAAGTGAAAATATATGGGAAATAAAGGCGGAATATAAGGTTGCCGTGAGTGGAATGAAGAAAGGGACGAAAATGGGTGCAAGACAGGCAGAACGAAATGCGAATAGTCAGAAACACAATGAACGATAAATCGGACTCGAAAGGCGGGGGGGGGGGTGGCTCATACAAGAAAAGATGCGGCGAGCTCACTCACTTCTGCCGCAGGCTCTCTTCCCTCTCCTTGTCCAGAAGGCTAGGCCACGGCTTGTCGCTCCCGTAGGGGCGTGAGTAGCTTCCATAATACGTGGACGAGGAGGTAGAAGCAAAAGGGGTGTTCCGTGGCGCAGAGGGCCGCTCCCGAGAGCGCGAACGCGAGCGCGAGCGGTACGACTGGTTTCGGGAACCTTGGCTGAGACCACCCAGCTGATGACTTAGGCCATTCTTGTCACCAGACCGAGAACAAGAACGCGAGCGCGACCGGCGACACCGCGGGGAGCGGGAAGATTTGCTGGGTTTGGGGCTCTTCGACGAACTGCGGCGTCTTCCTCCGGAGCCAGAGGCCTCCCGCTCAGGGCTGCGGGAACTGGACACTGGAGCCATTACCGCAGCTGTGCCCCTGAAGCTGAGGGCCAAGGGGGCGCTCTTGTGACCCCGGGAAGATTCCCGGTTGCCTTGGCTCCCACAACTCGCCGCCGAGCAACCTCCCAAACCTGAAGAAACCTTGGAAACAGTTCCGGGTACGTCAGCAAATACCTTCCCCAGACCTAAGGGCTCCTCCCAACCGGAAGGGGCAGGTACCAGTATAAATAAGCCGGTCTGGAAACTGGGTCCGCGCATGTGTTCAGTTCCGACAGAGGTTCATCAAATCTAAGGTGCGTAGATCAAGTCCTTTCTCAGATTCGAACTTGAAATACCTGAAGAGAAAGTCCACGGAACACAGGATATGTTTCACTGAGTAACCATGTGAACAACACACAATTCTGCATGTGTTTCGTGTGTTTTGTCTGTATAATTATATAGGCATGTATATGTATATGAATGTATGTACTTTATGCATATATACATATATATATATATACACACATCAAAAAATATGATTTCTTTTCTTTTTTGAAATCCCAAGCAAAATAAGGAGGGTTTATTGCAATTAGGAGTGAGCTATGATATTTATGCCCATATTTTCTAGTTAACTTAGAAAGCACAAATTCTATGTTAATGACTTGAGCCTGATGCTCTCCAATCAAATTAGCAGCCCAAAGAAAAACTGCATATTTAATTCCCCAGTCACACATCTCCACCAATGTGCTCCAACTAAAGGAAACTGGAACCCACTAGTTATCCAGCCCATTGAACCAGTCTTTCATTTACTAGCGAAGCAATAGGGTTAATGATCAGTATTTATATTCATTTTATAATTTTTTGCATGCTACTGGGGATGGAATCTATGGGTGTTCTCCACTGATATTTATTTTTAATTTTGAGACAGAGTCTCACTAAATTTCCCAGGCTGACCTCAGACTGCAAGCCTCCTGCCTCAGCCTCCCAAGTAGTTGGTCTCTTTTTGCTTATGAACTTTTGTGATACCAGTCTGTACACTTTTGTAGCACTATTTTTTAAACTTCATTTCTTTTTTTTTTAAAGAGAGAGAGAGAGAGAGAGTGTTTTTATATTTATTTTTTAGTTCTCGGCGGACACAACATCTTTGTTGGTATGTGGTGCTGAGGATGGAACCCAGGCCACACGCATGCCAGGCGAGCGCGCTACCGCTTGAGCCACATCCCCAGCCCCTAACCTTCATTTCAACCCAAATTCCCCCCACTTTCCCTCCCCTTCTCTCTCCTCCTATTCTCCCTCCTCTACTCTGATGATCTTTCTTTCACTCCTTTATTTATTTATGTTTGATTGGTACTTCTTTTCTCCTACAAATTTATAATTGCATACCAGAAGGCAAAGAATAAGATAAACGCTTTTTGTTTGTTTTTCACTTTCACAAAAACTCCATTCTTTTCTTTATTTTTTAATATAGTTGTAGATGGACAGCAAGTCTTTATTTAATTTATTTATTTATTTATGTGGTGCTGAGGATCGAACCCAGTGCCTCACACATGCTAGGCAAGTACCTCACACATGCTGCCACTGAGCTACAGCTCCAGCCCCTTATATGCTTTTTCTATGTATATATAAAGATGAAATTACCTTTGGTATATTTACAAATGTATATCACATGATTTTGTTGAATTCATTCCATATTTCTTCCCCTTTCCCTTCCTCCCTCCCTCTCCTTCTCCTCCTACTCCACTGATCTTCCTTATGTCTTATGATATCTGGTCCCCTCCCCAACTACCTTCTTTATCTTATTTTGCTCTTACTTCCACTTATGAGAGAAAACATTTGGCCCTTGATTTTCTGAGTCTTGCTTATTTCACTCAGTATGATGTTCTCTGGTTCCATCCATTTCTCAGAAGATGACATTATTTCATTCTTCTTTATGGCCAAGTAAAACTCCAGTTTGTAAATATACCACATTTTCTTATCTATTCATCTGTTGACAGCCATCTGGGTTGATTCCATAATCTGGCTATCGTGAATTGTGTTGCAGCACCATTTTATACTGTTTTTAAATGACTTGGATTGTTGTTGTTGTTGTTGTTGTTGTTGCAGTGCTAGAAATCAAATCCAGGCCTCACACATGCAAGTGGTAGACCACTGAGCCACATCCCCAGGCTATCTGATTTGGATTTTTGAAGACACATAGATTTCCTGTAAAAATTCCAAATCAAGTCTATTAGTAGCTTAATGGCCTCAGGAATTTTCCTAAGAAGTAACTCATCAAACTGAAAACTAATGTGAAGTGATTATAGGAAATCTTTTCTTTTTGAAATTGAAAGGACAGTTTTATGAAATAATGTTAAACAGAAAAAGGGACCACAATATTGGATATCGATATCTTCTATGTAAAAACCAATTGGTCATGGGGCAAGATCCAAAATCTGAATTGAAACCAGAGGTAACTCATGCCTGTAATCCCAGTTATTCAGGAGGCTGAGACAAGAAGATCCAAGATGGAGGCAAGCACAACTTAGCTAGACCCTGTCTCAAAACAAACATTTTTAAAAATGGTTGTGATAGGTTGGGGTTGTGGCTCAGTGGTAGAGTGTTTGCCTAGCATGTGTAAGGCACAGAGTTCGATTCTCAGCACCACATTAAAAAACAAAGATTTTTTTTCATCTACAGCTAAAATTATTTTAAAAAATAAAAAAAATGTTTAGGGATGTAGCTTATTGGCAGAGTGCTTGCTTGGCATGAGTATAGGCCCTGGATTCAATCTCCCACACTACAAATAAAAAATTTTGAACTAAACTGAGTCAGAGAAATTATGTGATTTGGAATGGAAATTTTCTAATAAGAAAGCTTTCAATGTAAAAACTACTGTCTAGCTGGGCACTGTGGGGTGTATCTATAATCCCAGCTAGCCAGAAGTCTGAGAAAAGGAGGAATTCCAAGAGTCCAGGAATTCAAGGTTAGCTTTGGCAACATATAGAGACCCCTTAAGAAGGAAGAAAGTGTACAGCCTAACTTCTGTGATACTAAGCTGTGCACTTTTGTATCAGTTAAGCATAAAAGTTTTGCAACAGTAGTCTATCTGCCCCATGACACATGCTTCCTTGCTTTTTTTTTTGTACTAGAGATTGAACCCAGGGACACTGAACCACTGAGCCACTCCCCGGCCTTTTTTCTATTTTACTTAGAGACAGGGCCTCACCAAATTGCTTAGGGCCTCACTAAATTGCTGAGTCTGGCTTTGAACTCATGATCCTCCTGCCTCAGCCTCCCCAGCCACTGGGATTACAGGTAAGCCACCATGCCCAGTGCTTCCAGGCTTGCAGAGGGTGGGTCCTATGGAATACCAGCACAGCCCAGACAAAGAATCATTTACACTAAACACAGACCTGACATTCTTTTCAGGAATCAAATCATTGTATCTTATGGGGCATGGGAGCCTTCAGTTTCAATACACTATTCCTCTTTGTAATATGAGACCCTGCGGCTGACTGGGAAGGTACATGATTGATATCCACAAGAATTGAGACAAGTTTTGGGGTTGTGAAAATGGGGGTTGAAGAAGTGATTAGGGAAACTTTTCTGATCAGTATCCATTTGAATTAGTGGATACTTTATGATTATAACAATAATTGTTTCAGAGCTTCCAAGACTAAAATTTATTGATCACATTTTTTTTTTGTACTAGGGATTGAACCCAGGGGTGCTTTACCACTGAGCTACATCCCTAGTCATTTTTATTTTATATTTTGAGACAGGGTCTTGATAATGTGTTTAGGGCCTTGCTAAATTGCTGAAGCTGGCAATTCACCTGTTTTGGACTCCTGAGTTGCTAGGATTACAGGCATGCATCACCATGAATTATCATGCTCAAAACCTGAATCACTTACTTCTTTAAAAAGTGTATTATAGTTATACATAATAGTAAGGTTCATTTTGACAGAATCACACATGCATGAAATGTAATTTGCTCCATTTCAATCTGTACTGCTTCTTTGCCCCCCTTCCTCTCCCTATTCCCCTTCATTTATTCTACAGGTCTTCCTTCTTTTTTTTTTTCCAAATTGGTGCTTTATAGATATACATTAAGGTGGAATTCATTGTGATATGTGTGTATGTGTGTAGCATAATTTTGTCCATTTTATTCCTCATTTCCTCCCTTTTCCTGTCCCTCTGTCCTTCCCCTCAGTCCCTTTCCTCTATTTCACTGATCTCCCATCTATTTTCATGAAATCTGCCTCCCTCTCTTTTGTCCTTTATGTTGTTCTAGCTTTTGCATATGAGAGAGAACATTTCACCCTTGACTTTCTGAATCTGGTTTATTTCACTTAGTATGATGTTCTCCAGTTCCGTCCTTTTACCAGTAAGTGCCATATATTCATTCTTCTTTTTTTAATATTTATTTTTTAGTTGTAGTTGGACACAATACCTTTATTTTGTTTATTGTTTTTATGTAGTACTGAGGATTGATCCCAGGGCCTCTCATGTCCTAGGTGAGCACTCTACCACTGAGCCACAACCCCAGCCCAAATTCGTTCTTCGTTAAGGCTGAGTAAAACTTCATTATGCATATATACTATATTTTCTTTATCCATTCATCTGTTGGCAGACACCTTGGCTGGTTCCATAATTTGGCTTTTGTGAATTGTGCTTCTATAAACATTGATGTGCCTTTTATCCCCATAGCATGCTGATTTTAGTTTAGATAAATACCAAGGAGTGGGATATCTGGGTCATATGATGGTTCTATTTCTAGTCTTTTGAAGAATCTCCACACTGCTTTCCAGAGTAGTTGTACTAATGTGCAGTCCCACCAATAATATATGAGTGTACCTTTCCCCCAACATCCTTACCTGAATTTGTTATGTGTATTCTTTTGTTTGTGTATAGCAGCTTTTTTCATAACTGTCCAAACTTGGAAACAACCAAGGTATCCTTCAGTAGGTAAATGAATACATAAAGTGTGGTACATCTTGAGAAAGGAATATCACTGAGCATTACAAACAAATCAGCCCACATGGTGGCACACGCCTGTAATCCTAGTGGCTTGGGAGGCTGAGATAGGAGAATTGTGAGTTCAAAGCCAGCCTCAGCCACAGTGAAGCACTAAGCAACTCAGTGAGACCCTGTCTCTAAATAAAATACAAAATAGGGCTGGGGATGTGGCTCAGTGGTCGAGTACCTCTGAGTTCAATCTCTAGCACATACACACACAAAAAAAATCAATCCATGATGATAGGGAGAGATCTTAAATACATATTTCAGAAATCTGAAAGGCTACATGTGATGTGATTCCAAATACATGACCTTCTAGAAAAGGCAAAACTATAGGGACAGTAAAATATCTGATTTACAGAGGATGGAGGAAGGGAAAAACCAGTGGATCATGAGGGATTATTAGGGCAGTAAAACTATTCTGCATGATACTATATGTTAGATAAATGTCATCAAACTTTGGTCAGTGATAGGTGTGGTGGCACACACCCATAGTCCCAGCTACTTGGGAGGCAGAGACAGGAGGATTGCAAATTCAAGGCCAGCCTCAGCAACTTTTTTTTTGGTACAGGAGATTGAACCCAGGGGCACTCCACTACTGAACTCCATCCCCAGTCCCTTCCATTTTGAAACAGGATCTCTCCAAACTACTGAGGCTGATCTCAAATCTGTAATCCTCTTGCCTCAGCTACCCAAGTCACTGAAATTACAGTTGTGCACCACCATACCTGTCCAGCCTCAGCAACTTAGAGAGACCCTATCTCAAAACAAACGAACAACAAAAAAATTAAAAGACTATGGATGTAGCTCAGTGGCAGAGTGCCCCCAGGCTCAATCCCCAGTATCAGAAAGAAAAAATCAAAATCCATAAGATGTTCAATACATAGAATGAAACCAAATATACACTATAGACTTTATTTAATAATGTACCAATATTGATTCATCAATTTTAATGAATGTAACATACTAACAGAAGATGTTGACATTGAAGCTAGGCATGGTGTTGTACACCTGCAACCCTGGTTCATTGATCCTGTATAATGTATTTTTATTCTCAATATCATCAATTTTGTATATGATCTTAATTATTTTCTGTATTGTATTTATTTTGAAATTAGTTTGTTCTTCCTTTGGTAAGACCTTGAGATGGTACCTAAGCTTACTTATTTGAGATCTCTATTTTTAATGTAAGCACTCAACGATATAAATTTTCCTCTTACAACTGATTTCATACTTTCCAGAGATTGTGATGTGTTCTATTTTGTTCTCATTTTTTTTTAAGAGAGAGTGAGGGAGAGAGAATTTTAATATTTATTTTTTAGTTTTCGGCGGACACAACATCTTTGTTTGTATGTGGTGCTGGGGATCGAACCCAGGCCACACGCATGCCAGGTGAGCACGCTACCGCTTGAGCCACATCCCTAGCCCCTTGTTCTCATTTGTTTTTAAGAATTTCTTGATTTCTTCTCTCATTTTTTCTATGATCCATTCTTCATTTAAAAGAGTATTATTCAATCTCCATGTGTTTATTAGTTCCTATTATTTTTCTTGCTGTTTGTTTCTAGTTTCATTCCATTATGATCTGCTAGAATGCGTGGGATTATATCTTTTTTTGTATTTACTAAGATTTACATTATGAACTAGAATATGTTGTATTTTGAAAAAGCTTTCATGAGCTGCTGAGAAGAATGTAAATTCAGCTGGTTGTTTTGTTTGTTTGTTTGTTTGTTTGTTTTGGTTTTGGTTTCTTTATTTGGCTTCACACATGTGAGGCAAGTGCTTTACCACTGAGCTACATTCCAGTCCAATTCAGCTGTTTGAGGTGAAATATTCTGTAGATATCTGTATTATCAGGGTTTTCTAGAGGAACAGAAACAACAGGATATATATCTATAGGCATCTATCTATCTAACTATTTATCTATCCATCCATCCATCCATCCATGAAGTTGGATAGTCCCACAATGGCCCTCTGTGGGCTAGAGAGCTGGAGGAACTAGTAACTGCACAGTATAAGATTCTGAAGCCTCAGAACAAGAGGAAGCAATTATGCTACCCAAGTCTGGCCTGGAAACTTCCTGGAGAATCACTGGCAGAGGCCACTTTGGAAGAGTGAAGGACCTAAGAAGAATCAAGCATGCATCTGCTGCTACTTCCTTGTTCTTCCAACTTTTATTCTATCTAAGCCTCCAACCTATTGGACAGTGCTGCCCACATTTAGGGTAGATCTCTGCTTCAGTTCACTGTCCCACATGCCAGTCATTCCTAGACACACCCACATTGACACACCCAGACCTCTTAGGTGTTTCTTTTTTTTTTTTTTTTTTTGGTGGTGCTGTGGATTGAACCCAGGGCCTTGTGCATGCAAGGCAAGCACTTTACCAACTGAGCTATATCCCCAGCCCTTAGGTGTTTCTTAATCTAATTAAATTGACAATTCAGGTTAGCCCTTGTTAATCTGATACCCAAACATGACTCTTTACATCATACTTAATCTCCAAATAAACATGATAAGAAGGTTATAATTCTAACATGATATAACTATCCTGCACATAATCAAAAAAGTTCTTTCCCTAGAAAGGAAGAAAAAATGAAAAATGCTTTTGATGCTTGCTCTTCTGACATCCCACCACTTAAATATTCTAATACACATTTAATATCACTTTAATTACTGATGTTAAGTCAATCAATATTACATGGCATGATTAATGAATAATAGGAGAGTAACAAAGTGTCCTCCTAATGCATGTCTACTAATGCACAAACATAATCTTAACAAAATAGGAAAGAAACATTAATACCAATTATAATCCTTATTTCTGTAACTGGTCATGTGGCTATAGTTGGTATTTATAACTACCTTCTTATGTAACCCATTCTGTATTCCCTCTACCTTCACAAGCAGCTAAGCCAGTCTTGGCTCTTTATCTGTAGGTGTGACCCACACCTTCATTCCTGGGTCTGAGACATCTGTCATCTTTCCTGGATTGGGTTGTTGAAGTTTCCCACAGAACATAATAACAGGACGTAGTAACACCAAGAGATGCTCTAAGGGATTTCCTGTACTCCAGGACTATGCTTCCTTACCTCTATTTTGTAGTAATAGTCCAATGTCCCCTTGGTAATCTGGATCACTCACCCCGCCAGCACCATAACTCCCTTATTAGCCTGTTGACTCAAAGATATGAGGAGTCCAAAGTGGGCAGAGGAAAGTCTTCCAGTTTTCCAAGTGCAGTGGTGCATGCCTGTAATTCCAGCGGCTTGGAAGGCTGAAGTAGGAGGGTCACCTAAGTTGCCAGCCTCAGCAACTTAACAGGACCCTAAGCAACTCAACAAGACTATGCCTCTAAATAAAATATTTAAAAAATTTTTAAATATATTTTTTCAGGGCTGGGGAGGTGGCTCAAGCAGTAGCGTGCTCGCCTGGCATGCGTGCGGCCCAGGTTCGACCCTCAGCACCACATACAAACAAAGATGTTGTGTCCACCGAAAACTGAAAAATAAATATTAAAATTCTCTCTCTCTCTCTCTCTCTCTCTCTCTCTCTCTCTCTCTCTCCCTCTCACTCTCTCTTTAAATATATACATATATATACATATTGTAGTTGTACACAGTTCCTTCCTTCCTTCCTTCCTTCCTTCCTTCCTTCACTAAGGATCGAACCAAGGGCCTTGCACGTGCAAGGCAAGCTCTACCACTGAGCCATAATCCCAGCCCCTCTAAATAAAATAGTTTTAAAAGCCTGGGGATGTGGGTCAGTGGTAAAACACCCCTGGGTTCAATCTCCAGTACCAAAAAATAAAAATTAATGTCCTGGCGGAAGCACAATGGCCATCTGCACGCTGGAGAGCTGAAGGAACCAGTAGCTGTGCAGTCCAAGATGCTGAAGCCTCAGAACAAGAGGGATCAATGATGCTATCACAGTTCAGGACTCAAGTCCTGGAAACCCCCTGGAGAATCACTGGCAGAGTCTATTTTGGAAGAATGAAAGATATCCTTAGGCAACTGCAGCAGCAATCAAGAAACCATTCAAGAAGAATCGACTGTCTCCACTTCAGTTCACTGTCCCACTTGCCAACCATGCCTTGACACACCCTCACTGGCATATCCAGAAGCCTCTTAATATTAGGTGTCTCTTAATCTAATCAAGTTGACAATTCAGATTAGCCATTACAAAGCCTATTAGGTCCATTTGATTCATAGTATTATTTAGATCAGAAATATCTTTATTAACTTTGTTTGGATGATCTGTCTTTTGGTAATAAGAGTGCATTGAAAGAAATCACCTAGTATTCTTTTTTTTTTTTAAATGTAAATAGGTGCGCTGACATTTACCTGGGCTTATCTTTTTTGGGGGGGCAGGGGATACCAGGAAATTGAACTCAGGGGCACTCAACCACTGAGCCACATCCCCAGCCCTATTTTGTATTTTATTGAGAGACAAGGTCTCCCTAAGTTGCTTAGGGTTTCACTAATTCGCTGAGGCTGGCTTTCAACTGGAGATCCTCCTGCCTCAGACTCTTAAACCACTGGGATTACAGGTGTGAGCCACTGTGAGCAGCTGTCATTATATCTTTTTGTTGGATTGTTCCCTTTACAAGTATGCAGTGACCTTCTTTGTCTCTTCCAATTAATTTTTGCTTGAAATCTGCTTTGTCAGATATGAAAATAGGTACTCAGGCTTTTTTTTCAGACTCCACTTGCATGGAATACCTTTTTCCATCCTTTAGCTTTCACCTGTGGGTGTCTTTGCCTATGAGATGAGTCTCTTGCATACAACATATAGTTGGATTTTGTTTTTCTGATCCATTCTGATAATCTATGTCTTTTTTAGTTATTAATAGACCTTTACTTTATTTATTTATATGTGGTGCTGAGAATCCAACCCAGTGCCTCACACATGCCAGGCAAGTGTACTACCACTGAGCCACAACCCCAGCCCCTAATCTATATCTTTTAATTGGGAATTTGAGACCATTTACATTCAATTATATTATGGCTATGTGTTTCTAGTTTCCTGCCATTTTTTGGTATGTTTGCTATATTTAAATTAGTCTTGATTTTCATTTAGTTAGTTGTTCTTCTAGTGATCTTCATCTATTTGGGAGCTCTGGGGTTTGTTTTTGGGTTCTTCTGTGTGCCGTTTATCTTTGAGTATTCTTTGTAGTGTTAGCTTAGTGGTCATGGATTCTTTTAGTTTATCTTTATCATAGAAAGACAAAGCTATCCTCATTGACAGCTTTACTGGATATAGCAATCTTGGCTAGCAGTTGTTTTCTTTTAGAGCCCGAAATATCTCATTGACATTCCCTCCTTGATTTTAGGGTTTGAGTTGAAAAGTCAGAGTGAGCCTTATTGATTGTCTCTAAATATGACCGATGTTTTTCTCTTGAAACTTTTAATATTCTTTCCTTATTTTCTATTAGACATTTTGATTATGATGTGTCTTGAAGAGGTTCTTTCTAAATATACTTTTTAGTTATAGATAGACATAATACCTTTATTTGATTTTATTTATTTTTATGTGGTGCTGAGCATTGAACCCAGTGTCTCACATGTGCTAGGCAAGTGCTCTACCACAGAGATTCTTTTTTGATCTTGTTTATTTGGAGTTCTGAATGCCTTTAGCCTGTATCTCCATATTCGCTTGTGTCCTAAATGACTCTGAAGTTTGTTCTCTTTTAAAAAAATATTTTTAGTTATAGATGGACATAGTACCTTTATTTATTTATATGTGGTGCTGAGGACCAAACCCAGTACCTCTCACATGCTAGGCAAACACTTTACCAATAAGCTACAACCCCAGCCCCTCAAGTTTGTTCTCTTGATAATGTCCCAGAGTTCTTGTACATTCTGATCATGGTCTTTTATTTTTTTCCTTCATTGTATACTGAATGTTCAAGTTCATATAGCCTGTCTTCAAGGCCTGAATTTCTATCATTGAGGACTGAAATTCTATTTTCTATGTAATCTAATCTGTTGGTGATACATACAAGTGAATTTTTTGTTTGATTCATTGAGTCTTTCATTTTCAGGAGTTCCAATTGGTTTCTTTCCATTATCTCTATTTTTTTATTGAAATGGTCTTTCAGGGGCTGGGACTGGGGCTTAGTGGAAGCACACTTGCCTGGCATGTGTGAGGCACTGGGTTCAATCCTCAGCACCACGTAAAAGAAAATAAAGATATTGTGTCCACCTAAAACTAAAAAATAAATATTTTTTTTTAAAAAAGGTCAACAACTAAAAAAAATTTTTAAAAGAGAAATGATCTTTCATTTACTGTATTTGCTTTCCTAATTTGTTCCTTAGATATAGCTATTTGAACATGTTTTAATATTTAAATTAAAAATGAATTTTAAAAATTAATATTGGGCTGGGGATGTGGCTCAAGCAGTAGTGCGCTCGCCTGGCATGCATGCGATCCGGGTTCGATCCTCAGCACCACATACAAACAAAGATGTTATGTCTGCCGAAAACTAAAAAATAAATATTAAAATTCTCTCTCTCTTTCTCTCTCTCTCTCTTTTTTTTAAAAAATAATATTTTAAAATATGGTCCTTTATTTTATTTGCTTATTTATATGTGGTGCTGGGAATTGAATGCAGTGCCTCACGTGTACAAGGCAAGCACTCTACCGCTGAGCTATAACTCCAGCCCGCTACTGGAATATTTTAATAACCAGTTTTTTAATAGTCTTTTTCTCTACCCATGAATTTGTAGTGGAATTTCATCCACTTCCATAGCTGTGGGTTCCTTTGTTGGGGTACTGTAAATTTTATGGGGAGACTTGTTTGCCTGTTTATTCATGTTTTCAGAGGAGATGGACTTGTGCATTTGTTGATATATATTCCTCATCCTCCTTTATGCATGTGTCCTTTAGTGTGTGCTATTGTTTAAATATAAGGTATACCCTGAAAGTTCATGTGTGAGAAAATGAAAGAATTTCATAAGTGATATTATTAGATTATAAGAGCTGTAAACTAATCAGTAGATTAATCCATCTGATGGATTAATAATTTGGAAGGATTATCATTCTGGGTGATAACTATAGGCAGGAAGGGTGTGGCTAGAGGAAGTAGGCCATTGGTGGTATGTCTTTGGGTTTATGTTGTATCCCTAGAGAGCAAACATTTCTCCCTACTTCCTGGTTGCCATGTCCTCAGCTGTTTTCCTCTACTACACACTTGCCTCATGATGTTCTGCATCACCTTGGGCCCAGAGCTACAGAGTTGGCCAATCATGGCCTGAACCTCTGAAACCATAAGCCAAGATAAACTTTTTATCCTCTAAATTGTTCTTGTCAGGGTCTTTGGACACAGTAATGAAAAGCTGATTAAAACAGTGTGAAATTATCTTTTTTGTAGTAAGTCTTAGGTTGTTGGTATCTTTTAGCTTCACCATCTAGGCTCAGCATAATCCAAGTGTAAATTTCTAGTTTCAGTTCTGTTGAGTTTGCTGCTGTAAAATTACTGATTTAATTCATTCTTGGAGAGCTGCAGCATACTATGTTTTTTTCTGAGCTATTATCTTAGGACTTCTCTCTCTCTTTGCTCTATGAGTAGATGTCTAGGAGTGGAACCTTAGGTCCTCCTAGAGCTGTTCCTCCTTGGAGGCTGGTCATTGGTTTGGGGTTTTTGTTTCTCCTATTGTATGTGAAGTATTATTGAAGCTTGATGGGGCAAATTCATGCATGGAGTGAGGTTTGCTGTTACTTGGTTGATCTGTGAATGTAGCTCAGTAACAGGATCTCTACTCATAAATTTGTAGTATCCCAATCACTTCCTAGTCTCTCCTAGATAAAGAGTGAGCAAAGAATAGCAATAATAGTAATAACCAATATAAAGCCTTAAAATAAATGTCCAGTGCCTACTATGACATATAACACTTATTGCCAGACAAAGAAGAATGGTTAGGTCAGCATTTAACATCAGCACTAACAATTAACAGCTGTGAACTAGATCCAACTTTAAACAACAGATGTCAACTACATCATCCACTGTATTGATAACCACAACTTGATTTTGGTGGGGGGTAGGGATTATATAGACTGAATAGTTCTAACACATAGTAAAATTACAGTGAAGGGAAAATGAGATAGAAAGGCAAAGAGAAATTTCAAAACATTTAAAAATGAACAGAGAGGAGCAGAGAGAGGTAGCAGATGATGTCTGCAAAGAAGGAATGAAAAATAACTACACCCAATAAAATAAATAAAAAGAAAGCAAGAGGGAACAAGAGAATTTGGGAACTAATGGTGGAAGAAAGTGAATAAGGAGCAATAAGAGGAACAAAAAGGTGAGAACAAACAAATTAAAAATCAAATCAAGGGGCTGAGGTGGTGGCTCAGTGGTAGATCGCTTGCCTACCATGTGTGAGGCACTGGGTTCAAACTTCAGCACCACATGTAAATAAATGAATATAAGGGGCTGGGGATGTGGCTCAAACGGTAGCGCGATCGCCTGGCATGCGTGCGGCCCGGGTTCGATCCTCAGCACCACATACAAACAAAGATGTTGTGTCCGCCGAAAACTAAAAAATAAATATTAAAATTCTTTAAAAAATAAAAAAGACTCCCCTGTGTTTCTCCTTTGCTATCAATGCAATAAACCCTTAAAAAAAAAGAAGAAGAAGAAGAAGAATAGCATTCCACTGTTGGGAAGAAGCACAATTAATTTCTCCATTCACCTTACAAAGGACATTTTAAAAAAATAAATGAATATAAGTCCATCAACAACTAAAAAAATCAAAACAAACACACATAAAATCCCAACTCTCCAAAGTAAAAAAAAGGCTGAATAACTAATGGATGAATAAAAAAATGATTAAAAGGAAAAAACTTACATTAATATATTTAAATTTATATATTCTCAACCTATCAGCATAATGAGAAAACACACACACACACACACACACACACACACAGAATAGGAGCCAGGTGTGGTGGTACATACCTGTAATCTAAGTGGCTTGGGAGGCTGAGGCAGGAGGATCATGAGTTCAAAGCCAGCTTCAGCTACTTAGTAAGACCATCTCAAAACAACAATAATAAACAGGAGTTCTCATGCACAGTGGTGCACATCTATAGCCCCAGCTATGCAGGAGGCTGAGGGAGGAGGATCACTTGAGCCCTGGAGTTTGAGACCAGCCTGGGCAACATAGTAGGACCTTGTCTATAAAAAATAAAATAAATAAAATAAAAGGACAGGGCTCAACATTGAGAATAAGGAGCTGGTTTAATAATCATCTAAACATCTAAGAATACACCTATATATACAATGGGCATGTATAGGTGTATTCTTAGATGTTCTTCACTCCTTCCAGGGCCTGGGTCCTCTGGGTAGTAATGACCTTTTAGTGCAAAAGCCCACATTATGTGCAAGTGCTTTGCTGATGCTTGATACCCAAAGGTGTGAAGGTTACAGAGAAAAAAGGAGTTAAAATAGTGGACAAGCCGCGGGGGGGGGGGGGGCGCACTCCTGTAAACCCAGTGGCTCAGGCTGAGACAGGAGAATCACAAGTTCAAAGCCAACCCAGCAAATTAGCCCTAAGCAACTCAGCAAGACCCTGTCTCTAAATAAAATATAAAAAGAGTTGGAGATGTGGCTCAGTGGTTAGGCTTCCTTTGTTTCAATCCCCAGTAGAAAAAAAAAAGTGTACAAACTGTGGGGTGAAATTGACCAAATTGTGTACATGATATACCACTGTGAATTTCACCTCTATGTATGTCTATAAAGCATAAATTTTTAAAAACATAAATAAATAGAAGGAAGACCAGTAAACAAAAAGAAGGAGAACAGGGATAGGGAGGAGGGGAGGCAACGAGGAAGTATTGGGGATTGAAGTGGAGCAAATTATATTCCATGTATATATGATTATGTAAAAATGAACCCCAACATTATGTTTAAGTATAATGCACTAATACAAATATTTAAAAAAATAAAATAGTGGGGCTGGGGTTGTGGCTCAGTGGTAGAGTGCTCACCTTCCATATACGGGACCCTGGGTTCGATCTTCAGCACCACATAAAAAAATAAATAAATGAAATAAAGATAATGTGTCCAACTACAACTAAAAAATAAATATTTTAAAATAAAATAGTGGATAAATGGCAAAAAAATGCTTTCCTCTCTTTACAAATTGGTTAACCCTTTACAAATTTGATTAACCCTTGTGGGAGGAAATTCTGATGTAACCATAGTACTTCATGCTAGCAATTACTTCATAGTGTGTGACCTAAGTATTCACAATTAGCTATTTTTCTTTTCTTGATTTCTTTCTGTTTTTTAATTTTTTTTAAGTTGTTGATGGACCTTTATTTTATTTATTGATATGCAGTGCTGAGAATCAAACTCAGTGTCTCACACATGTTAGGCAAGTACTCTACCACTGAGCCACAATCCCAGCCCTCTTTATTTCTTTTTTTGTTACCAGGGATTGAACCCAAGGTTACTTAACCACTGAGCCACATCCCTAGCACTCTTTGTTTATATATTTATTTATTTTTAGGCAGGGTCTCTCACTAAGTTACTTAGGGTCTTACTAAATTGCTGAGGCTGGCTTTCAACTCACAATCCTCCTGCCCCAGCCTCCTGAGTCACTGGGATTATAGGCCTGCACCACTGCACCTGGCACAATTAACTATTTTTAACAAAAAATGACCTTAATGTGTCCTTGAATTGCAGGAGATCACTCAAAATCAAAGACTGTACTGAGAAATCCTTAAAGTGTTTTTTTAGAAAGTGGGCCTGATGTCAGGCATGGTGGCCTAAAACCCCAGCTGCTTGGGAGGCTGAGGCAGGAATATTTCGAGTTCAAAGCCAGCCTCAGCAATTTACTAAGACCCTGTCTCAAAATATTTTTAAAAATGAGGGGCCTGGGGCTGGAGTTGTGGCTCAGTGGTAGCACACTTGCCTGGCATGTGTGAGGCACTGGGTTCGATTCTCAGCACCATGTATAAACAAATAAATGAATAAAGGTCCATCAATAACTAATTAAAATTTTTCTTAAAAATGGGGGGCCTGGGGATGTAGCTCACTGGTTAAGCATTCCCTGGGATACAATCTCAGTACCTCCCCCCAGAAAAAGTTGTCCTGGTCTCCTATATCACCCTAAATTTATTTATTTATTTGTTTATATATTTTTGTACCAGGGATTGAACCCAGGGCCACTTAATCACTGAGCCACATCCCCAGCCTTTTTTATATTTTATTTACAGACAGGATCTTGCTAAGTAAGGCCTAGCTAAATTGCTGAGGCTGGTTTTGAACTTGCGATCCTCCTGCCTTAGCCTCCCAAACTTCTGGGATTATAGGTGTGAGCCACCATGCCCAGCTGAATTTTTTTTTTTAGGTGTCGGGGATTGAATTTAGGTGTCCTTAACCACTGAACCACATCCCCAGCCCTATTTTGTATTTTATTTAGACAGGGTCTCACTGAGTAGCTTAGTACCTTGCTTTTGCTGAGGCTGGCTTTGAACTTTCGATCCTCCTGCCTCAGCCTCCAGAGCCACTAGGATTACAGGCATGTGTGCCACTGTGCTCAGCCTGAACTTTCATTTTTGTTATTTTCTACTCTGGTTATTTCACATGAAAATGACAGCATAAATGAATGAATGCTTCTTTCCTGTGAGGATTGTTCTATCTCCTTGATTCCAATGGCACTAAACCCCAAACTTCCCTTTCCAAATTAAATTAGCAGGATTCAGGTTTCTCTCAAAGATGATCAAAGAACATTTGAAAACATGATTATCTGTTTTCAATGTGGAAGGTACAATAACAAGCTTCTCTGGGTCGGGGATGGAGGAGAAAGGGGAAAAGGGTCTCACTCTGGTTTTGGAGTATTCTGTTGTGTTTCTTTTGAAGCAGCAGGACCTCTGGGCCAGAATGGCTATTCCTTGTGTTCTTCATAAAGAGAGAGGGCAGTAGCATAATTTGGAGTGTTCTAGATGAAGATTCCACTACTACCTTCCCATGAAGCTCTGAATAGCCTCTTAAGAAGTTTCCCTTATATATGAGTCCAGTGTTGGGCCTGAACATTCATATTAGCACAGAAAGGATTCTGCCCTGCCTGGAAATATAGTTCTCTCACTTGGGGACTCATCTTGCACCATCTTGCACATGCATGTGGTCCCAAAGTGTGAGAGTGAGGGTGGAGTGATGGAAGGCAGAGGAGAAAAAAAATGGAGGTCAGTGTAAAGACTCTATGGGTATCTGGCAAACTTTTGTGGGATGCATAGGCCTACTGATGGTGATTCAGGGATGTCACTTCATGAAAAGAGATCTTCCCACCATTCTGTTTAAATGGCATTCCCATCTGTATACTAATAACAACATTTTATACACAAAATCAATCATACTGAGAAGTCCCTTGTTTACTGAAAAATACAAAAACAAGTCCTATCAAAAACAACAACAACAACAACAAAGGTGGGCCTGGGGTTGTGGCTCAGTGGTAGAGTGCTTGCCTGGCATATGTGAGGCCCTGGGTTCGATCCTCAGCACTACGTAAAAATAAATAAAATAAAGGTATTGTGTTCACCTACACCTAAAAAGAAAAAAGAAAAAAAGGCATTGACTCTGTTAAATTTTTTTTTAAAGAGAGAGAGAGAGACAGAGAAGAGAGAGAGAGAGAGAGAGAGAGAGAGAGAGAAAGAGAATGTTAATATTTATTTTTTAGTTTTCGGCGGACACAACATCTTTGTTGGTATGTGGTGCTGAGGATCGAACCCGGGCCGCATGCATGCCAGGCGAGCACGCTACTGCTTGTGCCACGTCCCCAGCCCTCTGTTAAA
This sequence comes from Ictidomys tridecemlineatus, assembly GCF_052094955.1. Taxonomy (NCBI): domain Eukaryota; kingdom Metazoa; phylum Chordata; class Mammalia; order Rodentia; family Sciuridae; genus Ictidomys; species Ictidomys tridecemlineatus. Next base: position 29,972,453 of record NC_135493.1, on the reverse strand, counting down.
TTTATTAAATTCTTTTTAACAGGAATTTGGTGATGTACTCTTTTTTTTTTTTTTTTAGTTGTAGTTGGACACAATACCTTTATTTTTCTTATTTATTTTTATGTGGTGCTGAGGATTGAACCCAGGGCCTCACACGTGCTAGGCAAGCACTCTACCCAGCATTCTACCGCTGAGCCACAACTCTGGCCCTGGTGATGTACTCTTGATGTCATGTTATGTTCTCCAAAGTGGCAAAATAACACTTTGGAAAAACTATCATGAAGATAGACCTTAGAAAATAGGTACTATAGCCAGGCGCAATGGCGCACGCCTGTAATCCCAGTGGCTCGGGAAGCTGAGGCAGGAGGATCACCAGTTCAAAGCCAGCCTCAGCAAAAGCAAAGTGCTAAGCAACTCAGTGAGAACCTGTCTCTAAATAAAATACAAAATAGGACTGAGGATGTGGCTCAGTAGTTGAGTGCCCCTGAGTTCAATCCCCAGTACCCTCCAACTCCAAGAAAAAAAGAAAGAAAATAGGGACTACAAAATGACTGATGTTGACAGGAACTCATTCCAGGCCAAAAGAAGGCAAGAGCAGAGGAGGCATGGATGACATAGGTGGCCTGAGTGACTGACTCCAGATGAATCCATCTCCAATCAGAACCCAGAACTAGGATGTCATTCTAAGGTCCATCCAAGATTACACCCACAGAGCTATGGGGAAGAGGAATATTTCTGAACATTAATGTCCTCTGACACCACCTCCACTTGACCCTCTTATTCTTTTTTTTTTTTAAGAGAGAGTGTGAGAGAGGGGGACAGAGAGAGAGAATTTCAACATTTATTTATTTTTTTCTTAGTTCTCGGCGGACACAACATCCTCGTCTGCATGTGGTGCTGAGGATCGAACCCGGGCCGCACACATGCCAGGCGAGCGCGCTACCGCCTGAGCCGCATCCCCAGCCCGACCCTCTTATTCTTAAACCAAAACTTTAATGGGGGGGGATTGGTTAATCATATTGAACAATTAATGTCATAATAAAAAAAAAACTCCACAACATGCAAGTCTTTACACCATTGAAATTTTAGACTCCACAGGAATAAGCTATTTCCTTATTGATAAAATACTTTTTAATTTTTTTTTAGTTGTAGATGGACACAATACCTTTATTTATTTATCTCTATGTGTGCTGAGGATCAAATCTCACACATGCTAAGCACGCACTCTACCACTAAGCTACAACCCAGCCCCTTATTGATAAAATATTTTAGGGGAGTTATCACTGTTTCCCTTCAGTTCACTTTGGGACTAGGTTAATTGCTTTGTCTTTCCTTCCGTCTGTAAATTCTTTAGTAACTTTTTCCTATTCTTGAATTCAAGCCCAGCTGACACACTGTACTCAGTTCCAGCAGTTAATACTATGCCTGGTAACATACTGAAGAAATGATCCTGAGAGCTGACCATTGACCATCAGGTGTTCAGATGTTTTTGGTCCTTCCTATCACCCTGGCTGTGGGGGAAGAGCATAAGGTGGAACGCATTTAAAGTGGCAGTGCCTGCCTATAATCCCAGCAATTTGGGAGGCTGAAGCAGGAGGATTACAAGTCTGAGGCTAGCCTCAGCAATTTAGGGAAAGCCTGTCTCAAAATGAAAAATAAATAAAAAGGGCTGGGATTGTAGTTCAGCAGTGAAGCACCCCTGGGTTCAATCCCAAGACCTAAACAAACAAAGAAACAAACAAACAAACAAAAAGTCATACTACAGAGAACAGCCTATGCGAAAAGCCCAACTTTAGTCTGAAGTAACTAAATAGAAGTGCAATGGATTTTTACACAGGTTTTCTCAAGGATGTCTAAGGAGCCATTTATCCTCTGAAACCTCTTAAGAGTAAAAAAAAGATAGTCTGAAAAGGAACGCTGTTCGTGGGTGACCTGGAGTATTTGTAGCTTGCCTTACCTGTGATTGGAAAAGGGTATTTCAGCCTATAGAGTTAAAGCAATTTAGCCAAAATGGGTCAAAATTTACTAAAACTCAACACAGCCAGATGTATGGCTCCTTTCCATCACTATACTCAGGCATGCACTGTGGAGCAAAGCTGAATAAACTCATCCTGGAGTTTGCTTCTGGTTTAGAAAAATATTCTCTTAATACAACTGATGGCTTTCTGTGGTGTCAGATAGTAATATTTTGGCCCCTTAACCTACAAATGAGTCACCACTGCCTGAGCCACTGCAAAAGTATTTCAAATTAACACAGGTAACAATCTGGTCTGAATTAAGAGTCTCTACCCCTCTCTACCAAATGAACTTCACAGAACCCATTCTTTAAAAATAATACCACCAGGGTTGGGGTTTAGCTCTGTAGTAGAGCCCCCTCCTAGCATATGCTAAGGCCCTGGGTTCAAACACCAGTGCAAACAAAACAACAAACTCTCAAAATTGAACAAACAAAACCAGACAACAAAAAATACCAGTCGTGCAGGGGTGGGGGGTGGGGCTCTGACCCAGGAAACAAATTTGGGGTTGAGCAGATGGAAGAAGATGTGGGAGTATTGATCATCCTTTATTTGGAGGCCCCTATAGCCATTAGCCAAGCTCCAGCTTCAGCTTTGCCCCAGACAGTTCCCTTTTAGCCCTTCCTATCCCATTTCCTTGGGCCCTTTTTATATGCAGGCCAAAGAGGGCACATTGTCAACAGGTTACATAATGGGGGGGGGCACATATTCCCAATTTAATGTTTATGACCTTGAGTCCATATACTGAATCCTGGTGTTTCTGGCCTTGACTAACCATAACAGCTAGTTCCCAGCCCTGGCTATGCACTAAAAACATAACATAACCCACCAGAAGTCTCAAAAACATAACAGCCCACCAGAAGTCTCAGTGAGGGAGCCTAACTAAAGCCATTTTTTGGCCTGCCCCCACAATACCTTTTTTTCAAAATTAAAAACTTTAACCTTGGGCTAGGGTTGTGGCTCAGTGGCAGAATGTTTGCCTGGCACATGGGAGGCACTGGGTTCTATCCTTAGCACCACATAAAAATAAATAAATAAAATAAAGGTATTGTGTCCAACTACAACTAAGTAATAATAATAATAATAATAATAATAATAATAATAATAATAATAATAAAACCCTTTAACCTTATTAGGCATTAAGAAAATAAAATAGTAGAGACTAGGAGAAAAATACCTTGAGAACATATATCTGACAAAGGAATTATATGTAATACATATAAACATTCTTATTGTCCAATCAAAAATACCCTCAGGGGCTGGGGCTGTAGCTCAGTGGTGGAGTGCTTGCCTAGCATGTGTGAGGCACTGGGTTCAAACCACAGCACCCCATATAGATAAAATAAAGGTCCACTGACAACTAAAAAAAATTAAAATATCCTTAGGGGCTGGGGTTGTCGCTCAGTGATAGTACACCTGCCTAGCACAAGTAAGGCACTGCTTTCAACTCTCAGCACCACATAAAAAAACTAAATAAACAAAATAAAGGTAAAAAATACCATTGGATGTCAGAAATTCCTCAAGAATATTTGTTCAAAAACTTAAATGTGTGCCATATCTTCAAGGCATGTATTTGAGTGTATGCAATTTGTCTTTAACCTTTTTGCCCTTCTTAGGTCAGTGTAACTTTATTCTAGATTGGTTTTTTTTTAAGTTTTTTTTAGTTGTCAATGGACCTTTATTTTATTTATTTATATGTGGTGAATCAAACCCAGTGCCTCACACATGCTAGGCAAGCACTCTATCACTGAGCCACAACCCCAGCTCTAGATTGTTCTTTTGGTTTCAATATTACACAAATTTCCAGTTTGCTAAACCTTGCCCCCTCCCTTCACAATGTATTTTATCAATGTTTTCAGGCTGACACATCAAACCACTCCAGAAAACTGAAATTTAGGGCTTCCACTATCTACATTGCTTTACTGAAGAATAAAAACAGAACAACCAAGCGCTTAGACTTTTACACTACCCCGCTCATTAATCAAACATACTTAACCACTCATATAGTGTGCTGTGTGGGAATTCATTATTCCTTTACTCTGTTGTCTAAACATTTATAAAGTCACTCATTTAGCCAAGAGTCTACACATGATTTAAATAGTTTTAAACAATTTAACAGTGAACTCTCTCATGCCCTAGCTCCTTGGTGTATTAATTTGCGTACTTCCCAGGTCAGACTGAGCCCTAACCTGACTCCACATAGAAGTATTTCCTAAAACAAATCATTATTAGAGCCAGGTGCAATGGCATGTGCCTGTAATCTCAGCAATGGGAGGCAGAGGCAGAAGGATCCCAAGTTCAAAGCCAGCCTCAGCAACTTAGTGAGGCTCTAAGCAACTTAATGAGGCCCTGTCCCAAAATTTTAAAAATGGGGGGGGGGCATAAAAGAAAAGGTTGGAAACGTGGCTCAGTGGTTAAAGCATCCCTGAGTTCAATCCCTGGTATCAAAAATAAATAATAAATAAATACCATTGTTAGAAGTTGAACTTTATTTATATTTTATTCATACATGGAATAAACGGTTTGGTTCTTTATCATTTTTATTTCTTCCATTAATAAGTCATGTTCTTTTTGGTAACGAGAAATTTCCATATGCTAAGGTTTACTTATTTCATTTCTCATTCCCCAACCCCCCCCCCATTCAAAACTCATTTCACAAACACGGAAAAGGCAACAAAAACAGCAGCAGCTTGAGAATATCTAGTAGAAAAGTATCTGAAGTCTTGATGCAGGTTTTAGAATGGCTTCTCTGGCAAATTGGGCTTTTCAGATTTATTGGGCTCCGCTTTGCCTTCAGTAACACTCAGGGGTATTGCAAGTTCCTTTCTGAAGGGGAGAAAACATCAAATGTTCAGTATTTGGATTTATGAATGAAGTAAAATATGCAGATGTACGTTTCTTACTTATTTCAAAATGTCTATCCTTCCATGGGCCCTAGCCAATGTTTCCATCGTCCCAGTTCCAGGGTTGCTTTAGGGATGGATTTTTCTTTGTAGAATTTAAGGGGGCGCTAAAAATTTCAAGATTTAATAGTAATTATTTTAATTCAGCATTTAAACATCAAAACTAATGAAATGTTTCTACAATGATCACATTATCTTCACTCTCCTTGCCCTAACATCTAAAACATTATTTTAAAAAAAGTTCTGCTAAAGTTTCCCTAGTTGATTGAATTTATATAGGCATGAAAATATGAACCGTGATTCCCAGTAAGTATCGCCCCAACCTGGCGGGCAGACTCTGGCTTTGAGTCCCCTAGGTAGCTTTCCGCTCCGGCTCCGGAGGGAAGGGAAGGAGACTGGGAGAAAGCCAAAGGTGCCCTGTGATGTTCTCCTATTGCCCTGGAGAACTACGCACCTCCAGAGCAAACCCTAACCCTTACCGTGCGAACACGTCGGGGTATTGAGTGCGTTGGAAAACGCGATCCAGTTCCTGCAGTTGCAATTGGCTGAACTTGTTGCAGAAGTCGCTCTGGTTGGTGTCTCCGGACTGTGAACCCTCAGCGGCCTCGTGGCCTGGCTCCTTCAACTGCTGCAGCCTGGGCTTCTCGTCACCGCCGCCCTTCTGGTTCCAGGGGCCGAGAGCTCCCGCACCAGTATAGCAGACTTCTGTTGTCGCTCCCTGCTCAGATTCGGACCTTATCTTCTGTCCATGGTCGTCTCTACCCTTTACAATCACCGAGATCTTGGCCAGCTTCTTATCTGGAAAAGAGGGAAGTCGGGGGGCGGGACGGGGAGAGATCACGGTGTTCAAGCCCTGGGCCACCACCAGTGAAACGGAGGTAGTGGCAGCGCAACAGCGTCCCATCACTCGCCTCTCCCAGACGGATTTTGGTTTTTTAAGAGTTCTCGCCAAAGCGTAAGTCCCGGCCCAAGCACTGACCCTGAACTTTCTCTGTGAGCTCCCCTATTCCCAGGCTTTGGTAGCTGGCGTCCTCGAGGCTGCACTCCTGCGGAGGGTCCATGATGTCAGTGCCGTCGATTAAGCTGTGTGCCACTACTAAGTCTCCGGTGCCTAGTCTGGGTGATCGTTTGTTTGCACGCTACTGGCTAGATGACTACTATTCTTGTAATCTCCAGTTGCACTGCGATTGGTGGATTGGACCTCCTGGGATGCGCATGGGGCTAGGGCGTGGCCACAAAACTGGGGGGATGGGCGCCTAGGGGGCGTGCCTATATGGTTATTGGGAACTGAAAGTTGCAACTTAGAGTACTTATGACCCGAGTGGGGTGACTGTCTGGAAGAAGGGGCTGTACCAGACTGCCCGTGTCTAGAACAAGAGTTCACCCCAAAGCAAGTGGATTTGGTGTAGGGGGAGGGGCGGAGGAGAGAGACCTCACAGTACCCTCCAGAGACGTTGGAGGAATGTTTGGAACATCTCTCAGCCCAGCCATCGATGCTGGCTCTCTGGCGTATGGCAAGGTATCCTAAGCTCTTCAAGAGCGAGAGAAGCCGTGATAGAGCTGAAAAACCCGCGTCTAGCCCCTAGCAGCTCCAGCACGCTGAACCGAAGGCTTTGAGCCTTGTGACACTTGAGGTCTGTAAGCACCACTCTCCCACCTAGGACTCTGGTTCTTTTCCGTTTTCTCCCCAAATCCCTAAATCGGCCTAGTAATTAAAGATTAAATGAATAGGTAGTAGGCTACTTGCAAAATTTTTGCAATTATGTACAGAAAGCTTAGCGCCCCAAGCTCTCCAGGGGGTACGGAGGAGTGGAAGCTTCAGATTGGATTTTCAGAGGATTCAGATGCAACCTGCAGGAAACCCAACACGCCCGCGTGCAAGACCTTGCCCAGTGCATCCAAGAATGCTTATGCTGCACTTGGCTCTTCCTTTGGACGCGACTGTGGAGTATGCAGTATCTGCTAATTTATGCTTCGCTGGCTCCCTTCGCTGTAGACCTGGGGTAGTACACGCCTTCAGCTCTACATCTCTCCCCCTCCCCCTCCTCATCCTTCTCTCCCCCTCCTGGTCTTCCACCCCCTTCTCTTTTCTTTTGCTCCCTTTAGATCTAGAACTGTCTTTCTAAATTCTTGCTCCCTATTGATAAAGGTCCCCCAAAAGGCGGAGCAGATTCCCTTCAAAAAGTGTTTTGTAGTACCATGGGTCATGTTAATATCCCCAATATTGAGAATAGTTCCTAATAATGGGCCCTATGCTTGAAAATGCACATCATTTACCCCATCTTTACTTTCATAACCACGGTTGTCATCAGTACTCATTTTATAAGGTAAATTAACCATTTTTTATGGACACACTATCTTTTTTATTTTCATGTGGTACTGAGGATCGAACCCAGTGCCTCACATGTGCAAGGCAGGTGCCCTATCACTGAGCCACAACCCCAGCCAGCTATTTTTATAAGCCCCTAAAAGTAAGGTGGACCCTACTTACTGGCTTCCTGGGCTTAACAGATGAAAATAAATCTCTTATATTTTGTGTTTCCAGCGAATGATTAGGAAACTAGCTATAGGATGATGATTTCTTTATTCTGAAAATAAAAAAAAAAACTGTGGAGTGATTTCACCCCCACAGTCTCTCCCTAACTTTAACCAACCTCCTCAGGCTGGCTCTTACTGGGTTCGGGAGGGCTCTGTATCTCAGAGCTAGGTACCCTGCAATGATTTTTGGCCTGTGACTTCAAATATTTGAAGTCATAAGAGAGAACTACAACACTTTTAATCGTGGCTTTCATAAGCCTAGGTAGGACATCTATCAAAGTTTGAATCCTATGGTCTCACATCTGAGATTTCCTTGATTTATTCCAGTGCTTTCTAAACTTCAATCATGTGCCCTTTTGTTGACTGTTGCCTGTCTGGGCACTAGCCAAATAGGTTTTTTTTTTTTTTTTTTTAAGAGAGAGAGACAGAGAATTTTTTAATATGTATTTTTTAGTTTTCGGCGGACACAACATCTTTCTTTGTATGTAGTGCTGAGGATCGAACCTGGGCCATACGCATGCCAGGCGAGTGTGCTACGCTTGAGCCACATCCCCAGCCCTAGCCAAGTTAGTTTTAAAGTCTTTAGTTAAATTGATGCAGACTTGAAAACACTACATACCTAATTTAGCCTTATCCAAGTAAAAATTGGCATGAATCACTCAAATTTTTTCATAGACTTCGTGGTCTAAGTAACTGGTTTATATTAATATGTTTAACCTTCTTACCACCCCATAGGCATAGATGTATTATTACCTTCATGTTACAGAGTCACAGAGACATTAGGTAACCTGTTTATGGTCACCCAGTTTGGAAGATGGGATTTGTGTCTGTCCTCTGAATACTAACCCTGACACCAAGGATATGCTCAATTATGTTTCCTGATATGCTATATGCCATTATCATCATATTTTGTAGTTAATTAACTAGAGATAACCAGAGATAGATGTGTCTTTTCAACTCAAAATTCTCTTTACTGATTTAACTAGCAAATTAGTGTCATAAATATCTAATGACACCTTGTATATTAGTAAGTAACCAAGGAATAAATGGTAATATCCAGAAAAAAATGAGTTGAAAACAAGACACAAAAGAAAAGTGGTTGAATTTAGTAAGTTAAATAACCATTCTTCTCAATAACACTGTATTCTTGTCTATTGTTGGAATACTTAAGAAAAATATTTGAAGTCATAAAGTTGAAAATCATAATTCACTATACTGATTTCCTGTTTCTTATTATAATAATTATCTAATATGATAGATTCTTGGTGACACTTATTTAATTAGACAACTAGAGATAATTAGAACATTGATTTGAAGTCTGGAAATTGGAAAGCACAGTCTTGTATACTATATTCGTATTTCTTGTTGGGATGTTGCCTTAGAACTACAGATAAGTAGTGAAACCTTATAAAAGCTAGATAACTAGGGAAAACTGGAAATAACTAAAATGACCAGTGTAAGCCAGGAAGTGAAAAAGCATCCTTCTTAACTTGGACATCATAGTTTTTTTAAGTGTACTGTGTTAATATGTTAGATAAGTCACAGAACCTAGGGAAAAAGTCAACTACAAACAACTAGTGTTATTAGTTAAATCTAGGAAGATGAAAACCATATTCTTAATTCTACCTTCTAATTTCTTGTTGAAATAAGGAGTTAATATTACTGATAACTGAGAATATCCAGGGTACTAGTTAACTAGAAATAAGTAGAGATAAATAGAAAAACACATAGGAACCCAGAATCTGAAAAAAACACTTTTTCTTAAGCTTAAATTCTTATTATAGTGGAATAATGAGTGAGTAGTGTGGTCATGAAGTAGCATGTAGGTGATTAGTTAAATAAAGGTGACTAGAAAAGAATGAATATTTGACACCAGGAAGTTAATGAAGGCTTTATTCTCAATTCTAACTTTTATGTGTTATAAAAATAACGAGGGGCTGGGATAATGGCTCAATGGTGGAGCACTTGCCTGGCACATGTGAGGCACTGGGTAGGATCCTCAGCATCACATAAAAATAAATAGAATAATAGTTTTGTGTCCATCTATAACTAAAAAATTTAAAAAATAATGAGTTAATATTATTTAGAAGTAATGGTACCTATTTATTTAATTACAGGGAATGAGGTATACATAGAACAACAATTTGAATCCAGGAAGTTTAAAAAATCATCTTGTTGACACATAAATGTAACTATTGTTGCAATCATCTGTAATTGTCATAGATGAATATTGGTACCCAGGTAACTAGTTTATAGGGGATAGTTAGAATAACCAAGAAATCTGTTTGAGTACAGAAGTTGAAAAATTGTAGTATTATTCCTTACCACCCTAATCTTATGTTGGAATGAAGATTTAGATATATGAATAATTAGTAGTGACATGTATACTAGTTAACTGCAAATAACTAGTTGAAGCAAGAGTGTGAAATCAATCTTCTGAATACAAAATTCTAATTTCTGATTGAAATAATGTATCAGTAGTATAGATAATTAGGAGTAACCAGTTTACTAGATATGTACAGGAACTTCAAATTTAGGAGGCTGGGAAACACACTCTTTCCAATTGTTAATTCTTTGTTTTGGGAATGTAGAGTTAGTAAAGTAGATAACTAGATAAACACGGATAGAGTTAAAGTGAAATAACCATATAAAAGCAGGACAAATAGTTGAAGCCTGAAGGCTACAAAAATTCTTCTCAAATGTTAGTCTGAACATTTTTTGGAATAGGATGTTGTTTGTACTGTAACTAGTGGCACCTACATGTTAGTAACATAGAGATGGCTAGAGATATGTAGAATAAGTAATTGGGAAGTTTGAAGCTGAAATAAAGTTTGTCCTGGATTCTATATTCTTTTTATGTTTCAGTTGTATTAAGAAGTTAGCACTATAAATAAATAGTGGTACTTAGGTAAATATTTAACTAAAGCGTATTAGAACATCTAGTAGAAACCATGAACTAAAAGCATATCTACTGGGCTGGGGATGTGGCTCAAGCGGTAGCCCGCTCGCCTGGCATGCATGCGGCCCAGGTTCGATCCTCAGCACCACATACCAACAAAGATGTTGTGTCTGCCGAAAACTAAAAAATAAATATTAAAAATTCTCTCTCTCTCTCTCTCTCTCTCTCTCTCTCTCTCTCTCTCTCTCTCTCTCCCTCCTCTCTCACTCTCTCTTAAAAAAAAAAAAGCATATCTACTATAGTTTGGATATGGTTTACCCCCAGAGATTTATGTGCTGGAATTTTGGCCCCCAATGTAATAGGATTGAGGTGGTGAGGATTTTGAAAGATGTTGATTAGATCTTTAAGAAAGCTGCATACTTTGCCGAGAGCTGCCCCATAGGAGCTGAGCACACGTACCCTTAGCCTTGATGGATGGAGATGTGGAACTGGCTTCTGACTTCCACTCTGTGGGAAAGCAGGTGGACATCACTTTTGCTTGGCAGGGCAGTGAAGCTCTGGGAGTGGGCGTTACCCAGTTGGAGTGGGCTGCCTCCTCATTCTTTTGTAATACTACCCTTTTGTCTTTTTTGGATGGAATATTCTATAGAACAGCTCTCCTCAATTAAAACTAGGGTTCCCGGCGGTGGGCGTGCTCTTGCTCTCTCGCCTACCTCCCTTGTTTTTTCTCTAGCCTCCCTTGTGGGAGCCTACTGCTGAGGCAGAGGAGCCTCATCCCGAAAAAGGTATTTTCTGTGTCTGTGTGATTTGTTCGTGCCAGCCCAAGAGACCCTGGTTCCGTAGCCCGCACAGAACGTGGGCTACAATACTTTTCTTGTGGCAGTGAGTTAGGTTTCTTGGAAATGATTCTCACTCATTGGACTGGTGGAGGTGATCTCTTTCCATGTGATCTCTCTCTCTCTCTCTCTCTCTCTCTCTCTCTCTCTCTCACACACACACACACACACACACACACACACACATTCATATGCTCCCAACATGTGATGCCATCCACCATGTTATAATGCAGCATGAAGTGATTACCAAAATCCAATACCAGTGCTATACTCTGTGAGCTAAATGAACCTCTTTTCTTTAAGAAGAATCCAGTCTTACGTATTTTGTTATAGAAACACAAAATGCCTCACACATGCTAGGCAAGCACTCTACCCCTGAGCTACAACCCCAGCCCTTAAAATTATTTTTATTTGATCTTTTTTAGTTATACATGACAGTAGAATTTATTTTAATATATTTACACAAGCATGGAATATATCAGCTTCTTATTTCTTCTTAAATTAAGGTAGTAGAAAGGTAGATAACTAGCAGCATATGCATAAACACTTTAGATATAACTAAAAATAAATGGAAAATTAATGCCTCCGAAACAAAAAGGTACTTTTCTATTTTTGTGTGTGTGTGTGTTACTGAGGATGGAACACACTTTTCTAAAAATTTTAATATGTGTGACATGACAACAAATAACAAGTAGTAAATACGAATTTGGTTAACAATGTATAACTAAAATGATTAGAAGAATAAGTTAAAGCTGGCAACTTTCAGGAATCCATCATGACCTGATCACAGCTATCTTGAGCTGTTACTAGGCTGGCGGCAAACTTGTGATGCTCCTGTTAACATTACAGGCATCCACCGCCATACCTGGTTTGAGATTGTGCAAAAGATCTAACTATATGCTGTCTGGAAGAAAATCAGTGTAGCTTTAAAGACTAATAGGATGAAAGTGGAGATAAAAAATGATGTTCCATGAAAATAGTGACCCAAAGGGAACACAGGTGACTATACTTACATCAGATGAAATAGAAAATGTTTCAACTATGCAAGGAGGAAAATACTATTACTAGATAATGGCAAAGTTTATCAAGTGTATATAACAACTATAGATATATCTGCACCCATTATTGGAGCACCTAAATATGTAAAATATGTAAAGGAAATACTAACAAAACAGAAAAGAGAATAGACAACAATGCAATACTTTATGACTTTATGACCTCACTTTCAACAATGGACGGATCATTCCAACAGAAAATCCACATAAGAAATCATGGGACTTGAACTACAATTTAAATCAAATGGACACACACACACACACACACACACACACACACACACACTTTATCCATGAGTACAGAAAACACATTTGTTTCCAGAACACAAAGAACATTCACCAGAATGGATCAGATGTCAGACCACAGAATAAGAGTTGATAGAGTCATCCTTTTTCCTTGAACAGGGAACAGGTAGAGGAGCATTTCTGCTCCCCAATATTCATTGTATGAGGGACCACTCCAACTCCCAGACAGAAGTCTAGTGTGCAACTGACTTCCTACTTGGTTCCTTTTTGCTACTGGGTCCAGCACCTGCCACCCTACAGGGTGGGGGAAGGGGACTTTCAGTCCAATGGGCACTGCCTCAGCCTGCACTCCAGCTGACTACCATTTTCTCCTCTGTCATCACACATGGCAGACTTCACTAAGGATAGGATGGAACTGCATTGGGAAACTGGAGACCTCACTAGACTGGCTCCTCTGAGGTCTCTCCTGTCCCATCAGACCTCTCCTCCTCTTCCTTCACTTTCCTTGATCTTCCGTTCACATCCCAGAAATCCCTTGATCTGTGCCTCTTCAACACCCTCACCTCCCTACCCTGATGTCCATCCCTGCAGACTTTTCCCTTCTTACTTCAGCCACTTACTGCCCTATGGTCACCATAGTTTTCTGCCCCTATCCTCATTAGGGGTATCAAGGGACTCAGGGACTCCCAAGAGACACAGAAAAGCTAGTGGGAAAAAATGGATTTTTCATCTACTCTGCTGAGTTTTGGAGTCATTCTGAGAGCTACTTGATGTATCCTTGGTCCCTCACCCAAACTACAATCCACAACCTCCATAAGGTCGCATATCACAGCAAAGAAAATCCTAGTCTCCTCCAAAAATACTTGCAGGAAAATTAGGTCCTCACACTGAACAAGTAAACTCAATTTTCCCATCTGCCAGAAACACATTCCAAACAGAAATATAAAGTCTACTAAATGCAATGGCCAACTCTCTTTATATCAACCAGTGAGTTTTGTATTTTTGTGCTTCTGCCTAACTCGTTGCTAAAATTGGAGAATGAAAGGTATAAGATCTCTGCTGTGAATGTCTGTTTTTATATTCACCCATATACCCAGGTATATGTTTTACATACACAGAGATGTGTGAATATATATATGTGTAATTTTGTAATTTTCCTATCTCAGAATGGTATTTTCATATCAATATATGATATCCCTTAAAAAACTCTGCTAATTAGTAGAAAAATGTATGTGTGTGTGTGTATGTATGTGTGTATATATATATTATATATCTCCTTATACATCCAGAATTTTCTTTTTTTTGGTACTGGGAATGGAGCCCAGGGCTGTTTCCAGCCCTTTATATATTTTAAGTTTTCTTTTCTATTGGGGGGTACTCCCCAGTACTCAAGGGCACTTGACCACTGAACCACATCCTCAGTCATATTTGGTAACTTATTTAGAGACAGGGTCTCACTGAGTTGTTTAGCAGCCTTGCAGTTGCTGAGGCTGGCTTTGAACTTGTGATCTTCCTGCCTCAGCCCTGGTATTAGAGGCATGAACCATTGCGCCCAGCTTCATTTTTAGGTTTTGAGATGGTCCCACCAAGTTTGAGGCAGGCCTCAAACTTGCCATTCTCCTGCCTCAGTCTCCTGAGTCACTGGGATTACAGGTGTGCACCACCATGCCCAGATAAACTCACACATTCTTAACTACAACCAGACACAACCTCTCGTGGCAATATGCAACAAGAACATGCGTTTCAGTCTGGAACCTTAGCCTCAGAAGATTTAAAGGAAAAAAACCCATACATATGCAGATGTTCTTTCTTTCATTCCAGTGGTACCAGGAAACAACTCTATGCATATGAACTACATAAATGCACATATTTTTGACTATGAAGAAAATGATGAAACGACACAGTATTTCTGAAATATGGTTAAGTGGAGAAACTGGAGCATACTGTTGGCTCTGGAAAGTAATTGTTGAAGAGTCAAAGAGCTGAATGAGAGAAGGGGATGGAAACTTGGGGAGCTGTCTCACCAGAAAGTTCTCCATGAAATCTCTATTGCCTGACATTAGTGGCAGCTGAGATTTCACTTTCTCAAAAAGCCAAAGTTGCAATCACGGTTGGTCTGTCACCCCATCAATGGTGGGCATGGGTCTCCCTTTCTGGAAGCTTCACGTTTATATGTTTATGTTTATATATATATATATATATATATATATATATATATATATATATATATAGAGAGAGAGAGAGAGAGAGAGAGAGAGAGAGAGAGAGAGAGAGAGAGAGCGCACTAGTGCATTAGCAGGAATGGATACAAGGGTGCCTTCACCACTTAGTCTCATCCCCAGTCTGTTTTCTTTTTATTACCCCCTTGAGACAGGCTCTCAATAAGTTGCTTAGGGCCATGATAAGTTCCCGAGGCTGGATTTGAACTTGAGATCCTCCTGCCTAAGCCTCCTGAGCCACTGGATTACAGGCATGCACCACCATGTCCAGCACAAGATGCTTCTTTTGCCTTTCCTGGGAGCAACGTGGGATTCTGGAATGGGATATGAGGAGAGGCCAGGTTCACCAGGATTTCAGGCAGTCTATGGAGTCTGTCTGTAGAGGGCAGCTACTGAAGTATTCCAGGCCTCCAAAGGGGTCATTATCACTTCTGAGTGACTCTACTGAACTCCTCTTTTCAGTAACTGAGTCCTTTGAGGGTTATAGGGTTCCAGGGAGGGGCACTCAACTTCTACTCACTGTCCCCTCTGTCCCAACTGTGACCTGCAGTGGCATCGGCAGGGGCTTGACTGCCACCTAGAGCACCAGAGGCAGGTACACACAGGAATGTAGGATGTACAGGAATTTAGGATCATCTGTGCTGGTTGATTTTATAAGCTGTTTCCAATTGTGTCAATAACTGCTTAGGAGATTTCAAGAGGAGTGATTAAAAGTTTTCGTTTGGAATCTGTTTGATGGGACCTGAACTAGGTACTTAAACATTAATTTTCATTCTGAGTACTCTTGAGGCAATACACATTTGCACACTGTGACACTCTACTGAGGGGGCTGGCTTTGTGGGTCCTGTCAAACACCAGCTTGACATGCTTGATTCTCTAATGATGTATTTGCTACAGTTCATATGGGATGCAGTTTGACATTAGGCCACTGTATATATGGGAAATTCTGGAATTTCACGTTGGCAAGACCCTCCCATAAATCCACAAGTGTTTCTTGTTTTCTGTCTGGAAGCAGCTTCACAGCTGGGCCTGGTGGCTGGTGGCAACGTGAGGGAAACTTACAGGTATGTTCTTATGACTGAAGGAAACTAGGGACAAATGGAGTGGGGTGACTATTCCAGGATGTTCTCTCGCTAAAGACCCTACATGTGTTTGTGTGCCCACACTCGTGTGTATGCAAAAGGAAGAAGAAATAGTCAAAGCTGCAGATCCCAACTCCCAGCTTGGAAGAAGAACCTGAGGGCTCAACTGTGCACCAGGCCCCACCAGGTGCTGGGAAATAGGCCATTTGCCTCCTGTCCTCCTGCCTACTGCTGAGTGTGGGGAAGTCCTCTTCAGTACCTCAGGGGTCTGGGAAAGGGAAACCTCAGAACTTGAGAACAGTGTCCCTTTGTTTGTGAAATACTACTAAACGTAGTTCCCAATGGGGGGAAAAATCTCATAAATGATGCAATGTCCACATTGGAATATTCCACAATGAATCATTCATATATATATGAACATATATTTAAATATAATCAAATATGTTAAATACATTTACATTTATATTTAAATGTACATAGTTATGTATGTAATGCACATGTTATGTATGTAAATGCACATATAGTTAAGATTCACTTTTTAAATATTAATTTCTTGGTGTAGATGGACACAACACAATGCATTTTTATTTTTTTATGTGGTGCTGAGGATCAAACCCATGCTAGGCAAGCGCTCTACTGCTGAGCCACAATCCCAGCCCCTAAAATGCACTTTTGAAATAATAATATTAGAAGTGGGGGTAGAGTAGAACTACTTGATGAGGGTTCAGGAGGAGTGAAAGGAAAGGGAAGGTTCTATGGAAGGAAATTGATCAATTATGTGCATATACAATTATGCATAAGGAGTCCCCCTATTATGTCTACTTATTAGTAAATAGTTAGGAAAAAATAGTTAAAAAATAATGTCCTTCCAGGGGAGTCTTTTGTATGCTACTTGGCATAATAAAGGCTTTCCAGCTATCACCCTGCTTTCCTAAGAGTTTATTCAACACTTTGGCTTTGATGGTATTGTTGTTTCTTTGGAGCAGTAGGATATCTAGGCAATAGCTGCTATAGGCCACGTGCACCACAAAAATGGAGGGCAGTGAACAGTTTGGAGCTAACAACATGAATGTTCAGTTGCCACCTTCCCATAAATCCTGAGAGTTGCCCTTTAGGGAATTTCTCAGGCCAGGATTCACAGTGAACTTGTCAGCATGGCTGGAACTTGGCCCTCCATGAAGACACACTGTTCTCTTGCTAGAGACTTGGCCTGCCCCTCCTTGCACATGTAGAGGTCCCAAAGGGGCAGAGTGGGGATGACAATGGCCTGATGGGAGAGGGAACATAGATGAATGTATGGGTCAGTGTGGACCCCCATGAAACTTGGGAAAAGGTGAAGTGCAGGGCCTACTGATGGTGACCCAGGCATGTCACCGCAGGAAACCAGAACTCATTATTATGTTAAAATGTCCCTCCTGGAAAAAATTATACCACATTTTGCATATAAAACAAATATATTGATAATTCACTTCTTTATTCTAATATAAGTGCTGAGGAAATAAGTGCATTGTGGGCATCAACAGTAGCCCATATGTCAGTGACAACAGATAAACACATCAACAATCTGGTTCCGGAAGAAAGATGGCGGTCTAGGGCCCCTCCATCATGGCATCATCATCGTCCTGGGTAGGATGAGGTGCATTTCTCAGGGAGGTTTCCCTCAGAGTTTTCCTATGCTTGGCTCTCCTATACTTAAACCAAGCCTATGATCAGAAGGAAAAAGGGACTGGTTTAGTATATTGAAGTTAATGTCATAATGGTAAAAAACACATCATGCAGCCCTATAGGTCACTTGGATTTTTAAATTGCACAGCAGAAGCTTTTTTTGTTTCTGGTGCTTTGGAATTTTGCAGTACTGGTAATTGAACTCCAGGCCTCACACCTCCTAGGCAAGGAAGGATATCACTGAGTGATATCCTGTCACCAGAAGCTATTTTTTAAAAAATATATTTTAGTTGCAGATGGACACAATACCTTTATTTTATTTATTTTTATGTAGTGCGGAGAATTGAACCCAGTGCCTCACACATGCTAGGCAAGAACTCTACCACTGAGCTACAACCCTAGCCCACCAGAAGCTATTTTCTTTTTTTTTTTTTTAAGAGAGAGTGAGAGAGAGAGGGGGACAGAGAGAGAGAGAGAATTTCAACATTTATTTATTTTTTTCTTAGTTCTTGGCGGACACAACATCTTCGTTTGCACGTGGTGCTGAGGATCGAACCCGGGCCGCACGCATGCCAGGCAAGCCGCTACCGCTTGACCCATATCCCCAGCCCCGGAAGCTATTTTCTTATTACTCAAATACCTCAGGGGGCCTGGCTATAGCTCAGGAGGGGAGCACTTGCCTAGAGTGCAGGAGGACCTGGGTTCCACCCTTGGCACCACAAACAAAACCACCTTAGGAGACTAAACATCCTACCCACTCCTTCAGCTTATCCTTAGTGAGCACCAGCTCTGTGCCCTGCTCTGGAAGAGGCTGAGTTCTTTATTTTTCTCCTTCCAATTCTAATGTTCTCTACTGGTTTCTTGCAAGTTTGGATGCAGGTCTAACTTGTGAGTGGCTCCTGGTCCCTCATGCTAACTCTGCACCTGCTAACCACTGATAAAGCACAGTCTGTATCCTGACAGCTGTCCATGGGCCATGCAGCTGCCTCCTGTTTCCTCACTAGGGATAGTTTCACTCTGTTTGTGGGGATGTTGGAATACCCCTCCCTGTTGAAAAACCCATCCTCAGTGTGAAGTCAATATTCAGTAGGAAGGGGTGTGTGAGACCTTTGACAGAGGGTTCCCTTCAGGGTGGCCCCTGGATCATTTACCTCTGAAACCTTTTGAGAACTGAAGGAGTATCTGCAAGGGAGGACCAGACACTGCTTTGACAAGGTTAAGGGACTTGAGAGCAACACAAGCCAATGTCAGTCTTGCCCCAGCAACCTGCCACAGCCTCCAAACCTCTCTGGAGACAGGACAAAATCAGCTCACAGTTTTAGCTACACTTTCCAGATCCTGGACAGTGGTGCTATTGCCCAGCATGAAGGGGCACCCTAGGCTCCACTGTTCAACCAAGACATGCAAGAGCTGTCCCTGATTCCTAAGGCAAAAAGCTGCAACCATAATTGCAAATATTAAAATGCAAAAGGAAAACATTCTGTCAGGTGTCATTTCCTCTCAGTCTCCTACTTGATGAGTTTCCATTGTATTTAGTTCTTTGGTAATTTCTTCACTGCAAATGTAAATGACACAAATCGCCTCCCTGCCCTCACACCTCCTTCAGCTACATGAATATATAATTTAAAGAAGGCATGTGTAAGAAAGCTCAGGCTGAGGGGGATCCAAAAGGTCCCATCCCTCAAGTCTACATAAACATAAAGGTTACAATGGGGTAATTGTGTGAGCTGATATTAAGTGTGTATTCCCAAGACTGGTTTCCTAAAACACTTCTATTATATATGCAAAAGATATGGAGAAATTGTATGTTATGTTTCTCGGGAAATTCTCTCTGCAGATTTTGGACGTAGATGAGAACATCTGGGTTTTTTCCCCTCATTTGTCTCCTGTGGCTCAAGTTCCCTTTAGAATTACATAGAGGTGAGATATGTGACCCAGGGAGGGCAAAAGCAACTCACCATACCTTCAGATTTTCTCTTCTTCTGACTTTGCCTTATCACCCTACAAAACACTCCCAACCGCTTCCCAACTTCTCCCACCTGAACCAGGCTTGACTGTGGAGCCTGGCATGTGGCATTAGTACACCAGTGCTCAGTGGCTTGCTTTGTGGAGCTACTGTTCTGGGCACCTACCATCATGTCCACAGCCTGTTTCCATCACTGCACTCACACATGCACGCTGCAACAAAGGTAATAATAATATTAAGGTCATCCTGATATTTCTTTCCTTTGTTGTTGTTGTTTTGAATTCATCATTTTGGATTTTGGTCTTGGGCAGTCACTGTTTATTCTCATGACCTGACTATATTTTAGTCATCACTGACTAAAGGAATGAAAAATCTGTAATTAATACAGGTAGTTATCACCCTGAAAAGAAGGCCATACCCCAAACACATGCCTATTTCACAAAACCTAACTCTTTAAAATAGAACAACCAAAATAGAAAAATAAACCTTTCCATGTCAGAAAATATTCAAGATAAGATTTATATATTCATTTAATGTAGAATCTTCAAGGGGTATTTTGATCCCAGATAAATTTTTCTAACCCTTTCATCCATCTTAGCTTAAGTGAAATTAATTCAATATTATTCTTTTTGCTGGTTTCACTCTGTAGATAAATTTCCAAAGCTTTTGAAAACATCTGTTATATTCCATCCATGTATACTCCAACTATACTGTTAATATGTTTTGGCAATGTTTTTAGGTGGACACATCACAGTATCCTGGAAAATTATAATTAAAGGCTGTCACTCGCTATTACCTTACTCTAAATTGACAAAGATTTGATTTACATTAATACTGCAGGGAAAATATTGACCCTGATCTCTACAAGGCAGCCCCCCAACCTGCAGTCCAAAGGCAGGTGAAAACCCCAGTTACTTTTTGTTCAAGAGGTAAAGGCCAGGGCCCTGGATAGGAGAGAGTACCAGGTACTTGTGCTTTTCAGGTATGTCGTCATATCAGTCTCAGTTTAACTAATCATATATTAGTTACTTACAGAATATGTTCTATGGGTGAATTATTCCCCCTCATCCAAATATGTAGAAATCCACTCATTTAGGTAAGTGCTTATGCTTGGTTTAAATAACTTAGTACAAACCTGGTATAGTGGTGCACGTCTATAATCCCAGAGACTTGGGAAACTCAGGCACAATTGCGAGTTCAAGGCCAGCTTCAGCAACTTTTTTTTCTTTTTTATAGTACTGGGGATTGAATCCAGGGGCATTTAACCACTAAGCCACATTCCCAGCACTTTTATATATTTTATTTAGAGATAGGGTCTTGCTGAGTTGCTTAGGGCTTTGCTAAATTGCCGAGGCTGGCTTTGAACTCACTATCCTCCTGCCTCAGCCTCCCAAATCACTGGGATTATAGGCATGTGCTATCTAGTTTTGGCAACTTAATGAGACCTTACCTGAAAATTAAAAAAAATAGAAAGGGCTTTTTTTTTTCTTTTTATAGTACTGGGGATTGAATCCAGGGACATTTAACCACTAAGCCACATCCCCAGCATTTTTAAAATATTTTATTTAGAGATAGGGTCTTGCTGAGTTGCTTAGGGCTTCGCTAAATTGCTGAGGCTGGCTTTGAACTCACTATCCTCCTGCCTCAGCCTCCCAAATCACTGGGATTACAGGCATGTGCCATCTAGTTTTGGCAACTTAATGAGACCTTGTCTGAAAATTAAAAAAAAAAAAAATAGAAAGGGCTCAGGCTGTAGCTCAGTGGTAAAGCTCCCCTGGGTTCAATCTTTAGTACTAAAACAAAACAAATTAGTACAATTCAAACATCTTAAAAACTTTCTCCTCCCTGCATCAATGTGAATACTTCCAAGGCAATCTGAGCGCAAATGTGAATCAGCACAGAAGTGCAGTTTAAAAGATATCCATGGTAGAAGGAATTGAACTTTATTTATCGAATATATCTCTGTATTATATATTTTTATAATTATTCAGATGCATATGTATATATTTAACATTGTACATAGAATTGTTTTGTTTTTTTTTTCCTTTAGGAAATTACTTTCTCTTTGGCAATGGGAAAGAACAACAAATTGGAGTTTACTCACTTCATTTTCCACCAAAATTCAAAACTTGTTTGCAAATGTAAAAAGGACAATAAAACAATAAAAAACACTAACTTGAAATTTTCTAGCACAAAGCTGTGTATGCCCTAAAGTAGGTTTTCAAATGACTGTTCAGACAAATTGCTGTTTTCAGACTTACTGACCTGCACTTTGGTTTCAGCCACATAAACACGTCTTGCCAGCTCCCTTCTATGGAGAGAAAACCACAGATGTTTAGCATTGGGTGTTGTGGATGAAATAAAATATAATATACATTCTGTGCTTGTTTGAAATTTACAATCTCACCTCACAATTACCCAAGCATACTTTTCTGTAATTCTCTGGAAAAGTCTCACTTTAGAAATGGTTTGACCTTAACGGGGCACAGTGGCACATGCCTGTAATCCCAGCAGCAGGGGAGGCTGAGACCAGAAGGGAGGATCACAAATTCAAAGCAACTCAGTGAGACTTTGTGTCTAAATAAAATATGAAATAGGGCTGTGGTTATGGATTAGTGGTTGAGCGCCCCTGAGTTCAATCCCCAGTAACCCCCACCAAAAAAGAAATGGTTTTACTTCATCAAAAAATTAAAGGTGGGCTGGGGATGTAGCTCAATAGATAGAGTGTTTGCCTCGCATGCACAAGGCCCTGGGTTCAGACCCCAGCACCACCAAAAAATAAATAAACAAATAAAGGTGACTACTGTTCAGTAGTCCAAACAGATAAATTTCCCATGTTAAAAAATAAAAATTAATGCAAAAATCTATGAGGAACAAGTTATATAAATTTTAAGTACAGGAAGGCTATAGCACTGAAGTTGCATGATAGTAAGTCATTCTCCTAATCCTGATTCAAATAAAATATCATTTACAAAAGCAGACCTCTAGCACAGACAATAAAAGAAAAATCAAGTGGACTATATCAAAAGTAAAGACAAATCAAAATACATAATCAAGAGAGTGAAAAGGCAACCACACAATGGAAGAAAATATTTGAAAATTATATATTTGGTAAGGAATTTTTCAAAACAGTTCTGATAGTTCCATATACTAGAATATTACTCAGCCTCAGATATGAGGCTAACACATGCTACAACATGGATAAATCTTAAGGACATTACACAAAAAAATATAAGGCAATCACCAAGAGACAAATACCATAGAATCTCACTTATACGAAGCACTCAGAGTGATCGAATTCATAGGATAAAAAAGTAGAATACTGGTACTGGGCCCCGATCAGGACGAGAGGGTAGGGAAAGGAAGTTGTTTAATGGATTTAGAGTTTCATTTCAGCCAGATTAAGATGTTTTGAGGGTTCTGTCCCACCACAACATGTAAATACTTAACACTGCTTAGATCCACACGTCAAAAGTGGTTTAGATAATAAATTTCATGTTTTGTGTATTTTATTACAACTTTGAAACAAAACAACAACCAGCTACCAACTGATTTCCAGACTTAATTCATGTTAGTACCACATGAAAATGTTGACCCGATTCCCACAAGGCAAACCCCACAGAGCAGAAAGGCAGGTGAAGACCTGTGCTTAAGAGGGGCAAGGCAGGATGGGGGCGAGGTCAGAGGAAAGTTATCCCCAAAAGAACCTGGAGAATGACCCCCTCCCAAAGCCAGTCACTTACCTGCTGACCACATCAGGATATTGAGTAACTTGGAAAACACTCTCCAGTTCCTGCAGCTGCCATTGTGAGAACTTGTACTGGATTCGAGGACGCCTGCGCCGAGGCAGTGGAACCACTGAAGCCAATTCTTCCCTCTCCGCAGACTGCGCCTGTTGCCGGGGCTCCAGGCTAGTGCCATGGCGGATGAGGCCTACATCACCTTCTTGGATCATGCCACCCTCGTGCTTCTTGTTGTCGAAGAAGCCTACATCTTCACCAAAGTGGCCACTTCCGGCTGCTCCTGCCCTTGCGGCTTCCACTACTACACCTTGCTGATCTTCAACATTCATATCTACCTCACACATCCCTAGGCCATAGTATGTAGGGCCACAATACTGATCTTTGCGATCCATGGCCGTCGGCGCTAAAAAAGCTTCTACAACCGCAGTGCACTCTGGGAACACAGCCGGGGCCACAGCTTGGTGTTCCTCCTCGATCTGCAGCATTGTACTGGTTTCTAGGGTTCTGGGGTAACTTAGGTCCCTTGGATGATGCTCAGGCTCCCTTCCAAAGGATTGCTATTATCTCCCTGCTTATAACCTGTGCCTGTGAGTGGAACTTGCTTAGGCATTGCAAGTGATGAAATGTGGCCAAAAATAAGGGTCTTATGGAGAAAAAAGGTGCCAATAGGGGACGTGACAGAATGGGGTGACAAACATTCTACTTAATTGAATATTCCACCTCCTTCCCATCTAGGACCCTACAGAAGGGATAATGCTGGGTTGCAAGTTGATTTAGGGGTGGAGAAAAAGGGAGGAAGTGAGTTCCCACACTGACCACAGGACCCCTTAAGTGAGCATTTGGAGAACATCTCATCCCATCCTACATAATTCCCAACCTGTACATGGCTCAGGCTAGGAATTAATCTGACCTGATCCTCTAAGGAACAGCTTAACTCTCAGTTCCATCAAGAACACTGAAAGACAAACCCTTAAGGGAAGCAGCTGCACATTGGTGTTGCAATGCTAGAACTTGCTGGGTGTTGAGGCACACTCTACAAGAAGCCCCATTAGTCCCTTGAGAATGCCCAAATACTCCACAATTTTGATACTCAATTCACATTAAGTGTGAAACCCTGCTCAAATCTGATCACATCCTAGAATGCCTATACTGAGGTCCTTCCTGTTTCCTGTTGTAATAAGGATAAATGAGTTAATATTTTTTAAAAGCATTTAGAATAGTATCTTCACAGGAAGAAAAAAAATCAAAGGAGATGGAGAGAACTACTGCATTTCAGGAAAACTTATCTTGATCACAAGAGACATTAGTTTAATAAAATCTCCTTTTTCCTCTCTAAGATGCCTCTGTCTTCACAGTCTGTTGGCTTGACCCTTGAGACATAATATTTCTTAAAGCTTTCCCAAGCACACGATTATCATTAAGGAAAGCTACCAAATGTCCTAGAAAGAAAGATCAATTCAGCTCTGTCTGAGACACTTGTGATGCTCTGGTGTTTAGTGTTCAGAACTTGGAGATCAGAACTAGATGAAGAGTGTGAAAGATAAGGAGAAGAAACTTCAGGCAGGGATGCAGGGCAGAGAGAGAAAAGCATATGCAGGACTGACAATGAAGACTGTCAGGACAGAACAATGGTAGTTTAGGAGTGTTGGCTTCAGAAGTGCTTTCAATTAATTTCTTCTATTCCATGAAATGAAATTATTTGAAATGGGCTTCTCAGGCAATCTGCAAATTGGGAGCTGTGGTGTGAGTCTGTTCTGTAGACTTGATTTAGATGGCCAGTGCACTTTTTAATAAAATATGTTTCAGTTCATTGCTATTATTTAAGGAACTGAAGGTTTCATAAAAACGTTTTGATATTTGACCAACCTTGAAAAATGAGAAAATCTGGCAGTCTTGCCCCAGAATTCCTAGCCAGCAATACTGAGCTGGAACTGAATATTGGTTATCCCCTTTGCAAGAGGCATATTCTTCCACACTATGCCACACTCTCCACCTTGCTTGCTTCTCTCATTGATGTTACCTGCTTGGCCTTAGCAGCATTTGAATTTGCTACTCTGATAATTATAAGTGTTTAATTCCATCAAATGTCAGGCATATCAAGCAGAGAGAAAGACAAGATGAACCCCATGTTCCCATCACCCAGTTTCCACAATTACAAGATGAACCCCATGTTCCTGTCACCCAGTTTCCACAATTATTCCTAATCAGCCTGGTTTTATGAACACCCAAGAAATTCTTCAACACATTTGCATCTGCCTCTGGATTTCTGGGATGCAAATCTAAACATCATCGATTCATCAATAAATATTTCAGTGTGTATTTCTAAAAGAGCTGAATGTGTGCCTCCCAATCAGACCTCTTTTTTTAAGAGAGAGAGAATTATAAATATTTATTTTTTTTTAGTTTTCGGCAGACACAACATCTTTCTTTGTATTTGGTGCTGAGGATCGAACCCTGGCCGCACGCATGCCAGTGGAGCGTGCTACCGCTTGAGCCACATTCCCAGCCCTCAGACCTCTTTTTGTTATGCCATACGTGCCACGTCTTCTAGTGTGATAACAGGAGGGCTGTGTGTATGCATGAGTGAGAGAGTGTGTGTGTGTGTGTGTGTGTGTGTGTGTGTGTGTGTGTTTTACTGAAGCCAGAATTAGACAGGCAGTCAACATAGATAGGTAAATTGAGTTAGATCCTATCAAGGAGGCCAATTTTGAGTCTGGGAAGTTGGAGACTATCCCCTGAGGGATTGAAATGTTAATTCCTTGAGAGCCCTTCCTCCACCCTTATAAAAGAACCTGCCCTGCTCCAACCTGTTGCCAAGGTAACCTTTCTTAGGAATTGCCCCTCTCTACAGGGAGCTATAAAGTTGTTAATTAATGTGTCCCGGGCTGCACCTTCCCCCTTCAGCCCACCTGTTTCTCACCTTTTGGCCATCCCACCAAACATTCCTGGGCCTAGTCACATAGGCAGGAAGGAAAGAGATAGGGGGGAGGGCAGGATAACAAAGGAAGCCTGGGACATATAAAAAGGGCAGAACACCTCCTTTTGGGGATACCAGGATACCAGCTATGACCCCCTTCTCCCTCCCGGGATAAGTCTATGTTACCCCTTTTTAAATAAACTCTGCTTTATATGCTTGCCTCTGGGTGGTTCTCTAATGTTCAAACTTCAACTTGCTTGGATCCTACCCCACAACCAGGTTTCAAAACCCTTTCCCTATCCTGCAGGAAGCATGAAGTAAAAGCAATGAGGTAGAGGGCTGCTGCCTGTCCCCAGGCTGCCTTAGTTTCTGGCTAGCCATTCCTGTAACCATCTCTCTTAGTCCAAGGGGCCAGGAACTCTGGTACCAGAGTGACCTTCTGCTACTGCTACCGGAGCTGCTGTTCCTTGCTAATTTTTTTTTTCTCTCACAAAGTTTGAGACAGTATTTTGTCCTCCTTGTCTTCTAATAAAATCCCCAAGTTCAAGGGAGCCAGGGTGGGGTGGGGGTGGGGATTGCATTTCTCTGGGAGTGAAAAGATAGAGAGCAATTAGAGGATTGGAGTCCTGGCTGGAGGAAGCCAAGTGCTAGGAAACTCACAGCAGGAGAGACAAAAAGACTTCCAGGTCGCTGGGAAAGGTAGCTTCCTGGAGTTCACTGGAGCATGAGTCATCATCCTTGCTCTGGCCATAAAGTTCTTCCCTGTCCTGGTAGACTCCCAGGCTACAGTAGATGGTATCATCAGTGGCTTCAGCTGTGCTGAGGCTCGGTGCCCTCAGTGCTGTGGTCAAGCTGTGTGCCTCCGCAGATTACGCAGAGACAGGAAGTGTACTAAGCATCCCTGTCTGATCATCTTGTGGTGACTTCTTCCAGTGTCAAGCATGCCTTGCTAATGTGGAAAGCCAAGGTAGAAATCTTAGTCAACCAACTATTGGCTTTTATGCATGTATTCACAAAGACCAGGCCATGACATAGGCACAAAGCATGTGAGAAGGCTGTGGACAAGGTGTGAGGGTGCTAGCCTGCACAATAGGGTCTCTCTGTTGCAGTGCAGATAACTGCACTCATCTTGGTCAGGAATCTGAGCTGAGAAAGGGACTTTTTTTTTTTTTTTTGGCTGTGGGAGGAGGATATAAGAATGCCACACAGTGTCCCTTAAGCAAACTTTTATGCTGACCTTTTTTTAAAAAAAATATTTTTTAGTTGTTGAAGGACCTTTATTGTATTTATTGATAATGTGGTGCTGAGAATCAAACCCAGTGCCTCACACATACTATGCAAGCACTCTACCACTCAGTCACAACCCCAGCCCTCTGCTGACTTTTAACTCAGGCAGCCTTCCATATCCAGAGGCAATAATACACCAAAGGTAAGTAATTAAGTGGAAATCACTTGTTAGCTGGCAGCTTGCTTTCAGTGTTTGCGGTGATGGAGCTCTGGGAGTAGAATCTTAGGGCTGGGTTTGCCCAGCAGTTAGTTATAGGGATCTCAGATGTCCTGTGAAAGAAAGTTAAAGAACCTCTTGAGGAGTACAAACCAAGTACTCCAGGTTTGTAACAAGGAATTCAACACCTCATGGTGCAAGTGTAGACCCCTGCCCAGAGTTTAGTGCGTGGAGAATGCTCACACTGCCCACACTCTGGGTGCACATGCGTTCTGTGCTGTGCTTTACCCACGCACTTCTGGTTGCTGGTCCTCTACATTACCTCAGGTGTTCCCTGTGCTGGGCTTCTGCTGTGGACCAGGGTGAGATTCCACCCTTCCCCTGCCTCCTTCTCCTCCCACCTACCCTTTCTTTCTCTAGAAATATTGACCTGATTTCTTGTTGAGAAATAATCCAATTTGATTGCCAAATAACAGAGCACCAGGACAGATGGAGGGCGTGTGGCTCTTCTTTTAAACCATGATTTGTGGATGTTCTGGGAGGTGTATGTGTCCCGAATATTGAAAATGACTTCTAATAATGGGCTCTATGCTCGATATCATACTTTGATATTGATTTCTCCTGTCTTCCCCTTCGTAACCACCTTTATCTTCAGCACCATTTTAGGAAATAAAATAAAACCATTTTGAGGAGCCCTAAAGTATCATGGGGCTTAGGGACCTCACCTCCTCTTCCTCATGCATAAGTGGTCCCTGCCTCATGTTTCTGCAGTCTGGCTAAGAAATCTGCTTACAAAAACTGGTGACTGACCAGTTCACACCCCAAAAGAGGTCAAGGGCTGGCAGTCCCACAGCCTCTCTCTGACTGTCATGCAGGTGCCTCCTCCTGAGTCTGGTTCTTGCTGGATTCTGCCTCCTCCCACTGTTTTAGCTGCTCAGTCCATGATCCATTTGCAGCTTTGGATCAGTTGTGACATGAAAGACCTCCAGGGGTTGTAATAATGGTAGACTGGCTGGGACATGTGTGACAGCTCAGTGTTCCCTCACATCTCAGACCTGCATGGTGCACTCTGGAGTTATCTAACCTTCAGTCACCCTCAGGTGCCTTAGCTGTGTGTTACCTTTGTGTCAACCAGGCATGCTAGAATTCACCAGAATGTTTAAATTGAATCATAATGTACATTTGAAATGTGAATCACCCTTTCGGTGTGTTAATTACCCAATGGATGTCCATCCTAGGCAAAATTTGCTGCAAATCACATTCTGACATAGAGGTAAATGAGCAGGCCCTGTATGCCCTGTATCCAGTCTGGTGATATATCAATCCTGCTTCACTCTGTACTTGCTGCCTGGCTAATCTGGTGAGTGTCCTATTCTAACGTTGCCTGATTTTCTTTGGAGGTGGGGTACTGGGCATTGTATTCAGGGGTGCTCTACCACTGAGCTACAACAACAGGCCCAATTTTTTTGTGGGGGGAATCCTGGGGATTGAACCCAAGGACACTTTACCACTCAGCTTTTTAATTTTTTACTTTGAAACAGGATCTTGCTAAACTGTTGAGGTTGGCCTTGAACTTGGGATCCTGCTGCCTAAGCCACCCAAGCCACAGGTATTGTGCTAAGTATTTGCTGAATATTAACTAATATATCTTTGCCACAACATGATCCTGCATAAGCAATCCAGTGTAAGCAACACCAGGCAGCGGCACCAGAGATCGAACCCAGGGACACTTAAGCACCCAACCACATTCCTAGCACTTATTTTTTTAATTTATATTTTGAGTCAGGGTCTCACTAAGTAGCTTAGGTCCTCACTGAGTTGCCAAGGCTGGCTTTGAACCTACCATCCTCCCGAGCTCCTCAGATTCCAGGCATGCAGCGCCACACCCGGGCCAGCCTGATAATTCTTGAATGTGCCCAGCACTACTCAAAGTTTTACACCTGGACTGTGTCATGGATTCGATACTGAAAATGGGCAGCATTTAGACTTCCTCAAGGGACTCAAAGGGTGTCCCACAGAGTGCGCCTCTTGACCCAGAATGCTTTGCGAACCAGGCCCAAGATGCCGCTGCAGCATTTCTGGGAGCCTGGCTTTGCTTGCAGTTTCCCTGTGGGAACTCTGAGCAAGCCACCCGCTAGTGGGTCAGGTCAAGTGAATTCCTCTCTCGTGCCACCTGGTGAATTCCAGATGGCACGGTGGTCCTGAGGTATTATTCTCCAGATGTCCACACAGGGGGACCTGTGGTTAGAATGAGCTCTCATCCTCTACAAAGTCCCTTTGGAAGGCCATTTGTAGCTCATTCGTGGTTAGTGATGTAAGAGGCCAATCTGGCCCCCATTCCGCACATGCCCCAGGTTGGCACAATTCTCCACACAGTCTTTCTTTGTGGTCCCGCCCCATTACTTCGCGCCTAGCTAGCTCCGCCCATCACAACTGGCGGCAAACATGCAGCCAATAGCAGTCCTCAAAAGAGTAGCGCGTGCACGTTGAACGTGCCGTAAACCCGTGGGCCAATACAAATCTCTAGGACTAGCTCCACCCTGAGTTACCGCTCTTTGCCAGTCAAACCACTCTTGGGGGTGCCACGCGGTGTCTGGGCTTCGCAGCCATGGCACACTGGTGCCAGTATTGCAATCCCAACTACTATGGTCTTGGGATGTATGATATAGAGATAGCAGCTGAAGCAGAGGAAGGGATAGCAGCGGCAGCCGCAGAAGAAGAAGCGGCACCTGCTGCAGGTGGCCACTTCCGTGAAGGAGCTGTAGGCCTCATGGAAGATGTGATTCAAGAGGGTAACCTCAACCTCGAGGGCGCTGTGAACCAGGCAGATGAGGTTGACCACGAGGCCGATGGTGGTAACCAGGGGCCTGAGCAGGAGCAACAGCCCGGGCAGCATGCAAATGTGGCTGCTGCGGGTCCACACCCCCGTCGCAGGCGTTCACGAATCCAATACAAGTTCTCACAGTCACAGGTGCAGGAACTAGAGAATGTTTTCCAAGAAACTCAATACCCTGACATGGCCACCAGGTAGGTGACTGGCTTGGGAGACTCTCAAGTCTCCAGGGGTTCAGATTCTTTTGGGGTTGCTTTTCTCTGTCCTGGCCCACTTCCTGACCAGCCTGCCTTGAGCAGGTCTTCACCTGCCCTTCTGGTCTGTGGGGGTTGCCTAGTGAGAACCAGGCCAACGTTTTATTGCAGTATTGTCATGAATTAAGTCTGGAAATCCGTTGGTGGCTGCTCATTTTGTTTTTTGTTTTCAAATTGGACAAAATACAAAAAACAAATTTAATATCTAAACCACTTTTGAAGTGTGGCCTTCAGCAGCCTTAAGTATTTGCACATTGTTGTGGGACAGAACTCCAGAAACATCCAAATGTGGACAAAATGAAACTCTGTACCGTTAAACACCTCCCTTCCCCAGCGTCCTGTAACTACCATTCTTTTTTATTTATTCTATGAATTTGATTCCTCTGGGCACCTCATATAAGTGAAATCATGTAGCATTTGTCTCTTAGTGATTGCCTTATATCTTTTTGTGTAATGTCCTTAAGGTTTAATCATGTTGTAGCATGTGTTGGAATTTCCTTCCTTTTTAAGGCTGAGTAATATTCCATTATTATATGGATATATTCTTATTTTCCTTTTTTTTTTTTTGGTACCAAGGATTGAACTCAGGGGTACTTAGCTGCTGAGCCATATACCCTCTCCTTTTTATTTATTTTGAGACTGGGTCTCAATAGATTATTTACAGCCTCACTTAGTTGCTAAGGGTATCTTTTAACTCACAATTCTCCTGCCTCAGTTTATTGAGCCACTAACATTACAGGTTTGCACCACTAGGCCAAGCTTATATTCCATTTGTTTAAGTGTTCATGTGGAGAAATAAATGGGGTGCTTTTGCACATGGCTCTTTTGAATAGGGCTGCTGTGAACGTAGGTGGACAAATGTCTCAAGTCCACATTTTCATTTCTTTGGGGTTTATACCAAGAAATAGTTTTTCTAGATCCCAATGAAAATTCTGTGTTTAATGTTTTTATACTTTTATGAGTATATCATAATGATACATAATAGTTTGCTTTTGACATAATCATACATGCATGAAATTTAATTTGCTTCATTTAAATTCCTAGTGCCCTCTTTTTAGCACCCCTGTTCCCTCCCTCTGTTAATGATTTTTTTAAAAAACAATTTTTTTGTAGCTTTTCTTTTTTTATTTTTATGTAGTGCTAAGGATTGTATCCAGTGCCTCACACATGCTAGGCAAGTGCTTTGCCACTGTTACAACCCCAGCCCCTATGTTAATGTTTTTGAGTATTTTTTAATCTTTTATTTTTTTATGAGGTACTGAGGATCAAACCCAGTGCCTCATGCATGCTAGGCGGTGAGCACTCCACCACTGAGCCAAAACCCCAGCCCTTTATGTTAATGTTTTGAGGAACCACCAGACTCCTTTTCCATAGTCACTTCATGATTTGATATTTCCACCAACAGTCCATGAGATTTCCAATTTCTTTGCAGGTCCTCACCAACCGAAGTTATTTTCTGTTTTTTTTTTCTTTTTAATATTATTTTAGTTGTAGATGGACACAATATCTTTATTTTTATTTGTTTTCATGTGGTACTGAGGATTAAGCCTAGTACCTCACACTTTCAAAGCAAGTGCTCTACCACTGAGCCACAACTCCAGCTCTTTCTGGGTTTTGATATTAGGTATCCTAATTAGTGTGAGATAATATCACTGTGGTTTTGATTTGTGTTTTCCTAGAGATTGGTGGTATTGAGCATCTTTTCATGGGCTTCATGATCATTTACATATCTTCTTTGGAGAAATACTTCAGTAAACCCTTTACCCATTTTTAAATCTGGGAGGGTTTTTTTGATTATGGAACTATCACCTATTTCTAAAAGTTACCCTCATCAGATATTATAGTTTGCAAATATTTTCTTCCATTCTGTGGTTGCCTTTTAACTCTCTTGGTTGTGTTGATTCACAGCCAATTTTATTTTTTACATAGTCCACTTTATCTATGTGACTTTTGTTGGCTGTTTTGGTGGCCTGCTTTTATAAGTGAAGTCTTTTTTTATTATCTTTATGTGGTGTTGAGGATCAAACTCAGTGCCTGGCGCATGCCAGGTGAGTGTGCTACCACTTGAGCCATATCCCCAGCCCATAAATGAAGTCTTATTGAAATAAGAATTAGGAGAATAAAGTCCTGTCATGCAGCTGCATTCCTATAGCATTATTGTATAGATAATTTGTATAACATGCTTATTATAGATTTTGTAGTCACTTTTATTCTTTAACACAGTGGGTTAAAATTATGTGCCTTGACCACTGAGCTTTTAGTGTCACCTTAAACTTTGTGATGAGGTAAACCCACTTTGTTTTTCTTTCTTTCTTTTTTAGGTGTAGAGGAACACATACCTTTATTTTATTTTAGGTGATGCTGAGGATCAAACCCAGTGCCTCATACATGCTAGGCAAGCACTCTACCACTGAGCCACAACACTAGCCAAAGATTATAATGCACATATTATATTGTATTTTATCCACAACACTGAATACTGAACATCTATTGTTTTCTCTCTACAGAAGAGAACTTGCAAGATGCATGAATGTGAGTGAAGCCAGAGTGCAGGTCAGTAAATCTGAGAAAAGCAATTTGTGAGGGCAGTCATTCTAAAACCTGCTTCATGATGTACACAGCTCTGACCTAGACATTTTTGTTAATTTTTAAAATATTTTTATTAGTGCATTATAATTATACATATGAGTAGGATTCATTTTGACATAACCAAACATGCAGATATTTTAAGTTGGTGTTATTTTAATTGTCTTTTGAAGTAGACTAATTTTGAAACTTTGGAGTTTGGATGAAAAATAGAATGATAAATGTGAGCTTGTAGTAATTTCCCATTACCACAGGGAATATTATTTCCTAATGGACAAAAAAAAATAAACCAAAAAACTACTTCTGCATTTCTGTGTACAAAATTAAATATATAAACTTTAAAAATATATAATTACATACATAATAAATATGTATAGGTATATATTTTAAAATAAAGTTCGGCTTTAACCCCAGGTATCTGTAAGATAGCATTTCTGTGAAGAGTAAGAATGGGCCTGGTCTGACCTTAGAAGTACTCAAATTTATGGTGAAAGGTCTAGAATTAAGAGAGGGAGAGAAGAGAATTAAGAGACTTGAACTAAATTATTTGAACCAAGTATAAGCACTGAGTTACCTGAATGAATGTATAAATGCTGTGGTGAGAGTAATTCATTGAAAGCACACACTCTGTGTGTAAGAAGCATAGGTTAACCTGAAACTGATGTGGGAAGCTACCTGAAAAGCAAAAGTGCCTAGTCCTCCTACTTGTGTTTGTACATATTGTTAAAGTAACAGAAAGTGGCAGCCCTCAATTTTAATTTTCTTGTATACTGTGACATATCTACCTGAAAACATTGCCAAAATGGTAATATTATGGTTACAATAGGGCTAAGGTTTGCAAAAGTTGGGAAATTTATCCAAAGAATGATCCAACAGGGGCTGAGTTTGTAGCTCAGTGGTAGAGTACTTGGCACGCATACGGAAGGCACTGGGTTCGATCCTCAGCACCACATAAAAATAAAATAAAGGTATCATGTCCATTTACAACAAAAAAATATTTAAAACAGAGTGACCCAACAAAAAGAATACTGAATTAATTTCACTTTATGTTTACGTAGACTTGAGGGATGGGACCTTTTGGATCCCCCTCAGCCTGAGCTTTCTTACACATGCCTTCTTTAAATTATATATTCATGTAGCTGAAGGAGGTGTGAGGGCAGGGAGGCCATTTGTGTCATTTACATTTGCAGTGAAGAAATTACCAAAGAACTAAATACAATGGAAACTCATCAAGTAGGAGACTGAGAGGAAATGACACCTGACAGAATGTTTTCCTTTTGCATTTTAATATTTGCAATTATGGTTGCAGCTTTTTGCCTTAGGAATCAGGGACAGCTCTTGCATATCTTGGTTGAACAGTGGGGCCTAGGGTGCCCCTTCATGCTGGGCAATTGCACCACTGTCCAGGATCTGGAAAGTGTAGCTAAAACTGTGAGCTGATTTTGTCCTGTCTCCAGAGAGGTTTGGAGGCTGTGGCAGGTTGCTGGGGCAAGACTGACATTGGCTTGTGTTGCTCTCAAGTCCCTTAACCTTGTCAAAGCAGTGTCTGGTCCTCCCTTGCAGATACTCCTTCAGTTCTCAAAAGGTTTCAGAGGTAAATGATCCAGGGGCCACCCTGAAGGGAACCCTCTGTCAAAGGTCTCACACACCCCTTCCTACTGAATATTGACTTCACACTGAGGATGGGTTTTTCTTTTTTTTTTTTTTTTTTTTTTAAACAAATATTCTTTTTTTTTTTTTTTAAGAGAGAGTGAGAGAGGAGAGAGAGAGAGAGAGAGAGAGAGAGAGAGAGAGAGAGAGAGAGAGAATTTTTTTTTAATATTTATTTTCTAGTTCTCGGCAGACACAACATCTTTGTTGGTATGTGGTGCTGAGGATCGAACCCGGGCCGCACGCATGCCAGGCGAGCGCGCTACCGCTTGAGCCACATCCCCAGCCCGAGGATGGGTTTTTCAACAGGGAGGGGTATTCCAACATCCCCACAAACAGAGTGAAACTATCCCTAGTGAGGAAACAGGAGGCAGCTGCATGACCCATGGACAGCTGTCAGGATACAGACTGTGCTTTACCAGTGGTTAGCAGGTGCAGAGTTAGCATGAGGGACCAGGAGCCACTCACAAGATAGACCTGCATCCAGACTTGCAAGAAACCAGTAGAGAAGATTAGAAATGGAAGGAGAAAAATAAAGAACTCAGCCTCTTCCAGAGCAGGGCACAGAGTTGGTGCTCACTAAGGATGAGCTGAAGGAGGGGGTAGGGTGTTTAGTCTCCTGAGGTGGTTTCCTTTGTAGTGCTAGGGGTGGAACCCAGGTCCTCTTGCACTCTAGGCAAGTGCCCCCCTCCTGAGCTACAGCCTGGCCTCCTGAGGTATTTGAGTAATAAGAAAATAGCTTCTGGTGGGCTAGGGTTGTAGCTCAGTGGTAGAGTTCTTGCCTAGCATGTGTGAGGCACTGGGTTCAATTCTCCACACTACATAAAAATAAATATAATAAAGATATTGTGTCCATCTACAACAAAAAAATATTTTTTTAAAAAAGAAAGAAAATAGCTTCTTTTTTAAAATATTTATTTTTTAATTGCAGTTGGGCCCAATAGCTTTGCTTTATTTATTTATTTTTATGTTGTGCCGAGGATGGAACCCAGGGCCTCACATGCGCTAGGTGAGTGCTCTACCACTGAGCCACAACCCCAGCTCCGAAAATAGATTCTGGTGACAGAATATCACTCAGTGATATCCTCCCTTGCCTAGGAGGTGTGAGGCCTGGAGTTCAATTACCAGTACTGCAAAATTCCAAAGCAACAGAAACAAAAAAACTTTTGCTGTGCAATTTAAAAATCCAAGTGGCCTATAGGGCTGCATGATGTGTTTTTTACCATTATGACACTAACTTCAAGATATTAAAATAGTACCTGTTTCCCTCTGATACAGGTTTGGTTTAAGAATAAGAGAGCCAAATTCAGGAAACAACTGAGGGAGTCATTGCTGAGAAATGCACCTCCTCCTACCCAGGAACACCTTGAACTCCAGGTGTTGGAGGGGCCCTAGACTGCCTTCCTTCTTCAGGAACCAGATTGTTGATGTGTTTATCGGTTTTCACTGGCATATGGGCTACTGTTGATGCCCACAATGCACTTATTTCCTCAGCACTTAATATTGGCAATAAAAAAGTGAATTATCAATATATTTGTTATATATGGAAAATGTGATGTAAATTTTTCCAAGAGGGACATTTCAACATAATAACAAGAAGCTCTGCTTTTATAGGTGACATGCCTGGGTCACCATCAGTAGGCCCTGCACTTCACCTTTTCCCAAGTTTCATGGGGGTCCACACTGACCCATACATTCAGCTATGTTCCCTCCCCTATCATGCCATTGTCACCCCTACTCTGCCCTTTGGGACTTCTACATGTGCAAGGAGGGGCAGGCCAAGACTTTAGCAAGAGAACAGTGTGTCTTCATGGAGGACCGAGTTCTAGCCATGCTGACGAGTTCACTGTGAATCCTGGCCTGAGAAATTCCCTAAAGGGCAATTCACAGGATTTATGGGAAGGTGGCAATTGAACATTCATGTTGTTAGCTCCAAATTGTTCACTGCCCTCCATTTTTGTGGTGCACATGACCACTAGCAGCTATTGCCTAGATGTCCTGCTGCACCAAAGAAACAGCAATACCATCAAAGCAAAGTGTTGAATAAACTCTTAGGAAAGTAGGGTGATAGCTGGAAAGCCTTCATTATGCCAAGTAGCATACAAAAGACTCCCCTGGAAGGACATTATTTTTTAACTATTTTTTCCTAACTATTTACTAATAAGTAGACATAATAGGGGGACTCTTTATGCATATTTATATATGCACATAACATAATTGATCAGTTTTCTTCCATAGAACCTTCCCTTTCTCTTCACTCCTCCTGAACCCTCATCAAGTAGCTCTATTCTACCCCCACTTCTATTATTATTATTTCAAAAGTGCATTTTAACTATATGTGCATACATAACATGTGCATTACATACATAACTATGTACATTTTAAATATAAATGTAAATATATTTAACATATTTGATTATTTTTAAATATATGTTCATATATATATGAATGATTCATTGTGGAATATTCCAATGTGGACATTGCATCATTTATGAGATTTTTCCCCCCATTGGGAACTACGTTTAGTAGTATTTCACAAACAAAGGACACTGTTCTCAAGTTCTGAGGTTTCCCTTTCCCAGACCCCTGAGGTACTGAAGAGGACTTCCCCACACTCAGCAGTAGGCAGGAGGACAGGAGGCAAATGGCCTATTTCCCAGCACCTGGTGGGGCCTGGTGCACAGTTGAGCCCTCAGATTCTTCTTCCAAGCTGGGAGTTGGGATCTGCAGCTTTGACTATTTCTTCTTCCTTTTGCATACACACGAGTGTGGGCACACAAACACATGTAGGGTCTTTAGCGAGAGAACATCCTGGAATAGTCACCCCACTCCATTTGTCCCTAGTTTCCTTCAGTCATAAGAACATACCTGTAAGTTTCCCTCACGTTGCCACCAGCCACCAGGCCCAGCTGTGAAGCTGCTTCCAGACAGAAAACAAGAAACACTTGTGGATTTATGGGAGGGTCTTGCCAACGTGAAATTCCAGAATTTCCCATATATACAGTGGCCTAATGTCAAACTGCATCCCATATGAACTGTAGCAAATACATCATTAGAGAATCAAGCATGTCAAGCTGGTGTTTGACAGGACCCACAAAGCCAGCCCCCTCAGTAGAGTGTCACAGTGTGCAAATGTGTATTGCCTCAAGAGTACTCAGAATGAAAATTAATGTTTAAGTACCTAGTTCAGGTCCCATCAAACAGATTCCAAACGAAAACTTTTAATCACTCCTCTTGAAATCTCCTAAGCAGTTATTGACACAATTGGAAACAGCTTATAAAATCAACCAGCACAGATGATCCTAAATTCCTGTACATCCTACATTCCTGTGTGTACCTGCTTCTGGTGCTCTAGGTGGCAGTCAAGCCCCTGCCGATGCCACTGCAGGTCACAGTTGGGACAGAGGGGACAGTGAGTAGAAGTTGAGTGCCCCTCCCTGGAACCCTATAACCCTCAAAGGACTCAGTTACTGAAAAGAGGAGTTCAGTAGAGTCACTCAGAAGTGATAATGACCCCTTTGGAGGCCTGGAATACTTCAGTAGCTGCCCTCTACAGACAGACTCCACAGACTGCCTGAAATCCTGGTGAACCTGGCCTCTCCTCATATCCCATCCCAGAATCCCATGTTGCTCCCAGGAAAGGCAAAGAAGCATCTTGTGCTGGACATGGTGGTGCATGCCTGTAATCCAGTGGCTCAGGAGGCTTAGGCAGGAGGATCTCAAGTTCAAATCCAGCCTCGGGAACTTATCATGGCCCTAAGCAACTTATTGAGAGCCTGTCTCAAGGGGGTAAAAAAAAGAAAACAGACTGGGGATGAGACTAAGTGGTGAAGGCACCCTTGTGTCCATTCCTGCTAATGCACTAGTGCACTCACTCTCTCTCTCTCTCTCTCTCTCTCTCTCTCTCTCTCTCTCTATATATATATATATATATATATATATATATATATATATATATATATAAACATAAACATATAAACGTGAAGCTTCCAGAAAGGGAGACCCATGCCCACCATTGATGGGGTGACAGACCAACCGTGATTGCAACTTTGGCTTTTTGAGAAAGTGAAATCTCAGCTGCCACTAATGTCAGGCAATAGAGATTTCATGGAGAACTTTCTGGTGAGACAGCTCCCCAAGTTTCCATCCCCTTCTCTCATTCAGCTCTTTGACTCTTCAACAATTACTTTCCAGAGCCAACAGTATGCTCCAGTTTCTCCACTTAACCATATTTCAGAAATACTGTGTCGTTTCATCATTTTCTTCATAGTCAAAAATATGTGCATTTATGTAGTTCATATGCATAGAGTTGTTTCCTGGTACCACTGGAATGAAAGAAAGAACATCTGCATATGTATGGGTTTTTTTCCTTTAAATCTTCTGAGGCTAAGGTTCCAGACTGAAACGCATATGTTCTTGTTGCATATTGCCACGAGAGGTTGTGTCTGGTTGTAGTTAAGAATGTGTGAGTTTATCTGGGCATGGTGGTGCACACCTGTAATCCCAGTGACTCAGGAGACTGAGGCAGGAGAATGGCAAGTTTGAGGCCTGCCTCAAACTTGGTGGGACCATCTCAAAACCTAAAAATGAAGCTGGGCGCAATGGTTCATGCCTCTAATACCAGGGCTGAGGCAGGAAGATCACAAGTTCAAAGCCAGCCTCAGCAACTGCAAGGCTGCTAAACAACTCAGTGAGACCCTGTCTCTAAATAAGTTACCAAATATGACTGAGGATGTGGTTCAGTGGTCAAGTGCCCTTGAGTACTGGGGAGTACCCCCCAATAGAAAAGAAAACTTAAAATATATAAAGGGCTGGAAACAGCCCTGGGCTCCATTCCCAGTACCAAAAAAAGAAAATTCTGGATGTATAAGGAGATATATAATATATATATATATACACACATACATACACACACACACACACATACATTTTTCTACTAATTAGCAGAGTTTTTTAAGGGATATCACATATTGATATGAAAATACCATTCTGAGATAGGAAAATTACAAAATTACACATATATATATTCACACATCTCTGTGTATGTAAAACATATACCTGGGTATATGGGTGAATATAAAAACAGACATTCACAGCAGAGATCTTATACCTTTCATTCTCCAATTTTAGCAACGAGTTAGGCAGAAGCACAAAAATACAAAACTCACTGGTTGATATAAAGAGAGTTGGCCATTGCATTTAGTAGACTTTATATTTCTGTTTGGAATGTGTTTCTGGCAGATGGGAAAATTGAGTTTACTTGTTCAGTGTGAGGACCTAATTTTCCTGCAAGTATTTTTGGAGGAGACTAGGATTTTCTTTGCTGTGATATGCGACCTTATGGAGGTTGTGGATTGTAGTTTGGGTGAGGGACCAAGGATACATCAAGTAGCTCTCAGAATGACTCCAAAACTCAGCAGAGTAGATGAAAAATCCATTTTTTTCCCACTAGCTTTTCTGTGTCTCTTGGGAGTCCCTGAGTCCCTTGATACCCCTAATGAGGAAAGGGGCAGAAAACTATGGTGACCATAGGGCAGTAAGGGGCTGAAGTAAGAAGGGAAAAGTCTGCAGGGATGGACATCAGGGTAGGGAGGTGAGGGTGTTGAAGAGGCACAGATCAAGGGATTTCAGGGATGTGAAGGGAAGATCAAGGAAATTGAAGGAAGAGGAGGAAAGGTCTGATGGGACAGGAGAGACCTCAGAGGAGCCAGTCTAGTGAGGTCTCCAGTTTCCCAGTGCAGTTTCATCTTATCCTTGGTGAAGTCTGCTACGTATGGAGACAGGAAAGAATAGGTACCCTTTCAGTATCAACAAGTTCCCTATTAGTGTTGTATTGCTGTCTTTTCTCTATGTGTTCTGTAAGTATTTTCTTTACATATTTAGGTGCTCTAATACTTAGTGCAGATATATCTACAGTTTTTATATGCCCCGATGAATCGACACTTTGCCATTGTCTAGTAACATTATTTTTATATTTATATAGTCAAAACCTTTTTCTTTTTTCCTTCTTTCCTCCTTTTCTCCTTCTTTCTTCTATTCCTCCCTCCCTTCCTCTTTCCTCTTTCCTTCCTTTCTTTTTGGAATTGAACCCCAGGATTCTCTACTGCTGAGCTACATCTCCAGCCCTTTTTACTTTTTATTTTGAGACAGCATCTCATTCTCTTGCCTCAGCCTTCTTGAGTCACTGGGATTACAGGAGTGCACCACCATACCCAGCTAAAACCTTTTCTGATCTCTACTATGTATAGTCACCAGTATTTTCTTTGGGTTACCATTTTCATGGAACATCTTTTTCCATCTCTACTTTCTACCTTTATAAGTCTTTATAGCTACAGTGAGTGTCTTCTAGGCAGCATGTAATTGGACCTTTTTCAAAATCCAAAGCCAGGTGTAGTGGAGGGTGCCTGTAATTCCAGCTATTTGGAAAGTTGAGTCAGGAGGATTGCAAATCCTAGGCCAGACTCAGCAACTTAATGAGACTCCATATCAAAACCAAAAAATCCATTCAGCCATGGTATGTCTTCTGATTGGAGAATTTAGTGCAGTGTCATTCCATGTAGTTATTGGTATGTAAGTACTT
Source organism: Ictidomys tridecemlineatus (assembly GCF_052094955.1). Lineage (NCBI taxonomy): Eukaryota > Metazoa > Chordata > Mammalia > Rodentia > Sciuridae > Ictidomys > Ictidomys tridecemlineatus. The sequence goes on along the minus strand of NC_135493.1, from coordinate 29,931,043 downwards.
AGTATTTTCATCTCATTGTTTTCTGGATGTTTTGTAGAGCCTTGTTCTTTTCTTCCTCATTTTTTTCTCTTCTTTGTGATTTGGTAATTCCTAAAGTTATAAGCTTGAATCCCTCTGTCTTTCGTTTTTTGTGTACCTATTATAGGTTTTACCTTTGTGGTTACCATGAGGATTACATTTTAAAAATCTTTTGACAGTCTATTTTATACTGATAACTTTGCTTTGATTGCTTATAAAACTCTACATTTTCATTTTCCCCATCCACGTTTTATTTTATTTTTAAAAATATTTATTTATTTTTTTAGTTGTAGTTGGACATAATACCTTTTTATTTATTTATTTATTTATTTATTTTTTATGTGGTGCTGAGGATCAAACCCAGGGCCTCCCATGTGCTAGACAAGTGCTCTACTGCTGATCCACAACTTCAGCCCCATGTTTTATTTTTTAATATCGAAATTTACATATTTTTGCATAATATCTTCACACTACTTATTTTCTTAAGGGATGCTGTCTACCTAGCTTGCCTGGCCTTGACCCAAACTCATGGGCTCAAGAGATCCTCCTTAGTAACTGGGGCTATAGGTGACACCATACCTGGGTTTTGTATTATTTCTATTACTAACTCTGTAACTTGGTCCAAGCCACTTATGCACTGTATCTCTTTTCTTTTTGATATAATCTTTAGAGTAAGAACCTGTATCTTGTGTACAGTTATCCTTGAGATCAAATTCAGAAATATTTCAAAAAATTAGAAGATGTAAAGGAGTTACACAAACATAAGGAATATTTCCATGCACTATTACCTAACATTCACATTTTCCCATTTGTATTTCTATTCCTTGCCTTCTTTTCCAGGCCAGTCCTTCCCATTTTTTCCTTGATCAGTACAGGAATCCATTTAACTCCTATAATTCATGCTTCTGGTTTACTCTAGGTAGTTCTAGTTAACAAATTATCTGGATCCTACTGAGTCTCTGTACAATTAACTCATTAGAACAAGCAAATACAAATTTGGATGTAAGACTATTGTTGTCCTCAGTTTCCTGGCATGGATAGATTATGCCAGTTGTCATTAGTTATCTATACTGTAACTCATCATCTAGGTCTGCCTACATATGGTACTTACTCACTTTTCCAAAAGAAAATAATAATTTATATTTGAGAGGAATGTCCTTTTTAGTCTCCTGACACCAATATGTATTAGCAGTTACCTTTAGATATCCTATAATCCAATTAGTTATGATTACTATTCATCTCAGATCAATGAGTTCTTTCAACATGAAATTCAGAGTGAAAAGGATGATTTCCTATTCAGTTCTTTAGTTGCATCTCACAATGTAAACTGCATTCAGTCTACCTCCAAGAGTCTTCATAGTCTCAACAGTTCCATCACTGATTGAAAGTACAAGTCAAAAGTCTTCTCTGAAGCTGGATACAATGGCACACGCCTGTAATCTCAGTGACTCTTAAGGCTGAGACAGGAGGATCGTGAGTTCAAAGCCAGCTTTAGCAAAGGCGAGGCACTATGCAACTTAGTGAGACCCTATCTCTAAATAAAATACAAAATAGGGCTGGGGATGTGGCTCAATGGTTGAGTGTCCCTGAGTTGAATCCCTGGTACTACCCCCCCCCAAAAAAAAAGTCCTCTCTGAGACCCAAAGCAAAGTCTTAGCTGTGAACACTTATAAAAATTAAAAAGTTACATATTTTCAACACACAATAGTGGGAAAGTTAAACATTTCTATTCCAAAAAAGAAGAAAGGGGACATAAAATGGAGGGATGGGACCAAAGCCAGACCAAAATCTAGCAGGGCAAACCCAGCTACAGAATTTATTCTATAGCTCTATGTCTTGGATCCAGGGTACATGGTGCTGGTATATGGGTTGCAATGGGCTTGTGCAGCCCCCTATGGCCTTGTTGACTTCAGCCCACATGGCTACTCTCTTAGCTGGTTCTGCTTGTTGCCTATGGTTTCCTTGGCCTATGGGTCCTGTTCCCAGCATCTGTAACTTCTTGGGGTCTCCACTGCAGATTTAGCTTTGGTCTCACAGCTTCACATATTGCCTTCTCAGGGGCTGTCTGCAGAGATTCTGACCCTGCCACACACTGTTTGGCTCCTTTCAAATTTCAGTGGAAGCCTCCACAACCCTGTAAAATCAGCACCATGTGGATGATGCCAAGGTCTACAACCAGCAGGAACAGTAGCTGAGTCCCCTTGGACCACAGCTGCAATGGCTTCTGAGAGCCTGGATGACTGAGAGTGGTACAAGGATTCCTGGGGAAACAACTTCCCAGGTGTCCCTGTGAGAACAGGGAATGCTGAGAAAATCTCTTCTCAAAATGAAGTCCTTAAAAGGAAGTTTATAGTTTAAGCCCCACCTTGAGCCTTTTTCCTATTGTCCCCATGTAAAGCATGTGGCTTCTTTTTGATGGTGCTGGTCTCTTCAGCAACCACAATCTTCTGGGCTCAGATTTTTTTCCTGTAGGAACCAATACAGTAGATTTTATTTTATTTTATTTTCAGGGGGAGTTAGGCTTTATTGTTATTAAAAGTTATCTTGTTGGAGACAACTCCTCCTAAAGCATCAGGGGCTTTTTCAGTCTGGGGATGGTCATTACTCCTGGTACACCAAGTATGACAAGGAAAGAACCCAGTTCATGTGGTTCCTTATGGCATTTCCAAAGACCAAATTTTCTGAATCAATGGATGAAGTGACATAGTCATAATTCCTCAGAGGTATGTCATCCTGAAGCTCGTCATCATTGCTTACCTGAGTAATCAGCAAGAACAGACCAAAGTTCAGCTGAGAACAGAGCAGACAATGCCCCCCCCCCACCAAGCCTGAGTGCTGATGGCTCACAATGGCCTGCCATCCCACTTTAGCCTGTATGCTGCCACTCTGTGAGGATATCAGATACCAGAGGAGTCCATCAGTGTCTTCTAAAAACCAGTGCAAAGTTGCAAGCACTCTGAGTTTTGAACAGTTCTCAAAGAAGAGGGTGAAGCCAGTTTGTTGTGATGTTCCTGGGGAGCCACAGAAACCCAGCTGCATTTTAACTGGTCTCCTACCTCTTCTTCCCATCACAGTAGCCAGGTGATCCTGCTAAGACTAGGATGATGTTACTGCTCCACTCAAAATCCAACCGATGTAAGATGGCTGTGGTCAGATCAAGTTGGATCCCTACATATTTCCAGTTTTAACTAGTTATTTTAATCATATTTAGTTACCCACAGTTAACTAAATGTCTATTTATTACCAGTTATTTGCAGTCATAACACATTCAAAAACAGTTTTAGCAGAGAAAAGTACTTTTTTGGGGGGAGAGGGCAAGTAGGTTACCAGTTATTTCTAGTTATCTTTTAGGTAAGATGTTCACCTATGGGGCTGGGGTTATGGCTCAGCGGTAGATTGCTCGTCTAACACCTGTGAGGCCCTGGGTTTGATCCTCAGCACCACATAAAAATAAAATAAATACAATAAAGATATTGTGGAGCTGGGGATGTGGCTCAAGCGGTAGCGCGCTCGCCTGGCATGCGTGCTGCCCGGGTTCGATCCTCAGCACCACATACCAACAAAGATGTTGTGTCCGCCGAGAACTAAAAAATAAATATTAAAATTCTCTCTCTCTCTCTCTCTCTCTCTCTCTCTCTCTCTCTCTCTCTCTCTCAAAAAAAAAGATATTGTGTCCAGTTACAACTAAAAAATAAATATTAAAAAAAGATGTTCACCCATATACCACTAGTTATCTAACTGCTTCAAGAAGAAATAAGTCACACTTGAGAAAAAATATGTTTTTTCAACATCTTGGTTTCAATTAGTTTACTAGTTACTTCCAGTCATTCCTTGACAAATAGTTACCTACTATTTGATAGACTATCTAATCTCATTTGACTACTTTCCCCCCTAAATCTTATAAAACAAAGTTATCATATCTTACCCAGTTTCAACCAAAGGTTATACCTTCACATGTGCATTTGTTCTTAGGCTGAATTTATAATTTCAATACTCTTAAACATCCAGTAGATATAATATGATCTTATTTGACTAATAAAACCCAATATAATGAAAATATACACTCACATTATACTTAAAACTGACAACTCAGAAGATATAACTGTTTTTATTAAACCAACAATATTAAACTAATCTTATTTTTAAAGATTTACCCGTCACATTAAGTTGAAAAGTATTTGGATTTTTTCCTATATTCTGGGAGTTGTAGGAATATTTAATTTATCTAAGTGCTCATTTATTTCTAATCCAATTTGAATAGAATTCCCTTCAGGGATTTTAAGAATTCTTTAGTTAATACTACACAGAGTTGAGAAAATGTCACGTATACATAATTTATATTCATACATAAACATAGAGACAGATACACACAGAGCTTTTCTACCTTTCATTTAAAAATTTTAACCATGCATCATCAGTAATACAAAAGTCATTGCTTTCAGCTGAGAATGGTGGCACACACCTAATAGTCCCAGCTACTCAGGAGGCTGATGCAGGAGGATCACAAGTTCAAAGCAAGGCTCTGAACTTAGGAGACCCTAAAGCAACTTAGCTAGACACTGTCTCAAAATTTAAAAACAATTAAAAGGTCTGGGGATGTAGCTCAGTGGTAAAGTGCCCTTGGTTCAATCCCCAGTACTCAAAAAAGGTCATTGGTTCATACCCACTATACACACACACACACACACACACCCCTCCAATATTTGTGGAGTAGACTTTTAAGTTTTATTTTGCCCTGATATATCATCTTATGGAGACTGCAGACTATATTTTAGATGGGAGACTGAGGAAATTTCTACCATTTATCTGAATGTCTCCAAAACCCATGTAAGTGGGTAAAATATTAAGTCTATTTCCAATTTGACTTTATCCGTTTGAGCTTCATGTAGTTACTGCTGGGGGATCCTGAGTCCTTTGAGAGCCCCCAATGGCAACAAAGGCCTAAAGTGAAAGTGACTGTAGAGATCTGAGTGGCTGAATTGGAAAAGGAAAAGTCTGGCAGGAACAGAAAGGGGGATGAAGGTGTAGGGGCTTGTATGGCATCTATTAAATGATTCAAGGTCACTGAAGACAGGATTGAAGGTGGTAGGAGGACGAAGAGGTGAACCAGTGGAAAGCGAAAGGTCCTCAATTTGGGGAGGTATTATCCTTAGCAAAATCATGGACAGAGTTGGCAGAATACATAGCCAGTGGGGACTCAACAAGAGGGTTTAAGCTTAGCTAAGACATTCCCATGAGAGAAATAGGATCAAATAGAACAGAAATGCCTCACAAAGACCAAGGGAAAATATTTTCCAGCCCAAGGAATCTCTCCACTCAAGACAGCTAAAGAGAGGCCTTCTAGCCCAGGACGTGCCTTTCAAAAGAAGCCTGGAACTCTCATCCAGCTTCAGAGAGTACTCAAAATCTTAGTCATCAAGTCTATCCTTTCCAGCTTTAACAGAAGTTTGGAGCAATGAATGCTTCAGGACTCTGGTGCTTCAATGGATCTCGAACCTCCAGGACTGGAGGAAAAAGCTTCAAATGTGCACCCTCAGGGTCCTGGGTGAGGTACAGAAGTCTAATGATCAGTCAGATTCTACCCAAGTCATGGCACCTGTTGAAAATTTTAAAAATTTTCATTTGTTATAGATGGTAAGGAAATTTTGCAGAAACAAACTCAGAAATGCCAAAGTCTGGGCCCTTGAAAAAGAGCTCAGGGAAGCCTTTATAATTTGGTCAAGGAGAGAACCTCTGTCAACATGGTGAAATCTGAGATGTATAAAATAGGGCTCCTCCCATCCATGGGAGAGAGGAAGGAGGAGCCCAGGGACAGGGATGGACAGTGGCTGCTGCAGAGCCTCCCCATAGGTCCAGAAACAATGAGCTGCCAGGGTCCTTGGAGTAATGTGGACAGATAGCTATGCAGATTGCTGCAGTGGGTCTTGCAGTGTGGGGAGAGATTGGGTTCAGCTGTAACACAGCATGACCAAGTGGGAATTAATAGCAGGGTGGAGGGGCCGGAGTTGTAGCTCAGCATTAGAGTTGTAGCCTGACACGTGTGAGGCCCTGGGTTTGATCCTCAGTACCATATAAAGATAAATAAATAAAATAAAGATATTGTATCCATCTATAACTACATTTTTAAAAAAATAGCAGGGTGGGGGCTGGGATTCTGGCTCAGAGGGAGATCATTTGCCATGCATTCGTGAGGCACTGGGTTCGATCCTAGCACTACATAAAAAAAAAAAGATATTGTGTTCACCTATAACTAAAAAAATAAATATTTTAAATAAATAAATAGCAGGGTGGAGCTCAGTGGATGGAAAATTATTAAGAGTAAACACCCTGGATAAGAGAGGATTCTGGCCAAGTGGACCAAATAGGATTATTGCCCAAGTCAGGCCAGGGTGATCAGACATTACCTGGAGATGTAAAGCATGAGGAACCAGATCAGATACTTACAGTGAACAGATATGGAGGATGACTCAACTGAGCAAGAGTTTTGCTAAAACTGGACAATGCAGAAACAAACTCAGAAATGCCAAAGCCTGGGCCCTTGAAAAAGAGCTCAGGAGAGCTTTTATAATTTGGTCAAGGAGAGAACCTCTGTCACCATGGTGAATTCTGAGACGTATAAAATAGGGCTCCTCCCGTCCATGAGCTTCTCCACTGATGATGTCAGGCAATTCCTGTGAGTCTGACTTGGGCATTGGCTATGTCAGCTCCAGCCAGCAGGTGGAGGAGAGGAAGGACAGGAAGGAGACCAGGGACCTTAGGAAGGGACCTGAGGAAAAGTAAGAATATAAGAGCGTAGAATGAAGAAGGGAATGAAAGTGGTTGTGGAGCAGGTAAAGAGTGAAATGCTGAGTCAGGTGCAAGATGTCAGAGCCTCTGTAGGCAGGTGAGGTCGCTCCCCTCTGGGGCAGGCTATCTTCATCCTAGGGGAGGAGGCTAGGCGCCTGTGGCTCCCACAAGGGGGCGAGCAGCCACCAAAATAGGCGTGGTGCAAGGGGAGAGGAGGTGAATGGGGCGCCCAAGGCACCGAGGGCGATTGTGCAGTGTGGGATCTGCAGAGCTTTTGGGAGAACCTTGGCTGAGGCCATTCAGACCTAGAGCGTGAACACTAATGTGAGCTGAGGGCCCACAGGGAGAGCTCAGATTTGCTGGGCTTGGGGCTTTGGGACACAGGAGCCATTGCTACCTTGGGGTAACAGGCTCTCAAAGAAGATGGCATTATGTCTTGTAGAAAATGCCACTGCTGTGCCACTACCAAACTGGGGTTACCTTAGATACCAGGAATGTAGAGAAGACTCCTCCTTGTTCCTCCAGTGGACTAGTGCTGACAGTTAGGGGTGGGAGCATCAGTGAAAAGAACTTAATGGGACAACCAGGTCCCTATCTCCTTCCAGTTCCTTCTGAAACTTGATCTAAGAAGAAAATGAGACTTTTTTCTCTGCCTCATCCTGAACTAACTGATGGGAAGGATCCTGGTCCACAAGGCATAGTTTAAAGGGCAGTATTTTCAACACTAACAAACTTGTGTTTCACATGTGTTTCTAACATGCTATGTAGTCTAGAGTAAGGATTGTCATAAGTATATCTAAGCATATTTGTGCACATTATATATGGCTCTATCTAATATAGGAATGACTTAAGTTGAAATACATAATTTTTTTTTTCTGGGGGCTGGAGTTGTAGCTCCCCAGTAGAGCGCTTGTCTTATATGTGTGAGGCACTGTGTTCGATTCCCAGAACCACATATAAATAAGCAAATAAAATAAAGGTCCATCAATAACTAAAAAAATTTAATTTTTTTTTCTGAATCCCTGCTGAATTAAAACAAAAATATACATGGGGTATATGTGCAACAGTGGTCCACTTTACCTTTTGAATATAGCCCTTGCTATATTCAAATATATATATATATAATGAACCCTTCTTTTGATATTCATTGATATGTAGTGCTGAGAATCGAATCCAGTGCCTCACACATGCTAGGCAAGCACTCTGCCACTGAGCCCCAGCCCCAGCCCCTGTTTATTTTTAAAGGGACATTTTTTTTTCTTTTCCTCTTCTCCCTCTCCCCCTCCCTAAACTGCATTCAAGGAACAAGATTACCTTGAGTTATGGGTTCTCCACAGGAAGGAGATTTTACCAGAAGGACTGGAAGTGACTATCTCCCAAATTAACAAGTGAATTACAACACAGCATCAGGGCACACCTGGGACCCCCTATCAGGGCAAACCTGGAATGCAGGCTTTGCAAAGCTTCCTTAAAAGCTTTCCTGGATAAGCAGAACCACAGCTTCTGGGACTGGAGTTCCCTGGGTTTCTCCTTTGCTAGCAAAGCAATAAACCTTTGTTTTTCCTTTCAAAACCATGTCTTCATTATTAAATTGGCATGAATTGGCATCGGGGACAAGGACCGAGCTTTCAGTAACAAAATTGGCACCTCAGATAGGACCTGAGAGCAGCCCCCACTCTGTCTTTCTTGGGCAGGACTGGCCCTCCAAGTAACCACACTTCTATGCTGAATATGTAAGGTGAACTTCTTGAGAATTGACTGCTGGAAAGTTAGGAGACAGGTGAATAAGCCTCTGGTGGAACCAGAGGAACTATTCCTCTGAGCAAAGGAAGGGAACTGAGGCAGTTACCTAAGCCCCTTTTGCTTTGGGGAACTCCCGCCTTCCTTCTCTGAACTGTATGGATTGCTCCATTTTGGTCTACTTTTGAGAAAAAGGAAACTAAACACAGTAAAGTCGCCACATCTTGACCATTCAGCAAGCTCCCCCAGGGTGCACATCTGATTCCACACATCTGGTTCCCCTTTATGGGAAAATCTAGTCCCCTTCGTGGGAACATCTGTGGTGCCACTGGTGTAGAAATCACAGTTAAGTGGGAGTTGGGAATTTGGGGAGATTATTCCTCTATCTGGTCTGTCTGTTTTAAAGGTTCCCATCTGTCAGCCATGAGTTGGGGATCCTCTCTGTTTATCTGTCTCTATTTTTTTTGTTGTTTGTATCTGTTTCTGGCCCTTTAAGACATGGGCAATACTGCGTTGATCCTATAGATTGTTTCTTGGGAAGGATCTTGGCTGAATGGGCCACCTATAGATATAAATCTGTCTAAGAAAAGATGTTTTACTCTAAATATATGGTCTTTGAATGGTTTTCTGAATTATTGTACAATCTTGCAGTTGGGAGTTGGTCTGTCAGAAATAAAATAAGTTTGGGGCTGGGGATGTGGCTCAAGCGGTAGCGTGCTCGCCTCGCATGCGTGCTGCCCGGGTTCGATCCTCAGCACCACATACCAACAAAGATGTTGTGTCCGCCGATAACTAAAAAATAAATATTAAAAAAAAAGAAATAAAATAAGTGGAGCTCAGCCGTAAAGCGCTCACCTGGCATGTACGAGGCTCTGGGTTTGATCCTCAGCACCACATAAAAATAAACAAATAAAGTAAAGGTATTGTGCCCAACTATAACTAAATTTTTTTTTAAAAAAAGAAAACCACTGAATTTAAAAAAAAGAAGTAAAATAAGTGAAATATTCCTTATGTGCAGGCATGTATGCAATTACATAATAAGGAGTCTTAACAGTCAAAAATTAAGTTGGATGCAAAAAGGTGTTGCCTCTAATGTGCGAGTATAGCAGGACACCAAAAGAAGATTTTTAAATTTATTTATTTATTTTTTGGGGGGTACCAGGGATTGAACTCAGAGGTACTCAACCACTGAGCCACATCTCTATTCCTGTTTTGTATTTTATTAGAGACAGGGTCTCACTGAGTTACTTAGTGCCTCACTAAATTGCTGAGGCTGGCTTTGAACTCGAGATCCTCCTGCCTCCGCCTCCTAAGCCACTGGGATTATAGGAGTGCACCACTGCACCAGGCCTAAATTTTATTTTCTTAATGAATTAATTAACTTATTTGTTCTAATTTGTTATACATGATATCAGGATGCATCTAAATTCATAGTATATAAATAGAGCACAATTTTTAATTTCTCTGGTTGTACACAAAGTAGAGTCAAACCATTTGTGTTTTTTTTCTTTTTTTGTTTTCAACCAAGAGATTTTATTGGGGGGTTGTCCGAAGGGGAAGAAAAGGAGAGGCAGAGAGGAGAAGAGGAGAGCAGAGAGAAAGAGACCAGTGCAGAGAGAGAAAGAAGAGGAAGAGGTAAGAGTGGAAGAAGGCAGAGAGCTTGCAAGCTTTGGCTTAAGAAGGGTTGTATAGGTGACATGGCAGGTGCTGATTGGCAGGGTGACTCAGGAACAGCAAGCAGACATTGTGTCCTGTGGGGATTGGTCAAGACAACCTTTGAATTTGGTGCTCTTTGGCTTGGCGCCCTTTGGAGAGGAGGGGTAGGCGTAAGTGATCCCGTGATGTTCTCCTGAGAGGAAACTTAACTTTGGCGGGGAGTCTTCCAAATACCCAACATTCCTCACTGTTTGTTTTTGTGTTGGGAGCAGGGCGATGAGATTTTCTGGCTACTTACTCCTGGAGAAGGACGACAAGTGTGAAGGAAGGGAGGGGTGGTCGGGGTGTGGGGACAAGAGAAGCATAACTGTAAAGGCCAGGGCACTGAAGATGTGAATTTCCTTGGGGCCGATATTGATGAAAATTCCTTGAAGCCGTAGGTCATGGGTAGTCTCTATCCAATCTTTGTCCCTGCAAATGGGGGGGACTCAGCCAGATGTCCTGTTGGAGGGCCTCCATGGACTTCATGAAGCAGGTGCACCACTTGATAACCAAATATCTCGAAAATGGATAATGAGCTTGGGCAGGAGGGAAAGGTATTCGTCATTTGATGAACCAGCTTCTGCCGGAAGGCGGTGCTCCTGCCCCATTGTCCATGCCGGTAACCCAATTCCCACAAGCTGCGTCCCACCCCTCCTCCGTTGCGGCACCTGCTGCAGCCTCTACCGTAGAGCCCCCATTTGTGTTTTCATACATATACCTAGAGTAATGGTGTCTATCTCATTCCACCATTTTTCCTAACCCCTTGCCCCCTTCCTTCCTTTCTCTCCCCTTTGCCCTATCTAAATTTCCTCCATTCCTCTCATGCTCCCTCCATCATTATGCCACTTATCAGAGAAAACATTCAGCTTTTGTTTTTTGGGGGGATTGGCATACTTCACTTAGCATAATATTTTCCAACTCCATCCATTTACCTGCAAATGCCATGATCATATTCTCTTTTAATGCTGAGTAATATTCCATTGTGTATATGTATTCTTTTTTTTTAAGAAAGAGTGAGAGAGGAGAGAGAGAGAGAGAGAGAGAGAGAGAGAGAGAGAGAGAGAGAGAGAGAATTTTTAATATTTATTTTTTAGTTCTCGGCGGATACAACATCTTTGTTGGTATGTGGTGCTGAGGATCGAACCCGGGCCGCACGAATGCCAGGCGAGCGCGCTACCGCTTGAGCCACATCCCCAGCCCCTCCATTGTGTATATATACCATAGTTTCTTTATCCATTCATCTATTGAAGGACATCTGGGTTGTTTCCACAATTTAGCTATTATGAATTGTGCTACTATAAACATTGATGTGGCTGCATCACTGTAGTATGATGTTTTTAAGTCCTTTGGGTATAAACTGAGGAGTGGGATAGCTGGGTCAAATGGTGGTTCCGTTCCAAGTTTTCTAAGGAATCTCCATACTGCTTTCCAGATTGGTTGCACCAATTTACAGTCCCACCAGCAATGTAAGAGTGTGACTTTCCCCCCACATCCTCGCCAACGCTTATTGTTGCTTGTGTTCTTGATAGCTGCCATTCTGACTGGGGTGAGATGAAACCTTAAGTAGTTTTGATTTGTATTTCTCTAATTGCTAGAGATGTTGAACATTTTTTCTTGTGTTTGTTCATTGATTGTATACCTTCTTCTGTTCAGTTCCTTAGCCCATTTATTGATTGGGTTATTTTTTTTTTTGGTGTTTTTTGAGTTCTTTATATATATCCTGGAGATTAGTGCTCTATCTGATGTGCGTGTGGTAAAAAATTGCTCCCATTCTGTAGGCTCTCTCTTCACCTCACTAATTATTTCTTTTGCTGAAAAGAAGGTTTTCAGTTTGAATCCATCTCATTTATTGATTCTTGATTTTATTTTTTGCACTTTAGGAGTCTTGTTAAGGAAGTTGGGGCCTAATCCCACATGATGAAGATTTGGGCCTACTTTTTCTTCTGTTAGGTGCAGGGTCTCTGATCTAATTTCTAGGTCCTTGATCCACTTTGAGTTGAGTTTTGTGCATGGTGAGAGGGGCTTAATTTCATTTTGCTGCATATGGATTTCCAGTTTTCCTAGCACCATTTGTTAAAGAGGCTATTTTTTCTCCAATATATGTTTTTGGTGTCTTTGTCTAGTATGGGATAACTGTATTTGTGTGGGTTTGTGTCTGTGTCCTCTATTCTGTACCATTGGTCTATAAATTTATTTTGGTGCCAATATATGTTTTGTTACTATTGCTCTGTAGTATAGTTTAAGGTCTGGTATTATAATACATTTCTATTTTATTGGAGTAAAAATGTTCAAAATAGTTTCCAATTATTTTCTGTATTGTGTCCATCTGCAACTAGAAAAAAAAAACATTGGGGTTAATTGTTGGAATCTATACTGTACATATATTGGGAAGGCACCAAGGCTATTGTCTTGGCCCAGGACTTTCTATTTGGCTCTGTGCTTTTAGTTCTTAAGTCTGAATTTTTTGTAACCTCCATTTGGATCCACCCCCATTTCCATTTTCCCTACTCTTCTGGGACAAAAGAATGGATTATAATGCTTAACTTCACAGGGTTACATTTACATTTGAAAAAACCTTATTTGGGGCCCATTACCCTCATTGTCTGATTAACTAGGCTACCTTTTGAGGGTGGGGTGGGGATAAAAACTGCCAGTCACAAAGAATGGGGCAATGAGTTCCAGTGCTATTAAATTATAACCTGGGACAAAATAGTTTCTCCTTTTAAGATCTGAAAGGATGGCCCATTTAGCAAGGGGTTGCAGCCCTGCCTGTTGCCCACAGAACTAAAATATAAGGGCTTCCCTAAGTCCCCATGTATGCAAGCACCTGTGTCTTGGCCCTGCTAATTTTTGCAAAGAGAGGTCCCTAGCAATTTCTGTATGGTCATTGTGACCTTCATTGGACAGAGTATCCTAGATGTATATGTATATAAAGAGAGAGTCTCTCGGGTACAGTTGCCAGTGGGGAACTCACTTAAAGTTCATGGCATTATGATGATGATAAAGGAGACTAGTCAAACAATAATACCCTGTGCTCCAAATCCTGGGGTGCAAACTGCAAGGAAAAAAGACTAAGGCACAGTTTTTTTTTATATATGCCATACTTTTGGATCCTCTCCTGGGATAAAATTTGTTGTGTACATTAAATGTACAGATAGCATTCTCATAGAAAAAACAAAAACTTTATTTGCAAGTGCATCCCAGGAAAGGAAAACAGGGCCTGCTCTGTTGGAGGTCTATTAGAAGTAAGACCTTTTAGGCCAAAGGGACTCTGAGAAATGTGATCAATGTCGTCCTAACCAAGATTTTGTTTTAGGAGGAAATAACTTGCCCCAGGGGGCAAAAAAACAACAACCAAAAAAAAAAAAAACTAACCTTAAAAAGAGACAATTAATGGGGATTCATTCTCTTCTGTACAATTGTTTAAAATGTAATTTGAGTCAGCTTTGCCAGATATCCTACTCTGCCTGTTCTGCCTGTTAAAAAAACTCACACCAGGGCTATAGCTCAGTTGGTAGAGTGCTTGCCTCACATTCACAAGGCCCTAGGTTAAATCCCCAGCTCCACACACAAAAAGAATCTCATACTGATGACTACAAGTTTATGCAAGACTTGGAGATATTTTCTCTATATCTATCTATCTATCTATCTATCTATCTATCTATCTATCTATCTATCTATATATAACCTAAATGTTCTGTAAAAGTATAAAATGAAAGTTTAGGGGTTGGGATTGTGGCTCAGGGGTAAAGTGCTTGCACAAGGGAGGCCCTGGGTTCGATCCTCAGCACCACATAAAAGTAAATAAATAAAATAAAAGCATTGTGTCTAACTAAAAAAAATAAAATATTTTTTAAAAAGAAAGTTCATATAGGTTTAACCAATAAGTGCTATCTTTTATACATTATTACTGGCATAAAAGGGCCATACTGCCATTTGAAAAACTGGCTTACATCTGTTTACTTTGACTAATTCTAGTTCTGATCATTAACACGGTTCCCTAAATGTATAAGAGATTTAATGACTATCCTTTGATTTTTGCTAGTACTGCTAAATTCTACAAACCTGTAATTATCGTGGATTCTGAATTTTACTGTGAAAATTAAACCTAGTTAATATAAGGACATCTGAGAAATTGTGACACTATTGGTTCTACTTTGTATATTAAATATATTTATGTTCTTCTAGTATAAAAATTTTAAAATATAAAGCTTAGGAGAGCACTTCATCTCCAGACTAAAGTTTCTATAATCGTAATTTTAAACTTAAATAAATCTCCAATTAAATTTGTTATTTCTATATGTCATTTAATGTTCTGTAACTGGACCTGTTATCAATAAGATGCATGTAGAGCTGGGGATGTGGCTCAAGTGGTAGTGTGCTCACCTGGCATGCGCAGGGTGCTGGGTTCGATCCTCAGCACCATATAAAAATAAAATAAAGATGTTGTGTCCACCAAAAACTAATATATATATATAAATTCTCTCTCTCTCTCTTTTAAAAAAAAGATGCATGTAAAATTTTTAAAGGTTAACATTGGGAACATAAAAATGAGTGAATTTTAACACACCATCAGACTGGAACTGGGACCTCCTGCCAGGGCATACTTAGAAGGTAGCCTTTTTTTTTTCTTTTTTAAAGAGAGAGAGAGAAGAGAGAGAGAATTTTTTTAATATTTATTTTTCAATTTTTCGGTGGACACATCTTTATTTTATGTGGTGCTCAGGATCAAATCCAGCACCCCACACATGCCAGGCAAGCGCATTACTGCTTGAGCCACATCCCCAGCCCTAGAAGGTAACCTTTGAATAGCTTCTTTGAAAGCTTTCTGTTTCCCCTAAATAGCTTCTTTTAAAGTCCTCTGTTTCCCCTGATGGGCTGAACCATAGCCTCTGGGACTGGAGTCCCTGTATTTCTCCTTTGCTAGCAAAGCAATAAACCTGCATTTTCTATTTTTCTTAAAATCATGTCCTCATTATTAAATTGGCCAAATTGGCATTGGGCACAAGGACCAAACTTTTGGTAACGGTAACGAATGGGGAGAAAAGGACAAAATATTCAAAGTATTTCCTATATGGCTCAGTGATAGAGCATTTTCTTAGAGTGGATGAGGCCTTGGGATCCAGCCTGGCACCAAGTACACACACACACACCACAGTTAAAATACTGTTCAAGCCAGACATGGTGGCCCATGCCTGTAATCCCAGCAAATATGGAGGCTGAGCCAGGAAGATCACAATTTTGAGGCCAGTCTTGGCAACTTGGATGCTGTCTCAAAATAAAAAATTAAAAGGGCTAGCCTGTAGCTCAGTGGCAAAGGACCCCTGGATTCAATCCCCAGTGACAACAACAATAATAATAATAAGGGGCTGGTAGTGTAGCTTTGTGGTAAAGTGCCCCGGGATCAATCCCCAGTATCAAAGAAAAAAAATATTGTTCAGAACCAAATATTTTTGGATAAACATATCTCATTTAATGTTTGGGACATACCTGTACTAAAAGATTCTTTGTTGTTTATTTGATATTCAAACATAAGTGAGGATACAGAATTTTATGTGACAATACAAGATTTTTACCCTTCTTCTAAATCAATAAGATAAAATATTGATGCATTTTAAAACTTTCTGGCCATCTGTTCCTTTATGTAGCAATATATTTTAACAATAATTGGATTTATGAAAATTCAAGCCATTCATAAAAGCCTAAGTAAGACAGAACAACGAATGACATCTGATGATAAAGAAATGATCAAGGGTGATACTGGTGATCCATCTCACAGACATTAGTACAGAGAACAATAAAGAGGGATAGGTAAATGAATGCAGAGAGAGAATGTAGTAAGACTAGAAACATAGTATATATGTTTTTTTTTAAATGTCTAAACTGAAAATTTCCATCCACTTAAGAAACAAAGGAGATAGAAAGAACTACTGAATTTCAAGAAAACATTTCTTGATTACAAGATATATTAGTTTCATAAAATCCCCTTTACCGTCTCCAGGGTACCCTCCTTTTCACAGTCTGTTGTTTTGACCCTTGAGGCATAATATTTCTTAAGACTCTCCCAAGCACCTGTTTATCTTTCAACAGAGCTTCAAAATGTCCCAGAAAGAAAGATCAAGTCAGGAGGTACCTGGATCATTGCTTTGAGGTCTCCGGTCTTGGACACGTGAATGCCTTGGTATTTGGTGCTCAGAACTTGGAGATCAGAATAGATAAGGAGTGTGAAAGAGGAAAAACTTCAGGCAGGGTTGCAGGGCCGAGAGAAAAGCACATGCAAAAGCAGTACTGACAATGAAGACTGACAGGACAGAACAATAGCAGTTTAGGAGTGTTGGCTTCAGAAGTGCTTTCAATTATCTTCTTCTGTTCCATGGAATGAAAATGATTTGAAATGGGCTTCTCAGGCAGAGTTTGCAAATTGGCAGCTGTGGCCTGAGTCTGTTCTGTAGACCTGATTTACATGGCCAGTGCACTTTGTGGTAAAACATATTTCAGTTCATTGCCAATATTTAAGGAATTGAAGGTTTTCTACAAACTTTTTTGGTGTGGTGCTAGGGATTGAACACAGGGACTTGTGCAAGCTTGGCAGGCACTCTAATACTGAGCCACATCCCCAGCCCTAAACATTTTGACTTTTGACCAAAATAGAAAAATGAGAAAATCTGGCAGTCTTGGCCCAGCATTCCTAGCCAGCAATACTGAGCTGGAACTGAATATTGGTTATCCCCTTTGCAAGAGGCATATTCTTCCACACTATGCCACACTCTCCACCTTGCTTGCGTCTCTCATTGATGTTACCTGCCTGGCCTTGGCAGCATTTGAATTTGCTACTCTGATCATTACAAGTGTTTAATTCCATCAAATGTCAGGCATATCAAGCAGAGAGAAAGACAAGATGAACCCCATGTTCCCATCACCCAGTTTCCACAATTATTCCTAGACAGCCTGGTTTTATGAACACCTAAGGAATTCTTCAACACACTTGCATCTGCCTCTGAATTTCTGGATTGCAAATCTAAACATCATCTTTTCATCAATAAATATTTCAATGTGTATTTCTAAAAGAGCTGAATATGTGCCTCCCAATTAGACCTCTTTTTGTTATGCTATACATGCCATGTCTTCTAGTGTGATAATAGGAGGGTTGTGTGTGTATGTGTCGATGAGAATGTGTGTGTGTGTTTTACTGAGTAACAGTAGTGAATGTTTCTGATGGCTTACTCTGTGAGTAGGCATCATGTTAGGTACTTATGTGTATATACTGTGTCATTGATTACGCTCATCAATTCTATGGCAGAGACAATGAATTTATTTCTATCTTATAAATTTTCTTCACATGGAAGCCCTCCTTAGCCAAGGAACACACACTTGTCATCCCAGCTACTGGAGACATTGAGGCAGGAGAATTACAAGTTCAAGGCAAGCCTGGGAAATTTGGTGAGACCCTGTCTCAAAATAAAAATTAAAAGGACTTAGCTTAGTACAGTGGCACACACCTGTAATCCCAGCCACTTAGGAGGCTGAGGCAAGAGGATGAAAAGTTTGAGGCTGGCTTTGGCAACTTAGTGAGGTCCTAAGCAACTTAGAGAGAACTTGTATCAAAAAATAAAAAGGGCTGGGGATGTGTTCAGTGGTTAAGTACTGCTGGGTTCAATACCCAGTGCCAAAACACACACAAAAAAAACAAAGCAACTGAGACATAGCTCAAGGGTAGAGCAACCTGATTTCAATCCCCAGTGCCAAAAAAAAAAAAAAAAAAGTCCTCCCTAATATGTATACAGGCATGTGTATGTGTCCCTGCACATGTGCACAAATATATATACAGACTACATACTACCTATTCATATTTATATGATATAAGCATCTTATGTATTGTACGTATGTATTTAATTATATATAGGGTCTGGAAGATTTTTTTTTAAATTATGAACCTTCTCATAATGAGCAATTTCTTTTTTTTTTTTTTTTTTTTTAAAGAGAGAGTGAGAGAGGGGGACAGAGAGAGAGAGAGAGAGAAAGAGAGAGAATTTTAACATTTATTTATTTTTTCTTAGTTCTTGGCGGACACAACATCTTTGTTGGTATGTGGTGCTGCTGAGGATCGAACCCGGGCCGCACGCATGCTAGGCGAGCGCGCTACCGCTTGAGCCACATCCCCAGCCCATGAGCAATTTCTTTAAGCTGAGGATTCCATATCTTGTTTTACATTTACAAAGCTTCCAAAGTTCAAAATTCCTCCCTAAACTTGGAAAAGACAACAAAACCACGCTAGCCTCAGACTTTCTGGGGCAAAGCCATCCACATCCTGAAGCAGGTTTTAGAATGGCTGCTCTGCCAAATAACTTATTTCACCTATAGTGACCTGCTTATGAGTTTCTGTCACTTTTGTGCATGGTACAAGCTTCCATTTGGGGAAAGAAATCCACAGTTGTTCAACATCTGTAGCTGCAGATGAAACAAAGTGTACAGCAGTGTATAGTGTACAGCATTTTCAAGCTCGCTTTCAATACCTGTACCCCCACACCACTTGCACAGTACACTCTTTTGTAATATCTAGCTTAAGGCTTCCATTAGAGATGGGTTTCCCTCCACATTCAATTGAAGGAGGCATCCTCAAACTCAGAATTCCAGCTGAATACTACTTTTTGCAATATTTTGAAAAATCACAGTTAAGTATTATGAACACATTCTCAAAAACTTTGGCTTTTTTCCCCCTTAGCTTTATTGAGGTACTATTGAAGTACAATAAAATGCACATATTTGAAGTATGCAGTTTGATCAGTTTTGACATGTATGTAACCAAAACAATCAATATAAAAAGCATTTCCAGGGCTGGGGTTGTGGATCAGCAATAGAGCACTCACTTAGCAAGTGCAGGGCCCTGGGTTTGATCCTCAGCACAACATAAAAATAAATAAATAAAATAAAGGCATTGTGTCCAATTCCAACTAAAAAATATTTTTTTTAAATTTTTTTTTTGGGGGGGAGAGAATTTTTAATATTTATTTTTTAGTTTTTGGCGGACACAACATCTTTGTTTGTATGTGGTGCTGAGGATCCAACCCTGGGCGAACGCATGCCAGGGGAGTGCGTTACCGCTTGAGCCACATCCCCAGCCCCCAACTAAAAAATATTTTTTAAAAAAAGCATTTCCAGGGCTGAGGATGTGGCTCAGTTGGTAGAGTGTTTGCCGAGTATGTGTGAGGGCCCAGGTTCGATTCTCAGCACCATATATAAGTAAATAAATAAAGGTCAATCAACAACTAAAACAATTTAAAATAACCAAATACTTATTAAAAAATTAAAAAGCATTTCCATTACTTTTTTAAAAATTTGAAATCATGCTATATTTCCTGCATGATTTATTACATTATAAATCAATCATGTTAAGATATATAGAACCCCACCCCTACATGTCAACTATTTCTAAATTAAATGGCACACTTATAAAAATTTCAGAGGTCAAGGAAGAAAGAACAAGAAATGTAAATAAAAACTGCTTTAAGTCATTGATAATAAAAGCTTAAAATACCAGGATATCTGGGATTAGAACAGTACTCAGATGAATAATTATAACTTAAGAGTATTTGTATCAGAAAAAATCTAGAATAATAATCAAACTATTTTCAAATCATGTAGTAGGAAGGAAAAAAAAGATGAGGAGCAGAAATATATGAAATAGAGAAGAAATAATATAGCCAAAATTTGATAAAAAATAAACAAGTCTAGGGCTGGGGTTGTGGCTCAGCAGTAGAGCGCTCGCCTAGCACAGGCAAGGCCCTGTGTTCGATCCCCAAAATAAATAAATAAAGATATTGTGTCCAACTACAACTAAAAAATAAATATTTTTTTTAAAAATAAACAAGTCCACCGATGTGATTCTGCAATCTGTATACGGGGATAAAAATGGGAGTTCATAACCCACTTGAATCAAAGTGTGAAGTATGATATATCAAGAACTATGTAATGTTTTGAACAACCAACAATAAAAATTAAAAAAAATAAAATAAAATAAACAAGTCTAATCAAGATAAAAGCAAGAACACAAAAATTGATGTCAATGAAAAGGGTGCTATCAAAATAACCCTACAGATGCCAAAAATATATTAAGGTAGTACTACAATTGTATACCAACATATGTGATAGCTTACATAACATGGTCCATATTAAGCTGCTGAGAGAAAAGTGTATTCAGTCACTGATGGATGAAATATTCTAAATATGTCTGTTAAGTCTATCAGTTGTATTTTTTACTTCTATAACTTCTTTATTTAGTTTTTGTTTGGAGGATCTATCCAGTGGTGACAGAGGCATATTAAAGCTACCTAGTATTTTTGTGTTGTGGTCTATTTGATTCTTGAAATTGGGAAAGGTTTGTTTGATGTATGTAACTTCTCCATTGTTTGGGGCATAAATATTTATGATTGTTATGTCTTGTTGATGTATGATTCCTTTAAGCGGTATGAAATGGCCTTCTTTGTCCCTTCTGATTAGCTTTGGCTTGAAGTCCACTTTATCTGATATGAGGATAGAAATCCCTACTCGTTTACGCAATCCATGTGAGTGATGTGTTTTTTCTCATCCTTTCACCTTCAGTCTGTGGATGCCTTTGCCTATGAGGTGAGTCTCTTGGGGACAGCATATTGTTGGGTCTTATTTTTTAATCCAATCTTCCAGTTTGTGTCTTTTAATTGATGAATTAGGTTGTTAATGTTCAAAGTTATATTTCAGATATGATTTGTATTCACAGTCATTTGGGTTTATTTCTAGTTTTTAATTTGTATTACTTTCTCCTTTGATTGACTACTCCTTTAGTGTAGTTCTTCCCTTTGCTGGTTTTCACTTTTTGTTTTTCATTTCATCTTCATAGAATATTTTGTTGAGAATGTTCTAAAGTGCAGGCTTTCCTCATTGTAAATATTTTTTACTTTTCTTTATCATGGAAGGTTTTTATTTGATCTTGCAATCTAAAGCTTAATTTTGCTGGATATAGGGTTCTTGGTATCTATTTTCTTTCAGAGCTTAGTATATGTTGTTTCAGGACCTTCTAGCTTTAAGGGTCTGGGTTGAGAAATTAATTGAGATCTGAATTGGCTTCCCTCAATCCATAATCTGATATTTTCTCTCACAGCCTTTAAAAATTATATCCTCATTCTGTATGTTAGGCATTTTTTATTATAATGTGCCTTGGTGTGGGTCTGTTGTAATTTTGTACACTTCGGGTCCTATAAACCTCTTGTATTTGATTTTTATTCATACATTATTCAGGTTTGGGAAATTTTCTGGTATTATTTCATTGAAAAGATTGTTCATTCCTTTGGTTTGAATCTCCATGTCTTCATCTATCCCAATAAATCTTAAATTTGGTCTTTTCATGTTATCCCATAGTTCTTGGAAGTTCTGTTCATGGTTTTGTAACATCTTCTCTCCGTGGTCAACTCTATTATTATCTTCATTTTGCATTAGGTTCTGTTGTCCAAGTGGTCTAGTTGGTGATGCTTTCTATTGATTTTTGTGTGT
The DNA here is from genome assembly GCF_052094955.1 of Ictidomys tridecemlineatus. NCBI lineage: Eukaryota > Metazoa > Chordata > Mammalia > Rodentia > Sciuridae > Ictidomys > Ictidomys tridecemlineatus. The sequence goes on along the minus strand of NC_135493.1, from coordinate 29,909,278 downwards.
GTGTGCGTGTGTGTGTGTGTGTGTGTGTGTGTGTGTGTGTGTGTGTGTGTTGTGCTTGTACATACAAGGCAGGCACTCTACCACCTGAGCTATATCCCTAGCCCTTGAATTTTTGTTTTACTGTTTCCTTCATTTCGAGGATTTCTGTTTGTTTGTTTGTTTGTTTGTTTGTTTGTTTAGAATATCTGCCTTTTTACTGAAGTGATCTTTCACTTCTTGTATTTTCTCTCTGACTTCATTTCTTACACCATCCTATACTTTGCAGATCAGTTTAACTATGTACATTCTAAACTCCTCTTACATTTCCTCCATTGTGGTGTTGATGGATTCTGTTATTGAAGTATCTTGGTTTGTTTGGGATGATTTGTTCCCGTACTTTTTCATGTTGTTTGTATGTCTCCCCATCTAATAGTATGGATTTGAGGCAGTAGAGTTTTTACCCTGTGGTCTTATAGTGTCCCTGAAGGTTTCCAGTACCTCACTGTTTAAGGGGAGACAAATAATAACAACAACCAATGCAAAAAATATACAGCATTAAATCAAATAGTTCCTATCATGATGTCTACAATGTTAATTATCACAATAAATAGAAATGATATGATCAGTTATTGCCTACAATAAAAAGAGCAAGTGTGCAAAAGGGTTTATAATTTCAAATGGTGGTCAGGAAGAGAACAGAAGTGACATAAGATGTGATGATTATGAGGGAGGAGGAGAGAAGAAGTAAAAAATTAAAGGAGTTTTTGAAATTTTCTGGCTGTTAGCAGAAGAAAAGAGGATCAAGGGAAACAGGTAGGAGAAAAAATATATATGTATAATAAAAAGTAAAAAAAATAAAAATAAAAGAATACAAAACTAAAATATACTAATCAAACATCTTAGTTCTTAAAAAACTAATTCGTGATAAATACCTGGCTTCAAAAATGTTAAAAATGAGGGGGAAAACAGATATGTATAAATGCTGATGTACTGTTAAGGTCACAATTAAACAGATAAGAAGAATTTTTTAAAAAGAGACTTTGATGAAAAGTTAAAGAATTCTTTCCATTGGAATTCAGAAGATTCTCAGTTTCTTTTCTCAGCAGTTTTAGGTAGGGTCCTCTGGAGTGTAATGCTCTGCCCTCTGGATTGCAGGAGTAAGAAAGATAATGCCTTAGGCAGAATTCCTGGAGGCAGTGTTTAGGCTTAGATGGCTCCAGGCTCTTTGCTGAATGCCAGTTGGCCTGGAGGTTTTAAATCAGTGCACCTCTAGCACCCAGTACTTGCTGGTAAACTTATGTGGTAGGGGATCCAATTCTTAGTCCCCTATGTCACCTTCAGACCCCCCACATTTCCTGGTCTCAGGTTCTGTCTCCAAACAATCTCTCCTGCCCCTGCCCTTCCTAGTTCCCAGCCAGATGCATTTCTCCCAGCCCCAGCTGATCCTGCAAGCAGCTGTTTTAGAGGTTGGGGCAGGAATTGAGCCAGGTGAATTTCCACAATCAGTTGTCCTCTGTGTAAACCTCTCTCCACATCTGATTTTCTTTGGGTCACTTAAGCACACTCTGTGTCATGCAGTATGTGTTTACTGGGCTTGTATTTCGGGCCAACTCTTGGGTTTGCCAGGAATTGGCTTCCTCAGGACTGGCCCCTGCGTAGGGGCTGCAAAATTGTTCCTTCCTTTGTCCTCTGCATGCTGCCTGGAGATATGGCAGCTTCTTTCCCCACACATGGATATTGTGCAGCGCATCATTCAGGTTTACCAGGCAATGTCCTTGATCTCTAAATGCACCAAAACTTTAATTCCCTTATCCCTCCACTATGCTCTTGGAGGGACCACTCTGGCTGGTGCTTCTGGCCCAGCTGAAGCAGTGGCTTTGCTGCTGCGGATTTCTTCCTTATTTTATTATATCCAACCTCCTGAGTCCTGATCTGTTTTGAACGTCCAGTTTTAAATTCCAGTAAAGTACCCCCACTTTTTTTGTTGTTGTTCACGCAGCTTACACAGAAGCTGTTGTCTGCATTCTTTGTTTCACTCCATGGAGCAGCCAGGAAAGTGACCTCCTCTATTCTGCCATCTTGAAAACCTCAAAAACTTAAATAAGAGCAGAATACTACCCTCCATTTATCGCCAACCATGCCTTACTCTCCTGGCTCAAATCAAATTCTATTTCCAGATGCCTAATATCAGGGCAGTTTCCACAATTTATTCACTGAAAGCCTGCATGAAAGTATTTCCTTTGGTGCCCAGAAGGCATTGCCCTTGCCCTGATGCCCAAAGGAAGGTGGGTCTCATAGACTTTGGATCTAGTGTGGCCTTTGCTCAGAAAGGGTGAGAAGGGCCCCCAGGGACAGGAGGCCTGGACCCAGCCCCTGTTCCAAGGAAAATGGCTGCTACCTTGAGCTTGGATCCTACCCCACAACCAGGTTTGAGCATGGTATACATTTCAAAACCCTCTCTTAATCCTCCAGGAAGCATGAAGTGAAATGAAAGCATTTAGGTAGAGGGGCTACTGCCTGTCCCCAGGCTGCCTGAGTTCCACAATGAGGATATGGCTTTTAGAAAAAGGAAAAAAAAAAAAGGTTTATTGCTTTGCTAGCAAAGGAAAAACATAGGGGACTTCAGTCCTAGAGGCTGTGATTCTGCCCACCAAGGAGAACAGAGCTCTTTCAAAGAAACTATTCAAGGACTTTAAGTCCAGCCAGGTGTTATCTTGCGGGGGGGGGGGGGGGGGGGGGGGGATTGTGATTCACTTGTTAATTTGGAAGATAGTCACTTCCTGGATCCGGCAGCCTCTCCTTCCTGTGGTAGGTGTGTGCTCCAGGAGAGAAACTAGGCCTAAAACAGGAAAGATAACCCCTGCTCCTTAATCCAGTTAGGGAGGAGGAGAGTGAGAAGAAAGAGGGAGGGAAAAAAAAGTCCCTTTTAAAATAAGCTCCAGAGCAGCTAGGGCTATATTCAAAAGGTGAAGTGGACCATTCTTACAATCACAGAGCTTGGAGGCCTGGAGGAAGGACTGGCAACGGAAAGCCAGGTGCTCCAACTCACAGCAGGAGGAACAACAAAGCTTCCAGATCCCAGGGAGTTTACTGGAGCATGGATCACCATCCAGGCACTGGCTATAAGTTCTTCCCTGTCCTGGTAGACTCCAGGTTCCAGTTCATTAGTGGCTTCAGCTGGGCTAAGACTCCATGCCCTGGGTGCTGTGGTCAAGCTGTGTGCCTTCCCAGACTCTGGGCTGTGATCCGCAGAGATCCTCCACAGACAGGAGAGTCTGGAAGAGTACTCAGTATTTGGATTTGGTCATCTTGTGACTGTTCCCGGTGACGAGGATGCCTACCTAAGGTTGGAAGCCAAGGTACTAATTCTTACTCACCAGCTACTGGCTGTTTTTACGTTGCTGGTCCTTAGAACTGCTCGTGTAAAGATGTAAAGACATGGCCATAAAATAAGCACAAAACATGAGAAAACGGAGTGCGAGTGGGTTGGGGGGTGTGTGTGCCCTCAGAATGGGAACTCTGTGTTGCAGAGCAACTTGTGGGGATACCCAAGCTGAGAAAGGGGCTTTGCTTCCTTCCTCCCTCCCTCCCTCTGAGGGAATGGGGATAGGAAGACTTCACACCACCGCTTAGTGAAACTTTTCCACTGTGCATTATCCACAGCCCTTCATATCCTACAGCCAATAATCCAGCAAGAGTCAGTATTTAAGTGGAGGTGATTTGAAAGCTGGCAGCTTGCTTTGAGTATTTGCGGTGATGCTCAAATCAGAGCCTTCCACACAGTCGGGAGCTCTGGGAGTGGAATCTTAGGGCTGGGTTTGCCCAGCAGTTAGTTATAGGGATCTCAGATGTCCTGTGAAAGAAAGTCAAAGAACCTCTTGAGGAGTACAAACCAAGTACTCCAGGTTTGTAGCAAGGAATTCAACACCTCATGGTGCAAGTGTAGACCCCTGCCCAGTGCTTAGTGCGTGGAGAATGCTCACGCTGCCCACACTCTGGGTGCAACAGTGGCACATGCGTTCTGTGCTGTACTTCACCCACGCACTTCTGGTTGCTGGTCCTCTACATTACCTCAGGTGTTCCCTGTGCTGGGCTTCTGCTGTGGACCAGGGTGAGATTCCACCCTTCCCCTGCCTCTTTCTCCTCCCACCTGCCCTTTCTTTCTCTAGAAATATTGACCTGATTTCTTGTTGAGAAATAATCCAATTTGATTGCCAAATAACAGAGCACCAGGACAGATGGAGGGCGTGTGGCTCTTCTTTTAAACCATGATTTGTGGATGTTCTGGGAGGTGTATGTGTCCCGAATATTGAAAATGACTTCTAATAATGGGCTCTATGCTCGATATCATACTTTGATATTGATTTCTCCTGTCTTCCCCTTCGTAACCACCTTTATCTTCAGCACCATTTTAGGAAATAAAATAAAACCATTTTGAGGAGCCCTAAAGTATCATGGGGCTTAGGGACCTCACCTCCTCTTCCTCATGCATAAGTGGTCCCTGCCTCATGTTTCTGCAGTCTGGCTAAGAAATCTGCTTACAAAAACTGGTGACTGACCAGTTCACACCCCAAAAGAGGTCAAGGGCTGGCAGTCCCACAGCCTCTCTCTGACTGTCATGCAGGTGCCTCCTCCTGAGTCTGGTTCTTGCTGGATTCTGCCTCCTCCCACTGTCTTAGCTGCTCAGTCCATGATCCATTTGCAGCTTTGGATCAGTTGTGACATGAAAGACCTCCAGGGGTTGTAATAATGGTAGACTGGCTGGGACATGTGTGACAGCTCAGTGTTCCCTCACATCTCAGACCTGCATGGTGCACTCTGGAGTTATCTAACCTTCAGTCACCCTCAGGTGCCTTAGCTGTGTGTTACCTTTGTGTCAACCAGGCATGCTAGAATTCACCAGAATGTTTAAATTGAATCATAATGTACATTTGAAATGTGAATCACCCTTTCAGTGTGTTAATTACCCAATGGATGTCCATCCTAGGCAAAATTTGCTGCAAATCACATTCTGACATAGAGGTAAATGAGCAGGCCCTGTATGCCCTGTATCCAGTCTGGTGATATATCAATCCTGCTTCACTCAGTACTTGCTGCCTGGCTAATCTGGTGAGTGTCCTATTCTAACGTTGCCTGAGTTTGATCTTTTTTGGGGGGAGGTACTGGGCATTGTACTCAAGGGTGCTCTATCACTGAGCTACATGCTTAACCCTTTGTATTTTTGTAATATTTTTTGAAGATGCAAATGATACCTTTATTTTATTCATTTATTTTTATGTGGTGCTGAGGATTGGGCCCAGTGCCTTGCATGTGCTACACAAACACTCTACCACTGAGGTACAACTCCAGCCCCCTTTGTATTTTTTTAAATTTTGAGTTAGGGTCTTGCTAAATTGCTGAGGGTAGCCTCCAACTTGATCATCCTGCTTTAGCCTCCCAAGTATCTGGAATTACAAGGGTGTACCACTGTGCCTGGCTCTGAATTTAATAATCTTTAAAATGGAGAAAACATTCATTCCTCATTCATGGATGTGCTGTGAGTATCAATTGAGGTGATGATTACAAATAACCATGTCATGCAGCCTTGCATTTCCTACTTCAGTCATTTGCATTTTCCTTAGTTTTATCTATTTATTTTTAACTTATAAGTGCTCAAGAGAGGAGAGAGAGATTGTGATCTTCTGGCAGTGTGTGCTAAAGAAAAGATTTTATTTTCTTTCTTACTTTTTTTTTTTTTTTTGGTACCAAGGATTGAACCCTGGTGTGCTTATCTACTCTGCAACATCCCTAGTCCTTTTTTATTGTTTATTTAGAGAGAGGGCCTTGCTAAGTTGCTGAGACTGGCTTTGAACTTGTGACCCTTCTGCCTTAGCCTTCAGACCGGCTAGGATTACAGGCATTCGTCACTGGGTCCAGCAAGATATTTCTTGTGGAAACACTGCATAGACCTGTCTGTGTTTTGATCAGGAAGCCTCTGTTGGCTGCTGTGTGTGCTGGCCCTGTGCAGCAAGTGTGCCAGGAGAGTGTGTGTCCCCTCAGCAGATGGACTTTCTCTCTTGACCTAATGCATTATATTCCTAGAACACAGAAAATTATACCAGTTACCAAGAATGTGGTGCCTTCTCTGGCCCAACCCAAGCAGCAGCATTATAAAAGTTGAAGCAGGGGCTGGGGCTGTAGCTCAGTGTCAGAGCACTTGCCTAGCATGTGTGAGTCACTGGGTTTGATCCTGCACAGCACATAAAAATAAATAAATAAATAAATAAAGGCATGCTGTCCATCTACAACTATAAAAAAAATTGAAAACAAAAAGTTGAAGCAGGAGCACGGCAAAGGCTCATTCATGTTTTTACTGTTGGGTCACTGGCTGCTAGTGGAGAATGGTGCCAGGATGAAAAGGGGGAAGCATGGGGACGGGAGGCTGATGCACTATTCCAGGCTTAAGGTGGTGGTGGTGAGTTCTGAAGTGTGTTGCAGGAAACGGGAGAGGTGTGGGATGTTGTTCTGAGGTGGAGTCAGCAGGGTTTGCTGACAGGTTGGATATGTGGAGTTGAAGGAGATGACAGTGTACAATCATATCTCCTTGACCCTCATAAATACTTGTGAGGTGGACACTGTAGATATACCTGTTCTTTAGATGAGAAAGTTGAGGGTCAGACCAATTCATCCCATGTCCAGGACATGCGGGGATACAGGCTTTAGACCTGTGCTCCTCCCTGCCACTCCCACAACTGGTGATCCTTTCTAGCTCCTCACAACACGCACCTCTTCCTATGCTTTTTTCTCTTATCAGTGTTCTTTTTTTTTTCCTTCTTCTTCTCTCTTCCTTGCCTAGGGATAGAACCCAAGGGTCTCATTTGTCCCATTTGGTGGCATTCAATTATTTGGACAAGTGGCTGAACCCTGATGTCCTGATATCCTGTATGCTGCAATGTGCAGAGGCCTGCCCATGCTCAGAATCACCCTGAAGACCAGAACTACCTCTATTGTTTGTCTACAGACTCAAAATTTTGCCTTTTTCTATATGCTGACAAAAAGTTTTTAAAAATCAAGTAACCAGTTTTTACAGACAGAATTTTTAGAACGTGAGTGTGACACCACTTGGACAAAATAAGGAACATATTCATTGTCTACCTTCAGAAACATCCTCCATATCCTTTCTCATGACAGACTCTCTTGGTTATTAGATTTGTTGCAGTAGAGATGTTAGACAGTTATGAAGCCCTATGGTGCAGAAGGTACCCCAAGTCTGGTAAGATTCATATCAATAGATATGCCAGGTCCTCATTGGTGATTTGTGGCAGATATGTGCTTACTGGGACTCTACTTGTACCAGCCCCCAGAATTTTTTTTCAGTAGGGCCATTCCTGTCCTTGAATCCTGCTTGCTTGTCCTAGTAGCACTATTTTCCATAAGTGCAGGACTCTCTTCCCTAGCCAAAGATATTCAAACTCAAGACTAGCATGTTTCAATAGCATTTATTCTCATCCAAAGTTTCTCTAATTTTTAAAATGCCTCCATCATCATACTTAACTAAAGATAAATCTTTTTAAAAAAATTTTTTTAGTTGTAGTTGGTACAATATCTTTATTTATTTATTTTTATGTGGTGCTGAGGATTAAACCCAGTACCTCACATATGCAAGGCAAGTGCTCTACCACTAAACTACAGTCCCAGCCTCAAGATAAATCTTTTTAAAGGTCAGAAAGCATCAGCTAGTCAGCAAACAGCTGTCTTGAAAAAGTCCATTTTTTCTGTGGTTTGGAGTTCACATATGCAGGATGAGGTATTAACACAGGAATATTTTTATGAATCATGGGGATTGACCTGCAGTTCCATGTTTCTATCACTTTGTGTTCCAAATAAGCTTCTCAAGCCTAGGAGTTTTCTATATTGACATCTCCCCACACCCTGCAAACTCACTACAAACCTTTTGTCTGCATTGATTGTAGGTGGGCAATATCCTCCTCATATTTATTTCTTTAACAGACTCTTTTACCTTCACTACAACAGAGGGAAAGATCCCAAGCACTGTAAGCATCCTTGGATGTGATCAGCCCTGAGCAAGTTACACTTGGTCTCCAATATAAACTGAGCATCAAGAATGTGGTGTATTTGTACTTCCTAAAGGACTCAAGAGGTTTTTCTTTTAAGGGTGTGTCTTGCCACATGATCCCACAGGGGTGCTTATAGGAGCTTGGCTTTGCTTTCAGTGTCCTTGTAAGAACTCTGTATGCAACCTCCTAGTGGGTCAGGTTGGTTTAATTCCTAGCCTTAGGCAGGTTGTGAATTATGAAGAGCAAGGCTAAAATTCTCTAGATGTTCACACAAAGGGTCCTGTGGTCAGTGTGAAATCTCCCCTTCTCCCCTCTAGGTCTGAGTCATCTTAGAATCCAGAGTAGTCCTTTCTGCAGGGTTACAACTCAGATCCAGGTGGCTTATTCAGCTAAGTGGCAAACTTGTCCCCCATTCCTTGCACATCCCCTGTTGGCCCATTTCCTCACCACACAATATTTTTTGGCTCCGCCCCATCATTTACATATCTCAGCAGAGAGCCAATAGTAATCCTGGAAAAGGGTTGCGTGTGCGCATCAACCGTTAAACATAGGAACGCCTCAGAACCCCTGTAACCCGAAAGAAGCTCATAAGCTGGGCTAGCTCTGCCCTGTGGCCTCAAATTTGTTGCCACACCTCATCACATTTGTAGAGGCCACAGAGCCTCTGGTGCTTTCCAGCCATGGCTAGCTGGTATCACTACTATGATACTGACTACTATGTTCTGGAAGAATATGAGAGGGAAATAAACCCTGAATCTGAGCAAAGTGCAGCAGCGGCAGCAGAAGGTGGCCACTTCAGTGAAGGAGCTGTAGGCCTCATGGACGACGTGAAGCCTGAGGGCCACCTGAATCAACTGGATGTGAACCAAGAGGGTGAAGTGAACCAGGAAGGAGAGGTGAACCAGGAAAACAACAGTGACCATGAAGATGATGAAGATGATGACGATGACCAGGATCCCCAGCAGGACCTTGAGGAGTCAGTGGCTCCTCCGTCTCGTCGCAGCAGGCGGCCACGAATCCCGTTTCAGTTCACACCCTGGCAGTTGGATGAACTGGAAAGTGTTTTTGAGGAAACTCAGTACCCTGATCTGCTCACAAGGTAATTGACTGGCTCCAGGAGGAACCTAGTCTTCCAAGGAGTACTTTTCCAGGGGGATTTTCCTCTCTCCTGTGCCCTTCAGGACCCTGTCTTCAGTAACCCCCTTCCCGCCCCACCTCTCCCCCCCACCGCCTCTCCCCCCCACCGCCTCTCCCCCCTCTCCCCCTGCCTCTCCCCCATCTCCCTTACTCCCCCCCTCTCCCCCTCTCCCCCCCCTCCCCTTGTGCCTCTCTCCCTCTCCCCGCCTCTGCCCCCCTCCCCCTGCCTCCCCCCTCCCCCCTCCCCCTGCCTCTCCCTCCCTCCCCTGCCTCTCCCCCTCTCCCCAATCTCTCCCCCTGCCTCCCTCCCCCTGTCTCCCTCCCTCCCCCTGTCTCCCCCACTCCCCCTGTCTCCCCCCTCCCCCTGCCTCCCCCTCCTCTCCCACCCCCCCTCTCCATGACAGGTGGGGGTATGCCATGTGATTTTCATGTAGGATTGGTATGAATTAACTCTCAAAACTGTTTGGTGCCAGTTGTTTATGTTTTTGTTTTGTTTTTAAATTGTAGTAAAATACACAGAAACATGAAATTTACTATCTAACTGAGTTGCTTTTCTTTTTTTCCGTACTGGGGATTGAACCTGGGAGTGCTTTACTACTGAATCATATCCCCAGACCTTTTTATTTTTTCTTTTGAGACCGGGCCTCCCTTAATTGCTGAGGCTGGCCTCGAACTTGCAGTCCTCCTACCTCACCCTCGCAAGTGGCGGTGGGGGTGTTACACTCATGTGCTACTGTGCCTGGCTCTAAATCACTTTTGAAGTACAACTTAGCAGTATTAAATATTTGCATGTTACCGTGGGACAGATCTTCAGAACTCTCTTCACGAGGCCAAAATGAAACTATACCCATTGAACAATACCCCTATAACCCTCCCCAAACCCCTGAAAACCAAATTTCATTCTATGAATTTGATAATTCTAGGTATCTCAAATAAGGGAAATCATATGGTATTTCTGATTGGCTTATTTCATTTTGCATAATCTCCTCAAGGTTATCCATGATGTAGCATGTGTCAGCATTTTTTTCTTTTTTAAGGCAGAGTAATATTCTGTCGTGTGAACATAACTATTTTGTTCATCATTTGTGGAGGGACATATGGCTCTCATGAATAATGCTGCTATGAACATGGGGTATAAAAATATCTCTTCATATCCAGGTTTTCAATATTGTGAGTATATACCCAGAAATAGAATTGCTGGATCATATGATATAATATTTTGAGGAAACTTCATACTCTTTTGTAGTAACTGCATTATTTGATATTTCTACCAAAGTGCACTAGGGTTCCACTTTCTCCATGGGCTTATTTTCTGGGTTTTAATAGTAGGTATCCTAATAGGTATGGTATAATGTCACTGTTGTTTTTTTATTTAAAAAAAGTTTTTTTAGTTATAGATGGACAGCATGCCTTTATTTTATTTACTTATTTTTATGTGGTGCAGAGGATTGAACCCAGTGCCTCACATGTGCTAGGCAAGAGCTCTGCCACTGAGCTCCAGCTCCAGCCCTCACTGTGTTTTTGATTTGCATTTCAAGAGTGATTAGTAATGTTGAGTATCTTTCCATGTACTTTGTGATCATATGTATATATTCTTTGGAGAAATGTCTCTTTATCTCCATTGCCTGTTTTTAAAACCCAGGTGGAAATTTCAATCCCCAACTTATCAGGGCTGCTCTGTAACCTATTGCAATACCAATTTGCAAATGTTTTCTCCCATTCTATGAATTTTTTCTAACTTCTTGATTATGTCTTTTGATATATAAAAGGTTTTCATTTTTCGAGAGTCCAACTTATCTATTTTTCTTTCATTGTGTGTGCTGTTGGCCTGATTTTGTAATAAAATTTTTTATTGAATTCAGGGTTAGGAGCATGAAGTCCTCTCATGTAACTGTAGTGCTATAACTTTCCTGTGTTTAGTATTTGTTCAATTTATCATGGGTTTTTCCACTAATTTTAAATTTTATGTTTTTATTAGTACATTATAGTTTTACATAATTGTGGGGTTCATTTTGACATATTCATAAATCCACATAGCATAATTTGCTCCATTTTAGTCCCCAGCACTACCCTCTCCCTCCCCTCCTTCCTCCCTGATTCCCTTCCTCTAATCTATTAGTCTTCCTTCTATTAATTTTTATTTATTTATTTATTTTTAAAATTTTTAATTTTTTAAAAATTATTTTTATAGTTGTATATGGACAGAATGCCTTTATTTTATTTATTTATTTTTATGTGGTGCTGAGGATCGAACTCAGTGCCTTACGCATGGTAGTCAAGTGCTCTGCCACTGAGCTACAGCCCCAGCTCTATTAATTTATTTTTAAAAATTGGATCATTATAGTTAAAAGTGGAATTCATTGTAATATATTCATATGCATATATAACATAGTTTGGTCAATTTCATTATTCAGTTTCTCCCCTTCCCATCCCTCCTTCGTCCCCCTTCCCCCCTCAATTCCCTTCCTCTACTCCATAGTTCTCCCACCTATTTTCATGAGATCCTCCCTTTTTTAAAAAAAAAGTCCATATTTTCTGTCTAGATTCCACCTCTAAGAGAAAACATTTAACACTTGACATTCTGAGTCTAGCTTATTTCTAATTTTTATTTTTAAAAATAGTACATTAGGGGCTGGGATTGTGGCTCAGTGGTAGAGCGCTCGCCCAGCATGGGCAGAACCCAGGTTCGATCCTCAGCACCACATAAAAATAAAGGCATTGTGTTGTGTCAATCTACACCTAAAAAATAAATTTAAAAAATAGTACATTAATATTATCTGTCTTGACATTGCATTGCTAACACTACCTTCAAGTTTGTGGTGAGATCAAACCATTTCTAAAGAGAGACTGGATCTGAGTATCATATAAAAATATATTTAGGGGGGATTTCAAGGAGAGATTGTATATTTGAGAACTAGCACTGAACCTGTATACTATATTTCATTTCATCCATAATACTGAATACTGAATATTTGTGTTTTTTCTCCACAGAAGAGAGCTTGGAAGACAAATGAATGTTCCAGAAGCCAAAGTGCAGGTCAGTAAATCTGAAGAAACAATTTGGCAGGGCAGTAATTCTACCTGCTTTATGACATGGATATTTTTATCTTAGACATTTGCAAAACGGTTTGTTTTTGTTGTATTTGTTAATTGGGCAAACAAATTTTGAAATTTAGTCTTTGTGGGTGAAAAATGGAATAAGTAAATTCAAGTTTGTGGTTCTTTTTCATTATTAGAGGGTATGTGATTTCCTATAAGAGAAAACAAAGGAAAAAGCTGTTTTTCCTATTTTGTGTACAGAATCAAAGATATAATTATATACACATATGATACATTAATATATTCAATGTAGTTCAAGTTTTTGACACTAGTATACTTTATGGAGCATTTTTTTTTAAGATTTTTGAATTTCAACTTTATTACTATTTGTATTTGTGTCATTTACAGAAGTTACTTAGCCTCTTTTTTTTTTTTTTTTGTGGTGCTGGGGATTGAACCCAGGGCCTTGTGCATGTGAGGCAAGTACTCTACCAACTGAGCTATATCCCCAGTCCCCTCTTTAAAAATAAATAAATAAATAAATAAATTATATACATATATATATATATATATAATTTATTTATTTATTTTTGGTACTGGTGATTGAACTCCGGGGCACTTAACCACTGAGTCACATTCCCAGCCCTTTTTTGATTTTAATTAGAGACAGGGTCTCACTGAGTTGCTTAGCATCTCACTGAGTTGCTTAGTGCCTTGCTAAGTTGCTGAGGCAGGCTTTGAACTTGAGATCCTCCTGCCTCAGCCTCCTGAGCCCCTGGAATTACAGGCGTGCACCATCACACCTGGCTTCACTTAACCTCTTTATGGAGCATTTTTATGTGGAGTCAGATTGCGGCATAACCTTACCTTGGAAGCATTCAAATTGATGGAGGAAGGAGCAAGTTATAAGAGGATTCAGTTGTACTAAATTATTTAAAACTAAGTAAGTATAAGCACTTTATTTTTTAAATTTTTTTGTAGTTGTAGATGGACAGAATGCCTTTATTTTATTTGTTTATTTTTATGTGGTGCTGAGGATCAAACCCACTGCCTCACACATGCCAGGAAAGCACTCTACCACTGAGCTACAGTCCCAGCCCAGCATAAGCACTTTAAATAAATGGATTTATAAATACTGGGATGAGACAGTAATTCATCCAAAGAACACATTCTATGAATAAGTAATGTATGTATCAATTGAGCTGAGACTGATGTGGGAAGATACCTGAAAAGCCCAAGTGTCTGATCCTCCTCCTTTTAGTTTGTAAATTTTTGGTAAGATGAAATGGAAAATGGCAATTTTCAATTTGAATTGCCCACATGTTATGATATGTCTACTTCAAATTATTGCCAAAGAAGTTACTTTATGATTGTGATAGGACAAAAGGTTTCAAGATTTGAAAATTTATCTAAAGAGTGAAATGAACAAAAAAATTATTGAATTAATTTTATTTAACCTAAGAAGGATGAGAAAGGTATAGACAAAGTTACAAAAGGCAAAATACACCTTGCAGGTGGAATGTTAAATGCATAGATGAATCCTCTCTTGAATATTTGCTAACTTGGAAAAATACGTTTTTTTCCTTTTTGGTGGTAGTATTTTGAAGAGGCAGATTTTGTGGAATTTGTTTTCCTAAACAGAGCCCTCATTTCAGGGTAAATTTGTACCTATCTTGGATTGAATACTTTTTATTCCTTCAGGCAGTGATAACTAATATGTAGGCAGGTCATGGAATCAAACAGTGATTACACAAGAGTAATAACCAAAGTGATAAATTCAAAACAACAACAACAAAAAAGGAAAGAAACATCAGGATGACCTTACTATTATTATTAGCTTTGTTGCAGCATGCATGTATGAATGCAGTGATGGAAACAGGCTGTGGACATGATGGTGGATGCCCAGAAAAGTAGCTTCACAAAGCAAGCCACTGAGCACTGGTGTACTAATGCCACATGCCAGGCTCCACAGTCAAACCTGGCTCAGGTGGGAGAAGTTGGGAAGTGGTTGTGAGCATTTCTTAGGGTGGTAAGGCACGGTCAGAAGAAAAGAAAATCTCAAGGTATGATGAGTTGCTTTTGCCCTCCCTGGATCACATGTCTCTCTGTGGAGTTCTAAAGGGAACTTGAGCTACAGGAGACAAAGGAGGGAAAACCCCAGATGTTCTCAACTACTTCCATACTCTGCAGGGGGAATTTCTCAAGATACTTAACATGTGATTTCCCCTTCTCTTTTGCAAATATAATAAAAGTGTTTTAGGAAACCAGTCTTGGGAATACCAACTTGATAATAGCCCACACCATCAGTCCATTGTAAGCTTTCTTTTTTTTTTAACTTTCACATTTTTTTTATACTTTGTTTTTATGTGGTGCTAAGGATTGAACCCAGTGCCTCATGTGTGCTAGGCAAGCGCTCTACCACTGAGTCACAACCCGAGCCCCTTTCTTTACATTTATGTAGACTTGACCAATGTACCTTTGTACCCCACTTCAATGTGAGCTCCTTTACAGTGACTTTCTTTAGATTATATGTTCTTGTGTCACCATTTGCAATTTGGGAACTTCCCAAATAATTAAATACAATGGAAATCTCATTTGGTAAGAGGATAGTGATATACAATAGGTTGATTTTTTTTTTTTTTGGTACTGGGGCTTGAACCCAGGAGCACTTAACCACTGAGCCATATCCTTAATCCTTTTTATATTTTATTTAGAGACAACGCCTCACTAAGTTTTTGAGGCTAGCTTTGAACTCAAGATCCTCCTGCCCCAGACCCCGCAAGCCACTAGGATTACAGATGTGCAAGCCATGCTTGGCTGACAGGTTTTTAAAAATCTATTTGCATTTTAATAATTGGCAAGAAATTTACAGAAGAGCCCATTTTGTGACTCCCACTCATCCCTCATTTTGGTCAGGATGCAGACTGTACTTTATCTGGTTACCAGACGGGTTATCATGAGTGACCAGGAGCAACTCACAAGCTAGACCTGCATTCAATACCTAAAGAAATCATTAAAGAATATTAAAATTGGAAGGAGGGAAACAAAAGTATTCACTCTTTTCCAGAGGGTACAGGCCTGGTGCTCACTAAGGATGAGCTAAAGAAGGTCAGTTGTGTTCTTATATTTCCTAATATTTTGGTTTTTAGTTTGTTTGTTTGTTTTTGTTTTTGTTTATGGTGCTGAGGATGGAACCCAATGCTCATGGATTCTACACAAGTATTCCACCACTGAATTATAGCTCAGGCTCCCTAAGGTATTTGAGTAATGAAAAATAATTTCTGACTGGTATAGTGGTGTATGCCTGTAATGCCAGCAATATGGGAAGCTGAGGCAAGAGATCATGAGTTCAAGGTCAGCCTCAGCAATTTAGCAAGACCCTGTCTCAAAAAGAGGGCTGGAGATGTAGCTAAGTGGTAAAGCCCCCCCTGGATGCAATCCCAGTACCAAAAATAAATAACAATAACAAAAAAGTTTCTGCTGTGCAATCCAAAATCTGAGTAGCCTATAAAGCTGCATGATGTGTTTTTTCCATTATGGCATTAACTGTTCAAAATACTAAATCGATCCCTTTTCCCCTCTGATTACAGACATGGTTTAACAATAGGAGAGCCAAATATAGGAAAAGTCAGAGGGAATCAATGCTCAGACGTATTCCGCCTGGTGTCCCAGACTACATTTTCATGACAGATGTGGAGGAACCCTAGATTGCCATCTTTCTTCAGGAGCCAGATTGGAGATGTGTTTATCTGTTGGCACTGAAATATGGGTGATCCATGCCACCCCTGTTGCCCTTATCTTTTCAGCACTTACATTAGCAATAAAGAGTTGAATTTTTCAGCATTATTTGTTTTCATGTGCCTACTCGGGTATGTAGGGTATCAAAGCAAACTGTTCAGGATATGCTATTTAAACAAAACAATCTGGAGCTATGCTTTCATGAGGTGATATCCCTGAGTCACCATCAGTAGACCCTGCACATCATAGTCTCCCAAGTGCTGTGGTAGGTTCACACTGACCCATAAATTCTTCTCTGTCCTCTCACCCATCATGCCTTGCTTACTCCTATTCTTGTCCAGTGTGTCTAAGAAGGGGCAGAACAAGTCTCTAGTGAGAGGACAGTGTGTTTCCACACAGGGTTGAGTTCCAGCCATGCTGACAAGTTCACTCCAATCCCAGTATACTGAGACTAAAACTTCCTAAGATGAAACTCACAGGATTTATGAAAAGGTGGCTAGTGAACATTCATTTCTTCAGTAACCAAGCACACCATGTTTGGCCTCACTTTTATATGAGCTTCTCTGGTCAAACTGCAAATTTTCTAATTCTTTTCTTTCTTTCTGTTCCTAATTCTCCAAACTCTGTTTATTGCCCTCCATTTTTGTGGTGCATGTGTCCACTAGGAGCTGTTCTGCTCCAGAAGTCCTATAGCTTCCAAAGAGCATAGGAATAAATCTTGTTAAGGCCAGAGTGAGGTTCCTGTCCCTTATTCTCTTCCATCTCCAGCCCAGGAGATGTGTCACACCTTCTTCATCTCAGAAGCTGATTAATACTGCCTCACAGTATTAGTCATCTTTACATACTTAGGAGAATCTCACTGCCAGTTCACTACTAAAAGGAAAGGAATCTTTTGGTTCAGAGGTGCTCAGAGCAAGAGTTAGAAGATGGTCCCTGAGGAAGATTCCAGAATAATTACTCACTGAAAAGAAGCTGTAGCTCTGCTTTCTTCCTGCTCTGTGCTTTGTGTAAAACAGACAGGATAGAAAAAAAAAATTCATGTTGTGGGGATGAAGAGACAAGGCCTAGTCTTTGAAAGCATTAAGTTCTTTTCATGTGAAACTCAACGTGAGTAATTTTGAGTTATGGGAGTTTCAATGGATGTGTATGTGAAAAGTGAATAACTGGATGGCATAGTCCTACTATTAGGTGATAGCAGTGACTTCAGGTCAAGTACCAAAGTGATCTGAGAATTCCCTCTAGTATGGGTTAGTCAAAGACCATTTCATAGCAGGGATTTCCTTGGCAAGCATGCCATGGCCTCAGCTAGTTTGTTTTCTTTCTTTCTTTCTTTCCTCCCTCCTCCTCCTCCTCTTCCTCCTCCTCCTCCTCCTCCTCCTCCTTCCATTTCCTCCTCTTCTCTCCATCTCCTCTCTCCATCTCCTCCTCCTCCTCTCTCCATCTCCATCTCCATTATAGTTGTACATATGTTGGAACCTGACTGAATACAATAGAACAATATAATTTGGCCAATATCATTCCCAGTATTTCTCCTTTCCCTTTCCTACTCCTTCCCAGTCCCTTTCTTCTACTCTACTAATCTCCTTTTGATTTTTATGAGATCCTCTACCTTCCTGTACCTTTTTCTTCTCTACCTTCTACATATGAAAGAAAACACAATCCTTGACCTCTCGAGTTTGGTTTATTTCACTTAACATAATGTTCTCAAGTTCTATCCATTTTTCTACAAGTGGCATAATTTCATTTTTCTTTATGACTGTATAAAACTCCATTGTGTGTGTGTGTGTGTGTGTGTGTGTGTGTGTGTGTATAATCACATGTTCTTTATCCATTCTTCCATTAATAGATACCTAGGCTGGTTCCATAACTTGAGTATTGTGAATTATAGTGCTATAAACATGGGTAAACATGTATTGCAACAGTATGATGACTTTAATCCTTTGGGATGAATGTGGTAGTTAGCAGGGTCATATGGTAGTTAGCAGGGTCATGTGGTAGTTCCATGCCTGGTCTTTTGAGGATCCTCCACACTGATATCCATAGTAGTTGTACTAATTTACAATCCTAGCAATAGCTTAAAGGTGTTCCTTTTTTTCTACATTCTCTCTCTAGCATTTATTATGAATTTACTATTGTTTGTATTCCTTTTTTTTTCTTTTCTCTCTTTTTTTTTGTACCAGGGATTGAACCCAAGGATGCTTACAACTGAGCCACATCACCAGCCCTTTTGTATTTCTTATTTTGAGACAGGGTCTCACTAGGTTGCTTATAGCCTCACTAAATTGCTGAGGCTGGCTTCGAACCTGCAGTCCTCCTGCCTCAGCCTCCGGAGCTGCTGGAATTACACCATACCTGGCTATTTGTATTCTTGATGACTGCCATTCTGAGTGGAGTGAGATGAAATCTCAAGTTTAGGGCTAGGGATGTGGCTCAAGCGGTAGCACGCTCGCCTGGCATGCGTGCGGCCTGGGTTCGATCCTCAGCACCACATACCAACAAAGATGTTGTGTCCACCGAGAACTAAAAAATAAATATTAAAAATTCTCTCTCTCTGGGGCTGGGGATGTGGCTCAAGCGGTAGTGCGCTCGCCTGGCATGCACGCGGCCCGGGTTCGATCCTCAGCACCACATACCAACAAAGATGTTGTGTCCGCCGAGAACTAAAAAATAAATATTAAAATTCTCTCTCTCTCTCTCTCTCTCTCTCTCTCTCTCTCTCTCTCTCTCTCTCTCTCTCTCTCTCTCTCTCACTCTCTCTTTAAAAAAAAATTCTCTCTCTCTCTCTCTCTCTCTCTCTCAAAAAATAATAAAAAAAGAAATCTCAAGTTTAGTTTTGATTTGTATTTCCCTAATTGCTAATGATGTTGAATGTTTTTCCATATATTTGTTAACCATTTATATTTCTTTTGAGAAGTGTCTGTTTAGTTCATTTGCCCATTTATTAGTTGGATGTGTCTGCTAATTTTCATTTCTGTCTTCTTCATTCACACCTTTGCTTGTGTCAGCAGAGTGGTTATGTGTAATGGGGCACCTTCACAAAAAGAAGACTGAGTTTGCTACCTGGAGGCTCCTTGCCCAGTTGGAAGTGCAGAAAATCCAAGAAAACACCTGTGTATGCCCCTGCCTCGCAGGATGATTTTGAAAACTTGTATTTCTATTGCGCAGTGTGGACCTCTTTCCTTATTTTTAATACTGTTGTTTTTTAATATTTTAAGCAACCTCAATACTAATGACAAGGCCTGTACAAATAAGTCTGGGACATTGTCAAGCCCAACCTTGATGCCCTATCTGTTGTGGCCCAATATGAAAATGAGAGCCCAAGAGCACTCAGCACAAATCCATTAATCCTCAACATCCATTCTGACTCACAGCAGCAGAGGATATTCTTTTCACATTTCAGCTACCTAGAAGAAGGCAAAAGAAGTGAATCACTTTCACATATCTGACTACATCCAGACAGGTATAATATAATCAGAACCTAGGAGATCTAACTTGGAAGTGGCCAAGAATCAAAATTCAAAATGTCTATTTAACTGCAAGTACTTAGAAACAAAGGGCAGGTGAAAGGATAGGGCACCAAAAATTCTTCATTGGACAAGAATGTGGTCTCCATGTAGACGTGGAAAGGGATTTCTGAATGAAGAGAAGAATTACCTTCCTTGAGTGTCTCTGGGCTGAGTATAGTGAAGTCAATTCTGGGGAAAAGCTTCCTAGGCATCCCTGTGTGAGCAGGGTGCCCCCAGCATCTCCAAAAAGAATTTTTGCTTTTACATCCTTGAGCTCTCCAAGTGTATGGTCTTGCTGATTCCTGAGATGCTCTCAAGTCATCTTTCCTATTGTCTCTGTGCAAAATAATTTAACTTCTCTTTAGTGGTTGTAAATTCTTCAATAACCATACTGTGCTTGGCCCTACTTTTACATGAGCTTCTATTGTCAAACTGCAAATTTTCCAATTCTTCTCTTTCTGTTCCTAATTCTCACAGTTAACCTGTCTAAAAGCTACCAGTAATACCCATGCCACCTTTGGAATACTGTGCTGTCTTGAATTTTCTCTGCCAGATTAATTAGTCCCTCACTTTTGAATTCAGCCTCAGGTCACAAAGTCTCAGGACATGGGCAAAATGTTGAGAAGTTATTTGCTAGGATCTAACATGAATAATGGCCCCTAGTGCAATTTCCACTGGAGTCTTCATTCCCATTTGAAACCTCATGAGTGCATTCTTTACTGTCTGTGTTCCTCTTGGCATTCTGGTCTTTTGAGCTTTCACCAAAATTGCCCATTAAACTCTGCTTATGATATTCTAAGTCTTCTCTAGCCTGCATCTCCAAACTTTTCCAAACTCCTCTCAGAAACCAGTTTCAAAGGCTTCTGAACCACACAGTCAGATTAGTCACAGCAATGACTCCACTTTTTGAAACCAATTTCTTCTTTTTTTTTTTAAGTGTTTCAGGTGGACACCATGTCTTTATTTACCATTTATGTGGTGCTGAGGATCGAACCCAGGGCCTCATGCATGCTAGGCGAACGCTCTACCACTAAGCTACACCCCCAGCCCAGAAACCAATTTCTATGTTAGTTTTCTGTCACTATAACCAAAATACCTGACAAGAACAACGTAGAGGAGGAACTTTACTTTGGGCTCATGGTTTAAGAGATTTCTGTCCATCATCAGCTGCCTCTATCACTCTGGAACTGAGGTAAGGCAGAAGATCATGGTGTAAGGGTATGGCACAGGAAAGCTGCTCAGCTTGTGGCAGGCAGGAAGGAGAGAGAGATGGAAAGGCTATCCAGGAACATAATAAAAACCCCAAGTCACATTCTCATGACAAACTTCCATCAGCCATGCCCCATTTGTCAACAGTTACCACTTAGTGATCAAATTATTAATCCATCAAGTTAAATCCACTAAGTAGTCACAGCTCTCATAATCCAGTCATTTCGTCTCTGAACATTCCTGCATCTTCTTACACATGAACCTTCAGGGAATACCTCATATCCAAACCATAGACTGGAACTGAAGCCAGGGGTGCTCTAACACTGTGCTATATCCCAGCCATTTTTATTTTTCTTCTGAGACAGGGTCTGCTATGTTGCTCACAATGGCTTCTAACTTTCCATCCTCTGCCTCAGCCTCCCAAGTCACAGGGATTACAAGCCTGTGTCACCTTCTACTTCTTTCAGGTTCTAGATGTCTCAGGGCACATGGTGATGTGAGGCAAAATAGATAAGCCAAATATGGCTATGGATGAAACTTTATACATAGTCTAGATTTTCAAAGATAAAATTCTAAAATTAATCCCACAAAGAGCATTTCTCATAATGTATACTTCAAATATCTAAAAAGCATTGCATACAAATCAGTATAAGAAAATACCTCTTTTTTTTTGTATTTTATTTAGAGACAGAGTCTCAATGAATTGCTTAGCATCTGGCCATTGCTGAGGTTGGCTTTGAGTTTGCAATCCTCCTGTCTTAGCCTCCTAAGACACTGAGATCATAGGCGTGTACCATCACACCTGGCCAAGGAAATAACTTTTGATTCATTTTCTAAAGTCTTTAGAAAGTGGTAAACAGGGAGCTGTGGTTGTGGTTCAGCAGTAAAGCACTTGCCTGGCATGTGTAAGGCACTGGGTTTGATCCTCAGCACCACATAAAAATAAATAAAATAAAGGTATTATGTCCATCTACAAATAAAATTATTTTTTAAAAAGTTATAAACAACATATAAATTCACCTGACATATGTTATCTTTGGAGAGGTAAGCTGGTTTAGGCTGAAAAATTATAAATACACTATCATGAGGAATGTAGTAGATCGAGCATTTTTAGAGTAATCTAGAAGTTCTAGATGGGTACTTGCTTTCTATAGTGCTTCACCATGAAGAAAATATTGTCAAGAGGTTTCCAAATATGAATGCTAATGGTGAAACTAAGTATGAAGGAAGTATGGTCTATGTGAGTACAGCAGGTCTGTTGATTTAAAATAGCTGTATATAACAGATTTAGATTTTTAAAAGTATAATCAGAACTTTGGACACCTAACTTGGAAGTGCCTCAGGAACAAAATCTGAAACAACAATTTTAACTACATATACTTAGAAACAAATGGCAGACAAATGGGACATCAAAAATTGTTTATTGGACAAGGGTGTGGTCTCTCTGTAGATGTGGAAAGGGAATTTTTGAATGAAGAGTTACTATGAATGTATACAAAGTAGGGAATGGAGTTTGTTCCAAGTTGTTTTCACAAGAGCCAAAGTACATTTACCTGTATTCCATCCAGCTAAAGACATGCCTGGATTCTTTCCAGAGGTGGTAGCAGGGGAATTCCCCTAAAGGACTGACCATCCCAGATGGGGCCATTCGGGACTCCCAAGAAAGGAACGCTAAAGGGCAGGCAGATCAGACCAAAGCACTGATTAGGAACTCCAGCAGTCAGAGGGGGTTCTGCTTCTGCACAAAGAACAGTTACATGAGAGATGTTCGTAGCTAGTTCCAAATCAAGGATGTTGGGTTATAGAGCTTAAAGGGGGGTTTCAGGAGTGTGTCTCAGGGCTAGGGCTGTTTACTCTGGGTTTGCCAACATGTTCTATCTTTCCCTGTTTCAGGCCATAACCTACACAAGTGTACCCATGGCTGGATGTTCAAGGTCCCAGATTGTGTTCTGGCCTACCAGGGAAAAAACAAGCTTCTGTCCAGGTCACATAGCCATGCAGGCCTCTGTGGTTCTCAGTTTGGACACAGAGAGATAACAGGGGAGAGTTGAGGATCCCACAACCTGAATTCTGATCCTGGGTGTCGTACTGATAATTGGACACTGCAAACATATGGTTGTACTGTTTTCTAAACTTTGGTTGGTTCTGATGTGACTCCTGGGGAAAGATTGAATCCTGAAAGTCAAGTGAGGGGAGTTGCAATAGTGTTCCTCGTGGCCTCCACTTGTTCTGGTCTGACTTGGGCAGGGGCTAGGGCTCTCATTGCTTCCTGCATCCCCTGTGGAATTGGTTGCTAGGGTGACAACTCTCATCACTTGGCCCTCATCCTAAGAATGATGCACATCACTTGTACTCTGGGATTCACCCCAGATTTCTTATGCTCCTGTCCTGTAAGCCAAGGCTGTAGGGATATCCCCAGGAGAGCAAATCCTTGCCTCAGCCACCTCCTCTTCTCAGAAACATTTATTTTTCTTTTCTGAACCTCTTACACAAGAATACCATCATTAGCAAGTGAGGCAAATGATCTTGTGTCCTGCAGCAAGAAGTTGGCAATGACCCACAAGCTGTCCCTTCTTCTTCTTTTTTTTTTTTAAGAGAGAGAGAATTTCAATACTTATTTATTTATTTTTTTTTAGTTTTTGGTGGACACAACATCTTTGTTTGTATGTGGTGCTGAGGATTGAACCCGGGCTGCACACATGCCAGGCGAGCATGCTACCGCTTGAGACACATCCCCAGCCCATGTCCCTTCTTTTAATGCTGCCTGTCCCAAGAAAGTGCCTCTGTCTTCTGGAGGATGCCCAGTTAAAAAGAAGAGGACAACGACGTTTCTACAGTGTGGGTGGCTTTCCCTGGCATCTTGCTGATACAGAAGAAGGAACCAAGCCCCTGAAGTGCGGGCCTGCAGGAGAGAGCTCACAGGATTCATGTGGAGGAGACAAGGTTCTGGGAGGGTGGCACACACAACTCTGCAGTGCACACCCAGCTTCAGCTGCTCACTTCTTAGTACCACCATAGTGCCCAGAACTTTCCTTCAAATGGTGCAGATTCCAGGTTTCTCACTCAACACTAAGCCTCCTCCCCTCAAGGAATGCGGTATCCTGATGTTCATTCTTAAATGTGACACTTTAGAGCCCTGAGAGAGTGATGGAGTTTACATCTTGTTCACACAAGGCTGAGGGGGGCTCCAGCGCAATGGCCATCATGCCCTCCATGTCTTTGCAAAGCCAAGCCTGCCAGCTGGCCACACAGCCCATGAGGAAAGATCAGCTCTATGCAGGTGTCGAATGAACACTTTTAGAAAAGCAGAGTGATAGCTGGAAAGCCTTCATTATGCCAAGAATCATACAAAGACTCCTCTGGAAGGACATTCTATAGAATTTCACAATAAGGGGACACAGTGCCTTAACAGGGCACTGTGGCATGTGCAGTATAATGGATACACCTGAATCCCTGCAAAGCACAGTTGCCAGACAAAACCAGAACCTCTAGGTGAAATGCAGAGGTGGAAAATGATTTTAATTCCAGGCCTATGAATTCTGGTTTTGAAAGAAAAATGGAGTGAAGCAAGGGTTTTTGATTTTGTTTTGTTTTTTACTCTCTCAAAGCACACTGTTTTTTCTTACAAGGGACTTTCTCCATCCTATTTTGTAGACATATGTGGTCCTAATGGGGCAGGGTGGAGGAGCGTTTGGAGTAAGGCATGTCAAGACAGTTGAATACAATTTGTATTGAATGGATCATGACACTTAGGAGACTTCTGTGATGTGCATGACCTATTGATAGTAAGTCAGAAATGCCATTTCATGAAAGGAGGACTCCTAACCAGAAAATATGTACTTTTATTGAAAATAAAAAAGTGAAAATGTGTCCAAGAAAAGTTGAGATATGACTGTTGAATTCAGTAGACATTTGCTCTTAAGGATATGCTATGTAGTATTAGAATCTAGCAGAAAAAAATTTTGGAAAATTATCATGGAGACCATACCTTAAAAATGGAACCAATAAGATTATTGATGACTGGGGCTTTTGTTAGGCCAAAAGGAGGTAAAGGTGCAGGAAGCAATGGCAATGATATAAAGGCAAGACGAGCAGCCCAGGCAGTAGTGGCACCAGAAAAAAATATGTCTAATCTGGTTCCTGAACAAGGATGGAATTATATTACCCATTCAGGATTATTATTTTTTTTATAGTTATAGATGGACATAATAACTTTATTTATTTTTATGTGGTGCTGAGGATCGAACCCCATGCCTCACGCATGCTAGGCAAGTGCTCTGCCACTGAGCTACAGCCCCGGCCCCAGGATTTTTTAAAAAATATTTTTTGTTGTTGTTGTTGTAGGTGGACATAATACCTTTATTTTATTTGTTTACTTTTATGTGGTGCTGAGGATGGAATGTAGTGCCTCACACATGCGAGGCAAGTGTTCTACCACTGAGCCACAAACCCCAGCTCCCATTCATGATTTAAATAGCAGAGTGACCTAGGGTAACTGGAAACATATTTCTGAACATTAATACTATCTGAAATCTCCTTTTTTTTTTTTTTTTTTTGCTGTTCTGGGGATTGATCCCTGGGCCTGTCACTAGGCAAACACTTTACCACTGAGCTTTATCCTCAGTCTAACCCTAATCCTCCAATCTTTTTTTTTTTTGGTACTTGAGATTGAAGCTGGGGTCCCTGTACCTGAGCTACGTCCCCAGCCCTTTTATTTTTTATTTTGAGACAGGATCTCACTAAGTTACCTAGAGCCTTGCTAAATTGCTGAGCTTGGCCTCAAAAGTGCGGTCATCCTGCATCAGCCTCCTAAGCAGTTGGGAACACAGGCATGTGCCACAGTGCCTGGTAAACACTCCATTTTTTTAGATGATGATGGACCTTTATTTTGTTCATTTATTTATATGTGGTGCTGAGAATCAAACCCAGTGCCTCACACATGCTAGGCAAGCGCTCTACCACTGAGCCACAACCCCATCCCCAAATCCTCCAATTTTTTTAAACCAAACTTTCAATCAGAGAATAAAACTATTGGTTTAGTATATTGAACAGTTAATGTCATAATAAGAGAGTGTGACATGCAAATGTGTATGCCATTGAGATTTTAACCTACAAGAGGAAAAACTATTTCCTTGTTGTTAAATTATCTTGGAAAGTTAATACCATGTTTTTCCCCTTAAGCTTCTCTTTAGAGTGCATCTACTATGTGCAAGCTCTGGAATTGGCCAATTGCTTTGTCTTTCCAGATAGGAATTTGGGATAAAGAGAGAGACATACTGAGTCTCAAAAAAAAAAAAAAAAAAAAGAAAGAAAGAAAAAAATGCCCATGAGCTACTGAGATGCAAAAAGTATCTAGGAACAATTGCAACCCTTGTAAAATGAGGGCAATGTGCATGCTCAAGGAAAACTGGCAAGAAATTGTATAGCTCCACCCTGGCTCCACCTCTAGTCCAGCCCCTAGCAAGGAAAGATTGCTATCTTTCCTTCTGGAGACAGCCTGCATTCTCCCTTGAATGCATATACCTTGCTTTACCCCAAACGCCATTCTCTTTTGAGATTGCCCCCATTCTGCCTTGAATATATCTCTACATCCATAAATTAACCTCTCTCTATGCCTCTGACTGGCATGTTCTGAAATTCTTTTCCATCGTGTATGCCAAGAATCCTGCAGGTCCTGAGTCAAATTCCCCCTTCTTGCCGGGAACTACTTGGACCCTTCTTCAGAGACATGTCTTCTCCCATAACATTTTTACTTCCACTTTAATATTCTTTAATGGAGTTTTCCTGTTCTTGAATCCACGTGTAGCTGATGCAATGTACCGGGTCCCTGATGTTAATGCTGTGCCCACTAATAGGATAATGACTAGTTGGTATTTTGACAGCTGATCATCAGCTACTTAGTAGTCACTATAGGGATAGTGTCACCCTGTTTTGGAGGAATGCTCATCATGATAAAAACTAGGCCCCTTTAAAAGCCATGTCAAGGTGAATGGCCCCTTATTTGAAAATCCTGCCTTCAGTATAAAGTAAATATTCTATAGTAGCAGGTTGGATTTTGAAAACATTTCTTTCAAGGATGTCTAAAGGATCATTTATCTTTTAAAGTTTTGAGAGTTAAAATGTGGTTATGTAGCTGGGTATAGAGTGGTACATACCTGTAATCCTTGTTACTTGGGAGGCTGAGAAAAGAGGATTTCAAGTTCAAGGCCAGCATGGATAATCTAATTTTTTTATAACTTTATTTTATTTATTTATATGTGGTGCTGAGGATCGAACCCAGGGCCTTGCATGTGCAAGGCGAGCGCTTTACCACTGAGCCATAACCCCAGTTAGCATGGACAATCTAGCAGGACCCTGTCTCAAAAAAAAATTTTTTTAAATGTTGTTATGGCAAAGGATGTTATGGGGACTGAGGTTGTTTATGGCTTGTCGTGTGGCTTGACATGAGAGTTGCATAAGCCCTGGAAAGTACCATGATATTTTGTTGAGGAAAGTTAAAACTATGTTGGTCCATATTCACTAAAATGCTCAAAAATCTTTGTATAGCCAAAACTTGTGGGTAGGGGGAAGAGGCATACCACATCAGCATGGTCAATTTTGCATGCTCCAATGTGCTCTGACTCCCAAATCTTCCTGGGTTCAGGACTCTATTTGTTCATTCAACTATATCTACACTTTTAAATTCCTGCGAGGAAGCCACTATTGCCCAACGTAATGGTGCATAATAGGACTTGTCAATCTTATTTCTCAACCAGAAGACTCCAATCCCGTTTGTGAGAAGTAATGAGATGACACTAGAAGTAAAAAATATGCTCAAAAGTGGGTGGGCAAGGGCTGGTTTTGTAGCTCAGTGGTTGAGCTCTTGCCTCGAATGTGTGAGGCACTGGGTTCGATCTTCAGCACCACATAAAATAAATAAAATAAAAGATATTGCATCCATCTACAACTAATTTTTTTGTTAAAGGGTGAGCAGGCAAGACAAACGTTTATTTCTGGCAGAAAGGTGTGTACTGCTAGTGCAGGCAGTCCACTAGCTTATATCTCTAACCTAATGCAGCATTGCTCTTCATTCTGATTGGTGGAGTTCGGGCTTAAAATCTATGCAACTGGCTGATTTTAGAATTAGAGTGGGCAAAAGGGAAGGGGTATAATCTGAAACAATTAAGGCTGAATACTATATTCTGAAAATGGATCACTGACTTTCTATTTTGCACACATTGAAATTCCTGAGGCAGGGGCTGGGATTGTAGCTCAGTGGTAGAGCGCTTGTCTGGCATGTGTGGGGCCCTGGGTTCGATCCTCAACACCGTACAAAAAAATAAATAAATTAAACAAAGGTATTGTGTCCATCTACAACCATATATATATTCATATTCATATTCACAAGGCAGAAGAGTAGAAGTAGGGTGTTTTAGGAACATGGTCAATAATAATGCAGACGAGGGGCCACAAAAGAAAAATTCCTCCCTCAATGCCTGCCAACTATTAAAAACCCCAAATCATACCTGCCAATTAGGCTTCACTGTCCCTCAGCATTCTTTTGGAAGGCCAAAAATTGCAAATTGTGGATGATACAAATGGCCTCCTCTCTCTGCCTCATGACTCATTTTTTAAAAATATTTTGTTAGTTGTCAATGGATCTTTTATTTATTTATATGTAGTATCAACTATGTAGTGCTCACACAGGCTAACCAAAAGCTCTACCACTGAGCCCCAGCCCCCACCCCCTTGCCTCATTTTTAACTCTCCTATTGTCACAAGAAAGCAGGGAGCTGAAACTCCAAACCTCGGTTCTTGTGTTCCCATAAAAGAAAATTTAAAGTAGACACAAAAAGCAATTCAAGAGAACTTTGTAAGTGAAAGAAAAGTAAAAGCAAAGTGAGGCTCAAGCGGAAAGTGCTCTCAAGAGAGCGAGTGGGCTGCCTCAGAGCAGAGAATGACAAAGGAGACAAGGCTGTCTCCAAATTTATTGCTGTTTGATGTTTACCAGGAATGCTAGGAACCACCTTCTGAACTTTGCCAATCAGGTGTTCAACTCTTCCTTCAAGTCACCGTGGAGTTTTTGACCTTTGTTGCTCCTCTCAGGGAATGTCATGGTGTAAGGGTCCGGTGAAAAGTCGGAGGAAGAGACCACCAAGAGACTGACTCATGCAATTGCAGAAGGGGATTTATTGAGGATCCAATTCAGCGCGCTGAGGCTCTAGGCTCACTCAAGAAGTGAAAGCAGCCCAGAGCCCAGAGCAGAGGCTATGCAGTGCTTAAGTACACTTTTTGGGGAGGGCGGGGACTTTGAATACATCAGAACAAATCAGCATGAGGCGCGGGAAAATTGAACAACTCTCATACATGATTAGCACATTCATTGGCAGGAACAGGTGGGGCAGGGGTGATTGGTCACTCCTAAGCGGGGTGGGGGGGTGGGGTTGTGTGTGTGTATGTGTGTGTGTGTAGCAGAGTAACTTAACAATACCTGGTCTTTCACTTTTTAATTCAGGCTTTGCAGCTTAGAAACTTTACCCTTTCAATGGTGGTTATTCTATTTAGTGAATATCATGTTAATGTGGGTACTGGTGTCAATAGCTGGTTGGAAGTGACCTTAGTGCTCCTAGGCTACTAAAGGAATCTTCCTTCCCAGACAAATAGAGATGACACCGATAGCCACGATTCCTAGCTTCATATCAACATCAAATGGACCCTGTGAAAAGTTAGTCCCATTAATCCTTTTCTTTTGATGTATTTTCCCATTAGCTCCTTTGCTTCTGTTTATTTTCTACAAATTACCACCTACCCTTTGCTTTCTAGTCTGCTTGGAAAATAGTTTAAAGAAAATCCTAAAGTAGAGCTGGGATTGTGGCTAGCATGCGTGAGGCACTGGGTTCGATTCTCAGCACCACATATAAATAAATAAAATAAAGATCCATTGACAACTAAAAAAATATTTGGAAAAAAAAAAGAATGCTTGTGACCTTGCCTGCATATTACTGCTCATTGCTAGCTACTATCTAACACCATCTTAACATTTGGGAGTCATTCTCTTGGATGAATATATAGGCCAGTGAAGTAGATAGAGCTCATTTTGAGGAGTTTCAAATGTACCAGTAGTCAAATGTCCCTAAACATAACCAAACCCAAATCAGGCCTACTGAGGTATGGGTCAATATTAGTTTCTTATTCCTATTACCATTTCATAGTGATAGAACCATCACAAAAGCGAGAGAGAAGAGTGCTTATAGAAATTTCTAAAGAAATTCACTCTGAAGAGTTTAAAAGTAGGAGAGAATATTGTCTCTTTCCTTATTAGTGTTGATCATTTTTCCTTTAGAACTCCATTGAGAAACAAGATTAAACTCAGGGAGAGGAACTTCAACTCACCAAAACAAGTTTTTCTTTTCTCCCAAGTTTGCATTGCTTGCCTAAGAAAGTGGCCTCCTTTGTGGTGTTGCTTTTCTGGACATCCCATCT
Organism: Ictidomys tridecemlineatus; assembly: GCF_052094955.1. Lineage (NCBI taxonomy): Eukaryota > Metazoa > Chordata > Mammalia > Rodentia > Sciuridae > Ictidomys > Ictidomys tridecemlineatus. Next base: position 29,879,151 of record NC_135493.1, on the reverse strand, counting down.
TCTGATCTGCAGCTCATTTCCATAAATGCATTCTGGAGCAAAGCTAGTAATGTCATCCTAATTTTTGTTTTAATTTTCAGCAATACTTAATTTTTTTTTCTTTTTTGGTCCTAGGGTTGAACCCAGAGGTGCTTAATCACCGAGCCACATCCCCAGCTCTTTTTAATATTTTATTTAGAGACAGGGTCTCACCGAATTGCTTAGGGCCTCACTAAGTTGCTGAGGCTGACTTTGAATTCATGATCCTCCTGCCTCAGCCTTCTGAGCTGCTGGAATTTCAGGCATGCACCACCCCACTTGGCTCAGCAATACTTTTGATACAATTTAGGGTTTCCTATGGCCTCAATTCATCACCTTTGGATCTTTATCATTAATGCCTGAGGAAATGAAAAAGTATTTCAAATAGACACATTAAAATCTACTTTGTAGGGCTGGGGTTGTGGCTCAGTGGTAGAGGGCTTACCTTGTATGTGTGAGGCACTGGTTTGATTCTCAGCACTGCATATAAATAAATAAATAAATAAAAGATTCATTGACAACTAAAAAATATATTTTAAAATTAAAACAAGGCCTGGGGCTGTGGCTCAGCAGTAGTGCACTTGCCTAGCATGTGTGAGGCACTGAGTTCGATCCTCAGCACCACATATAAATAAATAAATAAAGGTCTACCAACAACAACAAAAAAAAAAACCCCAAAAACTTGCTCTGTAGGGGCTGGGGTTGTACCTTAGTGGTAGAGCACTTACCTAGTACATGAGAAGCACTGCTTTTTTGTTTTAAATATTTTTTGTTGTTGTTTTAAACATTTTTAGTTGTCAATGGACTTTATTTATATGTGGTGCTGAGAATCAAACCCAGTGCCTCACACATGTTAGACAAGTGCTCTACCCCTGAGCCACAACCTCAGCCCCTCCTCAATCCCCAAAGCACTGCTTTGTTGTTTTATTTTTATTGTTGTTGTTTTTGGTGCTGGGGATTGAACCCAGGACCTTGTGCGTGTGAGGCAAGCACTCTACTAACTGAGCTATATCTCCAGTCCAAGGCACTTGTTTTAATCTCAAGCATAATAAATATAAATATAAATTATAAATATAAATAAAGGTATTGTGTCCACCTGTGATGGCAAAACCAGACCTAGTTGTGAAATGGAATTATAAAAATGTTATAGTAAGACAACAATGCCTGGGGAGGAGGTCAGTTCTCCTCCCCTCAGCCTTTTTCCAGGAATCCTGATTTACCTTGGGCCCCTACCTTTTGGATTGTAGACAACTTCCTCTGGGAGTCTGACTTTGAGATGTAAATGCACCTGTGGAGGCCCTGGGCCCATTCTTCCCCTATCACACTCTGTTCCTGTAAACAAGTTCTCAGGTGGAAATCCCAGGCACACTGGACTGGGACTGTGGCTCGGTGGTAGAGCGCTCCCCTAGCACTGCTCCCCTAGCACGGGCGGTTCCATCCTCAGCACCACATAAAAAATAAAGGCATACTAGTGACTGTTGTCTAGTATGGCAATATGTAAAAACGTAGATGTGTAACCGATGTGATTTTGCAATCTGTATATGGGGTAAAAATGGGAGTTCATAACCCACTTGAATCAAATGTATGAAATATGATATGTCAAGAGCTTTGTAATGTTTTGAACAACCAATAAAAAAAATGGGGAAAAAAATAAAGGCATTGTGTTGTGTCCATCTACACCTAAAAAATAAATATTAGAAAAAAGAAACCCCAGACTAGACAATATATGACACTAGATAGCCTGTAAATATTGTGAGAAATTGTGGATAGGGGCTTAGAATTTGGAGTTTTGTTTTTCCTCTGGCCCGCCGGCATAAAATAAAGTTTGGTGTTTTCCTCCTCTCTTGAGTGCTGCTTGCTGCTTCTTGAACAGTCTGTTTTCCACAACACACCTACAAATACAAAAATAATCTAAAAAATCTACTTTGCATTGACAGCTAATCCCCTACCCACCAAACAAATTCCAAAAACCCACTATTTCCAATAGTACCACCAAAAAGAAAAAGAATTCTTTCATGTTAGAAATTCCTCAAGTGATTGATCACCTATGTATTTCACTGTTTCATTTCATTGACTTTATGAATGATCATCAAGTCATTTTTTTCCGAGGGGGGGTGGTTACTGGGGATTGAACCTAGGGATGCTTAACCACTGAGCTATTTGTTTTTGTTTTTTGAAGGGCATTCCATGTGCACTTTAAAAATTTTTTTTTAGTTGTAGATTGTCACAATGTCTTTATTTTTATGTGGTGCTGAGGATGGAACCCAGGGCCTCATGAGTTTGAGGCAAGTGCTCTACCTCCAAGCTACAACCCCAGCCTGAACTATTTGGATTTTGAGACAAAGTCTTGCTAAATTGCTCAGGTTCTTGTCAAATTGCTGAGGCTGGCTTTGAACGTGTGATCATCCTGCCCCAGCCTCCTGAGCTGGGATTACAAGCCGCACCCTGTGCCTGGCCAGTAAGTCATATATATATATATATATATCTGTCTCCCCACAATTTTTTTATTTAATTGTCTTCTACTTTACACATACATGTGATAATTATGACTAAAATATAACATATTTCACCACCCAAAATTCAAGTCAATCATTTCTATCAGTAGCATTTTATATAAATCAAATTATTGTAACTGACACAGAAATACATAAAATGCACAAATATGAAAAACCACATCTACCAAATTTTTGTTTGTGCAAGTTTGAGCTTAAAAATTTGGTTTAGTTAATTTTGTTTCTTTTCTTCAACAATATTTCAACAATAACACTTTAGTCTTAGTTTCTTCTTCATACTATGGAATTTGAGCATTTTTTTTACCACTTTTGCTTTTTTTAAATTAAATTTTTATTTTTTTTAGTCACACATGACAGCAGAATGTATTTTGACATATAATACATACATGGAATGTACATACATCAATCATATTGTCTATTCTATTCTGCTGCCCTTCCTATCCCCTCTACTCCTCCCCTCCTCTCCCATCCTTTCTCTCTATCCAATCTAATGTGACACACTTTTTTTTTCTTTTTCTCATTACAACATCATACATGTATTCTGTATAACAATGAGGTTCTCCTTCCATCTTCCATGCAACTCCCCTTCTCCCTCTTTTTCCCTCCCACCTCTCTTCCCTATTTAGTGGTAGTCTTCTTTTCATGCTCTTCCTCCTATCCCATTTTGAGTCACACCCCCCCCCTTATAAATCAGAGAAGACATTCAGCATTTGTTTTTTAGGGATTGGCTAACTTCATTAGCATAATCTGCTCTAATGCCATCCATTTGCCTGCAAATGCCATGTACCTTCCCCCCCCCCATCCTCGGCAGCACTTATTGTTGTTTGACTTCATAATGGCTACCATTCTTATTGGAGTGAGATGGTATCTTAGAGTAGTTTTAATTTGCATTTCTCTGATTGCTAGAGATGGTGAGCATTTTTTCATGTATTTGTTGATTGATTGTATATCCTCTTCTGAGAAGTTTCTGTTCAAGTCCTTGGCCCATTTATTGATTAGGTTATTTGCTTTTTTGTTGTTTAACTTGAGTTCTTTGTATACTCTAGAGATTAGAACTCTATCTGATGTTTGAGGGGTAAAAAATTGTTCCCATGATGTAGGCTCCCTATTCATCTCGCATATTATTTCTCTTGCTGAGAAAAAAACTTTTTAGTTTGAATTCGTCCCATTTGTTGATTCTTGGTTTTAACTCTTGTGCTATAGGTATCTTATTAAGAAATTTGGGGGGCTGGGGATGTGGCTCAAGCGGTAGCGCGCTCGCCTGGCATGCGTGCGGCCCGGGTTCGATCCTCAGCACCACATACCAACAAAGATGTTGTGTCCACCGAGAACTAAAAAAAAAAAAGAAATATTAAAAAAAAAGAAATTTGGGAAAGACTAACATTAAACAGAGACATGAGGTGGGAAAGAAAGGGAGAGAAAAGGGAAATTGTATGGAAATGGAAGGAGACCCTCATTGTTACACAAAATTACATATAAGAGGTTGTGAGGGGAATGGGGAAAAAAAACAAGGAGATAAATGAATTGTAGTAGATGGGGTAGAGAGAGAATATGGGAGGGGAGGGGGGATAATAGAGGATAGGAAAGGTAGCAGAATACAACAATCACTAATATAGCATCATGTAAAAATGTGGATGTGTAACCAATGTGATTCTGCAATCTGTAATTGGGGTAAAAATGGGAGTTCATAACCCATTTGAATCTAATGTATGAAATGTGATATGTCAAGAGTTTTGTAATGTTTTGAACAACCAATCAAAAAAAAAAAAGAAATTTGGGGCCTGCCCCTACGTGATGAAGATTAGGGCCAACTTTATCTTCTATTAGACGCAGAGTCTCTGGTCTGATTCCTAGCTCCTTGATCCATTTTGATTTGACTTTTGTACATGGTGAGAGAAAAGGATTCAATTTCATTTTGTTGCAAATGGATTTCCAGTTCTCTCAGCACCATTTGTTGAAGATGCTATCCTTTCTCCATTGCATGGTTTTAGCACCTTTGTCTAACATAAGTTAGTTGTAATTTTGTGGATTTGTCTCTGTGTCCTCTGTTTTGTATCATTGGTCTACCAGCCTGTTTTGATGCCAGTACCATGCTGTTTTTGTTACTATTGCTCTATAGTATAGTTTAAAATCTGGAATCGCGATACCACCAATTTCACTCTTCCTGCTTAGAATTACTTTAGCTATTCTGGGTCTCTTGTTTTTCCAGATGAATTTCATGATTGCTTTTTCTATTTCTGCAAGGAATGTCATTGGGATTTTGATGGGAATTGCATTGAATCTGTAAAGTGCTTTTGGTAGTATGGCCATCTTAATAATATTAATTCTACCAATCCATGAGCAAGGTAAATCTTTCCATCTTCTAAGGTCTTCTTCTATTTCTTTCTTCAGGGTTCTGTAGTTTTCATTGTATAGATCTTTCACCTCTTTTGTTAAGTTGATTCCCAGGTATTTTATTTTATTTTTTGAGGATATTGTGAATGGGGTAGTTGTCCTCATTTCCATTTCAGAGAATTTGTCACTGATATACAGGAATGCCTTTGATTTATTGGTATTGATTTTATATCCTGCCACTTTGCTGAATTCATTTACCAGTTCTAGAGGTTTCTTGGTTGAATTTTTTGGGTCTGCTAGGTATAGGATCATGTCATCAGCAAATAGTGATAATTTAAGTTCTTCTTTTCCTATATTTATGCCTTTAATTTCTTTCGTCTGTCTAATTGCTCTGGCTAGTGTTTCAAAAACTATGCTGAACAGAAGTGGTGAGAGAGGGCATCCCTGTCTTGTTCCAGATTTTAAAGGGAATGCCTTCAATTTTTCTCCATTTAGAATGATGCTGGCCTGAGGCTTAGCGTATATAGCTTTTACTATTTTGAGATAATTTCCTGTTATCCCTAATTTTTCCAGAGTTTTGAACATAAAGGGATGCTGTATTTTGTCGAATGCTTTTTCAGCATCTATCGAGATGATCATATGGTTCTTATCTTTAAGTTTATTGATGTGGTGAATTACATTTATTGATTTCCGTTTATTGAACCAGCCTTGCATCCCAGGGATGAATCCCACTTGGTCATGGTACACAATCTTTTTGATATGTTTTGTATCTGATTTGCCAGAATTTTATTGAGGATTTTTGCATCTAAATTCATTAGGGATATTGGTCTGAAGTTTTCTTTCTTTGAAGTGTCTTTATCTGGTTTTGGAATCAGGGTGATGTTGGCCTCATAGAATGAATTTGGAAGCACTCCCTCTTTTTCTATCTCCTGAAATATATTATAGAGAATTGATATTAGTTCTTCTTTAAAGTTCTTGTAAAACTCTGCTATATATCCATCTGGTCCTGGGCTTTTCTTGGTTGGTAGTCTTTTGATGGCTTCTTCTATTTCCTCACTTGATATTGGTCTGTTTAGGTTGTTTATATCATCCTGACTCAATCTGGGTAGCTCATATGCCTTAAGAAATTTATCGATGCCTTCACTATCCTCTATTTTATTAGAGTATAGGGTTTCAAAATAATTTCCAATTATCATTTGTATTTCTGAAGTGTCTGTTGTGATGTTGCCTTTTTCATCCCGTAAGCTAGTAATTTGGGTTCTCTCTCTTCTTCTCTTTGTTAGCATGGCTAGTGGTCTATCAATCTTATTTATTTTTTTAAAGAACCAACTTTTAGTTTTGTCAATTTTTTCGATTGTTTCTTTTGTTTCGATTTCATTGATTTCAGCTCTGATTTTAATTATTTCTTGCCTTCTACTGTATTTGCTGCTGATTTGTTCTTCTTTTTCTAAGGCTTCAAGGTGTAGTGTGAGGCTTTTCCTTCTTTTAAGGAATGAACTCCATGAAATGAATTTTCCTCTGAGTACTGCTTTCATAGTGTCCCAGAGATTTCAATATGTTGTGTCTGAGTTTTCATTTACCTCTAAGAATTTTTTAATTTCCTCTTTGATGTCTTCTGTAACCCTTTGTTCATTCAGTAGCATATTGTTTATTCTCCGTGTGATGTAGGATTTTTTTTCTTATTTTATTATTGATTTCCAATTTCATTCCATTATGATCAGATAAAATGCATGGTAGTATCTCTACTCCTTTGTAATTGCTAAGATTTGCCCTGACATAATATATGGTCTATTTTTGAGAAGGATCCATGTGCTGCTGAGAAGAAAGTGTATCCGCTTGATTTTAGGTGGTATATTCTGTATATATCAATTAAGTCTAAGTTATTAATTGTATTATTGAGCTCTAGGGTTTCTGTATTCAACTTTTGTTTGGAAGATCTGTCCAGTGGTGAGAGAGGTGTGTTAAAATCTCCCATGAGAGGTCAGGGATGCTTCTGCAAGACAGAAGCCCTGGAGCCAAGCGCGCTGAGTCTGGCGGAGTCCCAGGAACAGAAGAGTCAACCACATGGAAGCAGGTGAACCTTGTAGCCAATGGGCAGAGGACAACGCACGGCAATGCCTTCAGGCTCAAAGGGAAAATGAATCTAGAATTTTTACACAACCAAACTGTTAAGCACAAATATAAAAACAGAAGCAAAGGTTCAGGAAATGTGTCTGCACGCATTCTGAGAATCATTCTCAGCATCTGTTTTAGTAAAACCAAGAAAACAAAAAGGAAGGCCAAAAGCCAAATGGGAGTGGGCCTCAGCAGGAACTCAAGAGAAAAGGGATTCCAGGGTCACATCTATGCTGTAGAGCTGTCACCAAAAGCTCAGTTCTTTGTCTCCAAGTCCAATCCAATAATGAGGACGGATGTTGAGAAAAAGGAAAAAAGTTTCATTGGCTTTACTAGCAAAGAAGCATAGGAGACCCCCATCCCAGAGGCTGTGATTCTGCCAGTCAGCAGGAATAGGGGGCTTTTAAAGGGTCGACTCAAAGGGTACACTCAAGGGTTCTCCGTTGGAGTTGTAATTCACTTGTTAATTGGGGAGACTGTCATATCTGAGATCTGCTGGAGGACTTCACTGGTGTGGTGGGTGTGTGCTCAAGGACAGATGGCTGGGGAAGAAAGGTAATCCTGTTTCCCCTGAGATTAGGGAAGGGGAGAAATTAGGAACAGGGATAGAGGAAGAGGAAGAGATGTTCCATTTAAAAATAAGTCTCAGGCTGGAGCTGGGGAGATGCAGAATGAGACAGACATTATTACCCTGCATGCACATATGACACACTACAGAGGGACTCCACATCACGCACAGCCAGAGCAAGCAGGAGTTGTGCTCCATCTGTGTACAATGTCAAAATGCATTCTACTGTCAAAAAAATTCATTGAACTAGACAAAGAGGAATGAAGGGAAGGGAGAAGGGATAGTAATAGAAAAAAAGGCAGAATAAATTGAACGTATCTTAACTATCCTCATTTATAAATATATGACCAATATAAATCCATATCATGTACAATCACAATAATGTGATACTAATTGGAACAAGTTCTTCTATGTATAATATTTCAAAATATAATGTCACTTTTAAAAATTGAAAAAGGAGAACTCAACCAAGGGTACTTTGCATGGAAAATTTAAAGTGCCCCTAAAAACTGATGCAAAAAACCAACTACTTATTAGAGAAATGTGTAAAAATTTTAACAGGAATTTAAGGAAGAAAAAATTTGTAAGGGTAATAAATGCATGGAAAGTATATGAGCTCACACGTAATAAGTACATAATCAGAGAAACATAAACTAAAATAACACCACTTTGGCACCTATTGAATATAAGCAAAATTAAGTGTAAAAAAATTCCAGAATGCTGATGAGGATTTGAGCAACGGACATTCTAATGCAATCATCTTGGAGAATAATTTGGAAATATTTAGTAAAGATAAGTTACAGTGTAGCAATTTCACTCTTGGGCATACTCTAAGTCAGTAGTTCTTAAACATTTGGTACCAGAATTCCGTAAAACTTTTAAAATTTATTTGAGAATAACAAAAAGCTTTTGTTTTTGTGGGTTTTGTCTATTGATATTTGCCATATTAGAAAACAAAATTGAGAAATTAAAAATACAATGTACTGTCATTTAAAGGTCAATAAAAGATCCACATTAATGTAAAAAATAACAATCAGTCTTGGGTCTGGCACAGTGGTGCCTGCCTGTAATCCCAGTGGCTAAGGAGGCTGAGGCAGGAGGATGGAGAGATCAAAGCCAGCCTCAGCAATGGTGAGGTGCTAATGAGCAACTCAGTGAGACCCTGTCTTTAAATAAAATACAAAATAGGGCTGGGGATGGGGCTCAGTAGTTGAGTGCCCTCAAATTCAATCCCCGGTACCCACCACCCCAAATAAATGGTGGGCTGCAGTTGTAGCTCAGCAGTAGAGCACTTGCCTTGCTTGTTAAGCATTGGGTTCAGTCCTCAGCACCACATAAAAATAAAAGTATTGTGTCCATTTACACTTAAAAGAAATGGTTCAAACTAAAACAACAGAAGATTGAAAAATATTGTCTTAGAGAAAAAAATTGGATTTATGTAAATAGTGTAACAAGAAAATGAATCTTTGTGATAATGGAACAGTCACCTCATCCTCTCCCCTGCCAGTGACCTCATTTATTCCGAAGTCATGGTCTGTACCTGACCTCATAACAGTGGTCCACTTTATGCTTTAAATATAGCCTTGCTGCTCTCAAACGCTGTGACTTATTTTTAAAATGGACGTGTTTCTTTTTTCTTCTCCCCCTGTTCCTCCTTAATCTCAGAAGAAACAGGATTACCTTTCTTCCCCAAAGGCAGAGTGGTCTGTTCCTGAGCACACACCCACCATGGGAAGGAAGTCATCCAGACTTTGGGGATGACACCAGCAGATCTCAGGAATGACAGTCTCCCAAATTAACAAGTGATCACAACTCCAACAGAGAACACCTGGAATGTAGCCTTTGAATCACCCCTTTAAAAGCTCCATCAGCCTTCGGGATAGAGTCCCCTGTGTTTCAAAAACTACCCCTCCTCAAAACCATGGCCTTGTTATTGGATCAGTGTGGGAACCAGGACCAAGCTTTCTGCCACACTCTGAGGCTCTCCCATCCCACCCTCCTTCAGCTCAGGAAACACCTTCATCTAGTGGAGGCTCCTCCTATTCTTTTTTTTTTTAAAGAGAGAGTGAGAGAGGGAGAGAGAGAGAATTTTTTAATATTTATTTTTTAGTTATCAGTGGACACAACATCTTTGTTTGTATGTGGTGCTGAGGATCGAACCCACATGCATGCCAGGTGAGCATGCTACCACTTGAGCCACATCCCCAGCCCTCCTCCTATTCTTCTGACTAGCACTTCAACACAACATTAGTCTCTCTTCTTTTTGTACTGGTGATTGAACCGAGGGGTGCTCTACCAATGGGACACCATCCCAGCCCTTTTTGTGTATTATTTAGAGATAGGGTCTTCCAGAGTTGTGGAGGGTAGCTCTGAACTCTGATCCTCCTGCCGCACCCTCCTGAGTCGCTGGGATTACTGGTGTGCATCACCACGCCTGGTAGTTTGTCATCTTATTTTTAACATCCTCTCCCCCAAGCAAACTTTAAAAATGTCATTCAAAGCTGTGCAAGGTGTTACTTGCCTGTAACCCCCAGCACTTGGGAGACTGAGGCAAGGAGTATCACAAGTTCAAGGCCAGCCTCAGCAACTTAGTGAGGCCCTGTCTCAAAATTAAAAAGGGCTGTAGTATAGAAAATTAAAGGGCTGGGCATGTAGCTCAGTGGTACATGCTTCTGGATTCAACCCCTTGTGCCACCCCTGAAATTCACTTGACTGGGTTGTAGCTGAGCAGTAAAGCATGCACTTAGCAAGCAAGAAGCCATGGGTTCAATCTCTAGCACCGAAAATTAAATAACTATGAAATTTAAAAACGAGAACACACCAGTGGGAAGACATTCAAGTGAAAATCTCACCTTTGACTGGGGTGCAGCTCAGGGTAAGACACCGGCTCAGCACATACGGACACCCAGCTTACCAAAAAAAAAAAAAAAAAAAAAAAAATCTCCCATGATCATTGTGTTGTGGTCTATTTGACTCTTGAACTTGAGAAGAGTTTGTTTGATGAACATAGCTGCACCATTGTTTGGGGCATATATATTAATGATCATTAAGTCTTATTGGTGTATGGTTCCCTTGAGCTGTATGTAGTGTCCTTGTTTATCCCTTTTGGTTAACTTTGGCTTGAAGTCTATTTTATTTGATACAAGCATGGACACCCCTGCTTGCTTCCGAGGTCCACGTGAGTGGTATGATTTTTCCCAACCTTTCATCTTCAGTCTGTGTATGTCTTTTCCTATCAGATGAGTCTCCTATAGGCAGCATATTGTTGGATCTTTTTTTAAAATCCAGTCTACTAGCCTATGTCTTTTGATTGGTGCATAAGCCATTAACATTTAGGGTTACTATTGAGATATGGTTTGTACTTCCAGCCATATTTGATTATTTATGTTACTTAACATTATTTGTTTTTCCTCTATGATTAGTTTTTCCTTTACTGTACTGCCTCCTGCTGTTGGTTTTCATTGTTATTTCCATTTCCTCTTCCTGTAATGTTTTGCCAAGGATGTTTTGAACAGCTGCTTTTCTAGCTGGAAATTCTTTTAACTTTTGTTTATCGTGGAAGATTTTTATTTCATCTTTAATCCTGAAGCTTAATTTCGCTGGATACATGATTCTTGGTTGGAACCCTTTTTCTTTCAGCGTTTGAAATATATTGTTCCAGGATCTTCTAGCTTTCAGAGTCTATGTTGAAAGATCAGCTGTTATCCTGATTGGTTTACCCCTAAATGTAATCTGTTTCCTCTCTCTTGTGGCTTTTAAGATTCTCTCCTTATTCTGTATGTTGGGCATCTTCATTATTATGTGTCTTGTTGTGGATCTCTTAGGATTTTGTACATTCGGCGTCCTGTAGGCTTCTAGTATTTGGATTTCTTTTTCATTCTTTAAGTCTGGGATGTTTTCTAGTATTATTTCATTTAATGGTTTGCTCATTCCTTTGGTTTGGACTTCTATATCCTCTTGTATCCCAATAACTCTTAAGTTTGGTCTTTTATGTTATCCCATACTTCTTGGCTGTTCTGCTCATGATTTCTTAACATTCTCACTGAGCTGTCTATGTTCTTTTCAAGTTGAAAAACTTTGTCTTTGTTGTCTGATGTTCTATCTTCTAAGTGTTCTACTCTGCTGGTAATACTCTCATTTGAGTTTTTAATTTGGTTTATTGTTTCCTACATTTCCAGGATTTCTGTTTTTTTTTTTTTTATATCCTCTATCTCCCTAAAGAGTTGATCTTTTGCTTCTTGGATTTGTTTATGTAATTCATTGTCTGATCTTTCATTGTCTGAATTTGCTGAATAATGTCTTCCTTGAGACTCCAGATCATCTGAAGCATGTATATCCTGAACTCTTTATCTGACATTCCATCAGCTGCAGATATTACCTCATCTAATGTTGAATTGACCTGCATTGTTTGTGGTCCTTTCTTTCCTTGTCTTTTCATACTGCTCATGTTTCTTTCTAGCTTTGTGAAATTGTTGTATTAATGGTTTTCTCCTTATATATTTATATTGTTCTTGTATAGCTCCAAAATCCCTCTTTTGTGGATAAAGACAATGTTAACAGTTCCCAATATCAACAGTACATCATCTAAGCACAAGTTTTCATTATTAATACATTTATAGTTAGATTCTAAGTCTATAGATATTGGTTTCAATTATTATTTAAAAATATAGGGCTGGGGATGTGGCTCAAGCAGTAGCGCGCTCGCCTGGCATGCATTCGGCCCAGGTTCGATCCTCAGCACCACATACAAACAAAGATGTTGTGTCCGCTGAAAACTAAAAAATAAATATTAAAAATTCTCTCTGTCTCTCCCTCTCTCACTCTCTTTAAAAAAATTTTTTTAAAAATAAATAAATATATAGTCATTAGTTTCATAAAAGGCATACCATATGTGGATCAGCCACAGAACCCTGCTGGTAGCCACACCCCCATTGATGGGTTTTAAGGGTTGATGGGCTTCCTCCAGACTAGCACGGAGGAAGGGTGGGGCAGGCTTCCTCCTCTAGTCTGGGCTGGGTGGGTGCCGGGCTTCCTCCTCCCTCATATTTTGACTAGATATAATTCTTCTCTAATCTTTCACCTCTCTTAGGTCAGTAGAATTTTATTCACTTTGTTCTTTTAATTTGCCTGATTAATTTTTTAGTCATATTTCCAAGGTTTGCAAACAGTCTTCCTATTTTCACCATAATTGATTATTTTTAGTAATGCTCCCAGGCTGATATATCAGAATCAGAAGATTATAATTTATGGCAGTCATTCTCTATACTCCTTAGTTTTCTCAAATACTTAACAACAGAAGGGACAAAGAATGTGCATTTGACTATTGAAGTGCTCCCACACATGTAAGTCTCAGCTTAACTAAATATATATTACTCACATGGTATGTTCTCTATGTGAAATATTTCCTCACTCCACTATCTAAATATTTATAAGTTCAGTCATTTAGCAGAAAGGTGGTTTTAGATATTTAAAATAATTTAGTATATTTGAACCTGTACTAACCTAGCTCATACATAGGTGCATTAATTTGCCTACTTCCCATGTCAGACTGAGCTCCAAAATGACACCACACATAAATCCTCCCTAAAGGATACCATCGTTAAAAAGACCTTGTATTTATTTGTTGGCTGTATATTTATATAAAATAAATTTTATTTGTACAATATATTATTTTATATATTACTCATAAAATTATATGTTTGCATGAACATTGTATTATGTGTCTCTGTGTGTATTGTTCTCTGGTGATGTGCAATTTCCATTAGCTTAAGTTGACATATCTTTTTCCACTCTCAAAGCACACAAAGTTCAAAACTTATTTGCCAAACATAGAATAAGTCACAAAAGCACACTGAGTTGAAACTGTCTTCGAAAAACCATTGAAATCCTGCAGGGGGCCTGAGAATAGCTAGCTACCTTCACAAATTAATTTTTTTGGAAAGCTTACTGACCTGCATCCTGGCTTCAGTCACATGCATGACTTATAAGCTCCTTTCTGAGTAGAGAAAATTGCAAATGTTCAGTATTTGAAGTTTTGGATGAAATGAAATGTATGATGCATATTTCATGCTTGTTTTAAAATTTCTACCCCCACCACAGTACACTATTTTACAATATTCAGCTTGAGCCTTGCTTAGTAAACACTCTCCAGTTTGAGCCCTTCCCTGAGAATAGTACCTCATGCTGAGAGTAAAGGCTGGGGAACTACATCCCCACCCCACCTGGGAGACTCCAGGAAGTAAGAATGGGGATCATCCTCCTCTTCAGGCCTCTCTAGTCCTTGCTAACTCAATCTGCATATGTATATATCCTGCCTTTTGTCCTGTTCTGCCTCCTCTATGGGCCAACTAAATCTACATAGTATGAGTGGAGGCTGCACTAATTGCATTTAAGTAGTGGGATACCCACCTTACCCTCCAGAAAGAAAGAGAGAAAGATGCACCTCAGACAGATAGATATGGGGTGCGTGGAGAGGCACTTACCTCAGTGTAGAATCTCAGTTTGGGAACCTCCAATATGTTACCGCTGTTGACCGGTGACGGTAAGGAGTCCTTGCTTCCCCAATGTTGAAGAATAACACCAAAGAAGCACGCTGAGGCAAGGTCAGAGTAGAAATTAGAAGTTTATTAAAGGACAGCAGAAAAGACTTCTCCCGGAGGAAGAAGGGGACCCAAGAGGTGGAATTGGTGGAAGAGCGGTTGTTTCCCCTTTTTATAGTTTTTGGTGATGGAATGTAGGTGGGAAGGCCCGAGGGGTGGGACAGAGGTGGGCCAAAGAAGTTATAGGGGCACTTCTTCATCTTTAAGTTTGCTGTTTATTAACATTTCTTTGGGATGGGCTATCTTCAAATCTGCTGGGGCTGTTCATTAACATTTCTTTGGGATGGACTTTGGGCCTAGGGCTTTTCTCAGGACTTCATTAACATTCCATGAGCTGTCCTGCATTTCCAGGAATTCATTCTCAGCATGGCCTCCATTTTAGATTTCATTCGATATTAGACCCAATTTACCTAACTACACTGACTACCTAATTTTAAATCTGGCTTCACTTATAGCACCTAGATTTTGTTTCTACAAATTTTAACTGCTTCGAAGTTTAGCTTCTTCTCTCCAGTTTAATCAAACTGCATAAATTTGATTTATCCTTTTTTTGTCATTCACTTATTTCTAATGTGGTCCAACCGTCTGAAGGATTGTCTAGCCCCCTGGTGAAACAATTGAAAAGAATTTCTAAAAACATCACATTTTTCAGACTCCAAACATTTCCCCAGTATAGTCCTTGTTTCAGTTATCAGTCCCTAGCAAAAGAAATAGACTGTGGGTTAAACACTAATCAGTGCCTATGACAGTTTGCAGTGAAATAAGAAAGTTTCTAAAAGAATTTGGACATTAGGGGAATGGAGAGAGGAGCTGTCCACTCCCTTTATCTCCCTCCAATCTTTAGGAGAGGATCTAAACAGAGTGACTTTGGTTGTAAAGTAAGGAAATGTACTCATAAAACATGTAAAGAAATCCACCTATTCTATGTTTCCCCTGCTTGTAGGCACAGTGCAGCCCTCCATGTAACCCAGCCTGCAATCGTCGAGAAGTGAGTAAGTAATAAAATGTCCAAAACCTCTCTGTTGAGTCCTCCAAGTTCTTCCTTTGGGATTGATAAACAGTATGCTTGGGGGTGTTTGCAGCCCTGGGGCTGAACACAGGCAAAATGTATTTGTGATCACTTTATTTTAAGCTCATTTTGTTTGTTTATTTGTTTCCTGGTGAATTCACTTCTTTTTTTTTTTTTTTAAATTTTGTGTGCTTAAATTATGTAGTTTTATTTTGTCTGGTTGTCTTCATTTTCTCTATCTGAGGTTTTGTTACCAAAAGCTCAGTCTGTGTCCCCTGTTTTGAGAAAAAGGAAAAAGAAGTTTTACTAATTTGCTACCAAAGGAAAAAAACAGGACTATGCCAGAGACCATAATTGTGCCTATTATAGAGAAGAGAGGATTTTTAA
Source organism: Ictidomys tridecemlineatus (assembly GCF_052094955.1). Taxonomy (NCBI): domain Eukaryota; kingdom Metazoa; phylum Chordata; class Mammalia; order Rodentia; family Sciuridae; genus Ictidomys; species Ictidomys tridecemlineatus. The sequence continues at coordinate 29,863,608 of NC_135493.1, read as the reverse complement.
AGAAACGATCCAAAGACTAGAGTTTCCAGGTGTTTCCTGCAGGGGGCTTGTGATTCACTTGTTAATTTGGGCGACCCTTTTGAGATAAGCATCAGTAGCAGAACAGCAAAGACTGTATTCAGAGGATTAAGTGGACCACTGTTAGTTTTTTCTCTGTTCTGAAAAGAAATGAATTCAAGCTTCGCTGGCCATAGTCTTTAAGATGTAAATGTACCTGGCCTCAGTTGGGAAATACAAATTTAACACTTAAAGACATGTTTTCTACATCTGACCTAAAGTCTGGCTTTTAAAACTAGCAAATGATAAATCTAAACTTGAGGTTTTTTTCTTGTGTATACCTATATGGTTATGTGCTTATTATATTGTTTGCTTCCATCGTACTAAATTAACTTATTAAGTAAAAACTGTTCAGTTAGCCCATAACTGTAGTAAATACGTGATGAGTAATTTCAATCTGTTGGTAATGATGAAGTCTTTTTTTTTTTTAAGGAGAGAGAGAGAGAGAGAGAATTTTTTTAATATTTATTTTTCAATTTTCAGTGGACACAACATCCTTTATTTTATTTTTATTTGGTGCTGAGGATCGAACCCAGCACCCCACGCATGCCAGGCGAGCATGTTACCCCTTGAGCCACATCCCCAGCCCAAAGTCTTTAAAATTTAGTAACTTGTTTTCCTGGCCTAATGAACAATTGGGATATGTGTCTCTAGATACTTAAGATGCAGCATTTTAGGCCTTTTTTAAAAAATATTTTTAGTTGTCAATGGACCTTTGTTTTTTAATTTACTTATATGTGGTGCTGAAGATAGAACCCAATACCTCACACATGCTAGGCAAGTGTGCTACCTCTGATCCACAGCCTCAGCCCTAGGCCTTTTTTTTTTTTTTTTTTTTTGGCCAAGAAATACCTTAAATGGGCTGTGGCTGTGGCTCAGCAGTAGAGCACTTGCCTGGCATATGTGAGGCACTGGGTTCAATTCTCAGCACCACATATAAATAAATAAATAAAGGTCTATCAACAACTAAAAAAAATTTAAAAAAATAAATACCTTAAAGTGTTAACTATGCTTAATTTCCATGATTTTTTTAAAATCTAAAAATAACTATTCAAACCCGTAAATTAAATAAATATGCAGGACAAGCATTTATAAAAATTCATTCTGTTTAAAAAAAAAAATTTGGGATTGTGGCTCAAGCGGTAGAGCGCTTGCCTAGCACACTGGGTTCGATCCTCAGCACTAAATAAAAATAAAATTAAAATATTAAAAATAAATAAAAATAAAAACATTTGTTTTGCTATAAAAGCTCTTCACTAAAGGCTTTCTAAAGAGAATTAATGGCTACCAAATACGTTTGTTTATTTAGCATAATGCCAACAGTCTATGATTAAAAACTGAAAGAACTCACATGCTCCTTTGTACTAGGTGAGCTACTGCTATTTTTCCTGTCCTTTGCCTAGATTGGTTTCTCTAAAATGAAGCCTTTTAAACCAGCCATCATTGCATACCTGTAATACCAGCAATCCAGGAGACTAAGGCAAGAGGTTCATAAGTTCGAGGCCAGCCCAGGCAATTTAGTGAGGTCCTCAGCAATTTACCAAAACCCTGACTCAAATTTTAAAAATTAAAAAATGATTGGGGGTATAGCTTGGTGGTAAAATGCCCCTAGGTTTGTTAAGTAGTAGTAATGAGCAGTGGAATGCATACTGAGGTCACAGGTTTACTTTAAGTTACTCTTAAAGTTTTCTTTGTTACTGACAAGGCAGATGAGTAAATAACTTGTAGCAGATAACCAGTAGAAAAACATCTGTGCACAGACCTTGAGAGTAAGCAAATAGAAACAAAAGGAGCTAATTGGGGGGCTAGTTGGTGAAATGTATCAAGAAAGAAGGATTAATGAGGCAAATTCTTGACAGGGTCCACTGAGGTCAGGATAAAGCTAGGAGTTATGGCGCCAAGTATCTCCTATCTCAGAAGGGGGAATTATTTAGTGGTACAGATGCCCTAAGGTAAATTCTGACCTACCACTGACCCCAGTGCCCACATTAACATGGGATTGACTTTTAGATGAAGCTCTCCTGAATACAATGACCACCATGACAGTTCTGGAGAGAACCAACTAAGGTCAAAAACTCCACCGCCTACTCCACTGAACACTTTTTTTAAATAAATATTTTTAGTTGTAGATGGACACAATACCTTTATTTGTTTGTTTGTTTGTTTATTTATTTATATTAATCTATTTATTTAATATGGTGCTGAGGAGCAAACCCAGTGCCTCACTGTGCTAGGCAAGTGCTCTACCACTGAGCTATAATTCCATCCCAGAATTGAGCATTTAACCAAGTAAAGAGGGCGGAAAGTGGTCTCCAGTTCTCAAATATCAAATGGTAATAAATTTGGAAACAGCACTGTTTCCTTTGTTCTCTGCTCAGAGATGGCAGATCCACTCTCTCCCTTGAGAGTGATCTCAACTTGAGCCTTACTTTCACCCTACTCTAACTTCCACTTTACCTTCACTTATAATACAGCTCTGCCTCAGTGGTGCCTCAAGGTCTTGTCATAGGAAATGTCACCAAAGAAGGGTCCAATGAGTTCCCAGAGAGGAGGAGAAATTTGACTCATGACCAGTGGGGTTCTTGGTGTAAATGACAGAAAAAGGGCTGGGGTTGTGGCTCAGCGGTATAGTGCTTGCCTTGCATGTGCGAGGCCCTGGGTTGGAGCCTTAGCACCACAAAAAAAAAAAAAAAAGAAAAAAAAGAAAAAGAATTTCAGTACACACCAGTCAAAGGCATAAACAGAGATTTAAGTATGTGAAAGTAACATAAGACAAACATAAATTGCAGTGCTCAAAAGCCATCCTGAATGTGGCCTCTTATTTATGTAATTTTTAGTAGAATACACTTTTTTTTTAAAAAAAAAAACTAGGCCTCAGAAAAGAAATTCTTTATGAAGAAAAAAAGTAATTAAAAGAAGATCCCTGGGGCTGGGGATGTGGCTCAGTGCCAGAGCGCTTGCCTTGCACATGTGAGGCACTCGGTTCGAGTCTCAGCACCTCATAAATAAAATAAAGGTATCATGTCCATCTACAACTAAAAAAAAAAAAAAAAAAAGAAAAGAACATCCCTAAGGTCTCAAGTAATCTAGATGTACTTAAGAACTTAAAATTTTTGTTATTATTATTACTGTCATCATTATTATGTTAGATAGCAAAGACTCTTAGAGAACTTTGAGGCACTTTGAGATAAGTCATAGTCAAGTAAGTTCTAATAGAAATTTGTCTATAGCTGATGTTTTATCTCATGGCCAAGAAGGATAGATGCCAGGGCTGGGGATATAGCTCAGTTGGTAGAGTGTTTGCCTCACATGCACAAGGCCCTCACATGTTCCAGTGCCACAAAAAGAAAAACAAAAAAGTATAGATGCCTTGTGGCAATTGTCTCTCTTTATGTTGAGGTCTAATCAAAATAAACAGAAAATATACATAGACTATTAGCATTTTAAAGGAGCTTTATTTCCTTTGGCTTACTTCTGAACTGAAATACCAAATGGAATTGAATTCTTAAGAATTCTGACAAGGGGCTGGGGATGTGGCTCAAGCGGTAGCACGCTCGCCTGGCATGCGTGCGGCCCGGGTTCGATCCTCAGCACCACATACCAACAAAGATGTTGTGTCCGCCGAGAACTAAAAAATAAATATTAAAAAATTCTCTCTCTCTCTCTCTCTCTCTCTCTCCCCTCTCTCACTCTCTCTTAAAAAAAAAGAATTCTGACAATATGTTTTGTTTTATTTATTTTTCTTAAAATACTTATTTTTTAGTTGTAGTTGCACACAATATCTTTATTTTATTTATTTATTTTTTTATGGTGCTGAGGATTGAACCCAGGGCCTTGCGCTAGGCGAGCGCTCTACGACTGAGCCACAACCCCAGTTCTGACAATATGTTTTATTTTTTTTTTTTTTTTTTTTTTTTTTTTTTTTTTTTTTAAAGAGAGAGTGAGAGAGGGGAGAGAGAGAGAGAGAGAGAGAGAATTTTTTTTTTAATATTTATTTTTTAGTTCTCGGCGGACACAACATCTTTGTTGGTATGTGGTGCTGAGGATCGAACCCGGGCCGCACGCATGCCAGGCGAGCGCGCTACCGCTTGAGCCACATCCCCAGCCCCCTGACAATATGTTTTAAATAACACTCCACTATGAACTTTTTAGAACTCAATCCAAACTTAGTGTAGCCATTTTAGTCTATAGGCTTATTTATAAATTTTGAAATCTATCAAACAATATTTTAGACAAACCATGAATGTCATAGATAGATATAAGCATTACATATCTATCAGGAGAAAACACGACATTTTTAAGATGTGAAAAGCCTAAGATTTCTAGCCCTGGATTATGGTTTTCTTGTAAAAATGATTTAAACTCAGGAGGCTGAGGAAGGAGGATCAGGAGTGCAAACCCAGCATCAGCAACTTAGGGATGCCCTAAGCAACTCATCTAGACCCTATCCCTAAGTAAAAATAAATAAATAAACAAATAAATAAATAAGGGCTGGGGATGTGGCTTGGTGGTTAAGTGCCCCTGGGCTTAATCCCCAGTACCCTCCCCCGCAAAAAAATTAAAAAGCTGTATTTGGTGCGGTACTAAGGATTGAACCAGTCATAGGAGTGCGGGGAGCTGAAGCTCCAAATATTCTGATGGAAGAAAACTTCCAAGGTCACAAAACTCAAAAGAAGAGATTTTGTTCTTAGTAGCCATGGAAGAAGCAGTTTTGTTTTTTGTTTTTGTTTTTTGGTACTGAAATCTCCCTCATAGATCACAAGATAGGTCTGATTTTGGAAAACAACCAGGCTATGAGTGACATCCCAGTTAAAAGGAGGTAGCATGAATAACCCCAAGAGGGACCTAATACAATGCTTGTCTTGGGGAATCCACACACAGCCAGTATGGCTAGGACAGTGAATGCATGTAAGTGTGACCTTGAAAGGAAACTGGACAGGGAGTCTGAAGAGAGTTCTGTTAAGGGTCAGAAGTATAGTTTAAAAGTTAGTTTGGGGGCTGGGGATATAGCTCAATTGGTAGAGTACTTGCATTCACAAGGCCCTGAGTTCAATCTCCAGCACCACACACAAAAAAGAGTTAGTTTTGGGGGTTGGGGTTTTAGCTCAGTGGTAGAGGCTTGCCTCACAAGTGTGAGGCACTGGGTTCGATCATCAGCACCACATAAAAATAAATAAATAAATAAATAAATAAATAAATAAATAAATAAAATAAAGTGAAAGGAGCAGGCTATAAGCACACAAAATCTGTGTCCTCTATAAATTAAGGAGCATCCTGTTTTTTGTTGTTTTTTTTTTTAAGTTAGGTTGGAATGAATTCATGGAAGGAACTAGAATGTCAGCATTTAGAATTATAGGAAACTGTAATAGTTTTGGATAGAAAGTGACTTAATGAAAGCAGTGCCACAGAATGTGGAGTAGAGGGGGTAAGTCTATAGGCCAGATCTTGGCTCAGTTAATTGCAGTTATTTGAGCGGGGCACATGGTCCAGACCTAGAGTCTTTTACTTGAGGGCCAAGGGTAATTATGAGTCTTTTTGATATTTAGCATAAAGTTCTAGGTATGTACCATCACGAGAGTATACAACCATCATTAGATAATGGAAGTTGTCTGCAATGATCACCCTCCTCCCCTAGTCCAGCAAAATAGTGAAGACCAAGGAAGGATTCCAGTAAAGAAGCCAGGTTCTGGAGTTAGACCACCTGAATCTGGTTTCAGGGCAAAGCCTTGTTCTTTCCTCCTCATAGAAAGAGCTTTAGCCACATATTATCTCCAAGTTACACTGAACCTCATCTTCTCTCTGAGCCTCAGTTTCCCCCAGTGGGAAAATGTGGCAACTATTATTACTATTTGCTAAAACAATCGTTTTAGAGAATATTGTGATGCTTGAATTAGATAAAGACAGATACGCAAGGCTCTGGGTTAAATAACCAGAATATGCACACACACATGTGTGTGTGTGTGTATGTATGTAATATATATTACAAACATACATGTATGTAATATATGTGTTATATATATTACATACATACACACACATACATGTATGTATATTATATTTATATATATATATAATTTGTGTTATGGGTTTTTTTTAATTTTCAAAAATCTTTCATTATGAAAATTTTAAACATTGAGCAAAAATAGTGTAATGAGCCTATAAACTCATTATCCGGATTCAAGAGTATGTTAGCTTTTCTTTTTTCTAATTTATTTTTTATTAGTTCTACTCAGTTATATATGACAGCAGAAAGCTTTTCAATTCATTGTACACAAATGAAGCACAACTTTTTATTTCTCTAGTTGTATACAATGTAGAGTCACACCATAAGTGCAATCATACATTTACCTAGGATATTGATGTTCATCTCATTTTACCATCTTTCCTACCCCCATGCCCCCTCCCCTTCCCTCCCTCCCCTTGGCCCAATCAAAGTTCCTCCATTTTCTGCACCCCCCATTATGGATCAGCATCCACTTATCAGAGAGAACATCTGGCCTTTGGTTTTTTGGGATTGGCTTACTTTGCTTAGCATGATATTCTCCAACTCCATCCATTTACCTGCAAATGCTATAATTTTCTTTTCTTTCAATGCTGAGTAATAATATTCCATTGTATATATGTACTCCAGTTTCCTTATCCATTCATCTACTGAAGGGCATCTAGGTTGGTTCCATACTTTAGCTGTTGTGAATTGTGCAGCTGTAAACATTGAAGTGGCTGTGTCACTGTAGTATGCTGTTTTTAAGTCCTTTGGGTATAGACCGAGGAGTGGGACACCTGGGTCAAATGGTGGTTTCATTCCAAGTTTTCTAAGGAATCTCCATACATGTGTTAGCTTTTCATTGCTGTGCCCAAAAGACCTGACAAGAACAACCTTAGAGGAGGAAAAAGTTCATTTTGGACTCAGTTTCAGAGACCTGTGTCCATAGTCTACTCTATTGCTCTGGACCCAAGATGAGGTAGAACATCATGGCAGAAGGGTATGGCAGAGGGAAGCTGCTCAGCTCATGGCAGCCAGGAAGGAGAGAGACAAAAGGAGGGGCTGGCAGGAGAAGATACAGTCCAAGGGCACTCTTCTAATGACCTACTTCCTCCAGCCATACCCCACCTGCCTACAGTTACCACCCAGTAGACCACTCAAATATCTTAACCCACTGAAGAGGTTACAGCCCTCATGATCTAATCATTGCCTGAAAGCCCCACATCTGAACCTTGCATGAGTTTTTGGTGAGACATTAATGATCCAAATCATAACAGCTTTCAGATCTTTGTCTGACTTCATCAACCCTCCTTCCCTTCCCATGCACACTGTTCTTACTGAAGCAATTTAAAATAAACCAAAACAACATGCCTTTTATGGCCTAGATCAATTATGTGTACTCTCTAAAATCTATAGACATTTGCTTACACAACAAGGCATACACACAACAATAATCCCCTGGAATTCTCACTCTGCCACCTGTATTCAGACTTGGCTCTGAATGCCTTAAAAATGTATTTTTACTTTTTTTTTTTAAATATAAGTTTTTCTATGTCTACACTGATAAAGTAGAAGAAAACTCATGGAAGCTATTTGCATATCATACTAGGTAGAAAGAGTAGAAGGGAGGGAAAGACAGCCAAGATATCTATTGCTGCTAGGGATTTTATGCAAATAAAAGTAATTCATTTTTGCATTCATTACCCTGTCTTATAACATCATGGCCCCTACAAGTTTGCTTTATGTACACATTAAATCCCAATCTAGAGTTTGGGGCAGTAAGTCAAGGGTAAAATTCTATCATTACAATTCTTCGTGTGTGTGTGTGTGTGTGTGTGTGTGTGTGTGTGTGTGTGTTGCTGAGGATGGAACCCAGGTCTTCACACATATTAAGCAAGTGCTCTACCTCTGAGCTACACCTCCAACTCTAAGTCTTCACATTTTGCCTAATTTCTTTGGCCATTAATACCAGAAACTTAGAGTCACTGCTGTTTGTGACTACATGCACTGATGCAGGAATCAGACACCATCTCTAAGGAAAGCTTTACCTAGGGTACTCTGGTATCAATCCTCAAAATACCTGTTTCTGTATCTGCATTCTCTATAGCAATCCTTCAGAGGGAAACTTCACATGACCTTCTTGATCCTTGATATGATCAGGAAGAATCATTTATTTTAGTCCACTTGATGGTGAAATAAAAATACAATGTTCCATTTATTGGTGACTTTTTGGGGGTGGAGTTACTAGAGATTGAACCCAGGGGTGCTTTACAGCTGAACTACATCCATCCCCAGACCTGTTTATTTTAAGACAGGGTCTTGCTAAGTTGCTGAGGTTGACCTTAAACTTACAGTGCTGCCTCAGCTTCTCCAGTTGCTGAGATTCCAGACATGTGCCATAGCACCCAGCTAAAAAACACTTCTATAAAGGAAGAAACTTAGAGCCCTTAATCTGTCCAAATCTATTTCTATGGCAGTAAATAAAACATATTCCTAAGCAAGAGCTCAGAAAGATATTTCTAAAAAAAGGAGGAGTAGAGGGAAAGGGGAGGAGACGGCATCAGGAAAGTGTGTAACTCATCCCAGGTTCACATCATCAGTTCCCCACAGGGGACAAGTGTACTTTTGTAGAGGGTCCGCAACAAGAAACATAGAGGTTGTATTTTCCACAGTCAATGATTAGGGGAAAATGAAAGACTCCCTACAGTTTATATAATCTGGGATTCTCTAAGCACTGTGCACTTTTCTATTCTTGCATTTTGCTGTAGATGCATTACTAAAAATTTAGAGGCCGTGGACTTTCTCTAGGTTCATTTTTTTTTCAAAGTGTATAGATAGGAGCCACTGGCTGCTCTGGAAAACCTGGCCCCAAGCTTTGGTTCCTGGAGACCTGGGAAGCATGGCAGGCTTTGACTTCAACCTCTACAAAAGTTCAGAGCAATAGCCTCCTAGATGATCCTAGATAATCATACATGTAGTCACAAACAGCAGTGATTCTATAAACTTCTGGTATTAATGGCCTCCTAGATATTAGCTTAACTACTGGCTGTTGGATGTGGAGGGTTAGTCCAAGAGGTATTCTTCAAACATTTCTCCGAAGCCTCTGGAGAGATCTTTCTCTTCCTCCCTGAAAATTCATCTGCACAGTTCAGTATTGCACCTTCCCAGGAAAGATACCTCAGCAAGGTAGGATTAGACAGCTAACCTGCAATTTAGAGACCCCAATTCTGCACTCACATAGGCTCACCTTCCTGTCCTCCTTGCAAGCACACCCTGCTCATTGCAACTCCAAGCCCCTGTACCTTATACGCCTTGGAGACTCAACCCACAGCAACTGATACATTGTATCGAGATCTTGGCGCCAAAAGAGAACCCTTGCAGCCTCATGTCAGGGCAAACACAGGGGGCACTAGTTTAGAATCTTCAGAAGCCCACAGCTTCATCCATAGCACCCAGAGTATGGAGCCTCCTCAGGGCCACAGTCATGATGCCGGCGGCTTGCTCAGCCTAGGAGCTAAGGAAAATGGGGAAGAACAGCTTGGTCCGTTCCTGAACGGCATGAGTGCTTTAGTGATCTCCAGAAAGCGAACATTTCCTGGCAGAGGCGAGTGGACGGATTCTGTCCCCCAACCCCCGCCGCCCTCGTGTTGTGCGGCGCCTTCCCAAGTACCCTAAGCCCCAAAGCCTTGATCTTTCACTTTTTCTCTTTATGCTTTTTCCTTTCCAGGTGGAAAGCCAGTGGTGACCACCATTGCTGTAGAGGAAGAAGAGAAAAAAGAAGGTGTACAGAGTGAGCCTGAGCAGGGAGCAGAACAAGGAGAGGAAGGAGAAGAGGAGGAAGGAGCAGAAGATGAAGAGGAAGATGAAGAAGAGGAGGAGGAAAGAGAAGAAGAGGAAGAAGGAGAAGAAGAAGAGGAGGAGGAGGAGGAGGAGGAAGAGGAACGAGAAGAAGAGGAAAGAGAAGAAGAGGAAGGAGAAGAAGGCCATGTTGGCGCCAGTGCTCAGGGCCCAATTGACGACAAGAACCTTGAGGGTGGTGGCGCCTACAGTGGTGATGAGGAGCACCAGCTGCAGCAGGAAGAGGGAACCCCTGAGGATGAGGGCGACGGGAGTGTACTGCCTGCAGACTTGCAGCAGCCCCAAGAGCACACCAGGTTCACCCCCGGGCAATTGCAGGAATTGGAGAGCATTTTCCAACGCAATCAATACCCCAACGGCCCAGTGAGGTAAGCAGATTGTCCTTCTGAGTGCCATTTGCTGGAAGCACATACTTTGGCTGTCTCCTGGGTCCTTCTCTTCCTTTCCTGAAATAAAAGTCCCCTCCTTACTGCCCAGCCTGTTCTCCTGCATTTGGTTCTAGGGTGGGAATGTGGTTATGCCAACTGGGAATGAAGGTAAATATTTCCATACAGTATTTAAATGAATCAAGCTGTTTATTGTAGATTTTTGGCATTAATTTTTATATTTGTAAATACATTAGAACATTATTTCTCATGATTATTGATGTTTTGGCCACCCAGTAAAGTTTGCACCTGAGAGAAAACTATCCCTAAAGCAAGCCTCAGAGTGGATATTACAGAGTAGCACACACGGGGTTGGGGGAGGTTTGATGGCACAAACATTTAAAAACAAACATGAAATGTACTTTGCATATTTTTTCATCCACAATGCCAGATATTTAATATTTGCAATGTTTTCTCCTCAGAAAGGAGATTGCAAGACAGATGGGTGTGACTGAAGCCAGAGTGCAGGTCAGTAAATGTGGAAAAAAGCAATCTGGGCTTTTGCTGAGGCCCATGCCTGTGATCCCAGTGATGAGAGAATTGAAAGTTCCAAGCCAGCCTGAGCAACTTAGCAAGACTGTGTCTCTAAATAAAAAATTAAAAGGGCTGGAGATGTGGCTCACTGGTATAAAGCACTCCTGGGTTCAGTCCTTGGTACCAATAAATAAATAAATGGGAATGTAGCTTCCTGGTAGGGTGCTTGTCTCCAATGTGTGAAGTCTTGGGGATCCCCAGCACTGTGGGGGTGGGGGAGAAAAGAAAAAAGCAGAACCTGCTTCAGTTTGAACTCATTTGTCATGAACATTGTCATGTCATTGACATATTTTGTTGCCTTCCCTATGTTTAGGAAATGAGGTTTGAACTTTGGGGATTTTTTGGGTGGAAAATGAAATGAGAAACCCTCAGCATAAGGAAATTTCCATCTCCAGAGGGTACATGACTTTCTAAAGGAACAAAAAAAGTCTGAAGTACTTTTTTTGTTCCTTACATATATATGTCTTAGTATAAATTATAAATGAATTCTAAATTAGAAGCATATTTATATATTACAAGTACATAAAATATAAATTATACATATGTATATAATAAATTTCAATTCCTTCTAACACTGGTTTCCTTTAGGTAGCACTTCTGAATGGAGTCATGTTGAGGTTAATTCTGACATGAGAATTATTCAAGTTAGTGTACCAAGAAGCTCCATGATATTAAATTATTTAAAACCAAGCATAAACTTTTTGTTTAAGGAGTGAACTTATAAATATTTAGGCATTGGAGTGAGGGAATAATTCACAGCAAGAACACAACAGATGTGTAACTAATGTGTGTTTAGATAAACTGAGACTGATAGGAACTGGGAGAGTATAAAGTCCAAATGCCTGGTCCTTCTCCTTTTTTTTTAATGGTTATTACTGGTACATTACAGATATTTATAACAATGGGCATTTATTGTGACATTCATATACACACATAACAATTTGATCAATATCATTCCTTAGTACCTCCCCTTTCCCTTCCCTCCTCCCTCTCCTGATTCCCTTCCTCTACCTTTACTATCTCCCTTCCAACACTTTTTAAGTGGGATTCCATGTGGTATACATGGATATATCATAATTTGGTCGATTTTGTTCCTTAGTATCTCTCCTTGTCCTCCCCTCCTCCCTCCCTCTGGATCTCTATTGAATTCCCTCTGGTTTTGTGAGATCCCTTTTTTTTTCTCTCTCTCTAGCTTCTGCATTTGAGAGAAAATATTTGACCTTGACTTTCTGAGTCTGGCTTATTTCACTTAGTCTTTTCCAGTGCCATCCATTTTCCTACCAAAGCCATAATTTCATTTTTTTTATGGCTGAATAAAACTCCATTGTGTGTATATACCACATTTTCTTTATCCATTTATTTGCTAATGGATACCTAGGCTGGTTCCATAACTTGGCTATTGTGCACTGTGCTGCTGTAAACCTCAGTCTGTAGAATCACTATAGTATGCTGATTTTAGCCCTTTGGGGTAAATACCAAAGAGTGGGATAGTTGGGTCATTAGGTAGTTCTGTTGTAGTCTTTTGAGGAATCTCCATACTAATTTCCATTGTGGTTGTACTAATTTGAAGCTCCACCAACAATATATGAGTCTGAGTTTTCCACCACATTCTCATTTCATCAGCATTATTTGTTATTTGTATTCTTGATGGTTGCCATTCTGAGTACAGTGAGATGAAATTTCAGTGGAGGATGGTTGCTTTTTAAAAAAAATTTTTTTGCACCTGGACGGGAACATATCAGTGTAGTTTTGATTCACATTTTCCTGATTGCTAAGGAGGTTGAACATTTCTTCATATATTTGTTGGCTATTTGTAGTTCTTTCAATAAATGTTTAGTTCATTTGCCCATTTACTGATTGGTCCTGCTGTTGTTTTTAAATCTTGGTAAAGCCAAACAGAGAGTGGCAGCCCTACATTTAACTTTTCTGGAATATTTTGATGCATCAGCCTGAAAACATTACTAACATAGTAGGTTTTATGTTAAGGTGAAGATGAGAAGAAGATATACAATCTTTAGAAATGTGTCTAAAAAACAACTAAAAACGATTTTGGACAAATTTCCACTGACCTAAGAAAGGTAGAAGTGTTAGGCAACTATTAGAAACAGACATATGTCTTGGAGAAACTGCACACATTCAACTTTTTGAAACTACCAAATGCATTAGTGGCTGTTTTATTGAGCAGTTTCTAACATCTATATTTTTTCCCTTCCTTTTTGTGGTACTCCTATGAAGAAATGTGTTTTGTGGAATTCGTTGATAGTGGGGGCTGGTTGTCAGTTCAGGATAGATTCTGACCTGTGGTAATATGAAATACTTTCTCATTTGCTCAGACAGTGATAACTAATTTGTATGTCATTGGATCCCAAGGTGATTATTTGGAGGCCGTAGAAAACCATAAGTTGTATCAAAGGAGTATTGGGAAAAAAAGAAAAAGAAAAAAAAAGATCAGGATGATATTATGCACTTTGCTCCTGAGGAGTACTGTGGTGATGGAAAGGTGTTGCAGATCAGGTGATGGTGTATAGAAAAGCAGCCCCACAAAGCAGGCCCCTGACCACTGGCATCCTAATGCCACAGGCTGGGCTCACATCTGTTGTCAACCATTTTGACATGACTATCTCCAAAAAGCTTTAATAGACCCCCCGGCCCCCACATTCTGTAAAGATAGCAAGAGCTCTTTTATGAAACCAATATTGGGAATAGGAACCTAAATGTCAGTCCATACCATATTTAGCTCACTTTTGGCACTGGTTATGTTTATGAACCTTTAGCCACTGGTACATTCGAATCTCCCCAAACAAGTACTATTTTAATAGATTTTTCAATCTATATATTCAAAGGGAACTCCAGAGAGGAAGATGGGAGGGAGAAATGAGTCATTGAACAGGAAGAAGAGGGTTTTTTGTTTGTTTGTTTGTTTGTTTTTTTGGTTCTGGAATTTAAACTCAGAGCTCCATTACCAGTTCTTTTTATTTTTTATTTTGAGACAAAGCCTTGCTAAATTGCCGAGGCTGGCCTCAAGCTTTCTGTCGTTCTGCCTCAGCCTCCTGAGTCACTGAGATTACAGGCATGTACCATGCCCAGCAAGAAGACATCCTTTGTCTCCCAGATTTGTTGTTTGGGAACTTCCAAAAGAATAATAAAATGGAAACCTCATTAAATAGGATACTGAAGGGATAGTGCAGTTTAATTGACAGGTTTTACTTTTGATCTTTAAATAGTTAGCAGGTAGTCTTTTTTGATACCATCCCTATATTATTATTGATTGTCTTCAGAAATGCCTGTTTGGATTTCCCTGCTTTAGAAATGTGGATAGGATTAGAATCTCCTATTTGAGTAGTAGGGCTAGTTGGCTGAAGGTGTCTAACCATGCTGAGAAACCATGTCTGTTGTCTCAGAACATGAGAATGTAGGGAGCTCAGAATCACCAGATCCCAGGAGACTCTGGAGGGTAGGATGGGTTAGAGCATGCACAATTGACAGTGCCTTTTCCCCTAAGAACTCTTGGCTGGGCAAAGGGTGAAGTCTAAATATTCATTACTCCTAAAGTTTAGAACATGAAAACAGAGTCCAGGGCCTCAACTACACTCGTGTCCCAGTAAGGCAAGCCACACACTCCATGTGGCCATAAGACCAGGCTTCCCTCAATATCATCTTTTTAATTTTCAAGAAGTTTCATAGGATAAATGACCTCATATATGCCCTTGAAGATCTTTTGTTTAAAATTCCTACTGAGGTGGGTGCATTGGCAAATGTTTGTAATCCTGGCAACTTGGGAGGCTGAGGTAGGAGGATTCAATTTTGAGGCCAAACTCAACAACTTAGACCTTGTCTCAAAAAAATATTTTATAAGGGGCTAGGGAAGCAGCTCAGTAAATGGGTTCCATGTCTAATATCCTCCCCCCCAAAAAAATCCTGTTGATTATTTCTTCACACTGAATATAGGCTTTTCAAAGTGGGGGCCATTCCCTTTGGTATGACTCTAAAAGGTACCCGCTTTTCATCAAGTGTAGCTCAGCTTCTCTATAACCATGATGACACCTGACTAGTGAGTAGGGGTTGGTGGCAGCTAGAGAGTGGATGGTCAACCATCATGGAACAGATTGAGCAGACATAGCAATAGCTGCAGGGACCAAGTCCAATTTATCAGCTACAACTGCACAGTATTAAAGGAAGACAGTATTAAAGGAAGGAGGAGAGAGTCAAAGCAATAAGCCAAGCCAGAGTTTGGCATATAGTTGGAGCTCACTAGAAGAGGGTTATGGCATTAACTTTCCTAGGATATTTAGCAATAAGGAAATAGCTTCTCCTGATGCAATTGAAAATAATAAGGACATATGGAGTCACCTGTTGAGTTGTGTTGTTTTGCCTATGATGACATTAAATGCTAGATACACTCAATCAATCCTTTTTTCTCTCTCTCACCAAAGGTTTGGTTCAAGAACAGGAGAGCCAGGTGGAGGAGACGACATAGGGCACCAAGATTCAGAAATATGCCCTTCATGTGCCCAGGCCACCCTGTCACCATAATCTCGAGTGGCCCCTATAATGCCATGTTCATTCTGAAGCCAGATGGGACATGGGTTCGTCTGGAGCCACTGCCGCTCTGGTCGTCCCTGTTTCCCCTGCCACCCATAATGCCTCTGCCACCTATGATGCCTGTGCCACCCCTGATGTACCTGCCTCCTCTGATTCGCCTGCCGCATCTGATTCACCTGCCGCCCCTGACACCCTTTCCTCACCTGTTATTGCCTCCTCTACCTTTGTTTCTTCCGCCTTTGCCTCCTTTTGGCCTGGCTTCATTTAACTTGGTCTCTATTGTCATTGCCAACAATTCATTTGTGGTCCCCATTTACTGAGGAGTAGTCTGTGGGACCTGTATTTTCCAAAGTGCTTTGCAAATAGATACAAATTTTTCATAGAACACCATCAAGAGCAATTTACCAAATGCATGTTAGATGTGTTAAATAAAACTTTAGTCATTGACTCATTTAGCACTTGTTTTTTGCATTTCAATAAAGATATGAAATCTATGTATATTTGTTTTGTGTGCCCCTTGGGATTAGTAAGCTATGGATGGAAAGTGACATTCAAACCAAAGGTGAAGAGGCCTCTATTCATGCAGTTAGATCTTGGGGTCACCATCAGGTTGTGCAACCACACAAGCTTCCCAAGTGCCCATGGCAGGTTTACAAAGACACAACCTCTTCCATCCCCCTCCACCATTGCATACTCACCCCATCCTACCCCATGGGGACCACATGCATGTGCAAGATACAGGAGGCAGGGGTCCCTAAGGAAGAAATGTGTTTCAAGGCAGAGTCAAGATCCATTCGTGCTGATGAGCTCAGGCCCAACAGACTCTAGGGGAAGCTGTCTAGGGGGGCTACTGTTAGGGCTTTAGAGCCAGGCACTTACCTGGTGCCCGCCAAGTTCTATTCCCTGCTCTGCTTTTATTCTGTGGAGGAGACATGGGAGTGGAATCCATGCTTGCAGGAGGATCCTGCCTCTTCAAAGGAAACCAAAAGATACTCCTTCCAGGTAAGGGTGAGGTTTTTTCCCCTTCCTGATCCACTACCCCCAAGACATGAAGCAATATTACACCTTCCCCAGCTCAGAAGTTGACTGTCAACACCTTCAACATCTTTTCAAGAACTTTAGTTCCAGCTAATTAAACCCTGAAAGGGGACCTCTTGGTTCAGTGCCATTGGAAGCAAGAAGATGGTCCCTGATAAATGATCAGGAATAATCCTTTCATTTAAATGAAGCATCTTGGCTTCATTCATGCTATCTTCATGTAAAACTGCCATGGTGGAAAACAACTAAGACGAAATGAAAGTATCATGAAGGAAACCAAACCCATTTTTTTAGTTGTAGTTGGACACAATACCTTTATTTTATTTATTTATTTTTATGTGGATTGAACCCAGTGCCTCGCACGTGCTAGGTAAGCGCTCTACTGCTGAGCCACAATGCCAGCTCCCAATCCCACTTTTGAAAATCATTAAGTTCTCTCTAGCAGTGTCAGGCTTCGTAAAGATAGTTGTCCATTCAAAATGCCAATGGAGGGCTGGGGTTGTGGCTCAGTGGTAGCATACTTGCCTGGCATGTTTGAGATACTGGGTTAGATTCTCAGCACCACATATAAATAAATAAAATAAACGTCTATCAACGATTAAAAAAAATTTTAAAAAGTGCCATTGGAATTCATGACACTGAACTGTGCACTTTATAATGGTTATAATAGCAAAACTTATGTTAATTATATTTTACCACAGCAAAAGGAAAGAAAAATATACCACTCAAATTTAAGCAATTAATTGGGAACACCATAGCCGTAGTGTAAAGTGATTGCCATGTCTGCAGATAAGGAGCCATAGCTCTTCTGGAATTTACTTTCATGGGAATTAATCATAGGCCAATTTCACAATGCTTGTTTCCAACCTGAAGGAAGGTTCTGGTGGGAGTGCATGTAGTTTTTGCTTACCTGTCAGTGTTTTTCATTCCTATCTTCTCTCCTACCTTTATGATTGTGGGCATGAAGTGTCAGCAAAGCAATTGCTTATAATGTACAACCTTTGCAGATAGGAATTCATTACTACACCAGAGAGGCCTGAGATCCTAAGGGTTAGTGAGGAACGTCCATGAATACACTATGTACTCATGTGATTGTTTGTTTTTGACAAAGAGATTATTTTTGTTGTTTTTTTGCTATTGTTCCCATTATATTGTGCTTTGTATAACTGTTTATAGAAATCCTGAATGTCAGTATATATTCAGTCTGGAAATGGTTTCTGCTTCATATTTTTTATACCATTTGACTACTTCCTGTCTTCATCATTGAAATACCTAGACTTCAGGGTTGGAGATGTGGCTTAAGTGGCAGTGTGCTTGCCTAGCATGTGTGAGGCACTGGGTTCGATTCTCAGCACCACATAAAAATAAAATAAAGACATTGTATCCACCTAAAACTAAAAAATAAATATTAAAAAAAAACACTTCTGGAGAAATTCCAAAAAGGACAAAGAAAGGAAACAAGAAGAGGATAGAAATTGAAATCATACTCTCTTCTCCCCTCCCTGGAGTGATCAAAATCATAAAACTTTTACAGTATCTAAAAACTTTCCTATATATCCTAGAAAAGGAGATTGCCTATAATAACTTGGCTTTATTTTTCACCTGTCTCATAAGTTTCCTCTTAGGACTAAATCTGACAAGTTGTCTGGCTTTTGGCAGACTAAATTCTAAACTTCTAAGGCAAAACTCTTGTACCTTAAACAAATAAAATCAGTAGAATTAGAGTCAGGATACCTTTTCACTTCAAAAATGTATTAAATAAATTGAAAGAGAACTTGAACCACTTATTGTTGAGGTAGTATATGATGGAACTTGTTCAAGGTGCTGGGTAGGGAACAGGTTACAATTTCTATATGCTAGGGCATATTGGTGGAGATAGTTCTGTTTAAATTGTCACCTCCATATTTAAATATATATATATATATATTTTTTTAGTTGTCAATGGACCTTTATTTAATTAATTTGTTTATTTATATGCAGGGCTGAGAATTGAACCCAGGGCCTCACACATACCAGGCAACTGCTTTACCCCTAAGCCACATCCCAAGCCCACTCCATATTTTTATTAGTATTTTGCATCTGTTACATCCTTTACTCTGTGGCAAGCAATTAAATGATTTTCTTGGATGATTTTATTTGGTAGTCATACACTATTAGGATTTCCTAATAATGAGGTACTAGTATCCCCATTTAAAGAAGAGGAATTGTTTGCCCACCATCTCAAAGCTAATAAAACAACCAGGATTGGCAGCACCACATAAAAATAAAGACTGTATCTATCTAAAACTAAAACATAAAATATTAAAAATAAATTAAATAGGCCTGGGGATGTGGCTCAAGCGGTAATGCGCTCGCCTGGCATGTGTGTGGCCCGAGTTCGATCCTCAGCACCACATACCAACAAAGATGTTGTGTCCACCGAGAACTAAAAAATAAATATTAAAAAAATTCTAAAAAAATAAATTAAATAAAGGTATTGTGTTTATATATTAAAAAAAGGCTTAGGGAGGAAGGGGGAGCCCAGGGACAGGGATGGGCAGAGCTGCTTCAGAGCCTCCCCATAGGTCCAGAAACAGTGATCTGCCAGGGTCCCATGGAGTGATATGGGTGGGAAAACAGCTATACAGATTGCTGCAGTGGGTCTTGCAGTGTGGGGAGAGATTGGGCTCAGCTTTAATACAGCATGACTAAATGAGAATTAATTTTCAAGGAGCACGGTGTGGTTCAGTGGATGGAAAACTACGAAGTGCAACAGTGGTCCATGGAACGTTTTGAATATAGTTATGGCTCTGCCTCTGAGACTTGTTTCAAAATGAACAGGTTTTTTCCTCTTCTCCCTCTCCCTACCCACCCCCCCAGCCTCTATCCCATCATAGGCCCCCTTAAGCACACACCCACCAAAGGAACACAGTAATTCAGACTTCAGGGATGGCCCAGAAGACCTGAGAAATGGCCAGTTTCCAAATTAACAAGTGAATTACACACACCCTAATCTCAGGGCCCACCTAGAATGTAGCATTTGATTCACCTCTTTAAAAATCCTGGGGTCATGTCCCACCCTGCCCCAAAGGTTGGGATAAGCTTATTCCAAAATCACAAAAGAATCACAGCTTCTGTGACCACAGTGCCCTGTGTTTCTCCTTTGCTAACAAAGCAGTAAAACTTATTTTTCCTTTTTCTCAAAACCATATCCTCATTGGGTACAAGGACTGAGCTTTTGGTAACATCAGCAGAGAGAATTTTTGAGATTTTTAAAATTTGGATGCTGAGTGTGTGTGCCTGCAGTGGGGGCAATGGTCCAAATTGAAGTGCATATATTGTCTGACTTACTCCTGGATTAAAGAAAAGTCACAATTGGCTACCAAGAAAAAGGACAGATTATTTTAAAATTCTCTAAGTAACTGACAATATCTTTATTTTACTGTTGCAAGATTAAGCAAATAAAACAAAAATACATAGCTCACATTAAATTTGTATTGCAGAAAAAATGCATTTTGGAATAAGCTTATCCCAACCAATATTTGTGAGGGAATTATAAAAATATTAATCATTATTTATCTGAATTTCAAATTTATTTGTCAGTCCTGTGCTTTATCTGGAAGTTCAAATTTATCTGGCATTATTCAAACTCAATGAAATAAAAACATCAACATAGCTTTTAATTTTTTTTTCATATTTTTATCCCTTGGCTTTTGTTGTCGAACCCAGTGCCTCACTTAAACCACATCCCCAACCTCTTTATTTTATTTTTATGTGGTGCTGAGGATCAAACCTTGCGCCTCATACATGCTAGGCAAGCACGCTACTGCTGAGCCACATTCCCAGTCTCCCTGTGTCTATCTTGATGTTTGCCTTTGACTGAAGTCTTCCTTACCATCTGTAGCAAATGCAAAAATTTAAAATTTAACAGATGCCATGACTTGGGTAAAATCAGACTGATCATTGGACTCCTGGACCTCTCACCCAGGACTCTGCAGATGCACATTTGAAGCTTTTTTTTCCTCCACTCCTGGAGGTGTGGGACCCATTGCTCCAGGCAAACTTCTGTTAAAGATGGAAAGGACAGATTTGATGACTAAGATTTTGAGTACCCTCTGAAGTTGGGCTAGAAGGCCTCTTCTAGGCCTTTTTAAAATTTATTTTTCAGTTTTAGATGAACCCAGTATCTTTATTTTATTTACTTATTTGTATGTGGTATTGAGGATCGAACCCAGCACCTCACACATGTGAGGCAAGCGCTCTACCACTGAGCTACAACCCTAGCCCTTCCTGACTTCCTTAAGTGGGGAAATTCC
This sequence comes from Ictidomys tridecemlineatus, assembly GCF_052094955.1. Taxonomy (NCBI): domain Eukaryota; kingdom Metazoa; phylum Chordata; class Mammalia; order Rodentia; family Sciuridae; genus Ictidomys; species Ictidomys tridecemlineatus. The sequence continues at coordinate 29,842,876 of NC_135493.1, read as the reverse complement.
TGAGCTGGAAAATGTTTCCCTTGGTCTTAATGAGGCCTTTCTATTTTATTTGATCCTGTTTCTCCCATGGGGACATTTCAGCTAACTTAAACCTCCTTATTGAGCCCCTACTGACCATATATTCTGCCAGTTCTGTCTACTTCCTTTTTAAGGCATGATTTGGCTGAGGAAAATTTGGAATATCATTGGACTCTTGGGGACCTCTCCCTTCCTACTGGTTCTGCTCCTCCTTCCTCCTCCTATCTGGCCTCCATGAGATTGAATTTTGTTTCTTTGGAAGCAGCAGGACCTCTGGGCAACAGCTGCTAGTGGCCATGTGCACCACAAAAATGGGGGGCAGTGAGGGGCTGGGATTGTGGCTCAGCGGTAGAGCGCTCGCCTAGCATGGGTGGGACTGGGCTTCGATCCTCAGCACCATATAAAAATAAAGGCATTGTGTTGTGTCCATCTACACCTAAAAAATAAATATTAAAAAAAACTTTTAAAAAATGGAGGGCAGTGAACAGTTTGGAGCTAACAACATGAATGTTCAGTTGCCACCTTTCCATAAGTCCTGTGAGTTGCCCTTTAGGGAATTTCTCAGGCCAGGATTCACAGTGAACTCGTCAGCGTGGCTGGAACTTGGCCCTCCGTGAAGACACACTGTTCTCTTGCTAGAGACTTGGCCTGCCCCTCCTTGCACATTTAGAGGTTCTGCTCCTCCTGAGATGGAACCCAGGACCTCAGGTACAGAAAGGCAAGTGCTCCCCTATTGAGCTAAAGCTCTAAGCTTAGAAGGTATTTAAACAGAGTGGGGGTGACAATGGCATGATGGGAAAGGGAACATAGATGAATATATGGATCAGTGTGGACCCCCATGAAACTTGGGAAAAGGTGAAGTGCAGGGCCTACTGATGGTGACCAGGCGTGTCACCTCATGAAAGAAAAACTCCTTGTTATTATGCTGAAACATCCCTGTCAGTTCGATGGAGGTGGCTCAGGAACAAAGCACCAAGCAACCCGCACGTGTGAAAAAACTCAGGCACTGATAGAACCACATGTCAATCAGTGCCAATCCTGGATCTTAGCCAGCTCCCCCAACCAACCCCAATAGGACAAGGGACTCTAAAAACCCTTTTTCCCTGTCTCAAACCCTGCCTTCAGCCCAGTAAAAGTTCCAGTCTGGTCAAGCCCCCTGCGCTTCTCCTTAGACCCAATATGTTGGTCTGAGGGTACTGCCTGGGAGTGAAATCTCAATAAAGCCTCTATCAGCGGCCTTTTTAAATCTGCCTCCTTTTGATTCGCTGCTGCCTGACCTTACAGTCCCTCCTGGAAAAATTCACATCACGTTTTAAATACCCCAGCATGCACATGAAAACAAATATATTGATAACTCACTTCTTTATTGCTAATATAAGTGCTAATATAAGTGCTTTATTGCTAATATAAGTGTCTTGGGCATCAACAATAGCCCATGTATCAGTTACAACAGGTAAACCCATCTCTACTCTGGCTCTTGAAAGATGGCACTCTAGTTATTTTTCATGTTTGCCAGGAACATGTGGTCCTGGGAACTAGATGATGCATCTTCAAGCATTAATTTCCTCTGATGTTTCCTATATTTGGCTCTCCTGTTGTTAAACCAAACCTGCAATAAGAGAGGAAAAGGTATTGATTGGTTTAGTATATTGAATAGTAAATGTCATAATTCGAAAAAAAAAACCCATTCAGCATTATAGTTCACTTAGATTTTAAACTGTACAGTAGAAACTATTCCTGCAGGGAATGGAACTCCAAGCCTCACATAGGGAAATGCTCTTGCACTGAGCTATATGCCCATCTCCAGAGGCTGTTGTGTTATTGTTTAAATACCTTCTAAGCTTAGGGCTTTAGCTCAATAGGGGAGCACTTGCCTTGCTGTACCTGAGGTCCTGGGTTCCCTCTCTAACACCCTACACCCCCTCCTTTAATTCACCCTTTTTGTTGGGAGAGGGTACTGGGAATTGAACACAGGGGCACTCAATCACTGAACTACATCACCAGTCCTATTTTGTATTTTATTTAGACACAGGGTTTCACTGAGTTGCTTAGCCACTGTTGAGGCACGCTTTGAACTCACAATCCTTCTGTCTCAGCCTCCCAAGCCGCTGGGATTCCAGGTGTGCACCACCATGCCTGGCTAGCTCACCCTTACTGTGCACCAGGTCTAGCCCTGCTCTAGAAGATGCCAAGTACTTTGGCTCTCTCTCCTCTATTTTATTTTTTGATAATGGGGATTGAACTCATTGGTGTTTTTCAATGGAGATACATTCCTGGCACTTTTTTAAAATTTTTGAGACAGGAACTAGCTAAATTGCGGAGGCTGTCTAGGAACTTGCCATCCTCCTGAGTCACTGGGATTACAGGCCTGCACCACAACACTCAGCTATTCTCCCAATTTTAATATTCTTTATTGGTTTCTTGCATGGATTGGATACAGGTCTAGCTTGTGAGTTGCTCCAGGTCCATGATTCTAATTGCATGCCTTTTAATCAGATAAAGCACATTCTGCATCCTGACAGCTATTGGTCTGTCCAGCTATCCTCACTAGGAATAGTTTTATCCTATGTGTGGGGACATTAAGACACCACAACATGTGGATCCTATTTAAAGTAGGATGGAGGGGAATGGCTCCATGTTTGAAAAGCCCATGTTCAGTGTATCTACGTTTCCTAAATAAATCTGTCTATGCCTTTCCTTGGCATGTGCTGAAATTCTTTCCCAACATAAATGCCAAGAACCCCACTGGTCCTGAGTCAAGTTCCCCCTTCTCTCTGGGAACTCCTCAGGCACTTTATTGGAATATGTCCTCTGTAAAGTACCACAGACCAAACCTCTATAAAAACCAAAGCCCATAGTGTGTTGGGGGGCATGGGCTGATATTAGGTCTGTAATTCTAAGATTGGTTTCCTAAAGGAGAAGGGGAAACCATGTACTGAGTTTCTCTGGGAAATCAATGGTACAGAATTTGGAAATGGATAATATTTAGACTTTTCCCTCCTTTGTCTCCTGTAGCTCAAGTTCCCTTTAGAACTCCACAGAGAGACATGTGATCCAGGGAAGGCAAAAGCAACTCATCAAACCTTGAGATTTTCTTTTCTTCTGACTTTGCCTTACCACCCTAAGAAATGCTCTCAACCACTTCCCAACTTCTTCCACCTGAGCCAGGCTTGACTGTGGAGCCTGGCATGTGGCATTAATTAGTACACCAGTGCTCAGTGGCTTGCTTTGTGAAGCTACTTTTCTGGGCACCCACCATCATGTCCACAGCCTGTTTCCATCACTGCACTCACACATGCACGCTGCAACAAAGCTAATAATAAGGTCATCCTGACGTTTCCTTTTTTGCATTTATCACTTGGTTTTTGTTCTTGTGTAGCCACTGTTTGACAACATGACCTGCCTACATATGAGTCATTACTGCCTGAAGGAATGAAAAATATCTGTAATTAATACAGATACCCTGAAAAGAGGGCCACACCCTCAAACCTATTTCACAACACCTAAGTTTAAAATAGAACCACAAAAAGAGAAAAATAACAGGGCACCGTGGTACACCGCCTATAAACCCAGCAGCTTGGGAGGCTGAGGCAGGAAGATTGTGAGTTCAAAGCCAGCCTCAGCAAAAGTGAAGTGCTAAGCAACTCAGTGAGACTCTGTCTCTAAATAAAATACAAAATAGGGCTGGGGATGTGGCTCAGTGGTGGAGTGCCCCTGAGTTCAATCCCCAGTACGAGAGAGAGAGAGAGAGAGAGAGAGAGAGAGAGAGAGAGAGAGAGAGAGATATTGATTCAAGATTTATGTATGCATTTAAAACCAGGACAGGTAGAAATTCACACTAAAATGAGGGCTATGTTTGGGAAAAGATATTCCACACAACCCACCTCTTCAAAATACTACCACCAAAATAGAAAAATACATCTTAGAAAATATTGACTGAAGGCCACTTATGCACTTATTGTGGAAGCTACAAGGTTTATTTTAACCATATGCAAATTTTGTTCTTGAACATTTTTGTCCTTCTTAGCTAAAGTGAAATTAACTCAGTATTTTTTTGTTGAGTCACTCTTTGGACAAATTTCCCAATTTTTGCAAACCTTTGCCCTATTGCTACCATAATATTACCATTTGGGTAATGTTTTCAGGTAGATATGTCACAGAATACAAGAAAATTAAAATTGAGGGCTGCCCCTGTCTGTCACTTTATCAACAAGTACAAACACAAGTAGAAGAACTAGGCACTTGTGCTTTTCAGGTAGCTTCCCCCATCAGTCTCAGCTTAATCTATGCTACTTAAATATAGAGTGTGTGCTTTCAATGAATTACTCTCATCACAGCATTTATACATTCATTCAGCAAACTTAGGGCTTATACTTGGTTCAAATAATTTAGTACAAGTCTCTTAATTCTCTCCTCTCCCTCTCCCCCTCTCTTTCTCTCTCTCTTTTTTGTGGCACTGGAGATTAACCCAGGGCCTTGTGCATGTGAGACAAGCACTCTACCAACTGAGCTATATCCCTAGCCCTCCCTCTTTTAATTCTCTCCATAAATTTGAATACACCCAAGGTCAAACCTAGGCCCATCCTTACTCCTCACAATGGATGGCAAGGTAGAAGGTGAACTTTATTTTTGAATATGTATCTACATATACTTACTATATATGTAGTTATACATGTACATTTTATTTATATATAATTTTGTACACAGAAATGCAGAAGTAGTTTTTTTGTTGTTGTTGTTTCCTTGAGGAAATAATATTCCCTCTGGTAATGGGAAAGAACCACAAATTCACTTTTTTTTTGTTTTGGTACTGAGGGTTGAAACCAGGGGCACTTAAACACTGAGCAACATCCCCAGCCCTTTTTTGTATTTTATTTACTGACAGGTTCTTGCTGAGTTGCACAGGGCCTCACTAAGTTGCAGACGCTTGCTTTGAACTCACAATCTTCCTGCCTCAGCCTCCCAAGGCACTGGGATTACAGGTGTGCACCACCGCACCAGTACAAGCTCACATTTATCATCCTATTTTCCATCCATTGAAACTCCAAAGTTCAATATTAGTTAGTCTACTTCAGCAAGACAATTAAAATAACACCAAATTAAAATATCTGCATGTTTGATTATATCAAAATGAACCCCATTATTATATATACTTATAATGAAATATTTTATTTATTTCTAAAATTTTTTTAGTTGTTGATAGACCTTTATTTTATTTATTGAACCCAGTGCCTCACACATGCCAGGCAAGTGCGCTACGGCTGCGCCCCAGCCCCAGCCCTAATGAAATATTTTAAAAATTAAAAATATTTTAATTAGGCCTGGGGATGTGGCTCAAGCGGTAGCGCGGTCGCCTGGCATGCGTACGACCCGGGTTCGATCCTCAGCACCACATGTTGTGTCCGCGGAGAACTAAAAAATAAATGTTAAAAATACTCTTTCTCTCCTCTCTCACAAAAAAAAATATTTTAATTAAAAAAAATGTCAAGGCCAGAGCTTTGCACATACTGACGCAGGTTTTAGTATGACTGCCTCACAAATTGCTTTTTTCAGATTTACTAACCTGCACTTTAGTGTCACTCACATTGATGCATCTTGCAAGTCCCTTTCTGAGGAGAGAAAACAACAGACATTCAGTATTCAGTATTGTGGATAAAATATAATATAGCATGTGCATTCTGTGCTTAAATTAAAATTATAATCTCCCTTCATAACTCCTCAAGTATACCTTTCCGTAACTCCCTGGAAAATTTTCACATTAGAAATAGGTTTACCTCAGACCAATGGTACAGAATAGAGAACACAGAGACTAACTCATAAAGTTACAATTATCTTATATTAGACAAAGGTGCCAAAAACATGCACTGGAGAAAAGATAGCATCTTCAACAAATGGAGCTGGGAAAACTGGAAATCCATAGGCAATAAAATGAAACTGAACCCCTATCTCTCACCATGCACAAAACTCAATTCAAAATGGACCAAGAATCTAGGAATTAGGGCTGGGGATGTGGCTCAAGCAGTAGCGTGCTTGCCTGGCATGTGCGGGGCACTGGGTTCGATCCTCAGCACCACATACAAATAAAATAAAGATGTTGTGTCCACCAAAAACTAAAAAATAAATATTAAAAAATCTCTCTCTCTCTCTCTAAAAGAAAAATCTAGGAATTAAATCAGAGACTCTGCGTCTAACAGAAGAAAAAGTAGGCCTTAATCTTCATCATGTTGGATTAGGCCCCAACTTCCTTAATAAGACTCCTATAGCACAAGAATTAAAACCAAGAATCAATAAATGGGATGGAAACAAACTAAAAAGTTTTTTTTTTCTCAGCAAAGGAAACAAAATATAAGGTGAACAGAGAGCCTACATCCTGGGAGCAAATTTTTACCCCTCACATATAAGATAGAGCACTAATCTCTAGGTATATAAAGAACTCAACAAGCTAAACATAAAAAAAAAGACACCCAAATAATCCAATCAATAAATGGGCCAAGGACCTGAACAGACACTTCTCAGAAGAGGATATATAATCCATCAACAAATATATGAAAAAATGCTCATCATCTCTAGTAATCAGAGAAATGCAAATCAAAACTACTCTAAGATATCCTCTCATTCCAGTCACAATGGCAGCTATTATGAAGACAAACAATGAAAACCTGGAGTTGGATATTTGTCCACCTATGTTCACAGCAGCCCTATTCATAAGAGCCACATGAAAAAAAAACATCCCATTTGCCTTCCACACAAATGCTCAAACAAATGAAATACATCCACATAATGGAATATTACTCAGCCTTAAAAAGGAAGGAAATTCCAACACATGCTACAACATGATTAAACCTTAAGGACATTACACAAAAAGATATAAGGCAATCACTAAGAGACAAATGCTACATGATTTCACTTATATGAGGTGCCCAGAGGAATCAAATTCATAGAATAAAAAAGAATGGTAGTTATAGGGCGCTGGGGAGGGGAGGTGTTTAATAGTACAGAGTTTCATTTTGTCCACATTTGGATGTTTCTGGAGTTCTGTCCCACAACAATGTGCAAATACTTAAGGCTGCTGAAGGCCAACTTCAAAAGTGGTTTAGATGCTAAATTTGTTTTTGTATTTTACCACAATTTGAAAACAAAAACCAAAAGGAGCAGCCACCAACTACGTCCAGACTTAATTCATGACAATACTGCATGAAAAAATTGACCTGAATCCCACAAGGTAACCCGCACAGAGCAGAAAGGCAGGTGAAGAGCCCAAGGGCTTTTGCTCAAGGTGGGTAGGGCAGAATAAGGGCCAGAGAGAGAAAAGTGACCCCCAAAAGATTCTGAACCCCTGGAGACTGTAGACTCAAGCCAGTCACCTACCTGGTAGCCACGTCAGGGTATTGAGTAACTTGGAAAACACTTTCCAGTTCCTGCAACTGCCACTTCGAGAATTTGTATTGGATTCGTGGACGGGTGCCCCCGGGCTGCGGAACTGCAGCAGTCTCGTTTGCAGACTGTCCGGCCTGTTGCTCCTGCCGGGGCTGCTGCTGCTGCATGGGCTGCTGCTTGCCACCATTGGCCTCAAGGTAGTCAATGCCTCGGTGGTTAACAGCGCCCTCGTGGTTGAGGTAACCTTTTTGAATCACGTCTTCCATGAGGCCTATAGCGCCTTCACGGAAGTGGCCACCTGCAGCAGGGGTCGGTACATCCTCTGCAGCTGCCGCTGCTACACTTTCCTCTGCTTCAGCTGCTATTTCTGTATTATAAGCCCCCAGACCATAATAGTTGGGATCACGGTACTGGTACCAGTTTGCCATGGCTGCAATACAACAGGTCCCAGCTGGCCTCTACAAGCGCACTTTGGCCAGGGACAGAATAGAGCGGTAACTCAGGGTGGAGCTAGTCCTAGAGATTTGTATTGGCCCACGGGTTTACGGCACGTTCAACGTGCACGCGCTACTCTTTTGAGGACTGCTATTGGCTGCATGATTGCCGCCATTTGTGATGGGCGGAGCTAGCTAGGCGCGAAGTAATGGGGCGGGACCACAAAGAAAGACTGTGTGGAGAATTGTGCCAACCTGGGGCGTGTGCGGAATGGGGGCCAGATTGGCCTCTTAGATCACTAACCACGAATGAGCTACAAATGGCCTTCCAAAGGGACTTTGTAGAGGATGAGAGCTCATTCTAACCACAGGTCCCCCTGTGTGGACATCTGGAGAATAATACCTCAGGACCACCGTGCCATCTGGAATTCACCAGGTGGCACGAGAGAGGAATTCACTTGACCTGACCCGCTAGCGGGTGGCTTGCTCAGAGTTCCCACAGGGAAACTGCAAGCAAAGCCAGGCTCCCAGAAATGCTGCAGCGGCATCTTGGGCCTGGTTCGCAAAGCATTCTGGGTCAAGAGGCGCACTCTGTGGGAAACCCTTTGAGTCCCTTGAGGAAGTCTAAATGCTGCCCATTTTCAGTATCGAATCCATGACACAGTCCAGGTGTAAAACTTTGAGTAGTGCTGGGCACATTCAAGAATTATCAGGCTGGCCCGGGTGTGGCGCTGCATGCCTGGAATCTGAGGAGCTCGGGAGGATGGTGGGTTCAAAGCCAGCCTTGGCAACTCAGTGAGGACCTAAGCTACTTAGTGAGACCCTGACTCAAAATATAAATTAAAAAAATAAGTGCTAGGAATGTGGTTGGGTGCTTAAGTGTCCCTGGGTTCGATCTCTGGTGCCGCTGCCTGGTGTTGCTTACACTGGATTGCTTATGCAGGATCATGTTGTGGCAAAGATATATTAGTTAATATTCAGCAAATACTTAGCACAATACCTGTGGCTTGGGTGGCTTAGGCAGCAGGATCCCAAGTTCAAGGCCAACCTCAACAGTTTAGCAAGATCCTGTTTCAAAGTAAAAAAATAAAAAAAAAAGCACTGGGACGGCTGGGTTGTGGCTCAATGGTAGAGCACTTGCCTGGCATGTGTGAGATGCTGGATTTGATCCTCAGCATTGAAAATAAGTAAATAAGTAAATAAATAAAGGTACACTCACATATATATGCACTGGGAATGCAGCAGAGTAGCAAAGTGCCTTGGGTTCAATCCCCAGGACTCCACAAAACAAAAAAATAAAAAATTGGGGCTGTGGTTATAGCTCAGTGTTAGGGTTCTTGCCTAGCATATGTGAGGCACTGGGTTCTATCCTCAACACCATGTAAAAATAACTGAATAAAACAAAGGTGTTTTGGTCAATCTACAACTAAAAAATGAAAACAAAATTTTTTTTTTCTTTAAGCCAAGCATGGCAGAACATGCCTATTGTATCAGCTCTTTGGGAGGCTGACGCAGGAGTGTTACTTGAGTTCATGAGTTTGAGGCCAGCCTGGTCAATACAGTAAGATACCATCTTTTTTTAAAATATTTTTTTTAGACGTTGATGAACCTTTATTTTATTTATTTATATGTGGGTGCTGAGAATTGAATCCAGTGCATGCTAGGCAAGCACTTTACCACTGAGCCACAACCCAAGCCTAGTAAGATATCATCTTGTAAAAAAAAAATTCAGGGGGGCTGGGGATGTGGCTCAAGCGGTAGCGCGCTCGCCTGGTATGCGTGCGACCCGGGTTCGATCCTCAGCACCACATACCAACAAAGATGTTGTGTCTGCCGAGAACTGAAAAATAAATATTAAAAATTCTCTCTCTCTCTCTCTCTCTCTCTCTCTCTCTCTCTCTCTCTCTCTCTCTCTCTCTCTCTCTCCTCTCTCACTCTCTCTTAAAAAAAAAAAATTCAGCTGGGCACAGTGGCCCACACCTGTAATTACAGCAACTTGGGAGGCTGAGGCAAGAGGATTGTTCAAAGCCAGCTTCAACAATTTAGCAAGGTAGGGCTGGGGATGTGGCTCAAGCAGTAACACTCTAGTCCAGCATGTGTGCGGCCTGGGTTTGATCCTCACCACCACATACCAACAAAGATGTTGTGTCCGCCGAAAACTAAAAAATAAATACTAAAAAATTAAAAAAAAAAAAACAATTTAGCAAGTCCCTCAGCAATTTAGGAAGAACCTGTCTCAAAATTTGTTTTTATTTTTTTAATATATATATTTTTCAAAATATTTTTTAGATGTATGGACCCTTATTTTATTCATTTATTTATATGTGGTGCTGAGAATGGAACCCAGTGCCTCACACATGCTAGGCAAGTGCTCTACCACTGAATCACAGCCTCAGCCCCTTAATACATTTTTTATAACTTTATTTATTTACTTTTTATGTGGTGCTGAGGATCGAATCCAGTGCTTCACCTGTGCTATGCAAGCGCTCTACCACTGAGCTACAGCCCTAGCCCTTGTCTCAAAATTTAAAAATAAATAAATAAATAAAAATAAAAAAGGCTGAGCATATAGCTAGCTCATTGGTACAGGCGCCCTGGGTTCAACACCAGTACCAATAATAATGATATATTTTTTTTAATTTTTAATATTTATTTATTTTTTTAGTTCTCGGCGGACACAACATCTTTCTTGGTATGTGGTGCTGAGGATCGAACCCGGGCCACACGCATGCCAGGCGAGCGGGCTACCGCTTGAGCCACATCCCCAGCCCATAATAATGATATTAATAAGAATTATAACAATAACAACAGAATAGGCAAAGAAACCTTTGTACTTCAAGGAAGGAAACTATTATAAGGTTGAGAAGCTTATTTTGAGAATAAATTGCTAGTACCTTGGACTTACATTCCAACTTGGATGACTCCTCTAAGAATATTCTTGTGCTCATATCTCATCTTGCAGATGTGATTACAGATGTCCAGGAAAATAGAGGACTTGTCTGATACTCAGAGCTAGTTGCTGAGTATCTCAGACCTTTTGAGGTTACAAAAAGGTTTTTTTTTTTTGAGTAAGCACAATGATTTTTTAAAAATTATATATATACACACACACACACACACACACACACAAGTGGTCAATGTAGCTTTATTGTATTTATATTTGGTGCTGAGAATCAAATCCAGTGCCTCACACATGCTAGGCATGTGCTCTACCACCCCAGCTCAATGGTGGACTTCTTTAAATAAGTAGAAGAATTTTGGATAAAAATAAGTACTGGACTTAATCTGCTAGTTCAAGATCATGTTGCAGAAAGCTTGGTTTTTGTCACTGGTGCAACAATAATGAGGACAAGGTTTTGACAAAAAGAAAAAAGAAGTTTTATTGGTTTGCTAGCAAATGAGGAGAAGAACAGACTTGAATGTCAAGAGCTACTGTCCTCTGGGGGGGGGGTTGCAAAAGTTTTGAAAAGAAATTTGGGAACTTGGCTATGGGTATGCCTGTCTGAAGACACGATTCACGCATAGATGATGGCCTTGAAATAGTGATTGTTCAGACCTGCAGATATCAGTTCCCAAGTTAGCACATCTTCTGACAGAGTTTTCATTCTTGTGGTCACTGAGCTGAAGGACATGAATAGTTCAGCACAGGACTTGATGAAAGTTAATATTGCTTTCCCTGACGCTAGGGAGGGGGAGAAGGAGAGGAGGAAGAAAAAGAAGGGGAAAAAAACACATCACTTTTTATTTTATTATTTTTTTAAATATTTATTTTTTGGTGTAGATGGACACAACATCATGCCTTCATTTTTATGTGGTGCTGAGGATCGAACCCAGGTTCTTCTGGTGCTAGGCAAGCGCTCTACCACTGAACCACAATCTCAGCCCAACACATCAGTTTTAAAATAAGCAACGGAACAGTTAAGTGGCAAGCTTCATACTCAAATCATGGAGTGACCACCATTACTATTGAACATCTTTAGCTAGGGAAGAGAGACCTGCATCTTGGGAAATCGAGCAAACAGTGCTTCAAGCACAGGATTGGCCCTGGGGAAAAAAATTCAAGGGGCTGGTACAAGGAGAGTCCCAGTAACCAGTATCTACCAAAACTCACCAATGAGGACTTGACATATGTATGGATATGGATCTTATTGGGCTTGGGGTTCCTTTTGCACCATACCACCTGATAACTTGACAGACTCCCCTAGCCCTGACCCCAATAACTTCAGTAGCCAATAAAACCCCTAAAGAGTCTGTCATAGAGATTTTTCTGAAGGTAGACAACTCATACAGCCTTTATTTGGCTGAAGTGATGTTATGTTCGTTTTTAATGTAATATATGTACCTAAAAAATGGATATTTAATTTTAAAAAAGTTTGGGCAGTATATAGAAAGAGGCAGACCTTTGGAGTCTATAGGCCACTGAGAGAGGTATAGAGGGATAGAGGCAGCCAGGGCAAGATGGGAGTGAGGTGGACGGGGGTGGACAAAACCAAAGCAGCAGGGAGAGGGCCCTCCAATTTTGAGGTTAATTTCCCAGTTGACTAAAGTGTTCATGAACACAAGTGGGTACCCAATCAGACAGATACTTTCATACTATGCTTGTAAATTGGGATCAAATAGAAAAATGAAAATAGACTTGTGGCCACAGGTGTTGGGGGGAGGCAGCAACTAGCAATGACGAGGAGAGCATGAACAGGGGCTGGGATATGATTACTCTCAGTGGAAAAGTGGGAGGTTTCCTCATCCCTACTCCTACCCCCAAAACCAAATTTACCAGAAAAGAAAAAGAGCAAAGCCCCTTTCTCAGCTCAGGCTTCCCACCAAGGTGAGTGTAACCAGCTGCTGCAACACAGAGCCTCTATTCTGCAGGCATGACCCATCCTCTCTCCTCACTACCACTGCACCACCAGCTCTTAGCTCTGCCTTGCAGCCCTTTCCTAAACTAAGTGCCTATTTTATGGCTACACCATTAGACATGTGGACCCCAGCAGTTGGCATGCCCTGCGACTAACAAAAAGAGACAGCCAACAGCTGATGATTAAGAACTGGTATCAAGGCTGGGATATGGCTCAGTTGATAGAGCATTTGCCTAGCAAGCACAAGTCCCAGGGTTCAATCCCAAGTGCCAGCCCTCCAAAAAATAGTACCTTGGAGCCTAGTGTGGTGGCACACATCTGTAATCCAAGCAGTTCCCGAGACTGAGAGAGGAGGATCAGAGACAGCTTCAGCAATGGCCAGGTGCTAAGCAACTCAGTGATACCCTGTCTCTAATAAAATACAAAATTGCGCTGGGGATGTGTCTCAGTGGTTGAATTCCCCTGAGTTTTATCCCTGGTACACCCCTCTCCCCCCAAAAAGAATTAGTACCTTGGGCTGTGGTTATAAGTCAGTGGCAAAGCACTTGCCTAGCACAGGTGAGGCACCGGGTTCAATCCTCAGCTAAATAAATAAAATAAAGGTATTGTGTCCATCTACAACTAAAAAAACATTTTTTAAAAAAAATTTTGTAGTTGTGGATGGGCAGACTGCCTTTATTTTATTTGTTAATTTTTATGTAGTGTTGAGGATCAAACCCATTGCCTCACGCATGCTAGGCAAGCGCTCTGCCACTGAGCTATAGCCCCAGCCCAACTAAAAACATTAAAAAAAACAGTACCTTGTCTTTGAAATTGAGGCAGGAGTATTGTCCCAGGTTAACAGGCACCAGATCCAGCTGCTGAGTATATCTCCTGTCTTTGCTGAGGATCCTTGTGGATCATAGTCCTTGACCATAGCACCCAGGACATTTTTTCTCTTTATCACAGCCCTTGACAACAGGACCCAGGATTTTGTTGTTGTTGTTGTTGTTATTGTTTAGTTTGGGAAGTTTTTATTGACATTCTTTGAGTCTCAGTGATACTTTCTGGGCTATGTGTTTTCTACAATGGAACCTGGAAATCAATAACAGAAACAGTTTAAAAATTCCCAAATATCTAGAATGAAATAGTACACTTCTGAATAGGTCAGCGAAGTCTAAGGGGAATTGAATATTTTCTTTTTTCTTTTTTTAATTGATTTTATTTTTTTAAATACACAACAGCAGAATGCATTACAATTCTTATTACACATATAGAGCACAATTTTTCATATCTGTATATAAAGTATGTTCATGCCAATTCATGTCTTTATACGTGTACTTTGTTTTTTTTTTTGCATTACAATTCTTATTACATGTATATACCACAATTTTTCTTATCTCTGTTTGTATATAAAGTATGTTGACACCCAATTCAAGTCTTCATACATGTACTTTGGAGGAATTGAATATTTCAACCACATGGAAATGCAACTTATTTGTGTTATGTTATCAGAAGCAGTGGTTAGTGGGAAATTTATACTGTACAGTATTATGATACTGTTTGTTTGCAGATTATATGATTGTCCATATAGAAAATTCCAAAGAATCAAATTAAGAAGTATAGTAGAGCAAATTTGCTGGTATAGAGGGTGAATATACAAAAGTCATTTGCCAGGACTGGGGTTGTGGTTCAGTGGTAGAGCGCTCGTCTCATATGTATGGGACCCTGGGTTCAATCCTCAGCACCATATAAAAATAAATAAGTGAAATAAAGGTATTGTGTCAAACTACAACTAAAAAATAAATATATTTTTTAAAAAGTCAATTGCTTCTCTATATACTATCAAGAAACAATTGAAGGGCAGGGCTTGTGGCTCAGTGGTAGAGTGCTCACCTTGCAGGTGTGAGGCACTGGATTCCATCCTCGGCACATAAAAATATTAATAAAGTAAAGGCATGTGTCCATCTACAACTAAAAAATATTTAAAAATGAAGAAAGAAACAATGGGAATTTGGTATTTAACAAAGAACAGCATTTACATTAACAGACACTATTTTATATCCCACCAGCAAAGTGGAGGATTTAAATTTTTCCACAGTCTTGCCAACACTAAATTTCCTTATTTTAATCTTTTTTTTTTAAGAGAGAGAGAGAGGAGAGAGAGAGAATTTCAATATTTATTTTTCAGTTATTGGCGGACACAACATCTTTGTACGTGGTGCTGAGGATCAAACCCTGGCCGCATGCACACCAGGCGAGCGCGCTACCGCTTGAGTGACATCCCCAGCCCATTTAATCTTAATCATTTTAGTGTTTGTGCAGTGGTGCCATCATGGTTTTGACTTGCATTTCCCTAATGCCTAATGATGTTGAATATTTTTTTCATATGTTTTTTGGCCATTTGTTTACATTTTTGGAAAAATTACCATTCAAGAAATTTGCCTATTAAAAAACTGGGTTGTTTGGCCGGTCATAGTGGATGCCTGAAATCCCACCAACTCAGGAATCTGAGGCAGGAAGACTCCAAGTTCGCTGTCAGCCCCAGCAACTTAGGCCTTAAGCAACTTAGCAAGATTCTTTTTCAAAATAACATAAATAAATAAACAGGGCTGGGGATGTGGCTCAATGGCAAAGTGTTCTGGGTTCAATCCCTTGTACTGAAAAGCAGGCATGGGAGGAGGGAGTAGGTATTTTCTTTTTATTTTTTGAGTTGTAAGAGTTATTACATATACTGGATGTTAGAACCTTAACAGATATATGAGTTAAGGATAATTTCTTCTATTCTGGGATACTCTTTTTACTTTCTTCATGATATCCTTTGATGTAAAAAGTTTAAATTCTGAGCAAGTCAAATTTATCTGCTTTTTTTTTTTCATGTTTTGGTATCATTTCTAAGAATACATCACCAAACTCAAGCTCATGAAAATTTCTGTTTTATTCTAAATAATCATGGTTTTAGCTTAGCTATTTTTAGATCATAGATCTATTTTGAATTCTTTTACATGTGCATATACAGTTGTCTGAGCACAATGTGTTAAGAGGATTACTCTTTCCTCATCAAATTTTTGGCATCCTTGTACAAAAATCAATGGGCCATAAATATATATATATGGTTTATTTCCGGACTCTCAATTATATCCCATACTTCTATTTGTTTTCATATGCCAATGCCACACTCTGTTAATACTGTAGACATATATAGTGAGTTTTGAAATTGTGAAGTTTGGTGTTGTTGGGTTTTTAAATTTTTATTTTTTGGTACGAGGCATTGAATCCAGGGACTGTTAACCACTGAGCCACATCCCCAGGTTATTTTATTTTTTAACTTTTGAGTCAGGGTCTCACTAAGTTGCTTAGGGCCTTGCTAAGTTGCTGAGGCTAGCTTTGAACTTTCAAACCTCTTGCCTCAACCTCCCCAGTTACTGGGATTATATACATGTGCCACCACAGTCCACAGAAAGTGTAAGTTCTTTTCAGTATTGCTTTAGCTATTTGGGGTCCTTTACAATTGCATGTGAATTTGAGGATCAGCTCTTTCATTTCTGGAAAAAAATGCCTTTGAAATTTTGATACTGATTGCATTTAAACTAAATTGTGTTGGGTAGTTTCTCCATCTTAACAAGAAGTATTCCAATGTTACAAGTGACACAAGTTGTCTTTCCTTTTTTTTCAGCCTCTTTTACTTTTCTTAGTTTTATAGTTTTCTGTGTACAAACTTTCACCTGTTTAAATTTATTCAGATAGTTTATTCTTTTGGATGCTATTATAAATAAAATTATATTAATTTAATTGTATCATTGTTTATTGTTGGTATTTAGAAGTAAAACTGATTTTTTCATGTTGCTCATGTACTCTGCAATTTTGCTGAATGCGTTTTTTAGCTCTACTAAATTATGGAGTTTTCTTCTCTCTAAGTTGGAATTTTCCATAACATGTCATCTGTGAATCCAGTTAGTTTGATCTCTTTCTTTCTAATATTTCTGAGTTTTATTTATTTTTGTTGACTAATTGTTTGGGCTAGACCCTCCAGCATGATATTGAACAGCAGTGTGAAACCCTTTTCGTATTCCACAGCTTAGTGGGAAAGCTGTCCTTTCACCATTCCATTTGTATTAAATATGGATTTTTTTAAAAAAAATTTAGTTGTAGGTGCACACTGTACCTTTATTTAATTAATTTACTTATTTTTATGTGAAGCTGAGGATAAGACCCAGTGTTCACATGTGCTAAGCAAACACTCTATCACTGAGCCACAACCCCAGCCCCTAAATGTGGATTTTAATACATGCCCTTTATCATGTAGAAAATGTTCCCTTCCATTTCTACTTTTTATATATTTTTAGTTGTAGATGGACACAATACATTTATTTATTTATCTGTCTGTTTATTTATTTATTTATTTATTTAATGTGGTGCTGAGAATCAAATCCAGTGCCTCACACTTGCTAGGCAAGCGTTCTGCCACTGAGCTAAAACCCCAGCCCTTACTTTTCTAAGTGCGTTAGCATGAAAGGGTGTTGAATTATGCAAAATGATTTTTCTGCATATATTGAAGTGATCACATGCTTTTTTCAAACTCTTTTTTAAAAAAATATTTATTTCTTTAGTTTTTAGGTGGATACAGTATCTTTATTTCACATTTATGAGGTGCTGAGAATTGAACCCAGTGCCTCACTCATGCTAGGCGAGCACACTACCACTTGAGCCACATCCCCAGCCCATCAAACTCTTTTTTTAAAAGTGTTTATTTATTTTCTTTAGTTATAGGTGGACACAATATCTTTATTTTATTTTTATGTGGGGCTGAGGATCGAACTCAGTGCCTCATGCATTCTAGGTGAGCACTCTTCCTCTGAGCTACAATCCCAGCTCCTCAAACTCTTTGTTTTTTTAAAAATAGTTTTTAGTTGTAGATGGACACAAAACCTTTATTTCATTTATTTATATGTGGTATTAATGAATGAACTCAGTGCTTCACATGTGCCAGGCAAGCACTCTGCCACTGACCTGCAACCCCAGCCATCTTTATTCTTTTAATGTACTGTGTTGCATTGATTTAATCTCTTATACTGAATCACCCTTACATTTCTGGCATAAATCCTAATTAGTCATGGTGTACAATATTTTCAATATTGTGTTGGATTTGGTTTGCTCATATTTTGTTTTATAAGGAATATTGGTGAATAATTTTTCTTGTGGTGTCTATTTGACTTTTGTGTCATTGAAATACTAGCCTCATAGAATGATTTAGGAAATATTCACTTCTCTAATACTTTCTGGAAGAGTTTGAGAATAAATAATGACAATTAGTTTTTAAATGTTTCATATAATTCACTAGTGGAACCATCTGCTCTTTGGCTTTTCCTTGTTGGCAGGATTTTTTGTTACTAATTCAATCTTATTACTTGTTACAGAAAGTAAAGAAAATCTGGAGATTTTCTTTCTGTATCAATGTGGGCAATTTGTGTTTCTTTTTTTTCTTCTTCTTTACCTCTGTTTGAAATAAGCTGGTGTGTTAGATATCCGACCAGAACAACATATGGCCAGCTTCAGTATTACTTTTCCTCCTTTTACAACCACCAAGATCTGATAGGAAAGGGAACCAGAGGGTACAATTTGTGTTTCTATAAAATATGTACATTTTATCTAGGTTTTAAAATTTATTGGCATTCAATTATTCACTGTATTCTCTTATAATTATTTTTATTTCTCTAAGGTTGTTAATAATGTACCCACTTTATAATTATTTTTATTTCTCTAAGGTTGTTAATAATGTACCCACTTTCATCTTTTTGTTTTAGTTGTTTCTTCTCTGTTTTCTTTGTCAGTTTACCTAAAGAGTTGTCAGTTTTGCTATTTTAAAAAAACAACTTTTGCTTTCCCGGATTACTTCTATTGTTTTTCTGTTTTCTTCTACACTTTTGATCTATTTCAGTCTTTATGATTTTCTTCTTTTTGCTGGCTTTGGGTTGTTTGCTTTTTTCTAGTTATGTGGGGCATGCTATTAGGTTATTGATTTGAGGTTTTCTTCTGTTTTATATAGGTGTCTACGCCTATAAATTTACCTTTGAGCACTGCTTTTGTTACATCCCCTTTTTTTAGTTGTTGATAGACCTTTTAATTAATCAATTAATCTTTTTATTTATATGCAGTGCTGAGAATCAAACCCAGTGCCTCACGTGTGCTAGGTAAGTGCTCAACTACTGAACTACAACCCCAGCCCTCCCATTCATTTTTGTATGTCATATTTTCCATATTATTTGTCTATAAATGTTCTCTAATTTCTCCTTTTAGTCATTGGTTGTTTAATAATGTGTGGTTAATTTCTACCCTTCTGAGAATTTTCTAGTTTTCTTTCTTTATGTTATTGATTTCTAGTTTTATTCCATTGTGGTTGCAGAAGGTACTTTGTATGGTTGCAATCATTTTAGATTTATTAAAACTTCTTTTGTCACTTAACATGTCTATACTGGAAAATATTCCAAACTCACAGGAGTTGAGTGGGGCTCTAGATATGCCTATCCATTAGGCCCAGTTGGTTTACAATATTTAACTTACTTTCTTCCTTACTGATCTTCCATATAGATGCTCTGTTATTGATGTGGGAATTTGAAGCCTCCAACTATTATTATAAAATTATTTTCCCTTCAATCATGTCAATAAGCATTACTTGTGATTTTTTACTGTGTTGTTTGCTATATGTGTATTTATATCTATATTCCTTTCTATATAACTTTTTTAGTGAATTATAGTTCTACATAATAGTGGGGTTAATTTTTACATATTCATAAATGCATATCACATGGTTTTCTCTATTTCAATCTCCAGCGCTACCCCTTCCCTCCTCTCCTCCCTCCCCTGATACTATTCCTCTATTCAACTGGTCTTCCTCAATTTTTTTTTTTTTTTGGTGGGGGGTACCTGGGATTGAACTCGGGAAAACTAAGCCATATCCCCAGCCCTATTTTCTATTTTACTTAGAGACAGGGTCTCACTGAGTTGCTTAGTGACTTGCTTTTGCTGAGGACTTTGATTCTCTTGCCTCAGCTTCCACTTGCCAGGGACAAAATCTACAACCTTAGTGGCACACCCCCAGGGACCTACCTACTCCAACCACACTCTACCTGCCTATAGTTACCATGCAGTTAATCCCTATCAGTGGAATAATGCACTGATTAGGTTAAGGATCTCATAACCAATCATTTCATCTCTAAACTTTTTTTGCATTGTCTCACATTTGAGATTTTGGGGGACACCTCCATAACAACCAATGTATAATATCCTTTGTCGCTTGTGACTTTTTCAGAAAATCTATTGTCCCAATATCTGTCTTTTGATTACCTTGGTATTCATTACATACTTGTACAGAATCCCCAGATTTAGCCCTGGTGGAATCCTAGGGTACTCTAAGGTGTTTTCTGAGCATTTGTCTTGGTTGTAGCATGCACATTGCATTTCATTTTCCTCAGTGGACTTGGTGGCCCTTTCAATCCCCTATATACCTAAGAAACTTTCTCCTTAGCACTTTCTCCTGAGCTTTCTAGGAGAAAATCTCCTTAGGATTTTGGGTCCATCTCCTGTTTGTCTCATCTATTGTCCCTCTCGTGCTGCAGGTGTACAAGGGCATTGTGTATCAGTAAAACCTCTCAGTGCATACCCTCCAACCTGGAAAGTAACAACAACCTGGAGGGAAGGGAATAAGTCAACTTTTGAGCTGTGCTCCCAGTAAATCATCAGATAGATGAAAATACATAGCAATAGCATTTAAAAATAAGGATTGTAATGATCTCTTAGCACTGGAAAGCCATAAAAAGAACTCAAGTGGCACTTCCAAGGTTGGAAACAGAGAATGTTAAGTTAGTGGGAAAAATTTGTTTTTAATATTTATTTTTTAGTTGTACACAATACCTTTATTTCATTTATTTATTTTTATGTGGTGCTGAGGATTGAATCCAGGGCCTCGAAGGTGCTAAGCCAGCCCTCTACCACTGAGCTACAACCCCAGCCCTGGTGGGAAAATTTTTCACAATGTTCTGTTACTGAAATTCAAGTGACCCTTTCTTCTTAAGGGTTCCAAAAAGTATTGATTCTGTCTTCAACAGTTTATGACTGTTTCAATGTAGGAAGTGATTTTATTCAAGCTTCTTCCACCATCATTTGCTGTGATATCACTCTAGTGCATGTTTATATTTTTAAGACATCTTAATTTAGATTAAATTTCCTACAATTTATATTTTTCTTTATAATTTTTTAAGAAAATTTTAAATCGCTTAACTGCTATTTATTTTCATAAACATGTTATTTCAAAGTTCTAAATATACTGTGTTTTTGAAGAAATTAAACACAGAACTTTGCATTTATCCAATTTTATGCACCAAACATGAACAAATGAAGAAACAGACTAAGAAAAGGCATATATATAGCAAATTTCTTTATAAAATTTCTTAGTTCAAAAGTGATAAAGTAATATCTACTCAAAACTTTCACAACGTTTCCATATGAAAATATAAGTATCAAATTTAGTTATGTATCAGCATCATACTAAAGTATACAGTGTAAGAATTAGTACAGTACATAACAGATTAACGATATATTTGTATGCAAAACATGCTCCTCAAACATTGAGGTATTATTACGGTACTTAGGTGTGAACTTCCAGTCTAATACTGGCTGTAAAAGCCACCTCTCATTACCAAGAACATATACAAAAGGCAGATGTGTCAATGGTATTTACAGAAATGTTCCCCATCGGCATCAAATGGCAACCTTCTTACCTGACATCTGCTGGAACTTAAGCACAATTGTAAAAAGAAGGAATGACTCTGTTGTTTGAAAACTTGGAACGAACAAGGAGCCCCAGAGGCTCCCAACTGTCACGAACTTCTAATACTGTCACCGTCACAGCAAAGCTATCCAGCACTCCATCACGTGGGCTCTCCAAGGTCCTGGTAGAACCCCACACATCCTGCCCCCAACCCAGACCCAAACGTCAGGGGACTGATTTTGAGAGTAAATCAATATTCATTAACACAATGTTTTAAAAAAATCAAAATGTGCAAAAGTGGCAGTGACTGTTCATTTAAGAAAGGTTTAGAAAGTCCAAGCAAGTTCAATTATCTTTAGCAACTGCTGCTGTCTTGCCTGCAATTTCTCCTTTTCCACCAGAAGCTGGTGCTCCTTGGCCTGGAGGTAGTGGACATACTCACAGGCTTTTTTCAAAATGACCACCTTGGCGGCCTTCTCATTCTTCACCAGCTCCGGCACGTGGTCCCGGAGCGTGGTGAAGCTGGATCGCAGGTCATTGCGGCGCTGGCGCTCCAGGATGTTGTGATTGCGGCGACGCACGCTGTCCTCGGAGTCGGATTTCCGAGGGCTGAAGCTCTTACCCTTTGGGTGGATGACGCTCTTGAGGGGACGTGGGGACACCTCCCTCTTGATCTTCTTCTGGGGTGGAGCATCCTCGCTCTCCACATAGGGCGAGGGCGCAGCATAGTTGTGCTGCTGGTAGATGGGGACACTGCGTTGGAGGATCAGCTCACGGGACTGCTCTCTCTTCAGGCCCAGGGCTGTGTTCTTGGGACTCACCGTGAGGGTGAACGTGTTGCCGCCTGTCTTACAGCTTTTCTCCACGGTGACCACATCGATCTCCTCTTCTTCATCTTCCTCCTCGTCAACCTCGTCGCTCAGGGCGTCCTCTCCGGAGGTGCTGAGGACCTTGTGGTCACCGCTGTTGGGAGGGCGGTTGCTTAAACCCGGAGGGGCGGCCACCGCGGCACTAGCGGGGGCGGCTGCTCTAGCAACCGCAGCGCCCACCGCAGGGGCATTGGCAGGGGCAGGAGCCGGGGCGACCCGCACAGGCGCCGGATTCTGCTTGCTCACCGGCAAGAGAAAGACTACCGCGGGATCTACACACTTGGCGGCCGGGTGGGCGAGCTCCGCCGGTAAGGCGGCTCCAGTCGTCCCGCTGTGCCCGCGGCCCGCAGGGCTGGCAGCTCCCGCTCCCGGGACCTGGGTGGCCGGACCCGTGGCCGCGGGCTCGTGGCCGTGCTGCATCTTCTCACTCATGGCACGCTCCAGCTTCTCGCGAGCGGAGAAGCCGCTCCACATGCAGTCCCGGAGGATGACTGGGTTGGGGGTGAGGCTGCCCAGTCCCTCCGGGCCGAACACGTCCTCCTCGTCGGGGTTGTCCCACAGGTCGGCCTCGGACAGCATCATTTCGCTGGCCCAGTCAGAGGGCTCCGTACTGAGCTCCAGGAACGCACAGCTGGGCGACAGCGGGGGCGTAGGCAGCAGTTCAAACTTCTTCCAGATGTCCTCCCCAGGAGGGGTCGAGTTGGGGCCGCTGAAGTAGAAGTCATCTTCGTCAGGGTAGAAGCAGGGCTGCAGCCAGTCAAACTCGAGATCTGCGTTCCTGCAAATCATCCTCGGCATGGTGGACACGGTGTAGCTCCGCATCAGCTCGCCTGCCCGCCAGCGACTGAGAGAGCTTCTTTCCGCTCAGCTCTTTTTAATACCGGGGGGTGCTTCCTTTCCCTAGGGTGTGCGGAGGGCGGGGGCAAGAGCCAATCTCCAACACTCCAGGCGACTGCTGGGAATCCGGAGACGATTCTGCGCTGGGGTCTCCGGGTGGTCTGTGGGGGCGGGGAGGGGTCCTGGGGCGGCTGCACTCTGTGAGCGCTTGCGCCTAGCTAGCGCTGGTTCGACTCCAACCCAGTTCCCAGGAGACCCCCGCATCCACTCAGCGCGTCCAGATAGATGACTGTACTTTAGAAAAAAATTTGCGCTTATAAAAATTTCAAAAATTAAAATTATTTTTTATTTACTGTTGTAGGCATTTTATCCCATATGCTTTAACATTTGCACCCCCACTTTCTTTTTCTTATTTTTTCTTTGTCTGAAAAATTTTAATTTGATTTTAATAATGTTTTTATTTATTGTGTTTGTGGTGCTGGGGACTGAACTCAGGGCTTTGTGCGTGGTAGGCAAGTGCTCTACCATTGAGCTACATCCCTAGACCTCCTTCTCTTTTAGAATATGCTTTTAATGGACACAATACCTTTATTTATTTATTTATTTATTTTTTTAATGTGGTGTTGATGCTCGAACCCAGTGCCTCACCCGTGCTGGGCAAGCCTACAACACTACTACACTGCACTACAACTGCAGCCCTAAAAACTAATTTTTGACTGGTAAAGAAAAACATGAAATTACACATATTAATGAGGTATGATGTTTTGATACATGTATACATTGTGTAATGTTCAAATCAGGTTAAACATATCTATCTCCTGAAACATTTATCATTTCTTTATGGTGAACATATTAAAAATTATTCTTTTTTTGAAGTGGACAGTACATTATTGTTAGCTATAATCATCCTACTGCAACAGCACACCAAAACTTCTTGCTTCTAACTGTAACTTAGTATCCATTCATCAACCTTTTCCATCTCTTCCTATCCCCTGCTGTCCCCATTAACCATCACCTACTCTCAAGGTCTATGAGATCAACTTTTTTAGATTCTGCATGAATGATGTAATGCAACGTTAATTTGCTTAAGACTCAAACCCAGAAGTGTCTAAGCTTTTACAAAATTCTGAGATAAGCGGTTTTTTGTTTGTTTGTTTGTTTTGTGAGCTTCATGGTTTCTTTGAAAGATGTCCCTGAAAAACATGTCTGGACCACCCTTCAGAGGCAAAATGTCCCACAGCCCACTGATGGTCTCTTGGGTGTACTATTAAGGAGTGAGAACTGTAAAATGCTGAAATTGTTAACCAGACTTAGATTTGTAGGTTTATTTGTGCTGCTCCTGCTGGTTATTAATTAAATCACCTCATTAGGTCAGGTATAACACAATTGGTATTTGTTGTTGTTGTTGTTGTTGTTGTTGGCATTTTAACTGAGAAATTTCCAGGCACAGGAAAAAAAAAAAAAATCACTCATGAGAAAACAAAACCTGATCCAAAAGGAGTGTAAAAATGATAATTGGGCGCCCTCTTCTGGATTATCTGGGCAAGGGCTTTCCCAAAGAAATCTCCAGGTCTGCTTAATAATGGGACTTTAAAGAAAGATTGAGTTCCCACCAAGGAACTCAGGGCCAGAGGTACCAGGCCATGGGGAACTCAATAAGTCGTTGAGCTAGGGTCTGCATGGTGATAGCCTTCCACCTCCTGGTGAATTTTGATATAAATTTGAGAGCCAAACAACTATTTCTCACACCATTTGGATTTAAAAATGTAAACATGATTAGGGACTACACCAAAATCTCCCTTTTTCCATAGGGCCTAGAGGCCCTGTCTCAAGGTTAGAGGTCAGTGGTAAAATGGACAAGAATTGCATATCTTGGGTCTTTTACAAACCAATACACAATGACCATGGTCCTCACAATACCTGGCATCATGACAAAGGGATAACAGATAATATTCTCTGATTTTGTGTCCCTACTAACTTTATTGTTATGGCTCCCATTACTGAATGATATGTTAGCATTTATGTGTTGTTTATGTGTGCCCTCAATTACTTTTGCCCCAAGCCCTGATAGGAATTATAATAATTATGGCCAGCTTAGTGGGAGCACACAGAAGACTATAAGCCAGTGGGATGAATAACACCTATTGTCTCCGAAAAACAAGGTTAGCTTCCTGGTGGAAAAAAAAATGGGGGCTGGGGCTGTAGCTCAGCAGTAGATTGCTTGCCTAGCACATCCGAGGCGCTGGGTTCGATCCTCAGCACCACATAAAAATAAAGAAAGAAAGGTATTGTGTCCAACTACAACTAAAAAAAATATTTAAAAAAAAAATAACTGCCTTTGCTGCTGAGCTTAAGGGAGCCAAAGTGCTCCATGAGACTAATTCTCCATTCCAGAGCCCTATTTGGCCCGTGCATAAGACCTGGTGCTTGTAGACTTACCATTAATTACAGACAGCTCAGTGAATATTGCCACTTTTAACACCAATAGTACTAGACCTTGGAGCTGTTACAGAGGTTATTGTCCAAGCTGAGGGAACTTAGTATGTAGCAATCAATGTTACAAATGGTGAGGATCCCTTTTCCTTTTATGTGGAACAGGTTAAAATATACTTTAAAATTTTTTTTTTTTTTAGTTGTAGATGGACACAATACTTTTATTTATCATTATGTGGTGCTGAGGATCAAACCCATGGCCTCACACATTCTAGGCAAGCACTCTACCACTGAGCCACAACCTCAGCCCCTTAAAATACACTTTTAAGGTCCTTTTACAAGGCTCATTTCTCTGGGTAAACAAAAATATGTTCCCAGCAAAGCTGTCTTCAGATAAGAAAGAAAAAGATTTTCACAAACAAACAAAAAAGCTGAGGGATTTTCTTCATAAGAAATGCTAAAGGGAATTCTTCAAACTGAAAGAAAAGGACAGTAATATGTAACAAGAAATAGCTGAAGGCATAAAAGGCACTAGTAAAAGTATGCAGATTTACATATATTAATACAGTGATTATGGTATATGATTTATTTATATCCATAATATGAAAGCTAAAAATATAAACATTTAAAAAACAACAAAAACAAGAGGCCTAGGGGCTGGGGATATAGCTCAGTTGGTAGAGTGCTTGCCTCAGCCCTGGGTTCAATTCAAGCATCACAAAAAAGCAACAACAAGGGGCTAAGATTGTAGAGCCGCTCTCCCCTAGCACCAGCGCTACCCGGATTCGATTCTCAGCACCACATAAACATAAAGACTTTGTGTTGTGTCCATCTACAAAAAAGATTTTCTCTCTCTCTCTCTCTCTCTCAAAAAAAAAAAGACAACAATAGGCCATTTGCATGCAGATCACTCTCCACCCATTTGCTCCACTTTTAGCCTGTACATCTCCGGATGTTCACCTGCCAAGCACCCCCACCCTCACCCCGGGCAAACACCCCTCCCCCTATTCCCCTCCCCCTATTTGCCGGCAGACCACCCATAGAGTGCCTGCAGAATGCCTGCTGCCCTTGCTGTCTGGAAGTCCATTGTCAGGGAACCCGCCATCTTGGGACATTGGCCAGGCCCTGGGAGTCCAGGGCCAAGGGGACTGCACATTTGCTGCTGCCACGGCCACCATCTTGGGGCATGGCTGCCTTAGTCTGGGGACACCAGCCAGGGCCTGGAGATATATTGTTGGGGTACTTGCAGGTCTGGTTGCACAGAAGGTCTTCCTGCTAGGTGTGCTAGTGGCCACCATCTGGCTGCCTCTTTGCAGTGTCATTCCTTTGTGTGAGCACATCCCTAGTGGTATTTCTGTAAGACAGAACAGCATTGACATCTTGGGACTGCAGCAAGACAGAACCTGGGGAATCTGAAGCCCAGCTTCGTCAGATTGCATCTGGGTCTGCATGGGCCAGCCTGGGCCTGGCAAGCCTGTGGAAAGCCAGAGACAACTCCCCAGGGGGAGCACAAGTTGGAGAAACTGAAGAAGGGCTCAGTGAGCCCTGAAGTGCATGGGGATGGAAGGGGCCAGCTACAATGGGTGGGAAGACTGGAAGAGGGTGTGAAAGCATTTTGCTATCCACTCGCTCACCCAACAGGTCAAGCACCTACAGGACTGGGGAGCTATGACCAAATTTCATACAACCCCCACCTACCAGCAGAAAAGGGAACCTAAGAAAATTTTTGGAAGCCAGCAGAAGCAATCAGTCAATTTTCCACTGAGACTTTCCTTTTCCACCCCTCGAATCTCTACCATCTTTGAATCCAAATATTTTTCATGCATCAATTAATTGAGGTGTGAGATATTTGAATAGTATATTACAGTTTGATTATGTATTCTTATATTTTTACTTTTTAAATTCTTTTATTTTTATTTTTAAAACTCTGTATATATTTTTTCTATCACTTATCTGTCTTTCTTACCTCTCTGAATTCTTTCTTACCTCTCTCATGCTAACAACCAACCTCTATTAATTCCTCTTTGCTCTTACTATAAATTTTTACCACTATCTTCTCTCCTTCTCCCCCATAAGCATCACATCCTACACTACTTCAGTTTCCTCTTTGCCCACCATTTGAAATGGTAACCCTTTTAGCAAACTTACCATTTATATTGTAGATAATAATTGAACACATCATTTCTCTTTATTGTGACAAAACTGTAGATGCCTTCATAGGAGCTATTTGATTTAAGGTTGTATATTGTTTGCATTGGGTGCTGTTAATATTGGTTTCCCTCTTAAAGGTAAGACACTGGAAGCTTTCGGGGCACGATAAGACTACAGAGTAGAAACTGCACTGCCTCAGATCCATACTGCTAGATGGGAAGATGTACAAACTACATGAAAAAAAAAAACAAAAACAAAAACAAGGGAACAAAGTTCCTCAAACAAACCAAGATGTTCCAACAATAGAATCTATAGGCAACACAGTAGAAGAAATGTCAGAGAAAGAGTTTAAAATGTATATAGTTCAACTGATCTTTGAAGTAAACGATAGTATAAAGAGTGAAATCCAAAAGAAAACGGAGGAAGCAAAAGATCACTTCATTAAAGAGTTAAAGATTGTGGGGAAAAAACAAGCAGAAATCCTCAAAATGAATGAATCAATAAACCAAATTATAAATTCAATAGAAAAGCATCACCGACAGATGAGGCCACTTGGAAGACAGAACTTCAGGTAATGAAAACAAAATATATACTCTGGAAAATAAAGTCAATCATTCATAGAAGATGGTAAGAAACCATGAAGAGAGGGCTGGGCTGGGGTTGTGGCTTAGTGGTAGCGCACTTGCCTGGCATGTGTGAGGCACTGGGTTCAATTCTCAGCACCTCAAATAAATAAATAAAGGTCCATAAACATCTTAAAAAAAAAAAGAAACCATGAACAGAACTTCCAAGAAATATGGAATAACATGAAAAGACCAAATTCAAGATTTAATGGATTAGACAAAGGTATGGAGATACAAACCAAAGGAATGCACAGTCTTTTCATGACATAATATCAGAAAATTTCCCAAATCTAAAGAATGAAATGGAAAATCAACCACAAAGAGGTTTACAGGACCCTAAATTTACAAAATTACAGCAGACCTACACCAAGGGACATTATAATGAGAATGACTAACATACAGAATAAGGATAGACTTTTAAAAGCTATGGGAGAAATAAAATCAAATTACATATCGGGGAAACCAATTCAGATCTCAGCTGATTTCCCAATCCAGACCTTCAATGCCAGAACGTCCTGGAATAACATACCAAGTTCTGAAAGAAAATGGATGCCAACTGAGAATTTTATGTCCAGCAAAACTAAGCTTCAGATTTGAAGATGAAATAAAAACATTTCATGATAAACAAAAGTTAAAATAATTCACAACTAAAAACTATAGAACATTCTAAACAAAATATTCCATGAGGAGGAAATGGAAAAAAACAATGAAAACCAGAAAAGGGAGGAACTACACTAAAGGAAAAGTCAATCAAAGGAAAAATCAAGTCAAGTTAAAAACCAAAAATAAACTAGAATGGCTGGGAATATAAATCATATCTTAATAATAACCCTGAATGTTAATGTTCTAAACTCATCAACCAAAAGACCAGCAGATTGGATTTTAAAAAGACCAAACAATATGCTGTTTCTAGAGACTCACCTCCTAGGAAAAGATATCCACAGACTGAAGGTGAAAGATTGGGAAAAAACGTATCACATGGACTGTGGAAACAAGTGGGGGTTTCTATGCTCATATCAAATGAAGTAGACTTTAAGCCAAAGTTAATCAAAAGGGATAAAGGAGGATATTACATACTGCTTAAGGGAATCTGATATCAACAAGACTTAACAATAGCAAATATATATGTCCCAAACAATGGAGCATCTATGTACATGGAACAAACCCTTCTCAACTTCAAGAAAAGAAAAGACCACACACAATAATACTGGATGACTTTAACACACCTTTCTCACCACTGGGTAGATCTTCCAAAACAAACAAACAAAAAAACTAAACAAAGAAACTGTAGAACTAAATAATACAATCAATAATATAGACTTAATGGACATACATAGAGTATTTCATCCATCATTGAGCTAACACACTTTCTTCTCAGCAGCACATGGATCCTTCTCTAAAATAGACCATATGTTATGCCACAAAGCAACTCTTAGAAAATACAAAAAATAGAAATACTACCCTGCATTCTTTCAGATCATAATGAAATGAAACTAGAAATCCATGACAAAATAAAAAATAGAAGCTACTCCAACACCTGAAGACTAAATAACATGCTATTGAATGATGAATGGATAACAGAAGAAATCAGGAGGAAATGAAAAATACTTAGAGGTAAATGAGAACACCAATATAACTTATCAAAATCTCTGGGACAGGCTGGGGTTGTGATTCAGTGGTAGAGCCCTTGTCTGTCACGCATGAGGCCCTGTGTTTGATCCTCAGCACCACATTAAATAAATAAATAAATAAAAACAAAGATGTTGCATCCATCTACAACTAAAAAAACATTTTAAAAAAATCTCTGGGACACTAAGAAGACATTGCTAAGGGGAAAGTTTATTATATTGAGCTCATTCATTAAAAGAATAAAAAGTCAACAAATAAATGACCTAACATTACATCTCAAAGCCCTAGAAAAAGAAAAAATAAAAAAAACCCAGAAGACAAAAAGAATTTAAAATCAGAGCTGAAATCAATGAAATTGAAACAAAAGAAACAATTCAAAAAATTGACAAAATGAAAAGTTGGTTCTTTGAAAAAAATAAAATTGATAAATCCTTAGCTACACTAATGAAGAGAAAGAGAGAAAACCCAAATTACTAAAATTTGTCATGAAGAAGGAACTATCACAACGAACACTATTGAAATATAGAAGATAATTAGAAACTATTTTGAAAATTTATACTCCAATAAAATAGAAAATCTCAAAGACATTGACAAATTTCTAGAGACATATGAACTTCCCAAACTGAATCAAAAGGACACATACATTTTAAACAGATCAATTTCAAGTAACAAAATAGAAGACACCATCAAAAGCTTACTAACCAAGAAAAGCCCAGGACCAGATGGATTCTCAGCTGAGTTCTACAAGACCTTCAAAGAAGAATTAACGCCAACATTCCTCAAATTATTTCATGAAATAGAAAAGGAGGGAACCCTCCCAAACTCATTCTATGAGGCTAATATCACCCTGGTACCAAAACCAGACAAACACACATCAAGGAAAAAAAAAACTTCAGACCAATATCCCTGAGGAACATAGATGCAAAAATTCTCAATAAAATTCAGGCAAATTGCATACAAAAACATATTAAAAAGATAGTGCATCATAATTGAGTGGTGTTCATCCCAGGGATGCAGGGTTGGTTCAACATATGGAAATCAATTTGGAAGATGGAAAGATCTCCCTTGTTCTTGGATAGGCAGAATTAATAAAACGACTAAAGCATTATACAGATTTAACGAAATTCCAATCAAAATCCCAATGACATTTCTCACAGAAATAGAAAAAGCAATCATGAAATTCATCTGGAAAAATAAGAGATCCAGAATAGCCAAAGCAATCCTTAGCAAGAAGAGTGAAGCAGGTAGCATCACAATACCAGAACTTAAACTATACTACAGAGGAATCCAAACACAATGGGGTGTTGCCTTATATACTCTCTGTGAGTATCCCCTTTACATGTTAGCCCCTTTGTCTCCCCTATATGCTAACACACATTCTGATTGGGTGTTCTATACCATAGAGTTGCAATAGAGTTATAACAAAGTTGCACACTAACACATAGACACTGACTGTACCACGCTACCTGACAGACTCATGTAGTGCATATAGTTACTGAGTGCACCATGTTATCTTCTATTTGTTTTGGGAGAGCCCTTACCACATCCCTTCATGCTATCTTACCCAATGGTAGAGGACAAGCCTCACTAGGATAGTTCCTTGGATCACAGATTGAGAGAAGCTCAGTGTGATCTGAAAACTCCAAGGCAAAGCCCTACCCATCAATTTACCAGTGCATGGGTGAGTTGCCCCTTTCTCTTTGTCTGCCTTGCAACAACCTCCCCCAGTCTCAGACCCTGTCCTACTGACCCTCAGTTTTACCAGTTTATACTTTATCAGACTACATGGAAAGATAATCTTATTTCCTTAGGAAGAGTAGTGGGTTGCCCCTCCCATCTTTCTCCCTGCTGTGCTCCCACTTACAAGGAGGGTCCCATTCCCTAGGTTTCTAAACCTCCCAGTTTCCCTAGGAAACAGTCCCATGGGTCTCCTGATGTTAATTGATTCTCTAATATATTTTGTCCATTGCTCCCCAACACTTATTGTTACTTGTATTCTTGATAATTGCCATTCTGACTGGAGTGAGATGAAATCTCAGTGTGGTTTTAATTTGCATTTCTCTAATTGCCAGTGATGTTGAACATTTTTTTTCATATATTTGTCTACCATTTGTATTTTTCTTCTGTGAAGTGTCTGTTCAGTTCCTTTGCCCATTTTTTGATTGGTTTTTTTTTATTGTTGTTGTTTATTTGGTTTTTGAGTTCTTTTTATATCCTGGAGATTTATGCTCTATCCGAGATGCAGGTGGCAAGGATTTTCTCCCATTCTGTAGGCTCTATCTCTTCATGCTCAAGTTTTACCTAAGTGCTATATAAAAGTTTGTGAAATGAAAGCTTATGCAAGTCTAATTCAGGCCAGCCAACTAATACATTCATGTGAGAAGGCCTACAAAGGACCATTACCAGGCTACGTCAATGATGTCTCCATAGCCCCATCTAGTGTCCATGGTATGGTAGCACAAAATTTAGAAACCTGGTCCTGACTTCTTTTTTTTAAAGACATTTTTTTTTTCAAAAAGCAGGAAGCACTGTTGTATATCTTTATTTATTTGCACTGCTAAGGATTGAACCCAGGGATTCATGCATTCCAGGCAGACACACTGACACATCTCCAGCCCTGGTCCTGACTTCTATTGGTAAAAAGTTTTTGCATTTATTTTATTTTATTTTTTTAGTTGTAGATGGACACAATACCTTTATTTTATTTATTTATTTTTTTATGTGGTCCTGGGGATCGAACCCAGTGCCTCATGCATGCTAGGCAAGCACTCTACCACTGAGCCATAACCACGGCCCCAGTTTTTGCATATTGATGACATCCTTCTTTCTTCTTCTTCTCCTCCTTCTCCTCCTCCTTCCTCCTCCCACCGCCTCCTCTTCCTCTGCCTCCTCCTCCTCCTCCTCTTCCTTCTTCTTTTTCTGTGACTCATTTGCAAGGTTGAGAATGGGCCATGAACCCTAACAAAGTGCAGGGCCCTGGTTTATCAGTGAAATTCTTGGGTATTATCTGGTCAGGTAAGATAAAATTTATACCAGTTGGAAATACAAGAATTTGTGGGGCTATTGGGTTTTTGGAGGGATTTCATTTCTCATCTGGCTAAATTATTATGACCATATATAATTTGTGTGGTAGGGGTACAGTATGGGACTGGACTGGCATATTGAGGCATTTAATGAGGCCAAATGGACAGTAGAACAGGCACAAGGAACACTAGACACACCAAAACCTGCTGAACTTACTGTCCATGTCACTCTAGATAGCTATGATTAGGTATTATGGCAGTGGATTAAGAGACATAAGACCCCCCCATCAGATTTTAGCCACAGTTATAGAAGGAGGCAGAAGAATGTTATAGCTTCTTGGAAAGACAATTGCATGCCGCTTATGCTGCATCCCTTGCCATGGAACTCATCACCAGAGAAGCATCAGTCAAGGTCATACAACTGGTAAAGATGGCTGGAGAAAGCTCCAGGAGAGGAAATTGCCACTGGGCTACTTCATAAAGCAAAGCATGCATGACAAAAGACTGTGTAGGCAGTAGTTACATGTTGGGGACTGCCCATATAGATGTCTGAGGCTGTTGCTGCATGCCACAACTGCCTTGCTTGCTCTCAGTACTACCCACGACAACAGGATGCCACTGAGAGGGCATATAAAACAAGGTGATATCCTTGTTCAGTGAGAGCAGATAGACTGTAGGCCTAGTATCAGAGGGGCCAAATAAATATGCTTCGACTGTGTGGACACCGCTACAGGATTGATGTAAGCATTCCCAAGCCAAAGAGCCAATGAAAAGGCAATTATTAAGGGGCTGGGGTTGTGGCTCAGCAGTAGAGCGCTCACCTAGCATGTGCAAGGTGTTGGGCTTGATCCTCAGCACCACATAAAAATAAATAAATAAAATAAAGATATTGTGTCCAACTATAACTAAAAAAATTTTTTAAAAAGGCAACTATTAAGGGATGAGTCTGGCTGAGTGCCATGTATGGCACATCATAGGTAACTGAGAGTGACCAAGAAACCTATTTCACAGGTCATGACATACAACAGTGGGCTCAAGACCAGGATATAGATTTCCCCCTGCCACACAATCCAACAGGAGCTGGATTAATTGAAATCATGCCTGGCCTGCTGGGACAAGCCTTAAGGACTGAGGGTAATGATGCAGGGATGGCCTGCTCATCTGCCTGAGGCACTGAGGACCCTAAAGGACAAACCCAGATGTCAGCAGCCTGTAGCTGTTTCTATGTTATTTTACCCATGGCCACCAGCATAAAGGTTATAGATAAAGGAAATGTCCACTGAACATTTTCTCAAGTTGTCCTGGGCAACAAGTAACAATTTACTGTTGCCAGCATCTCAAAACATCACATCAGAGACAAGGAATCATGGAATGTGCAAGTAAGCCCCTGGTGGTTGCCTTACTGACTCCTTGCAGGGAGAGAGAATGTCTAAATATACAAGTTAAATTTACTGTGTTGGGAACTTGGCCCTTGCAAGAACAGGTGATGCTACCTTCAGGTGTCATCACCTGAGGAACACTTTGTGTTAGTTTAAGATGGTAATATGTTTCAGAGGGGTTTTTATTCTTTTTATATCACAAAGTTCAAACATATACATTTGCCCCAGGAAAGCCTACTGTGCAGGCTACTTTACCAATACAAGATCATACAATAACCTGTATACTGCCTCAGCCCATTTTCCATTATTGATCCGTATTAAACATTTGTCATATTCTCCATAGATCAGCAACAAGGAACCTATTCCTGGACCGGACATGCCAACCAGACAACTGACTATTGGCTCTCCTCAGAATTCCCTGGGATTGTAGCACAAGGACTTCCCAGGTAGTCCAACCTGCAAATGAGACCAAATGGACTTAGATAAAACAGAATTGGAGGGCTGGGTTTGTGGCTCAGCAGTAGAGCACTTGCCTAGCATGTGTGAGGCCCTGGGTTCAATCCTCAGCGCCACATAAAAACAAATAAATAAAATAAAGGTATTGTACCCAACTATAACTAAAAAATAAAATATTAAACAAAACAGAATTGGATGAAAAACATAATATCTCTCGTGCTTTAACCCAAGTGTCTAAACAAATTAATGCTATCTTAATTACCTTAGCATGCTTGCTGATAGATTCTTGTTTTATGTATTGCCATTTTAAGAAATGGACGCAATGTGCCCCTGGAGCCCTGTCCAAAGGGTTTTGTGGAAGACATACGGTGGTATAAGATTGTGAGGGACATCAGGGGCTTCTAAGGCACTGAAGGGGTGAAGTGTTGGAGTAAACACTAGTCACTGCTCAGGAAAGCTTGTAGTTGCAGGCAGTGATAAGAAAGACTCTAATCAAATGTATGAAATATGATATGTCAAGAGCTTTGTAATGTTTTGAACAACTAATGTTGAGAGCCACAGCTGAGTTGGAATGGCCCCTGGCATTTTGCCAGAAGTAATGGTTGAGAGGCGAGCCATTAAGATGATGATAATCAAGTTAAACTGTGTCAATAGGGCGGCCCCTGCTGCCTGGGTGCCCTCTACTTTGGAGCTCTCCTGGGGATTCCTGGAAAATTCTCGTTGGTTGGTGAAGTTCCGGTGTGGTGTGGCACGTTCAGGAGAGTTCCCGGAGAGTGAGTGGAGTGCTGTTGGAGTTCAGGCAATAAAGTTTCCTGTTTGAACATACAAGTGCTTTGTGGTGATTTGTGCCCAGCCAGACTGCGGCAAACTAATAAAAAAAGAAAAAGAAAAAAAGAGAAAGACTCTAAAGAATGTGATAATGAAGGAGAGGGAAAACTGGCCACTTCTCTTGTCTCCAACCTTTAGGTGAGGATCAAAGCAGAGTGATCTTGGTTGTAAAGTACCTTATTTATAAAACATCTGAAGAAATCCACTTGAGCAGCTGGTCTGCCTATCCTATATATTCCTCCTGCCTGCAGGCTTAGCGTGTCCCTCCAGTGTATCCTTAGTGTGTCCTTAGTGTATCCCAGTTTGCCATTGCCAAGGAATGAATACGTAATAAAATGTACAAACCCTCTCCATTGAGTCCCCCAAATTCTTTCTTTGAGATCAGAAAATAGTACAGTGGGGACTTTGCATTCTTGGTTGAACAGTCCTGTGTAAGGTTCTTTCTAGGGTTTCTCTTGTCTGGAGGAGACAGAAACCCAGTTTCCAATTCCCTTCCTCAATCCAAAGGGAGTATATTAGAGTTTACTTGAAATATTCTATCCTATGTGAGCGCTTGAAGGTCCATGTCTTGCTAACACAGATCTCAGAAAGGGAGTTTGTAGTACTCCAAAATCTCTTTTGAGAATAAAGGAAACTTAGTAAGGCAAAACTTTCTGACTTAGGATAGTAAAAATGTCTTCAAAACTGTAAAGTAACAGCATCTCCTGACAGTGGATGGCCACAGCAGTTGGTTTCTTAGTCTGAATGTGCTGCTATAACAAAATACCATTGACTGGGTAATTTATGTGTAAGAGAAGTTCATTCCTCACAGTTCTGGAGGGTGGAAACTCCAAGATGAAGATGGTGACAGGTTTGGTTGTCTGGGGAAAGCAGTTCTCTGTTTCAAGATGGTATTTAATTAGTATGTCCTCCAAAGCAGAGAAATTTTGTGTCCTCATATGGCAGAGAGTGGAAGAGCAAAAGAAACAAACTCCCTTTATTTTTAATTTTTTTAATATTTAATTTTTTAGTTATAGGTGGACAGAAGATTTTTTTTTAGTTGTAGTTGGACACAGTACCTTTATTTCACTTATTTATTTTTATGTGGTGCTGAGGATTGAACCCAGGGTCTCACACGTGCAAGGCGAGCTGAACCACAACCCCAGCCCAAGATCTTTATTTTATTTTTATGTGGTGCTGAGGATCGAACCCAGTGCCTCACACATGGAAGGTGAGCGCTCTACCACTGAGCCCCAGCCCCAGCCCACAAACTCCCTTTATAAGAGCATCTAATCCCATTTACATAAGTCAATTTCCTGCCAAAGGTCACACTTTCCAATACTATTGCATTGGGGCAACAAGGTCATAAGGATAGGATTGATGGCCTTATAAGAAAATAAAGGCTTGTACTCTCTTTCTCTCTCCCACTCTTTCTCTCACTTTCCTCCCTCCCTCTCCTTCTCTCTTTCTCCCTTCACTCATATACACTAAAGAAAGGCCATGTGGTAAGCACACAGGGAGAAGGCAACCATTTGCAAACCAGGAAGAGACCACAGCATAACCTGACTATGTTATCACCTTGATCTCAGACTTTAAGCCAACCAGTCTGTGATATTTTGTTGTAGCAGCATGAACAGACTAAGATACCATTCGTGATGCCTTATTCTTCCTCAATCCCCACATATTATGTCAGTATATCCTGTCTTCCCTTCCTTCAAAATATGCTATGAATCTGGTTACTTCTTACCACTTTCACTGTTACTACCCTGTTGTGGTTTAGATATGTAGTGTCCCCAAAACTCATGTGTGAGATAATAAAAAAAAGTTTAGAGGTGAAAAGTTTGGATTATGAGAGCCTTAACCTAATCACTGCATCAATCCACTTTGAATGGATTAAGTGGATGGTAGCTGTAGGAAGGTGACTGGAGGAGGTGGGTAACTGGGGGCATGCCTTTGGGGTTTATATTTTGTCCCTGGTGAGCAAAGCTCTTTGTTTCCTGATTTCTATGTCCTGAGCTGCTTTCCTCTATCACACCTTGATGTTCCACCTCATCTCGGGTCCAAGGCAATGGAGCCGGTCTTCTATGGACTAAGACCTCTGACATGAGCCCCCAAATAAACTTTTCCTCCTTTAAAATTGTTCTTGTCGGGCTGGGGATGTGGCTCAAGCGGTAGCGCGCTCGCCTGGCATGCGTGCGGCCCGGGTTCGATCCTCAGCACCACATACCAACAAAGATGTTGTGTCCGCCGAGAACTAAAAAATAAATATTAAAAATTCTCTCTCTCTCTCTCTCTCTCTCTCTCTCTCTAAAAAAAAAGAAAAAAATAAAATTGTTCTTGTCAGGTCTTTTGGTCACAGTGAGGAAAAAGCTAACTAAAACACTCCCATAACTAAGTTATTATTAGCTCTTCTCTGAACACCTGTAGTAGCTCTTTACTAGTCTTCAGGTCTCATTCTTTCCTTTCTCCCATCTAATATATTGGCCAAGGTCTCTTTTCAATACTTATATCAGTGATAAAAGTAAACAAAATGAATTTCCACTATACCTTAGGATTTGATTCGAAAGTTTTAGCACATCCTTTAAGTTTTTGTTTAATCTGTCTCTTGCTTAACTCTCCAAACTCCTTTGGACCATCTTTTCTCTTCACTCCTCATAATTTGGCCACTGGCCTCTCTTAGAATATATGAAACCTTCTGAGGGCCCAGGTTGTGTCTCAGTGGTAGAGCACTGGGTTCAATCCTCAGCACCACATAAAAATAAATAAAATAAAGGTATTGTGTCCAACTACAGCTAAAAATATATATTAAAAAAAGAATATATGAAACCTTCCTGTATTAGACATTTTTCTGTCATATGACAAAATATCTGAGAAAATCTTCTCACAGTAAGAAAGATTTATTTTAGCTCACGATTTCAGAGGTTTCATTCCATAGTTGGCTGGCTTCATCGCTTTGGGCCTGAAGTGAGGCAAAATAGTATGACAGTGGGAGTATGTGGTGGAGGAGGTTGCTTACCTCATGACAGCCAGCAAACAGAGACAGGAAGAGGCCAGGGACAAGATAGAGTCTCCAAGGGCATGCCATTCCCATAGTGACCTACTTCTTCAACTGGGCCCCACATCCTACAGTTTCCACTATGTCCCAGTAGTCCATTCAGCTACTGTTTTAATCAGCATTTGTGCTGCTGTGACCAAAATACCTGACAGAACAACTTATAAGAGGAAAAGTTTATTTGGAGCTCAGTTTCAGAGGTCTCAGTTCAAGACGGCTAATTCTATTGCTCTGGGCCCAAGGTGAGGCAGCATACTGTGCTAGGGCAGAGAACTGTTCTGCTCATGGCAAGAAAAGGAAGCAGATGGGGAAAGGGAATCACAGGAAAGATACACCCTTCCAGGACATGTCCCA
Source organism: Ictidomys tridecemlineatus (assembly GCF_052094955.1). Classification (NCBI taxonomy): domain Eukaryota; kingdom Metazoa; phylum Chordata; class Mammalia; order Rodentia; family Sciuridae; genus Ictidomys; species Ictidomys tridecemlineatus. The sequence goes on along the minus strand of NC_135493.1, from coordinate 29,803,832 downwards.
ATGTCCCATCTCCTGCAGCCATGCCCCACCTACCTACAGTTACCACCCAGCCAATTCATTTAAACTAGGATAGAGTGATTAAGTTACAGCTCTTACAATCCAGTCATTTTACCTCAGAACATTCCCTCATGATCCATGATTTAATCAGTTTCCACATCTGAATGTTGTTGCAATGGGGATAAAGCCTTCAACACGTGAGCCTTTGGGGGATATTCTAGATCCAAACTGTAATGTTTCCCAACTCAGGATCTTTGACCAGCATCTATCACCTGGCTTATTCTTATTTATCCTTGAGGTTCATCTTTCATATCCTTTCCTTGGAGTGAACTCCCATGGTCTACAGCCAAAATTAGAATCCATTGCATTTAGCTGGGTGTGGTGGCCCACTTCTGTAATCCCAGTGATTCAGGAGGCTGAGGCAGGAGGATCAAATATTTGAGGACAGCTTCAGCAATTTAGTGAGACACTGTGTCAAAATAAAATTAAAAAAAGGTTGGAGATTGTGGCTCAGTGTGTCTCTGGGTTAAATTCTCAGTACCAAAAAAAAAATCATTATATTCTATTTGTACCATGTTCCTTACATTGACATACATACCACCATTTTTGTATTTATTGTATTATTATCTGACACCCCTAATGGGTGAAAGTAAGGAAAGCATCTGTCTTGTTCACATATGTATTCCCAGCACTTAGCCTAGGTTCACCTAGAGTAGGTTCCCAGTTGACATGTGTTGAATAAGTAAGTAAATGAATAGACTCTATGATGTTGATGTTATTAGCTCAGAGTAGTTTAGTGACTTACTTGCTGCCATACAGCAAACAGACATAAGTGGATAAGAACCCAGAACTACAGTTCCTAGGTGAATATACATTTAGGAGACTGCTAGCTAGGAGGATGGGAAAAAGAAAGGGGGTATAAAGTGTGGATTGTGCAGGTGAGCAGATTCCAGATCTTTGATTCTCAGGGAGATGTTTATCTGGGGGTGGGAGAGTGAGAGTGAGTAAGATACATATTCAATATTTATATTAGTTGAAAAATATTTTTTGTTTTCATAATACAGATTGCTCTCTGACTCTTCTCACTAGGAAAAATAACAGAAAATGTAACACTTCTTCTCTGAGGGCAGATTTTTCTTTTGGTTTATCTTAAGGAGGCAATTTAAAAGGTGACTGGAAACTGCACTCGGGATTTCTGTCATTTGCCTGAGCAGGGCATAGGGCTGCAGGTGTAGGTGTCATGGGTTGTGCCAGGACCATGCTCACATAGGAAAAAATATGTCTTAGTGACATGGCAACCTAGAAGCTGCATATTCCCACCTTGCAGGCTGCACAGCCTCCTTCCCCAACTGCACATGACCCATCATCACACCAGAGACTTCTCTTTACACAAACACCTGTCTCTACATTACCTGTCAGTCTCCACAAACACCCCATGACAGCTTCCCCAAGCTTCCCTTCACCTCACATCATCCCTAGGCCTCATCAGCTCGCAGACCCATGCCACCCCCAAAATGTTAAGAAATGGCCATTTGTGAAAAACAAATATGAAGGACCTGGGTTGTGGCTCAGTGGGAGAGCACTTGCCTAGCACGTGTGAGGCACCGGGTTTGATTCTCAGCACCGCATATAAATAAATAATAAAGGTCTATCCGCAGCTGGGGGGAAAAAAGGAAATATGGAAGATGTGGCGACAGGGGGGAGAGTTCGTGGCAGCCAGGAAGATCCTTGGGCAGAGGTGGCATTACGCCAACTCAACAGCAGAGGGCGCCCGAGGACATCGCCTCTCGGGGCACACAGGGACAGGAGTTCCGGCAGGTGCCGCCTTCCTGTCTGGGTTAATTCTTTTGACAGGTGGTGAGCCAAACCAGTCAGTCACTGCCTTTTTAAAAAGATAAACTACTCTTTCTTCTTCATCTCCTCTGCTTGGCCTTGAGTTCATTATACTTGTCTGTGAGAACATTTAAAATGGCCCTATGGACGCCTGTAAAATAAAGGCGAGTCATCTTCATTATTATCATTAATCAAGTATGTAGGTAACAGATAATTTTAAGAATGAAAAAGGGTAGATGGAGACTGAATCGTTTGCTTTTGTTCTTTTTTTGTGGGGTATCATGTAACATATTTTATTTGTCCGTTTGTTAATATATCAGGTAGAAATTGTCTTTTGGGGGAAGGGCACTTATTTTTCCTGGAGTGATTTGATACGTTTCTGGTGAAACACATTAATTTTCCCTTCTCAAAAGATTGATGGGAAGGGAATAATGGGAACAACAAGTTCATATGCCAAAGAACACAGATAAGACATGAAGAGGCAATTTATCAACATTAAAATCCCCATATGCCATTTATTCTTTTCTTTTAAAACTTCACTACAAATGAGATTCATGAGGTCAAAGAATATTAGAGCTGAAAGGAACCTTTGAAGTTAAACCAACTGCTTGTTATATATGTAGAACTGGAGGCCCAGAGAGGATAAATGACTTGCCAAAGGTCAAAGAGCATTTGCTTGCAGTCAGGGCTGATTTCTAATCTGCATCTTAAGAGGGAAGCAGTGTTTCTCAGTGAAAGCACAAGGGTGTGCATTTTAAAGATCTTATTCTATTCCTTTCCCCATGATTATTGTGGGAAAAATTGGAAAAAGTTAATGTTTTACATTACTTAGGGTCTCACTACCACAAGACGATAGTTATTAGTATTTTTTGCTATACAATTTTCCAGACTTTTAATGTACATGAATACTGGAAAATTGAATTTACTAAAATGAGTTGCATAGCCATATTTTTTATAATATGATTCCTAACAGATGCATAACAATTCCAGTGAATAGATGTATCGGGTTAATCAATCTCTTATTGATATACATATAAATTTTACAAATGTTAAAAAAATTCGCTGTAATAAACATTCTTATTCATACATCTTTTGTTGAAGCAGCATCCACCTACTGATCAGTGTGAATTTCTGTAGGAATGTAATGCAATGATATAGGCTGAATTTGAACTCTGGTTCTGAAACTTACTGTTTGTCTTTTTATAAGTCACAACTTTTCTGGGCTCCAATTTCCTTATCTCCAAGTGGAAGTGTCATACTACCAATCACTTAGGGATGTTGAGAGGATTTAATAAGGTATTACATGTAAAATAATTGTTTAGTGTCTAGCACATAGCAGATTCTAAATATATATTATGTATTATTATTATTGCCACAACCCCTGAAGAACATTGGCTTTTCAAATGAACACCCATAATTATCTATTACTCTTTTTAAATATTTTCCATATTTTTGTCAATGCATTAGAGTTATACATAGTGGTAGAATTCATTGTTACATATGCATACATGAATAAAACATAACAATATGTATGTAATAATATCATTCTCTATTACTCTTCAAAAGAGAAAAACAAAATTTTATGAAGATGTTTTTAGGTGCAAAATTTTAGTAGCTAAATTAGTATTTCCTTTTTTCTAACAATTTATCTAGAGGAAACATAGTAAATTTAAACTAGGTATAAGCTGTTTAATTACTTACCATGTTCTGGTTATAATTTAGTGACAGTCAAAACAAGAAGAATGTAGTATTTCATTGAAGTTTTTTAAGTAAAAATCAACTTTTGGTGATGAAGCCTTTTCTGATTCTTTCCACTTTAGAAAATGCTCAGTGAGTCAGGTGCTATGGGACACACCTCTAATCCCAGTGGCTAGGGAGGCTGAGGCAGGAGGATTGTGCATTCAAAACCAGTTTCAACAACTTAGTGAGTCTCCAAGCAACCTAGGGAGACCCTGTCCCTAAATAAAATATAAAAAGGGGCTTGGGGTGTGATTCAGTGGTTAAGTGCCCCTGGGTTCAATTCCTGATTCAAAAAAAAAAAAAAAACCAAAAAAAAAAAAACCAAACAAACCTCAATGCACAGCTTATGCCATAAAATCAGCAAAATATCTTTGCATTCCCCCATCAAGCTTCCTAGTACCTTCAAGATGTTCTCCCATGTTTCTCTTGTGTCCCTGAGACCTATCACTATTTCATACTCCTAATAGGTGTGGCTAGCACAGAGGCAGAGATTTTGCCTCTGAAACTTTTCTTTTAATCTAGGAAGATACCCAGGCGTCACACTGGGATGGATTTCAGGTTCATATTCCCATCTGAAGCTTTGGAAACTAATTACTGTTCCTACCAAAGCCTATACAGTTAACCCAACTTATGTGTCACTCTTATTTCTCCCAAGGTTGTAAAAACAATAAGGAATACCATCTTCTTTGTAAAGGTGAGTGGAAGGTTCAGCTTTTGATGGCCTATCTAAGAAGTCAGAGCTAAGTGACCAAAGATCATAGTGACCAGAAGTTTCCCCAAACCTGCTAGTAACTGTCCTGTTTTTCTGCTGCTCCACTAAATATTGTGGATATAGTCACTCAGCAGAATTTTGGGGGTGGATATAACTAGTTAAATGGGTCCTTCCTGGACACAGCTTTGGTTGATTTTGAGCACCAAACAATGGGAAGTCTTTGTCTATAACTGATGCACAGAATGGCCTGCATGTGTCTTTTGCCATGGTAGGTCATCCTTTCAGTCAATAGTGACCAGTTACGTTTTATCATGTCTCACATCTGTTATGGTGGCTTTGCCAACTTAGCTAAACTAGGTGTCTCAAGATTGCCTTCCTTATATAATTCTGAGTTAAGATTGACCAGAAGAATTTGTGCAAGATTTGGGAGGTAGAAGCAAAGAAATGGAGAAACAGACACCTTTGGGGAGGATGCTGGAAATGGAATCCAAGGGTGCTTTACCACTGAGCTAAATTCTCAGCCCTTTTTTATTTTTTGAGACAGAGTCTAAGTTGCCCAGGCTGGCCTTGAACTTGTGGTCCTCCTGCCTCAGCCTCTGAACTTATGGGATTACAGGCAATGTGCTACTACACCTGACTAGAAATGGACATTTCTAATATTGGGTGTAAAACTAGGCACTATTACTGCTTGTATACAGTGGCACACTTTGGTGATATGGGGCAGCAGTGGGGCCTACAGTAACTTCAACTCCAAGATGTCTTTCCTCAAATTTTCTATGTGCTGGGTTGGACATAAGAGCGACTCCATGTCAAAGGACACTGCCAGCTCCTTTGCCAGGCTGGTGGTAGTAAGAGACAGATGCAGGTTCCCATAAGTTTTCATAGATTTTAGCTTGTCCCTTGTGAATCCTCCCAGGTTCTAGATCATCTTTACTTTCCCCCATGTCACATACATCTCTTCTTTCCAACCATGGGTCCTAAGTATATCTACAGGGACTTCAGGGACTTCAGGGTACCATCAAATGCAAAGGCACTAGCCTTCCATTGATGTCTTTTCCAGCTCCCACAATTGCACAAGGTCTAATTCCTAGAGTAATCATATTGCTTTTCACTTTCCTTCTCGGATCAACCCTACAGCTGAGCTCAGGTGATTCTCATTTTACACCCAAATTTACAATTCAGATACAAGATTATACATACTATAAAAGAATTTTTTTTATTTTGCAAAAAAAGTCTTGTACATGAAACTTAAGTAGTCATTTATTACCCTTGCTTTCTTTTCTTTTTGACGTCAAACTTCTTGTATTAGAAACTTATTGTCAACTTATTTCTCCTCATTTTCTCTGAAATCTATTGGATATGACTTCTGCCTTACAAAACACTCTTTCAATTCTTCAGGGACTTAAAAAACACTAAATAGAAGTCTCAGTATACTTTATTATTTCTTTTGGAGGTAGGTACTGGAGATGGAACCTAGGAATGCTTTACCTCTGACCTAGTCCTTTTTATTTTTTATTTTGAGATAGCATCTTGCTAAGTTGTTTAGGGCTTTGTTGAGTTGCTGGGGCTGCTTCTGAACTTGTGATCCTCCTGCCTCAGCCTCCCAAGTCACTGGGATTACAGGTGTGCACCACCAGGCCTGGCTATTTCTTCATACTCTTAACATTGTTGCATCCTTCCTCTTTTTCGAATTTCTCTCTTCTCTTGGCTTCCTGTACTCTTTGAGATTGTCTCCTATCTCTCTGTTCCCTCTCTATCTGATTTGCCAGCTTCTCTTTTCTCTACCTGCAATGTATAGAAGTACGTTATCCAAACTTTGTTGCCCCAAATCCAGTTCTTGGCACTTTTGAATCCTCATTCTATTTTCTCTACCTTTATGATCTACTCTCATTGATTCAACCACTATCCCTTTACAGATCTATGCCTTTATCTTTGCTCTCTCTCCTGAATCCCAGGGTCCTATTATAAACAGTTCATTGACTCACACATGATTCTCTCTTTTTTTTTTGAGAGAGAGAGAGAGAGAGAGAGAGAGAATTTTTAATATTTGTTTATTTTTTTTTTTAGTTTTTGGCAGACACAACATCTTTGTTTGTATGTGGTGCTAAGGATTGAACCCGGGCCACACTCATGCCTGGCGAGCGTGCTACAGCTTGAGCCACATCCCCAGCCCATTATTCTCAAATTTAACATGCATAAACTGAATGATTTGTTTACCACAATGTCCCATGTTCCCTAACTTGGATAATGGCATTACCACTCAGATATTCACACTCCAAACTTCAGTTATTCAGCACTTTTCCTTATAACCAGTCTCTAGATCCTTGAATTCTCTGGTTTTTCCCTTTTTATCAAATTTACATTGCAAGATTGTCATTCAGTTGTATTGCTATTGAACTATTCCAACAAATTCCTACTTGATTCCTAATTTTAGCTTCCACCTCTCTTCTTCCCTACCCCCTGCAGCCGGCATTACCTTCCCAATATATGAATGGGCTTATGTAATTCCTCTGCTCAAAATATCTCTTGGTTCCCCAAATATACAGTTTTGTACAGCATGGCCATATTTTGATTACCTTTTCAACCTTACTTTCAACTATAATTTTCTTTTCATCACACACACAATCTATGAATCCCTTTTACCCTCCATTTCTTGAATAACTCAATCCTTTCTGCTTGGGCTCTGTACTGCACTGAATCCCTAATCAACCCCCCTATCCAGGCTCACTTCTCATTCCTAACTGAAAGATTTAGGTAAGAGTCTCTGACTTAGAGATCCTTTCCATCAATAACATGAGAGTAACAATGCATATAATAGCTCACATGGATCAAGCACTTACTGTGCCAGGCACAGTTAATTAATGACAAAAAATGATTAATGTCTTACAGGATGAAAGAAGCTAAGAGATGGTTTGATCAAATTTCCTTGTTCTCCCAAAGCAGGTTTTATGACACAATAAGCCTGGCTTCTGTCTATGCACTCTTACCTTTCTATTCCAACTTGCTAGTGGAAAAGGGGCCATATCCTCTTAAGTTCAGTGAGTGGAACTGCTTCATCCATCAAGGCAAGAAATGACTTGTCTATGAGTGAGGTAGAGCCATTCCACCATGGTTTAATTTATTTATCATGAGGATGATGTCAAGGGTTGTTGTGAAGGTAAAAATAGGGTGAATCATGTACAGCGTTAAGAATAGTTCATAGGGTTAGAAATTAATTTCAATATTCAGAAGATTAACACATTCTGGGCATTTTGAGGAAATCCAGTGTATGAAAACTGGCTACCAAGGGTGGAAAATGGCAAAAGACTGAAGGAATAGGTGGACGAATCCAGGATAGTGGAGAATACAATTTGGCACAGGACCAAGTGTTGGTCTTGTAGAGCCAGCATGCCAGGCCGCTAACTGTTCCATGGGTCATTGTCAGGGCTTTGCTCACCTTCCAGAATGGCCTGGAGGAGATCCAAGATGGCAGAATAGAGGAGGTCATGTTCCTGGATGCTCTGTGGCATTAAGCCAAGAAAACAGCTAGGCAGCTTCTCCACAAGTGAGGTACTAGAAATCTTCAGGGACATTATAAGTCTATAGATTCATACTGTTAGATGGGTAGACACACAAACAACATGAAAAAGCAAGGGAACAAAGCACCCCAAGCAAACCAAGAAATTCCAATAAGAAAATCGATCCACACCACAGTGGAAGAAATGTCAGAGAAGGATTTAGAATGTACATAGTTAAACTGATCTGCAAAGTAAAGGATAATGTAAGAAAGCAAATATAGGTAGCAAAAGATCACTTCAACAAAGAGATAGAGATTTTGAAAAAACAAACAAACAAACAAATAGAAATCCTTGAAATGAAGGAAACAATAAACCAAATTAAAAATTCAATAGAAAATATCACCAACAGACTAGACCTCTTGGAAGACAGAACCTCAGGCAATGAAAATAACATATATACTCTTGAAAATAGAGTTGACCATGGAGAGAAGATTTCAAGAAACCATGAACAGAGCTTCCAAGAATTATGGGATAACATGAAAAGACTAAATTTAAGATATATTGGGATAGATGAAGGCTCAGAGATACAAACCAAAGGAATGCATGATCTTTTTTTAAAATTAATTTATTATTATTATTTATTTTTATGTGGTACTGAGGATTGAACCCAGGGCCTCGCTCATGCTAGGCAAGCAGTCTACCGCTGAGTCACAACCCTAGCCCTGCATGATCTTTTCAATGAAATAATATCAAAAAATTTCCCAAATCTAAAGAATGAAATGGAAAATCAAATACAAGAGGCTTACAGGACCTCAAATGTGAAAAATTACAACAGACTCACATCAAGACACATTTTGAAAATGCCTATCATACAGAATAAGGATAAAATTTAAAAGGCTGTGAGAGACTATCAGATTACATATAGGGGGAAACCAATTTGGATCTCAGCTGATTTCTCAACCCAGACCCTAAAAGCTAGGAAGTCCTGGAATAACATATACCAAGTTCTGAAAGAAAATGGGTACCAACCAGGAATCCTATGTCCAGCAAAATTAAGCTTCAGATTGTAAGATGAAATAAAAACCTTCTATGATAAACAAAAATTAAAAGAATTCATGGGCTGGGGTTCTGGCTCAGTGGTAGAGTGCTTGTCTGGCATGTGTGAGGCACCGGGTTTGAGCCTTAGCACCACATACAAATAAATAAAAATAAAAACTTATCAACAACTTAAAAAATTAAAAAAGAATTAATAACCAGAAAATCTGCACTTCAGAATATTCTCAACAAACTATTCCATGAAGATGAAATGAAAAAAAAAAGTGAAAACCAGCAAAGGGAGGAACTACACTAAAAGATTAGTCAATCAAAGGAGAAACTAATTCAAATCAAAAGCTAGAAATAAACCAAAATGACCAGGAACACAAATCATATCTCAATAATAATCTTGAACATGAGTGGTCTAAGCTCATCAATCAAAAGACACAGGCTGGCAAATTGGATTAAAAAACAAGACCCTACAATATGCTGTCTCTAGATGAAAGGATTGGAAAAAATATATAACTCACATGGATTGTGTAAACAAGCAGGGTTTGTTATGTAAGTTATGTAAGCTATAAAATTGTAATTATATAATTGTAATATTACCTTAATACATTTTTAGCATCTGTATGATTGTTTTGATAGCTCCCACAGGGAGTTATTGATATTTTTTCTTGATTAGTCTTGTTAGATTTTTATCAACTTTTAGCTGTATTATTTCTTTTCTATTTCACATATTTTTGCTCCTACTTTGATTTTTTTCCTTGCTCCTCGATATTATATTTGGAAATAATTTGGGCTGGGGATGTGGCTCAAGCGGTAGTTCGCTCACCTGGCATGTGTGTGGCCTGGGTTAGATCCTCAGCACCACATACAAACAAAGATGTTGTGTCCACCAATAACTAAAAAATAAATATTAAAATTCTCTCTCTCTCTCTCTTTAAAAAAAAGAAAATAATTTAATTGGTAATCTATCTTCTTTCTGATACAAATACTTTAAGTTATAAATATTCATCTGAGTAGTATTTTGTCCCAGAGATTCCGCTATTTTAAGATTTTATTAGCACTTCGTTCAAAACACTTTGTATTTACTTTTCTTGTGCTTTCTTCTTTTATCTGTGAGATATTTATAAGTGTGCCACTTAATTTTGAAGTAGTTGTGATATGGGAATGGGGTTCTATATATCTTAAGGTGATTGATTGAATTCTTTCTTTCTTTCTTTTTTTTGGTGCTGGGGATTGAACACAGGGCCTTGTGCATTTGAGGGAAGCACTCTACCAACTGAGCTATATCCCCTAAGGTGATTGATTTATAATCTAAAATATAATGCAGGAAACAATCTGCATAACTTCAAATTTTAAAAATATCGAAAAGCTTATTTTATGATAGAATATAGTCTATCCTTATTAATTTTCTACTTGTCATTTTTGTGTATAGTTCTCCATAAATAATTAGTAGGTCAAGGTGGCTGATAATGTTGGTAAGCCTTTTATATCATTACTCCTTCCAGGAAACTGAGGGGGCTTAAAAATATCCAAATATGATTGTGGATTTGTTTTTCTAGTTTTATTAGTTTTTACTTCATGTATTTTGAAATTTTGTTATTAGGTACATACACATTTAGGATTGTTATACTTTATTGAAGAAGTTATCCTATTATGTTTATGAAATATTCCCCTTTATCTTCGAAAGTACTTTTTCTTTTTCTTTTTTTTAAAGAGAGAGAGGAGAGAGAGAGAGAGAGAGAGAGAGAGAGAGAGAGAGAGAGAGAGAGAGAGAGAGAGAGAGAATTTTTAATATTTATTTTTTAGTTCTCGGTGGACACAACATCTTTGTTGGTATGTGGTGCTGAGGCTCGAACCCGGGTCGCACGCATGCCAGGCGAGCGTGCTACCACTTGAGCCACATCCCCAGCCTGAAAGTACTTTTTCTTGAAATTTATTTTAGATTAATAGCTCTACTTCAGATTTCTCATGCTTATTTTCCCCTTCTTTTGCTTTTATTCTATTGGTGTATTGATATTTAAATTGTGACATATGTATACAGCATATAATCATTGTTTGCTTTTTACACATCACATGTTGAACCTTTTAATTACAATATCTGGTTCATTTATGTTTAAATTAATTATTGATATTGTTGAAAAAATGAACACCTTCCATGAAGGTCAGTGGAAAAATGAGTAAATGATAGGTTTGATGATGCAGTATTTTGAAAAACGGGTTTAATAGTCTTGCTGTCAGGTTCAGGGAGAAAATTGTTGGAATGCTTTTGTTGCAACAACAGATTTATTTTATTATTTGTTAACACTTTTTATTTTTCAAATAAAAAATAATATGTACATATATGCATATATATGTATGTATGTGTGTGGGTATACACACACACACACACACACACACACACACACACACATTACCATAGGAAATCTCTTAGGTATCCCTCATGGATTTAATGTGAAATTCTCTAACAACAAATAATGCTGGGGTATTTTTTCATATGCTTATTTGCCATTTGATTATCCTCTTCAATGAAATACCTGTTTATGTGTTTTGATAATTTTTAATTGTATTACTTGCTGATTGTCGAGTTTTCCAGTCTTTGTACATTTTGTAAACAAATATGCAAATGTTTATTCACTGACTATGTATTGCTCCTTTATAAATGATTTGCTGACTAAAAATAAAATAATAATTTAAAAAGAGTGCAATTTATTAGGAACTTACACACAGATGCAAATGTTGAGCAGCAGCAAAACAGGAGGATCCTTGCACCTTGAGGCACAGAGAAGGGGTTTATAAACTAATGTAGACAAACATGGCCTGCAGCCAAGTGGAATGTATCTGGGCTTTCTCCAACAACAAAACAACTTTTAATGTCAAATGTCAACTAAGAAGCAATCTGGGTGTTTGTGGCTGGTACAAAATCTTGTCTGTCAAACTTAACCTCGCTTTTCCTATAGGAATGTGTGCCAGGGTTACCTGGCAGGCAAAATGGTGGTTATGATCAAGATGGATGTAGTAAAAAAAAAAATATGGATGTAGTCATGTCAAGTTGCAAAACATGTCTTGTAGAACCTTAGAGCCCTCACCCTAGGAAGATTTGACTGCTGGTACATTTGAATCGCCCCAACGTGAGCTCTACTCATTGGCCTTCTTTAAATTATATATTAATACAAAGGATCTTAAATCCTAAAACAAGAGAGTGAAAGCAAGGAATAAGACAGGGAGAAGAGGTTCATAAGGTCACAATTTGCAGTTTGGGACTTCCTAAAAGATTAAATATAATGTAAACCCTATAACTAGGTTGCTAAGTGGACAGTAAAGCCTAATTATGGGGTTCTTTTCTTTTGTTTTTAAATGTCAGGCATTTAAGGAAAAACCTTGTCTGTTGTTGATCTTGTACTAAAATGCCTAGTTCCCCTTTATTCCCTTAGGAATTGGGGATGTGATAAAAGTGGGATCTCCTAGTTGAGGAGTAGTTTGGCAAGATCTAGGGTTCCCTTCCACACTGAGCAATATTAGCCTCTATCCAGAATTCTGAATACAGCTAGAAAAGTGATAGCTGACAGTGTCCTAAACCCAGGAAAATTTGGAGCATGGTGACAGATTAAAGCATGCAGAACTGACAGTGGTATGCCTCTCTCTCTTCGAATCATTGTGCAGAATTTTGAGTTTTAATGAATTTGAATTCAGTTGATGTACACTTTACATAGCATTATTGAGTAATATCATGGCAGGATCCAGAGCTTTAGGAACTATTATATCTCAGCGAGACCAGCCATAACCTCCACACTGGCCCCATGGCCAGGAATAAGTCTCAAGAGGATTCAGAGAATAAATTATCCTTTAATTGTGGTTTAAGGAAACCTGTCTAAAAAGTCAACATGCTCACATTGATTAGTTAATTCAGATTAAAGATGGACTTTTCAAATACAGAACTTTTTATTTTTTTATTTAAAAAAATTTAAAACCTTTATTTTGTTTATTTAGTTTTTTTAATGTGGTGCTGAGGACTGAACCCAGTGCCTCACGTGTACTAGGCAAGTGCTCTACCACTGAGCCACAACCCCAGCCTCTTATTTTTTTAAATTTTTTTTAAAGAGAGAGAAAGAGAGGAGGAAGAGAGAGAGATAGAGAGAGAGAGAGAGAGAGAGGGAATTTTTTAATATTTATTTTTCAGTTTTCGGTGGATACAACATCTTTATTTTATTTTTATGTGGTGCTGAGGATCAAACCCAGTGCTCCACACATGCCAGGTGAGTGCGTTGCTGCTTGAGCCACATCCCCAGCCCCTATTTTTAAAAATTTTTAAAAAATATTTTTAGTTGTAAATGGACACAATACTTTTATTTTTATTTATTTTTATATGGTGCTGAGGATTGAACCCAATGCCTCATATGTACTAGACAAGCACTCTACCACTGAGCCACAACCCAAGTCCCCCCTTTTAAAAATATTTATTTTTTAGTTATAGTTGGACACAAAAAATAAATATTTTATGTAGTGCTAAGGTTCAAACCCAGGACCTCGCACATGCTAGGTGAGCACCCCACTGCTGAGCCACAACCGGAGCCCCAAATAGGGGACTTTCAAAGGAAAAAAAATTTTCCACTATTCTCACAGTTAATACAATAGTCAACATAGAACACTTTTTAACTTTTTTTTTAGTTGTCAGTGGACCTTTATTTTTATTTATTTGTATGTAGTGTTGTTATGCTCGAATTCGGGACCCCCAAAAGAGCACCAGAGACCAAGATCCATGTAAGCAGCAAAGAAGTGTTCATTGCGAGCTAGCTCGGTCCTCCAGGCGCACACACAGCAACTGGTGACGCTGAGAGGCCCGGAGCCCAGGGTTTGCACTCTTTGGGGAAGGCAGGGACTTCACATACATCATAGCATCTCTTAGCAAATCATTCCATACCACAGGAAAGTCAAGCAACAACTCTTAACATCGATTAGCACATTCACTGGCAGAAACAAGTTGGGTAGGGGTGATTGGTTACTACAAGAGGGGGATTCCTTTGAACTGATAGGTTTAAGCCACGAGGGGTGTATGTGCTGACCTACATGGTTTCCCAACATGTCCCTGTCTCATGCTGATTGGTGGTTGCTAGGGGTTGCTATGGCTCCTCACCTAGCCTAACTAAGTCAGGGACACCTGGTGCAGCAGATCTCTCCAGTTATTTGTAGACGAACAACTCAGCAGGGAGGGTATGTGCCTAGGAGTGCTCTGTGGGTCTTTCCAAGGGTAAGGGTCATGCCCCCTTCCTTGGACAGGCTTTGCTCTGAGGTAGAGGCTGGTTTTTCAGTGATGAGAATCGAACCCAGAGCCTCACACATGCTAGGCAAGTGCTCTACCACTGAGCTACAACCCCAGCTCCACAGAGCACTTTTGATACCAGATTCTTCAGCAGACAGTACCAACTGGGAGCCCTATTATTTAATTCAATTCTGACGCTATCTACCTAGAAATAGCAACAGGTCTCATGGGACTGCTCCACACGTCAGACGCCAGTCACAAGTTCTAGTTTGTCATCTAAACTTCTGATTGACAAGTTATAAATTGGGAGTTCCTACAACCTCCTCCTTGAGTTCAATTAATTTGCTAGAGCAGCTCAGAGGACTTAAGAAAAACAATTTACCAATGTATTATTGCCGGGTTTCTGTTCTCGTGACTAAGAGGCTCAGTCAGGGGTCACTCCAGTTGAACTGGGCTGACTGGGCTGCGCAAAATAACTACACAAAAGACACAAATACCTTTTTCTTTGGGGTCCCTGTGGCGGCTCCTCTGACCTTAAGGGTCCACACGAAGAGAGAGCGCGAGAGTACGTGCTGAGCCCTTTTATTGAGGAGAAGCTATTCAAATGAGGCAAGGGGTCAGGTTCCAGGGGGCTGAGTCTATCTTCATGATGTCCACTGTCAGCAGGTTGACTGACACCTGGGTAGGCCACACCCAAGGCACAGTAAGAGGAGGGGACACACACAAGGCACTTCCATGGAAGATTCTATCCTAAACAGGGCAAGGGGTTATATTACAAAGGAACAGGTGAGCATAGCTTCACCCATGGGGCTGTAGCAAGACACACCCATGCACGAGACACCCACCCTCGAACCCAAGAAGGGTGGGGAAAGCTCTGCCACATTTCTGTGACTGAGCACCTCAGCACCCAGCTGGGGAGTGTAACTCAGTCAAGTGCAAGGTTGGTCTCCCACATATTATAAAGAATATTATAAGGGAAACAATGAACAGCAAATGGAAGAGGTGTATATGGCAAGATATGGCAGAGGGGGCATGAAGATTATTTGCTTTCTTTAGAAATATCACCTTCCGTGCACTTCCATGTGTATAGCCATCTAGAAGCTCATCAAATCTTGTTATTCAAGAATTTTTATAGTTCATCCTCTAGCTTCAGCACTCCCTTTCCTGGAGGTTGATAGGTAAGGTTGAAAGTTCCAATCTTCCAATCCCCTATTGCTTATTCTTTCAGCTGACCAGCCCCATCTTTGGCTATTGAGGGGCCTGGATCTAAGTTGCTTTGTTAGTATAAGCTCAGGTGTGATTAAAAGGGGCTCATTATGAGTAACAAAACATATTCTAATCACTCAGGAAATTCCAAGCATTTTAGGAGTTCTCTGATGAGAATGGGGATGAAAACCAAGTGTTTCTTATTAGACTGCAAGGATATTTCCTTCGATATGACTTTTTTTTCTTTTTTTTTAATTGTTGGTTGTTCAAAACATTACATAGTTTTTGATATATCATATTTCACACTTTGATTCAAGTGGGTTATGAACTCCCATTTTTACCCCGTATACAGATTGCAGAATCACATCAGTTACACTTCCATTGATTTACATATTGCCATACTCCTGTCTGTTGTATTCTGCTGCCTTTCCTATCCTCTACTATCCCCCCTCCCCTCCCCTCCCCTCCCCTCTTCTCTCTCTACCTCCTCTACTGTAATTCATTTCTCCCCCTTGTATTACTTTTTCCCTTTCCCCTCACTTCCTCTTGTATGTAATTTTGTATAACCCTGAGGGTCTCCTTCCATTTCCATGCAATTTTTGATAATGAAGCCAGATTTAAAGTTAGGTAGTGTAGTCAGTGTAGTTAGGTAAATCGGGTCTAATACCGAGTGAAATCTAAGATGGAGGCCATGCTGGGAATGACTCAGGGAAAACAGGACAACTCATGGAATGTTTATGAAGTCCTGAAAAGGCCCTAGGCCAAAGTCCACCTCAAAGAAGTGTTAACCAACAGCCCCAACAGATTTGGAAATAGCCCATCCCAGAGAAGTGATAATCCCATCTCAAAAGGTGATAATTAGGCCCACCTGTGTCCCACCCCTTGGGCCTTCCAACCTACATTCCATTACCAAAACTATAAAAAGGGGAGACAACCGTACTTCCACGGATTCCACCTCTTGGGTCCCCTTCTTCCTCCAGGAGAAGTCTTTTCTGCTGTCCTTTAATGAACTTCTAATTTCTACTCTGACCTTGCCTTGGCGTGCTTCTTTGGCGTTATTCTTCAACATTGGGGAAGCAAGGACTCGTCACCGGTCAACAGCGGTAACATATTGGAGGTCCCATACCGAGATTCTACACCGAGGTAAGTGCATGCACCCCATGTCTATTTGAGGTGCATCTTTCTTTCTGGAGGTAAGGTGGGCACCCGACGGCTACTTAAACGCAATTAGTGCAGCCGCCACTCTTCAAGACTCAGGTGAGAGGTTTCCCGGCCTAGGCAGCTCTCAATCACCTGTTCGGTACAGAGCAGGCATGTTGGGTTCTGCCAAAGCCGCTTTCAACTTTTCTGTCTAGGCCCGGAGAGCAATTGGCGTGAGTACACAGTGTCCGGAATCCTGATCTGCCTCGGATGCGTGCAGGTGGAGGAAGGTGTTTGGAACAACTGAAGAATTCCGGTCTGGGCTACTCTGACAATTCTTAAGGTTCCTTTCTCTCGAGCCCCCCTCCCGACAGCCCTCATGGGTATCTAGGGTGATCGGTAGAAGAATGGCACTGAGGGAAAGCCCCAATCACATTTGCCTCCGTATGGGACATGCAACACTCCCAACCCCGCATCCATTCCTCCTGGATGCTTCCCTTCCTTTGCAGGTCAGAAATGTTAGCAATTCAGGTTGTAGGACTAAGAAAGGCATGAGATAATTAGTAAAATCTGCCCAGGTTCTCTAAGGTGCATAGGTAACTTTTACTAGTATGTTTTACCGCCCCAATGTTTAAAATGTGCTGTGTTCCTTAAGCTACTAGAGAGGCATTTTTTATTTTTTATTTATTTTTATTTTTTATTTTATTTTTTTTATTGTTGGTCGTTCAAAACATTACATAGTTCTTAATACATCATATTTCACAGTTTGATTCAAGCGGGTTATGAACTCCCAACTTTACCCGGTATACAGATTGCTGTATCCCATCAGTTACCCTTCCATTGATTCACATATTGCCTTTCTAGTGTCTGATGTATTCTGCTGTCTGTCCTATTAGAGAGGCATTTTTTAGAATCAACTCCTTAATCTTATCAACTCTAAGGTAATCTGCTACCTTACAACCAGTAGATATCCCTTAACACTTAGGCGGCTCCTTTAGTCTACAGAGCAAAGACAACAACAAAAGAGCACAGGATTCAATGGGTTTTTAGTGGTCCGGAGGAAAGCAGTAAGGCCCTTAAGTCTGAATCCTCCCAGGGTCTCTGGCACAGGGCAAACTGAGACCCTAGCAATTTGCTAAAGGGGACCAGAAACCCCTTGGCAAAAGCAAGGCGAGAGACGGGTTTTCTGGACCGTTTAGGAAGCTCAAGGTTAGGGAGACTTCCCTAATGAGAACAGTTTTCTCCGGCGCAGCATGGGCACCTGAGTCCTGTTTTCTTCTCACTCAGACGGGAGCTTCTCTCTCTCCAACACTAGCCTGCGTATTGAAAAATTGGGATAAATTTGAACCTCAGATGCTCAAGAAAAAGCACCTCATTTTCTTGGCCTGGCCTCAAATACGAGAAACCTGGCCACCAGAGGGAAATATCAATTTTTTTTTTAAATTTTAATATTTATTTATTTTATTTTAGTTTTCGGTGGACACAACATCTTTGTTGGTATGTGGTGCTGAGGATTGAACCCGGGCTGCACCCATGCCAGGCGAGCGCGCTACCACTTGAGCCACATCCCCAGCCCGGGAAATATCAATTTTAATACAATTTTAAAGTTTGATAAAATTTACAAAAAAGGAAATGGTGTGAGGTGCTGTATGTTCAGATTTTCTTTGCTCTAAGGGAAAATCCTAAATTATGCCAACAGTGTAAAGTAGACTTAGCTATGATATCTGCCATAAGAGAAAAAATCTTGGACTCACTGAGGAAAAAGAATCAAGAGAAAAATTTGGGCCCATCAAAGTACATACCCCCTTCCCCCTTCAAGACCTAAGGCAGATAAAAACTGACTCTACTGGAAGGTTAGGAGATATGCCAGATTGCCTGGGATTGGATCTATCCAAAGCAGCTAATCCTGTAAGTGAAAGGGAAACTGAGGAATTCCAAGCAGCTGCCAAAGCCATTTTTGCTTTGGGGAAATTTCCTCATAATTTCCCTGCACTGTAAGGATTACTCCACCCAAATGCAGTAAAGTCAGTCACACTGAGACCCTTGATTTTACACCTATAATTGCCCCTATGTGAGAACATCTGGTCCACTCATGGGAAATCTAAGGTGCCACTGATAGGAGTCATAATTAAATGGAAGTTCAAAATCTGGAGAGATTTTTTTCTTATCTGGTCTGTTTTAAAGGTTATTATAGATTGTTTCTTGGGGATAATCTAGGCTAAATGTGTGTCTAAAAGATGTTTCATTGTAACATCTGGTATCTAAATGAGTTTGAAGCATTGGATAATCTTGCAGTTAAAAGTTAGGGTTAGGTAATTGTTTAGTTTGTGATTTCAGATAATTCATGCCAGAGAACTTAAATACTTAGGATAGAAAATTAAAAGAACTCTACTTCCAAGTTGGCAAGTAATTCCCAATCATTTAGTTTTATTTATTTTTTCATCAATTTTTGAACTGGGTAGCCTAAGGAGATTTCACTAGGTATACAGTGCATTGATTTGGGCAAGGATAGTAAATTATGGTTTGGTATCTGTTTCTCTGTGTGTAAGATTTAGGAAAAAAGTGTTGAATTAAAATGTTGGTCTGGCTTATTGAAATGACATTAATTAGCAACAGTCTTGGAAATTTTCAAAGCTTAATTTTAGATATACATGGTAGTGTGAGGATTTTTTTCCAGGTGATTTAATGTAACTTAATACTACTTTAGGAACTTCAGAACAAAGAAAGTGGCTTAATGATCCTGAAGGAACTTCTTCTGATGGTGGCTTTTATATTATCAAGAAAGATCCTATTTTCAGTTTTATGTGAGCAAGTTTTTCTAGTGTAGGAAGATATAAAGATGAAATTTTGTAAATTGTATCTTATTTCTACTTCCAAACCTGAAAATTGTGACTTATGGTTAAAATGCCTTAGGCATGAAGTTTCTGCTCAGAATTCTGTTTTTCCCAGGTCCTTCCAGACCTCAGCCAGGACTTAAGTTGATATGCAAATAGGAGAAGCCTGAAGCACTCAGTAGGAGACAGATCTGAGGCCAAGGAAAAAAAAGGGTAAAAGTGTCTTTTTATGGGAACTCAAACTAGATTAAACCAAAGAGTAAATTGTATGGCATTTAGTAATTACTGGCAGGTCAATTTTTTTCTAGGACTTTTGCCTTTTCTTAGATTCTATATTTTTTTGAGCTCATGATTTTGTTCCTACAGACAAGTTAATGTTTTTCTGATAAGTTCTATTTTTGATCAACTGGATTTTTTAAACATTGCAATGAGATTTCACCTGAGATAGCTGCAAGGCCTTTTGTGTTGTGTTACACTTGTGTTAAGTGTTGTATGTCTATGTGTGTATGTCCATATATCATGCAGTGATATGATAATTGACAGATGAGGATCGCTCATGAAAAATTAAAAATGGATCCAAATACCTTTGATTCACGTGATTCAAATGGCTCAATTTAAATTTGGTAAATAGATGAAAGAAAAGATGTCTTTAAAATTAGGCTTATAAGTTTTTCTAGGTGTTCAAAAAGGCCTTAATAAAATGTTGATGTCTATGAAATAATCTGCTTAAATTCAAAAGTTTACAAGTATTGTTTCAAAATGTGAACAGAAGGAGGTTAACAGATGAAAAAGAGAAACTAAAAGGTTCTAGATTTCTGGATAAGAGTCTATATGATTAAGTAATTAAGAGGGTTTAAGTAAATGATATAAAGAAGGTCTGTGTAAGTTTTTGAGCAAGTAATCTTAAAGAAATTAAACAGCTGGTTAAACAAGTGCTGTTGTCTTAGAGAAGTGTGCTATGTTATTTCTTTAAAAGCTAAACTTGGTTAATATAAAAACATCAATGTAATTGGTGCCATTGAGGTGTTCATATCTTCCAGGTATACAAGTCTGTAAGGTAGAAGCTTTAAAAGAGCATTATATCAAGCTGGTGTTCTAAAATTGTATGGTAATTTTAGGCTTAAAAGAAAAACATGTTGGAAATTTATTTATGTTCTATAACTGTACTTATTATCAATAAGTTATGTAAAGTTCCATGTTACTTTTTACACCGAGATAGAATTTAAATGTATTTTTAAGTTAATGAGAGCCTAATCTCTGTAAAGGTTTTATTACAAAACACAAAAGTACTTTGCTACTTTTCTACAAAAGGTTAAAAGCTTTCAGCCTTTCTTTAATTCTTGTTTTAGACATGATATCATGTTGTGTTTGCTCAAGTTCACAACAATTTATGTAGGCTTTGTAAAATGATGTCTAAAAAGCAAAGATCAGCTTCAGAACTATATAGTATTTAAGATTTATGAAGAGCCCCGCCTTACTTGAGATAAGGCTCTATGTCCCATCTCACTACATGTGAAAGTGACTATGAAAGAAGTAGGCAAAATTTCAGTACATTTAAAGTTTTGTCCAAAAGTTGGTTTTTTTTGTCACGATTGCCAGGATCTCAAACAGGGGATATACTCCATCAAAATTCAAGGTAGCTATTATATGAACTAAATGTTTTTACTCTTGATAATTTTATTTTGTAGTTTTCTTATAAATGATTGCCTGTTAATGTTTTGCAGAGGTACTGATTTAAGAACACACAACCTCGGTTAATTTAAGACAAGAAGTTATCACCTACAGGATACAGAGATAGACATTAAAGCCCAGTGCTCTTAATATAAGGCTGTTGAAACTTATTTGCTGGATGTTTAAGATTAAGTTTTAAAATTAAAGTTAAATTAAAGGGCCAAGAAAACCAATATTTGGCTCTTGCCCTCTGAGTCAGTCTGAATCAGGGGATAGGGGACTTCTCCAAAGAGCTTTGCAACTCTAGGCCACATAACCTCCTGATCAGGGAGATTAATGAGACCAGTGGAGGACAGAAAGCCAATCAGTGCATTTGCTGTGAAGAGGAGGGTCATCAAAAAGGGAGATATCCTGATGCTTCCGAGGGAAGCCACATGGTCAAGCAAGGCCTGGACCCATCCTAGCGCAAATGGCACTAGCAGAACTGAGAAGCTGCTGTGAAGTTCCCAAGGACTCCCAGAGTAACTCAGCTGACTGTTAATAGATAGAAACAAAGTCAGTTTGACTTGCTTCATCTTAAACACTTAGCAAGGACAGTCAAAGCCCAAACAGCTATTCCTGGGCATTTTAAATGATAATAATAGTTAAATGTAACTTCCAAGAATAAGTAAACTGGAGGCTGCAAAAGAGATTCTTAGGTAGGAATGCCTGATAACTATCAAAAGGAACTGCCAGAGTAGTTTTTAGTTTAAGGCCCACAGATATTCCTAACCTACACAGGTAGGCTTGGTGTTTGCTAGTATGGTTATCCAGCCCTAGGTAACAGAATTAGAGATTTCTCTATTAGACACAGAGGTCATACTAGTAAAAGGATTTTGCAAGATCAGATGACATTAAATTATTAAACTGTATCTTAAGGAAAAGGACATCTGTAACCTTAAAAGTTAAATGTTGTGTTTACATCCCTGACAATTCTGGCAATGTGACAAATATCCTTAAAGATTTACATGCTTAGATAGAAGCCATGTCCTCAGCAACTTTGTCATGGAAACAATATCTTAGCTTCTGGTTCTTGGTACTTCCTGGTGGAAAACATTGTTAGTCTTTGTCTTTGCCATCATACTCATTGGCATATTCCTGTGCTATGGGATTTATTGCTACATCAATATGGTTCCAGTACTAATGAATTCTTGTTTCTCTTATAGACCACCCATCACTCAAATGGCCCTCCAGCCTATCATGGACCACTCGATAGACCTGATTTTTAAAGGGGGACTCCAAACTGCTTGCCCCAACATCACCCCTTTTGTCAGCCTGAAGAAGCCAGAAAGATCTTCTTTGCCCCCTTTCCTTACAGCAGTAAGGAGTTCCCAAATTAGAGGGGGGAATGAAGCCAGATTTAAAGTTAGGTAGTCAGTGTAGTTAGGTAAATCGGGTCTAATACCGAGTGAAATCTAAGATGGAGGCCATGCTGGGAATGACTCAGGGAAAACAGGACAACTCATGGAATGTTTATGAAGTCCTGAAAAGGCCCTAGGCCAAAGTCCACCTCAAAGAAGTGTTAACCAACAGCCCCAACAGATTTGGAAATAGCCCATCCCAGAGAAGTGATAATCCCATCCCAAAAGGTGATAATTAGGCCCACCTGTGTCCCACCCCTTGTGCCTTCCAATCTACATTCCATCACCAAAACTATAAAAAGGGGAGACAACCGCACTTCCACGGATTCCACTTCTTGGGTCCCCTTCTTCCTCCGGGAGAAGTCTTTTCTGCTGTCCTTTAATGAACTTCTAATTTCTACTTTGACCTTGCCTCGGCGTGCTTCTCTGCTGTTATTCTTCAACATCGGGGAAGCAAGGACTCGTCACCAGTCAACAGCGGTAACAATATGACTTTTCATAATGGTCAGCTTCCCCCAAGACCAGGGTAACACTATTCCTAGTAATGAGGAGGTAGAGGAGCTGGACAGCTTATAGTCAGTGTTTTAATCAGCTTCTGGGTTTCTGTGACCAAAATACCTGACAAGAACAATGAAGAGGAGGAAAAGTTTATTTGGGGCTCACAGTTTCAGAACTCTCAGTCCATAGAGGGCTGACTCTATTGCTCTGGGCCACTTGGCAGCACATCATGGGGGAAAGGCCCAGGAGAGGAAAACTTCTCAGTTAATGGAGGGGGCATCAGGAAACAGAGGGAGTCCTCAGGGAAGACACATCCTTTCAGGGCATGCCTACAGTGACCCACCTCCTCCACCTATGCCCCATATGCATACAACTACCCAGTCCATTCAAACTAGTATGAACTGATTAGGTTACATCTCTCACAATTCAATCATTTTACATTCCTGAATTAATACAGAAATTTTGGCATATACCTCATATCCAAATCATAACATTCCACCCCAGTCCCTAAGGCTCATGTCCAACTCATAGTGCAAAATGCATTTAGTCCATCTCCAAGAGTTCCATAGTTTTTACAGTTCTAGGAGTGCCCAAGTCCAAAATCTCACCTGATACTCAAGGCAAACTGCTGGCTGTGAGCCCCTATAAAAATAAAAAAGAAAGTTACATACATTCAATATATAGTTGCACATAGTAAACATTCCCATCCAGAAAGGGAGGAATAGGGGAACAGAAAGAAGGGATGGGTCCAAAATGAGACCAAAACACAGCTAGGCAAACAAGTCCCATAACTTCACATAGAGCATCTAGGACACTTGGCTGTGAGATGTTATTTCCAAAGTGCTTGGGCAGCCTTCCCCTTTGGTCTTGTTGGTTGCAGTGCTCATGGGCTCTCTTTCAGCCTGGCTCTCTCTGCAGCCAGCAGTTTTTCTTGGCAGAAAGTTCACATTACTGGCAACTCTCAATTCCTGGGGTCTCCATTCCAGCTTCAGTTTCACCTTCACAGCTTCATGCATTGGCTTCTCAGAGGCAGCCTGCAGGGATTGTGACCCTGCTACACTTTGCCTGTCCTCCCAGGCCTTCCTTTGAAATCTCTGTGGAAGCTTCCATGATCCCTTATCTTGAGCATCCAGTGTTCCTTCAGAACCAGCACCATATGGATGACGCCAAGGTCTGCTGCCAGCTCACTCAATACCTAGGCCTCTTGAAATCATAGCAGTAGAGCTGGGGTTGTGGCTCAGTGGTAGAGCACTTGCCTAGCACATGTGAGGCACTGGGTTCAGTCTCCAGCACTGTATAAAAAAAAATAAACACAATAAAGGTATTGTGTCCATCTACAACTAAAAGAAACTTAAAAAAAAAAAAGAAATCATAGCAGTAGTGGCCTCTGGGTGCCTACATAGCTCAGTATGGTGAAACAACTTCCTGCCCTCCCACCCCCATACAAACAGGGCACCCCCATGATCATCTCTTCTCAAAGGAATTTTCCCTTCTACATTTTGGAGCCTGCAGTGGTTGTACTAATGTGGTTGTACTAATTCCCGAGATGCCCTGGAGGCCTCTTTCCTATTGTCTTTGTGTCTCTTTAGGACCTGTAATCTCTTCAATAAGCACATCTTCCTTGGTCCTAGTTTTACATGCACTTCTCTGGCCAAACTGTAAGTTTTAAAATGCTTCAGCATGGATTTCTGCTCCCAATTCTCACAGTACATCTGGCTAAAAGCTTTCAGCAATATCCCTGTCACTGACTGACTACTGTGCTTCCTTGAAATTTTCTCCACCGATTATTAGTCCATCATCTTTAGATTTAGCTTCACATAAAGTTTTAGGACATGGGCAAAACATGCCCAAGTTCTTTCCCAGAATATAACATGAGTGGCCTCCGGTCCAATTCTCAATAGAGTCCTCATCTCCCTCTGAAACCTCATGAGCATAGTCCACATTTCTATTGGCAACAGACAGCTGACTTGACTGCTCTGAGCCAAAGGTGAGGCAGCATATCATGGGGGAAGGGCCCAGTGGAGGAAAACTTCTCAGTTCATGGTGGTATAGGGAGGTAGGAGAAGGGGATGCAGGAAGAAGAACCCTTCCAGGGCATGGCCCCAGTGATCCATCTCTTCTAGCCATGGTCCATCTGCCACAGTTACCACCCATCCATTCAAACTAGGGATGGACTGATTAGATTACAGCTCTCTCAATCCAATCATTTCACATTCCTGCATCAATACAGGAGCTTTTGTGGGACACTTCACATCTAAACTAACAGTCAGCTTTCAGGACACTAACATTTACTTATCCTGTTACCAGGCATGGTATAGACTTCAAGGACATGCACAGTGCAGTTCATTAGCTAGATTTGCATCCAAAGACCTGGGAAAAATGAAAGAATGGGGATGGGGTTATGGCTCAGTGGTAAAGCACTTGCCTAGCATGTGTGAGGCACTGAGTTCGATTCTTAGCACCACATAAAAAAATAAAGAAAATAAAAGTATTGATTGTGTCCATCTATAAGTAATAAAATATTTAAAAATGAAAGAATGGTGAAAGTGTGAGGATAGAAATAAAGCCATAAGCCTAGTCCAAAGCTGGACAAACAGTTCTTCCTCACTAAGGGTGAGCTAAAGGGGGTTCTGCAGTATTAACGTTCCTAAGATATTTTAGCAAAAAGAAAAGAAAAAAATAGCTTCTTCCATAGCTTCCATAGCTTCTTCTGAATAGCTTCATGTGTTTTAAAATTTCAGTAGCATATAAAATTGCATGTTGTATTTTTCTATTAAGAAATTAACTATTCAGGGCTGTGGTTTTGGTTAGTGGTAGAGTGCTTGCCTAGCATGTGTGAGGCACTCCGTTCGATCCTCAGCACCAAATAAAAATAAATATAAATAAAATGGGGATATTGTGTCTATCTACAACTAAAAAAATTTTTAAAAATAAATGAACTATTCAATATAGTAAACCAATCATTTTTCTCATTGATGGTTTAATTTAAGATCAAGTTGAAGAGTTGTCAGAAGGCTTCAGTTTTCTGAAATATGCAACCTACTGTCATGGGTCATCTTGTTGTCATAATCTTGGATGGGCCCTATAATGCCATCATTTTTCTAGAACTTGATTGTAATTGGGTTCTGGTATACTGTATCCCAGACATCTAGATTACCCATGCTGTCCCTGCCTTTTCAGTTATTGCTTTCTCTGCCTGTGCCTTCCTTTGCCTTGGCTTTGTTTGGTCTGGCATGGGCCCCTGTCATTGCTGTTCATTTTGTAGACTCCATTTTCTAGGGTCTGCTTTTATGACAATTTTTCCTAAGTGTTTTTCTGCCAGATTCAAATTCTGCATAGCACATCATCAAGAGCAATTTACCAAATGTCTGTTAAATGAATAAACAAAAAAGTCAGTTCATTTATTTTATAGGACATTTTACATTTTCAATAAAGATGTAAATTTTCTATATATTTGTGGTTTTGTGCCAAATGGGTTATGCATAAAAATTGTTAAAGAAAAGTCATTCAAACAGAATTGCTAGGAAGCCTCATTTCATGAGGTGACATTCCTGAGTCACCATCTCTGCACATCTCAGATACATACATGTGCAAAATGGGACAGGGAAATACCTTGCAAGCGAATAAAGTATTTCAAGATATGGTCCACCTTCATTTATGCTTAGGAGCTCAAATACAATTCTATAGACTCTAATGGAATCTGATATGAATTCCTATTCATAGGGATATATGAGGAGGTGGTGGCCAAATATCCATCTGGTGTGTTCTCACCTCTGTTCACTGTCCTCCCATTTTGTGGAGGACGTAGAGGAATAGGAGCAATTCTGGCTCAGAGGTCCTGTTGCTTTAAAGGAAACAGAAGAAACTCCATCAAAACCAGAGTAAGGCTCTTCTTCATTTTTCCCTCCAGTCCCAGCCCCAGCCCAGGGAAACATATTATTACACCTACAGCCCATCTAAGGAACTGATAATTATACATTCACATGTATTTTGACTTATTCAACCTCTTTGAGAGGACACTGATGATTAAACACTAAAAAGGAGGATTTTGGTTTAGTGGTACTGAAAATGAGAAGATAATCCCTCAATTAATATTGCAATGATTAATCAATTGTTTAAAAGAAGCTGTCAGTCCTTGGCTTTCTTTACATTGTCTTCCTCATGGGAAACTTCCAGGCTAGAAAACAACAAAAATAGAAAATGAAGTGTGATCAAAACTGAGGAATTTTTAGATATGATAATGGCATGGTGATTATGCTTTAAAAAAGAATGTCTATCTTGTAGAGAAATATGCTGAATTGTTTAGAAATGAAATAATACCTAGAATTAGTTTCAAAGTAACTCGGGGGGAGGGTGGTAATTTCCATGAGTTGATAACTGGGTACTCTGTACATGAGGATCCTTATCCAGTTTCTATTTTTATATACATTTGATTTTTTATAATAAAATTTAAAGAAAAAAAGGCTGGCCATCTGCATTTTTCTTTGCTTTTTCTTGGCTTTCTTCTGTCTTTTAAAAAATCTTCACTTGACATGTTGTAATTGAGAAATATTACCCCTAAAACCTAACTTTAAGAAGATTTTTGCTGTCCCATTCATCGTTATAGGGAGATTAATTCATTCAAATATTTATTGTTACTTGTCAAGAACTGTGTTAGGCACTAGGGACATAGAAATGAAAATCACACTAGGTATTAGATGATATGGGGAATTATTTAGTGAGTTATGATATTTAAGTAAGAAAATGTCCTTTCTTAAAGAGATGCATATGAAATATTTAGCTGAAGTATGATGACATTTGTAATTCACTTTGACTACCCCAGTAAAAAAAAAACATATTTGAAGTAAATATGTCACAATTCTAACAACTCTAGTGATAAGTTTATGTTTTTTTTTTTTGTACTTTGGATTGAATCTAGGGGCACTTGGCCACTGGGCTATACCCCAGTTTGTTTTTTTTCCTTCTGAGATAGGGTCTCACTAAGTTGCTGAAGCTATCCTTGAACTTGCCATCCTCTTGCCTCAGCCTCCAAAGTTGTTGAGATTACAGGCAAGTACCACCATGCATGGCAATTATATAGTATTAATTGCACTATTTTCTTTCCTAAAAAACTGAAACTTTCACAATAAAAAGGAAAAAAAAACCTGTGGCAGAAGAGGGCAATGGTTTTCTAGGAGCTGAGTGTAATGAAGGAGACAGATAGGTAAAGGGATAAATATAATTCAGAGTGACAAAGGGAAGCTTGGGGTACTATGGGCATACAGAGAAGTCTCAAAATTAGACTGATTTTGGGAAGGTGGTTGAAAAATGGTTGACTAGGAAAAGATGATTCTTAAGCTAGTTCTTTTTAAAATCAGTTTATTACAATGGTTGCAATGAGTGAGTGAAGCTAGATGCAGTAACAGACTGGCACTGTAGGCAAAGGGCCTCTCTGTAGTAAATGTCAGAGTCAAGAGAAAGAACATGGGATACTGAGGAGATAGTAGTTCTCAAGCTACAGACAATGGTGCAAGAGAGGGTGACAGGGCATATGTGACTAGAGAGGGATCAATCAGGGTCTGAACTTTATCCTGAAGGCTAGGGAGATGTACTGAAGGATTTTCAGTAGGGGACTGACATGCTCAGATTTGTGTTTTTAGATAGTTCATGCTGGGCATGGTGGCATATGCCTCTAATCCCAGTGACACTGGAGGTTGAATCAGGAGGATTATAAATTTGAGGCCAGCTTCAAGAATTTAGTTAAGCCCTGTATCAAAATTTTAAAATGAAATAAAAAGGGCTGGGGATATAACTCAGAAATTACTCAGTATTAAAGCACCCTTGGGTTTAATTCCCAGTACCAAAAAAAAAAAAAAAAAAAGACAGTTTGATCTTCCAGCAATGAGGATAAAGAGTGCCAATGGGGATTAAGAATCCAGGTGAAAAAAAAGAATCCCAGGTGAAATCAGAGGAAGAGCACCTTTGTGTAATGTGTCAACCATAAAGGAGGCACCTCTGGTCAATCATCAGCCAGAACAGGGCACAAAAAAATGGCTTTCTTATCCCTGGAGTCCGATTCAGAATCAGAGTCACTATCACTATCTTCAAAATACTTCTTGTGTTTTAGATGATTTTTTTCTTTCTCCTTTTCTTGGACCTTCTGAATGACTAGACTTCTTCTTTTCATCTGTACAAAGTACAAGTAAAAAACAAAAACCCTAACTTCTAAAGAAGTATTTCTGAACATCAATTTTAGTGTATTTATTTGCAATTTGAGGAAAAGTCAAGTCTAATATTTAACTATTTATAAATTTGTTTTTAAATCCTCAGTTAAAAAAGCTTTGTATCTTAAAAATACCTTCTGAACAAGATATTGAAATTGTATTTTTCTTTGGCTCTTCATCCTCTATTGATGCTCGTTCATCAGGAATGACTTTAAATAAAATGGTTGTAAAAATGAGGAAAGTGACAAAATGGACCACAGAGTATTAAAATATGGACTTAAATTTTTTCAGTAACAGCATTGATTGTCCAAGAACCATTAAAAGCAAGCACTGGAACACTTTTGTAAAAATATAACTCAAGAGCCTTCTACCTTCATAATAATAGAATACTTTACATTTGCATAAAGCTCTAGAGTTTACAAAGTGCTATTCAAACTAAGCAGCATGCAAGATTTATGTTTGCAGAAGAAATCACACGGCAAAAGCAGAGAAAACAGGAACCATGATGAAAGATGAAAGAAACTGGAGATAAGGCTGAGGGAAGACTTCATGAATTTATTCCAAGTGCATAAGGACATGTTGTAGAGCAAAAATTGTCCTGTTTTCCAGAGCAAGAAGAACCTAACAAACTACAGTCTAAAAAAGATTTCATTCTGGGCTGGGGCTGTGGCTCAGTGGTATAGCACTCACCTGGCACATTTGAGGCACTGGGTTCTATCCTCAACACCACATAAAAACAAAATAAAGGTACTGTGTCTACCCACAACTAAAAAAAAATACTTATTAAAAAAAAGATTTCATTCTGTTGTAGAGAATTTGAGAAATGAGTATTATTAAAATTCTAGAATGATTTAGAAAGGGATTTTCCATATTAAATATCTTTTCCTTTCAAGATTACATCTGTGATAATTTGGGTATTGCCTCAAAAACTATTTTGAGAATTTCTTCCAACTCTAATTCTATTATTTCAAGCCCCTTGATGATTTTCCAAAGGTATTTATTTATTTAAAAACATTTTTAGTTAGACATAGTATCTTTATTTTGTTTATTTATTTTCATGTGGTGCTAAGGATCGAACCTAGTGCCCCACATGTGTGAGGCAAGCACTCTGCCACCGAGCTACATCCTCAGCCCTCCAAAGGTATTTATAAGAACAAATTTCAGATGATAGTGCTTAATCACCTTGTCATAAGTTACAGGTTTATCTGTCAAGCACATTGTCTCAATTCAACCTAATGTGGACCCAGAAATAGAGGAGAAGAAAAAGAAACTTATAAAATAACACTGAGAAGAAATAGGCAAAAAAAATCAAAATACTAATCTTTTGATAGTATTGGATGTAGGAAAATTAACTTAAAAAACATACTGTATTTCAAAAAAATCCCTTTGTAATACTATTATCAGATATGCAATCTGCTACTGGGTTACTTATAACAAAATTTCAAGATATTATAAAAGTATTTTTGGTTTTATCACCAAACCCTTCTATTAACAAGCAGTTAGCACCATACACATTAAAATTTAAAAATAACAGCTGGGCAAAGTGGCAGGTTCAGTTAAAAAAGCTCTGTATCTTAAAAATACCTTCTGAACAAGATATTGAAATGGTACTTTTCTTTGGCTATTGGGAGGCTGAAGCAGTAGAAATGCCAGCCTCAGCAATTAAGAGAGGCCCTAAACAATTTAGTGAGACCCTGACTCAAAATAATAAAAAGAACTGTGGATGGCTGATGTATCCCCAGTGGTAAAGTGCCCTGGGTTCAATCCCCAGTACCAAAAAAAAAAAAAAAAGAAAAAAGAAAAAGAAAGAAAGAAAAAAAGGAAGAAAGAAAGAAAAGAAAAAGAAAACAACCAGCATGCTACAAATGACCAGCACAGCAATGCCCCCTCCAACCTTTGTACTGGGGATTTAGCTCAGAGGTGCTCTACTACTGAACTATATCCTCCACCCTTTTTTGTTTTGAGACAGGTCTTGTTAAATTGCTGAGGTTGGCCTAGAACTTGGAATCTTCCTGCTTTTGCCTCCGGAGTTGCTGGGATTATGGGCATATACCACCATGCCTGGCCTATGTTTTTAGAATTCAAGGAGCAGAAAAAGAAAGAAAGAAAAAGAAAACGGAAAAAAAGTGAAATGTACTTAATTAAAATCCTTCATTTAATAAAAATTGGACTTGGGTGTTACCCACTGGGCTTGGACAGCCCCCCTCCTTCCTTATTTGTCTAAAGATCATCGCATTGAAATCCTTTGAAGCCTCCTTGTATAAATAAAGAAAATGGCGGGCCCCTTGCTCTTTCTCCTTCCAGTGTGGAAGCAGGACCCCTAAGGTCACAGAGCCATCCTGCCCTTGTTTTTCAAAATTATTTCTATGTCGTGTGATTTTTTTGCTGTATTTCTTAGCCAGCACATTTCACGCAAAGGAAACCCAAATTTCATAGCCCGTGTGGGTCACAGGAGAGAAGTGTAAGAATCGAGAACAAAAAGAGAAAAAATAGGTGCCTGCTATTTCACCAATTACAGTTTAAAAAAATTAAAATAAAGGTATTGTGTCCATCTACAACTAAAAATATTTAAAATTTAAAAAAATGTTTATTTAGTTGTAGATGAACACATAGTACCTTTATTTATATTTATGTGGTGCTGAGGATTGAACTCAGTGCCTCACACATATGAGGCAAGCACTTTACCACTGAGCTACAGCCTCAGCCCCTACAACTAAAAATATTAAAAAAAATTTTTAGTCGTAGAGGGACACAACACCTTTATTTGTTTACTTACTTTATTTAAGTGGTGCTGAAGATTGAACCCAGTATGTCACACATGCTAGGCAAGCACTCTACTGCTGAGCTACAACCCCAGCTCTGCCAATTACAGCTTTAATTGCACTCTAGTCTGCCCTTGCTATAGATATGATTTGTTGAAATGCTCAGTCACACAATTGCCCCTGCATCTGAGTTAGAGTAAACTTCTGCTTCCTGAGATGCTCCTTCAAATTGCCCAAATCCTCTAATAGGTTCTTTCTAACATCCTCCTATTGAGACACTCCACAGTTTCCTGTAGTGTGTTTGCCCTCCCTACAAAGAGTTATAAACTCAACCTGTCCACTATGGGTATGGTGTTTAGTTGAAGGGCACTGGAGTGTTCCACTTCCTAGAAAGCTCTTTCCCAGATATTTTCCTGCCCCTTTCCCTTAGCTCATATCATTCTTTGCTTATGCATCATCTTTTCAGAAAGGCCAACCCCTGACCATAATATCTATACTAGCACTCTTATCATTCTCTATTTTTTTTATTTTTTCCCTGTTTATTTTTTCTTCATGAAACTTATTACTGTCTGATATTATATTGTATAATATATATAAATTATATATACACACATATTTAAATTATATATATTGTTTCCCCTATTAGAATGCAATTTTCATGAAGACTGAGATTTTGATTTGAGGATGAATTTATACATCCAGTACCCAGCACAGAGTAGTTACTAAATGATATGTGTTTATATGTTTTGAACAAATGAATGGATGAATTTTTATTGTGTCAGGACTTATCCATTTCATTCCGTCATGTAGTCATAATCCTGTTGTTTGGTCTTAGTTGTCCTCTGTTATGGTTTGGATATGAGGTGCCCTCTCATATGATAATGCAATAATGTTCAGGGGTGAAATGATTAAATTGTGATCACCATAATCTAATCAGTGAATTAATCCATTTGTTGGGTTAATAATTTGAACTGAGTACTGCGTGGTAACTGTAGGCAGGTGGGGATGAGGTAGGTAACTGGGGGTGTGCCCCTAAGGATTATATATATATCTTGTCCCTCTCCTCTCTCTTTTTGCTTCCTGGCTGCCATGCCCTTCTGCTATGATATTCTGCTTCACCTCAGGCCCAGAACAATGGAGTCAGCCAACCTCTGAAACCATGAGCCCATAATAAATTTTACTTCTTTAATTTGTTCTTGTCAGGTATTTTTTTTAGTTATAGTTGGACACAATACCTTTATTCCATTCATTTATTTTTATGTGGTGCTGAGGATCGAGCCCAAGGCCCCATACATGCTAGGCAAGTGCTCTACCATTGAGCCACAATCCCAGCCCTCTTGTCAGATATTTTGGGCATAGCAACAAAAAAATTATTCACAGAGGCTGGGGTTGTGGCTCAGTGGTAGAGTGCTTGCCTAGCATGTGTGAGAAACAGGGTTTGATTCTCAGTACTGCATGTAAATAAATAAAGATCCATTGACAACTAAAATTTTTTTTGAAAATGCTACTAACACATCCTTCTTTTAAATATATAGGCTCACTGTAAAATCTCCATTCTTAATTATTT
Source organism: Ictidomys tridecemlineatus (assembly GCF_052094955.1). Classification (NCBI taxonomy): domain Eukaryota; kingdom Metazoa; phylum Chordata; class Mammalia; order Rodentia; family Sciuridae; genus Ictidomys; species Ictidomys tridecemlineatus. The sequence goes on along the minus strand of NC_135493.1, from coordinate 29,770,471 downwards.
GACTCATTTCTTATTTGACTTGAATATTTGACTGCATACTGCCAAGTAATTTTTCACAAATGACTCCTGGATAGTATATTCCCTCATTTTTTCTATATTTGTAATAAGATGTCTATTGTTTTTGTAAAGTGCATTATTATTCCCTTTTCCACAGAAGGATTATTTATCTCTATCCAGTTGACTTTAGAATGTTTTTAAGAAGAAAAGAGCAATTAGCAGCATTAAACAGGTAACTTAAAGAGGGATTTGTGGGATTAAGCAGAACAGTGGGTAGTGATGAGAAAACAAATGTATACTTAGCACTTGCTTGGGTCCACATACTCACTTGTTCAACATTAAGTAAGCATATCTAGCTACTATTTACTGGGCTAAGGCAGGCTTCATAAATTAATGCCTGAATTTGGTCCTTATGGAGGACCAGGCAGCTGAGTGCACTGGTGCATGCCTGTAATCCCAGTGACTTGGGAATTGGAGGCAGGAGGATCACAAGTACAAAAGCAGCTTCTGAAATTTAGTGAGGTGAGATCCTGTCTCAAAATAAATTAAAAGAAAAAACATAAAGAGGGCTGGGGATATGACTCAGTGGTTGAGCACCCCTGGGTTCAATCCTTGGTACAAAAACAAACAAACAAACAAACAACAACAACAAAAAACCCCAAACCAAAACCAAACAAACAACAGGCAATTGCCAGACAATAGAAGAGGCAAGGTGTAGCTGTGTAGATAAAAGGGGAATGACTAATCCAGGCTCAGTGTTCCAAACACACACTTGGAAGCAGTGAGCAGCATAGCATATTCTGGAAACTGTAAGTAAGCAGTTTGACACTATACATGGTTAACGCATTTAAACCTCAAAACAGGGCTGGGGATGTAGCTCAGTAGCAAAGCACTTGCCTAGCATGGGTGAGACCCTAGATTTGATCCCCAGCACTGCAAACAAAACAAAACAGGAAAAAAGCCCCAAGCCCTCAAAACAATTTTGTGGGGAGGTATTATTATCTGTATTTTACAGATGAAGAATCAGGCTGAAGATCTTCTTGTGTAATGACCTTACTAAATCTGTGATTCTAAATATAACTCAGAGGAAGGGCTCTGGGATGGAATGAACATCACTTTTTCGATTTTTTATTGCTATCAATGAATATATATTAATCATCCACAAGATTCTTGGCATTTCAGCACAGGATAGGATAGGACAGTTACTGCACTCATGGAATTCACAATCAAGGACAAGGCAAATAAACACTGATAATGTGGTTATAAAACCTAAATTGTCCATAATCAACCAATTGAAAACCTTTCTAGAATGTAAAATAATTGATACCTTCATATCCATTTGATACAGGTTCTTCTCTTTAAAATCTCCTGGGTTTGGGCTGGGGTGGTGGATCAGCAGTAGAACCCTTACCTAGCACATGCGAGGTCCTGGGTTCGATCCTCAGCACCACATAAAAATAAATAAATAAAATAAAGGTATTGTGTCCAAGTACAACTAAAAATAAATATTTAAAAAAATATTGCTTAGTTGTAGATGAACACAATATCTTTATTTACTTATTTTCATGTGGTGCTTAGGATCAAACCCAGTGCCTCACATGTGTGAGGCAAATGCTCCACCACTGAGCTACAGCCCCAGCCCTAAAAAATAAATATTTAAAAAAATATATCCTGGGTTGTCTGAAGTGGGGTTAAGCTCTCAGATATAAGGAAAGTAAAAGGTGAAATAATACAGAAACAGAAAACTAATGAAATTTCCCAATAATTTTGCCCTAAAGGCATTTATTTTTTTTTCAGTTCTCGGCGGACACAACATCTTTGTTTGTATGTGGTGCTGAGGATCGAACCCGGGCCGCATGCATGCCAGGCGAGCGCACTACCACTTGAGCCACATCCCCAGCCCAAGCTAAAGATAATTATTAAGGCCAGTAAAGTTTCTTGAACTGCTTTGCTTTCCTACAAACAAAATTCTTTTCCTGATTTTCTTTGATTATAGGTAGCTTTTAAACTTTAGTTCAGTTTTTTTTTTTTTTTGGGTAGCAGTGTGAGGGCATGGGCAGAAAGGAAGAGATTTCTTGTGCTTTAGAATGAACAACTTTTTTTTTTTTGAGAGGCACACCACCAATACCTTAATTTTTAAATTTGTTCTAATTAGTTATACATGACAATAGAATGCATTTTGATACATCATACATAAATGGAGTATAACTTGTCATTCTTATGGTTGTACATGATGTAGAGTTACATCAGTTGTGTAATCATATATGCACATAGGGTAATAATGTCCTAATTCATTCTATTATCATTCCTATTCCCATACCTCCTCCCCTCTGTCTAATCCAAAGTACCTCTACTCTTCCCTATCCCCTATTCCCCTTATTATGAATTAGCATCTGCATATCAGAGAAAACATTGGGTCTTTGGTTCTTTGGAATTGGCTTATTTCACTTAACACGATATTCTCCAGTTTCATCCATTTATCATAGAATGAACAGCTTTTCACCATGCCTTAGTTGGGTCTCAACACTTTGGAAGCCCTTCAAAGAAAGAGACAAGTTTATTCTGTGGTAGCCTTGGTGACGTTAATCTGGAGCAAAAGAAATTATATTGTGCCTTTCAGTTTCCTGAAAGGTAATCAACAAACTTGAAGAGTAGCCTCTACTGCCATTATAATCTGTATTTCAAAGATATATTGCATTTTAGTTTCAATGAAGCTAATGAAAGATAAACTTTATATTTTAAACTTTCAAGATATACTTTGTCCTATTTCCTAAGGGGTTTTTTTTTTTAAAGAGAGAGAGAGAGAGAGAGAGAGAGAGAGAGAGAGAGAGAGAGAGAGAGAGAATTTTTTAATATTTATTTTTTAGTTCTCGGCGGACACAACATCTTTGTTGGTATGTGGTGCTGAGGATCGAACCCGGGCCGCACGCATGCCAGGCGAGCGCGCTACCGCTTGAGCCACATCCCCAGCCCGGGTTTTTTTTTTTTTGCTACTACATTTTTGGGGAGTGTAACTCAGAAAAATGGTCATCAATCTGCTAACTAGTTTTTCCAAGTGTTCAATTGCTAGAAAAATATTAATCTGTCTTAGTTTATTTTACAACAGCATATTCCTATTTTCTGTGAAATGTGTTTATATTAAACAGTAAAAATTTCATAATTTTAAGTCCTGAAGCAAAAATCAATAATGCAAATAGAAAAGACAGTGGAAAGAATCTGACACAACTTTCCTATGTACATAATATGAATACACCACAGTGAATCCCACCATCATATATATTCACAAGACTGGAACCCTAATTAGGATAAGATATAGTCCATGCATGTATAATTTTATCAAAATTGATTCTATTTCATGTATAACTAAAAATAACCAAAAAAAGAAAAGATTAAAAATAAAACATCTGGGGTTAGTATTATTTTTGTTATTCCTGTTTAGTGAATAAAGCCAGGCTGCTTAACTAAATCTTCAATTTAATCATACAAATCAAACTAATTAAAAAATCAATAATGCAATAATTTCCACAATACAGAGTCTTGGAGAAGAATTTAAGAAATTTTATATTTTTAAGTGAAAATAAAGCTGTTGCACCACTTTGATGTTTTATTAGTGGCTTTGCTTTATTGAAGAGAATATGGAATACATTAGGGATAAATTTTCCTATTGAAGAAGATTAGATATAATTAATTCTGTTTTCACACTGGAATATCCCAATGTAAATTTTCAACAGGATTTTTGTAGAAAGAAGCACAGGAATTCCAACTAGGAGGTAAACAGGCACACATTTGGGAACTAGATTGATCATTATTATCCTACACATGTTTTTATTTCATTTGCCGCACTGGGGATTGAACTCAGGGCTTCACACATGTTAGGGATGCCACAGCCTGGCTGAGCACAATTCATGAGCCACTTGTCAAGCAGAATGAACACACGCCATACCACACAGAACTCTTCAGGAATTCCCTCAGAGCCCAATTGCCACCATTGGCTCTCCAGGCCAGCCTCTCAACCACTCTTGAGGCCGATTGGTTGGGTTGTGTGGGGGGAGCCAAAAGAGTCCCCCAATGAGCAGCTCCCTGGTCTGAAAGGGCTGGGAAACAGCCCAATGAGCATCACTGCAGAGGAGCCAATCAGCTGGAAGTTTGCTGGGGCCATAGTGAGCCAATCAGCTGGAAGTTTGCTGGGGCCGCTGGACTGTGGCTCTCAACAAGGGAAGAGTCTTACCACTGAGGTACATCCCGAGCCCTATCCCATACAGATCTTTAAGAAACAAAATGAAGGTAGTGAATGGCCTTAATTGCCACAGAAAAGTTACTACTTGTTTCCCTAGTTGAATATGATCAATAATCAGCCTGAAGGGAAATATTTTGCTTTCCAAACACCCATCCTGTTGTTTGTTTCATAATGGTACTTAGGAGGGTATTACCAGAGCATTTTTTTAAAATTATGAAATTCACAACTTAATTTATTCATTAAATAATTACTGACTGCTTAATCTGTGTCAGTCCCTAAAGGATGAAATGCTACGGAAATAATAAATCGACAATGCAAATGTTAATATTATTCACCTTTCAAGATACAGCTCAAATGGCAATATTCAGTTGGTTATTCCCTTCTCTGTGCTTCTATACCTTGTACAAATTTTTCAATGCTTGTGTGCCTATCTACTGAGCGCTCTGAAAAGGTAGAGACCCCTGGCTTTCCTTTTTTTTTTTTTGTATTCCATAGAGCCTTGCATATGCTACAGATCAAACAGGTGGTCGATAAATGTCGAAATGAAGAATTTAGCATTAGATTAAGACAGTACCTGTCCAAACGCTAGATTCCTTCCTTAAAAATAGTAACTGTAATTTACTGTTATCCTAAAACTTGTATTATCATGAGTTGATGAATTTTATTTATTCAGATTATATTTCATGGTGGTTCATCAAGATGGTGTATCAGGCTAGTACAGAGTAGAATTCAAACTTGCAAAAGAAAGGAAACCCATATAGTCACTAATGGTTTTTATGCCGTACTAGCTTATACTGAATTTCGACGAATGCGAGTAGCACCCTTTCCGCTCCCCACTGCTAGTGGCAGCCTTACCTGATCTTTCCCTTTCCTTTTCCCACCCTTTTGCCCTCCGGAAAGAGCTTCAAGAACTTCGCAGTCTTCCTCCGCCCCTTTGCGGAAAGAGCCGAAGGCTGAATAGGGTACCGAAGCGCAGTCGCGTAGAGCTCGGGGCCTTCCGGAAACCCTCGGACTGCACTCGGAAGAGGAGGGCGCCTCTGACTTCAGAGCTTCGCCCCCGCGCTGTGCCCTCTGTCGGTGGCGTGGGGCAGCTGTAGCAGCCGTGGCGGCAGGAGGCGGTAGCCGCGTCGACGTCGACCAAGACTGGAGCGACGTTTAAAGAAGCAGCAGAATCGTCCGGGAGTCCGGCTTCTTGTTGTTGGAGGACTCCCACCCTTCCGCGGCTGAGGAGCAGCGGCGGCGCCAGGAAGCAGGTGAGGACCCGGCCCCAATCCGGGAGGGGGCGAAGGAGCGTGCCTGCCTCCTCGGTCCCTGGGCCGCGCCTGCGTTTGCTTTCGCCTCACTTGAACCAGGAAGCGGCGGAGTCTTAGGCTCAGCTCCTCCGGCTCTTTCTTTGTGTGGGTCGGGGAGCGAAGGAGGGGAAGAATCCGGAGGGCCGCGGCGTGGTCCCTTTCGCCGTCAGAGGCTGAAGGGTTGCCGGTGCCCTGGGTAGGCCCCGGGGCGTGGGGACCCCACCATAGAAACCCACTTGGCATTACCTCGCCCCGCTGCCTTCCTTTCTGGGCCTCTTTTTCTCCGCCCAGTCCCTGGTTTGATTTGGAGCTTTCCTGCCTGGCCCATCCTCCCCTTCCGTCCCCTTCCTGGGGCATAACAATGCCGCCTGCTTAGCCTCGCCCCCCCCACCCCAACACCGCACCCTACTGTTCGCCACCTTCTACTTTCCTCGGCACCCCTTACTCCTCCCGCCCTCACTCCACTGTTTGTACCTCCATCTATCTGTATTTGCAAGGAGCTGGGTTTCCACGTGAAATGGGGTTAAAAAACCTCAGTTGCAGCTGGTAGGGTGCAAATGGAGAAGAGGGAGGTGGAGGAAAGGAGATGGGGGTTCAGCTGCTGCAGGGAGCCGCGTGTCGGTTTGTTTCACTCTCTCGCGGATGGCTTTTCTCTCTTTTCCGCTTTAACCAGCCCCACTGAACCTGCCCTCGATCAAGGATTTGTCACACAATGATGTGAAATGGCTTTTCCACAGTCAGGTTGCCAATCTTGGGAGAGGAAGGGTGCAGACCAACTTGTGTTGACCTGGGCCCACCCTGACGGGCAGGAAAGGACCATAAGTCAAATGAAACCAAGTCCCAGTGTCACCTAGACACAAACATTTGACGCATTCCCACATGGGGAAAATTATTTGCAAACAAATTATTTGCAAACAAAAATCGTGGGAGTGTAGTCAGACAACTCATCTCTCCACTTAAAAGTGACTTCTGACGAAATCCCCATATTTCGGGAGCCCTGGTTGTTGGCACTCCAAAGGTCACCCTTTCTGATGAATGCCTTTGGTAACCTAGAATTCCTTGGTACTGTTAACCAGGCAACACCTAACAGATGATGTTTTATATCCTTGATTTTTAGGCTTTTTGTTTGTTTGTTCTTAAGCTATAATTTTGAAATATGAATTTGAGATGTTCTGCCTTTCAAGTGTGTTAACTGTGATAGTGATACTCTGGGTAACTTCAAAGGGAAAGAATATTAACAATAAAAATATATCTTTACTAAAGGTATTTATCAATAATGGCTGATATCCACATACACACACATACACACACACACCGTGTATGTATGTGTGTGTTGGGAATTTTTTTATTTTTTACAACTTTGGCATCATTGTAACTGGAGATGTCTTTTGTTAAGTGCAAAAAAAATAAAGGTGCTTTGGAGGTGGTACACAGCAGTGTGATTTAATGGCATGCCCCACACTCTAAAGTAATGTCTCCTCTGTTCCAATAAGTTAATGTTTTCTTTTTTGGTGATGCTGGGGATTGAACTCAGTGCCTCACACTTGCTAGGCAAGCACTTTACCACTGAGCCACATCCCCAGCCCCCAATGTTTTCATTTTTGCTAACTCATTTGGCAAGAAAAAGTTTTCATACCAGTGCAGGATTTTTTTTCCCCCCCAGAGTACTGGGGATTGGAACCAGGGGCAATCTATCACTGAGCCACATTCCCAGCCATTAATTAATTAATTAATTAATTAATTAATTATTTTGACAGGGTCTTGCAGAGTTGCTGAGGGTCTTATTAAATTACTAAGGCTGGCCTTGAACTTGCCATCCTCCTGTATCAACACCCTGAGTTATTGGGATTACAGGTGTGCACCACTGTGCCTGGCCAGTGAACATAATATGTTTATTTATTTTTGCAAGTACAGGGCCTTGTGCATGCTAGGCAAGCACTCTACCACTGAGCTGCACCCTTAGCATGTTTTCTTTTCTTTTATTTTGAGACTGGGTCTTGCTAAATTGCTCAGGCTGGCCTTAAACTTGCAATCCTCCTGCCTCAGCCGTAGCTGGGATTACAGGCGTGTGCACTCACTTCTTAACCAACAAATTGAAATGTTTCAGTTTTTCATACAAATAAGCATTAAGAAATGGTATGCTTTCCTTTTACATTATCTTTTTTTTTTCATGATAGCATTTGTTAATGGGCTTCACTGAGCACTCTGTTTTTTTTCTTTCTTTCTTTTTTTTTTTGGTACCAGGGATTGAACTCAGGGGGACTTGACCAGTGAGTCACATCCTAAACCCATTTTTGTATTTTACTAAGAGACAGGATCTCACTGAGTTGCTAAGCGCCTGGCTTTTGCTAAGGCTAGGTTTGAACTCACAATCCTCCTATCTCAGCCTTCAGAGCCTCTGGGATTATGGGCATGCTCCACCCCTGTGGAGACAATCTGTTTTTAACATTCCACTTCTGGAGATTGTAAAGTAGAGGTGAGGTGGATGGGCAAGGGGATGAAAAAAGAGAAAGGGACAAAAAAGTATTTAATAGTTCATCAAGATGAGGCACCCCAATTTAAATAAGAACAAAAAAGTAATTGAGTTGTGAGATAATAATTGTCAGCCTTTGTAGTGTCCTTGGCTGTGGAGAGTAGCTTTTTAATATAATCCTAAAAACAGTTAAAATTTAGATGAGTAACGGATGTGATTCTGCAATCTGTATACGGGGTAAAAATGGGAGTTCATAACCCACTTGAATCAAATGTATGAAATATGATATATCAAGAACTATGTAATGTTTTGAACAACTAATAATAAAAATTTAAAAAAAAATTTAGGAAGAGTATGTATTTCAGACTCAGTTTTGAATACTGACATTTAAGTCATTCATTACAGATGAAGTAACTATTATGCATTAATGGTGAGGATTTTCCTGAAAACAATTTTTTAAAAATATTTATTTTTTAGTTGTAAATAAAATAAAATACCTTTATTTTACCTTTTATTTACAACTAAAAGGTGAACAAACGCTCCACCTAAGCCAAAACCCAGCCCCTCCTTAAAACAATTTTAAAACAGCCAAATTAACCCTTGCCTGGTACGGTGGCTCACACCTGGAACCCCAGCACTTGCAAGGCTGAGGCAGGATTACATGTTCTAGGTGAACCTTCATGACTTAGCGACACCATCTCAAAATTTAATTAAAATGGTGAGGTGGGGGGCTGGGGTTGTGGCAAGAGTGCTCGCCTAGCACATGCAAGGCCCTGGGTTCAATCCTCAGCACCACATAAAAATAAATAAATAAAGATATTATGTCCAACTACAACTAAAAATTAAACATTAAAAAAAAGGTGAGGTGGAGGCTGGGGATATCTGTTGCCCAGTGGTAGAGATCCTCTGGCTTAAATCCCCGGTACTCTTAACAAACAAACAAAAGCAAAAAAAATAACCCTCTTAGCTCTTCTTGAGGAGGAAACCCCAAATTGGGACTAAGTAAATGAATTCTAATCTTTAAAAAACTCCTAGTGGAGATGCATGTATCAGATTCAAAGGAAGGTGACTATGGAGATTACTGTTCTAATCTGTCTAGCAATTTAAAACTTGCTTGACTCTTTTCAGGGAGAAGTCATGAGATTTGATACATCGTCCAAATGCCGGTCTGTATGAACAGTTTCTGAAAAAGCCAAAAAGTTATGTCAAACTTCTGTTAAAACTTGATAAACTATTTATCGATTCCATGGCTTAAATATTGAATGATGAAGTACTTTTGTTTTTTTTTTCTCCCTAATCCTTCCTTGTCCCCTCCCCCTCCCTTTCTCTTATAGGCATGGAGAGTAGAAAACTGATTTCTGCTACAGACATTCAGTACTCTGGCAGTCTGCTGAACTCCTTGAATGAGCAACGAGGCCATGGACTCTTTTGTGATGTTACTGTTATTGTGGAAGACCGAAAATTCCGGGCCCACAGGAATATTCTTTCAGCTTCTAGTACATACTTCCATCAGCTCTTCTCAGTTGCTGGGCAAGTTGTTGAACTGAGCTTTATAAGAGCAGAGATCTTTGCAGAAATCCTCAATTATATCTATAGTTCTAAAATTGTCCGTGTTAGAGCAGATTTACTTGATGAGTTAATTAAATCAGGGCAGTTATTAGGAGTGAAATTTATAGCAGAGCTTGGTGTCCCATTATCACAGGTTAAAAGCATCTCGGGTACACCTCAGGATGGTAGTGCTGAAACCTTGCCTCCTGATTCTAGTGACAAAAACCTTGTAATACAAAAATCAAAAGATGAAACCCAAGATAATGGGGCGACTATAATGCCTATCATAACAGAGTCATTTTCATTATCTGCTGAAGATTATGAAACGAAAAAGATCATTGTTACTGATTCTGATGATGATGATGATGATGATGATGTCATTTTCTGCTCTGAGATTTTGCCTGCAAAGGAGACTTTGCCAAATAACAATGCAGTGACACAGGTCCAGCCTAACACAGGCCCTGTTGCTATTTCAGATGTTGCACCTTGTGCTAGCAATAACTCTCCCCCTTTAACAAATATCACACCTACTCAGAAACTTCCTATTCCTGTGAATCAGGCAACTCTGAGCCAGACACAAGGAAGTGAACAATTGCTGGTATCTTCGGCTCCAACACATCTGACTCCCAATATTATTTTGTTAAATCAGGCACCACTTACTACACCACCAAATGTCAGTTCTTCACTTCCAAATCATATGTCTTCTTCAATCAATTTACTTATGCAGAATCAGCAGACACCAAATAGTGCTGTTTTAACAGGAAACAAAGCCAGTGAAGAGGAGGAGGAGGAAATTATAGATGATGATGATGACACTATTAGCTCCAGTCCAGACTCCGCAGTCAGTAATACATCTTTGGTCCCACAGGCTGATACGTCCCAAAATACGACTTTTGATGGATCATTGATACAGAAGATGCAGATTCCTACACTTCTGCAAGAACCACTTTCCAATTCTTTAAAAATTTCAGATATAATTACTAGAAACACTAATGATCCAGGTTTAGGATCAAAACACCTAATGGAGGGTCAGAAGATCATTACTTTAGACACAGCTACTGAAATTGAAGGCTTGTCGACTGGTTGCAAGGTTTATGCGAATATCGGTGAAGATACTTATGACATAGTGATCCCTGTCAAAGATGACCCTGATGAAGGGGAAGCCAGACTTGAGAATGAAATACCAAAAACGTCTGGCAATGAGTCAGCAAGCAAACGCATGAAAGTAAAACATGATGATCACTATGAGTTAATAGTAGATGGAAGGGTCTATTATATCTGCATTGTATGCAAAAGGTCATATGTCTGTCTGACAAGCTTGCGGAGACATTTTAACATTCATTCTTGGGAGAAGAAGTATCCATGCCGTTACTGCGAGAAGGTATTTCCTCTTGCAGAATATCGTACAAAGCATGAAATTCATCACACAGGGGAGCGAAGGTATCAATGTTTGGCATGTGGCAAATCTTTCATCAACTATCAATTTATGTCTTCACATATGAAGTCGGTTCATAGTCAAGATCCTTCTGGGGACTCGAAGCTTTACCGTTTACATCCATGCAAATCTTTACAGATCAGACAATATGCATACCTTTCTGATAGGTCAAGCACTGTGCCTGTAATGAAGGATGATGGTATTGGGTATAAGGTTGATGCTGGAAAGGAACCTCCAGTAGGGACCACATCTACTCAGAACAAGCCAATGACCTGGGAAGATATCTTTATTCAGCAGGAAAATGATTCAATTTTTAAACAGAATGTAACAGATGGCAGTACCGAGTTTGAGTTTATAATACCAGAATCTTACTGAACTCCTTCGAAATATCAGGAAGTTTCGGTTTGGGTTAAGGGGCAGGGATTTCAGAAGACCTGTAAAACCAATTAAGGTGAAAATAAGTTAATTTGATCTGCCATATCATCTGAAAGTAGTCTAGTTGGATTATTGTTGATGGTTTTTAGAAGCAAATTTTTCTTAAAGTTTCAGTAGAGATTGAGAATTTACCCTCTCAGTATGTTTATATAGTTAGCTTTCAGCTCATTTAAAAGAGGCAAGAATGAAAAAGCATGGAGGGATAGTTTTCTGACTAGAATTTGAAGCAGTCTGAATGTTTTTTGAAAATAACTGGAGTTACTAGCATACCCTAGTACATCATACAACCTTCCCCTTCCATGTTAGCACTTTACTGCTGAATTCTCGGTTTTCTTACATTGAGACTATAAATGTGTGTTGTCTTGTATATGACATAAAAAACTTATGAAACTGGTCTAGAATATTTCATAACAAATCTCCACTTGATTGTGTATTCTGCTAGTCCAAATGGATAGCAATCTCCTGCCTCCCCTCATGAAAATAGCCATGCAGATGAGTCTTGTATGAAGAATGACTTAGTTTTTAGTTAATTAGAATTAATCCTTGCCTTTATTGCCATTGTCTGTGAAAGATTTTGGTGGCTAGGCCATACTCTATACCTTTGCAATGTGATCTGTGTAGGCAGAAAAACTAGTGGAAAAACAAATCTTCATAATGCAGACAGGAGATACACAAATTCTGTCACACTTTTTTTAATTCTTTGCTCTTACATAAGAATGGAATCAAGTGGAGATTTCCTTTTTGTTCGTTATGGTTAATATTCCCATAAAATGTTAGAAATTTTGAATCTAAAAGCCACCAAATTAATTTTTATACATAATCTAATTATGTATAAATCTTTGTAAGTGGTAGATTTCATAGATGAGACTCATGTATTTTGGGTGGAGGCTATTGGCATATATTTTTAAATATTCATATTTCTTAGATCCTCTATAGGAAGTTTTCATTTGAAATAGTTGAAGCTGTGATCTAGTATGTTCCTTTCAGCAAGATCTTACTTTTACCCCTTCTAAAGTAAGTGCCATTCCATCTGCAAATTACCACAATATAGCAATCAGAAACTACATGTGGAATGGTATATAGGCTTGTCAATTCCCATTAATCTTGACAACAATAAATACCAGCTTTCTTCCTTTTAAAATGACATATTTAAACAGTTAGAAAGTAAAGTTAAAACTTAAGTGCTAGTAATAAAAGGAAGTGGGTTGGCACAAATATATAGCCTAGCATTTATAACAATTAACTTGTTGAACTGTAAATGTTTTTTTTTTTTTGCAAAGGAAAAAATAATAGATACTGAAAAAGATTGTTGTGCATAGTTATTAGTCATTCATAAACTTGCTTAAGTATTTCTTAGTTCAACATAGATATTTTCTTTCTCCTTACCATGTATTTTAAAAAAATAGTCTATTTCTTAACTTTGAACTTAAAGCTTTAATCATAACTTCTCATATGTACATCATTCAGTGTATCTTAAGTTGGTAGCTGAGGGTATTTGGCATCAGTATTTGCAATAATACAAGGAAAAGGAAGAATTATCCTTTGTTTACCAAGTGGTGGAGTGATGTGCATTTATCTGTTTTCTGTTCTGTGAGTCTAGGCCTTCAAACCACTTTATCAACTAAACCTAGAAAATTTGAAATCATCTTATAACTTAAGACTCTGATCTCTGAAATCACCATATCTGTTTCTTTTCTGTGTAGATATAACATTACTCTCTGATTATAAAGTGTTCTCAGTGGAAATTTGAGTTTCATTAATGTTATTTCAGCAGTTAGTCATAATTACTTATGCCATTGTAAATGATACTGATGCCAGCAGAGCTTCCAGGTCTTTTGGACTCAACTGTAGATAAATTAGTTTGTCATAATAAAACTTGGTCATTTCTACAAGCCTATTATGACAAGCCAGGAATTAATTCTATAATTGAAAACTATCAGTTCTGAGTAATATTGGTATAATTATTTGCTGCTGCTGTGCTAATTCTGAATATGAAAATTTAAAAATCTGTCATACTTAAAGGTATCTTCCGGAGTTTTTTGGGAGGTGGAAAACTGGAAAATTAAATTTCAATTTTGCCAGAAAACTCTTACTTGCATGTGTCTCAGGATCTTCAGTTTTTCTAGTTTCCTTCTTCAAAGTTCAAGAGTTCATGTAGAATACTCCTTTTGGACAAAAACTCTTCACTCCCAGCCTTTACTGTATTGGAAATTTGTAGCAAGCTGCTGTTTAAAACTTACTATGGGGTTTTTCTATTTTATACTTAGCTTTACAGCTATTGAACTTCCTTTATTCTTTCAGGCGGGCTTCAAATTTGTTCTAATGTGAAATTACCTGTAAATATTCTGGACAGTAACTATTCAAAGTAGAAATTTGTTACTCAAATGCTCAGACTAAGCAGAGATTTTAAAATGCTATAACAGTCTTGCAGGATTAAATATTTTAATTGATTATTATCATCTGGGTGGTAATTATCCCCTATGTACAACTACTACGAGGGAATAATGCCACATTTTTTCCACTGTACTAAGAAGATAAAACAATCGGTAAACATTGATCAAGGTATTTTGTATCGTCAAGGCATGCATATTCTAAGTCATTAAGTGCTAATTCAGCATCACTGGCTTCTTCACCTTTGTCAGTCATATGAAAACCTGTTCATTTCCCCTAATACTGTAATGTTCATACTTGTACAATCCTCCGTGTCATGACTTTAAGTTCTACTTTTCATTAACCATCATCTGATATTAGTTCATAGAGCTTCTTATGGCAAAATAAAATGTTTTAATTCTAACTTCTGAGTGTGTTTCTTATTAAGAGTATATTTAAGAAATTATATAGGAGTTTATATTCTACTGTTTTTCAATTTTTGTAGCAGGGAACTGGAGCTGTGTTTCTGATGACCGCATGGCAAAATATTACATTAGTTTTTTATTTTATTATTATTTATTATTATTATTTTTTGGTACCAGGGATTGAACCCAGAGGGGCCTAACCACTGAGTCACATCCCCAGCCCATTTTTTTTTTGAATTTTTTTATTTTGAGACAGGGTCTCACTTAAGTTGCTTAGGGCCTCAGTCTCCAAAGTTGCTGAGATTTCAGGCGTGCGTCACCACACTTACCCCCATTAGATTTTATATATTGGTTAATCATGTTTCATTGTTTCTTGAACCATAATAGTCCAAATGAGTTAGTTACTTTAGAGCATTTGCTAAACTTTTTATAGATACCATAAGGACACCTGTAAATGGATAAGGAGGAGGATAGTTTTATTAATTTGAATCATCACAAAAGCAGTCTGGGTTTTCAACATGGCAGTGATACAGATTTTAAGCAACATCCAGTGTATACAGGTTCTGGATTAATATTTAATGTTTCATGCCCCGTTCAATACTCTAAAGCAGAATTAGGAATAAAGCGGTAAATATTACAAAATGCAGTCAAGATACATATTGGAAATACAAATTCCTTCATTACAGCAAATGTTTTGCAAAAGAGTAAAGCAGCAAATATTTTTCTAAGGTAACATGCACTTTATATAATTCAATGTAATAAAAAAGAAGCTGCTGAAATTAAGTGTTACAAAATCTATACTGTTTCAAGTTATTTTGTAAAGTAAGAAAAATACATAGAAATGAGTCATAGAATCTCAACACTTTAAGAAATGTAGGATATACTGTGTAATGGTGCCTTTAAAAATATACACGTTCACTAAAGCAAAAGGTAAAGTGTAAATGGCAAAAAATTCATTTTGAGTATTACAAGTTGACATTTATATAGTAAGTCAATTGGTTATTAGTCCCTTTTTGAAATCCAATAGAATTTTAATCTGCTCAGAACTGTAAAAAATAATAGAGATTTTGTATAACGCATAGGATTATAGATTTTTAGATTTGAAATCTGGATAAGACATTCATGATGCTAAAAATTAAATGATATTTTGCAAACATTACTGTGAACAATGAGTGCACTAGTTGTGCCTTGATGATTCTTAATGATCAGGTGTCTACAAGGTAGATGGGAGCACCAGCATTTGTCTGCTACCTCTAATCCATCAAGTCAGGAGGTAGCAAAATTGGCTGGAAAATTTTCCAGTATATGTTCCATGTTTGCAGAACTGTCTAATTAGGTACCCTCCTGTAGCCCTGTATTTTTACATTATACAAGTGTAGGATTAACAATCTGTCTTTAAACCAATCAATTCTCAGGTTAACACAAGATCCCAATGAAAGTGTTCATTCTGAAGTGAAGGCATGGATGCCAAAGTGTCTTAAACTCATCAGATTGATGGTTTAAAGCTATGTATAATTAAAAGAACTGTACAAATACCACAATGTGCCAGATGGATTTTAAATCTACCATAACACTTAAGAATTTGTCAAGTTGGCTACATTTGAGGTTTTGCAGACTTAAAGCGGCATTGTAACACTCATAATCTTGAATTGAATGCTGTCATGATTGGTCTCAACAGAAAAAGGACCAATAAGAGCAGTGGCATTAAAATACAGATGATTCTTTTAGGGTGGGGTGCAGGATACGTGCGGTTTGCTGGGGTTGAAGCACAATATTTGAAGATTAAATAGTCACAAAGATTAGTAACAATTCACATTACAACCCAACCTAATCTAGCATTTTTAAACTCTGAATTTCAACTGTAAGATTTGTATCTCCTGTAGCAAATGCATTTTGCAATGATGCAACATGTAGTAAAACCACAGTCTCCTAAATTATCAGATGTATTACTGAGATCTACTTAGAACAGCTTACATGTTGCTCTGTATTTCAGTGCTTCCAGATCAATCCTGTCTCCCACTACTCGAGAAGAGGGAATATTGCACTTTTCCCTTTAGGAGGTACCAATAACAAAAGCTGAGCTAAATGATCTCAACAGCCACTTTTACAATACAGAGAAGAAAGGAGTGAGATATGGGCAGCTTTTTTCAACATCCAAATGAGCAAACAAAATCTTAGCCAGAACTCTCTGTATTGGAACTACTGTGTAGCTCCATCAGCTGGGAAATTTCCTTAAGGACTGACATTAGTAGTAGGGAAAGATAGGGCCTATAAGCTGGGCGCTTCAACCAGGGTGCTAGGGTGGCAATCTGCCAAGAGCCTGAGGACAACACTCCTCTACATAAAGTGAAACAGATGGCAACCATGCTTTTGCTGAATACAGAGGTGGAGCATAGGGTAATGCAGGTCCAAACATGACAAGCTTCTTGCTGGGTTGGTTCCCAGCCTCACTTAAAAGTGTGAGCTGCCCTTCTTGGGAGTGCTGGGTTCAGCTTAGCCATCCCTGCTCCGCACTGATAACAAATAAGCTTTATCCCTATCTCTCCCTAGCCTGGCAGGCCATTGCAAAACTTTATGCATAAGAGTCACACTTAAAATTTTGTACCCTACACACTTCCACTAAAGCAGAAATACAAAAGCCACAAAAATCTCAATAGCCAGCAGGCATTCATCTTTAGGGACTGTAAGGTGGTGGCTTTTCAAAAGGTGGATAGTAGGGTGGAGAGTAACGGGGTGGTGCACTCGAGGACCACATGTAGCTGGGCGAGGGAGAAGCAGACTGGGGCTCATCAGAGAGTCCAGAGGGAGGGGAGGATGGAAAGACACTGGAATGCTGTGTAATAAAAAGAAAACATCAGCTTAGACAGTGAATTCCATGAATAATCATTACTACATAAAAATGAATATGCAGATTTATTTCAAAGAGCTTCTAAACCTTACAAAGTTGATGAGGGATGTGAAACAGGTGGTCCCATGTTCTCTTACTCATTCAGGCTGCAAGCCTCATGTGATCCTCTGCTCCTTGCCCTTGAACCGTGCATCTAGTCATCCACTGGATCCTGTTGCTTCCAATGTGTTGTCTCTGAATACACCTCTCCCTTTATTGCATCTAAAACCCAGGCCGTCAGACTTATTGTCTCCCTTGAGCTATGCAACTACATCTCAACTAGTCTTAAAAAAGGTGTTTTGGGCCTTAAGAAGGTTTAATGAGGTGAAGTTATTAGTCCCTGGGAAAGTTTTCACTCCACAAATCTATTGTAGAGAAGTAGTACAGTGGTCAGGAGCCCATCTCATAGACAAAAACAAACAAACTAAAACAAAGCCAGAGAAATTAAATGGCTTTCTTGGCTCTGAAATCTTCCAACTCCAAGTCCATCATTTTCTATTCCATCTGAACTACCACTGCATCACCCCCCAGGTTTAGAGTAGGTTGGAAAGCAAAGAGTAACACAGGCATGGTGGTGAGAATACCAATGGTAAGAAGAAGGAGCAGTATTTTAGGTTGTAGAGACCAAGGATTCAATTTTACTTTGTGTTGTCTATCTTTGGGAAAGGAGCAGATCCAAATTCTAAAAATATCCAGTGAACTGGCAGGTTAAGAGTCATTTCCCCTCTCTTTCCCTGGCCCATGTCAATGCTTAATCCTAATGCTCTTTGTGCTCAGGGAGAGTTGACTTGTTTTGCTCAGTGCCATATCCTCCAGAGTTCAGAACAGTGCTTGCTAAGTAGTAGGCATTCAATAAGTCCTGAATGAGTGAATATATCTTCACATGTATAGAAGATGAGCTTGGAATGCTTTTTAAAAATAAAATCTATTTTCAAAGAATACTGTCACAGCTTGGGGGTAGTGTTTTCTTGTTCCAGTGGTAGAACAAGACTGGAGTGAGGTCTGAAGACTGGAGGGAACTATGGGGATGGTGAGAGGCAGGAAAAACAGTTTTGGGCTCTCAGGAAGAGCAAACATAAATTGACAAACAGAATGGAAGAACTGCAAATATTCTGTTCTGAATTAGCTTTAGGATATATATCTATATCTATATTTATCTATCTATATATTGATATCTATATGTATCTATAGATATATAGACATTGATATATATAATCTTTGATATTTATGTGTGCATTTGTGTGTGTGTGTGTGTGTGTGTGTGTGTGTGTGTGTATGTTTTGTTTTGGTACAAGGGATTGAACCTAGGGGCACTTCAACACTGAGCCACATCCCCAGCCCTTTTTATTTTATTTTTATTTTGAGTTATATTATATTTTCAGACAGGGTCTTGCTAGGTTGCATACAACCTCACTAATTTGCTGAGAGTGGCTTCAAACCTGTGATCCTCCTGCCTCAGCCTCCCCAGCCACTGGGTTTATGGGTGTGTGCTACTGCACCTGGCTGGTACATATTTTTTTGTGGGGGTACTAGGAATTAAACTCAGGGGCACTTGATCACTGAGTCATATCTCTAGTCCTATTTTATATTTTATTTAGAGGAAAGGTCTCACTGAGTTGCTTAGCACCTCTCTAAATTGCTGAGGTTGGCTTTGAACTCAAGATCCTCCTGCCTCAGCCTCCCCAGCCACTGGGATTACAAGCATGCGCCACTGTGCCCGGCATGGCTTGTACATATTTTTAAAAGGTACTTATACCAAATTTTCTGAAGAGTTTAAATGCTATTGGGAGAGGGTGTGAAGCAGTCACTGTGACTTTATGCTGCTAACCAGAGTTTGAGTGGATCATGTCAATTTTCCAGGCCTATAGCAATCTAAGGTCCACCTTGATATGAGGTGTCTGGAGCCTCTGACCAGCTGTCTTATTCTCTGTATACCCAGTCCTAACCTCTGCATTCTTGGGAATGAGGTATTCAGGTTTCTGGGTCTTGGTTAAGATCTGAAATATCTGTCCTTTACTACATAATGGGTAATGATAATAGGACTGAGAAGAGACTGCAGCTGCCATCCTCCTTGTCCTCCTCTATACCATCCATAATTTCACTGAGTAAAGGAATGAAAGAGTCACCGAACCTGGAGAGCCTTTAAAGGCAGAACAGTTTGAGGCACTGGATTCATGATAAGCCAAATTCCTTCCTAAAAACTCAGTCTTTCTCCTCCCTCCTCCTAAAATACCCTTTGTTAAAACCTCAGTACAGGGATGTGTCACTCAGCATCAGGAGTATGTTCAGAGAAATGCATCATTAGGCAATTTCATCACTGTGCAAACACAGAGTCTATTTGTACAAACTAAGATGGCTATAATGTTACTAGGTGATATAATTTTATGAGACCACTGCTGTATGTGCATTCTGTCATTGACGAAAACATTATGGAGCACATGACTATATAGTGATTTCCTAATTTTCCACTCTGCATTCCATCACATTCTTCCTTTCTCTTTCTTTCCTCAGTTAAGAACTCTCTCCTCCTAACCAGAGAGGAAAACTGCCCCTAGGGGCCAAGAAACTCTGTGTCCAGGCATGTGGCACTCTGCCCTTCTAAATCCCTTTAGAGGGATGGGGAAAGGCAACAGGCCAGTTTTAGGTGTTCCCAACCACAGAAGGGAGGAGCAAGTTTCCTGCAGTACAGCTAAAGAGAGTTCTGTTCTGAGAGGTATTAAAAGGCTTCTGTGGGCAGCAGCTGCCATGGGTGGCAATTGTACATGTTGATAATAAAAGGGGGGTGGAACAATGGCCCTTGGGTTTTCACTTCTCAGTTTCATGGTTGGGAAGTATTATGGGAGAAACCAGGGGAGGTGATTCTCACTTCCCTTTGAAGATAAAATTGGGAGTCTTAAGGATAAAATTGAAGGGTTTCTGGCAAAGCTAGAGAGCTAACTGGCTATGGTCCACACACCCTTGGGGTTCGGGGGGTGGGGGCACAGTACCAGTGAGTAGTTTCCTAGCAACAGGCAGGCACCTTGGGAAAGAGCTGGCTTTGTTGTAGCTAGGGAGCTGGCCTGGCGTTTTGGTTCCTGCCTGAGAGTCTGACATTAGAGCTTTGAATCCTCACACACCATGGAACATGAGGAGCATCTAAGTAGCTCACTACTGGGCCAAAGTCACCTCTAGCTTTCTCAGTCACTTTTTGGAAGCCTGGATGACCTATAGGCTGATGGTGCTAAGAGAGTGTCCCCTTCAGGGACATGCATGGCTCTCCTCTCCCACCTCTTCCACCATAGCCTGCCTCCTCTCTGCTCGATGGCTGGCCCATGTTTTTCAGGATCAATGTACATTTCTGTCAAGGCATGTGTCTCTCTTTAGGAGCATAATAGAGCTGTGACTCCAAAAAGAGCCCTGGAGCTGGCCGGTGACAATCACTAGCAAGGGAAGTTGCCCCAAGGATAAAATCCAGGATTCGTTAGTTCTTTACATCCACTCTCTGTTTTGCCCCAGAAAGCAAAGCTGGGAAGATAGAGAGAAGGGTGGATGAAAGGAAGGTGAAGTAAAGGGAGGAGAGGAGCAAGGGAAAAGGAGAAGAAGAAAGGAAAATCTTGGCAGGGAGGGGAAAAATGAAAAAGGTGAGTGACAGCATCAACAGCCTTCTGAGGCACTCAGCAACCTGTGCCATAAACTGCCTCCCCCAGGATTAAAGCAATCCTTTTATTAAATGGGCCCAATTTATAATGAGTCATTTTGAGTCGTTTAGGTGAAACATAATGTACCTGCATGTGCTTAATAAAGAGCTTAAATAGAGGCTCTTGCATTCTGCATAGGCTAGCTTTTAAGCTTCAACTTGCCAACTCATCAAATGGAAGGGACTAGTCCATGGTTAATGTCAGGGAACTGGTCCAGTATGCCAGACTGGAAAGTATGACTGAGAACTTGCAGGGGTTTATATAAAGTCACACTGGGTTTAATTTCCCAGAGGAAATAGAAACTGATGCTTAATACACTATACATACATTGGACTACTAGTGGGGAAATGAGTGCCAGGGAATGAGCAGGGAGGTAAAAGTAGTCTCAGCTTATGTCCTTCTTGCTTTGAAGTAAGGGGAGTTCATGAGAAGCAAGGACACTGTGGAGTACAATGGAAATGGAAATGGAAAAGTTCCATTTCTCCATACTCAGTACTTGAAACTGCTTCAGGGTCAGCTGATCAAAACCAAGTCTTTGCTCAGGTCTGACCACAAGAAATGTTTCCCAAGCTCCCTAACTGGACAGCTATGCAATAAGGGCATGACTTTCCTCATCCTCCTACTGGCCTCAGAGTAAAAAGGAAATAGAAATCATCAAACCCAAAGTCATAGAAATAGTTCTATTTGGAAATTACAAAAATGGGGAAGTCATTCAGAATAAAATTGAGGAAGATCAATTTTATGGTAAGATGTTTGGTCATTTTTCAGAGAAGAGCATGGGGGAGCTCTGGACTTTTGAGGGCAAGTTTGTGTTTCTGGTGGTTTTTTCATCAGAGCTGGGGTGTGTTTGCTGACTGCTTTTTATTAATTTGAGAACATAAGCAGATGTTCCCTGGCATGTTGGCTTTCTTGGATAAAAGCTGGCCTTTCCTCCCATGAACTTATAATATAATGGACCTTGATGAACAAAAGAAAGTTCTAATCAAATACTAAGTTCTAAAAGGGAGATAAATTACTTAAAAGCATTTCCCTTGGAGGAAATGCAGAATGTATTTTAAGAACACTATATACATGTATAAATATACCATAGGGGATTTCATCTTTATGTATAAATAGAACCAATCAAAAATAAATAAATGATCAAAAAGAAGATCAGTAGAGTGGAGGAAAGAGAATGCTGGGAGGGAGGAGAGGAGGGAAGAGGAGGGACATGAACTGAAACTGAATTCCATGCATACATGACTTTGTTGAGCAGAACACAACTACTATAACTCTAATACTCTAAAAAACATCCCTTGGGGGATGGGGATAGAAAAGGCAGTAAAATGAATAGGACATAACTTTCCTATGTTCATATATGAATACACAACCAGCGAAACTCCACATCATGTACGATTGCAAGAATGGTCCTAATTAGAATAAGTTATATTCCATGTAAGTATAATATGTCAAAATACACTTGATTGTCATGTGTATCTAAAAAGAACAAATAGAGCTGAGGTTGTAGCTCAGTGGTAGAGTGCTTGCCTAGCATGTGTGAGGTGCTGGGTTCGATTCTCAGTGAGGTGCTGGGTTCGATTCTCAATAAATAAAATAAAGGTCCATCAACAACAACAAATCCCCCTCAAGACCAACACCATATAACTATAAAGTCTCCAAAGAGAAAATACAAAAGATAGCTTGAGCTTAGGGCAAGAATTGGAAGTTGGCGAATGCATGAAGGAAGGGAACCCCTTTTCAGGGGAGACCAATTTAATGATTTAATAAGGAAGAGTCAAGAGACCCTTTCTGGGATCATAAATGACTGCATGATGACATATATTAAATTCTTAAGTATAATGCTTGGAACATAGTAAATGCTCAAAGAATAGTAGCTGTTATTAAAAAGTAGAGGCTTCAGGCTAGGGTTGTGGCTCAGCAGTAGAGTGCTTGCCTAGCATGTGTGAGTCACTGGGTTTGATCCTCAGCACCACATATAAATAAATAAAATAAAGGTATTGTGTCTACCTACAATTAAAAAATAAATGCTTTTTAAAAAGTAGAGGTTTCTACAGTCCCTTTAGTTCCTGTTATAAACCCAGAGTGTAGGTTTGTACTAGGTGGCTAAATCTGGATCCCTTCTCTGGATTAGGTACCCTGTTTCTATAGCATTTTGAGTAATAGTTTATATTTTTTAGGCACCACTGCTATCCCCACTCCCAAGTCGCTAGACAGATCTCTTAATGCAGGGACTGTTATTCAACCATCATATCCACAGCTCCTAGCATGGTTCCTGGCACATGGGAACATAGAGTAAGTGTTGATTGAACTGCAACCCAATGCCGAAGTTATTGTTGACACTGTCAATCTCATTTTCATTCCTGGGATAGGGTTTGAGTGACAAATGACTGATGGAGTCATGGTTCTATACCCCAAAGAGGTTTTTCCTATCTTGGAGCTTCTGAGAACCATCACTAGAGATATTACTGTCCCTACTTAAGGGGCTCATTATAAAGTGTAAATCCCTAAAAATCAATGTAATTTACTTTGATATAAAATGAAAGTGGCCCCCAATCCCCAAATGGTTTCATTATAGGGACCCCAAGAGAATGGTGATCCTCCTTGTGTTAGCCTAACATGCCTGAGTTTTTTTAAAGGATAACTTCCTGCATCTGTCAGTACTGAACTTATCTGTTCCTTCTTGAGCATATTTGCATTTTCCAGCCTATATTTGGATAACAAGCTACCTGAGGTTTCTATCTCAGTATATAGTAGGCTTTAAAACAAATTCTAACATAATTTTTCTAAGCTTTAATGGATACCTTCTTGTACTAATACTATCTTTTATAGGAGTGAACAAGTCCATGTTCATACTTATATATATTATTATTGCATTATAAGGCCTCAGACCTCTCCAAACAGTGTCTAAATCAAATGCAATCATACTTTATTCTACTGAATAGGTTCTTTAAGTTTTAATTATTTTGTTCAACTGAACCTGAAATTAGGTTGCCCAAGGGCTTTGTATTGCCAAACTGGCTCATTAACTGGAAGTACCCCCCAAACAATCATGTTTTTATGTCACCATGGAGCATTCATGGGCTCTTACTCAACAGAAAGCAAATTCATTATTTCTTTCCCTTAAAAGGTTTTTCCTATGGTCCTTGAATTTTGAATTAACCAGATTTTAGTGTAATCCCACTTTTCTATGGTTGAAAGCTTATAATTTCTGCTCTGATTTGGAAGGGTCTCCCAAAGCCCGTGTATTGAAGACTGGGTTCCCAGCCTGTGGTGCTCCTGGGATGTGGTAGAAACCTTAGGAGATGGGGCCTAGTGGAAGGAAGTTAGGTAACTGGGACAGTTGTGGGACCCTGGCCCCTTCCTGTCTCTCTATTTGCTTCTTGGTCACCATGAGATGAATAGGCCTCTTTCATCACACAATCTTGCCATGATGTTTGGTGCTGCCAGAGGCCCAAAGCAACAGGGCCAAATGGCTATGGATTGTAACCTCTGAAATTGTGAGTCAAAAGAAACCTTTTCTCCTCTTATGTTGTTTACCTCAGCTATTTTGTCATAGTGAAGGAAAGCTGACTAACACAGTCACTGGACATGTCTAAAGGACCCCTTCATTTGTTTCCATAAAATGCCCAGTTCAGTGCTCTGCACACAATTAATCCCTTTTAATTAAGTGCCTTTTGGGGTTGTTTTTCTGCACTTAGTCTCACTCAAAAGGAAAAAGGGAAAGTGCAAATTTAGTACACTATTTCTGACCTATGTGATAATACAGCAGTAAAGGGGAGGGGTGTTATAAAAATATTTTCTCTATGTTGTCTTAGGAAGTCTGAAGAAAAAGGGACTTCCTCATTGCAGGTTTGATTCAAATGCTTGTGTGTCTCAGAGGGCCCTTGTGCTAAGGAGCAGGGATAGGCCTTTTCCCATGGCAAATGAATGGAAAAAAAGCCACTGTTGTATAGGGGTCCTTGATAATGTACTAATGAGCTGCCATTTTCCAGCCAATTTATCTTCTTGTTGGTATAGTTCAAGACAATTTGGGACACCTTGGTCCTATCCTCTTTCTCTTCCTTTTTCTTCCATCTCTGTTTCTTCCCATCTTGTGCTACTTCCACCCTCTCATCTCTGCCATCTCTCATTTCCTGCCCACTAGTCCTTATCCTAGTCATTGGTACCCATAGGATGCTAAAGACAATAAGGATAGAGAGCCTGGCTACCTTGTATATGTTATGAAGACAATGGGAAGGTTCTATAAATGAATTGAGGGAAAGAACAAGATAGCCTTAGCAAGAACAAGGGAAACAGAGAGTTATTTTTCTCTCCAAACATACCTGAAAGTCATAAGCAGAATAAGGTGGCAGGTGGGGAGGGCTATGGTAGTAGGTATTGTATGATGCCACCTGGGGACGAGCATAGTAAGAAACAGTCGGATGGGCATTTTCAACAGAACAGTTCAGTGCCGGGAGAGTAGGATTCTGTAGAAAAACACAAATTAGAAACAACATAAATGTTCATCACTAGGAAAATTGTTAAATAAACTGTGATACATCTGTACCATGGAATACCATGTAGCTCTTGATAGACAATGAGACCTATATTTAGTGTCACAGAAAAATTTCCAAAGCGTATTGTTGATTTTTAATGCCACTATGATACATTAATATAGAATTATTCCAGTTTGTGTTTAAAAAGGTTGAAACAGTTGTATATGTATGCATATTTATTAATGCAAAGAAACCTGGAAAGCTTCACAACAAACCATTGACTCTCTGGGGAGGGGACTAATTTTAGGAGAATAGGGGCTCTTAACTTTCCACCAATGCCAATGTTTTTACAATTAATATGCACTGTGTCATTTTCCCCAAAACATTTTTTTTGCAGTGCTGGGTATCAAACTCAGGGCCTCCCACATGCTAGATAAGCACTCTACTGCTGAGCTACATCCCCAACCCTTCCTGCAACTTTTTTGAAATTTTCATGCCTATATAAATATTGAAATTATTTATGTCATTTTTAAAAACAAGGACTAAAAAAGAAAAAAGACTCAAAATGCTAAATGTCAAATGGACAAGACTGAACAGGCTACTGTTCTTGGTATGACAGAATGCATTCAATCATAAAGAGCTTGTATAAGTTGCAAAGATTCTTGTAAATTCCAACCTTACTAAGGAGCTCTCCTGTAGACATGAAGGATATTAATTTCTCTTCAGCCCTGCATGGCTAGCAGTGCACAGAATCTATGAAAGTTCAAGCAGAGTATATTGATCCTTTTTTTGGGCAAACAAAACAGCACAGAAAAAAAATTTATCATTTTTACAAGCTGATGGTATATGTAGCACTTCAAGCCTTCAAGGGTTTAAATTAAGGATGTCTAGGATAGAGTCCCTGCTCTTAATAGGGCCACAGAATCTCTAAAGGAAGTTACTACTGCTCATTAGTTCCCAGGTACATCTGTGCTTTGTACCACATGGGTCAAGATGTGGGGTAAATGATTTTTCTCTTTTCTCCACCATTGACTCCTTCTCCATTCATGTGGATAATCGAGAGCTATCTCAAAAGATCAACATGTCTTCTTTCTGGAATATGTCTACAACACTTTAGCAGAAAGCAGAAGCTTCCACTCAAGTAGTGAAAATATGTGGGTAGGCTTTGGCAGTGGCACAGGCAACTGTGAGGGTGTTGGCAGGGGAAACTCCCTTACAGCAAGTTTCAACACAGCTCTACTGCTCTCTTCCTCGCAGTGAGTTACTGTTTACATCTCTAGGAGGTCTGAAGAGCTGCAAACCTCAGTCATTACAATGCAGCTCACAGACAACCTGAGAAATGTTTGTCAGACTCTTTAGTGTGTGTGATCTTGACCATTCCAAGGGTTGGCTTGCTTTTTACAGAAAGAGCCCTTAGAAATGCCCTTACCTCTCCACCAGAATTCTAAGAAGAAAATTCTACCCATGGGGAAGTACCAGAAATCATGTTCCCTTGATCTTCTGTCTGTTATAAACATCCTATCTCTTACAGAATGAAACCAGCTCTTTTATCCAAATAAACTAAGCCCAACTATGGAAAAACAATCCCGCAACATCAGCTATATCTATAAAAGTATTTTTGTGTTCAGTGAGGCTAAGGGTCAAGACCATATTTGAAAGGACACTTACAGAGAGAGAAATACAAAAGGAAAATGGAACAAGCATTGGAAAGCCACTTTAGAGAAAAGAGTCAGGGATAGAAGATGCAGAGAAAATGGACAGGGTAACAAGAGAGAAAGAAGAGGGAGTGAAGCGAAGGGGAACATGAAGAATTGGACAGGTATGAGGCAAAAGAGATGGTCCAAAATAATAGTTTGGCTATATTTTAAATCAGTAATTCTGATTTTACAGCAGATTTAGGCTCTGTCTCTATTTGTGTGCACATAAGAACCTCTGTGAGTGTGTGCGTATTTGTTAAAATTCTTGGGCTTAAGTTGTGAGACCCCCATTTTGAGCTCCAGTAAAACAAAAGGTTACTAGGTAGCACAGGGAATGGTGAAAGCAATCTTGCCTAGACAAAACTGAGTCAATTCTGAGACAATGATTGTGGACTTTGGAAAGACTGCTACTTTTATTCATCTTTAGTTTACTCCAAACCAGAGACCTCAGTTAGGAGAAAAATGGCAATATATATTCACTTTTTAAAGATTCATCTTAAGTCTGCAGATATTTAGTCAACTTATACTTCATCAAACATTTGTTTGTGATCCTTTTCACCAAGGACCTCTGGTCAGGGAATGAAGACATCCTTTTTCTTTTCAGGATCCCACAATTCTGGAAATGGTGGCTCCTAGCAGCTTCTATTGAAGGCTGCCAGCTCACAGACTTTGGCTTCTGTCCTCACTCCCTGGAAATGACTTCCATCATCCAGCACCTCTGGCCCTCCTTGGAGACCCCAGGGCACTCTAGTCAGGGAGGAGACACAGTCACTAATGACATTGGGACCTGGGCCAAGGATTTTACTTAGGCTCACCTGATTAGTGTTCTAGGACTTTGTACCTCATGCTCTTGTTTTAATAAAGTGATTTAAGTTATAGTCCCTCCTTGGTAGCCCCATCTTACATACATGCTCATGCTGTGGATCAAGTATTGTCTCCCCTGATATTTAATTTCACCTTTCATTGTCCATACTGGTCCTTGACAGAGTTTGTAGGTTTGACATTTGATAGGTACTTGGTATTTCCCTCCCTCTCTACCCTTACTGTTAAAGAAGCTCCCAACAGTTGGAAAAAAAACCTCACTTTAATTTTTTTAAATTAAAGCAACTAAACAAAGGAGGTAATGTCTGTTTCAACACTTGTAGAACCAGAAAGGACTAACCAAATGTTAGGGGCAGCGGGGATGGAGTAGAAAGTGCAAAGTCTCTGGCATTTGAAAGATCTGGGCTCCAGTCCCAGTTCTGCTATTTAGCTCTGGGAAAGTGATTTGACCCTTCTTGGAACATTTCCTCAACTGTTAAATGGGGACAGTAATACTTACCTCATGAGAGTAATAATGAAGATCAAAAAAAGTAAATGTGCAAGTATGCTTTTAGAAAGTTTAGAGCTACTACTGCATTTATCAGGATGGACTATCAACAAACTTATTTTTCCTCTCTAGGTCAAAGATAACAGTGAAATTAAGAATTTGGTGATGAACCTATATACCTGAGATTAACTGCTTTTTGACAAGGGGGCTAAGACCTAAAATGAGGGAAAGAACAGACTCTTGAACAAATGTGCTGGGACAACTGGATATCCACATGCAAGAGAATGAAATTGAACCCCTTACCTCACACCAGATACAGAAAATAAATTTTAAAAAATCTATATGTAACTCATATATTTCTGGTGGGACTGCAAATTAGTGTAACCACTCTGGAAAGCAGTATGGAGATTCCTCAGAAAACTTGGAATGGAACCACCATTTGACCCAGCTGTCCCACTCCTTGGTCTATACTCAAAGGACTTGAAATCAGCATACTACACTGATGCAGCCACATCAATGCTTATAGCAGCTCAATTCACAATAGCTAAACTGTGGAACCAACCTAGGTGCCCTTCAACAGATGAATGAATAAAGAAAATGTGGTACATATACACAATGGAATATTACCCAGCCATAAAGAATAATGAAATTATGGCATTTGCTGGTAAATGGATGGAACTGGAAACTATCAAACTAAGTGGAATAATCCAATCAAAAAAAAATACCAAAGGCTGAATGTTTTTGCTGATATGTGGATGCTAAAACACAATAAGGGGGCAGGAGAGAGGGAAGAATAGAAGTTCATTGGATTAAACAAAGGGGACTGAAGGGAAGGGGGGTGGGATTAAGAAATGAATTGGACAGAACTTTCTCATGTTCATATATGAATACATGACCAGTGTAACTCCACATCATGTACAATCACAAGAATGGGCTCCTAATTAGAATAAGTTATACTCCTTGTATGTATAATATGTCAAAATATACTCTACTGTTATGCACATCTAAAAAGAACAAATAAAAAATTAAAAATCTACGTGTAAGAGCTAATGCTATAAAATTCTTAGAAGAAAACAGGAAATTCTTCATGTTCTTGGATTTTAAAATGGATTCTTACAAATGACAACAAAAGCACAAGCAACAACAAAAATAGATAAAATTTAAAAACTTTTGGGCATCAAAGGACATTACTGATAAAATGAAAAGAGAACCCTTAGAATGGGAGAATCACATATCTATAGAGTTCTAATATCCACAATATGCAAAGAACTTTTACAACTCAATAACAAAAAGACAAATGCTCAATTTAAAAGATGGGCAAATAACTTAAATAGGTGTTTCTCCAAAGAAGGTTTCAAATTGCCCACAAGCACATAAGATACCCAACATCATTAGCCATTAGGGAAAAGCAAATCAAATCTACAATGAGGTACCACTTTGCACTCACCAGAATGGCTACAATTAAGAAGAAAGTATCAGTGAGGATGTGGAGAAATTGGAACCCTTATACACTGTTGGTAGGAATATAAAATGATACAGCTGCTGAGGGAAACAGTTTGGCTGTTCCTCTAAAAGTTAAATACAAAATTACTGTACAATCAAGCAGTTCCAGCTCTAGGTTTATGCCAAAAAGAACTGGAAACATGTATTCCAACCAATACTTTTATATGAATGTTAATAATGGCATATTCCCAATAGCCAAAAGGTAGAAACAATCCAAATGTCCAACAACAGATAAAAAGAAACAAAATGTGGTACACCCATAAATGGAATTATCATTCAATCATAAAAAGAAATGAAACACGGATATATGCTGCAAGGTAGATGAATTTTAAAAATTATAAGTGAATGCAGCCAGACACAGAAATTCACACACTTTATGACTCAATATTTATGAAATACCGAGAATAGGGCTGGGCATGGTGGCATATGCCTGTAATACCAGCGACTCAGGAGACTGAGACAAGAAGATCACAAGTTGCGCTGGCCTGGGCAATTTAGTGAGACCCTGTCTCAAGAAAATAAAAAAGGGCAGGGAATGTAGTTCAGTGGTAAAATGCTTGGCTAGCACGTGTGAGGCCCACAGTTTAATCCCTAGTACCATACACACACACACAGACACACACACACACACACACACACACACACACACACACGAATAATTCCCAGGTCACAGGAAATAAACCATTGTTTCTTTTTTCTCTCAAAAAAAAAAAAAAAAAGAAAGAAAGAAAGAAAGAAAAGAAAGAAAGATCCAGAATAGGTGAATCCCTAGGCACAGAAAGCAGATTAGTAGCATCTGGGTCTCAGGAAAAGGGAAATAGGGAGTAATTGTTTAATGGATACAGGTTTCAGGTAATGAAAAATTGTCACACAGATGTGACAATTGCATGACATGACATTACATTGTGAATATACTGCCACTAAATTATATACTTCAAAGTGGTTGACTTTATGTTTGTGACTTCCTCCTGCATTTTAAAGGGGTGCAATAAGGAAAAACAGGTCTGAAGGCCAAAAGCTAGGCAGAACTATATTTTTTATTGCACCACTTCTCAATCCTTTCTTCTTTCTAACTTCCAGAAATTTCTTGAAGAAAAGATGTCTTCCCCAGGTACCCTTTGCCTTCAAATCGCAACCCCTTCTATTACCATGGAAAAGGATTTTATCCAATATTTCACACAGAGAGGGTATTAGCACAAGCTATTAACATGTCTGTGGCATATTAGCCTTTTTCCTTTTTAAAATATATGCATTTTGAAAGTGGACAAGGAGAAAGAGGACAATGCCCATCTTCCAAAAATGGTGGAATTTTCAGCACTATTACTTTTAAAGTATAAAACTGGAAAGAGGGGACATCTTGCAGGAACACCATAGAGCCTACCAAGTAGCCACCACCTACTCCATTTGTGCATCAAGATGGCTCTGCCACCCACACCAGAAAGCATTAGGAACAATCAGGGAACTCCTACCAGTCCTGAGGTTCTTATCTCCTCACCAACCAACTAGAAAGCTTATTTTCCAGGCCTTCCATTTGCCCGTGGGGGAAAGTCTCCATGAACAAAGGGAATTCTTTTTCTCTAAAGAAGCCCCAATCCAGAAAGAGATTTCCTGCAGCTCTCTCACCTGAAAGCTCCCTCACAAGAAATCCTTACAAGAAATCCTTTTCCATCCTAAGGCCCCACCTATGTTAGTGCTTCCCCTACTCCTTAGAGCTTCAGATTTCTGTAGGGAGGGAGAAGGTGAATAAGAAATGTGTATATAAGAGAGGGAAAGAAAAGAAGAGAAAGACTGAGGGTGGGCAGGAATGGATTTCTTTTGACATAGGGTCACCAGCAGGGATGCTCAGTATTTCCTGTCAGTCCAGTTCTGCTGGGGACTTGCTGTTCAAACCTAGAGGGTTTTTCCCCCTTATCCAACCCCACCTTTTATTTTCCATCACCCATCCTTTTGACAGTCTGGGATCAAGTTACAAATTGCCTTTCAAGTTCCAGTTCCTTGGGGGAACCTGAAACAGGGCCGAAAAACAGGCACAGGCCTAGCTCTGCTATAAGGTCCTTGCTTAGCATCTGGACAGCCATCTTAAGTGAAAGACCATTTTAAGAAAAATTTCACTTTCCCGCCCAAGGACGTATCACTACTCCCCCATATCAACAACACCTGTAACCACCCGCATTAGGACCCATCTGGCTCTAATCTCTGAGCCTGCCCCATAAAAGTCCTGAACCTCAAGCCTATATTGCTTTCTCCATAGGGAGAGATGGCCTTTATTTGTCAGTTCATACAAATAAACTCTCGTGTGTATCTCTGCCTGGTGTCTTGTCTTTCATTTCTCCTTTGCCTGATTCCTGATTCCTCACTTTCGTTTCACTGCCTATTCTCCTTTCTGGGGCGAAAGCAAACCCCTTTTAGGCACAACATAATTCTCTAAGCACACGTGGAACATTCCTTTGAAGAAGTGTTGCTCAACCATGGCTACAGATCAGAATTGCCTGCAGAGCTTTTAAAACAATCATTGATGCCTAGGCTTCAATGTAAACCAGTTAAAATCATAATCTCTGGAGAAGAGGCCCAGGCATCTGGGCTTTTCTGTTTGAGGTTTTTCTTTTCATGCACATTGGGTGATTCTAATATAAAGCCAGGTTGATAATTATAGCTCAAAATTATCATCTCCATAATAAAGATGAAGGCTTATCAAATTAGCAAATAAATGCTTAGAAGTGCTTTAAAAGCAAAGAAAGGAAGAAATCTACTGTTAAAGAGTGCATACTATGTGCTGAATCCTGGCATACCTTTGCAGACACACACAAATATATGGAAAAGATTTGGAAGAGAGAAAAGGGAATGTGAGTAGGCTGAGGTTGAGGTTGAGGTTGAGGTTGAAAGTAAGACCTGGCAAGCATCTTAGCCTGGGGCTGGCTCTTCAAATGCAAAAAAGAAAAGAGCCTAGATGCTTTTTCTGGAGAAATTCCAGGGTGAAATTCCTGGAGAGGGGGAGACTAGTGTTAATCCTTCTTTCCTTCCTTCTCTACCAAAAGCTTTTAAGGGAAAAAGTAACCAAGCTTTCTATTGAAAATGTCAGGGAGAGGTATGACAGACTGTTTATATAACTCGTATAAATGGGAGAACAGAAAACACCCCACCCTCCTCCTGTCCCATCCTCAAGATATGCCTCAAGAGCACAGGTAATTCATGTTAACAAGAAATATTTGCAGACTGGTGACACTGCTTCAACTTGAGATGTTTGAAGGCAGCTACACCCTTGAAACAATTACTTCTGATTGCTCCCTTCAAAATATGGGTCTCAGGCTGGAGTCATGGCTTAGTGGTTAGCACATGTGAGGCCCTGGGTTCAATCCTCAGCACTTCATAAAAATGAATAAATAAAATAAAGGTATTGTGTTCATCTACAACTAAAAAATACACATTTAAAAAAAATAGGTCTCCATTTCCTCCAGTTACCTAGCCTTGCTCCCTACACCCAACAGGAACCACTGGGAAATGGAAAGTCTCTTCCTTCCTTACCATGTCCTTAAAGCCTCCAAGGACCGCAGCAGTGATGATGCCCAGGAACAGGCCAACAATATTGAGGATGGTGGCAGACCAGAGCAGGTGGTAGAGGTGGATGATATCCTGGCAGCTGCTGACATCGATGTATTCATAGTACCCACCAGTGATCTCCACCCTGCTACAAAGGGAGGAACACATTATAGTTAGTATTCTGGAGACAGGCTAACCCCCCAGGGATTTGGCTACCATGTAGCTCAGCAAAGATACAAGTGGGCAGGTAGGAAGCTGTTGTAAGGGTCACCATAGCAGTATACTTGGGGAGCAAGACAGTATAATAAATAAAGTATGATTGCTGTTTATCTAAACAAGCAAAAACAAAACAAACCAAAAAAAACCCTCTTATCTGCCAGAGAAATACTTGTAACTATCACTAACACTATCCTAGATGGCATTTATTGATACTTGCTATATACAAGGTACAGTGTTGTTTTACATGTGTGGATTAATTAAATTTGTGTTTTCCAATATTGTAGCCACTAGCCACATGTGTCTATTTAAATGCAAATTAAGTCAAATTTACAGTTCAGTTGCTCAGTCTCATTAGCCACGTTTCAAATACTCCATAGCCACATGTGGCTAGTGGTTGCTGTACTGGACAGAAAGATTTCAGAACATTCCCATCATCACAGAAAGGTCTATTAGACAGTGCTGCAAATCCTTATGGTATTCTGTGAGGTAGGTACTGTTACCCTTCCCATTTTGTGGATGAAGAATATGAAGCACACAGAGGTTAAGGAATTTGCCCAAGTCATAAGTGGTAAAGCTGGGATCCAACTGAGGCTTCAAAGACTCCAGTGTCTTCCTTCTCAAAACAAAACATCAATAGAAGTCCCACCAAACAAACAAAACAATGTCCCAGCAAAGAACCAAAAATGAGTTGCTGTACCAAACCCTGAATATCACCTCCTTGGAAAGGCTTCCCCTACCTACTCTTTCCAAAGACACTCCATCATCCACCCCACTCTTGTTTACATTACCTGCTATGGACCAAATTCATATGTTGAAGTCCTTGCATTAAGTGTGACTGTACAGTTAATATAGGTCCTGCATGTGCAGATTCAACCAACCACAGATTGAAATATTTTAAAATGGGGATCTGGAGCAAGATGGCTGCTGAAGAAGATCCCCCTGTGATCTCTCTCCACAGACAAGTCAAGCAGCTATTCATGCACTACACTCCCAGCACAAGAGATACAGAAATCAGATGAAAGATCATAGTGCCTGCTTTTAGTATAACAAAATGAGAAGATACATGGAAGAAGACAGGAAAGGAAGAGGTGCCTGTATCATCCCTCCCCAACTCCAAGCCCCCCAGCATGGGGAGACATACCTCCCACTTGAGGAAGGAAGAGAGAATTAAGTCCACGCCTCAGACTTGAAACCCAGTACCAGGTACACCATGGTGAAACTCAGTGATGGGCAGAGCCCCACAACCCCCTACTGCCAAGCTAATACTCGTGA
Organism: Ictidomys tridecemlineatus; assembly: GCF_052094955.1. Taxonomy (NCBI): domain Eukaryota; kingdom Metazoa; phylum Chordata; class Mammalia; order Rodentia; family Sciuridae; genus Ictidomys; species Ictidomys tridecemlineatus. Next base: position 29,735,683 of record NC_135493.1, on the reverse strand, counting down.
ACTGAGGCTTTGGATTTGTGTTAAGCCAGGTAGCAGGAACTACCTCCATCATACCTTCCCTAACCATGGGAGACACACCAGGGAGCAGAATTTCACCCTCTGGGGAATAGGGCACAAAAGCTAGTTAAGGAATTTGTCTCACAGTCCTTTGTTAGACCCACTGGGATAAGACAAGCACCCAATAGAAACTGAAGGCCCCTTATGCAGGCCACAGATCACAGGCCAGAACCCAGACAAGGAGTTGTAGTTCAGCTCTGTCATCAGGCAGAGACCTGTGCACTAGCTGGACAGACCCAAGTTTCTGTTGCCTCAGTTCCAGCCTTAGAGTGGGCTTGAGGAACACCTCCCTCCTCACAAGACTATGCAGACCTCTGTGGCTGAGAGTCAGGTTTGGCCCAGCTTAACACAAGCCTTAGTGGCCAAAAGTCTGTCTCCAACACCCATCCCCCAACCTCAGGCAACACAACTATTGCCAGGCCAGTGCTCACAGATGAGACTCTAGAATTGCCCTGGCACCAGGCAGAGACCTATGGCCCAGTGGGACATACTTCTGTTTTAGCCTGCATCACTGCCATTTTTAGTGTGGCCTTCAGTGTACCCCTGAGACTGTGAAGATCCTTGCAGCTATAAGACTCAGGCACACCCCAACTTAGCATCACCTCAGATGATGACTCTCACGCAAGGGCCTGCTTTCATCAACACTACCATAACCTCAGGCAGCATAGTGTGGTTCAAGACCTCATTTTCCCGGGAAAGGACACAGTACTAAGCACAGGACTTTTCCCTGGAATTTTCTACTAAGCTGGTAAAACCTAACACTGGGAAGATACTAATGGTCCCATCCCCATCTCTGCCTGTGGATGGAGTCTCTGGAAAAGCTCCAGTATCAGAGGAAGACACGTGGCCCTAAATTACTGAAATTCTATTCCAGCCAGTATCAGCTGTGGCTGGTTGCTATAGCAATAGGCAGTCCATGGAAGTGTGGACCTTGGTCCCACGCAAGTGTTGTTGGTCTTGGTGGCCTGTAGGCTCATGGTGTGATAAAGCTTGGTGGCTTTCGTGGCCACAGGTATGACATAAGAGCCTGGGGCTGCTCCATCCATGGTAACTGCCTAGATCTGAGCAGAATACTACAGTGTCTGACCACAGGCAACTTCTCTGGGTAAGACATCTGGGCCTACTATGGCACCAGGGAGAGGTTTTCGGGGATAGACTACTCTCTCTAGGTACTCTTCTGTTTCTTTCTGAACAATAAACCCATCGAGTATTTGGGACAAACCTGGGCTTTGACTGACCTTTAGTATTGAAACAGTGACAATGCACCAATAGTGGACCTGGAATATCTGGACTTGGGTATAATGTGTTGAAATGGTGAAAATAACTACAAGCTCAAAGAAAAGCAGTCTGCCCTAGAATTTCTCAAAAGAGAGGCACAAACTGGATTATGAAAATTGAAATAAATACCTGATCTTTCAATGCCTAGATGATGGAACATGCATTTTTAAGCATCAAGAGCTGTTAGGAAACCATGACCTCCTTAGGACTCAAAAATAAAGTGCCAGAAACTTTCCAGGCAAGTAATCAGTATAGGGACAGTCTCAAGAGAATTTTATCAGCTGTTTTAATGAAACTCAATGAGCTTGAAGAAAACAGAGAAAGTGAGCAAAAAGATGGACTCAATTAAAAATTTCAAATAGAAATTCTTTTTCTAAAAAATATTTTTTACTTGTAGATGACAAAATACCTTTATTTTATTTATTTATTTTTTAAATTTTTATCTGGTGCTAAGGATCGAATCCAGTGTCTCAGTCATGTTAAGGAAGGACTCTACCACTGAGCCACAACTCCAGCCCTCAAGCAGAAATTCTTGATCTGAAAAATATACTCAGCAAAATTAAAAATGCAATAGAAGACAATGAAGCAGGATAGATCAAACAGAAGAAAGAATTAGTGAGCTCAAAGGCAGGCTATTTGAAAATACACAGTTGGAGGAGAAAAAAGAATGAAGAGGAATGAAGAAAGCTTATGAGAACTTTGGGACAATATTAAAAGAGAAAATATTCAAGTTACTGGAGTTCAAGAATGACTTGAACTTGAGAAGTCCAAAGGGGTAAAATGGTTATCCAAAGAAATAATACAGGGGCTGGATGTAGCTCAGTGGTAGAGTGCTTGCCTTGTATGCATATGGCTCTGGGTAGCACTGCAAAGAATGAAAAAGATAATAATGGAAAAATTCCCTAACCATAAAGGAGACAAATATCCAGGCATCTAGGTTCAAGAAGATCAAAGGTCACCAGTCAAATCTAATTCAATAAAATCTAGACACCTGAAAATTAAGGTCCTCTCACAGGTGAAAGGTAAAGAGAAGATTCTCAAAGCTGTTAGAGAGAGAGAGAGAGAGAAAAAAAACAGGGGTGCCACAACTCTTCTGACTGCAAACTGCTCAGCCAAAACCTTAAAGGCCAGAAGAGAGTGGTGATTTTTTTCACAGTGATTTTTTTTTCACAGAGATTTTTTTCACAGTGCTGAAGAAAAAAACTGTCAACCAAGAACAATGTACTCAGTGAAGCTATCCTTTAGAAAGAAAGGAAGGTTTTATAAAGACTTTCCCAGACAAACAAAAGCTGACAAAATATATCTCCACCAGACCTGTTCTACAAGAAATGCTAAAGGAAGTTCTTCAATCTTAAAGAGACATTAATGATTAAGAAGAAAACATAGGAATGTATAAAACTTATGGTAAGAGTAAGTATACAAATTCAGAATGCTCTAATATTATAAGCATGGTACATAAGATATACATATGTTTAGCATGTATAATAAAAACTAAAACAATTAAAAATGATAATTACATTAATATGTTAAGTGTTAGACAATATAGACAGAAGTAAAATGGGATATCAAAAATTCAAAATGTGGGGAGGAATGAAACAAAACTGGAGTTTTCTTATGAGTACATTTTATCTTTTTTTGTTCACTTATTTGATTCTGTTCTTATCCTTAAGTTGCTAACATTTCAAAATAGCTTATTATAAGCAAAGATGTTTTTGTCTCATGATAACCACCAAGCAAAATTCTATTGTAGACAAATTAAAAATAATAAGCAAGAAATTAAAACACACTACTATAGTAATTTACTTAACCACTAAGAAAGACTGTAAGGGAGAGAGAATAAGAGGAACTAAAACAAAACTATAAAATAAGTTACATAATGGCTATGTTAAGCCCTTATATATCAATAATTACCCTGAATATAAATGGATTAATTCTCCAATTAAAAGACACAGAATGACTGAATGGATAAAAAACAAGCTATAACTTTATGTTGCTTATAAGAAACTCACTTCACCTCTAAGGACACTCATCGACTGAAAAGTGAAGGGATGGAACAAGATATTCCATACAAATGAAAGCCAAAAGAAAGCAAGAATAACCATACTAACATCAGATAAAGTAGACCTTAAATTAAACTTTGTGAAAACAGACAAGAAACATCATTATATTAATGACAAAGGGATCCATTTGGCAAGAGGAAATATCACTCACATACACACACACACACACACACACACACACACACAAACACAGACAAGCAGAAACACATGCATGCATGCACACATGCCTAATACTGGAGCACCCAAATATATAAAACAAGTATCAAAATAAACACTCCACTTTCAGTAATGGATATATCATCCAGATAGAAGATCAACAGCAGAGTTAAATGGCACCTTATACCAAATAGATTTAATAAACACCTGTGAACATTCTACACAACAGCTGCTGAATACACACTTTTTTCCCATCAGCATGTGGTACATTCTCCAGCATAGATTATATGATAGGCCACAAAACAAGTCTTAATAATTTTCAAAAATTGAAATCATGTTGTTTTTTTCTGAACATAATACAATAATGCCAGATACTGATAATAAAAATAGTTTTGAAAAATATACAAGTACATAGAAATTAAACAACCTACTTTTAAACAACCAATGGATCAAGGAAGAAATCAAGAAGGAAATTTTAAAATTTCTTGAAACAAATGAGAATGAAAACACAACATGCCAAAATCTATTGAATATAGCAAAAACAGTACTAAGAGGGAAGTTCATAGCAATCAATGCCTACATCAAAAAAGTAGAAAATTCTCAGATGAACAATCCATCTCAAAGAACTTAAAAACAAGAACACACATGGGGCTGGGGTTGTGGCTCACAGGTAGAGTGCTCGCCTAGCATGTGTGAGGCACTGGGTTTGATCATCAGCACCACATAAAAATAAAGATATTGTATCCACCTATAATTAAAAAATAAATTTTTAAAAAATAAGAACACAACACAAACTAAACCAAAATTAGTAAAAGGAAATAAATAATAAAGATTAGAGAAGAGATAAATGAAATGTCTAGAAAAGTAATGAAACAAACAGCTGGTTCTTCCAAAAGATAGACAAACTCTTAGCTAGACTAACAAAAGGAGAGAGAATACTAAAATAAAATCGATGAAATGGGAGACATTACAACTAATACCACAAAAATACAAAAGATCACTGGAGATTATTATGAACAACTATATACCAACAAATTTGATGATCTAGAAAAATGGACAAATTCCTAGACACACTTTACCAAGACAGAATTAGGAAGAAATAGCAAACCCCAAAAGACCAATCACAAATAACAATATTGAATCAGTAATAAAAAGCCTTCCATCAAAGAAAAGCCCCAAATCAGATGATTTTACTACTGAATTCTACCAAACATTTAAAGAACTAATACCAATTGTCCAATAAAACTATTCCAATAAAAAAATAGAAGAGAAAGAAATTCTTCCAGATACATTCTATGCACTCAGTATTATCCTCATACCAAAACCAAACAAGGACACAACAAAACATAAAGAAACTATAGACCAATATCCTTGATGAACATAGACATATCTGTAACAAAATACTAGCAAACCAAATCAAATAGTATATTAAAAAGATTATTCATTGCTTGGGGATGTAACTCAGTGGTACAGCACTTGCCTAGTATGTATGAGACCCTGGGTTCAATCCCCAATACCACACACACACACACACACACACACACACACACACACACACACACACAAAAGGTTATTCACCATGATCAAGTGAGATACATCCCAGAGATGCAAGGATGTTTCCAAATACACAAATCAATAAATATGCTACACTATCTCAAAGGAATAAAGGACAAAAACCATGTGGTCATCTCAGTTAATGCAGAAAAGCATTTGATAAAATTCAACATCCTTCATAATAAAAACACTGAATACATGCATATGAAGAACATACCTCAACATAATAAATTTCATTTATAATAAGCCATCAGCTAACATTATCTTAAATGGGGAGAAGCTGAAAGTGATTTCTTTAAAATTTGAAACAAGACAAGGATGCCCATTTTTACCACTTTTATTCAACATGGTACCAGAAGTCCTAAACAGAGCGATTATGCAAAGGGAAAAAAAAGGAATCCAAATTGGAAAAATTAAATTATCACTGTGTGCAGATGACATGATCTTATATATAGAAATCCCAAAACCTCTACCAAATAAATTATCAGAGGTAATAATGAATTCAACCAAGTTACAATATACAAAATTATACACAAAAATGAGCAACTCTGCTCTATACCAATAACAAATTATCTGAAACAGAAATCAAGAAAACAATCTCATTTATAATAGCTTCAAAAAATAAAAAAGATGTGAAACATCTCTATGATATTAATTATAAAAACATTGATGAAAGAAATTGAAGAGAACACAAAAGGTAGAAAGACATCCTGTGTTCATGAATGGAAAGAATCAATATCATTAAGATGTCCATACTACCAAAGCAATTTACAAATTCAATGAAATCCTTATCAAAATACCAACGGATAAAATTCTAAAATTTATATGAAAACACAAAAAATATTTTTTAGGGGGCTGGGGTTGTGGCTCAGTGGCAGAGAGCTTGCCTCTCACATGTGAGGCACCAGGTTTGAATCCTCAGCACCACATAAAAATAAACAAAATAAATATTAAAAAAATATTTTTTTAGAAATGCCAAAGCCAAATTGGCCAAAAAGAACAAAGCAAGAGATATTTATGCTATCTGACTTCAAAACATACTACAAAGCTGTAATAATCAAAACAAGATGGTATTGATATAAAAACAGACACATAAACTAATGGAACAGAATAGAGAGCCTAGAAGCAAATCCACACATCTACAGCCAACTGATTTTCAACAAAGGCACTTAGAACATGTACTTGAAAAAAGACAAACTTTTCAATAAATGGTGCTGGGAAAATTTGATATCTGAATGCAGAAGAATGAAGCTAGACTCCTATCAACTCAAAATGTATTAAAGACATAAGTGAAACACCTAAAACTATGAAAGTTCTAGAAGAAAACATAGGAGAACTTCTTCAGGACTTGGAATGTGCAAGGATTTTTTTTTTGGGGGGGACAAGACCTCAAAATCACAGGAATTGAAAGCAAAAATAGACAATTGTGATAACAACAAAGTAAAATATTTCTGCACAACTAAGAAAACAATTGACGAGTGAAAATACAATGCATGAATGGGAGAAAATATTTGCAATGTATACATCTGGAAAGGGTTCATATCCAGAATATATAAGGAACTCCAAAAACTCAAACTACAAAATAACCCCATTTAAAATGGTCAATAGATCTAAATAGACATTTCTCAAAAAAAAAAAAAAAACATACACATGGCCAATGGGCACATGGAAAAGTACTCAACATCATTGATAATTGGGGAAATGTGAATCAAAACCACAATCACGGCTGGGGATGTGGCTCAAGTGGTAGCGCGCTCACCTAGCATGCGCAGGGCGCTGGGTTCGATCCTCAGCACCACATAAAAATAAAATAAACATGTTATGTCCACTAAAAACTGAAAAATAAATATTAAAAAATTCTCTCTCTCTCTTAAAAAAAAAAACAAACCAAAAACCACAATCAGATACCACCTTATCATATTTGGAATGGCTAATATCAAAAAGACTCAAGATAACAAGTGCTAGTGAGGATGTGGAGAAAAAGGAACCCTTGCACACTGCTGATAGGATATGGAGGTTCCTCAAAAAATTAAAAATAGAACACCATATGATCCAACAACTCCACTGCTGGGTATATATTGAAAGGATATGAAATCAGTATGTCAAAGACACATTGCACTCCCGTGCTCATCTAAGCACTAGTCACAATAGCCAAGAAATGGAAATGACCTACATGTCCATCAACTGATAAATGGATCAAAGAAAATATGGTTCGTGTACGTAATGTAATCATATTCAGCCTCAAAAAGAGCAAAATCTCTTGTCATTTACAGCAAAATGGGTAGAACTAGAGAACATAGAGACAGAAAGATGTCACCTCATGATGTCACTCATATGTAGAATCTAAAATAAGTTGAGTGTTGCAATAAACATGGGAGTGAACATGTCTCTTCAATCCATACTGATGATTTAGGTTATTATAAGTAACATAGAGATGATTTAAAGTACACATAGGGCTTATGTAGGTTATATGCAAATATTATACCATTTTATATAAGGTACTTCAGCATCTACTGATTTTTGGTAACAGGAAGGGGAAGGGGGATAGAACAAATCCTCCCTCAATACCAAGGGTACTGATAATGAATCTGAAACACTGTAGTTTTTAAAAATCAAACTCACAACCAAATGCCCCAGCATCAAGATGGCTACTGCATGTGACTTTCCTAACATAAGAATACCAAAAATGAAAAAAAGAAAACTCCAAGTTTAATCTCCAAAATGAACCAGGGAGAAAGTATTCATATAAGAAATATTTTAAACTTTATAAATGAATTTATATTAATATTCTTTAAAATCAGCTTCTCTGATGAAGTGAAATCAGTGTGGATACAGGACAGACTACATCAGAATCATCAGTGTTTGTGCCCATGTGTATCTGCTTGTGTGTGTCAGTGTGTTATTTGTACATGCCTATGACAGTCTGTGTATGTACATGTGTTTGTGTGCATATGTCTTGTAGAGAGACATGGTTAACCATGCAGATTCCTAGGCCCAGCCCCTATCCTCCTGCATCTGGCAGAACTTCTGACAGTAGAGCTGTGTTAGCAAGCCTATCAATGTTGGAGAACCACTGTTTTCAAGTTATGAGCTTCCACAGAACTTTAAGGGTGTTGTGATTCATCAGAATTAGAATTGGATTTCAATATTTTCAGGAACTTGTCTCAAGAGCCCATTCATAAACGTAACTTGAGTGTTTCCTGTAAGTTAGCACTGTACTCAGACTTCGGAATGGGATCAGGTGGATATACAGATTACTTATTGTCCCCAAAGGCACAGCTAAACAAGGACTATCCCCTGAAATGAGCAGGCGTATGTATAAAGGTGAGTGTGGAATTGTAGGGGTTAGGGGTCAGCTTTTGACATCCTTCAAATTATCTTTGCCTGTCTCTTAAAATACAAAGTGTGGGCTGGTAGTATACATAGACAGGCAGTATGCCACCACAAACTTTGGAATCGGGCTGAATTTGAATCCCTATTTATTGTCTGACCTTGGGCAACTTTCTTAACCTCTCTGAGCCTGGGGGATTTAATGAAAACATGCATGAAAGCAGTACTGCAGCACATAATACAAGACCCCACAAAAACACATGGTTACATTTTGTCCCTTCTAAGAGCCACCCTCTGGCAACACAATTCAAAGCATTAATGACTTTTTTTTAAAGGTCATTAATGCTTTAAAAGCACATATATGAATATGAACATAGTTGAGGAGTTAGTTCATTTTAAAGTATTCAGTAATTTGGGGCTGGGGATGTGGTTCAGTAATAAAGCACTTGCCTAACATGCACAAGGCCCTGGGTTTGATCTCCAGCATCACATAAAAAAGTAGTCAATAATTTTATAGAAGATATGTTTGGTTTCAATTAAGTGAGTTCAACATCTTTTTAAAATTTTAAACTGAACCATGAAGTGAAATAATAAAAATACCTAGATGTGGTTCAGGTTTTGGAAAATTAATGTGGTTTGCTTCTGTTTTGAGATTTGTGATTCCATCTGGTCCAGTCTCTGAGCAGAGTTTCCTCTGGAATTGCACATTTTCCATTGCCACTGCCTCTACCCTCATGCCTCCAAGACTGTAAACCCCTTCTGCTGGTCCCTATGTTGCCTGATTGCTCATCCTAAAACACTTTTTAAACTATGTCATTTGCTTAATCAAAACCTTTTCGGGCTGGGACTGTGGCTCTGAGGAAGAGCACTCAACTTGCATGCGTAAGGCACAGGTTCAATCCTCAGCACCACATAAAGATAAAAAAAATAAAGATATTGTGTCCATCTATAATTAAAAATAAATTAAAAAAACAAAAACAAAAAACCTTTCATAGCTCCCCATTACCTTCAGGAAAAAGTGTCCAAATTCCTCAGTCTGCCACAGTCTGGCCCCCAAATGGTAACCACATTCCAGTTAGGCTGAAGTTCTCCAAAACTCCAAACTGGCTATGCTGGATATTTATTCCAAACCTTTGCTCAGATTTCTCCTCTTCCATGGGAGATACTGCCTTCTGTTCTCTACCTGTTGTAATCTCTCCCTCTGCTCAAAACTTCAATAGTGCCCTTTTTTGAGGACTGCAGAGCCCATTCCTTATCTTTTCTCCTGGACTCTCACAGCCTCAAATTGTCTATTCCTTTTAGTTTAAATGAATTGTTCAGTTATTCATCTAATCCAAAATATATCGAGAGCCAACTCAGTACTGAATACTGTACTACAACAAAGTTTGAGGTCACCATGGTGACTGTTGAAATCGTAACCTCTTGAGGGCAAGGGTCATCTCTTACACTTCTTTGTATCTCCCTCACTACCTAGCACAGTGGTAGAAATGTGACAGATTATGGTTAAATACTTGGTGAATGAATAATTGAGTGTGCGACTGATCACTGCACTTATCATGAGATTGACTATCCCCGTATAAGTGACTTGCTCCCACTTGCTCTCAAATTGCTGGGTGGATCTGGAAACAGATTACCTCTCTGTATTTCAGTCTTCACTTAACAAAGGAGAAGGGATTATATCTTGGATAAGGCAGGAGGGCATCCTTCTGCTCTTCATCAGGGATCTGAAACCACTCAGCAATTGTGGGTGGGCAGGCAGTGGCAAGGCATTGCCTCTGTGCATCTCTGTCTCTGCATGTATTATATACATTCTTTAAGTCTCCTTCCCTAAAACCCCCCTGGTAAAGTCAGTTCCTTAAAAGCAATACCATGCCTTGATTCACATTTTTTGGGAGTGGTACCCAGGATTGAACCCAGGGGGGGCTTAACCATTAAGCCAGCCACATCCCCAGCCCTTTTTTTAAAAAAATATTGCACTTAGTGATGAGTCTCGTCTTGCTGCGTTGCTTACTGCCTCTCTAAGTTTCTGAGTCTGGCTTTGAACTTGCGATCCTCCTGCCTCAGCCTCCCAAGCCACTGGGATTACAGGCCTGAGCCACCATACCTGGCTTGATACCTATTCTTATAGAACATTATATGGCACATAGTAGGAGCTCCATAAAAGTTTGTCAAAGGAAGTAATGAATAGAATTAAGCCATCTTCTTTCATTTTATTACCAGCTGAAGCAATTCACAAACCACTCCATTTCCTTTCATTTCCTTTAGGTTATACACTGAAAACCAGTGATATTGACTTGACCTCTCCAAAGATGAGTGAGTAGATGAAAGCCAGAGGTTCTCTGAAAGGCAGCCGCTGAGGAGCTGTGTCCTAGAGAAAGCCACCTCCTGCACAAGGCTAAATGGAATAATCTATGTTTGGTATTAAAACCTCACCACCCCTGACGTCAAAGAAGGTCTGTGGGTTCGAGGGGACAGTAGAATCTCTGTTTCTGTAGCACTGTACAAATGACTGCCTGATGTTTTTGTTCCCACTTTTTTTTCTTGGCCTCCTTTCCAGGAAATGGACTGGAGGAGCTGGCAATTGATTAAAAATAGGCTTCGTGTAAGGAAAACAAATACGCATTGGGCAAAATTAAAGTATCCAAGCTTCAGAACGCTTGTTTGCTAGCTATATTTAGGCTTTGAGTTTAGGACTCATTGGTTTTGGCTGAAAAAAGCCCTGGGTCAAAAAAAAATTTTTCCCTCAATGTTGGGACCATCCCCTCTTCAGTCTCATGCCCTAGGTTTATGACCTGATGAAAAGTTAAGCATGTTCTTTTCTATTGGCTTTGCCCCTGAAATCTTGGCATTATGACCTTGGAAAAGGGCATTGAAAGATGCCTGGGACTCACCTCTGGGCACCAAGTAGATAAAAGTCATTTCCAGGCTTGAAGGTCTTTAGGAGTAGTGCTCCCATGACTCCTGTCAGTTGCCTAATCTAATATTTTATGTTCCTGTTGAAAAGGAAATTCTTTTGTTCCTTTTCAGCAAACGTCGCTTGCTTTTCATCAGCTCTTTACTTATACCCCTCCCTGTGCTGAAGTCAGGGGATAATGAGATTAAGTCATGTCCCCTGCCCCTTGGGAGCCCACAATTTAACATAGCTCCTCATAACGTTCCTTGATTAACGACAACACTGATATAACTTGCTTTAAGAAAGTAAGTCAGTTATTAAGTTCAGATTGACAGGAAGATAAATTATGTTTGAGCCTTCAGTTTCAAAAAAAAAAAAAAGAATAGAAAATATTCACCTGAGGGCTCAGCTAAATGGAATTTAAAAGACAGATTTTATGTATTCAATCTTTTTTCAGAAACACCCATTTCAAAAAGAAAGGTGTGTCTGCAAGAAATCACTTCTCAGCCCTCTCTGTGGGCCTTTCCTTCTCCAGATCTCAAGCCCAGTTCCAGCCAGCTCCCAGCCCCCACATCAGGAGGCCATGAAATGGAAAAGGAGAGAGAGTCAGGCCAGAGAACAGAGGAGAAGGAAGGTGGCAAGAGGAGGGACAGAGAAGGGAGGAGGTAAAAAACAGGCAAAGATGGGGCACAAGAGGGAGGTGTAAGGAGAGGCAAGAGAAAAGATAACAAAACAACCTCAATTCCCTTAAGACCTGTTTTATATTCCTTTGATAATTTTTGGAAGGATGGGCTCAGGAAGTGTAATTATAGTCAGCTCTCAATCATTGCTGCTAAGGAGGGAAGTCCTTTACAAGTGTTAGCTATTATTACTATATGAATAATTGAACCCCCCAGATAATCCCTAAGCTTCATCTGAATGTCTTCCTCTTCTGCCAGAGCTTTCAACAAAATGAAACTGATTTCAGCAAAGTAGGCAAAGGGCTGATGTTGAGTTCTCCCTTTCCTTCCTACTTCTAGCCTGTCAGGTTTTAATCCTCAAACCAGAGAAAAGGACCCCCAATACCAAGAGTGGGGAATGTGCATGATGAGGAGGCTGCATCTCTCTGAAGCCTCTGGATCTACTTCTTTCCAGTTCCCGTCTGGTAGTTCTTTCTTTACTCCCTCCCCTTGCCCTCACCTCCCCTGCACTAAGTCTGAAAAAAAACATGTGTGCATGGGCAGGCATTGGCTGAAAACACCTTGCATGGAGAGGTGTCCACTCATGTTCCATCACCTGCTCTGCCTTCCTGTCTATTACACCTTCTAGATTGCTCTTAAAACTATATCCTGCTTTCTATTATCCCCAAGCCAACTTAACCTGGGCTTCATTCTCTGTAGCCTGCATTATTACAATGGTCTCGTAGCTGCCTCCATTCCACCATTCAAGTGTATCTTCCATGCTGTACTCTTCAATAGCTCCCAGTTGCCCATATTGTCAAGTCCAAAGTCATTTTTAAAGCCAATGAACTCTCTGCCATCTGACTTCTGGCGACAGCCCTGCTCTCACCTCCTATCAGGCCTTCTGTAACTTCCTCCACTCCTTGCCTCCTGAAGACTGCCAGAAATACCCTCTCCAATTCTACAGCCCTTTTGGTTTGTCTTCTAACTTTCTACTTACCCTTTAAGTCTCAGGTCCCACATTACCTCCTCTTTGATACTAACATCCCCCCTGAAAACTCTGATTTTCATTCATTTAGGTCACCAGAGTCCCTATTATATCTATGGACCCCCACAGCACTTTTACTACATTGCAATCGATTATTCACATCTGTTTTCTCTACTAGTCTGTGGGTTCCCCAATGGCAATTTATAATCCTATCACCTATATATGTTTTAAAAGAAAGAATAAGTGATATTGTGGCAATTAGAAGGCAGAGAGCCAGAGCAGTTACAGCAGAACTAGCACCAACTCTGCTTCCACATCAGGGCCTTTGCACTTGCTGATGCCTCTGAAATACTCTTTTTTCAGATGTCTGCTTCAAGTGCCTTCTCATTTCATTCAAGTCTCTGCACAAATGTCACTGTTATGGTTGGGATATGAGGTTTCCCCCAAAAGCTCCTGCTAATGCAGGAATATTCAGAGGTGAAATGATTGAATTGTGAGTGCTGTAACCTAACCAGTCCATTCTAGTTTGAATGGACTGACTGGGTAGTAACTGTACGTAGGTGGGGTGTAGCTGGAGGAGGTGGGTCACTGGGTGGGGAGGTTGTGCCCTCAAAGGATGTGGCTCCTCCCTCCCTCCCTTTGACACTAACATCCCCCTGTATCTTCCATGCTGTACTCTTCCATAGCTCCCAGTTGCTCCCAGTTGGGGATCTGGTTCCAGATCCCCAAAGACCTGAACAGCTTTCTTCCACTGGGCCTTCTTCCATATGTGCTGCCTTACCTCAGATCCAGGGCCATGAAGTTGGCCATTTGTGGACTGGGACCCCTGAAACCATGAGCCCCAAATAAACTTTCCCTCCTGTAAATTGTTTTTGTCATGTATTTTGATCACAGTGACACAAAGGCTGACTAAAACACTCACTTTTTCAAAGAAGCCTTCTCTGGCTATTCTAACATAGCATGTGTGCATGCATGCACACACATGTGCACACACACATGCATCATCAAGAGCTTTCTACCTCTCCTACTTTATTTTTCTTTGGAGCTGATCACCAAACTTGCATTATATTACATATTTGTATGATTACTGACTGTCTCCCCACCAGAATAGAAGCTCCATGGGGCAAGGACTTTTGCTTTGTTTGCTGCTGAATCTTCAGTGTCCAGAACAAGTCCAGACACAGTGAAGGTGCTTAACTATTGGTTGAATGGTGTTGAACTTGGACACAGACAGAATTGGATTCAACTCCTACTTCTATAGTTTTCAATTTTGTTGTGAACTTGGGCTAGTTGTTGCTTTCCTCTAAGCTTTGCAGGGCATGTGCCTTCCCCAACTGCAAAATGGAGACAATTCTACATAACTCATGGGTAAGAATTAAATGAGGTCAAGTACATGAAAATACCTAACACAATACTTACACAGAGAAGACTGTTAGCTGAAACCTTTTGACAGACCAATGTCTTCTACTTCTCTGATCCCTACCACACACCCATTGCCACCCTTGGCTTTTCTAGTGCCTATTTTGATCAAACTGTTATTCCTGTGCTGGAGGCTCAACACTTACTTGCCACAGTTGTAGAGGTCACAGCAGAAGCAGGTGTTACCCCGAATGCGAGGTGTGCAGAATCCACGGCTGAGGTGAGGGCAGTTCACCTGAGGGTACATAGCAATGAAGACATAAGCTAGCATTGCACAAGAAGAAGGACCCTCTGAGATTGGAAATGCAAGTTAGTGACTGATGGAGATGGTAAGGATGACTGTGAAATGAACACACCCACGCATGAGAGGGATGGGGCTGGGTGGGGAGGTGGCTAGACTTGTGCATGAAGCAAGTCACTGTGTAGCTGGGCTTGTGCTCAACCTCATCCATAGCCCTCAGTGCCCCATCCCTGAATGGTGAACATGGAGAGGAGAAAGGATGGATGGAAGGACAGACAGAGGAATGGACAGGAGGGAAGGGAAAATTAGGGTTTTGGAGGAAAGAGGACCATATGGGAAAGAAGACAGGGGGGCCATCACATGCACTCTGAAGTACAATAGTACCTCTCTAGCTGCCTGGGTAAGGTTCCTCATAACCCTCGCGGAAGGAGAATTTTTGGTTGAGGAACTTATGACCTTACATAGGAAAAATAGGGTTAGGGGGACCAGGGTTACAAGTGAACCTATGGAAGTCATTATTAATATTTTTACAGTCACCAAAGTAACACAAGAAAGCCATTACAGTGAAATCAAGAAAATAGCAAAGACATTGTACACATTTTGAGTTTGCAAAACATTTTTTTGAAACTGAAAAATGTATTTTCATTTACCACCTCTTGTTTGCAAGAAAATTTCCAGATTCTCTGTTTTTAGAGATGCAATGAAGTAAATTTGTTTTTCTTTGTTATGGAAAATATTCACAGTAAATAGGCACTCTTTTCTATAGTGGGTCTCTCAACCAACATCTCACTGCCTTTCTGAGAAACTATTAGCACATACACATTTCTATTCCTCCCTTCTAACCCAAGAATAGTTAGAAAACAATGATAAATTGTGGTTGGTAAAAGAAAAAGGAGGTAATTGGATGGCAGAATCATAATAAAAGTATTTGCCATGATGTCTTGGGGACAGGTCTGTCACTCTGCCTAACTTCCAGGGCACCATTAACATTGTTTTTTTATGTAAAATGGCTTTCCCTGAAGTTGTGCAATACAGTAGCCATTTTGCCTTCACTTGCCTCCCTCTTCTCTTCCCCATCACTAATTTATCATTTTTATAAGTATTCTTGGAGGGATTGGCTTTCAAGTTGAGTATAATAGAGTACCAAACTGTCAACAGTCCTGAAAACATAAGTAGAATTTCATACAAAGCGATCCCTGAGTTGGAGAGGGATTATGGTGTACTGAAATGAAAGCTCTCCAAAAATGACCTGTGGCTACCGCCATTGCCTATAGTTCTGTGTGAGGCGTCATGGAATACAAGGAAGGATTCATGATGCAGGAGAGAGATGCTCTCATGTGCCTACTCAAGCATTTTGAGAGTCTCTTGGGGGTGTTATGAGAGGGATCAGGCTAATAGTCTGGACCTCTCTAGAGATTCAAGATAAACCACGTTGCTCAGTTACCACTACTTGGCCTCCAGGCCTTTTCTATGTGTAAGGCTCAGGCTCTGCCTGCTTAGTCCAGGCCTTGTGCTTTGGTGGGATTCCCACCTTTCTTCCAGCTGGGCACCAACTCCAGGTAATTGAATCATCATTCACAGAGACCAGGGAGGAGCATGCTCTGTGGCCTCATCTGTCTCATGTGTACTCATCTGTCCCTCTTGGGATCAAAGCCACATACTGACAGGCTGATGGCTGGGGTCATAGGGGCAGCCTGTGGCCACAGAACAAAGTAAATCTGATTAGGCCTCATAAGGTTCCAACCTATGACCATGACCATGGCCTCATTAGCACTGTGCTCTGACCAACTGATCGAATCAGCTAAAGACACCTAGCAGGACACCGTAGGCCTGTGAAAATGAGTTAAAGAGAGGGGGTTTCAGGCAAAATAGAAGACTTTCCCAGGAGGTAAAGACACACATCCTCATTCTGACTCACCTCCTCAGCTTCCTTCTGGGATGTCTTGGGGACATAGTGGCACCGGTTAGCGTAGAGTGGTTTCAGATCCTGGAAAGGGAAACAGCAAACCAAAGGGGTTTTGGCTTTGGAAAATAAAAAATCAGGAGCTCTGCTTGGTAATAAAAGATTTACAAACACACACACAAATACACACACAAATACACACACACACACACACACACACACACTCACACCATAGGAGGCAGTTGATTGTTTTAATTACTGAAATCTCCCATCTAGGGAGCCTGAGAATGTAAGGGTCAGACAAAAATGTTCTAATAACTGCTTGCTATTGGGGTACTTGGTTAATGAGAAATTAGGAAATTCGTTGAGAAATGAGTTTCTTGAAATTTCCTCTCTGGTTTTCTGTTATTAGTCTTTGTCTTCTTGAAGGCAGTCCCCAGGGAACAAGATTCAAAACTCCAGGTTACTGCGACATTACACTCCCATACTGAGAGAGCACAGCTCCAACAATGAGGTCTCATTATCACCTGCAGATGGGTCTAGGGCTGGATGACTTGTACTACCTGCTGTCATTTCCACAGCTTTTTCAGAAGGAAGAGCTTAGGAAAGCAAGCCCCTGAAGGATGGGCAGCTACTGAGACTGCTGTAGATTTTAACTCAACTGAACTCTGAACCATTTTTCACTCACCTACACAGATTAAATAAAGCCAGTTAACTTCAAAAATACTGCTAAAGCTCAGAAAACTAACAAGGGGCTCAAGGACAGTTGATTTAACTGCTGGCCTGGCCAGCTTCCTAGTGTGGGAGCTCTCAGGTGTTGGGGGTAGGGAAGAACACACACATCCAGGGCTGTCTGGAATCCTGCAGCCTTGAGATGCTGTTCACCAACATCCCTGAGCAGTAGAGGGCTTCTGCCAAAGGCAGGTTAGGACAGGATAATAGTTTATGCAAACTGACCCTAGAGGTTTTGCCCAAGTGCCCAGGCAGAGGGAATTTATCTTTTGTCATTCTCCCTTCTGCCCCCACTTCTCTTGCCATTTCCAGTCTGGTGGCTGCTTTTTCCCACATACATGATTTAGAATCTCCTATTCGAAGTACCCAAGTGCCTCCTGCCTCCTAGCCAGCAACCTCATGAAAGAGCTAGGGCTTTCCACCAGCTGATTCTAAATGAATATCCTAGCCATTCAATGCTCTGAAAGTACATTGCCCTAGCTCAGCCTGGAGTCAGGCTGGAAAGAAATAAGGATTCTCATGTTCACAGCTGTTAGGGTTTATTTTCCATGTTTGGGCAATGGCAAAATCATTATGATTCTGCTGCAAAAGAGGCTTAATATACTGGTCATAACCTCCCTAACCTTCTGGTTTTGTGCATTCAGCCACCAAGGGCCTTAAATGAAAACAGGTATGCATGGCGACTACCCATTTGCTGACTCTGGCTGCTATTCTTTGAATCGAGGCCTCAGGAGAAAAGCAAGAACAGGCAATTAGGAGGTGAGAAAAGGTCACTCAGCCAGGGCTTGCAAACTCTGTAACCTGCAGGTCTACCAACTTAGGCAGGAAAGCATGGAAAGGGAAATTGCTTTATGTTGAATGTCTACTCTATGCCAGAATCTTTTAGGGAATATTCACACTCATTGCTTACTTTCATCTTTGTGCTCACCCTGAAAGGAAGGTTACATTATATAAATTTGGAAGAGAAAGAAACTGTGATTCAGGAAAGTAAAGCAACTTTCCCAGAGAGTTAATGGCCATAGCAGGGAGATGGAAAAGGAAGGAAATATGAGACCAGAGAGAGAAGTCACAGGGGGATTGTGAGAAGGTATGCCTTGAGAGGATGTTCAGATTCACCCAAGCCAAAGGAATAGGGCAAGATGAGGCTAAACGGCTTCAATAACAGACACACTGACTCTAACTCACGTAAGCTGTGCTAGGGTCCAATGCCTTTCATTTAAGTTGGCTGAAATATTACCATAGATTAATAAAGACTCCTACCTCAAAACTCTTGGGTGTCAATAAGGACTCCCAGATGTCTTAGGGCAGGTGCAGTGTAAATAGAAACATTTTCTTATCTAGCCTTATCCAAAATCTCTGAATCAAATGCAACAGTACAATTCACTAACTGCAGGATGTACAGAGGGCCTAGACTCAGAGGCAAGTAGTTGATCATTATAGGAAGCTTCCAATAGATAGAATTTGGATTTTTACCTATTGCCTTTCACTGAAGTCAACAGTCAAAAGCATTTAGGAGTATCAGGGAAATACAAATCAAAATGATAATGAGATACTGTTTCATACTCACTAGGACAGTTAGAATCCAAAAGTCAGATAATAATGAGAGTAGGCGAGGATTTAGAGAATTTAAGAATCCTCATAGACTGCTGGTGAGAATGTCAAATATTGCAGCCACTTTGGAAATCAGTCTGGCATTTCCTGGAACTATTAAACATATAGTTATCATATTACCTAACAATTCCACTCCTAGGTGGAAAGGAAATCAAAACAAAATATATGCCAGTGCAGAAACTTGTACATAAATGTTTATATTAGCATTAACACAAATGTTTATTGCAGCATCATCCACAATAGCAAAAAAGATGGAAACAACTCAAATATCCATCAGTTGGTGACTGAACAGATAAAATGTAGTACGTCCATACAATGGAATATTATTAGGTCATAAAAAGACATGAAGCACTGATACTTGCTATAAGTTGAATGGACACTGAAAACTACTAAGTGAAAGAAGTCAATCACAAAAGGCCACATATTATAGGATTCCATTAATATGAAATGTGTAGAATATGGATGTATATACAGAAAAAGAAAGTGCATTGTTGGTTACTTAGGGACAGGGAGGAATGGGGGGATAAGGAGGAGACAGATAAAAGGCGTGTGGTTTCTTTTTTAGATAATAAAAATCCTTTTAAATTGACTGTAGTGATGATTACACATAACCATGGATATACTAAAAACCATTGAATTATACTCTTTAAATGGGTAAGTTACACAGAATATGAAGTATCTCTCAATAGAGCTGTTTAAAAAAATTAGGAATGAAAGAAGGAGGGAAAAGAAGGAAGCCATTTTAACTCATGATGCCATCAAAATCTACTGCAGGCTTCCTTGCTTCTAGGCCTGTGTTGCCATGGAGACTGCCTCAGAGTGAATACTGCTTGTCAAATGGGGATAATAATGCCTGCCCTACATATCTCACAGGATTGCTGTGGGTCTCAAATGAGATAATAGATGTGAAGGCACATTGAAAAGCTAAATGCACTACACAAAAACAAGGAATTAGTGTTATTAAGATGGCTTCTGTTGAATACAAAATAGCATGCACACTATGATTGACTGAAACCATGCTACAAAAATAGGTATATATATATTCAGGTGGTAAAATGCAAAAACAATAAGAATTACTGCACTGTGGTGGTAGAATTATGGATGTTAAGAGTTACTGATGTGTCATTTGTCTTTTTAAGAGGAAAAATGAAAAAAAAAAGATGACTGTTCCTAGCTAAAATCTGAAGGGATGGGTCTGATAGAGGTGCTTGTATTATATTCCTGGCCTTGAAAGAAAATCAGGCTGAGGTTGTTCTCTCTCATCCCATATTTCCCTCCTTCTCAGAAATTATGTCCTGAGATGCCATTTCAGAGACTGCTTGGGTAGCAGAATTGACCATATAAATTTATTTAATCTTGACAAATGAGAGGCTGACTCTTCTGTCTGAGAGAAGGGTCCAAGAAGAAGTTGGAGTTGAAATAGTGATGTCTCAAATTGTATTAACCCAGACCCAACCATACACATGACACTCCCTCAGATGACCTGAACAATTATCCAGTCACTAAAAATGGAATTTTAAAAATTCTGATAGTATAATTTTTCTGATTCAGTTGTTTTAGAAAACATAATTTTCAATAGTTCATGTGATATTTTCATTTTCAATGTTGATTTAGTTGGGAAAAAAGAACTCTGAGTTTGTTGTGAGGGCTCAGTAAGTTGCTGTGGCTCACGCTTGGTTTTGGTCTGTGACATACTTTATGATTTCCTAAGGCTTAGGTCCTTTTGCCTTTTTGAGCTCCTTTCTCCATTAAATTATTTACAAATCATATTTTCCTTGTTATAAATGTGCTACATTTTATGACTGGATTGGTACAAAAACAAATATATGTAAAAAATATATATATATATATATAATATATGTATAAATAAAGGTTCATCATTTTTCTTTTTACTTGAAATGAAATAATAATATTTTTGTGGGACTCTTAAAGTACTATGGGTCCTAAGCACTGTGCTTACTCTGCTTAATGGAGAAATTTTCCTTGTGCCAGAAATCTGCTATACTGTGAAGCAGAAAGTACTGAAAGAGGGGCAAGGACTCTGATAGAAAGCTAAATGGGAATATCCTTAGAGCCAGACCTCTCCAGAGAAGAAGCATAGGTTTGAGACTCAGGAGTAAAATGGTTCTTACTCAAGTCAAAGCTTCTCCAGAGCAGGAAGCGTTTGGCACCTGAACTGTGGTACTGGGCTCTGGATGGAGGCTTTTGGCTCTGGGCTTTCTCCAGATCCCCAATTACATCACCACTCTCTGACCACTGTTGTAGGAACATCAGAGTTCAAGTGCCTGAGAAAAAATGACTGTGTCCTCATCATCTGTTCTTGCTATTGCAAGGAAGGCCATCCATGAAAACTTTCAATGCTTTCAGGAAGTTTTGTGGTTTCCCGCTTTCTCTCCCTATCCACAATACTAGTTTCCAAGCCATTCCTCCAACCCCAAGCCCCATGTGTCTTCCTTTCCAAATCATACATGTCAAAGGTCTAGATCTAGCCCTACTACTACTGGGCAGCCTTCCCTAACAGAGTCCAAGATAAGCCATTGTGGCTTTCGGAGTTTATACCCCTGGCTAAGACCTGATTCTCTAGAGGCTTATGTGTCCTTTGGTGTTCTCATCCTAATTGTCAGCTCTTGAGGAAAGAGACCCTGCCTTCTACGTCATGTGTACCCTTCAAAGCACTCAGCGCAGCACTCAATGTCCAGCATACATTCAACGGAACCTTGCTGTACTGCACATTCACTTCAACACAGCGCTAATAATACTCACAATGTGTCTGGCAGCAAAGACCCCGTCAACTATGGCACAACAAAAAGCTGCAATCACACCAAAGCTGATAAACACGATAGAAGCCACCAGCTGCAAGGGGGGAACAGAACAAAAGTATCTGTTAGCCTTCTACAGTTGCTGTTTCTGATGATCCCCAAGAGACTGCCAGCCAAACACAACTCTAGCCTGCCACCCCATGGAGATGCTCTTTTTTGTCATGCAGGGTGAATGGGAGTGGGGCTAAGTGGGGAGAGAGAGAGAAGGGGCAACTGAAGCACTTTTTTTTTTTTTTTTTACATTTTCAGGGAAAGCTAAGAAATTTACTCTCTGAGCACCAAATGGAGAGGAGGTTTGCTGGTATCAAGCATGCTGTCCGTGGAGGAATCTGACTTGTGAAGCCCTTCCATCCTCAGACTCAGAAAAATGTTGGACTACTGACATCATGTCTTCTAACCCTCTATTTTATTTATGTGGGAATGAAGGCACAGTGAGGCAAGTGGTGTGCCCATGGTCTCCACGTAGTCTATGGATAAGCCCGGTGTCCACCAATTCCTACTCCAGTGCTATCTGTACCCCCTCACACTGCTACTGGACAGCATAGTGAATCCTGATGAACACAAAGGTGATTCTGAGGTCCTGCACAGCCCTACGTGCCCTTCTCCTTCGCTGAAGAAAAACAGCATTCAACTTACTAAAAATTAAATGTCAGGGACATTTTACAAAGGCTGAAGTCTCTGAAACTGAACAATTCTGTGTGTTATATATGGAAACGTTCAAATAAGAAAAAAATGTTTGCTCAAACCAGACTGCCCTATTCTCTAATGATGTTAGGTAACACAAATTTTCCTAATAACTGTGTTCTATTATAAAGGTAATACTACAACCCAATATGTCGGTACAGAGGTGTTTGAAGGTGTTTCCAGGGGCAGGTCTTTCCTACATGCTACCTAGGTCTACCATCTGCCTTTGTTGACTCTCAGAACTAGATAAAATCCTCATTTTTTCTTTCTTGAGGTTTTTGAGGGGAAACATGAGGAAATAGCATGGCATCAAGCTACTCTCCAAGGAGAAGGAAAAAAATCAAAGTCAAGGCCACCTTAGGGTTCTCCCTACTTCAACAGGCTAGGAGGAAATACTTATCTCCTTTGGGAGTTGTTCAGAAACCTCTCTCCATAAATCTCAATTCACAGCACTACAGAGAATTGGTAAATAATGGATGAACAATATCATGAAATTGGCATTATTAGCTATGCTATGATCAGCTATACAATTAAAACTTGCCCATTATTTTGAATAATTTAAAATCAAAGTGCAAACACAACTGGATGGGGGAGAGTCCAGGTAAAATGGAAAAAAGAAAACTATTAGAACTCCCCCGAGGGTGATTCTCTATATTGCTAGGGGAAAACATATGGTTAGAGTTCTGTGTCCCTGGAGCCATTACATTATCGGATTAAACTTGCTGTTAAATAGACCCCATTATCAAAATTTCAATGCCACAGAGACTTGTGCAGGGGGAGTCTCATCAGTCCAACCTCTGACCACTCACCAAGTTCTTTGACTTACAAGTCTATAAAACAGCAATATACTTTCAATTCACTCTGTTCCTTCTTTTCTTGTTCTGGAGAAAGCTTTCTTACACTGAACCAGGAAAATACAACAGCTTGCACTTAGGGGTTAGTATTAGGGTATTAGGACATTAAACTTTCCAAGCTTCACCTTCTGTTATATACTCATCCTTCCTTTCCACCTTATGACATACTTTGAACTATGGGTAATGGAGATGTTTGGGTTGGCTTCACAATTTTAGTTTGTCTTTTTTGTGCACCAAGTACACTAGTTTTCTTAATCAGAGTAATCTCCTAAAAGTCAGGAACTCTCTGTGAAAACTTTCCCAAAAGATTATGTGTCATGGGCTGGGGATGTGGCTCAGGCGGTAGCGCGCTCGCCTGGCATGCGTGCAGCCCGGGTTCGATCCTCAGCACCACATACCAACAAAGATGTTGTGTCCGCCGAGAACTAAAAAATAAATATTAAAAAAAATTCTCTCTCTCTCTCTCTCTCTCTCTCTCTCTCTCTCTCTCTCTCTCTCCTCTCTCACTCTCTCTTTAAAAAAAATTATATGTCAGAAAGGAAGATATGAGGGTCACTAATAATTCAGGACTGCAATGGCAGAAATCACAAAAGCAAAGGTATTTCAGGCAAGGATGACAGCCTGACTGGACAGGCTGGAGCACTCCTTTGAGAGTGAGGAGGAAAGCAAAGGACAGGATCCAGAATATTCTATCCCCATGGCTTAAGGACACCACTAGCTAGGCCACTGAGGAAGCATTAGGCAAAATGAGAACAAGTCCCATACCACAGGCTCACTGTAAAACAAATTCCCTGGAGGCTTAGGAAAAAAGACAAAGTAGTAATTTCTTTTGTGGCCAAATTTGTGCCAACTTAAGAGATATGTTACTTATCCACATAAATGTTGAACCTTTTCAGAAGAATTCTATAGGGATGAAAACTTACCATCTGCCGCTTGTTCTCAACAAGGTTTGATCCGATGATTCCGAGGAATGATCCAAAGCCGAGCTGAAAAGCAACATGGTATACATAGTCTGTGGGAAGACAGCTTCACCACACAGTCATGCTGGCTCCTGGATATGATTCAGGATGATGGAAAAAAACTGGAGTGTAACTGCTAAAGCCACATGCAGTTACTTACACAAATAAAGCATGTGCAATAAAAGTATTTTCTCTCCTACCGTTTGTCAATTTTCCCTTGTCACAATGAATCACACCTAAAAAGAACTTACGTGCCCCCAACTAAAAGTAAAGGTCAACTATAGCTTTTCAGAGCCTGCCTATTTCAATTTCAATATCCATTACCTAGCATGTGACTGGTGAGTCAGTACGAGACATATAATGATGAAAAGCACACATTACATTCTGATCTTTATCTGTTTTTGAAAAGGACCTTCCACTTTGATGCACGGGTTATAGTATAAAGGTTTGCAATAGCAATTTTTGATGCATCTGGCGTACTAATCAAACTCAGGAAGTACTTTAAAAATCAGCAAGCACCTTAACCCACACTAAAAAAATAAAAATAAAAATAAAAAAGAATTTTTTTGAAAGCCTATATTTGTGGTTGACCTACTGCAATTTATGTTAGCACTTATTCACCTCTTCTTCCATCTCTGCTTCATTTATGGATAGAAAGCATTCATTAAAGGATGAATAGAAATGGCAGTGTAAAACCCTGAAAAACAATTTCCCTGTCTAAGTGGCTTGGATTATGGTTCAGTGTAGCAGATCCCACTGCCCTCTCAGCTTTGCCATTAGTGGACTGAGTCTGCCAGTTTCAGCCAAAAATGATCACTAACCGATAGCTATTGATGAAGATGAAAATGGAAGAAGTAAAAAGTGGTGAGAATGGACCAATAAATCTTAACACAAGTTCAGCGATGTAGTTACATTTCTTTTTAGCCTCACTAATGGTCTGGGTTTCCATCTGCAGCTTTACCTTGGCTCACAGGAGCATCTATTTCAGTCTGAGGCCCTGAAGCCTTACACTGATGCCTGGAAACTTAATGAACCCAAAGGCTGGGCTTGGTGGGGTGCTGCAGGGGAACTAAGTGGTTGTCTCAGGACCCCAAGAACAAAAGAAAATGAAAGGCAAGAATGGATGCAAATTTCCAAGGACTCCTGTTGAGTCACTCAGTGAGCAATCATTTTTTTTTTCTTTTTGGTACTGCAGGATTGAATCCAGGAATACTCAACCAGTGAGCCACACACCCCAGGCCCTTTTTATTTTTTATTATTATTTTTTTAATTTTGAGATAGGGCCTTGCTAAGTTGCTGAGGCTGGCATCCAACTTGTGATCCTCCAGCCTCAGCATCCTAAGCAAGCAATCACTCTTAGAAAATAGAAGCTGAAGGATATAAAGGCATTTTCCATGCCACCCAAGACTCTACTGAGAAGATTCTCATTCAGCACTTAATCTATGCCTGTCTCCCACCTAGTCTTGTTTCAAATACAATTAAAATGTGTTGCCATAAAGCATACTGATTAAAACCTGGATATGACATTAGCCTGGCTTGCAACCCGAGCTCTTAGACCCGCGCAACCACTAGCAAACTGATTAACCTCTCTAAACCTGTTTCCTTATCTGTAAAATAGGAACCATAATAAGTGGCTGCCTCATAGGGACTGTGTGAGGATTAACCAAATGACATATTCAAAGAACTTTGCATAGTGCCTGGCACCACAGTAAATACCAAGTAAATATTATTTTGCTCTAGAGGTTATTATTACTATTTTTAAAGTCCTTTAATTTTTGAGCCACTCTAACCTGATATGAGCTGGAAAATCCTATCATTATTTGCTTTATTTCATGATAAGAGACTTTCCCTGTTCTATCTTATCTTCCCCTCCAATATGTTCCACAGCTTTTATTTTTTTAGAAGAAATTCCATGGATAGTCTGTGCTTGTGGCACTCTGGATCACTTGTGGAGATGGAAAGAAATTTGGATGCAGCTTCTTACAGGAAAAATAAGTCCTTTTCCCAAACAGTTCATCAGCTTCTACAGATATTCATAAAATGTCTCCTGAACCTCAAAAACAATCTTTTGCCTAAGAGAGGAAGCAAATAAACTGTTTATTCCTGAAATTCAAATAACTCTCCAATGGCAGTGGCCAGAAGAAGTGGGCCCAGTCCTTGAGGAACTGACTAGAAAGAAAAGACACTCCAGAACTGGAAATCCTCAGCCAGCCAGTCATTTCATCTAGTTCCCCCACCTCCTTTACATTCCATTCTATTCCACTCCAAACCATTCAGTCTTCTAACATTTACTGAGTACCTCTGTATCAAATGTGTAAGAAGGCATGATCCCTGTCTTTTAAGAGGGCACAGTCTTGTAAGGAACAGACAAACAATGGGTTAAGGACCACAGGGGAGGTAAAAAGAAAGAGCTATAGGAACAGAAAAGAATTCTGTATTTTATCCCTGGCTCTGCTACTTATAAACGGTGTGACCTTGTGCCAGTCCCTTAACTACCCTGTGCTTTGGTTTCCTCATCTATAAAATGGGAATCATAATAGTATCTACCACACAGGGATTAACTAAGATAACATATGTAACATACTTGCATAAGTTAGGCTACTAAATAAATGGTAGCTCTAAGATTTCACAGAGAAGGAGACACTTTATATGGGTTCAAAGTATAGACAGAGTTCAGTAGGCAGAATTAATAACCTACTGAGTCATGTCTGGAAGAATTCACTTACCTGGAATGATAGGTTGAGGAAATCATTACTGTCACTAAAAAGACCTTACATTTAAAGCATTTTAAGTTAAAAAAGGACTTACCCTCTATTTTGGTTCAGGAATGTTATGGAGTTTGGCAGAGCTGGTATCATTCCCATTTGACAGATGAGAAAATGGAGGACTAGAGAACAGTGAGAACTTGTCTATTCTTAGAGCAAGTTAACATCAGGCCTAGGATTAGTCAACTGGTCCCTGACTAACATCCAATGTTCTTTTTGCCACATCTTGCTGGATTTGTGACCAGTATTAGTAGAATAGTGACCTCCAAGTAACAAGGGACTCTTTGTTGCCCCCTAGGGAAGAAGTTCTCCAAAAAGAAGGAGTGAGAAGTCTTATTTGAGGAAAAGTTGGAGAGCTGAAAATAAAGAACTGAGCAGGCATAGTTGTGCACACCTATAACCCTAGCTACTCATAAGGCTGAGGCAGGAGGATTGCAAGTCTGAGGCTACTACCTTCAGCAATTTAGTGAGATGACACCCTGTCTCAAAATATTTTTTAATAAGGACTCAGGATGTAGCTCAGTGGTAAAGTACTTGCCTAGCATGTGCAGGCCCCATGTTCCATCCCCAGTGCTGGAAAGAAGAAGGAGAAGGAGAAGATGAAGGGGAAGAAGAAGAACAACAACAACAAAACTGAATCTACAGAGTTTCCTGAAAATGGGCAGCTACTTCTAATAAAGTGCTTGCTCTCTTCAGACCTCAGAAAGGTAAGCTGTGTGGTCCCCCATCAAAAGCTTCATGGAATCATGTAATGTTCAGACCTTTGGACCTCCATCTTGATTCCCCACTACCTGAACAAATAATTAGTTTGCTTTGTTTTTGGCTGCCCTCCATATTTGGAAGAAAAAAAGATAAATCATTAGAAATCAAAGTCAGATTCAAGGGCTCTGTTTGGACTGCACCTCCTCACCTATGCCTATTCCCATCCACTGCCCCAGACACAGAGGGTTGAGGCTCAGAAGGATTAGTCACTTGGTAAATATTATTGGAAATCTACTCTGTAGCAAGCACTGTGTTTGATCTGTGATTTAGAAGTTAGGAGTTGGAAAGGGGTACAATACCCAGACCAATGAAATTCAGGCTTAAGGAGCTCAAATTATAGTTAGGTAAACCAGTACACAATCCCTTTCTGTAATCTTGAAATCCACAAAGCTCTTAAAACAAAAAGGGTTCTCTGGTAACTAACTTGGTAGCAAAGTCTGACCTTGAGCTAATATGAGATTATTTTATAATCTTTATCCCACTAAATGTAAAAATTCATAAGTTGTTATAGAAATGTGAAGACATTTGATTATGGTACTTGATACTCCTCAAAGCCTTGCTGGAGTGCTAGGTAATATATGGCACTTGCATATAAAATAAAAAATAGTCTAAATTTGGAATCACACCTGGCTGAAGTGTTCAGATAAGAAATAATGGACTCATATAAATAAACCTAATAAAATATAGCCCAACAGATGCCACAGAGCAACATATGAGTATTTTCCAGGAATCACAAGTAGGAGGAATCCATAGTAGAGAGTTTAAAGATGGTGGATACCACTGTGGACTCCAGTAACTGAGAAATGTTCCCACTATGTCTGTAAGTTGGGACAGGACAAAACATTTAGATAGATAGCAGAGAGGACATTGGGGGAAATGTGAGCAACTGCACCAAGGCAGAAAGATCCAAATCTTGTTCATGGGACTATGACAATCTTGGCAAAAGAGAAGTAATGGGAGACTAGGCTGAGAGCATCTGTGGAAAGCTTCAAATGGAATGTGAAGGAGGCAAAAGATAGTCAATGAATTGTGCCATTATAAAACTTGTATCCAGAAAAATCAGGATTTAAGTCTCATTTTAAAATATACTTCCAATTAGGGATTTATATTTTAGAATAAACTTAGATTTTAGAAACATTTTCAATAAGAGATGGAAAAAGTTTCTTTCTAATTCACACTAAACCACAAAAACTAATATCCAGAGCTTCTTATATTTCCTGAGTATTCAAGTTAATTTAAAAAATTGGTATTGTCAAAAGAATCTTCACAAGTGAAGCTGAAGTCACGTTGGCCTACAAGTTTCAGACTACTGGCTGTTTTGAATGATTCCTGTTGTCCCTGTCTCCTAATACTTCACTGTAACTCTGATGTGATTGTCAATCAACTGACCCCCACCTTCCAGGAAAAGGAGCAGAAACACCTGTTTTTTCTCCTGAAAGAAAACAGGAAAGTAGGGACCTAATAGTACAACAACTGGAGAGAAGTTACCGAAATGAAAGCCTTTCCCTACTGCTCAGTGGGCTGACTTCATCTTGTGGGTTGCTTGGGAAACATATTTAGAAGCTTCATTCTCTTGCATCTGAGGTAAAAGGATTAGAGGGAAAGAGAGACCTCTCTCACCTGCCGTTTTCTGCTATGCTAGAACCCAATCAAGGGTCTTCAATTTTTAGGCCTTCAAAGTAGAAAGCTCACCAGAACTCTTCTGGAATGAAATATGTCTTCAAAATATTCAAAAACTGTGAAAGCCTTAGTTAGCCAGTTTATCTTTGCCAATTTTAAAACCTTACTGTTCATCCTGTAAGGTTGTGTCTTTAAAAATGTGTTTATGTGTCTTAGAACAATGATACTACTTTCCAGCTCAGGTAGAGAAGCTAACACACTGTTATAATGTACCTCACCATATAGTGGCATCTGGTTGGCAAAATGAAAATGCCCCTGAATAGTCTGACATGACTTGACAATTATGTAAATTGAATTATATTTTAAATGCCAGAGATATCAATATTTAAATGATCTGTATGCTGTATGGTAAGTTTCTTTTAATTTAATAATTTTTCCCTAATTTGTCTGTTTTGAAATTTTAAATTCTCATATATTTTAAACACATTTAACCAGACTCCAAAAGAGTCTTGTTCAGGGTTACCTGACATTTTCAAAAAATTCTATACAATGGTAATTTATATTAAAAGTAACCAAATTGACAGTGCAGAATCTTAAAATGTCATATTATACTTCTGGTTTTCTTGCTAAGCATATTTTATTATGTTTTATTTCTCCATGTGGTTGCTGGTCCACCAAAATTAGACTCCCCTGGGGTGCTCATTAAAATGTAGATTTAACATGCATTTACTTTTTCAATCAAAGGTTAGCTTATGAAAAGCTCCTGAAATGCACATTTGTAGGCCCCACCCAGAATCAGAATCTCTTGTGGGAGGGATGAAAGATCGGTATTTTTCGCAGTTTCACCAGTTTCTTGGGTGGGAAAAACCACGGGTTTACATAATAACTCCCTAATAATCAAAATATTCAATTAGTGAAAGCTCCTCATTCCCAGACGAATCTGGATTCTCAGGTGTTTACTGTTTTAGAGGTAGGAGTACTGATTTGTATTTGTTATAACATGATCTGACTTATAAACTCAAATGGATTTTTTGATTTTTCAAGCTGTTATCTTCTCTCCTTCATTTTAGTTTCCTGTAATTAAAACCCATTTTAAAGGAACAATCTACAGGAACTATGAGAGCAAAATTTTAAAGATTAAACCTTGGGGACACACTGTCCAGTGGGATGGCTCTTGTATTAACACTTCCATGTTAACTTTTAGTGAAACCCACACCTACACAGACACTCGCCCCCACTGCTTCAACTTGCAATGCTAGCTGAACATCAGGTACTTGAATAACAACAATCACGTTCCCTCCTTCCTTTGTTAAT
Organism: Ictidomys tridecemlineatus; assembly: GCF_052094955.1. Lineage (NCBI taxonomy): Eukaryota > Metazoa > Chordata > Mammalia > Rodentia > Sciuridae > Ictidomys > Ictidomys tridecemlineatus. Next base: position 29,705,025 of record NC_135493.1, on the reverse strand, counting down.
ATATTCCAACCTAGCCACCCACAGTCAGATATTCTACAGGGAAGGTTTATAGCCACTGTTCATGAATAGTAGTTTGTACTCTTAAATGACAGGGAAAATACCTTCCCTTCACCCATCGTGACTGTGAATCTTGGCTTGAGCATTTGCTCATCAGTCAGAAATATTTTACTAATGCAGCTACCTGAAACACACAAAGTCACACAGACCCTATAAATTGCTTTTCCAAGCCACCAAAATGCTCTCTTACCCCTCCTTTCCTCCCCCTCACTTTGCTTGTGTTTAAAAATAAAACCCAATTCTGCTGACGACTGCTTTTCTTGCTTCACCACAGGAAGTAGACTGGGTGAGTTCTCACATCATGTGTTTAACAGAGGGTACAGAACACCTGCCCTCTGCTGGGGCTGGGGGGTAGCCCTGCCAGCCCAAAAGCTTCAAAGGAACTTCCCCTGGCAGCCTTTAGCTGGAGGGAGATGCAGCTCACATTAGGCCCCACATCAGGCCCCAGCCTCACAAGGACTATTGAAGAGGCTGACTGTGGAATGGAATCGGTGACCTAGGCAACAGGCTCCAGGCTTGGTCAGTCACAGCACTGGCTTGTCAAAGGCATCATCTTTAATCCTTTCTCCACCCTTTGCTTCTCTCTCCACAGGGAGTGAAGTGGGGTGCAAAGAGATATGTGTGTATGCCCACACGTGTGCATGAGGACAACTAACAACAACAACAACAAAATATATCTGACCTCTTTGTCTTCCTAAAATAAAAATAAACTGTCCTAAATTTCTTTTTTGTTCTCTAGCAATTACAATCAGGGAGCTATTTGGTATTTAAAATATGATCCAACCTTCAGAGTTAGGTTTTTGGATTCAACAGCAGTGTCCACAGAGCTGAATGAAGATTTTTTGTTTTTATATTTGAGACTGGGTCTTCCTACATTGCCCAGGCTGGCAAATGAAAATTTTTAAGTGCAATGAATTTGACTTTCTTCAAAGTGGATTGGATGTCCTTTGAAGGTGGGTAAAACAATCCACTGGAATATGGAAAGTAACCATTAGAACTCCTGTTTCCTATTTATTATTTGTCTAAAATAAGAAGAAAGAAATTAAGTGTTACTAATAGTCAATAAATGGACTGTCCTGGCACCGTCCATCCATGTGAATGTCAGATGATCAGGTGAGCCATCCTTCTTGAAGAGGGCAAGTTCCAAGCAGCAAAGGTTGATGGTGGGGTGATTTATGTATCCCAGATTAATATTATCTAGTTTTAGTTAAAGTAGTTCCAACAAGATGGACAAGAAGTTTGGAAAGACTGTTGAGAAATCACAAATTGAAGATGATCCTAATAATATAAGCACAAATGAGCAATAAGAAAATGGCAGAGTTGAGTCAGCCACATTGTGAGGTCAATAAAAATCAGTGACCTAATAAGATTAGGGTTAATCATACCTGATAAGAAGTCAGTCAAAAACATCTACAATTATCTAGCAGGGTTATTTGAAATAAGGATTTATAGCCACTATCTTTACTGACAAACTTCACACTAAGCACATATTTATCCTGTGACATTTTAGTTAATGATTATATGAAGATATTAAAATCATTTATTTCATTTTCATCTAAGTTTTGAATTTCCATGTTTGTATAACTTTAATGAGCATGTACATACCTTATAAGTGAATAAACACACATACAACTCCTGCATCTTTTTCCTGATAGGAGTTCAAGGTCATTTTGAAGAATAGTGCTGTTCATCATAGTGTGTCAAGTTGCCAAGGTCTTCAAATTTCAGGTAAGGTCAGATGACCTCTAATATATACATAGGAAAGCAGATGTCCAGAGAAAGGATCTTAGCTAAAGATTAACACTGCTAATTAGGAACATTTCCTAAACTAGAAAACAGAGGTCTTAAAAAGTAAGGTGATCTGCTCAGGATCACACTCATAGTTAGGGATGGCACTGGGATTCTTCCGAGTTTTAGTCTACAGCTTTTAACAGGGTTAGAGTTGCCTCTCTGTATACAGAAGGATATAAAGAGAAAATCTGAACAAACACTAGAAACTCAAACAGAATTGAAAACCATCAAAGTAGAGTAGGAATCTCTGTAGCCAGCAAGCTATGGAGATCTACCTATGCATTCTATACTTACAATGACTCCTGGGTAATAACCTCCAACGGTCACATTCTGGGTCCTGGTGGTTGCAGCAAGGCCCACCGTGAGAATTAACACGGACACTATAAGCAAAGTCACAGTGACATAGATGGAGTTTCGTTTCCTCCGATTGAAGGCTCCTGAAAACATACAGAGAAACTGAAATTGCTCATTTCAACCAGGAAAAGGAGTGACTTAAAGAAAAAATTTACTAGTTTTTTTCCTACTCCTACTGGTAACTGGGGTTATCTCTGGGGAGTGGGATTATGGGGAAGAGATGGAGCTTTCGTTTTTGTGGTCATTGGGTGCCACTTTATAATAAAAAAATATATTTCCAGTTTGAAAATAAACAACAGAAGAAAATTCACCAGTTACATAAAAACAAAACAAATTTTGTACTTTTGGCATTCTATAAAAGATGTGTCATACCCACTTAGCAGAGTGGTTTTTTAGGCCAAATTATAAGGCATATGATGAATGAGAAGTGTTTGTGTGGAGATATTAAATGAAAATATTTTAAAGCCAATATGAAACTAAGGAGTTTTTTTTTCATAAGCTAGAGATATGAAATTTCATTTTCAGTGTAAATATCAGAACCAAGCTAGGTACTGGGATTCTTTTTCATTTATTTCTGACATTTGCCACCTCATGTATAAACTTTAAAATGGTGTGTTGGCAAGATTTGTCACATAACAAATGTGTGTAATAAAGTAAGTGTTTGGAGGCTATTAGTCCACAAAGATATCTATCGGGGGAGGTAGATGGGAAGGATTATAACTTATACACATTTAGGCTTATGTGAGGATGACATAAATATAAATGATGAGAAACCCATTCTTAGGGCTTATCAGACCTGATAGCACAAACCAATATTTTTTTTTTCAAGAACAGGCTTATTAAGTCAGATAGAAAAATGGTATCTAGGCTCAATTTTCAATTTAATTTTTTAAAGGAACCAAGCATTGCTTCACACTTTGCAGACATTTCTCTGGCATGAGAAGGAGGTCCTCAACAGGAATTGCCAGGGGGAAGTTACTATATAGGAGTTGGGGGTGGCTATAATAATCAAATGGGAATGCTAAATGCTATGAGAGTCTGGTTATCTAATGGAAGCATGGAAGGTAGGGAGAATGAAGCAGTGGTGAATCTTATGATGGGGTTGCCTGCCCCAGGTGGCTTAACTGTCATTTGAAGCCTGAAAGAAATCCCTTGGGACAGCTCCTAAGACCCGGTCATTCTGGGAAGCCTCACTGCAGCCTCAAGAAGCAGTGATAGAGAGATGCTGCCTAGACTGCACCATAAGGAGGGAAGAGAGAGAAAAGGGGGAACGGGAAAGAAAAATCAGGAGGGCCTTGGTGGTGAAAGCGGGGGAGGGTGCTGTGTTAGGCCTTGCAGCCTCCTGCACACATCCTCCCACTGCTCCCCCCAGTATGAAAGAAAAGCCTCAGTAGTGCCACCCTGGGTTAGCCCCACCATCTATCTTGTCTTCCCTGTGCAAGCCACCGGAGGTGGGAGGGGCTGGCAGTCTCCCCTGACGTCAGCCTCAAAATTGAGGGATGTGACTCATCAGGGTCATTTTTGATATGGTACTGTGCTTTGACCATTTTACATCAAAATTTAGAAGTGGTTTGAGCCTTTATAAGCACCCATATAGTAATGTGCCAATCACACCCTGGGAAGAGAGGTTACAGTTGGGAAATGTGGTTCCTCTCCAGTGAGACCTGAATCCAGGAAAAACATAAAGGCCCAGAGACACCTGTAACATCAGGGGCTTTTGTGTGAGATGGCTATTAGGGATGCAAATGGCAAACTGATGAGCAGTAAGCATGATGAGCAAAGTAAGCCATTCAGACAGCCTGGTGCTGGGAAGAGAATAGAAGAGGGGCGGGTGGGTGGGATGAATAGGATTTATTTCTTCTATTTATCTGAAGATTAGTTATCCTTCCTCTCTAAAGCAAGGCCACTAAGTCTATTTGATGATAGATACTTAGTGAGTCTGTAAGTTGGTTCTAGGGAAGGACTGTAATGTAAACTTAGCAACCCCACCTCCCATTCTTGTAAGCCTTCCTTTCTCCTTTGTCTCCCCCACAGGATCTCTAGCCCTCCTCTGCCTCAAATTGGCAAAAGAGAGTAAGGGAACATCTGGATAGATACAAGGTATCTTACACGGAAAACATGTAACCTTACAGATAAACTGGAGGAGTATCTGTGTATGCATGGTCTTGCTAATTTGTTTGTTTCACCAGCCTGTTCCTTCTCCACCAACTGACCTTTAATTTTCACAGCTCCTGGGTCTTTTTTGCAAATATCACTCTAACTCTTAAAAGCACAGGAGCCAGGTCAGAAAAGTGACTCAGCAAACCACATGGTGTCATTCGAAAATCTATTTCCCCCCTCTGCTTTAAAATGGAAAATTCAGTCAGTTGAGAAACCCAAACATCCTACAACCCCACAGGGTTCTTACCTCCAGATAGGATTTGCTTTGGATAAAATTGCTAAGAAAATGCTCCCCTCGTTATGTTGAATTATCTGTTCTTGACCCCTCCCCACTCCCCCATCAATCCTTATTTTACACTATAAGGACCACAGTCGTGTAAAATTAAATTTTTTCTAGTTGCACTGGGGGAGTTGATATTTGGTGAAGCTCCTGGGTGAATCTTTTCAAAATGAAGAATCACCCCTCAATTAAACTTCAGTGTCAATTTGACTTAATACAATCAACATCTACTTAGAGCAAGACATATGGATAGTATGTTCTATGAAGATGTGGCCAGGGATCCTAAAAGGTGACTTATTATGTTTGCTTAAAACATTTTCCTGGTGATTGTTTAATTTTAGAAGGAAAAGAATCTTATTCTAATTAAGGTACAATTTGGGGTTTGCCTTCATTTTTTTCTGTGAACATAGCATTGTTTTGTTCCTGTTTTGCTTAGTAAACCAGCACATCATAAACTAAGACACTATGAGCTAATTAAAAACAGCAGCAGGTACTTGAAAACAGTGCCTATCACAGTGTTTAGTATCTAGTGAGCAGTCGGTACTTGTTGAATAAACAAGGGGCAACATCTCAAAATTATCTCCCTTCTAATTAAAAAGGCTTGGGAAGAATTGTGTAAATAAATATTGGTTAGGTTCATAGAACTGATTTTTAAAATATAGGGTACAACTGAGGGCTCCCCAGAACTGAAGGCCTTCTGGACATCTGTGTCACAATACCAGTATCTCCCACTAATCCATCCCTTTGGTGCCCAGTATATTTATGCTTAAACAACAACTGCTAAAACCAATAGCAGCCAGAGTCTGAAATCTCCTCACTGGCATTGCCTCCCCCCACCCAGCAGCCTCCCTGCAGAACTACTGCAGCCCTCCCTTTCTGCAGTGCCCCACCTCCATCCCAGAATCCCAAGGACCAGGATGTTCAGCTCTAGAGGCACCCAATTATTTGCTATCTCCACTCTTCCAAATACAGCCAGCTTCTCCCTCCTCTGGGTTTTCCTCCTGATCAGAGCCCCCACCTGCATTGCGGTCTTTGATTCTGAGTCCCTCCCTTCATTTGAAACCTGCTCAAAATTCACCTCCTCCAAGTTTTTCTTGATCAAGCTCTTTCCGCTCCATTCACTCATTATTTCCTGTCCCTAAATTCCTAGAGACCATACTCAGTAAGTATTTTAACTGGAACTGCTACAATTACAATTGTAATTGTGGGTCTGGTCCACAACCCACCAGTTCCAGGACTATGTTTCTGACATGAGACAAGGTGTGGGCTGCTTAAAGCACAGGATGTTGTCTCTGTCCACTTGTGTTTTACCTTGTACATGTTCTTGATTACCTGCTCCCAAGAAAGTAGACAAGGTGTGTAATCTTTATTGGAGTGCAGAAAAAATGGAGGCTCAGTATCCTGTCCTGTATGCTGTGCTATTGACGACTGGCTAATTCTCAGGGTTGATCTTTTGAAACGAACCCATTAGGATTTGCTTACCTGAATCTGCTTTGCCACACAGGTCATGGATGGATCCCAGGAAGTCCCCCGCTTTGAGAGTCGGTGCAAACAAGTGGCTGCCCACACAAGAGCTTCAAAGCTCTGCCAGCCTCCCAAACATATCTTTAAAGGTGCTGAAATCCACCACCTCTACCCTCTTAGTCAATTCTTTAAAAGGAAACAGCCAAGGCCTCCCGGTGAATTATAAATGTGTTATTTGGGAAGGAAGGAATGCCCTGCTGTAATAGAGATGCCTTAGCGCCTGGGGGCAGTGTTGCCAAAATGGAGAAGGGGGTTTCTAGAAGGGGATGGAGGGGCGCAGGAGTCAAATTACCGGCTTTATAATTTTCAAGCGCATGCTCCGCTCTGAGTGTTGCTCATCCCCAAGCAGCCAGCAAACATAGAGTGCAGGCACCTTGATGCAGTGTGTGTCTGTGTGTTTAAATTTTTATTGTTTTGGCTGCGGTTGTGTCTTGACTGTAAAGGGACTCCCCTCAGAAATGCTGCCCATAGAGGCTGAAACATTAACCCACCCACTCACTCCCGCTCCCCTCCTGCAAGGGAAGTGTGGCATTGCCAGAGCTAAGTGGGAGTAGCTCCTAAGTAGCCTAGACGCTGATTCAGGCCTGGACTGTGCAGGACCAGTGCCAGGGGACTCCGGGGAGACTCCCATGTTCAAAACTGTTGGAAACCCAGGGTTACCACTCAGCTTAGGAATTTGCTCATGCCGTACGTCTGCAGACTTTAGAAAGCGGAATGCGTGGCACCGGTTCCGCGTCCGTATGAAATCTATTCTTTTCCCACAGTGTTGAGAATGGGCAAAGCCCACTTAAGCTTCTTGTTGTGCAGACCTTCTGAGAAACACAACACGGGCTGGGGGCCCTTGGGAGTCCAAGAAAGAACTTTCTTAGTCTTCTTCCCCCAACCCACAGTGCAGTGTGTTAAGTAGCAACCCTTTATGCCTTGATCTTCCAATATGCCCACTGAGTCAGATGCTCCAGGGCGATGAGGCTTGATTTGCAGGTGGTTGCCCGCTGCGGGAATGGTCGCTGAGGAACCCTTGCCCTCCTCCACCCAACCCTCCCTGGAGCAACAGCTTGGCGTCGGGGAACCAGGGCTGTGCTGGCGCCACAGCTGGCCAAGGTAAGGAGTACATTCTGTGTGCGTGCGTGTGCGTGTGTGTGTGCGTGCATGTTGGAGAAACAGCAAGAGAACCCTGGGGTTAAGGCGGGGGCGGGGGAGTCTGGTACTGCTGGGCTCTAGATTCGACTCTGGTCTCGTTTGAGCCCCGTTGCAAAACAACTACGTCCTAAAAAATGAAAAGAGCAAATTCTTATGCTGAATATGCAAAACCATTGAAAATATGGATCTTTCTCCCATCCCGTAGATAACAGTTTCTGGGGACCCTTCTGTGAACGAATTTTGTTGAGATGGTGTCGTTTGCAGGCAGTAGGGAGCTCGCATAAGAGATTCAATCTTCTCCCCGCCCCCTCCCCTTGAGATGTTCCAGCAAATTCATCGTAGAAAACCTGAGCAGAGTGAATGTCAGGAATCCGGGTCGGAGGGATTTTGCAGGGTATAAAGTAAGTTGGAAAGAGCGAATTCGATTTGGTTGAAGTGTATCCGTGGCGAATTTTAAGATTAGGTGGGATCAGGGTTTGACAATCCCCTCCTGCTCTCCTGGGCTCCAAATTAATTTCTCTGCCCAATGAAATCATAGGGCTTGGGAAGGTGTCTAACAGTTGAGGGGGCTGGGTTTGTTTTTGTTGTTGTTGTTTGTTTGTAACTACCAAATAACAGCTTTGAGGACAGCCAAGTTGGTGCCCAAAGGTAGCGGTTCCCCAGTTTCCAGGAGAAAAGGTGTTGAAAGGGGCCCCTCCCCCTCCAACCACCGTGAGAGGAAAAGCGCGACTTCAGAAGATGCGCGGGCTCGCGCTTGGTCTTCTTTCTCGCACTCTCACTTGTCCACCCCCCCCTCCCGTGTTTTTCACACTCACGCACATTCCGTGCATTTGGAACAGAATAGGAATCAAATTCAAGGAATGTTGATCCTGCGCTGCAGACGGCAGGGCTGGGCTGTCTTGAGTGATTCCTTAGGAATTCCCCTCCCGCCAGTCCCCCCTCCTCCTCCCCCTGCCCATCCCCCAGGGTTGCGCAAACCCCCATTAGAGAGGTGCAAATCAGCACCCCCCCCATCATCTCTGCAGCTCTGAATTTTAAGGCAGCTTCAAGAGAGTTGGGAGGGGGCGAGGATCCTGCTTCTTCTAATTATCCTTAGTCGTGAGCTCTTAGAAGTGACGAGGACTTTGCAAAGAGGGAGCGTCGAATGGAAAGCGAAGGCGCAGGTTGAAGGGAAGTGTTTTGATCCCCAGACAGCTGGGATTTACCACTGGCTGCAAGTCTGTAGACACACGCACTCAAACACGCACACACCCGCACTCCTGGGCAGGGATACTCCGCCGCAAGCTTGGCGCTCCAATCTCCGCGCGTCGCCCCCCGCCACAACCGGGCCGCTTCCCTGGGGTTCTGGTCCGCCACCCTGACTCTGGGGCTTGTGGACCCCCCCTAGTCCCGCTTCCCGCTTTCTGGCTCTCAGGGCGACTAGGGCGCTAGGAGTCCAGAGGGCAGCGCACTCACCCCTTACTGCCGCCGCCCGGAGATAGGGAGGCTAGACTTACCCATGGAATCGGGCAGGGACATGTCGCTGGACCGCTGCTGAGTCAGGGACTGATGCATGGTGAAAGCTGCCCGGTTGCCCCAGTGCCCGAAGCTGCTTCAAGCGCCCCCAGCTCAGGGCGCCCCGCAGAGCATCCTACTCTGCGGCTGCCTCTGCTGGTCCCTCGGAGAGCTGAGAGAGACTGCCTCTGGTTGAGAGCTGCAGCCCAAGTGCCGCCTCCCCCCTCCCTTCCCCTCTTCTCCCTCCCTCCTCTTCTGCCTCCCTCTGCTCTGGGAGGCAGCGGCATTGGCGGTCCGTGCAGCGGCATGCGCTTGCGCAAGACCCCCCCTCCCTCCCCCTCGGCCTCCCCATCCTAGTTATCCACCTCCCAGCCTCCCAAGCCAGACAGGGAGCCGTTTTAGCCCCTTGGGGCCAGGGCTGCGCAGAGAAAGGGAGGGAGGCTTCAGCCTGAGGCCAACCCACCTTCTCTGTAGTTTGGAGAGAGGGTCTTGGGTAATCATCCTGTTCTAGGACTTATAATTGGGGAGGGGGACAGAGTCAGAGGTTTAGGGGAGAGAATACACACACACACACACACACACACACACAGACGCACAATTTGTGCAGGTCTGGTCTTAGTGCTTCCAGAATGACATAATGGAGCTGGAGATGATCCAGAGAAGGGCCACTCTATAATCAAGAGGATGGTGAGGGGAGGCTGCCATATGAAGATAGATTAAACAAATGCAGACTCTTTAGTCTAGAACGATGAAGGATGAAGGCTGGGAAGGGATGTGACCAGAGTGTATAAAATTATGGAGAGAGAGAGAGAGAGAGAGAGAGAGAGAGAGAGAGAGAGAGAGAGAGAGAGAGAGAGAGAGAGAGAGAGAGAGAACACACAGCCTCATTCACCAGATCTGAGAATTCTAGAACCAACAGCCCCCTAAAAGCTACAAGGAGATTAAGCCAAAGCAAGTATGACTTTGCATCAGCACCCCAATTTAAATTCTTATTCAAGTGCTTTTATTTCAAAGATCTAATTTTTTCATCATAGCAGACATGTAAGGGAGGAAGAAAAATTATCACTAACCCCATTTTATAAATGAGGAGACTGAGTCTCAAGTGAAATTTTCCTGTGGTTACTCAGCTCTTAGGGGGATAAGTGGAATTCGAACCTAAATCTATTGGACTCTTGGATCAATGCTCTTCTTGCTACTGCAACTGCCTCCAAACCCTTATTTCTCCCCCCCAGAAATCCAAACCAGATTAAGTACAAAATTCTCCTGAAAACCAATGGGATGTAAGATAGTACTTGGTTCTTTCCAAATCTGCCTTTACTAATCTACTGTGAGGCTTTGTTTCCTTATCCAGGAAATAGAACCAAAGGCCCTTACTCATTTTTACTTTCCAAAGGTTTTCGAAAAGTTCCTGAAGGTTAAAAAGGAGACCTTTGTGAAGTACTCAGCCCCCCCCCCCCAGGGGCCAGGTTGAATGCTGTGTCAGGTATTATTAGCAGCCCTACACTATAGATTTGGTTTAGAAATCTGTGATATATGTCCTACATAGAGACAAGATGCCCACTATTGTGTGGGGGGGTGTGTCTTAAGAATGCTATGTATTTGAATCAGAGTCTCCATAATCTCCACAAATGCAGAGAGAAATCCCAGATTTATACTCTTGCAATGATTGTTTTTCAGTCCCGTTTACTTATCTCTTCCTCTTCCCACTCTAAATATCTCATATTTAACATGGAGACCTCAGGCAACCAGCACTGATTTCTCAGGAGTACTTCATTATTATTTTGGTTCCGTAAAAGTAGCCTTGAGGAAAAGAGGTTTTTAAACAGGCTAGAAAAGATTGTTTAACACCTTATTTAGAGATGCTTGGCTCCCCTATAGCAACCATACAGCTAGAGGTCCCCAAAGAAAGCAAATGGAATCTTGTTACTGTACTATGCTGGTTTCAATGGATAGAATGAAGCTGTTTCACTTTAGATAGTAAAACACTACCCATCAAATGACACAGAGGGCATATGTAGCTTGACCTTTAATACAAGCCACAAACTAGTGAGGTACCCTTAATGGGGGTGAACTTTGCTTTTGCAACATCTGTATTCCTGTATCCTGTGTGAACACTGAATATTATTTTAAAAGTACTAGAGGAGCTAGCTGTTTAATAGAACTGCATATTGTATATATTTTGTACTGTCTCTTGGGGTGCCTTATGGGACTTGGAACACAGCAGGCACTCAGTCAAGTTAAAAATGACTTTGAGACCAGTAGCAGTGATAATAGCAGCAGCTGCAGCGGCTCAGAGAGTAGTAGCAGCCATCTCCCCAGAGATGGTGTGCTTGTTTGGATCTGGGAAAAGGGGAGGGACTAGAATGAAAACTAGGGGAAAAAACCTGTATTTTAATCTAAACCTCTTTTCCATCAAAAAAAAAAAAAAAGGTTTATTTGGGGGCTGGAGTTGTGGCTCAGTGGTAGAGCACTTGCCTAGCACGTGTGAGGCACCGGGTTCAATTTTCAGCACCACATATAAATAAATAAAATAAAAGTCTATTGACAACTAAAAAACAGTTTATTTTAATTCAGAGTGAGCTGGACATTTAAAATAATGAAGACAATCTTTCCTGGGCTACATTCTAATTTTCTTCATGTCAAAACACATGTGGATTTTATACATAAATAGGCTCATGATAAAAATTACCAATAGACATGTCATCTAGATAAAGGAATATGTCTTTCATGCAAGTGGGAACTACTATAAAACTGCTTGGTTAGCTTCTGATAAAAAGAGATTATTAAAATGGCTTAAAATAAATCCTTTTTATTGCAAGCTTAATCAAGCATACAGTGTTGTCTTAGGTCGAAACTATTTTATAGCGTAAGGAAACGTTTGCCAATGGGGCTGCAGCCTACTTCTCTCTGTCTTCTTCAAGCCAATGATGAGGGCCCTCGCCAGAAGCCTTCAGACCACTATAAAAATGCCAGATGGTGCTCTGTCTCTAAAACATTCACCCTGGGAATAGGCATAACACTCCATCACTTCCTTATTTTGACGATCAGTCTGACTAGTTTAACTACCATTGTACCTTCCAGATTCCAAATCTGGGAATGTAGGCTAGAGAGGATCATGTTTACAAGTATACACATATGTACCTGCACATGTGCATATTTAAAATGGTAGCCATACAAGTATTCACAAATGCACATTCATATACATATTTCAGCCTTTATCTTTACACCTGCTTCTCAGTTCCCAGACTTAGGTTGACCAAGAACAGACAGGAGCTTCAGAATAATAGAGCCTCTCAAAGAGTCCAGACATCCCTAATTGAGGTCAGAGTTGTACCCACCAAACTACCTTAGGTCAATGCTGAGTATTCAGTGCCTGCACCACACATGTCTGAATCTTCATTGAGGAAGACCATGGTAAGGTGTTCTTTCACCATAAAGTTTGACTGGTTCCCATTGTCAGCTCATCATTTACTTTGGGTACCTGGAAAGTAACCACATCAGAGAACAGCACTGGTACTTGTCTTTGCTTTGTTATTGTTTTCTATTTTGTGATCTTCTTTAGTTACCAAACACTGTGTTTTCCAATATCAATAAAAATATTTGACAATATGATGTTAAGTGAATGGGACATACTTTAGTTACCACTCCACTGTTATTGAATATTTTAGAGGTCTCCAGTTTTCAACACTGTAAATAACACAATGAGCTAAATGTTTGTATCTTTTTCATCACAAGGTACTATACTACAGTGGAATTATTGATTCAAAAATTCCTAACACATATTACTAATTAAATTTTTATCAATATGTTACATTCAGATGAATTTTCATATATATATATATACATATACAGATCGACAGATAGATACCTTCTTGAAGCCACCACCACCCAGATCAAGATATCAAAATTTTCCAACATTCCAAATGGCTCTTTTGAGCTCCTTTCCCAGTTTCCCTCCCAGAGGTTACCACTGTTTTGATATTTATCATAAAGCCCAGTATTTTTAAAGCTTTGAATCTGTGTTCCTAAATCATCCTCCAAAATATTTGTAGCAAAGCACATTTCCACTGCCAGCATGAGAAAGTATCTGGGTCCCACATCCTCTTTGTTTTCCTTTGAAAAGGAGATGTTTTTACACTGAAGACACACCTAGTTACAGTCAGCAATACATAGAATCAGTCAAGAAGCCAGATTGGAGTTCAGCTGGACATAAAGCATCCAGTGGGAACCACAGAGCCAAGAGCCAGAGACTGAGGATAGTCCCAGCAGGCAGAAAACACTGTGTCACAGTCCACAAATACCTTAGAATCCTCCACCTGCTCGTATGTTTTCATTGTTGTATTCATTATTGCTCTTTGTTGCATGTATCCAAAGTCTTCCTTATATTTAGATTTCAAATTTCTGTAATGATCTCTTAGTTATGCCTGGTACAGAGTTGGTATTTAAATACTTGTTGAACATGTGACATTTTTATTTACTACTTTTTTTCTGCTTACTGAAATAAAACTACAAAGGTATGTGATGCAGCATATTACTCCTTCCCCACAGTTCTACTCCCTAAAGATAACAAGTATACAGATTGGATTACATTTTTCCAGAACTTTTCTTCATACACATTTTTACCTTCATTTTGAGAATTAAATACTACTTTCAAAAATAAACTTTCAAAATAACAAAATAGCAATTTTTTTAATTAAACATTGTAAATTGTATTTAAAGCTTTCAAATACAGCACATTAAAGTCCATCTTCAATTAATCAAACCAAATAGTAGTTCACTCTTACACAGTGAAACTCCATCCAACTTACATTTTGATGCCTATTTAGCTATTACAGAAAATATGAAACTAAACATTAAGAAATTATTGAGGATGGGGCTATGGCTCAGTGATAAATGCTTGCCTAGCATGTGTGAGGTACTGGGTTTGGTTTTCAGCACCATGTACAAATAAATAAAATAAAGGTTCATCAACAACTAAATATAAAAGGAAAAAAGAAATTATTATTATTATTATTATTATTATTATTATTATCATTATCATTATTCTGCAGTACTGTGGATGGAACTCAAGTCCTCATTCGTGCTAGGCAAGTGCTCTACCACTGAGCTACATCCTCAGCCCCTAAAGAAATTATTTTTATTTCAAAATACTTTGCTTGTAAATGTTAACACAACATTAAAATGATACAGGTATACACCTTTTACTAAATTCTTGATAGGAAACTCTGAAGAGCAAGTAATATGTTTCCTACTATAGAAATCAGGTAGTTTCTTTTTAAAGTTTAAGTCTTTTTTTTCCCATAGAACTTTATATTTCCCTAATTTGAAGGCATAAAACAGCATCGGAGAATAGTAATGCATGAAACAATGAATACACAAATGACAGTGTGATATTAAAAAGCTAGATAATATTTTTTGAGAATTTTAGAATGTAACAGGTTAATAATCACAAAATGTTAAGGTTAGAGTGAAATACAATAAACTATTTATTAAGGGAAACATCATACAGAAAAAAAAAAACCACCATATTTCCTCATCAAGAAAAAGGGCAGGAGATGAGGGTGTGGCCTTAAGCCCACACGAACTAGGATGGGGAATCATTTGGGGTATCTCACAATTTAGATACCCTGGTTTACCTGCCAGAGATGGCAGTTGGTGGGGTTAGTAGAATAGGATTCAGTTAAGCTGTAACAGTCCTGTTTCCTTCCTCTAATTAATTACAGAGCTCAGTACATCCTTTCCCCTTATCCCCATCAAAAACATTCATTAAACACCTAATTAGATGTGGCATTGTTGCAAGCAGTAGTGTGTGTGTATCCAACTGCTTAGTTCAGGTTTGGACTGGGGAGGATTTCTGTGTTCACTAGTTTCTGGGAATCAATAGATTTGCTACCAGTTCAAACTGCTCCACAGAGCCTTTAAAAATGTTTACACTCTGTGACCCAGTAATTCTACTTCTGGGAATCTGTACTAAAGAAAGAGAAATCTAGACTAAGATTTATGTGCAAGGATGTCCATGGCTATGTTATTTATAAGTAAAAAAAATTGGGGGAAAAAACCCTGAAATGCCCCAAACTTGGGGAATGATTAACTAAATGTTACCACAACCATATGATGCATGTTATATAGCTGTTAAAATCATGTTTCGAAATATTGAAGAACATGGAAATATACATGATAACGAGTAAAACAAAGTAGGCAAAACTGATCCCAATTTTGTTTAAAATTGCATAAACATACAGAGAAAAACGACTAGAAGAAAACTCAAACATATTTACTGTGGTTGTCTTTGAGTAGTGAAATTACAGGAGACTGCTTCACTTTTTATACTTTTCTACATTTATCGAATATATTACAGAAAATATATTATGAAAATTAGCATTAACACCCCCTCAAATCTGTTTCATACATGAACTAAATAAGCAGGTGAATGTTTCATTGCATTATATCCTTCCTACAGTGTGTGCCTAGGGTTGCTCAGGATGCACCTTTTTTAATTTGGGGTCTCTCAGACACATTTGTGAGCGTGGGTGCGCGGGTGCACACACACACACACACACACACACACACACACATGCAGAGACACGGGTGCACACACACCCCTCCATTATCAGTCTTCCTTGCAAGTTTCAGACAATGTGTCATGTCTCTCAAAGGAATTTGTACTTCTCAATTGTGTAAGTAAGGCTCTTTGGTGTTAGCAGGTGGGCAAGAACTTTTTTTGGTCTGGCTCCATCCATGCCCTTGAAATTACACCGGTAGAGGGCTGTCTACTCTGTGGATTGCCTGGAAGGAGCAGCTTTCTGGGAAACTGACTTGCCTGAGGAGATAAAAGGAACTATGCCACGGGGGAGGGGAGGAAGACATTTGGGGGCAGGACAGAATAGAGAAAGGGATAAAATCAACAACTGTGTTTATTAGAGAGGATTTTTTGTTAAGGTTTTATTTTAGTATGTTTTGGTTTAAAAGAAATACCGCTGAACCAGTGCTATTAAAGGTGAAATGCACCTAAACCCATGCCTGCCTCCTAGCTTTGCTCAGGAACCCAGGTTCCCAAGGAGAGAGTTGTTCAGTAAAGGCTGTCATCCTTTATCAAACAGCCAGCAATTACAAAAGTAAAATACATGCATAGATTTCAAATAATACAGAATTGCATAAATTCCTTCCCTCCCCAATCTCACTCCAGAGGTAACCTCCATTAAAAATCCGATATACTTCTTCCAAACTTTTCTACTTTCCCTCTACATTCTCAACAAGTATATGCACATAAACACAATTAAAAACGTAGTGAACAAAGATTTATACAAACTATAAATATTATTCTGTAACTTACTTAAAAAAACCTAATACTGTTTCATGGACTTATTTTAAATGTTACTTTGCCTCACTTTGTATACATTCCATCATGGGAATGTTCCAGATTTATATAACCAACCCCCCATGATTGGACATTTAATTTAGTTCCAGTTTTTCATAGTTACAAGCAATGTTGCAATAAATATCCCTGCACATATACCATAGAATCAATTTAAGGAAAAATCTTCCTTCCATCAGCTGTGCATTACCTAACCATTTGCAATTAGTTTCCCAGGCTCTGGAGAACAGTTTTTAATGGCTATGCCAAATGTTCTGTAGCATCCCGAATGGTCCAAGGCATCCTTTCCAATTAAGTTGCAGTCTACTACACATTGAATTTTAAATTACATTATGCTTTAAGGACAGGACTCTGTCTTATATTATTTATACAGTGTTATAATGTTCTATCTCAGTATTAATATCCTGGTCTTGAATGAGCACCACCTGAAGAGAGTGGACAGCCAGAGGCTGCTGGTTCATGTCATCAAGGGTAGCCCAACCCAGGGTAGCACAAACATGTGATCATCCTCCTCCATTTACATCCAACATCTCTGTACCACTTCTGGAAGGAAGGCCCAACTACAGGAAAAGCATTTTATTTGCCACCAAATGGTTTGGGGGAAACATGGGGTAGTGTGCCTTATATTAACATCTAAATTGGTGAAGGAGACCAGGATGCTTTCAGTCCCTACATGCCCTTTCTTTGATATCATAATTGGAGATGACCTCCTTAGTCATTGCCTACCCCCTTCCCATCAAAACACATTGCTTTTTAGAACTCTCAGCTGCCAGTATTTATTTATGTTAGCATGACAGAAAGTGCTTAAGGCTTGGCATTATAAGACCATTTTCTAACCCTAGGACTTTGGCCGGATCAATGAATCTCTCTGAGCCTCCATTTTGACATCTATAAAATGGGGATTATTGTAATATCTTTGTCCTAAGGTTGATGTAAAGATGAAGTCAAGGGGCTGCGGCTGTAGCTCAGTGGCAGAGCGCTTGCCTACCATGTGTGAGGCACCAGGTTTGATCCTTAGCACCACATAAAAATAAACAAATACAACAAAGGCACGCTGTTCATACACAACTACCAAAAATGTTTTTTTTTTTAAAAAAAGATGAAATCAAATAATATTGGGGAAAGTACATTGAATGCAAGGAAAAGTGCTCTGATTGTAAGATGCCATGATTATTTTTGAATTATTTCTTCCAGATAAACCAGTTTTATTCTGTTTCATTTAAATCAGGTTTCTGAAGACTACAATGTGATAGGAGTGCTTATTATTGTGAAAATGTCAGACAGTAGAACAGGTCAGTGGGAAAGCTTTTTAGAGATGGGGAAACCTTTCCAGGCTTTCAAATCCACATATGTAGGGGGTTGATAATATAACGAAGATAGAAGGTTGACCAGGGTCCCACAGGCAAAAATGTCAGAAAGGTCTGTTGCTCTTTGCTATCTCCAGGGAAAAGGACGATCTGCTGGAAGGGGGCGGGATAGCACAGTGTCTGTGGGCTGGCCTGAGGATCTGTCCTCCCTGGGGAGATGTGTTCTAGCAACTGTTTGGTGTATTTTTAAAGGTCAGAGAGGCTTTGGCTCTATAGGATGGAGTGGCTGTGACACCTGATTAATGTCTGTGCAGTACTTTCCAGAATGAAATTTAATCAGCAGAATGATTGCAGCAAGCAGCTGCCTGGAGGAAAATGATCCTGTTCTAATGGTGGCTTGTTTGATGTGTTGGCATTGTAGTAGGGCACGTACATTATTAGTCCAGCCCAAGGGGCCCCAACTAGGACACTGGATCAACTAGTAAGGAAATGCTGCAAACAGCAGCAGCCCCTCCATGGCTCTTCGAAGGGTCATCACTGTCAGATTGTCAGTTCCTCCCCACTCCAAGGACCTTTACTGTCAGCCTCCCTCCCACCCCCAGGGTCCTCCTTGTCAGCTCTTTTAACCCCCTCCTATCATTATCCTTTCCCTCAGTCCCCACGGATCAATCACTCTTAGTGCTATCCCCCCAGGCCAGCTTCAAGGCTTTCACTGACAGCTCCCTCCCAACACACTGGCACATACAGGCATGCATATCTCCCTCCCTCCCCAGCTTAGGTGTTCTCAAGGCTTAAATGAAATGAAAAATGGCCTCTCCTCACAAAATGACAGGAGTCTCCTGGTCTAATTAACCCTTCTTGCCCTATTTTTCCATTCAAAATACAGAGGTTATCATACTGACTTGCAGAAATTCTGTAGGCCGTATGATACTCCCTAACATATAGGAAATGCAGCAGAGAACTACGTGACTGATATGGTTCTTCCACTGGAGTAACATCAGTTGCTGGTCATGAAAACTGACTATGCTGAACTCCCTCACTAGGATCTGTGGTATGTTTTCCCTGTGGTAGAGATAGGATGGATGAACTGCTCATAATTTCTCGCTGGCCTTTGTTTCCCTAGTTTGAAAAATTTCCACTGAATCCCTCCAGAAGGTACCCCAGAATCACCACAGAGATCTGATTCAGGATCCAGTGAATACTTGCAGGGGTGGGGTGTGGCTCAGTGGTAGAGCACCTGCCCAGCATGCCTGAGGCCATGGGTTCAAACCCCAGCACCACAACAAATAAATTATTTAAAATAAGGTCAGTGCTTAGAACTATGAAGTCCAGTTTACAGTGGAAAGGGTAAACTTTTGGGATCAAAATGAATAGAGTTGTAACAACCTTCCCTAAACTGAAAGGACTGAGCAGTCTTTTGTTCTGATGATACTTTTGAAAAATACTTCAAGATTCCTAAGCTTTGCCTGAGGTACAACCCCAGGGTCATATGTATGAAACAAATCTGGAATCCAGTAAAAACTGGACAAGTGTTCCTCACCATATGTAGTTGTGTTTGTGATGGGTGTAGGTATCTAGAGGTGGAACTGGATCTAAGGGGGTAGAGATTATATTCAAAGCTAAGAAACACCATGGCTAGTATAGAACAAACCATCATTGAGCACTTGCTTTGTTCCAGGGTCTAGAAATAAGTCCAGATGTTGCTCTCAAGGAGTTCACAGTGAAGCAGAGGAGAAAGATTTATCAAAAGATAATTTTAGCACACAAAAAATAAATTCAATGACAAAAATGTGTGCTGGCTACTGAGAGAAGACTGAGAAGAAGTTCCCAGGCAGGAGGGATAGGGGAAGTGGTACCTGCTTCAAGTGTTAACCCATTAAAGTACCAAGTTTACAATTCTGTGAATATTTCAATCAAATTAACACAGATGCATTAAAATAGATTGAAAATCATAATCTAGAAACTTACATATATTATTATATAACATATACTATATGTATACATAATTATATGTATTATGTGTATAGTATGATATATTGTATATATTCATTTACAAGTACTTCTATATTATATGTAGTATTTTATTATTATATAATTATATTCTATATTTAAATTTTCACAGGTGTTCTATGTCTGGGATGATGGGACAAGACAGGTTAAAATATTTAATTATACATTCATTCTAAAGGATGTAATTCCCATGAGGTCAGTCAGGTACTTGCTTTATTTGTTGTTGCATATCTAAAGTCTAAAAGAGTACCATGAATATTGTAGGAGCTAAACAAATACTCATTGGATAAATAAATACATGCTTATTGTATTCTAAGCACTGTGCTAAGCATTTGAGGTACATGGGGGAGAGGAGATAGAACTGGAAGAATCAAGGAGGATTTTTAGATGTCTTGCTGGAGCAACAGAGTGGACCATGGTGCCAATGCCTGAGATATATAGATGCCTAAAGATGGGGAAGAGTAGCAATTTGGGGGTGGAAATCATCAGAGTTCTATTTGGAGCATGTTAAGTTCAAGATATTTGTAAGTCATAGTTATGGAAAGGTCAAGCAGGCAGTTGGATTTTGGGGTCTGCACTTTAGAGAAAACATCTGGCCTACATATATGGATTTGGGAATAAACAACATAAGTAAAATATTTAAATATACAGGATTAGATGAGATTACCTAAGGAAAGAGGAGAAAAGATAGGAAAGAGGACCCATGGCCAAATCCTGAGGAACAGCATCATTTAGAGGTGAGGTAGAAGAGATTGCAAAGAAGACTGAGAAGGTAATGATGTATAAGGAGAACCTGGCATTGTAGAAGACAAGAGAGTGCCTCAAAAAAGAATGAATTGTCAACTAGATTGAATGGTCCTAAGAGGCCAAGTTACATAAGGACTATCACATGTTCACCCAATTTGATAATGGAGCTAATTTGTGACCTTGACATGAGCAGTTTCAGTGGGAAGTGAAAAGCCTAATTTTAGTGGGGAAAAGAGTAAATGTAAATGGGGAGATGGAAATACATGTACAAAAATTTTCAACAAGGTTGACCATGAAGGAAAGCAGTGATATGGAATGGTAGGAATTATTCAGGGAGTAATGAACACAGTGAGAGATGCCATCTCAAGCAGAAAACATGTGATCAAAGACACATAGGCCAAAAACTATTTGGAGGGTTTAGGAAACTATGGAAGTCTCAGTATTGGACTAGGGATGTAGCTGAGCCATAGAGCACTCATCTAGCATGCTTAAAGCCCTGAGTTTGATCCCTAGCACAAGAAAGAAAGAAAGAAAGAAAGAAAGAAAGGAAGGAAGGAAGGAAGGAAGGAAGGAAGGAAGGAAGGAAGGAAGGAAGGAAGGAAGGAAGGAAGGAAGGAAGAAAAGAGAGAAAGAAAATCTCAGTATTGGTAGAGCACAGAGTTCAATATTGAAAAACGAAGCTGGAGAATAAGGATTATGCAGGGTCGTGTATGCCAAGGTAAGGCACTTGGACCACACCCTAAGAGCAACAGAGAGCCATTAGAGTTTTAAGAAAAGGAGTGGCATCTTTTAGAAAAATCAATCTGGGAACCAGGTGAAGAATGAATTAAAGTAGGGGGCAAGAGGACAAGATATAAGTTTGGAGACTGTTGCAATTATCTAGATAAGAAATGAAGGTATTCTGGACTAGTTCAATGGTAGCAGGAATATAAATGAGAAAATATATAGGACATCTTCAGGACTTGGTGTTAGATATAAGGGAAGAAGAGTGCTTCTCTCAGAATTCAGCATGAATAATTCTTTGAATGACAGTACTGCTCACTGATACCAGGAATATAAGGAGAGGAACAATTTTTGATGGCATGGAGCAATAATGAGCTAATTAATTTTAAGCTATTTGAAAGTTATCTTTTCATATATAATTTTTATTGAGATGTAACTTGTATACTATGCCATTAAATTCATTTTAAAACTATACAAGTCAGTGGACTTTAGTAACAAAGTTGTGCAAATATCACCACTATTTAGTTTCAGAATATTTTCTTTACCTGAAAAAAAAAATACCATACCCGTTAGCAATCATTCCCCATTACTATCCCTACCCCACACACAGATCCTGGCAACTACTAATTTACTTTCTGTTTCTATGAATTTGTCTACTATAAATATTTCAACTAAATGGAATTCTACAATATGTGGCCTTTTATGTTTGGCTTCTTTTCTCAGTTCATCCATGCTGCACGTGTCAGTACTTATTTCACTTTTTTTAGGGGGATACCAGGGATTGAACTCAGGGGCACTCAACCACTGAGCCACATCTCCAGCCCTATTTCATATTTTATTTAGAGACAGGGGCTCACTGAGTTGCTTAGCACCTTGCTTTTGCTGAGGCTGGCTTCGGACTTCCAATCCTCCTGCCTTGGCTTCCCAAGCTGCTGGAATTACAGGTGTGTGCCACTGTGCCTGGCACTTATTTCACTGTAATAGCTGAATAATTGTTTGATGTATGGATATACCACATTTTGCTTATCTATTCATCAGTTGGTGAACATTTAGGTTGCTTCCATTTTTCAATTATTATGAATAATGCTGCCATGAATATTCGTTTATGTTTTTGTGTAGACATACATTTTCAATTCTCTTGGGTATATATACCTAGGAGTGGAATAGCTATGAAATATGATAACTTCATAATGGACATTTTGAGGAACTACCAAACTGTTTAGCAAAGTGGCTTTACCATTATACATTTGAATCAGACATATATGAGGATTCTAATTTCTCCACATCCTCTCTTATTATTATCTATCTTTCTTATATTCATCTGAGTGTGAAGCAGTCTTTTATTGTGACATTAATTTGCATTTCCCTAGTGTGATGTTTAATTTTTATGTGTCAACTTAATTGGGCTAAGAATGCTCAGATATCTGGTAAAACATTATATCTGAGTATGTGCTTGTCAGAGTGTTTCTGGAAGAAATTAGGATTTGAATTAGTGGCGAGAGTAAAGAAGATCCACCCTTACTAGTATCAGGAACATCATTCATTGAGGGTCCAAATCAAACAAAAGTTTGAACACAGGGCCAACTTGCAGTCTTCCTGTGTGAAGGGACATCCATCTTCTCCTACCTGGGCATTGGCATTTCCTGTTTCTTAGACCTTTGGACTCCAGCTTTCAGATGGCAAATTTTGGGAATTCTCAGCCTGCATAGTCATGTGAGCCAATTCCATAGTCATTGTCTCAATAGATAGATAAGTAGATAAAGTCAAATATATGATTTTCAAAAATTGTTTCCCATCCTGTGGGACATAAGTGTTTTTTTTAACTGATGGTAAGTATCCTTTCAACTATAACAGTTTTTAAATTTGAGGAAATGCAAATTATTTATTTTTTCTTCTGTCACTTGAATTTTTGGTGTCATATCTAAAAATCCATTGCTTAATTCAAGGTCCCAAATATTTATGCCTATGTTCTCTTCTAATAATTTTATAGTTTTTAAAAAATTCTTATACTTATGTCTTTGTTCCATTTTGAGTTAATTTGGGTGGGGATCCAACTTCATTCTTTTGATGTAGATATCCATTTGTTGAAAACACCATTCTTGCCACACACACACTAAATGGTCTTGGCATACTTGTCAAAATCAGTTGATTGTAAATGTGAATTTAATTTCTGGTTTCCCAAATATATTCCATTGAACTATATATCTTTGCTTATATATCTGGTCTTATATTTGTTTTTATAGTTATCAAGTGTATAGGACTATAGTCTTGATTATTGTTTCTTTCTGATAAATTTTGAAATTGGTTAAGTGTGAGGACTCCACCTTTGTTCTTTCTTAAGATTGTTTTTTTTTAAGAGAGAGAGGGAGAGAGAGAGAATTTAGTATTTATTTTTTAGTTTTCGGTGGACACAACATCTTTATTTTATTTTTGTGTAGTGCTGAGGATCGAACCCAGCGCCCCAAGCATGCCAGGCGAGCGCGCTACCGCTTGAGCCACATCCCCAGCCCTTCAAGATTGTTTTGACAATTCTGGGTCCCTTGCATTTCCATATGAATTTTAGGATTGGCATGCCATTTTTTTTTTTTTTTTTTTTTTTTTTTTTTTTACTGTGGGTACCAGAGATTGAACTCAAGGACACTCAACCACTGAGCCACATCCCCAGCCCTATTTTGTATTTTATTTAGAAACAGGGTCTCACTGAGTTGCTTAGCCCCTTACCATTGCTGAGGCTGGCTTTGAACACATGATCCTCCTGCCTGAGCTGCTGGGATTATAGGCCAGTCTGGCATGTCAATTACTGAGACAAGGGCAGCTTCGATTTTGACAGGGTTTACACTGAATCTATAGATCTGTTTGGGGAGTATTGCCATCTTAGTGATTTGTTTTCCAGTACATGAACATGGGATTACTTTCCATTTATTTAGGTCTTTATTTTCTTTCAATAATGTTATATGGTTGTCAGTGTACAAGTATTGCAATCCTTTTGTTAAATTTATTCCTAAATACTTAACTCTTTTTCAATACTATTATTAATGTAATTATTTTCTTAATTTCATTTTCAGAGGGTTCATTACAAGTGCATAGGGATACAGTTGATATCTGCCTATTTATCTTTTATCCTCTGACTATGCTTACCTCAATTATTAGATATAATAGTTGCTTTGTGGTTTCTATAGTATTTTCTACATCCAAGATCATGTGACTCATGGGAAGGGGAATGAGAGAGAGGAGAGCAAGAAGGAGAAGAAGGCAAGGTAGACATAATTAAGGCATGTTACATGCATGTATTTACAGTGAAATCCATTAATTGGTACAATTAATATGTTTAATACTTGTAATAATAGGAAGAAAGATATAAGAGTTTTAAAACAAAACAAAAAGATCATGCCACCCATAAAACAGATAGTTTGGGGGTTTTTTTGTTTTTTATTTTTTTAGTTGTAGTTGGACACAGTATCTTTATTTAATTTATGTGGTGTTGAGGATCGAACCCAGGGCCTTGCATGTGCTAGGCAAGCGCTCTACCACTGAGCCACAACCCCAGCCCCTAAAAGAGATAGTTTTACTTCTTTCATTCCAATATGGATGTCTTTTATTTATTTTTATTGCCTAATTACCCTGGCAAGGACATCCTTAATAGAAGTGATTAGAGTGGACATCCTTGTCTTGTTCTTGATATTAAGGAGAAAGTTTGCAGTCTTTCACCATTAAATATGATGCTAAGTGTGAGTTTTTTGTAATTCCCTTTATCAGGTTAAGGGTTTATTGAGGGTATTAATCTTGAAATAATGTTGAGTTTTGTCAAATGCGTGTTTTTCATCTATTCACATGATCATGTTATTTTTCCTTTATTCTGTTTATATGTTGTATTATACTGATTGGGTTTTGTATCTGAACCAACTTTGCATTTCCTATGATAAATACCATTCAATGGTGGGTTATAAACATTTTTATATATTATTGCTTTTGTTTGCTAGTATTTTGTTGAACAAATTAAATGCATATTGGTCTCTAGTTCTATTTTCATGACTTCTTTCATTTTAGTATCAGGGTAATAGTGGTCTCATAGAACAAATTTGGAAGTGTTTTTTCATCTTATAATTTTTCAAAGTGTTTGTAAAAGATTGGTATCCAGCCAAATGCAATTTCTTCTCAGCAGCTTATGGAATGTTCTCCAAAATAGAGCATATTTTAGGCCACTCTTAGCAAATACAAAAAATACAAAACATCGATATAATTCTTTGTATCTTATCTGATTATAATGGAATGAAATTAAAGATCAACGACAAAAATACCTACAGAAACTACATAAACACAGAGACTGAACAATATACATTTTAAAAAATTTTTATTTGTTCTTTTTAGTTATACCTGACAATAGAATGTATTCTAATATATCATACATACAGGAGTATAACTTCCCATTTTTGTGATTGTACGTGATGTGGAGTTACACTGGTCATGTATTCATATATGAACATAGGAAAGTTATATCTGATTCATTCTACTGTCTTTCCTATTCCCATTCCCCCTCCGTTCCCTTCATTCCTCTTTGTATAATCCAGTGAACTTCTATTCTTCCTTCCCCTCAGCTTATTATGAGTTAGCATCTGTATATCAGGGAGAACATTTGGCCTTTGATTTTTGGGGTTTGGCTTATTTCACTTAATATGAAAGTATCCATTTCCATTCATTTACTGGCAAATGCCATGATTTCTTTCTTCTTTATGGCTGAGTAATATTTCATTGTATATGTGTACCACATTTTCTTTATCCATTCATCTGTTGAAGGGCATCTAGGTTGGATGGATAACTTAGCTATTTGTATTGAGCTGCTATAAACATTGATGTGTCCATGTCCCTATAGTATGCTGGTTTGAAGTCGTTTGGGTATATGCCAAAGAGTGGGATAACTGGGTCCAATGGTGGTTTCATTCCAAATTTTCTGAGGAATCTCCATACTGCTTTCCAGAGTGGTTGCACTAATTTGCAGTCCCACCAGCAATGTATGAGTGTACCCTTTCCCCTACATCCCTGCCAATATTTATTGTTACTTGTATTCTTAATAATTGCCATTCTGAATGGAGTGAGATGAAATCTCAATGTAGTTTTGATTTGCATTTCTCTAATTGCTAGAGATGTTGAACATTTTCTCATATTTGTTGATTAATTGTATATCATCTTCTGAGAAGTGTCTGTTCATTTTCTGTTGATTTGGTTATTTGTTTTTTTTTTTTGGTGTTAAGTTTTTTGAGTTTGCTGTATATCCTAGAGATTAGTGCTCTATCTGATGTGCATGTGGTAAAAATTTGCTCCCATTCTATAGGCTCTTTCTTCACTTCACTGATTGTTTCTTTTGCTGAGAAGAAGCTTTTCAGTTTGAATCCATCCTATTTATTGATTCTTGATTTTATCACTTGCTCTATAGAAGATCCAACATGATGGAGATTTGGGCCTACTTTTTCTTCTTTTTTTATTATTATCTTTTTTTTGGGTGCTGGGGATTGAACCCAGGGCCTTGTGCATGCAAGGCAAGCACTCTACCAACTGAGCTATATCCCCAGCCCCTACTTTTTCTTCTATTAGGTGCAGGGTCTCTGATCTAATTCCTAGGTCCTTGATCAACTTTGAGTTGAGTTTTGTGCAGGTGAGAGATAGGGGTCTAATTTCATTTTGCTACATATGGATTTCCAGTTTTGCCAGCACCATTTGTTGAAGAGGCTATCTTTTCTCCAATGTATATTTTATTGTGCTTTTGAACAATACACTTTTGAATGATGAACAGGTGATAGAAGAAATCAGGGGAGTAATCTAAAAATTCCTCCAATTAAACAAGAATAGTGATACCACATACCAGAACCTCTGAGATACTATGAAGGCATTTCTATGAGGAAGGTTTATAGCTCTGAGTACTTACATTAAAAAAATCAAATAAACAACCTAATGATACATCTCATGGTCCTTGAAAAATAAGAACAAACCAATTCCAAAATAAGTAGAAGAAAATAATTAAGATCAAAGCCAAAGTCAATGAAATTGATAATAAAAAACAATACAAAGGATAAATGAAATGGAAAGTAGGTTCTTTGAAAAGACAAACAAGATTGATAAGCCTTTAGCCAAACTAATAAAAAAAGAGAGATAAGACCCAAATTAATAAAATTAGAGATGAAAAAGGAGAAATCAACACAGACATGACCAAAATCCAGAGGATCACTAGGGACTATTTTAAAAACTTTTACTCCAATAAATTGGAAAACCTAGAACAAATCAATATATTTCTAGACACATTTGACCTGCCAAATTTGAACCAAAAGGGCACAGCAAACCTAAAACAGACCAATAACTGGCAATGAGATAGAAGCAGTAATAAAAAGTCTTCCAGTTGGGACTGAGGTTGTGGCTCAGTGGTAGAGCACTTGCCTAGCATGTGTGAGGCACTGGGTTCAATTCTCAGCACCACATAAAACAAATAAAGGTCCATTGACAACTAAAAATATTTAAAAAGGTCTTCCAGTTAACCAGATTATATTTTTACATTGTATACATGTATGAATGTGTAACAAAAACTTACATCATTATATACAACTATAAGATACCAATAAAAAATGTGGGGGAAAAAAGAAAAAAAATTTCCAACAAAGAAAAATCCAGGACCAGATGAATTCTAAACTGTATTCTACCAGACTTTTAAGGAAGACCTAATGCTAATCCTCCTCAAATTATTCCATGAAATAGAAAGGGATGGAACATTTCAATTCTCATACCAAAATAGATAAGGACATATCAAGGAAAGAAAATTATAAACAAACATCTCTGATGAACTTAGATGCAAAATTTCTTAATAAAATATGAGCAAACCATATTTAACAACATATAACATATTAAGAAGATTGTACATCATGACCATGTTAGTTTTATTCCAGGTATGCAAGGATGATTTAGCAAATGCAAATCAATAAATGGAATTTACCACATAAATGAAATTAAGGGAAAAATTACAGTCATCTCAATAGGTACAAAGAAAAAAGCTTTTGAAAAAATTTGGCACTAATTCATGATAAAAATGCTGTAGAAATCAGGGATAGAAGGAACCTACTTCAACATCATAAAGGCTATCAATGAACCACCCAAATCCAACCTCATAGTAAATTGGGAAAAACTGAAAGCATTTTCTTTATTTTCTGTGGCAAGACAAGGATGTCCACTCTCACCACTCCTATTCAGTATAGTAGTATAAATTTTACTCAGAGCAATTAGGCAAGAGAAGGAAATAAAAAGGATAAAAAGAGGAAAGGAAAAAGTTAATTTTCACTGTTTGCAGATGATATGATCCTATAGTTAGAAAATTCAAAAAACTCCACCAGAAGACTGCTAGAATTAATAAACAAATTCAGCAAGGTAGCAGGTTAAAAGATCAACACACAAATGTCAGTAGCTTTCGTATACAACAATAATGAATCTTCTAAGAAAGAAATCAAGAAAACAATCCTACTCACTATAGCCTTTAAAAAAAATCACAGGAATATACCTGACCAAGGAAGTGGAAGTCCTCTACAGTGAAAACTATAGAACACTGAATAAAGTAATAGAAGAAGATACAAGAAAATAGAAAGACCTCTTATTTATATGGAGAATATAAATATCTTATATGGATAGTTAGAATTAATATTGTTAAAATGGCCATACTGCCAAATCAATATACAGATTCAATGCGATCCCCATCAGAATACCAATGACATTCTCTACAGAACTGGAAAAAAACAGTTCTAAAATAAATTTGGAAGAATAAAAGACCCACAATATTCAAAACAATTCTAAGCCCTCCAAGAAAGCAATACAGAAGACATCACAATGCCTGACTTCAAATTATACTACAGAGCTATAGTAATAAAAACTGCTTGGTAGTGGCATAAAAATAGACACACAGACTAATAGTACAAAATAGAAGACACAGAGACAAACCTACACAGATACAGTCATCTGATCCTTGACAAAGATGCCAAAAATTCATTAGAGAAAAGACAGCCTTTTTAAGAAATGGTGCTGGGAAAACTGGTTATCATATATAGAAAAGTGAAACTATATCCTCATCTCTCACCCTGCACAAAAGTCAACTCAAAATGGATCAAAGACAGGGCTCAGGTTGTAGCTCAGTGGTAGAACGCTTGCTTCGCATGTGTGAGGCCCTCGGTTCAATCCTCAGCACCACATAAAAATAAATAAATAAAAATAAAGATATTGTGTCCATCTAAAAAAATGGATTAAAGACCTAGGAATTAGACCAGAAATGATGTGACTCCCAGAAGAATTTAACCTAAGGTTAACATAAGGTTAACACTCCAACATGTAGGCACAGGCAACAACTTTCTTAATAGGACACCTAAAGCTCAGGAAATAATTCCAAGAATTAATAGATGAAATGGCATCAAATTTCAAAGCTTCTGCACAGCAAAGGGAACAATTAAGCATGTGAAGAAAGAACCTAAAGAATGGGAGACAATATTTTCTAGCTACTCCACTGAAAGAGAATTAATATCCAGGATATATAAAGAACTCAACTATCATTTTTCTTCTTTTGAGCTTGTATCCAATATTTGACATATTGGATATTGTTTGCCTAATTTTATAGATTTTCTGGTCCTTCTATCTCTGAATTTACTTTTTATTCCTACTGTTATTTCTTACCTACCATTCACTCCTATATTCTTTCCAATTTTGCTTTCATTTGAACTCTTCTCTCTTTTGTCTTGCTATATTAACCCAGAGATTTTAGATTGCTTTTCTCTGATCTTGTTAAAAAATGATGATCGCTTTTGTCTGATCTTTTTATTGTGATCACTGCATGATTTTTAAAAAAATTTAATGGTAAAATATTAAAAGACAATTTGTGCTGTAGAAAAAAAAGAACTCAAAAAACTAACACACTCACACAAAAAAATCCCACAAATAATCCAATTAATAAATGGGCAATTAATAAATGTACATACCAAACAGACACTTCTCAAAAGAAAAAATACAACAAATTCATGAAAAGAATCTTCAACATCATTAGCAATTAAGGAAGTGCAAATCAGAACTACACTGAGATTTCATCTCACTCCAATTAGAATGGCAGCTATCAAGAAGACAAACAATAATAAATGCTAGAGAGGATGTGGAGAAAAAACAACACTTTTACACTGTTGGTGGGATTGTAAATTATTACAACCACCATAGAAATCAATATGGAGGTTCCTCGAAAGACTAGGAATAGAACCACCATATGACCCAGTTATACCACTCCTGGGTATTTATCCTAAAGAATTAATGTCTCTATACTACAGTGATATATGCATATACATGTTTATAGCAGCACAGTACGTAATAGCTGAACTATGGAACAAGTCCAGATGTTTGTCAGTGAATAAATGGATAAAGAAAATGTGGACTATGTATACAATGGAGTTCTATGCAGCTATAAAGAAAAATGAAATTATATCATTTACAGGAAGTGACTGGAATTTGAAAACAAATGGAAAATAAGCCAAACTCAGAAAGTCAAGGCTGTATGTTTTCTCTCATATGTTGAGGCTGGAGAGGATAAAGAAAAAGAAAGGTAGGGGCGGATCTCATGAAAATGGAAGGGAGATTAGTAGAATAGAGGAAAGGAACTGGGGGAGGGAGGAGGGAAGGGAAAGGGGAAATACTGGGGAATGATATCACTGTTTGCTTTGGGTTTAGTTTGCTCTTTTTACTCCTGCTTTTTCTTTATTTATTTTCTTGCAATACTTAGGATTAAACTCAGGGCCAGTTTAGCACTGAACCAAAACCCCAGTGCTTTTTATGTTGAGGCAGGGTCTCAACAAATTGTCCAGACTGGTCTCCAATCTTTAATCCTTCTGCTTCAGCTTCTCCTTGGCATTACAGACAGGCATGTGCCACCATGCCTGGCTCCAGTTTTTTAAGGTTTAAGTTTGGGTAATTTATTTGAGATTGTTCTTCATTTTAATGTAGGCATTTATAACCATAAACTTCCTTATAAGCAGAGCTTTGGCTGCATTTCATAAGTTTAGTTTGTTATGGTTGGTTTGTTTTTTAAATTCACCTCAAACTATTGTCCAATTTTCCTTCTGATTTGTTCTTTGATCCATTAGTTATTTAGGAGTTTGTGGTTTGATTTGCACATATTTGTGAATATGGAAAAGATCTTTCTGTTAATGATTTCTAATTTCATTCTAGAATATACGTTGTATGATTTTAGCTTCCTTAAATAATTGAGACTTGATTTATGGCCTTGCACATGTTATATTTTGGAGAATGCTTCATTTGTATTTGAGAAGGACATGTATTTTGCTCTTGTGGGGTTGAAATGTTCTATAGATGTCTGTTATTTCTAGATGGTTTATGTTTTTGTTCAAGCCTTCTCTTTCCTTGTTGATGTACTAATTGTTTTATCTGTTTTTAGAGGAAAGGAACTGGGGGAGGTCTTCAACTATTATTGCTGAATTGTCTTTACAGTTCTGACAGTTTTTGCTTCTTATGTATTAAGGGGTTTGTTTTTAGGTGTGTATATGTTTGTAATTATTATACATTCCTGAATTATTGAAAGTTTTATAATCATAAATTGTCCTTTGTATCTAGTAACAATTTTTGTATTAAAGTCTATTTTATCTGATGGTATGCCCACTCCAAATCCCTTTTGGCTATTGTTTGCATGGCATAACTTTCTCCATATTTCAACATAATTGTATCTTTGAACATAAATCATATCTCTTGTAAATGGATCATATTGTTAATTTATTCTTTTATCTCTATCTTTCAATAATGGTACTTAATCTATTTATTTAAATTTAAGTAATTATCAAAATGTAGAATTTATGTCTGCTGGGTTTTTTGTTTTGTATGTTTGGATTTTTTCTTTTCTTTTCTTTTTTTTTTTTTTGTACTGGGAATTGAACTCAGGGCTACTTGATCACTGAACTACATTCTCCCAGCCCCATTTTATTTTTTATTTTGAGTCAGGATCTCAGTAAGTTAGTTAGGCTTCACTAATTTGCTGAGGCTGGCCTTGAAGTTGCAGTCCTCCTGTGTCATTGAAATTACAGGTATGCACTACCACACCAGGCTTATCTCTGCTGTTTTGTTAGTTGTTTTCTATATTGTATCCTTTTTGTTCCCCAACTTCTTCATTACTGCTTCACTTTTTGTTAAATGGATAGATTCTGGTCTACCATTTTAATTACTTTGTTATTTATTTTGCTATATTTTGAGTTATTTTTTAGTGGCTTCCCTGAGAATTACAATTAACATATTAACTTACAAAAATCTATTTGAAATTAATACCTACCAGTTTCATTTCAATATTATACAAGAACATTGTTCCAAGTTCCAAGTTCAATTCCTCTCCCCCCTTTGTTCTATTGTTGTCATACAAATTACATCTTTACACATTGTAGGTATATCAACACAGATTTGTCATTATTGCTTTATGCTATTGTATTTTTATTTATTTTTTAAGTGCTGATAATTGATTTATTAAAATAGTTGATTTAGGCATCTGCAATGGTCTCTTCAACCCCTACTCCTGACTCAATGTTGATGGAAGTAAGTTGCTTAACAATCTAGGACTGTGCAAGTTGCTCTCAGGAAGTGCATTTGTCTTTAAATCAGAAACAACAACAACAAAAAGGAATGTGGTATGAGACCTAAAATCAATATTATGTACTCCCTTGACATGGTGAAATTGGCCTAACTGTAATTCCCTTTCCTCTCTACTTCCCTAGATAGATAACATCCTTTAACAAAACAATTATCCTTATGAGGACCAGGCACAGCTCTTGCTTATCCCTGAGTAGTAACAAAGATTCTCTCACTGACTGAACTCTACTTAGGGTTTCCAGAACTTACTTTCAACTAAGCTGATGTTTTGATTTCCATGTTCTTCTTCAATTTTAACAAGAATCCTGCTAAGTCATCTTAGCCAGAACCTCCCACCCTCATATCCCTTATATCAGATCACTCTCCATATCTAATAGGGTTCCTCATTTGCCACCTTCCCCCTATCCTGTCTTCAGCAAGAATTTTGCTACGGCAGTTTAGCCAGAATTTCCCCTTACCCCTGCTGTTACTGCTGTTTAGTAATTTTTTTTAATATTTATTTTTAGTTTTCAGTGGACACAACATCTTTGTTTGTATGTGGTGCTGAGGATGGTACCCAGACCGTACGCATGCCAGGCGAGCGCGCTACCACTTGAGCCACATCCCCAGCTCCATTTAGTAATTTTTTATCCACTAACCCTCACCCTGATCCTTAGCTACAAATTCCCATTTTCCCATGTTGTAGTCATGGTTAAGCCCAATCTCATTTCTACACGGCAAGACCTCATTGCAGTAGCTCATACAACTATCATGATGGTCCTGAGTAAAGTCTGCCTTAGCATCTACCACTTGGCACCTGAATCCAACCAATAGTGGTACTAGTGTTCTCTGGTCACTGTGTCTAGCGTGGTTTCTATTACTGGCTGTTTGGGCCAGGATGGCCTGGGAACAGCCCTTCGTAAGATTCATAGGAAAGGAGACCACCACCCTGGGGATAATTAAGTATGGCACCCTAATAGTTGTAAAGTAGTCATGGTTGTGCTGGCAAGAAGCAACTTTGCTTCTCTCCCAGAATGCTTCTTCCCTTGCTGCTTTTATGTGTGCTCTCTCGACTCCCCAAAGTATTGACTCCCCAAAGTATTGACTCTGAAAGATATTGAGGTACATATTAATGGTGGCTCATGGCCCACACACTGATCATTTTTAAAAATGGAAATGAGAATTTTGTATTCAATTGTTCACCCAATACTTAACTCCTAGCCAATGTGCTAGGATTTGCCTCCCACTACTCTTACCAACACACCAAAGGGCTGATCTTGTAACAACAGGGATTGATGGATTCATCAAGGCCAAAGACAAAATTATTTTACAAGATATGGACCTTGACCCTGGGAAGTTGCCCATGCCCTAGAAGAAGCAGGTATATGTGAGGCAGTCTGCAGGGTCCCATACCCCTGAGAAACTAAAAACAAAGACTTCACAAAATAGAAATCTAAATTAGTATGAGGGAATTTTAGAGAGAAAAGAGGAAACAGGAAGGCCATGTGGAAAAAAAGAGTAGGGCCATGGTACAATTGTGGGCCTAAAGTTTTTCTGTGGTATCACTCTATTAATTATGCTTCCATTTCAACAAAAGGAGCTCAATCTTCAGGGTTACAGGGAAAAAGTTAAATTGAAACAGAGGTACACAATTTGACACAATTGGAAATCCAAATTTTACTAAAGAAATTTATACAGCAAAAAGACAAAGCAGCACTGATTAGCTTTTGTGCCTCTACACCATAGGTTCTGAATTAACATTAACATTTCTGAAATGTACCAATTAGCAAAACTTCCACAGACTTAATCAGTACTTGGGTCAAGTTACAGTTTTATCTGGAGACCCATTAAATTTAAACAAGGTACCCCTATAATCTTAAGGGAATTACTGGCTATAAAATAGAGGATGAATAGGTATGTCTTTCTTTTACCATCAGAATTTGTCTAAATTTCTCATGGTCATAGCACTTATTACCCTAAAATATCCTATAATAAGCGTGAACATTCAGATCCAATAAGTAATAAATTAAAGTTAAATTAATTTTTGATGCTTAAAAGTTGGCTCCACCTAATATGATATCATATATCCCCCAGTTAAATAGTTAACATGGCCTAACGTAACTTAAAACAAGTCCTTCAAGGATTAAAATATATTATATAAGACCTAATTAGTGAAGGGGTGATCATTCCCACTGCTCTTCCATTTAACACCCCAGTTTTGCCTGTTCTTAACAGAATGAATGGCGCCTCACAGTAGCTAACTCTAACCTCAGTGGTGGTCTCATCCATTAAGGTCCTCATCCCAATACTCACTTAAGTGGAATTACTAACTCCATCCAATCAGCAACTGGTAAATGTTTTGCAATTGCACATTTGGATAGTATGTTATGTTCAATGTATATTTCAACAACTCCCAGTTGCGGTTTGTCTTTATCCCCTAGAGGACACAATATTGCCTTTACTAGACCTTGCCATTGCACAGGATCTTTGTAGGCAAGATTCTAACTGCACCCGTCTTTCTCTAAGGACACATGACATTATATTGATGACATCCTCCTCCAAAGAGATTCATTCAACACATTTATTAAGGATATAAAAATGCAAAGGATCTCACAAGTAAGGGATAGACTATTACTTCACATATAGTGCAAGCCTCACCACCTGTGTTAAATTCCTGAAAAATTATTTGGTAAATCAAGGGCTACTTCATTCCAAATACTGTTAAGAAACAGCCAGTGAAGCTAAGCTGTGGAATCAAGCTAGGTGCCCTTCGACAGATGAATGGATAAAGAAAATGTGTATGTATACACAATGGAATATTACTCAGCCATAAAGGACAATAAAAGTATGGCATTTGCCAGTAAATGGATGGAACTGGAGATTATTGGGCTAAGTGAAATAGGTCAATCTCAGAAAACCAAAGGCTAAATGTTCTCTTTGATAGGTGGATACTAACACACAATGATGGTGGGGGGATAGAAGCTCATCAGATTAGACAGTAGAATGAATTGGACATAACATTTCTATGTTCATATATGAATACATGATCAGTGAAACTCCACATCATGCACAACCACAAGAATGGGAAGTCATACTCCATTTACGTATCACATACACACTCTACTATCATGTATACCTAAAAAGAATTTTTAAAAAAGAAAGAGTTATTTATCACCATCTATCCAATCTAGCAACTTATGCTGGGTTCACAAAATCTGACTACTTCAATAACTTAAGAAAATGGTGAAGAAAGCACACAAGCACACAAAAGTACCCTTTCAAAATCCAGGGATGGCTCTGCAACCTTAGGGGTCCGTGGAAAGAGAGAGAGTCACTGGAATTCTTTTTCTTATATAGGGGACACACAAGAGGAGGTTCCATGGAACATTTCTATCCAAAAAGGGGCAAAGGGTAGGATTACAAAGGAACAAGGAGGCAGCCCCCTCCAGTTGGGCAATGCCCACTCCCAGAGCTACACCTTTCTATCTGAGCAGAGGCAATTCCACTTGCATTGCAATAGGGGCAATATCAGTCCAGAACCTCTTTACTCAGGACTTAAAGGTGTGTACATAGCTCCTGTCCAGGGTAGCTCCCAACATCTATTGATCCTTTAATCACCCACAGCATTAGTATAATCATGTCTTTTAGTTCATTTTAGATCCTGGAAGCAATATATTCCTTATTTATAAATGTTACTTAACTTCACTGATGCTGTTACTTGCAAATCACCCACCTCAAATGGCACCTTCTCCAACAAAAGTCTCTCTAAATTGAAATCAATAGGCACTCCTATTTGTGCCCTCAGAGACTTCTTTATCATAGAAGCTTTAGCAGCCTCCTCTTAGGCATCATGGGCTTTCTGGATCACCTAGAATGACCATAAGTTGTCCACAGTTTTCATGTGTGTGTGTGTGTGTGTGTGTGTGTGTGTGTGTGGTGCTAGGGATGGACCCAGGGCCTCACATATTCTAGGCAAGTGCTCTACCACCGAGCTGTAGACCCAGGTTCCCTCCTACTTTTTCTATTTAATTTTTTTCTATTTAATTTTGAGACAAGGTCTTGCTAAATTGCCCATATTGGCATCTAACTTGCAATCCTCCTGCCTCAGCCTCCCAAGTAGCTGGGATTACAGGCCTGTGCCACCACACTTCCATAGGCTTCTGATGCAAGAAGCTTACCTTACCTTCTCAGCTTGTACCATACACCATTAGGGCAGCAATTACTGGCTACATATTGACCTCTCCTGCAAATCAAGGCTTTTTATAGCCCCTGTACCTGCAACCCTCTATACCCCGTTGCCCATTATGCCCCACAAACACAGCATAGATATTGATACCTCCTTGCTTCAGAATAGAGTCAAACCTGGGACCTATAGGAGGCATTGGCCTCTTTATCCTCATTCACTTACCAGATACCATAATGCTGGAGGGAGTCAACCCTCTCCTAATCCCTTGGTTTACTGGGGACCCCATCAGGATCAACTAAATGATCAATAATGGGAATTCATACACTTTATGAATGGCATCCACCATCACATGAGACTTTCAGTGAAATGTTGCTATTTTTCATCCCTTAACCAGAAATGTCCTTGAAAAGAATGTAACCAAACATCAGCACAATTGGCTGCACTTCAGGCAGTCATCTTAATATTGAATGCCCTGGCTTACAAACAGTTCTCCTTGCACATTTTTATACTCTCTTGGATCATTGCCTTAAAGTTGCCTCCTTTGGGATAAAGAGCCCTAGTAATCTCTTACCTCATAGATACTCAAAATATAAACCGAGGCCACATATGTCTCTACAAAGTCTAAGGCCATAATACATGGCCTCACCAGAACACTTCTTATCTCTTTTGTAGTCCCAGACATTGCTGATAGTGGCGAAGGTACTCATTTCACTTTTTGGAGTACAAAATGCTGAGCTATTGAAGAAGACATTCAATGGAACTTCTATCCCCATCCCAGACCCCCCAGGTTTAATTGAAAGCATAATCCTCTCAGGGAATGCTTATTTAGGCTGCAAAGTAGCAAATGAACTCCCATCGAGTCCATAGGTATTGATAAGTCTAAGTTCATGGCCCCTGGAGACATGTACCCCTCTAAAAATGCCAAACCTGTCCCTCAAATGCTTTTACTGGCAATAAAGTGGGGCTTCTCTAATGTTCATGTTTTTTGATGACCATCTTTCCCTGTGGCCCTCTTCCTCTTGGTCAGATGCCTGTTTCACTTCCTAGAAAGGCACTTCTGCTCTCCAATAGTCTCAGTCACCACCAGGGTTTAAATTCATGTCAAAATATTAAGTGGTCAATTGTGATGAAAGTCATAAAATTAATATTAAGTACTTCCTTGACATGTGGAAAAACGAGGAGGGCCTCAAATAGCCTAACCACAAGCTCCCTTCCCCTACTCTGCTCCTGTAGATAATGTCCCCTAGACAAAAACAAACCAAAAAATCCTCCTTATCATGGGAACCACAGTTATCCCTAAGTAACAGATGCCACTCCCTGTCAATGCATGGAATTACTCAAACAAGCCAATCACATCCTTCTGTGGGGACCAATGGTCACTTAAAACCTCTTGATATCACATCTGCCTCTCATAGATGCTGTTTTTTTTTTCATTAATTTCTCATGTACAACTCCCTTGTGTTCCTGCATGACACATGGGGACTTCCTCCCCTGGACAACAAGTATATGTGACCAATAAACTGCGAACAATCTCGTCTGTCCAGTGTCAGGTGTCATGTGTTCAGTTATCTCCATAACCATAAGTTAGAGATTGATCCCTCACCAATGGGGTGGAGAGGCAATGATCAAGGAGTAACAAAAAACAAATATACATATCACTTGTTATATTTTACCTAAGTAGTTAAATTTACTGTTTCACTCATTTATGTTGATTTGAGTTTACTATCTAGTGACCTTTCATTTCAGTCTGAAAATTCCCATTATAATATTTCTTGTAGGGCAGGTCTGCCCCCAATGAATGTTCTCAGTTGGTTTATGTTTTGTTGTTGTTGTTGTTGTTGTTGGGGGGGGGATACCAGGAATTGAATATAGGGGCACTTAACCACTGAACCACATCCCCAACCCTTTTTATTTTTTATTTTGAGACTCACTAAGTTACTGAGGCTGGCTTTAAATTTGCAATCCTCCTGCTTCAGCCTCCTGAACCACTGGAATTACAGGTGTGTGCCACTGTGCATGGTTCTTTTATTTTCAAGTTTAATTTTGCTGGATATAGAATTCTTAGTTGGTAATCTTTATTTTAGCACTTTTTAAATTTTTTTTAATTGTTGATGAATCTTTATTTTATTTGTTTATATGTGGTGCTGAGAATCGAACCCAGTGCCTCACACATGCTAGGCAAGCACTGTACCACTGAGCCACTACCCCAGCCCCATATTTTAGCACTTTTGATATATCATCTTACTACCTTCTGGTCTCTATAATTTCTGATAGAAATCAGCTGTAAATTTAGTTGAATAATCCTTGTATAATGAGTCACTTTTCTCTGGCTCCTTTCAAAATTCTTTGTCTTTTATAGTTGGATTATGGTGTATTTAGGTATGGAACTCTGAATCTGTACTAGATTGGAGTTCATTTCATTTCTTGGATGTGTAGATCCATGATATTTTAATGAATTCATGATTTTTTTACATTTCTTCAGATCTACTCCCCCCATTCTTTCTTTCTTTTCCTTCTTGATCTTTCATTATGCCTATGTTGGTATGCTTGGTCATGTCCAATAAGTCTCTGAGTCTGTTCATTTTCTTTTCTGCCCCTTATATTTATTTTAGCATATTTAAGATAAAACATGTAAAATTTTAGTGTAGTGAGTCCAGTGTCTGGGCTTTTTCAAGTACAGTTTATATTGACTATCTTCCCCATGCTACACTAAGCTACATCCCTAGCTCCTTTTCAATTTTTATTTTGAGACAGGGTCTCACATAAGTGACAAGATCGGTCTCAAAGTTGCAATCCTTCTGTCTCAGTCTCCTGAGTCATTACGATTAAAGGTGTGTGCCACCATGCTTGACAGAGGGTTTTTATTGCTATTTTTTGTTATTGCTACTATTTGTTTAATGACTTTACTAAAGTAATTCTGTAAACTTTGTCTTTTTTGTCATCTGTGACTACTGAAATCTTTGCTTGCATATCTTGGTGGTCAATAAGAATTAGAAAGAAATGTTTTAAAGTGCCTGAAGCTAATCAGTCTCGTGGGCTTTATTGAGGAGCTCTGTGTTCATTTGGAGGCACTCGACACTCATCTAGACAATTTGAAACTCTCTCTTAATCTTCATCTCCTGCTTATGTAAAGCATCAGAGTCAGCTTGAGGAGAGAGCTTTGATACTTTATTTTTTCCTAAGCCCCCATACACAGTCCTTTGTACGTGCATATGCTTCTAGGTTCCCAGGAGTCCATCAGAATTTGTCAAGGCCCATAGGGACCTTTCATTTCCTCACTTTTCATCAGCCTCTACTGTTTGCCCCAATTTTTATCCACTTCCCCAGTTAGCTAAAATTTTAGACAATTGCCCCTTACTATTTTCAACAAACACCCTTAATGAAGAGGCAAATTCTTAGTCAAGTAAAAATGGAGTCTTCCAGGAAACCATCACACAGGTCAAATAATGACAATTATGTGGCTATAGCACTTTGAAGGAACTCTAACCCCATCCTACCTCCTCAAGTAGTTGCTAGGCTCCTGATCTGTTATGTTAGTTTTCAAGGTACTGCAGAACTGGAGACAAGGGGACAGGCATATAGCAAGTTAAAACACCATAGAGCTTGTTGTTCTTGTCATAATTTAGCTATTTTTCTTCAATAAACACTCCCTGATTCCTCTAAGCCTGTGGTTAATTTCTCCATGTTAAATACAAAGTTGATTCTGGCCGGTTTATCACTTTTCTCATTGCTTATGTAGAATTTTTCTTCCTTGCCACACCATTATTTCTGGCATCACTGTAATACAATTTTGAATATTTCAAGTTACAAATATCAGTAGTATATCTATGTACTGATATTCTCTGGGAAGTTGGTGTTAAAATCCAAAGCTTGGAGGGTGGGTAATCTAGTATAAAGAGAAAACTGTGCAAGATGTCACAACAGTTTAAAAAACAGTGGAGTGGATTAGATTACAGGGGCGATTTTGTAGGATATGGAAAAAGAGGTCTTAGGACACAGGTCTAAGGAACAGCAATATTTAAGAGTCATTTAGAGAAACAGTAGGTAGAGAAGGCATAATCAGAAAGGTAAGAAAAACTTGGATTTCAAAATGGATTTGTCCTTGACTATAGCCCATGGTTTGAAATACAGTGTAGTTCCCATCTTCTTGCTGTTATAGGATACCCAATGTGTCTACTTAACGTAGGTGCAGCAGGGTGCCATAGGCCAACTATTCCTCATTTCAGAAAGAAGACTTCAGATCATGTATCAGGTTTACTAGCCTTCAGTTTGTCTATTTAACTAATTTTTTCAGCTGTTGCTGAAATCCTGTCTTCTGTATGGAGCCTTCTTTTTTTTTTTTAAGAGAGAGAGAGAGAGAGAGAGAGAGAGAGAGAGAGAGAGAGAGAGAGAGAGAATTTTAATATTTATTTTTTAGTTTTCAGCGGACACAACATCTTTGTTTGTATGTGGTGCTGAGGATCGAACCCGGGCCACATGCATGCCAGGTGAGCGTGCTACCGCTTGGGCCACATCCCCAGCCCTGTATGGAGCCTTCTGACATGAAATAAAACAGAAGCAACATGCATTCTTAATGCTAGCTCCCTGAAGCTATTTTTATTTTTTTCCATCATTATCAGTATATCTAAATTCACATCTGTATCTTGTTTTTTTTTTTTTTTCCTGAATGCTATGGTTCGGATAAACCCCTTTAAAAATTCAGGTGTTGCCAATGTGATAGTATTAAGAGCTGGGGCCAGGTGCAGTGGTGCACACCTGTAATCCCAGTGGATGGGGAGGCTAAGGCAGGAGGATCATAAATTCAAGACCGGCCTTGCTACCTAGTGAGTCCCTAAACAACATAGCAAGATTCTGTCTCAAAAAAAAATGGCTGTGGATGTGGCTCAGTGGTTAAGCACCCCTGGGTTGAATCCCTGGAGAGAGAGAGAGAGTGGAGGGGGGCATGCACTGGGCCTTTTAAGAGATAATTAGGACATGGAGGCTGCTCCCTCATTAATGGGATTAGGCCCTTATAAAAGAGGCTGCACACAGTATTCAGCTAGCTGCTTTTCTGCTCTTCTTTTATGTGAGGACACAGCATTCAACCCCTTTTGCCCTTCCACCTTCCACCAAGTAAGGATGTATCAAGAAGGTACCAACCAGATGCTAGGGCCTTATTCTTTAAGAGTGAGAAATACATTTTTGTTCTTTATAAATTACCTAGTTTCAGATATTCTGTTATAATAGCACAGATGAACTAAGACATTGATCTTGTGGGAGAATAACTCATTCTTCCACCATAAATTATGTTAGCTATAGTTTCTTTGTCATTTTCTTTAAGTTAAGAAAGTTCTCTTAGTTTCCTGAGAGATTTTATCATGAGTGTATGATAGATTTTACCACATCTTTTTAATGCATTTAATCTGTTAATATGAGGACTTACAGTGATTGGTTTTCAAATGTTAAACCAAATTTTGCTTCTGGAATAAACATTAATTTTAAGATAGTGTATTATCATTTTATATGTTGTTCAACTCTTATTTCTAAAATTCTTGAAGTTTTTGTTTTTATTCTTGAAGGACAATTAACATCCTTCTGATGTCTTTATATGATTATGATATTGAGTAATATAAGAATAGAATTGGGTAGTTATTCAGACTACAGTATAGAGAGACAAGGAAATCATAAATATGAAAGGAGTTAAGAGATTTAAAATTAGTAAAAATGTTCAATATATATCTTAGATATTTAAATGAGTTGGGAAGAGACAATATTTGAAGAGATAATGGCTGCAAATTTTCCAAACTGATGAAATACCTGATTTCACAGGTGTAGAAAACATTGTATACCAAGAAAAATAACTAAAAAATAACTCTACACCTAGTCACACTGTAAATACAGAATACCAAAATTAAAAGATCTTAAAAGTAACCAAAGGCATTTACTCCAGAGAAATTAAAAATTTATGTTCACACAAAAACCTGTTCATGATTGCTCATATATATATATATATATATATATATATATATATATATGTATATATATATGGCAAAGACTGGTATCATCCAGATGTCCTTCAATCAGAGAATGGTTAAACAAAGTATTATGGATACACAATTAATAACCCCAAGTCAGTTACAGGCAGCTTATAAATCTAAATTTGAAGAGAAATTTATGCTTTTAAAATATAAACAATTGTATCTACAACCCTTAGATAGTAAAAAAACAAAAGCTATTAAACAGTACACAAAACCATTAACCATAAAGGAAAAAACAATTAAATTTGACCACATTAAAATAAAATAGCTGGTCATAGTGGAACATGCCTGTAATCCCTGCAATTTGGGAGCCTGAGGCAGGAGGATCACAGCTTTGAGGTCATTCTCAGCAACTTAATGAGACCCTGTCACACAATTTAAAAAATAATAAAAAGGGCTGGGGATGTAGTTAAGTGGTAAAGAATCCCTGTTTTAAATCCCCAGTACCCCCCCAAAAATATTAAAGTCAATTCACCAAAAGACAATCATTAAAAGCATGGAAAATTGAGCCATAAAGTAGCAGAGGATATGAAAGAGAGAAAGGAGAAAGATTTCAAAGTTCTAGGACCTGGAACATACCCAGAACTGCTGGAAAATGATTTTAATTATTTAAGTCATTTTAAATGATTTTTAAAATAACAAAAACTCATAAACAGTTACTTCTCAAGAGTAGAAATCCGAATGTCCAACAAACATATGAAACTATCCTCAACTTTATTAAATAAATAAAATTAACACCATAAAGAGATAGGACCACATATCTACCAGAATGGCTAAAATTTTTTAAAACATCCATATAATTCCAACTATTGGTAGGGATGTGGAGCAAAAGGAACTCTGATACACTGCTAGTGGAGATGTGATTTAACTACTTTGAAAAAATTGGCATTATCAAATAAATTTGAAGCTAATGTCTTTTATATGACCCAGCAATTCCACTTCTAGGTATATATCCAACATATATTCATCTAAAGCCATGTACAAAAATGTTCTTAACAGCATTTTTAATAGCCCTTAAACTAGAATGAACAAAACATTGGTCAGCACTAGAAAGTATAAAAAGTTGTGAAATATTCACACAATGGAATACTACATAGCAACAAAAATGAATGAAAAACAGCTACATGCAACAACGCAAATGAATGAAACTTACAAACATAATATTGATGAACACAAAAAGATACAAAATATTACATGCTGTATGACTCCCTGTATATAACGTTGAAATCAGGCAAAACTAAACTATATTGTTTTGGGACTCATATATAGATGATAGAACTATAAAAGAAAGCAAGTACTTTTTTTTTTTTTTTTTGAGATGGTGGGCATTGAACCCAGGAGCTGCATCCCCAGCTCTCTTTATTTTTTATTTTTGAGACAGGGTCTTGCTAAATTGCTGAGGCTG
This sequence comes from Ictidomys tridecemlineatus, assembly GCF_052094955.1. Classification (NCBI taxonomy): domain Eukaryota; kingdom Metazoa; phylum Chordata; class Mammalia; order Rodentia; family Sciuridae; genus Ictidomys; species Ictidomys tridecemlineatus. The sequence goes on along the minus strand of NC_135493.1, from coordinate 29,660,833 downwards.
GCCTCCAGCTTACAATCCTCTTCTCTCTTCCTCCAGAGTCACTGGGATTACAGCCCTGCACCACCATGCCTAGCTATTAGGCAAGTACATTATTAACCCAAAGTTCAAGGTGTTAATTATTTCTTGGGAGAGGAAAGATGGAAATGATCAGGAAGGGATACATGGGAGAGATTATTTTATATTGTCCAATTCTTTAGTTACAGGAAAAATTTGAAAGAGTGATAAATTTAACTCTCATGGAATGGAACCACCATTTGACCCAGCTATTGCCCTTCTAGGACTATTCCCTGAAGACCTTAAAAGAGCGTACTATAGGGATACTGCTACATCGATGTTCATAGCAGCACAATTCACAATAGCTAGACTGTGGAACCAACCTAGATGCCCTTCAATAGATGAATGGATAAAAAAAATGTGGCATTTATACACAATGGAGTATTACTCAGCACTAAAAAATGACAAAATCATGGCATTTGCAGGGAAATGGATGGCACTAGAGCAGTATGCTAAGTGAAGCTAGCCAATCCCTAAAAAACAAATGCCAAATGTGTTCTTTGATATAAGGAGAGCAACTAAGAACAGAGTGGGGAGGAAGAGCATGAGAAAAAGATTAACATTCAACAGGGACGAGAGATGGGAGGGAAAGGGAGAGAGAAGGGAAATTGCATGGAAATGGAAGGAGACCCTCATTGTTATACAAAATTACACATAAGAGGAAGTGCAGGGAAAGGAAAAAACAAGGGAAAGAAATGAATTACAGTAGATGGGGTAGAGAGAGAAGATGGGAGGGGAGAGGAGGGGAGGGGGGATAGTAGAGGATAGGAAAGGCAACAGAATACAACAGACACTAGTATGGCAATATGTAAAAACGTGAATGTGTAACCAATGTGATTCTGCAATCTGTATACGGGGTAAAAATGGGAGTTCATAACCCACTTGAATCAAATTATGAAATATGATATGTCAAGAGCTTTGTAATATTTTGAATAACCAATAATAATAATAAAATAAAATAAAATACATTAATTATAAAAAAATTAACTCTCATGTATTCTCCAGTTAAAGTAACAATTGCCAATACTTTGGTATTTTGGTTTACATCTCTTCTATATATACATAAATTCATTTTGACAGCTTTAATGAAATATAATTTGCATCCCATACTTTTCACCCATTTAAAGTGTGCAAGTCAATGGTTTTTAGTATATTCACAGATATGAGCAACCATAAGCTATTGACTCTCTCTCACCTCCAGTCTTAAAAAAGCACTAATATACTTTCTGTCTCTGTAGATTTGTCCATACTGGACATTTCATATAAGTGGAATCATATAATGTGTGACTTTTGTAATAGGCTTCTTCCACTTAATACTTTCAAGGTTCATACATGTTGTAGTAAATATCAATACTTATTTTAGTCTTCTTGGGCCACTATAACAGAATATCCACAGACTGGGTGGATTCAACAACATAAATTTATTTTCTCAGAGTTTTGGAGACTTCAAGTCCAAGATTAATGTATTAGCAGGGTTGCTTTCTGTTAAGGCATCTTGAGTTACAGATGGCCACCTTCTCACTATGTTTTCACATGCCCTTTCCTCTGAGTGCTTGCAGAGAGAGATCTATAGTGTCTCTTCCTCTTTTTATAAAGACACCTGTCCTATCAGATGAGGGCTCTACCATTATGACCTCATTAAATCTTAATTATCTTCTTAGGTTCACTGTCTCCAAACACAGTCAAATTGTGGGTTAGGGCTTCAATGCATGAATTTTAGGGGGTACAAAACTCCATCCATAACAGTACTTCATTCCTGTGTATGGTTGAAAAAAATCTTCTGTTATGTATATCACATTTTTTATGGACATTTGGGTTGTTTCCACATTTTTCCTATTATAAATAATGTTGCTATAAACAGTCATGTACAAGGTTTTATGTGGACATGTATAATCATTTCTCATGGGTAGATATCTAGAAGTTGAATTTCTGGCTCATTTCTCTTTCAATTCTCAGTCGGATTGCTGGGTCATGTGGTAACTTTGTTTAACCATTAGAGGAATTGCCAAAGTGACTGCACCATCTTACATTCCCACCAGCATGTATGAGGGTCTCAATTTTATTTATGTACTTGTCAACGCTTGTTATTATCTGACTTTTTTTTTTTCAGTATTGGGGATTGAACCCAGGGGTGCTCTTCCACTAAATCACATCTCCAGCCTTTTTTATTCAGGGTATCACTAAGTTGCTGAAGCTGGTCTCAAATTTATAATCCTCCTGCCTTAGTCTCCTTGAGTAGCTGGGAGTGTACCACAGTGCCCTATCTGACTTTTTATATAGGCATCTTCGGCATCTCATTGTGATTTTGATTTGCATTTCCTCCAGTCACTCATGACATTGCTCATCTTTTCATGAGCTTTTGACTATTTGTATTTCTTTTTTTTTTTGGAGAAATATCTATTTCAATCCATTTCCCCCATTAAAATTGTGTTGTTCCTCTTTGTATAATTCAGTTGTAAGAGTTCTTTATATATTCTAATTTCAAGTCCCTAATCAGATATATGATTTGCAAATTGCTTTCCCTCATTCTAGGGTCTGTCCACTTTCTTGTGTCCTTTGAATCACAAAAGGTTTTAATTTTGTGTATGTGTGTGTATGGTACTAGGGATTGAACCCAACAGCACTGTACTACTGAGCTACCTCCTCAGTTCCCCAGACCTTTTTATTTTTATTTATTTTTTGGTACTGAGGATTGATCCCAGGATTGCATAATCACTGAGCCAAATCCCCATCCCTTTTTATTTTTTATCTCGAGACAGCATCTGTCTAAGTGCTTAGGGCCTTGCTAAGTTGCTGAGGCTCGCCTGGAACTTGCAATCCTCCTGCTTCAGCTTCCCAAATTGCTGGGATTATAGGAGTGCCACCATGCCTGGCAATTTTTAATTTTATGGAGTCAAATTGGTCTAGTTTTGCTTTTACTGATTGCACTTTGGGTGTCATCTCTTAGTATCCATTGCCAAATCTGAGATAACAATGATTTACCCCTTAAATGTTCTTCTAAGAATGTTTAGTTCTTACATATTGGTCTTTGATCCATTGTGTGTTAATTTTTGTATATATGAAGTGGCACCCCCTTTCTCCACAGAAAAATCTTAACTGGACTTCTTCAGAAATCTTCACCATGGCTAATTTTAGGACTGTCAGCAAAAGATCTCTACAAAGAGTTCAATGTATATAAACTTCCTATTTTCGTGTTGCCCTATCTTACTTGGCCATTGGCCAGGAAGAAATCAGCAATCCAGGTGCTGGACACCTGCTTACTAGTTTTTCACAAACGTATCCAGTATAGTGGTTTGTAGAAATGTGCAAACAAGGCCTCTGGCCTTGAGCTGTCCCTACAATATATGATGTGATGTCAGGGGCTTATTTTTTTCATGTGGCTAGCTAGTTTTTCTGGCACCATTTATAGAAAAGACTATTCTTTCACAATTAAATTGTCTTGGCACCCTTACTGAAAATCAGTTGATCATAGAGACATGGATTTATTTCTGGACTCTCAATTCTATTCCATTGATCCTATATTAATCCTTTTACCAGCACCAAATGGTCTTGATTACTGTTGATTTATAGTAAATTTGAATCAGGAAGTGTGTCTTTTATTTTGTTCTTGCTTTTCAAAGATTTTTTTTGTCTATTTTGAGTCTTCTGTATTATCTTGTCAATTTCCACAAAGAATCCAATTGGGATTCTAACCGGGAATACCTTGAAATCTGTAGATCAATTTGGGAAGTATTTAAAGTCTTCTAACCCATGACCATGATTCGTTCCATTTATTTAAGTCTTTAATTTCTTTAAAAAATGTTTTGTAGTTTTCAATTTAGAAGTTTTATACTTCCTTGTTTAAATTATTCTTAAATATGTTATTGTTTTTGATGATATTGTAAATAGAATTATTTTCTTAATGTCATTTTCAGAGTGTTCATTGTTAATATACAAATACAACTGATTTTGCATTAATCTTATATGCTGCAAAGTTTTGCTGAATTTGCTTATTAGCTCTAATAGTTTTCTGTGAATTCTTTGAGACTTTGTGGATTCTTCATACAAAATTGTGTTATATGTGAATAATCTTCCTTTGCAATCTGGATACATTTCATTTCCTCCCTCCCTCCCTCCCTCCCTCTCTCCCTCCCTCCCTTTCAACCTTACCTTACCTTACTTTCCCTTTCTTTTACTTTCCTTCCTTTTTAAAATTTCTTTTCCCAACGATGTTGAATAGAACAGGTGAGTATGGAAATCCTTGCTTTTGATCTTGGGGAGATACCATTCAGTCTTCAGGCACAATATTACCTGTGTATATTTTGCAGATAGGTTCAAGAAGCTTCTGCTATTCCTAGTTTGTTGAATGTTTTTATTATTTAATCATGAAAAGGAGCTGGATTTTATCAAATACTCTTCTGCATCTATTGAGTTATCATGTGGCTTTTCTGATCTATTTATTTATTTATTTATTCATATTTTTATTATTACTATTTTTGGGGGGGACCAAGGATTGAACCTAAGGGTGCTTAACAATTGAGCCACATCCCCCCAGCCCTTTTTCTTATATTTTATTTAGAGACAGGGTCTCCCTAAGTTGCTTATAGGACCTCACTAAGTTGCTGAGGCTGATCTTGAACTTGTGATCTTCCTGCCTCAGCCTCCCGATACTCTGGGATTACAGGCATACACAACTGTGCCCCGCCTAGTCTACAGTTTTCTTGTGATTTATTTGTCTAGTTGTGGTATTAGGGTGGTACTAGCCTCACAGAATGACTTGAAAAATATTTTCTTCTCTTCAATTTTTTTTGCCAAGTATTGTGAAAACTGATGTTAATTCTTCTTTAAATGTTTGGTAGAATTAACCAGGGAAACTAGCTGGTCTTGGGCTTTTCTTTGTGAGAATTTTTTGATTGTTAATTTATTGCTGTTACTTGTTACAGGCCTATTTGGATTGCATGTTTCTTCTTGAATCAGTGTCAGTAGTTTGTGTCTTCCTAGAAGTTTATCCATTTATCCATATTATTTAATATGTTAACATACACTTGTTCATAACATTCCTTAATAATCATATCTTTTGGCTGCATGTGGTGGCACATGCCTATAATCCCAGCAGCTCCGTGGGTGAGACAGGAGGATCATGAGTTCAAAGCCAGCCTCAGCAATGGTGAGGTGCTAAGCAACTCAGTGAGACTCTGCCTCTAAATAAAATACAAAATAGGGCTGGGGATGAGGCTCAGTGGTTGAGTGCCCCTGAGTTCAATCCCCAGTACTGAAAAAAAATCATATCTTTTGTATAAGATCAATGGTAATGTCCCCTCTTGTGATTTTAGTAATTTGACTCTTCTTTCTTTCTCTTGGTCAATATAGCTAAAGGTTTGTCAGTGTTGTTGATCTTTTCAAAGAACAAAGTTTTGGGTCTATTGATTTTTTTCTATTGCTGTCTTTAAACTCTGTTTTCTTGATTTCTACTCTAATCTTTAGTATTATTTATATCCTTTTAAATGTACTAATACTTGGGCTGGGGATATAGCTCAGTTGGTAGAGTGCTTGTCTTGCATGCACAAGACCCTGGGTTCGATCCCCAGCACCAAAATAAATAAATGTACTAATACTTGATTTTTGACCTAACATATGGTTTATCCCAGAGAGTGCTGTAATGTGCACTTGAAATTAATATTTTTCTGGTGAGGGATAGAGTGTTTACAGATGTCTGTTATATCTCTTTGGTTTATATTTTTGATAAGTCTTTCATTTTCTTGCTGATTTTATGTCTAGTTATCTATCTATTTTTGAAAGCCGTGTATTGAAGTCTCCTTTATGATTGTGCTTTTGTCTATTTCTCCCTTTAATGTGTCACTTTGCTTCATGTATTGTAATGCACCGTTGTTAGGTACATATATATATTTATAGTTGTTATGTCTTCCTGGTGAATTGACTGTTTTATCATTATAAAATGTCTCTCCAATTTCTGGTAATATTTTTTGTCCTAAAGTTGAATTTGTCTGATGTTATAGCCACTCCAGCTTTCCTGTGGTTGCTGTTCGCATCTTTTTCCTCACTTTTTCTTTCAATCTATTTTTTCCCTCTGTATCTGGGAATTAACCCAGGGGCACTTCACTACTGATCCACATCCCCAGCCCTTTTTATATTTTATTTTGAGAGAGTCTCACTAAGTTGCTGAGGCTGGTTTTTGAATTTGCGATCCTCCTGCCTCAACCTCATAAGTCACAGGGGTTATAGGCATGCACCACTGTGACCAGCACAATCTAATTATATTTTCAAATTTAAAATGTGTTCCACAAGTATACAGTATATATTGTATTTAAAAATATCTTTTAAGTTATAGATAGACACAATACCTTTATTAATTAATTTTTCTGTAGTGCTGAGAATTGAACCCAGTGCCTCACATGTGCTAGCCAAGTGCTCTATCACTGAGCTACAACTACAGCCCTGTAGTGTATTTTAAAAATCCATCCTTGCAACCTCTGCCTATTGGATGGATTACTTAGCACATTCACATTCATTGTCATTATTGATGTAGTTGGATTTATGTCTGCAGCTTTACTTTTGGTTTACTATACATATCCCATGTCTTTTTGTTTCTGTAGTTCTCCTTTACTTCTTTTGGGCATTAAAAGAATTTTAAATGTAGCATCTTAACGTTTTTTTGATCTTTGTATGTTTTTAAATTATTTTCTTAGTGCTTGTTCTAGGCCTTACCACATATATCTTATCAGACTCATTTTCAGATTTATACTAACTTATCTCCAGTGAAGTATAGGATACTACTCCTATATAGATTACAGGAATATGGCTGAAAAATTCTTTATTATACAAATAAACATTCATTTTTTATATTGCTAAATGAGAAAAGACAATCTAAAATTGTACCATACTTTATAGTTCCAACTATACAACATTCTGGAACAGGTAAAACTATAGAGACATAAAAGATCAGCAGTTGTCAGGGGTTAGGAGGGAAGAAGGGCTGAATAGGTGGAGCACTAAGGATTTGGGGGGCAGTAAAACTATTCTGTGCGATTCTATAATATTGGATACATGTCATTATACACTTTTTAAAAACCCTTAGAATGTACACCACAGAGAGAACCCTAATGTAAACTGTCAACTTTGGATGATAATGATGTGTCACTGCAGGTCATTAATTGTAATAAATCTACCACTCTGATGAAGGATATTGATAGAGATGGAGGGGAACAAGGAGTATATGAGAATTATCTGTACTTCCTGCTCAATTCTTCTGTTAACCTAAAACTGCTCTAAATAAAGTATATTAAAAGTTTTGTTAGAGAACTGGAGATATGCTCAGTGGTAGAGTGCTTGCCTAGCAGGTGTGAGACTCTGAGTTTGATCACTAACACTGCAATAAAAAAGTTATGAGACAGTCATGGTGGCACATCCCTGTAATTATAGATTCTCAGGAGGCTGAGGTAGAAGGGTGGTACGTTCCAAACCTACCTGGGCAACTCACTGAGCCCCTGACTTAAAACTAAATATGAAAAAGGGATGGGAATGTAGTTCCATGCTAGAGTGCACGAGAACCTAGGTTCAATCCCTAGGACCCCATAAAAATTGTTATGTACTTTTCACAATTTTTTAAAACGGAGACATGTCTGGAGAAAAGTGATTTTAGTTACAGTGCTCTAAGTTTTCTTTCTTTCTTTCTCTCTTTTTTTTCAGTAGATGTGTCACTAAGTTAACTTTAGACTGGGTTAAATATATTGGGCTTCCAAAGTCCAAATTCTGTTTTTACCAACACACTATCCTTATTCTCTAGAGACAAGATAGGCATTATTTACTTTCCAAATGCTCCTAAGTTCAGTTCTGACAAGTGAGTAGCCAGATTCAGGCCTGGGATGATTTTTATCATTGTTATAGCTTTTTCCTCTTCCATACTTATAAGGGCGTCCTTGTTGCCACATTTAAAAGCTCCTTCTAATTTTGCTCTCTCCAAAAACTTGATTTCTCCTCTTGATCCCCAAGTTACAATAGTTGAGAGGTAATACCTCTTATTCCACTCTTTCCCAGAAGTTAATCACCCCCTGCCCCTTTCCCCAGAAAGGAACAGTGGTAGAAGCTTTGCCGTTATACTTGGAAAGATTCCTAACTCATGATCAAGGGGATTAGGCTAAGAAAGAAGACAAGCTAATGATTAAAGTGAGAGTTGGAGATAATGTTTCCTTGATTCTATTCCTAGCAGTGCTGTATTAGCATGCAATTGGTCCACATTAACACTTGACTTTCTATCTGTGAAACTAAGGAGACAGATCTCTTCAGGCTCAGGAGTTGGGAAAAAAAGATTGTTTCTGTTGATACCATCAGGGTGACTGACCAAAGGAGTCTGGGAATTTTTATAAATAAAATAACCATGAATCTGCTTGTAAACACCATGCCATTCTACAGCATCATTTCCTTTTTTTAGATAATTATTTTTTAAAGAACAGATTGTTTGTATCATTGAACAGATGCAGGCTTTTCTGGAAATGGAAGGAATGGATGTGTATTATAAGAGACATGTAAGGTACAGGTCTCATCTTCAATTGGAGATAGGAAATACCCAAGAGGAAGAAGGATAAAAGCAAACCAGTGAAATATCCCACTATTTTGGAATGTGTGATCTTTTCTTTATATTCATAGGTGAGGCTGACCTTTGAAGAAGGGGAGGAAGTTTTGTGTAGCTAATTAATGTTGAAAAATGAAGATAGCATGCAGATTCTTTAAGAGTGAAGACCAACAGATTTGCTTTCAAACACCCTTGTGGCAGGCTATATTTTCTCTTAAAGAATAGCTTTGCTAATGCCAACTGTGATCTGTTCTTTCAAGTCTTCAGTAGATTTTAGAAGCCTTATTTCTCTGACCCTCCTTTCTATCACCAGAGTTGCTGCCTGTCTTGGAAAGTAATAGGACTCCGCTCCTTGGAGCGCGTTCTACATCCTAGCTGGTCCACAAGTTTAGATTGACCTTTTACCTAGTTAGAGCCCAGGAGTGAAGTTTGACTCCATCAAGGAAGTGGTGAGAGATATGGTCCTATGTCTTAACTCTCAGTAGGGCAGCACAGATCAAATTAATAAAATGGGGGATAGTTCTGTCTACCAGATGTTATGCTTTCCTGGTAACCAATAATTTTATGTGATTTATTTTTTACTTTCCATCTCCCCAACTAAAGGGCAAACTCTATGAGAGTGGTGATCATGTCTTTTTCATTCTCCACCATATCCTCATCATCTAGCATGGTATCTGACATCATGACTGTTATATAACTGTTGGTTAAATGAATTAATATGTTAATTAATTAATTGAGACTCATATGGATGGCAACTAACAAATGAGTAAGTAAAGATTGTGAGGAATAAACTGAGGGATTTTTGGGGAGCCAGGGAATGACTATAGGAACTGAAAAGAAATGTGGCCTTCTAGTAATAGTGCTGAAAAAGTGAGAATGGGAATGAAATTAACATCTGCTATGTGCCTGTACTTTAACAGGTATGAATTCATGTAATCTTCACAATTAGAGAAGTAGATACTATTATGGTGTACATTTTACAGATGAAGAAATTGAGATGCAAAAAAGTTAGATAATTTGCTAATGACTACCATTGTGTGATATTATCCCATGAGTCTCTCGTATTTCTGCACATCTTATGAGCAGAGACAATGACTGACATTTTTTCCTGATTACTTTCCTAGGGTATCTGTAGAGTGAACAGCTTTGAAAGTTAGAGTGCCTCACTCTATGTATGTCCCCCAAATCAGACATACTTACTGCCCATCATGATAGATTACAATTTATTAAGCTTACCATTGCTCTTCTATAATACAATCCAGAGCATGTGCAGATGTTTCCTGGCCCTCGTTGAGTATCTCCTACAGAACTTATGAGCAAGAGATACCAATATAAGATAATATTATATTCTGGCTAATATTATTGCTTTGAGAAATAAAGTCTCTTATCTCTGACCTAGGGGTCTCATGTCTTCTGTCAGCATTCATGAAATTGTTGAAGGTTAACTTGTTAGCTTGCAGGTAAGATAAAATCTCAGTATCTTCTCACAGCCTGATAGTGACATAGTTGAAAAGTATCAGAATTCAGAATTACATTCACAGCTCTTTTACTCTGGAATTCACACTCCTTTCCCAGGATGGTGTTGCTTCTTGAGTTGTACTCAGATAGTTGCTACATCATATACCTGCTCTTCCCCTGTACCCATGTGACACTAGACCTGAACACATTTTTCAAGTTTGATAGGTATCTATCCAATTAGGCAAAAAGAGAAGAGGTTTAAAGTATCTAATTATCTTTCTTTCTTTTTTAATATTTATTTTTTAGTTGTAGTTGGATACAATATCTTTATTTAATTTATTTATTTTTATGTGGTGCTGAGGATTGAACCCAGGGCCTCGCACGTGCTAGGCAAATGCTCTACCACTGAGTCACAACCCCAGCCCCTAATTGTCTTTCTTTCTGTCTCCTAAATTAATGGTAGTGCTTAATCTATGGTCCTATTTTCTTAGTCATGTTATTTTCTCAGGGCTATGGTTCTTGCTATAGTCAGGATTTTACCAGGCAGATGCATATTAATTGAAGGAATTCCCCGAGGAGACAGTTGGAACCCCTTAGATACTTCATAAATAACCAGCTAGTTTTAGCTTTTTGTGGGCTACTTGCCAATATCTACATTAAAAGACACTAACTTCCTATATTTCTACTGAACCACCTGGGTAATAGGTAGTTCAGGTGGTGTACAATGATGGGATCCCAAGATCAAATTTTCCACGTATTTCTAAACCTCAAGTTAACTGTATAAAGCAGTTTCACTGGAGGTTTTTAACTTGGGAGGCCCAAATATCCCTTTTGTTTATTTAGGTCTTTTGCTTTCATTGTCTGCAAACTCCTTTTATCCCCAACAATGTTGGGTTATTGGACAATCTTTCTCTTTGTTTACTAAAGCTAAAGAAACTGCCAGCATGGGGTTGGAGAGGGGAGAAACAGGAAGCTATGGAGAAATGAAGACATTCTCACTTATCATGTCTCCAGAGGATGGCTCTACTAGAAGGCCTGATTATTTGTATAGCACTTTTACCAAAATGATCACATGCTATCCTCACAACAATGCTTTGAGGACACTGAGGTCCAAGAAGACTAAGTAACTCATCCAATATCACATTGTGAATTTGATTATAATTCCTTTCCCTACTATGGATATTTAGTAAGTTTAGAGAATAGTTTCAAGGAGGTAGAAGCATAGAACATTAGAATGAAGATTCATTTATTCTGACAGATTCTGGTCATCCTTCCCAGAAGACAGAACTTAGGAGGCAAAGAACAGGGTAAAGTCAATTCCAAGCCATGTTTCCTTCCACAAAAGCAGGATAGAAGGATTATTTAGGTGGCTTAAATATTGGTATACTGCAAAGACATGGGACTGTGGACCTCACCAAAACTTTCTACCATCTCTTCCTCAAACCCCTCCAGCAGCTGTTGCTCTTATCTAAACAAAGAATCGTTATTTAACTTCATTTCTGGGCATAGATTTACTAAACTGAGTTCTACTTGGGTTGGAGTCAGAGTGGGGGAAAGAAAACATTTCAGAAAAGGACTACATGAGTTGAGGTTTCCACTAACTTAAACCAAACAAAGAGGACTGGAGGTAAGAAAGGGTGGCACTTGGGACACAGGCATCTTTAAGCTAAGAAGGGTCTTGAGAAAGTGAGCTCAGTGTTCCTTTTCTCAACTTGTGGTCTGCTTAAAGATTTTAAGAGAAATGAAATAATTAGCTTAACTTTGGCCTGCCAGCTCTTCGGGTGAACAGCCACATTCCATAGAGATCACTTTAAAAAAATTTTTTTGTTGCAGATGGACATAATATCTTTATTTCATTTATTTATTTATGTGTGATGTCGAGGATCGAACCCAGGGCATCATGTGTACAAGACAAGCACTCTACCACTGAACCACAACCCCAGCCCCTAAAGATCACTTTTTTGTCATGTGAACATTAGGAATTCTCTAAGAACTGGGAACCTCATGGAGGGTACATTAATTGAATCCTTTTATCATAGATAACAGAGGTCCACTTAGGATACTTCAAGAAAAGTAAGATTATATGGAGGATACACATGGCCTGGGAAATCCCTAGATTCCAAAGAAGCTCTAGCAGCAGCATCTTGTGCTCTTCACATAATGTCCCTATTTCTTGCTATAAGATTTTTTTCCCCTCTGCAAGTTTTTTGTATTCTTTTCTTGCCACTGACTGGAGAAGTTTCTCCATAGTCTGTAGAAACAATTCTACAGGGTGCTTGTCCAAATCTCTTAACTTGTTACTATCAATCAGACTATTCCTGTTGTAGTAACAGTCACCTTCATGCCATAACTAGCTGGATTTGCCTTTCTGAGCAGGGGACTGGGAACAGAGTATTAGACATGGCAGACACCATGACTGACAGGTCTAATACAGAGAACTTCCTTCTGAAGGTCAGTCTTGGTAATAACTCACCTATGAGCAATTCAACTGAACAGAAGAGAGACAGAGTCAGTTCGGTGAGGATGTAGTATGTCTATGCCAGTGCTTCCCAAATCATGGTCCTTCAACCCCTGCATTGGATTCATCTTAGTTTTATTAAACCTTCAAATTGGTGGGCCCATACTTCAGACCTGTATAATTAGAATTTTGAAATTGGAATAAGGAAATCTGCATAGTTAACAAGTTCCTCATATAACTCTGTGCCTACTAACATTGAAAGTTTCTACTTTATACTCTTCAAGTTTTAATTATTGCTTCTTTCTGGAAAGTTCTTTCCCTTCCATCTCTGCTTGGTGAAATCTTGTCCCTTCCATAGAGGCCAAGTTTAGATATAACTGCCTTCATGAATCTTTTCCTGATTTTATATTTCCTTAACTCTTAACACTTTCTGGTTGAAAGAGATGGAAGGTATTGGGGATATATATGAGAAGGCACATCTGGGATAGATCTTTATCCCAAGATAAGGATTTATATTTGGTCTCCAAATTTTTAAATTTAAAAAAATGTTAAAAACTAGGGGCTAGGATTGTGACTCAGTGGTGGAGTGCTTGCCTAGTACATGTGAGCATCACATAAAAATAAATAAAACAAAGATCTTATGTCCATCTACAACTAAAAAAAAATTTTTAAATGTTAAAAACTGAAAGTGGGCTGGGGATGTGGCTCAAGCGGTAGTGCACTCGCCTGGCATGCGCGGGGCGCTGGGTTCGATCTTCAGCACCACATAAAAATAAAATAAAGATGTTGTGTCCACTGAAAACTAAAAAAATATATGTATATTAAAACATTCTCTCTCTCTCTCTTAAAAAAACTGAAAGTAAGCTATAATGAATACCAAAATAACTTCACTTAGAAATTGTTAACATTTGACATTTGCATATATCCTCTTTCTCACAAATATATATATTTGAAATTAAATTGCAGTCATGCTACTCCACAAATAAATACTTCAACATGTATCTCCTAAGAACAAAATCATTGTTTCATTTTCTTGCATAATCATATCATTATTACATGTAAAAGATTTAATATGCTAATATGATAGAATAACATTATCTAACATTGAGCTCATATTAAAATTTCTCACATTGCCTCCAAAACATCTTAGCTTATCTGTATTGAAATTATTCAATCAAAAATCATGGATTTCATTTGATTATCTTTACTTTAGTCCTTTAATCTAGATTCTGGAGCAATAGGTTTTTTCCTTTCAATCAATGATACTGATTTATTTGAAGAATCTAGATCAGTTTTCTTGAATGCAATCTGGATTTTTCTGGTGGTTTCCTCATGATTACATTCAGATTAAACATTTTTGGCAAGACTATACAGAATTAATGTTGTTGATGCCCCACTGCATCACAGTAGGTGGCCCATATATCATTATCCATTGCCTTAGTGGTGCTGTATTTGATCACTTAACTAAGGTGGTATCTGCTGGATTCTTTATTGTAAAAGTGCATTTTTTTCTTTGAAAATAATAATATTTGGTGTAATACTTTGAGACTGCATGAATATCCTGCTTTCCCCTAAATGATTTTTAGAATCCATTGATTTAAGTGCTGTCTTGACAAAGAAGAGCCCTGAGAAGTCATATGTTCTGGGAGCTACCTTACTAACAACATCCATGTAACACATATAATGATAAAGTGCTAATAATCATTATCATCATTATCATCATCACCTTTATTGAGTGAAGTAGGTCAGGTACTTTATATAAATTAAATCATTTGATCCTTATACCAGTCTAATGATTTTACACATAGGAAAACTGAGGCTTATAGAGGTGAGGGTCACAGAGCTATTAATAGGAAACTGGATTCAAACCCAGTTCTAATTATAGAGCACATGCTTTAAACCATTATATCATTATTCTTTTTTTAAATTTATTTTTATTTATTTATTTTTAGTTGTAGTTGGACACAATACCTTTATTTTACTTATTTATTTTTATGTGGTGCTGAGGATCGAACCCAGGGCCTCACATGTGCCAGGCGAGCACTCTACCACTGAGCCACAACCCCAGCCCTATACCATTATTTTTAATAAGCAGTAATTCCACCTGACTTGAGAATTCTCTTGCCATTTCCTTCCAAAGATTTCTAGGCCCACAGCATTCTGGAGAGTGAGGAATCAGATACTGGCCTTTCAAGGGGGTGGGGGAGAGGGTGCAACAGAGAAATCAATTGGCATTCCTGTGGTCTTACAGCAAGTGAATAACTGAACAGGGCTGCTGATGGAGAGACCTTTAGGTCTTGCTTATGAATTTGACTTTGATTTAAGAGGCAGCTGAGAGCCACTGTGATTTCTGACTAGTGCTTGCTGAATCCAGAGTGAGTTCAGGTTGGATTAATATCGCTGTCCTCAGTGCAGGAAAATGCAGCTGCTTGATAATAAACAGGCTTGCAGAATTGGGTGGAAAAAGACCAGTGTTGCCTAACAGCCCCTTCTGTGCCTAGCACACTTGATTGACTGTCCTTACATTTACAGCTCTCTGTCCAGGCTGTCACAGGGAAAAACTCTTAGAATCTAGCTGGTGCAAGAAGACCTCTCACCCTCATCCTACACCCTCCATCCCCAACAAACAGGAAAAAAAAGCCTTTTAAATGTGCTCAAATTTTGTGTAGCCCACAGTTATCTCTGTAGTCTGCTGATTCTCCCATGAGAATGCCCAGTGCAGTGCTGCAAATGCTGCAGTAAAATGAAAAAACCAACCAACCAACCACAAAAACCAACAACCCCAAGACTCTCTTCTGCTCAAAAGAGCCATTTATAATTTGGAGCTTTATTGAACAATGTGTCTTTAGTTTGCCCATTTCTTAGTGACTGAGGTATTAGGAAAACATGTCTGCACCTGTTGCAAAGTTTCATTTATGTAGGAGACAGGCAGACAGACAAACAGACAGACACACACAGAGAGAGTATCATCCCAATTTTAGCATATGTGCTATTGAGCCAAGCACATGTACATATAAAGTATCACCCAAGTTTAGCATATGTCTTGATAAAGTAAACAGAATTATATATAGACACAAAGATTTCAAGGTTGGAAGAGTACTAAGAGGTCATCTGGCAAAGCCCTCCATCCTCCTCCTTGTCCCCTGACAGTGGATGCTTAGAGCATCTCTGTACTGCAATACCAAAGTTTGAGCAGCTCCAGTGACAAGCTGATTACTAACTTTCAGAGGCAGCTGGTCTCTCTGGGCAGCCTTTTAAAACAAGGGTCTTATTAAATAAAGTGAAACCCATCTCTCCTATATGTTTTGGCCTTTGGGGGCTGCTTCCTTCCTTTAGCATCACTCAGAACAAGGAATGTCCTTTTCCAAACAGGCTCAACCTTCTTGTCCTGGAGAAACTAAAACTAGCATCACAGTTCTCAGTCAGGACTTTCTGCTACAATGCTTCTTCCCCCTGACTGTTCCATTTTGATGGTGTTTCTAAGGTTAATTCTCCAAGTTGATACCACCACCACCCCATATTGCACTGCTTTTCTCTGCCTACCAAGCAAGCAAAGGCTTCTGGGTTTCTGGGCCCCTGTCGGTCCACTGCAGTGCCATCATTCTGCTTGCCAAAAGCCATTTAAGGCAGCAGGTAAGTAAGCAGTTGGAGGGGTGCATTGGGTTTCTGAGAGGCACCGGTCTAGCTAAGGCAGAAATAGGCTCTAACTTAATAATCTGCTCATCACACACAGTAAGAGACACCCTGACTTATTCAAAGACACTGTGGGTGGTGCAGAGGATGAATAAGCATGATTCACTGCCACTCTGGCACCCGGGGCACGAAGAATAATAAAACCCAAAGAATTGTAGCCGCCTGAGTAGTAAATTAAGAGATCCGGGGCTCAGCTAGACTCTAGACATCAATGTTACCATGGCAATAAAGGGCCCCAGCGTTCAGCAGCTATTACAGAGCAGGCATCTAATAGGCTAGTCTATGTCACAGCCAAAGCCCAAGGGGCTAGCAAAGAAGACCAATTAGCATATCCATTCATTACGGGCCTCTGCACACTTCTTCTCTTAATTCCAATTAGTTGTTTGTTTGAACCAAAGTCTCTTTCCTGCATTATACTCATTAGTGCCTTTTAGCTACTGGAAATAGGCTTGAATTTCCACAAGGACCTCACAATTTCCCAAGTCCTCATTTTTTCCCTAGGGGTCTAAGCTTATACAGTCACAAACCCATGGCCTTCAATCCCTCGAAATGAAAGCATCTCTCACTTTACAACTGTACTCGACAGATGGAAACTGCTCAGGAATGTGATGTGCTAAGGGTTCTTCCTGGAACCTAGTGAAATAGGGATCTGGGGCCATTATCTACGACCATTCAGGTCAAGGAAACCCTCTGGCCTTAGTCAGTGATCCTGCTGGCTATGCCTGCTGGCCACTATTCAGAGGCTAGCTGTTCGGGAGGGGGAGCTTTGGGCACTGGGGACCAGATTGGCATCATCAAAGTCAGGCAGTAATAGTTCCAGCTTGAAGGACTGCCCTTCAAGGGCCAGCCTAAATCCTGCCTATTCCAGGAAGCCTTCCCTGATCTTTGTAATCCCAAGTGAGTTCTTCCTCCTCAATGCACTTTGAAAGGGATACCCTTTGCTGGGCAGCATTTATGGGTAGCCACAGGCCCTAACCTGACCCAGAGCTTCCTTACCCAGTGGCTTCAGAATCCACAGGTCACTAATGCCAGAAGAGACTGGGATTTTAGAAAGCACTCAACAAAACCTGGGTAAATCCAATGGCAAACAACTCTGAAGCTCCACTGCACATGCCCAGAGTCTTCCCAAGGATGTAGCCAATCCCTGAGGTAAGGAAAATTCATAACTGCTCTTTGATGATTCTGGGACACACTGCTCCTGCTCACACACACGTTGGTAGAAATAGCCCACAAGAACAGATGCCATGAACTAGCCCATCTCATGGTAAAGTCAGATTCTCTGAAGGGTATTACCATCTCTTTCTTCCACTGGGAACAGAAGTGGAACAGTTTATAAGATTGTTTCTGTTCCCATTTGCCACTCTCACAACCATATAGTTTTACTGGAGCAGGCAACTAGGACAAAGTGCTTATAAAAGCAGCTAATACTTGTGCCCAAGGAATGAGCATGTACTTTTAGAGGCTTGGATAATTTGTCTTTAAATCTGCTGTCATATTCAAGGCTTCATTTTTCTCCTTCCTCTCTTGCTTTTGTAGACACTGCTCCATTTGCTGCCCCATTGGCCACTTCTGGCTCTATTCTGCTGCACTGCTAAGCATATTGCCTTTTTTCAAAATTGGCAGGAATGAGTTCTCCTTTAATTAGAGCCTTTTGAGCATGAACTCATACAGATTTTTGTTTTTGGCACCCTATGGGATTTGGTTATTTTACCCCACCCAACAGCTGACATTCCAGAAGGCCGTCTGGACTATAGTAGAAATACATTAATATATTAAGTATCTATCAAACCACCAATTGCCTAGAATGTTAGGGAATGAAAGATTCTGGAGAATAGAATATTTTGTTACCTGAAGTCATGTCACTCCAAGTCCCCATTAGTCCCTCTATTCTTGGTTTTTAAAATGTTACTATCATGATCATGCTTTCTTTTCTGCCTTAGTAAGACAAGACCAGTAAACTTATTCTTTGTTTGATTTTGAGGCTTCTAAGGACCTCAAAATTCTCATATTTGGGGCTGGGGTTGTGGTTCAGCGGTTCAGCACTTGCCTAGCATGTGTGAGGCAATGAGTTCGATTCTCAGCACCACATATAAGCAAATAAATAAATAAAGGTCCATCAATAACTAATAAAATATATTTAAAAAAGAATTTCATATTTGCCATCAGGAATCACAAAAATACTGGAGTAGAAAAGGTGTAAGAGATAGAGCTCATACCAGATAGAGCTCATATCCTGTAGAATATATTTTTGCTTTTATTAAAATCCAAAGAGAGGAATGAATTTCTCCTTTTGTATGTGGTTTCTTTCTCTTGAAAGAAGAGTTTAAGGAGACTTGGTTAAGGAATAGTCCTGATTACTAATGTTATAGTAAATGGAGCTCTTTTAAAAAAATTAACCACAATTGAAGCCATTTTCATCCGAATAGCCTAGACTTAGAGTTATTAAATTTAAGTGATTGTGCTATTTTTCTTGGTTATGAATATGTCCAGAATCTCAGTTTCTGTGACATCCTCAGCCACCTGAGTATAATGGGGGGTGATTTTGAATGAAGGATCACAGACTCCATCCAGGCCTTTTAACCACCCAGGCTCCAGCAGAATGGACCAAACAGACCAAAAATGCTATACAATGTTCTTGGCTGTTTCTACTAATTTTTCTTTTGTTGGATCCCACGTTGGCTTCAGAAGTTACATATGTCTGGGAAACTGACACTGCAAAGTTCTGGCTTGTTCCCTGCCCTGATGCTAAGGGATAAATATAGATCTCAACCACTACAGAAATTTGGCCAGGATTCCAAGGGTTGTGTGTATGAGGGGCAGTGACTGATGGGGCCACTCCGACATGTAGTCTAGAAAAAGGCTTCTTTATGTCTAAGACCCTCTTTGGGTTAGGAAGAGGTAAAGCAGGAGCCTTGCTTCTAAAAGCAGAAGGCATAATCCACATTTTAGGGAGCTCCTGAATTGACACAAATAAGGAATATTGTAGGTGGTTTAGAGTGTGTATGGGGAGGGGGAGGGAGAGAGCAAAGGGAATCTTTCCTGACACCCTAGATCCTTTTGCATGAGATCAGCCTTATGAAAAAAGCAAGTTATTCTTGGCCATCTCCCCTCACCCCCCAACTCCCACCCAATGCCCCACCCGCTGCACACACTGATAGCCAACTCTCAATTGAGAAGAATATGACTTAAGATTTCCATTGGGCCCATTATATCTCAGGAGCTGGAGAAGAGCAAGGGGTGGAAAGACACACGAAGGGGGGGTGAGTTGCTCATCCTCGTGACCCAGAATATCTCCCCCTCCCTGTAATGATGAGCTTGCTTTTCCATAAGGGCTTTCCTTTGATTCGGGGAAGGGGCCAACCAATGAGAGAGGGGCATGTTAGATTATTTTGGGGAAGGGCTCATGCCAGGAGGGTTCACTTTTACCAGGCTCCAAGTGTCCCCAGCAACCAGTGTCTCCTGTACCAGCAGAAGCTCCAGATCTCTGACCCACTTGCTGCCTCCGCGGCGTCTTTGCCCACAGAACAGCTATGAGAAGGCAACTCCGGTCCAGAAGGGCTCCTGCCTTTCCTTACGGTTATCGCTTCAGACTTGTGAGTCCCAGGGAGCAGAATATTTTGCTGCCACTTTTTAACAGGGTGGGTTGGGGGCTATATAGGTCTTGGATTAAGGCTGCCTCTCCTTGGAATGTGCAGAAACAGTGAAGTTTAAGGAAAGGCAGGGTTTCTAGAAGGAGCAGTGAGTCTCAGCCCTCCAGGGCACCCTAAATTGCTAAATGGAAGGAGGAAGCCCCTCTTCCTGTAGAACAAAGATAAGGGAAGGGGAAGATGCCAGAGAATAAGAAGGCTTTCTAAAGTTCTTTTCTTAGGAGCCTAGATTTTGAACAGACCTTTTGGAGTCTGAGAGTGGAGATTTCATTCTGATAGTGCAAAAAAATTTAGCCAAGAGAGAAGGGAAGGAGAAGAGTAAATGAAAGGCACTGCCTACCCAGCTGTCTCAGTCCCTTTGGGTGATAGCTTCTTAGAACCCAGCTGCTCTTTTTCTAAAGCAGAGATTCCAAACTATAACTAAAATCATAGAATCCTTGATAGGAGCTGAGAGGAATCCTAGATACCATTTCTCCAGAACACCATCATTATGTAAAGGAGGCTGCTGGGGCTCAGCATGGCAGAGTGACTTGCAAGTTAGTGGAGGAACCAAAGTGAGAATGAGTCTCTTCATTTCTAACCTCATACTCTTTCCACTCCCTAGCCCCTGATCCACCACTACCCATTTACCACCTTGCCTGCCACTGCACCCTGCTTCACACACACACACACACACACACACACACACACACACACACACACACACACACCTTTGGTTTCACCATTTATCTCCAGGGTGCATTATTTTATCCAAAAGTTTCTCTGCATTTACTTTGGTCTAAATCATTAATTTACGCCCCATTTGGTGGGGGAGGGGATGGATATTCTTAAGTCTTCCTCAGAGATGATTATGATCTGAGCCGCAGGAGGAAACAAAACATAATCCATCTTTATTTGGATATGACCATTTATATAACAAGGGAATTAAGTGAAGACTGTCAACAGCCAGAAGAAGAAGACATGACTTCTTCTAACCCCACATCAACTACTCAGGGTCCCCATTTGCTTTCTAACTACAATTTATAGAATCTTTCTTTTGATATCCCCAAAGTCCCTTCCAGCTCTCAGAGCAGTCATGGTCTATAGGACATATCTAACCATTCTTTACTTGGCTTCTTTTTTATGTAATGCTGCTAAAGTTGTGGATAATTTCAATTACTTGGGTTTTAAGTACATCAGAGGATCTTACTCTTTATAATACTTGATCAGATTTAAAAATTATTTGATGTAGTTGTATGCTTAATTTCTCTTTTTAAATTAATCAACCACTCAAGTGTTTACAGGGTGTTACTCAATGCAGGGCACAAAATTATCCTTTGGGTCATATCCTTGGTCATGTTTATATATTTGTTTATATGTTCATATATTTAGATTGCTCAAAATGGAGCCACCCCCTGTCCTTCAGACTTCCCTTTTAGGGAAACATGATGGCTTCAGCACACACCCACTACCAAACCCCAGCACACTCACATACTCTATCACATGGGGATAGCACCACTTTAGGAAACTGAAAAAAACAGAACCTTGTGGGTAAACATTCTCATAACCAAATGATTCTTTACCAACTTTTGTTAAATAGTTGCATGAAAGTACATTTTTACACAGGATTTAATTAACGACGAACTTTTGGGGAAGGCTCCTCTTATACAATGTGTACAATATCAAAAAGATATTTGAAGTTCCTAAAGTAAGGCTCAGGTGGTGTAAGATCTGTGGTGTAAGCTCTGAGAAGATTAATTCTTCCCGGGAGGGTAAGGCTTTAATGACAAGCCATTTTAATAGGATTATCATGAGAGCTCATACCTACAAATAAGATCAGGTTGAGGCCATGGCCAGCTGTCTCCTCTATAGACTAGAGGTGGAAGGCAGATGTAAGCAACAAGAAAAACAGTTGTTCTGAAAATATAAAGAGAATATAAATTCATCCATGATGAAACATTACATTTCAAATTCTCAAAGATTCTCAGGTGTAGTGAACTCTAGGGGCTATGATGACTACCCATTCTAGTGCACATGATTGCTGAAGTTAAGGTGACAAGCTTTGTGAGTGTATTTCCCCAGAGTCCTACATCAGGACTCTTAAGTCAGGCAGGTATCATTGATATTTAATCAATACTCACTGGGTACATAGCTGTGGGCTTCACATTGTGAATGGACAGCAAGAAGTTAGAACATATAAACCCTCCCCCTAGCTGCTCAAAATGTAGTTCGGAAGGTCAAATGTGTAATAGGTTCACACACAAGTGAAAGAGATATAAGACCATTTATTAATCCATTCAACATTGAGTGACAGATGAAGTTTATTTTCCTAAGCCTTATATTGTGAATTCATATTACAATCAGAAATCCTTGGTCATAAGTGCCTACAATCTCTTGGGAACACAGAACCCAGGACATTATCATTCTTCATAAATCTGCTAAGCAACCTCTAGGCACTTATGCTTAATGTGATGGAGAAGAAACATCATTGTCCAGAGTATCGAGACAGGTTCTGAGACTGTCTACTCTGTTATGAATTTGCTGTATGGCAGATCCTGTCCCCTTTCTTGGCCTCAAATGGACAAGAAAATCTTGGATGTCCCTGTCAGTTTTGATATGCTGTATGATATAGAGCTATACATTTGAACAAATTAGAGAGCAATTCAAGAGTGCTTATAATCAAGAGCTAGATAGTGCTGGGCAGACTGAATGGTGAGAGTAGAGCCTTGTCATTCTTTATCACTTATGCTGATTTTGAATGATCCAATTTGCTGAATTCCCTCACCAAAGGCAGCATTTTTAGCTGAGTGCCCTCTAAGTGGCCTTTGAGGAATCAGGCAGGGAGGGGGCAGCAAGGAGCCCCTGGCCTCTAGCATTTGACATATCCAACCCCAACAGGTGCACAGTCCCTGCCAGTCTTCAGACTTGGACAGCAGAGAGAAAGGGAGGGTGGCCTCATTTTCTGCTGCTGCAATGAGCCTTGGCAAACTCCCAAAGAGCAAAGATACAAGCTTCCAGCCTGTAGCTGGAAGGCATTTGAAACACCACTTGGTGAAGTCTGGGTTTTTCTTTTTCCTTTCTTTGTATTTTTTAAAGTTTCTTAGAACTACTTAGAGAAGATTACAATTTCATATCTTAAGAAATGGCTGCAATCAGTCAATTAACAAATAGATATTGAGCACTTCCTATGTGCCCAGCTTTTTGCCTAGGTTATGGGGTTATGGGGTAGGGGTAGAACTGGGAAAGTTATCTGTTGGGGCTCTAGCTCTCAGGTTGTCTGTCTGTCTAGCTTAAGGCAGGAAGGGATTCCAGCTAGGGCAGTAGTTAGAGAAGTAGCAAATAAATCCCCATCTCTTGTTTCTGTTGGGAAGGCAGTCCAAGGTTTGAGGAGGGGTATAGCAGTTGGCTTCTTCTCTTGATGCCTGTCCCAGGGTATTTTTAGGAACAACTTGGGATGGTGAGGTTGAGCAGCTGAAAGTGTACAGGGTGTTAGGACAAAGCAGGCAAGGACTGAGAATTTGCCATCATAGACATAAATGTCTAAGACTACTCCATTCTCCACTGTGAACTCAACTCTTCCCTGACAGGTCAAAGTTAAGCATAAGGCCAAGGCCCCGAGACAAAGTATTGACAAGAGATGTCCTAGGGGAAGAACCGAAATGCCTAAAGCTGAGAATAAAACTTATACCTCTATGGAAAGAATACTTACTCAATATGGGTCATAGAAAGGATATTTCCTCCAAAAGAACAGAAAGAAAATCTACCTCTTGTAACAATGGATGTTTTGGGGGAAGTGGAAATTTGAAGTGTTTTCAAATATTGAGTTGTTCCCACTTATTTTTGGCTGATGGGATGTGCTACTGGAAATTTGTTCAAAAAGGAGATTTTGTTTTGTCTCTGTTCCAGGATGATCAGGATGAAGTGAATCAGAACTACTTAGCAGATGAAGAAGAAGAAGCAGAAGAAGAGGCTCGGGTGATGATGGTGCCTGATTTGGAGGAGGATGAAGAAGAGGAAGAGAAAGAGGAGGAGGAGGAGGAGGAAAAGGAGGAGGAAAAGGGTCAGGGTCAGCCAACAGGCAATGCCTGGTGGCGGAAATTGCAGATCATGAATGAATACCTGTGGGACCCGGAGAGAAGGATGTCTCTGGCCCGAACAGGTCAGAGTTGGAGTAAGTCCCATTTGTCCCAATGCCCCAGTCTGGTGTCCTTCGCTTTTGGTGTGGTATCCAGGACTTCTTTACCATACACTGGATGGACTTGTTTGCAAAGTTTTCTTAACATTTCACATAAAAGCACTGATACCTAAGGAAATGTCTGGACTGTGGACAGATCCAGCAAAACAAATTCCAAATAGATGAACAAACTTGATTGTGTAACTGAAATCCATTGGGCTTAATATGCAATGCAAAGAGACAGTGAAAATGAGTTGAAAAAGCATAGGGTTTTTTAAAAGTCCCAGCCCTGTCATTTTCTATCCATGTGACATTGGGCTCATCATTTACCTTCTCTTAGCCTCAGTCTCCCCACTTGCCAAATGAAGCAAACAATCCCTGCCTTGTTTTTCTCACAGGATCAGCGTGTTACTCCAATAAAATGCTAAAATTGTAAAGTTTAAAGTACTATGCAGAAGACCTATTTCTAGGATATGACCCAAGTCTCTGTTAACCTGATCAAGGGTTTATTTATTTATTGGTACTGGGGATTGAACTCAGGGGCACTTAACCACTGAGCCACATCCCCAGCCCTTTTTTATTTTTATTTTTTTTTTATTTTTTTTCCTTTTTTATATTTTATTTTGAGACAGAGTCTTGCTGAGTGGCTTAGCACCTCGCTAAGTTGCTGAAACTGGCTTTGAACTTTCGATCCTCCTGCCTCAGCCTCCAGAGCCGCTGGGATTACAGGCATGTGCCACTACGCCCAGCCTGATCAAAGGTTTATAAAGCCTTATCACTTCACCTCATAATGTCAGAGAAGAAGAATTAAGATGCCTGTCCCTGGCCTCAGCTTGGGAGTGCTTTATTCTCCCATGGTAGACACAGGGGAATTAGATTGAACAGAATCATTACCAAAGATTAGGGCTGAGCTTCCATGCTGTTTGCTCAACAGCAGAATTTTGTTCCTTAGCTTTTCTTTTTTGTCACATGATCCCACTATTTTTACTTCACAACCTCCCCAGCACTGCTTCCTGGGGTCCTACTCACTTAAACTATTATTGCTGGACCTTCTCCTCAGGAGATTTTTGCCTGTAGTAAAATTCACACTTGCTACACTCTACACAACCCAGAAGCAGAGAATTTGCTGGTTTGGAACTCAGTTAATCCACAAGAGAAAAAAAAAAATAGAGGACGCCATGAATGAAATAAGAGTGCTCTTATTATGCCAAGGGTCTAGCTTGCTGAGGTTGGTGGCCATGCCTTCCAAAGGCCCCTGTGACTGAGAATTTTCTCTTTTGTATTTAATGTGGCTAATTCAGTGTAGTGAGGGTAAAGCAGCCAGCCCTGCTTCCTGGAATTAGGAATAGCAGGTGTGGGGCTCTGAACAACACTCAGCTCCCAGTCACCCCTCCTCAGTTCCCAGCTCCACCCCTGCCCATCCCTCGAACTCTCAACTGGAACAAATGTACCATTATACAGACATTCCAACATTCTGGAACCTGCAGACAAATGCTGGACACTCACTGGGGCTGCAAAGGGGCACAGCTGTTTCTCTCATGCCTAAAGACGACTGGAAAACAGGCCATGTGAAATGCAAGTGTGATTCTGGGAGGAGGAACCATGCTTTAACCCCTAAACAGCCAGCTGCTGGAACTTCACCAGATGAGTTGATCTAAATTGTTCCTGTGGAAGATAACCCAAGACCAATAAGTGGGGATGAGGGAAGAAGTTCCGAGTACCTGGAGAAGATATGGCAGTAGAGACACTGCACAGTAGGCCCTAGCCAGACACCGGGGTAGCAGGTCTAAGGGGAGCCCGGCAAATCCAGCTTCTTCTGTTAAGCTACTCGTAGGCAAAGGCAAACAGCAATATTAATGCTTAGACTATAAAGCACATGCCTTGCTGCCCTCTTTCCTGAGAGCTGGATGTCCACTTGAGCATTTACTAACCCTGTTCCAGCCTGGACATCAGCATGTTCAACATATTCACCCAGCCTATTAATATACTCTGGGTTTTTCCTTTGGTAGCTGGGCAACCTGTATTCTTAGGACCTATATGTTATTTATTGGATACTGACAAGAATCATATGAGGTAGTAATATTATTATCCCCATTTTACAGATGCAGAAACTGAGGCTTAGAGAGGGTAAGTAACGTATCTAAAGTCATATAGTAACCAAGTGGCAGTGCTGGGATTCAAACACCAGAGTTCATTCTCTTGCCAGAATATCATACTATTTTCATGAATTGCAACAATGAACAAGTCCCTGAAGGGGACTCAGGACCAGATGGGCTCTTCTGAGATGGCTCTTGCTGTTGATTCATTCCCAAAATGGGGATGGGGGTGGAGGAATGGAGGAGGAAGCACAGGGTACATCCCATTAGGGTAGCCTGTGGGTAACAGCCAAGTATCACAGGCACACTGGCACTGTTGTTTCTTCTCCAGGGACTCCAACTGAATCAATGTGCTCATGTTCCAGTTCTGCTTTAGTTCATTTTATAAAACATAAAGGGTAATTTCCATTTCTAGTTTGATTACTCAGGGTTCTTCTCCCCACCCCACCCCTCTTTCTTTCTCTCGCAGTTAATTTTATTTAGCTTAGGGTTCCATTTAAAAATTAAACATTTGAATTCAGTTTGGAGTATAGCAAAGTTATGTGGTTTGTTCTAGTTTCTGGTTCATGATTCAGTTGGGCCTATCATAATGATGACTGCCATTTATAGAACACTTAGTATCTGTCAGGCTCTGTACTATACTGTTTGTATGCATTATTTAATGCTAAGAACTAAGTGCTATTATTATCCTTATTTTGCAGATAAGGAAATTGAGGCCCAGAGAAGTGAGAACAGCACATCCAAGAGTACAGAGCTGGAAAGTGATACAGTCAGGTTAGGATGTAAGAAAGGCTGAATTTCAGATATTGTTAGGGATATAGATAAGGAGATAAAGTAGGTGCTAATCTTATCCTCATTTTACCTGTGGAGAACAATGGGTACAGAGAGGTTCTATAATTTGCCCAAGCTCACGGACAGCAAGTGTCAGTGATTAAATACTGTTTCCTTCTCCTCCCTTCCCCACCCTATGTTAGTTTTTTTTTTAATTTTGAAAAGCAAAGCCACTTAAACTTTGCTAAAGATGAATAAGATTTGAAATAATTAGTATAAAACCTCACTTTGCCTTGATTAGAGGCAAGTCCAATGGAAATTAATCAAAAGTTTGAAATGCTGTGAAAGGAAATGCTGTTTTCATCACTTGCAAATACATATAATCACTGGAACCAAGCTGCTAGGACACTTCAGGGCATCTGCTTTAATGAATAGTGAAGAATGATTTGTACTTAGGACATCAGCTGTTGCCCAGAGGACTCTCAAGCAATTTGCCCTCTGCAGTACTTTAAACTCCACTCCCTGTAATCTTGTTTATGGTCATCATGTGCCCAGCAAGCCCTTCCATCTGGAGACACTATGAAGGTAAACTGCAGTTGGACTCCTGGCAAAATCCTCACCGGTTCCAGATTGGTAAAATCTGAATAAGCAAGGACATACAGAATCTGGGGAATTAAAAAAAAAAGCCATCTCATGTTTGGGTTGGTTCTGGATCCTGAGTTCAAAGTGGGGAGGCAAGGCTTGTTGGTGAGCACTGACCACTGTCATTTTTAATTGCTCTGCAGGCCTGGTTTTAGTCATTTACTTCTTCTTCTATGCCTCCCTGGCTGCTGTGATCACCCTCTGCATGTATACACTATTTTTGACCATCACTCCTTACATGCCAACCTTCACTGAGCGGATGAAGCCTCCTGGTGAGTGTGCCCAAATGCCCTATGTTGTCAGGACTCGCTGGACAGAAATCCGCTTGCACAGCATGTTCAGCCTCAATTAACTTTGGTTCTTCCCGGTAATGACTTAGAGATTCAATTATTAAGAGTAAAAGTAAAATGGTACTTGGCAAATTATGGTCCTTTTCATTTTGATTGCCTGGGGGGAAATGGTTTCATGGGAATCAATACAAAAAAATTATCCAAGAATGGGTTAATATATCCAAGACCTGTTTTCATTGCCAGGAGTTATGATCAGACCCTTCGCCCATAGCCTTAACTTCAACTTCAACGTTTCTGAACCTGACACTTGGCAGCATTATGTGATTAGCTTAAATGGCTTTCTTCAGGGTAAGTAAACTCCTCTGAATAACAGAAAACTCTCTTGAAAGATGATGAGTGGGAATTCATAATTCGAAATTCACCTAACCCAGAAATTCCAGGCTTACTAACCAACCCCAGTCTATCATGGTCTTTCCTTACTTTACATCCCCCCTCAGCACCCTTCATACTATTGAAACTGCTCTAGTGTATGATATATGTTGCCTTGAGAGCACACAGGTCAATTCCGCAGCTAGACAATAAGCTCTTTGAGGCAGAAAATATGCTTTATGTTCATGAACACTAAACAGAACCTAGTTAAGTCCTAAGCATATCCGGGTGGTTAGTAGTGATTACTTATAAAAGGTGACTCAGAGTTGGGCATGTTGGCACATGCCTGTAATCCCAGCAACTCATGAGGCTGAGGCGGGATGACCACAAGTTTGAGGTCAGCCTCAGCAATTTAGTGAGACCCTGTCTCAAAATTTAAAAAAAAAGTTAAAATGACTGGGGTGTAGCTCAGTGGTACAGTGCTTGCCTAGCATGTACCACTGAGCCCTGGGTTTCATCCCAAGAACTGAAAAAAAAAAAAATCGGGAGGGAGATAGTGAGGAGTAAAGGAAAATGTTCTTTAGAGCTGGAGAATTCCTGCCTCCTATGTTTTCTCATGGTAAGAGAATGTGTTTATTGGAGATGGGCTGTCTAGAAGGGAGAAAACAAGTGTCTTTAGCAGCATTCCAAAAAGGAGTCAGAGGAATAATCTCTGGGTGGCATCACTCCAGTATTTTGATCTCAAATATTTGAAGATGCCTATCTCTATGTTATCAGACATAATTTCAGGGACAAAATAATGGCTTTGTGGGAGTTCCAACACATGGTAAAAGTTGAGGTTGTAGCAGCTTGGTTAAAGTTAAATCCAGAGAACCCAGGTTGTGTATTTACCCAACTGTCCGAGGAGCCCAGTGGAGTTTGTTTTGCTGCTCCCAATCTTCATAGAAAAAAAGTTCGTCAAACTGGTTTGGTTGATCTGGTCTGGCTAAAGTGGGGGATGAGGGTGCCTAGAAGAATGTACACTGAATTAGAAGGATAACAATTTTATGTACCATGAAGTGTTATTTGAAATAAATGAATTTTGTCATTCAACTTTAACCCTGCATAATAGAGTCCACTGTCCTTGTTTTACAAATGAGTGCATTGAGACTCAGAAAGGGGAAGTAATTCGATCAAAATCTCCTAGAAGTAGAGCCAGTGATTGAACCAACATGTTTTGATGTCCTTGAAACTCAAAAGGGTTTTCCAGGGATCTGAAGCATGGGCATTACTTAGGACTCTTAGAAAGGCCTGGTCCCACCACAGAGTTACTGAATCAGAATCTGCATTTTAACAGAATCTGCAGGTGATCTATATGTTTTTCACAACTCTACGCTGTTACCATCTGACCAGGAGTTGAAAACTTAGCTTTGTAGTAATAATGCTCAGGTGTTATTTTGGGTAAAACTGAGCTTCAGGTTCTTTACCTATAGAATGAAGGGGGCTGGGTTCTTTCTGAGTCCATATAGTTCCATTCTTAGCCACAAAAATGTTTTGGGCATCATAGCTAGCACAATATCTTCTTTTCTTTCAAAATGCTTGCAATTGCAGATATGTATATGTATTGCAAATATGTATATCGCCAGAATCTCTGCTGAGGAAACCCATTTACTAGCTGATGAGAAGCTAGTAAATGGAAAAATACCAATTGTGACCTGATGATGGAGGCAGGGAATGTTAAGATAAGTATTGGGGGTTTTGTTCCTAAGAGTAGATAATATGTCCTGCTAAAAAGGAACACATCTCTGAAATAGACATCCCAGAGTATCAGTTTCATTCTCATGAGGACTGAGATTTTGCAATAAGGGTCATGCCCATGTCACATTATTTTTAATGGAACTACCTCAAGAGAAACAATGAGCACATGATTGCAGTTTCTATTTAGAAAGTTATTATTTGAGCATAGCTCCTGTTCCTAAAAAAAAAAAGAGCAAAACAAAGACTTGAATTTAATGTAGCATTGTCAGAGAAAAATAAAGGCATAGCCATAATTGGAATAGATTTAAAATTCCCAGTTGTCTCTTAGTAATATCAAACTCAAGTCACAACCTGTCTAGATATGGATCCAGCATTTCATTTTGAGTTTTGCCTCTGGTGGCTCATAACTGCACAATCTCCTTTGAAAAACTGTGCTACTTTGAACATGAATACATGGGGGCTTTGTCTAACAGGATTAACTGGGTTCCATCAGTTAGAACCAAATTGGAAATAATGCAGTGATTTGCAAAGCCTATTTTCCTAGTATCTGGTAGTTGAAAGAGTGAACACATAGCTCTCTTCCCTTATGTGTATTTCTTGGACACCTATTACATTCCATCGAATGCAAAGGGACACTAACCTAGGTGTCTCGGGTCTCAGGAGACAAGATCTCACCCCTTCACCTTCTCAGTGGAGACCCTATGGTTATCACTGGTTTCTATCTTCAACCTAAGCTCTTATTTTGCAGTGCTACCTTCCCACTGTTAAAAAAGAGAAGCTGATTTATTTTCTCCTCTTCCTTCTCCTCCTCCTTCTCTTCCTCTTCTTTCATGTTCCTTCTGTTCCACAACACATAATTCTCACTCTCTTATATCAGGTACCTCTCATTGACCTCAAAAGGAGACATTTCCTAAACTGAACTTAAGGAAATTTAACCTAGGAACTTAGCCTCCTTGTATGTGCCATGCCTTTTCACAACTCAGTCCGTCTTCCAAAATCTACCAACTATATACCCATTCTTCACCCAGAAGTAGAGAAGCTAGCCCTTCAAGTTTACAATGTATGGAAAGAAATAGAGAAAAGTTATGATGTGGCCAACATGCGACCCTGAGATGGATATCCAGAAATTCCAAGCAAATGAGAAACAAAGGGAGCAGGCAATTAAGTGGGCTGAGGTGGCTAGCCAGGAAGCCACACATCCCACCCGCCCAGGGATATTGCTGATGAAGGCCTTTGGGCAGCTCATGGCAGGTCAGAAGAATTACAGTAGACTTGGGTTTTCAGAGGGGGATAAGCAAGGTAGAGAAAAGAAATTAGGGAGAGAGGACTAAAAGCATGGCCTTTCCTTGTAGCACTTGTCTAACACCACCCTTTGCCACCCACATGTGCTTTAGGTTATAATGACAGTCTTCAAGAGGAAATGAATGTAGATTGTCCTCCAGGGCAGTACTTCATTCAAGATGGCGATGAGGATGAGGACAAGAAAGCCTGCCAATTTAAGCGCTCCTTCCTAAAGAACTGCTCTGGTCTGGAGGACCCTACTTTTGGATATTCTACTGGACAGCCTTGCATCCTCCTAAAGATGAACCGGGTATATTAACCCCGATATCTGTTGTTGATAAGTGAATGAGCTGTGTAGAAGGGCTCTGAACACTATTTGTTTTGGGCTCTGGTCTTTACTTAAGCACTGCAAGTCTGGCCATTCTTATCAACAGCATCAGAAATGCAACCAAACAGTCAAGCTATCAGTTCCTTTCTCTCCCTGAACAGTTCCTATTGCCACATCTCAAACCCACTCTTAAACCTACCCCATTGATGGCGTCTATCAAGAATAGAGTCCTGAGATGTTTGGAACAGAGAATTGAAATGGGGGTGTGGCAGGGATGGTTCTTGTATCATTGAAAAAAATGCATTTTCTCTTGTCATACCCTAGATGTGGCAGAACTTTACCCAGCACACTCCTTTTGGAACCAGAAAGTTCTTTACATCTTTATGGTTATCTGCAATTTTCCCTCAGGCACAAATACAACATGGAGTCAGCTGGGCTGATCCACTCTGAAGATGTTTAGCCTTTTCCACTATTCATGACATATCTGACAGGGCAAAGTAGATGTAGTTTATGCCAGAGGAAAGATGACTCAATGGGGGTTGAGAAAAGCCTCATTTTTTACTGTTAAATCTGTTTTTTAAAAACTACTATTTTCTGTTGTTGTTTGTTTTTGTTTATTTGGTTTTGCTAGATTGTAGGCTTTCGTCCTGAGCTTGGAGATCCCGTGAAAGTTTCCTGCAAGGTTCAGGTAAAGTGTCCTTTTGAGTAAGCATTGTTAGCACATCTATTTCACCCAAAAAAGTAGTTGATCCCTTCCATGCACTTACACAGGGATAGTGCATGTTAGGGAAAGTGTTCATATTTTTCATAACTATACCTCTATTAGTGCCTTCAGGTCTTCCTTTTTCTGGAAAGCATTCAAAGCATGTGTGTGCAGTGCATATGTGTCTGTAAGAGAGAGTTGGTGTGTCATGATTTATACCTGTGAAAGCCAAAGACTGAACCTCAGCTAGGAGCCACAGCAGGGAACAATAATGTGCCAAGTCATTAATTGGAATTCTGTTTACACTTTTGCTTTTAGCTCTAATTACTTGTTTCTTTGAACTAAACAAACAGCTTTCATTAGAGTCATTAGTCCCTGATTTTAAAACTGAATTTCACATTTTGCAGCAATGACCAGTGGCACTGGGTGTTGCAATAACAAATGACTACAAGGGAAGTATAAACAGAACTTCATTAATATGCTAATTAACTGGACCATTAACTCTTATCTCATCTGCACCAATTAGCTCCTTTGTAAGAAAAAGCCCTAGATCTTGGATTTGCTTCTTAAACTGGTAGTAGCTCCCTCCTGTAAAGTGACATCAACTGCTCTCCCAGCCTTGGACAGTTGTCTGGCAAATGTGAGTGGCCAGGTAATCCCATTCTCAGTACTAGAAGTAAAACTCAAAACTCCACTCTTCATGGTGGCAGGTGAGAAAACAGCAAAAGACAGTATTTATCCAGCTAGTATCCCACATTTGGCAAGCATGTATTGATTGCCAAATGTGGTATTTCACTAGGTGTTGGGTACTGAAATCCAGACAATGAAGTATCACAGGTACAATGAAAAGTACAGTGGGGACATTTAAGAGAGGAAGGTCAGTTCCAGGTGGGAGGTGGTATTGCTGAAGATGAGCTTCGAAAGGTCAGGCAGTATTTGCCTGGTGAACAAAGTAGGAAGGACATTCATTCTGTTCAAATGTATGCACGTGTGTGTAAATAGTTACACATGTGAGGTGTTACTACCAACTAGTGGAATTGATTCCACAGGCGATTCATGAAAAATAAATTTTACTGCTTTTAGAAGAATATATAAGTAAATCATAAAGACCAATGCAGACTTAAATTAGCATTCTTTTTTTCTGTGCTGAAGATGGAGCCCAGGGCCTTGAGCACACTAGGCAAGTGCTTTCCACTGAGATAAACTCCAGCCCTTAAACCAGCTTATTAATTGAACCAAGTTCCCAAATGGAAGTCGTTCATTTGTTTTTAGCTTACATCAAACCTTGCTAAGAACTATATTTTTTAAAAAAGAAATATTAAGAGTCTCTATACATTCTATAACAATCAATACTGGTCAAATCCACATCCACTTGTGGAAATCGAGCAGGATGAAGTAATGACTAGAATAAATTATGAAGACCTCAGTTTATACCAAGGATAATTATAGTATGCTGGAAGAAGTAATCATATGACCCTAGTGAGTAATTCACTAGTAGTGATTCGCTATTTGTTCATATTATCCCCCAGACCTCTGCTATTTAGGGTAAGCCTAATGTATAGGCAGATGGGCAGCCCCCTACCTGACATGTTATGATAAGAGTAGCCCTGTTTAATTATTTCCATTACCTACTTCTCTCTCACTTCCATCCTCCTGACTCTACCTCCTATAATTAAGCACTACAGAGAATGTGATCAGAGACATAAGGTTAGATAAGCCAAATGAAGGCTGTGTGTCTATGCATTGGGTTTCTGTGTTCTCTGATCTGACTCCAAGAACCAAGAATCATAGAACCAAGCTTGCAATGTACAAGTTGTGGAGTAAGATTTAATAAATGTGTTCCAATTTATAACTTCCTCAGCTCCAAAGTCAAGACTGGTTGCCAAGCCCAGTGTGACTCTTTAGAGAAGGGATAGAGTGGTAGACTTTCTTTCCAGAGCAGCATCAGGTACTAAGAGCCTTTGAAACTTTTTTGTTTGAGTCCTCTAAAAGCCAGAACAGAGCCACATGGAGTGCCTTCAGCCTCCTCATCCCAGGCCTTCTGTTCAATATTCTTTGAACTTGAAAAGCCAAGGGAAGCCAT
Source organism: Ictidomys tridecemlineatus (assembly GCF_052094955.1). Lineage (NCBI taxonomy): Eukaryota > Metazoa > Chordata > Mammalia > Rodentia > Sciuridae > Ictidomys > Ictidomys tridecemlineatus. Next base: position 29,626,501 of record NC_135493.1, on the reverse strand, counting down.
TCTCTGGAAATGGTCCTCTGTGGATAGGTCAGGAGAGACCTCTGCCCCATTCTTTTGCAATCTTTCTGGGACACTTGATTATGGGTCACACAGTAATTTCACCTGGGACATAAATCCCTTTAGCCCAGACTCCAATCCACTTTATAATCTAGCATCCCATGTATACCTGCTTTTGCTTACAGAGAGGTGATGAAAATGACATCAGATCCATTAATTACTACCCAGAGTCGGCTTCTTTTGACCTTCGCTACTACCCTTACTACGGCAAACTGACTCACGTAAGTAAGCTGTATCCCTTTCCTTCTTTGCAGTCAAAAAGGGCTCAGATACAAAGGAAGAGCTGTCTGAGATTTATTAGAATTAGGAAGCAACAGGTAGTAACAGACTGGTGAATAGCTGAGGTCCATAACCAGGAGCTCCCTCTACAAGTTCATATCACAAATATATGACATTCCATATCTGAAAAAAAAACTCATATATTGTGTAGTGTAACCACTTCAGATTTCAGATGGGAAAATTGGGGTTCAGAGAGAGGAAGTGACTTGCCTAAGGTTACACAGCTAATTAGTGACAGAGCCAGGAGCAGACAAATTAAGACACCATTGTGCTTAATCATGCCCAAATAACCACACTTCTTTGTTTCTCCCATTTGAAGCCTTGGGGCAGAGATGGCTTCATCTCCAGCACAGGGACTTGATGGATATTAGTTATGGTCTGATTCATGGTCTGATACCCAGAAAATCAAATCATTCGAGTCAAGAATTGGTTTTCCCCAGAGGACAATCAGACACCTGACAGTGACTTATGAGAGAAATGTGTAATTTCCCCACACTTTCCTAAGGCAGGGAAAGCATGTCAGTTGTAGCCATTTGTGATTTGGCATCATGAGATTTACTCAGTACCCATCCTGTACTAAATATCTGATCATTCCCCTTCTACTAACTCCCCCCACTTAAAATTAATTGTTCTTTCCCTTACAGGTTAACTACACCTCCCCACTGGTAGCAATGCACTTTACAGACGTGGTGAAGAACCAAGAGGTACCTGTGCAGTGCCAACTGAAGGGCAAAGGCATCATAAATGATGTCATTAATGATCGTTTTGTGGGTAGGGTAATTTTTACCCTGAACATAGAAACCTAAGAACTCCAAGGGGCCACTCCCACCAGTTCTATTCCTGTTTTATTTCATGTTATTCCTAGTAGCACCTGAATTCTTATTCTTCAGTTAGGACACAGCCAGATGGATGCCTAAGATAGCAGGTCATCTTTCCTTGCCTTTGATATATGTATGAAGTGATATTGTGGGAGCTGTTTGATTTTTTAAAGGTAGTCTCTCCTGATGACAAATAGAGCATATTAATTTGCTTTCCCTCCACCTAATACAAAACTCATTCTTGCTGTTAGAAACCTCACTGTTGTGTAAACATAGTATCTGATAAATTCTTAGTAGCCATGTTCAGGAGAATGTCTACAATGCTTATAAATTCATCATGTTTCCCAAAATTCAGTTGGTTTTAAAGGTGAGATTCCCCCCCCCACACACACACACACACCAGGCTGATAATCTAATTCCCTCTCTTTTTTATATGCCTGGCAAAGTTTTACCTTGGGAATCACCACTTAGACCAACCCAAATTACACCTAGGGCCACTATATCTATAGAACTCCGTATCCAGGGGTGCTTGAGAAACTGACTCTCACAGGCAACTAAATACTGATTCAAAACTAGGTTATCTTCAACTGGAATAGAAAGCAGTAATAACTGGATATTGTTCTGGGATTGAGAAGACCTTTTGTGGGACTTTTTTTGGGAGGTGGGACCCACTGCAATTGGGGAGAACACTTAGCATATGGATGCAATTGGTGGTTGATTCCATGCTCTATGGTATAATTGTCCAAAGGCATACATTCCTGAAAATATGTTTGGCTGAGCTCCAGGCAGAGGAGAAAACATGGAATATCTCCATCAACTAATTCTTCTTGGGCTATTTGCTTGACAGTAGTAAGATATTCTTTGAGACCATCAAGGATGGGTTTGTTGATTCCCAACTACAGCCCTGGGAATTGAAATCAGCTCTGGGAATTGACATACATGGCAAGACAGAAAGATCCTGTCAGGCCACCCTGAAGCCAAGGCTCATTAGCCAGTTTTAGGTTTACTTTTAAAATGACATGAGGCAGATGTTCATCCATGTTGTGGATGAGCCAATTCCCTTGTCTTATCTTTGGCCATGTGACCATTCCATTGCTGCTTAACACCTCCACCAGGGGGAGAGCTGGGACAAAGAGAGAAGGCAGGGGAAAATATCATTAGTGTCTCAGGGTCCAAAGCAAGCTTAAATGCCACTTAGAAGCATCCAGCATGTGAATCTCCTCTACAATGTTTACTTTCTCCCAAAACAGGGAACTGGCAGTCTGGTAGTGAAGACAAGCAAGTAGAAAATGAATTATGAGACAGTGTAACAAGAGTTATAAAATGAGTATGTGGAAATGTTATGGGGAACATGAGGAAAAAGAACTATCTCCAGGTGAGAAGTAGAAGGAAGTTTCACATGCAAAGCCACAATCATGAAAAGACCATATCATGTTTTGGTCACTGTAAATTGGACTATAAAGAGATCAGAAGGAAATGGCAGGGAGTGGCAGGAGACTGAGCTAGAGAGGTGTTCAGAGACTTTGAATATTATTCAGTAGGTGTAAAATAGTCTTTAAAGCATTTTTATCAGGAAAGCTCCATGATCACATTTGCAATTTAGGAAGAGCACTTGGGTAATCACAACATAAAGGGTATATTGGAGCAGGACCCATTCAGGGAATGGGGAGAAGGAACAAAAAATGTCCCCAAGTTTCTGAGCTTGGCTAAAACCAGTGAGACGGTGATGTTGTTGATCAAGACTGGGTATAAGAGAGAAGCAGGTTTAGAGAGGAAGTTGTTGAGATCAGTTTTGGACATTTTAGGTTTGTGGTTTCTCTTGGTCAGACATTGATGTGGAGATACAAACACATATAAAGTTGGAGAGAAGGAAAGCTGAGAACAAAAACAACATTTGGTTAAGTGAACTCACTTAAGAAATCCTAAGCTATTTAATCTTAGGAATTTGAGCCAGTTATGTAAACATACTACACCAATTTCATCCCTAACATAGTGATTTCTCTTGGCTTTGCGGCAGAAAGGACTGCTATTGCTCTTCAGAATCTCCTTCCCAGACACTTTCCAAGTTTTATTAACAGAGTAGAGGAGGACTGACCGCTATTAACAAGTGATAGAAGACATACACAACAACAGATATATAGAGGAAAAAAAAAAAACAAAAATCAGGAAACTATCTCCTCTCAACCCATTTCTATAACAAATTCAATGTTCAAAGTTTACCTTTAAAAATAAGAATAAAAGGTAAAACACAACAACTTAACACCATTTAAAACTCAAGATTCAGTAATAAAAGAAAATAGAACATTAAATCTGGAAAGAATATTAGAGAGCATTTAGAGTGAACAACTTGCATTGCATCTGACTCCAGGTCCAGTGCTCTTTCTACTCTGAGCTGCTGCTTACCAGGAAGTACCATCTTTTTAAAAATCACTGAATGATATCCTAAGCATTTTGAAACATATGTCAAATTTGAGTTAAAATAGTTGACATTTCACGGGAATTCAACTTCTGGTGCTATATTTTATACATAATACATTATCCTGTTAAATATGTTGACTATTAGACAAGGAATTATGAATCTTTTGTCATATAGTATTTCTCATTCAATGAATTCAATCATGTCCACAATTTAAAAGTAATTGAGTACTAAGATAGTTTGTCAGCTAGGACATGAAAAATTGCTTTTTTATACAGAAATGGATTAATGAATATATTCATTAATGTTAGATTCTAACTGTTCAATAAACTTCTAGTTAATTAATTTAAATAGACTCCCATATTGCACTGTATCAGAATTTGATTTGTATACCATCTCTTGCAAGGTACTTGGTCTTACTTGATCGTCAATGAGAAATACTATTTTCAAATGCCTTCATGTTTTTGTCCATGCTGAACTTTGGTTATGATTTTTCACTCTCCACCCCTCAGAAATCATTATCCTAAAGTAATCTTTCTTAGGCATCTATTTGCTAGGATCTTCATGTAGAAAACATTTATATTGTCTTGGGGAATTGTTGACAACAATAAATTGACTTAAAAAAAAAGAAATGTATGATTTCCTCTTTCTACACTGGATCACTGATTTTCCCACAGGAATATTGGGCAGCTGTGTGGATGGAAAACTTGACAATTGACAACCTATTAGTTGAAGACTGTTTGGTTCCCTCATCCCAACTTCTGTGGGTTTCACCCACAGAAGGGTAAAACTGAAAGTTGTTTCATTTCTGGGCATTTTTCCTTTTGCGGTCTCAGAAGATTGCTTCATCAGAGTAGGCTTCCTTTCCTCATCAAGGTTGAGTCCAGACACCAATTGTTCTGTTTGTTTGTGTAGTAGATGAACACTAAGAAGAACTGTGAGGTGGAAGAATGGAACCAAAGAGAAACTGCAAGTGTTTCATTAAAACCTGGCTAAGAGACTTCAGGGCAAATCCAGCCACAAACTGTCTCCCAGAGCCAATCTCTAGTAGCAACTGCAATTAAAAACAAATATTTCTAGTCAAGGTGTTGTGGCACCTGCCTGAAATCTCAGAACTCAAGATCCTGAAGCAGAAAGATTCCAAATTCAAGGCCAGCCTTGGCAATTTAACTTAGTGAGACCCTACCTCGAAATTTAAAAAATAATAAAAAATAAAAAGGACTGGGGATATAGCTCAGTGCCTAAGCACCTCTGGTTCAATCCATAGTATCAAATAATAATAATAAAACAAATATTTCCCTTATTCAACTCCAAAGCTGCAGCAAGAATCCCTTCTTTCCTTGGAAGCTACCTTGGCCTAAGATCTACTAGGATGTTATGGTTTGATTTGGGAGGTTCCAGTGATCCCAATATATTTCTCCCATATAGGTTATTCATTAGAGTCATTTTCTTTACTAACTTCCTCTTAAAATATTCATACATAATAATAAATTAACCAAATCATACAAAAGTGTGATTCATACTGTGCTTTATTCAAGTAGAAGATAGAGACTTGGGTTCTTGTGTGTGTGTGTGGGGGGGGTGAGAATAGATAGGATGGATGGAAGCAAAAGGGAAGAAAAAAGGAGTTGAAAAACTGCTTCTCACAAAGTTCTTTTAGTTGCAGGCTAGAAGGTTGATAGGGAAATTCAAAATGTTTAAGAAAGATATTTAGGGGCTGGGGTTGTGGCTCAGTGGTAGAGCACTCGCCTAGCATGTGTGAGGCACTGGGTTCAATCTCCAATACCACAAAAAAATAAATAAAGATATTGTGGCCAACTACAACTAAAAAATAAATATTTTTTAAAAAGAAGGATATATAATGGGCTCTCAATCTGGCAGGTTACTCTCCAGAATGTTCTTCTTTGCAGGCTTCTTGGTGGTCATAACATCAGTCAGGGTCCCAACAAGAAACAGCACACTTGACCATAAATGGAAGACAGTTCATTTACAAGGGATTATCTATAAAAGCATAGATGTAGGGAACCACAAGTAGTACAGAAATGCAGGGCAGTAGGAGCTCTTACCATCCCTGGACCCTAAGTTACAGAAACTAGAAATAGTTACCAGAACCTAGAAGGAGTGATTCATGTACAGGTGGCTGCCTTGGGAAGAGTGGTGACCTTATTGAAATGCTAAGATAACCCAAAGTGATCTTGTAGGAAAAGAATAAATACAGAAAAAAAAACCCAGAAGAATAAATACTGCAACTTAATTTTCCTCTTTCCTTCTGCTCTCCTGCTGGTAATTTCCTTGGCCAAATCTAGCCCAAACCCAGAAGGCAAAGAAGCCTATTGATGTGGTTCATATAGGTCAGCCTCCTAAGTAAGAAAGCAGGATGGAAAAGGGTAGAGGGTATCTGGAGAGTTAAATTTGAGATAACTACTACAGTCATCAAGTGGAGGCTCTGTGAGCAGACTCATGGCAGCCTGGTACCATGCTAGAACCATCTACTGAACCAGATATTACCAAATGTTTCTTATGGGACTAAACTGTCCCATGTTGAGAACCATTGCTCTAACCAATGGAGCAAGATTCATATGAACTATAATCTGTGGCTGCCACCTGGACCTTTTGATCTCTTTGTGTCCAAGGACCAGGAGGCAAGAAAAGTCACCATCTTAACTTGGTCACTTGATCTCACTGTCAGAAGGAGGTGGAGTTGCAGTTATACAAGGGAAACATGGGAGGAATTCTCCGGGGGTCAGTCTCTAGCAGAAGCAGCTGCTAGGTTGGCTGGCTACTCTGTCAGAGATTTGGCCAGTGAGGCGACAACATGCCCAAGTAAGTTTATTACTTACATAGACATCATAAGTAATATCAGCATAGTGTTAGCTCCCCACATCTTTATTCCCCAGGAGGACCTTGAACCATTGGAGTCAGATGACAGATGACATGACTGGTAGGTCACTCTGTTTCTGAGAGCCAATTCTACACTGCAACTGAGTGGTGTGATAGCCTGTAGCTATAAACTAAAAAAGCCAAGATGGTTAGTTCCATGCCTCACAGAAGCAAGGGAGGTAGATGAGAGCCTCATTCTGTCATCCTTCTACAACAAAGAGAGCTCCATCCAAGACTACTTTCTTGTCATGTTCTTGAAAATGGCCACTGCTTTCCTTCTGTCCTCCAATTCTCCCACAAAAATCTCTCAGCCTAATTGGAAACATAAAGGAAATGGGAATGTAGCTGAACTTAAAGAAGTTTACCCATTACAAACCTACCACATGAAGTATTTTATAATTTAATCATCATGGTGAATGAAATATTTTCCCCATATCTATTTTTCCTCAGCTAGTAATAGAGGAAATTTCTTTTTTTTAGAGAGAGAGAGAGAATTTTTAATATTTATTTTTTAGGCGGACACAACATCTTTGTTTGTATGTGGTGCTGAGGATCGAACCCGGGCTGCACGCATGCCAGGCGAGCGTGCTACCACTTGAGCCACATCCCCAGCCCTAGAGGAAATTTCTTTTGTTTAATCTTATAGCCTGCAATCTTGACAATTCTATTAATTATATAAATATTTATTACTGTCACTTGCATTTTCACATGAGAAAAAATAATAACTCTTTTTTGAGTATTTATTATGCTATACCATTTTCTTTTATATTGTACTTATTGGAATTTCAAAGAATATAATGTCATTCCTGATTATCTTGAAAACATTTTTTAGTGTTTTACTCTTCAAAATATTTGCTTTTTGTTTGACTTTTAAAAAATTTAATTTACTTTTTTGATTGACATATAAAATTTGTACATATATAAGAGTTACAATGTGATATTTTTAAAAATTTTTTTAGATGTATAGACCTTTATTTTATTCATTTTCTTATATGTGGTGCTGAGAATCGAACCCAGTGCCTCACACATGCTAAGCAAACACGCTATCACTGAGCCACAGCCTCAGTCTCAATGTGATGTTTTGATTCATGTATATCCATCACCTTAGGTGGGTACTTTATATTTTTTCTTTTTTTTTATTTTGAATAAAATTTAAAAAATAAGAGATTTTTATTTGAATAAGAGATTTTTAATGACATAACTTTATTGATCTGAATACCATACAGGATGCATTGTAAATGATCAATGAATATATTTTTTATTATTTTTTTCATTTATATATGACAACAGAATGCATTATAATTCTTATTAGGTGGGTACTTTCTACTCCTCTTTTACCTTGTGTTTCTATTAGGAGCATGTGTTAGTCAACTTTTCATCACTGTGACCAAAATACCTCACAAGAACAACTTAGAGTAGGAAGAGTTTATTTCGGCTTATGATTTCAGAGGTCTCAGTCCATGGTCCAGTGCTATGGCCTTGGGCCTGAGGCGAGGCAAAACATCACAGCAAGGGTGTGGCAAAGGAAAGTTGTCAGCTCATGGAAGCCAGAAAGCAGAGAAACAGCAAGGCACCAGGGACAAAATATAAACCCCAAAGGCATGTCCCCAGTAACCTACTTCTTCCAGCCATACCCTACCTGCCTACAGTTACCACCCAGTATAGTAGTTCATTCAAATTATTAATCCATCAAATACATCAATCCACTGTTTAGGTTACAATGCTCATTAATCTAATCACTTCACCTCTGAACATTCCTATATTGTCTCACACATGAGCTTTTGGGGGGACACTCATATCCAAACCATAATGGAGTATTGTTAAAACTTATGAAAGCTATTATATATGTTATTAATATGACCCTATGATATTCTCCTCTAACTAATTTTTTGTTATGAATTACATTAATAGATTTCTTTCTATTGACCCACTTTTGTATTACCTGAATATATCCAACATGGTAATAATTGGTTATATCTTTGACAATGATCAATTTAGAATTCTTTTGGCTGCAAGTAACAGAGAGCCCAGATAAAAATATCTTCAACCATAAAGACATTGGGTTATTTAGCACCACAAGAACTCTGAAGCAGGTGGTTCCAAGGTCATTTTTAGAGGTTGAATAACATCAAGAAGGCCCCACATGCTCTTACTTTTTGATATTTTTATTGCAATGTGACAGAGAATCCGGTTATATTTTTCAGTGTGACTTCTGATATGAGCACTGCTCCCTCTTCCCCTTGTGCCTCACATCTTGGCAAGCTGATCAGAAAGCCTTGTTTCTCCTTCCTTTTATACTGACAATGGGTTCAATCCATGCAGATGTCATCACAAACACAAAACCCCTAACCTCAGCTCACCAGTTAATCACCATAAAAATCCCAATCCTTGCAAAGTTCCCCTTCCTCACTCTTTCAAGCCATTTTCACATCATCTTGGGATGCTTTCACTAGTTGCCCCAGGAAGCCTCGTTATATAAGAAATAAAACTTTCATAATCTCTTAAAATTTTTATTAGAGTATTATATTTATATATAGTATCTGGATTCGTTTTGACATAATTATACATACAAGAAATTTTATTTACATCACCATTTCCTCTCCCTCTTCCTTCCCTGCTCCACTCCTCCCTTTTCTCTCTCCTCTACTGTACTGATCTTCTTTCCACCCTTATTCATTTTTTTTGTGGTGCTGGGGATTGAACTCAGGGCCCTGTATATACAAGGTAAGCACTCTGCCAACTGAGATATATCTCCAGCCCTATTCATTTATTTTTGATACATACCTTCTACATATAAAGGAGATATTCCCTTTGGTACTTTTACATATGTGTATAGCATGGTTTTGTTAGATTCATTCAATATTTCTTTCCCTATCTCTTCCCTCCTTTCTCTATGGAAGTCATGTGTGGTGGCACAGGTCTGTAATCCCAGCTACTTGGGAGGTTGAGTTAGGAGGATCACAAGTTTGGTGCAAGCCTGGGCAACTTTGTGAGACCCTGGCTCAAAAGAAAAAGAACAGGGCTGGGGGCTCTAGGTCAGTGATAGAGTGCTTGCCTCGCATGCCTGAGGCACAGGGTTCCATCATCAGCACCACATAAATAAATAAAATAAAGGTATTGTGTCCATCTAAAACTAAAAAAAAATATTTTAAAAAAGAACCTTCCTAGAGTATATTCAGTAATCACAAAAAGGAAAGAAAAGACAGAATGACAGAAAGGCAGGCAGAAAAGAAGGCAGGAAGGCAAGGAAGGAGAGAGGGAGAAATCTGGATACAGAGGAGGAAAAAAAAATACTGAAACAGAGACCTACAATTTGATTTAACTGGAAACACATAAGAATTTTAAAATAGAAAGATAAATGTGCTGAATTGCTTTTGCATCTCTAAAACATAACTTCTGAATTAACATTAATACTGCTGAAATGCAGCAATTGACAAACCTTCACAACTTTAACCAATACTTGGGTTCAAATTACAATAATACTTCAGGAATCCTTCTAAATCTGAACAACACAACCCCTAAAATCTTGTGCAGTTATTTAACATAAAATAGAACAAGCAGGGCTGGGGCTATAGCTCAGTGGCAGAGCACTTGCTTAGCATGCGTGAGGCACTGGGTTCAAACCTCAGCACCACATAAAAAAATAATAAAACAAATAGAATAAAGGCATCTATCCATCTACAACTACAAAAGAAAATTTTTTTTAAAAAATTAAAAAACAATAGAACAAGCAGCTGAGCACAGTGGCTCATGTCTGTAATCCCTACTGCTTTCGAGGCTGAAGCAGTAGGATTGCAAGTTTGAAACCAGACTCAGCAACTCAGTAACTCATAAGCAAATTTATATTTTGTACCTAGCAAGTGGATTCACTCTCTCTGCTTTCTGATCATCATGTGATCTTATATACTGTATGTCTTTAGAGCAGCAACTGTTGGCTGCATACTGAAATTTTCTATAAATACAGGTTTATTATGCCCTTGAGCCCATTGCCCTTAAAATAGCCAGATGCTCACTGTGCATTGGTCACAGAAACAGTACTCCACAGGGCTGAGGTTGTGGCTCAGCGGTAGAGCACTCACCTAGCACATGTGAGGCCCTGGGTTCAATCCTTAGCACCACATAAAAATAAATAAATAAAATAAAGGTATTATGTCCATTCACAACCAAAAAATAAATAAACAGTACTCCACAAACATGCCATGGTCACCATATCTCCTTACTACAGGATGAAATCAAACCTAGGGCCTCTGGCATATCCTACATGTAGGAGGTGTGGTCTCCCTTGTCCTTGCCAGATGTCATGGTGCTGGAGGAGGTCATCCTTTGCTATGGTTTGGATACGGATTATTCCCCCAAAGTTTCATGTGCTGGATGCTTAGTCTCCAACCAGTGTAATGGTATTAAGAGGTGGTGGAGTCCACAGGGAGATAACTAGGTCATGGTGGCAGCATCCTCAGAAGGAATTAATGTCTAACTCATGGGTTTGGATTAGGTCTCATGGGACTAGATTAGTTATCACAAGAGTAGGCTTTTATAAACAAGGATACCTCATATGTTTGACCACTTCTGCATGTGTCTGCTCACTGCTTTCACAGGTGCTTCCACCATGTGATGGTACCTACCGTGCTATGGCACAGCCTGAGGCCCTCATCAGATGTGGCCATCCAAATTTGGACTTTTCAGCTTCTAAAATCATAAGGCAAAATAAACCTCTTTCCTTATAAAGTATCTGGTCTTGGGAATTTTGTTATAGCAACACAAAATGAACTAAGACACCCCTCCAAAAGGTCCCTTGATACCTGAGGAGCTCTCTGAACTAAACTGAGTGAACAATATGTATGTATACTTTACAGCTGTTCACCATATGGAGCTCATTTGAGAGTAACTTTTCATTCCTTAAAAAGGACATCCCAGATAAAGAATAGGACCCAAGGGTCAACATAATCAGCCAAACTTCATGCAGGTCTCTTAACACTGTTTTTCCTAACTGAATATCAGTTCTATCTGCACCATTTTATAGACTATTTGGGCCATTGTCAATGATCTAGCTCTTTGATCTAGATGATAGCAACAATAATAATTTCTACTCCAAGATTTCTCTCTGCGTTAAGAACTCTAAAATCTACTGCTTCATAGACTTATATTTTGGGTAAAATATAAATCAAGGTCACCCAGATACTCCTTATCCCCTTTGGAATTCCAGACACTACTGATAGTAACCAAGGTACTTAATTTCATTTCTCAGAATGTGTAATACTGGGTTCTTGAAGAAAGAATTCAATGGAACCGTTACCTTTCTTACAGGCTGCAGGCTGCAGGCCTCATAGAGTGCCAAAATGGTTTATTTAAATAAGTTTAAATTCAATTAAATGAAGCATGATACATTTTTGTCATCATTTAGACATCAGAGATAAATTATAATGAAAAAATCTGACTCCACTGGGGGAGGGTGTGTGCTGGGGACTGAATCCAGGGCTTTGCACATGCTAAGTATATGCTCAACCACTAAACTACACCCCTAGCCTCATGACTCCATTTTTTTATTTTTGACTGCTAACAGCTTTTAAGCTTCACCCTTCACTCTCCCCTTGAGTACCATATCTGGGCAAGCTGATAAGAAAACTTTAATGTTTCCTCCTTTGGTGTCAGCAGCAGTTTCAAACTATACCAGCCCCTATCCACATGTAGAAACCCTCATCCCAACCCCACCCCTAACCACAATTAAAATTCCAAGCAAATCTCCTCTCCTTAATTTCTTAAGCCATTTTTGGACTAACTGGTGAGGCCTAGCTGCTCTCTTCAGAATCTTCATTATGTAAGTAATAAACATTTTTGGCCTCATGAAGTGCTGCATGCCTGTAATCCCAACTAGTCAGGAGACTGAGGCAGGAGGATCACAAGTTTGAGTCCAGCCTGGACAACTTAGCATGACCATGTCTCAAAAAAAAAAAAAAAAAAAAGGGCTTGGGATGTGGCTCAGCGGTTAAACATCCCTGGGTTCAATGCCCAGTACCAAAAGGAGGGAAGCAGGGGATGTAGCTCAGTGGCAGAGTTACCTTCTGTTCAAACCCTACTAGTGGAAAAAAAAAGAAACATTTTCATAATCAGTGTGCATATGCTATCATCAATCTTGACCTCCAAAAAAAATTGGGTGGGGGATTTACCCTGTTTCTGCATGATGGTCAAAATATATCTTCCACATCTCTTCTCATGGCTTCAAGGTAATTACTGAAGCTACAAACAACACATCTTCATACCAGCATCCTAAACAAAAAAACATGGCAGCTCATGGTAAAAGGATTTCACTCTATTGGTCCTCTACCTAATCACAAAGGAAAACATTTTTCTTAAACCCCTAGAAAGTTTCCTGATAGACTTCATTGGCCATCACAGGGTTACATGCCCAACTCTAAGCCCATCACTGACAAAATGGGAACAAGATTGGCTAAAATTTGCCATGAGACACTATGCAGGACTTGCCATATCACTGTCTGGGCAATGTAGTGGTTATGTTAGCAAAAAAGTGAAAACTTTTCTATTGATTTAACAAAGAATATTTGCCACAGGAACATTGGTACAGTACCTTTTTGGATATTTTATGTAAAATTTTTGCAGATATTTGTAAACTATATTTGTCAGTATTTGTAAACTATATTATTGTATACACTATTTTTCTTATTGGCTATCAAAATTTTGTTGACTTCACAAAAATGAACTGGGGAACTGTCCATCTTTTTCTATGGCATGGAATAAACATCTTCAACTTATCATATGTATTTTTAACTTATCATAATACATCTTCAAATCTTATTCTACTTCATGTATAATGCAAGAATCACACCACAAGAGCTGGGGTGTAGCTCAGTGGTAGAGTGTTTGCCTGCCTAGCAGGTACAAGACCCTGGGTTCAATCTCTAGCACTGCAAGAAAATTAAAAAAATAAATCACAACAAGGAATTACTCTTACATTAACCAAAAGTGACACAGAAATGCCAGTGTAATCTCTTTGCAGCAATATTTATACATGAAATGGGTCAATAGCATTCTTTAGGAGAATATATTTTTGTCATTGATTATTAAGATGGCTACACAAAATAATCTGCAGAGCTTTTCATATTGTTCTGTGGTTGAAATAGCATATATCACCATAATTATCTGATTTTAAAGGTTAAATAGGGGGACTGGGGTTGTAGCTCAATGGTCGAGCAATTGCCTAGCGCTGGGTTTGATCCTTAGCATCATATAAAAAAAGAAATAAAATAAAGGTAATACACTCACACTCACACACACACACACACACACACACACACACACACACTTACATAGGAATAACACAATCATTTTTGTGCTTCTGTACTCTGTGTTTCTAAAATTTGCAATGCTCCAGGACTGAGTCCATTGTTTTCTACTTATCTCTATATGACTTTCTTCTCCCTAGTGGTTCTCATTTAGGTTTATGACTGGTAAACACCACTAATTCATTACTGACTCCAGAATTTATATTTCCAACCCAATTTCTCTTCTGTGCTCCAGAACTATATGTCCCAGAAGTTCTACTTGATATCACCATCCTGGTTGTTATGAGACATCACAGACCATGTCTCTGAAACAGCTACTACAGGTTGTAGCTCTGGACACCATATAATCTCTTTTTCATGCAAAATCCAGAGTAAAATTTTTCAGATCTAATGATACTACCAATAGAAACACTATAGTTTCAGCTTCTCACACTTAGAATAAAATTAAATCACCTTAATATTGCTTTTGAGGCCATGTGAGATGACACCTTTGTTTCTAATAGCATCTCATTCCATTCTGTGTGTGTGTGTGTGTGTGTGTGTGTGTGTGTGTGTGTGTGTGTGTATTTGCTTGTTACTGGGGTTTGAACCCAAAAGTGCTCTCCCACTGAGCTACATCCACAGCACGTTTTTTATTTTTTGACACAGGGTTTCCCTAAATTGCTGAAACTACCTTTGAACTTGTGATCCTTCTGCCTCAGCCTCCCAAGATGCTGGGATTACAGAGTGTATACCATCATGCCTGGCTTTCTCCCTAACTTATCATGCTTTGGTCTCACTGGCATGTATGAAGCTTTTTCTGCACCAAGACTTTTGACACTGGAATTCTAGATCTCATATAATATGTCATCTTCTCAGAGACCTTCTCTAACCTTTTTTAAAAAAAATTTTAAATTGTGGATGGACATGATACAATTAATTAATTAATTAATTTTGTGGTGCTGGTAATTGAACCCAGGGCCTTTTGCATGTGAGGCAAGGATTCTACCAACTGATCTATATCCCCAGACCTATTTACTTATTTTTATGTGGTGCTGAGGATCAAACCCAGTGCCTCACACAAGCTAGGCAAGTGCTCTACCACTGAGCTACAACTGCAGCTCCTCTGAACTTCTTATGTACACACAACAATCTCAAACCCCTGTGGAGTCCTAATCTTTCACATCACCTTGTATATTAACTTCTCAGCACTCATAACAATTTATAAATATCTTGCTTACTTGTTTGGCTTTTTTCATTTATTATTTCACCAATAGGATATAATAGCATGAAGGTTAGGGATTTTTCAATATTTTTCAAGCAAAATTATTATGTGTTCAATAACTGTCTGCCAAAGGAACAAAAGATTATGGATCTGATAACCAAGAAAGTAGTCTAAATTGGAAATACAGAGTTGTGATAGAGGTAGCATTTTAAATTACAGGAGTGAATAAGCACATCTAAGGACAACATAGAGAATGAAAAGAAGAGGGATCTGAAGATGATACTGGAGAAAACCAAAATTGGAGCCTTGGGTAGAAGAACAAGGAGTTCAAAGAAACTGAGAAAGATAAGCCAGAGGCAAAGGAAGAACATCAGTAGAATTTGATGTTGCAGAAACTAAGACAGGATAGAGTGTAATGGAGGGAATGTTCAACACCACTGCACTCTGCTAAAAGATGATATGAGAACTAACTTTCAAAGTATCCACTAGTGTTTCTACTAAAGTTGGAACTGCTGAAGACCTTTAGAATTTTCACTAGAGCATTGGAGGTGAAAACTAAAGTGCAGTAGGTTGAATGGTGGAGGGAATATAGTGAAGTGGACATAGCACAGACAATTCTCCTAATGAACATAAAAAGGTGGTGATGAGAAAAGCAAGACATGGGCTAGAGGGAGGAAATTATTTTAAGAATGGAAGGAACTATAACAGATTTACTGTATGGCATATCTAGTAACACAGGACATGAGGGAAATGCAGGAAAGTCAAGAGGGAAATAGATGCATTAAAACCCCTGAGAAAATAGAACAGGAAGAACTGACATCTGGAGCATTGGAGATAGGGCTTAGCAAGGAAAGCTGGAGGCCTTCATAGCTCATTCCCTTGATTTTCAGGACAAGCAAGACTCCAAGGTCATTTGCTTAAGATGAGAAGGGAATAGTGCACACAGCTCGAGACTGTATAGAAGGTTTGATAGAGCAATGAGAGTAATGGGAGAGGGAGTTGAGCCAAAGAGTGCACCCGTGCACTCTCCTACCTCACCAGGTTAGAAATCCATACTATGTAACTGCGTGTTGTCCTTTAGAAACTCTTGGAAACAGGGGTCCTCTCTGCACTCTCCGCAGTGCCCCATGTAGCTTGCCCCGTAGAGCAGCAGCCCAACTACCAGACTGACAGGAAGAGCTCTGCCAAGGAATGTTGGTCCCAGCAGGCCTTGCGGCCAGCCTCAGTATTCAGTATCCATTATCTGTGACGTGCTAAGTCGTTGACGCTTTAGCCGCCTAAGGGGTTGATGTGAGAGAGAACTGGTTTTAAGGCTTGGGGCTTTGTGTAGAGAAAGCAGGGGGTAGGAGGTTAAGGAAGAGGCTATAGGATTGGGCAGGGACTGAAACACCACAGAGAGAGGAATTGAGAGGCGGGCCAGTTGGTAGCCCAAGGCTTACTACAGTAGAGGAGGCAGCTCTGCTGACTAGGCCGCAGCGGCCATGGCCGTCGACTTCGGAGACCCCAGGAGCGGTTTCCGCCACAGCGAGGTGGTGGTGTTTATCAATGAAGAGGTGCTCAGTAATGGTGGTAGCCCAGACTTCTACCTGACCTTCCGTTCACGGCCCTGGAACGAGGTGGAAGACAACCTGCAGTCCGTCGTGGCCGACCCTCAGGTGCCGCGCGCCATTAAGAGGGCGTGCGCCTGGAGTGCCCTGGCCCTCGGGGTGCGAGTGGCCGCGAGGCAGCGGGAGCAGCAGGCGCGACGGGTCAGGCGGCTGAGGGGTCAGGTGGAGGAGTGCGAAGGAGCCGCCTGGGCTCTGGCCTCGGAACTGCAGCGGCTCCGTGAGGAGAAGGACGACGTGGTTTCTCAGTTGCAGAGCGCCAGAGATGACCTGAAGCAAGCGCTGGGGGAGCGCGATGCCCTGCGTGAGAGGCTGATCCAGTTGGAGCTGTCCCAGGAAGTCGCTCCTAAGTCGCCAGATGAGCAGCACAGGATTGAGGCATGGCCTGTGGATGCAGGGGGACGGAGAGAGGCGCTTGCCACAGGGTCGCAGGGTACGCAGGATGTGGAGTCTGAGGCCCAGATGGCATCCCCAACAGGTATGGCACCCCATTGTACTTGGGCCCAGGTTGCTCAACCCCCCTCTGTCAATGCATTCTTTGTTTTTTGTTTATTTATTTATTTATTTTTGGTACTGGGGATTGAATTCAGGGGCACTCAACCACTGAGCCATATCCCCAGCTCTGTTTTGTATTTTATTTAGAGATAGGGTCTTTGAGTTGATTAGTCCCTTCTAAATTGTGGAGGCTAGCTTTGAACTCCTGCCTCCACCTCCCAAGCCGCTGGGATCACAGGTGTACACCACCGCACCCAGTACCAGTGCCATTCTTCACACCATTCCCATTGGCATTCCCAGGACCAACACCTCCCCACCCAGAGTAATCTCAATAGAAGTGGCTGGAGCTGCAGTCCAGATGCCCATTGGGGTCATCTATTCACCTGGCCTACAGTCGGCTCATTCGGGACTTAAGTTTAGTGGTGGGATCAGAGGAGCCAAGGTCAGGGAGTAGTCCTGTGAAGCCTCAGGGTACTAAACCCAGGAGGAAAGTCCTGTGAGGCCTCACTTCTGTAGACTTCTCTGAGCTTAACTGAAGCCAAGGAAACAACAGCCTTAGGGACAGATGGCCAGAATGCCAAAAGATAAGAAAGCCTTTGAAACCCAGCAAGAGTAGAAACTTGTTCAGACATCAGAAGGAGGGTTTGGGACTGCCTGAGATGTAAAGTATGATTCATTTTTCCTGATATTTGGCCTGCTATAAATGTAAGAAAAAAATCTAGATAACCAGTGAGGTGGGAAGCCTTCACCAAAACAAGTTCCCTACTGAATTCAAGGAGGTAGAAAAAAAATGGAGATATATTCCAAAGATAAATCAATTTTTGGAGGCTCCTTTCAAATAAAAAGATCTCCTTTATTTACATCATAAAAAAGTTAAAACCCAAACAAAAATTCCATTATCCTACCATCAAGCAGTACTAGTATTTATTTCAGTGCTGGAAATCGAACCCAGGGCATCCCAAATGCTAGGCAAGCACTCTACCACTTGCCTACATCACCAACCTGCAATAACCATTTTTAACACATTAATACAAACTGGAGAGAGTTTAATAACATACATGTGTGTATATAATTTGTATTATTTTTGAAAAATATGAGATTCTGCTGAATATGTTAATTAATCTTTGAAAGGAAAATTTCTCCAATTGCATTTAAGTTCACAGGTGGCCTCTGGATGGCTGCTGTTGGTTAACATTCTGAAGAAGCTAATATTGTAGAACACTCTCTTTTTCTCCTTTCTGTACTCTCCTTAACCTCCTTCTTCCATAACACCACGTCTTCTGCTGGGAATAACAATGTTTTCAGAACATAAGATACATTATGTTCTAGGAACACTGGTGTTGTTTTTTTTTTCCCCGGACAATGTTATTGTTGTACTGTAGATTGGAGCAGTGTTCACATTTTTTTCTCAGTTTGTTTTTATAACATTCATAGTGTCTGTTTTTTGTGTCTCTAAGCTCCAGGAACTTTGGGTGAAGCTGAAGAAGCTCTGGCTCCCAGTGTGTGACTCCTCATGATATACACTTCTGGCTCTCAGCAGCCTTCACCTATGACCTCAACTGGCTGGAGCTAAAAAGAGAACGAAGGCATCATGGAGAAGGACACATTCTGGCACACATTTTGGAACAAGACAGAGCAGACCAATTTTGTTAGAACTCAATCTTTCTGTTGGAGAAAAGGGATTGACATTGCAGAGTCCAATTGAGAGAAGAATGGTAATTTTAGAGATTGTAGCAAATTTGTTTAATTTAATTCATTAGTTTATTGAACAAAAAGTTACCAATGGCCTAGTATGTGTTAGAAACTATAACTATGTTAATATCTAGTGTACACATTATAATCCGTTGGGTGAGATTGGTTAGATTACAAAAGCGAGCCTAATTTGAGATATGTGGATCAGGTTGTCCCCTTTGTCTTGCATGAAATGTGACCTTTGGATAAACCCAATTGAAATAACATCAAGATCCAATTTTGGATTAAAAAAAAAGGTTTCACTTTTGTGGTTCTGGGGGCATGTCAAAGACATTTTCATGAAAGGGCTTGAGTGACCAATTGTTTATCACATTAATCCCAAAGAAGATGAATGAGCAGTGGCAAAAAATCAGGAAAGTATCCTGGCAAAAAGACAGGCAGGGCTTTTCTGATCCTCTGCTGATTTCCTTTCTTGAGGCTCATCTATTTTTCCTGGCTGCACTACAGCCTGCCTGAAAGATCACTAGGCTGTGTTGTAAAAAGACAGTACTGGGGGAAGTATTTGCTACATACTCTAGTCCTCAGCCCCCGACTATCCCCATCCCAGGTTCCTTTCCAATGAACAGTGGATGAAGAACAAAATGCATTCCAAAGACAGACTTCAGGGCTGCTGTACTATGTGTGTATAGTGCTTCTCTTGGAAGGACTAATTGGACTATAAATAGAACTGGAGGAGGCCAGCAATCTCCAGAATGCCCCTGGGCCCCTTGCCTGCCACTGTTATCTGCAGATTCTTTGCTTCACCAAGACAGCTGCAAAGCAAGGAGGAGCCAGGGTAGAGCCCAGGGAGTGGGAGGTGCCATTCTGAACAGGTTTCCCAGAGGTCCCCTGGAGATCCAGCACAGCTCACCAAGATCAACCATTGTTGGGGGTTTTCTGATCCTAACTAGTAATAAAGAGTTTATATTTGTCTCATGTCTTCTGTGTAGTGTGTATAGAAGGCTTGTGGGAGGTGGCAGATTAAATCCTTCCTTCCATCTGAGTGAGGTGAAGGGAATTTCAATCTCATTTTCTATTAGAGGGCCCCTTCTCTTCTTGCCAGTCACCCAAGAATTGGAGGCACCTCTTTGAGGCCTTCACTATCCAAGTCCACATGGTCCCTTCAGGTAGGCATGTCTGCTGCTGCAGGACTGGTGGGGCATGTGAGGGGAAAGGGGACTTAGGTGGGAGGGTGCTGCTTTTGCTTAAGCTTGATCCCTAAAGCCTAGGGTGTTACTGTCTGTCTTACCTGTCTGTAGTTCTGTGTGTAACTTGATCATTAAAGCCTACAGCTTCCCTCTGTATGCAGAAGTCATTTTCCTGAAGCCTTGTTTCCCCAATGTCCCTTGATATCTCATGCACAGAAATTTCCTTCCTGCCTTTCTGCCCTCCAAGGCATGACCATCCCCTCCATCCTATGTATAATCCTATCAAAGTGCTCTTAATTCTAGACTGTCTAGTCACAAGATAAAAATTTTATGAGGCAAAAACGGTTAGATGCTGGCTACTTACTTGGAATAGGGACAGGAATGGGGGAAGAGAATAAAAAGTGATCCTACCTCAACAACATTCTCACTTTCCTCAGAGTTGTGATATTGAAAGGGCCTTAGTTACTTGGGAGGGAAGTGTTATAGACAAAAGGGTCCATCAGGAACATCAGATCTTAAAGCTAGATTTTCTGAATTAGGGTATGTTTTTGTGATATCCTTTAAAAAAATTTTTTAGTTGTAGTTGAACACAATATTTTTATTTTTATGTGGTGCTGAGGATTGAACCCAAAGCTTCACACGTGAAGAAGTGGGCACTCTACCACTGAGCTACAGCCCCAGCCCTTGTGATATTCTTGTATGTACTGATAGTTCATTGGAATTTGAGGAAGGTGAGACACAGATGATATTTGAGAGTATTATGGTACATTTTAATGTGGTTTTTAATGGCCCAGCAGCATCAGGATCATTTGGGAACTTGTTATGAATGCGAATTCTCAGGCTCCTCCTCTTCTGTCTCTAGCAGTGCTGGAAATTGGGCTTAGCTGAAATTTGAAGACCTTTTTTTAAAAAAATATTTTTATTTTTAGTTATAGTTGGGCACAATACCTTTATTTAATTTATTTTTTTTAAAGTGGTGCTGAGAATTGAACCCAGCACCTTGCACATGCTAGGTAAGCATTCTACCACTGAGCCACAACCCAGCCTCCCCACCAGGACCTTTGCTTTAATTCCTAGTGTAATGTGAACAAATCACCCTAGATCTCATTCTGGTTGGCTTATTTAGGGTTTCACGATACACTCTGATGTCCACTAGAATGTCTGTAGTTCTGTGTATTAACTTTTATATAGTTTGATGAGATTACCCAATTTTGTATGAAGACATTTTTCATGGTAAACTGCCTGATTCTCCCTTAATTCTGGGTTGAGCACAAGAAGGTAAGGACAGTGAGATGTCTGTTGGAAGAGCCTGGGTTTTGAATCCAGAGAACTTGGTTCAGACACCTGCTCTGCTATTCACTAGCTGTGTGACCTCAAACAAGTTACTGAATTTTTCCAAGCCCCCACAAGTGTTGGCTCCTTTCCCTGCCCTCTGGGTTCTGTTCTGTAATGATGAGGTAATGGATATAATGGATATTCACTGAGGGCCTACTCATATCATTGAGTGTCTACTATGTGAGACTTTATGGCTGTTATCCTTTTGGTGACTGCTAAGGCTTGGGTGTTGTTTGTCCCCACAAAGGTTAATGTGTTAAAAGCTTGGTACCCAGGGTTGCAATATTGAGAGGTGGTGGAACCTTTAAGAGGTGGCCTAGTGGGAGGTCCTTTGACCATTGGGGGAATCACCCTCAGAAAGGGATACTGGTTTCCTGGAGTTCTTGCCAGAGCAATTTGTTATAGAAGCCTGAGCCTGAGCCCGAGTCACTCTCTAGCTTCCTGTTTCAAGATGAGATTTCTTCCTCACACAAGTGCTCCAGCCAAGTAATGCAGCCAACAGGGCCCTAACCAGAGCTGAACAGATGTCAGTGCCATGCCCTTGAAACTCCAAAACTGAGAGCTAAATAAATTTATTTTCTTTATAAAGTTTGCTTGCCTCAAGCATATCATTGTAACACTGCAAAAAATGAAGTCATACAGTGATCTCCACAGCTACATAAGTTATAAGTATAATAGATACCCCCACAAAGTTCTTCAGGAAAGATATTTGACTCCATTTTACAGATATGCAACTCAAACACTTATCCAAAGTTGAGAGTTAGTGAAGCCTGGATTCCAATCCCAACTTGCCTGGTATTGAACTCCATGCTCTTTCTACTATAGCACAATGCCTTAACTTTTTACCCTTAATAATTAATAACAGTTAACAGTGTCTGCCAATAAATACCTTGACCCTCAGTTGTGAAAATAGTGGAAGGACTTTGAGTTGCAGAGAATCGTCTGGTGAAAAGGGAAGTGAGTGGAGATGGTGAAAGCATCAAGCTTTGTTGCTAGAGTTGGTACCAGAAAAGGACATAAGTGGTGCAAGGAGAATTGCGCACATGACTACTAGGGGTGTTGGCCTTGCAAAACCTTCAGATACAGAAATTAAGAGGCAGAGAAACATGTGGCGGTTGGCATGTTCCCTACCCACACCCCCATGGAGGCTCTTGCCATCAAGAATTTCACTCCTGTTTGTCTCTCTCAACTTCAAGTACTGGCTCCAACCTAGATCCTTCTTGTAAAGGCATCCACAGACAACATATGGAAAGG
This sequence comes from Ictidomys tridecemlineatus, assembly GCF_052094955.1. Lineage (NCBI taxonomy): Eukaryota > Metazoa > Chordata > Mammalia > Rodentia > Sciuridae > Ictidomys > Ictidomys tridecemlineatus. The sequence continues at coordinate 29,603,982 of NC_135493.1, read as the reverse complement.
TGTAAGGATGAGAAGCACCTCTTACCTGTCATAGAACGCAACAATAGACCAAAAATGTGTGCTTCTGCATCTCTTCAGGGTGAGGACTATACAGGATTAGGGCCAGGTGACTGTACTAATAATCCATGTAAAACAAAAGACTTTTTTACTTTTTTAAAAATATTTTTTAGATGTTGATGGAGCTTTATTTTTATTTTATTCATTTATATGTGGTGCTGAGAATTGAACCCAGTGCCTCACACATGCTAGGCAAGTGCTCTACCACTGACTACAGCCTCAGCCCCAGAATTTTTTTCTTGATAAAAACATGTTTCAAATGAAGACTGTCTTGATATCAGGTAGAAGTGAAGACTTTGTTCTTTCCTGAGGCAACTCTTACTCATGTGAAGAATGCAAGAACGAACCAAGGAGATTCAAAACCCACTCTAAAGAAATCATTGTCCTAAGAACTTTCTGATTATCAAAGCAAACTGGATTCAGTAAAACAGAACTATGAAAAGCAGTTAAAACCACCCATAAATTGAAAACCTGGATGTGACTGCTGTTTGTACTTTGATGTATTTAATTTTTACACATAAAGTCTACCTCTTTATATATATATATATATACACAAAAGACAGAATAAAGAATAAATTCTTGGGCTGGGGTTGTGGATACATGGTAGAGTGCTTGCCCAGCATGTATGAGGCACTGGGTTTGATCCTCAGCACCACATATAAATAAATGAATAAAATAGGGTCCATCAACAACTAAAAATATGTATACAAATAATTTTTTTATTTTTTTTGAGAGAGAATTTTTTAATATTTATTTTTTAGTTTTCGGCAGGCACAACATCTTTGTTTGTATGTGGTGCTGAGGATCAAACCCAGGCTGCACACATGCCAGGCAAGCGCGCTACCTCTTGAGCCACATCCCTAGCCCCAAATAATTTTTTTAAAAAAGAATAAATTCTTTTATAGATGCTTCAAATGTACTGGCTCCAATCTGGAACCTCCAGTAGTGAACTCTACTCAGCATGTAGGAAAGTATAGGCATGGAGAGAAACACTTTTCTGGTGGTAGAACAGTTATATAGAGAGGCAGGGTGTTAACTTTTTCATCACTGTGACACAAATATTCGACAAAAACAACTTAGAGGAGGAAAAGTTTATTTGGGGCTCACAGTTTAATAGTTCTCAGTCCATAGATGGCTGACTCCATTGCTCTCGGGCCCAGGATGAGGTAGAGCATCATGGCTGAAGGATGCATTGGAGGAAAGCAGTTCACCTCAAGGCAGCCATGAAGCAGAGACAGAGGAGTGGGGATAAGGAGGCACAGGGAAGTTGCACCCTTCCAGGGCATGACCCCAGTGACACCTCCTCTATTCATGCTCCACATACCAACAGTTACCACCCAGTCATCCTTTCAAACTAGGATGGACAGTTCAATCATTTCACCTCACAGTCCAATGATTTCACCTCTGAATAATCCAGCATTAGGAGGAGCTTTTGTGGAACAACTCATATCCAAACTATAATACAGGAGGAGGACAGGGGTAGAGACAGAGTTTTACTTACCAAAACCAGAATGGGACATATATCTTTTCAATGTTCATTTTTTTAACTTAACAGTAAGACATGACAGTGTTCTCATATTCTTGAGAATGTGATTCTAAGTGACTGTGTAACATTCTGTCATGTCAATGTTTTATAATATAGTTAACTAGTTCTATCTAATTGGGCATTTTAACTGTATCCAAATTTTCATTTTCACTCTCAAAATTATATTAACATGCAGTTTTCTGTACCATGGCCAAGAGTGAATATTATATCATTAAAAATACGTTAGCTGGTTTGAAAGGTATCTTATTTTAATTTGCTTTTGTTTATTAGGAAGACAAAACCTTTTTCACATTGCTTATCCATCTGTATTTCTTTTGTAATAGTTTATCTATTAAAACCTCTATTCTAGGTCATTCATGGAATATTCATCTTATCTTGTTTTGTCAGTATTTGGTAGGGTATTATCCTAACCCTTTGTCATACTTAAGATACAAGTATTTTTTCTTGTTTTTACATTTGTTTTTAAATTTGTGTCTGATGGCATTATAATGGCTAGAAATATTAATTTTTACATATTAAAATCTTTTCAACTGTTATTTCTTTTTCTTTTATCCATAGGTCTTCCTGGAAATAATATATACAGCCATCTATATTTGAGTCTATTATATTTATACCTTAAAAATTTAATTCTTTAATCATACTTGAACTTATTTTGGTGTTGAGAGGTAGGTGTCTAAATGTATTTTTCACTAAATAATTAATCTAGTATCTTAGTATCTCAGCATCATTTTTCAATATTCCATTCTTTCTCCACTGATCTGAAAAAACATCTTTAACAAATACTAGACAGACAAACACACACACACACACACAGTATATATGTGTATATACTGTTTTACCCTGTGAGCTGTTGGTATTCTTATACCCACCTAATATTTGTTTCCACCTTTTCGGAGGGGGGCCGTTACTGGGGATTGAACTCAGGGGCACCCAACCTCTGAGCCACATCCCCAGCCAGATTTTGTATTTTATTTAGAGATAGGGTCTCATTGAGTTGCTTAGCACCTTGCTGTTGCTGAGGTTGGCTTTGAACTTGAGATCCTCCTGTCTCAGCCTTCCGAGCTGCTGGGATTATAGGTATGTGCCACTGCACCCGGCTGTTTCCAGCTTTTTGAGTAAATGCAGTGCAAGTTAGTACTCACTATTCATCTTTTTATTAATCTTAAGAACACATTTTATTTAAAATTTTTAAATGACATACAATTGTAAATATTTATAGGATACAGTATTACATTTTAATACATTTTACTATACAGTATGTAGTGATCAAATCAGAGTAATTGGCATACCAATCACCTCATGTATCATTTTTGTGTTAAGAACATCCAAAATCCTATTAGCTATCTTGAAATATTCAATTAATTGTTGTCAATTATAGCTAATCTACTATTCTATAGAACATTAGAGGTTATTCCTCCTATCCAACTGCACTCCTGTACCCATTAACCATTCTCTATCTTCCTATTCCCCACATCCTTCCTAGGCTCTGGTAGCCACTATTCTATTTCCTACTTCTATTAGATCAACTTTTTAACTTTCACATGCTGGTGAGAACACATGGTACTTGTCTCTCTGTGTCTATTTTATTTTACTTAATACAATGTCCTTTAGTTCCATCCATATTACTGCAAATGACAGAACTTCATTTTTTTTTGAATTTTTAATATTTATTTTTCAGTTTTCGGCAGACACAACATCTTTGTTTTGTATGTGGTGCTTGGGATCAAACCCAGGCCGCACACATACCAGGCGAGCGCGCTGCCGCTTGAGCCACATCCCCAGCCCCAGAATTTCATATTTTTAAAAATAAGCTGGATAAAATTCTATTGTGTACATGGACCATATTTTCTTTATCCATTCATCAGCTGATGAACATTTCTTGGCTATTGTGAATAGTGTTGCAATGAACATTGGAGGTCATATGTCTCCTTGATATACTGATTTCATTCCCTTTGAATATATACCCCATAGTGGATTTGCTGGATCATCTAGTTGATCTATTGATAGTTGTTCAAGCAACCTCCATACTGCTTTCCATAATGGCTGTACTAATTTATATTCCCATCAATAGTATATAAGAATTCCCCTTTCTTTACATCCTTTGCCAGAATTTGTTATTGTCTTTTTATACAGCCATTCTAGCTGTGGTTTCATCATTATTCATATTTTTCTGAACTTTTTTGGTAGTCATCACCTGTATACTCTCTCTCAAAATTTAATTCTCTATTCCTTTGAGTCCCAGATGTGCTTCCTTCAACTAGATTCTGTGAGACTACCCTGTAACTTAACAGTTTATTCTTTTAACCTAGTTTGAGTAGCTTTCTGTTCCTTAAGGTTTTATCTGAGCCCTACACTCTCTCTCTACTTTGTTCTTCTATGATATTATCTAAACATCTGATATTTATCATCTTTAGGAATAAGATTCAGATTGATATTATTTAAAAGCTAACATTTATTGCTTACTGTGTTCTTGGTAGCAGTATCTTAATTCTCTTTAAAATCCTACAATATAGAAAATAGTGTTCTCATTTAGAGATGGGGAAACCTAGGCTTAGATAGGTTAAATAACTTGTCTAATGTCACAAAACACTGCAATATTTGAGAGAGCCAAGATTCAAATTCTGTTTTGACATACCCACCATGCTATACTGTATAGCACTTGGCTTATTTTTGGAATTGAAAATGACACAAGAATCAGTTATACTAAAAGAAGGCTTAAAGGCATTGGCTGGACTGCTTGGATGATATATGATCAGTTATTAGTTAATTGATCAGTAATTATTGATAGTAGATGATATCCACGTACAACACTCTCCACAGTTCCTGGTACATAGCAATTCCAAAATGCACATTTTTTTCACATTTTTAACATCTTTGAAATCAGTAGGCCTTCCATGACTATAGTTTAATTGGCAGTATTAATCTTACAATTGATGGAATTTTAGATTTGATGAAATAAGGCATTAAGTGCTTAATAAATGTCTAGTTTTTAAATGAGATGATGAGTTATTCATTCAGAAAATATTTGTCTTATGAACTATGTGCCAAGCACTGTTCTAGGAACTGGGACAGAGAAGTAAATAAAGAAACAACTCCTACTCATGAAGTTTACCTTTTAGTGGGAAATGTGAAAAACATGATTAACAATGTCAGATAGTGATAAATGAAAAGGGATAAGGTGAATGGAAAGTAGCTGGGAGTGCTATCCTAAACAGGGTGGTCATGAAATATTCATTCGACAAGAAACTTGGCTGGGGTGAAAGGAGTGAAAGGGAGAGACATGAAGAGAGCTGGAGGAAGACCTTTCCAGGTGCAAGGCACAGCAAGTATAAGGGCCTTGACATGAGAGCACCCTTAGAGTCTTTCAAGAGTGGCAAGGGGGCTAGTATGGCTGAAGTGCAGAGTACAAGAAAGTAGTAGGCAAAGTAAGGTGGGGGTAAAGACTATGAAGGGAGAATTTGAAATATGCAGGTAAGGACTTTTGGGGCAGGGGGCGGGGCTATTGAGGATTGAACTCAGGGGCACTTGACCACTGAGCCACATCCTCAGCCCTATTTTGTATTTTGTTTAGAGACAGGGTCTCACTGAGTTGCTTAGCACCTCACTTTTGCTGAGGCTGGCTTTGAACTCCCGATTCTCCTGCCTCAGTCTCCAGAGTTGCTGGGATTACAGGTGTGGGCCACCATGCCTGGCAGGTCTTTTTTTTTTTATCTCTTTTTAAATGTGGTGCTAAGGATTGAACCCAGTGCCTCCCTCATGCTAAGCAAGTGCTCTACCACTAAACCACAACCCTAGCCCAGGTAAAAAATTTTTTGAAACCCTTTCAAAAAGGCTCTAGATTTGAGTAGAAACTGTGTATTGGGGTTCATAACTACCTAGTAGGGGCTGCTGAGTGTCATGTCTACACTGCACTTGAAGCCAAGGGATGACTGGGAGCAAAGGTAGAGATGGCATTAATTTAAGGAATGTGAGGAGAGACAGTTCCATTTAGTCTCTTAAACACACTAATGCACAGTCAGAATGATTCATGGTGCAGAAGAGTTTGAGGGCAGAATGATAATGATACGTGATCAGAATAACAAGCTGAGGCTACTCTGAAAAAAGTGACACTCAGGGTTCAACACTATTGACAAGGTACAGTTCAAACTGGCCTTGGTTTCAATTTTTCAAGTCATGCTGCCACAACATCCGCCTGCCCTTCAAGTGGGTTGAACAAAATTCAAATTATTTTAAGAATATTGAAAACATTTATAAAGTGACTACATATTTCTATAACTGTTTTAATGTAAGGCATATGCTTTTATAAATCTACTGTTTCCTAGAAAGGCAAGATGTATAGTGGTTAAGAGCATGGTCTTTGGAGGCAGACCAAGCTGGTTCAAATGTCACTTTTGCTACTTCTGTCACTTTAGTTAAGTAACCAATTCAAGCCTCAGTTATCTCATCTGTAAATTGGGAATACCACTTGACCTCAGAGAGTTGCTGTGATTATTAAATAATGTGTGTGAAGTACATAGCACTGGGACCACTCAATAAAACTATAGCTGCTTTCTCCTAAAAATACATTGTATATCAAAATTTGTTACTCATTGTACATACATCTTGAAAGAAAGCAACCCAAATTCATAGTGCCATCAAAATACAGACAATAAAAGCAAAGGGAAAGAAAAACATTTCCTTGGAGTTCTAAAGGCAATACTTGCATTCAGAAAGTAGACATATTTAACTTAAAGATGAACTTTCAAATTGACTTTTTAAGATACATGGTAACTCTCACAAGAAACATACACAGAACCACTCTTCTTGCAAGCAGTAATCTTAAAGAGAGGCACAGAGCTGTGAACTTATTCAATGAAGGAGCTATGACAAGAAAAACAGTTTCTATTGAGACCCCTGTCACTAGTCCCACAAATGCAAGAGTACAGGTCATCAATGCAGATAGACAATTGCTAAAAGTATATTTATCATGAAACTCATATAATCATTAGACTTCCACATTTTGTTTTTAACGTTTTCTTGGAAATTTCATGACCATGTAGGCCCCCATATTTGAAATGTCTGTATAAGAGGTTCTACTGCCTTCCTAATGATGGGACTTAGTAAGCTGCAGACCTATGAGATCATGATTCCGACTGACAATTCAAGAGAATAGATTTTTAAGGAACTTAGATTATACAAATCAATTTATGCTCTTAAACCTGAGCATAAGGAATTAAAATGGAGTTAGCCATAATAACACGGAATGCATGATCTTTATTATTTTAAATACATCAATCTAAAATCACACTATCAGATCAAACAAGAGTACCACAATATGCTTTATTTTTCAGGTATTAATGAGTTCTCTAAATTTCTATGTACAAAACTTTAAGTAGCAGCAAACATCAGTTCTCCCAAAGAAGCTTAGGTGAAAAACAATTTATTCTATCCATGAGTTTAAAGCCCTGCTGTTTGATCCACTGTTGTACTAATAAAAAAATGAACTCAGTGAGAAAAGCTAATTGAGTGCTCAGTTCATATATTTTGAGACTCCTATATTTTATTGGAGTTGAAGCAATGAACCCTTGGTAAATATTTTAGGTTTTTTTTTTTTTTTTTTTTGTGTGTGTGTGTGTTTGGTGCTGGGAATTTATTGAATTCAGGGCCTTGTGCATATGAGGCAAGCACTCTACCAGCTGAGCTATATCCCCAGCCCCAATATTCTGTATTTTAATTATCAAGGAATTAAACATGTTTGCTAATTATCTCAGAAAAAGCCATGATACCTAATGAAGAATCAGTGATACTAGTCTCCTACTAAAAAATAGAAAACTTTGAAATGAAGTCATAATTTGAACATATCTGAATATACCATTCAAAGAATTAGCAAGGGTAATGAATATGGCTTTTAGAAAATCATCTCAAAAATATCTACTGAAATGAAGCCACTGTTCTTTATGGTACCATATTAACCAAATGCCCTTTACCAAATAACAAATAAGCAATAAGCAGATGTTTTCAAAGGAGAACATTTTTAAAAGAAAGCATTCTTATATGCCATAGCAAACAGAGAACTTGCATCTGCAAAGCAGAGCTACAGAATTTGAAAGGAGTTGTAATTGAGCAACTTTCTACTCCAGTCTGGAGTAAATGTGTGAATAGATAAGACCATAAGGAAGGATGTTGATTAACTTTTTCTTTGTAAGAAAAATGTGTAATTCCAGTTATTGGCAGAGTTTTGACATCGGCAGCAATACAGTGGTGAGCATCTACATTGTGCTGAGAGGTAGACTGGAACTTAATCCTTGGATTTAATAACAAACTAGCTTTAAGGTTTAAACTCAATTTGTTTAGGCTTAACCTTAATTTTGAAAATTTCTGAAGTGAAGGCAGATCTTGAAGTTTTGCTTTTAGTTCACTGTAGAGATAAAAGAGGTTGGTAAAATAAACATCTGCCTTATGCTGAGGACAGGTGTGTAAAGCTGCCATTTGGGTCCTGCACAACCACAGCACTGTGCTTCTGAATAAAAGGGCAACTCAGCAGCTGAACCAATCAAACAGACACAGGGATGAGTGGTCTCTAGTATTTTACTCCAGATGCCAGAGCCATTAGAGTTCCCTACAGGGATATAAGTCTTTATCAGGATCAACAAATTTACAGAACAAATCCCAGTCCAGCTTTGGCTAGGCGGCCAATTGACTGATTATATGTCAGGGCCCCACTAGCCTCTAGAATTAGCACTTGCTGCTGTGAGAAAAAAAAGGAATCAATGTGTTAAAAATATCAATTTGAACTTATTCATACAGGGAATAGAAAAGTACAGGAGGCACATGATAAAAGTATACAGGCGGCTTTTTTTTTTAAGTGCAGGATGAATTAACTTTCTGAACAAGTTAAGGCTCTGAGGGGAAAAAATTCTAAATCATAACCTTAAAAAAATAGTCTGTTCTAAATTAACACCTTACAAAAGCTGAAATTCTTACTTCATCCTTCAGCATAAATGTCAAATCTGAAATCATCAATATATTTCAAACTCCAGAAGGGAAGGAAAAAAAGACATTCTTGTTAAAATATAGTAGCCACTAATGGTAATAGAGAAAACCACCAGATTTTTGCTATTAAATACATTATTGCAGTACTGGGGATTAAACCCATGGTCTCATTCATGCTAGGCAAGTATTCTATCTCTGAGCTACACTACCAGCCTTCTTTTAAAACTACAAGAAAAACACAGATTTTAATAATCCTCATTAGAAAATTGGGAAAGGAAGTCTTATTGTGAACCAAATTTTATGTTTGTCACCAGTGAAAATGAATTCATTATGTTCTTGAATTTATTTCCGGAAGCACATTAAATTCTCTTACAGCTTTGATTTTGCAAATAACATCAAAGTAGCAAAATACAAGTAACTGCAACATATAAAATTATACTTCAGTAGAAATGCTTTCATAATTGGATCCAGAGGCTTAAAATAATTATTTACTTTAAAAAGACATATTCTGAGCCATAATTTTTCTTTCAGTTACATTTTAACAAAAGAGGAGGAAAAAAAATAGAAACAATGGTCCTAATACATTTTTTTTCTTAAATAAGTGCTACTCATGCCCAAATTAGCTGGCAACTCACTGAGGTTAGTCCGAGATAGATCTTAATCAATCTACTATAAAGCATTTCCTGGCTTTTAGCCAATGGAAACATAACTTTCGATTGCAAAAAGAAAAAAAAAAAAAAGCATGAGATCTCAGTGACTATACAGACTGATAACCAGTGCGACTTTTTCTTCTTCCAATCATATAAGAGATAAATACAACAATTATAAGGAAGCCAAGGGCCACACCCACTGCAACAGGAATAAGAAAGTTGAGGTCAGAGTCAGCAGAACATTCTTCAGCTGTTAGAAAAGAACAGACAGCAAGGAGAGGAAATTAGTAAAGAATGTAATTAAGCAAAACAAGCAAACAAGAAATAAGCATTCTGATAATAGGTTAGTCTTTTATAGCATTATCCTTATTTCTTAAGATCAATCCAAATATTTCATAGCAACTGATCACCCTATATCTCTTATTATAATCATCTAAAATCACACCAAATTCTTCAATACAAAAAAGCAGAAGTTAAAGGAAAAATGGGAAAAGGTCCAAAATACAGAATTATGCTTGCCCTATATAAGAAGATTTTAGGTTTAATTGTCTAATGGCACTAGGGGAAAGAGTAATCATCTACACTTAAAAAAAGAGACCACCAGGAAGGCAGTGGGTAAAATTTGAATTTCAATCTCTGAATTTAGGCAGAAGTGAATTTGAATCCAGACTCCTTCAAGTACCAGCTGAAGGACTTTGCCAAGTTATTTAAACTAGGCCTCACTTTCCTCACCTATAAAAGGAAAATAGTAATTGTGGTATTATAAGATATTTAAGGATTCATTCTAATTGTATTATCTGATATACTTCATGCAGTCAACAAGTGTTCATTCCTTTCTCTTTTCTTCTCATGTTTGTGATCCCATCCAAAGAAGTTTAGGGTTTGAAGTAATAACAAGCAGAGATCATAATAGGAGTGTCTCAGTACAGTACTATTGAAAAGGCCAATATTCAATGCTTTAAAAATACTTAAGCAAAATGATACAGCAGCAGCTCAAAGTGCCCAACTGTGATCTCATTATTTCAAGTTTAAACCAGCAGTTGTTACACTATTGAATAATTATATTTCATTGGGGCAGTTTTTATCAAAATGCAATGGTTTTGTTGCCTGCTAGATATGTAACCTCAGTGAAATCACTCCCCTTTCAGAAAATTATGTTGTTAGAGTAAATAATCTTTAAGATACTTTCCAGCATAATTCTAAGGCAATTAACAAAATGTGATATTTGGTGTGATTTATTATTGTGCAATAACTTGCATTTTTCCTCTAATTTTCACTTTACCTCCTCTTACAGTTTTGCCATTCATAAAAAGAAGTTTGGAAAGGTTTGGAAAACATAAGATGAATTTCAGTAATCACATTAGCCTTTATTGAAAAGATTTACTGTATTTTACTGCAAGCCCTCAGTTGGGGATTGAAAGCTGGGTACCAAGATACACTGTATTGTTAATCAGTAAGTTATAGAAACTCTGAATAAGCTGATATATATATATATTCAAACTTTCACTTCAATATGAAAACTTCTCATCTATTAAGCTTCCTTCTTAGTTATCTATACATTCAATATCTGTGTCCCACTTACACCATAAATGTTTCAATAAGGGCTGATTATTTACCTCATTTTAATGCCAACAGCCTCTCTATACCCTCATCTATGTTCTGCCCCATGGGGGCTGTCTTGAAGAAGCAAGAGCCTAGTTGCTATGCTTCACTGCCTCCCTTCTGAGATTGCTGTTAGCTTACATTTCATAAGTACCAGTCTGATGACAACACTAAATAGATTTTAATGCTCTAGAGATCAACAAGATGAGGTAGAAAAACACAACACAATCTGTCCTAATTAGTTCATAGAATATTTCTATCTTTCAATGCTAATCAGGCATCCAAAAAGGAGCAAAATACAAGGAATAAAAGGCAAGTAGTTAAATATACTTGAATGTTTTCAGTCTATATTGCTGAAAAATAAGTATTAAAAAAAACTCTTAATTCTGGAGCCAGGTTAAGTTCTGTGTTAGCCTCTTGGGTCTGTTTTTTACCTAGGGGGGAAAAATCACAAACCTGAGATACTGATTTCATTTTTTTTTAAATTTTGAGACAGGGTCTCTCTAATTTACTGAGGCTGACCTTGCAATTCCCTTGCCTCAGTCTCCCAAGCTGCTGGAATTACAGGTGTACACTACCACCCAGCACTGATTTAATTCTTTACTGGAACTAAAAAAAAAAATCAGTAAAAGTCACATAACCTTAAAAATGTGGATGGCCCTAAGGACAGTGTTTGCTTCATTCCACTGAAAATCGAGTTCAAGCATACATGATAGGCATTTATGCCACATCAACATTTACTTAATGAACTATATGCAAAGGCACAGTGATGAGTTTAAATCAGGATAGTTCTTATACATTGAAACAGAACACCAGTAGTGAAACAATATTTATTAATTCCACTAAAACACACTACATATTTTGTTTTTATAATGGCCATGTTAATAAGTTTCAGGCATCTTAGGTTAGGATCAAAATTTGTCCTCAGAACCAGTAAATAAAACATTTTTTTAAATTTTAAGCTAATCAGAGAGAGAGCAGTTTTATTAATAAAGACTGATCTTAAAATACTGGGAATGATTTAGGAATTAAGGTTTCAATATATCATTTTTAAGAAGAAAATTGTTTCATATACCAAGAGGCAACAAATCCTTATTATTTGCATGTATTTTTATATAATCAATCAGATTGCAGGTTCTAAAATTGCTCATATCCAGCATGATGACGCTTGAGACCAATAAAATAAGCCAGCAACACTAGAATAAGTACTCCTGCCAAGGCTGCTCCCACCGCTATGGGCACAAGGAAGTTGTCGTCATCTGCACTGCAGTCTTGAGCTAGATGTGGAGAAAGGACAATTGAGAACAGAAACAATGACAAAATTTCAAATCTGTCCATTTTAAGTTAAAATGACAGTACTTCCCAGCACACACATTTTGTTTTTCACATTAAGATAACAAGTCACTGGCATTATATTATTAGCAAATGAGATGTTCCACAGAAGTGACTTCCCAAATAACCAAACCATACACTTTTACATAACAAAAAAATGTAGTCATTTTGGGTGAAATGTATACAAAATGATCACATTTTTCTCAGATTTCTTAAACAGAAGATAGTGAATAAATATAATTAACCTTTCCTTGATGATAAGGCTATGAGCTTCAGAGACAAAATGTTATGATGTTAAAGAAGCACAGTGCTTGGAATACTGTACATTATTAAGTATTAACTAATGACAACTATATAAAAGAGACACAGAACTCAATGCATGGAAATCTGGAGTCATTAAATAAGGAGGAAAGATAAAAACTGGCCCTAGTGGCATACTTGTTGGCTTCAAGAAGCTCAGTCTAGTGTGAGATTCAGACAAGGAAGTAAGTGGTTATAATTTCAAAATATGCTGTGGTTGAGGCAAGAAATACACAAAGTTTCAATGGAAGTGTTTCAGAGGCACACTCAATTCAGCCTTGTTACACAAGACACATTTTTTAAAAGGTAACAATTGAGCTGAGTTTTTAAGGATGAAAATGAATTACCCATACAGGTAATGAGATAAAGATATAAAGATATTCCAGGCATAAGTATCAGCACAGACAAAAATATGGAGGACAAGAACACTTGGCACTTCAGGTGCAACAAGCAAGCTGACATAGCTAGAACAATGGATCAACTGGACAGGAGGCAGAAAAATGTATCAGTACCAACTTATAAGATCACTGTATACTCCTAGATAGTTTGGCCTTATCCTCATAGAAAAAAAAATATCAGCATCAAGATTTTAAGCAGGATATTTTTGTTTCAGAAGGTATGGCAGAAGGAAGCCTAAAGGTAGTTAAGTTAGGCGGCACCTCTATTACTAGAGTCTAAGTGACCAATATTATGTCCCTGAACTAGATTAATGAAGTGAAGATGCAGAAAGGACAGACTGGAGATTCAATTAGAAGGCAGAATTGACCAAATGGATGTAGAGGGTGTAGGAGGAGGTGCTAATAGGATAGTTTCCAATTCCACACTTAAGTGATTATGTTCATGCTGGTGCCATTCATCATGGTAATAATTCAAGAACATATGCCTTTCAGTATTGTTATATTTGTAGTTATTTGATGGGGGAGGGTTGGGAGAGGATAAGCTAGAGAGTCGCTCCATTTTGGATTTATGCCTGTGTTCAAACCAAGTGGTTATATGACAAGTGGTAGTTAAAACCATGTACAACAAAATTTCTCAGTGAGAGCATGTCAAATAAAGAGGTCCAGAGACAAAACCCTTGGGAACAGTTATATTTGAGAGATAGACCAGAGTAGGAAAAAGAAGTAGAAAAGACAGGTAGAAAATAGTGCCACTGAAGTAAAGTAAAGGGAGAGTTTCAATTAGCATAGGAGAATAGCAAAGTCTTAAGAGTTAAGTCTGAAAAATGTCCATTGAATCTAGGAATATAGACAGTTGAAGGGTATGAGTCAAATTGCCAAAGATTTACAAGTAAACGGGAAGTGATTGATTAGGAAATCGAGAACATGGGATAAGGAACATATGCTCATTTCAAGGAGTTTAAAATGATTTAAGAAAAGAGAAGCAATATAGAGGTAGTTAGAAGGGGGACACAAAGACAAGAAAAGATGGCGGGTGAGTGGAAGAGACTTACATGTTTCTAGGATGAGACAAATGTTTAAAGAGCTATTAGCAAATGATAGGTTGAAGATGCTGACTGGTATAAGGTCTCCTAGGAGGCAGGAGGAATGGTATTTCAGAAGTACTAATCAAGAAAACCTACAGTGACACTAGAGAGAGGAAGGAATAGTACAAATGGACACACACTTGGAAAGGGAAGAAGAGAGCTCACATGGTAAACTGCCACTTCTATTTCCCATTTCCTTGCCTCTTACTGCCCTAGTTCTCTTCCTACCTTGCAATCTACCAGGGATTGATAAATCAGGCAATTAAGTTTATTTGAATTGGGTCAAAAATAAGAATGAATAGGCTGAAGGCAATTCTGAGTTTGCCTGTATTCAAGAAATGTGCCAGGCTTTTTTTTCTTTTTCTTTTCCTGTAACCCTCTGGGACAGTAACTGGGAACAAGATGCAATCTCGGAGTTTATGGACTTTTTGACATTGACTTTGGCTGCCAGCTCAATGATGTTTTTTAACTTGGTTCTGTTAAGAATACAGATAGCTGAGGTTGCCAGATGTGAGCTGTGAATAGATGATGTTAAGAGTCCTCAGTGAGTGCCACCCCTTCAATTTCCCAAATTACCATTCAGCCTATAAACTATTAGGTGACACGTATCATAAAGTATTATGCTTTGAATTTAATATCTCTTGGATTTTAAAAAATTCATTAGTAGATTAATTTCTTATTCTGGCAACAGACTCACAGTCCTCTCTTTCCCAAATTGGGTATTTGACCTAGTACTGAAACGACTTTCATAAATACTGCCAATAAGGCTTTCATGTAAGACAAATATTCCCAGAGTAGATCAAAAAAGCAATTCTGCTAATACAAAGATCTTTCCAGATGCTGTCACTTACTTAAAATGCTCTCAATTAGTGTGTGAAATATTAATTTATAATAACTATTGATTTTATGAATTCAATCTTTAAAAATTATTTAGGTAATGGAAAGAAATTTTGGGAAAACAGTAATTTAATAGGATTGTATCCTGAAAAAAGAAAACTCTCATTCCAAAAGTCATTTTGACCTGACCTATTTGCCTAATGTACACTTAATACCATATTGAAAATATTTCTGGGGAAAGGAAAAGTACATCTATGGAGGAGTTTAATAGCCAGAAGCAATGAATATTTTTTTAAGACTAAAAAAGTTTCATGACCAATGAAATTTCAATGAAAACTTTCATTGAAACAGTAGATTATAAACAGTTAATCTTCAATGTTCTGTTGAGAAATTTTTCAAATAAAATTTTCAGCATAAGAATTGGAAAGCTGAGATATAATTTATGACAAAATGTAAAACTCCCTTAAAAAGCAGTTGAGGGGCTGGGGATATAGCTCAATTGGTAGAGTGTTTGCCTTGCATGCACCAAGGCCAAGGATTCAATCCCCAGCACCACACACTAAGAATCTACTCTAAGACTCACATTCTTATGCGACATATATTTGTTATATACCTTTTAGATCAATACTGAAACCAAAGTAAATCACATAAAGCTGAAAGGATACTTAAAGCTTCTACCACTTATGCATGTCTATACTTTTCAAAGACAACATATAACAGTTATTGATGCAGAAAATTAGCTACCAAGGTAAGACATGGTAGCTAAAAGGAGATGAGTGAGACAGACGAATGCAAGAAAATTTGACATTGTCTAACCTTAAAAATCAGATGAAATGATATTAATCTTAAAAAATCTAACTCTTGGGTGGCTAAGTTAAAATGATCACAAGTTTGAGGCCAGCCTTAGTAACTTGGCGAGTTCTAAGCATCTTAGACGTTGTCTCAAAAAATAAAAAGGGCTGGGGTAAAGTGCCCCTGAGTTCAAAAGAAAGAAAAACAAATCTGAATCTTATAAGAATTCCTCCTGGAAAAAAAAATGCAGGAAATAAGATAGGTGCACTGTACACTGAGGGGTTAATACTTTATTGATCTTGATACATAACAAGTCACTTCTTACCAGATTCCTTCTAAAAATACTCAAATGTATATTTATCTTCTTTGAAATGGAAATTATCACTCAAAGAAATAAGAGTAGCAGGATTTTAAAAGCCCCAATCCCTAAATGAAGAAAATTGAGATCCCAGGAGTGAAGCAACCTGGCCAAAATCACATGGTAGCTAATAGCAGTATTGGGAGCCATGACTAACAGCATTCATATGGCTTAACTGGGTAACCCAGAGAAAAATTACCAGCTTAGTTTTCTTGTGTGATTACTACAGTGACCAGGAAACTATGTGGAAATTGGAAGATTGAAGTATTTTAAGATGAGTTAAGAGATGGATTGCACACAATCCTACTTTGGTTCAGATCAATAGCTCACTTTGGATAGCTGCTATGAAAAGCTGCTATGTAAAGATATGAAATATTGGTCTCACTTTAGGAATTGAGAAGTGTAGGAAGAGATATTCTGAAGCTTTTACTATGAAATAAATATTCTAGATTTCTGGGTCCCTCTCTGACTATGCATCAGATTCAGCAGGGAAATGTGCACACGCACGCACGCGGGCACACACACACACACACACACACACACATACATACACACACACACCCCTCATCCCAGATCTGCTAAGTGACATACTCTAGGGTTGGAGCCTGGGAAAACCTGGGAAGTGTATTTGTAATAAAGTATGTGTTTTTACTAAAAACACAATTCCAAGGTAATTCTTATTCTGTAGCCAGTTTAGCATCTGTCAAGGCCTGTGTATGCCCCTTCTTCCAGAGAATACTACACAGAATATTTCTACTTCTAAGCATTTACAAAGATTTTTCTTTTGAAAGAAATTGCGATTGTGTAGTATATAAAATCTTGACTTTAACCAACGGGAAAAAATGTGAGCAAATTTCCTTAAGAAATAAAAGAATCTTTATTGTTTTAGAAGCAATGTTGAGCAAACAGGCAAATATCTAAAGAGAGATACCATACAATAACTAGTGGTTTAAACATTGAGAAAAAAACATGGAAAGTATTTACATGGACCAGTTTCTTTATACAAATGCTTTAACATGAAAAACACCCCAAACCAAATAGAATTTTAGCATCAAGGTGCAAACCCAGTAAAACAAAACAACAACACTACAAAAACGTGTGGCTATAGGAAATCATAGTGTAAATAGCAGAATATAAACTGGCCCATGTAGAATACAAAAATATTCACTTAAGTCAGATTTTCTATAAAACAGTGCTTATTAGAGGTATTTTAATATGAATCAGATATATAATCTAAAGGTAGAAACTTTTAGAAACATTAACAGCATTAAGCCAATGCCACCCACTTGTGCTTCTAAGTTTTTGTTTTTGCTTTTGTTTTTAAAACTGCTGTTTTGACTCATGAAAAATCTCTAAGGCCCACATTCTTAAAAGCATTATCCACTCTTATAAGATTAACAATTTTATACTAAAACATATTTCAAATAAAAAAATAATTTTTAAAAATCAGATTTAGTCTTTAGGAAGCAATTTAAGCTGGCAATTCAGCTCAAAGTAGCTCTAGGAGAGGGGTTAAGTCAATCAGGAATCTGATTCTGAGCCAGTAAGATTTTCAGGCTAAACAGACAGCAAATTTAAGTGAGAGAAATTATTTATCATTCTAATGACAGTTACAGACATAAACATGCTAACATGCAATTATCTATATATGCGTGCATGTATGTACTGAAGTATTCAACATCAAAATTTTGGAACCCAGATAGTTCCTCATTTTTTTATTTGTTTTTGTCTTTGCAGTACTATGTGTAGAACCCAAGGCCCTGTGCATGCAGGCAGGCACTCCAACATTGAATAGTAATCCCAGTACTAGTTCTTCATTTCCTACTGATGGGGAGGCATATAATCTGCCCTCCCCAAATAACCACAGGAACCTTGCACATATGGCTGCACGTTGATATTTTAAAAAATAATTTGCTCAGCCATACCAATGTGTGTGTGTGTGTGTGTGTTGTGTGTTGTGTGTGTGTGTGAGCGTGCTCACGCATATGCGTGCAGAATCTGCAAGGAATACTTGATGCGTTAACTATATATGCTGAAAAAGTTTGCTTTCTTACATAAGCATTAGGTGGTGCACAGTAAATAGACAATTGGTACATCTCTCCCATCACAAAACTGAATACAAAGTATATGAATTAATAATGATTCTACCATAATGAACAATAACAATGTAAGTTTTGATTAGCACAGAACCATTTAAATGTAAAAGCCAAATTACTAAATGTTGTAGCAATCAATGCAAACTGGAAATGAATAACATTTTAATAGACTGAGGGAAGACCAAGACTTTTGGGTTGAGTACAAGTTATTTTCTAAGTGTAAGTGCACTTGATCTAGGTTTTAGGACATACTGGCATTTCTTCTTTGAGAAAAAGAAAAGAATAAAATACATTACCACCAACAAGGAAGACTGGAAGGTTAAAGAGAAATCTACATTAATTTTAGTACTACATGTAGAGGCCAATTTACGGGTACAAAAGACTAATGCCCTCAATTGGCACTGCCTAGCAATTATCTTTAAAGCACCTAAAAAATAGATTGAAATGCCCAGTTGGAATAGTCTTGCATCTTGCAATTTAAAAGATTGAAACGTCCAGTTTTTTGAAAAAAAAAAAAGCATTAAACAATAAGATTAACACCTATTCTAAAATTGAAAAAGCTTTTGTGTCTTTTGTCATTACAGCCACATTAAGTACAAATGTATTCAAAAAACATGAGAAAAGCATTCATTTGTAAGAACATAATATACTAGGCCCTGTTCAAATCTACTAGCATCTCTTCATGGATCAAATATGCAGCAATGCCAAAGTAGCTAAGTTAACCTGCAAACAAAATCACAAAAAAAAAGCAAAAGGAGCAAGTACAAATCCACTATAGAATATGTTGTCCCAACTCAACCTCATGCAAGGAAAAGATATCTTTTCAAAAATTGTTTTTCCTAAGCTATATATTTCTAGTCAGATATACATAAGTGAAAACACTGAAATACTAATTCAAGACAGTAAAATAGAACCTATAATACAGGTGATTTTGCATGTGTCTTTTACTATAGAAATAACTATTCCTTGGTTGGGAAACCAATATCACACGGCTAATTTATAGTTTATAGAATTTTTTTGTTTAAGTTCAAAAATCTCTCATACCACCCATTCTAAGAGCAGGACTACAACTAAATATACCTTAAATTGAACAGTATTGCAGGTTGGAACTTGTACTTGCTTTATTGTTTGATAACAGAGATCACATGTGGATTAGTGTTACAGAGTCTGATATCCAGCATAACTTTTTCTTCTGCCAATTAGGTAAGCAATCACTATAACGATAATCAAGCCTGAAAGACCAGCACCAACTATAATTGGTATTAGAATGGTGTCATCATCCAGCGAACATTCCTGGGCTGTAGGTGAGAAAAAGTGTGTAACAAATAATGAGTATAATCAAAAAAAGAATGTTCAAAAGTAAAAGATGTTGATTCAAAAGTCAGAAATGCTTACAAAATCAATTTTAATTATGACAGGTATATTTTTATGATAAAGCTACAGAAAATTATGGGCTATTCTAAAACTAAAATCCTAAAATTTGTCTTTTTATATTTATGCTTATGTGTATATATGAATTCATACACATGAATATGTATAAATTCATTTATGTCTATAAACACACACTGGATTACACGGTATACATACGTGTGTGTATGGTTGTGTATTTGTTTACATTCCAAGTTCTTTCCAAAACAGGAGTATCACTCTATCAGAAATTAAGAGAGCTAATTTAGCCTATTTCTACATAGCCAGATTAGACTCCCAGTGGTACTGTGATTGTCTCTGGGGGAAACAGGATAGCAGGGTATTACAAGATTAGAAGAACCAGGCTGGCTTTAGAGTTCCTCTATATTTGGGTCAGTCAACTACAGTTCATAACCAAATCTGGCCCAAGAGCTAAAAATCATATTTATAATTCTAAATGGTTGTGGGAGAGACATATATTCTGTGACACATGAAAGTTGCATGAAATTCAAATTTTAGTGTCCATTAAAAAAAGCATTATTGGAGCACAGTCACACTCAGCTGTTTATGTATTACCTATGGCTGTTTTCATGTTATAATGACAGATTGAATAGTTGAGACAAAGACAATGTGACCCCAAAGCCTAAAAAATACTGTCTGGATCTTTTAAGAAAAAGTTTTCAGATCTCTGATTGAGAATATATGATTTAGTGGCTACATGAGTCAAGAAACTGGGACCTCTTACTAACCTGAGTGTGGTTACTACCTTTCTTATCAATTTGGTCCAGGCTAGCAGCCTACAGGGGCTATTTTTCTATTTCTGGAGAATAGTCTGATCCAATAAAATCCAATCAACACTCTTCTACCTTATTGCAATTCTATTTCCTCCCCATATACACTCAAGTATTACCTATGTGCTATATTTATAGGTACCCACAGCCAAGAACCTAGTTCCACAAATAAATTATGCATTTAATAGTATTAAATGCTATATACCTCTTTGGGTGACATTTTAAATTCTATGCACATAAAAACCAGAAATTTAAAGAAAAAGAACAGCTCATCTATATTATAACTGACTAGATAAATAGACCTTAACTGATAATAACACTGAAAAAGATTTTAAATTCTAAACACAAATCTGGATCTAAAATTATAGTGAAGATATAGGGGAGCTAGATTAAGACTCCAAAAATAAAGTTACTAAAGGATCAAAAAATGAAGTACATAAGTAAAACCAACAAAAGAAAAAAATGAATTCTTAAAAATAACTCTTAAAGTTGTGATTAATACCCCTATTCACAAGAATGGCAGGGTGAAGAGCCCATTTATTGACGAGGTATTCATCACCTTTGAAGAAGTAATTGAATGGCTCACAGCATATTCACTTGTTTGTTTGTTTGTTTGTTTCAGGGATTGAACCCAGGGGTGCTTAACCACTGAACTACATCCCTATCCAGCATATTCACTTTTAAGCACTGCTTCTACATTTCCTTCTAAACCATAGAATTAATTGTTTAAAAGGATATTGATGACTGGAATAGCTCTGCTCAGCAAATCTGTGATGCACAAACCTCCAATTTTAAGTAATTGGTTTAAAAGGACAAGTTACTTAAGGAATTTTGTGTACTTTGTTTTCTTTATGCAAATTTTCATCTTGTGAATGCCAAATACATCTTTCACATTTACATGAACATGTTATAATGAAAGTCCTTCAAAGAACTTTCATCAAAAATCTTATAAATGCCATCATTAGCCCTGAGTTGATTTTCAAAAAGCCTCATTTGCACTAGTACTTGCTTTGAGGACTCGTCAGATAATTCTGGCTGCTAATAACATAGTTCGCAATATTTGAGGCTTTGCTATCCCTCTTTATTTTTGTTTCTTGAGATCAGACCAAACTGCTTTCATTCAGGTAGGAAAATGTTTCCAATGAGAAGATGGCCCCAAGAAGGCAGATAAGATACTCAAAGCTGCTGCTCCAAGGTACCATCCCTTCCAAACTGAAACCAAGACACAACTATATTTTAAGTAAGCTCACTTAAAGCTCCAAATAGTTTTCAGATCATAAAAAAAAACATTTAGCTTGAGCAAAATGATGGGCCAAATATAGTTATACAACTCGTCCATTGCCATAAGAACTCTACATCATAGAGTCAAGAAGAGGAGAGTTTGTATTTCTCTATTTAAATATATAAATTTCCATGACTCAAAGAAAAAGCCACCTATCAGTCAATGTAAGAACATAATTATTAATAAAACTTGCTTGATTCTTACCTGTAGAATACTTTCCTTCCATCACATTGAAAGGCTGAACTCTTAATTCAAAGGTATTTATCTGAAATGTTCTAGATACTGAAACAGTCTGCTCTTTGTGGCACATATAAGAACTTCCCAGAGGAGCATCCCAGTAGCTAAGGTTGTTATTTGCAATGCTGAAAACTTTCCAGGAAAAAAATACAGGTTAGTAACTTCTTATCCTATCAACATCAAAAATGGACAGTTCTCAGTGTTTTTTAGTAAAGTATGGGAGCTTAGGAAACATGGTCTACCAACAAAAAGCAAGTCTTACCACCACTACTTTTTTTTTCTTTTGGCAGTACTGAGATTTTAACCTAGGGCCTCAGATATGCCAGGCAAGTGCTCTACCACTGAGCTACCTCCCCAACCCTTAGCCCTTTCTCTTTAATTTTGACAGAGGTCTTATTAGGTTGCCCAATTTGGCCTTAAACTTGCAATATTACTGACTCAGCCACATGAATAGCTGGGATTACAGTCATAAACTACCTCCCTCATCTTTCTATAGATGCTTCTACAGCTTAAAAATCATTTGCATCCTTAACTATTAACTACCATGTTTGAAAAGATGAGATATAGCAACATATAGAATATCACAACTCAAATATTCAAAGTTACATATTTTAAGTGGTGGTCAAGGTATACTTTTTACAAGGTTCCACTGAATAAGGCACTCTTTGATAATAAGACGTGTATAGTTACTAGTCCTTCAGTATAACTGACACTCTTCTCCCTTAGACCAATGCTTTGCTTACCAGAGCCATTAGCCAAATTCAAGCTGACATTCACTTCCTTCAGATAGAATCGGTTTTCATTTTTCTGTTTGAAAGAGAACATCCAATTAATCAACATATCACAACTGTCTACAGGTAAAGTTAATATCTACAGAAGAAAAGTGATCTAGGAGTAATACAGAGAAGAGGATACCATGGATTAGACCTGGGCTAGTATAATAAACTGCAACTAAGCAAAGAGAACTCAAAGTGGCAAAACTCTTTTTCTCTTCACTTAATTTCCAACTTGTGGACTACCAGAGTAGTCATGTGGTTAGATACACAATGTGATTCATCTTGATTTCAGAGTCCACACCACTTCTATCCCAGATCATGACAGTCTCTTACTGGACTCTCTGCCTTTCAATCACTCCAGCTCTATTCTTTCCTTTCTACTGCTTCCTTCTCTCTCTCTCTCTCTCTTTCTCTCTCTCTCTCTCTCTCTCTCTCTCTCTCTCTCTCTCTCTCTCTCTCTCTCTCTCTCTCTCTCATGCTGGGGATTGAACCCTTGGCCTTGATATATGCAAAGCAAGCACTCTACCAGCTGAGCTATATCCCCAGGCCTGCTATTCTCTTTTGTTTGTTTGATATCTTGATATTACATTTTTTTTTCTTTTGGTGTTGGTGCTGGGAATCGAACTCATGGCCCATGCATGCTAGGCAAGCTCTATCAGTGAGCTATATCCTCAGACCTTTTTTAAAATTTTATTTTCAGGTAGGGTCTTGCTAAGTTGCCCAGGTGGGCCTTGAACTTGTGATCTCTTACCTCAATTACCCAGATAGCTGGAATTGTTACTACATTTTAAGATTTTAATTTAATTTTATTAGTTTTTTTTTGTAGTACTAGAAATGGAACCAAGACCTTGTGCATACTAGGCATATGCTCTACCACTAAACTACACTCCTAGACTTTGTGTGTGTGTGTGTGTGTGTGTGTGTGTGTGTGTGTGTGTGGTATTAGGGATTGAACCCAGGGCCTTGTGCATGCGAGGCAAGCACTCTACCAACTGAACTATGTCCCCAGCCCTGTTTTTGTTTTATTTGTTCTAATTATCCCTGTGTGTATGTGTGAAATTAGAGATTGAACATAGAATGCTCTACCACTGTGCTACATTCCTAGCCATTTTTATTTTTTTCATTTGGAGAAAGGGTCTTGCTGAATTGTGCAGGCTGGCCTCAAACTTTTGTGATCCTCCTGCTTCAGCCTCTAGGATAGCTGGGATTATAGGTATTCACTCCCTTGCCTGGCTGGATTCTATTTTAAAATAGCCTACAGGGCAAAACAAATATTATAATTATTAATATTAAACATTTCCATGTAAGATCAGAAGAAGCCATTTTCCGTTAAAGAGCCTACCACAGTGGTCAGATGTATCACTCAAAAGGGAATGACCCCAAATATTACTTTCCTCATTTTTATTAACCATAACTTCTATGAGATAACAGAATATATCTAGGGAGGTCTGCTCTTACCATACTGAAGAGGATAAGTTTTTGGTTTTTTTTTTTTTTTTTGGTGCGTGTGTATGTGTGGGTATATGTATGTATGTTGCTAAGGATGGAACCCAGGGCCTCGCACATTAGGCAAGTACTCTACCACTGAGCTATACCCTCAGCCTGAAGAAAACAAGTTTTAGACATTTGTACACTTTCTTCTTTTTAATTTTACAGTGCTGGAAATGGAACCCAGGGCCTCATGTATGCTAGGCAATGCTCTACCACTGAGCAACACCCTAGCCTACCTGACAGTTTTAACAGTGACTCACTAGTCATAGAGGAATTATTAGAATGTAAGAAAAATTTTATAATCCTTTCTAAAATATAATTGTCTAATATAATCTTCAATTACTCAGCACATATTCTATAGAAAAAAATACTTTAGACTCAAGATACCAAGTTCAGATATGAAATTACAACATACCTCTCATCTACATATCAGATGTTATATATCAGTAATCTGATTACAAAGCAGAACTTGTTTTTATCCAATTATATAATAGCTCTTATTTTGAGAACTATTGGTGGTTCATTTTCCCTTATCTGTAGCTATCCCCTATTGCTCATTTCCATTTGCTACAATATGTATACAGATATATCCCCTCACAGAAATATTATGAGGATAACAATTGCTTCTGAGAAGGTAGAAATAAAGGTCCCCAATGGCTAATTAATTCTAGCAAGAAGTAGGACAGATATACGTAACCTGAAACCTTCTGTTCAGGATTCAGCTTTTCATACAAATGTGAACAACAACACAAACTTAATGCTGGCATTTTAAGCTATCCTGATTTAATGAGTTAATATGTACCCTTACACAATTCTTATATATAGGAAGTACAGTCATCCCTTAGTATTGATATTCTCATAGGATTGGTTCCAGGACCAGCAACAGATACCAAAATTTGAATTTGTTTAAGTCCTTTTTATAAAATGGTGTAGTATTTGCATATAGCCTACACACATCCTCCTACATACTTTAAATCACTTCTAAATTACTAATAATACCTAATGTAATGTAAATGCTATGTAAGTAATCGTTACACTATCTTGCTTAGGGATTAGTGACAAGAACATAAGTCTGTACATGTTCAGTACAGATATAACTCTTTTTTTCTATTTTTGGTAGTACTGGGTGAAATCCAGGGCCTCACACATGCTAGGCAAGCACTCTACCACTGAGCTATACCCCAGCCCTTCTTTCTTAATATTGGTGACCCAAGGTTGGTGAATCCATCAAAGCTGTACCCACAGATACAGAGGCCTTATCATATTCAACAAATGTATTATTATTATTATTATTATTATTATTATTATTATTGACACTATTACAAATGGCATTACTTCCAAAAGGCTGAAAATATTATAATACACAAACATGAGGGTTATCTAACCAAAAAGAGAAAAAAATATTATCCTGAAAATTATTTATATGTGGAGAGATTAGAGAGTTTTCTTTTAATGTGAGTTAATTCTTGCTCCTACCTAGAGACTATACAATAGAAAGGCCATTCTTGGTGAATAGTAATAAAAGAGTCCAGCCACAGAACACCAAGCAGACTTTGAGGAATGAAGAGGGATCAATGGACTACACTGTATAATTAATAGTGTTGAAATGGAAAATAAAACAAGACATGAACACCCCCATACACAAATGTTTAAACTTTCAGATGTGTTTCTCAGAGAATGAACCCAACTTTAGAAAAAATCTGTTACTTACGACAGCAAAGACGAAGTCAAGATACTTAATGTTGCTGCTGTTTAGCCTAAGCTGAGCAGTCTGAGGATGGCAGCTGCCAGTGACACCAGTTGAATTGGGGTTAATGTTAATGACTGAAGAAACCTTCAGGGAAAGAAGAAAGGGGAGGTACTGATTAACTATAAAATCTGACAGCAAAGCCTTACACTCTAATAAGACCAACTTCAATGCAGAACAAAACCTCCTTTGTTTGGATACTTAAATTCATGGTGTCTTACTTTCAAACAAACTTGGCACAAACCCTCAAGCTATGACTCAGATGACTTAAAAAACAACAACAACAACAACAAGAAGGAAGCTTCCTCAGTAATGAGCCAAATGAAAACACACATTTTTACGGAGCACAAGAGCCATCTGTCTAGTTTCTTTCAATCACAGGATCCTGGAAACAAGATTTGTTCACTGGCACTCCCTCTGGAGCCCAAGTGGAACACTGCAACTAGAAAAGCTATCATGAAAGTGTCTTTACGATCTGAGTCATCAAATAGCTGGAAAAAACAGAAAGCTGCACTACTCCTGAACAACAAGCTTCTGTACATTTCAGATAAAAGTATGAAGGAGTTATAGTTTATTTTTTGGTGGTGCTGGGGATGGAACCCAGGGCCTCAAGCATTCTAGGCAAATGTTCTACCACTGAGCTATTTTAAAGCTACTGAAACACAACTCAGCTATGTGTACTTTGACCTACTAAGGGAAAACAGAATCTAAACTCCAAAGAATCCTATAAACTGATAGGTTTTTCTGCTGACCAAGTCAATGCTTTACAAGAATTATTAACTCTTCATGTTCACAGTAACCAATCAAAACTCAAAGTCAACATTGAATATTTAAAACTGAATTATTCTAGTAACACTACTCTTGGGCTGACAATAGGATACACAGTATTTGGAAGGAAACACAAAAAGACTGTAATGATAAAAATAGACAGTCATACCTTATCTTGAGTGATGTTCAGCTGCAGCCCCATGGTAGCCAGTAGACAAGTGCTATTACCATCACGAACCGAATAGTTTCCCACATAGGGATTTTCCTTTGGAGTGGGTGTTGGAGTAGGAGATGGCACAGTGGTGTGAATGATGGGTGCCACTGTTGTGGAATGTTTGTCTTCATCACACAGATATTCTAAAACCAATCAACAAACAAAAGACAATAAACAAAAGTGTTTTTAGTCAAGGTTAGAAAATAAAAATCTAATTTTCAAGCTTTTGTCTTGGAACGTGCTAAAGAGTAGATGATTAAGCTATTTGAGGATATGATCAAACAAAAAATCAGGTTTTATCAGCTGAAAACATTATAGGTAGAGCCTTTTGAAAGACCATTCCAGAGCTGGTAATGTATATAGCTCAATGGTAGAGCACATGCCTAGCATGAGATTCTGGTTTTGACCCACAACACCACATTAAAAAAAAAAAAAAAGACTTGCTGAAAGATCATTCCACGTGTATATCATAAACTTTACATTTTAAATTCCACAAGAGGGGCTCGGGTTGTAGCTCAGCAGTAGAGCACTCGCCTAGCACATGCAAGGCCCTGGGTTCAATCCTCAGCACCACATAAAAATAAATAAATAAAGGTATTGTGTCCACCTACGACCAAAAAAAAATTTTTTTTAAAGTTTTAAAAAATTCCACAAAAACTGCTATTATTTACAAAAAAAAATTTATGGTCTTGTGTAAGCCACAAGTCTTAAAATATAAATGCTTTGAGATAATGACCTTAATGAATACCACCCGATATACTACTTTTTTATTTTATTGATTCTTCTTAGTTATACATGACAGTAGAATTCATTTTGATGTAATTATACAAGCATGGAATATATTTAATACCACTCTTAAATTAGGATCCTAGTATAGAAAAACATACTTTAAGTACTCACCTTTTGTGCTCACCGTGCCATTTTGGACAAAAGCTTGTACAAGAACATTCCAAATGTGCTGAGTGACATTATTCTTTTCTATAGTTATCAAACTATTGCATCTAAAGATGTCATTCAATGGAACTTTTAATGCCACATGATTGTCAATGGTAATAATTCCTACAAAACAAGATTAACAATGACTGTTTCCAAGAAGGCAAGAAAAGAGTGATAATATAAATATATTTGTAATAATTTTCTTCTCACTTCATGCATGAAGTAAACAAAGGGATGTTGAAGGGAATAACAATATGTTGAAGGCAATGACAAGTTCACTGTAGCTGAAACATAGGGAATAAGGAAGAAGTAATGGAGGCTAAGAAGAAAAGACAAGTTGCATGTGGTCTCATTTTGAGGAATCTTCTACCAACTAAGGACAGTACAGACTTTCTCTATTGGCAATGGAGGGCTAATTTCAGCAGTAACTAGGACACATATAATTTATTTTAAGGGAGAGAGCAAATTTGTAGGGGACAGGCTGAGCAGAAAACTTTTAAGGGAAGCCACCTAAGAGGAAAACCAGTTAGAAGGCCAATGGTATGGGAGGTGAAAGGTAAGGTGGGGAGTAGGAAGAAAACAAGGGGATCTAATTGAAAATACCTATCTAAGGTAGAATTAAAAGGACTTATTGACTATAGATATAGAAGAAAGAGAGATGAATTAATACAGATTTTTACAGTAAAATCCTTACTTTTGGGCTACTATCCCAAAGTAATATCAACTTTTATGGGCTTACAGAGCTTCTTTCTAGATGGAATCTAAAGACTGTTCCATTTCAGGAAATCTTCAGAAGGTGAAAGTGACATTGCAACCATTCTATTCAGGTTTTATTAGAATAGCTAGAGTAGAATTTCAAAAGACAACAATACAGTGGGGCCCGCCTGTATTCCCAATGACTCAGGAAGCAAGAGGATTCCACGTTCAAGGCTAGTCTCAGCAACTTAGCAAGGCCCTGAGAAACTTAGTGAGAACCTGCCTCAAAATAAAACAAAAAAAGGAATGGGGATGTAACTCAGTGAGTGGTAAAGCACCCCTGAGTTCACCTCTGAGTTCAATCTCAGTCCCCCCATCCAAAAAAAAAAAAAAAACTACAATCATATAAATCTATATGGCTTCATTTCTTTTGAAGAAGTAGCAAGAAAGGAAGATATTTCCATTCAAGGCCCTTAATATAGGCTGCCTTCTGTACCTCTCCATAATGTAGCTGCCTTGGCACTAGCTAATAGTAAAAGTAATTGTTAAACCAATGAACTAGAAGATTTTTCCCAAAACTGTTTCTCACTGTTAACAAAAATGAATAGATATGTGAACTGGCTGCATATAAAACAGATCTCAAAAACAAATGAGTAAAAAAAAAGTTGTAGATATATTGGGGTTACACTATGAAACTATAAGTTTTTAAAACTATGTATTATTTATGAATAGGCACAGATGCAGTAAAATATAAGCACAAAGACAAGAAGTTTACATCTCAAAGTTGTGAGAGTGCTGCCTCCTAGCAGGCAAGGAGAAAAATGGAGTTGGGGAGGGAGGACAAAGGAAACCTCAAATGTATCTGTAAAATTTTGTCTCTTTAAATAAATAAAATGAAGCAAACACTGAAACACAGCATTTATTAATTATGGGTAATGAGTACCTGTGGGTCTGTTAAATTATTCTCTGTATTTTTTAAATTTTAATCATGAAGAAATGTTTTTAAAAAGAAAATAACAGCTTCAAAGTCACTTCAATTATCAGATGCCTAAAAATAAGTTAGAACTTCAAAACGCTCAATTATTTTAAAAACAATTACTAACAGTGCATTTAAGGAAGCCATTTAAAATTCCAACAAGTTTCAGATATCATAATTAAAAATCCCTCCCTTCTTTAAAATGAAAGGGGGAGATAGATGTTAGCATGTCAATTTTTCTGTCCAAATATATCAGACTAAACCTCTCCTTTAACCACTGCCTACGTGGCACAGGCATTTATTACATCATCCTTTGATAACTGTAACAGCCTCTGAAGCTGGCACTGCTGCCTTCAGTCTCCTCATTTCTGAATTAATCCTGTAGAATATTCTTTATAAACTACTCTCTCTGCTTTTGTTATATCTTTCTCTGGCTTTAAAAACCTACAATGGTTCCCCAGTGCCTAGCCCATCAAGCTAAATGTCTTTCCCTGGCTTCCACGGCCCCCTGTAATTTAGACCCACTGCACTGGCCAACTTTGTTTTCCTTCTGCTACACACACAGCCTCTATTTTAATCAGGCAGCTCTCCAATTACTGTTGCACATACTATGCTTCCCCCTGCTGGAAACATCCTGCTCAAAATCCTCTGCTTACTCAAATTTGACTGTTAGCTCAGTTTCAGCTCAGGTCCTACTTGGCCACCCAGCCTTCTCACTCCTCTATTGCTTAATGGCCTCTTCTTTCCTCTCTGCTCCTAATCAGGACCACTGATAAGAACATTTTTGAAGCTGGCACTCTTGGCCACATGGATGGGTTCAGGGACTATATGCCATATGCAGAATTTACTGTGCACTTTTTCTTTTCTGAGAGAGTATCTAAAGCTTGCCTCACATTGTCAGAAAAGATTGATGAACACTCTCTCCCCTCAAACAAAAAACATGAACAGATTTTAAAAAATCAGACTGAGCTCAATGCTTTCCAAATTCATATAACCTGGGAACACAATTCAGCTCCACTGGTTTCTAAGTTCCTTGAAATGAGGGACAAATTTTATCTGACTTCTCAAAAAACAATGCAGAACACTAAGATAAATAAATAACATAGCCAATAATCTGCCTTAGTTATTCTCTCAAACTAAGATATCAGTAAAAAGAAAACCAGGATTTAATTTTTTTAAGTCTTAGTCTGTGCTATCTCCCACGTTTTCTGTGAACTCACACACTTCTAGATCTTTAAAATATAGTTTTTTTGAGATTTGTAAGTCCATATGAGTTATTAATCCCCAGACTGGGCTGGGGTTGTAGCTCAGTGGTAAAGTGCTTGCCTAGCATGCGTGAGGCCCTGGGTTCAATCCTCAGCACCACATTAATAAATAAAAATAAAGATTAAAAAAAATCACATGTCTGAGCGACTAATGCCTATCTGCCTCTGTTTGTGAAGTCAGAATGAAACACTATCTGTGGGAAGAGCTATGCCACTACAAACACCATGATAACCTCAATAGAGGGGAAGAAAGGAGAGAATTATATTCCCAATAAAATTAAAATCTCCACTATACATGTCTTCAAAATGTTTTAATATGCATTTAAGTTATGGGAATTACAAGAATAAACCTAATTTCCAATACTTTCCCAAGTTCATTTTGACTTGAAATTGTCTCAAAATGGCAGCAAATGTTGACTTTTGTCATTTTAACTTTAATCCCATTTAATTTTTAGTCATTTTAAATGGTGAAAACATCTACAGATGAGGCATTTCCTCTTGCTTCAGGTTACTGAATTTGAACATATTTAAAATAGTTATCAGCAAAGGATTTTCTCATTTATTCAACATTTGTTCAGGGCCTACTACTTAATAAAATAAATAATAAGTGTACAAATTCTGCAGCTGGACAGACTTTGGTTTGAACACCAGCTGCTGGCCCATCTACTAGATTTATAACCTTTGGGAAAGTCAATGTCATCAAACCTTGATCCCTTTACCTGTAAAACTTTGATAATATCAACTTCCCAAGGTTCTTGTTAAGGATTAAGTGAGAAGTCACAAGTAATACAGGGTAATAAACTGTACAGAGTAAAGCTCTCAAGCCATGCAGTCAACATCATTACTATGTCTAACACTGTGCTATGCATGAGCTTACAAGAGGAGATAAAGAACATGACGTTTCCATTCTAGTTAGGAAGAAAGACATGCATAATGATGGTTTTTAAGTTACTTACATTATTAATTAAAAGCAAGACAACATGACACAAATCCAATTCTTAAAGTTACCTTTATGTTCAGCATCAGGAAATGTTGTGTGATTATGAATATTGTAGGAAAACGAGATGGTGTCGATGAAATAATCAGGAGCATGTTTGGTGAAGTTTACAATCCAAGAAAAACCAGATCCAAATTGCACTGCTATTCTGGGACCATTCTGCTCATCTCCACAAGTGCTTCCCTCATATGTCACATTGCTTAGGTCTGAAATGTTTACCGTTTTCTAGTAGAAAGAGAAATTTAGGGGTGAGGAACAGGTTACAGTGAACACCAAACATGGGGAGACTAGCTGGGTGTGCCACTTCAGTCTATGTCACACATTCTTCATGGCCAGGTTGCCCTTTGCCTGGTGTTCCCCATAAATTAGTCTCAGATTTTCAGCTACACTTCAGTCCCCTGTATGTCTAAAGAGAAAAGGAAAACTGTCCTGATCTATTGTTCTCTAGCTGATTTTGTTTGTTTGTTTGGCAGTGCTGGGGATGGAACCCTCAGCCACATACATGTTCACCACTGAGCTTTACCTGCAGCTCCTCAGCTGATTTTTTTCAATTAGGCTTTAAAGTAGGTAGAACCTTAACAAAAGAAAATAAGACAAAAGGGTTAAGAATAAATTCCCCAAAAGGAAGATTTTAATATCAAGCTATTTTTTAAAAAGGGCAAGCTTTAGGGGCTGGGGCTATAACTCAGTGGTAAAGCACGTGTGAAGCATGGGTTTGATCCTCTGCACCAAATAAAAATAAATAAAGATATTTTAAAAAAAGATTTTAAAAAGGGCAAGCTTTAATTCTAGCATATTTTAAATATATTACAGAGGTAATTAGACCTGAATATCATGTAGCTTCAGATCATTTGCACTTAACCATCTCTAAGAAAAACTCTCTAAAGAACTAATTGATTAAACTGAGCACAGTGGTGCACGCCTGTAATCCCAGACACTCAGGAGGCTGAGACAAGAGGATCCCAGGTTCAAAGCCAGCCTCAGCAACAGTGAGGTGCTAAGCAACTCAGTAAGACCCTGTCTCTAAATAAAATACAAAATAGGGCTGCAGATGTGGCTCAGTGGTTGAGTGCCCCTGAGTTCAATCCCTGGTACCAAAAAAAAAAAAAAGAACTAATTGATTAGAAGAAATATGAATTCCAACACTAAACAGAATACCTACAAGAGTCTACAAGAGTATAATGTTAAAAAATACTCCAGAGAGTTTAAGTGTTAGGTCAGTTAACATGAAACCTTATTTGTATAAATGTACTTAAGGAATAAAAAAGGAGTCAGAATTAAATTTCTTCTATAAAACTAAAATATTTACTTACATAAGTTTTGTTTGTAGTTTCATACGTTACTGTGAAATTCATCTGCCACTTCGCATAAAGGCAAGTAGCATTTGATGAATCTGTCAAATTACATTCCAAGGCATGAGACTGGTCAGCTCCTGTATTTATTGAAAAAAAATTTAATTATACTACTATATATACATATAGATATATGTATATACACACACATATATATAAAATAAAACAAGTTCTAGGTACTACTTAAGTTCAACCAGCTCTAAAATGAAACAAAGTATTTTTAAATATATATAGTATCCTGGTGATTGCTTTGCTTTATAAATTTTTAATAGAAGTAGCATTTCCAGGCTGGGGATATAGCTCTGTTGGTAGAGTGCTTGCCTCGCATGCACAAGGCCCTGGATTCAGTCCCCAATACCACAAACACACACACAAAAAAGTAGCATTTCCCTTCCCAGAGAATGGTTGCTAGACTTGGGATGCTTGAGTACAGACTGGTGATATTCACCTTCTGCCTCCTAATAATCATTTCCATATTCATCTGTGCACCTTGCTAGTTCTGTCTTAGGCAATTATAGTTTGCCTTTTGGGGGATTTTGAAGTAAATGAAGTAAGGGGAAGCCTCTGAAGGGGATGTTGAATTCCTGCTTCTCTCAAATCAGCTGGTGAAATTTTCTCTGCAATAATGATAGACTCCATGCTCCATAGTCTGTTGCAAGCTACATGCCCTAGGGCACACAGATCTCTTCCCAAATGATTTGATTCTGATGTGATTTAGATATGGGATAGCTCTTCTAAGCTATTGTATGACCAAAAGAAGGAGTAATGCAAAGGCCTGTTAGATTCATAAAAAGGTTAATCTTTATAAATGTGGAGTTCATCACTTTCACTTTAAAATGGAAAGGTCTGATAAATCTTTTGACATGACCTCAAAATTACTTCCTAAATTCTCAATCTGCTATTTGCTACTTTTTTTTTCCTTTTTCTGCAGTGCTGGGGATGGGACCCAGGGCCTCACGCATGACAGGCAAGTGCTCTACCACTGAACTGCACCCCTACCATATGCATCTTCTTTAGGCAGAAAAAAACTTGCAGAGCCATTGATAAAGAAAGGGTTTGGGAATTTTCAGCCAACAGCTAACTTTCTCTAATCTTCATAGAAACATTCCCTGCTAAACTGAAGAGCCCAAGGCCTCAAATTACTAATGCAGAAAGGGGAAATATTCCAGGCAAACACACCTGTAGCGTAAATAGTGGGCAACCATTTGAAGATTTTTTTTCTTCACTGTCTCACACATTACCCAAGGGGTAACCTATTTCTTATTAAAATGGCTACACACCCTTTAGTGACAGCTGAGCAATCCAGTGTCATCTACAGGTAGGGACATGTTCTAGACCAGAGAGAATAAAATCCTCAGAGGAATACCAAGAAGGCATGCCTCAGCAATAGCTTTCAAGCTGTATACAAAAGCCTACCGTCATGCTCAGGAAACCTGGCTGCCTTAGCAAGCCCAAATAGTATGCCAAAGCTTGTGGTTACTGACTGTGACTAAATGTATTGGCTTAGGCTCAAAAAGACTTGTGAGACCCAAATAGGTTTTCTATCCACTCTCTTTTTTTATGTTATCCCTTTGTTTTTTTGTTGTTGTTGTTTACCCTGCATACCCTGCAGCCCAAAGTGCTGGTAATTACGATCTTTTCTAATCATCTGTAGGTTTGTTTTTCATATGTTCTCTCTCTCTGTCTACATTGAAGTCCCTCACCTTTCAGCCATCCTGCATCCCTAGGATAAATCCCACTTGAGCATGATGAATGACCTTTTTGATATGTTGTTGGATTTGCTTTGCAGGTATTTTATTGAGAATTTCTGCATCTATGCTCATTAGCAATATTGTTTTCCTTTTTTGTTGTGTTCTAGGAGTAGAATGGTGGTTACCAGAGGCTGTGTTAAACAGCCTCTGGTGTGTTAAACAATGGGTACTAAGTTACAGTTAGATAGAAGTAAGAAGCTCTGGTCTGCTGCTGCATAGTAGGGGAACTATAGACAACAATAATATACTGCATGTTAAAAGAAGCTAGAAGAAATTATTTTGAGCTTTCATCATAAAAAAACAATAGGTGTTTAAGGAGATAGATATGTTTAACCTGAGGCTGGGCATGGTAGTGCATGCTAGCGGAGGCAGGAGGATCAAAGCCAGCCTCAACAAGTTAGTAAGGACCTAAGCAACTAAATAAAATACAAAAAAGGGATGGGGATGTGGCTTAGTGGTTAAGTGCACTTGGGTCCAATCCCTAGTACCAAAAAAAAAAAAATGTTTAACCTGATTTAAACATTATACAATCTATACATGTATGAAAACATCACATGGTAGTCCATTATGTTTTATGTTTGCTAAATAAAATAAAAAATAAATAATTTAGCACATTCTTCTCATATTCATAGCATTCAAAGCTATTAAAAATAAACAATGGGCTGGGATTATGGCTCAGAGGTAGTACGCTCACCTAGCATATGTGAAGCACTGGGTTCGATCCTCAGCACCAAATAAATATAAAACAAAGACATCGTGTCCACCAAAAAAAAAATAATAACCAAGAATGGCTGGGGCTGTAGCTCAGGGGTAAAGTGCTTGCCTTGCATGTGTGAGGCACTGGGTTCAATACTCAGCACTGCATAAAAAATAAATAAAAATACTGTGTGTTCATCTACAACTAAATAAATATTTTAAAAAACAAGCAAGAAAAACATCTCATGTATTAATCATCTTCTGTAAAAAGATATTAGAGTAACAGAAAATTATGTAAAATAGTAATAGGATCAAGCTATCCTGAGGTGGGAAAATTGAAGCTTTCTGAAGCAGAAGACACAGGTTGAGGTTCACATTTATCACCTGAAATAAAATTCAAGTTAGTCTATCTAACCTGGGGGCCCATGACAAAGAAAAGAGAAATGTGCCCAAGAGACCCAACACACAGTTTCAATCCTTTCACACCTTTCTCTGAAAGAATGATTTTTTTCACTCTTGTTCTCCATCTCCAACTGCACAGGAATCATTTTTTGCACAAATATCCATCATCTCAAACTTAATAATTCCAAAACTAAAACACATTCTTCTTACTTTTTCCTCCAAACAGGCTTCCTCTAAGTGAAAGGCAGGGCCAGGCACTTGGGCTCAGGACTCAGGCATTTGAGGAAACAGCTTCTAGCTTCAAATTCTCTCTTAAATCCAATATTTGCCTTTTATTTCTACTCCCAATCTACTACTCCACTCCTAAATTATTTATAGATGCCTCCTAGCTGCCCCTGAAAGTGCTGCCAGATTTCCTGAGGTGGGAAAATTGAAGCTTTCTGAAGCAGAAGACACAGGTTGAGGTTAGTCCTTAAATACAATTTAGTCCTTAAATACAATTTCCTCTCAGAACATTCTCCGGTTCAAAACTTTTTACTGCTTCCAAAATTCCCATATTAAATTTAAATTCCTCTGCCTGACTTTCAAAGCAATCCTTAATCCTGTCACACCCTATTTCTTCAATGTCTCTCACACCACTTTCCCAGAACACACCCTTTAATCCAGTTAAACCTGTTTCCCCTGGACCCAAATATCTTAACTCCATTCAACTTCTACCCCTAGGCTTCTATTGTTTCTAACACTTGAAATCTACTTTATTCTGCTGACTTAAATGTTCACCTCAAAGATGTTCCTCTTTTTGGCTGCCCAAAATCTGAAACAGCTTCTTCCCCCACAACCTGGTTATAATTTTTGATCAATATCACTGCCAACTATAGAATCTGAAAACATTGGATACTTGCTTTCCCAGCTTCCCTTACAGCAAGAAGAACTTATGTTAGGCTCTATCTAACCAAAGGTATATATACACACACAAAGAAGCCTAAGAATGGAGCCAGGAATGGAAGAAGTACCCTGGGGGCCAGGGAGTAGCTGCAGCTGGATCAAGTGCCCCAGCAACAACAATGTAGCAGTGGCCAGTGGTGCAATGTGAAATTTCAGCTTAGTGGTGGTGGTAGTGCAATTCAGTGGTATGACTTAAGGTCATCCATCAGGCTTTGGGATGTATAGCCAGGAACTCCAGTATTCTGAGTTACATAACATCTTACTGATATGTAACATATATACAGAAAAGTATACAACATAACATATGTAAGGAAAAAGCATATAGCTCAAAGAATTTTCACAAATTGAACCCTCAGGTGTCAAGGAATAGAATATTACAAATACAGTCATCCCTCAGTATCTGAGGGAACTGACTGGTTCCAGGACTCTAAGGATACCAAAATCCTTGGATGTTCAAGGCTCAAATAAAATGGTGTATAATTTGCATATAACCTAGACATCCTCCATATCCTCTAAATCATGCCTAGATTACTTATAATATCTAACAACATGGAAATATTATGTAAATGGCTGTTATACTGTATTGTTTAGAAAACAAGAACAAAAGTCTATTCACTATGGATATAATTTTCCCCTAATATTTCAGATCTACAATTGGTTGAATCTCTAGATATGGATCCCACACATAAGGAGGGCCAACTGTACTCTCAAAGTTATTATTCCCCTCCTGAGAATAACTACCACACTGACTTCTAACAGTAAAGACTTGCTTTTCAACTTGATGTAAATGGAATCATTCACTATGCTCTCTTCTGTGTCTGGCTTCTTTTACTCAATATTATGTTTTGTGAGATTCACCCATGTTGTACATAATTATAGTTTATTCAATGTTACTGCTGCATAGCTTTTCCTTCCCTCCCTCCCTCTTTCCCTCCCTCGCTCCCTTCTTTCCTTCCTTCCTTCCTTCCTTCCTTCTTTCCTTCCTTTCAGTACCAGGAATTGAATCCAGGGGTGCTTAACCAGTAGCCACATCCCTATACCTTTTTTTAATTTTTATTTTGAGATAGGGTCTCACTAAATGGCTTAGGACCTTGCTAAACTGCTGAGGCAGACCTTGAACTTGCAATCCTCCTGCCTCAGGGATTACAGATATGTGCTACCACACCCTGCTCTACACAGCTTTTGATGTGCTACTCATCTATGTTATTGCTGATGGACATTTGGATAGCTTCCAGTTTAGTTATATTACAAATGCTGCTGTAAACATTCTTGAATGTACCAGTAAATACGTGCATGTGTATGTGTGTGTGTGTGTGTGTGTGTGTGTGTGTGTGTGTGTGTGTGTGTTTGTGAGTACATGTTGGGTATATATCTATGAATAAAACTATAGGGTCAAAGGGCATGCAATGTCCCAGTATCTTTGTAATAAATTAATTTACTTTCTGCCTAGAATCAATCAGATTTTATTTCTCTTGCTTGAAATCAAGAACCTAGACTGATATGCCATCCATTATTTCAGTAGCCACTGTTTCCACAAAGCTTTCTTGACTATAAAAGCCCTGGAGGAACAGTCATAATGCTTATCCCCACTTTTCAGTATATTTTACACTATCCTAAATTACTCAAAGTTATTTTACGCTGGTTAATCCTGACTTTCTTACTGTCAAAAGCTCCAAAACAGCAGTTTTCAACTGTTACTTTACAGCAAGCTAGTGTGCCATGGAAAATTATACTATATAGCAAATATTTCATAACTAATAAAAAGTACCAAAGTTTATGAATGATATATATTGGTAGATTCAAGACTCCCTTTTGATAGTGTTTCTCTTGCTCATTTGAATTATAATATGCTCTCTTAATCAGATAATCTTATCTATGCCACTGCCCCTAGGAGTGTGCCTTTTAAATGAATGTCATCTATCATGTGTGTCATGAGGGAAGAGATGAGGTGTATTACTTTTCTTCTATCTCCTACCATTCCTACTAGTGCTGAATACATATTAGATTTTCAATAAATACTGATTTATTACATCAAGGTGAAAATACCCAGCAATAAAGACCTGAAATACAACTTAATCTGATTATAGGAAAGCTAATCCTTTAGCACTTCCAAATTATGAACCTATTAGTCTTCTGGAAACTCCCTCAAACCTCATGTCAGTTTTCTCCTCAATAAATTCTGACATGGATTTCAAGCTAGGAAAAATGCTTTTTACACAATGTAAGTTTATGGGTGAAACACTTTGGCAAAAAGTCCCCACATTGCCATTTCTATCCTTATTGCTATGCTTGATATAGGAATAGCCAAATCATTTTTGCTTAAAAGGCTTTATGACATTAAAAAGCCACAGCTGAGACTGGGCATAGTGGCACATGCCTATAATTCCAGTGTGACTGGGGAAACTGAGACAGAAGGATGAGGATTGGGAGTTCAAAGCCACCCTCAGCAAAAGCGAGGTGCTAAGCAACTCAGTGAGACCCTGCCTCTAAATAAAATACAAAATAGGGCTGAGGATGTGGCTTAGTGGTCAAGCACCTCTGGATTAAGTACCTCTGGTGATCCAACTTAGCTGTGAGAATAGTAGTTCATATTTCTCTAGCAGGTTATCGTTTCAGAGCTAAGAGAACTTTGCCAAACAAGAAGTTAGACATTCCAGGTTACAAGTCTCACTTCTAGTAAACAATACCTAAAGGAACCCTTCCCAGTTTTTAGGCTTGTGTTTATTTTCATCATTTTAAGTTACAGACTCTTATACTCAACTTTATCCGTTCAGAATGAATATTAGCAAAAAGTTCTTTAAAAAAAAAAAAGGACTTAGAGGCATACCAAACCTATTGACTCTTTCTTTTGGTTTCCCCATAGGTTTAAGTCGATTAATTATTCCTCATTTACAATTTCTAATATAGGTTTACTTGCTACATTCAGCTGCTTATAGTCTTGCTTTCTGGAAAGTCTCTTAAAATGGAAAAGTAATAATATGCTTTTTAAGCTACAAATGTTGGACATATGAAAAGGAACATTAAAAATTAATAAAAATATGGTTTTAACCTACAAAATGACTTAATTTTTTAAGGTCAGACAGTGGGTAAGGAAACGAAATTCAAC
Source organism: Ictidomys tridecemlineatus (assembly GCF_052094955.1). Classification (NCBI taxonomy): domain Eukaryota; kingdom Metazoa; phylum Chordata; class Mammalia; order Rodentia; family Sciuridae; genus Ictidomys; species Ictidomys tridecemlineatus. The sequence continues at coordinate 29,564,122 of NC_135493.1, read as the reverse complement.
TCTATTCAACTAATGGAAACTGCTTATTGCTGAGCAGTGTTTGGCAGACCTCCAGCATTGTTTTGCAATGCACAGCAGGACACCAACAAGTACTTATAAAATAATTTTGGGATCTGAGGGGATCTCTGATCACTTCAATATGAAATTATGATCAGAGAACTTTTGTCACTATACAAGGAAGAGCAGCCTTCCCACACCACCAAGGGACACTTAAGTTAGCTCCAGTGCTGTGAAAGATAATCCTTGGTTATAGACAAAGTCCACCAAGGATATAGGGGAAGAAAGCTGTACACTTGGGAATAGCTAACTATTTCTAATCCTAGTAAATGTGGTAATCACTAACAAATGAACTAATGACAAGTATGTCCTTTCAATTATCTCTATTACAGCTAGAATAATTTTGACAAAACCTTGAAGTCAAAGTTATGTTAAACAAAATGTGGTAAGGCTGCAGAAAAATTTCAGCACTTGCATTCTCTTTTATAGATGCTTCCAAAAGGGGAAATATTAGCTCCTTGTGAAAACCTAACTCTCACCAGGCACAGTGGTGCATGCCTGTAATCGCAGCAGCTCAGGAGGCTGAAGGAGGAGAATCACAAGTTCAAAGCCAGCCTTAGCAACTTAGCAAGACTCTGTCTCAAAATAAAATATTAAAAAGGGCTGGGGATGTGGCTCAGTGGTTAAGTGCCCCTGGGTTCAATACCCCCAAAAAACAAACCAAAACAAAAAAATACCTTTCAGCTGGTACACAGTAGAGCATGCCTATAATCCCAGTGGCTCAGGAGGCTGAGGCAGGAGAAATGCAAGTTCAAAGCCAGTCTCAGCAAAAGCAAGGCAAAAAGCAACTCAGTAAGACTCTGTCTCTAAATAAAGTACAAAAAATAGGGCTGGGGATGTGGCTCAGTGGTTGAGTGCCCTTGTACCCCTCTCCCTGAAAAAAAAAAATCACCAAGAACTTTCTAGTTCTCCATATCAACCTTCATGACTATGCAGGTAGATCTAAAGGAGCACAAGAAAGAGACTAGCATTATTAGATAGGATTATACTTTAGTAACTTAGTCTATAATTACTTGTATGCTTAAAAATTTATTTTGAAGTTCTCAATCCAAAGACTCAAAAGAACTTATTGCAAAGATCATCTAAAGTTTACAGAAAAAAGATCAAAGTTGGTCTAGTTCACCATCATATTTACCAGTGCCCACCAATGAATACCCTCAACAAGAATTTACTGAGGGTTAACCATGTACCAGACCTGGTGCTAGCTAGGCCTTGGGAAATAGCCTTACGTAATACAGTCTCTGCTCTCCAAAACTAATACCCATAAAAGAGATTGACTAGAACTAGGAGGAGAAAAGGAACAGAAAATAGGCCAGTGTTAATAACCTAAGAGTTTTAGAAAGACAAGATTTATTCTTTTTCCCCCAAATGGTTACCTGTCTGGCCTCCTTCTAACACCTAGGCCTCTGCCCAAATGTGACTCAACAACAGATGGCCCTCTGACAACACAATATTAATACAAATCATTTCCCATCACCCACCCCTCTCATCTGTTCATTCTCCTTCTTCATTATCTGCTTTATTTTCTTCACAGTGTTCATCACTATCTGGAATCATATTATTTACACATTGGACTCTGTTCCTCTACTAAAATATAAGTCCCACAAGAGCAGGACCTCATGTGTCTTGTCTACTGCTCCCTCCCTTTCACCTAGTATAGTGGCTAGTGCACAACAGGCATTCAAAAAACATTTGTGGAGGGCTGGGATTGTGACTTAGAGGTAGAGCGCTTGCCTAGCATGTGTGAGGCACTGGGTTTGATTCTCAGCACCACATACAAATAAATAAAATAAAAAATGTCATCAACAACTAATAAAAAATATTTTAAAAAAACATTTGTAGAATGGAGGTGCTCCCACCAGTGAAGTATACACTAAGGATATTTATAGATTTTTCTCACCCAGAAGAGCATCAATTCTCAAAGAAAGCTTGACTCAACCCTGAGAAAAACAGAAGTCAAGCTAGTTATGAGAATCAATAACCAGTGAAAAATTCTGAAATCTCTGATTTGGAAACAAAGGAAACAATTAAGCAATGGTGCTAGGAAAGTATTTTCATGCACTGCCCTTTTTATAATGACTCTAAGTTACATAGTTTGTTTCCAGAATGTTCTCTGATCAGTTATCATTCATTCAAATAAAGATCAACATAACTGAATTTCTATGAAAAAGATCAATACATAGACTAAGAATTATTTTTCAGTCTTATTGTAAAACAACTTTTTTTGCTTTTTTCCCACAGTGCTAGGGATGGAACCCAAGGCCTCATGCATATCAAGCAAGTGCTCTACCACTGAGATACATTTCCAAGTCCTAAAGTAGCTATTTTTAAAAGGCTTCTGATAGAGCTGGTATAGTTATAAAGTTACAAAGTAAAATTGGCAGCTAGTACACCAATGCTAATGAGACTATAAATTCAGGACAAACTCTCCTACAATGGTACCCTCTATAGTACCCTGATATAACACTAGATACATAGTAAGTGCTTTACTAATATTTATTTATTGAGTTATCAAGAACTTATTCTTGGTATCCATTTTGGTATAGAAAAATAATGTACAAAACCCATCAAATAAGTAAAGACTTGCCAAATTCTTAACAGAAAAAAGTACATGGAAGGGCTTTGAGCTCCACACTGAACCAAAAGCTGTAAGAAAAAAAGCAGCTGTACAGAAAGATATTTACCATTGCATCCTGGAACCCTTAAAAATGGGATTTAGCTACATTATAACTTTTACTGCTCCAGATAGTGTTCTAAACTTGGGAGGTGGAGGGAATCAATCTTGGAAATGTTCCAAGAGGATGAATCCAGTTAGTCCTAATCAATAAATGGCAAACTAGCAGATGAGCTGATGGGTTCTTTTATGTGCTTCTTTTTGCCTGTTTATTTTCTGCAGTGAGCAGCACCGCTTTCGTAAAAACAAAACAAAAAAAGCTTTCATTAAAAAAAAATTAATGACTTGAAAGCCAACAAGTAGGACAACTATTACTTTTTTTCTCCCTTTCTCTAAACAATAACCATGTTGTTTTTGTGCACAGATTCAACTGGCAGGGAACCTCTGATTACCAGATGTCATGGTCAGATGTGTTCTAGTCACTGATAAGGTGCTTTCTATTGTAAACAAGGAACTCTTAGGGTCAGTTAGCCCTCAGTAAGGGCTTTGCAGTACAGCTAAGGCTTCAAATTAAGTGTTCAAGCAAAGCGTCATGGTCCCATTTCAAAAGTGCTAGGAGTCTCCTGCACCCTATGACCAGCTGGACTAGATCAAGGATTTGCAAATATTCTGGTTTCAGGAACATTTTACTTTCTTATCCATGGAGACCTCACAAAGATTTGGATTATGTGAATTATAACTATCAGTATTCACTGTAATAGAAATTAAAATTGAGAATTAAATAATACACAAGAACATTAGAGCCATCAGGATGGTGATATCACACATTTTGGTAGCCTCTGGAAAACTCCACTGTACCCTGGTGAAAAGGCAAGAGTGAAAAGGACAAACACCTTCTTAGTATTATTCTGAAAAGTTTTGATTTCAGAGACCCCCAGGAAAGGTCCTTGAGAATGACTGGATTAGATAAGCAAGATTCCTTCTGATGCTATGATTCTGAAGCAGGGTTTCTCAACCTGGACACTATTAACACTTTGAAGCAGACAATTCTTTGTTGAGAAGGGCTGCCCCGTGCCTATAGGAAATTTAGCAGCATATTTGGCCTCTATCCACCAGATGCCAAAAGCAATCCCCCAGTTGTGACAACCAAAAATATCTCCAGATATTGCCAAATATCCCCTGGTGGAAAACCCACTCTTTCAGGGTGTTGATTTTATTCTACTAAAATTTGAATTACAAAATGTTTACCTCTCATTGCCTTCTCAGACCTCCAAATAGGTCTATTTCTTTCCCACTCCCATCTGGGTCTGTTCCTTCTTTTCTTTCAAGTCACAAACAGAAAGAGTCAGTGGGTAACAAGCTCCGTACAGATCAGGTCAGGAAGAGCCATTCTGATCAAAGTGCACGTTTAGGCATTAAAGCTGTTAAGGGCCCAAGGTCTATTGGGGCACAGCACTATCAGCTAACATTCATTCACCCAGACATTCTTAGGACCTGATAACAACCCAAATTACCTACCCTTTCCTCCAAAAAAGAGGTAGCAGAATAATTCAGTGATGGGGAGGAAGAAAACAAGAGATTCTGAGAGCAAAAAGGTAGTATACAAAACTTAGATACACAACCACCAAAACCTCTCATCTGGGAAGCTTTCCCAACTGAAGCATCTGGGGATTTTTTGATCAGGGTCTGGCTGGGAGGAAGTAGCAAAACTAATAGAAAATTGACATTCGCAACACCCCCAAGTCGGATATTCATTCCCCACCAAAGTCCTCACCCATCCTTTGAGTCTTGGTCCAAGTTTTCTCTCCTGAAAATTGCCCCCAACCAACCTACGTCCCTTTACCCTTAAAACTCTGAGAAGCAAACACCAAATCCAGTATCATTCCTCATGTCTTCACTCACCCTTTACTCCACAACCTCAAATTCCAACCTACAAAACCCCTAGCTCCCTGCCCTCCAGCTCTACTTTCCTCTCTTCTCCCCACCCAAACTTCCCTGCCGCCCCACAGCCTGGCTGCCAGCTATTTCACGTAGGTACAGTGTCTTCCCTCCCAATCTCCTTTCTCACCGTATAGTTTTTCCACCATCTTCAAAAGTCTTCCCTGATCCTTGGAAACCAAGAATCCCCTAATTTTCTTTGCCGCCCCAGAATTTGCATGTACCGCCCTCCAGTGCTCACTCCTCAGTGTCTTCCCTAAGTTACACTTTCTACCCCGACCTCCTCCACTCTTCACTCTTTCCTGCCTGCTCCCTTGACGTCCACCCCCTACCCCTACTTGCCCCTTGTTACCCTCATGGGCCCTTATTCCCCGCCATTCTCGGTCAGGCCTTCTCTAGGTCACTGCTCCTCTCCCAGGGGCAACTGCCACCGCCCAGTGTCAGCTGCTGAGCTTCTCAGCTCCCTCCCCCTCAGTCCAGCCTTTCAGGTTGTGGCCTTTGAACCTGCGCCCCGGGCCCAAGCTGAGAAACTAATCTCAAGGGCCCGGACAACTCACCCAGGACGAGACAGAGCAGCAGAAGCCCGGAGCCTGAAAGCCAGGAGGGACGGAAGTACACCATGATCCTACAGGGCTGGAGGCGGCGGTGACAACAAGGGCAGCAACACCAGCGAAACGGCTCACTGGACCTGGGGACAGCGCACGGGTGACCACCGACCACAGCGCTGTGAGAGCCAAGAATCGCCGCTTCAGCCCGAGTCATAAGACCAGGGGCGGGGCTCTTTCTTGCGTTCAGCCAATCCCCACGCTTGAAAGCGGCGAGAGGGGTGGTGATGTAGGGGCTGGTGGGCGGGGCGACCACGCCCTGGCTTTTTGGTTCACAACCGTTCTTGAGTTCCTAGGAGATTTGCGCGGACGGTATTTTCCAAAGCTAAGGAGAGAGAATGAACTTTTGAGGACTGTAGATAAGAGATTATTTCTGTTCTGGCTCTTTAAGGAAGAAAAAGACATTTACTTACAAAAAGCAGTGTTAGGCATACAAAATAATATATGATTATTCTTTAAACGCTGTTGTTAACTATGTAGTTTATACTAGTAGATGGGCCAGGAAGCTAGGGGGTAGTATGGAGTCACTGACCACCAGAGGAGGACGTGGTCTTACAGTTCACCAAGTTACAACACCCTGTTTTTCGGATGGGGAAACTGAACTCAGAAAGAGGAACTGTCTTTTTTTTTCCCCCTTTCTTTCTTTCTTTCTTTCTTTCTTTCTTTCTTCCTTTTTTTTTTTTTTTTTGTACCGGGAATTGAACCCAGGGACACTTAATCACTGAGCCACATCCTCAGCCCTATTTTGTATTTTATTTAGAGACAGGGTCTTCACTGAGTTACTCAGCATCTTGCTTCTGCTGAGACTGGCTTTGAAGTTGCGATTCTCCTGCCTCAGCCTCCAGAGCTTCTAGGATTGCAGGCAAGCACCACCACACCCAGCTTGGGAACTGCCTTTTTTTAAATACAGGAAGAAAAAAAAATGAGAGACATAGAAGGATTAAGGGTTAGAATTAATTAAGATCACTCACATAGGGTTGGGGTTGTGGCTCAGCGGTAGAGTGCTCACTTAAGCACGTGCTAGGCCCTGGGTTCGATCCTCAGCACCACATAAAAATAAAGATACTGTGTCCAACTACAGCTAAAAAATTTTAAAAAGATCATTCATATTATTACCTAAATAGACCTGTTAACATTCTATACATGTATTCTGTAATGGTATATTTGCCAAGTGAAAAGACAAAACCTAAGGCAACAGATCAAAGCATTCGAACACCCTAAAAATCTCAAGTTGGAATAAAATGCTGATTCTCAAATGTTAGTCTTCAAAAGAATCATCTCAGTGTTTTTAAAAACAACTGATACCAGTACCTCATTTCCCAGAGATTCTGAAATAGAAAATCTATGGTAGGCCTACATATCTGTTATTTACTTTTTCTTCCCCCCTCCTTTTTTTTTTTTTTTTTTGGACTGGGAATTGAACCCAGTAGCACTTTTCCACTGACCTACATCTCCAGTCCTTTTTTATTAAAACTGAATACCAATTTTTTTATATCTTCATTTTATTTATTTATTTTTATGTGGTGATGAGGATCTAACTCAGTGCCTCACATGTGCTAGGCAAGGACTCTACCACTGAGCCACAACTCCAACCCCTCCAGTCCTTTTTGCTTTTCATTTTGAGACAAGGTCTAAACTGCTAAATTATAGAATAACTTGCTAAATTGCTGAGGCTGGCCTCTAACTTGCAATCCCCTTGTCTCAGCCTCCAGACTAGCTGGGAAGGCATCCTTCACCACACAAGGAAAAATCTGATATTATCTTTAAACAAACACTGTCTTCATGTTGTTGTCCTTGGGCCACACTTTGCAAAACACTAAAATACAACTTCAAAATCCTCTAGTTCAGGAGATCTTCACCTGGGGTCTGTAAATGTGCTTGGTCATAGATTTGGAATGTGGGAAGGCTCTTCAGTGAATTCAGTGAATTCCTAGAATTTACATGTGACATTTATGTATGTGTATTTTTCTGGGGAACTTTATAGCTTTAACTAATGGAACCTGTGACTCCCCACCCTAGTCCTCACTCTCACCCAAATGTTAAGAACCACTGATGGGGGCTGGGGGTATAGTTCAGTTGGTAGAGTGCTTGTCTGGCAAGCATAAGGCCCTGGGTTCAATCCCCAGCATCAAAAAAAAAAAAAAAACACACCACTGATCTGTCTATACTATCATTTACTTTAACTTAGTTAACTCCTGAAAGTGAGAATACTGTGATGGGGAAACTAACTCATGAGCAAGTGACTTGCCCAACACAGGCTAATATACACTCATTATTAGTCATTGCTTTAAGCAAGATGTCGTTTGACTGCCTCGCCATCAATAAGATTCAGCTAGAGCTGTGCTGAATCAAAGAACACATGACTGAGGTGAGCCCTCAGAAGTTGCCCCACCAATCCTTACTGATGGACTCTGGCCCTTCTCTCTCAAAGCAAGTTGCATAACTTTAATATTCAGCAAAACTCTATGTTCTAGAGGAAAAGACAAAAGAGCCTAGTGGAAAGAGTATTAGATTCGCTGAGAGCTGGGTATGAGACACCACTTACTAGAAGCGTAACCTTGGGAAAATTGCTCCATCTCTTTAAGCTTCTCTATCCTTATCTATAAAATGAAATAATAAGACTAGAACTGTGGTTCTCAATCCTGGCTACACATTGGAATCACTTGTGGAGCTTTAAAATAGAGATGCCTCTTGGTCCCATCCTTTGAGATCCTGATTTGATTGCTCTGGAGTCAGAACACAGCATGGTAATCTCAAAACCCTCAAAGGCAGCTAGGAACAGTGGTGCAGCCCTGTAATCCCAGTGACTCAAGAGACTGACACAGGAGGATCACCAGTGAGGCCCGCCTCAGCCACTTAGACCATGTCTCAAAATGAAAAGTAAAAAGGACTGGGGATGTAGTTCAATGGTAAAGCTTTACCATTCCAGGGTTCTATATAAGTAAACACTCATTTATTTATTTAAAATATAAGGAACTAGGTGTCTCAAGCAGTCAGATACCTGGTTTAATATATTGCTGCCCTTTATCTCTTGTAAATGTTATCAAATTTACAAAAGAGGGGGCTCGGGATGCAGCTTAGTGATAGAGTACTTGCCTAGAACAGTTTTTGAAAAGGAACTCAGTAAAATATGAGCAGTCTCATTAGGTAAGAATTCAACTCAAACAAAAACAAAATTCTGTTTCTCTGCAATAAGGCTGGGCACAGTGGCACATGGCTGTAATCCCAATAAATTGGGAGGTTGAGACTGAAGATCACAAGTTCAAAGCCAGCCTCAGCAAACTCAATGAGGCCCTAAGCAACTTAGCAAGACCCTGTCTCTAAATAAAAAATAAAAAGGCCTGGGGTTGTAGCTAGTGGTTAAGTACCCCTGGGTTCAGTCTCTATGCCACCCCACCCGCCACCGCCCCCCCCCCGAAAAAAAATTGACTGGGATATGTGCCCTCATGAGATAGACTGATGTTTTTGGACATGGTAGACATTTTGTCAGAATAAATAGGCTAAAAATTCTCAAATCTTTGTTGGGTCTGAGTTTCATATTCACAATTGTTTAATGCTTTACCCTTGAAACACTCAGATTTTTCACTTTCTGCATGTCATTACCCTGCCCCAGGTTAAAGGAATTTTTCCTGGGCTTTCTGTGGTAGAGGAAGATCTACACATGGGACCAAGGTCCATGTTTGAGTAATTTGGATAGCTTCTCTCTTATGCAAGTTTCACATCTGTTCACTCGCTTGCTGATACTGCTGTATCCAAAGCACTTCCATGTGCTTTTTGGCCATACCTCATACCTTTTCAGTGCACAAAACTCCTCAGCAGGCCTGCCTCAACCACTATATGACTCTTTTAAGTAACTTTGAGCATTCATGACCAAAGAATTTTGGACCAAAGAGTAGGGGATCACTGACAAACTCTTCCTTAAATGTCAAGGCACTGAATAGTGTAAGAAATGTTGAGCCTATTGGATTTTGGAAATGATAGACAATAAAATGTAGGGATGGGAAAAAGAAATGAACTTAAAGGTGCAGAGATTAAAACTGGAAAAATGATGAACACATTAAATAAACAAGTGGCTGTGAGAGAATAGTGTCATCTACTTGCTACCATGTGATCTTTATTTTTTTAAATTTCATTCTCTCTTTTTTAATGTTCTCATCCTCCTTTTAATTTATCTTACACTCTCTCTTCCCTTTCTTTTTTAGCATTTTCTCCTTTTCTGGATAATGCCTTCAGGCTGTGACAGTGTGGTGAACACTCAAATCCTACAGAGACATGGGGTGGAGGGGTTGCCAACCCTTGAGCTGGAGCTCTCTGGGAAAATGGAAGTATGCCATTTTGCTTTTGCATTTGTTTTCCCCAGAAGGATTCTCTTTAACCTCCCCTGGGAAAACATCCGAGCTAATCAGCTAAAATGACATGTTTCTCACCTTTGAGCCTGCATTACAATCACCTGAAGGACCCCACTGCAAATCTGAGCAGGAGAGGAGAGCATTAGAATCTGCTTTTTTAGCAACTTCCCAGGTGACCCAGACACTGCTGGACTGGTGACCACACTCTGAACCCTGGGATCCTGAACTCGTCAGGGATTCCCTGTCCTTGGTGGATGTGATTAAGAAGTGGGGAAGGGAAGGAAAAGAGGATTGGGGGAAGAAGGAAGGAAAAGGAGATAGGGAATAGGGGGGATCATGAACTGAAATTGAATTCCATGCACATATAAATTTGTCATAAAAACCCAAAACTATGTATAACCATAAAGCTCTAATAAAAAGTGGGGGATTTATATTAATTTCTGCAGTATTTATATTTGTATAACAAAAGGATTGTTTTTATAATAATGATTTTTAAATTAGCTAAGGCAAATCATTTTAAAAATCAAATAATTTTGGAAAGTATGTGTGCTAGAAACGTAGTTCAGTGGTTGATCACTTGTTTATCATGTATGAGGCTCTGGGCTCAATCCTCAGCACCAAAAATAAAAATATAGAAACAAGTATAAAATTCATGTATAACCAGAGGAATGAAAAGCTGTGTTCCATTTATGTAAAAAATAAAATTAAATAAATTTTAAAAAGAAATAAGTATAAAATCAAAAGAAAACACCATTTCCCATTCCTTGCATCCCATTCCCTCTCCTCAAAGCAACAACTGTTAACATCTTCCTTTATGTACTCTTTGGAAAAAACGTATGCACACACCAGCTTTTTTTTTTTTAAAGAGAATTTTAACATTTATTTATTTTTTCTTGGTTCTTGGCGGACGCAACATCTTTGTTTGTATGTGGTGCTGAGGATCGAACCCGGGCCGCACGCATGCTAGGCGAGCGCGTTACCGCTTGAGCCACATCCCCAGCCCCAACACACACCAGCTTTTTATCCTTTTTAAAATTAGACAAATACGAGCATGTTAATATTGCTTAGTTATTTGCTTTTCTCACTTAGTGGCCTATCTTTAAGATGTTTTTTATAAGTCATATAGCTTTACCTCATTTTTTTTCAATCACAGTGCTGGTGATTGAATCCATGGGCCTTAGCACTTACTAGAAAGGGCTCTACCACTGAGCCACATCCCCAGCCCCTTCTACCTCATTCTTTTAAATGGCTGCATAATCTTTATTTGTATAGCTCTACTATAATTTATTTTAAAAATATTCTACCCCCCCCAACAAATCCCTACATCTAGGCCTATCTGCAGCATCACCATGTGGTTAGTATAAAAATTGTATCACAGAACTGCACCATTATATTAATTTTTTTGGTTTATTTTTGGTTTTGTTTACTTGAGATAGAATCTTGCCATGTTGCCCAGGCTGGCCTTGAACTCCTAGACTCAAGTGATTCTCCTGCCTCAGCCCTCTGAGTACCTGGAACCTCAGCACCCAACTCACCACCATTTTATTTTATAGGATTTTTTTGTACCAGAAATTGAACCCAGAGGTGCTTAGCCACTGAGCCTCACCCCACACCTTTTTTTGTATTTTATTTAGAGACAGGGTCTCACTGAGTTGGTTAGTGCCTTGCTGTTGCTGAGGCTGGCTTTTAGTTCTTGATCCTCCTGCCTCAGCCTGCCCAGCAACTGAGATTATAGGCAAGTGTCACCATGCTTGGCAGAAAACAGAGGGCTGGGGTTGTGGCTCAGTGGTAAAATGCTTGCCTAGCACAAGTCAGGCACTGGGTTCGATTCCCCTGTAGCACATTAAAAAAATAAAGCTATATAAACAAAATAAAGGTATCATGTCCATCTATAACTAAAAATGCTCTCTGAGTAAATGGAGGTATGCCATTTTTCATTTGTTTTCCCCAGAAGGATTTTCTTTAACCTCCCCTGGTAAACATCTGAGCTAATCTGCTAGAATGACATGTTTCTCGCCTTTGAGACTACATTACAGTCACCTGAAGGGCCCCACTGCGAATTTGAGCAAGAGAGGAGAGCATTAGAATCTGCTTTTTTAGCAACTTCCCAGGTTGGGGGGGGGGCAACAGAAGTTAAAGTGTATAAAGTCTCTGGAATTATAGATGTGGGTCACTGAGCCCCAGCTATTTTATAGGGAATTTTAAGTAACCATTGAGATTTATGTCAGAATTTTAGAAATTGGAGATGTACCACAAGATAAACATTGTTGATATCAGCAGAGCAAAGCAGGATATAGCAGTTCTGATGCTGAACTAGATTTCTGGAACCCATTCAGCCATCCAATTATCATGCAACCTTAGGAAAACTATTTCATGTCTTTTGTGCATCTGATGGACCTTCCACACACAAATTAAGACACCCATGTTGACCTGAAAGTCATTCTTACCCTTCATATTTTATAATTCTTTTTATATAAATGTAATTCATGTTGGATGAAGAACATTTTAAAGACACTGTTAGATATAAAAAATAAAAATAAAATTAAAACAACCTGTAGTCCTACTTCTGCTGAGCACATTCCTTCTCCTCCCACCTTCTCCCCACCAAGCTGAATCCTGTTCCTCCTTCAGGCAACATGACTTTTGGCAGAGAAAGCCTCGTTAACCAGCCAAGATCAAGTCCAGAGATTTAGACTATGTGTTCTCCAATGTGTTGGATGTTGCTCAGGTAATTTTCCTTCACTGATGCAGACTCTGTAGCAGTTGTGAGCTTCTTTTTTTTTTTTTTACTTTCTTAAACTTTATTTTATTAGTTTACTTTTTTAATGTGGTGCTGAGGATTGAACCCAGTGCCTCACATGTGCTAGGCAAGTGTTCTACCACTGAGCCACAACCTCAGCCCAACTGTGAGCTTCTGTAGGGAAGAGAGTGTTGTCATTTTTTTCACTAATCTATTCTCATAGTAAGTGATCACTAAATGTTTTTTGAATTATTGAATACATAGAAAACATGAGAATAGGTTCTGGCTTTTGGAGACCATATGATCTCAGTGCTGAGCAGGTGAAAGGATCTTCCCAGCTTATTTCCCAGGCTTTTATTTTTTTCCATTTGTGTCACATTAGGGAAAGTGGCAGGATATGTGCTTTTTTTCCCACTATCCTAGTCAGCTGCTGTTGGCGAAGTTCTGACTTCCACTTTGACCACTTCCACTTTCTCCTTAGCTATGTGTTTGTCTCTTTCTGAGCTTTTCTTTCTTTTTTTCTCTTCCTTTCTTTCTTTCCCTCCCTCCCTCCCTCCTTCCTTCCTTCCTTCCCCCCCCCTCTCTCTCTCTCTTTCTCTCCAGGGATTGAACCCAGGGGTGCTTAACCACTGAGCAACATCCCATCTCCTTTTTATACTTTATTTAGAGACAGGGTCTCACTAAGTGGCTTAGGGCCTCACTAAATTGCTGAGGCTGGCTTTGAATTTCAGACCCTCCTGCCTCAGCCACCCAGACCACTGGGATTACATGTGTGCGTCCCTGTGCCCGGCTATTTCTTTTTTATTTTTTAATTTTTTTAATTGGTTGTTCACAACATTACAAAGCTCTTGACATATCTTATTTCATACATTAGATTGAAGTGGGTTATGAACTCCCATTTTTACCCCAGATACAGATTGGAGAATCACATTGGTTACACATCCACATTTTTACATAATGCCCTATTAGTAACTGTTGTATTCTGCTACCTTTCCTATCCTCTACTATCCCCCCTCCCCTCCCCTCCCATCTTCTCTCTCTACCCCCATCTACTGTAATTCATTACTCTCCTTGTTTTTTCCCTTTCCCCTCACTTCCTCTTATATGTAATTTTGTATAACAATGAGGGTCTCCTTCCATTTCCATGCAATTTCCCTTTTCTCTCCCTTTCCCTCCCACCTCATGTCTCTGTTTAATGTTAATCTTTTCCTCCTGCTCTTCCTCCCTGCTCTGTTCTTAGTTGCTCTCATTATATCAAAGAAGACATTTGGCATTTGTTTTTTAGGGATTGGCTAGCTTCACTTAGCATAATCTGCTCTAATGCCATCCATTTCCCTGCAAATTCCATGATTTTGTCATTTTTTAGTGCAGAGTAATACTTCATTGTGTATAAATGCCACATTTTTTTTTATCCATTCATCTATTGAAGGGCATCTGGGTTGGTTCCACAGTCTAGCTATTGTGCATTGTGCTACTATGAACATCGATGTGGCAGTATCCCTGTAGTACGCTCTTTTACAGTCTTCAGGGAATAGTCTGAGAAGGGCAATAGCTGGGTCAAATGGTGGTTCCATTCCCAGCTTTCCCAGGAATCTCCATACTGCTTTCCAAATTGGCCTCAACAATTTGCAGTCCCACCAGCAATGTACAAGAGTACCCTTTTCCCCACATCCTCACCAGCATTTGTTGTTGTTTGACTTCATAATGGCTGCCAATCTTACTGGAGTGAGATGGTATCTTAGGGTGGTTTTGATTTGCATTTCTCTGACTGCTAGAGATGGTGAGCATTTTTTCATGTACTTGTTGATTGATTGTATGTCCTCCTCTGAGAAGTGTCTGTTCAGGTCCTTGGCCCATTTGTTGATTGGGTTATTTGTTATCTTATTGTTTAATTTTTTGAGTTCTTTGTATACTCTGGATATTAGGGCTCTATCTGAAGTGTGAGGAGTAAAAAATTGTTCCCATGATGTAGGCTCCCTATTTACCTCTCTTATTGTTTCTCTTGCTGAGAAAAATCTTTTTAGTTTGAGTAACTCCCATTTATTTATTCTTGTTATTAACTCTTGGGCTATGGGTGTCCTATTAAGGAATTTGGAGCCTGACCCCACAATATGTAGATCGGAGCCAACTTTTTCTTCTATCAGATGCAGAGTCTCTGATTTGATATCTAGCTCCTTGATCCATTTTGAGTTAACTTTTGTGCATGGCGAGATAAAGGGATTCAGTTTCATTTTGTTGCATATGGATTTCCAGTTTTCCCAGCTCCATTTGATGGAGATGCTATCCTTCCTCCATTGCATGCTTTTAGCCCCTTTATCAAATATAAGATAGTTGTAATTTTGTGGATTAGTCTCTGTGTCCTCTATTCTGTACCATTGGTCCACCCACCTGTTTTGGTACCAGTACCATGCTGTTTTTGTTACTATTGCTCTGTAGTATAGTTTGAAATCTGGTATCGCTATGCTGCCTGATTCACACTTCCTGCTTAGAGTTGCTTTTGCTATTCTGGGTCTTTTATTTTTCCGTATGAATTTCATGATTGCTTTATCTATTTCTACAAGAAATGCCATTGGGATTTTGATTGGCATTGCATTCTGGCTATTTCTTTCTCTATGTCATTTATGCTATTTCTCTTTCTTTCAAACACACACACACACACACACACACACACACACACACACACACCACACCACACCACCCCTACTCAGCTCTCCACTGTGATTTCCATATGCTCTTTCCGCTCAATACATTATAAAAAAGAATAATCCCAAGACATTATGAGCTGTCAAACTCCAAAATGATGCATTGCTTAAGAAATAATGGAAATAATATCATATTCTTCTCTTCCTTTGCAGTAGGGGTTTGGAGGAGAGATGTCAGATTCAGAATTTCTTACCTCACCCTTAATGACACTATTTTTAAAAATATTTTTACTTGTAGATGGACATAATAACTTTATTTCATTTATTTATTTTGATGTGGTGCTGAGGATTGAACCCAGTGCCTCACATGTGATAGATAAGTGCTCTAAGCTACAACCCCAGCCCCTTAATGATACTGTTAATAATGACAATAACCTTTCTCTGCAAGTGTGACTGAAAAGGTTGCAGGCAGCCCTTTGGTATAAGATGGCAGCCACTTGTTGCAGATTTTTTTTTTTTTTTGGTACCAGGGATTGAACTCAGGGGCACTTGACCACTGAGCCACATCCCCAGCTCTATTTTGTATTTTATTTAGAGACAGGGGTTCACTGAGTTGCTTAGGGCCTTGCTAAGTTGCTGAGTCTAGCTTTGAACTGGTGATCCTCCTGTCTCAGCCTCCTGAGCAGCTGGGATTACAGTCATGTGCCATGTGTCCGGCCTTATTTATTTCCTTTTCCAGATGACTGATCATGTAAATATTTGGTGGTTTTGCAAGAAGACAGTGCATCCAGCCAATCCCTTTATTAAGGATTTAATAGAATGTAATAAAAATAACTCATCAGAATATCATGTGGAGCACCTTAAATGAATACAATTTTCATTTGCCAATTATACCTCAGAAAAAGCTGAAAGAATTGCTTTCTTCTTTTCAAAAATATACTAATATATTTTGATACATTGTGTTATAAATTATATGCCATCAATTAATTTTCCTATGACAAATAAAGTAGCATATTGCACACAGAAACAAAAATAAATAAATACAGCTCAGTTGATTGATTTTAAATATTGCTCAGGGATTTATTTTACCCTCTAATTAAGTGTTTCTTAATCTGGGGTCCAGAGATAAAATTTAGGGTTCTATGAACATTTTCATGTCCACAGTCTCTAACTGAAATTTAGCACTTCCTTCAACTATTACAGTGGACGATTAACCAAAATGAAATTTTCAGTATGTGTGATTTGCTAGCAACAGAAATTGCAGATTTTTAAAATTTTATTTTATTTATTTATTATTAATTTATGGTACTGGGGATTGAACCCTGGGATGCTTTGCTTTGCCACTGAGCTACATCCCCAGTCCTTTTTATTTTTATTTATTTATTTATTTATTTTGAGACAGGGTCTTGCTAAATTGCTTAGGGCATCAATAAGTTGCTGAGGTTGGGTCTTGAACTTGCAATCCTCCTGCCTTAGCTTCCCCAGTTGCTGGGATTATAGGCATGTGCCACTGCACCGAGCCATATATTTTTATATCTTGAAATATTATTCACATTCATTGCTATGATGGAGTTTTGAATTATTAGACATGCTACTGAATATGGTTATTTAATGTATTAATAAAGAACACATTGCACACAGAGACAAAAGAAAAATAAATATAGTTCAGTTGATTCTATCCCTTACCATACCATATTTTCCAGTCTTTTCTTGCCAGATACCATGGTTTCTGAGATGAAGATTAGACTACAGGAACAGACAATAAAACCAAAGAGCTAAATCTTGCAGGCCCTGCTGATACTTCAACCTTCAACATACTGTCACATCCAGCACAGTGCTTGTACCTAAGACTCACTCACTTTTTTATTTAATATTTTTATTGATACATTATAATTACACATAATAGTGAGATTCATGTGACACATTAATATATGTACATAACATAATCTAGTCAATTTTCACTCACTTGTCTCAACAAAAAGTCAGAACAGCTGCTTTCTTATTAATTTTTGTCTTCTTAATTGACACATAATTGCACATATTTATGGGGTACAATGTGATAATTTGATACATATATACAATGTACTCATCAAATCAGGGTAATTAGCATTTTCATCTCCTTACACTTTCTAAAATTTTATCATTATCAAAATTTAAGCTGGGCACAGTGGCAGACACCTGTAATCCCTGCAGCTCAGGAGGCTGAGACAGAAGGATTAAGAGTTCAAAGCCAGCCTCAGCAACAGCAAGGTGCTGAGCAACTCTACCAACTGAGCTATATTCCCAGCCCTTTAATTTTTATTTTGAGACAGGGTCTCACTAAGTTGCTGAGGCTGGCTTCAAAATTAAAATCCTCCTGCCTCAGCTCCCCAAATCAGTGGGATTGCAAGTGTGCACCACTGTGTCAGCATCAAATTGAATATGTCTTAAGCCAAATTCATTATTTCTCTTTTCCTGCAACCCAAAGGTCCCTCCTAATTTTCTTTGTACCCATCATTCTCCCAGTCAAACAGACTAGAAGTCTTAGATTATCTTTAATCCATCTCCTTCATACCCCAAACTAGCCACTCATGAGAATAAAAGATCAACACTTACTCTTGTCTGAGACCATCTATCTAGTCTCCTTGATTCCAATCCATCCTACATACCACTGTCACATTGATCTTCTTCAGATATTGCTCTTACTATATCTGCCTCCTGATCAAAACCCTTCAATAGCTCCCTCTTTCCTACTGTATGTAAGATTCTTCTGATTGGGTTTTAAGGGTTTCCTAATTTGGTTCCTCTCTTCCAAGCTAATTTTATTTTCACATTACATAGTCACTGCTCTAACCTGGCTGGTCTCCTTACTGCTACATAAGTATTCATTCACATTACATCTCTCACAGACACAGCTTAGTAACAGAACATTATGTCACAGATGAAGTGTGTTCAGCTGAGAGAAATGAATCAGAATTGTTTTGAGCCAGTCACACTCATTTTGTTAGTGATGGATGTTAGGATGACCAGGTGACTTACTTCTAGCTAATGGGACACAAGGACTCTAAGGAAGTGTTGTGTAAAGATTTTCCCTGTCTGAAAAAGAGATAGATATGGAAAAGGCCTCCATCAATCTCTTACTTGAAATAATAGAGTTAGGATGTGATGCTTGGTGTCATAGCAGCCATCTCAGAATCATGAGGGAAGATAGCTATTGTACTGAGAATGTCAGAGCACAAAGATAAAAACACTGATGAGGGTTTTTTTTAAGTTGCTACACAAACCCAGGACATCTACCTCTCAATTTCTTGTTAAGTGGTGCTGTGGACTAAATATGTCCTCCCAAAATTCATATGTTGAAGCCCTCATTCCCACTATGATGATATTTGGAGGGGAGTCCTTTGGAAGGTAATTCAGTGTAGATAAGGTCCTGAGAGGAAAGCCCCTGTGATAGGATTACTGTACTTCTAAGATGAGGAAGAGGTCATAGCCCTCTTTCTCTCCATGATGTGAGAATACAGCAAGGAGTTAGTCACCCAGCCAGGCACAGTGGCCCACACTTATAATCTCAATAACTGGGGAGGCTGAGGCAGGCAGGAGGATTGCAAGTTCAAGACCAGATTCAGAAGCTTAGCAAAGCCCTAAGCAACTTAGCAAGACCCTGTCTCAAAATACAAAATAAAAAGCGCCAGGATCCAGGTGCAGTGTGGCACACTCCTAAGATTCCAGTGGCTGGGGAAGCTGAAGCAGAAGGATCACGAGTTCAAAGCCAGCCTCAGCAATTTATTGAAGCCCTAAGCAACTCTGCAAGACTCTGTCTCTAAATATAAAATAAAAAGGGCTGGGGTCTGGGGATATAGCTCAGTTGGTAGAGCTTGCTCACATGCACAAAGCCCCAGATTCAATCTTCAGCACTACAAAAAAATAAAAATAAAGGCTGAGGATGTGGCTCCGTGGTTAAACACCCCTGGGTTCAGTCCACCGTACAAGGAAAAAAAAAAAATTAAAAGCTAGCTGCCTGTAAACAAGGAAGAAAACCCTCACCAGATGTGTCTGCATCTTGATCTTGGACTTCCATTCCGGTCTCCAGAACAATGAGAAATATATTTTTGTTGTTTAAACTATGGCCTTTTCTTATAGCAGTCTTAGCAAATCAAAACAAGTGGGATATCAAACATCTGTTAAGCTTAACCCCCTACTACCTAGGGAATTCTGTTATTTGCATTTGAAAACATGAATGCACTTCACCCAGGAAGCTTCCTGTTTGTTTGCAATATCAGTTCAAATCCTTCAGTTTCCAAGATGCAGCTCAAAACCTACTTGTTGAAAAATCTTTCCCTGCCTAAGGCAGAACTCACCAACCTCCTTATCAGCTGAACTTCTGAAGTAGCATTTAACATGTGTTCCTCAGTTTTGTACTTCATTACAAAATGCTTTTGTATAACTTTTCACTCTGTAGTGAGCACACAGTAGTTTCTCAACCTTCCCTATCTGAAGAATAACATGACAGTTGCTATGGGAACATTTAGGACTAGACACCTCAAGTCTCCCCTCATAATGGCACTTTTTACTCTAGGACAAGTAATTCCAGCCCAAAGTAAACAGGTGACATTTTATGAGCTGAAAGGGTTTTATGAAATTTAAGTTGTTAAATATTATTTAATGCTCAAATATATATTGTAGAGCATATAAATCAGTGTTTGTCAATAATGGCTGCACATTGCGGCTGGGGCTGTAGCTCAGTGGCAGAGTGCTTGCCTAGCATGTGTAAGGCAGTAGGTTCGATCCTCAGAACCACATAAAAATAAATACATAAAAAGAAGGTATTGTGTCCATCTACAACTACAAAAAATAAATAAATAAATAAATAAAATAAAGAAAGAATGGCTGCACATTACAATCATCTGGGAAATTCATTTTAAACATGATCCAGACATGGTGGCACAGGCCTATAATCCCTTTGATTCAGGAGGCTGAGGCAGGAGCATTACAAGTTCAAGGCCAACCATGGCAACTTAGCAAGACCCTGTCATAAAAATAAATAAACATGGGGCTGGGGATATAGCTCAGTTGGCAGAGTGCTTGCCTCACATGAACAAGGCCCTGAGTTCAATCCCCAGCAACACACACACACACACACACATACACAAACATACCGATGTCAGGTTCCTACTCCTGTCCTTAAACTCCTGTGTACATAAGAACCACATGTGGTTTATTTAAAATGGTTTCTGAGCTGTACTACCAGAAAATCTAAAAGTCTGTGTGGGGCACAGGTGTCTTCATTTTAAGAACACTTAAGTGAGAAAGATACATGTGGTCTGTGGGTGACACTTTGAGAAATTGTTCTACAAGAACTTATATCTAGAAAATTATGTGGTCTATGTTTTTACTTGCTTAAAAGTACACTTGACAGAAAATTAATCTGTAGCTGTTGTTGTAAGACATGGGAAAAATAATTATAGCTCTCTGCTCTAAAGAAAGGAAAACAGCAAGATTTTTTTTAGGTTAAACTGAGGTTCAAACTGAAGGATAATGTTGATTTCCAGTGTTCTAAATGTCAGAATAGTTATGGGTTGGGGGGGAATTGCATTTTAAACGAGAGGAACATTTTCCTGAAAATTAAGTGAGCAAAAACTTTGCAAATGACCCAAATTTAGCAGGGCAAGCTAGTCTGATGATTCAGATTGAAATGAATCAAGATTTGTAATTATCTGAAACAAAATTAAATAGTGGGTTAAACTCAGTGAGATCAAACTGAACAGACATAAACATAGTTTGACTTTAGATTTTTTCAAATCTTATCTGACAAGATGGAAGAGAGTACACTTAGCAAACATTCATGTGAAAAAGATCTTCAGGATTCTATTACTGACAAACTCAATGTGAGTCAACAGTGTGACTCTTTAAAAAAAAGGGGGTACAAAGTGCAAGCTGGGGCCACTTAGGTGGAAAGTTCTAGTCAAGGGAGGTGAAGTGATATCCCAGTGGACTCTACCATAGAGTTATATATTCTTATTCTAGGTTCCACAGTTACAGATGAACATTAACAAATAGAGAACCTTTAGAAAAGAAGTCAGAATGGGGGAACTGTGGACAATCTTCCTGTGGGCCCATGACCAGGCTTGCCAACATAAGTCTTAGTAGGGGAGCCATCTTCAAATACCTACTGGGCAAACACAGGGAAAAGGGAAGGTGTTTTAGAAAGTTCCAGAGAGAAAAGTACGAAGAATAGTTTGAAATTAAAAGGACTGAGTTCAGTCAGTAGGAAGGGAGGATTTTTAAAGACACTTTCAAAAATATTCCTAATGACTTGACCAGAATCTCTGAAAATATTTGAAGGGAAGCCAAACAAGCATTTATCCAGAAAACATGAGTTTCAGCATCAGAAGAGAAGCTAGATAAGTGCTCTATCAACTGTGATTCTACAGCTTTTTGAAATTTCTTGTGCCTCAGTATTTGTTAGAGGAGGAAGTTCATAGTGGATGAATCTAAAAGGGTCTGGACATGCTGGCACAGGCCTGTGATCTGGGAGAAGAAGGAGGATCACAAGTTCAAAGCCAACCTCAGCAATTTAGCAAGGCCCTAGGTAATTTAGTGAGACCCTGTCTCTCCCCTGTCTCTAAATAATAAATGAAAAGGACTGGGTATGTGACTTAGTGGTTACATGCCACTGGGTTAATTCCCCATGTACAAAAAAAAGAAAGAAAGAAAGAAAGAAAGAAAGAAAGAAAGAAAGAAAGAAAGAAAGAAAGAAAGAAAGAAAGAAAGAAAGAAAGAAAGAAAGAAAGAAAACACAAAAAAAGCATTCAACATTGATATTAAAAGCTGCCATCAAATTTCTTTTGACACTGGCTGGGGGTATAGCTCAGAGGTAGAGCACTTGACTGGCATGCAGGAGACCCTGGGTTCAATCCCTAATATCACAAAAAAGAAAATAAAATATTTGGCAACTATTTTAGAAAGGTTCAACCTTTTGTTAATTAGAAAACCACAAGAGAGGGACTGGGGGTGTGGTAGAGGCTTGCCTAGCATGTGTGAGGCCCTGTGTTCCATCCCCAGCACTTGCAAAAACAAAACCAAACCAAATAAAGAGTGGAAACACATTCTCTACCTCTATTCAAGAGTTTCCTGCTTTGGTAGGCAGAACAATG
Organism: Ictidomys tridecemlineatus; assembly: GCF_052094955.1. NCBI lineage: Eukaryota > Metazoa > Chordata > Mammalia > Rodentia > Sciuridae > Ictidomys > Ictidomys tridecemlineatus. The sequence goes on along the minus strand of NC_135493.1, from coordinate 29,542,044 downwards.
CTCCCATCAAATGTGCCCATTTCCCCAGGAAAAAGGGAGGATGAAGATCTTAGATGGAAATGAGCATTCTTTCTCAGGTATTCACAAAGAGCTAGTGAAAGAAGGAGGTGACAGTCAGTTGAAGATAGTGTCAATGGAAGGAGAGATCAGCATAATTCAACAGGAGAAAGACTCCAGTAGTCATTGCTCCCTTTGAAAATGGAGGAAGGAGCCAGAAGCCTGGAGATGAAACTACAAAAGGCTCTCCCCTAGAACCTCCAGAAGGAAAACAGCCCAGGGACCCTTTGATTTTAGGATTTGGGGCCTCCAAAATGTAAGATGATAAATTTGTGTTGTTTTAAGCCACCAAGTTTGTAATGCTTTGATAAGTAGCAACAGTAGGAAGGAGATGAATGAATCAGACATTATTACCCTATGGGCATACAGGATTATAGGACCTGTGGAATTATACATTATGTACAATCAGACCAATGACAAGTTATACTCCATGCATGTATGATGTAGAACAAATTGAAAAAGAAGAGGCAGAGAGGCTAAAAGTGATACATATGAGAAGTTATACTCCATCTATATTTGTTATGTCAAAATGCATTCTACTGTCATGTATAACTGATTAGAACAAAAAAATGAAGAATAAAAAAATAAAGCAGCAACAAAAAATATATACAAGCGCTGTATGTAAAAGAAGCAGGCTTTAAGGAAAAAAAGATGTGGGCCTTTGGTCATTTTCCTTCCTGAAATTAGCATTTAGAAGATATCAATAGGAAATGCCGGTGGGGGGGGGTTGTTTTTATTTTTGGTTATCAAGATAAGAGTACATAACAGTTTTCAATAGTCTTCAACACTTTGGTTTTTCATCCTTCAGAAATTTGCACATCTGGTGTACAATGGACTCCACTGACATTCATTGTTTATTGTTAGGATTTTAATGAGGAAAATAATAGAAACAATGAATGACAGAACTATCAAAATGGCAAACACATTAGGTATCAGGAGGACAATTGCAGTTTCCTCATCTCAAAATGGCCAGCTTAAAATAATAATGATAGTAATATAGGAATGAAGATCTGTGAATGCACCACATGAGAGGAAGCCTCATCAGGAAGGGTCAACTCACCTGGGCTTAGTGGCACATACCTGTAATCCTAGCAGCTAGGGAGGCCAAAACAGAAGGATCTTAAATTGAAAGCCAGCCTCAGCAACTTAGTGAGGCTCTAAGCAACTCAATGAGACCCTGTCTCTAAATAAAAATATAAAAAAGGGCTGGGGAGGGCTGGGGATGTGGCTCAAGCTGTAGCGCGCTGGCCTGGCATGCATGCGGCCCAGGTTGGATCCTCAGCACCACATACAAACAAAGATGTTGTGTATGCTGAGAACTAAAAAATAAATATTAAAAAAAAAATTTAAAAGGGCTGGGTATGTGGTTCAGTGGTTAAACACCCCAGTACAAAAAAAAAGGAAGGGTCAACTCATCAAGTGTTGGAGGGTTTATTCTAAAATGTCTATTATTTCATTTAATCTGGAAAAAATAGTTTCCTTTAGAAATAACTTTAAAGGAAATAATTTTTTGTAGATTTTCCAAGTTTTATGAAAAGATTGGGGAAAATACTCAACTCTAAATGGTAACAGAATACAAAGGATTTTTTTTTAAGTGTGTAAATAATATAACATGGTTTCAATAAAAAATATATTTTAAGACCTATAGAATGACTTAAATATATTCCTGTATGTGTTACTTCATGTGAATTTTGTATTGTTGGGCATTTTACTTAGGAATGCCAGTGAGAAACATAAATTACATAGTAGATACAGTATCATATACCAGAGTTCCTACTCTCAAGACCAAAATTGTTTCTTTGTTTCTGAGTAAATACAACTTGTCAAGAGAAGTATGGCTCATTAAAAATGAATTTCAAGCTGGATCTGATGTGCATGCCTGTAATCCTAGTGGCTTGGGAGACAGAGGCAGGTGGATCGGGAGTTCAAAGCCAGCCTCAGCAAAAAGTGAGGTGCTAAGCAACTCAGTGAGACCCTGTCTCTAAATAAAATACAAAATAGGGCTCAGTGGTTGAGTGCTCCTAAGTTCAATCCCCAGTACCAAAAAAAAAAAAAAAAAAAGAATTCCAACACTAAATAAATAAATAAATAACAGAAAGAAAAATATTTGCACAACTGGGCCATGATCACCCAACAGTTTGAGGCCCTGACTCCATTTTATAGTTGTTCTGCCCCTCTGCTCCCTTACATAACTCAAGTTTCCAGAAGCCAGCCTAGAACCATCTTCCAATGTTAACTTCTTTCCAACTCAGCAGCTGCTCAAGTACTCCAGCCTTCATTTTTTTTTTTTGCAGCTTTTTTCATACTTGCTAACATCTTCCTTTCGAATCATCTATCTAGCCATTTATTCATTGAAGCAATCAGCTTGGTTAGATTCTGTTCTCATGAACATTCCTATTATTCTTCAGGTACACCCCCAAGTTCAGGGCTTTGACACTGGCTGTTTTGTCTGCCTGGGGCATTCTTCCCTTGAATATCCAGATGGCTAACTCACTTCCTCCAAGTTTTTGCTTAATTGTCACTTTCTTAAAGAAGAGCCTATTTAATACTGACCCCTCCCTGCCATACACACATACACACACACACACCACCACCACCACCACCACCACACATTTTCAACCTCTTTTCCTGGCTGCCCATTTCCTTTCTTCCTTCCTTCCTTCCTTCCTTCCTTCTCTCTCTCTCTCTCTCTCTCTCTCTCTCTCTCTCTCTCTCTCTCTCTCTCTCATTCTGAAGATTGAACCCAAGGTTCTTTACCACTAACTGCATCCTCACACTTTTGATTTTTAAATTTTAAGGCAAGACCTCATTAAGTTGCTGAGGCTGGCCTCAAACTTACAAACCTTCTGCTTAGTCTCACATGTTGCTGGGATGACAAGTCTGCACTACTGTACCCACTATGCTTTTTAATTTTTTTTTATTTTTTAGTTATAGGTGGACACAATATCTTTATTTTATTTTTATGTGGTGCTGAGGATCGAACCCAGTGCCTCACACATGCCAGACAAGCGCTCTATGACTGCGCCACATTCCCAGCCCCACCCAGTATGCTCATTTTTAAAATAGCATTTATTTCCCTCTTTTAAAAAAATAGAAAATATTTTTAAAAGTTGTAGATGGACACAATACTTTTATTTTATTTATTTCTTTTTATGTGGTGATGAGGATTGAATGTGCTAGGCAAATGCTCTACCTCTAAACTACAGCCCCAGCATGCAATTATCTTTTTCTAACATGAAATATTGCTTATTATGTTTTTGTGTTTAGTATCTACTTTCCCTCATTAAAATGTTAATGCCACAAAGTAGTGATTTCCATCTTTTATGTTCACTGATAAAAGAACAAGGACCAAGGTAAAGACCAAGAACATTGCCTGTCACATGGCTGATACTCAATAAATGTTGAGTGAATGAATTTATCTTCTCTGTGACTCTATTAGGCCAGACTCTGGGGTAGGACTGTAAAAGAATATGACGAAGTGTGATTTAGAATCTGCCTGTCCAGGAGGGCCGTAGTTGTGCACACCTGTAATCCCCTGAGGCAGGAGGATCAAAAGTACAGAGACAGTCTCAGCAATTTAGCAAGGCTCTAAACAACTTAGTGAGACCCTGTCTCAAAAGACAAAAGGGCTGGGGATAGCTGGGCACTATGTAACCCCAGTGGCTCTGGAGGCTGATGCAGGAGGATGGAGAGTTCAAAGCCAGCCTCAGTAAAAGCAAGGTGCTAAGCAACTGAGTGAGACCCTGTCTCTAAATAAAATACAAAATAGGGCTAGGGATGTGGCTCAGTGGTTGAGTGCCCCTGAGTTCAATCCCCAGCAGCCCTCCCAAAAGGGGGAGGGCTGGAGATATAGCTCAGTGCCTCCGGGTTCAATATCCAGTATCCCCCCAACAAAACAATAAACAAACAAAAACCACCAAACAACAATAAAAGTAGTTGGAATGAAATTTATGGGTTTAAATAATATTTTTATTATTATTATTTTTATTGGTTCATGGTACCAAAAACAAAAAAGAAAGAAAGAAAGAAATCTGCCTGTCTAAATACTGTACACATTTGACTTCATTTTGTCTAGTTAGGCTATAAACACTTGGGAGCGAGTACATGAACTTTATTTTGCAACTTGTCTGATGCTCACTCCCTTTCTCTCCCTGTTGTCATTCTAGTGGACAACCATTCTTTTCAAGTTTTTCTTCTCTACTCAGTGGAAACAGAGATTAATCACTCCTTTCACTGATTCTAGGTAATTATGAATATATACGGTATTGAAATAAATGCTTTGGGAAAAATGCTTAAAACAAAAATTTTGTTTTGCTTCCCCCCCATATTTGTTTGAAAATTTCAAACAATTTTGAATCTTCAAAAGAAAAGGTTGGGGGTGTTTTTACCTTAAGCAAACTTCAACTCCAATAAATGAGAACTCAAACTTATAAAAATAGTTTTGGTCTGGGAGTGGCTATTTGCATTTCAAAGGATGCCTCACTTCAGAGAATTTACTACAGGGTTATTTTGAATAGTTTACTTAGTTGAAAATAAATAATAAACCCAATTGTCCCAAATTGAAGGAATTGGGATTAACTGATCCATGTTCAATTCAGACAATGGACTATTAAACACTCATTAAATGATATTTCTTGGGGCTCAAGATGTCTCTCAGCCATGGAGTGGTTACCTAGCATTCATGAAGCCCTGGTTTTGATCCCCAGCACTGCGGAAAAAAAGGTATGTTCTTAATAAAACTAGAAAATGTAAGCATAAGGGAAAAAGTTTGAAATGAAATTGCATAATTACAATTGTTTTTATAAATCCAAAACAAAAGAACTATAATTTACCAAATTATTACTGCATTATTTCTTTTTTAAGGGTTCTTAAAATTGTATTTATTTATTCTAATTTGTTATAGATGACAGCAGAATGCATTTCAATTCACAGTACACATACAAAACACAATTTTTCATATCTGGTTGTACACAAAGTAGAGTCACACCATTCATGTCTTCATACATGTACTTAGGTTAATGATGTCCATCTCATTCCTTACCACAATATTCTGAGTGTAAATATAGTAAATAATCTCCTGTCTTTTGAATTTTCTGAGTATACATATTTACTTTCTTTTATCCTCTCTCCCTCTCTCTCTTCTGTACTGGGGAATTGAACCCAGGGGCACTTTACCTCTCAGCCACATCCCATCCCCAGCCCTTTGTTTTGAGACAGGGCCTTGCTGAATTGGTAAGGCTAACCTTGAACTTCTGATCTTCCAAATCACTGTGCTTACAGGCACATGCCACCATGTAGGAACCAATTTTACATATTTTCTACAAGGGGTGTGTTTATTCGTTTTTATTATAAAGGTTAAAATAAACTTTTTTTTTTTTTTTTGGTGCCTGGGATTGAACCCAGGGCCTCATGCTTTCCAGGCAAGCACTCTGTCACTGAGCCACATCCCCAGCCCTAAAATAAACTTTTAAAAACAAAATTCAAGATTTGATTTGTAAAAAGTTAATTTGTAAAATACTTTTCCAAATTGCCACTACTGGGTGTATCTGTGGAGAAGGGAGAAAGAATTTCCGGACTATCTATCAAGACTTTATCTAATTTTTCATTTGCATATGAATGAGCATATAAGATTTATTATACACCGTGGTGTCTACCTACAGTTAATAACAACATACTGCATACTTGAAAATTGCTAAGAAAACAGATTTTGTGTTCTTATCACACAAAGAGTATGGGAGGTAATGTTTATGTTGTTTAGCTTGAATTGGCCATTCCATAATGTATACATATATCAAAACATCATGTTCATCACAAGTATAAACTTTATGCATCAACATATATCAATAAATATATATGGTTTTATTCATCAAAGGAAAGGAAAAAGAAACAGGGAGAGTGATTCTTTTTAGTTATACACGATAGCAGAATTCATTTTAATATAATTATAAAAGCATGGAATATATCTTATTCAAGTTAGAGACCCATTCCTATGTATGCACATGGGGGTGGGATTCACTGTTGTTTCATATATGTACTTGGAAAATTATGTCAGATTTTTTTCCACTGTGTTTTCTTTTCCTATCCTCCCTCCCTTCCCTCTACTCCCCATTGTTTTGATTTTTGTTTTTAAAAGTTAAAAGTAATTTCGTTCTTTGTGTGGAATGAAGGGATTCGTTTCAAATGCTTCATAGTGGCACATAGGACAGTACAAGAAAAGGTGAAGGCGGTGATGACAAACCAATAAATTAAAGGAGGTTGTTTGGAAAAATCGCTGAGTCAAGAGTCGGGCAATCACGTGAAGACTTTAATAAAAACGAAACTTAACCAGACGTGGTTAGCCTCCCTTCCCCTCTCCGCCCCCTCCTGCTGTTGTTAAAGGGCTGGGGAGCGTCGGTTTAGTCTCTCCTTGGTTTCTCCACTGGGCGGAGCCCTGAAAGGGAGTTGGCGGAACACGGGGATGGGGCGGGGCTGGCGCCCGTTCGGGCACTGGGGTGAGGGTTGTGGGAACACGAACTCGTGGATCTGGGAGAAACACCGGCATTTGAGTTTGTTGCGCTTGGTACTTTTGCTGGGCCTGCTGAAGCTGTGGGAGGTCGTGGTCGCTGCCAGTGATCAAGGCGACCTTCTCTGCGAAGTGACTATTGTACTTGGAGCTAGTGACTCCGAAGGCTTTGCAGCTTTTTCTAGGCATCCCTCCAGGTGCTTTCTCCCCCTGGAGGTCTCGGCTTTAACTGCAGCTTGTTTTTACAGTGTGATGCTGCTTTATTCTTGGCTTTGGCGCCAAGAGTAGTATTCAGTTCTTACCGGTTAATTATGGCCTTCTCGAGAAAAGAGCAATAAAGTGCTGTCCTTTATGTGTGAAGTTGATGCCCCTGACTCCACTGGCGGGAGATGCTTTGAAGTCTTTCTCCAGCCTGCCTACTCACCTGGTGTGCTTTATGCAAGCAGGAACCTGCTCCAAAGCCTAGTGCGTTTCCAGGGATGACACCAGGGGGCTACAAATGCTAAAGTAGATAGAGATGACTTCCATCGCTCAATGTAAACACAAGGCACACTCATTTCCCTCATATACACATGTCAAAACTCACCAGATTGTATATTTGAAATATGTGTAGTTTATTATGTTAAGCATGCCTCAAAAAAGTTGTTTAATTTTAAAAAAAATTGTAGATGTACAAAATGTCTTTATTTTATTTGTTATGTTCTGCTATGGGTTGAACCCAGTGTCTCTCATGTGTTAGGCAAGATTTCTGCCACTGAGACGTGCCCCAGCCCCATTTATTTTAATTTTTAATTTTTTTGTGTGTGATATTGGGGATTTAAGCCAGGGAGTTATACCACTGAGCTAGTTTCCAGCCCTTTTAAATTTTATTTTTTTAAAAAATTTGAGACAAGGCCTGCTACATTGATAAGGCTGGCCTTAAACTTGAGATCCTCCTTTGAATAAGTAGTAAAACTTTTTCTAAAAGCACATTCCCAGGATTAAATAATAAATGTTAGCCAGGCATAGTGAAACACATCTGTAATCCCAGTGACTCAGGAGGCTGAGACAGGAGGATATCAATTTCCAGGCCAGCCTCAGCAACTTACAAAACCCTATCTCAAAATTTAAAAAAAAGGACTATGGATGTAGTTAGCAGTAAAGCATCTCTGGGATCAATACTCAGTACTGGAAAACAAACAAACAAACAAACAAAAATCACAAATGATAATCCAGTCAGAAGTAGTAAAACCAACTTTGCCTGGACACTCTCAGTTTATACCCATTCTCCTGCATCTCATCCAATTTAGCATTTGTCTCACTTTTTTTTTCATTTTTTAAAAGTATTTTTTAGTTGTAGTTGGACACAATACCTTTATTTTTTTTATTTTTTTAAATTTTTTTTGAGAATTTTAATATTTATTTTTTAGTTCTTGGCGGACACAACATCTTTGTTGGTATGTGGTGCTGAGGATCGAACCCGGGCCGCACGCACGCCAGGAGAGCGCGCTACCGCTTGAGCCACATCCCCAGCCCTATTTTTATTTATTTTTATGTGATGCTGAGGATTGAACCCAGGGCCTAGCACATGCTAGATGAGCACTCTACCACTGAGCCACAACCCCAGCCCCACATTTTTTCATTTTTGAACTAAATATCAGTATTAATAGTTGCATTAGGGCGGGAGATATAACTCAGTTACATTTGCCTAGCATATACAAGGCTCTGGGTTCCCTCCCCAGTGCTACAAACAAAAGAAAACAAAACAAAACAAAAAAAAAACAGTTGCATTAAAATAATTTGGTTTAGGTTTGGTAGAATGCCACTTTGAACATTCCATTTCTGGAGTTCTTCCTTTAATTCTCACATAATTAAATCTGAAACTCAACCAGTGGATTATCCATCCCTTTTTCTAACCCTGTCTGGATAGAACATAATTAACCTCTCCATCAAGAAATTCAGGCAAGGAGCTCCCTGATGACAGGAAATGAGCCCCAATACACATGGGGACAGCTGGCAAATCCCAGGTAGTGGTGGGAGAAGTTTTTGACATCATCCAACTGCTACTTGACATATACGAGTCAGTGTTTCCCTGGCCTGTGAATTCCATATATTAATTTCAGAAGCTATCAAGCCAGCAATTAGCAGTGTCAGTAGGTCAGGTGTACATGAAATATGTGTGGGAAACAGGCTGAGGAGCTTTGCCAGAGTAGATAGAATAGTCTTAGCATTCTTGCAACAGTGGTTGTGTAATTTATACATGGCATAAATGCAAAACTGTTTTATTTATTTATTTTTTTTAGTTGTAGATGCACACAATACCTTTCTTTTATTGTTTATTTATATGTGGTGCTGAGAATCGAACCCAGTGTCTCTCACACATGCTAGGCAAGTGCTCTACCACTGAGCCACATCCCAGGCCCATTGTTTTATTGGTTGTTAATGTTTTTTTAAAAAATTGCAATGAGCCATTTTAGTTACAGGCCTCCCTCTGAAATTGAGAGCAACTTCCTCCTGCCTAGAATGGAAGCTGAAGGGCTGCCCTAACCATGGCCTCAAAGGCACCAAGGAAGCTTAAAATGGAGATTGCTCCCTTTGCAGGCCTATTAGCACACTCTAATGAAATCAGCATATGTGTATTTTCTGCCTTTTTCTTTTTGCCACCTCTTCTCTTTTAAAAACTTTGCTCACCTTCAGAGATTTTGAATATGGAAATTTTGAAACAATAGTGTCTTCTCTCTTTCTGCAAAGCTGGCTTTGAATAAGCCTATTTTTCTAACTTATTTGACTCCAGATATTTCTGGAGCAACATGGTGTATCCTAGACTCTTCCAATCTGGGCAGGTATTGGTGCTACCCAGTAGCATGAGTAGTAATGAACACAAATAAATGAAAGTACCTGTTTGCTGGAAATGTAGATATCAAATGTCATGATGTGCATGTAACTCATACAAATGTTATTTGATATTTACTACCTGTGGTGGCCATAGTGCTATAATTGACCACACAAAAAACAAAAGACACAATCTGTTGGACAAGCATAAGGATTTACATCAGAAGGTACTGGATATTTTAAGAATATACTCAAGGCCAGGAGTGGTGGCACACACCTATAAATCCAGTGGCTAAGGAGGCTAAGGTAGGAGGATTGCAAGTCCAAAGCTGCCTCAGCAATTTAGTGAGGCCCTAAGCAACTTAGTAAGACCCTGTTTCAAAATAAAAAAAAAAAATAAAGAGGCTAGAGATGGGGCCAGTGGTTAAGCACACCTGGGTTCAATCCCTGGTACCAAAAAATGTAAAATAAAATAAAATTAAAAAAAAAATAAATAGAGCTGGAGATGTGGCTCAGTGGTCAAGTACCCCTGAGTTTAATCCCCAGTACCCCCTACCCCCTACCTCCACAAAAAGAAAGAAGCTAGGGGCAGAAAGACAAGTACCACATAATCTCACTCATATGTGGAACTTAAAATAGTTGATTTCATAGAAGTTAAGAGTAGAATGGTGGTTACCAGCATCTAGGGACAGTAGCAGGGAGGGAGGAATGGGAAAAGGTTAATCAATAGGTACTAAATTACAGTTAGAAGCAAGAAGTTTTAATTTAGAAAAAAACACTATACAAATCAAAGCAAGTAGAGGAAAAGGAACAGGGAAAGGGAGATGGGAAGGGAAGGAAGAAGAGAGGGAAAGGGGAAATATTGGAGAATAAATTGGAACCAAATTATATTTCATGCATGTATAGTAATATCAAAATTAACCCTGCCATTATGTATAACTAAAATACACTTACAATAAAAAGATGGCCAGCACAGTGGCACACACCTGTAATCCCAGCTACTTAGGAGGGTTGAAGTTCAAGGTCATTTTGTGCAATTTAGGGAGACACTGTTTCAAAATAAGATTTTAAAAAGATATTCTGGTATGGTATTGTGCAGTAGGGTGAGTATAAATAACAATAATGTGCTATACATTTCGAAAAGCTGGAAGAAAGGAGTTTCAATGTTTTCACCATAAAGAAATGATATTTTAGAACATAAACATTCATACAGTTATCTGATATACACATTGTTTGGCTACAATGAACATGAAGAGTGCTACAATGAACATGGAAAATGCAGATGTCTATTCCACCTAACTGATTTTTTCCCCTTTGGTACCAGGGATTGAATTCAGGAGCACTCAACCACTGAGCCCCATTGCCAACCCTATTTTGTATTTTATTTAGAGACAAGGTCTCACTGAGTTGCTTAGCATCCCACTTTTGCTGAGGTTGGCTTTGAATTCTAAATCCTCCTGCCTCAGCCTCCCAAGCCAGTGGGATTACAGGTGTGCACCACCACACCTGGCTAATCACCCTACTACGTTTGCTATGTTTAAATGTTCAGATAATCAATATAAATATAATTTTGCTTTAATAAAACAGATGTTATCTTCATTTTTTTAAAAGAAAGGATTGTATTTTTGATGGTGGATTTTTCATACCAACATAAAGAAATCAATATTTAGTCCAAAATAAAAATTTTAGAAGTTATGCAGTTATTTTTAGAGCTGTCTTGACTCAGAAGTGTATTAGTTTGGACAAGAATTCATACTAAGTATAGCATAAGTAACTTTAGCTTTGTCAGCAGACAGCCTGGGCTTCAATCCCAGTTCTGTCACTTGGGTAGCTTTGTGACCTTAGTTAAACTAATTCAATCTTATACTCAGTTTCCTCATCTTTAAAATGGGGATGAGGCCCCGCCCGCGCCGCTTGCCGCACTTACGCGTCCTGAGCGGCGTCTGCGACGTCTAGGGCAGGTGTCACCGAGGGCGCTGACCCGCGCTGGGCCGGCGGGGGCTCGCGGGTGGGCTCCCTCGTGCCAGGCTTCTGCCTCCGGAGGGAGGCGAGGCCGTGACGGGCGGGCGGGCGCCGCGGTCGGCCCCAGGCGCCTGGGCGCACCTCAGATGCAGGGGTTAGAGAAACCCGCGGACGCCAGGGCCACTTCCGTGTGACGTCGCGGGTGATGCGCCATCTCACGAGCGCTATGGGCCCTCCAGTGATCAGCGCGAGGGAACTCTGACCTCCGCAAGCCTGCGGAGCACGGCGTGGGGCCCCAGGCCCGGCCGGGTTCTGTTTGCCTCTGGCGGGAGCGCGACATGGCGCGGGGAGGTTCCTGCCAGGAAGCCTTATGGTCGGGGACACCACCGGGCACCTCCTACGCCCATGTGTGAGGTTCTGGACAACCTGTTGGGGACCCAGCCGGCACAAGCTGATTACACTGACCGTATTTTATTTCCTATGTTCTTTTTTATTTTTTCTTAACAGTACTTTTATTGCAACATCATGTAACTTACTGAACTGTTTACAAATGCAATGCTCGGCCTTTGAGACGATTAAAAAAAAATCTTGTAAGAACTAGAATTTTACATCGTGATTTGTTTGACTTGTTACTATAGTGAAAATTAAGAGAAGAAATTTTGAAGCAGAAATATATTGATTTTCACACAAAGAGAGACTCGTATTCCTCCCTTACATCATAAAAAGGGAGGTAAAGGGGCTGGGGTTGTGGCTCAGTGGTAGAGCACATGTGAAGCACTGGGTTTGATCCTCTGCACCACATAAAAATAAATATAATAAAGGTATTGTGTCCATCTACAACTAAAAAGATTTTTAAATAAAAGGGGAGGGAAGAAGAAAGAAAGGAAAAGGAAAAAGATGAGAAAACGACAAAGGATAATAAAAATGTGGCATATATACACAATGGAACATTACTCAGCAATAAAAGAGAATAAATAAAATCATGGCATTTGCAGGTAAATGGATGCAGTTAGAGAAGATAATGCTAAGTAAAGTTAGCCAATCCCCCCAAAAACAAATGCTGAATGTTTTCTCTGATATAAGGAGGCTGACTCATAGTGGGGTAGGGAGGGGGAGCATGGGAGGAATAGACGAACTGTAGATAGGGCAGGGGGGTAGGAGGGAAAGGTAGCCGGCAGGGGATTACTAATGATGGTGGAATGTGATGATCATTATTATCCAAAATACATGCATGAAGACATTAATTGGTGTGAATATACTTTGCATACAACCAGAGATATGAAAAATTGTGCTCTATATGTGTAACAAGAATTGTAATACATTAAAAAAATGGGAATAATAGGCCGGGACAACTCCACAGGCTGTAATCCAGCAGGCTGAGACAGGTCGGATTGCAAGTCCAAAGCCAGCCTCAATAACGGTGAAGCACTAAGCAACTCAGTGAGATCCTGTCTCTAAATTAAAACAATACAAAATAGGGCTGGGGATGTGGCTCAGTTGTCCAGTACCCCTGAGTTCAATCCCCAATACCAAAAAAAAAAAAAAAAAATGGAGATGATAATAATAGAAATTCTCTCATTAGGTTCTTTGGAGGATGAAATAAAGGAATGCATATACAGCACTTAGCATCTATAGCATTCAATAAACCATTGTTGTTGTTATTATTATTATTATTATTTTGGTGATGGGAATTGAACCCAAGGCCTTGGGCATGTGAAGCAAGCACTCTACCAACTGAGCTATGTCTCCACCCCTGAGGCAAGCACTCTACCAACTGAGCTATGTCCCCAGCCCTGCTATTCTTATTATTAAGAGGCTATATTTAATCCAGTGTGGGATGCACACCTTTAATTCCAGCTACTGAGGCAGGAGGATTGCTAGCCTCAGCAATTTAGTGAGGCTCAAAGCAAAAGACTATGTCTCAAAATTTTAAAAAGTGGGGGATGTGGCTCTGTGTTTAAGAGCCCCTGGGTACAATCCCCAGTGTAAAAAAAAAAAAAAAAAAAAAAAGGAACACACAAAAAATACTATAATGTTGCAGAATACTGCATGGTGCTCTTCCAGAAAAAGGTTCTGCTGCCAACTAATATTGAGATACTAGAGCCATGCCCTTGTAAACTCATGATACATACTAGCAGTCCTACAAATTAACACTTTTATTTTGCTTAGCCTTCATTTTCCAAGTTTATTTAATAATGTAGCCTCTCCTCCCTTCTTTCTCTTGTATGTATGTGATGCCTCAACATTAATGAAGTATTCTACAAAACATATTTTGTAGCCAGGCACAGTGGCACACACCTGTAATCTCAGTGGCCCAGGAGGTGGATGCAGGAGGATTCTGAGTTCAAAGTGAGCCTTAGCAAAATCGAGGTGCTAAGCAACTCAGTGAGACCCTGTCTCTAAATAAAATACAAAACAGGGCTGGGGATGTGATATGGCTCAGTGTTGGAGTACCCCTGATATCAATCCCTGGCACCTCCCCCCCCAAAAAAAAACCGTATTTTGTGAAACACAGCTCTAGTCTAGAAAAAGAAGGCTATACCAAGAGAAGGACTTTCCCAAGACCACACACTAACAGTGGATATGTAGACCTAGATTCCTGGGTCCCGGATCCTTGTGCTATTTTTTTAGGAGACTCTTTTTTGAATACTAACCTTTGTGCTAATATAAATACCTGTGTGGTACCTTTGAAAATTCAGGGACAAGGACTTTTTATAATAGCTATAGATTTTGTATTGTGAAGCCTACAGTTTTAACAGCCTCAGTGTTCTGGGACTGAGGATTTCTGTTCACAGGCCTTAGGCAGGGACCACAGACCATAGAAATGGAATATGATCTCTTGAACTGACACAAGATGAATGCCAGAGGGCGCTATTTCCTAACCGGTATCAATTTAGAGTCTCCTGAGCAGGAAGGCACAGAAAGCAAATTTCATGGACACGGGGAAGACAGAAGACAGTGTCAAGGGTGATAGCTCTGCTAGAATGAAGCTTGGGAGATTTTTGACGAAATTGAGTCATAAACATCATGCTAAGTGAAATAAGCCAATCGCCCCAAAAACAAAGCCCGAATGTTCTGTCTGATATGTGGATGCTAACACACAATAAGGGGCAGGGAAGGAAGAATAGAAGTTCATTGGATTAGAGAAAGAGAAAGGAAGGGAAGGGAAAAAGGATGGGAATAGGAAAGACAGGAGAATGAATCTGACATAACTTTCCTATATTCATATATGATTATGCCACAAAAATGGGAAGTTATACTCCATGTATGTATAATGTCAAAATACATTCTACTGTCATGTATAACTAAAAATAATAAATAATAAAAACAAAATTTAAAAAAAGAAACTGAGTCATAAAACCATAATCACTGAATTGAAGAATGGAACACAGTATCATGGAACAATTATAGGTGTAGATGTCAGCATGAATATACATCTTCAAGCTGTGAAAATGACCCTGAGGAACAGAGAACCTGGGCTGGGGAACTGGCTCAGTGGTGGGGTGCTTCCCTATCTCTGTCCAAGGCCCTGGGTTCAATCCCCAGCACTGGAAAAAAAGACTGTGCAGCTGGAAACATTGAGTATTTGTTATTTGATATTTTATTTTGATATTTTATTCTACCTGACAACTTATCTCTGAATACACTACCTGTACATATTGGATCAAAGGTGAGATTTAAGAAAAAGGAAATTTGCAGGAAGAGGCCAAGGCTAAGTTAGAGGAAAAGACAAGTGTCTCTCAAGGTTATTATTTCATGATTTTTGTTTTTTTGGTCCAGTGATTGAACCCAGGGGCATATAAACAATGAGCCACATCCTCAGCCTTTTATTTTATTTTATTTTATCTAGACAACTGAGTTGCTTAGGGCTTTCCTAAATTGCTGAGGCTGGCTTTGAACTCACGAACCTCCTGCCTCAGCCTCCAAAGCCGCTGGGATTACAGGCATATGCCACCATGCCTGGCTTTCCAGCCCTTTTAAAAAATATTTTATTGGGGTTGGGGTTGTGGCTCAGCGACAGAGTGCTCACCTAGCATTTGCGAGGCCCTGGGTTTGATCCTTGGCACCACATAAAAATAAATAAAATAAAGGTATTGTGTTCAACTACAACTAAAAAATAAAATATAAAAAAATATTTTATTTAGAGACAGGGTCTCAATATGTTGCTTAGGGCCTTGCTAAATTGCTGAGGCTGGCTTTGAGCTCATGATCCTTCTGCATCCACCTCCCAAGACACTGGGATTACAGGTGTGCACCACCATAACCAGCAAGATTACTATTTCAAAGTGATAAATGATGGGATATTTTTTGTACAGGTTTTGTCAATTTTTAATAAACATAAATGTGGGGGAGAAGAAAACATAATGTGAAAAAAATGTATTTCTAATACATAGGAATAAAAAGTCAATAAACATAATTATAGGAGAATATAATAAAATTATAGCAGCAAGATAGATCTGAGGCTCTTCCTGAGAAAGTGGTAAAATTATACATATATATCAATATCACATATGTAACTAATTATGTATTCTAGTTATACACATACCCATATATAGCCTATACAAAATGTATAAGACCACCAAGGCTTTAGTAATCACAATGTCAAGTTTATATTAGAGAAAATAATATAGAAAAAATTGCTGATGTTTATTGAGCATATTCTATGTATTAGGTATTTTTTTAAGTAATGGAGCTTGAACCCACAGGCACTTTACCACTAAGCCACATCCCCACTCCTTTTTTGGGGGAGGGGCGGGGGCTGGGGATTGAACCCAGGGCCTTATGCATGTGAGGCAAGGACTCTACCAACTGAGCTGTATCTCCAGCCTCCCAGTCCTTTTTCTTTATTTAGAGACAGAGTCTTTCTAAGTTGCTTAGGACCTCACTAAGTTGCTGAGACTGGCCTGAACTTGCTATCCTGCCTCAGCTTTCCAAATCACAGGGATTACAGGATTGTACCACCTCTCCCAGCTTTATTAGGTATCATATGTCCACTATTTAACACTTTAGCCCATGAGTTGGGTATTGTCCTCATTTCACTATTGAGGAAACTAAGGCTTAAAATCTTAAATAACAGCTGAGACTTCAAGGGTCCCCCTCCAGAACATCCAGTTGCTCTTTACTTTTTCCCTATGGCTTATAAAGCCCTGTGTAGCCTGGTTCTCGCTTACCTCTTCACTCAGTTCCTTGAACAGAAATGTTCTCTGCATAGAACCTTTTCCCCTTTATCTTTGCCTGATTCAATTCTGCTGACCCTTCTGGCTCAGTTTAGAGGTTACTTCCTCTAGGAAGTCTTCTCTGCTCTCCAAGTGTAGATTTGGTGAGCTTCCTTCTTGCATCTATAAAAAGCTCCCCATCACCTCACCACACTGCCCATTTCCTGATCTGTGTTCTCTGCTAGGATGGGAGTTTGGTGAGAGCAGTGACTAGCTTTAACTTGCTCCTCACTGCATTCCTAGATCCTGACGCAATGCCTGTCAATAGAAATTTCCCTATACAGGAGACAGGCACAATGGCACATGTTGTAATCTTCAACAATTGAAGAAGTGGAGGCAGGAAGATCACAAGTTTCAACAACTTAGAGAGACCCAGTCTCAAGATAAAATAAATGGACTGGGGTTGTAGCTCAGTTGTAGAGTGCTTTCCTAGCATGCCCAAGGCCCTGGATTCAATTCCAGCACTGCACAAAACAGAAAGAAAAAAATGAAATTAGAGATAAGTGAACAAGAAAATTATCAGTATAGCACAAAAATAATTGAAGCAAAACACTAGATCAATGTCATATGTGAAAAATGCTATGCCTATGAAGGCCACAGAAATCAGTAAGAACTGGGAACTGTGGTGCATGCCTGTAATCCTGGAGGCTGAGGCAGAAGGATCACAAGTTCAAGGCCAGGCTTAGCAATTTATTGAGGGCCTAAGCAATTTAGTGATACCATGTCTCAAAACAAAAGGGGCTGGGGCTGGGCACCATGGAGTATGCCTGTAATTCCAGCAGCTTGGAATGCTGAGGCAGGAGAATTGTGAGTTTAAAGCCAGCTTCAGCAACTTAGTGAAGCCCTAAGCAACTGAGACCCTATCTCTAAATACAAAATAAAAAGGGCTAGGGATGTAGATCTGTGGTAAAGTAGTGTCCCTGGGTTCAATCCCCAGTACCTCCCTCAACCAAAAAAAAGGGAAAGAAGTAGTCAATAATAAGGACCATGTATTTATTTTTAAGAGAGGAGAGAAGAGCGAGAGCAAGAGAGAGAATTTTTTAATATTTATTTCTTAGTTTTCGGTGGACACAACATCTTTATTTTATTTGTACGTGGTGCTGAGGATGGAACCCAGGGCCCTGCGCATGCCAGGTGAGCACGATACCGCTTGAACCACATCAACAGCCCCAATGACCATGTATTTTGACTGAGGAATTGAGTGTTCTAGACTAATTTTTAGAGTGCTTTATTTCGGCGGTGGGGGGAGTCAGGGTGGAAGTAGAGGTCTCCACTTAGTTTTTTTCAATCATTTATTGCACTAATGCCTTGACATTCTCAAAAAGTTATTATTGTGATAGTGAATGAGGATAGAATAGAATAGGTAGTGGAATAACCAGGCAATAAGGGTAATAGGTCTCATTCAAACACACCCATTAAACCACACCGAGAAGCTAACCAATAAAGGCAATAGTGGTCACCATCCAGGCCTTCTTCACATGTAAAAATCTATGAAGCTCACCTGTGGGAACACTCAGAAAGTGAAGGTGAACCCGCTTAAAACTCAAAGGCGATAACCTTGGTGGTTTTCAATGCCTGTTTTACATAGAATCGATAATTTTGGTGCTGTTTTCGATGTTGTTTTTTTGTTTGTATTTGTTTTGATTGATGCTCACATGCAAAACCTATATCAAGCCCTAAGCTAGCACACCAATGTCCTGCTTCCAGGTCCCCAACCACATTGCAGGGTTTCTATTTCTTCTCTTCTCATTTAAATAACTCCTACTCTGTTTGCTCTTCCCTTCCATGATTATTTGTGACTTTATTCTTCATATTTGCAAGACGAGAACTCAGAAGGAAATTAGCACTGAGTTACTGGGGTTTGCTGAGCCACCAAATTCTCACTTTACCAGGTGCAACCTTTGGGGCTGACCTGGTAGCAAGACTCCTGTTGGGTGTAGCTGCTAACACTAAAGTGGGTGGTTCAGAGATCAGCCCCTAGCACAAACCCCATCCCCAGCAGAAGTACAGAATGTGGCCTCAATCTCAAAACTCTGGTTTCAATAGCTGGAATTTAAACATGCTATAGCAGAGCCAGGGTAATCAATTGTTATAAAGGAGAGCCATAGCCTACAAAATATAGCAAATCCCTCCCATTGTGTCCACTTGCTGCATTTGTAAAGGATTTTACAAAACATCATCATGTAGATTTTGTAATGTTGTAGTGGTACCCCCTCCTCCATAGAAAATCAACTAAGCTTCTTCAGAAATCTTCACCATAATTGATTTTAGGACTGTCAGCAAAAGTGTCTCTACAAAAAGAGTTCAATGTAGGGTAAACTTCCTATTTTCCTGTTGTTCTATTTTTCTTGGCCATTGGCCTGGAGGAATTCAGTACTCCAGGTGCTGGACGCCTCTTTACTAGTTTTTCACAAACATATATCCAGTATAGTAGTTTGTAGAAGTGTGTTTGTAAATGGAAAATGTGATGTAAAAAAAAAAAAAAGATTCTTTAACAAGGCCTCTGGCCTTCAGCTGGGATTCACAGAGATGTCTTCATTTCTAAGATAAGAGAAGTTACCAATTGGGCTCCATGGTAACAGCTGGCAGGGGGAGGAAAGAAAGGGGAGAAGAAACTCTTCCCTTCTCAGGTGTTGTCCTTGATGGGTTAACTTGCCCAGAAAAGTGAGAGAAAAAGCTGCTTTTATGTGAACTTCTGCAGACTGTGAACTTCTGAGCCCCTCCCCTTACATGCTAGGTATAAAACTCTGATGAAACTCCCTGAACTCGGGGTTCAGGGGATTGATTGATTACAGCAAAAGCTGTGCCCTCTGAACCTGGTTGCAGCCAAATAAAACTGTTTCCTGCTATCCTTGGTGCCCTGCCTTGGTTGTCCCTACAACTATGTATTACCATTTCTTGAGTGACTATAATAGCCAGGCACTTCTGAACATTATCTCATTTAATCCTTACACATCCCTGTGAGACAGATATTACTATTACCTCATTCTACAGCCTGGGAAACCAGAGCCTTGAAAGGTTAACTTCCCCCAAATCACACAACTGGGAAGTATTTATGTTAGAATTGGAAATGCCATTTTGTTGGATCCCGTGTGCTCTTTACACTACACCAACTTGCCTCTTCGTTTTCTAATTTTACCCTGACAGCACTAAGTGAAGGCAAGAAAATTGTTTCCCCAATTTTCAAATGAAAACAGTGAAGAAAGATAAACGCTCAAAGTCCTACTGGATAGAGGTAAAGATAAGCACTTACTTTTATCTTGTGTGTCTAAGCCCGTTTTTCTTTCCAGATAACTGTAACTTTACTTCTTCATTGGTTGGTTAAAGGTGAATGGTTGAAGCCTTTGCAAGGGTTGGACATTTTTTTTTGGGGGGGGGGCTACTGGGGATTGAACCCAGGACGTGTTACCAATGAGCCACATCCCCCAAAAAAATATTTTTTGAGACAGGATCTTACTAAGTTTCTTAGTACCTCTCTAAGTTGCTGAGGCTGGCCTTGAACTCGAGATCCTTTTGCCTGAGCCTCCTGAGTCACTGAGGTTGGAGGCATGTGTCACCACACCCAGCTATTTTTGAGACAGGGTCTTGTTTTATACCATATGTAGCCTTTTGAGTCTAGTTTCTTTCACTCAGCATAATGGAGATTGATTCACGTCAAATTGTATCAGTAGTTGAATGTATCAGTAGTTCGTTCCTTTATATTGCTTCATCAGTTGAAGGATATTTGATTCATGTTTGGGGAAATTATAAATAAAACTACTGTAAACGTTTATCAAACAAGCTTGTGTGTGAAAACAAGCTTTCATTCCTCTTGGGTGAATCCCAGGAATGGGATTTCTGGGCACCCTTAAAGTCCAAAATTAATGGTTCCTGTCCTTATGAACAAAACAAAGAACTTAATACATTTGAACTCCAAACTTTTCCCTTCCATCTTCCATATTAGCTTATCTAATATTTTAGTGCCACTCTTATTTTTGCCTTCAACAGAATGTCTTTTAGTCAATGTTTATTTATTTATTGATAAAAGGGATTGAACCCAGAGGTACTTAACCACTAAACCACATTCCCAGCCCCTTTTTAATTTTTTATTTAGAGATATTATCTTGTTGAATTGCTTACACCCATGCTAAGTTGCTGAGGGTGCCTTTGAACTTATGATTCTCTTGCCTCAATCTTCCAGGCTGCCTGGACTACAGGCATGTGCCCCCATGCCCACTTATATTTTATTTTTCATACAGGGTCTAAGTTGCTTAGCACTTTTCTTAGTTGGTGACGCAGGCCTCAAACTTGTGATCCTCCTGCCTCAGGCTCCAGCATTGCTGGAACTACTCCCTGCTAAGCTTGTCAGTGCTTAAGATTGTCAATGCTTATTTAGATATGTGACTAGTTTTCATCAATTACTTGTTTTTTTTGTTTGTTTGTTTTTGTTTTTTTGTTTTTTAGTGGTGGTACTGGGATTCAAACTAAGGGCCTCCTACTGGGCATGGTGGTGCACCTCTGTAACATCAGTGACTTGGGAGGTTGAGGCAGAAGGATTGCAAGTTCACCAGGACAGCCTCAGCAACTGAGTGAGACCCTAAGCGACTAAAGGAGACCCTGTCTCAAAATAAAAAATAAAAAAAGCTGTGGATGTAGTTCAGTGGTAAAGTGCCTTTGGGTTCAACCCTTTGTACCAAAACCAAACCAAACCTCAGGGCCTCCTGCATGCTAGGCAAGTGCTCTCTCTCTGGGCTATATCTCCAGCCCCACTATTGTCTTTTTAAAATACAGCAACTTTGGGCTGGGTTCATGGCTCAGTGGTGGAGTGCTTGCCTCACATGTGTGAGACACTGGGTTTGATTCTCAGCACTGCATAAAAATAAATGAGTAAAATAAAGGTCCATCAACAACAACAAAACAATATTTTAAAAATACAGCAAATTCAGCAACTTAGCAAGACCCTGTCTTAAAACATAAAAAGGGCTGGGGATGTGGCTCAGTCGTTAAGTGCCCCTGGGTTCAATTCCCAGTACCACCCACCAAAAAAAACCCTGCAAATTCCACATTGCCTTTGAAGTACAATATTAACCTTTATGAAAATCTTTCTGGGGCAGCTCAAATGGTAGAGCACTCATGCATGAGGCCCTGAGTTTGAGTGCCAGCACCATCAAAAGAAAAAAAAATAATTTTCTGACATTGAATTATATCTTTAAATGCTTTCACAATGTAGCCATAAACTGGTGATTTAAACAAACCAACAATCAAATGAATAGATGTCTTTGTACTTAATGAAAAATTTCTTTTTTTTAAGAGGAGTTCAATACAGTCTTTTTTTTTAAAGAGAGAGAGAGAGAGAGAGAGAGAGAGAGAGAGAGAGAGAAATTTTTAATAATTATTATTATTTTTTTAAGTTCTCGGCAGACACAACATCTTTGTTTGTATGTGGTGCTGAGGATCGAACTCGGGCTGCATTCATGCCAGGCAGTCGAGCTACCGCTTGAGCCACATCCCCAGCCCAATGAAAAATTTCTGTCTGCCAAATGTTTAAAAAGTATTTTTTTTTTTTTTTTGGTAATAGCAATTGAACCCAAGGGCACATTACCACTGAACTACGTCCCCAGCCCTTTTTACTTTTTGACATAGGATCTTGCTAAATTGCTGAGGCTGGCTTTGAACTTGCAATCCTCCTGCCTCAGTCTCCCCAATTTCCTTTCACAGTAATAGCTATTGCTTTCCCTTTTGTCTCATTTTGTGTCCTGAGAGTTTACTTGGCTTTCTGCCAGTCAAGGCACACAGGGGGTCAGGATCTGTGTACTGGCAGCCAACCCAATATTGGGGGGACCCCAAGAATATGTCCAGACAGAAATGTGGGTTGCACCCTCTGCTGCTGGAGTGTTCTGCTGACTATCGCTAACTCTTAGGGGGAGCTAAGTCATTTCCTTTGGCCCTCTGGATCTTAGGAGGATCATATCTGTGTAGCAGATATGGAGCAGATATTCTTTGGAGATTGCTCTTTAATCCTTGGGTAAGCCATAAGGGCTAATTGATTGTTGCTTAGTCAATTGATAAGTATGTATATATATTTTGGTTTAAGAGAAAAAGTAGCCAGGCATCATAATCTCAGTGACTCAGGAGGCTGAGACAGGAGGATTGTTGAGTTCAAAGTCAGTCTCAGCAACTTAGCAAGTTCCTAAGCAACTTTGCAAGACTCTGTCTCTAAATACAAAATAAAAAGGGCTGAGGATGTGGGTCAGTGGTTAAGTACCTCTGGGTTCAATCCTTGGTGCCAAAAAAGAAAGAAAAGAAAAAGGAGTTCACTACTACTAGGAATATTCTTTTATGGGAGGAGAGTATTTTTTATTTTTTACTTTTGAGACAAAAAGTCTCACTAAGTTGCTGAGGCTGGTCTCAAACTTGCCATCCTCCTGCCTCAGACTCCCCAGTGATTGGGACTGCAGGCATGCACCACTGTGTTCAGCTGTTCTTTTTAAAATCAGAATCCCCCAGGGGAACCTCTCACTCAACTAAAACTCTTTCCTTGAACCTCTGTACACTATATGCTCTGCCAACCCTTCATGTGTCAGCACAATTTTGCGAATGTACTAGCTTGAAACTTCATTGGCTCCTTCAGGAAACTTAAGATCTCCCCAAACTGGCTCCCTTAAGACATCTTCCTTTCCATTACTTCTTCTACTTCCTCCTTTTGCCACCTTCAGTCTGGAGTCAGTTACTTTGAATTGCTGGTATATCAGCCTCCAAACCCCTGCCTCCCCCATCGCTCTTGTCCACCATGGCCAGAAACATTTCCTTCCCACTGCAGCTCCTCAGTCTCTTAAACTTTGGGCCTCCTGCTCTGAAGACTCAGGTACCTCTAAAAAGTAACTACCTGAGCTGAAAAGAAAAAAAAAAAAGCTTCAATGGAAATAGACTGGGTATTTTATCCACTCGGATGGGCTTTAGAGACACTCATCCACCTGCTAGGTCTCCTTGGTCACTCCCCTGAAATTTAGTCCACAGCCTGACTGATCTCTGATATTAGATAAGTACAATCCCAAACTCCCACAAGATAACTTTCATTGGTCGCCTGTGCCTTTGAGATGTCAATTTTCTACCAGTTTTCTTAAAGCCTAAGGGCTCTCTATTTTAAATAAAATCAAAAGAGGTGACTCTCATGGGGTGGGGTATTGAAAAACTCGGTAAAACATCTTGTCTTTCCCACAAATATTAGTAATAACGTTCAGTTGTATGAGATTCCATCTGCCACAAAACACAATTTGGATCCAGTTATTCTTTCATGAACTAGTGAATGTTGCATCTCTGTGTTTATGTATGTTGTATATATATTATGCATATTTTTTTTGGTTACCAGGGATTGAACTCAGGGCGCTGACCACTGAGCAACCTTCCCAGCCCTATTTTGTATTTTATTTAGAGACAGGGTCTCACTGAGTTGCTTAGTGCCTCACTGTTGCTGAGGCTGGCTTTGAACACATGATCCTCCAGAGCTGAGATTACAGGTATGCGCCCCCCCCATATATGTGATTTTTTTTAATGGAGACAATACCTTTATTTTGTTTGCTTATTTTTTAATGTGGTGCTAAGGATGGAACCCAGTGCCTCATATGTACTAAGCAAGCACTCTACCACTGAGCTACGACCCCAGTCCCTATACATGATATTTTTTTAACCTCTGTGTGGGTACTACCAAAATTTATTTTTAAATGAGCTCTAGATAGTTGACTTAAAGCAAAACACATAAATGAAGTAAATACAGGACTTAACCTAAATGCTTTAAGTTCACATGACTTTGGTAATCTTTGCTAAATAAGAATAAGTTAAAAAAGAAAAAATGAGAATGCCTTTAGTTGTCAGCATTAAATATGACGCAGACCTACAACTCTGAAACCTAAGGTCACATAAGGGTATGTCATCTCCGGATGTTTAAGATCAGTAAATTACAAATTTCAACCTAAGAACAAATGTACAAGTAAAACTGCAGTATCCATTATATCATGTATATCAAGCACAGTAGTAAAACAAAACCAAAAAAACCCCATTTGTTTAAAAAACACACAAAAGAAGGCAGTGATAAAGATGGGGAACAATAAAGATATGAAAATAAATAGCCAAATGGCAGAAGTTTTCCCATATCAGTACTTATTTTTTAAAATTTTTTTCATACTTTTAGAGGGACAGCATACTTTTATTTTTTTAATGTGGTGTTAAGTATAGAACCCAGTGCCTTGTACATGCTAGGCAGGCACTCTGCAACTGAACCACAGCTCCAGCCCATATCAGTACTTATTTTAAAAGTAAAATGAGCTGGGCGTGGTGGTGCATGCCTGTAGGAGGATCCAGAGTTTAAAGCCAGTCTCAGCAACCCTGTCTCTAAATAAAAAACAAAATAGGGGTGGGAATGTGGCTCAGTGGTTGAGTTCAATCCCCAGTATCAAAAAAAAAAAAAAGAGATAGATTGTCCACAAGAGGCTCACTTTAGTTGAAAGAGAAAGGATAGAAAGATACTACATGCACATAATAACCAAAACAGAAGTAGGATGGCTCTACCAATATCAGACAAAATAAAAATTTAAGTAAAAATTTGTACTATTACATGACATAAGGAGCATTGAGAAGGTATAACAATCAAACATGCACACATCTAAGAGTCCCAAAATAAATGAAACAAAAATTAGAAGAACTTCAACTTCAATTACAGCTGAATACTTCAATGTCCCACTTTGAATAATGGACAGAACTAGACAAGAGATGAATAAGGAAATAGAGAACTTGAACAGTACAAATCTACTTGAGTTAGCAGACATAAAACATTCTACTCATGCCATGCATGGTGGTACATACCTGTAATCCCAGTGATTTGGGAGGCTGAGGCAGGAGGATTGCAAGTTCAAGACCAGCCTTAGCAACTTAGTGAGGCTCTAAAGGACTTAGTGAGATCCTGTCTCAAAATAAAAAAATAAATAGGGCTGGGGATTTTTCTCAGTGCTTAAACACTCCTGGGTTCAATTCCTGGTGCCAAAGAAAATGCAGAAACAAGATCAACAAGAAAAAAAATTAATTGTATAAGGCTGTATATGCTGGCAATGAACAACATAAGTAAATTCAGAAAACAATTTCATTCATAAGAGCATTAGAGTAAAATACTAAGGAATATATTTAGGGAGATATAAGATTTATACACTGAAAAGTATGAAATTTTAGGACACACCTGTAATCTCAGTGGCTCGAGGGGCTTAGACAGGAAGATGGCGAGTTCAAAACCAGCCTCAGCAAAGGCAAGGCAGGCACTAAGCAACTCAGTGAGACCCTGTCTCTAAATAAAATACAAAAAAGGGCTGGGGATATGGCTCAGTGGTCAAGTGTCCCAGAATTCATTCCCTGGGACCAAAAAAAAAAGTGTGGAATTTTACTAAAAATTTTAAAAGATTTTAAAATAGAAAGTTTTCTTGTGTTCATGGATTAGAAGACTTAATATTTAAAAAGGGAATACTCCCCCAAATGACCTATAGATTTAACACAATCCCTTTTAAAATCCCAATGGCCTTTTTTTACAGAAATGGAAAGGCTGATCCTAAAATTCATATGGAAATACATAGGTCCCAAATGGTTAAAACAGTCTTAAAACAGAAGAGCAAAGCGGGCTAGGGTTGTGGCTCAGCGGTAGAGCCCTTGCCTAGCACGTGCAGGGCGCTGGGTTCCATCCTCAGCACCATATAAAAATAAAATAAAGGTATTATGTCCAACTACAACTAAAACAAAATATTTTTTAAAAAAGAAGAGCAAAGTTGGAAGACATACACATTCTGATATTAAGTTAAGCAATTAAAATAACCTAGTACTAGCATAATGATCATCATATGGATGAATGGAATAACATTCAGAGTCCAGAAATAAACCTACACAGCTACAGTCAATCAATTGAAAATAAGGGTGACAAGACCATTCAATGGGGAAAGAAGTCTCTAACAAATGGTGTTGGGACAACTGCATATTACATGTGAAAGAATGAAGTTGGGTTGGATGTGGTGGTGCATGCCTGTAATTCCAGCAACTCAGGAGGCTGAGAGAGGAGCATCACAAGTTCAAAGCCAGCCTCAACAATTCAACAACTCAGCAAGTTGTCTCTAAATACAAAAAAAAAAAAAAAAAAAAAAAGAGCTAGGGATGTGGCTCAGTGGGTAAGCCCCCCACCCCACCCCATTCTCTCTCTAGTACAAAAACAAACAAACAAACCTTCCTGAAACTGTACAACCCAGGGTCTGGTAACCTGTATGCATATGGTAAACTGCACCTACTCAAGACTAATCAAAGAAGGACATGGGGCAGAATTGAAAGTATCTCCCAAGCCACATAGATTCAACAAAGGGTACAAACTCATACCAGCCCAGCTAAGTATGCCTGTACCCCAGCTACTTGGGAAGTTGAGGCAGGAGAATCTTTAACTTCAAGGCCAATATGGGAAACTCAGAAAGATCTTGTCTCAAAACAAAATTTTAAAAAGGGCTGGGGGAGTGGGGTCGTAGCTCAGTGGTAGAGCACTTGCCTAGCATGTGTGAGACACTGGGTTCGATTCTAGACACTGCATACAAATAAATGAATGAAATAAAAGTCCATCAATGTCTAAAAATTTTTTTTTAAAAAGGGCTGGGGATGTAGCTCAGTGGTCAGCAGTACCCTAGAATGCATGAGCCCTGGGTTCAATCTCTGGAACTAGAAAAACAAACAAAACATGGGCACAGAGATATTAAATACAACCTCCGAACAAACACTGACTGAAACATAACCTCCTGTAATGTAGGGACAACTCCTAGATACCCAGCATTAATAAAACAAAAACACATACAACTTATACACAAATCCTAGAAGTGTAGAAGATTGTGTGCATGCTTAGTTTTAAATGTTGTCATTCCTTTCTAAACAATGTCCTTTATTTTATAAGTTTCACAAATTAAATTGTAATTCTTTTTTTTTTTTGATGGGGGTATTGAACTCAGGGGCACATTGACTACTGAGCCACATCCCCAGCCCTATTTTGTATTTTATTTAGAGTCAGGGTCTCACTGAGTTGCTTAGCACCTTGCTTTTGCTGAGGCTGGCTTTGATCTCATGATCCTCCTGCCTCTCCCTCCCCAGCCACTGGGATTATAGGCATAACCACTGTGCCCAACTGTTAAATTGTAATTCTAAAACAAACAATTAAATTTTGTGAGTGATATCAGCAAGGTTATTATTATTTTTATTGGTACCACAGATTGAACACAGAGACTCTTAACTACTGAGCCACATTCTAGCCCTTTTAAAAAATATTTTAGAGACAGGGTCTCACTAAGTTGCTTAGGGCCTCACTACGTTGCTGAAGCTGGCTTTGAACTCAAGATCCTCCTGCCTCAGCCTTCCCATTTGCTGGATTACAGGTGAGCACCATTGTTCCAGGTCGGCAAAATTATCTCTGAACCACAAAAAAGATATATTTACATATAGATAAGAAAATGGAAGCCTACTATAGGGACACTGCCACATCAATGTTCATAGCAGCACAATTCACAATAGCTACACTGTGGAACCAACCTAGATGCCCTTCAATAGATGAATGGATAAAAAAATGTGGCATTTATACACAATGGAGTATTACTCTGCACTAAAAAATGACAAAATCATGGAATTTGCAGGGAAATGGATGGCAATAGAGCAGATTATGCTAAGTGAAGCTAGCCAATCCCTAAAAAACAAATGCCAAATGTCTTCTTTGATATAAGGAGAGCAACTAAGAACAGAGCAGGGAGGAAGAGCATGAGAAAAAGATTAACATTAAACAGAGACATGAGGTGGGAGGGAAAGGGAGAGAGAAGGGAAATTGCATGGAAATGGAAGGAGACCCTCATTGTTATACAAAATTACACATAAGAGGTTGTGAGGAGAAGGGAAAAAAAAACAAGGGAGAGAATTGAATAACAGCAGATGGGGTAGAGAGAGAAGAGGGGAGGGGAGGGGAGGGGAGGGGGGATAGTAGGGAATAGGAAAGGTAGCAGAATACAACAGTCACTAATATGGCATTATGTAAAAACATGGATGTGTAACCCATGTGATTCTGCAATTTGTATTTGGGGTAAAAATGGGAGTTCATCACCCACTTGAATCAAATGTATGAAAGATGATATGTCATGAGCTTTGTAATGTTTTTGAACAACCAATAAAAAAAAGAAAATGGGAAATGTAAAAATATAATGAACTCGGATTTGGCAATGGTTTAAGTGACAACAAAAGCACAAGTGACAAAAGAAAAACAGACTAACAGAACTTTGTTAAAACTGAAAGCTTTTGCCCAAAGGACACTGTTGAGTGATACACTTCTTTTTTCTTATAATTTTTTTAAAAGAGAGAGTGAGAGAGGGAGAGAGAGAGAGAGAATAATTTTAATATTTATTTTTTAGTTTTTGGCGGACACAACATCTTTGTTGGTATGCGGTGCTGAGGATCGAACCCGGGCCGCACGCATGCCAGGCGAGCGCGCTACCGCTTGAGCCACATCCCCAGCCCGAGTGATACACTTCTGTAACTGAGGAAAATATTAGCAAATCATTCTATTAGCTAAAGGTCTAGTTCCTGAAAATAAAGAATTCTTACAATTCAATGACAGAAAAGACAGTCTATTTAAAAAATGGCCAAAGGACATGAAGACATTTCCAAAGAAAATGTATAAATAGCTTATAAGCATATGACAAGATGCTCAACATCAATAGCTGTTAAGAAAATGAAATTCAAAACCACAATGAACTACTCCTTCATACCCGCTAGGATGGCTATAATAAATATAAACTAGAAAACACCAATGTGGAGACACTTGAACCCTTGTAAACTGCTGGTGTGAGTGAAAATTGGTGCAACCTCAGTGGAAAAGTTTGGTGATTTCTCAGCAAGTTAAGCACAGAATTATCATGTAACCTGGCAATTTGACTCTGGATTATATTCCCAAATGACTTTTAAACAGGGATTTGAACAAATGTTCATATACAAATCTTTGCAGCAGCACTATTCAAAATAGCCAAGGGGTGGGAACACCCCAAAATGTTTTAACAACTGAATGGATAAATATGGTATATATGAATTTTTCCATCATAAAAGGGAATTAAGTATTGATACATACTATGCCATGGATGAACCTAAATAAAAAAAAAATCATACACAAATGGCCACGATTCCATTGATATGAAATATCCAAAAAGGGAAATTCAGAGACAGAAAGCAGATCAGTGGTTTCCAGAGGGTGGGTAAACGAGGACTGAAGTCTGATGGCTTAATGGGTATTGCATTTCCATTTGGGTTGATGAACATGTTCTGAAACTACATGATGTTTATACAATATTGTTAATGTATTAAAATGATTAGAATGGGTATGGGGTTGTGGCTTAGAGGTAGAGCGCTTACCTAGAATGCATGGGTTCAATCCTCAGCACCACATAAAGTAAAATAAAGACTACCTATAACTAAAAAATAAATATTTAAAAAATGATTAGAATGAAAAATATAAAATGATAGAATGGTAAATTTTATGTTATGTATATTTTACCATGATAAAAAATTTAAGGGCTTGGGTTGTGGCTCAGCAGTAGAGCACTTGCCTAGCACGTCCTCGGTGCTGGGTTCGATCCTCAGCACCACATATAAATAAGTTAATTAATTAAATAAAGGTATTGTGTACAACTAAAAAAGTATTTTAAAAAATTTTAAAAAGTTTTGCCAGGCATGATGGCACATGCCTATAATCCCAGCTTCTCAGGAGGCTGAGGCAACAGGATTCCAAGTCTAAGGCCAGCCTCAGCAACTTAGGGAGACCCTCTCTCAAAATTTATAAATGGGCTGGAGGCATAGTGGTAGTGTACTCCTGGGTAAAACCCCAGTAACACACACCAAAAAAAATGCTTTGAAAGATTTTATTACAAGAATTAGAGGAAAAAAATTAAAGGGATCTGAAACTATGAAATAGTTCTAACGTGTTGAATGCAGCACATTCTCATATTCTGTATAAAAAAAAAGGCTCTAGGGCTGGGGTTGTGGCTCAGTGGTAGAGCGCTCACCTCACACGTGTGAGACCCTGGGTTCAATCCTCAGCACCACATAAAAATAAACTAAATAAAGATATTAAAAAGAGGCTCTACAGAAGAACAAATCTGGCTTTTATTTTTACTATGCTACACATAACTTTTACCAAGAATTATTAAATATTGAAGTCTCTTATGTATCCATTCAAAAGAAAATCCTTAATGTCAAGGGGAAAAATAAAAATAAATTAACAATGTTAGATTTGAACCTGTTCATTATTCAAACATAAAGCAAGTCTTATATTAATGGAGCATTAGCAAAGACAATATTTCTTTTTTTTTTTTTTTTGTGGTGCTGGGGATTAGAACCCAAGGCCTTGTGCACGCAAGGCAAGCACTCCAGCCCAAATCCCATTTTATAAAGAATAATTATGCAAATTCCTATTGGCACTACTCAACAATTTGTTTTGCCAATTTTATGTAAGTAAGAAAACAAAATATGTTCCTTTCATTTGCAGTATTAAATAATGGTAATTAAAACAAAAAGTTTAACTAAAAGAATTTACAGATGTTAAGTTTTAAAAACAAACTTCTCCAAGCTTTAGATACAGATGCCTAAATGGAAAAACTTGATTTCCTGAACTATACCCACAAAGAGTATGAATTTCAAGAGTATGACAAAGACATCATATTAAGACCATTTAGCAAACTCAGGAAACTGCATTCGAGAAACTTTGAGGAACATTTTTCTGTGATAGTAGTCAGCCCAAAACGCAAAATTATTAACAGAAAAGTTAGAACGAGTGCCACAAGTAAAATAAGCATAATCTCTTGTTGTCCTCTCAATTCTGGCCTTAGTATTATACTGACTTCACAAAAATACTGGACTGTGAAGATTGGAATGAAACAATATTTATACTTGTATTTGATTTTTCTAAAATGGCATTTAAGAACAATTACCTACTCTGAAGATTTTGGGGCATTTTACTTTTACCATACCCTCTCTCCTGATAGTCTCTCAGCATTATCTCAAAACTGTGGTTTTATAACTTTCTCACAATATGTGAATTTTAAAGATATTCCCCAGAAACTTTTTTTAAATAAAAGTTTTATTGGAGAAAAATAGAACCACCACGTACACAGGGAAAAGAGCACAAAAATTCAACTGATACAGAACAACTGAAAGTCACAATTATCCAATGTAGTTTGCAATTACTTTTTAGTTTCTTAAACAATTCCCCTTAATTTTTAATAGTCTTGCTAATTTTTCAGCTGAAACAGCATCAAGTTTTCAAAGAATTAAGAACTTCAAGGAAGGGACCCACTTTCAAGATACTGAAGGTGACATCAAGAGTCTCCTTCTAATAGGACCAACTCTTTCTAAAAATCGTTCAAGAGTAATTAGTGAGTCTAGTGTAATGGTCTACATATCTCAAGAGACCATCATGGGTGAGTTAGAACACTGATAGAGATAGATGGTTCAGTATGGAGAGGGGGCAAACAAAATAGCCACATTTCCTTGTCAGATGAGCTCCTGTGAGGCTGAAAAAATATAGGCAATGGCAACTCAAAAAGAATTAAGAAGGAATTCTAAAATACTATATGCAGTTAGACAACAGTGTGCAAGTTGACGCAATTAGAGAAAAAAGAGGCAACTTAAAAAATATATATATATATAGCTGGCCACAGGTCTTTGAGAACTCAATAAAATAATCAATAGTAGACAGAAGAGTCCCAAGTCTCCTCAATTGAAGGTTAGGAACTAGGCTTCTTTCCTAATGGCTCCAAACAGGAAGGAAATATGCTGTTGCAAAAAGCATTAAAGAAGTTCTAATTAAAAAAAAACCAAAAACAACTTTCTGCATCTTCCATGACTGATACCTTTTTCAAGGAAAAAACAAACGAGGAGACAAAACAAAATCCCACTGATGGTAATGAAGCCTTTTACTCACATTATCAATTGAAGAACAATACTATGTGTGAACAGTCTTGGGACATTCCCTGAAAAGGTGTCCAGTGGCTATGAGAACTCTTTAACTTCAAGCAATTTTGAAAGGAATACAGAACTTGAAATTGAAATTTCTAAATAGGGGTTGTGTGGGGAAAATGAGGGAAGACCTTTATATCTAGAGTTTTAAGATGTTAGCAAAATGGTTTAAAAGGCTCATTTATCAAAGAGAAGAACTGGGATGCTTCAAAAAAAAAAATTCACACTTTGGTAGAGAAAATTGGAATGCTAAATCCTAGGAAGCCTGTAACAATCTACAATTGGTCCAAGATAAAGACAGAACTGTCCAAAAACATTTAAAGTCTAAATCAAGTTGAAAACTAGCTGATGAATTTTCACTCCTGTAATAATTTACACAACATGTTGATTTTGGTCTCTTTTGCAATTTTTATATTGTATGCACTTTTAATATGAAGAAAGAGTTGGATTTTTCTTTCCTCTGATGTTCCTCTAATATGACTGATCAGCGATCTTTTAATTTTAGCTATTTTATAAGTACCTGTTAATCAGCACAGTAAACTTGGGGCTAAGCCATATATACACATCCCATACTCATAAATGGAAAATTTTAGGATGTGAATATACAAGATACTATGTAAGCAACTGTTACCCTACTTGAAAACTTGTTTCCAAATAAGCTTTTTTTAAAACATCCCCTTCAGTGTAACAGAACATTACCTAGTAAAATATCAATAGCTATGACAACTTATTTTTCTTTTCAAGGGAAATCACAAAACAGGTGAACAACCAAGTCCAGGGTGGTTTTTCTATTTGATAAATACATCCAGAACTCTGTACAGTAAATAAAGTTTGCATGCAGTTTAAGTATCTTTAAATGAGAATTTAAGCAAATAAACATTTTGCTTCATAATGGTGTATAAGAACCCCCCGCCCTTTATAATAGCCATAGGGACCTCTTCCCCAGTTCCAAAGAGGAATCACGAAGACCGGGTACTTTCTTAAGAGTTTTCTGCACATCATACTAAATAACATGCAAAGAGTTCAACAACATTCTTCTTAAGGTAAGTATTACTCTTTAAATGGGCATGTTAACCACTGAGAAAAAGTCCACTCAACTATTTCCATTACAATGCTTCATTTGGTCATCGGTAGTATAAAAGAAGTCAAATAATATAGGATCAACAAGTTAGTTTATCCACTGTCTACTGCATATGACACCAAGGTCAACATTCTATGCAATATAGTTGTACTGGTTTGGGTTTTCTTTATCTCTTTCCATGTAGTCCCGGTCAATTAAGGATTCTATTCTCTTCTTAAGATCAGCAGGCTGTAAGAGAAGGCAAATTTTAAATGCAAAGCTAATAATCATTAGCAAAAGCCCACTTAGCAATACCCCATTAAAAAGAGAACTATTGGGGCTGGGGATGTGGCTCAAGCGGTAGCATGCTCGCCTGGCATGTGTACGGCCCGGGTTCGATCCTCAGCACCACTTACAAAGATGTTGCGTCTGTCGAAAACTAAAAAAATAAATATTAAAAAAAATTCTCTCTCTCCCTCTCTCTTAAAAAAAAAGAACTATTTTGGATAACAGATTTCATATATTGAATTTACTTACTTTTAGGTTTTTATTTACATAAATCCCTTACTATTTTTCTTTTGGTGGTGGTGGTGGGGTGACCTACTGGGGACAGAACACTGATGGGGTACTCTATCATTATACAATACTTTCTAGCATTTTTCCGTTTTTAAAAATGTTTATTTTTTCATTGTACACAACATCTTTATTTTGTTTATTTATTTTTATGTGGTGCTGAGGATCAAACCCAGGGCCTCGCACGTGCTAGGTGAGCACTCTACCACTGAGCCACAACCCCAAGCCACCAACACTTTTCTATTTTAAAGAGATCTTCCCTAAAGCAACTACCCTCTGCACAATTAAATACAAAACCAAACTTCTCATAACTTCCCATGAGGAACACATTAGAGTTTATAAAAATACTACTTAGCTCTAAGCAATGTAGTTTGAAAAGATAAATATACCTTTATTTTGGATAAAAGCTAGGTCTCCAAGTTAGTTTTCATTAATATAAATTACATTTTAAAATGGATAGGGGAAATCACTATTTAAAAGAATACTACACATCAAATGGCTCAATAAACGAAGTATCATCATTCACATGTGTATTTCAGGTTTAATGTAATTAATTTAACTATCAACTCCTATACTTGATTTGGATTTCAGAATCTTCATTTTTTTTGATACTTTTAAAAATTTGTTCTAATTAGTTAGAATCTTAACTTGTGGTTTAAAAATCAAGAAAGCTGGGGGGGCTGGAGTTGTGGCTCAGCAGTAGAGCACTTGTCGTAGCATGTGCGAGGCCCTGGATTCAATCCTCAGCACCACATAAAAATAAAATAAAGGTATTGTGTCCAACTACAACATTAAGTATTTTTTAAAAAAATCAAGAAAGCTGGGTACAGTGGCACATCCCTATAATCCCAGCAACTTGGAAGGCTGAGGCAGGAGGTTGGCATATTCAAAGCCAGCCTCAGCAACTTAGTGAGGCCTAAGAACTTCACAAGACTCTGTCTCAAAATAAAAAGGGCTGAGGATTTCACTCAGTGGTAAAGTGTCCCTGGGTTTAATCTCCAGCATTGTAATAACAACAACAAAAATATTATCCATAATGTTTATACAGCTTGTGTTCATGGCTGACTGTACATAGCTCTTGAGATGACAAAATTGTACTAATGTCTTGTGTATCTAGCCTATAAAAAGAATACTAATTTGTCCCTTATTATGTGTGGGAGATTGGTTTCAGGACCCCCGAACACCAAAATCTGCCAGTGCTCAAATTCTTATAAAACATGCTGCACATGCTGCAGTATTTGTATACAACTTATGCACAAACTTGTGTATGTTTGTATTTTTTTTTGTGGTATTGGAAAACAAACCCAGTAGTGCTCTACCATTGAGCTATATCATCCCTAGCCCCTAGCCCTTTAAATTTCTATTTTAGCTAAATCGTTGCAGCTGGCCCTGAACTTGCCATCCTCTTGCCTCAGTCTCCTGAGCCACTGGGGATTACAGGTGTGCACCATACTCAGCTCCTGTATATTTTAAATCATCTCTAGTTTATCTACAGTACCTAATACAATGCAAATACTATGCCAATAGTCATTACATTATACAGTTCATGTACTGTTTAGAGAATAATGACAAGAAGAAATCTGTTTGTGTTCAGTACAGATACAATTCTGCTTATTTTAGAGATGGGGGCCTGCCTCATTGTGTTATCCAGGATGGCCTCAAGGGCTCCTCCTATCTCAGCCTCCTGAAGCTAGTATACAGGCATGGACCATTGCACCCAGCTAATGTAATTTTTTAAAGAATATTTTTCAAGCTGGGCATGGTGGCACACGCCTATAATCCCAATGGTTCAGGAAGCTGAGGCAAAAGGATCTCAAGTTCAAAGCCAGCTTCAGCATCTTAGCAAGTTCCTAAGCAACTTAGAAAGACCTTGTTTGAAAATAAAAAATAAAAAGGGCTGGGGTGTGGTTCAGTGGTTAAGCACCCCTGGGTACAATCCCTGGTACAAAAAAAAAAAAAAGAATATTGTCAGTTGGTTGAATCCACAGATGTAGAGCCCATAGATGGAGGGCTAACTTTATAATCTTGCTTGTTAATAAGGGGATTTTTCAGACCATAAACACTGGATAAAGAGGAGAAAAGCCATGCAGGGTATCTCACACCTGTAGCCCCAGCTACTCAGGAGACTGAGGCAGCAGAATCTCTTGGGCCTAGAAGTTCAAGGTCAGCTTGGGCAACACAGTGAGACCCTGTCTCAAGAACAAAACAAGGGCTAGGGATATAGCTCAGTGGTAGAGTGCTTGTGTAGCACGCATGAAGCCTTGTGTTCAATCCCTAGTACCACCAAAACAAAAAAAAAAACAAAATGAAAAACTCTCAAAATATTTTTAAAAATTCCATCTAGTAATCCCAAGGTTTGAATATCAAGAGATTTTTTTGTTAACTATGATGAGACACCTAGACTACTGCCACATTATGACGACACTTCTACCTTCCTAGCAGTGATCTCTCTCTGGCTGGAGATGAAATGACTATTAGGCAGAGCATGAGGGTGGAATGTGGTAATGAGGCAGTATCAGGTTTGGAGAAGAGAAAAAACCTATCTTATTAGAATTAATAGCTATTGAGTGCTTATTATATGCCAAATCCACGTTAAATTTGTTTTTATATTCATGATCTCCTTTAAGCCTCACAATAATCCTACAGGATAAATACAATTATTATTTCCATTTTACAAGAAGAAACAAGGTCAAGTGATTTATCAAAGTCCAAAGCTCTTAAGAACTCCAACATCCAGGAGTCTATTCAAACTATACTAAGTGTTTAGGAATCTTCTAAAACTTAAGATAATAGTTCAGAATACCATAATGTCTAAGCATCTTTACTACTGAGTGTTTACATGAAAACATATACATTTAATTGCCAATTTCAGTTTACCAGAACTACAGCCAGACTTTTCTTTCTTTTTCTTTTTTTTGGGGGGGGGGCAGTATTGAGGATTGAACCTAGGGGTACTTTACCACTGAACTACATCACTGACCCTTTTTTATTTTGAAATATGGTCTCAGTAACTTGCTGAGGAATCTTTCTGCCTCAGCCTCCTGAGTATCTGGGATTTACAACCATGTGTCACCATGCCCAGCTAGCTAGAATTTTTATAAGACACTAAAAGGAGGTTAGTTTTGATCAGTGCATGCTGCATGCATGAATGGTACAGCTACACTGAAATCCATTAATATGTATAACTAATACATGTTAATAAAAATGTGAAATATGAAAAAGTCACTTAACGATAACTAGTTTTCTATACATAAGTTTGTTTTGGCTTCTTTTTGTTTGTTTGGTGCTTGGAATTGAACCCAGGGACCTTGCTTGCATGTGGTAGGCAAGTGCTCTACCAATGGACTATATGCTATCCCCTGTACAGTTTGTAATAAACATTTATATAAGCTAACTAAATGTAAGACTTAATGCAACCTAAAAAATAATCAAACCTACCAAATACCAAGGTGTTTCTTTTTCTTTTGGGCGGGGGGTACTAGGAATTGAACTCAGAGGTACTCAACCACTGAGCCACATACCTAGCCCTATTTTGTATTTTATTTAGAGACAGGGTCTCACTGAGTTGCTTAGCACCTCGCTTTTGCTGAGGCTAGATTTTTAACTTGTAATCCTCCTGCCTCAGTACCTGAGCCACTGGGATTACATGTGTGCAACACCATGCCTGGCACCAAGGTATTTCAAGGAGAAAAGAAGTTCGAAAGAAATACACTGAATAAACTTGAGAATGTCAATAATCCAGTTAGCCATTAAACTTTCAGGTATAGGGGCTTCTATAAATTGTTGCTTCCTTTTCATCATAGCTGCCCACATATGCCAACAAAGTCTTCTTTTTAATCATATGCATAAGCACAGGAAATTAAAACTTGTTTCTCTAAATGGCCTTAAGGCCTTAATCTGAGTTTGTAAGATTAGTGTTCAAAAATTGAATATATTTTCTTTTATTTATAGCAAGCTTAACATGAAAACATATAAGTACCTACCTTAACTGGAAATTTTAACTGGTTGTACACTTCAGAAACAAGGAGATTGTGACTAAGTGTCTTCCTCATCTTCATAATCCTAACAATTGCAGCATCAATTTGATACTGTCTATCTTGAAATACTCTTTCTGTAGTGCTTGCTTGCTCCTCAACCTAAAAAAAAAAAAAACAACAAAAAAGCTAAAATTAAGAAAGAATTGTACCTGAAATGAAACTTGATGACTCACAAAAATTGCAAATTAGGGACACGACATTCTTCTGGTTTTACATGTACTGAATTATCTAAATAAGTGATAATCCCAGTGATTATGAAAACAGAAAAGACAGAAAAAACTCACACAACTCCTCCCTATTTTAATTATATTGCCTTGTACTAATGGAGTA
Organism: Ictidomys tridecemlineatus; assembly: GCF_052094955.1. NCBI lineage: Eukaryota > Metazoa > Chordata > Mammalia > Rodentia > Sciuridae > Ictidomys > Ictidomys tridecemlineatus. The sequence goes on along the minus strand of NC_135493.1, from coordinate 29,503,473 downwards.
AAGCCAATACCAGTTTATTTGAATTGATTTTCTCTGGAAGTACAGAGGGCTGATGCAGATTTTAACATATTATTCTTTTCTACTGCCTCAGCCTCCCAAGTAGGTGGGATTATTAGCATGCTCTATCAGTTACCATTTTCTTTTACTGTTCTCTTCCTGATAAACTTATGAGTACCAGTACAAGAGCTTGTTCACTAGATTTCTGTATAAAAACAGCTGTATAACAGTTTCTGACTGAAGAAAAATAAGTCAGTCTTTGAAAAGTAATTTTCATTTGGCAATATATAAACCTCAAATACATTCCATTAGTACTTACATCCCTTCAAGATTTACACAAATTTAGGTGTTTAGGAGTCAGTTTGCCAATCCAGATACTAAAGTAAAAATGTTAACCTTTAGTACCTAAAATGAAAGAACGATTTGAATTTTTTGCATCAGTTTAATTTCTGGTATAGCATAAATGGTTTGGAAGTAAGGACAAGGTAATCTTTTTCTTTAAACATTTTTTTTGTAGTTGCAAATGGACACGATACCTTTACTTTACTTATTTTTATGTGATGCTGAGGATTGAACCCACTGTCTCACACATGCTAGGTAAGTGCTCTGCCACTGAGCTACATCCCTAGCCCCAGGACAAGGTATTCTTTTACATTAACATCATGCTTTGATGTATGTGTGAAAAAGGAACTTCTTTGAGGATACTGACCCTGGTCTCACATTAAAATTTTTCCCCCAGTATTGCATTATACCTGGTTGGAACTGAAGCCAACCTGTTCAGGATGTTGTGGTTGGTTTCCTTAATAAAATATCTTACAATTCAAATGGCAAAAATAAACTATCTAACTTCACTGTTAATCAAAGAAATAATTAACTAAATCATTAAGATTCTTCAACAAGCAAGTTGGCAAAGATTTAAAAAAGAAAATATAATCTTGAGCTGGGGTTGTACTTGCCTAGCATGTGCAAGGTGCTGGGTTTGATACTCAGCACCACATATAAAGAAAGAATGAAAAAAAGAAAGAAAGAAAATATAATCTTTAGTGCTAGTGAGGGCACAGTAAGACAGGCACTTATGCTGCTGGGCAGAGAATAAATTGGTCCAGAATTTACAGAACACAATATGGCATTATTTTTTATGTTTTTATTAGCATATTATAGTTATACTTAATAGTGGGGAATATAGCATTATTTGCTAAGATTGTTAAAATGTTCACATTGTTTGACCTAAAAAAATTGACTTCCATGAATTTATCATAAGGGAAAGATCAGAGAGATTAAGCTTTAGGTACAAGGACATTTCTTACAGATTTATTTATAATACTAAAAAGTTATGAATTTGGAATTTGAGACCAGACTGGGCAACACAGTGAGACCCCCCCTCAACCTCCACATAAAAAAGTCATGAATTTCAGTGCCAAAGAATCAACAAATTACAATGGCAATCTAAAACAAAATATTATGCAATCACTTGTCACTTTTGAAGATATTTATAAGCATAGAAAAATTCTCAAGGTTGGGGCTGGGGTTGTGGCTCAGTGGTAGCATGCTTGCCTAGCACATGGGAGGCACTGGGTTTGATCCTCAGCACCACATAAAAAAATAAATAAAAGTTATGTCCACCTACTGCTAAAAATATTTTTAAAAGTTCTCAAGGTTGAAAATTAAATGAAATAAGCAGGATATAAAACTACACTGGCTATCAACCCAATCATGAATACTCCCAGACAAAAAGAAAACCCCAAATCAAATATGGAAGATTAGATATTGGCACAGAGAATGTATTAAGGTATACAATCTTTGTAAATTTCTACTATGAACATATAGAATTCTTATGTATTAGGACTAGGAGAAAGCAAAGCAAAAGATTTACCGTTTCTTTCATCTGGATTTGATTGATCTTTATCCTGAAAAGTTTGTGTTTGAAATCATCATTACAAATGAACTTGTCACCATCTTCGATATCTTTGCCCTTTGGATTTTTTGCCAGAACTCTAGCTTTGCCACAGGCTAATGATTGCAGTGTTCTCCTTAACTCTCCATCCTCTAAAGAAACAGCAATTTAGTTATCTGTTATCAGCTCATCAGCATGAACCTCATGAACATTCAAGCTCAATCTAGCTTCCATCCCTTCCATCCACACCCCTCTATTCAAACTTCTCCCCCCACCCAAGGTCACCAAATATTTTTGTCCATGTCCTATCTAATAATATTTTTCCTGGTCATTGTCTAAAGGTGTTAATTATCATTCCATGTAGATAACTATACCAAATCTGAAATGACATTTGACTTCTCTCCAGTCCTGCGTTTAAAGGACACCTTTCTCCAGGCTGTCTTACTATCATAACTCCAGTACATCCTTCTTTCCCCATAAAACTGCATTCTCTTTCCAACTGTTAGTAGTGATACCACTAACATACTAACTACCAACATACTATGATGAAAAACTCTGAAATCATCTTTTAACTCTTCTTCTTCATTCCTCCATGCATGTAACAGCTGCTTCCTTTGAGATGCCTCTTCTCCATTCTCACTGGCCTCATTCTAGTCAAAGCCCCTTAGTATTTTATGCCTGAATTATCACAATAGCTTCTAGATTAAAATATCTTCATCCTCCAAGTTCCCCTGTCTACTGATTCCAGGTAAGTTGTCCAAGTAAGTTACTTCTATTACATCCCACATGAGATCCTATAATGTACATTTCATTTGTTAGATTTACCAGGCCTTATCTTACCAATTGAATTTTGTAGCTCACTATTCTATGCTACAATTAAACTCTTCATGATTCCTGCCATGTTGTCTCCACTCCTAAGTACCAAGTTTTTTCACACAATTTCCCTTTGCCTCATATGCCTTCTCACTGACCAAAACTTAAAGATCCAGCTCAAGTTCTACTTCCTTCATGAGGGCTTTCTCAACCGTGCCAGTCTCAAGTTATCTCTTGTTTTTGTTTGTTTGTTTTTGGGGTAGGTGGTAATGGGGACGAACTCAGGGTTACTTGACCACTAAGCCACATCCCCAGCCCTATTTTGTTTTTTATTTAGAGACAGGGTTTCACTGAGCTGCTTAGCTAGCACCTCACTTTTGCTGAGGCTGGCTTTGAACTCCTGATCCTCCTGCTTCAGCCTCCAAGCCAATGGGATTATAGGCATGAGCCACCATGCTGGGCTTTGTTTTGAAATTATTTCAAATGCCTTTTCTCTCTTTCCCCATGGTTACATTAAGAGTATGGAAGAGAGAGATTATTCCTTTGTATCCTCCACAGACTTTAATGTATTTGTATGCACATGGTGGATACCTAATAATGCTTGCTAAACAACTGGTTCAATACAAACCTATTCCAGTAGCTTGCTTGATCTCTTCTAAACTGAACTCCTCTCCCTCATTAAACATTAGCAGCACCAGTGTTTGAAAAAGAGAGACCTGGAGTTCTTTTTTACCCTGTTGGAAAAACAGCAATGTTTAGCCACAATTTTTTTTACAAAAACCATAAAATATTAATCAAACTAAAAATCTCTCATAGGAAAAGCATTTTTTAATTAGTGGGTTTAGAAACGGATTAACATTATTCAGAAAAACCACTTGAGGTGGTAATACAGTATGTTCAGTGTAGGGTTTAGGTATGATCCTTCCTAAAATAAGGGGAAGGATTAGTTAATCTCTTAACAGTTTAAGCCTTATAATTAAAATAGAATAGCAAAGTAATGAAAATTAATAACTCAGCTCATTTATCCTTACAGACATTCATCACAAGCAGTAACAAATCACTATTTCAAATGCATTTTTTGACTTGTTTGATTCGGATTAATTTTAAAAAGCTGCAGGAGTATGGGAGTATATATATATATATATATATATATATATATATATATATATATATATATATATATATATATATTTTTTTTGGTACCAGGGATTGAACTCAGGGGCACTCAAACACTGAGCCATATTCCTAGCGCTTTTTTGAATTTTATTTAGAGACAGGGTCTCACTAAGTTGCTTAGCACTTTGCTTTTGCTGAGGCTGTCTTTGAACTCATGATCCATGTGTGCCACCCCGCCCAGCAAGTTTTTTGAAATTTAGATACATGAACTGTTCCCCTAAACTCCTATTCTATTCTTTAGCTCTGGCCAATAGGAAGATTTCAGTCAAGAAGTCACAATGTGAATTCTTCATCCACAGGTGGGAAAGGGTGGGGGGAAAATTATTGTTTTTGATTTTTGAAGAAGAACCAAATCAATTGTGAAAAAGATCACAATCTTAAAATATACACACAACCGTAGTAATAACTGCTGTCAAACAGATGACTAGGATGCCTTTATACAACAATACTAGAAGAAGGATGACCTCCATACTGAAGATAAAAATGAAAACTTAAGTTTTGGGAACATGTACTCACCTCTTTAAATTCTGCTTTTAGCACACAGTGTCCTAGGGTTGATTGCCACTGAAGTTTCCTGCCACTATGTTTGCCTAGGTAAAATGTCTTGAAAATTTCCTGAAGTTTTACCATCTAAAGTAAATAAAATAAGGCTTCATTTAAGCTCTGTACCTAATACCACATTCATCACTCTTTATACTTACTTCATATGTAAGAATTTCTGAAGTTTTAAACACTATATCCAGTAGGTCTACCAATCACTTTAATGTACAGTAATTATCTCCCAACCACCAGATCTAATGCACTTGCCAGCCTTCTTACTCTTTGATCTCTCTGTACCATTTAATCATGCACTCTTATGATACATTTATCACCAGTAGCTTTGTGTCTCCACACTATGCTGATTCCTTTACCACTGTTGCTTCTGCTCTTAAAAGCCTATGTCAGTAAACACACCAACAATTGCCAAGTGTGTTTACTGACAGGTTTTCTTTCTTACCTCTTCCTACCATCTGTCAAATGTTAAGTCTTTTCTAAAGCTTTTTCTAAAGCTCTGCCTCTACACTTTTTTCCTCTTCTCCATATTCTCCCTGTTACTGAGGGAAATCTACTCTCTTCCATAGTTATCTCTATGGAGAATTCTTAATATCTCCCTTTCTAGCTTTAACCCATCTTCTAGGTTTCATTCCTGAGTTAGACATTTTTCCCAGGAGTTAGGACGGATTTACTCAAGCAGCCATCAATTCAGTAATCCTGCCTGTAGGTGAAAAATGGACAAGAATTTTTCTTTTTTTTTTTTGTGGTGCTGGGGACTGAACCTAGGGATTTGTGCTTGTGAGACAAGCACTCTACCAACTGAGCTATACCCCAGCCCCTGGACAAAATTTTTTGACAGCTAGGAAGTGAGGGATATAATCTGGGGAAATGATAGAGTCAAAACAATTAGCCCTCAATCTGGAAACCCAACATCATTAGCTAAGTGCTAAACTAGATTTTGAAATAGATATACAAGAATATTAAAAGACTTGGCATTTGTTGTTGGTGTGTTTACTGACATAGGCTTTTACAAAGCATCTACTTTATTTATTTATATTTATTTTTTTCTTTTTATACATTTATTTTGTTTATTTACTTTTATGTGGTGCTGAGGATCGAACCCATGGCCTCACACGTGCTAGGCGAGCATTCTACCACTGAGCCACAACCCCAGCCCCTACAAAGCATCTACTTTAAAATAACAAACAAAAGTATCATGATTACTGTGCCTAAACTCAGGTCATAAACAGTAAATCTTACCTCCGGTGGCAAATGGACTTCCATAGGCACATATGTTGGCCAATAACCCATTGTCAGGATATTCACAGTTAATTCAATATTCCCAGGTACATTCTGATTCTGCATATACTATAATAAGATCAACATATACACTGAGATCTTAAAATACAATACAAGTGCATACATGTCACAATAATGACTCATTTAAGAAGTTCCTCATTACAAATATACATGCAAATATTGACCATTCTGAAAATAAAGGGCAACTATTAAGAGAACTTTAAATGAAGCCTACACAAAATGCACTGGAAAGGTGCATAAGTTAATATCTCGACACATTGGCATACAAGAATCCAAGACCATTGTTTTAGGCATTATTAACTCAAATAACTTTTCACATAAAGCTGGGCTTAGAATCTCTTCTCCTTTCTTTCCCCCAATACCACCAGCAGTCCCCACCTTTGGAGACCCCTATGTGGTTTGGAACACCTTGTAGCAACCCCCATTCCTCACCCCACCAGCCAGCCCAAGTCTCCGGTTTTTCACTTGCTCCACTGCCTTTTTGCAGGGGATGACCTGAAGTTAGAAAGGAAGAAGAGGGGGGAAAGGGCAAAGCAGATAAACCCTACTTTGTAGCTGTTACAGGATACAGATTCTATTATCCTTGATCTTTCGCTTTCATTTCCACCTTTATCAATATAATGGTAAATAAGTTATTACTAAAACCCTAAGAGAAGCAAATCTAACTTGTCATCACTATCACCTATGCTGTTGTTATTTGAGATGGGGTCTTGCTATGTTACCCAGGATGGTCTCCAATTCCTGGGTTTGAGTAAGCTTCCCGCCTTACCCTCCAATGGCTGGTACTATAGGTATGCACTACACTATGCCAGACTATGTTATTAAATATTTAAAAAATACTTTCAACCTACATCTTCAAAACTATAGATCTAGCTTTTCATTGTTGAGGTCCCCAAAAGTTTTATACAACCACCTTATCACCTCTTCCCCCAGCCCCACTGTTGAGTTCTGAACATGCAAATCATGAAGCGATTAGATGCTTGGGAAAGCCCCGTTTCCACTGAATAACCACAACTTTTCTTGTGCTGACTCAGTTCAACACATTTTATTTCTATTTTTGTGTTATCTTGGGCATTTATTAAGAATAAATCCTAAAGTAGGTCAAATATACTTACATTTCACTGGTGATGTTTTTTCCTCTACTGTGAATATCATTTAAGTTTCTATAAAGTACTTATAAGAAATTTGTTTCTATTTATTCTCTTTAGTACAAACTGCCACAAGGAAATAACTACATGTATTCAAGTTTGAGGAATAAAGTAAGAGTTTAACTCACTTTTACCTGTTTGAACTGAATCATGATGTCTTTAGAAAGTTCCATGTCTTTAAACATTCCTTCAAGTTTGCTGGTAAAAGCAGCTCCACATTCTATTAAAGATGTTTGTACATTTATAATATTTTAAGGCAATAAAAACAAAGAATTTAAATGAAAAACAAAAATTTAGCTTGACATATAATCTATAGCTATTCATAAGAATAAAAAGAAATCCTTAACCAAAGTATATGCCCCACTAATTCAGTGTCAAATTCTTAAAAACTGTACTAACCCTATCTATTATTTATATATAAGATACATGGGGACTTTTTTTTAAAAACAAGAACAATGCTTTATTTTTAAAAAATGCAATAGCAGTGGACATGTACATAAGGATGGAAACCTCATGAGCTTACTTAATTTGTCTTCACCACACATACATGATTGACCAAAAAAAAAAAAAGGCAATCAATCAAGGGTAAAAATTAAGCTAACATTTCCCCTTAGAAATTAAAGAGAAGAAATAGAGAGAATGGAAAACATACCATGTTTAAGTTTGGACAGCATTGATTTTTCAGCATCTACGGATGCACTCTTTCCAACTAATAGGCGCTTGGCTAAATCTTTCTTATAGAAGGCTTCAAAAACATCCTTCCCTATATTAAATAAAAAATACAACACTCATAATATTCTAACTACAGTTCTGACAAATGGCTTTGAAATTCTTAATCAATAACAGCAGCATTCCAGGTTATTTTATTTCATATATTTTATCCAAGTTTGTTAATGCAAGAACATTAGAAGTTAATTTCTCTGACAGACATTTCAAAAGTTCTTTAAGAATTGAAATTGCAGTAACTTAAGAAAAACTTTAGTTGTTGGGTAGCTTTAACAACAAAATTCAAGAGGTTAAAACAAGTAGCAAAAATCCAGGCTTTTAATAGCAGAAAAGTCAAAGCCTAAGACAAATAACATTCCTCAAGTATCCCTAATGAATTAAATATAAAGAATAAAATACATTATTCACCCTCTAATTTCCAAATAGTACCTCCAGGTTTTATACTTGCTAGTTTCTGAATGCATTATTTTAAAAGAAAAATATTAAAACAGTTATACTTACCATAGATAAATCTAAATATGATCATAATTTTATCCAACATTTTCTCAAGTTCTTCATCTGTAGCTTCTTTGTTTCCTGCACGAAGCTTTGAATCTACATACTTAGCTAAAATGAAGGAGGAAGAGTTTGTTGTTTAATGGCCATGGGTATCCATAAAGTATTGGGTACTATACATACACAAAAAGGCGTATGATACACCAAGTTTTAGAGTGTTTCTGAGATGCATTTTTAAAAGGTCTCCCATGTCAGAGAGATTGATTAACCTGTTAAATGTCACAGAGCTATTAAACACTAGAACCTGAACTCAAACCCAAGTCATCTGATTCCAGATTGAGTGTATTTCCCACTATAATGATGTTTATTAAAATGAGATATGTATGGGGTAACTGAAATTACCAAAAAAAAAAAAAAAACTTAGAACATCTTTTCGAGTTTCCATTTTGCACTGATGATAAGCATTCTTAAAACTTACTTGCTATTACAATAAACCAAATACACTACAAAGAAGGAAAAATTTGTAAAACTTTTAAAGATGAACAAAAATAGACTTCAGCAAATTCCATCCTTTTGGCAGAGGACCCTAGACATTCTTAGGGTATTACTCCTCCTCTGACATTAATAGGTACATGAATGGGATGACCTGAGAAGCACTGCAGTATATACCAGACATGTACAAAAAATGGGCCCAGATTATTAGGTTTATTTTCATTCTAGACTTTTACCTTTTTCACTGGCAACTAATTTCAGGTATACCTTTCCTGCAGCCCTAACTTTGGACCTCTAGAAATAGCACCCTGCCCCATTTCTAAGACACTATAAGCATGGAAAACAGATAATCAAGCTTGTTATCAATAAAAAGAAATGGGGTCCAAAGTTTTTGTCTTACAAATAGGCTTTAAGACATTACTTAGCTTGAAGGACTCTATTTCCTTACATCCAGGTACTTAGATAACACTTTTTAGACTTGGTATTATCAGCTAAGAAATCACAAAAAAATGAGGTGTTGGTATAATACAACCTTGTCAAAATTTCAGATTGAGAGTTCATGAATACAAAAGAACATCAAATAATTGGGAAAAGGATTGGAAACATACCTATAAGTTCAGCAGGTTTATTTGGTCTTTTGTTAATGAATGTTTCAAAAGCTTCTTTCATGGCATTGATAAATTTTTCATTCTTCAGAAAGCAGATATCAATTATATGGTCAACCTTATCTTTAAAATCTAGCAATTCTTGAACCATAGTTTTATCTTTTTCAGGATTAATAACAATAGTGCTCCCAAATGCCTAAAAACAAAAATTGCCATTTTTACTGGAATTGATTATCCACACACACACAAAAATCCCCAAATAATATTCTAAGTTGGTACATGTATTTAATTAAAGATGATAAAAAAAAATAAAATAAAGCTTTTTTAGCCATGCGTGGTGGCATACACCTATAATCCCGGTGGCTCAGGAGGGTTGTGAATTCAAACTCAGCCTCAGCAACATAGTGAGGTGTTAAGCAACTCAGTGAGAACCTGTCTCTAAATAAATACAAAATAGGGTTGGGGATGTGGCTCAAGCGGTAGCGCGCTCGCCTGGCATGCGTGCGGCCTGGGTTCGATCCTCAGCACCACATACAAACAAAGATGTTGTGTCTGCTGAAAACTAAAAAAAAATAAATAATAAATATAAAATTCTCTGTCTCTCTCTTAAAAAAAAAAATACAAAATAGGGCTGGGGATGTGGCTCAGTGGTTGAGTGCCCCCGAGTTCAATACCTAGTACAAAAAAAAGCTTTTCTGAAGGGAGAAAAAGTAAACATAATGTGATAAAATATTCAAACTGATACCATTAATCTATAATCACAAAAATAATAAGGAATGGCTATTGATTACATAATATCTTTTGAGGGGAGAAATACTGGGGATTGAACCCAGATGCACTCAACCACTGAGCCACATCCCTAGCCCTATTTTGTATTTTATTTAGAGACAGGGTCTCACTGAGTTGCTTAGCACCTTGAAATTGCTGAGGCTAGATTTGAATTTAGGATCCTCCTGTCTCAGCCTCCTGAGCCATTGGGATGACAGGCATGTGCCCACACCCGGCTGGTTATACAGTATCTTAATAATGTGTTATGCTTCAGGATCTTTTCCTTATTTTTAAAGAAGCTGGCTTTGAATCTTTTCTAAATGGAAATCTTGCTTTACTGTAAAAGGAAAGAATGAAATTTTGGGTTCCAAGAAAATTCTCTTCCTAAACATTCACTGCTTTAAGTACTGGAGCTATAAATCACATCCGATACCAAGTTTTACTGCTGATGTGCCACACAGCTATCATTCTCAGGCTGACTTCTCAAACCTTCATTCATTGCATTCTTCTTTTTTGTTTGAGGGAGGGTGTAGGTGCCGGGGATTGAATCCAGGACCCTGTGCTTGTTAGGCAACACTTGACAAACTGAGCTATATCCCTAGTCCTCATTACATTTTTCTAAAAAAATTTTCAAATTCCCTTATTTGAAAAAAGTGTGTAGGGGCTGAGGATGTGGCTCAAGCGGTAGCGCGCTCGCCTGGCATGCGTGCGGCCCGGGTTCGATCCTCAGCACCACATACCAACAAAGATGTTGTGTCCGCCGAGAACTAAAAAAATAAATATTAAAAATTCTCTCTCTCTCTCTCTCTCTCTCTCTCTCTCTCTCTCTCTCTCCTCTCTCACTCTCTCTTAAAAAAAAAAGAAAAAAGTGTGTATCTAACAAACAAATGCTTACTGAAACTCACTCTGGGTATGTAGATTATAAATCATGAATGAAAAATCACAGGTAAATAAATTGTTAATACCTTGATATATTCAATCCATTGCTGCAAGAGCACCTGAACGCCACCTCGAACTCTGCTAAAGAGTTGATACAGGAGAGATAAATCTTGAATTCGGTTTTCATCAAGAAGATTATTTAAACCTGAAATTTTAAACATTGGCATTAAAATACAGCACACAATAAAGTAAACAAATTGTCAGATATTTTGATGAACATTCAAGTTAATATTACTATGATGCTGGTTTAAACTATGACTAGTCTGTGAGTTGCAATACAAAGATTTCCTTGGAATTAAACCGAAATAGACAATAACTTTTCTTTCTTTCCTTCTTTCCTTTTCAGTATTATGGACTGAACCCAGGGCCCAGGGCCTCACGTTAGGTAAGAGCTCTACCATTGAGCTACAACCTTGCGCCCTACCCCCACTTTGGGTATCAGGAATTGAACGCAGGGGCACCTGACCAATGAGCCATATCCCTAGCCCTATTTTGAATTTTATTACAGACAGGGTTTCACTAAGTTGCTTAGCGCCTCACTTTTGCTGAGGCTGGCTTTGAACTTGCTATCCTCCTGCCTCAGCCTCCTGAGCTGCCGGGATAACAGGCATGTGCCACTGTACCTGGCTAATCCCTAGCCCTTTTTATTTTTGAGAGAAGGTCTCACTAATTGCCAAGGCTGGCCTTGAACCTGGGATCCTCCAGTCTCAGCCTCTTCAGTACTTAGAACTTTGGTGTGGGCTACTATGCCCAACTACAACCAACCTTTCTGGGTGAAAACTAAACATAGGGTCACTACAAAAAAGTTGAGTGTATAATGGTTTACCACTTACATGATAGATTAGATAGATAAACCAATTTATAAAAACCTACTTTTACTTATTTATAATACATAAATATATATTATAAATTCTTCATATATGCAATAGCCATATTATATCTGGTACAACTATGAATATACCTATGACAAATCAAAAGGAAGCATAGATAGGTTTAAATGTGGTTCTAATTATTTGATTTTCAGAATGAGATAAAATAACCTGCATTAAAATTTTTAAAGTACCCATTTTATACAAAAGAAAAAAATTTTGCCTACTCATTGTGGCATTATCAAATTAAAATTCAGGGTATACTCTATAAGATCATCTAGGATTAGAAGTGCTTGATTTTACCTACTATGTACATCAGCAACGAAAACTACTTTAGTGCTGAAAGAATGTCTTTCCTTGCTGTAGTTTTACCTATTAAGAATTTCAAATTCTCACTTTTTTTATGTGGCACTGGAGACTGAACCCAGGGCCTCGTACGTGTTGGGCGAGTGCCCTACCACCAACCTATATGGCTACCTGTCTCACTGTTTCTTTACCGGTGTTTATGTACCATTCTTCTCTGTTCCTTTACTTTTCCTTTTCCGTTAAGGGATCTGGCACCTCTAGAAAGCCTACTATGATGGGTAGGGAGAAAGGATTGTTTTTATCCTTAGAAATACAGGGACATGCTATCAAGCTTTAAAAATGGAATTTTTTAAAAATCCCTATTAGTTTTCCATTACCAATTTTAAAGTTATCTTATTTATAAACTGTCAATTACCTTTTTGAAGAATAGCTGTTAAGTGTTCACCTAGAAGCTGTTTTTCTACAGTAGCAATTAATGACTTCCTACAAGGAAAAAAGAGTTAGAATTATTGACAGTTGACTGTTCTAAAAATGTAAACAGTCTTCTGGGAAAAAAAATCAAATAGTCTCATTTTATGTTAATTTCCATACTTTGATTCCATGTATAAATTTAAGAGCACGTAGAGTTACTCTATGCCTAAAAAAGGAAAAACTGTTTCAGAATTTGAGTTATATAATGAAGTGAAATGTCTCCAATGGTCTTGCTGTGGCTAGCCTTTTCCAAAGTTTCTCTGCTTTTATTAGGAAGGTAGAGAAGTCATCTATGCTGCTTATAGGAACCACTTGGTTGGTACTATTTAGGAAAGTACAAAAACAGTTTCTTCTATGAACACCCAGTGACTTTTAATCAGCCTAAAGATCACATCAGCCTCTAATACTATTTTAAAATTACATCCTAAACACACACACCAAACCAATAACCAAATTCTTGACTAAATCTAATTAGATAGGGAAAATAATAACTTGAGTTCTGCATTATGAAATCAACTGTTAAAAGTCTAAATCATACCTGAAAATAGTTACTAACATGCCTAAAGTGCCTTAAGTGATTTAACAACAGTTTAAGACTATTAGGCATGTAATACTTACTGGGTAGTCTGATCTAAGTAAGTAATAAGTCTGTCTGCTTCTTCTTCTAGACGTTTGTTAACATGATGAAGATATTCAGGAACCTACAAAGATAGTTTTTTATATTATTGCTTTCCTCCCCATAAATCATTCAGAAAATGTCAAGTCCAAAAGATCCTGGGAACAGCCCTGTCAAATGTGACAGGGTTGAATCATATGTAAAATTATAGGTAGAGTTTATGATCCCGAATTCTGGCCTTTAAGAAGAAAGAAAAGAAAGGAGCACCTAAGTGAGAGAAGAGCATTATAATGTTGGGAAGATAAATGCAAAGGGAAGTTTATGTTCTACAAAGTAAGATACATTTTAAGAGGCAGTAGTTTTATTAAACATGATTTTAAAATACCTCTCTTTCTTGCATCAACTTTTGGCCTTCAGCTGCATAGAGCCGATTAGTTTCTTCCAAAAATCGTTGTTCAAAAGAATCTTGATAAATCTGGGAGGGGGTAATAAAATAAATCAGTTTGTTTATTCAATAAATATTTAGCAAATATCCTCAATTTGAACAGTACTATGAATGTAAAAAAAACAAAACAAAACACCAAACTAGGGACAGCAATCAGCTCTGTAGGTAGTAAAGTAACTTACTTGCAAATCAGAGAGCATACTTAAAAGACTTCGGAGTAAACTTCTATCAATTGCTTCACCATTTCTTTCTCTCTCGATCAAGAGAAGAATGCCATCAATTGTCTTATTTTGGACTTTCTGATCACTTATAATATGAGCCCTAAATAACTCCAGTCCCATGTCCCTAAAATAAAAAACATATAATCTGGGTTAAATGACAAGACCACTTCTGAAGACACTTGCTTAACATGTTACCCATGTTAATTATGGTTCTAGGATTTGAAGTAGCAATTGTAAAAGGATAACATCCACACAGGTTTTCTGAACAACATTATTAGATTAAAGCATACAAGGACATTCATTTTCTCTTTAATGAGAACTAAAGTTCAATGCTTATCTTTCCCCATAACTAAGTTTTGTTGTACTACTTCCTCTAGTGGATTACTTCCTTGGTCAAAGCAAGAGATAAAATTAGCTCAAAGACAAAATAATTTTCACTGACTGGTACTGAAAGCTTATTTACTCACTTATTAACTGGCTTCAGTACTCCAAACTCAGTGTACTCTGATATTGCTATGTTTATATGCTAGGCACATGGTAGGGGAAAGAGTTCATTATACTATTCTATTTTTATGTATTCATGGACTTTTCCATAATATTGTTTAAAAATGAGTAAACACTTGATGATAAGTAGCAAACATGATTCACTCATTAATATTCCAGAGCAAACTTTAATCTTCTTACTTAATAAAAGTCATCTTCATATACTATCTTCAACATTAGTGACAGGCAAGATATAATTTAACTTCCTATAAATAAAAGGCTAGAAGCCAAATGGGCATTTTTAAGAGAACAGTCACAGCACTACTCGCTATCTTTCAGTAGTATAATTAAGATTTATACCATGATTTGTAACAAATCTTCATTACATTTTTCTGGTATCCTTACCAAATAGAGGGTAGCATTGAATTCTGAAGAACATAAGTTCTATCCAGAAACAAAAAAATGCTCCTGATCATGATCTGTCAATGAAAAAGATAAATCAAACAACTTTTATATTTTGTAAAATTGAAATATTTGCTCAATAAAATAAGAAAATTGAAGGTTTTTACACTAGACTATAGATTATTAGGACTGAACATATCTACCTGAGATTATGTCCATACCATTTTCATCAAACCATTCTATTTTCTTAATCCTTGCTGTGGTTGCTAAAAAAGAGACACTTACAATGGTCCTTTGACTTCTTTGCTATATGAGAAGTAATTGAAAATAGAAATGGAATCAAGCACTCAAGTCTTCCTTAGTAACAATGGTGGGGGTGAAGCTAACTTAAATTCTACCTGTATCAGTCTAGGTGTGGTGGGTTGATGGACTTTTAAGATTTTAATTTACAGAACGTAAGGAATAAAAGTAATACTAGGGGCTGGGGTTATAGCTTAGTTGTAGAGCAATTGCCTAGCATGTGTAAGGCACTGGGTTTGATCCTCAGCACCACATAAAAATAATAAAAAAGGTACTATGTCCATCTATAACTAAAAAATATATGCATTAAAAAAAAAAAAAACTAATGCCAGACTAGGGAGAAGGGAAAATAATACAGTGTGACAAAAAATAAAAAGGACTCTAAAATGCTGGTTTATGGGCTGGAGTTGTGGCTCAGTGGTAGAGTATTTGCCTAGCATATGTGAGGTCCTGGGTTCGATTCTCAGCATCACATATAAATAAATGAATAAAATAAAGGTTCATCAACATTTCAAAAAAATGCTGATTTACCTGTAATTCAGAGTTTTAAAATTTAAAAAATTTGTTTCTAACTCAGAAAACGAGCAACTGAGATTGTCTCCCTATTACAAAATTTTTAAAACTAACACTCCTATATGTAAAGAAAAGTGTAATCTACAATGTTTAGCTGAAATGTAATACTTTTCTCAACTCACCATTTGCCTACAATGATTCTGCCAGCATCTGTCAATCTTCTTTAGAAAAAGAACACTATCCAATGAATCTGTGAGATATATGTTAAGGTTTTAACACAAGTAATACATGCAATGTGAATGTGCATTTGTTTTAAATATGAAGTGCAAATGAAACCAAACAGTACTTAATATATAGTAAATGAAATCAAAGAGTACTTAATTATAGAACAAAATGCTATTTCTTAAGCCACAGAAAAAATCTTAATCCCACTAAATTACACCTTTAAAAACAAATCAAACATAAATGAGCATCACGTTTTTAGTCTATGATTTCCCTTAAATCATCTTTCCTCTAATGGAAATTCGTTAGGACAAAAATGGTAAAGACAAAGAAATTTTATTTACCTGAATACCATATGTAGATTTGGATCTAATTAAAGCTGAATAGTTAAAATTTTGTTTCTTCTATAGAAACACAGGAGGACAAAAATAATGAATCTAGAAGTCATAGGCATTCCACTTTAAGCTGGGTTAAACAGTAAGGGACAGGAAGGAAGAAGAAAAAATTTTAGGATTTTTTGTTTTTAAAAGGATATTCTCTGAACTGATGAATCTGTGCTTTGATATGATCTTCACAAATCTGTCTCAGCTGTTTGTACAAGTTTGCAGAAATCTTGTAAGAACAGAGATTTTCTACAGCCTAAAAGAATAAACACACATTTTGTTAGAGAGCATTGGGAATGTTTCTCAATTATTTATATGAAATTCTTATTATTTTGTTATTTTTACTCTGTCAGCTTATTAAGAGGGATTATTCATCCATTTAAGACATGAGGTAAAAAGACAAAACATATTAATGTGGGTGGTGAATTTTTTTATAACCAACATACTGTACCAAAATAAAAACCAAATTAATATATTTATTATAGTTGTATAGGTTAAGAATGGAAGGGATCAGGCTGGGGATGTGGCTCAAGCAGTAGCGCGCTCGCCTGGCATGCGTGCGGCCTGGGTTTGATCCTCAGCACCACATACAAACAAAGATGTTGTGTCCGCTGAAAACTAAAAAAAATAAATATTAAAATTCTCTCTCTCTCTCTAAAAAAAAAAAAAAAAGAATTCAAGGGATCAAGCCAAATTCTACCCTGTAAGGACATCAAATTTATACCACTGCTAGGTATGAAAACTGTCTTGTTTTGGCCAGGCAAGTGGCACATGTCTATAAGCCGCTCAGGAGGTTGAGGCAGGAGAATCCTAAATTCAAAGCTAGTCTCGTCAATTTATCAAAGCCTTAAATAATTTAGCAGGACCCTTTCTCAAAATAAAAAGGGACTGGGATTTTCAGTGGTAAAATGCCCCTGGGTTCAATCCCTGGTACTAAAAAAATAAACATTGTCCTGTTCTCTAAAATGTTAATCATTTTCACAAATAAAACTCCATGTTTTTTTCTTATGGTACTAGGGATTGAACCCAAGAGCACTTGACCACTAGGCTACATTCCACCCCTTTTTATTAGACTTATTCTCCCTAAATTGCCCAGGCTGGCCCCAAACTTGTAATCCTCCTGCCTCAGTTTCCAGGGTTGAGTCGCTGGTGTTGAGCTACAGCGTGAGCCACAAACACCCAGTTTCCATGTTTTAGTTCCTGATAGATGTTTATTTTTTTAACACATGGTGCTGAGAATTGAACCCAGTGCCTCACACATACCAGGCACGTGTGCTACCACTGAGCCCCAGCCCCAGCCCCAGACCCCCAGTTTCCATTTTAAATTTAAAACATTATGGTTGTACTGGGCTAGGTGTCGTATGCCTGTAATCCCAGCAACTCAAGAGGCAGGAGGATAACACGTTCAAAGCCAGCCTCAGGAAGTTAGTGAGAACCTGTCTCAAAATAAAAAATAAAAATGGGCTGAGGATATAGCTCAGTGGTAAAGTGCACCTGGGTTCAATCCCCAGTATCAAAAACAAACAAAAAAAATGATAGATGGCTTAGGTACTCCTAATATAACTGAATTAAAACTCATTTATACTTTTTTTCTCAACAAAACAAAGCAGTCATTATTGCTAGCAGTACTAAAATGAATATGACATAATTAAATACCAAGGAATTTTGTCCAACTTTTCTGTTCAAGAATAGTTAAATAAACCAGGCTGGGGTTGTGGCTCAGTGGCAGAGTGCTTGCCTTGCACATGTGAGGCACTGGGTTCAATCCTCAGCACTACATCAAAATAAACTAAATAAAGATATTGTGCCCATGTATAACTAAAAAAATTTTTTAAAAAAGAATAGTTAAATAGTTTTAAAATTTGCAAACTGAATGAACAATTACAAAAGACTGCATTTTCACTTTATACTAATATTTGAATTAGACCATATTATACTCAGATCCCAAAAGGACAAGCTTCTTACGTATATCAAGACTTTAGAGCCAGGTGCAGTGGCGCACACCTGTAATTCCAGCAACTAGGGAGGCTGAGACAGGAGGATCATAAGTTCACACCCAGCCTCAGCAATTTTAGCAAGGCGCTAAGCAACTCAGCGAGACCTTGTCTCTAATAAAATATAAAAAAGGGCAGGGGCTAGGTTCAGGGACAAATACTATGGAGAGTTCAAAACCAGCCTCACCAACAGTGGTTGCTAAGCAGCTCAGTGAGACCCTGACTCTAAATAAAATACTAAACAGAGCTGGGGTTGTGGCTTGATGGTTGACTCCACTGAGTATAGTGGCATATGCCTGTCATCCCAGCTACTGGGGGGAGGGAGCTAAAGCAGGATTTGCAGTTTGGGGCCACCCTGGTTAATTCAGTGAGACCCCACTTAAAAATTAACTTTAAACAGGGCTGGGGATGTAGCTCAGTGGTAGAACATTCCTGAGATCAATTCCTAGTATAAGCTTAAAAAGCATGGTAAAACTAGTGAACTCTGATATAATAATCTACAATTATAACTGGTGATGACTTATGTGTAACACACCAAGATTCCTTTCTCACCACAACAGAAGATACAAAAAAAAAAATCCATTAAAATGGACTTCAGGGGAGCATCCAAGTTTTGTTGGTTGGAGTGGAACTTTATAAATATGTACTAGGTAGTCACATTCCCAATTATGCAGGTAAGTAAATATATTAGCAAATGAAAAGAAAGCTTAAAGGAACCCACTTATACAACAGGACAGAAGTCACCACATCTTACCAGGAAACAGCAACCCAATTAGATTCAGCAGCCATGGAGGAACAGGAAAGCCAGTCTCCTCTGGCCACATTCCACATGACCTGGGGTTAGGCCACAAATGCCTAAGGGTATGTTTATTTAAAGAGCCTCCCCACTCATACAGGTCCTCTAAGTACTGTCCCTCTTCCTCCCTCCTTATTCCTCTCATTGTATTTCTGTTCCTTTTGAATTACTGATTCATTTTCTCAGCATTTCTCATTTCCCTTCTTAGATTTTGTCATATGACTTAGTGCATACCTCATCTTCTCCACTTTTCCCACTTCAGGTACTTCTCCAAATCTTATTTATCTCATTTCCTTCTGTTGTGTTTGCCTTTCTCCCATAAAACAGTTCTCGATATACCTAAATATTTATTTTTTAGTTTTCGGCAGACACAACATCTTTGTTTTTGCATGTGGTGCTAAGGATCGAACCTGGGCCACACGCATGCCAGATGAGCACGCTACCGCTTGAGCCACATCCCCAGCCCCCTCGATATATCTATTTATCTCCTCAAACAAGACTATATTTCCTTACCACTCAACTAGGTCCCACTTCTTCCAATAATCTTAACTGCATCAGCTGCCAGTGACTCACATAAAACTCCACCATTCATACCGCACTGACTTGTCCATAAGTCAGTACTATGCATCTTTTTGTGTATATCCTCTCTCTACTTGACTCTACATAACAGAAAACAATCACATGAACATGTTATAGGGTATTGATTTAACATTTGAGCAGCCATCTTAAATGTTAACCACCATCTTATGAGATAAATTTCACTTTCCTGTACTTCCTCTTACCCCAATTTCCCCCACCTCCATTAGTGATCTATCCCATGGTATCATAACCCTAAGCCAATTTCAGAAGGACATGACCCCTTGACCCTGGAATGCCCCAAGGTACCATCTACCAAAGTGAACCTCATGCTATTCCCCACCCACGTAGCTCTGATGCAAGCACCCGCCCCAGCCTATCCCATAGCACTACTGCTACAACTCCAAAACCCTACCCCACAAAAACTGAACATCCGAATATCTTGAGTGCCTTCCTCCACTCCATAGAGGGATGGCCTTTATTTGTCAGCTTTGACAAATAAACCTTTGTGTGGATATCTGCCTAGTCTCCATTTTTCTTGTTCCTTGCTTTCCTTTTATTGGTGCGAAAACCCAGGATCAGGTTCCCTCGCATGCCTGCTCCCCTCTTTGAGGGTCACTGAGCATCCCCAGGCCCTGATCTGAAATCCATCGTGGGATCAGGCCCTCTATTCTGCCAAACACCCTCTCTGCACCCACCACCAGACATATCAGGTAAGATCCCTGTCTCTGGTTGACCTAAATGACCTACGGTGATCCCAGGAAATGACTGTGGATAGTCTGGCATTCCCAGGGTTACCATGTGGTTGGGGGCACCCCCAGCCACAGCTTTCACTTTTCATCCCTACTGTCAATGGCATCTATAGGTGGTCTTTTATTTGGGTCCTGGGTTTTGGGAAAAAAAAAAAAAAACCACCGAGGGTGATTGGGAGTTGTTCCTGGTGAGACTACCTGTAGGCCTTGGGTTAATCTCTATGGGCTTTTGTCCCTACTATATAGTCAAAAACAGGTGCCCAAGTGCCTTTATGGTGAAGACCTCTGAGTGTAACTGTTCTCTGACTAGGTGATACTAGAGACTGAGGATACCCTACCCTAAACTCACCTCCTTTACATCTCAACATGGGCAATTCCTCGTCCATTCCCTCCCATAGTCCCCTCGGCTGCCTCCTGGCTAACCTAGGGTCTCTCTCACCCCGAACCTAAAGCCCTAAAAACTTATCTGCTTGTACAATTAGATCTGGTCTCAATATCCTTTGGATAATGACTTTAAATGGTCACTTAAGGGCACTCTAGATTCCAATATTATTAGGGATCTTTTCAACTATTATACGCCTTCAGGAAAATGGAAACAGATCCCCTATCCTCAGACCTTCTCTTTCCTTCCTTACAAATCATCCCTCTGCTCTTCCTGTTCTCTGGCCTAGGTTCTGCTAGCTCTTAAACCCTCTCTTAAACCCTCTCAGGACCCTCTCTGAAACCCTAGACTTCAACCCCACTGGCCAACTCCCTCCCTACCATTCTCCACTTTCTGCTCTGACTCTTCTGGGACCTCCCTCACCTACTTTCAGTCCAACTGCTAGTTGCTCTCACATGTCCCCCTCTACCCACCCTGCACCTCTGCTTCCCTTTGATTAAGTAGCAAGGTTGGAGAAAGTTGCCAGGGTACACATTCCTTTCTCCCTTAATGACTACTCTCAAATCGAAAGGAGGCTGGGATCCTTCACTTCCAATCCTTCAGGGTACTCTTGGTTTTTTGTTTCCTATCAGTCCTATTTTTTACTCAACTTTGGAGTTTTTAAACATCTGTAACATTGCAATGGAGATTCACCTGCAAAAAGCTACAACGCCCTTACTTTTGTATGTGTGCACACTGTGTATTGCGTTATCTGTCCTTTTGTGAATGTGTCCATGTCATGTATATGACATCAAGATTGGCAATTTGAAAGTGAATGCTCATAAATTTAAAAAAATGGATCCAAATACCTTTAATTCACATGATTTAAGAAGGTTCAATCTAAACTGGGTAAAGAGATGAAAGTAAAGATGTCTTTAAAATTAAACTTAACTCACAAGTCTCTCTAGGTGGTCAAAGAATAAAATGTTGATGTTATAAAATGTCTAATACCCATTGTTTCTAGGACTTTTCTTCAACATGGAAGAAATGACTACTACTGTTCAATACACTTGTCTGCTATCTTGGTAAAAATAAGTTAAGTAGACTTGAAATGGGATTACTCATCAATGTGTTTGTTAGATATCTGATTAACTTACAAGGTTAAAATGCTAACTGTTAAGTACACCATCAAGTACCCTTAACTCCTTGCATTCCATTGGGTAATATTATTGATGTTTTTATAAATTGGTAAATGAAAAAAGTGGGGGGGATTAAAGTTGCTTTGTCATTCCTGGAAAAAGATTACTAAAAATTTAAAGTCCCAACAGGTATAATTCTATATACTTGAATATTGTGTTTTCATGAAATGGTAAACAGATGTGATTCTCTATACAAAGGTTTATAGAAGATTTCTGTATACAAAGGCCCAAAAGTTTTAATTGCTCCAATTAAGAGTACTGTAAATAACAAAGTATTCCTTTTTATTAAAATGAAATAATTTATCTAAATTCAGAATTTTATAGGGATTGTTTCAGAATGTGAACAGAAAAGAGGGTTAACAGATGGGGAAAAGAAATTAGAAGGTTCTAGGTATGGAAACCATATTTAATAGAAGGAAAAGAAAGTGTTTCTAGATAAGAAAGTCCTTATGTGATGAAGTAAATAAGAGGGTTTAAATAAGTGATAAAGAAGGTCTAAGTTAGTTATATATGTATATGAAACAATCAGTCAAGGATATTTAAGGTTTTTTTCCATAAGGCCAAATGTTAATATACTGACATAAACCAAAGTTTAATCTATGTGTTAAAAGGACAAGTATTTCTTAAAACATTAATTTACCCATAACATTGTGTTAAGTTTTTTTTTTTTTTTTTTGAGCAAGTAATCACGAAAGAATTAAGGACTATACAACTGTGGTTAAACAACAACTGCTATTTTGGAATACTCTAATGTTTTTACTCTTGTTAATTTTATTTTGTATTTTCCTTATAAACTGTCTAAATGTTGCCTGTTACTATTTTGCAGAGGTATTACTTGAAGAACACACAACCTGGGTTAATTTAATATAATAAGCTATCACCTAGATAGTATAATTCAGATCCCAATTAATAAAAAGGGCAAATGCCTGTAGGGTTGTGGACATTAAAGTTAAAG
Source organism: Ictidomys tridecemlineatus (assembly GCF_052094955.1). Taxonomy (NCBI): domain Eukaryota; kingdom Metazoa; phylum Chordata; class Mammalia; order Rodentia; family Sciuridae; genus Ictidomys; species Ictidomys tridecemlineatus. The sequence goes on along the minus strand of NC_135493.1, from coordinate 29,480,702 downwards.
CCCAGTACTCTGTTTAAGACTGGTGAAACTGATTTGCTAGATGTTTAAGACAAAGATTTTAAAGATTAAAGTTAAATTAAAAGGGCCAAGAAAACCAATGTTTGGCTCTTGCCCTCCATGAGTCAGTCTGAATCCATAGAACAGGGAACTCCTCTAAAAAGCTTTGTAACTCTGGGCCATATAACCTTCTGATCAGAGAGATTAGTAAGGTCCCTGGAGAACAGAAAGTCAATCAGTGCACTTGCTATGAAGAGGAGGGTCATTGGAGAAGGGAGACATCCCTAATGATTCCAAGAAAAGCCACATGGTCAGTAAGATCTGAACCCATCCTAGCGCAAATGGCATTAGCAGAGCTAAAATCTGCTCAAGTTCTCCAAGAGTGACTTCTAAATGACTCTGTAACAGCAGACAGAAACAAAAGTCAGTTTGACCTGCTTCATCTTAAACACCTAGCAAAAACAGTTAAAATCAAAACACAGCCATTCCTGGGCATTTAAAAAACATAATAGTTTAGTATACCTTAGGACATACATTTGTGTTAGCCCCCCCAAATAATTAAGACTAGAGACTAAAAAGAGAGATTCTTAGGAAGGAATGCCTAATAACTATCAAGTGAAACTGCCAAGTCAGAAGTTTTTAGTTCAAGGCCTACAAACATTAAAAGTTAACTGTTGTGTTTACATTCCTGATAACTCTGGGATGTTAAAGATTTACATTCCCAAATAAAGGCCTTGTCCACTCTGGCCTTATTATGGAACAAAGCCTCAGCCCTCACACCTCCTAATGAGAGATTATTGGCTTCTCTCATTTAATAGCAGGTCTTCTAGGCCTGAAGAGCTCCTTGGTAAGGCCCTACAAATGTGAGCCCTTGACACAAATGGGGTATTCAATTTGTTTCCCTACTAGCTGCCCTGGGGTTATGGCAAGATGGAATAACCACACCCATTATCTATTTTCATCAGCTCTCCAATCAGCTGATAGGGGATATCCAACAAGTACCTGAATCTATATTAACCCTACAGAATCAACTGGACTCCTTAGCCTCTGCAATCCTATAAAACCGCCATGTACTGGACCTATTAACAGCAGAGAAAGGTGGACTTCGTCTATACCTACAGGAGGAATGCTGTCAATCAATGCTGATATAGTCAAAGACAAGATAAAACAACTCCAGCAGGACGTTGAATGTTGGAAACAACAGCTCTCCTCTGTTGGAGGATGGCAGCTAAATAACCCCCTTCTTGAGTGGGCACTTCCTTTCCTGACCCTTCCCCTTGTCATAGGCCTTCTGAGAATGCTTGCCCTCTGTGTCATTACATTTGTTCAAGACCAGACTCAAAAAATCTCTAACCACACTGTGAACCAGCTTCTGTTACAGAACTACCAACCCTTCACCAAAATTGGGCTATCCAGGGTCAGCATCACCACCACCTCCTGACCCTATTACCTCAATAACATCCCGCACCCCTAACAAGGGTCCAGATGTTGCCCCTTCCCATCAGGAAGAAGCTACAGAAGATTGACCTATGCCCCTGTCCCTTAAGGTCCCCAATAACAAACAAAAAGGGAGGAATATAGGGTATTGATTTAACATTTGAGCAGCCATCTTAAATGTTAACCAGTATACTTTTTCTAAGAATTCCCCCCACCCCCATTAGTGACCTACCTCATGGTACCATAAACCTAAATTAATCCCAGAAGGACACTACCCTTGACCCTGGAAAGCCCCATGGTGCCATCTACCTTAGCCAATCCTATGCTATTCCCCACCCACCTACCTCTGATGCAAGCACACCCCCCCAGCTTATCCATAGTACCACCACTACAACTCCAAACCCCCTACCGACAAAAGCTGAACATCCGAACGAACATCTCGGGCGCCTCTCTCCACTCTATAGAGAGATGACCTTTATTTGTCAGCTTTGACAAATAAACTTTCATGTGGATCTCTGCCTGGTTTCCACCCTTCATTTCTCGCTCGCCTATCTCTTGCTTTCTTACTTTCCCTTCACATGTATCTATAAATTTTTCATTACTTTTTAGGCTTTGGACCAAGTGAATTCATTAACTATTAAAAAAAAAGCATGTATCTACAACAATTAACAATATGTCCCACATATAAAAGGGACTTCTTATAAAACCAGAAAACATGTTAATTCCAACAGAGTATGCCAGGTGCTATAGTGGAGTTACGAAGAGAGATGGTGCTTCTAACCCAGACTTAAGACAGAAAGTCAGGAAAACTGGCAGAGTCCTAAAGACTCAGAAGGAAATGGATAAAGAGCTAGAGGGAAGAGTGAGAATTAAGCTGGACTTTATGTGCATATAGCTTCATCTGGGTTTAGCTGAAAGGTAGTTTTAGAAGTTTGAGGTGGGAAGTGGGTATGGCTCAGTGGTAGAGCACATGCCTAAGAAGCATGAGGCCTTGTGTTCCAATCTCAACACTGCAAAAAAGGTTTGATTCAAGAAAGGCAGGTGAATTTTGAAGGTGAATTTCAAAGGGAACACTGCTTCTCTAATTCAGCTTTGGAGGCTACTTAAAATGTAGAGCAAATCTAATAATTTTCCTTCCTCAACAATCATCCATCAAGTAATCTTCATGTACTGTTATGAACAAAGCTCCTAATTGGTACAACCAAAAAGCTAAGGACAGAATAGTGGTTCATTATCTACTATCATTTATGTTAAAACAGAAAAAAAGGGTACAAATATGCCAGTAGTTTTTATATAGAAAAATGATCAAAAAACTAACAATGTGCTGGGGATGGGGCTCAGTGGTACAGTGTTTACACAGCATGTATGAGGATCTGGGTTCAATTCCCAATATTATGAGGAAAAAAAAGAAGACACTAATAATATTACTAAAGAGGGTAACTAGCTAAGGAATTGGTAGATGGGTTGTAAATAAGACTTTTCAATACATGCTCTGTAAAATCTTGGGGCTTTAAACTAAGTAAATACATCATTCAAAAAACTTAAAATATGGGCTGAGGTTGTGGCTCAGCGGTAGAGCACTCGCCTAGCACAAGCGAGGCCCTGGGTTTGATCCTCAGCACCACATAAAAATAAATTAATTAAATAAAGGTACTGTGTCCAACCACAACTAGGAACAAAAGACTTAAAATATTTGCCTTATTCAAAAAAAAAAAACAAAAAAACAACCCTTTCCATCTTCCCCATCACCACACTTGTTAACATGACATCCAAGACCCCACCTTAACATTTTAGTCTTACGGTTAATAAGCTTACCACACAACCCTATGATCTAAGCACTATTTTCTTGATTTTGAACAAGGTTTGTTTAAAGCAGTCATGTGTGCCAAGAACAGTAGCTTCCAAAACTTTAACTTCAAGCCACAAGCCACATTAAAAAATTTATTTATACTGTCATGTATAACTAAAAAGAACAAATAAAAATTTTAAAAAGAAATCAATCTTGGGGCTGGGATTGTGGCTCAGCGGTAGAGTGCTCGCCTAGAATGTGTGAGGCCCTGGGTTCAATCCTCAGCACCACATAAAAAAATAAAGATATTGTGGGGCTGGGGTTGTGACTCAGCGGTAGAGCGCTTGCCTAGCACATGCAAGGCCCTGGGTTCGATCCTCAGTACCACATAAAAATAAATAAAGGTATTGTGTCCAACTACAACTGAAAAATAAATCTTAAAAAAAGAAATCAATCTATCTACCTGCAGTGCTAGTGATTGAACCCAGGACCTTGTGCATGGTAGGCAAGTGCTACCACTGAGCCACACAACCCCAGCCCCACATCTCCAGCCCTTTCTAAATTTATTTTGAGACAGGGTCTCCCTAAGTTGTCCAGGCTATCCTTGAACCTGTGTTCCTCCTACCTGAGCCTCCCCAGTACCACCACACATGGCAAGAAATATATATATTATAATCTCCTGCACATAAAATAAATGTATGTACTTGAAATAATATCTTCATAAAACTACATAATCATTACCATGCATGATACATTAATTATCTTCCACTGTATCTTGCTAAGGGGGTCTGGGGATGTGGCTCAAGTGGTAGCGCACTCGCCTGGCATGCGTGCAGCCCGGGTTCGATCCTCAACACCACATGCAAAAAAACAAAGTTGTTGTGTCCGCCAAAAACTAAAAAATAAATATTAAAATTCTCTCTCTCTCTCTAAAAAAAAAAAATGCTAAGGGGCTGGGTGTAGCTCAGTGGTAGAGTACTAGCTTATGCTGCATAAGCCCCTAGGTTTGAATTCCTAGCTCTACAACCAAACAAAAACTGTTAATCACAAACTACTACCTTCTTAATTTGCAGGGGGGGAGGTTTACTGGGGATTGAACCCAGTGGCATTTTAACATGGAGCCACATTCCCAGTTCTTTTTATGTTTTACTTAGAGATAAGGGTCTTGCTAAATTGCCATAGCTGACCTCGAAACTGCAATACTCCTGTTTCATTCTCCAGAGTCACTGGGATTACATGTGCCCAGCTACACATTAATAATTTCAAGAACCTACTAGCACATAAACACTTTAGGAGCAAGGTCTAAGAGATTTCTATATCACCGAGGTGTCTATCCAAATGTGCAGACAGTAAGCACCCTGTAATCCTAGCTACGTGGGAGGCTGAGGGAAGAGGATCAAAAAGTTCGAGGTCAACATGGACAAATCAGTCATAAACTATCCCAAAATAAAAATAAAAGGACTAGGTAGGATTTGGCTTAGTGATAGAGTGCTTGCCTAGCATGCAAAAGGCCCTGAGTTTAATCCCCAGTACCAAGGGGGGGAAAAAGGAATGAGTGTTTACTAAGTACTACTATATCCTATTAGGTGCTGGGATAGAAACAGGAATAAGAAAGTGTTAAATCACAGCCAGGCATGATGGTGCACACCTGTAATACCACCAACTCCTGAGGCTGAGGCAAGAGGATTGGAAGTTCAAGGCCAACCTCAAGAATTTAGCAAGGCCCTAAGCAACTTAAGTGAGACACTATCTCAAAAAAATAAAAAGAGCTGGGGATGTGACTCAGTGGTAAAGTGTCCCTGGGTTCAATCCATAGTACCATAAATTACTAATTTAGAGTTTGGGGATGGGATGGGGGGTAGGGATTAGCTCAGTCTGTACAGTGCTTGCCTTACATGCACAAGGCCCTGGGTTCTATTCCCAGAACCACCAAAAAAAAAAAAAAAGAAAAAGAAAAGTTTGAGGGGCTGGAGTTGTGGCTTGGTGGTATAGTACTTGCCTAGCACTGTGAGGCACTGGATTCGATTCTCAGCAAAAAAACAAATAAATAAATAAATAAATAAAATATATATATATATACACATACATATAAAGGTGCTATGTCCATCTACAACTAAAAATATTTTTTAAAAAAGTTTGAGAGGGCTGGGTTGTGGTTCAGTGGTAGAATGCTTGCCTACCATGCATGAGACACTGGGTTTGATCCTCAGCACCACATAAAAATAAAATAAAGATACTGTGTCCACCTAAAACTAGGGCATAAAATATTTTTTAAAAAGTTTGAGGGGCTGGGGATGTGGCTCAAGCGGTAGCGCGCTTGCCTGGCATGTGTGCCGCCCGGGTTCGATCCTCAGCACCACATACAAAGATGTTGTGTCCGCCGAAAACTAAAAAATAAATATTAAAATTCTCTCTCTCTTTAAAAAAAAAAGTTTGAGAGAAGCTCTATTTTATTCTATATCTTTGAAATGTACTTTTGGAAATGTATTAATTATTTTATATCTCACTAAATAACACTTTGGTAATTCTTAGAGTTGTAGTATAATTATTGCTAAAATAACCTCTTATCTCACAAGCACCTATTTGTATTAAACAGATTCTAGTTTGACAAGTCCTCTAAATAAAACTATCTTTTAATTAAGCTTCCAATAATTAGTGGTAAACAGTCTTAAATCCTTTGAAGACAGTTGGGTATAAAATATAAGCATTCTATCAAGCTTTTAATATTTATTCCTCCAAATCCCAACAACTCAGAAGGCTGAGGCAGGAGGATTGCCAAGTCTGAGGCCAGTCTCGGTGATTTAGTGAACCCTAAGCAAATGAGGGAGACCCTGTTTCAAAATAAAAATAAACAAAAGGTTGGGAATGTATATCAGTGGCAAAGCACCCCTGGGCTCAATCCCCAGTTCTAAAAACAAAAAATCTTGTTTGAAAATTAAAAAAAAAGAAAAAACTGAGGCTGGGGTTGTGACTCAGTGGTAAAGCAGTCACCTAGCATGTGCAGGACCCAGGTTCGATCCTCAGCACCACATAAAAATAAAGGTAATGTGTTGTGTCCATCTACACCTAAAATATATATATTTTAAAAAAATAAAGGTATACAAAAAAAACCCACCACACACTGCCAAGAAAATATAAATGTGTAGCAAATGAATTGCAAATGTTCACTTAACAGACAATAAGAAAACTACTAAATTCCCACCATGGTGCTGAACTTTATAGTCATAGACCTAAATGAAGTGGGTCCCATTTTCCAAAGAGTATTTAAAGAAAGAAAAGCATACCACAACTTTTCAACATCTGACACAACAATATAAATTATCTCTTTTTGCAGAAAAGAAACCAATCATGCAATGAAACCTAAATTACTTTTCTTTTTTACATCTAGTCAACAGGGTTTAAATAAGACTGAGAATTAGCAAGGACTAAGAATTCAGTCTTGCACATTTTTTGAAACACCAGTGATAGTACTGATTAACAATTTAGTAAAAAGAATACATAATATATAACTAAGCTTAACACATCAATAGAGTGACAACAGTTTTACTTAGAGAATACTACAGCTAGTGATCAACACTTAAGAATCTCACTATTCTCCTATAATCAATCATTGACTGCTTAAATAACCAGATTTACAATAAATAATAACCTATACTCAGATGGACGCACAATCTGTTTCCAGTCTTTTTTTTTGGGGGGGGGAATCAGGGATTGAACCCAGTGGCATGTTAACCCTGAGCCACTTTCCAAGCCCTTTTTTATTTAAAGACAGGCAGGGTCTCACTAAGTTGGTAAGGGCCTTGCTAAGTTGCTAAGGCTTGCTTTGAACTTATGATCCTCCTGCCTCAGCCTCCTGAGTGTCTGCAATTACAGATGTGCACCAACGTACCTGGCTGCTTCCAGTCTTGTGGTCATATACTCTATAAATGAATCACTAATAGAAAGGTTATTTTAAGAATCCATTTCACAGAAAGCTAACCAAAGTTCCCATTACAAATGACATACAAAATTATTTTTAGCTGAGTGTAGTGGCACATGCCTGAAATCCCAGCAACTTAGGAGGCTGAGGCAGGAGGATAGGAAGTTCCAGGATAGCCTTGGCTACTTTGAAAGAACCTGTCTCAAAATAAAAAATAAAAAAAAGTTCAGAGAGGCAGCTCAGTGGTAGAGCACTCCTGGGTTTAATTCATAGTACCACAAAACAACAAGGACAAAAAGTGGTGCATACGAATACTTTTCCTAGAGAGTTCCTATTATTTTTCCAATTCCACTAATGGTGTCTGCTGAAGCATATTTATTTGTAATGTAATCTAGTTATCAACCAGCTGTTCTAACCTAGTATGGATTTAGAATTTCAAAATGTCTTTATTACTCTAATAAAATGTAATTTTCAAATAAAGGCTTCTTTTCTTAATGACCCAACCATATATTATAATTGATAACTAATACATATCAGAGTGTCCGTTAAATACTTTTTGGAATATTTTATTTACAACTAAACAACCTGGTTATATGGTTAGGGTCACTACCCTATTTTGCAAATGAGAAAACTAAGACTTAGCAAAGTAACTGGCCCAAAGTTTTATGACCAGTGACAAATCTCTACTCTATGGCACACAAATCAACTTTCAAGCTAGTTCATTTAAACATAATCCCATCTGTAATTGATCAAAAACAAACAAGCAGCCAGGCACAGTGGTACATGTTTATAATTCCAGCAATTTGGGAGGTAAAACAGGAGGATCACAAGTTTGAGGCCAGCCTCAGCAACTTCAGTGAATACCTAAGTGACTTACTGAGACTGCCTCAAAAAAAAAAAAAAAATATATATATATATATATATATATAAAGGGTTGGGACGTGGCTCAGTGGTAAAGCACCCCCTAAAGTTAAACCCCCAGTATTCCTCCACAAAAGAAAGCAGCAAACAAACAAACAAAAGAACCAAAACCAAAACATAACCACTGCCTCACTTGTTCAGGATTTCAAGGTTGTCAAGGAAAGGTAATCTTAAAACTGAGGCATAATTCTCATTTTAGATTACTTAAAAAGACAATGCTTGCAGAGCTGGGGATGTAGCTCAGTGGTAGAGGGCTTGCCTAAAAATGCTGAGGGCCTGGGTTCCATCCCTAGTATCAGAAAAAAAAAAAAGACAATGTTTGCTTGTAAATGCTCTCTGAGCAGCATGTTCTGTTCTAGAAATTAAAAACTTAAAAAGTAACACATGCAACCCACCTAAGGGAATTCCACATTTCAACTTTAAAGCAAAAATGGTTTTTCATGCAGAAAAAAAGTTATGTGCCAGTTAAGTGTTTACATCAGGGAAAGAAGGGAGAGTAGGGGTTTGGAGACATTGTTTGGTGTATCTACGTATTTCTATTATTGCTCATTTTTAGGAGAATACTTTTAATTACACTGAGTTAAAATCAAACAGCACTATGAAATTACATTACATATGAAGTCACATTGTTACATGTAACATTTCATATAACATTATGAAATAATATTACCTTCTTTTGAACTTGAACATCTCAAAATAATCTAATAATCCAAAGCAGCATTTATAAAGTTAAGGTCAAAAACAGTAAAAGATCTACAAACATGCTTTTGAATTTATTATAGCAGAAGCAATAAGGTACTGAAACAGAAAAGTTGTAATATTTGTGACTAGGGTAAAGAACTCAAATGAAGAACAGCAGGTAAAGCTTTTAAAGTACAAGAAAGCAAAAATAGTAAAAACAATGTATAAGCTCTTGGAAGAAAAAAAATTAACAGAATCAATGTATCAAGTAAAGTATTTTTAAGTCAAAAGTTCAAGAAAAAAACTCAAGGTAAACAGGGTTAACAATTACAATTAACGTTGTTCTATATGTAAAACATACAAAGCAAAACATTATTGAAATTAATATTGTACAGCAGCATATCAAAATAAACACCACGTACATACACAAAAGAAAAAAAAAACTGACCAGCTTTGATGACAGTTTTTCCTAAAGTAAAACAATTTAATTGCTACAAACACTGCACAACAGTAGTATCTGCAGTGTTGAGGTATTATTAATGAAGGAGCATGGAAGTGAAAACGTGGACTAGGAATTCAGCATCTCAGTTTAATACCCCTATTCTTCCAATACACGACTCTGGGGAAGTTATTTAACTTCTCTCAGACTCAAGTCTCCTTGTCAATAAAATGGGGATAGTAACTACTACCCTTATCTATTCAGAAAGAGTTTCTGTAATGATTAAATGAGATAACAGAAGATTAATCCACTTTGCAGGTGGTTATACACACTGTATGAAGAAAATACTGGACCACATGATCTCTTAAGGCCTTTTAAATTCTAATTCCATAACTCTATTTTTATTAATGTGCAATTTAGGAACCACATAATGTAATATAACAAAAAAAGCCAGATCAAGTGGACTTTTTTTTTTTTATATGAGGGATTGAACCTAGGGGTGCTTTTTATTTTGAGACAGGGTCTCACTAAGTTGCCGAAGCTGGCTTTGATTTTGTGATCCTTCTGCCTCAATCTCCTGAGGTTCTGGGATTACAGGTGTGAGCCACTACGCCTGGCCTGTTACCCTTTTGATCTTAGGTTAGGTACTAAAACTCCTGTCAGTTTACCTTTCCTCCTCTGTAAAACAGATAAAAGGATACCTGCCTTATCTCTCTTTCAACATTGCTTAGAAGAATTGGATGTTTGTAGCTGGGCATGGTGGCACACACCTATAATTCCAGCATCTTGGGAGGCTGAGGCAGGAGGATCATGTGTTCAAAGCCAGTCTCAGCAAAAGTGAGATGCCAAGCAACTATCTCTAAATAAAATACAAAATAGGGCTGGGGGATGTGGCTCAGTGGTCCATTGTCCCCGAGTTCAATCCCCATTACAAACAAACAAACAAAAGAATACATCTAGAGTCTGGGATTGTGGCTCAGTGGTAGAACGCTCGCCTAGCATGGGCAGGACCCGGGTTCGATCCTCAGCACTACATAAAAATAAAGGCATTATAAATAGTACACCTAAAAAATAAATGTTAAATAAAAAAGAATACATCTACTTTGCCAGGCACAGTGGCAAAGGATCAAAAATTAGAGGCCAGCCTCAGCAATTTAGAGTGGGGCCCTAAGCAACTTAGCAAGATTCTGTCTCAAAATGAGAAAAAAAAGAAAAAGTGCTGGGAGGGCAGGGTGCAGTGGCACAGGCCTGTAATCCCAGAGGCTCTGGAGGCTGAGGAAGGAGGATCACAAGTTCAAAGCCATCCTCAGCCACTGAGTGAGGCCATAAGAACTCAATGAGACCTTATCTCGGGATGTGGCTCAGTGGTGAAGTGCCCCTGGGTTCAATCCCTAGTACCAAAAAAGAAAAAAATAGATCCCAAATTAGATAATTAGATCCCAAACCTGTTTTCTGACTTCTAATCCATGGTTCATCCATCAGCATACTACCTCTGCAACTAAAATATGAAAACTATAAATACTGATACACTGAACCAATGTAATTTCTTACAAGATTTATCAAACTCAAGTCAGTGTATTCAGAAGTATTTTTTAATATCAAACTGCTGATGCTGTAATAGAAAATTAGTTTTTGAATTGGCTGGGTTTTTTTTTTAATATTTATTTTTTAGTTTTCGGCGGACACAACATCTTTGTCTGTATGTGGTGCTGAGGATCCAACCTGGGCCGCATGCACGCCAGGCGAGCACGCTACCGCTTGAGCCACATCCCCATCCCTTGAATTAGCTGTTTATGTAAAAAAAAAAAAAAAAAAAAACAGGGCCAACTCTCTTGGAAGCTAGAAGTCTCAATCAGTAATTGCTCTGGACATTATATTTAAGTTAAATCTTTCATTTGTTAAACAAAAACAAATGTGAACCTCAGGCTAAATTGCTGGACTATAACCTGCTGCACATGTCTAGGTTAAGGTGTGTCTTGTAGACCAGGAGATAGAACAAACATGAAGAGCAACAAAAACAATGGCAAAAAGCTACTTCAGGGACTGGGGTTGTAGCTCGGATGTAGAGCACTCGCCTAGCATGTTAGAGGCCCCAAGTTTGATCCTCAGCACCACATAAAAATAAATAAATAAATGTGTTGTTCCGACCACACCTAAAAAATACATTTAAAAAGCTACTTCATATTAGTATGTGAGGTAGAATAAAGAATGTGAATAATATCTGCATGTCTTGAGGACTTTCCTATATGTGGATGACACGACTAAGCAAGAATTGTCACAATACAATGACATGTCACCAGAAATTATTTTGGGATCTATGCTACAGGATTCCATAATAGGTGAAACCTCAAATATACCAAGATATACCTAAATTAATCCTTATTAGAAGGGTCTAAGTACATACCCATAGTTTATGTGAGAATATGTGGTCTGATTATAAGAGTACACTAATTAATAAATTATAATCAAAAGTGAACCAAAAGTCTACTCAAGAACCCATTTGAGAAATTATGTGTAAAATCCACATACATCCCATTACAATTTATTTTCATTACATCTGGTTATCTGCACTAATACATACCTGGTAGAGTTCTTCTAAATTGTATTTAATTGAAGTACTATTCTGAATAGCTTCCACTGCTTCTTTCAGTTTCTGCCATGTTTCATCTGTGTAGTTTTCTGGTAATTTAGGTTTATCTAGATGATATGTAAAAGATTTGTATTAGAATAATATGTAGGATATAGTAACCAAAGATCTATAACACAGCATTACAATTTTTAGGATGTTATGATTTTAGTAACTATTATAGCTATATATTAAAGTAACCACTGTATTTAAGCTCAGTATAAATAAAATTTAAAATGCCAGAATACTGTTTAAGGCATTTTGACTCACCTATTAAAACTGAAGGTGAGGGTTTTTTTCTCCTATTGATTGTATTGCTTCAAAAAAAATAAAAATTCAAGAATGACAGATAAAAAAATAACAATCCCGATCATCTTGTGTAAAACCTATATCAACATGAATGAGTCTTGTACATGAGATTTAAAATACTGAGTATCTACTAAGTGCAAGGTATTTTATAAACTTCTTAATCTTTTCAACAATGCTCTGGAGTAAATATTATCATCCCTATTTTACAACTGAGGAAAAGGAAACTGAAATGGGAACTCATTTGGTGAGCTTGCCCAAGGTCATCATAGCTAGTAAAATAGCAAAGCTAGGATTCTAATCCAGGTCTGTGTGACCCCCAAATTTATGCAACATCTACATAAATGGAAAGAAATATCTTTTAACTCAGTGTTTGAAGTACCTTTATGAGCAGAATGAATTCTAAATATTAAAACAAATGATTCCAAAATCTATGCAGCATTTTCAGAATGTAAAGAAATCTTTTAATGTAAGCTTTAAACTTCACTGGCCAGCAAAAAATGAAAAAAAAATTAATTAAAGCATCCAAATGCCTTAATAATGTGTTTTTACTTTAGAGAGAGAAAAATGAACAAAATCTCTGGAATTAATTTGCAAATGAAATTAGGATAACAGCTCATTTCCTAAAAATTATTGGTTATTGATGCATTTTTAAGTGAAATAATGAACATATTAATAATTACAATTCATATCCACTTTAGAAAACTATACTATTAAATCACAAAGAATAAAACACTTGAGAGCCTATAGATGGGAAGGAGATGATATAAAAAAGGGTTAAAAACAGACAACATCCTAATCTTCTGCTTGAGACAAAATAGACCATATTCCTGATTTCTATACCAATGTTGAAAACACAAGCACAGAGAATCTAATTTTCTCAATGCTAATATTTAGCCACAAGACATTTGTCTGGTAAATATTACTTAAGTTCATTCATTTACTTCTCCTTTTAACAAGTATTTTAACATCTATTACCTGTCAGTTAGGGGTGGTAAAAAAATAAGTCAGAAAAACAGAAACACATTCAACAGATAAAAATTAATTCAGCTCAAAAACATTTTAAATGTTGATTTTGTACTTGCATCAAGGCATTCATTATACGAAACCACATATCTCAAACACAATACAAGCAAATTTTCCTAAAATCTGTAGGTCAATACTTTAAAACCTACTTAAGTGAAGAAAATATGTAGTAATTGTTCCTATCTTTAGACTAGTGGTACACAGAGTTACTACTTCTGTGTATACACAATATTTTTTCACTTCCAAACCCTACCTTTGGAAAGAAATTCAGAGACCCTAAATATTTCTCTCCAAATATTTTTTCCACAATGAGTTTCTTGAATATAGTACAACATTATACATCTAATTATAAATCTTATATGAGCATGGAAAGATCACCATTGCTACCTGCATTTATTTCTACGGATAGAATGTGGCCTACTGAAGCAGAAAAATAAAAATCTCAGCAGTGCCAAGACTCACTATGCACCTGAACTAAATAAACCTCTTTAGAATACAATTTCTCACCTGTAAAATCCGGATCAAACATACTGTAGATTGTCAATGTTATAAGGAATAACAGATTAGATACAATAGGTTGAGAAAGACCTCGAAACACTGCAAACACCCGGTGGATGCTTCAGCACAAGGATACTAACCACCCCCGGAAAATGAACCCTCCACCAAAAAAAGGACCTCCCCTCCATCTCATTGATTATGCATAAAACATTAGGCCACCTCTATACTGTTTAATATATTAACATAAATAGAGCACGTGACCGCTCAAGTGTCAAATCCTTAGGTGATTATGGATTTTGGCCTTGGTTACCTTTAAAGTTCTTGATCACTAACTTCTTAGCAGAGCCAGGCTTGCTGTTAGCAAAGCTAGAGACGGTGGTAGATGATTTGGCTAGGCCGTTTGCATGATGCACCGAAGCCACAGAAGAGATTAATATACTCTTATTTTTAAGTTGCTGCTGCTGCTGAGATGTTGCAGCAGTTGGTGAAGATGAGGAGGAGGAGGAGGAGGATTCCTCAGCCATCTTCGCATCAAACCCTACAAACTCCAGGGTGTCTTCAAAACGCAGCTTCTTCTGTATCGGTACGTGGCTGGAAGCAGCCACTGAAACCCCCAAGCAGTAGGACGAGGTTGAAGGGGATGCCGAATCCCTGGGTTGTAAAGGAGGAGTGGAGGAGGAGGAAGACGTGGAATCAAAGTCTTCTCTCTCGTTACTACTGTTACTGCTGCTACTGCTGCTGCTGCTGTTTAACTTTCTCTTCTTGGCAGAGGTGGGCGGAGTGGTGCTGGTATTACCATCAGTGGCAGATCTGACCTCCTGAGCAGCAGCAGCAGCTGAGGGATTGGGGGAAGAAAAACCTGTTGGAAACATGAAAATAGCGGGGTCAACAGGCAGAGGAGCATCAAAACCCTACGTTTATATGCCTGCGTGCGTGTAGGAGAGAAGGTGGCAATGCTAGAGGGGGAAGGGAAGAAAGAACAGAGGAGAAACACAGAGGACAAGAAGGAAAGTGAAGGGGGGGCAAACCGGGGGAATGGGAGGGTTTGGGAAGGCGGATAGGCTGACACCAGAAGTGAGGAGAACGAGGGGGGAGAGCGAATGAGGAGGCAGACAGGTAAACGGCCGTGCCGTGCCGTCCCCCCTCCCCTGCTTTTCAATCTCTCTCCCCCCCCCCTTTTCTGCAGGAGCGACTCAAGAGTCTGCGAGGCTGCAGCTCCTCCTCCTTTTCTCCCTCTCTCTGGGAGGGGAGATGCTGTGGTTGGGGGAGGGGAGGGGGAGCGAACCAGAGCTTGTTATTGTCAATAGCACAAGAGGCTAAAGATGGCGCCACTTCCGGTCACGAGGCACCAAAGGAGGGGCGGCGTCTCTCCCCAGGAGTGGGGGGTGGAGAGAAACACTGCGGCCACCCGGGGGTTGGGGGAGCTGGCTAGTGGTGGGGCGGCGGGAAAGGGGCAACCAAAGCACCTCAAATGCTCTTGTTAGTTCGTTCCGGCTCCTGTTCCCTCTCCCCTTCCCTGCTATCTTCCTCCCCAAACCCACCCATAACTCCCACCCCTTCCTTAACGGTCCCGCGGGGAGCTTCGCGCCGCAGCGCCCTTACCGGAAGTGACTGGGCAGACACTTTTCATAGCGCCCAGATCCCGAAGCCCCCAGGTCCGCAGGACTCCAGTGGGGGGGGATGGGGGAGGGAACAAGGGGGGGAAGAGAAATGGAAAGGGAGGAGGGGGCGGGCCTTTGAGACACCTTCAGAGCTCCTGATTGGAGATTTCTGACCGTGAGGTGGGCGGGAGCAAGGGGTGGGGGTGGCGGGAGAAGGAGCGGGAAGGAGCCTGGAGAGGAGGGGAGGTGGTGACGGCGAGGGGCGGGGTAAGCTAGCTGGGAAAAAAGAGAAGAGAGGGAGGAGGTAGGGAGTAAAAAGTAAGGAAGAATGGAAACTTTGAAAGAGATAAAGGAATAGGAGGGGTTGCAAGGTGACGGGAGTAACCCGAAATAGAAGAAAACATAATCATGCTATAATGCCTGCTGCTACAGAACGTCACGATTTTAAGATAGGAAAGAAAATCTTAGGAAGCAAAGGAGTTTTTGATTCCATGTAGCAACAAATTGTTTCTCTTTTGTGTCAAGGACACCAAAGACCCAATGCTGAATAGAGTCTGAATTTTTTGTTCTTTTCTCGGTGATAAAGGCATAAATCCTTTTACCTTCCTACCAGAACATTTTCTAACATGACCGACCAGAGTCAAAGGTGCAATCTAAGGCCAAGAAACAGCCCCCACCCAGCCCAAATCCAAGGAACACTCCCTATTCCCAACCCATTAGTCTTTAACTCTGCAATTTGTAGACCTAAGCTAAGACCCACTTCTTTTACCAAATCTCAGTTTATACGCCATATGGAAGAAGACATTTTTAGGAGAACAATATTGGCAAAAGTCAATGTTTTAGCCCAGAGTGGTGGTGCACCCCTGTAATCTCAGCAACTCAGAGGCTAGGGCAGGAGGATTGTAAATTCCAGTGTCAACCTCAGCAAAATTCTCCAAGCTCTCAACCCTAAGCACCTAGCAAGACCCTCTCAAAACAAAACACCACAGCTCAATGTGTTCCATGAGCCAAAGTTGTACATTTGATGATCTTTTCTGGTACCAGGGATTGAACCCAGCAGCGCTTAACCCTTGAACCACTGCCTCAGCCCTTATTGAGACAGGATCGAGCTAAATTGCTTAGGGCCTTGCTAAATTGCTGAAGCTGATTTTTAACTTTCCATCCTCTTACCTGGGCCGGGGATTACAATCTGCGGGGGGGGGGGGGGGCTTTTTTTTTCTTATCAATAATCAAATGGACAGCTGGGCTCAATGGCACATGCCTGTGATCCCAGTGACTCAAGAGGCAGAGGCAGGAGGATTGCAAATTCCAGGCCAGCCTCAGCAAGAGAAATCATATCTCAAAATAAAAAACAAATAGGACTGGGGAAGTGGCTCAGTGATTAAGTGCCCCTGGGTTCAATCCCTGGTACACACACCCCCCACCCCCCCCACCCCCCCACCCCCCGCGCAAAAAAGAAGTTCGAAACATAGTTAAATTAGCAACAATAAACCTTGTAAATTCCCTCTTGGAAGTTTCTACTTAATCCTAGGGCATCCTCAGAGGGAGAGAACATAATGTCAAAAGTAAATTTTGCTAACCTGTTGATCATTCTAGCTGCAGAAACATTGAATAAGCACATATCCAAAGGCTTTATATGCCAGATGCTATGCCAGGACCCTGCCTCTGCGAGGCCAGTGGAGGAAGATAGTCTCCAAACTAGTTTCCACAACATTGTACAAAAGTACAATGTGCTGTGGGAAACGAAGTTTGGAGGAAATCTGGAATAGTCAGGGTTTCATCCAGCTGATGTTTATGCTGAGTCTCAAAATGGGAATTGTCCCCAAAAAAAAAAAAAAAAGGACAACAAGGGGAGAGGATGCACTATGGACAATGAAAATGTGGGCAGAGCAATGAATTGTGAAAGGGCTTGGCCTATTTATGGGTACATGGAAAGAGCAGGGAGGCTAAAAATCAGGATGTCTCTTTGGAAATGAGGAAGATGAGAGGTTGCAAGGTACCTGGCCCACTAAGCCAAGAACTTTGGAGTCTACCTGGTAGGCAGAGGTAGACAACAGGGAGACAAGCAAGTGGGGCTTTTGTAAGGGAAGTGATAGGCTTGTGGTAGACCAAAAGCAGCTTACATGGTATAACATGTGACAGGGAAATCTGAATACTGCAAATAAATCACCTTTCCAACTTTGTTTAAACAGACTCACCTTTTTTATTTATTATTATTATGTTTTTGTCTTGAAAAGTCCTGGTTTAAATGCAAATCTTCCTGGAAAGTTACTACCTTGGGGATTATCAGCCCTTACCTTTGTGTTGTTTGTGACAGCCTGCTGAGAGGAAGGCTCTGAAGGAACTTAGGCCCAGGAAGAAGAGAGAAAGGCCAGAAAGAGGACATATGGAAGCACTTTTGTTTTGAATATACCATGTTGTTCTTGCTGCCCAAAATGAGATGGTAAACTCTTAAGGCCAGGAAAGATGACCTAAAACATTAAGCCTCCCTTTGCTGTGTCTTACATTTCACACAATGCTAAACAACTGTGTAAATGCAGGGTAAAAACTTACTAAATACTTTATTGAATGAGAAAGAAATAATGCTGTGTCTCTACAAAGGAGGATTAACTGTCTAATTTTCAGGACCTACTGCACAAGGTTTTTCTAAATCATGTAGTTATATTCCTTAGAAGGGCATATGGAAGTGCTATTTTTAAATTTATGAGTATTGGTGCAATTGAAAGGGAATGGACAAAGATGAGAGAAAGTTGTGTTTGCCATACAAAGATAAGCTTTTATATTGACCTAAAGGATAGCTGAGTCTTGTTAATATTCAACATATTCTAGTAATAATAGCTCCCAAACTCAAATGATTATCAAAGCCCTTTCAGTCTTCTGAGTTACATCTTCATTTGAAAAGCCTGGATCCTTTTGGCTCTTGAGTTATAGCTCACTTTCAACAACCTAGTAGTGTAAACTACTATTTAAGTTCTCCATGAAATATCCTTAGGAGAATTTTGTGGAAAGAATAACTGTTTCTCTTTTTCTCAAATGATTAATAATTATATTCCTTTTGACATTTTACAAGCTCACTTTATTTCATTTCAGATCAACTCTCACATATTTATGAGTTATGTAATTTTGATGATTTTTATTTAACAATCACATTTTGTGGCACAAAACAACTTAGATACATGATGTGTGAGGACCAGAACTTACTTTTGTTCTTATATCTTCAAACCAATTTAAAAAGATAACTTCCCATGTTGTTTTGTGAAAACACCTTTTACATCAAGAGTAACTGCTTGGGGCCAGCAAACACATAAGCATATATGCAGTATACCCAAACATTTGCCAAATAGACTTAAATGCATTCTCAACACTCAAATTCAAATATATTTTTCAAGGTTTAACTTCATGAACCCACAAATAATCAAGATGTATAATATAGAACACCATACAATTATAGTCATTATCAGAGTAAAGCAGATTGGACACTTAATACATATTCCATATATAGAATCTTTTCATCTTGTGATTTCAACTCATACCTCAAAAATATTAATTAAACTTTACAATGTGGCCAGATGAGGCATAGTTATTATTGACTCTCTTTTAACCAACCTATTTATAAAGGTAAATATCTGAATAAAGAAAGAATGCAAATGAGGACTGGTTTTCCTAATGTCCATTTCTATAAGCACCTCCCTAAAAAAGGCAGAGTACAAAATGTTTTCCTCTTTTGATCACAGGGATTCCCCCAGGGTGTTAGGTTTTAGTTCTTCTCTAAACTTCTCATGGCAGGTTTTAAAACAGACAGACATTCCTGGAAGGCTTGTTATCCAGTGAGTGGGATTTTCCTTAAAAATGGGAGACAGCCAGGCACTGTGGCACATGCTGTAATCTCAGCAAATCTAAGGCTGAGGCAGGGAGTTAGCAAGTTCAAGGCCAGCCTCAGCAACTTAGCAAGACCCTGTCTCAAAATTTTAAAAATATGGGGGCTGGGGATGTGGCTCAAGCGGTAGCACGCTCGCCTGGCATGCGTGCGGCCTGGGTTCAATCCTCAGCACCACATACCAACAAAGATGTTGTGTCTGCCGAGAACTAAAAAATAAAATATTAAAATTCTCTCTCTCTCTCTCTCTCTCTCTCTCTCTCTCTCTCTCTCTCTCATAAAAATTCTCTCTTTAAAAAAAATTTAAAATATGTTTTAAAGGCCTGGGTGTGTAAGTAGCTTAATGTAAAATGCCCCTGGATTCATTGGGCTCAATCCCCAGTTACTTAATGTGTCAAGATAAAAAGAACTGCTGGGTAAAAGGTAGTTGGTGTTTCGCTATCAATTTTTCTGAAGGACCATCTTTAAAGCCTGGAAATACAGATGGTAACCAAGCTGTACTGAGATAGTATATCAAAATAAGGGTTTGTTATGTGCTACCAACAGCAGTGGACTGTTATGAGATGGCTGAGGAAGTCAATCATCATTTTTCTATCCTCAGGTTGCTTTATAAAAAGGAACAAATACTGAACCTATGGTACTAAATAAAATGTAAACATAACACAGAACTCATATTTAATAAAATATTTTATTGTCTATGGAAAATTACTGCATCAACTGAAGACTCACTTGGTACATCAACCATTTGAGTACTTAGACCCTTAGCTCAGAGATTTTAACTGTTATTATACCTCTGAACCATCTGGAAAGCAGATTTAAAAACTAAAAATTAGGGAAAGGCCATTTTCCCCAGGGGTCTGGGAGTGGGGAACCAGATCAGCCACAGATTACTTCTCACTTTGGTGCTACCGAACACTTATTATGGAGTTGCAGGGCCTATTTTTAACCTTTTGTACACTTTATCAAGGACTTTCAGTCCCCCTCCCCGAAACCTGCTTTAATGTTTGATCTTCTAATTGCATTAAGGTCTTTCTTTTTCTCAAAAGGAAGGCCAATTTAGGTTTAAATCAGTAGTTCCCAACTCTGACTACACAATAGAATCACCTGGGGAGTATTAAAAAAAACCATGAATGTCCAGGTTCAAACCTATCCAATTCAACCAGAATCTCTTATGTGTAGGGCCTCAATTATCAGTATTAAGAATGCCACGTGATTCCATGTGCCTCCAAGGTTGAAAGAACAAAGCTGCAGGTGAAATAAGCAAAACCTGGTGGGGCCGATAAACCCTTTCACACCTAAAACTTCATAATTTAATGCCTAAAATTTCACAATTACTTATTTACCCCTTTGGTAAAACAATGTCTCCCTCTCTAGGAATCTTTCTCAAATTTAAATTAGCCAAGGGACCTAGTTCTTCCCTCTAAGGTGAATGCCTCTTGGTTAATAAAGTTCTAAATATTTGGACAGCCTTCACGCCTATAATCCCTGCTAATCAGAAGGCTGACATAGGAGGGTTGGAATTTCAAGGTCATCTTTGGCAATTTTGTGAGACCCCCTTAGAAAAACAGTCCTAAGTGCCTGAAAGTAAACCTTAGTAGAAGGGGCTGCAATGGGGAGTGGAGAAAAGTAAGATTACCTACAAGGAAGGAAGGATTTCTGAGAGTCCATTTTGCTAACCTCACAGTATTACTGCCTAGTGCCAAGCCTGCTCTGTAATGAGTACACACTTAAAGGTCTAGTCAAGTCTGACAGCTTATCTCAACTGCCAAAATTATATTAAAGTAAATTTTACATATTTTTCATAAGTAAAGCAAAGAATAGACATTAGGAATATAGGTTTAGAGCTCTCTGATAAATGCCCACCTTCTGAATTACCACTCACCATATGGAAGTTTCCATTACCAAGTTATCTATTTTTTCTGATTCTGTTAAATGCCCTTTATTCCTACAAACAGCATTATTTCTCTTGCCAATTCATTTAGTCATTCAACAAAAATGTATTGAGCAAGTACTCTCAGCAAGGCATGGTGTTAGATGCCATGAGAAATACTGAACCAATACAAAATTCCATTGGTAGTTGATGTTAGTTTTTCATAGCACTTTCACATACAATTTTATTTTATCCTCATAGTAACACATGAGATAAGGTGAAGTATCATCCCCATTTTACAGATGGGAAACAGGTTCAGCAAAGGACACACAAATTATTTACCAAAGTCACAAAGCAATGTATAGTCTTAAATCCAGTTATTCACTAACTTCAAATATAGTGCCTTTCATAGCTTACAATTTAATAAGACATGTCATATAACAGTCTTAAGTGGCAGAAAGTTAGGAAAAGGCATTCAGAGCCCCACTCACCAGGAGAACAAAAATGAGGAATAAAGTAAATCCTTTATTGAGATGAGCCAAATCACAAGGCCCAAAAGGAAACCAAGCTTAGATGAAGTTCAGGCCATCATCTAGAAGGCAGGACAAAGTAGCAGGCAATGAACATTTCAGGATAGAGGAGCATTTTGGAGTATCAGTTTCTAGAGTATCAGTCCATTCCGTGGCTGATCTTCACAGGACATAGAAAGCAGCTCCTTCTCCTGGCTAAATCCAGGCAAACACTGAACAAACCTTGCCTGAAGACCCGTTATGATCCAGTCGCTGAGCATACAGAGACAACCCTTGACCTCAACAGTTCTCAATTAGCTTAGTGGGTGAGGCAGACAATTACAAGACAGAGTAATAAAGGCTACTATGGGAACATAAAGGAGGACACCTGGCCCAGCCTAGTAGAGAGGGTGGGGCAGAAAAGGGGAAGGGAAGGGAGTTAAGAATTACTTCCAGAAAAAGAAATTCAATTTAAAGCCTGGAGGGTGGGCAGGAATTAGAAGGCTAGGGAAGTGAAATGGAGCCCAGAGCACAAAGAAGGAAGACAGGGAGTGCATTTAAATCCTAAGGGTAAAAGAGTCATATTCAGGAAATTGTAAGGAGACCAGACTCTGGAACGCTAAAGAGGAAAATAAAGAAAGCATCCAGCCAGATTGCGGGTTCAAAGCCAGTCTCAGCAAAAGCAAAGCGCTAAGCAACTCAGTGAAACCCTGTCTCTAAATAAAATACAGAATGGGGCTGGGGATGTGGCTCAGTGATGGAGTGCCCTTACATTCAATCACTGGTACCCTCCCCCCACCCCCCAAAAAAAGAAAGCATCCAAGGGCTGGGGCTGTAACTTAGTGACAGAGTGCTTGCCTAGCATATGTTGAGGCTTTGGGTTTCATCCTTATCATCACATAAAAATAAACAAATAAAATAAAGGCATGCTGACTATACACAACTACAAATTTTTTTTTTTAAAAAAGAAAGCATCCAAGTCTCAAATCTTGTACATCAATTCCTAGGCCTCTTAGTACCAAATATTACTCATACCATATTTGCTGTTGGAGCTGTGGCTATTGATAATACTTCCTGCCTTGAGCCATACTGGTTTAAGAAATAGACTTAAGGTTGGGCTCAGCCATAGAAATAGCTGAGACCCCAGCTAGGGCTGTAGCTCAGTGGCAAAGCATTTGCCTAGCATGCCTGAGGCACAGGGGTCAATCCTTAGCACCACATAAAAATAAATAAAATAAAGGTATTCTGCCCATCTACAACTACAAACAATAAAAATGAAAGAAAAAAAAAGAAATTGCTGAGACCCACAAAAGGGAAGAGGTGCTGAAACATGGGAAATTAAGACAAGGATGATAATATGACCATAATACTGGACAATACTATACGAATTTACATGAACTAGACCACAGTGGGGAAACTATAGCCCATGGACCAATCCCAGCCTGTTTGTGTAAAGTTTTATTGGAATACTGCCATATTCATTCATGTACATATTTTCTTTTTTTTTTTTTTTGTGGTGCTGGGGATTGAAAGCAGGGCTTTGTGCATACAAGGCAAGCACTCTACCAACTGAACTATATCCCCAACCCCCTCATGTACATATTTTCTGTGGTTGCTTTTGTGCTAAAACAACAGAGTTCAGAGGTTTTTTTTAAAAAAAATATTTATTTTTTAGGTGTAGATGGACACAACACAATGCCTTTATTTTTATTTGGTGCTGAGGATCGAACCCGGGTCCCACCTGTGCTAGGCGAGTGCTCTACCGCTGAGTCACAATCCCAGCCCCAAGTTCAGAGTTTTAATGGAGATCAAATATATCCCTCAGAGCCAAAAATATTTCTATCTAGTCCTTTACAGGAAAGAAAATTGCTGATCTTTGCACTTGAATATACTAAGTAGGAAAATGTTTAGTTGTGTGTGGCACAAAGGAGAAAGAAAACTAAAACATATTAAGAATTTCTATTCCTAATCTCTACTATCAATAATATAGACATCAAAGGATGGCAAGATAATATTCGTTGATAATCATACAAAGAAATACTATGCAGCATTGAAAGATAAATGGAATGTAGCTATAAGCTATAAGTTCAGAACAAATGTTATATGAAAAAAAGCAAATCACAATAGAAATATAATTTTATAGCTTTTTAAATATATATGTATATTTTTAATTTTAGGTGAACACAATACCTTTCATGATGCTGAGGATATACCTTATATGGTGCTGAGGATCAAACCCAGGGCCTCGCACATGCTAGGTGAGCACTCTACCACTGAGCAATAACCCCAGCCCTATCATTTGATTATTCTTAATAAATTATACACAATACATATTCTTTTATATGTATTAAAATTACTTAAAGATTTTCAAAGCAAGTTGCAACCTGTTGATGGCTAGAATATGTTGATGGTTGGAGAAAATATCTGACAGAGAAAGCAAATGACAACTAGTGCTGATTTTTGGAACATTTAAGATTGTCTTGTATCCCTGAATGCAAAAGGCCCTGGGTTCAATCCCCAGCAACACACACACACACAAAAATTGTCTTATAGGGGCTGGGGTTGTGGCTCAGTGGTAGAGCGCTTGCCTGCCATGTGTGAAGCACTGGGTTTACTCCTTAGCACCATATGTAAATGAATAAATAAAAGTATTGTGTTCATCTACAACTAAAAAAAATTCTTTTTTTTTTAATTTTTTTTATTTTAATATTTATTTATTTTTAGTTGGCGGACACAACATCTTTGTTGGTATGTGGTGCTGAGGATCGAACCCGGGCCGCACGCATGCCAGGCGAGCGCGCTACCGCTTGAGCCACATCCCCAGCCCCTAAAAAAAATTCTTAAAAGATTGTTTTGTACATTCCCTAAAATTACTCAGGGAGGAGGGGCATATTCCCCAACCTGGTGAAGAATGGACTTTCTATGGTCCACATAATGGGGGTTGTTGTAATATGTATATTAATCATATCATATAAATCCAAAATTAATTTGTAGCATCAAGATGGTGATATCTGGAAATATATCAAAAGGAAAATAGTGTATGCAAAGACATAAATGCATGAGAAAGATCATGTACCATTTAGGTATACATAAACATTACCATCCTGGGTGACTGATGTGCAGTAGGTCTGTACAAATAGTGGGAGATGAAGACAGAGGCAGGTGGGGTTCCGAACAAATGCCATCCTCGAGTTTGTGTTCTATCCAGTAGGTCCTAAGTAATCACTAAAGGGCTTCTAACAGGGAAGGGAATACTATGAATATATGTACATTTAGCAATGTCCAGATCTCAACAAACTTTTGAGTACAAAGTAAAGTATCATCTCTTCTCCTCTCACTTCTGGCTCCCAAACTAAACCCATTCTTCAAAAATAATCCTCAATTACTGGTTTGCTGATCAAAGACATTTTTATAATCTGGAGCTGTGGTGCATGTCTATGATGCCAGCCACTGAGGCAAGAGGATCTCAAGGTCAAGGTCAGCCTGGGCAACTTAGTAAGACTCTATCTCAATTTTTTTTAAGAGAGAGAGAGAGAGAGAGAGAGAGAGAGAGAGAGGGAGGGAGGGAGAATTTTTAATATTTTTTAGTTTTCAGCGGACACAACATCTTTGTATGTGGTGCTGAGGATCGAACCCGGGCCGCACACATGACAAGCAAGCGTGCTACCGCTTGAGCCACATCCCAGCCCCTATCTCAAATTTTTTTAAAAATGGTTGTGTGTATAGTTCAGTGATAAAGTGCCCCTGGGTCTAATCCCCAGAATTGTCAAAAAGGTGTGGGGGCTGGTGTATGTGTACATAGCATGTGTGAGATCCTTGATTCAATCTCTGGCACCCCTAAAAAGAGTTCACACTATATGAACTGTTCTATGACTTTATTTATGTATTCCTTCCTTAATATTTTATCACAAATATCTGTCCTTATTAGTATATATATATCTACCTTATTATTTCTAAGGAGAGCATAATATACTATATGTGTGTGTGTGTGTGTGTGTGTGTATGTATCCTATCCAATCACTTTTTTTTAGAGAGAGAGAGAGAGAATTTTAATATTTATTTATTTATTTTTTTTTAGTTTTTGGCCGACACAACATCTTTGTTTGTATGTGGTGCTGAGGATCGAACCCGGGCCGCACGCAAGCCAGGCGAGTGAGCTACCGCTTGAGCCACACATCCCCAGCCCTATCCAATCATTTTTTAAAAAAATTATCACTTTAAAAAAGTCTATTGCATTTTATTGTTTCTTTTCCCCTTTACTTTTGCTGAACTGACTTTCCCTTTTAATTGTGTTTGGAAAGTGCTACATAGTATATACTTCCTACATAGTACATACCTTTCACTTTTGTTTACTTGTACAAATGATGCATAAACATTCTTCTTGTAAGAAAAAAAAATCAAAGCTAGACATGGTGGTGGACACCTGTAATCTCAGTGACTCAGGAGGCTAAGGCAGTAGCATCACAAGTTTGGGGTCAGCCTCAGCAGCTTAGTGAGGCCCTACCAACTTAATGAGACCCTGTCTCAAAATAAAATATAAAAAGGGCTGTGGATGTGGCTCAGTGGTTAAGCACCCTGGGTTCAATCCCCACTACAAAAAAAAAAAGCAATATAGTAGAATATAGGATAAAAAGCATAAGTGTCCTTTCCCTGTTAAATTTGGTGCATTTCCTTCACCATCTATGGCATTTATATACATGTGCATATATATGTGTGTATACACATGTATTCATACACAAACAGGAAGCTTTGATATTTTTAGACAAAAATGGTATCATTACTATATATATAGCTATATCATTTGCTTTTTTCACTTAATAAAAATTGAAGATATTTCCACAACAGTGTATAGAGATCAATCTCATTCTTTTTAAGGGCTGCATATTATTTCATAGTAAAGATATACCACATTTTATTTTACCATTCCTCTATTGGGGGATATTTGGTTATTTCCAATATTCTTTGACTATAAACATGCTGCAATGAGTATCCTGCAACATCTATCTATGTGCATGTACAAAAGTATTTCTGAGCATATATTCAAAATAGTAGAATTTGTTTGAGGGAAATATATATTTAAAATTTTGACTGCCATGACACCTGTTGGAAATATTGTCCCAATATGTAATCTCATCTTCTGAATGAATGTTTATTGCTCCACACCCTTAGCAACACTAAATTTTATCAAACTTGAGTTTGCCAAAATGTTACATGACTTCATTCTCATTGTAAAACAAGAATAACTCATTATAAAACAAGAAGTGCCCTCTTGACCACCATTGCCTCATGCCAAATTTTTCTGGAGAAATTTACTTCCAGCTTGCTATGTTTGTTTCACTGTGCTTGATCTTCTTAGGTATAATTTCTTTATAATTTACTTATGCTTCCTAAACCTATTGTCAACAATTATTCACATTTAACTCTAAGCTTTACTAGCCAATTTACTCACCATTGCCTTCTGAGGGTGCTCGATCCTCATTCATTTCTCCTGATTCAGATGAATGAGACATCTTCTATCTTTTAGGGCTATGTTAGAAAACAGAGAATTCACTTTTGGAGCAATCCTCTCCCACATATCTAAATGGTTTTATAGATTCATTGACTAATTTCTGAACCAACTGATTGCTAATCACACTCCTCTCTTTTACCCCTTCTAGTTATACTGCCATGTTTGTTTTGGTGCCAGGGATTGAACTCAGGGGCACTCAACCACTGAGCCACATCCCCAGCCCTTTTTTACATTCTCATCGTTGCTAAGCGCCTCCCTGTTGCTAAGGCTGGCTGGAACTCACGATCCGCCTGCCTCAGCCTCACTGAGCCGTTAGGAGCTTGTGCCACAGCAACTGGCGGTTTTTTGTTTTGTTTTGTTTTTGTTTTTTGTTTGTTTAGTACTGTGGATTGAGCCCTGGCACGCTTAACCACTGAGCCATATCCCCAGCCCTTTTTACATTTTATTTAGAGACAGGGTCTCTCGCTGAGTTGATAAGCGCCTCCCCAGTTGCTAAGGTTGGCTTTGTACTCAGGATCCTCCAGCCTCAGCCTCCGGAGCCGTTGGGAGCGTGCACCATAACCGGTGGTTTTTTGTTTGTTTGTTTTTAGTACTGGGGATTGTACCTAGGGACGCTGACTCCCTGAGCGACAACCCCATCCCTTTTTACATTTTATTTTATTTAGATTCAGGGTCTTACTGATTTGCTAAGCGCCTCTCCAGAGCCTCAGGATCCTCCAGGCTCAGCCTACTGAGCTGTTGGAAGCTTGCACCACCGCAACCGGCGTGTTTTTTTTTTTTTTTAACCCACTGGGGATTGTACATACACAGGGGCGCTTAACCACTGAGCCAGATCCCCAGCCCTTTTTACATTTTATTTAGAGACAGAGTCTGAATGAGTTACTTAGGGGCCTCGCTAAATTACTGAGGCTGGGGCCTTGAACACAGGATCCTCCTGCCTTAGTCTGCTATGCCCTTAGTTTCCTGAGCCGTTGGGATTAAAGGCGGACACCACCACCCCCAGCACTATTCCTATATTTTTCAACTTCCATTTGAAGCTAATCAGGGAAAGAAAATACATTGTTGAGACTAACATCTAAGTCAGAAGCCTGAAATGATATTTCAAATTACAATGGCTTGAGCCCCCACTGGTTTGAATGCCCAAAATACCAAACAAACAAATTGACTTCCCTCAAAGTGTCCTCCAGCTATTTATCCAGGTTATCTAAAATATCATCTCATATGAAAGCTGAACCAGGTCTCTAAATTTGTTTTATGCCAAACTCTTCAAGTCACAGTACCATTGGTTAAGGGGCCTTCTGTGATCACTTTACTGGGTAGTTCCCACCATATGTAATTACAATCGATTCTAATATGCTTTTCCCTTCACATCACAGGTGAGTAATGCCAATATTTTTTTAACATACCTCTTCTAAATATTTGGGAACAATGAAATTTAGTACAACAAAGAGAACATGAGAATAACACGGCTTCCCTTAGTTTTGTGGCCCAAAACCAGGCCTACCTTCAGGAAGTTTCTAAATGATAACCCTCCCCACATTTCACAATCTCAGAAAGGTGATTTGGCTCACTCTCACCGCAGGAATTTGTTGTTTTGTTCCATCTAACGTCCGATCCCTTCAATTAAACCAGAGGTTTGAAGAGACCTTCCAACAAGAAGCTAATACCTAAAGCCCTTTGTTCTAGTCCCGCCCACCAAAGTCGACCAGTTAACAGACTTTTAGATGATTGACAGCAGGCCTGACCAATCCTCGCAGGGGAATAACCAGTTGGCTCGCAGCTTGGCAACAAAAGCATAAAATAAAAACTCAAAAAGATTTAATAGCAATATACTTCCCAGAGTCTATGGCAAGTCGACTAGTAAGCCAAGGTTGTTCTGTGCTGACTGGCACAGTTCCTAAACTGGCATTACTGAGGAGGGGAGGACTCTGTTACTGTGGGGTGGGGGCGGAAGTAATGAAAGTTCTCTGACACCACTCCAGGAGGGGGAGGGGCATCAGGCTCACTAAGTGGTCTCCACTGAGGGGTTGGGGGAACACAAATGGGAGTCTCATTATGGATTGCCAAGGGTGAAAGTCTAGGGTTGGGGGAACACAAAGGGTAGTCTCATTAGAGACTGCCAAGAGTGAAAATCTAGGCTCCCCACTAGGCCATTGCAGGCATTGGTGAATGATTTCCTTGGTACTTGGGTTCGGTAGATCAATTAAAATTAGAATTCTGTGTTGCTAGGTTGCTCCTTTCCACTCCTTTGTCTAGAAGGAGAATTTTGTTGCGACTTTATTTGTGCCGTTGGTGTTTCACATATCATTGTTGTGAATGGGATATAATATTTCTGGTTTTGTTTCTGTTATACTAGAAAAAGAAATTTATTGGAATATAATAATAGAATGATAACAGTAAAAGGGTATTGGGTATACTGATGTTCACTTTGATGTTTTCGGAATGATTGAAAAATTTTATAATAAAGCTGGAAAATGAGGGCTGGGGTTGTGGCTCAGTGGTAGAGTGCTTGCCTAGCATGTGTGAGACACTGGGTTGGATTCTCAACACCACATACAAATAAATAACATAAAGGTCCATCAACAACTAAAAAATATTAAAAATTAAAAAATAAAAAGCTGGAAAATGAAACAAAAAGAGAGGGGCTATTTTATAATACTTCAAAAGATACCTCAAAAAAGAAAAAAAAAATGAAAGCTATGGGAATCTGTATATTTATCTGACATCCAGCTTCTGTTACAACGCTTTTTTGCAAGTGACAGAAACCCAAGTTGAATAAATTTAACAGGAAAATGCAGTTGACTGATTTATGTAATTGGGAAGGTCAGGACAGATTGCAGATGCAACTGGATCCAGGGACTCAAATACTCTCTAGGTTTTCCATCTCTTCTTTCATCTCAACTTCTCTCTTGTGTTGCCTCATTCTCTAAGAATCTTCTATTTGGTGGAGACACAACAAGGCTTCTAACTTCTCTGAGGTTACATCCTTACAGTTCCAGAGAGAGAGAGAGAGAGAGAGAGAGAGAGAGAGAGAGAGAGAGAGAGAGAGAGAGAGAGAGAAACACTACTTCTCTACCTCTGCTTTGGATAATTCCAAGGAAAGTCTTATGTCTCCTGTCTGGTTCTCATGCCTACCTTTTGAAACTGCCACTGGGTCCAGCAAGGTTTCATATTATGATATATATATATCCATTGCAGGTTAGGTGCTTTGCCCTGAAGAGTAGGGGAAATTGATTGCCTGTTCCATCAGGACTATATCAGAAGGACAGTGAAGTAGGGGCAGAAAAATCAAAGGAAGAAGAGAGCTATTGCTAGAAGCAGAGAGGAAGGAATGCTGAGTAAATACAAACAACAGATATCCACAACATAGACTTAGTTTTAATGTTTTGGAGTTGCATTTCTTAGATTCTGAATGCATATAATCATATCATCTGCAAATAATTGCATTTTTTTCTTTTAAACTTACATAGTGTATTTCATTTCTTTGTCTTATTATATTTCAGAACCTTCATAACACTATAGTGGACATCTATCTGTGCCTTATTTCTGAATTTCAGGAGAAATGACATTATTACAATCCTTGGAGATGGCCTCTTGATACCCTTTATTATGTTTAGAAAGTATTTTTCTTTATTTTGTCATTGGTACCAGGAATTGAATCCAGTGGTACTTAACCAGTGAGCCACATCCCAAAAGTCCTTTTTATATTTTATTTTGAGACAGGGTCTCACTGTGTTGCCTAGGGCCTCACTAACTTGCTGAGGCTGGCTTTGAACTCAGATCCTCTTGCCTCAGCCTTCTGAGTCAGTGGGAATTACAAATGTGTACCCACTGTGTCTGGCTAGAAAATATTTTTCTATTCCCATTGTACTTAGAGTTTTTAATGGAATAATCAGTGGCATTTGTTTTTGGTGCTGTAGTTTGAATCCAGGTCCTCTCACATGCTAAACACCTACTGATTGATTGACAGATAACTTCCATGAAACTAGGAGAAAAATCTTTCCTGAAAGCACAACTTGTGAAGATGGAAAGCTGACAGGAAGCTGAATGAGAGTAGCTAACACCAGTAAAAGCACTAGCAACTGTAATCCCAGTGATTCGAGAGGCTGAGGCAGGAGGATTGCAAGTTCAAAGCCAGCCTCAGAAACTTAGTGAGACCCTATGCAACTTAGGGAGACCCTAGCTTTAAATTAAAAAAATAAATAAATAAAAGCACAGGGGATGTAGTTCAGCACGAAGTGTCCTTGGGTTCAATCCCTAATAGCCAACAAAACATTCCTGCCATCCACTCATTGTACAACCAAGCCCATCCCCTCTCACAGGTACACAGAATTTCCAGTCAGGTATTTGGTGCCTTATTTTAAAAATAAACTAATCACCAAGGACTTCAGCCAATTCAAGGGAAATTTCAGCATGAAAGCCAGAGGCTACCCCATTTCCCCCCCACCAAAAAAAAAAGGGGGAACTTGGAGAAAATAGGCAGTGAAGGGAACAGACTGAAATAAAAACCCACTGTGCTTCTATTCCAATAAGCTTAGTCAGAGAAATAAGAAACTGTTTTATTTGTAAAACATGAAACGTGAGTGAGAAAAGGCCTGCATAAAGACATACCAATGTGAAATTTCAGGATACTAGAGTTAAAGGAAAGACCTTAAAAGCTTCCAGGGGTGGAAAAAAAATAAAAGGTTCCATATAAGGAATCAGGACTAGGAATGACATTGGCCTTCTCAAAGGAAATCAGGAGCTGGGTGTGGTGGCACATGCCTATCATCCCAGTGGCTCAGGAGGTTGAGGAAGGAGGATTGTGAGTTCAAAGCTAGCCTCAGCAATGGAGAGGAGACCCTGTCTAAGCAACTCAGTGAGACCCTGTCTCTAAATAAAATACAAAATAGGGCTGGGGATGTGGCTCAGTGAACAAGTGCTCCCTGAGTTCAATCCCCAGTACGAAGAAAAAAAAAAAGAAATCAGTAACACTGAAAAACAATGCCTTCAAAATTTGTAGTAAACGTAATTTACAACATATGATTCTATATTCAGTTAACCTATCAACTGATTATTAGGGTTAAACAAATACATTTTCAGACACACAGTGCTCATTTTTTTTCCTCCCAAGTGCTGGGGAGTGATATTGGCCAAATTATGTTATATATTATGTGTTGTGTACATATATGAATATGTAACAAAAAAATCTTATCAGTATGTGCCAATAAAAATGTGAGAAAAAAGAAAAAAAACTTTAAATTTTTTTCTCCTATGCATACACTCTCAGGAAGTAACTAGAGGGCATGTTCCACTAAAACTAGAGAGTAAACCAAGAAAGAGGAAGCATGGGAGAAGAACTGACTTAGGAGATGAGAGTAGGAGGACAGAGGGCTCTGAGAAAAAAAAAGGAACTTTCAGATTATCTATTACTTTAACTGCATATAAAACCATATTGAGGGCTGGGGATGTGGCTCAAGCGGTAGCGTGCTCGCCTGGCATGCATGCGGCCCGGGTTCGATCCTCAGCACCACATACAAACAAAGATGTTGTGTCCGCCGAGAACTAAAAAATAAATATTAAAAAATTCTCTCTCTCTCTCTCAAAAAAAAAAAAAACATATTGAGCCAACTGTGATGGTGCAGTCCTGTAATCCTAGCAACTCTGGAGGCTGAGGCAAGAGGATCATGAATTCAAAGCCAGTCCTAAGGACTTAATGAGACCCTGTCTCTAAATAAAAAAATAAAAAAGGGCTGGGGATGTGGTTCAGTGGTTAAACACCCTTGGGTTCAATCCCTGGTACCAAATATATTGGATAGTTTGGGAAGATTTAGCCATAGGTACAAATAGGACTGCTGTGTGTAATTGTACATGACTTTAAAGAGGATCATAAAAATCTAAATAGCCAGGTGTGGTGGTGCACGCCTATAATCCCAGCAATTCCAGAGGCTGAGGCAGGAGGATCCTGAGTTCAAAGCCAGCCACAGCAATTTAGTGAGGTCCTGAGCAACTGTCTCTAATAAAATATAAAAAAGGGCTGGGAATGTGGCTCACCTGTTAAGCATTCCTGAATTTAATCCTTGGTACCAAAAAAAAACAAAGTTTTTCTTTTCTAAGTAAATAGAAAGGAGAAACAATGATTAAACCAAGGAAAAGGAAACATTTTAAAAAAGGAAAGAAAATGTAGCTATGTATAGTGGCACATACACATAATCCCAGCTACTCTAGAAGCTAAGGCAGAAAGATAGCAAGTGTGAGGCTAGCCTCTGCAATTTAGTGAGACATTGTCTCAAAATAAAAATAAAATGTGCTGGGGGGGGGGTATAACTTAGTGTTTGCCTAGCATGTGTAAGGCCCTGGAGGCCAGGAAAGTAACAGAATTTTATGTAAAATGTGTCTTGGTGTGTTAATTGGGAACTAAAACAAGTTACAGCCCAATGTCTATTGAATAATCCCATTTTTTTGCTTTAAAAGTATAAATAAGACAAGCATTTGTCTTTTGGTGAATGGCCCAGATGGGCCACTGGGATAAATTGGGGTGGGCATGTGTAAGGTTGTATTCTTGCAAGGTGGATAGAGGCCTTGTCTCTGGTTATTAAAGATAATTCCTGGAGAGGCCTAGTGGAGGTTGATGATTGCTGAGGGATGTTGGTGTCATTTGCATTAAAGAACGCTGTTCAGCCAGGCGTGGTGGTGCAAGCCTGTAATCTAGGCAGCTCAGGAGGCTGAGACAGGAGGATTGCAAGTTCAAAGTCAGCCTCAGTAATTTAACAAGGCCCTAAGCAACTCAGCGAGTTTTCTCTAAATAAAATACAAAAAAAAAAAGGGCTGTGGTTGTGGCTCAGTATTTAAGTGCCCCTGGGTTCAATCCCTAGTACCAACCAACCAATCAACAAAGTAAAAAAAAAAAAAAAAAGAACTCTCTTATTGTTGCACAGAGTGACTCTATTAGAAGCCTGAGTGAGAAGGCCCTAATTTTTTAAAATATTTTTTTAGTTGTTGATGAAATTATTTATTTATTTATTTATTTATTTATTTATTTATTTATTTATTTATTTACATCTGGTGCTGAGAATTGAACCCAGTGCCTCATACATGCCAGGCAAGCACTCTATATTACTGAGCCACAACCCCAGCCCCAAGGCCCTAATTTTTAATTAATTAGTTTCTTTTTTATGTACTGGAGATTAATCCCTGGAGTTATTTACTACTGAGCTATATCCCCAGCTATTTTTATTTTTTAGTTTGAGACAGGGTCTCACTAAGTTCTTGAGGCTGGCCTCAAACTTGCAATCCTGCTGCCTCAGCCTCCTGAGACACTGGGATTATAGGCATGTGCCACTGTGTACTGTGGGTCTAGTCCTTAAAACCCAATTTCCCTGATTGTTGGAAGGATGGTCTTAGGCTGCTCTGCAAGGGCTTAGCGAGGTCAGTGGCCTCTCTTTTTGTGTGTGAATGGTGGGCAGCAAAGGTTGTGATCATAGGAGGCCTACTTTGTACTTTAGCAAAGTCTCTCTGAGCTGCAGTCTGCCCTCTTGTAACAGTGATTCATTGATGTTTTGACTATATCCCTTGTGGTTTTTTTCTTTTTCCCAGTCTTCTTTCCCCTAAACTTCTCCTCCCCTGATCTACTTTTCCCCCTTGATCTTCTTTTCCCTATACTTCTTTTCCCTGATCTTCTCCTTCCTGATGTCTTCTCCCTAAGCTTATTTTTTTTTTTCTGAATCACCTCTATAAAATCCTCCTGTTCCTGCCAATGGGCAGAAGCCCCGTGTTTCTCTTTTGCTGGCAAAGCAATACACCTTCTTTTTCTTTTTTCTCAAATCCATGTCCTCATTACTGCATTGGCATTAGGAACGAGGACTGAGTTTTCGGCAACACTCTCAGCCCTACACAAGGGGTGTTTGTAGGGGAATGAAATTTAGCCTATACTCTGCTGGTCAACCAAGCCTTTAGCTCTAATTCAGAGATGGGGGAACTATGTTTTTATGTTTTGCAAAGTTTCTGCTCTGAGGGTCATGTACTTTTCTAATTTGCCCCAAGGGGCCTTATGTTCTAACTGCAGATTTGGCTCTCAGAAGCACTGATACACAGATACTAGATTTCTAAGTAAGAAGAGTCCTTTATCAGAAGTCCTATAATCAGGTGACATTGGATTTCCCCTTTGCTCTCTTTCTTTCTTTCTTTCTTTCTTTTTTTTTTTTGGAGTAAGGGAGGGTGCTGGGGATGGAATCCAGGGCCTTGTGCATGCTAGGCAAGTGTTCTACCCAAATGCTATACCCTTGACCTCAAATCACTTTCCTCCTTCGTGAGCCCTGGCCAGTGTCCTTGACACAGGCAAATAGAAATAAGAAAATTTGGGCTGGGGATGTGGCTCAAGCGGTAGCGCGCTCGCCTGGCATGGGTGCGGCCCGGGTTCGATCCTCAGCACCACATACCAACAAAGATGTTGTGTCTGCCAAGAACTAAAAAATAAATATTAAAAAAATTCTCTCTCTGTCTCTCTCTCTCCTCTCTCACTCTCTCTTTTTAAAAAAAAAAGAAATAAGAAAATTACTTTGTCAGATTAGATTAAGATGGCAGTATAAACACTTGTAACTTTGTTCCCATCCTATCCCCACAAATCCCTTAAAATATCAGAAAAGCAAAATGAACAAGAATGGTATCATGTAAGGAAAGTGTACCATCAGCCACCCAGAAAGTATAAAGAATACCTCGAGGATAGAAATCAGATGGAATTATATTGATAAGAGAGGAGGAGGATTTCAGTCCAAAACCTACAAGAACAAATCACTGGAACAAATCCAGAGAAAATCAGATCTCAGAATGAATAAGTGCAAAGATCAAGGGACCCCTGTAGATCATTAAAGAATTGCATTCAGAAAAGAAAGGCCACTTGGGTGCCTCTGTGACTGCCCTGCCCCACATTCCCCCAACTTATTCTAGAATTTCACACTAAAGAAAGTAAAATATTTCCTTTCCAAAGTTTGCTATGAGTGTATGATCCTAGGGAAAAAAATAACAAACTTCAATAAAATCTGGATATAGCAGAAAATGTAGGGGAAAAAATAGACACAATTTTGACCAGAAGAGAAATATACTGAAGTCCTAGCACTGCCACAGTAGTTATTTGGGCAACTTGCAGGGAGGGAAGGGACTGGCTTTTCTGTCTCCTCTGTATCCACCCACTTTAAAGTGAAGTCTCACAGGTCAACACATTCAATCCACTTACACAAAGCTCTCTCCCTGAGCAGACAGGCCAGTCCAGGAACACAGGCTGACAGAACTGCAGAGGGAACTAGGCAAGTTATGTTTGCTCATCAATTTGTCCCTTCTTCACTAATAGGCACAGTCAACAAAGGATTTCCAGAAATATGTAGAGAAAATCTACAGCACAAAAGAGAAGGACAAAACTAATAAGTAGAACAGTTGACCCTGCATGGGGAAAAGGCACTGGGGTGAAGAAATGAGATGATGGGAGGAACTGATTTCCCAATTCTAATTTTCAGACAGATTCACAACACATTTCACACATATTCAGGACCTCTAGTAACTGCTCAAGTATTTATTACTGCAAAATAAAAAATGAATCTGGAGACAGGCATGGTTGCACATGCTTGCAATCCTAGGGGCTCTGGAGGCTGAAGCAGGAGGATCATGAGTTCAAAGCCAGCCTCAGCAATTTAGCAAGGCCCTAAGCAACTCAGAGCCTTATCTCTAAATACATACATACATACATACATACATAGGGCCAGAGATGTGGCTCAGAGGTGGAGCGCCTCTGGGTTCAATCCCTGGTACCAAAAAAAAAAAAAAAAAAAATCTGAAAGAAGAAACATGGAACTTGAGAAATAGTGGTGAGCAAAGAAACAGTAAAACTTTGAATTATACAAATGCTAGCAAAAGAAGTAATGTTTGAATCGGACAAAAATATAATTCAGAGCCAAAAGTTATATGAAAAAAGATAAATAAAAAGCATAATATGCCATCAAAAACATGTTGTAAACTTTTATGCATACAACAACATGACTTAGAGACATATAAAACAAAGTCTATTAGAAATACCAGGAAATCTAGGTGCAGTGGTATACAACAAAACCCCAGAAATTCAATTTAGGCAGGAGGATCACAATTTCAAGGCTAGCTTCAGCAACTTAGTGAGGCCCTAAGCAATTTAGTGAGACCTTGTCTCAAAATACAAATGTGAAGGGCTGGGGATATAGCTCAGTTGGTATAGTACTTGCCTCACAGACACAATGTTCTGGGTTCAATTCCCTGTACCACCAAAATAAAATAAAATAAAAAGGGTTGAGGATGTATATCATTAGTAGAGCACCCCTGTGTTTAATGTTTCAGAAATAAAAAATGGTGCCACTTACTGAGTTAAGGAACACTGCAAGAGGACCAGATTATGGGTTTGGGTTTAGTTTTGGGGAGAAGAGAAAGAGTTTGCTTGTTTGCTTTCTTTTCTTTTTTTGGTACTGAGGATTGAACTCAGGGGCACTCGACCACTGTGCCACATCCCCAGCCCTATTTTGTATTTTATTTAGAGACAGGGTCTCACTGAGTTGCTTCACACCTCACTTTTGCTGAGGCTAGCTTTGAACTCCTGCCTCAGCCTCTCGAGCCACTGGAATTACAGGTGTGCACCACCGCGCCCTACAAGAGTTTGCTTTCCAATATGTTCAATTTGAGAAAGTTTTGAGACATCTAACAGGAAGTATGTATTAGTGTTCTCTAAAGGGTCAGAAACAACAAGATATATATATATATATATATATATATATATATATATATATATACACACACACATATATATGTATATATGTTGTAAAAAGGTATTTATTAGATTGGCTCACAAGATCAGAAGCCAGATGATTCCATTGTGTTTATATACAGAATGGAGGGCCAAAGAACAAGTAACTGCTCAGTCCATGAAGCTGGAGCCTCAGAAGAAGGACTGATAAGGCAGCCTCAGTCTGGGATTGAAGGCCTGGAAACTCCCTGGGGAATCATGGGTCAGAGTGTGCTTTGGAAGAGTGAAGGTCAATGTCCTTGAGTGATCACAGCAGCAATTGAGAGGAATCCAGATCATATCTTTGTTGACTTCCTCCTTCTCCCACCTTTTGTTCCATCCAGGCCTCTAGCCTATTAAACTGTGCCATCCATATTCAGGGCAGGTCTTGCCCCTCAGTTTGCCTTCCCACATGCCAATCATTTCTGGAACCATGGACACACTCAATAGTTGCTTAATCTTTTTTTTTTTTTTTAAAGAGAGAGTGAGAGAGGGAGAGGGAGAGAGAGAGAGAGAGAGAGAGAATTTTAATATTTATTTTTTTAGTTCTCGGCGGACACAACATCTTTGTTTGTATGTGGTGCTGAGGATCGAACCCAGGCCGCATGCATGCCAGGCGAGCGCACTACGGCTTGAGCCACATCCCCAGCCGGAGCCACATCCCCAGCCCATAGCTTAATCTTATGCATCTCAATACAATCAAGTTGACAATCCAGATTAACCAGTACAAGTGCACCCTTTGTTAATTTATTTATTTTTAAAGAGAGAGAGAGAGAATTTTATAATATTTATTTTTTAGTTATTGGCAGACACAACATCTTTTGTTTGTATTTGGTGCTGAGGATTGAACCCGGGACACACGCATGCCAGGCAAGCGCGCTACTGCTTGAGCCACATCCCCAGCCCTACCCTTTGTTAATTTAACAATAATAAGCAGTCCTCCTACTTTAGCCTCCCCATTTTCTGGGATTACAGGTATGGGTCACTGTATCCAGCCCAAACTGATTTTAAAAAATCCTACTTAATATTCTATTAAGTGTCAGTTATGTTGGCACACACCTGTAATCCCAGGAACTCAGGAGGCTGAGGTGGGAGGATTGCATATCTGAAGCCAGTCTCAGCAATTTAGCAAGGACCTAAGCAACTTTTTTAAAAAATTTAATTCTACATAAAAAATAAAGAGGACTGGCAATGTACCTCAGTGATTGAGAACCCTTGGGTTCATTCAATCCCTAGTAGCAAAAACAAACAAATCAAAAAGCAAGGTCATAAGTCTACTTAACATGATATAACTGTCCTTCGTACAACCAAAAATATACTAATTCATTCCCCAAAATAGGAGGCAAAACTTAAATGATGCCTTACTCTTAAATAGTATAACTAATGCATTAAATACCATAATGTCTATTTGATATCACTTTACTGATAGTAAGTTAATCAATATTATGTTATATGATAAAGGAATAAGAGGAAACAAACATATCCACTTAACACATGTATATATATATATTCACAATCATGTTCTTAACAAAATAGGAAAAAATACCCATGACAATTACAATACTCATTTCTGTGTCTGGTCACATGGCCATAATTGATATTTATAAACACTATCTTCTACTACCCATTCTGTATTCTGTCTGCCTTCAGCAAGTACCCCGACAGATTCTGATTCTTTACCTGCATGGGTAGCTCACACCTTCATTCCTGAAGGGTCTGAGACATCTGTAATCCTCCCTGGACTGGGACCTTGTAGTTTCCTATTGACTTTAATAACAGAACATGATTAATACTAAGAGACACCCCAAGGAATCTCCTGCATTCCAGGAGTATTCTTCCTTATCTCCCTTGTGGAGTGATAATTCAATTTTCCCTTGGTAATCTGAATCAAGAGCCCCAACACCATAACTCCCTTCTTAGCCTGTTGACTCAGAGTCTTGAGGAACCCAAAGTGGCCAGGGGGAGGTCTTAAATTCCAGTTCAATGGGATCATTGTTGTACCTTCTAGTAGAAGCATTTCTCCTCTGGAATTAAGACAATAACTCTAGGCCAGAACAGCATAAAACTTTGGAGACAGGAAGCAAAAGTTTAGCTAGTAGGATACTAGGGGTAACAGTGAGTAGTACCATTCCTGTCTTCACCCTGTGATTCCTGGACCCATGAATCCTAGGTATAGGACAGTACCATATAGTGGGTGCTGATTAAGAGCATATATAAGCTAGGCATAGTGGTGCACAACTTTAATACCAGCAACTCCAGAGGCTGAGAGTTGTGACAGAAGGATCACAAGTTTGAGGCCAGACTCACCAATTTAGTGAGAACCTGTCTAAAAATAAAAATAAGGGCTGGGGATATAGCTTAGTAAAGCACCTGTGGGTTCAATCCCCACTACCAAAAAATTTAAAAGAGCATATACAGCCTTATGGAAACCCTTGCCCCAACCCTGTGAGGTATTTCCACTTAGCTGGTGCTGTAAATTCTTTGTGTTTTGCTTATTTATATATTTATTTATTTATTTATTTTGAGAGAGAGAGAGAGAGAGAGAGAGAGAGAGAGAGACAGGATTTTAATATTTATTTTTTAGTTTTCGGCAGACACAACGTTTTGTTTGTATGTGGTGCTGAGGATCGAACCTGGGCCACACGCATGCTAGGCTAGCGCGCTACTGCTTGAGCCACATCCCCAGCCCCTGGTGCTGTAAATTCATCTTCAAAAGTCATCTTTAAAAATTCATCTTCAAAAATTCATCTTTCACAGTTCTATCAAACTATCTCCTTCAGGATGGTGGTGAACCAGTGAATTCCATGAGCATGAGCCACTGCTGCACTTCTTTGTGCAGCAAGTTCCTTGGTCAGAAGAATGCTGTGTGCAATACCATGATGGTGGATAAGATTTTCTGTAAGTCCACAGATCATAGTTTTGGCAGAAGCATTATGTGCAGGAAAAGCAAATCTTATAGCAAGAACAAGTGTTTATCGCAGTATGGATAAACTGTTGTCCCTTCCATGATGGAAGTGGTCAAATATAATCAACTGGCTACTAAATGGTAGGGCACCA
The DNA here is from genome assembly GCF_052094955.1 of Ictidomys tridecemlineatus. Classification (NCBI taxonomy): domain Eukaryota; kingdom Metazoa; phylum Chordata; class Mammalia; order Rodentia; family Sciuridae; genus Ictidomys; species Ictidomys tridecemlineatus. Next base: position 29,439,866 of record NC_135493.1, on the reverse strand, counting down.
AAATTCCAATGGCCTCTTCTATAACTCATCTATGGGAGTCTGCCAAAGGCTCCAGACAAGATCCCTATATGTCACTGACACCTCAAGTACCATAGGGTCTGCTGGGTCATATGGCCCAAGGGACAGAGCAACCTGCACAGCAACCTGGACCTGTTACAGGGCCTTCTCCTGTTCTGGGCCCCAGTGAAAACTAATAGCCTTTCAAGTCACTTGATAGATTGGCTGGAGTAACACACCCAAGCAAGGAACATGCTGTCTCTAAAATCCAAATAGGCCCACCATATATTGTGATTCTTTTTTTTTTTTTTTTTGTATTAGGAATTGAACTAAGGGTGCTTAAACACAAGCCACATCTCCAGCCCTTTGTTTTGGTATTTTATTTAAAGACAAAGTCTCACTGAGTTGCTTAGGGCTCCACTAAATGGATGAGACTAACTTTGAACTCTTGATCCTCCTGCCTCAGTCTCCTGAGCCACTGGGATTACAGGGCTGCTGGGATTAGAGACCTGTGCCACAGCTTTCTTCTTGTTTATAAGAGGTGCCAATGCAACAACTTATCCTGTACCTTAGAAGGGGTATCCCAGCAGGCCCCACACTATTAAATTCCTAGAAATTTTACTGAAGTTGAAGGCCCTTGAATTGTAATGGAATTTATTTTCCATCCCCTGACATACCAATGCTTAACTAGAAAGTCCAGAGTGGTTGCTTCCTCTTGCTCAGTTGGTCTAATCAACATAATGTCGTCTATGTAATAGACATGTGTGATACCATGTGGAAGAGAGAGGGGATCAAGGGCTGGGGCTATAGCTCAGTGGTAGAGTGCTTGGCTCACATGTGTGAGGCATTGGGTTCAATCCTCATCATCACATAAAAAAAATAAAGATAAAGGAAATAAAGGTCTCTGTGAACTAAATTATGACGAAGGCTGGAGAGTGGATATACCCCTCAGGAGGGTCAGTGAAGGTATATTACTAGCCTTTCCAGCTGAAAGCAAACTGCTTATGAATAGGTATATTATTGTAGGTACAAAGGGCCTTATGAATAGATATGGAAAAGGGATTTATCAGATCAATAGCTGCTTATCAGGTATCAGGACATGTGTTAATCTGCTCAAGCAAAGAAACCTTTAGGTAGTAGCTAGCAATGAGCAGGGAAATGCAGGCAAGGTCACAAGTGGTCTTTAAATTACTTCAGGATCTTTTAAAAACTACTTCCAGAGTAGATGAGAAAACAAAGAGTAGTAGTTAGTTTGTAGAAAATAGAAGAATTTTCAGGGAGGGGTATGGGGTATTGGACTCAGGGGCACCCGACCCACTGAGCCACATCCCCAGCCCTATTTTGTATTTTATTTAGAGACAGGGTCTCACCGAGTTGCTTAGCACCTTGCCATTTTTACGGTTGACTTTGAACTCGCCATCCTCCTGCCTCAGCCTCCCGAGCCACTGGGATTATAGGTGTGTGCCACCATGCTGGGCTCTAAAGTAACTTCTGACCAGCTATTGACCCCATCTTTGGTGATGGCTTCAATCTCTGTGATCCCTCCAAGGGATGTGATATTGATTTTTTTCCACAGGTAGATGTTAGACCAGGACACAAGAAAAGACCACTGACTCCAATTACAATCAAATTAAAGCAAGCTTATTATTTCGACCGGCTGGGTTGCCTCTCCCACTCCAAACTGCAGGAAACAAGACAGCTACAGCACCTTTCCTGCAGCCCAGCTTTATAGCCCAGAAAGTTACAGATAACAGAACTCTGACAAGCATCACACTAATGTTAGTTTACATTTTTTGCTGGCCCCAACATCAGAATTTATGAGGACCATTAGAGCCTCAGAGAGGGTCGTTATCTGGCCAGGGAAGGCCAATATTTATGAGGTGTCACTAAGGTTTCAGAGAGGGCTGCTATCTGGTCAGAGAGCTAGGCATGGGTGAGTTCAAGGCACAGGCAGGCATTCCAAGCAGGTTCAGAATTTGCAGTAATTTATAGTAAAACCAAAATTATCTTTTCATGGCTTTGTGGCGACATGGCTCCCAATTTTAAGATCAGGTTGGGTCTATCAGTAGAGCCAACTCTAATGGATTTCATTTGGCTTTTCCCAAATGAAAGGCCTCATTCTACAGGTTAGAAAACCAGTGTGGGGATTCTGCCAAGTGCTAAGTAAATCTATCCCAATTATTCATTTTGGGACTGGGAAAATAACCACAGGATGAGTTGGGGGACCCACTGGACACACCGTGAATTGGATCTTGGCCAAAACTCTACTGATGGCCAGGTGCGGTGGTGCATGCCTGTAATCCCAGCAGCTCATGAGGTTGAAGCAGGAGGATCACCAGTTCCTCATGCCTCAGCACTGAGCTGCTGGGATTTCAGGCTTGCACCACCACACCTGGATATTAATACCTTTTTCTTTACATTGCAAGCTGTTACATTAAATCCAGAATCTCTGCTGAATGGGGTCATATCAATAAATTCAGCCTGCACTAAATTTATGTTTCTTCCACCATTATCCCAACCCCTTAAAATTCATTATCACAGCTGTACCCCAAGACTTCTTAGAAAACTAGAAAACTCACCCAAGTTCCTTTGGAGTGTAGGGCAGTCTCCACTTAGGTCACACTGAGTACCTCACCTTAAGGTCCTGCTTAGACTTGCACCTAGTTATAGCCTAGAGGCAAACTTGGATGGGAAGGGTGGATCCTGAAGAGTATCAGCATTGTCATGCTCAGCAACCTCATTAAGAAAGGTCAAACTGTTTGTTAGGGCAATGAAGCATTAGTTCCCTCAGGGGGAGGTTGAGGGGCTAACTCTCAGAGGGTGGGGGTAGGGTGTCCTTTAAGGTGGGAAGGCCACTTTTTCAGGCAAAATAAACTCATCTGAATGTAGGAGTTAATGTCTGCAGTCTCTGAGGTCCTCCCACACATTTCCGTCCCAAATTACATGATCCCATTCTTTTCCAAGCAGTGCCCTCACAACTGCTGGTACCCTCTCAGGCTGAGAGTTAAGCTTGCATCCTAATTCAGCAAATTGCAAAATGAAGGTCTGTGTTTGGTTTTTGGTAACCTCAGCCCTATGGCTAGAGAAAATAAATTCTCCTTCACAGCACACTGAGCAGTTTTAGATTAGTTATGTGCATCTGGAACTGTTCCTTCTCCTTTGTTACTTTGTCCAGTGAAGCCAGAAGCAACCAGTCAACATCATTATGTAACAGTGGTCTACTTTATGCTTTGAATGTAGCCCTTGCTGCTCTGCCACAGCAATTTATTTGTAAAATGAACATGTTTCTTTCTGTTCCTCTCTCCTTGCTCCTCCCTAATCTCAGGAGAATCAGGATTACCTTTTTTTCCCCATCCTAGGCAGTTATCTATCTTTGAGCATACCCACCATGGGACTGAAGTAATCCATACTTTGAGAATAGCACAAGAAGATCTCAGAAATGACTATTTAGCAAATTAACATGTGAATTACAACTCTAACAGAACACGTGGAATGTAGCCTTTGAGTCACCTCTTTAAAAGCCCCCTGTTCCTGCTGATGAGCAGAGTCACAGCCTTTGGGACAGGAGTCCCCTGTTTCTCCTTTGCTAGCAGAGCAATAATTCTTCTTTTTCCTTTTTTTTTGTTCAAAACCGTGTCCTCGTTATTACATTAGCATCAGGGATAAGGACTGAGCTTTTGGCAACAATTATATTCCTTAGTTTTCTAGAACTATTCAAAAGTATCATGCATAGTCACTAAACAACTTACTTCTCACAAGTGGTGAATTAGGAGCATGAAATGCATTTACTTTGCAAATGTAAGGATCAGCGAACGTCGGAGGAAGAGACCAGCAAGACACCAACTCATGCAACCGCAGAAGGGGGTTTATTGAGAATCCAGCGCGCTGGGGCTCCAGGCTCACTCAAGAAGGGAGAGTGGCCAAAAAGCCCCAAGCAGGGGTTGAGCAGTGCTTAAGTACACTTTTTGGGGAGGGCAGGGGCTTTGCATACATCAGAGCAAATCATCATGAGGCACGGGAAAATTGAACAACAACTCTCAAACATGATTAGTCCATTCATTGAGGGGAACAGGTCGGGCGGGGGTGATAGGTCACTCTTAAGAAGGGGGGTACATTCAAACTGATTGGTTTGGGTCCTGAGATGCCTACGTGCCAAGCTGCACAGGGTCCTAGGTTATTAAACAACTAAATGGTCAGGGGGAATATCTACTGGGCAGTCCGGGGAATTGTCCTAACAGCTACAGGAATTTCAGGTTTTGAGTGTAGCATAGGAACTTAACAATACCTGGTCCTTTACATTTTAACTCAGGCTTTCCAGCTTAGAAACTTTACCCTTTCACAAATACTTTAAATAGTTCACACCATCAATTATCAGTGCTCTCCTTACTACCAGCAGGACTTTAGAAACTTTAGACACAACCAATTTAGAGAGACAACTCCAAAAATTACAAAAGCAAGGGAGAAAATGAAAATCCATTCTTACAATTCTGTTTCTCTAGAACCACTCCTGGTACAGAACCAACAGGATATTTACATGTATATACACACATATGCATATATATATACATACATACATATATATGCATATGTACACATAATATGTGAGAATCGCTGGTCAGAGTGTGCTTTGGAAGAGTGAAGGAGCTAAGGGCCAATGTCCTTGAATGATCACAGCAGCAATTGAAGCACCCACTTGAATGAATATAGCTCGTATCTATATTGGCTTCCTCTTCTTCTACCTTTTGTACCATGCAGGCCCCTAGCCTATTGGACAGTGCTGTCTACATTTAGAGCAGGTTTTTCCCCTCAGTTTGCTTTCCCACATGCCAATCATTTCTGGAACCATGGACACACTCAGAAGTCTCTTAATCTTAGGCATCTCTTAATACAATCAAGTTGATAATTCAGATTAACCATCACAAGTTATATAGCAGGTATTTGGATAAAAATATCTAAAACTCAGGAAAAGCTGGAGTTATGGAGGGTGTAATGGTACATGTCTATAATCTCAGTGCCTGGAGAGGCCAAGTTAGGAGGATCACAAGTTCAAAGCCAACCTGGATAATGGGTGGGACTCTCATCAATTTATCAGGACCCTGTCAACAAAAAAAGGCTGGGGATTCAGTTCAGTGTAGAGCACCCCTGAATTCAATCCCCAGTATTTAAAAAAAAATAGGCCATGGGTAAGATCTCCTAAAAAGAAATTACAAAATGAGAGGAGAATCTATAATCAAATTGACTGTTAACATTTAGTGGTTGAGTAAGGAGAGTGAGCGCAGGGCACAGTGGTGCATGCCTATAATCCCAGTGGCTGGGAGACTGAGGCAGGAGGATCATTAATTCAAAGCCAGCCTCAGTGATTTAGAAAGGCCCTAAGCAATTTAACAAGACTCTGTCTCAGAATAAAATATAAAAATGGCTGGGATGTGGCTCAGTAGTTAAGTGTCCCTGGGTTCAATCCCTACTACCAAAAAAAAAAAAAAAAAAAAAAAAAGTGAAGAAGAACCAGAGAACGATAGATGGGGAAAACTAGGATTATCAGATATGCCACATGACAAGAATGCTACAAAAAAAGGGAATAGCTAATTGTAGCAGAATTATGACAGGTCAAACAAATGAAGATTAAAATGTGTCTATTAAATTTCGCAAAATAAAGGTCATTTTATTACTGTTCTTTTGCAGGGCTGGGGGATCAATCCCAGGGCCTTGCACATACTGGTGAACCTTTACCACAGAGCTACACCCACCAGTTCCTGAAAGTCATTTTTGGATGGTAATGTTACTTAGTTCTGCATAACACAATCCCAAAACCTAGGGACTTGAGACAATTTATTGTTATTATAACTCACAATTATTTGGGTCAGGAATTCAGACATGGCATATAAAAGATGGCTCATTTCTGCTTCTTTTTTTCTGGGTCCCAGGCTGGGTAGAACAGTTCTGGGCAGACTGGTCACATCTCTCTCCAGACAGCTTCTCCATCTGGCTAGCTAAAGTCTCCTCACAGAATGACAGACTCTGAGCAGAGAGTTATTACATTGTGCCTTGAAGGTACCATAGTGAGTGTTCCAAAAAGCCCAGGTGGATGCTAATCAGGATTCTTATGATGAAGTCTTATAAATTCCTGAATATCACTTCTATTGTATTTTGTTTAAGCAAGTCCCTAAGAGCAGCCCAGACTGAAGAGAAGAGGAATTAGACTCCAATGGAAGAGGAGAAGAGAAGAGAGGAGAGGGGAGGGGACATAAAGGGAGGGGAAAAGAAATCACTGTTATGATTTCTGAGAAAGTAAAAGGGTATAGAATTCAAAAGTATGGAATCCAGGTGTGAAAACTGGTCTCAGATAGACAGCTCTTCCATTGCTATAAGGATGAGAAAACTTAAAAAGCAACAAGTAGATGAGGCCAATCCCATTTTCTCTTCCATTTTATGTATAAAGTAGTATGTAATGTGGGGCAGGGGTACTTTGAGGAAAATGGAGAAATTTTGAAACAGTATAGAATGAAAAAAAGATATTGTTGACCAAATATATTGTTATCTGCCATAATATGAATTAGGATAGCTGGACAGACTTTTTGGCACATTTGAAGTAAAATGTTTCTCTAAAAATCAACATGTTACATGAATAAGCAAGTAAATAAACCAATTCATAGCACTACTTAATAAAATTGACAATACATACACATATATGTCATATATAAATTAAGAAGTTATCTTATACATAGAATTATGTTTTGCAAATATCCATTGAACATTTTCAAAAGGGAATCACTTCTTTAAAAAGCACAGAAATTGGGAAGGGAGAAGGATGGGAATAGGAAAGACAGTAGAATGAATTGAACATAAGTTTCCTGTGTTCACATATAACCAGTGTAACTGCACATCAGGTACAACCACAAGAATGGGAAGTTAGGGCTGGGGATGTGGCTCAAGTGGTAGCATGCTTGCCTGGCATGCGTGCAGCCCGGGTTCAATCCTCAGCACCACATACAAACAAAGATGTTGTGTCCGCCAAAAACTAAAAAAAAATAAATATTAAAAAATTCTCCCTCACTGTCTCTCTCACTCTCTCTTTAAAAAAAAAGAATGGGAAGTTATACTCCATGTATGTACAATATGTCAAAATACGTTCTACTGTCATTTATAACTAAAAAGAACAAATAAAAAAATGAACAAACGTGCAGAAATCATATAAATGGTGTTCTCTGATCACAATGTAATGACTTTTCCTGCAGTGTTGGTGATTGAACCCAGGAGGCTCTTTTCCACTGAGCTACTTTCCCAGTCCTTTTAATTAATTTATTTTTTTGAGACAAGGTTTTGCTAAGTTGCTGAGGGTCTCATTAAATTGCCCATGCTGGCCTCCAACTTGGAAACCTCCTGCCTCAGCCTCCTGAGTTGCTGGGATTATAGGCAACTGCCACCATGCCTGGCTTAGTTTCTACCCTCTTAATAACTTGCAGTGGGGAATAAACTCTAACATGAGCTTCAGAAGAGACGAACCATATTCTAACTATACCAGTTATGAAGAAATAGATGTCTTTTTAAGTTTACGAGTTTTTCACTTACTAGAAACAAAAATATAAATTTATGAGTTATAATGCACTAAATGTTAATAGAAGTAATAATCCACAGAAACAAAAGTTTTGGTATCTTCAATAATTTACAAGAGTACAAATGGGTGTCAAGATCCATTTTTTTTTTTTTTTGTACCACGGGCTTTACCATTGAGCCACATCCCCAACCTCTTTTAATGTTTTAACATCTTGTAAACTATAGTACAGGTATTGTTTTTGCTCTAAATGAGATGGGGAGCCATTGGAGAGGTTTAAGCAGAGAAGAGACTTTAATTTTATTTTTCTTTCTTGGGTTCTGGGGATTGAACCCAGGAGAGATTTATCATTGCATACACCTTCAGCCCTTTGTATTATTTATGTGTTTATTTATTTTGGTACCAAGGATTGAACCCAGGGGGTGCTTAACTACTGCGCAACATCCCCAACCCTTTTTTATATATATATATATTTTTGTTTAGAGACAAGGTCCTGCAGAGTTGCTTAAGCCCTTTGCTAAATTGCTGAGGCTGGCTTTGAAATTCAGGATCCTCCTGTCTCTGCCTGCAGAGTCACTGGCATTACAAGTATACACCACTGTTCTCAGTTTGTCATTTAAAAAAAACAACATATTTTTAGTTGTAGATGGACACAATACCTTTATTTATTTATTTGTGGTGCTGAGGATTGAACTCACTGCCTTACACGTACTAGGCAAGAGCTCTTACCACTGAGCCACAACCCCAGCCCTCAGTTTGTCATTTTTAATGGGAAAAAATCTGACATATTGAAAAGAGATTGGGGTAGGAGCAAAGGTAGAACATCAGTTAGGAGGGTATTGAAATAATCCAGGCAAGACATAATGATCACTAGGTGAAGCTGCACATGCCGTAATCCCAGCAACTCAAGAGGCTATGGCAGGAGGATCATAAATTCAAGGCTAGCCTCAGCAATTTAGCAAGGCCTTGTCTCAAAATATTTAAAAGGGCTGGGTATGTAGTTGAATGTAGAGTATCCCTGAGTTCAATCCTCAGCAACACATAAAAAAGAGAAAGTTTCATTGTTTGTATTTGTGTGTATGTGTGTGTTTTGGTACCAGGGATTGAACCCGGGATTCTTAACCATTGAGCAACATCACAGCACTTTTTTTTTTTTTTTTAAATTTAGAGACAGAGTCTCCCTGAGTTGCTTAGGGCCTCACTAAGTTGCCGAGGCTGGTTTTGAACTTGCAATCCTCCTTCCAGCCTTGTTTGTTGCTGGGATTACAGGTGTACATCACCATGCCAGGCCTAATTTGCCTGATTTGTTCATTATTGTATTCAGGTTTCTGGTACATGGTACATAGTCAATAACTATTTGTTGAATGAATAAACAAAATGTTGTAACCGCTTCTGTTAAAGTTCCCTGCTTCCCATTATAGAAACAATCCTGGCAACAGTTGTCAATGCTCACAAACAAGGTTAATATCATCATGATAGATTATGTGGATAACAAGTACCCTTGAAATGATGTAATAATAATGGGATTTTGCCTTCCTGGTCTTCCTTCCATAAATCCATAATCCCTGTCCATCAAAAAGGCATCAGGCAAACCCAAATTTTATAAAACATCTCAACAGATTCTAAAATTATCAGGGTCATCAAAAATAGAAAGGTCTGAGAAACTTTCACAGCCAAAAGTAGCCAAAAGTGACACAATGAATAAATATAATGTGATGTCCTGCATGGGATCCTGGAGCAGAGAAAAGAACAGTCAGCAAATAACTAAGGAAACCTGAGTAAAATATGGACTTCAGTGAATAATCAATATTGGTTCATTAGTAGAGACAAATGAACCATAGCAATGTTAATAATAGGAGAAATTTGGTGTACAGTGTGTGCAAGCTCTACAATACTTTCATTTTTTTTTTTTTGCAAATGTCAAACTCTCTGTGTGTGTGTGTGTGTGTGTGTGTGTGTGTGTGTGTGTGTGTGGTGCTGGGGATTGAACCCAGGGCCTTGTGTGTGCAAGGCAAGCACACTAGCTAAGCTATATCCCCAGCCCTCTAAAAATATTCTTTTTTTTTAAGAGAGAGGGAGAGAGAGAGAGAGAGAGAGAGAGAGAGAGAGAGAGAGAGAGAAATTTTTTAATATTTATATATTTAGGGCTGGGGATGTGGCTCGAGCGGTAGCTTGAGAACTAAAAAAAAATAAATATTAAAAATTCAAAAAAAAAATTTATATATTTATTTTTTTAGTTTTCGGTGGACACAACGTCTTTGTTTGTATGTGGTGCTGAGGAACGAACCCGGGCCACACACATGCCAGGCGAGCACGCTACCACTTAAGCCACATCCCCAGTTCTCAAAATATTCTTAACAAGTTTATTAAATTAAGCCAGATGGAAACTTAATCTGACTTTATGGTGTTTAGAGGTGGGATTTTGGGAAGTGATTAAGGTGGAGCCCCCATGATTGAATACCTAAAGCTTTATAAGAGAGACCCAGAAGACAAGCAGACACACACACTCCCTGTCTCTTGCCATGTGATGTCCTACCCTGTCTTTGGGACTCTACTATCCAAAAGACCTTTACCAGATGCAGCCCCTCAATCCTTGGACCTCCAGAACTGTGAGCCAAAATAAACCTCCTTTCTTTAAAACTTACCAGTCTGTGGTATTGTGTTATTAGCAACAGAAAATGGACTAATGCAATTCCAAAACAGCAGTGATAAACTATTAAATGTTAAGATAAACAATACATTTTAATGAAAAAAAATTCCAAAATAAAACAAACCTGTTGAGTAGGGGGGCATTGTCTCAGTTTTGCAGATCTTTTTAATATCTGACTTAATAGAAGCTGAATTTTTATATTTTTTTTATTCAACCTGTCACAATATGTTGTTTTCTATAAACTGAAGGGATTACTTTAGATAGAAGTGTGAATGACATATATGATGGTTTCAATGTTGTTAATCCCCTCAAAACTTTATGTTAAGGGCTGGGGTTATGGTTCAGTGGTAGAGTGCCTGTCTCACACGTGTGAGGCACTGGGTTCAATCCTCAGCATCACATAAAAATAAATAAAGATATCATGTCCATCTACAACTAAACAAACAAACAAACAAATAAAATAAGTGTATTGTATCTATCTACAACAACAACAACAAAATCCTTCATATTGAAATTTAATCCCCAATGCAATAATATTAATAGGCATGTCCTCTAGGAGGTGATTGAATCATAAGGGCTATGACTTTATTAATAGGATTAGGTAATGTGTCAAGATGCATTTTACAGTAATTTATAACTAATTAGAACAGATAAAAAATTAAAAATAATTTAAAAATTAAAAATAGGATTAGGTATTATTATTATCATTGTTATTATTATTATTTTTTTTATAAACTTTAAATAAAAAGTTTTAAGATGAAAAAGTACATTATATATAGGTAAACATGCTTCTCCATGTAGATATCATAATTATAAGCATTCAGAACACCTTTACTTCTATCACCAGAAGTGTGTGGATTTTTCCAATACCAGCAAATTCTCTGATACTAGTTGGGTATTTATAATTTTTTATTTCAATTTAATTTTGATGGAATACTCCTGAAGTTAGTGCAGACCCACAGTTTAATGTTTCAGATCCATAAGACTGTCTCTGACTTAAGGTGCTAGTCCTATGTCCAGATTATTACCTGTGCTTCTGACCAACAAGCTGAACATAAGAGGTTTCTACAATCTCCTCTTTGGGTTTCATTACTTGCTAGAGTAGGTAACAATCTTCAGCAAATCACTTACTTGTACTTAATGTTTTCTTATAAAGGATATTACAAAGAATACACATGGACAGGCAGATGAAGAAGTATATAAGGCAAGGCTTGAACATGTCTAAAGCAGAGTTACTGTTCCAGTATGCATGGTATTAACTCAGTCTACCAGTATTCTCCCTTTCCCCAGGGATGGGAGAGTGAAACTGATTCAAACTTTTTTTTTTTATTGGTTGTTCAAAACATTACAAAGCTTGATATAAAGAGAGCAACTAAGAACAGAGACCCTCAATGTTGCACAAAATTACATATAAGAGGTTGTGAGGAGAAAGGGGGGGAAACAAGAGAGAGAAATGAATTACAGTAGATGGGGTAGAGAGAGAAGATGGGAGGGGAGGGGAGGGGGGATAGTAGGGGATAGGAAAGGCAGCAGAATACAACAGTCACTAATATGGAATTATGTAAAAATGTGAATGTGTAACTGATGTGATTCTGCAATTTGTATTTGGGGTAAAAATGGGAGTTCATAACTCATTTGAATCAAATGTATGAAAGATGATATGTCATTGTTATTATTATTGGTACTGAGGATTGAACCCAGAGGTGCTTTACCACTGAGCTATATATACCCCATCTCCTTTTACTTTTTATTTTGAGACAGGGTCTCACTAAGTTGTGATCCTCCTGCCTCAGCCTCCCAAGGTGCTGGGATTACAGGCATGTGCTACCCTGCCTAGCTAGGATTAGGTGCCTTTATCAAAGGGCTTGGTGGAGGGAAGAGTTCTCCTATTTTCACTTTTCCATCTATTCTGCAGGTTGAGGACACTTATGTCCTCATCTATGAGGAATAGGCCTCACCAGACACTGAACCCACTGACACATTGGTCTTAGACTTCTAAACTTTCAGAACTGTGAGAAATAGATTTCTATTATTTATAAACTTCTTAGTCTCAGATATTTTGTTATAGCAGCACAAATAGACTAAGATAAACACAAACCTCTACATATGTAGTTGGAAACAGGAAGACCTCTTAATCAGATCATACTGTGAGAAACAGTTATTCATAGCAACTGTAGAGAAGACAGAGTATATGGGTACAGATGCTGGTGTAAGTGGGTAGATGGAGTGGGAGTCTTTAGAAGATGTTGGGGGTTAGAAGAGAAATAATGTGCTAGAGGAGTGAGAAAGTGAATGGTCTATGCTATTTATGTGGGTTATAATATACATGCTGGGATGAAGCAGGGAGGACCTAACCAAATGCTAGCACCTTGACATCAAACTTCAAAAAAATCCTTGGGCTAGGCTGGGGTTGTGGCTCAGTGGTAGAGTGCTTGCCTAGCATGTGTGAGGCACTGAGTTCGATTCTCAGCACCACATATAAGCAAATAAAATAAAGGTCCATTGACAACTAAAAAAATATTTTTAAAAATCCTTGGGCTGAGGTTGTGGCTCAGTGGTAGAGTGCTTACCTAGCAAACATGAGGCACCAGGTTTGATTCCCCAGCACCACATTAAAAAAAAAAAAAAAACACAAAACTTCAGAATTCCAGAAATGTGGGCCAAATAAATTTCTTTGAAGTCGATTAGATCAATGGACTGGATGTTTGTTTAGGGATCAAAGGATTGCTGGTGCTGGGAGGCACAACACTTAAGCATTAGCCACATGTGACTACTGGACTCTTGAAATGTGGCTAATATGTCTAAGGAACTCACTTAAAATTTCCACTCAATTATTTAAATGTAAATATAAGTAGCCCATATGTGCTAATGGCTAACATTATAGAATATTTTCATCATTTCATAAAGTTGTATTGGGAAGCACTAGTCTGGGAATATATAACATGATTACCAGGAAGCATTAAGGGCTCCATTTAAGATTAGCATTCATGAATTTAAAATGAAGCCAGTCAAGTTGTTTCTGGGTTTTTCTCCAGCCACATTCAGCAGTCTGGAACAAGATATAATAGAATACAAGGTTTGGAGATGTGGCTCAGTGGTAGAGCTCTTGCCTGGCATATGAGATGCACTGGGTTCGATCCTCAGTACCACATAAAAATAAAATGAAAGTATTGTATTCACCTACAATTAAAAAAACATATAAAAAAAGATGGTCTGGGGATATAGCTGAGTTGGTAGAGTGCTTTCCTCACATGCACAGGCCCTGGTTCAATCCCCAGCACCGAGAGAGAGAGAGAGAGAGAGAGAGAGAGAGAGAGAGAGAGAGAGAGAGAGAGAGAGAGAGAGAGAGAGAGGGGGGGGGAGGGAATCGAGTAGGCAGTTGCTATGGTTTAGACATGTCTTAGTCCATTTTCTGTTGCTGTAACTGAAGACCACAGACTGTGTGATTTATATTGAAAAGTGGTTTATTTAACTCATCATTCTGGAATTCTAAGAGCATGATGCTTGGTATCTGGTGAGAGACTTCCCACTGTGTCATGTATGTCATGGCCGAGAGCATCCCATGGTAAGACAGAGCAAGCTGGCTAAATTGGACCTCTCTTCCTCCTCCTATAAAACCACAAATGTCATCATGGGTGTGCCACTCTTATGACCTTATCTCATCCTAATTACCTTCCTCAGTGTCCATATCCAAGTACCATTATCATATTTGACTCTGGGGATTAAAATTCCAATATGTGAAATTTGGCAGATGTGTTTAAATCATAGCAGGCAATGTCCCATGAAATTCATGTGTTGGAAACAATGTCCAAAGTCATATGTTGATGCCATGATGCAGCAGGGAGGTCCTCCCCAGATGATGATACCTTGATATTGGACTTCTCAGCATTCAGAATTGTGGGCCAAATAAACTTCTAATTATTATACATTATCTAGTTTCAAGTATTTTGTTACAGTGACAGAAAATGGATAAAGGCAGAAAGATTGGGTTCAACTCAGGTCAAGGTTTTGCTGCGTGAGTATATGACAGTGAAGGAAGTAAGGGAATTAAGGCTATATGGAATGAAGTGTTTACAATGATTGACTAGGGAATACAAGCTGGGTAAGGAGGGAACTCAGAGGGTGAGAAGAGTGAGAGACAGTGGACAGTTGGTAGGATCAATGGATTAGAGCTTTAAGTGTGGCGTAAAAAGAGTGTTGGCATTAGGGTATACAGGGAATGAGATATAAAGAAAGGAGGTGGTGCGGAATGTGAAATATGAGCACTGTGTGGCAACACTCATCTGTACTTCCTGCTACTGGAGAGGCTGAGGCATGAGGATTGCTTGAGGCCAGGAATTTGAGGCCAGCACAGGCAATGTCTGATGCCTTATCTCAACAACAACAGAATAGCATAAGAATTATAATGCATTCCACTGTTATGTATAAATAAATTTTTAAAAAACAGAATAGCCTATATGAAAATGAGATAACAATGGGGTTTCAATTACTGCTAAAGACAAAGACTAGGGTATGACCAAGGAAGAGAGTGGCTGAGATAAGGTAGAGGGCAAGCAAGATCATTGGGAAAATGGAGTTTGAGGAACTAAGAGAAAAGCATGTTGGACATAATATACCACAATTTTTCATATCCCTGTTTGTATATAAAGTATGTTGACACCCAATTCGTGACTTCATACATGTACTTTGGTGGTATATGTGTAATAAAATTATAATGCAACCCCCCCCAAAACAAAGTATATGTATAAAAACATGAATTGGTGTGAATATACTCTATATACAAAGATATGAAAAATTGTGCTCTATATGTGAAATAAGAATTGTAATGCATTCCGCTGACATGTATTTAAAAAAATAAAATCAATTATAAAAAAAGAAAAGGGTGTTGGAAGGATCAAGCAAACGCATATTGAAAGATTCAGAATTTATAATAGTATTTTATTGGGGTGACTATATCCTAGAGTTAAAATTGAGCAATGAAGGGGAATAATCCAGAGACCATAAGATGAGAGCAGCCATGAGTGGCAGTGGATGGATACTATATAATCTGTGTTATGAAATTCAGAACAGGGAAGTTTAGGGAGGGGAGTGGTCTAGAAATGTGATAAGGAACAAGTTGGACAACCAACTCACCCTGTGGGAGGATAAACAGCCATTATGTGAGGTCTGTAGGGAAAGAAATGTTTTCACAGAAGATCCAGATTTCCTTTAAAATCAGAAGATGAAGAAGAGAATGCACAGAAAGGAGGCTAAGAATATAGAAGGTCCAGAGTTCCAGGAGGTATGATGGAAAGGCTTCATTAGTTGGGGAAACCTGAGAGATGGGGTCAAAATGGCCAATGTACAAAGCCAAATGGAGATTAATCTCCATTTGAGGGTTGGCTTAAGAGTCTGGGGCTTTTTATAGTGTCTGACATAAATGGACAGATGTTCTAATGAGAATAGTCCCTTGTGGACTTGAGGTAGTGATAGTGAGGTAATAGGGAGGAGTGGGCACCTGGGGTCCTCCTTGATTCTTGTTGATAGAAGTAAAGGTTTAAGGAAGCTTGATATTTCTCCACTCTGAGCTTTCACTTGAGATGCATGGGCCCCCTCTTGACTGCTGCTGACAGAATAACAAGGAACTGTGGTTTTAGTCTCAGTGTATTATTCTGCTCTTGACTTCTTCCAGGGGAAGGGCTATATATGGGGTCCCAAATGAATCCTCTGTTGATGCAATTGAGGACTTCTAAAGTAAGATAGGTGTTAGAGCACAGGGCTCTGATACCTGATGATGGGAGGCTAGTCAAAAGTCTGAGGAGCACTGGAATTCCATGGCTCTACTCTACCCATCAATCAACCCGTAGGTGACAAAATGATTTCTGATTGAGGGGGATTGGTTAAATAAATTGTGGTGTGTGGTAGCCCTCAAAAGCTATCACTTTCCTATTTCTCTCTCTCTCTCTCTCTCTCTCTCTATATATATATATATATATATATATATATATATATATATATTTCTTATATGACACAAAAAGATCTCCAATATGAATTTCACCCACGAGGTGAAAA
Organism: Ictidomys tridecemlineatus; assembly: GCF_052094955.1. NCBI lineage: Eukaryota > Metazoa > Chordata > Mammalia > Rodentia > Sciuridae > Ictidomys > Ictidomys tridecemlineatus. Next base: position 29,423,616 of record NC_135493.1, on the reverse strand, counting down.
AAAGCAAAAGGAAAATAGCATGCATAGTATGATTTAATTTATTTATTTATTTTGGGGGGTACCGGGGATTGAACTCAGGGGCACTTGACCACTGAGCCACATCCCCAGCCCTATTTTGTATTTTATTTAGAGACAGAGTCTCACTGAGTTGCTTAGTGCCTTACTATTGCTGAGGCTGGCTTTGAACTCGTGATCCTCCTGCCTCAACCTCTTGAATAGCTGGGATTACAGGAATGTGCCACTGTGCCCTGCTAATTTATGTTTTTTAAAATCAAATATGTATAATATATATGTAGATGCACCAAAAAGTTTCTGGAAGGTTATACATAAAACTATCATTGATTACCTATGGGGTTGGAAGGGAAGAGCTGATGAGGAATAGAAGAGCAGGGCATAGAAGGAAGAGGTGGGGATTACATGTTGTAATTTTTTTTTAACTGTGGATTGAACCCAGGTGCACTTTACTGCTGAGCTACATCCCCAGCCCTTCTTATTTCTGTTTTGAGACAGCATCTTTCTAAATTGCTGAGGGTTTCCCTAAGTTGCCAAGGCTAGCCTCAAACTTGCAATCCTCCTGCCTCAGCCTCCCATGTCACTGGGATTATAGGCCTGCATCAATGCACTAAGTGTTGTAATGTAGAGAGGAGAAAGTTGTAAGTATTTGGTTTCAAAGCCAGATTCTTGTACTACATAACTGGGTAATCTTGGGCCAAGTTACTTAATCTCCCTCAGTTTCTTCATCTATAAAGTGAATATACTAACTAGCATTGACTTTATATCACTTTGAGAATTCAGTGAGTTAATATATGAAAGAATTTGCAACAGTGCCTGGCTTAGGGTAAGTACTCCATAAACATTAGCTATTATTATTGTTAGTATACTTCTTTGTTGTTTGAACATTACATAATGTGAAAATCATCAAGTGTTTCCTTTGAAAAAGCTGCAGCCCATAGAAAGGGAGAAGTTGAAAATATAAGAGATAATAATAGGTTAAGTAAGGTTATTGAGAGACCCATACTTGGTTGGTATTTGGAATGCAGCTGGAGGAGTTAGACCTAGATTGGAAAAGTGATATCTTTCATTTTAACAGTAGGAAAGAGTGGCTGTGAAAATATTTCTAGTTTGGTAGTAGGAAGTGGTTGTCTATCAAGAGACTTATATCTTATTTTTTAGAGTGTCCATAATTTAGGGCTGTCCAGGAATTGGAGTTTTTTGTTTTTTTTTTTTTTTTGGTATCAGAGATTAAACTCATGGGCACTTAACCACTGAGCCACATCCCCAGCCCATTTTATTTTTTATTTTAAGACAGGGTCTCACTAAGTTGCACAGGGTCTCGCTAAATTGCTGAGGCTGGCTTTGAACTTGTGGTCCTCCTGCCTCAGCCTCCTGAGCTGCTGTGATTACAGGCATGAGCCAACACACCTGGCAGGAATTGGAGTTTTGAGAAGAATGGAGAAGCTTGGGGAGTGTCACTGGGGAGAATGAGAAAGTGAGCTAAAAACATGATATGTATCTCCAGATAAATGAAAGGTTCAGTTGAGGCCAGCAACCACGAATTTAGAGAGGTATCATCTCCCCATCTTGATAAAAATAACAATTTAACAGTATTTTGCATGGATTATCTTTAGTTCTCATAACAACCTCATGAAGTCTTCATTGTACAGTTGAGAATACAGACAATGTTTAAATAAGTTACCCGTGGTCACATAGCAAATAAGTCAAATTGGATATTTACTTGCTTGGCAATGATAGAGGAAAACAGGGATAGTGGATTTGGCTTATTACTAACTTGGTCTAGATGGTTAATCTTGATAGTCTTTTGATAAAAAGAGGGTCTTAGGTCCCAGATTTTAGCTATATTTGGGATTGGAGTTGGGAGCAGCTGTTTTGTTGGTGTGAAAGGAGCCAGGCAATTGGACAGACCAATGCATTTTCTCATCTTTGCTCTGAGACTGATTTTTGGGGGTGGGGGTGGGGAGTGGTTTGATTCTCAGGTATGTTTTGCAGTGATAGTGGATCTAAAGCCAGGCTGCAGCTACCTCTAAAGTGTTAGGCTGAGAGGCAATTTGTGGGAAATGTGAGCCTATTCAAAGACTTCACAGGCTGTAGATTCTGAGAGATGTGAGGCCCAGCAGGGATCTGATAGTGGCCCAAATCTTTCTTGCAGTGAATGAAGCTACTCCAGTGTTCAAAGCTGTGGCTCCTAGAGAAACCTTTTTTCCATGCACTCTCTAAGGGGTTTGGGTGCCATGCTTAGTGCTCAAGAAGTTTATAAAAAAGAAAGAGACCTACTGCAAACTTCCCTAGGCAGCATTTTAAAGCCTTGTGTCAAACTTTCAAAATCCCAAGAAGATAAACACAATTGTTAAACATTTAATGTTTCTTATACCTGGGTTACTTCTTTTAGTAAAATGTATGATAGACTTGGGGTTTCTGGATCCTGTGCTACATGTGCATTGGGGGCCCTTATAAGTTGCACAAAACATTTATGCACAAAAGAAGGATAGAGAATGTGTATGTCTAGGACATAAAGGTCCTTTATAACTATTTATTACATGAATACATGAAGTTCATTTTTAATTTGTGAAGACATTTATTTATTTTATGACATGGTTTGTTGTAGTCATGATTTTACTTAAAGTTGAATCCTTTTCTGGGAGCAAAGCCCCAATAATTACCTTGGAAAAATAATCCACTTTAAAGTTATACTATTTACAACACAATATCTAGAAATTCATTGAAGTGAAAAGTGGGCACTGGTAATGTATCTGTGTAGGTGGATCATGAATGAACATACTTATGTACACATATAGATCTGAATATCTCATTAATATTAAGGACCTAACTGGGCATTTCTCATAATTCATATTAGATTCTGTAAACATCAAGAGTGCATGAAAGGGGCTGGGGATGTGGCTCGGGCGGTAGCGCGCTCGCCTGGCATGCGTGCGACCCGGGTTCGATCCTCAGCACCACATACCAACAAAGATGTTGTGTCCACCGAGAACTAAAAAAATAAAAATATTAAAAATTCTCTCTCTCTCCTCTCTCACTCTATCTTAAAAAAAACAAATAAAATAAAATAAAGGTATCGTGTCCATGTACAACCAAAAAAAAAATTAAAAAAAAAGAGTGCATGAAAGTAGACTAATATATATATATATACATACATATATATACACACACACAGCTATATGTCAATTCCCATGGATATTACATTTTTTATAATTTAGATAATTTGTTTTTTGTGCTGGGAATCCAAATCAGAGCCTAGGGACCCAACTCAGGGTGCATGCTAAGGCAAGTACTCTGCCACTGAGCTACATCCCCAGCTATGTATAATTTTATGGAATTAAGTTAGCTATTATTTCTAGCAGTACAAATTTTCATCATACTTTTTTTTGTGTGTGCTGGGAATTGAACCCAGGGCCTTTTGCATGTAAGGCAAGCACTCTACCAACTGAGCTATACCCCAGCACCCATACTTTAAAAATATTTATTTTTTGGTTATAGGTGGATACAATATCTTTATTTTTTAATTTATATGGTGCTGAGGATCGAACCCAGTGCATCATGCATGCTAGGCAAGTGCTCTATCTATGAACCACAACCCCAGCCCCCATACTTTTTTCTCTAAATGTTTATTTTTTTAGTTGTAGTTGGACACAATACTTTTATTTTATTTATTTTTATGTGGTGCTGAGGATCAAACCCAGGGCCTCACACATGCCAGATGAGTAATCTACTGCTGAACCACAACCTCAGCCACCCCATACTTTATTTTAAATATTTTTTAGTTGTAGTTGGACTCAGTACCTTTATTTATTAATTTTTATGTGGTGCTGAGAATCAAACCCAGGGCCTCACATGTGCTAGGTGAGCACTCTACTGCTAAGCCACAACCCCAGCCATATATTTTTTTAAGAGACAGTGTCTTGCTAAGTTGCTTAGGGCCTCTCTAAACTGCTGAGGATGTCTTTGAACTTATGATCCTCCTGCTTCAGCTCCTGAGCAGCTAGGATTACAGGAGTGTACCACTATACCAGGCAGGGAAATAATCTTTGATGTAAGCAATGAGGAACAAGTGAAGATTCCAAATGATACAGGGATTACAATTAGACTCAACTTTAAATTTTCTTTTTTCCCCCTCTTTTCTTCTCTCTCTCTCTCTCTCTCTCTTTTTTTTTTTTGGTTTCTTTGTTTGGTGCTAGAGATGGAACCCAGGGCCTTGCACCTGGCTAAGCAAGTGCTCTACCTCTGAACTACATCCCAGCCTAGAGCTGAGCCACAACTCCAGCCCCCTCAATACTTTTTAATAAGTCTAAAATTAGTAGGTTTCAGAAACAATAACCTCAAAAAACTAGGAGGACCATCCAGGTGTTATTAATTTCTGGGTCCATAAAATTAACTTTTATTTACTAGTGGAATATATACTTATTACATATATATAGTGTTAGCGTATACAGACAGTCTTTGACTTATAATGTTTCAGCTTTAAATTTTTTTTTACTTTATAACAGGGCAAAAAAATACATATACAGTAGGAAACCTAATTTTGAATTTCATCTTTCCCCAGGCTAGTGATATGCAGTATGATAGTTTGTAGCTATGATGGGCAATGCTGGTGAGCCAGGTGCAGCTTCCAGTCAGCCATGTGATAAGGGGTATAAGGAAATAATCCATACTCCACCAAGTTCTGTGTTAGTAAGTTATGAAGTTTGTTAGGTGTGTCAAATGCATTTTCAATTTAATGATACTTTATGATAAATAATGATGAACAGGTTTTAGGGGTCATAATCCCATTGTAAGTCAAGGAGCACTGTATATAATCTAAATCATATTATCTACTTTCACTCATCTCAAACTGTAACAATATCTGTTTATAATGTATTTGTTATTAAATGACAGGCTCCCAGGGTAATGTGAGCATTGCCAGGAAAGGAAGGATATTTGGTAAGAAACCTGACAGCTTGGGGTCTGGACTTTTTTGTATGTTCATAAACTCAATATTGTAAATGTCACAGAGTTGATTGATGCTGGGAATGTGGATTCACACTAAGGACTTTCACAAGAGATTGATATATAAATCAGAAGGCCATTTTTATAAAGACAAACATATTTGTTTACATAGATTTGAAAATAGCAAAGTTTTTCCCTATGGAAGTGTCTTCATGGGAAGCCAAATTACAATCTGAAGATTATTGGTACCATAGAATTAAGACAAGGTAAGTTAGTTGCATAATACCATTTGCTATGATTGCTCTAATTGTCCGTCTCCCCAATATTAACTAGAGTATTTGTTCCCTTGTGTATTTGTTTTATTGATCAGGGCATAGCTATCCCATTTCTTGAGTAGTGCCTAACTCAGATTTTTAGACAATTTCTTCTATGCTTTCTTTGATGACCCAAACCCTCAAACTGGCATAATTTTGTTTTCAACTAGCTTTTCTTTTAAAAATTACATCATCAAAATGTGTTTTTTAGGGCTGGGGTTGGCAGAGTGCTTGCTTTGCATGCACAAGGCCATGGGTTCAATCTCCTGCACCACACACACAAAAATGTGTTTTTTAGCTGTGTCAGATTACATCAGTAGTGCTCACCTAAAGGCTTTTGAGCCATATCCCCAGCTCTTTTTTATGTTTTATTTGGAGAGAGGATCTTGGTAAATTGCTCAGGGCCTTGCTAAATTGCTGAGGCTGGCTTTGAATTTGAGATCCTCCTGTTTCAGCCTCCAGACCGCTAGTATTACAGGTGTGCACTCCCATGCCCAGCTGAGGCTGTCTATCTTTCAAGTAAATTATCTCTCTTGGTTTATAGTTCAACTTTTAAGTATGGGGAGGTAGAGGACTGGAACCTGATGACTTTTATTTAATAATTTTATGGGGGGTTGGGCGTGGTGGCGCATGCCTGTAATCCTAGCGGCTCGGGAGGCTGAGGCAGGAGGATTGCGAGTTCAAAGCCAGCCTCAGCAGAAGTGAGGTGCTAAGCAACTGGGTGAGACCCTGTTTCTAAATAAAATACACAGTAGGGCTAGGATGTGGCTCAGTGGCTGAGTGCCCCTGGGTTCAATCTCCGGTACCCCCACCCCCAAAAATAATTCAATGGGGGTACCTTACTGTGGTTAGTGGAGTTACTAGATAACAAGCAGGATGCTCAATTAGATTAAGACAATTGAGTACTATATATTTTCAGTGTAAGTATGTTCAAATATCAGATATACTTACACTAGAAGAGTATTCATTGTTTATCTGAAATTCAAATTTAGGAGTCTTGCATTTTTATTTGCTAAACTTGAAAACCATACCAGTATATTAACATGAAGCTATGAGACTTGCTTGAGTTCGTGCTGGTTGGTATGCAGTAATCCATTTGGGTGTCTCAGGGAACAAAAACAGACCCACTTAAAAAAAAAAAAGTTAAACGTAGGTACCACCAAAGCGTGGGAGAATCTTGACCCTTTGAGGAACCCGTAACTGACGCAACTGTTATAAAGGCTGTTTTGGTGGATTCCCCGCCTCCTCCATTCTTCCTTCCTGCAACAAGAAAGAACTGTTCTAACACTTCTTCCTTCTCAAGTCCCGCCCTTTCAGCTGTCCTCAATGGAGAAGAATCGGTTACCCAAAAGGAGCCTGTGAGAGCGCCGACGTGGAGTTCAGAGGAGCGGAAGTCGTCAGATTTCACTGAGAGCCGTAAAGCGCGTCTGGCTTGTTCACCTTCCGGATAACGACAACAGCTCCGACTCTCAGTGCCGGCCTTCCTCGTGTAAGGGGATCTGCCGGACCCTTGCTAATTCAATTTCTTTCCCTTTCCGGGCCCTTCCCTATCGTCGCCCCCTTCACCTTGGATCATGTTCAAGAAGTAAGGACATGTGTGGCCTCCATAGGCTGCTCACAAAGGCGGTGGGAGTGGGGTGGGGAAGAGGGCGAGAGCAACAATCCTCTTTCTCTCTCCCCCGCCCCTGCCATCCTGACTCCCTAAGGTTTTCTATAGTATATGCTCTCACTCGCAACTTGCAACACTAATTTAAATTTTCAATCCCTAATCCTCAATCTGGCTTCAGTCCCTCCACTCCCATTTTCTTTCTCCTTAACTCTCTTCTTTTGCCCCCCCCCCCATCTATCGCCATTCCTAGGGTTCTACCAATCACATTCTTGCACTGTGATTTAGGGGCATATCCTCTTTAGGTGAGAGGGGAGCCCTGCACTCGCTGCCATATGTTTATTAGTTATGAACTGAATAAAGGAAGGCTTGACTTCCTGGGTCATGGGAGTGAAGGAGTCTGGGTGACAGGAAGCAAGCGGCCTGTCATGCTTATTGCCTAGCTGCCAGATTAACCTTGTCTTGGAAATAACGTGATTGCCCCGTAGGCTATTCAGTGTAAGGAAGACAGAATTCCTTGGGAACCTACCTAGTGGGTTTACCTTCCACATTTGGTAGAGGCAAAAAGCAAAGGGGAACATGGGCAAAGGAAGGTGGGTTTTGTGCATGAAAATTTGAGAAAAATAGATAGGGATCTTAAAAATTATATCATCTTCACCACTTTAAAAAAATGTTAGCAGAGTACACTGCCTAAGAACAGCTGATTTTTCTGTGTTATGCTTGGATTTGGCCTTTTGCAACTTAATGCTTAAGGCTTTTTTTTTTTCTTAGCAGGTTTTATTATTGATGGGAATCTGTTTCTTCCTTTGTGTAAGATTAGGTAGCTGATTACAGATTATAGTGCAAACTGTGTTTTATCCATAACCCCTTCCCCCAGCTAATTGCTATGTATGTGACAATTTATTATTAAAACATGGTTTTGTATTGGCCAAAAAAGGGAAATGGTGTTTCAAAAAACAGTTTATTTCATAGTTATTCTAAGGATTGAGTACTATCTTGGGAATAGATGGCCAATAGATTACCCAATTAGAACAGTAATCTTTAGATATTCTAATAGTTTTGCTTAGCAATGCCTTTTTTTTCTTGCAAAAATCACTTGGCAGGTTTGATGAAAAAGAAAATGTGTCCAACTGCATCCAGCTGAAAACATCTGTTATTAAGGGTATTAAGAACCAGTTGATAGAGCAATTTCCAGGTATTGAACCATGGCTTAATCAAATCATGCCTAAGAAAGATCCTGTCAAAATAGTCCGATGGTAAGTCTTTGCTTTTCTCTGTGTAAAGCTTAGAGTAGCTGAATGTTTAATGTTTATGTTGCTCTTATTCTAAATGAAATTATTTTCACATTAACTATTGATAGATTAATGATAATAATAGACACAGTGACAATAAAACTTACCATGTATTTGTATTTTCAGATATTTCCTATATGCATGAAAAGTGTGGTTTTATGTATTGATTGTTTTATTAAAGGATTACATTGTAAATTTAGAGATGAACTTATTCCTGTTTGTTTTTTCTTTAGAGATATGTTTTATTATCTAACAATAGAATTCAAATAATAAAATGTAAAATAAAATTGGTTGTAGCAGGACATATTTTCTCTGCTGGACTGATACTATAGGAAAAACAGTGTGAACAATGTTTTTTGGCCAGGGTCTTTATTTAAAAGTTTACTATATCTCTGTATATGCTTATTTCATGTTGTAAATTTTAAAGGATATTTTATTTACATTCATTTTCGAAAGAATATCTAACTTGGTACTTTGTGACATTTGTCTTATAGCCATGAACATATAGAAATCCTTACAGTAAACGGAGAATTACTATTTTTTAGACAAAGAGAAGGACCTTTTTATCCAACCCTAAGGTTACTTCACAAATGTAAGTCTCATTAGAAATGCACATTTGAAAGGTGTTGAAAGTGACTACTGATAGTTAATTTGTTATTTATTAATACTAAATAATAAGGAATATAAAGCTAAAGTGAATGCCCATCTTGCGGTAAATCAGAAAGATGCAAAATCTCCAATTTTGCATTCCAGAAAGCCCAAGAAAAAAGCATTCATTCATTCAACAAATATTTATTGAACTTACTATATGCCAGGCACTAAGTTAGGATCTGAGAATACTACTTGAAGCAAAGACAAACATGGTCCTGTCCTTATGAAGCTAGCTGAGAGAATAAACAGCAATTAGATAATCACACAAATATGTAGCCATAAACTGTGATAATGGTCAGTAGAGATAATTCTGTATATAGGAGAGCACTGGCTAAATGTGGGAGTCCCAGTTATTACTAGTTGAGTGTCATGATCAGATGTTGTGAAACCAAATACTGTTTATTTCATACCCACATTTATAGTTATTTGAGTATATTACAGAAGAAAATCATGAAAGATATGATGCCAGTGTACATAAGAGGTTTTCAAAATGGGAAGCAAAATTTCTGTTTTTTAGTCTGGTATTCTGTCCAAGAGGCAGAAGGAAAGGGAATGAATGGCAGGCTCTGTTGTTGTTGTTGACTGAATGAATTTGGCTTTTTGGTAAGAGGAGATAAATTTGAAATTACTTAGTGGTAGAGAGGTCAGGAGAAATGTGTTAGGCAGGTCTTTATAAGGGAATAGTTACACCAGGTGTGGTGGTGCATGCCTATAATCCCAGCAGGAGGCTGAGGCAGGAGGATCCTGAGTTCAAAGTTCAAAACAGCCTCAGCAATTTAGTGAGACCCTGTCTCTAAATAAAATACAAAAAAGGGCTGGGGATGTGGCTCAGTGGTTAACTACCCCTGGATTCACTCCTTGGTACCAAAAACAAAAATAACAACAAAAAAACCAAGGGAATAGTTAGAATTATTTGATTAAGTATTGGTTTTGTCAGGTTACAAAAAAACTGATGGAGTGAAATTGAGTCTTGATGCAACAAGAAATTTTTTTTTTTTTTACAGAGAGAGAGAGAGAGAGAATTTTTTAACATTTATTTTTTAGTTTTCGGTGGATACAACATTTTATGTGGTGCTGAGGATCGAACCCAGCGCACCACGCATGCCAGGCAAGCGTGCTACCGCTTGAGCCACATCCCTAGCCCAAAGAAAAATTTTTAAATGAGAATATTTTGGTGACATTAAGACATTTTGATATGCCTATTAAACTATGAGCAGAGACAAAATCAGATGTATTTCTGTTTTGAAAAACCAACAAAAATTCAAGCCTCTCCCCCCAAAATGTAAAAGACTTTCCTGAACTATTGGGAAAATTTGAATATGGTTTGGCTCTAAAATGGTAAAGTAGAATTATTAAATTTTAGGTATGATGATAGAATTGTGGTGGTATAGAATGGCTTTATTCTTAGGTTTGCTTATTAATGATGAGGCATTATGTCTGAACTAATTTTCAAATGATAGAAGAAAATATGTGTGTATAAATAGAGATAGAATGAATAAAGCACAGTGTTAATGAATAATTATTAGATGTAGGTGGATAGTGTCCAGCTATTTCAATTTTTCTATAAATTGAGCATTATCATAAATTTGGGGAAAAGGATGTTCCTATTTAATAATATTGTGTGGGATCAGCCTTTTAGAACATCTTACTTATTTTTATGCAAAAAGTAGAATAAGGACTGGGACCATGGAGCATGCCTGTAATCCCAGTGGCTTGGGAGGCTGAGACAGGAGGATTGTGAGTTCAGTGCCAACCTCAGCAATTTAGTGAGGTGCTAAGTAACTCAGAGAGATCCTGTCTCTAAATAAAATACAAAATAGGGCTGGGGATGTTGCTCAGTGGCTGAGTGCCCCTGAGTTCAATCCCTGATATCTCCCCCCAAAAAAAGAAAAAGTAGAATAAGTGCTGGGGTTGTGGCTTAGTGGTAGAGCACTTGCCTAGCATGTATGAGGCACTGGATTCGAGCCGTAGCACCACATGAAAATAAATAAATAAAGATATTGTATCTATCTACAACTAAAAATATTTTGAAAAAATAGAATAGTATGGTGGTTTAAAACATGAACATGGATTCTATTCCGGGTACATATCATTTGACAAGTCATTTACCTTCTTCAAGCTTTGTTTTCTTATCTTTAAAAATGGGACACTAAAGTGGGCTGGGGATATAGCTCAGTTGGTAGAGTGCTTGCTTCACATGCCCAAGGCCCTGGGTTCAATCCCCAGCCCCACATACATAGACACAAAACAGATACTATAATTGTGTGTCTCCTGGGCTGGGATTGTGGTTCAAGAGTACTTGCCTAGCACGTGTGAGGCACTGGGTTCGATCCTCAGCAGCACATAAAAATAAAATAAAGATATTGTATCCACCTAAGACTGACTGACTAAATAAATAAATATTTTTTTTAAGAAATTGTGTATCTCCTGTGGGTTGTGAGGATTAAATGAGACAGTACATATAATATACCTAACATAATGCCTGGAAAGCAGCAGGCATTCATCATATGACAACTATTACAGTGAAGTAGTAATTGTTCAATACGTGTTTACTACTACTTATCATGATTATCATCATCATCATCAAGGGACTGTTATTAATGAGGTTGAAGATCTAAGAAACAAATTATGGTTTGTGAGTAGTGAATACATTCAGTCAGGTTCCCTTGTTTTTGTACTTTAGTAATAATTGGATGTAAGTAATCCAATACACTAACAATAGTTATTTCGATTACTTTGGTGTTATGCTTAAATTAATCTGATCTTTTTTGTTTTTGTTTTTAGTACTGAGGATTGAACCTAGGGGTGCTTAACTATTGAGCCACATCCCCAGCCCTTTTTATTTTTTTATTTAGAGACATTGTCTCTTTAAGTTGCTTTAAGGCCTCACTAAGTTGCTGAGGCTAGCTTTGAACTTGCTATCCTCTTGCCTCAGCTTCTCCGGTTGCTGGGATTACAGGCATGTGCCACCACACTTGGCTAATCTGTGATCTTAATAAGAAAAAGACTTAATCTGTTCTTCCACTAGTGAGAAATCTAGTGGTAAGACATTAAAATTAAGAAATTTTACCTATTATTATCATTTCTAGAGAGTGCTGAAAAGCTTAAAAAGTTTTTCTCCCATTGTTTGAAACCCTCTAGGGATCCTTTAACTACTTGGTTATGAGTTATTAGTAGACATCACACACATGCAGTTTTTTAAGATTATAATAGGATATGTGCACATATTTTGGTAAATACAGAAATAACCAATAATTACTTATTTCTATGACCTAGAATTAACTATTGTTAGCATGTTGGATTACTTACATCCAATTATTACTTACATCCAATTATTTTCTGTAATATGTGTAAATGCTTATTTTGGTGCTAGGGATTGAACCTGAGGCCTTGTATGCACTCTACCACTGTACTATACCCCCAGCCTGTTTGTCCTCTTAAGATTGGGCTCTTTTTTATGTAGTTTCCCCTATTACTAACATCTTACATTGGTACTATACAGTTACAATTTCTGAACGGATACTGATGCATTATTATTAATGAAAGTCTATAGTTTAAATTCAGGTTTACTCTTCCTTTTGTTCAGTTCTGTGGTTTTGCCAGATACATAGTGTCCAGTATCCAGTGTTACAGCATCATATAGTAAAACATTCCTGGTATTCTACCTATTCATCCTTCCTCCTTCTCCCCTACCCTGACCCCTAGTAACCTCTGGTATTTTTCAGTTTTTTATTCTGCTTTCTTCATTTATCATGAACATTTCCTAGGGCATTCAGTGTTCTCTAAAAACAATGTTCTATTATATATGTGCATGACTTTTTCATAGACATACCTTAAGTCATTTATCTTTACCTTATTGTTAGACATTTAGGTTGATCTCAGTTTATTTCAGTCTTATTAATTTATATAATTTATTTCTTCTCTTCTAGATCCTTTTATTCTGCCACACCAGCAGGTTGATAAAGGAGCCATCAAATTTGTACTCAGTGGAGCAAATATCATGTGTCCAGGCTTAACTTCTCCTGGAGCTAAGCTTTACCCTGCTGCAGTAGATACCATTGTTGTATCCTTCCCAGGCTCTAACTGCTAAAAAATGTATTCATTGTGTTCTTGTCATTAATGAATGATCTATCATCCAAGAGAACACATTATATGTACTTTTATAGAGGATACTGTTCCTGTTGTTCATGCCTTTCTGATTATAGTTGAAGTAATTGTTTCATTTGAGGTAGTTTCATAGAAATTAAATGGAATCGAGTTATAAATTATAAGTCACAGCTGCTGGGTAGCAGTGCATTCTGTAATCTCAGCTACTTGGGAGGCTTAGGTGCGAGGATCACAAGGTGGTCAGCCTTGGCAACTTAGGGAGACCCTGTCCCCAAAAAAATGTGTCTGGGGGGAGGATGGGTGTATGTTTCTCAGTGATAGAGTGCCCCTGAGTTCATTCCCCAGTGCAGAGAAAAAAAAATCCCAGCTGCATTGCAACCCAGCCCAGTTAGGGCTTATTGTTACTAGATTCAGGATACAATCTAACACAATCTAACTTTTGATTACTAATCAGAAGAATACAGGTGATATGAGTGGATTAGTATTTTGGACATTAACTTACCTCTCTTATTGGGGATTGAAACCAGGGACACTTTATCGCCAAGCTATGCCCCTAGCCTTTTTATTTATTTATTTTTTAGTTTTTGGTGGACACAACATCTTTGTATGTGGTGCTGAGGATCGAACCTGGGCCGCAGCATGCCAGGCGAGCGAGCACGCTACCGCTTGAGCCAAATCCCCAGCCCCCTGTCCCTAGCCTTTTAATTTTTTTTTTTTAAGACAGGGTTTTACCAAGTTGCACAGGATGTCCTCAAATTAATTTGTGATCCTACTGCTTCAGCTTCCTAAGAAGCTATGATTAAAGGCATGCACCACTACACCTAGCTCCCAAGTAGATATAAGGATCTATTCAACTCCTGACGTAGTTGAATCATTCTGCATTATTTGTATTTCTCTATGTAGTGCTATTTCAACTATATTCTGGATTAAATAGATTTTTGTCAACGAGTCTGTACCAGGAGGTCATCTCCTTTGCCATAGGCAAAGTGGCCATTTGCCTCAGGTTGAGAAATAGGGAAATCGTTGAGTATGTCCTGTGCTCAAAAGGAGGCTATCCTCTGTTTTGGCAGTTTTAGCTAAAGGTTAGAATAAGTTGTGTGTTTTATTTTAGGAACAACTTGTGTTTTATAGATACTATTCACATAATAGGTGCTCAACTATTTGTGGAACATTGAATGAATTGAAAACTAATGGAGAAAAGTATTCTTTTTCATGTGTATGACTTCTCTAAGTCTTGGTAGGTTTTTAGTTTTGGACTTTCCTTTAAGTGGAACATTTTCCTAGTACTAGACATTGTTTTTGGTGGGTGGGTGGGGGTGCTGGGATTTGAACCCAGGCCCTTGAACATGCAGGGCAAACACTCTACCATCTGAGCTATATATCTTCAGCCCCTTAATACTAGACTTCACTTTGTTTTTTTTTGAGACAAGGTCTCACTGTGTTGCCCAGGCTGATCTTGGACTCCATGGGCTCTAGTGATGCTCTTGTGTAGCTGGGATTACAGGTACGTGCCACTATACCCAGCTACAATTGTTACTTCAATGTGTACTTTACGTAAAGCCACCATTCAATGGTCAAAATAGTAGAATGCAAGTTATCCTACTGTTTGGTAATAATGCACCAATAAAAAAGAAAAAACAAGACAGACACTAAAATAATTGATATTTATTTATTTATGTGCAAGAAATTTTATCGTTTTTTGTATGACATGGTTTTGTTAGCATGGTATGTAGTATTAATATTTGACTTAACCAAAATGATAATTAAGAACATTTATTTAACATTTCTTGAATGTACTCATATCCCGTGCCCTCAAGGAGTCAGCAGTCAGGAGAGGACACAAGATGGGTTCAAAGTGGCTAACTATTAACACAAGTAATACTTGACACATTTCCCTCCCTGCAAGGCATTTTGAGAGATAGTTTTCTTAGCTATGTGTTTCAGGCAATCATGGCAGAAGGAAAACAGCATGCTCTATGTGTTGGAGTCATGAAGATGTCTGCAGAAGATATGTAAGTCTCACTTTAGGCCCCCTTAGCTTTTGAGATATGGAGCCTAGGAAGTATCAGAATTACAGGTGAAATTTGCTCATTCATACCACATCTTACAAATTACTAAGCACAGAAGCCTAATTTTTGATGTTTCCTAACATTTAGAAAGCCATTGAAGCCTCTTTTGTCTTCAGTATTGCATTCTTCTTTTTTTTTTTTTTTTTTGTGGTGCTGGGGATTGAACCCAGGGCCTTGTGTATGTGAAGCAAGCACTCTATCAGCTGAGCTATATCCCCAACCCCATTCTTTCTTTTTTTTCCTCTTTTTTTTTTTTTTTTTTGTGTGTGGTGCCGGGGATTGAACCCAGGGCCTTATGCATGCTAGGCAAGCACTCTACCAACTGAGCTATATCCCCAGCCCCCACATTCTTTCTTAAGTACTATGAAAAGAACCCATGTGCCTACACAGGTGTATTATATGTATATACGGTACTTTAGGAATTTTTATTTAATATCTTATAAATTGAGAGGGGAAAATGTGTTTTGCTGCTAGCTTTTAAAAGTGACACAGTTCAGCACTATGTTATATTTGTCTTACATTCTAACTTGGAAGTATATGAAATGTAAAATATTAGAACTTTTAAATGTATATTACCAAAATATAGGCAATATATTTTAAAAGTTTGGAACCCATTTGATGAGCAAAATTAGTACTATTAATTTTGTTTTAAGGTTTAATACTTTGATATTCTCCTGTTCTTGTGATATGATTACTGAGTTTGTATAGGCTCACTAGTTAGATTGCTTAAATCACTTTACAACATGAACTGCAGCAGAGTAATGAGCCTAAAATAGATAATAAGTGTAACAAAAATAAATTCCCTACATGTGTCTCAATAACTAGAAAATAACATTGCACTTTGTTTGCCATGAATAAAACTATAAAAATGTGTTTATGTGTTTTTCCCCTTCTACAGCGAGAAAGTCAACAAAGGAATTGGCATTGAAAATATCCATTATTTAAATGATGGGCTGTGGCATATGAAGACATATAAGTGATCCTCAGAAGGAATGCACTTGGGCTAAATATGGATATTGTGCTGTATCTGTGTTTGTGTCTGTGTGTGACAGCATGAAGACAATGCCTCTGTGGTTATGCTGAATAAATTCTACAGATGCTAAAATTCTGTTAGCTTCAGAAATTATTTTAATTTTTCTTAAACTCAGAATTGGGTAGCACACTTGGACATTAAAGGGTATTTGGTAACTAATTAAACAGACAACTTAATGTCCTATAAGGTTAATGATAGAAGATGAATTGGTAACTGAACTTGCCAGTTTATGGTGACCCCCAAATAATTTGTCAAGTTAATGGGGCTTAAAGCCAGACTGGGAATTTTATATTGTTATCCCAGGTCACCCAGCAGTACTTTTGTGTCTGTGTGTGTATTCCTGTGTGTGTGTTTGTTGTTGTTTAAATTTTCATTATGGAAAGTTCCTAACATATTCAAAAGCATGGGAAATAGTATAATGGGCCCTTTTTATCCATCACCCAGCTTTAATTTTTGGCCATCAATAACTACATTAATATGTATCTTTAAAAGATAAAAATAACCATAATAGCATGCTCCCACCTAAAAAATTTAACTATTTCCTAATATGATCATCTAAACTGTTCAAATTCCCTCAGTTGTCTCTCTAAATTTTATTAGTTGTTGGTTTGCTTGAAGTAGGTAACAGATAAGATCTGTATGTTGCATAGGGTTCTTGTAAATTCCTCTCCTTTTATCCTTTAAATTACATCTCAGCTTTTTGTTTGTTTGGTTGGTTTATAGTGCTAAGGATCAAACCCAAAGGCCTTGCACATGCTAGGCAAGTGCTCTATTGCTGAGCTCTGTTCCCAGCCCTATCCATTGAAGTAATTATTTAAGAAGTATAGTTCATTTGTAAAGTTTTCCCATATATTCTGGATTTTGTAGCACTATGGAGTCATATAACATAAGTTTTATGTCCCCTATATATCCTGTGTACACATTGAAGGCTGAATCAGATTAAGGTTCAATTATTTTAGTGCCTTAAGTAAAATCATACCAAAGGACACTCACAACTTCCACATTCGGGTTCCCACCTTATTCCCCAAAGACTATGTATCTCCTTTCCTAAGGGCCATGGATCTACTTTAATAAGAATAGTAATTTGTTTTGAGAGCTTAAAAAGCAGCTGTGAATTTATTTAGTGATAAAGGCCTTTCCTCCTCATAACCTTGCTATTATTTTAGTGTCTCAGCCATCTTCATTTGGTTGTTTACCAATATATGACATGTGATTTTATTTTTCAGATGGATACAGACATTTACAAGATTTTGGTGAATCGTGTTACAGTTAGAAGTTGGTGAGAAAGGTGAGGGTGGATAGTAAAAAGAGAGATTATTCTGCTGGCTGTTCTAGCTCAGCCTCTCTGGGTCTCACATAGGTGAATATAGATCCAGAGTCTGACCCTCAGATTAAGAAATCATTTCTCACTGATGAAACTTGTAAGACTTGGAGATTTCCCAGGTAGAATGTGAATGTATTGATTTATAGCAATAGGTCTACCTAGGGTAAACAGTAGTAAATAGAATATTTCTTGGTAAACATGGAAAAAGTAAACAAAGGTTGATAACTTGGGATAATATTTCATCTGGGCTGGGATAAGTTTTGGAGAATTTTTCCTGCTTCATTATTACTTAGAATGCTTATCTGCTAAAGTCTTATCTTTTCTAAGATATTTCTATAAAAATGCCCTGATATTTTACTTCCTGTATCCTTTTCAAGTTCTATGTATAATATTTTCCTTTTGGTATACCAGTTATATTCTTGAACTTAGCATATTGTTTTGGTTTATTATTCCTGGTATATAAAAGTATAAATAGTCTCATCAGTAATATAGTTAGAAATCATCTCTCAGGAGAGGTGTCTTCATCAGATATATGCCAGCTTACTGGTTTCAGAATCTATTATCTCCCCATTTGGGGAAGGAAACACTATTTGAGGTCTGTAGCTTATATTCCTAAAAAGAATATATGTATCATTTGTATCAAAGCCAAGCTTTGAACTTGTATCTTTTTGCAGTGCTGAGGATCGAATCCAGGGCCTCATATATGCCAGGCAGGCACTCTACCACTGAGTACAACTCCAGCCCTGAACTTTTATTTTTGATGCTTAGATAACATTAATTGGCCAAGATTACCTGTGAAGAGTTAGCAATGAAAAACAAAGTACACACAAACACATATTGGAGAAGTTACAACTTTTAATTGCCTGGTTTTTGAAATGATTTATCCTTGTATCTAACCATTAGTACAGTGGGTATAGAGAACACTTTTTAAATATTCAACATCAACATCTGTGCTTGTTTTTCTACTATGCTGAGGTACACTGAATATGTTGCCTTGGTGATGTGAACTAAATATGTATGTTCCCTACCTCCCCTGGGTCTGAGTCCTCAGCTCATCCATTTGTTTTAATCAGGGTTATCACTCTAAATCTACAGGCTTTTTCAGCTTCTCAACATTAGGTCATGCATGGAAGCCGATTCAAAGAGGTTAAACTAGCAGGTATATCAGCCTCTTTAGATACTGTGGTTGAAGGAAACTTGTTTACCCATATCCCCAAGAGTAGGAATACAGGGAGAGCCTGTTTTCTCTCAAGCAATGTGTTTCCAGTTCATTTTAAGTTTCAAAATTAATTTTGTGTCAAACCACTTTACCAGCTAGCCATGCCTATGTATTTTAATCACTTTTACTTAGCCAGTGTCAATTCAGCTCAGTGGGTATTTATTATCGACTAGATTTTAGGTGATGTGGCACAAAGATGAATAATACACTAGTAGCTGCCCTTAAGAAGCTTCCAATCTAGTTAGTAAAGAAAATTTAAGCTGTGCACGGTGGCTGGGAGGTTGAGCAAGTTCAAAGCCAGCCTCAGCAATTTAGCAAGGCCCTGAGTAACGTAGGGAGACCCTGTCTAAAAATAAAAAGGGCTGGGGATGTGGCTCAGTGGTTAAGTGCTGCTGGGTTCAATCCCTGTTACCCCCCCACCCAAAAAAAAGAAAGAAAGAAAATTCGTATTTAAAAAAAATCTGGGTAATGGTGGCAGCCTAACACCAGTATGAAGTCAGTAGGAATTTATAAATGCTTTTACAATTTCAGTCATCAAAACTTGCAAATTACACATGAACCAAACACAAAAATAGTCCTTAGGTTGTACTCAATATGAGGCTAAAAAGTCCGAATATTTTGTAGTTGCAACAATTCATTGTTCCAGTTCTGATGGTTGTCCCATTGTCCAGCCTCTGCCTGACCAGTCCTCTCTGGCAGACTGTTCACAGTGGTTTGGTGGCATTCTGTTGGCAGCTGCATTTTTTTCTTTCATTTTCTCTCTTGTCTTTTTGTGTTTTCTGGACCCCAAACAAAAGCAGCTGGGTTTATCCCAGGGGTAATTGTGAACATTTCCAATTTGAGGGATTTGATATTCCCCAAACAGAAGTTCATATGGTGTTTATCAAACAATGATTACATCCAGCCAAGTTCCCTCTCTATACAAATCAGCAACTGAGGATACATTATTTCTAAGTATAGTACTTCAGAAGAAGACATAACAATGGCAATTCACTAAATTTGCTGAGGTATTTCATTATAATTCACTTTTTGTTGTTCATGAAATATTTATGTAGCAAGTATATATTAATAGAAATGACTGTATGCCCAAACAAAATGTGGTAAATATTTTAACTTTGTTTATCTAGGTTCCTTAATTTTGAGAATATATCTCAAGCTCTTCAAGAAACTCAAAATGATTCCAATATCTAAAGGAGTATCCACTAAAACAGATTTGTAATGAAAGAAAAGCAGTGAAAATGTATGCATCCTATGTCAATATAACCATCACATCTGAGGTCTCAAGCAATTAGAAACTTACTCAAGTTATTCAATAACTATAAGAATTAGGCAGTTAGAATATTTTGGAAGCCCTATAGAACACTTACGTTTAGTATGTTACTAGTCGTATCAAGGCAGTAAAGATTACACTAAATATAATTGTACTCTTAATATCAGTCTTAAAGCAGCAGTTCCTAAAGAAACCATACCTGTCAACATGGAGGCTGATGCATGTAAATGTATTCTATTTTTTGTATGTATTTTATACTTTGTATGTATACTTTTAATGGCAGGTAAAATAATGAGTTGAAGGACCAACAATAACATCAATTTGTTCAATATTGATTAAAACCAATTAAGTATGAGTAAAGGACCACAAGGCCATCAGATCAGGGGTGAATGAACAGATTTGAAGCCAGTTTTTAAATCAATGTTGAGATTATAATGCAGGTTTCTTTGTTTAAGAGGCTAGCCTTTTAGAGAATATAATTTATTCATGGAAAAAAATAAGAAGGATGAATGGAATTTTTTCTAATAATATCATGTTTACTAAGAATAGGTCACGAGGAGGAAAAGTTAAAGAAAAACTCATTAGTACAATTAATATTTGCCTCTTGAAGTGAAAATTAAAGAATTCCAAATTTTATCCTTGAAGACTTTGAGAAATGAGAGATGCATTAGTAAAGTAGTTTATACTTAAAATCCTAGTTGTAACAAAGAATGGCATGCCTCATTATTAATGTTCATTTCTAATTAGATGGATTGTTTTGGCAATTTGTGAAATATTCCAAACAGAACTGATGTTTCAAATGACTAAAATTTAGACTTGGATTAGAGGAACGAAGTAAAAGATGGGTAACCATTAAAAGTAGTTAATTAAAAATTGGGCTGTGGGCATCAGTCTTATGTGGAAGATTGTAATTCAACAGGCTATGATTTCCAAAATATAGCAAACTTCTTCATGTCCTCATATACCAAATTGGTTCATCTCTTAGGCAAAAACAGAAAATTTAAAAAATCAAATTTACCAAACCACTCAAACCTTTTTAAAATCACATTCTAAAAATAGGAGAAACCCCATAATTTATATATCATAATTTTTATTACTTTTGTTTATTCCCCAATTTTTCAAATACTTTAATTTCAGCCAGTATGTGAACATGGAAGACTTAAAGAGCATAATGAATTACTTGACTTCCTTCAAGTTTATTGTAAATGTTCTCAAAACTCTGCCAAGAATATAAAGATTTGAAAGATAACCAAGATTTATTTTTTCTTATTTTAATTTTTAATCACAAGACTTGATTGTCAATGATACTTATTAACTATCATGTAATCTCCGATGGTAAAACAAGTGATTTCTTCTGAGTTTTTACAAGCATGTAAGCAAAAGACTTGGTTTTCATCAATAAATCATTGGTTGTAACTAAGCACTTGTTTGGAGAAAGTGTCATTTCTCCAAACATGTGTCTTGAAAACAAATCCAGTTCTTTTTTTGCCTCAGGGGAAGCCATGTTGGGGAGTCTTCAGAGATCTGGCAACCCAGTTTTATTCTTACCAACCTCTGTTTTGAAAGGGAATGCCTTCTGTCTTTGTCCCCAAAATCTTTGGTTGTCCTACACTGATGCCTGATGGAGCCCTGAGGCATATAAACAAGTAAGATGCTTTTCATGATGAAACTGCATATTGTTCTGACACTGTCTATTAATAGTCCTGAATGAGCTTAAATTTGAGGCACCTTTTTTTTTTAATTATTTTTTACTGTGCTTGGGTGGCACCCAGGGCATAATGCATGCTCTGCATGCACTAGACTACTGAACAATACCCCTCAGCCTTGAGGCAACTTTGGAAAATATCAGGTACTTTTCATTTTGCTTCCCTTGAAATGTTTATTTCTGCATATTGATATTTTAACTAAGTTTTAATTTCTCATTATCTGAAAGATTTTGCATGTACTTTAGTCTGAATACAGTATTTATCAATGCGAATGCTGCTCCATTCAAAATTCATTTTTGAAGCCAGAATTCACTCTTATTTGTCTGACTGGTCAGGGTGGGGGAGAGTCTTTTTTGTACTTTAGGCTCCGGACTACTTTCTTAGAGAGTTGACTTATACAAGGTTAAGGAGATGTATGCTTTTGTATGACTTAAGTTCTTTATAAAGTTTGCTGCTATAAGCATTTTGGATTTAAGAAAGTTCAACTTGAAATATATTTGAATATAGGATAGAAATAGCTTTACTTAATGGGATAATAGCTATTTTGAACCCATTAAGATCTCCTCAATAGCTTTCAAAAAGCACATGACTAAAAAATTTTTCACTGGCATTGCTTTATTGTTTTAAAAATAGTAGGGACTGAAATGTTATTTAAAACTTGGATGCTTATACTGCACTATTTCATGTTGTGTTTCAGAAGGTTAAAATTCTATATTTTGTAAAATGTCTGGAAAGGAGTCCAAAAAGTAATCTTGCTTTCTTGTTCCTGAATGCAAAGGTCTGAGAGGAGACACATGATCTTCTTATTAGCCTCAGGGTGTTGTCAAACACAGTTCTCCCTCATGTACCAAATGCCCAGTTGCATTTATTGGGATGCAGGAGTCTCACTCAAGCAGTTTTTTCCCAAACATGAAGAGAAACTTCTTGGTTAAAGTGTGGGGAGATAGAAACCATATTGATTTGGGCATTTTGGCTCCAGTAATATCTACTGTGAAAGGTGGATGCTCTAAGCTAATTTCCTTTAAAAAGCAGTTCATAAATTTCTCCAAATATTTATAAAAAAGCTGTTTTATCACACAGCACAGATTAAATGTACAGATGTTATCTTAAAACTATTAAGGTGTTTCCCTATGAATTTGAATATTCACTACCAGCTGTTACTCACATCAGTATTAATATTTTACCATCAAGAGATTTCATACAAAGGTCTGATATTTAATTCTTTAAAGGGAAATAACATTCCCTGAGTGCCTACTATGTGTTCAAGTTCTATTTACATATTTTGCTTAATCTTTATGATGCTTCCATGAGGTAGACTATAATTTTCATTTTACAAATGAGGAAACTAAGCCAGGCATGGTGATGCATACCTGTTACCCCAGAGACTTAGGAGGCTGAGGCAGGTGTATCACAAGTTGAAACGAGCCTCAAAATAAGATGGTACTGGGGATATAGCTCAGTGGTAAACTGTCCCTGGATCCAATTCCCAGTTACAATAAGCACACAGCAAACAAAAAGAAGAAGAAACAACTAAGGCTCAGAGAAGTTAGCTAATAAATAACAGGTTTGGAATCTGAACTTAGGTCCACCTGAGTGCAAAGCCTGTCTTGCAGAAATCTCTTCTTTTGTATATTATAAAGTGTTAATCTCGACCAACAGTTAAATCTCCATCTTTATGGATTACTGGAGAGATGTGTGTGAATTGGCAAGCCTCTGTTCCAAATTGGGGAAAATATGGATAGGATTTGAACGAGATGCGTGGGATGCACGCAGGTCGTGGAATGCACAGTCTTGTGCTGCTGAGGCAATGTTTTTCTGTTCCCTCTTCAACAATAGGGCATACTAGAAGAATCTTTAGAAGTTGAACAGTCCTCAGGTCTTAACTTTTCCTATTATTCACCTTTGAGCCAGGTGATTTGTGACTTTTTAAAGGTTAAAAGCCTTTGCTTGATCTATAAAACACAAAGAGGAGGGCTAGTTAAGAAGTGGGGTAACGAGTCTATACAATATACAGTGTAATACGCAAGGACAGGACTTGGCGTTGCTTTGAAGATAGTTGTGGGGAGGTAAGTGAATAGTAAAATTAATGAGAGGAGCAGTTTTGGTTCAGTTATAATTCAAGGTAAAAAAGTTGAGAGGTCTATATTTTGTTCCAAAGTACAATGATTTAATTTTGAGAAGGAAGAGCCAGTGATTGCACTCTTTCAAGGAGATGGCCTGGGGCCTGCTTAATCAGGTTGCAGTTTCCATTACATTCAAGAAAATCAGAAAAATAAATACAACTTGTAGAAGAAAAATTTGTTTTTTCCCATTCACATTTAACCCTTGGAGGGGGGAGGCAGTTCTCACATTTTTGGAATTGTTTAGAACTGGTGTGCAACATGGTAGCCACCAGCTATATACGGCTACTGAGCACTTGGAATGTGACTAGTCTGAATTGAGATGTTGTGTAACTGTTAAATTCAAACTGGATTTTAAAGAATTAAAAAAAAAGAATGTAAACTATTTGTTGATTACATGTTGAAATGGCAATATTTTTAAATATATTGGGCTTAATAAAATATATTTGCTAAGATCATTTTACCTGTCTTTACTTTTAAAACAAATTTTAAAGTTATAGAGGGACATAGTATCTTTATTTTGTTTATTTATTTTTAAGTGGTGCTGAGGATCGAACCCAGTGTCTCACATGTGCAAGGTAAGCCCTTTGACACTGAGCCACAACCCCAGCCCCTCTTTTTACTTTTTTAATGTGGTTACTAGGAAACTTAAAATTACATGTGTGGTTCACATGTTCAACATATCAAAGTCTTACATGAAGCCAGAAAGTTTTCCCCTCTCCCCTTCAGCTGGTACACTACTGGTGTTCTACTAGAATATTTCCATTAATTCAGTACTTTTGAGTACCTAGGTGAATGTCTCTGTCAGTCACTTGCTAGATCAAAGCATTTTAAATATTTTTAAGCCCTCCTACCACTAGCACTTTTGCCCAACTGCCAAAGCAATGGCATAACCAATGTGATTATTATTGCATGGAATTAATGGAAACTACCAAAGAAATGGAAATCATGCAAGTTAAAAATGGCATTTATCAGATCTAGGAATTTTAAGGCAAAAGGACCACCGTATTCTAATAAACTATGATCATGCAAAGCTTATACCAAGTGATTACCAGGCCTTGTATTGAACTCATAGATATACAAGGAAATTAGTGTATATGCTCCATACTAATAAAGGTGTATGTTTTTTGTTTGGTTGGTTTTGTTTTTTTCTGATATGGGGGTTGAACCCAGGAGCACTTCATTACTAAGCTGCATCTCCAGTACTTCTGTCTTGCTAAATTGCAAATGGCTGTCCTCAAATTTGTGAGCTTTCTGCTTCAGCCTCCTGGGTTGCTGGGATTGCAGGTGTGCACCACCACACCCAGCTGGATTTTCCTTTTAAAAAATTATGATGGGGGTGTGGGGGTGTAACCAAATGGCACTATGCTTGCCTATTATGCACAAGGCCCTGGGTTCAATCTGTAGCACCACACACACAAATTATATGAGCCCTAGATAAACACCATTTTTTTACTTTCCAAACAAGTCATTTTCCCATCATCCTTTAAATGTTTTATAGCATTTTGTCTTTTTGGGGGGGGATTGAATTCAGGGGCACTCGACCAGTGAGCTACATCCCCAGCCCTATTTTGTATTTTATTTAGAGACAGGGTCTCACTGAGTTGCTTAGCACCTCACTTTTGCTGAGGATGGCTTTGAACCTGTGATCCTCCTGCCTCAGCCTCCCAAGCAACTGGGATTATAGGCCCAGAAGCATTTTATCTTTTTTTTTCACGTCGTTACTCCACTTGTTCATTCTTGTACACTTTTAAAAAAATCAATTGTTTTGCTGGATCTGATGTAATCCCAGATACTTGGGAGGCTGAGGCTGGAGGATCAGAAGTTCCAGGCCATCCAGGGCAATTCAGTGAGACCCTTCAGTGTCCAGGGCCTGCCTTGACTCAGACAGGGACAGCTAGGACAGCCAGAGTGACCAGATCCCAGACTGAGTCGGGAGAAGGTTCAGCTTGCAGAGTGTCCAGGCTGAGAGGAAAGTGAGAGGAAGGGAGGGAGAGAGAGAGGGGAAGGAAGAGAGCGCATTTTATCTTTTTTAAAGAGAGAGAGAATTTTTTAATATTTATTTATTTATTTTTTTAGTTTTTGGCAGACACAACATCTTTGTATGTGGTGCTAAGGATCAAACCCGGGCCGCACGCATGCCAGGCGAGCACACTACCACTTGAGCCACATCCCCAGCCCCAGTATTTTATCTTGATGATGTTGGAATTGGTGTGATTATTTTTAAATTTGGGGGAATTCATTCTTTACAGAGAGAGTTAGTAAATATTTCTGAATTTTTAAAAAATTTTATTTTAGTTGTAGATGGACACAATACCTTTGTTTTATTTATGTCGTGCTGAGGATTGAGCCCAGGGCCCCACACATGCAAGACGAGCATTCTGCCTCTGAGCCTCAGCCCCAGCCCCCTGAATTCTTTGTATGCCAAAAGAAAGTCAATTTCTGTAAACATATGCTCTTCACATAATCACTCAGGCATGAACTGAATGCATCTAAGTCTGCTTGTACCAAAAGGAACAGAATGTTACCAACAAATGAAGGGCAAATTAGTGATACATGATCACTAGACTGCTTTCAGCATCCTTTCCAACATAGGTGTGTTCTGCTTTGAGAAAATCCAATAGACATGTTTCTTTAAATGCATTATAGAAAAATTTGGGCATCATAAATCAGATTTGATACATGGCAACCCTTTTGCTACATCAAATTAAAAACACTGAGGAGTCTAATCTATCTTTCCCCAGATCCAGTGTTTTAATTTTAAGAAGGAAGATCCAATAATTGAACTCATTCAAGGAGATGGCCTGGGGCCTACTTAAACTCAGTCTGCAGTTTCCACTGCATTCAAGACAGGTGAAAAATAATTTTTGGAAGAAACTTCAAGTTTTCTCACCTTCACATCTCACCTACAGGATAGGCAATGTGTTTTTCATTTCTAAAATTAGTTTAGACCTGTGCTGTTTAATGTTTGCCACTAGGCATATGTGAAGTATATTTACATACACAAGTTCTATTAAACATCTATTCTTTCCAATTCTCGCCCATTAACAGAGTGGATTAGGATCGGTTTTTGGCTATTGGATGTATTATTTTTCTGTGTAAACTAACATATATGGAGATCAAATCTGTAACCATGACCTCAGTAGTAGTATTTTCTATGTCAGTGATTCAGATTTTATCTACAAGACTGTATATACATGAGTTGAATGAGACATTTTTTTTGATACTAGGGATTGAACTCAGGGGCATTTGACCACTGAACTACATCCCTAGCCCCCTTCTTCTTTTGTATTTTATTTAGAGGCGAGGTCTCACTAAGTTGCTTAATGCCTTGCTTTTTGCTTAGGCTGGCTTTGAACTCACCATCCTCCTGCCTCAGCCTCTTGAAGCCACTGGGATTACAGGTGTGTGCCACCATGCCCAGCTGAGACAGCACATTATTTGTGGTAATATCAAAGAATTACGTGTACAAAAATACTCATGTTCAAAATTATGATCATCGATTTGGTTTGAAGAATATATTACCTTAGCACTTATTAGCAAATCAAATAATAAATGCATCCTGATATTTATTATAATAAATTGATATACTTATGTAACTAAGATGAAAAATTTTAACATAGTATTGTTCTAGGGAAGGCAACACAAAAAATTAGGAAATTTTAATGTATTTGTATTGGGAGCAGGGTGTCACATTCAGAGAGATATTGTTTATCATTGTACCCATGCTGAGCATGATTTTGATCAGTAGTAATTAAACTGAACCACATATTATTAAGGTGCTTGATAAAAAAGTTTTATTATTCAAAATTATTGTTTCATCTTTTTAATTTTTTTTTTTTTTAGTGTTTCATCTTAACCAAACGTCCCAGTGAGGAAGATCAGAGTAATTAAAACAAAGGGTTTGACACACTACTATGAGGATCAATAATTTGAAGCCCACAGTCCTCCTGAGGAAATTCTCTTTCTAGTTTGCTAAAGCTGTGGGAGACCATTAGCATCATGATGTCTGCTACAAGAAATATTTTTTAATATTTAATTTTTAGTTATAGGTGGACACAATAACTTTATTTTTTTTAGTTGTAAATGGACATGATACCTTTATTTGTTTTTATTTTTATGTGGTGCTGGGGATCAAACCCAGTGCTTCACACATGCTAGGCAAGTACTCTACCACTGAGCCACAACCCCCACCCACTTTATTTTATTTTTATGTGGTGCTGAGGCTCAAATCCAGTGCCTCACAAAGGCTAGGTGAGCACTACACCTCTGAGCCACAACCTCAGCCCTACAAGAAATACTGATACCTAAAATGTAATGGTCTCATACCCTATGGGGGCTTATTTTTTTAAAAATATTTATTTATTTATTTTAGATGTAGATGGATATAACACAATGCCTTTATTTTTATGTGGTGCTGAGAATCGAACCCGGGTCCCGCTCTTGCTAGGCGAGCGCTCTACCACTGAACCACAATCCCAGCCCCTATGGGGGCTTATTGATCTGACTTAATTCAGCATGTGCTGGCCAGATTATTGGACAAATCAGCTCCACGTATTTCACACATTTGTAATGCAGGAACAATTGTATCTGGTACCACTGTGTAAAGATTTTGTGTAGCCACTGATATTAGGTAAATGGTATGGTAATGCAATGTGGATGCAAGGTTAGGGCCTCCACAGCAAAAACAGTTATGTGTGGTGCAACCACTAAATGAGAAAAATTTCAGAATTTGAGCAAGTACAAAAAACTAAAAATAAACAAAAAATATGACAGAGTCAGTTAAAATGAAACTATCAGGTGGCCCAAACAAATTCTGCAGACTTCCACAGAACTCATTTGCCTAACAGTAATATATAAATTTTAACTGATTCACTTTTATCTAAGTTTCTACTCAGAGCTTGATTAACTGAAACAACAGTTAAATGACATTACATTCTTTATAGTCACCTCTCCAATTTCAGTATCTGCATGCCAAAATACAGAGTCACATAGAAACTGTGTATGCTGAGGAATACCACTAAATTTTCTCAAAAGGATAGAATTCAACTTTTCTTTAATAGTGGATAGGAACATTTCCTTGGTTGCTTGGTTGTGTATTCTGTGAGGGCAAATCCACTGGCACCTGAGGTGGCTTAGAACATAAATCTACATTAGGAGTAAAGGAAATACAGAGCTAAAAGTTTTGCTTTAATCACAAATTCACAACTAGATATTTCACTTGAATATATTAGAAAGTTAAAAAGACATGTTAAATTTTTCTAACCAATTAGCAAAAATATGTCAAATTTTTAATGTTTAGAATTTATCACATAAATATTTATAAATATGTCCTTTATTTGCAAAATTATTCTTAAAACATTTTAACACATTTAAATTGTCTTTTAAGGAAAAAATACCACCCTATTTAAAAACATACTAATAAACTTTAATGTCTAATTATACCAGTGCCACAGATTAAAAAAAAATATGTACCACTGTAGTAACACATGCTCTTTTTCCACTTATCAGTCATTATCAGAACCATTTGGAGGTAAGAAAATCAATGCATCATTGAAAAGATGTCCAAATGCCCTAAGACGGTATACCCCATACATCATCACATGCATCTGATTAGGAGTCAGTCCATTAAAAGTAACAGCCATATCTGAACAACATCCTTCTACTACCTGGTTGGGATGATTAGTCATTGCTTCTTTAATAGAAAGCCCAACAGATTTGGTATTAAATACATCTTTTCCGTCTGCGTCTTCTGCGTTTTCTGCAAACACTCCAGCGTATTTCAGGCAGACTGCTAGCTGCTTATCTTCAGATATCTTCCAAATCATTCCTCCCTGTTCAGGACACTTTTCAGGGATATTCAGAAGGCTGTTAAGTCTTTTCATTGATTCTATACTTAAGACAATTCCTCCTTCCACACTCACATATTCAAGGTCTCCAGATTTTATAGTGTGACCTATATAGAAAGGTTGTGATGGATCCTTTTTTAACAAAAAATACTTTAGGTTTTCAATAATAGCAAATGTAGTGGGGCATGCAAGAAAGAACCAGTGGTATTGGTTGCTATACTTATCAAAGGCATATTTGTAAGCTTTTCTCATCATTAACCACATTTCACTTGTTTTCATATTAATTGACTCAAATACTTTAACATTTTCAGAACTGAAGAACTCTGCTTTGTCACAGTGTTTGGTCCAAGTGTCCTTCACTGCAGCCCAAAGACTCACATCTTTGGGTTTTACAAGGATGATGCAATATACCCGAAAGCTCTTACTGAGCTCCATGCGTTCATCCTCTGAAATTTTCAAGATATCTTCTTTGTTAGGAGCTTGTAGGTGATGATGCTCATGGTGATGCATTCTATTTCCATGACCAATTCCAATGTGTCCTAGAATAGTGATCAAAGCACAGAAAATGCTTCCGAGCATCACACCCTTCAAAAATGAACTGCTTTCAGAAAGCATTTTTCCTATAAAGAAGAAAAAGACCCTTAAAATACTTAGTCTAGTCATTTGGTTTGGTATTACTTTATTCTGACATTTTGCTCTTAATGCTAAAAAAAAAAATTCCCAAGCTTGAAATCAATTTAGTTGCAGACAGTATTAAGCACTTTCAGAATCTTTAGTTTTCAATGGTATCTGACTTCTATTCAGTATAAAATATAATTCTGCAGAAATTCCTCTATGGAGGATTTGCTGTGGGAAGGTTATTTTTGTACTTTATCTTTAAGGATTTAATTAACCAAGCATTAAATCGA
This sequence comes from Ictidomys tridecemlineatus, assembly GCF_052094955.1. Taxonomy (NCBI): domain Eukaryota; kingdom Metazoa; phylum Chordata; class Mammalia; order Rodentia; family Sciuridae; genus Ictidomys; species Ictidomys tridecemlineatus. Next base: position 29,393,189 of record NC_135493.1, on the reverse strand, counting down.
GGTATTAGCCCTGGAAACCAATGTTACAGAGGTTATCTGTCCATCATTCTTTAAATAATTTTGTACCCCAATCTTGCACTATATTATTTAAGTACCTCTGAAGATATAAATGGACTTTTAGATCAATACTTTAGATTGAACAGATAAATCACCTATAATTGGCAAATCACCATTGGCATCTGTGCTAACATTTCTCTTTTCAACCTTTGCTTTGTTTAACTGATGGCTAATGTCTTATGTGTTTTGAGTACATCTAAATCAAGTTTCTTGAGATTGATAGATTTCAATGTGTATTGTTAATGTTTACCCTCCCGTTCCTAAGATTATGGGTTTCCAATAAGTCATCCTAGCCATTTTCTTTCTGAGAAAAAGGAAAAAGTTTGATTTCTTTGCTAGCAAAGGAGAAACAGGAGACTCCTGTCCCAGAGGTTGTGATTCGCCTCATCCCAACTAATGATGGAATAAAAGCCCCCAATGAAAATGAAGCTATCTAGATGAAAAAATGAATAAATATAGGCATAGGGATCATTGATAAACATCAGTACTTCCTCAAAAGGCATTTTCTTCTTTGGGGAAGTGAAATGGGAAAAGTCTACACATACATTTCAATTAGAAATTAAAAGAAAACATTAAATATAACTACTGAGAAAATTGTATACACACGACTATGCTACCAAAGGCTGAAAATTCCCCCAATCTCTTCTCTATCTCCACAAAAAATACTCTAGTGAGCTATTTAAATTTCCCCCTTGTTTCTCAAAGTTGAAAGGAACCTTAGAAGGTACCTAATGGCATTTTTCTCATTTTACAGATAGGGAAATGGAGGACTGCAAGGTTAAGTAACCCAAACATACAAAGCTAGTCAGTGTTAGTAGACTAGAACTCAGATCTCCTGACCTGTTTAATTCTTTTTCAATTAAAGACTAATAATCTAAACAGTGCTTCTACCATATTATTGAGAATTTAATAAATGAGTTCCCGAATAACCTTGTTTTCCTATAAATTAAAAAATGTGGCATCTAATGACTTAAAAATTTTTTTTTGTTGTAGATGGACACAATACCTTTTTATTTTATTTATTAATGGGGTGCTCAGGCTCAAACCCAGTGCCCCATGCATGCAAGGTAAGTGCTCTACCACAGAGCCACAACCCCAGCCCTCTGATGACGTTTTACACCCAACACGACCACACTGCTACAAGGAAACCATTCCTATGGTTTTCTTCTAAAGGAAATGGACTTTGACTGCTATCAGGCCAAGGTGTGGAATAGATTGGTAGATGTAATTCCTGAGTGTGAGGTGGGGAAAGAAGAAGGATGTTGGTTCTCTTGTATCATTCACAGAACTTGATCAATAAACAATTCCAAGAAGTGAGAAGCAACAAAAAACAAGGTCTGCTTAATTAAAGAATTGTCAGATACACTCTAAACTTAATTTATATAGGATTTTGGCATTTTGTATTACACAGTTTTCATTTGGCCAATATATGCTAATTCACATGCCTCTTTGCTTGAATGGCATACATGTGTTGGAATTCTTCTTGGTGGGGACCCTACTTTTGGCTGAGAAAATATTAATTAAAACGCAATAAATCTACAAATTTTACAGGATTATTTTCACCAATTATTTCAGGATTTTTTTTTTCCTATTTGGGGAGGCAAAAAAAAAGTAACACTGGGGGCTGCACAGGATAGGAATTTTTTAACATGACAGATGGAAACTTAAAACTGCGCACGGAAACAAGGCAAAAACTATCCAAGTGGTAGTTTTAGAAGGTAAAGGTGGGTGAGGTGGATTATGTAAAAGGGAGGACCACAAAATGGAGAAGTGAGGAGTAGGACAGGGCCACCCCAAGACCCCATGTTAGTGCCAAGGGAGTGCCACCAAGAAGGTGGCTCTCCATCTCTCTAACTCACTGGTCCTCCCTCAGCACCTGCCAGGGCATCCCGCATAGAGCATGCTGGGAACAAGCTAGGGCCCAGGCCTCCCCCGGAGAAGCGGAGGGGGCCAGCCGCTCCGGGGTGAGTTTGGGGTGGGGAGGTAGACCTTGGCACTCACCCGTGTCTAGAATGGCTTGGGGATAGGAAGGCACGGCTTCCTTTCACGTTCTTGCTACTCAGTCCCGCTCCTAGCCGGGCTGCTCTAGATGCTGGCGGTGTCCTCTCGTTGGTATAGTTAAAGGTGGGGAGATCAAGGAAGCTGACGCTCCCAAGGAGGGGGGCGGGGCAGAGGAACTCTGCGCCAGGCGGAGGGGCCGCCTTCCCACGCAGACGTCGAAAAGGTCGGCGCGCACGCAGCGTGCCTTTTCTCCCCGCCCCTCGCCGAGTTCAGAGAAACGCGCAGGGCTGGAGTGACCTGAACGTTCATCAGTACCCAATGAGACGCCCAGAGAAGCGTGAGTGCGTACAACTCGATGACACCTCCCACTTCTTCTCTACCCTGCTGAGAGGCTGCCCCGGCCCGGAAGAGCTTTGCTTCCTGCTGCGCTAGTTTCACTCTTTTAGATGGTTTCTCTAAAGTTTCCAGCTTCTTTTACCCTTTTGTCGACCAGAGAATGCTCCACACTGTATACCCGGGCTCAGATAAAAATGCAGGCCATTAAAATAGTAATTCAGTTCTAGAATAAGGATTCACAGTTGTTACTGGAATGGGGTTTTAAGTCGCTCTGCCTGGAATCCAATCCTGTCGTCCCGTCTTTTGATAACCTGGGAAAGTTACTTCACCTCGTTATGCTTTGGTTTCTTTTGTAAAGTTTGGTTGCTGTATATGTGTGTGTGTTTTCCTAACTTTTTACAATACTGAGGATGGAGCCCATGGCCTTGCATTGGCTAGGCAAGCACTCTGCCCTTGAGCTAAATCCCCAACCACTTTCTAGTAATGTTTGGAAAATAACACAAAAGTGTCTATTTTGTAGAAGATTATGAGTTTGTGCACATGATCCCCTTAGCAAAAGTTCAAGTGTAGAGTAAGCATTTATTAAATCCCTAGCACTTAAGCTAGTGCCAGCATGCAGTTGACAGTACATATTTGTAGAGTTTATGTAGGAACTACAGACGAGTAACCAGGCCCACAATTACTAAGTAACTTTTGAAAGGCCACCATTAAAATAACTGCAGAGATGGGACTAGAATCCAGGGCTCCTAATTAAGAGTGCAAACTCCCTTTTCACTAAATATGTGATCTGTCTTTTAAAATTCACTTTTGTGCTCCACGTGGCATGTCTGTAATCCCAGCAACCCATGAGGCTGAGGCAGGAGAATCACAAGTTCAAAGCCAACCATTGCAATTTAGGGAGACCCTGTCTCAAAATACAAAATAAAATAAATAAATTAAGAAAGGGATGTGAATCAGTAGTTAAGTGCCCCTGGGTTCAATCCCTAGTACAAAAAAATTCACTTTACTATATATAACTGTGTGTGTGTGTGTGTGTGTGTGTGTGTGTGTGTGTATAAAAGTGCACTGTCACTAGATCCCATTCAAATAACACTGAGTGGAGACTTAGCCGGATTTCCTAAAATCATATATATCGCAGTGATCCAGTTTAAGCAGACTGAAAGATTCAGGGAACAATGAAACAATGAACAAATAGATTATAAGCAATTACTATCCTGGCAGCACTACCCTAAATTCTGGGGCTATAATGTTAAAATAAGTTTCCTGCCTTCATAGAGCTCTCAGTCTGGCAGAGAAGAAAGACATTAAACAGTTCATTACAATGGTGGGATGTACCCTAAAGGAACACACACACACAAAATGAAGTCTAGGACTAGAAAGAAACTTAAGACTACAGAATATCTCCATTGTATACTCTGGTTTCTCTTCAAATTGTAGAAATCTTTTGTCTTTACTGAAAATTTCTGTGGAGATGAGAAAATTTTAAACCAGGTTTTAAGGCCTTGTTTCAGCAAGGCAACATTAAAAAGAATATCTCCATTATATTTTGTTAATGTATGTATATTGTTTTATGTCACAGGGATTGAACCCAAGGGTGCTTAAACACTGAGCCACATCCCCAGCCCTTTATATTTTTATTTATTTATTTGAGACAGGGTTTTGTTACCAAAAGTTTGGTCCTTGTCCCTGATGCCAGTCCAATAATGAGGACAGGGTTTTGAGAAAAAAGAAAAAGAAGTTTTATTGCTTTGTAGCAAAGGAGAAGCCCAGAGGACTCCTGTCACAGAGGCTATATTCTGCCTATCAGGGAGAACCAGGGGGCTTTTAAAACAGGTGATGCAAAGGCTACACTCTACTTGTTCTCTGTTAGAGTTTTAATTCATCCATACGCACTCACTCTTCTTCTTGATTTGGTAGTCATTTTGGAGATCTTCAGGTGCCATCCCCAAAGTCTTAATTACTTCCTTTGTGTGGTGGGTGTATCCTCAAGAACAGGTAATTCTGCCTTGGATGGGGAAGAAAAGTGATCCTGTTTTCCCTGAGATTAGGGGAGAGATAGGGGAGGAGGAGGGAGAGAGGAAGGGATATATGTCCTTTAAAAATTAAGTCACAGTGGCAGAGCAGCGAGGGCTATATTCAAAGCCTAAAATGGACTGCTTTTACAGCCAGCCTTGCTAACTTGCTGAGACTGGCTTTGTATCTGGGATCCTCCTGCCTCAGCTTTGTAAACTGCTGAGATTACAGGTACATGCCACCATGTATGGCCAAGATATATACTTTGTCTGTGGTGAGGAGAGCTCGCTCGCTCTCTGCTTCCTGGTGTCATGTTCTGGGCTTTCCTCCACTACACTCTTCCTCCATGATGTTCTGCCTCACTGGGGCCCAGAGCAATGGACCCTTATGTCTATGGACCGAAACCTCTGAAAACTGTGAGTGCAAAATGTACTTTCTTTTTCTAAAACTCTTCTTGTCAGGTCATTTGGTCAAAGTGGTGAAAAAGCTTACTAAAATAGAAAAATATAAAATGTTTTTTTTCTAAAAAAGAGTAACTACCTGAAATGACAGATATATTGATTAGCTTGATTTTGGTAATCATTGTCAAATATGCCTCAGTAAAACTAGAAGAATATAAAATGATTTTTTCTTGGTACCAGGGATTGAATCCAAGCGTATTTAACTGCTTAGCCACATCTCAGCCCTTTTTAATATTTTTTTTATAAATTTGCTGAGTTGCTTAGGGTATCATTAAAATGCTGAGGCTGGCTTTGAACTCGCAATCCCCCTGCCTCAGCCTCTCTAGCTGCTGAGATTACAGGGTTCCCCACCATGTTGGGCAAAAAAAAAAAAAAAAAAAAAGATTTGTTTTATACAGGAAGGTATACCAAACTGGATATAATGGTTCAAAATGCTCAAAAACAAACCATGGAATTTTCAACACCCAAAACTCTGTTAATAAGGGGTTGTCTAAAAATAAAGTTTTCTACTTTAAGCAGGGCTTAAAATATAATTGGCATTTGAAATGAATTTAGATGATTGATTTATTGTTAGGTGATTGCATTTTTAAAATGATATTCCTTTTTTAGTCTAATTTTAAAAATACATGCAACTAGTGTCTTGTCTAGCATGGTAAGACAGGCCTGGGGTTCAGTCCCAGCACCAGAAACAAACAATACAATACAATTAGTGAGGATTTAGGGAATACAAGCCCCCTCACCCCTGCTGCTGGGAATATAAATTAGTTCAACCTTAACACAGGGTAATTTGACAATATAAAAATAATACTAACATTTATAAGGAGCTTGCTATTTGCTGAGCACTCTGTGAAGTGATTCATGCTAATTGACTCACTCAATTTTGCTATTCAATTTGCATCATTTATAATAATGAAATGCTCAAGACCCCTAACCCAACAATAGAATCCTGGTTAAATAGAGCATGGAACTTCTATACAATAGGATTGAAATTATCTATATTAACATGGAAAGCTCCATAAAATGTAGTAAGTTTTTTACAAAGGTTATAGAAGAGAATATGTAATATATATTTTTTTCTGTTGTAATAAAAATAGAACCCAGGGCCTGATTATGCTAGCTGTACCCCAGCCGTTTCTATAACATGAGAAATTATATGAATATGTCTGTGAGTATGTTTAGTAGCGCTAGTAATATTGTGAATTTTTGTAGAGAAGTCCCTATCTCTTGTAGTTACATATTGAAATGTTTATGGGCAAAATTATATGATATCCAGAAAGTGCTTCTCAATAATCTGGAAGGGAGGGATGTGGCTGGGGTACAGATGTGATAAGATCGGTTTTGAGTTGATATTGAAATTATAAAAAGTATATGTGGTTTCATTATACTTTTCTTTCTACTTCTGTTTATGTTTGAAAGTCTTCAAAAAAAGTTGGGGTTCAATCCCTGGCATGAAGTAAATAAATAAATATGAAATTCTAAAAAAATAAAGAGTGACTACAGCCAGATACAGTTGTGCATGCCTATAATACCAGCTGCTTGGGAGACTGAGGCAGGAGGGCCACAGGTTTGAAGCGAGCCTCAGGAATGTAGTGGGGCCCTAAGCAACTTAGTGAAACCCCATCTCAAAATAAAAAATAAAAAGGGCTGTGGATATGGCTCAGTGGTTAAGTGCCCTTGGGTTCAATCCTTGGTGAGAGAGAGAGAGAGAGAGAGAGAGAGAGAGAGAGAGAGAGAGAGAGAGAGAGAGATAGTTAGTTAGTTTTAAATAATGCTTGGCAAGTTCCTGACTTTGTAAACACTTAATATATATTTATTGGAGGGCAAATGGTTTTGCTAAGTTTTTTTTTTTTTCCTGGTATTGGGGATTGAACCCAGGAGGCTTTACCAATCAGCTATATCCCCAGCCCTTTTTTATTTTGAGAGAGGGTGTTGCTAAATTGCTGAGGCTGAGATTGGATTTGTGATCCACCTGTCTCAGCCTCCCAAGTAGCTGGGATTACAGGTGTGTGGCACCATGCTGGGTTTGTTAATTTAAAACAAGATCTCAGGTGGTAATTGAATAGAAAAATATTTAAAAATGAGATTGCAAGCATGAATATGCTTGAAAACACAGATGCAATTCATTTAGAGGTCACAATATGCTCAAAAATAAATAATACTAGCATGCATGAGGTCCTCAGATACCCAACAATGCAAAAACACTACTACTAATAATATTAATAAATTTGTTCAGACAATGTATTTTTTTTTACAATTTTAAAGTGAAGTTTAATATCTTCTGAAATGCAAGGTGCTGACCTGCAATTCAACTAAAGCTGAGCTCAAGAACACCCACTGAAAACTCTTAAAAATACATAGTATCAAAGTCAGTCTTTGTACATTAGGTTAATTAAAAACATTATATACAAATATACAGATATCGAACTGTAACATTAAAACATAGAATGTAAAAATGCAATAAAGTGACTTTAAGTTTTCTTCACGGAAACAGGCTTCACAAATCTAGACATGTATGATTATTAAAATATTATGAGCAACAGATATATAAAAAAATCTAAGCCATGATTAGTAAATTCCTTTGGAAGTGGAGAAAAGTAGTATACATATCAAAAGGGAAACATGGTAAGTCATATGGTCCCGCCTACTTTGCATATTATAAGAGGCACCAAAAGTGCTATAGGAAACTGTAGTTAAATGTTAGAAATATATGTAATACATTTTCTCAGGCTTCCATCAATGATTATCTATTTGACTTACAAATATCCTTAAGTGTAAAATTGTTCAGTATTATTGCATTTGTTGTACAATGAAAATTTGCCAATTAATCTGATATATACTTTGAGCTGAAAGAATTTATGTATAATGAAATAAATGAGGGCTGGGGCTGTAGCTCAGTGGTAGAGTGCCCGCCTTGCATGTGTGAGGCACTGGGTTGGATCCTCTGTATTTTGTTTTTTAAAGATAAACCATTGAGAAACTCAAAAGAAAAGCTACATGTGTTACTGTTACTTTATTTAGGTAAACACAGAAGATATTTTTAGCCCTCAAAAAAAAAAAAAGATTTATGCAGAAAATCATCCACCTTAGATTTTCTTCACTATTTATTATTCCAGTGAATGTTTATGGACAGTTGGTTATTTTCCCAAAGGCCTCTGGACAGATTTGAATGCTCGTGTGCAAGTCAATCAACAATTTGATGACCTCTCAGCTAAATAATGCATGCACTTCACAGAAATGTATTACCAAAGCAGTGTTGTCAGTTTTCAATGCAATTTTGCCTTACTTTCTCTGCATATGAAGGCAACCAAATTCAAAAGCAACCCTCCCATACAAGATGCAACTTGGTGTGCTTAGGGAAATGTTTAGTGCATGTTAGTGAAATAAACTGTTTATTTTATGCATAATATTCCATTATGAAGATAATTCAACCATTCTCTTAATATTTCCCATTCTTTTATTAAAACAATAATGCATTTTCCCTTACACATTTAGTCTTACATGCTGGTTCTTTAATTTTTATGGGAAAGATTACTAGAAGTAGGCTTGCTGGTCAAAAAGTGAATACTTTTTTTTTTTTTGTACTGGGAATTGAACTCAGGGGCACTCAGCCACTGAGCCATGTCCACAACCCTATTTTGTATTTTATTTAGAGAGAGGGTCTCACTGAGTTGCTTAGTGCCTCATTTTTGCTGAGGCTGGATTTCCTTTGGTACTGTGAGTTACCCCCCAGCTCCCTTGCTAATTTTTAACTTTTTTGCCATTTGTATTTCTTTCTCTGTGAATGGTCTGTTTTTTCAGGTTGGCAGTTATCTTATAGAATTCCCCATGCTTTTAAGATCTTTAATTGATTTCTGTATTAAGGCTATAGATTTTTGTAATGTGAATAACAAAAACATTTTTCTGTAGTGTTTTCCTTGATGTTTGATGTTTAATCACACACATATTTTAAGTTTTGTAATGTTAAGTTGGTCCATTCTTTCCTTTTGGATTTCTGTTTTTGATGTCTACCTTTAGAAAGTGTTTTGCCACAGAACATATCTATAGAGTTCAGTGGTGGTTAACGATTTCCTGCCTTAGGTTAGTGCAACCATGTTTTCTCTGAGGTACCCTGCCCCCTGCCCAATCTAGTCAGTGAGTGAAGCATGGTAGCACATGCCTGTAGTCCCAGTGACTTGGGAGGCTGAGGCAGGAAGATCATAAATTGAGGGACCAGTGTCTGCAATGTAGTGAGGCCCTAAGCAACTTAATGAGATCCTGACTCAAAATAAAAAAAAAAAATTGAAAAGGGATGGGGTTGTGGCTGAGTGGTTAAGCACCCTGACTTCAATCATCTTTAGTACAAAAAAAAAAAATCTAGTCTATGGAGTTCACAACACAAGATGGAACACTATAAGTGTATATGTGAAGGCAATTTATTAACTTCAAATCTGTGTTTGAAAGCACAAGATGTGTTACAATTGAATGTTGTCTAACTTCTCCCAAGCCAGAGAGCATTTTGTCTTTTCATACATTCCACTTAGCATTCTAAGGACAGTTAAATCTTTACCAGAACTATTCTTTTGTGAAGTAAAATTGGAGACTGGGGTGAGCTGAATTTAGCCAGAGTTTTGAAATGTCATGTTTTCACTGGAATGTTTTCTTTTCTTTCTTTAATTTTTTTATAGTTGTAGATAGACAACATGCCTCTATTTTTTGTTTATTTTTAAACAAATAAACTGGGTGCTAAGGATTGAACCCAGTGCCTCACTTGTGCTAGGCAAGCACTTTGCCACTGAGCTACAGCCCCAGTGCCTGGAGTGTTTTCTTTCTTTCTTTCTTTCTTTTTTTTTTTTTTTTTTGCGTGGGGGGTGTACTGGGGATTGAACTCAGGGGCACTTGAACACTGAGCCTCATTACCAGCCCTATTTTGTATTTTATTTAGAGAGAGGGTCTCACAGAGTTGCTTAGCACCTCATTGTTGCTGAGGCTGGCTCTGAACTTGTGATAGTTCTGCCTCAGTTTCCAATCTGCTAGGATTATAGGTGTGCACCACTGCATCTGGCAAGTGTTTTCTTATATGTGGTTGCACATAGACTTGGTCTTGTGGGATTCTGCTTTGTATTTGGGCCATATAGAGTAATACAGACATCATTTTTATAAGGAGAAGGGAGGAAGAAGGTAATGTTTACTAAGAAGTAGGTCCTATACTAGGTACTATCCTTCCTTCCTTCCTTTCTTTTTCTTTTTTTCCTTTGGTACTGGGAATTGAACCCAAGGATAGTCAACCACTGAGACACATCCTTAGCCATTTTTATATTTTATTTAGAGACAGGGTCTTGCTAAGTTTCTTAGGGTCTCACTAAATTGCTAAGGCTGGCCTTGAACTTGCGATCCTCCTGCTTCAGCCTCCCAAGCCACTGGGATTACAGGCATGTGCCACCATGCCCAGCTAGGTGCTGTCCTTTCAACCCTCCCAATTTAACAATGAAGCAGTGAACAAATTCATATTTCCTTGGACACTAAACAAGCCTAAGTTTTGGCCTGTCTCCCTTGCATGAACCCTTTTATGTTCCTGGAAGGGTCCTGAATTGATAGGCTATAAATGTTTGTGAAATTTGTGAAAATAAGTTAGAAATGCAGTTATTTAGCTAGCCCTCACTCTCTATTCTTTTTTCCCCTCTGTCATTTTCCCCCTCAGGTTGAGTAGTTAGAATGATTCTAGTAGAATGAGAACAGGCATTTCCGGGATCCATCTGAAGAGAAATCAAGTTGCAGATAAATTTACTTCTGGTGAATGAAATATATTAGTGTTGTTTGCTGTCAGTGTTGTGTTAGGAACTACACGGACTACCTCCAAGAAAGTTGTGTGGTCCTCAGAGTTGGAGATTTTGAGAAAATTGAGTTGTGCCCCCCCCTTTTATTTTTTTTCTCCTTAAATCAGTTTCTTTCCCTTTGAATAGCCCTCAGAAAGCTTTTGTTGTGAGGGTCTTGATATTTTAGCTTCCCAGGTGATTGGGGGTTATGGTAGTTTTGGTGATAAGTGAAGGGCCAGGGCCACCTGGTAGGGGATGCAATTATGGCTGGGGGAGGTTTTAACATAACAAGCCCCCATCTGCCAGGTGCTCATCTGTCAGATAAGGCTCCCTGTGGTTTTCTGTCACCATTCATTGTCTAGGTGTCTTTTCCCTGCTTACCCATTGATGGCTGACTAGTAGCAATATTTGAAAGTATTGTTTCTTCTTGATGTTTTAAATGTTGATGGTATTCATCAGTTTTTAAAATTTATAGTGGGCTGGGGATTTAGCTCAGTATTAGAACACTTGCCCAGCATGTCAAGGCCTCTTCTTCAGGTGTCTTGTTATTACCACAAACTTGGTCCTTGTCCCCATGCCAATCCAATAAGGAGTATACAATTTGGAGAAAGAGTAAAAAGAAGTTCTATTGCTTTGCAGGCAAAGGAGAAACACAGGGGTCTGGTGTCCCAGAGGCTGTGTTTCTGCCCATCAGGGGAAATAGGGAGCTTTTAAAGAAGTGATTCAAAGGCAATATTCTCTGTCAGAGTTGTAATTCATTTGTTAATTTGGGCAGAGCAGCAAGGGTTATATTCAAAGCATAAACTGGACCACTGTTAGACTACCTTCTCACTCTCCCTGCTGAGCCTATAGTTAAACTCTGCAGCATAATGGAGATACCCTTTCCTCAATCAGCCCAGGCCTATGGTCCCCTCCTCCCATGCACCCCATACCTGAGTATGTTTTCTACAATTATCTACTTTTTTTTTTTTTGGTACTAGAGATTGAACCCAGGGTCACTTAACCACTGAGCCACATCCTCAGCCCTTTTTATTTTTATTTTGAGACAGGGTCTGGCTAAGTTGCTCAGAACCCCCCCCCCACAAAGTTGCTGAGGCTGGCTTTGAATTTAGGATCCTCCTGTCTCAGCCTTTTGAGTCACTGGGATTAACAGCATGTGTCACTATGCCTGGCCCCAGCTCTAATTTTTCTTTTTTTAAATTTAAATTGTTGGTGGACCTTGATTAATTTATTTATATGCAGTGCTGAGAATTGAGCCTAGTGCCTCACACATGCTGGGCAAGTGCTCTACCACTGAGCCACAACCCCAGTCCTTCAGCCCTAATTTTAAAGGCCTCAGGGGTAGTGTACAGAACATCTTGAAACAGAATCCTGTTCCAAGCAATTTGATAATCTCCAGTGTTGGGAAGACTTTGACATAGGCAGTGCCATTTTGAAATGTATACTCCATATTAGAAGAATCATCTCAAAGTCACTCTGACTCCCTGACCTCAACCCCATTATCAAGCAAAGAACCCCCAAACACTCCCATCATCCTCAGAAAGGAAATTGTTTTCTGGGACTGAAATTCTTATTTTTTTTGGGGGGGGATGGGGGGGTACAGGATTGAACTCAGGGGCACTGGACCACTGAGCCACATCCCCAGCCCTATTTTGTATTTTAATTAGAGACAGGGTCTCACTGAATTGCTTAGTGCCTAACTTTTGCTGATGTTGGATTTGAATTCACCGTCGTCCTGCCTCAGCCTCCCAAGCCACTAGGATTACAGACAGGCATGCACCACTGTGACCCCATGGGACTGAAATTCTGAAGACACCTGAAAGGACCCTTCTCTAAATGGCCCAACTGCAAAATTCCCCGCATATGTGCTCCAAGCTCTAAGGTAAGGATGGTTTTCAGTCTCTACATGTCCCCCTCCACAGGTTTGTCCCAAATAAACCATTGTTACTTTTGAGCTGCCTCTCTCCTCTCCTTATTTTGTTCATTCGATTCTTTTCCTTACACCCAGATGATTCAAGTAAGAAGAAGGGCACACAAGAGAAGTTGCCCATTGAAAACTCATTTTTGCCAGGCACAGTGGCACAGGTCTGTAATCCCAGCAGTTTGGGCAGCTGAGGCAGGAGGATTGCAAGTTCAAAGCCAGCCGCAGTAACAGTGAGTCCCTCTATCAAAATTAAAACTAAAAAGGGCTGGGGGATGTAGCTCAGTGGTTAAGTACCCTTGGGTTAGATCCCCAGAATCAAAAAGAAAAATCGTTTGTTTTATTTTTGGACAGGGTCCCCCAGCAAGGACAATTTTATTTTGATACTCTGTGCCCAAGATTTGGCATTTTGTACCTGCCTTCTCTTCTCTCTTCAATTCCACAGCCCTTTGCCTAGCCCTTTCTAGCATATGGGCTAATTTTCACCCACCCTGAGTCAGTTCATTGACTGTTTTACCAGCTTTGAACAGTCCTTCAAACAGCTCCTGTTGTATCTGCTGAATTTTCCAAATGTCTTTAAATGTTAGGCTTTAGCCATTCAGTAATCTTTCCCCAGACTATGCCCCATACCTGCTGTGATTTTTATATGTGGAACATGTTTGTTTGAGGTCTGGTAGAACTGGCATTTGTCAAGGCATAGTTTTAGGCTGTTATTCAGGTGATCCAGTAATATAAGGAGCTATATTGTTCCTCTTCTCCAAAGCTCTGATACATATAATTATGCCACATAAACAAATTAGCAACTCCAGATAATCCTTATCCTCAGTTGACTTTGGGGGGGATGATGCTGGTGGTAGAAGGCTTTGCACATGCAAATCACTGATCTACATTTCCAATCTACCTATTGCTTTTTCCATTAAAATCTGGGAGGTGTCTGGGGCTCAAAAGATGTGTGGGAAAGCCTTTCAAATGGGTAAACTTCATAGAGCAGGAGAAAGCTGTTTTTTCTTTGCCTCAGACATCTATGGATTTAATAATAGCACTTCTCGAACACAACATTGGAAATAATGGATTTCCTACCATGCAGTCTAGAGGTTACTCTGAACACAGAGATCTCATTCTCTGATCTCCTTGAAGTGAAGATAGATAATAGAACATCAGTATTCCCTTTGTTCCGAGTTTGCCCTTTCCTACCAGGAGTTTTCCTTCTTTCCCTTTACATATTCATTGCTTCAGCTAAATAGTAGTTCCTAACCCTGACTGTCCATGTAATATATGAAGCTTCTTATAAAACATCTATTTCTGGGCCTCATCTAATCTTAGAGATCAGATTCTAACTTTTTTTTTTTTTTTGGAACTGAGGATTTGACCCAGGGGCACTTGATTCCTGAAGTATATCCCCAGCCCTTTTTTATCTTTTGAGACAGAGTCTGGCTAAATTGCTTAGGGCTTCACTAAATTGCTGAGGCTGGCTTTGAATTTGCGATCATCCTATCTCAGCCTCCAGAGTTACTGGGATTATAAGCATGCACCCCCACACCAGCTGAGATTCTAACATTTTCTAAATGTCTATACTAGGCCCTGTGCCCAGTTATAAGTATGGGAAATTCATTCATGGTCCTTGTTCCATGTAGTTCATAGTCTAGGGACACATGTAGTTCATAGTCTAGGGACAGAGACAGACAAATAAATACATATATATGTATATATTCTTACTAAATATATATACATATATACACATGTGTGTATATCCCATGAAAATGCAGTTTAACTGCATATTATTTTCTTAATCTAGCTTGTTTCTCTTAAAACCATGCCTTATGAACCAGTATGTTGACATGTGCCTGTAATTCTAGAGACTTAGGAGGCTGAAGCAGGAGAATCTCAAGTTCAAGGCTAGCCTCAGCAACTTAGCAGGACTCTGTCTCAGAATAAAAAATAAATTAAAAGGGTGGGGTCTTATCTCAGTGGTTAATTGCACCTGGGTTCAATCCCCAGTTCCCCCCAAACAAAACATAAACTCATGCCATATGAGTGATGGTAAGCATGGATTTTTTTTTTTAATCAAGTCCTGATATATAGGAAGATGAGACTTTCTAGGGTTATTAGGTGACATAAATTGAAGATTTTTTAAAAAGTAAGATTAAACAAATATATAGAGAGATTTTATTTTACAATAAAACAAAACCTGAAAATAATCCAGATGTTCTTCAACAGATGAATGGTTAAATAAACTGTGGCACATCCCCATACAATATTACTCAACAAGAAAAAACAATGAACTGTTGATAAATGTGACAGCATAGATCAATCTCCAGAAAATTATGCTGAATAAAAACAAACAAAAAAAAGGCCAGCTGGGTGTAGTGGCACATGTCTCTAATCCCAGCATTTGGGGAGGCTGAGGCAGGAGGATCTCAAGTTCTAGGGCAGCTTGGACAACTTAGCAATACCCTATCTCAAAATAAAAAGGACTGGAGGTGTAGTTTAGTGGCAGAGTGACCCCAAGTTCAATCCCCATTAATGCAAAAACAAAGAACAAAAAAGAAAAGGCCAATCCCCAAAGGTAATGCACTGTGTGATTCCATTTATGTAACATTCCTGAAATGACAAAATTATAGAGAAGGAGGAATGACTAGTGGGTTCTAGGGGTTAGGGAAGCAGAGTGGGAGGGAGATGTGATTATGAAAGGGCAACCTGAGGGATCCTTGCGATGGAAACGTTCTGTCTTTATTGTGGTAGTGGTTACACAAGGCTACACATGTGATAAAATTACTCACCCACACATGCACACACAAATGATATATAACTGGTGAAATCTGAATAAGCACTTTGGATTCTACTAATGTAAATTTCTTGGTTTTGATATTTGTTATGATTTATATGTGAGGTGTTCCCCAAAAACTCATATGTGAGATAATGCAAGAAGATGTAGAGATGAAATGATTGGGTTAAGGCTCTCATAACCTAATTAATGAATCAATTCCCTGATGGGATTAACTGAGTGGTGACTGAAGGCTGGTAGGGTGTGGCTGGAGGAGGTGGGTCCCTGGGGGCACACCTTTGGGGTATATATTTGTTATCTGGTGAGTGGAGTGTCTCTTTCTGCTTTCTGATTATCACAGGAGCCACATCTCTTTGTTACAGTCTTCTGCCATGATGTTCTGCCTCACCTTGGGCCCCAAGGAATGGAGCCAGGTATCTATAGACCAAGACCTCTGAAACTGTGAGCCCTCTAATAAACTTTTCCTCCTCTAAAATTGTTCTGGTCAGATCTTTTAGTCACAGCAGCAACAAAGCTAAAACAATATTGTATTAAAGTTGTACAGATTGAGCATCCCTAGTCTTAATATGTAATATCTGAAATACTCTAGAATCCAAAACTTTTTGAGTACCAACATGATTCCACAAGTGGAAAATTCTACACCTGACCACCTGTGATGGGTTATAGTCAAAATGTAGGCATACCAAACATACAATTACCTTTAGGCCATATGTATAAGGTATGTATGAAACATAAATGAATTTCATGTTTAGACTTGGGTTCCATCTTCAAGATATCTCATTATGTATATTCAAATATTCCAACATCTGAAAAAAATTGTAAATCTGAAACACTTCTTCTGGTCCCAAGAATTTCGGAAAAGGTATATTCAACCTGTATAAGATGCTAACATTGGTGGACAGTAAGGAAAGAGTGCATAGAACTTCTCTATACATTTCTTGCAACCTTCTCTGAATCTCTATTAGTTCAAAAAAGTAATAATGAGACATTACTAACCAGAAGTCCAAAGGGATTAAAAATGTCAGACCCATTTATAAATGCAAAATCACAGACAATGACATTAGGAGAAGTTGGGAGTATAGCTAATGTTCAATGTGACAATGGAGATATATAGTCCCTTTTGGGGAATATTAAATTCAAAAAATAGGTAAATTTGTCCAGGGATGTAACCCAAAATTTAGGGTATATTTTTTCAGGTTTTTCTTTGCTTTCTGGAAGCAGGGATTGAACCCATGGGTGGTGCTTAACCACTGAACCACATCCCAGCTCTTCATTTTATTTTGAGACAGGGTCTCACTGAGTTGTTTAGAGCCTTGCTAAGTTGCTGAGGCTGGCTTTAAACTTGTGATCCTCCTGTCTCAGCCTCCGGAGCTGCCTAGATTACAGGTATGTGCCTCTTTGCAACTGGCTCATGTTTTTCTTTTCTTTTTTTTTTTTTTAAGAGAGAGTGAGAGAGGGGGACAGAGAGAGTGAGAATTTTAACATTTATTTATTTTTTCTTAGTTCTCGGCAGACACAACATCTTTGTTGGTATGTGGTGCTGCTGAGGATCGAACCCGGGCCGCACGCATGCTAGGCGAGCGCGCTACTGCTTGAGCCACATCCCCAGCCCCTGGCTCATGTTTTTCTATATATAAAATTAAAACTTTTCACACTCAGGAAGATATGCATTTTTCCTGTTTTTATTTTATTTCATTTTAGCTTTTGGTGCTAAGGATTGAACCCAGGGGCACTTAGTTACTGAACTAATTTCCCAGTTCTTTTTGTTTTATTTATTTTTAAAATTTTGATACAGTGTCTCTAAGTTGCTTAAGATCTTGCTAAATTGCTGAGGCTAGCCTTGAACTTGTGATCCTTTTGCCTCAGCCTCCTGAGTCTCTGAATTATAGGCATGTGCCATCATGCCTGGCTATCTCTCTTTTAAGAGTTGTTTACTGATATGTTTTAAATGTGTATATACTATTTTATCATATGGGTGCAGAATTGATAATTTGCCTAATCTCTGATTTTAGATATTAAGATTATTTTCAAGGTATAGGGTTGTGGCTCTGTCGTAGAACACTTGCCTAGCATGTGTGAGGCACTGGGTTCAATTCTCAGTGTCACAAATAAATAAAGGTCCATCAATAACTAATAACAATATGTTAAAAAATATTATTTTCAAGTTTTTATTATTATTACTATTGTTATTTGGTTTTTTGGTACCAGGGATTGAACCTAGAGGTACTTAACCACTGAACTAGATTCCCAGACCACCCCTCCCTTTTAAAAAAAAATTGGTACTAGAGATTGAACCCAGGGGTGCTTAACCACTGAGCCACATCCCCAGCCCTTTTTTATATTTTATTTAGAGTTGCTGAGTGCCTTACTAATCTGCTGGGCCTGGCTTCATGCAGTCGTCCTGCCTCAGACTCCTGAGTTGCTGGGATTACCACCACACCTGGCTCCCAGCCCTTTTTTGTTTTGTATTTTGAGACAGGGTCTCACTAAGTTGCTTAGAGCCTTGATAAATTCTGAGGTTGGCCTTAAAGTTGAGATCTTCCTGCCTCAGACTCCAAAGACCCTGGAATTGTAGGTATGCACCACTGCACCTGCAAGCTTTTAGTATTATAAATAATGCTGCAGTACATATCACTACATAGGAACAGCAGTGAAACACAAGTGTTAGGGAGGTTCTAGGGCAAATTCTAACTTCATTTATAGAAAGGGCATTGGGAGTATCCCCCAACTGTAGTACCAGCTTCACATTTATATATCTTTGATTAGTTCTTTAGTATAAATTCCTTTTTAAAAAAAATCTCAGGTCCTCATGCTATGTAAGCAGTCTGCCACTGAGCTTCACCCCCAGACAGTCTTAGTATAAGTTCTTAGGAGCAGAATTACTGGGTCAAAGATTATGTAGATTTTAGCCTGGTTTGGTAGCACATGGCTGCAATCCAGCAACTAGGGTGGATCACAAGTTTGAGATCAGTTTCAGCAATTTAGTTAGGCCCTAAACAACTTATTAAGACCCTGTCTCAAAACGTTTAAAAGATAAAAAGGACTGGTAATGTAGCTCAATGGTAACCCCCCACTTCAATACTGTTAAAAAAGTATATTTTAAAACTTTTGCTACAATTTAGATAATTTACTTGACAAAAAGTTTGTGTCAGTTTTCCACATCCCCCCCCCCCAGAATACATTCTTTATTGTTGATGTTACAAACAAGGCTAAAAAAAAATTAAGGCTGAGTAGATTCACTGTGACTCTTCTTCTGTTCTTTGGCACAGTGTTACAGGATGTAATACAATGCTGGGTATATCTTAGGCCCTCAAAAATATTTGTTGATTTAATATAGTTCATAGTGTTTCCTTTGGAATTTTGGAACAAGTATGAAACAAAACCAAAATATTAGTATGCTTTAACCTTGGATTATGTCATTGATATCTGGTAAAGAGCAAGGCCATGAGGGAATGATCGGTACTATTTTTTTCTTTTTGCTGTGTCGGGGCTGGAACCCAGGGCCATGAGCATGTTCCAGTTCAGATTCTGGAGGCTAAAGAAAGGAGAAATCACCTAAGATTTCTGGAGGTAGGCCAGGAGCGCGGTGGTACATGCCTGTAATCCCAGTGGCTTGGGAGGCTGAGACAGGAGGATCATGAGTTCAAAGCCAGCCTCAGCAATGGTGAGGTGCTAAGAAACTCAGTGAGACCCTGTCTCTAAATAAAATACAAAAAAGGACTGGGGATGTGCACCAATGGTTAGGCACCCCTGGGTTTAAGCCCCAGTACCAAAAAAGGAGAGATTTCTGGAGGTAGACTGAGGGGGTCCACCAGTTTGCTGGAAAGGGAGGCAGTGCTTGGGGTGTCAGGATAGTTGTTGGGGAGGTAGCAGAGAGGAAATCTTTTGCCTGCTCCCTGTTTCCTGCTACTGTACTTTAAGCACTAAGGATATTATTTTTACCTGGCAGACTTTATGTCAGAACATCTAGTGTGCAAATTTATTGCAGCGGAATTCTGGGAAAGATTATTCTGAATTGTACTCTAATTTTTTTTATTTCGGGGAGAAGTCTTTTTTTTTTCTGTTTTTTTATGTGTCTGGCATGAGGCTATTTCCTGTTAAGTGGGACCAATGGCTAGAGGTCTAGGCTCCTTGTCATTGCTGCTTTTTCTGCTCTTTTCCTGAAATACAAACAGGATGGGCAACCATGCATGCTTTCCTTGAATGACTTTGTCATTTCATTTAAACTTCATAACAACCCTATGGGATAGCTCCTTATTATTCCCTTTTCATATTAGAAGAAAATTACATAATTAATTTACCTCTATTACCCTGCTAGTATCTTGCAGATGTAGGATTACAATGATTTTGAAATCCCTTCTGTCTGATTCCAAACACCTGCTTCCAACCCCTGCCTGATTTCAAGAACACAGAGCAATGTGCTCTTCCTGAACCTATTTCCTGCACTATGTCTCCTAATTTTTAAAAATTTAGGATCCCACCATTTGGGATTCAATTGAGTAGGCTTTTCCTACTCAAAGATCTCTTTAAAACTTATCTTTTGGTTTGTGGGTATAGCTTGGTAGAATGCCTGGCTGGTATGTGTGAGTCTGAGTTCAATCCCCAAAACTGAAAGAAAAAAAAATACCAAGGAGGAGCAATGACTTTCTATAAGCCTTTCAGAGTGAAGGAAAATGGGTTGTTAGCTAAATTCCCCATACAAAGGACATAGGTAATTAATTCAGTTTTCTCAAGGTAATCACTTTTGAAGAATCAAGGACCCAAAGGTCCAAAGAAAGATAGAGTGGATCAAGTATAAATTTTATATTAGTACCATTAGGGGTTTGCTCCCATTTAGAGAGCCAGCCCTTTGGGGCCAACTCTATTGTTTCACAAACTTCTCCTGTACTCTTTCTTGCCTCTTTGAAATTTCCCTTTGTTTCTCAGTGTCATGAAGGAGCATGAGTAAGCTATGCCATCAATATAGACCAAACACTTTTTTTCCCCCACAATGTCAGAATTTATTGAATAACAATGAATTCATGAGCTATACCACTTTAGTCATGGTGATTCACTGAATATTCACGTATCACCTGAGAGTCATAAGCTGGGTAATCACAAATTCTTTTATTCCATTTCAATATTATTTTTTTTCTCCTCCTCCTCCTCCTCCTCCTCCTCCTCCTCCTCCTCCTCCTCCTCCTCCACCACCACCACCACCACCACCACCACCACCACCACCAAGATTGAACCCAGGGGTGCTTAACCATTCAGCCACATCCCCAGCCCATTTTATTTATTTATTTTTGAGACAGGGTCTCACTAAGTTGCTTAGGGCCTTGCTAAGTTGCCGAGGCTGGCTTTGAACTAGATTTCCTTCTGCCTTAGCCTCCTGAGATACTGGGATTATGGTGTGCACCACCATGCCCGGTTTAATTTCTATAATACTCAAGTCACATATCATACTCCACACAAATTGATATATATGTCACAGAAGACTGAGGAAGGATAAAGACAGCAGCAGTGTTATAGGATCCTGTGCCAAGAGCACAGGCAGAGAACAGATATGAAGGCAGAATCATACTTACTATAGGTGGTTAGATGAGTATTTTAATGAACCAATTCTGCAGAGTTGTCAGGGCAGAGGGTCTAGTTGGGCAGCAGTTTCCGTTTCAGAGTGCCAGCTTGAGGTGTCAGCTTGGAGTGGGCTGTGTGATATAGTTTTCAAGGGCAGGAGAAAACCATGCTGTGCTGAAACCTAAATGGACAGGATCAGAGGTTTGGCTCTCTGGTGATTTTTCTGGGCAAAGCTCCTAAAGATTGACCAGGTGACAGGGTCAGGGTGCCACTTAGTTCAGTTTTGGGGTGAACATCTTCCTTTTATGGGTTTCAGGTGAGGGGGCTGCATCTGGTGAACTTGTAAGCTCCTGTGTCTGATGTTCCTGATATGATATGAGATGTCCATGTGAGTAGGTAGTCCTTGACTTAATTTGGTAAGTTGGCATGCATAGGTTATTTATCAATTTATGCTTTATGGTTGTGCTGGGCAAATGGTGTTTATTTGTACAAACAAGCTGTAGAGTCATTATACCTTGGCACTTGTACTCAAAATGTAGTAGCTCATGGCAAACTGCTGCTTTACAAAATGGAGTAACTCAGGATTAGGAACAACCTAAAAACAAACTACTATTCTATACATCATGGAAAAACTCAGAGCAGGGCACAGCCTGCTGAACACATTCAGGATTATAGGAAAATTCAGTTGTGACCATATATCATGAGGGAGTGTCCCCTACCCCCAGTAGGCCAAGACAGCATACTGTAATAGAACCCTTGATATTCTGGTTTTGCTGTACTTTTTCTGTATGTATTTTTAAGTTTATGGTACTGGAACTGAACTTGGGGTCCTGTTCTACTGAGATAAATCCTCATTCCTTGATTTTTTTGAGACAGAGTCTCATTAAATTGCCAAGGTTGGTCTTGAACTTTTGGTCTTCCTGCCTCAGTCTCCCAAATAACCGTAAATTTGGAGGAAGGACGTATTTATTCTGTTTGTTCTGAGACATCCTTTTTCTGCCCTGCCCTGGACATAAGTGCTACTAGTTCTTAGGACTTTGGACTCAAACTCGGACTAACACTATTGCCTTTCCTGTTCTCAGATCTTCAGATTCAGACTGACTTAAACCACTGGTTTTCCTGGTTCTCCAGTTACAGCAAATCATGAGACTTTTAGTCTCCATAATTGTGTGATCCAATTTATATAATCTCTCTCAAGGCACACACATGAACACATACTGTACACATATTTTTTCTGTTCTCTGGAGAACCCTGACTAGTACACTAAGATGTTATATACATATTTATTGAGCGGAAGAGTAAGTGAAGCTTATGGAGATAACTTCTCTACTATTAAGCAGCTATTAAGTGATTGATCCAAGATAAACTAAATCTAGCCAACAGTACAGCTCAAACTCTACCTAGTATTCTAGATTGTCACTCTTCCTGTTTGCAACTGAACCACATCAAAGGCCAAACAGCAATTTCTGAGGAATATATGATCAGCATTTTCCCTCTCTTCCTCCTGGTCCTCTCCCTTCTTTGATCCTTTCCTATTCTTTCTTCTCCTCCTTCCTTCCCTTTAATTTTTCTCCCTCCTCTCTTCTGTTTTTCTTTATTCCAGTGTCGAAAGGGCTACACAGTTGTCCAACCTGAACATTTACAACTGAGGAAAACTTGCCAGATCAGTCAAAATGCCTGCCCCAAAGCTATAGTTAGTAGCAGACTTAATAGACGACTTTAGCTTCATGGTGGGCATCGTTCTAACAAAATCAGTCGAGATCTAATTTGTTTCAATCTTGTTTACCCAACATCTGTTTGTTATAACCAGATTAGTTCCATCACTGACTCAGGCACATGGTTTGCACATTCTTACCTCAAAGGCATGGCCCAAACTGGTTTCTTTACTTGGTATTTATTCTTTCTTTCTCAACCTATCTATTTTATTCCTTAAGGCCCATCTCAGTTCTCACCTCTTCCCTACAGACATCCCTGGTTTATTGTAACCCACACAGCAGTCTGTATCACTCATTTGGCCCTAATCTTACTTTACCATGTATACTCGGCCCTCTATATCCATGGGTTCTGCATCTGTAGATTCCTAACCACAGGTTGAAATATTTGAAAAATGACTTCATCTGTACTGAACACATATACACTTTTTGTCTTTATTCCCTGAACAATACAACAACTATTCATAGCATTTACATTGTGTTAAATATTAAAAGTAATCTAGAAATGATAAAGTTTCTCAGAGGTTATGCATAGGTTATATGCAAATATTATACCAATTTATATAAGAAACCTTAGCATCCATAGTTTTTTTCTGGGGGGGGGTATCAGGGATTTAACCTTGGGTGCTTAACCACTGAGCAACATCTCTAGCCCATCTTTATTTTTTATTTTGAGACAGGGTCTTGCTAAGTTGCTTAGAGCCTTGCTAAATTGCTGAGGCTGGCTTTGAACTTGTGATCCTCCTGCCTCAGCCTCCCAAATCACTGGGATTATAGGCATGTGCCACTGTGTCCTGGTTATATTTTGATATCTGTAGGGGTTCCTGGAACCAATCCCCCATGGATACCAGGGATAATTGTATCTTTAGTTAAATGCTCTTATATAAGTATTTTCTTTTTTACAGATTCCTTCTCACCCCTGGATCACCAAGAACAGGAACTATATTACATATGTACATCTTTCGTATTCCTTTTTTTAAAAAAATATTTATTTTTTAGTTACAGGTGGACACAATATCTTTATTTTATTTTATGTGGTGCTGAGGATGGAACCCAGTGCCTCATGCATGCAAGGCAAGCACTCTTCCTCTGAGCCACAACCCCAGCCCCTGTATTCCTTTTTTTTAAAAAATAATTTTTGTAGTTGTTGATGGATGTGATACCTTCATTCTTAATTCATTTATCTTTATGTGGTGTTGAGGATCAAACCTGGGACCTCACATACACTAGGCAAGCACTTTACCACTGAGCTCCAGCCCCAGCACCTCATATTCCTTTTGACTCCAAGAAAAGTACTAGACACATAGTAAACACTCAACCAACAATTCTTGAATGAATGAATGAATGAATGATATTAAGAAGGAGAAAATAAAATGGTAGATTCTGCCATCTTGTGGTTATTAGTCTTTAGTGTAATCATTTTCACTACATTTTTTTTAGTGTTGAAATTAAGAAATGGCACATGTTAAGACTCTTTAGGTGATTATGGTGAAGTGGGGAAGATTTCTTTTGCTCAGTGTACCAAAAACATGGTTATCTAAATATGTTATAATAGAAAACAAAGGTGATGAGAGCCAAAAAGTGAAGTAAAACACATATGGAAGGAATCATAAGCCTGGGAAATACTGATTAGATTCCCTCAGGCCTAATCCCTGGTCTGAACACATTAAGTAAGAGAAACTGTTCCCACATGTTCAGTAATCTAGAATTCTGATCATAGGACCAATCTATTTAAAAAAAAAATATATATTTATATATATATATTTTTAGTTGTAGACAGACACAATATCTTTATTTGTTTTTATGTGGTGCTGAGGATCGAACCCAGGGCCTCACACAGACAAGGCAAATGCTCTACCAACTGAGCTACAACCCCAGCCCCCAATCTACTTTTTTAAAGGGGTCTACTAATAGACCTTTTATAATAGTCATCTGGTGAAGAGAATCACTGTATTCTCTTCAGAATCACTGTATTTCCCAGGCCTATAGTGATTCCTTCCATATGTGTTTTACTTCACTTTTTGGCTCTCATCACCTCTGTTTTCTCTTATAACATATTTAGATAACCATGTTTTTGGTACACTGAGCAAAATAAATCTTCCCCACTTCACCATAATCACCTAAAGAGTCTTAACATGTGCCATTTCTTAAATTTCAACACTAAAAAAAATGTAGTAAAAATGGCTACACTAACTCATCACCTTTGAGTTAACTAACAGTGCTAGAATCTAGTCTCAGTTTTATTGACAACCTTGTGAAGATCACACAACTTCTCTTGTCTCAGTTCTTTTACTAATCATCTCAATTTACTGCAAGGCTGTAATAATACTGTAAAACTGTAGGGATGAAAGTTCTTAGAAAAGTCTTTTTAAAAGTGGTATATATGCTTAACATTCCCATAAAAGAAAAATGTTTATACCTTCCATTGTATAACATCTAAGCTATATAATTGTCTATTATCTATTTTTAGTCTCTCAACAACCCTAGGAGGTAGGCACCCAGGCATTATTACTCTGTTTATAGATGAAGCTCAGAGATTCAAATTCAGAGTCATTACATATACATTGAGGACCTGTTACATGCCAGGTGTACTGATAGGTGCTTTCATGTGTTAGAGAAGTTAAGTTCATTGTGTAAGATCACATGGTTGGTAAGAGGCAAAGTCTGTACACTAATGTCTAATTTCTCTCCCCGGGCTATTTGCATTTGATTGTTCTCTTTCTTTTGTGGAATGAATATTTTGTTCCCTGTTAAAGATATTTCAATATCCCATGAGCAGATTCACCAAAACACTTTTGGTGTAGGCTATAAGCCTGAACTCTACTTGATGCAGTGGTTCTCAGCCCTGGTTGTACATTAATATTACCCTGGGAGTTGGAAAAAAATAATCCACAATTTGGCGCCCCACAAGACAATAATTAAATCACTTTCTGGGGATGGAGCCTGGGAAAGAGATTTTTTTTTGGTCTTTTTAAAAGCTAATTTTAATATGCAGTCAGGGTTGAGAATCACACTTTTCTAGCAGAGGTCAGTGACCCAACAATCCAGTTTTGTCAGAGACAGGTCTTGGCAAACATCACGAGAATTCAGTGAGGAAGAGGGAAGAACTTTGAAGAAACACATGAGAAATATCATTTATTGAATCTGATCTTAGCATTGCAAGGAAGCTGAATAGCAGTTGGTAGAGGTAAATCCTGAGTTAGAGAACCAGGAAAGAGCACAGAGATCCCACTTTGAGAATGAGAGGTTGGGATGGCAGACACCGCCTTCTCACTCTATTAGAGTACACATTATAAACCCCTGTTCATTCATTCATTCAAAAATCAAATATTTACTGAACATTTACTATGTGCCAGGTGCTATTATAGATACTAGGGAAATAGCAGTGAAAAAACTAGATACAGACTTTAGACTCATTTAACTTACATTTTAGTTGTGAATATAGGGGAATGGTTCTGCCTTGGTGCCCTGGTGACTTAAGACAGCTAGTTCTATATAGACCAAACAGCCAAGGTTCAACCACATTCTGGCTCCTGTCTTGAAGGAATGCCCTGTTATCTTCTCTGAAACATGGCAAGATAAGCAATATCTAGTTGCTAGTCCCCTTCTCATCCACTTTTCTATCTTGTGGGAGACAGCTATTAGGAAGTTTCTCATTTGCCTCCTTGATTTCAGTAAGGCATAGAGCTTTCCACCATTAAACCCACAGCTCCCTTCAGTATAACTGCAGTTTCAACTGCTTGGCTATAATTTTAGAGTTGGCTCCTCCACAGCAAAGTGACCCACTGCTCATTTCATCTATCATCTGGCCTCTTCAATTCAATGTCATCCTATGGGAGTAGGGACTGATATTGCTTTTGCTGCCTATGTAAGTAATAAATGTGTTTGCATCCATTTGGTGAATTGTCTTCTTATTGAATGAATTTATGAAAGTGTGGTAAACCAACCTAGCAGCTACCAGTGCACTGTTTCTTAGGAACTGCTTGGTTGCTTGATAATGGGGACAGATCTCTATTGATTACATGGAAAATCAAAATTATAACAAACACTACAAATAAATAACTTTTCAGTAGAGAAACCCAGGCTTCTCTGTTCAAGTGGTAAAAAATGGGGAATAGGTAATAAATAGAGTCCAGGTCTGGGAATGGGCCAACATAGATTTGTTGGGTCTGTGAACCTATGTGATAGTCATTTCCCTAATTCCAGAAAATAAAACTGGATAGGAGAAACTGAGAATTTGGCAGACCTCTATATTGTTACATTGACCATAGAATAAGACCTATGGTAATACATTATACCACACATACATATGTCAAAATATACTCGATTGTCATGTATATCTAAAAAGAATAAAAAATAATAAAGAACTATTGTTATAGGAAAAGACAGGTATAAACCTCAGAAGTTCCTCACCCTCACTTGCTAAGGACAGTAAGTAGGTAAATAAAAGTTCTTTTTTTCACATTTCAATTGATGCATTATAGTTATACATATTGATGGGAGTTGTTGTTACACTTCCATACATGCACACAATATAACAGTATAATTTGTCCAGTATTACTTCCTAGCAGTTCCCCCCTCTGTTCTTGCCTCCCATCCCTTGGTCCTTTTCCTGTACAGATCTCCTTTTGATTTTCATGAGATATTCCCCCAGCTTTCTTTTTCATTTTCCTGTCTAGCTTCTACATATGAGAGAAAACATGTGACCTTTGACCTTCTGAGTTTGACTTATTTTGCTTAACATAATAGTCTGTAATTCCATTCATTTTCTTGTGAATGACAATTTCATATATACCACATTTTCTTTATCCATTCATCTGTTGATGGACACATAGGTAGTTTCCATAGTTTGGCTATTGTGAATTGTGCTGCTATAAACATGAGTATGCATGTATCACTGTAGTAAGATGACTTTAATTCATTAGGATAAATAGCAAGGAATGATAGAGCTGGGTTATATGGTGACTCTATGCCTAATCTTTTCAGGAACATCCATACTGATTTCCATAGTGTTTACCAATTTACAATCCCACCAACAGTGTAAAAGAGTTTCTTTTTCTCCCCATCCTCTCCACCATTTATTACTATTTGTATTCTTGATGACTGCCATTCTGACTGGTATGAGATGCAATCTCAGTCTAATTTTGATTTGCATTTCCCTAATTGCTAATATGTTGAAAATTTTTTCATGTATTTGTTGCCCACTTGTATTTTTTTCTTTTGAGAAGTATCTATTTAATTAATTTGCCCATTTATTAACTGAGTTTTTTTATACTAAGTTTTTTGAGTACTTTATATATTATAGATATTAATCCTGTGCAGAAGAGTATCAGTAAAGATTTTCTTCTATTCTATGGGTTCTTTATTCATGTTCCTGATTGTTTCCTTTGCTATGCAAAAGCTTTTTAATCCAATGCCATCCTGTTTATTAACTCTTGGTATTATTTCCTGAGTTTTAGGACTCCTACTGAGAAAGTCATTTCCTATGCCTATATGCTGTAGTGTTGACCCTATGTTTTCTTGTAGGAGCTGCATAGTTTCTGGTGTAATTCCTAGGTCTTTGGTCCATTAATAAATATGCCAAGGTATCTGGATTGAACCCTGGGGCATTTAACCACTGAGACACATCCTCAGTCCCCTCCCTCCTTTTTTTGTATTTGATTTATAGACAGGGCCTCACTGAGTTGCTTAGAGTCTCACTAAGTGGCTGAGTTTTGAACTTGTGATCCTTCTGCCTCAGCCTCTTGAGTCGCTGGGATTACAGGTGTGCACCATGGTGCCTGGATTGATCTATTAATAAATAAAATTTAAAAGCTATATTGCATTTCAGGGAGAATTAAGGAATTTAGTTTTCTCAAACATTTATACAAAGCAGTCCCCATGATATACCCATTTTATTTCATAGTGTGGTCTCTGACAAATACAGATGAATCATAACTGATGACAATGAAGTATTGCAATTTAAATTAAGTGGTATAACCAATTATAACTGCTATCTCACATACAATATCTTTATTAGAGGGCTGGGTATGTGGCTCAAGAGGTAGCGCACTTGCCTGGCATGCGTGCGGCCCGGGTTCAATCCTCAGCACCACACACAAACAAAGATGTTATGTCCTCCAAAAACTAAAAAATAAATATTAAAAAATTCTCTCTCTCTCTCTCTCTAAAAAAAATCTTTATTAACACCAGCCATATATGTATATATGGCTTTTTATTTTGTACTAGGGATTGAACCCAGGGATTCTTAACTACTCAGCCACATCCACAACCCCTTTTTTATTTTTTATTTTGAAATAGGGTTTTGTTTTTTTAAATATTTAATTAATTATTAGTTTTCAGCTAACACAACATCTTTGTTTGTATGTGGTGCTGAGGATCGAACCCGGGCCGCGAGCGCGCTACCACTTGAGCCACATCCCCAGCCCGAGATAGGGTTTTG
Organism: Ictidomys tridecemlineatus; assembly: GCF_052094955.1. Taxonomy (NCBI): domain Eukaryota; kingdom Metazoa; phylum Chordata; class Mammalia; order Rodentia; family Sciuridae; genus Ictidomys; species Ictidomys tridecemlineatus. The sequence goes on along the minus strand of NC_135493.1, from coordinate 29,364,113 downwards.
CTAAATTGCTTAGGACCTTGCTATGTTGCTGAGGCTGGCTTTGAACTTGATTCTCCTGCCTCATCCTCCCAAGTCTCTTGGATTACAGGCATGTGCCACTGCACTCAGCCTATTGTGGCTATTGATCAAATGAAGGTGTTATTTTGCATACCTATTAGAAGATGGAAGAAGGAATGAAGACATTTGTTCAGTTTCTGGAAGCATGTCTAAATGATGGTCCTTAAGGTCAGCCATCTTTAGGGATCTTCAGCTGAAGAAAACTTCCTCTGTACCCAATACCATGCCTTCTTCCAATGCAGGAGCATAAAGGCCCAGCCCTCATTCTAGTTTCAGAACCTCCCATGGAGTTGGATAAAGCCTTCATTGCAACTTCATCTCAGCTTCATATCTCCCTCTGCTCAGTCCTCCTTTTCTTTACTTCCTTTTAACAAGTGTTCATCCTGAGGGTACCCCTTAATAAACATCCTGCATACTTTCCATCTCAGAGTCTATTTCTTGGGGAATCCATACTCTGTGATAGTTGATACCAAAAGTGGTCTGAGGAAATCATTGGTACAATGGGATTTTGGACCTGGATCACTCACTGCCTGGCTGACAGTGAGGACCTCATTACTGGTGGTAGGTAGTATATGGATATGTCCTGACACAGGTAACAGTGGAGTTGAAACTTTCAGTGGTAGAATTAGCTATTATTATCATCAGGTGTTGGGAGGAATATGGGGAAAATAGTAATCCCCCCCCGTTTTTTAAGAGATGAGGTCTTGCTGTTTTGCTTAGGTTGGCCCTAAATTCGTGGGCTTAAGTGATCCTCCTACCTCAGCCTCATCACTAGTTGGAACAATAGGTGTGTGCCACCATGTGCAACTTGAGAATAGTAATCTTAGAAAAGAATGGAATTTTCTGGGCGCAGTAGTGTACACCTGTAATCCCAGTGGCTCTAGAGGCTGAGGCTGGAGGATCACGAGTTCAAAGCCAGCCTCAGCTACTTAGCAAGGCTCTAAGCAACTTAGTGAGACCCTGTCTCAAAATTAAAAAAAAAAAGGGGGGGATGGGGATGTGGCTCAGGGGTTAAGCACCCCAGGTTCAATGCCAGCACCCAAAATAAATAAATAATTCAGTCTGGTTCTCCTTTGCAGGCCAGGACAGACAGCAGGACGAGTGATCACAGAGCTGGCCTTTTTTTTTTTTTTTTTTGAGAGAGAGAGAGAATTTTAAAAAAATATTTATTTTCCATTTCTCGGCAGACACAACATTGTTGTTTGTATGTGGTGCTGAGGATCAAACCCGGGCCACACGCATGCCAGGCGAGCGCGCTACTGCTTGAGCCACATCCCCAGCCCCAGAGCTGGCCTTTTAACTAGCAAAAAGGATGACCAGAAACCAAAGTAACAGAACCCAAGTGGCTATGCTCAACTGCCAGAACCTAGGTAAAATGCAGTAGTCATAATGAGGAGCTAACTCAGAGGGAGTTATGGAGGTGGTTAATAGACTATTGCATCCCTAGGGGCAAATAGATGGGCAGACAACAGAGATATTACTCTGAAAAACAAAAGCAATCATGCTTGAATGATCAGGACACTAAGGGCAGTTGCTCAAAAATAATGTTATGAAATTTTCTGAATTTCTAAACATGAACCAGTTTTGAAACCTAAAAGTTATGGACTAAGTGGGGGCCTATGTCTCCAGGGAGGAAGGATTGTAAAATGCTACTGAAAGGGCACATAATAATGATTCTTCCAGTCCCTTCCCATAGGGATGCATGGCTCTTTGTTTGGGTGACTGTGCACTGGGGAAGGGAATGCCCAAACTTCTGTGAATTGTTGGACAAACTGCATGGAGGTACAAAAGGCCTTTCTTTCAAGGCCCTCTATAGATTCTGGTCCCTTAATATTGGATTTTTCAAGTCTATAACCACGAGTCACTACTTTTCTCTTCACTATAAATTATAGAGTCTGTCTGAGCATTGTGGCAAACAACTACAATCTGGGAAGCTAAGGTAGAGGGATCCCAAGTTTGAGGCCAGCCTCAGCAACTTAGTGAGATCCTGTCTCAAAGTAAAACAAATAAAAAGACTTGAGATGTGACTCAGTGGTAGAGCACCTCTGGTTTCATTCCCTATTGCCTGCCTCTCCACACAAAATTCATCAGTGGTATAGTTATAGTAGCACAAAATTGATTAAGATATCTGTTATCTGAAGTGCTCATCTAGGATTCCCTGTAGTCCCAAGAGTGCTACAAATATGAGTTTTGTGGACTATGACTATATTCTAGGAAACTAATTACCTAAGGTAAATTGTAAAAGAGTTCATAAATTATGGAGCTGCACAGAGATATTCACAATGGAATTACAAATTAGGAAAGTAGAAGAATGAATCATGGGTAGAAAATAAGTCGAGTTAGAATAATTTAAGCTTTGAAGAAGTGGTTAGATTTAAATAGCATTTAGGAGTGTTTTCACTACAGGAAATGTTAGAATATTGAGATTAGGTAGAATTAAGTAGCAAAACCAGCTTAGAATATTCTGCTAAATTAGAAGACTAGAGAAACTTTGAATAAGGCAATGGACTTATTCAAAGATCTTAAAGAGCAATACTGGAAATTACAGTCAAACTAGCTAAACTCAACAGGTGTATCAAGGAATGAGTTATTGATGAACTATTAATGGAAGTCTAAGAATAATTTTTCTTGAACTGTTTTCCTGTAATGCTTTTCTGAAAGAACATGGTGCTCTTTTCTAAGCTTATTTTTCTTTGTTTTGATCATCATTCTCCCTTATTTCCTGACTTTATTGCCAAGATCCGGTAGGCAAAAATTGGCAAGAGAGCATGTCATGGTCCATGACTGGACAATCTGTGTTAGTCACCAGGCCAAACAAAGATTGGGGTACAGGAAAATTGCCTTGGGTACACTCTTATGCAAATAGGTCATTTGGCCGATTTTTAAAAAGTGTATCCATTTAACGTGACATTGTGCATTTTGAGATTGTTCCTTCCTATGTGTTCCTGTAGCATGGTGCTTTTACTCCTATTATACCACTGATTAAATTCTGACTTGTATTATAATTAAATTATTTGTAATTATGAGGATGCAAAATGGTGACTTATGGGATACCTCTAGCCCATATATGTGCTTCATTTGGCTAATGCATGTTCACATTTAAAAAAATAGTTGAAATGTTGCAAAAATAGGGAAGTTTAAAAAATATGGATTCCTGATTTCTTTTGAAAATACGATACTTGGCACCCACTTTCCTCATGGTGATAACTTACTGGAATTGAATAGTGACAGCCCTTATTATCAACCTAACATTGACTCTGAAAGTTGGTTACCATTTTTCATGGAGCTGGAATTACTGTTCTTACAGTGACATTAAGAAGAAAGTGAAATATTTTTCTATGCCAAATTTCCATAAAAATCAAGGGCTAGGAGTGTAGCTTATGGCAGAGTGCTTGCCTAGCATATTCAGGACCCTGGGGCTTCCATTTACAGCATGGCAAAACAAAACAAAACAACAACAACAACAACAACAACAACAAAGAAGATGGAGAAGAAAAGTAAATAAAAATTGGGAAAAACAAAAGCTAGTGTGAGAGAAGACTGATTTATTTCAAGGATTGAAGGATACAGATGGGTTGAAGAATAGGTAAGGTTAGGAATGGAGAGCTTGGGCCAAACCAGTGAGATGGTAGAGTGAGAAAGAACAAGATTTAGTGAGGTTAGTACTCTTCTCGGGTTTCTTATGGGGTGAGGGTGCCAAAGCCAATGTCTCGGCTTGGCACCAGAATCAGGAGGCACTCACAGCTTTGTAGGTTCAAACAGCAATTCTTTATTCCCGCTCTCACACCGCCTCCACACAGGTCCAGGGGCAAACCCGTTCTGCCATCTCCCGCACAATTCACCTACTCCACGAGGCTCTCTCTAAATCCCATTTTAATCTCAGGAGAACTCAACGGGAACAAGCAGCAGGAACACCCTAATCCCAGCAATAATCTTCAACTTCCAACTTCCCTAAAACCCATTATCTTAAACTGGCAACGCCTTAAACTCAAGGAGCCGGTTACTTCCTCAAACCTGATCAGCTCTAAACCCGGATCTGCCTTGGTCCTTGAGCAAGGTCACCTTATTAAAGCATGCATGCAATGTCCCATCGAATGTCCTCTAAGCAGCATGGGGTACGCTTGGCAAGGAAATTTCGATGCGTCATTCCTACTTGGTAATGGCCCTCAAGCATCTCCCCCCTTCTGATTAATTAAACAACAAGCAATGTGGCTTAGGACCGTGCCTGGTAGGTTGTCCAATTCAACATGTGGTTCTTACCCGTCATGGGAGAACTGACCTTTACACGTCAATTTCCTGTCTTAGGTTGAATCCACTGCAATCAGATCAACCCGTCACTGACTACCGGTCCAGCATTCAGCCATGCTTGTGGATAGGCCTAAGCACCAGTGGGGGGGTGAGGTTCTTGCCTCACCTCTGTTGGCCCCCAAATTTAACCTTGGTGCCAGTGGGGGGGGTGAGGTTCTTGCCTCACCTCTGTTGGCCCCCAAATTTTAGACCATCACTAGTAGAAGGGAGGAAGATACAGAAATGCCACGACACTAAGCCAATTGACGGCTCCTTTGGAAAAATTGCATCACTGGTGACACCATCAGCAAAGATGCCAGCATTACCACAATTAACATGGGGTGCGCTGGCAAGGAAATTGCATCACTGGCGACACCATCAGCAAAAATATGCCAGCATTACCACAATTCGCTGCACCAGACGATAGTTCAAAATGCATGCAACTGATATATAGTCCAGGCAGGTTCTGCAGGCAGCTCAAAGTGGAAGAGTCTATCAATATGTCCATTTCCTCCCAAAGTAAATCAAATCCTAGATTGAGCATTACTTGTTGAGTTATATTCATTGATGCATCAGTTTATACATTTTACTGTGGTAGCTATCATAGAAGCTGTAGTTTGGTTTTCTTAGTCTTCACCGGCACTGGGATGGAGATGGGAATTCTGGCAATGATGTTAAAAAGACATTATCCTGAACAGAATTATTAAATATAATGAAAAGGAAAAGTGAAAGTAAACAAACAGATCTGTTAACCACCTTTGAAAACAATCATTAACAGCTGTTTACCTAATTAGATTAAACCACTTAAATCACGTGAATAAAAAAAAAAAAAGAAAATTCGGATCCATTTTTTCATGAGCGCTCCTCATATAAAAATATGGACATACACACATACTGACATGCAACACAAAACAGTGCATACATAACATACAACACATAAGACAATAATAACGGCCTTGTAGCTTTACCTAGGTAAAATCTCCATTGCAATGTTTAAAAACTCCACAGTCAAAAAATAAAACACAGTCAAAAAACAAAACTGATCAGAAAAATATTAACCTAGGTTTGTATGAGCTCAAAAAATAAAATAGAACTTTACAATGTGGGAAAAATGCAATAATAAAATAGATATTGAAAAAAAAAAAGGCACCGTGGTTAATCACTGTCGCAGATGTAAGAATAGCCAAGCTGGAGCTCTGGATTTCAGCTGTTATGGATTTCAGTCAAATCATCTTCTTTTTCTGTAGAAATTGTTTTGGTTAACCTCTCTGGAATCCAAATCGGCTGCTGTTCTCCCTGTGGGAACACACAAACGGAACCCCGACTCCAGACAATAACTGGGTTGGGACCTTTCCATTGTCCTGTTAGAATATCTTTCCAAAGTACCTTAGGCTTATGTACATTTTTCGGATACATATGTCTTTCTGCAGCACTAAGTCCTGATGAATCCAAATTTAGAAAGTTTAGAGTAAAAAGGGTTATTTTAAGTTTATCTTTGGGGGATATATACCCCTTTCCAATTCCCTCTTTTTGCTTTAATAAGTATGTTTTAATAGTTTGATGAGCTCTTTCAACTATGCCTTGTCCCTGTGGATTGTATGGGATTCCTGTTATATGAGTAATACCAAATGTTGAGCAAAATTGTTTAAAAGATTTAGACGTATAACCAGGACCATTATCAGTTTTTAACTGTTTAGGAACACCCACAGTGGCAAAATTTTGTAAGCAATGAGTTATAACATCTTTAGTTTTTTCTCCGGCATGAAGGGAGCCCATCAAAAATCCGGAAGAAGTATCAACTGTAACATGTAAATATTTTAATTTTCCAAATTCTGGCAAGTGTGTGACGTCCATCTGCCAAATATGGTTAGGTATCAGTCCTCTAGGATTGACTCCAAGGTTAACTTGTGGTAAAAAGGTCATACAATTTTGACATTGTTTTATTATATGCCTGGCTTGTTCCTTAGTTATTTTAAAACGCTTTTGTAAAGTATTAGCATTAACATGAAACCTTTTATGAAAATTTGTAGCTTCTTCTACAGTAGAAAAAATATGTGTATCATGTGTAGTTTTATCTGCTACATAATTGCCCAAACTAAGGGCTCCAGGCAATCCTGTATGTGCCCTGATATGTCCTATAAAGAATGGATCTTTTCTATCCCAGATTAGACTTTGTATAGTGGAAAACAGAGAGAAAACAGTAGAGGAAGGGGAAATCCTACCAGCATCTTCAAGGGATATTATAGCATTAACTACATACTGACTATCAGAAAATAAATTAAATACAGAATCTTTGAACATCACAAAAGCTTGTAGAACTGCATTAAGCTCTACCTTTTGAGCTGATTGTTTGGGAACTAAAAATGTAAAAGTTTGATCAGGGGTAACTACTGCAGCTGTACCATTATTAGACCCATCAGTGAATATATTTGGAGCATTCACGATAGGTGTTTTTCTTGTCATTTTAGGAAAAACTATAGGATGCTTAGACCAAAAAGACAACAAAGGATTAGATGGTAAATGATTATCAAATGAAACATTCGATTTACACATGATTATTGCCCAAGTATTTAATTCATTAGCTAACTCATCAATTTGCTCCATAGTATATGGAGTAATAATTTTATTGGGAGAAATTCCAAGCACTGCCTTTGCTGCTCTTATACCTTTGAGTATTAATTGTCCTACAGCCTCAGGATACCTAGTAAGAATAGTGTTAGGAGAATAAGATAAATGTATCCACAATAATGGACCTTCTTGCCAAAATACTCCTGTAGGAATATTTCTTGTTGGTAGTACAATAAATAATAAAGGCAAACTTATATCAATTCTATCTAAATGCATATTTTCCATATATGTCTCAATAATTTTTAATGCTTTTCTAGCTTTAGGAGTTAACATTCGGGGTGAATTTGGATCTGATGGACCTTTTAGAATATCAAATAAAGGTCCCAACTCTCCTGTTGGTATGCCTAGATAAGGCCTTATCCAATTTATATCTCCCAACAACTTTTGAAAGTCATTAAGTGATTTGAGTTGATCTACTCGTATTTGAATTTTAGGTGGACGGACCATGGTTGAGGATAATAGAACTCCTAAATAATTAATTGGAAAATTTAATTGTACTTTGTCTATTCCTATCTCTAGATTATAATTTTTTAACAAGTTTGTAAGTGTGGCATAACATTCCAGCAATGTGTTTTTATCTTTATGTGCCAATAATGGTCTCTCCTAGGGCACACTGTTGCTTCTTGCCTTCAAGTAAAATTTTCATTGAGCACCTATACTGTACCAGGCACTGGGGATACTGTGGTGAACAAAGTAGAAAAAGCCCCTATTTCTCATGGAGCTCACAATTGAGTGGGGGGAAGCTAGACATTAATAAATAACTCTAAAGGAAAATAAAAAAGGTGCTAGAAAGCAAATAATACAGATTTATTTTTCTGATTTGAGACCTCAGAGAAGATTTCCTTGAAGAGACACTGAAGTTGGGGCCTGAAGAGTAAGTAGGAGTTAGGCAAAGAGGAGGGGATAGGCTTTTATGGAGAGAAGGTATGCCTTATGCAAATACAGTCAGCTCTCTGTATCCAGGGCTTCAACCAGCCGTGGATCAAAAATATTTGTAAAAGAAACCTGGAAGTTTACTTAACATGTACAGACTTTTTTCCTTGTCATTATTTCCCCCCAAAAGTATAAAACATACTGATGTTGATTTAAAATATATGGGAGGGGCTGGGGATATAGCTCAATGATAGAGTACCTGCCTAGCACGCACAAGGTTGTGGGTTCAACCCCCAGCACTGCAAAACAACAGCAACAACAATAACAAAGTATGTGGGATACTATGCATAGGTTATATGTAAATACTATGACATTTTATATAAGGTATCTGAGGGGAGTCCCAGAATCATTCCGGAGCAGATATAGAGACAGCATTGTACAAAAAAACAGGCAGAAGTTCAGCACCATTATAGATCTGTAGAGGTCAAGTGGCTATTGATAGAGACTAAGGAGTAGAGTAGCCAGAAGCATTAACAAGGTCACAAAATATAGGCCTTGATTCTAATTTTGCTTAAACTTTTGTTTCAGCTGCCTAGTAGTGAGTTCTTGTCAGTTGTGAGTTCTTGTCCACTGAGGGTTATCATTCTCATTTTTCTCTGTGGTTAAAGAGCTAAGAGCTTATTTTTTTCCAATAAAGGATTTAAATTTTTTTCATTAAAAAATAATAATGGCAGCACAGACTTTTGAATAATGTGTATGTCATGAGATGTAGTTTTTGTTTCCCCCCTGGTGCTGGGGATTAAACTCAGGACCTTACCCATGCTAGGCAAGCCTCTATCACTGAGCTATGTCCTTTCCTTGAAGTACAGTTTTCTGTTTTATCAATTAAGTTAAAAAACTAAAGTGATCTAAACAATCATTTAACCCATTAAGTCCTGCTCATGTGATGTTGAATGTATTTTTCTTATATGTCCCTGCCACTTGAGTCTCATGGCTACTGCTCTAGTTCAGGCTTTTGTTACCCACACTTTAATTGTGATATCTTCTCTGTGCTCCTTATCCATCTTCCAACCTGTTATGCTTTGGATATGAGGTATCTTCCAAAAGCCCTGTGTTAATTCAGGAATATTCAGAGATGAAGTGATTAGACTGTGAACCTAATCAGTTCATCCTAGTTTGAATGGATTGGGTGGTAACTGGTTAGGTCGGCATGACTGGAGGAGGTGGGACACTGGGGCCATTTCCTGGAAGGGTGCTTCTTCCCTTTGGTTCCTCAGCCCTCTGCTTTCTGAGGCTGCCATGAACTGAGCAGTTCTCCTCTTCTGGGGCCTTCTCCTATGATATGCTGCCTCACCTCAGGTCCAGAGCAATGGAGTTGACCATCTGTGGACTGAGACCTCTGAAACCATGTGCCCATGTAAACTTTCCCTTTTCTAAAATTGTTCTCATCAGATATTTTGTTCATGGTGATGAAAAAATGACTAAAAAACAAATATTACACACTTGAGCTGGAAATAATTGTTGTCATCTTTTGCCTTGCCATTAGGCCTGCCATGTTACTCTGTTGCTCAAGAAACCCTAACATGGGCTGGGGTTGTGGCTCAGCAGTAGAGCGCTTGCCTAGCATGTGCGAGGCCCTGGGTTCAATCAGCACCACATAAAAATAAGTAAAATAAAGGTATTGCATCCAACTACAATTAAAAAATAAATATTAAAAAAAACCCTAATACTTCTCCCAATGCCCACAGCAGGGTTTGTAAAGCATGACACATAACTCTACTGAAATTTATGTATTGTGTTCTTATGCATAAGAACATAAATGTTCTTGTTTACATTTGGGGGTAAACAAGGAATTGATAACACTACCTTCAGAGTGTGTGTGTGTGTGGGGGGGGGCGGGGGAGGGGGAACAAGTGCAGTGGCAGGAAGGAGATTTTTCATTATATAATCTTGTGTACCTTTTGAAAACTGATATTACTTTTTCTAAAATTAAATAGTGCAGCTAATGAGTGTCTTAGTTTGCTAGGGCTGCCATAAAAAAATGCCACAGACTGTGTGGCTTAAATAATGGAAATTTATTTCTTATGGTTCTAGAGGCTAGAAATCTAAGATCAAGGTATTCAAGATTTGGTTTCCTCTGAGGCCCCTCTCCTGAGATTTTAGATGCCTACTGTCTTAACATGGGCACACATGGCGTTTTTTTTTTTTCTGTGTGTGCATATCACTGGTATCTCTTTTGCATGTCCTAATTTTTCCTCTTCCTATGAGGAAGTCAGATTAGCCAAAGACTTTGTTTTTTTTTTTTTTTTTGGTGAGGGATACCGGGGATTGAACTCAGGGGCACTTGACCACTGAGCCACATCCTCAGCCCTATTTTGTATTTTATTTAGAGACAGGGTCTCACTGAGTTGCTTAGTGCCTCACTTTTGCTGAGGCTGGCTTTGAACTCATGATCTCAGCCTTCAGAGGCACTGGGATTATAGGCGTGGACCACCACACCCAGCAGATTAGCCAAAGATTTAAGGGCAGACATTTGGAACTCTTTCTCTGTGCTGCTCCTTTTTCTCTAGTAGATGAATAATGGGAAATTCCTCAGGAAGAAGAAGGGGAAAATGTGGGTGGAAGTGGGCAGTAGCCAGTTCCTTTTGAAGCCAGATTTAAAGTTAGGTAGTCAGAGTAGTTGGGTAAATCGGGTCTAATATAGAGTAAGATCTAAAATGGAGGCCATGTTGAGAATGAATTCTGGGAAACCCAGGACAACTCATGGAATGTTAATGAAGTCCAGGAAAAAGCCCAAGGCCAGAGCCCATCCCAAAGAAGTGTTAATGAACAGCCCCCAGCAAACTTGAAGATGCTGACTCAGAAGTCCTTCCTGACCACATTACTTCTTTGGCCCACCTGTGTCCCACCCCTCAGGCTTTCCCCACCTACATTCCATCACTGAAAGAAACTATAAAATGGAGAGACAACCACATTTCCATGGATTCCATCTCTGGGGTCCCCTTCTTCCTCCAGGAGAAGTCTTTTCTGCTGTCCTTTAATAAACTTCTATTTTCCATTCTGACCTTGCCTCAGTGTGCTTCTCTGGTGTTATTCTTCAATATTGGGGAAGCAAGGACTCGTCACTGGTCAACAGCAGTAACACTTTTATGGCATGGGGAGAAAGCCAGAGCACCAGATCTAGCCAGTGACCCTACAATGGCAGTGCAGTTTTTGCAACCTAGAAGTAATCACCTGTGTGCTTCCAACTCAGCTCCTCTTTCTGCTCCCTGGTCCTTGCTGTGGGAGTGGTTTCTCACCAGAGGGGATGGACAACTGTGCAGCCCAGAGTCCTGTGTTTTCTTTATGTCTCTGGAATCATTGGTAAAGGTAGCCTTAGACTCCTGGCTCTTGGGCAGGGTGGTAGTGATGTGGCCTTTCTTCTTAGAATACCAATACTGCCAATCCAACTTCCTCTTCCCCTTAGCATGTGAGGTGGGAAACAACATCTTCCATCTCTTTCTGGTGTCCCTTGATGGATAGGCCTGTATTTGAAGGAAACTGTTGTAGTCCATTCAGGCTGCTGTAACATAATGCCTTAGACTGGATTGCTTATGAACAACAGAAAATTGTTGCTCAGAGTTCTGGAGGATGGGAATTCCAAGATCAAGTTACCAGATGCAGTATCTATTGAGAGCCAATATCCTGGTTCATAGATGGCCATATTCTTGAAATAAATTCACATGGTAGAAGAGGAGAGAGAAATCTCTGAGGCCCCTTTAATAAGAGCACTATTCCAATTCAGCCTTCATTACCTAATTACCTTCCAAAGGCCCCAACTCTACATACTATCATACTGAGGGTTATGTTTTAACATTAATTTGGGGGTGGGGGTTGCAAACCTTCAGTTTATAGCAGGCTCCTATGAGGAGGATTATTTTTCTCCCCCCCCCCTTCTCTGCTTCCTCTTACCCTTTCTCATTTTCCTACTTTCCCTTCCTCCTTTCTCTCCTTCTCCTTTCTTCTTCTGAGTCTCTTGGGGATCTCTCAACTAAGCCCAATACTAAGGAGTTGCTGGTGGCTCAGTGCCACCTCAGGTGGCCTGGCCTGCCTTATCTGTTCTATTCAAGGTGTGGAGACTTCCATTTGCCTGTTGCTGTTAGCTTGTCATTGATTTGCAGGCAATCATTCTCCTGTTTTCTGGCTTTGGTGGTGGCATAGGGGTGACTAAGTGTTTCTGTTGCCTTAGGGCATCTAGGAGCTCTGAATACTCACACTGGGGGTTTATTGTGAGGCAACCAGAGACTGCCCAGTCACATACCCCTGGAGAGAGGCTGGGTAGGGTCTGATTGGCTAGCTTGCATTACTGAGGGAGAGGGTATTGAGGAGGGTCTTCACAAGAATCTCTCAATTATTATTATTTTTGTGGTGATGGAGATAGAACTTAGGGCCTCATACATACTAGGCAAGTGGTCCACCACAGAGCTGTACCCCAACCCAATTCTCTCATTTCATTCTTAAACACTATACAATAGACAGCTATAGTTATACCCTATTTACTGATCATGAAACTGAGTCTTAGAGGGGTTAAGTGAGTGTGTGAGGTCAGACAACTAAATGAGTGGGGGTCTCTTAAATGAGAAGGAGAAAAAGGGAAAGCATAAGGAAGACAAATTGATATATAGATATTTGTCTCTAAAAACTGGTGCTCTTCACCAGGGTAGGTGAGGACAATTTGATTGCAAATCATTAAAGTATTTGAATGAGCTCACCTAGCAGATATACCTCTTTTTTTTTTTTTCCTGCTAACAATGGGTATTAGGATGGTTTCTAAGTGATTAACATTTTAGGAGAGATTATTGTCCCTTCTGAATTTTGTGCCTTTGTGGTCATGGATTGTACCACAAACTGTTGGATTGTTGTGACAGATACAACTGGGACCCTTGAAGGGAATGGAGTAATTGCCAATTGGATGACAAGTTACAACACAGTCACAGGAAGTGCCAAAGGAAGCACAAATAGTAGCTAATGGAATTGAGAAAGACTTTGAAGTGAATTCCTCTTATTTGCCAAAGGCTTTCATGATGAAACAAAGTCTGGACTTTGTTTCTTGTCTTGAGTGAGTCAGGGGTTTGCAATGTGGGCATCTGGAGGTCAGCAGGGTCCTACAGTCCAATATTGGAAGGGGTCAGCCAGACCTCTCTTGTGAGTATAATAGTTACTAAACCATTATTGAAATGTGCTTTGGAGGAAAACTTGTTTAGATGGTTATATCCTGAGATCTTTTGATCTTCCAATGTTAGTAAAACCTAGTTGCTATTTTCCTAGTTAGGCAAATGTTAGAGGAAATGAAATATAAACAGGGGTTAGTTTTTTCTCTCTAATGTTTGATGTGCATTGGTTTCAAGTTATTCTGTGTTTCTTTTAAAGCCCTGTTCCACAAAGTTTTATATGTGTGTGTGTGTGTGTGTGTGTGTGTGTGTGTGTGTATAAAAGAAAGAGAGGAATTTAAAAATTCATGTTTTAAGGACAGACCTTTGGTGTGTCCTGCCTTTGTTTGTTTTGCCTGTCCAAATGGTGTCTTGGATGTATCTTTTTGGATGGAAAGCAGACACTAAGCAGAACCCTTCATGCAAGGGTAGCTGTGAAGAAGGCTGTAAAAGCTGCTTTTGGTGGCTGCCTACTACTTCTACCATTCTTTGTACTTCTGCATTCATGCCTCTAGCCAGCTTGTACCCTTATAATGCTCATTCTGCTCTATCACTGTATTGTATCCACCCCTCTTCTCCCTATTTCAAGAACTTCACCCCATCAAAATGTCCTTTCTCGGGGTCTTCTACTCTGCCAGCTGGCCTCTACCCACCATTTTCTTTCTTTCATTCTGGAATGGAGCTGACTCCTGTTTCTCTTGGTCTGATCTCTCCATGACTGTTGTTTCCATCTTGCTATAACCTCAGTTGTGCCAGAGGCAACATTAGATATGTGTTGAAAGAATGAATGGATTTGAGGAATTCTAATGATCAAAGAGCATTCTATTTATTACTTCTCATTTTCATATGAACAATTTCAAATACACAGAAAAGTAGAGGGAGTAGTAGAAAGAACCCCTATGTACTTATTACCCAGTGTCAATAGTTACCAACATATAGTTGCTTTTCTTTCATTTATACCTCACTCACTTTTGTCAGGTCTTTGAATTTTAGCCAAGCATGTTCATTATGGGTGCTATGGTCTGAATGCCTGTGTTCTCCTAAATTCATATGCTGAAACCCAATCATTTATGTAATGGTATTAAGAAATGAGGCCTTTGGGAGGTGATTAAGCCATGGCCTCTCCTTAATATGATTAGTGCTCTTATAAAAGAGACCCCAGAGAGCTAGCTCACATCTTGTACCCCATCAGGACACTGGAAGAAGTCTCTACCTATATACTAGGAAAACAGTCTTTACCAGATACTGAGTCTGCTGGCAACTTAATCTTAGACTACTCATAATCTAGAAATATGAGAAATCAACTTCTGTTGTTTATAAGACACCCAGTATATGGTATTTTGTTATAGCTTATATGGGGGAATCATGGCTTAATTTTCACTGATCTTAAACTGAAATTTAGCATTTTGTTTTATCATGAACATTTCTTTTAATAGTGAACGACAGTAGTATTTACAACTTTGAAACCAGCAGAAATAATTTTATATCAAATTACAAAAGTTGTAGAGGTTTCAGAATACCTTCTATGTTCATCAGTTTTTGGTGCTGAGGATCAAAGTCAAGGTCTTGCTATGCTAAGTATGCACTCTTACACTGAGCTACATTCCCAGTCCCTCATCACTGTTTTGAAATTATGGTAATTATTATACCCACTAGTAGATCTTGTTATTTAATATGTTCATAAACACACACATACCATAACAAATACATACATATGTAAAACATTTTTGTAATTCTATAGAAATATATTTTTCCTTTGTAGTCCATTGTGTTTTAAAAATATTATTCTTAAAAGAAATTAATAGGTTTCACCAATGTGTCTGAAAGGCCTCTGGCTCAAAAAAAGTCAAGAACCCCAGGTCTAGACACATTGATTTATAATACATTTGAATTCCCTATTCTAAGTTTGACGTGCTGTTCCCCCACAACCACTTTATAGCTTAGTGCTTGTTTTCTGCCTAATACAAAGGAAAGAAGCACTTGTCTTTCAAATTTCATCTGCAGGGATAATTGCTCCTTTTACTCTGTGGCAGAAGAGAAGCCTAGGCAACCTTTGCTGGCAACCCCAGAAAATAGATTGTCAATTATCACTTACTAATAACAGTAGGGCCTGATGGATGACTTTAATATATTTCAGTTTTCTACTGATCACATAATTCTTATAATTCAGTTTGTTTCATATTATAATCTATTTTAGCCCCTGGATGTTGTGTAAATACTTAATTTTTGAGTCTTGTGAGGTTTTAGCCAGCCCAGCCCTGCTCTTGGAATTGTAAAATAAGAAGCAGATTGAATTCTGTTCCACTTCACATTTCTTTTATCTGTATCCCTCCTCCCTTCTTTTTTATACCTTCTCTTTTTCTCCTTTACAAAGACAATTTCATTTCTTCTGGGCCCAGGTCTTTGCTAGGTAACAATATATAAGTCTATTAGGTCTCACAATCTGATGATCTCTGTACTAAATTTGTTAGCAAAAGCTGTGGGAACACTGCCCAGGTTGAAAGGAGAGACCATCCAGTTGTGTGATAAATCTTCTATACCAGAGGTTTTGTCTCTCTCTGCCTGGACTGCACTGAGCTCTCCCCATTTTATCTATGTGCTTACCACTCTTAGCCTTAGAACTCTGGTGTGACCTGGACAACTAGTGCCTGGGCTTGGTTACTCTGGAGGTGGGGCTTCCATAGCAGGTCCCAGCACTCCAGGAACATCTCTTTTTCATGTGATTTCCAATTTCCCATGTCCTATATCCAATAGTTATGTAATTGAAAATTGCTCTATTCCATTTCTAAAACCTCTGTATTTACAATGAATTGTCTTCTAGGTTCTTTATTATGTCTTAGGGTTGCTACTATTTGTATAGATCATTTGCAAAGAAGAGAAGATTGACATGCCCTGATTCTACCCTTCTAAGGCTAACAGCTCCTGTCAGTTTCCCAGGTAACTTCTTTCCTTAAAAGGGAGTGTTTTTGAAAGAATCTAATAATGATGGTTTATAATGTCAAAATATCTTAAATTTTCTATTCTTTTCAGACCATTAAATGTAAAGCCAGGCATGAGAATCCTATTAAAAAAAAAAAAACTGGAGGTGATCTCTTCATGTAATTTGCACCCTGTATCTCCCCAGGATTTGTTTTCACATCTTGGCTCCACATTTTTGCTGGTCCTTCAGATTCGGTGAACTATGTTTTGGGCTTTAAACCAACTTGCATCTTGGCATCCTTAGGACGCCATATTTGGAATTGGCTCCTTGGCTCCAGGTATTGTAACTCTGGGCAAAAAGCACATTGGTTTCACTCACAGTCCTTGGAACATAATCTCTAACAGTCTAATGCAAATGCTGAGATCCTCCACTTCCAGGTTACCAGAGGTCTCCTGCAGAGTTATGGATTATTTATCCTATTCTGAAGCTCAGCAAGGCAGTATTTGTTGAGGATGTGACAGAGGTTGAACCAGCACATGGAACCACCAGCATCCTTGTGCAAAAGCATGATTGGAGTGGTTGGGGGTTGGAAATATGTCTCCATGTTGAATGCTTGCTTAGCACACATGAACTCCTGGGTTTGATCCCTAGAACCCTGCACCCCTCCCAAAGATTGGAGTTGTTGGCATTGTTCTCTTAGATGCCCTGTCCTTATGCCCTTGAGTTGTCTTTTTCCCCCCAATTTTTTGTTATGGCTTCTTACTTCAAATAGAACCATTAACATAGATACCACAACTGCTTTTTTTATTGTGGTAAAATATACATGATATAAACTGCTATTTGAAATATAAAATTTAGTCACATTAATTTCACAGTATTGTACAACTATAACCATTATTCCTCATTTTTGTTACCTTAAATAGATACTCTGAACCCATCAAACAGTAACTCCTTCCCCCCCTTCCATCCTAGTCCCTGGTAACCTCTAATCTACTTTATGACCTTGTGAGTTTAACTATTCAACAACTTTTATATGAGTAGAATCATATAATGTATGTTCTTTTGTATTTGGCTTATTTTGTTCTGCATAATTTTCCTAAGGTTCATCAATATTGTAGAATATATCAATATGTAATTTGTTTTTTTATGATTGAATAATATTCTAGTGCATGTATAAATTACATTTTGTTTATCCATTCATCTGTTGATGGACACTTAGGTTGATTCCATATCTTGACTTTTGTGAATAATGTTGTTATAAACATGGGTATACAACTATCTGAGTCTTTCCTTTCAATTTTCATGGGTATATACCCCGAAGTGAAATTTGGATCACATAGTAATTCTGTTTAACTTTTTAAAATTTTATTTTATTGGTGCATGTTATTTATATAGAATGATAAGTTTCATATTGGCATATTTATATGTACATAAAAACATAGATGATCAATTTCACTCCCCAATGTCTTTCCCATTCTCCCTTCCTCCCTTCCCTGGTTTCCCTTCCTCCTCCCTAAAGGTATCCCTCCTATTTTCATGGCATCCTTTTTTCTCTCTCTAGCTTCCACATGTGACAGAAAACATATGATGCTTTTCTCTGAGCCTGACTTATTTCACTCAAAATTATGGCCTCCAGTTTCATCCGTTTCCTACAAATAACATCATTTCTTTATAGCGAATTGAAACTTCACTGTATGTATATATATATATATATATATATATATATATATATATAACCTATTTTCCTCATCCATTCATCTGCTGATGGACATCTACACTCATTCATAACTTTGCTACTGTGAATTGTGGTGTGATAAATATTGGTATGTTTAACTTTTTGAGGAACTTTCAAATTGCTTTCCATGGTGGCTTCACCAGTAATTATCCCCAGTAATGCAAAAGTGTTCTAATTTCTCTACATCCTCACAAACACTTGTTATTTCTTGGTGTTTTAAATCATAGCCAATCACAGAGTAAAGTCTGTGATTTTACTTTGTTTTCCTAATTACTAAACGATGTAGGACATCTTTATTGTGTTTAATTGCCATTTGTATATCTAATTTTGCAAAATACCTGTTCAAGTTCTTTGCACAATTTTCCTAATTATTAATTGACGTATAATAATTTTACCTGTTTATATGATAAAATGTGATAATTCAATACATTCATGTAATACATAATTGCCGCAGTCTGGCTGGGCACAAAATAACTGAGCCACCACCGAAGCCTTGTAGATTCCAACAGCAACTCTTTATTCCCGAACTCTCACCGGCACTATACACACGTTCTGGGAAAATTACACTCCCTCCACGGGCTCTGCTGCATACCAGTTCTCTCAGAACCCCCGCGAGAACTCAACAGGAACTCAAGGAGTGGGCGCCTGAGGCAGCAGGATATGCCCTGTTCCCAGCAGGATCCACCCTAAACCTGAAGCCACCCTAATCCAGCAGGATCCACCCTAAACCTGGAGCTACCCTAATCCCTGAGCAGGGTCACCTTTCAACCAAAAATGCCATGTGTCATTCCTACTTGGCTATGGCTCTCAGCACATAATGATTAAATCAGAGTAATTAATATTTCCATCTTCTTAAACATCTATCATGTCTTTGTGTTGGGAGGTTTTGAACTTCTAGTTGTTTTTTTTTTTATAAAATATACAATAACTTGTTGTGAACTATAGTCATTCTATTATGCTGTGGAACATTAGAACTTATTTTCTTATTTCTTTATTTAGGTATTATGACCACCTGGGATTGAACTCAGGGGTGCTTAACCACTGAGCAACATCCCCAGCCCATTTTTATATGTTATTACAGACAGGGTTTCATTGAGTTGCTTAGCACCTCGCTAAATTGCTGAGGCTGGCTTTGGACTCGCAATCCTCCTGCCTCAGCCTCCTGAGCCACTGGGATTACAGGAGTGCACCACCACACCCAGCTAGAACTTATTCTATGTGATTGTATTTTGGTGCCTGTTATTCATCCTCCCTCAACACTCCCTACCCTTTACTCTTCCTAACCTCTGGTGACTGCCATTCTACTCTCTACTTCTATAAAACCAACATTTTTAGCTTCCACATATGAATGAGAACATGCAGTATTTATCTGTGCTCCCTTTACCCATTTTATTTGTTTATTTTGAGGTGCTGTTTATCAAACCTAGGGCCCTTGAGCATATTAGGCAAGAACCACTGAGCTACACCCATCAGCTCACTCTTTGCCCATTTTAAAAGCAGGTTGTCCTTTTATTGTTGAGTTATGGGAGGCTTTTATATATTTTGGATATTAAATCCTTATCTGTTATATGATTTGTAAGTATTCTCTCCAACTGTGGGGGTTGTCTTTTCATTCTGTTGGTGATGTCCTTTGATACACAAATGTTAAATTTTAACAAAGTGCAATTAATGTATTTTTTCTTTTGTTACGTGTGCTTTTGGTGTCAGATTTAAGAGTCCATTCCCAAACCAAAGTCATAAAGGTTTGTTAGCATGGTTTCTTCTATCAGCTTTGTAGTTTTAGCTTTTAGACTTAGATATTTGATCCAGTTTGAGTTAATTTTTGTATATAGTACACTAGAGTTTGAATATGGTTTGAGTGCCCCCGAAAGTTCATGTTCTAAGGGTGGCAGTGTTGCAAGATGCTGTGAATCTTTCAGAGATGGGGCCTAGCCCTCAAGAGAGACTAAGGTAGTTCTTGTGAAACCCCTTGGTAGTTCTGAAGAGAGGTTGTTATAGCCTGAATGGCCCCACCCAGCTCACTTTGATTTCTGGTTCAAGAAGTGAGGCTTTCTCCAACATGCCTTCTTGTTATTTGCCTAGAGGTCCTTTACTAGAGCATACAATATGTAGGGACTTTCAGTCTCCAAATTTGTGAGCTAAATAAACCACTTAAGAAGCTGTTTTTTTCCCTGGTCCTAGAAATTGAAGCCAGAGCCTTGGTCATGCTAGACTATTACTCTACCATTAAGATACATCCTCAGTTCTCTTTTTATTTTGCCTATGTTTTTGAATATATATTTTTAGTTGTAGATGGACACAATATATTTATTTTTATGTGGTGCTGAGGATTGAACCCAGGGCCTCACACATGGGAGGCAAGTGCTCTACCACTAAGTTACAACCCCAGCCACTTTGCTGCATTATAATTATACATACTGATGGGATTTGTTTTTTACATATTTGCACATGCACACAATACACAATATAACAATATAATTGGATAATTAAAGATGGTGATGTAGAGGAAGGCTACATTCCTAGTTGTTCCATGGCTCAGAATCCAAGCAGCAGAAGTACTGTTTTTCTGAGAGGTGGGTAAAAGAGGGATTTCACTAAAACTCAATATTGGACACTCAGAGTGTCTTAGAGACTCAGAAATTTGGGCATATTAAACAAAGACGAAAGACTACATTGGAGCCAAGTCCTAGGAGCATGCTAATCTAATCTCTCCAGAGCAGACAACACCCCCCCCAAAAAAAGCCCCTGAGACCTGATTAGACCTAACCCCCACCTGCCATAACTCCACTCAGAACTCTGTAGTAGCCCCACCCTGGGAGTGTATTGATCTGGTCTGTGCAGACAAAACTCCAGCTGACAGTACTTCCCATCCCATCCTACCTCATATTGGGGAGATGAGAAGCTGAGACTTATTTGTACCAGCTTCAGTCTTAGGCCGTTCCAACCAGCAGCTCAGTGAGCAACATAAAAAGAGGAAGAAGTTCACAATCTTCAGCCCTTGCTCTCATTCTCAGTATGTAGCCTAAGAAGATATGGAAATACAGTTGCATATAGACAGTGACCATCTATTCTCATCTACTATTTTGACAACCTCACTGAAAATGATTTCTTTATTTTTCATTAAGAATCTTTTTTTGGGGGGGGGTACAGGGGATTGAACTCAGGAGCATTCACCACTGAGCCAGATCCCCAGCCCTATTTTGTATTTTATTTAGAGACAGGTTCTGGCTGACTTGCTTCATTAGCACCTCGATGTTGCTGAGGCTGGCTTTGAACTTGTGATCCTCCTGCCTCAGACTCTCGAGCTGCTGGGATTACAGGCATGAGTCACCATGCCTGGGTAAGAAGTGTGTGTGTGTGTGTGTGTGTGTGTGTGTGTGTTTTCTGTGCTGGTTGGATCATGGTCACATATACAAATTTGTTTCTTTTTTTCTCATTTTTAGCATTTAAAAATGTAGTTTTTTTCTTGCTTTTTTTTTGAGAGTCATGGTTTTTGATTATTTTATTTTGGGTTTGTACTGTTTTTCATTTGTCTTTTTTTTTCTTCTGCCAACAGTCAAATTCTCTTTTTCTCTCTTTCACTTTCCCTTTACTTTGTTACTTCTATTTTCTCCTTCCTTATAACCATCACATGCTACACCTCTTCTGCATTCTCTCTGTTCCCTTTTTGAAATTGTAAACTCTTTTCTATCTTCCTATCACATTTTATTTCCTATTAATTAACTATATTTTTACCATCTTTTAGCAGTAATAACTCCTGCTTCCACCATTAATGCTGTTGCAACTACTTCTGCTATGGATGACATAGTTGAAACCTGTTTTTTGCTTTAATGCCAGATATAGTTCATGGTTACTTATTTTTTTTTTTGATGTTGGCAATTGCTGACCTTACTATTCTGTTCTTTTTTTATGGTAATTAACATTGTAGATATAATAGTAGGAACCAAGTATTTAGTTAAATGCTGTATATTGTTTGCATTGGTTGTTGTGATTATTTGTTTTCCCCTAAAAACAAAGGAAAAAAAAAAAAAACAGAAGTGAGATGCTGAGAACCAACAGGGACAATACAATTTCACAGAGTAGAAACTCTGCTGCTGAACTGAACTCAACCGAAAGACAGCTCACCTTGCTCCACAAATTGATGATATTCAATCTTCAGCTATCCTTTTTTTTTAATAAAATACTTTAATTTTATTTATTTATGTAGTGCTGAGGATCAAACCCAGTGTCTGACATGGGCTAGGAGAGTACTGTATCACTGAGCTACAACCCCCAGCTATACTTTAATTCAAAAACTAGAAGAGAGGAAAAAAAATACAAACTAATGACCAGGCCCCAAGTAGAAATGGCTAGGGGTAGGTCCCTAGGTCCCACTTACAGACATCCATTGCTATTGCAAAAAACAGAAATATCACAAAGGCTATGGATACCACACCTACAAGGGGGTCTCAATCTAGATCACTCTAGGAAACTTTGGCAAGTGAAGACTGTGCCCTAAAAATGCCTACACATAAGAGTGGAAGAGAAATCCCTTCTAACAGATGCATACAACTCAACTCAGGAACACAAGAAATGTGAAGAAACAAGCTAACACAATACTTCCTAAGGTTCATAGCTCACCAGCCAATGACCCCCAAAATATTGAAGTGGATGAAATATCAGATAAGGAATTCAAAAGAATAATTGTGAAAATGATCAATCAATTCCAAGAGAACACAGAAAAAGAACTGAATGAATCAAGGAAGTCAGTACAAAATATGAATGAGAAATTCAATAAGGGGGTAGAAATATTGAAAAAGAACCAAATAGAAACCTTCAAAGTGAAAGACACAATAAATCAAATAAAATGTTCAGTTGAAACTCTCTAGTAGAGTAGACCATGCTGAAGTCAGAAATCACATAGCTGGAAGATGAAGTGGCCAGGCTTAAACATTCAGGCAGCATTAAGGAAAAAAAAAGTAACCATAACTAGACTATAAAAGAACTCTGGAACAACATGAAGAGACCAAATTTAACAATCACTGGAATCAAGAATGGCTGTGAAATGTGGGCTAATGGATTGGATAAACTCTTCAGGGAAATAACAGAAAAATTTCCAAACCTTCAGAATGAGATGGATATCCAGATACTGGAGGCATCAAAATGACTATGACATTCTTCACAGAACTAGAAAAAAAAGTCCTAAAATTCATTTGGAAGAATAAAAGATCCAGAATAGCCAAAGCAATTTTTAGCCAGGAAAGCAAAACTGGAGACATCACAACTTCAAATTATACTACAGAGCTATGGTAACAAAAACTGCATGGTACTGGCAAAAAAACAGACACATAGACCAATAGTACAGAATAGAAGAAATAGAGAGAAATCCATCCATCTACAGTCATCTGACCCTTGACAAACGTGCCAAAATATATACTGGAGAAAAGATAGCTTTTTAAACAAATGATGCGAGGACAACTGGTTATCCAAACATAGAAGAATAAAAATAGACCCTTATCTCTCACCTTACACAAAAATCAACTCAAAATGGCTCAAAGACATCAGGATTAGGTCAGAAACTATGCAACTCCTAGAAGAAAATGTATGGTCAACACTCTGACTTTTAGGCACAGGCAACAACTTTTTCAATAGGATCCCTAAAGCTCAGGAAATAATGCCAAGCATTAACAAATGGGATGGCAGCAAATTAAAAAGCTTCTGCACAACAAAGGAAACAATTAGGAATGTGAAGAAAGAATACACAGAATAGGAGAAAATCTCTGCTAGATACTCTTCTGATAATTACAGAGGATTAATATCTTGAATGTATAAAAAACTTGAAAAACTTAGCACAAAACCCCCAAATAACCCAGTTAATAGATGGGTAAATTAAATAAACAGATACCTCTCAAAAGAAGAAATTCAAATGGCTAACAATACATGAAAAAATGACCAGAATTATTAGCAATTAGGGAAATGCAAATCAAAACTGCACTGAGATTTCATCTCACACCAGTCAGAATGGCAGTCATCAAGAATACAAATAACTATAAATGCTTGAGAGGATGTGGATGAAAAGGAACATTTTTACACTGTTGGTGGGACTGTAAATTATTACAACCACTGTGGAAATCAGTGTGGACTTTCCTGTAAAGACTAGGCATGGAACCACGATATGACCCAGCCATATCACTCCTTGTTTTTTATCCTAAAGAATTAAAGTCATCTTACTACAGTGATACATGCATACCCATGTTTATAGCAGCTCACAATAGACAAACTATGGAAACAACATAGATATCCATTAACAGATGAACTAGATAAAGAATATGTGGAATATATACACAATGGAATTTTATTCAGCCATAAAGAAAAATGAAATCATGTAATTTGCAGGAAAATAGAACTAGAGACCATCATGTTAAGTGATAAGTCAAGCTCAGAAGGTCAAAGGTTGTATGTTTTCTCTCATATATGGAAACTAGGGAGGGAAAAAGGAAAAGAAAGTCGGGGTGGATCTCCTGAAAATCAAGGGAAGATCTGTAGAGAAAAATGACCAAGGGGAGGGAGGTGGGAAATGCTGGGGAGTGATATTGTCTGAATTATATTATTGTGTGCATGTATGAATATGTAACAACAAATCTCATCAATATGTATAAACTTTAATGCACCAATAAAAATGTGGAATATCAAACAAAATATAATTTGACCAGTATCATTCCCTAATACTTTCTCCCTGCCTCCTTGCCTCCCAACTTTCTTCTGCCGATCTCCCTTTGATTTTTATGAGATCTTCCCCCCATATTTCTTTTTCTTTTTCTCTCTGGCTTCCTCATATTAAAGAAAACATATGACCTTCTGAATTTGACTTATTTTGCTTAACCTGATGGTCTCTAGTTCCATCCATTTTCCTGCAAATGTCGAAATTTTATTGTTTTTATGGCTGAATAAAACTCCATTGTTATATATACACCATTCTTTATCCATCCATCTGTTGATGGTCACCTAGGCTGGTTCCATAGTTTGACTATTATGAATTAATTGTGCTGCTATAAACATGGGTATGGTGTGCATGTATCACTGCAGTATGATGCCCAGTCCTCTTTATAAAAGTGCCTTACCTCAGTGTGTTAATCAATTTTCCATTACTGTAATAAAATACCTGAGATAATCAGCATAAAAAGCAAAAGTTTATTTTGCCTCATAATTTCAGAGATTTATGTCTATGGTCAGTCATCCCATTGTTTTAGGGCCTGTGATGAGACACTACATCATGGTAAGAGTGTGTGTGTGGCTGAGAAATCCAATTTACCTCATTTCCAGGAATGAAAGAAGAGAACAGGGTCCTCTTTGAGGGAAATTTGAGGGAAATGTCCCTCTTTGAGGCAAATTCCTCCAATGACCTAAAGCCTCCTACTGGGCTCCATCTACTAAAGGCTCCATTAGCCATGTGCTGGGAACCAACCTTTAAAACGTGCTTTTTGTGGGCTGGGGTTGTGGCTCAGCAATAGAGCTGAGCCTAGCACATGTGAGGCCCTGGGTTCGATCCTCAGTACCACATATAAATAAATAAAATAAACGTATTTAAAAAAAGTGCCTTTGGTAGCCTCCAGATTCAAATTATAGCACTTGGGTATTTTTTATAGCAACAAAAACCTGACTGATAAAATTGGTACCAAGGTTTTGGATCATTGCAATTACTATACCTGAAAATACGGATATGGCTTTGGAATTTTGTAACTGGCACAGGTTGGGAGAGTTTGGAAGAACAGACTAAAAAAAAAAGCCTAGAATAATCTTAAGTGGAGTGTTATGGTGATTCTACTGAGGATTCAGAAGATGAGGAGACTAAAAAAGAGCTAAAATATCTTGGAGATTGGATAAGAGGTAGTTACCAGAATACTGATGCAAAATTGGACAATAAAGGCCATGTTGATGATGTTTCAGATGGAAATGAAGATTCTATAGGAATTTGGACTAAAGGTCATCCTCATTATACCATGACAAAGAAGTTGACTGCAACCCAGCACAGTGTTGCATGCCTGTCATCCCAGCTACTTGGGAGGCTGAGGCAGGAAGATTATAAAATCAGGGTCAGCTTAAGCAATTTAGGGTGACCCTGTCTCAAAATATAAAGGACTGGGAATATGGCTTAGTGGTAGAGCACACCTGTGTTCAATCTCCAGTACCAAAAATAAAGAACTTTTCTGCATTGTGTCCATGCCCTAAGATTTTGTGGAAGACTAAATTTAAGAATGATGGACTAGTTTATCTAGCAGAGGAAATTTCAAAACAACAAAGTATTCATGCCACAGCATGAGTATTATTGATTGCTTTTAGTTAGATTATGGTATTGAGATGAAAAGGAAATAGAATGAAGATTTGGAAAATTCACAGCCTGACAAGGGAAGGAGCAAAGAAAAAGTGTTTGTGACAAGAGAGTGTGGTAACTAAATGACATGCAGGTGCCTCTGCTTTTCTTCATAAGTATAGCAATAAAAATTAAAATTGACTGCTCATGCCATTCTTTATCCTTCAGTTCTGTCTCTTTCTCCAAAATTGTATTTAAACAATTATCTCTATCTTTAAAAATACCTGTACCCTTGAGTTGGCTATGTAGGTAGGACCGTGGCCTCATCAAGTCTCTGTGACTAGGGATAAGTGTCACTTTCTCTGCCAGTGTGTTAGAGAAATATATTCTACATAAGTATAGAGTACCAGATGATTGATCAACAGCTCTAAAAGCAGGATGTTTTCTTACATTATTATTGCAGGAGAACCATGTGCTTACCATATATCTAATGGAATCTAGTATAAGAGGATATTATAATACAGAATTTAAGAGGTCTAAATAATCATTGGCTTTCTACAAAAGAGCTATAGGAGCTGAGTTCTAGCTCTTTCCATTTAACCAGATGATCTGCTCTTTGATTCATGTTAACCTTTGCTAATAATTAAAAAAAAAAAAAAAAACGGAATCCAGCTGGGCATGGTGGCGCACGCCTGTAATCCCAGTGACTCGGAAGGTTGAGGCAGGAAGATCACGAGTTCAAAGCCAACCTCAGCAAATGTGAGGTGCTAAGCAACTCAGTTAGATTCTGCTCTGAATAAAATACAAATTAGGGGTGGGGGTGTGGCTCAGTGGTTGAATGCCCCTGAGTCCAATCCCCAGTCCCCAGCTCCCCCCAAAATCCTAATCCATAAAGCATCATGACAGGCTATAAGGTCACTATGGGAAGGAAGCCCTTTCAGTGCTGTTAGGTGTGTGTCACACCATGCTGCTGCAGGTTG
This sequence comes from Ictidomys tridecemlineatus, assembly GCF_052094955.1. Classification (NCBI taxonomy): domain Eukaryota; kingdom Metazoa; phylum Chordata; class Mammalia; order Rodentia; family Sciuridae; genus Ictidomys; species Ictidomys tridecemlineatus. The sequence continues at coordinate 29,337,154 of NC_135493.1, read as the reverse complement.
ACTGTGACAACACAGAATACTGAAACTGTATAGAAGTAATATAACTGCATCTAATGTGAAAGAAATGAAAGGAATGAAAGCCTTGCTATATCCCTACTCATACTGTAGATGACAGCATCTCTCTCTCTTTCTGTACTCACTGAGGCTGTGGAATCTGTTAAGGAGGGTTGAGAATTGCTGCTGCTTTCCCTTCTTGAACAATTCAATTAAATTTCACTGAGCACCTACTCCAGGCCATGCCATGTACTAGACACTGGAGGTTGAAAGGTGAAAGAACTTGGTTCTTATTCTTGGGAGCATTCTAATCACAATCTTGTTTCATTCTTCTTCTTCTATTTTTTTTTTTTTTTGTACCACGGATTGAATCCAGCAGCCCTTAACCCCTATCCACATCCCCAGACCTATTTTGTATTTTATTTAGAGACAGGGTCTTGCTGAGTTGCTTAGCACTCGCCATTGCTGAGGCTGGTTTTGAACTCGTGATCCTCCTACCTCAGCCTCCAGAGCTGCTGGGATTATAGGCATGACTGACTTGCCCCATGGCTTTTTAAAAACTTGAGAATTTCTGTACATATTGGCTTCTGGGGATATTTGATGAAGCCTACATGGAAGAGGAACTCAGGATTATATGATCAGGTTTTTATAGGGAATATGGGCTTTGTGGATGTGTGTGAGAAAGGCATAGATTTTTGTTTTTACAAGTCTCTATTTTTTAATTTTTGAAAATTAAATTTTATTTTAAATTGATAATTTATTTTTTATTGGTTATTCAAAACATTACAAAGATTGCAGAATCACATCAGTTACACATCCACATTTTTACATAATGCCCTATTAGTAACTGTTGTATTCTGCTACCTTTCCTATCCTCTACTATCCCCCTCCCCTCCCCTCCCATCTTCTCTCTCTACCCCATCTACTGTAATTCATTTCTCTCCTTATTTTCTCCCATTCCCCTCACAACCTCTTATATGTAATTTTGTATAACAATGAGGGCCTCCTTCCATTTCCATGCAATTTCCCTTTTCTCTCCCTTTCCCTCCCACCTCATGACTCTGTTTAATGTTAATCTTTTCCTCATGCTCTTCCTCCCTGCTCTGTTCTTAGTTGCTCTCATTATATCAAAGAAGACATTTGGCATTTGTTTTTTAGGGATTGGCTAGCTTCACTTAGCATAATCTGCTCTAATGCCATCCATTTCCCTGCAAATTCCATGATTTTGTTATTTCTTAGTGCTGCGTAGTACTCCATTGTGTATAAATGCCACATTTTTTTTATCCATTCATCTATTGAGGGGCATCGGGGTTGGTTCCACAGTTTAGCTATTGTGAATTGTGCTGGTATGAACATCAATGTGGCAGTATCCCTGTAGTACGCTCTTTTAAGGTCTTCAGGGAATAGTCTGAGAAGGGCAATAGCTGGGTCAAATGGTGGTTCCATTCCCAACTTTCCCAGGAATCTCCATACTGCTTTCCATATTGGCCGCACAACTTGCAGTCCCACCAGCAATGTACAAGAGTACCCTTTTCCCCAAATCCTTGCCAGCACTTGTTGTTGTTTGACTTCATAATGGCTGCCATTCTTACTGGAGTGAGATGGTATAAATTGATAATTTATAATTGCATATATTTGTGGGGGACAAAGTGATATTCTGGTTTGTAAATACACTATAGAATAATTAAATAAAGCTATTAAACATATCCATCAATTCAAATACTTATTTTTTCCTTTTCAACACATAGCCTTCATTTTTTATTTATTTTTTATTTTTAAAAAATTTAATTTGTTACATATGACAACAGAATGCATTACAATTCATAATACTCATATAGAGCACAATTTTTCACATCTCTGGTTGTACACAGAGTCACACCCTTTCATACGTGTACTTAGTGAAATGTGATAATCATCATTACCCTGTCTTTTTTCTCTTCCCCTCCCTCCCCGTTTCCCCTTTGCCCTATCTAGAGTTCATTTAATCCTCCTATTCTTCCCCCCTGCCCAGCATATTAGGAATCAGCATCCTTAAATCAGAGAAATCATTTGGCATTTAGTTTTTTGAGATTGGCTAATTTCACCTAGCTCAAATACTTATTTTTGTGTTGAGAACACTTAAAATTTTACTCTTAGCAATTAAAAAATATAGAATACACTATTATTAACTACTTTTACCATGCTTTGCAGTAGAATCTCAATAAAACAAAGAAACAAAAACCCCCACCAGGGCTGCAGGTGTAGCTCAGTAGTGGAGCACTTGCATAGTATGTGTGAGGCCAGGGGTTTGATCCCAAACACTGTAAAAACAAAACAAACTTATTCCTATTGTATAACCGAGACTTGGTGTACTTTGATTATCATCTCTCCATTTTCCCCAGCCTCTAGCCTCTGTTAATCACCTTTCTACTCTCTGATCCTATGAGCTCAATTGTTTTAGAACCCACATACAAGTGACAACATGTGGTATTCATTTTCCTGTGTCTGGATTATTTTACATAATATCCTTCAGTTCCATCCATGTTGTTGCAAATGAAAGAATCTGTTTTTTTTTTTTTTTGGTACTGGGGATTGAACTCGGGGGCACTTGACCACTGAGCCACATCCCCAGCCCTATTTTGTATTTTTTATTTAGAGACAAGGTCTCACTGAGTTGCTTAGTTTTTGTTGAGGCTGACTCTGAAATTGTGATCCCCCTGCCTCAGCCTCCTGAGCCACTGGGATTACAGGCATGTGCCATTGCACCTGGCAAGAATTTCTTTTTTTTTAAGGGCAAATAGTATTCAATTGTGTGTGTGTGTGTGTGTGTGTGTGTGTGTGTGTGTGTGTGTGCGTGCACACTATATTTTATTCTATTTTATTTTTGTGGTTCTGGGCATTGAACCCACAGTTTTGTACCATTGAGTTATGTCCCCAGCCCTTTTTAAAAAAAATATTATTATAGGGTCATGCTAAGTTGCTAAGTTTGGCCTTGAGTTTGTGATCCTCCTGCCTCAGCCTCCTAAGTTGCTGGGGTTACAGTCATGTATCACCATGCCTGGCACCATACTTTCTTTATTCCTTCATCTGTTTGGGGATACTTGGGTAGATTCCATAATTTGGCTATTCCGAGTGATGTTGCAATGGACATGGAAGTGCAGATGTTTCTTCAACAAACTGATTTTAAATCTTTTAGGAAATACCTGCATACAGGATTGCTAGGTCAGAAAGATATAGATTTGAATGAGGGAAACTGTATGCTCGTATAAGAAAATCTTCCTTCTGCTAACCACTATATAGGTATATATAGATTGCTGGATTTTGAGACTGTATTAATTAACACTACCAATAATAATGAGAAAAATAGTAAAAACTTGCTGAGCACTTATTTTTGTCAGGTACTGTACTAAGCATTTTACATGTATGAATTCATTAAATCTTGACCATGTGAAGTAGGTTCTGGTATTATCCCCATTTTGAGAAAGCAGAAGCACAGACTAATAGGCTGGTTTTGTTGTTTCTAAGTTTATGTAAATAAAGCAGCACCCTTGGGGATAGATGTTTCCTTTTAAGGGGATGCCAGTCCAGTCAAGCCCTACCTGAACTGGGGTTATGTTTATGTTGAGCCTCTTGGCATGACTGATGGTCTGAAGGTTATTTGTGTTCTTTAGGAAATCATTCCTATTCTGCTTTCATTAGGGAGTGCCTCTGCCAAAAAGGGGTTATGAAAAGCCTTAGAAGCATGTTGGCTAGTTTTAAGAAGTTAGAAAAGGAAAAAGAAATAAAAAACAGGGATCTTGCCAAAATAGAAGGGAGATCAGTAGAGCAGAAGTGGGGGAACCAAGGAAGAAGGAGGGGAGTGAGAAAGATAAGAACTGGGGAATGAAGTTGACCAAATTATGCTATGTGCATGTATGAATATATCACAATGCATTCAAATTTTACATATACTTATAATGCAATAATTAAAAATAAATAAATGGCAGGAAAACCAATGGAGTAGAGGAAAGGGATCAGGAGGAAAGAGTAGAAGAGGGAAAGATGTACTGGGGATTGAAATGGAGAAAACTGTTACATGAGTTTATGAATATGTTAAAATGAATCTCATTATAACTATAGTACACTAATAAAAAAAATGCAACCAGAAATGTGAAACAACTGCCAAATCTTGGGAGAACAACCTGAATTATACAACTTGTTGTAAATGACTTAGCATCAATTGAAAGACCCAGACATGAAGATTTTAAAGTCACAGGCCCTATAAACCCTGATTAACCAAGCAAAATTTCCCCTTATTGTGCTTAGGAATTTCTTACCTCAGTTATATTTCTCTTGATATGGATTTGTTAACTGTTGATGTTGAATGTTTTTTCATTTAACCATTGCACTGTAATCTGTATAGCTATTGGCTCAAGTATATCCTTGAAAGCTCTTGAGGTAGAATAATGGTGGGAGACTGAGTAATAAACTGAAATATTTTATGATAGAATATTCCTTATTTACTTTCCTTCCTTCTATTCTCCTTTCTCTTTTCCTTCAAGAAAAACCTCTCCAAAGCTTTCACCAAAACACCCCCTCTGTTTTTGCAAGTGGATATTTAAAAAAACTATTCAGACAGCTCCCAGTTTCTTTAGTTACAATGTGGACAGTGAGCTAATGGAAGAGCAGAGGCACTGTTTTGCTAATTGTGCCAATTACACAAAGATACTAGGTAAACTAATGTGGTTTTAAAGTTGAACAGAAAATTTAAGTTTATTAAACCCATTGGTTAGAACTATAATATAGTCACATAAGAACATTTTAGTCAATGCAGACCATGTATAAACAATGATAGTCCCAGAGATTATAGTGAAGCTGAAAAATTCCTATGGCCTAGTGACATCCTAGTTGTGGTAATGTCATAGCACAGTGTGTTAAATATTCACGGTGATACTACCAGTCATATAAAAGTACAGCATATGCAATTATCTATACTACATAATACTTGAAAATGACAATAGTCATTATTACTGGTTTGTGTATTTACCATACTATACTTTTGCACTTTTTTTTTGTTACTGGAGATTGAACCCAGGGGCACTCAACTACTGAGCCACATCCCCAGCCCTTTTATATTTTATTTAGAGATGATCTTGCTGAGCTGCTTAGCATCTCACTAGTTGCTGAGTCTGGCTTTGAACTCACAATCCTCCTGCCTCAGTCTCCCGAGCTGCTGGGATTACAGGCATGCGCCACTGTGCCTGGCTATCATACTATACTTTTAATCAGTATTTTAGAATGTATTCCTTCTACTTACAGAAAAAAATGTTAATTGTATCATCCTTCAGGAGTATTCCTGAAGGCATTGTTATCATAGGAGATGACAGCTCTATCTATGCCTGTTATTGCCCTAGATATGGAGGGGGACCCCGGTCAGTGATATTGGTGGTCTTGACCCTGCATAGGCTTACGCTACTGAGTGTGTTCATGTCATAGTTTTTAACAGAAAATTTAAAAGGTAAAAAAAAAATTAGACATAAAAAATCCTTATAAGGAGAGAAAGAATATTTTTGTATATCTGTATAATATATTTGTGTTTTAAGCTAAGTCTTATTACAAAAGTGTCAAAAGTTTAAAAAATTCAAGTCTATAAAGTCAAAAAAACATTTCAATAGCTATAGTTATTTTTAAAGAAGGAAAAATATATTTTAACAATTTATTGTAACCTATTTCATGAAGATTTTTTAATACTGGGGATTAAACTCAGGGGTGTTCTACCACTGAACTGCATGCCCCAGCCTTTTAAACATTTGTGTGTGTGTGTGTTTTTTCTTAAATTTTGAGATAGGTTCTCTTTTCAAACTTACTATTCTCCTGCTTCAGACTCCCCAGTTGCTGCGAGGACAGGCATGTGCTACAGCACTCTGCACATTTCATAAAGATTTTAAATATTGAATAAAATGAATCTAGAAACAACAAATAGTATAAACATGTGATCCCAAAATAAAGACCATTTATTTTACATTTAAAAAGAATAATTTGTTGTAACCGACCTATACAGCAAGGTCATAGCACCCCTCCACTCTTCAACTCACTACTCACTCACTCACTAGAACAGCCACCAATCCTGCAAGCTCCATTCATGGTACATGCTTATATACACATGTACTGTTTTTTGACTTTTATAACTGTGTATTTTTGTACCCGTTCTATGTTTATATATACAAATACCATTGTGTTACAATTTACTACAGTATTCAGTATAGTAACCTGCTGTACAGGTTTGTAGCCTAGGAGCAGTAGACTATACCAGGTCGTTATACCATTTCAGTTTGCGTAAGTTCACTCTGATGTTTGCACAGTGACAAAAATTGCCTAACTACACATTCCTCAGAATGCATCTCCATTCTTAGCAATGCATGGTTGTAGTAACAAGAAAAATGTATATTTCTCTCATGCAAAGCTCTCTGTTAGATGCTGTAGTATAAAAGTATAAGACACAATTTCTGCCTTCTATCAGAGACTTAACCACAATACCAAATATTTTTCTTTATAGATCCTCTTTAATCACCTCTTCCATTTAATTCTCACTGCTGAGGGCAGTGTGAGCAATTTTAAAATATCCAATACACTATTTTTAGCTATTAGCATGGAGCAGTGCAGTAGAATCTTAAAATAACCCAACCAAAACCATCATTACTGGGGATATAAACTCAGTAGTGGAACACTTACTTGGCATGTGTGAGGCTAAGGGCATTGCCAAAACAAAACAAAACTTAGTCTTACTGTCTAACTGAGGTTTTGTGCCCTTTGACTATCATCACTTCATCCCCTACTTGGATCATTTTTTTCCCCAGCCAGACTATTTTCTTCATCATTCTGTGCTCCTCAGTTGTCAAGGGCTAAGTGAGAAGCTAAGGCCATGATTGATTAGGGATAAAGGTCTGAGGTTTTAAGCAGGGGTCTTCATAAATACATTACACTTTGAAGGCCTAATAGTAGGAACCTGGAAGTGGGACAACCAAAATAGAATGAGATGGAGATAGACATCAGGGTGAATAGAAGTGAGAATATCAGTAGCTACAAATGGCTTAGAACTTGAGATATAACCATGAGCACACAGTGCAATGTCTTATTGTCAGAGAAATGAACAAGAAGACATATAAGATTTCAAGAGTAAGTGCCCCCCCCAAAAGAAACAAAAGTGAGGTCAACTAGTTTTAACATCCAGAAACAGTGATGTCACTTACTAGGTTGAGGTAAAAAGTAAAACATCACTAAAGATTGAATCAATGTGTGTCTTGCTTTTGTTCCAGGCAGTGATGGTGATATTTTTTGACAATCTGATGAAGGTTCTGAACCTTCAGGTTGTAGTCTCCTAAGAGTCATGTATTAAAGTTTAATTCCCATAGTGTTGGTATTAAGAGACATGGCCATTTGGGAATTGATCAAGTCTTGAGGACTCTACCCTCATGAATGGATTACAGGTACTCCTTGACTTCTGAATGGGAACAACATAGCTTAGCAATAAAACACACTATAGAAGATCAGATGTTTATTTTCTTGCCGCAGTCTGGCTGGGCACAATTCAGGAGCCACTTGTCAAAAGAAATGAACTTTATTTTTAGAACCACACACCTGCACCACACAGCTCCTCAGGAAAAACCCTCAGAGCCCAACTGCCACCACAGGCTTCTCACAAGCCTCTCAACCTCCCCCACTCCTCCTGCTCTTAAGGCCGATTGGCTGGGTCTCGTGGGCGGAGCCAAAAAAGTCCCCCAATGAGCAGCTCTGTAGTCTGAAAGGGTGGGGAAACAGCCCAATGAGCATCACCACAGAGGAGCCAATCAGTTGGCAGCTAGAAGTTGCTGGTGCGCTGTGAGCCAATCATCAGCTGGCAGCTGGAAGTTTGCTGGCAGCTGGAAGTTTGCTGGCAGCTGGAAGTTTGCTGGGGCACCTTCAGCTGTGGCTCTCAACATCTTCTTAATAAACTAGCTGCCTGGGATCTGTGGCTTGGTGCCACTGGCCAGAGTCGGGAGTATATCAGACTTCATATTGCTAGTCTGGAAAAACAAAATTTAAAATTTTAAACACAGTTTCTATTGAATGAACATCGCTTTCCCACCATTGTTAAGCAAAAGAAAAATTTATAAATCAGGGACTATCTGTAGTACCTTATAAAAGGACTGGAGGGAAGTAGCATAGGCCCCTTTTTGTTCCTCCACTCTTTTGCCATGTGAGGACCCCTGACAGCAATGTCTGTGAAGAATGGGCCTTCACTAGACACTGAATCTACATGTGCCTTGATCTTGGAATTCCTAGCAGCCAGAACTGTAAAAAATATAGTAAATGGGATTTCCTAGCACTTTGAGTTTGAGGTTTCCCAGTTCTTCCACAATTCTTTATTTTATTTATTTTTTATTTTTGGTAACAGGGATTGAACTCAGAAGTGCTTTACCACTGAGACACATCCCCAGCTGTTTACATTTTTCATTTTGAGGGTCTCGCTAAGTTGCTTAGAACCTTGCTAAGTTGCTGAGGCTGGCTTTGAACTTGGATTTCTCCTGCCTCAGCCTTCGGAACTGCTAGGATTACAGGCATGCACCACCATGCCTGGCATCCACTGTTCTTTTGTATGCATAATGAGGTTCTACAACTTTAAAATATGATCCAACTTTTTTTTTTGACACATCTAATGCATAAGAGGGGAAAGGGCTTCTAAAACAGCAGAGATGCAACCCAGGCTGATCTCTTAGTTATACTTTTCTTCCTTATTTTTCCAGAATAGCCCCAATTATCAAAGCATCATGACATTAACCCAATAGTAGTTTACTTCTGCTTATTGGGTTTCTCTGTTACCATTTTTAAAGTTGACTCAGTGACATTTGTTCCCTGTTACACATTTCCATGTCCCTGGGAAATCCATACTCAGTTATATTCAGCCTCTGAAACACACACACACACACACACACACACACACACACACACTGAGATACTTGGACAGTTCCATTTCTCTCAGTATCCTTGAGAGGAAGCACATGAAAGAGGACCAAGGGTGTTTAAGTCAAGATCCCAAGAGGATTGTAAGAAGAGAGCTTTCTTTTTAAAAATTTATTCTTCTTAAAAATATCTTTATTTTGTTTATTTATCTTTATGTGGTGCTGAGGATCGAGTCCAGGGCCTCACACGTGAGAGGCAAGGGCTCCACCACTGAGCCACAGCCCTAGCCCAAAATTTATTCTTTTTAGTTATATATGACAGTGGAGTATATTTTGACATATTTATACAAACATGCAGTATATTTTATTCTAATTAGGATCCCAATCTTGCGGATGGAAGTGATATGGAGATTCTCTGTGGTGTATTCATATATGAACATGGGAAAGTTTTGTCCAATTCATTCTATTGTCTTTCCTATTCCAATGTACCCTCCTTTCCCTTTATTCCTCTTTATCTAATCCCGTGAACTTGTATTCTTTTCTCCCCACTGCCACTTATTGTGAGTTAGCATCCATATATTAGAGAGAACATTTGGTATTTGGTTTTTCGGGATTGGCATATTTCACTTAGCATGATAGTCTCCAAGTTCCATCCATTTACCTGCAAATGCCATAATTTCATTTTTCTTTCTGGCTAATATTCCATTGGATATATACCACACTTTCTTTATCCATTCATCTATTGAAGGGCAACTAAGTTGGTTCCATAGCTTAGTTATTGTGAATTGAGCTGCTTTTAAACATTGATGTGGTGGTGTCACTATACTATGTTAATTTTAACTCCTTTGGATATATACTGAAGAGTGGGGTAACTGGGTCAAATGATGGTTCCATTACAAGTTTTCTGAGGAATTTCCATACTGCTTTCCATGGTGGTTGTACCAATTTGCAGTCCCACCAGCAATGTATGAGTGTACCTTCTTCCCTACATCCTTGCCAATATTTATTGTTACTTGTATTCTTGATAATTGCCAATCTGACTCTAGTGACATGAAATCTCACTGTAGTTTTAATTTGCATTTCCCTAATTGCTAGAGACATTGAACATTTTTTTTTCATGTATTTGTTGACCATCTGAATTTCTTCTTCTGAGAAGTGTCTGTTCAGTTCCTTTGCCCATTTATTGATTGGGTTATTTATTTATTTATTTTTGGGTGCTAAGTTTTTTGATTTCTTTATATATCCTGGAGATTAATGTTCTGTCTGAGGTGTAGGTTTCAAAGATTTTATCTCATTCTCTAGGTTCTCTCTTTACACTATTGATTATTTATTTGCTGTGAAGAAGCTTTATAGTTTGATGCCATTCCATTCATTGATCATTGATTTTACTTCTTACCCTTTAGGTGGTGTCTTGTTAAGGAAGTCAGTTCCTTAGACCATATGTTGGAGTGTTGGGACTACATTTCCTTCTAGTAGGTATAGGGTTTCTGGTCTAATACCTAGGTCTTTGATCCATTTTGAGTTGGGATTTGTGTATGGTGAGATATAGGTGTTACATTTCATTCTACTACATATGAATTTCCAGTTTTCCCAGCACCATTTGTTGAAGAGGCCATCTTTTCTCCAATGTATGTTTTTGGCACCTTTATCTAGTATGAGATAATTGTAATTTTGTAGGTTTGTCTCTGTGTCTTCTATTGTGCTCCATTGTTCTTCATGTCTGTTTTGGTGCCAATACCATGCTGTTGTTGTTACTATAGCTCAATTGTATAGTTTAAGGTCTGGGTATTGTGATGCCTCCTGTTTTACTTTTCTACTAAGAATTGCTTTGTCTATTCTTGGCTTCTTATTTTTCTAAAGGAATTTCATGACTGCTTTATCTATTTCTATGAAAAACATCAATGGAATTTTGATGGGAATTGCATTGAATCTATATAGTGCTTTGGATAGTGTGGCCATTTTGACAATTCTGCCCATCTGAGAACATGGGTGGTCTTTCCATCTTCCAAGGTCTTCCTCTGTTTATTTTAGTGTTCTGCAGTTTTCATTACAGAGTTCTTTCACTTCCTTTGTTAGATTTATTCCTGATATATATATATTTATATTTATATTTATGAGTGGGATGGTATTCCTAATTTGCCTTCCAGCTGATTTGTCATTGGAGTGAATATAGGAAAACAACTGATTTCTGGGTGTTAATTTTGTATTCTGGTACTTTGATGAATTCATTTATGAGTTCTAGTAGTTTTCTGGTAGAGTTTTTGGGGTCTCCTAAATATAGAATAATGTCATAAGCAAACAGAGATAGTTTGAGCTCTTCTTTTCCTATCTATATACCTTTAATTTCTTTCTTTTCCTAGTTGATGAGAGCTATTTTTGATGAAAGCATCTGAGTAGAAGCATATTGAGGTCCAATTTGGATGTGTGTATTCCAAGGTATTAGTGGGATAAAAAGCAAATTAAACACTGGGATACCAGTCTGGAAACCTAGGTTAGGACTCCATTAATGGTCCCAGAATAAATGGGTTTCTTGTCTTAGGTCTTTATAACTCTCTGGACTAGAGATTTTGTGCTCTCTCAAAATAAAGTCAGACTGGAGCTGAAGGCCAAGAGACCAGGCTATTAATACTTAGAAACCTGCAGAGGTGGAAGCTAGGTAGTATTGAACCTCAACTCTCTGGGCATACTTCTAAAATTCACTTAAGTGGTCCAACTGGCATCTTAAAATATAGGCCCTCTTCTGCCACCCCTTCCCTTTCTGGACAGCTAACTATTTTGTGATTAACGATGAGTCAATTGGTTGGAAATGTTTGCTTGACTGGGTCAAGATTTAAACTTGCTTCCAGGAAAGAATCTTGGAAGGGTCAGAAGCCTGCAATGGTAGTTGGTTGCAAAATGGGAATTAGATGGAGAAGGGATCCATTTCTATTAATCTCCTCTTAGGCAGTGATTAGAGTTGTGAAGAGAGCTAAGACCTTAATTGTTCAGTGTCATCAGGAAGTCAATTATTTTAATCTCTCTTCAATAGTTAGCTATTAATTAACTGGGAATAAAGAGGAGAATAATTAGAGACAGATTTGCTCAGCTATAGTGTGCCTTATAGAGTCAATATTCTTGGCTATTTATGAGATCTTCGATAAAAGCAAGTAGACCCAAAGGGAGACACTCTAAAAGGAGGCAACTAGCTGGAGGTGATGCCTGGTTAAGAGCCATATGATGTTGATCCCCAGCTCTGCCAAAAAACTGAAAAGAACATAATAAAACAAACAAACAAACAAAAAAACCACAATATGATGGACTAGATGGTCTTGGAGTATTCTTCATTTTCTCCCGACTTTTCCAGCAATGTTTTCCCCAGGGTTCTACACAGCAGCCCGACCCTGGGCCTATCCTCCTATATACAGCACCTCAAGATTTCACATGTAGGGATTCAAAGTGAGGTTTTAGAGTTGGATTTGAACTAGAATCCCAGCATGGGATTAAGTAACATGCAAGATCACCTGTGTGATCTTGCATGTTACTTAATATTTCTTTTTTTTTCTTAAATATTTATTTTTTTTAGTTGGACACAATATAATCTTATTTTATTTATTTATTTTTTTGTGGTGCTAAGGATCAAACCCAGGGCCTCACATGTGCTAGGTGAGCACTCTACCACTGAGCCACAACCCAGGCCCATTACTTAATATTTCTAAGTCTCAGTTTCCTCAACTATAAAATGACAGTAATAACAATAATTGCCACATGATTGTTCAGAGAATTATAGGAAATGAATGCACATAAATCACTTAATGTAATACCTGAAAATAAAACATACTTGGCAATGAATATTTGTTTCCTTTCATGCTTTCCCAGACTAAGAACCTTCTCTATTCTCATTTTTTAAAATGTGTCTTTCTATAAATTTGCTAACAATAAAATCTTGATGAACCCTTCAGCCCTGCTGAGGGCTTTAGACTGGCAGGCTGTCTCTGATAAGCTCACCTCTCTATCCTTTCCAATATGGCATCATGGTTTGGAGTATTAAATCTGGGTTGAAATCCAAGCTCAAGCATTTCTTGGTTGTATAACTTTAGGTAAATTATTTAATCCTTTTGTGCCTCAATTTCTTCATCTGTAAAATATTAAGTTACTTTATAGGATTTTAGGGAAGATTCAATGAGCTGCTGCATGCATTGCACTCAAAATAATGTCTGGTACAGGGTAGATGTCAAAAAAGTGGCAGTTATATTATTATCTCTATACTGGCTTCTACTATTTCAGGGACCAGATGAATATCAAATGCTCATCTGACAAATATTTAAACAGACAGTAATTTAAGTGCCCCTCACATGAGACCAAAGGCACCATTAACTAGTACCAGGATATCATTTCTTTGCTATACTATTTTAAAACTTGATCCCTTCATTTTTTTTAGCTCTTCCCATCTAGATATGATGTCCAGTCCTCTCCCCTGGTTCCTGTGAGTGCCTGAATTGGAGAATGTGGTGGGACATGCCAGTTTTGGGGTTTGTGCCTCAAGAAACGGGAAGATTTTACTTTTTTTGTCTCTGGGGGTGTTTGCTTTTGAAACCAAGTCATATGCTGTGAGGAAGGTCAAACAGCCTACGGAGAGGACCCTGTGGAGGGAAACTGAGGCTCCTACCCTTTAGTCCTAGCTGACCTCAAAGCAACCGAGACTGTCTTGCCAGTTAACCCCTGGTTTCCAGTTAAGCTACTCTACCTGGAGCCCCATGAAGCAAAGAACAGCTAAACCTTGACCTTGTTGTAAATCAGCAACCAACATAAATGCTGCTATTTTAAGCTACTGGGTTTGAGATGGTTGGATAGCAATGGATAATCAGAATACAGATGATACACATATGACCAATAGGTGGGGGGAGATTTTTTGAGGCAGGCTATTCCATGCATTGCCAACTTAACCATGTAAATGGTAACTGGTCCTATCCATGTATTGAACTGGCCTTTGACTAAATTATGGAATGATGTTATTATTATGGAATGTGTTTATTATGTTCAATACTTCAGTTTAGAAAAAACAGAAACTACTGACATAAAATGTTTTTGACCAAACATTTGGACAGTATTAAAATAAATATTGATTCCTTTCCTGCTAAGTCTATTTCCCCCTCTAAATCCCACATCTCAGAAATGTTATAATATTAGGTCTATCCAGTTACACACATAATAAAATGTAGAAATTATCCATGAATCCTTCCTTTCCCTGATCCCTCACATCTAGTTGGTTAAAAGATTCTGTTGGCTCAACCTTCAAAATTATGCCCTAAATCTGTCCTCTTTTCACCATCTACACAGTTACTACCCTAGTCCATTGCTATCCTTCTGTACTGTGTGTCTTCTTAGATTCTTTTCCAAGATGCTATCCTACTTTCCAAATTGTGCCACTGCCATTCCATGTTTTTAGCATTCCTTCTGAGCTCCCAGAGCTACATAATAGTCCAAGTTGAAGTCCTGCATTTGAATGATGCACACTGAGTCTCTGTGTGCCAAGTTATCACTCGACTTCCACACTTGAGTAAAATGCCATACCATAGTTGTGAGATTGGGGAGAAGTTGTCAAATGATGCAATCTGGAAATAAAAAGAGGAGTCAGTTCCTTGGGACACAGCCCTTGACTAGTGGAAATCGAGAAGCATGAAGGAGCCAGGCAGATAAATTTCTCCTACTTTCTCTCTTCATATATTACTCTAAATATGTGTGTTTTCTTTTTCTTTTTTTTCCTAGAAAAATTCTATGGGCCAAGAAATCATTCCTGGCAGGTTTCTTGCACTTTTATTATGTAATGGCCTGTGAGATAATGCATTGCATCACATTGGTTTACTTCTTTCCTTGTCTTACCCTTTTCCCTTATCCTTGCTTCCTTGGGTTTATAACACCCAGCCAGTTAGTACTTGAATTCTTTCCTTATGGTCTGTTGTCTAGAGGACCCAAGCTAAGTAAGACCACTTGATAGTAGAAGCAGTTCTAGCAAACACGCTATCAGGATGGGTTTTGGTGTTGGATTGTTCACCTGTCTAAAAGCAATAAGGACCATATTGCTGATGATAAATGGTATGATAATAACCTCTGGCATCTAGTAGCATTGCGATTACTTCAGCTTTCACCTGTGGGACATACTACTTCATTGATATGACATGTATATGTCATCTGGCAAGATATGGGGAGGTCAGGTGGCTTTTTTTTAAAAAGAAAGAGTGGGAGAGAGAGAGAGAGAGAGAGAGAGAGAGAGAGAGAGAAAGAGAGAGAGAGAGAGAGAGAGAGAGAGAGAGATAAAATTTTTTTAATATTTATTTTTTAGTTCTTCGTGGACACAACATCTTTGTTTGTATGTGGTGCTGAGGATCGAACCCGGGCCACACGCACGCCAGGCGAGCGTGCTACCGCTTGAGCCACATCCCCAGCCCCTCGGGTGGCTTTTATAGCTAATTGGTCTATAATGTTATTCATAAGGATTTTAGAGTATAGTGGTTGCATTTTTTTTGTGTGTGTGTGGTGCTGGGGATTGAACCCAGGGCTTTGTGCATGCAAGGCAAGCACTCTACCAACTGAGCTAAATCCCCAGCTGCTTAGTTTCTTTATTTAAAAAAAATTATTTTTATTTTGATTATTCTAAAGTAACTTTTAATTTGTCTTGAGTTATTTTTTGTGCTAATATTTTTTATTTGTTGTAATTATACATTTGACACATCAATCAAATATGGAGTATAATTTCTCATTCTTCTGGTTGTACATGACATAGAATCACACCTGTTGTGTAGTTATACATGCACATTTTGACTGGAGTAGAAATTTTGCCTCTCTGTAGTTTGGAGGAGATCTTTATCTCCTGCAGCTGCAGGGTACATCACATTAAAACTCAAACTCAGGTCTGAGGAGAAGAGTGGCAGAGCTTACAAGAGGACTAAATGCACAATCTACAGTGTTGCCAGGTTCATCATGTCAAAATCAGACAGAAATAGTTGAACATGGAGATGTATGATGTCATTTGGGTGGACATATCCAAGTATTATAAACTCCCCAATTTCCCTAAACATTTTTTATTGGCAGAAATAGCCCCCTTCCCTTGCCAGAGGAGAATAGCTTTCTTTTTCATGGAGATCCTGTAATGATTTCACCTAAATTAGGTGTCCTTTGAAATGGCATGGTTTCTCAAGTTTCATTTCATCGTCCTCATTGCCTTCCAGTCAGTATAGCTTGGATTGAGACCACACAAACCCTGCTCCATTAATTTTTCTGCTCATTAACAGGGAGAATAAAAATCAGGTCATAATCTCAAAAATGTTTCAATTATTTTCATGAAAGAAGCCAGACACAATTTATGATTCCATTTATATGATTTCCAAGAACAGGCAATGCTATTCTATGGAGAAAGAAATCAGAAAGTGCTTGCCTCTGAGTAGGCATAAGGGGATTAACTGAAAAGGACATGAGGAATTTTCTGGGGCAATGGAAATGTTGATATTTTACTTTGAATAGTGGCCACATGGGTATATACTATTTTCAAAACTGAAGTTTCTCTATATATTTTTAATATTTATTTTTTAGTTTTAGGTGGATACAATATCTTTATTTATTTATTTTTTTGTGGTGCTGAGGATTGAACCCAGTGCCTCACAGGTGCTAAGTGAGCACTCTACCACTTGAGCCACAACCTCAGCTCCTGAAGTCTCTATATTTTTATATGTAAAGTATACATTGATAAAAAATTTCAAAGGTAATTTACTTTTAAATGGCAAGGGCATGTTCAACTTTTTTACTTTGGCTATTTTAACTCTCCTGATTTCTGTACTATTGTATATAGGAACATCTTGAAATTCCATAAAATATTACACTAGTCCACCATATTGATAAATATATTCATATTGTGAATTTCTTCAGGGTTGGGAGTCTGGGGCAGAACAGCCAAAATACTGTACTTTGCACCTCCAACCACAAAATAGCACAGTGCTAGTCATTTTTATGGGATTTGGAATAGAATATTGCCAGATGGGGGAATACTGACCCATTCTGCATTCTGACTCATTTCTTGTGTAATGAGAAGCTTCTGGTTTCAAGTGAGACTCTGAGTATGAGGTGGCTCTATAGCAGGTCTAGACCACATAATAAAAATCTGCTTCCTGGGTCATATGATCTATTAGAGCCAATGATGATAGATTATATTTCTGGAAAACCCCTAGGAATGTCACAGTACAGATCTCTGCTGTTCTGGAATAAGTCCCTTGGTGGCAGACTACCATTCTTTTAAGAATACCATGTAGGTCTGCTGGTACAGACTGAGTGCCTGATAATAGGCTCTAAATTAATTATCACTGAGTTACAGCATTATCACAAATTTAGTAATTTACAACCACACTCATTTCTTTTTTGGCACTAGAGATTGAACCCAGAGGTGATTAACCACTGAGTCACATCCCCAGCCCTTTTTTATATTTTATTTAGAGACAGGGTTTTGCAAAGTTTCTTAGGGACTCACTATGTTGCTGAAGCTGGCTTTGAACTCATAATCCTCCTTCCTCAGCCTCCTGAGCCACTGGGATTACAGGCACATCCCACTGCATCTGGCAACACACATTTCTTATCTCACAGTTTCCAGGGGTCAGGAATATGGTCTTGGCTTAGCTGAGTCCTCTGTATAGGGTCTCACAAGATTGCAATCAACTTGTTGGTCAGGTGCATTCCTTTCTGGAACTTTGGGTCCTCTGTTTTTTGGGGAGGCAGTACTGGGGATTGAACTCAGGGGCACTCGACCACTGAGCCACATCCTCAGCCCTATTTTGTATGTTATTTGGAGACAGGGTCTCACTGAGTTGCTTGGCACCTCATCATTGCTGAGGCTGGCTTTGAATTCTCAATCCTCCTGCCTCAGCCTCCTGAGCCAGTGGGATTATAGGTATGTGCCACTGCATCCAGCCTTGGGTCCTCTTTTAAACTCACATAGCTGTTGGCACAAATCAACAAAGTAAAACAAAATAGGACCAAGGTCCCTGTTTTTTTTGCTGGTCACGGACCAAGGTCCTCTCTTGGTCCTAGAGATGGCACATAATTCTTGGCCTGTGTTCTTACAGGTCCTTTTACAGCATCACAATTTAGTTCTTAAGGGTCAGCAAGAGAAGCACTTAATCTTGTTTACTAAGATGGAGTCTTACATAATGTAACAGAATCACTTATCATGGGAGTGACTATCTGATCCCTGTTGCCTATTCCAATTCCTAGAAGCAAGTCTCAGGTACTGCCTGTCCTCAAGGGGAGGGAATTATGTAAGGGTTTGACTCATTAGGGGTACCTAGGGTGTGTACTCCACAGGCACCAAGTAACTATGCAACATTAGCTTCTCATAATAAACTGTGTGTTGTCTGACCCACTCAATTGTAAGGCTGGGCATGAGCAACAGCAATTTATCATGGTACACTGAGGACCTGGCTCAAGCAGATCCAGCAGGGAAGAATAAAATGTAGAAGCAGATGGCTCAGACAGATGTCACTTGTTTCAGACATGATCACCCTTCTTTCAACCTACTCCTCTATGTTGTATTACGTTGGGGTATTCACTACTGTCAAATGACAGTGGAGGAAAAGATTCAGGCCTGATTCACAGACAAGTCAGCACAATATGTTGGCACCATGTGGAAATGGATTGCTGTCCCAGTAGGTAGACTTCTCTTCTCTAAAGATGGTCTAGCATCTGCTATGGCTAGGATTCCAACATGCCAGCAGCTGTCCACGCAGCACCATTCCTCAGGGAGATCAGCCAACCACCTGGTATTGGGTCAATAACTTGGATCCCTTCTATCTTGGAAGGAGCAGTGATTCTTCTTCAGAGAATGGTTATCTATTCTAGAAAGGGATTTGCCTTTTCTTCCTGTGTTGCCATGAGCTTATAGAATGCTTAACAGAATATACTAGGTTGTTGAAGGCTCAGCTAAGGCATTTTAAAGAGGATAAAACCTTTTAGGGTAGCTTGCTATATATTAAATTTCAGGAGGTGGTATATGCTTTGATTCAATGATCAGTATACAGTACTGCATGCCCTATACAGTCATTTGCCACATAGCAGTATTTCATTCAATCATGAATGGCATATACAACAGAGTTCTCATAAGATTATAGTGGAGCTGAAAAATTCCTATTATCTACCAATGTTGTAGCTATCATAACGTAGCACACTGCATTACTCATGTGTGTGTGGTGATACTGGTGTAAGACCTACTGTGCTGCCAGGCAGATAAAAGTACAGCACATACAATTATGCATAGTAATACTATCTGATAATAATAATAATAAAATACTGTGTTTTGCTGGGTGCAGTGGCTCATGCCTGTAATCCCAGTGGCTCTGGATGCTGAGACAGGAGGATCACGGGTTCAAAGACAGCCTCAGCAAGGACGAGGTACTAAGCAACTCAGTGAGACCCTGTTTCTAAATAAAATACAAAATAGGGCTGGGATGTGGCTCTCTGGTTGAGTGATCCTGAGTTCAATCCCTGGTAACAAAACAAAACAAAACAAAACTGTTTGTAGTTTATGTATTTTCTACACTATACTTTCTATCATTTGAGTACATATTCTTTTTTTAGTTGTTGATGGACCTTTATTTTATTTATTCATTTTTATGTAGTGCTAAAAATTGAACCCAGTGCCTCACACATGACAGGCAAGCACTCTGCCACTGAGTCACAACCCCAGCCCTTTGAGTACATATTCTTGTTAAAAAAAAGTTTACTGTAAAATAGTATGTTGTGTGATGCTGCCAATAACCTCACACATCTCATGTTTATCATGTGTGATTGCATCATTTTCTCTTGTGTTTAATTTAATCTCATGTTGTTTTGTTCTTCACTGCTCTAGGAGCAATAGGCTATACTGTATGTATACAGTGTAATATGTATATACATGTATGTATGTACCATATATCATGGATCTGAAGTGTGTAGGAGGCTACATCACCTAGTTTTGTTTTGTTTTGTTTTGTACCTGGGATTTAACCCAGGGGCACTTAACCACTGAACTAAGTACCCAACCCTTTTTATTTTTTATTTTGAGATAGAGACTGGCGAAGTTGCTTAGAGCCTTGCTGCGAAGTTGCTTAGAGCCTTGCTAAGTTGTTGAGGCTGATCTCAAACTTGAGATCCTTCTGCTTCAGCCTCACTGTGCCCAGCTTACATCATTTAGGTTTGTGTAAGCACAGTCTGTGATGTTCACACAATGATAAACCCTCTAATGACACATTTTTCAGAACATGTCCCTATTGTTAATGCGTAAGTGGTTAGAATATACAGATTAAGGAACCTGAAAGATTCAAGAGGTTTGAAAAAAAAATCTTGTTTCTACTCTCATGTACAACTAAAAAGAACAAATAAAAAAATAAAAATAAAAAACCTTGTGACTACTGTAAGGGAACACCTGTGCAGGAATACCTGTGAGGAGACACAAATAGTACAAGCAGACAGGATGGAGCAGAGAGAGTGAAATGAAGTGGTGAAGAAGAAGTACAGAAATGAAGCCTCTGCTCCTCCTTGCCTGGGAGTTTATTAACTCAAAGAACACATACCTCCCATTACCATGACTATATTCTAATTAGTATTTCTTTAACCCTGAGTGCTAGCTAACTGAGATAAGGTCCAGGTTAGAACAAACATGGGGCCTCCATTCTCCAGGGGCATCACCATGGAGACCAGATAGTGTCTGCATAGTTTTCTTATTACCTCAGAGAGAGGAGGCAGGGCATCCCAGGTCTGGGAAGCAGGGTAAACGTGTGAAGGACAGTGCTATGGCAGCCAGGCATCCTGTGCTTTTACACAGGAGTTTCCTAGTCGCCAGGTATTACCTAGCAACCAGGCATTCTGTGTCTTTGCACAAAAACTTCCTAATCACCAAGCATGTCACAATCACGAAGTCTGAAGACCCCTACAGTCTACAGCAGGAAATGCAAGTCTCCTTTCCACCTGGCTAGAATAACAGCTGTGAGAGCACTGGAGACATTGATTGTGCTCATGGCAGACACAGTTGCTGCCAGAAGCAACCAAGGGCATAAACAAAGAGTGGTATTGTCAGGGGCATCTGGAAAAGTTTAATGACAGATGAGGAAAGTGGATGAGTCAGGTAAATGGAAAGAATTTTGAGATTTGGGTATAGTGCAAAGAGCTAGAGAGCTTGGAATCGTAGGGACTTGACGGAAAATCCTAACTCCACAAATTACTTGTATGACTTTGAAAATAGTTTTACCTTCTGATCCTCACTTTCTATAGTATATATCAACAGGGTTATTGTGAGAATAAGTGTTCATAATAATGTTTTAAGATGCCTGGAACAGGGCCTGGCAAAGACTGAGTGTTCAATAAAATTATGTATGCAGTGACTGTATTTATTTTAAGACAGAGATGATGTGATTATAAACACAATGAGATAGAATTGTTCCAGAAGCTACTTGAAGATACTTTCTCGGGGCTGGGCATGTGGCTCAAGCGGTAGTGTGCTCGCCTGGCATGCGTGCGGCCTGGGTTCGATCCTCACACCACATATAAACAAAGATGTTGTGTCCGCCAATAACTAAAAAATAAATATTAAAAATTCAAAAAAAAAAAAAAAAAGAAGATACTTTCTCAGAAAGCTGCCAACGAGGGGGGTGTGCTTTACCTTGATGCTGATCAAGCTTGAACCTCAAGGCCTCCTTATTTGCATCAGCCTGTCCCAAAGCTCTGAGAGTGACCCTAGCATTGTGTTCATATAAAAATGTTTCCTCAGCCATATTCTAAAATTTATTTTAATATAATTTCTTCAGAAATTCTCTTAAAATAACTTTTCTTTTTAAGTTCTGTATTTTGTTTCTGCTATCCAATAAAGAAAGAATCTTTCAGTCTGTTACTTGTAATAATTTTCTGCAAATTATATATGACTTTTATTTCTACACAATGAATAGCACTGTGGTAGGCCTCATGCACAATTATCATCCTGGGCTTTTCTTTGCATCTTTTCTACATTCTGTTCACCTGTTTCCAGGATTTCATATTTTCCTTTCAAGAAGTTTCCTAAGGAAAAAATACATTGGTAGTTGAGAATTTGCATATGCAAATGTCTTTATTCTTCTCTAGGATTCTTATTGTTTCACGGGATATGAATTTCTAGGTTGATTAAAAATGTCCTCGATGTTTAACTTCCAGAGTTGCTACTGAGAAATCAAATGCAATTCTGATTCCCAAGCAGTATTCCTGATCCACATATTTGTCCATTTGGAGATTCTCATCCTTCAGTTTTGGGTAATAATCTTGTATTATTTCTTTAACATTTTCCTTCTTCTTTCTTTTTTTCCCATTGTCTTTTTCTAGTCTGCCTACCAGTTAGAACTTGGACATCTTGGACTGGTATACTCATTTGATTCTGTTTTGCTTCGTTTTCTCTATACCTTATGAAACCTGGCCATATTAATAACTCGTAACATAGGGAGGAAAAGCAGATATAAGCAAGGGAAATGACTTAGCAGGTCCCTTGCTCACAGGAGATACTAATGAAAGATAAAAGCTGATTCTTCCTTTAAAATCCCAGTTATTCTCAGGAATTAGAAGAATCATGTAACTTTGATAATGCGATGGAGAACTTTAGGATAATTTAAAAGTCTTTTAATGGAACAGTTAGACCTTCAAATTCTAACCCCCATCCACTGCCATCAAACCTCTGATTCACACAGGAGACAGAAGGAATAACCTTTCGAGTAACTAGAGCAGAGCAGTTCTGAGCTCTGGTACATCAGGTGCAGGATAGAGCCCTGAACAATAAAACCAAACACAGATAAAATAACTGAAAATCTGTTTCTGAACCAAAATATTCCCAGCCTGCTTCTGCTCAACATCAAGTGTGGTAAATTAGGCTTACCCAGGTCCTAAACAAGCAGTTGATTAAAGAAACTTTCTTTGGAGAAACTGAGCAGCAGCCTGGTGATGTTGACATTTAAGCAGCTCTACCAAAAATAAAAATAAAAATAAAAATCCAGAAGGCCACATGTTTTCTTTAACATGAAACCCACCAGTTGACAAGCCCTGCCCCATTCCATTCAGCACTTAGAAGTTCAATTTAAAAATAAAAAAGCAGCCAAGGATGACCAGTCATATGAAAAGGGTATCTGAAGAAAAAGGCAAAGAATAAAACAAGCAGAAACCAAGCAAGTCAAAAGAAAAAAAGACAACTCAAAAACTTAAGAAAGCTTCAAAGAAAACATAACATTCTTAGACGTTAAGATATTATATTCATTCCACTAGAATAGGATGCTATACAAAAGGAAGAGAAAACAAGATATTTTGCTGTTTACTCATTCTAGGACACAATTTTGATTATTGTCTTCTAGTTGTAAACACAAAAGGAGGTTAAGAGTGCATAGCTGTGGGCCTGAGCACTATACATAAAATAGGGAATATTGAAAATACTAAAAAAAATGTGCCCAAAAGGTTTACTGTTTATATTTTTCCTCATGTCCTAAGGGATACTGTTGTTTAATTTTTTTAAAAAAATTGTGTATGAAAAAAAGCCAGGCACAGTGGCACAGGCTTATAATCCCAGTAACTCAGGAGGCTGAGGTAGGAAGATCATGAGTTCAAGGACAGCGTCAGCAACTCAGTGAGATCTTGTCTCAAAATAAAATATAAAAAAGATCTGGGGATTTGGTTCAGTGGTTAAGCACCCCTGGGTTCATCCCCAGTCTGAAAAAGAAAAAAATGAATGAAAAAGTATAAATTGTCAAGCAGACATAAGAGCTCTTAGGAAGTCTCTGAGCATGAGTTTAGCTTAGATTCCCAGGAACATGTGAAAGCTTTTCAAAGCCCCTTTCCTCAAAGCATTTCATTCTCAGCCTTTCCTCTTAAGATTTTGGGTTAGTCTATTGTTTGCCTCAAGTGTTGCCCTTGGCCAAGGTAGCAGTGACTAACATATTTGCCTTTGTTTTTGACAATCACCCCCTGGGTAGACACTTCAGCCCTGGCAGCTTTCTAAGTTAGGCTAAATAAAAGTAAGCACCCTGAGTTGGTCTTTCAGGGAATCACAATGCAAATCAAACAAACAGACCCAATTCTTCGAGAATAAGGTCTATTTTGCTTCCCTCTGTGCTGGGTACTTGTGCCAGGAATGTGGGTTACTATCTTCAAGGTTGATGCTGAATGGAGCAGCAAGGGATGGATCCAGGGGAAGTTAAAATGCCATACAACTTTCTTATTATCATCCAGCTGCTTTTTCTTGATTAAGCACACCCCTGATTCTGCAAGCATTTGATTAGTACCCATGGTTCTGAGAAAGTCAATTCTGATAGCTTTTGCCAGTTTACTCATTGCTTTTGTGGATGGATGAAATTTTGAAATTCCCTACTCTATCATTTTTGCAGATGTCACCTAGATTCTTTTTTTATTTTTGATGGCCTTGACCATTTGAAAGACTAATGGTTAGGTGTTTTTTAAAGTGTCCTTCCACTGGTGCTTGTCTGATGTTTTCCTCATGATTATTCTGTGGCTATGAAATTACCAAGGAAGAACACAGAGGTAAAGTGCCATTCTTGCCATACGATATCACTGGCATATACTGTCAACAAGTGTTATTGTTGTTAAGAGTGAAAGTAGTGGGGCTGGAGTTGTAGCTTAGTGGTAGAGCACTTTCCTAGCACGTGTGAGGTAATGGGTTCAATCCTCAGCACCACATAAAAATAAATAAATAAAATAAAGGTATTGTGTCCATCTACAACTAAAAAAACTATTAAAAAAGTGAAAGTACAGCCAACTGTGATGACACACACCAGTAATCCCAGTGATGCTGAGGCAGGAGGAGTGCAAGTTTTGAGGCCAGGCTTGCAGTTTAGAAAGGCCCTAAGCAACTTAGTGAGACCAGGTCTCAAAATAAAAATATTAAAAAGAGCTGGGGGTGTAGCTCAGTAGTAAATTGCCTCTGGGTTCAATCCCCAGTAATCCTCCCCCCAAAAAAGAGTGAAAGTAGAGTATAATGATATAGGGGTTTGGGCTTTTAATTCAATCACATCTGAATTCAAACCCTGACTTGTTCGAGCATATAAATGATAGAACTTTTTCAAATCTGTTTTTGCATATGTAAAACAGGAGAACAAGTACCCACTTCATAGGGTTACTGTGGAGAATCAAATGAGAAAATTTATGTGAAGTAACTAATATGGTTAACAGCACATAGTAAGTGCTTAATTAAGGTGAACTAGTAGAATAAGAGGGTGTATGTTCATATGGGCATATACAAAAAATATTTAACAAATAGTATCAAGAGAATTAGAAGTAATTTTCATTATAAAAGTACAATAATTTCACGGAAAGATCCATATAAGGATATATTTGAATAAAATGGAAAACTTTATATATGAGGCATTATTCCAAGAGACAGACATAAGTGGCTACTATGGTTAGAATTCTTAGGTTACTGGGGACTGGTATTCTTGACATTGTATTTGTGATCAGGGAGAAATTCCAGAAGAAAAGAAAGGGGTTAAAATTATGTGGCAGTTAAAAGCACTACTATTACAATCCTACAAATCCTGGCTTTCTGCTCTCAGGCTTGTAACTCTGAGTAAAATGACTTAACCTTTCAACTGAAGTCTCCTCCTTTATAAAATAGAGATGATAAATTGAGGATTAAATGAAATAATACATGTAAATGGCTCAGAGTATTCCCTGTCATGTAATGCTCAGTTGATGTTAGCTGCTCTTTACTACCTAAGAATTATTGACTTGGTCCAGGGATACCCCACTGTAGTTTAAGTCTGGGAGGACATATGTCAGGGAAGGTATTTTGTGCCAAGAGTTAGCATTAGGAAGCTTCACCTTTCAATATAGAGGATGTTTGGAGTTCCTTCCTTTTCTAGCAGCCTCAGTTACTGACTCAAGCCTGCTGCAAGTTGCCCTAGGGGCAGGGTGCTTTTGTGATATTTGTGGTGGCTAAAAATCTTTTTTTAAAGACTTGGATATTCAATCAGAAAGAAAATGGAAACCATATGGAAAATTTAGCCCATTCCAATATGTTCTTAGTCTCCCACTCTTCATCCTGCTAGGGCTCTTCTGCAGATGATGACTGAGAATATCCTCTTCAGAGTAATAAACCACAGGAACATTAAATGCGTCCTTGCAGCTGCACCAGGGCTAGTTAGAGGCCTATTCAAGAGAAGGGCTTATGTGGAGGTTTTTTTTTTTCCTCTTCCTTTTAAAAAGCCACCTGTACCATTTTTGTCTTAGTTTTTAAGTGGAAATGATTTTAAGATGTAATTTTCTTCCCCTGCTTGTATTTATGATGTACAAATAGTTCTTTGTTAATAGGAAAAGAAAAACACAAACCCAAATGCTAAACCTAATTAATGCTCTTTAGAAAAAGTGTGCCACTTTAAAACTTTCCAACTTCCTTTCTGAGTTAGTAATTGAGGGACTGGACAAGATGCAGGTGGAAGGAATTGCTTCATTGACAGCTGGCCCTGAATCGCTCTCATTCTTGGAAGTGCACCAGTTAAGGGCACAGAACTGTCTGGGAGAACTACAGCTAGTATGGAAAGAGCATATACTGTAATCTAAATCCTTTTCCTGTTGATTGGCAAAATTCCAAAAGTTCTTTGAGGCCAGGAGAGATAGCTTTGAGGAGAAAATTGGGCCCAGATCATCTAATCCAGATGTTGAAAACCGGGCCTGAAGAAGGAAAAAAAAAAAAAAAGACATTACAAACTAGGCCTTGAGGGAAAAACCCCACTTCTTTATAAACTAGACTTTGAGGAGGGAAAATCCTTTCATTATAATCATATCAATTCTAGTTAGACTCACATAATGAGGTTAGCTATGCAGTATGATGAAGATGATGATCAGCTATGCAGAATGATTTAAAGAGTTCCACAGGGCTCCTTCTGCACAACAAAATCATCCCTACTCAGAGTTCATGGTCTGATAACCCTTCATCAGTGGTTCTTAACCCTTTAGAATCTGGTTAAAAATACTGACATTTTCCTTCAGAAGAATGAATGCACATGTGTATACACACATCACCATACATTTTCCTCAGGTTCACAGACTCCTGTGAACTTCCCCGGGAAGTCTTTGAATTGTCATTATTTCTCAGAGTTGATTTTCAAGAGC
The DNA here is from genome assembly GCF_052094955.1 of Ictidomys tridecemlineatus. Lineage (NCBI taxonomy): Eukaryota > Metazoa > Chordata > Mammalia > Rodentia > Sciuridae > Ictidomys > Ictidomys tridecemlineatus. The sequence goes on along the minus strand of NC_135493.1, from coordinate 29,310,143 downwards.
CCCATAATTAGCAGGGACCCTGCCCACACATGGACCACAGTCGGAGTAAGTTAAAAAGAAACTCTATCACATTTTTATCACAATCATATTATAGTATTATTTAAAGCAACATACTTACTAATTATTTATATCTGTGAAAGGGATGGTTGTCAGGGACAATATTTCACCAAGTTATGTCTGTCTGCTTTGCTGAGGCACAGCTTGATCACCCATCAGTTTCCATTTTGAGTTGCTTTCTTTCCTTCCAATTTTTATTAAATAAAAAGTCCTATCTTTAAAATACTTTAAAGTGTTTAAAATGCTTTAAAATACTCCAGGATAGGTTAAATAAGGATGGCAAATTTTGATAACTATTTGTCTTAGTTGGGCTCCTTCAGAGCAGAACTTGAGGTAAGAACTTGGGTTACAGTTAGCATATTTGAGGTATGCTATGGTTTGGATCTACTTTGTTTCTCAGAGGCTTATGTGCTGGAAACTTGGTCACCATATGACAGTGTTGAGATGGTGGACTTTTATTTAAGAGGTTGGGCCAAGTGAAAGGTAATTAGGTCACTGGGGCATATAACCTCTGGAGGGATTAATGTAGCTCTCTCCCAATTAGTTACTGCAAGAGTAGGTTGTTATAAAAAGAATGAACACAGACCCTAAAACTCTTGACTTCCTATCTTTCTGTGTGATCTCTTCTACATCTGGTTCTGCAATTGTGATATCATCTGTCATGAGGCCCTTGCTACAGGATAAACTGATAGGCCTCCCAGATCTTGGACATTCATCATCCAAAACTGTGGGCTAAACTTCTTTTCTTTATGCATTTACCCAGCCTTGACTATCTTGTTACAGCATGAGACAACAGACTAAGACAGGATGATATTTCAGAAAGTAGGTGTAAGATACTAGGAAGACTCAGAGAAGGAGGAAAAGTCAATGCAAGGGTGCATTAGAAGGTTGCTGCATTGGACAATAAGGGTTTGATTCTGGTCAGACTTCCTGAGAAGTATATAGAATATTGCCACAGTCCGGCTGCAGCAAAATAACCAGGGGGTGATGAGCAAATTGTGTAGATTGATACAGCAGGAGAGGGAGCTGTTTATTGTAGGACAGGAGTGGTATATATACATTCCACACAGCTTATCTTAATTAACATAAAATAGATACAGCAGTCAACCAATAAGGAATCTCCACACTTAATGGCTTGCTGGCGTTACTTCACAAACGATTCCCTCTGGCAAAATGTCAGGCGCCATCCTGACTTGTTTACAGACTCTAACAGAGTATCTCCTAGAATTGTCTCTCTGATGAATGAGAGGCTACAGCTCTCATCTGCTGATTTCTGTACTTTATCAGTTGAAGTTATCCCCAAATGCATTAACATTTCCATACTTTCAGACTGTGCTTTCATGAGGATTGGCTTTGGAGAGGGTCCTGGGACAGAAGTAGAAAGAATGAAGCTTGATCTTGAAGGGGGATGTTGTTAGACTGATGTGAATCTGAGCTTACATAGAACTGCCTTGGCTCTGGATAAAATCAGAGGTGAACTGAGGGGTCACGATGGAGGGCACCAGGGGCATTTGCTATTCTACCAAATCTGGGTAGTAGATTCATGGAGGTTCATTATCGTAGCCACTCTACTTTTGTATGTGTTTGAAATTTTTTCATAGTAAATAGTTAAAAATCCCCCAGCACTGAAAAAAAATTAAAACTGCTAACTCTGAATGCTAGGTCACTAGGAAATATATATCAAGTAGCTAGTGGTGTTATTATATAATTGTTTTATACTAAGGATTAAACCCAGGGGTGCTTAACCACTGAACCACATCCCCAGTCCTTTTTATTTTATTTTATTTTGGTATCAGGGATTGAACTCAGGGGCACTCAACCATTGAGCCACATTTCTAGCCCTGCTTTGTATTTTATTTAGAGACAGAATCTCACTGAGTTGCTTACACATCACTGTTGCTGACGCTGGCTTTGAATTTGAGATCCTCCTGCCTCAGCCTCCTGAGCTGCTGGGATTACAGGTGTGTGCCACTGTGCCTGGCCCTTTTTATTTTTTATTTTGAGACAGGGTCTTGCTAAGTTGCTTAGGACCTCATTAAGCAGCTGATGCTGGCTTTGAACTTGCGATTCTCCTGCCTCAGCCTCCTGAGCCACTGAGATTAAAGGTGTTCACTGGGCTAGGGTCATAGCTCAGTGGTAGAGCACTTGCTTTGCACATGTGAGGCCCTGGGTTTGATATTCAGCACCACATAAAAACAAATAAACTAAAGGTAATGTGTCCATCTATAGCTAAAAAATATTAAATGTGTGCACCACCACAACCAGCTTTTGTTATATAATTTTGAACATTTGGCACAAACATAGGCCTGTAAATTTTGACAACACTTCCATGGTGATATATTAAAGAGCTCCATCAGATTTTAAAATCCTTGAGCAAATCATACTCAAAGGCTGGGAGTTTGAATAGATGAACTTGGGAGATAGACAAGTGTGGTTTCCTAAATTGCCTGTTTGATTGCATTTAGTTCTAGAAAGTGTGTTTGCAAGTTCCACCATAAGACTTCAATATGAGGTTTTAACATACCAATAATGTTGAGTCTATTTCTTTAGTTAAGAATGAACAAAATCTCTACATGTTCATATAGAACCCAATTCTTTTGTCAAAACTATTAAAAGAGTTTGATCTTTTAAAATCATATTTTATCTTTGATTTGAAACAGTAATATTTGAATACTGGGATCATTCTTGCAGTCTCTTTAAGATTCTGAATATATGGCTATGAAACACCTCTTGAACAAGGCATTTTCAAATCTGAGAAGTGATCTTTAGTGGCATTATCATTTTCACAAAATCTTTTCCCCCATACCTTGTACCAACAACTTGTGGGAGAAGAGCTTCTCTCAACAGCTGGCATGCTTACTGTGGAAGAGTGGAGGTTGCTATTTGCTGCTCATTTCTTGGTATAGCATGCTGGGAAGATATATCATTTAAGGGCCACAATTTTATTATATTCATATTTTTTGTGGTTGTCTTAAACACTGAATCATGATCAGAGGACATACTGCCAATCTCTGTTAGTCAATCAAGCATTCAGTGGTTTGTCATTTGTATATAATCTCTGTTATTTGCATAGCAGTATATTCCTGGGCTGTGTTCAAGGATAATGTTCCTCAGAATTTATCTCAGTGCCCTTCTTCCAATCTATATCAAGATTGAAAAAAATATTTGTTAAGTAAATTAAAAAGCTTTCCCCTTATGGGGAGAAACTGAATCTCTTCCATATTGCTGGTGGCGTTCTGAAAAAAAGTTATACAGTTTCTTATAAAATGAAACATGCGGGGCTGGAGGCACAGCTCAGTGGTAGAGTACTTGCCTAGCATCTGAAAGACCCTGGGTTCTGGGCTGGGGATGTGGCTCAAGTTGTAGCGCGCTCACCTGGCATGCGTGCAGCCCAGGTTCAATCCTCAGTACCACATACCAACAAAGATGTTGTGTCCGCCGAGAACTAAAAAATAAATAAATATTAAAAATTCTCTCTCTCTCCTCTCTCTTAAAAAAAAAAAAAGACCCTGGGTTCTATTCCTGGCACTGCAAAAAAATTATATATGTGTATATATATATATATACACACATACATATATATGTATATATATAATTTTTAAAATTTATATATATATATATATATATATATATAAATTAAAAGAAAATGCAACTACTATATAGCTTAGCAGTTGCACTCATGGGCATTTTCCTGAAAGAAATAAAGACTTATATTCACACAAAAACCTGTGTACAAATGTTCACAACAGATTTATTCATGAGAGCCCCAAACTGGAAACAACCCAGATATCCTTGAACATAAAACCTCTTGGGTAGATCTTAAAGAATTACACCAAATGAAAAAGTCAATTCCCAAAGGATGTATACCTATGATTTCAAATGTATAAGATTCTTGAAATGACAAAATGAATGCCATGGAGAACAGATTGGTGGTGGTTAGAAGTTAAGGAGTAGGTGGAGGTGAGGGTACTAAATATGGCTATAAAAGGACAACTTGTGATGATGGAATTGTTTGGAATTTTGACCTATCCATATTGGTATCCTGGTTGTGATAATGCATATTGTGTTGCCAAACATGATCACCGAGGAAACTGGGCAAATGCTATATGGTCTGCTCTGCATTATTTCATACAACTCTTTTTTTTTTATTTCATACAACTCTTTACATTCTACAATTATCTCAAAATGACAAGTTTAATTTAAAAAAAATTTCCTGTTATAGCATGGAATTTTGGGGTCAAAATTGAAAAAGTTGTGGAGCACTTTGTGTGTGTGTGTGTGTGTTTGCATGGGGGTGTGTATACCACCACTTCTATGCCAAGAGTCTGCACATTAGTGCTTTTGTCTGACTACAGTAAAACATCTGCTGGTGTCCACATGTGATAGCAATTGCCCTTCCACATTGTGTGCCATCAATATTGTGGATGTCCAATGATGTTGTTTATTTCAGGAATTTTGTTAATAGCTCATTCTGCTTTGTCTGAGCCATTCTATCATTAATATTGTGCCTGGTTTTACAAGTTTCTTGGCAATAAAGTGACTTGTTTTTCCAGGAGGTCTAATATCTTTGAATGATACCCCTATAACTTCAGTATTTTCTCGATTGTAGTCATAGTATTCATCAATTTCATATAGCAGAGGTGCTTACTCTAAATAATTCAGTTATGCTGAGCACAGTGGAACATGTCTGTAATCCCAGCAGCTTGGGAGGCTGAGGCAGGAGGATTGTGAGTTCAAAGCCAGACTCAGCAACATAGTGAGGACCTAAGCAACTCTCTAAATAAAATATACAAAGGACTGGGGATGTGGCTCAGTGGTTAAGCGCCCCTGGGTTCAATCCCTGACACCAAAACCCAAAAAACCCAACAAAACACCCCCCCCCATTCAGTTAGTTCATTGTGGGTTTTACTGTACTTTGATTAATAATTATGGAGAAAATGGATCGCAGGTCCAATAAAATCAAATTTTCATATATTTATCTTCTTAATGCATATTTGCATTTTTGGCTGAATGTGTGATATCATCACACCCAGACAGGCTTATTTGTCCTAGCACATACAGATTTACATTCTATATTTTTATTGGAGACTTGTTTGTTATTTATGTTCATGGTGTTGACTGATTTGTAGCATTTTATTTACTACTTTATTATAACTTTAATATTAAGTAAGCCACCTTTGAATGGTTGACTTGGTAGGGGGTTATAAAAGGTACTCAACGATTATAATACAAAATGCAAATTTAGCATAAACAAAAACATGCAAAGGGCACAAATATGGTAACAGAGATGAGTTGTACCCTGATGCATGAATGTTGACACTTGATCATCAAGTTTGTACTTTTTAGTAGGAAGTTGTGATGAAGAGATGTTTTTTACTGATAGGAAAGAAGGCAAAGCATCTTTCATAACAACAGAGTTGCAGCTGGGATAAGCCTGTCCAGTTAGGTACTACATTTCCCAGCCTCCCCTGTGGCTTGGTGTGGCTTTGTGATAGATGGAATGTGAGAAAGAATGATGTATGCTTCTTCTAGATCCCGATATTTAACCATTTTACATATGCTCCTTTATGTATTTTCCATTTTCCTATCAGTAGAAACATGGATGTGCTTATAACACAGTTTTCAGTTAAGCACATGAGACTTTTGCCCTGGGGAGGGGGATGGGATGGAATGAACCCAAGTCAATGAATACTTGAATGAATTGAGTAGGTCACTTATGTACACTGAATTGGGAGAAATTTCATTGTTCTTTAACACACTTTGCTGTTGGGTCTTTATATTATAGAAGTTTATCACTTTATGTCTAAAAAAGAAAGGAAAACTCTGGAGGTCTTGAAGGCAAATGTGGGAAAGCATGTTTCTTGCAGGCACAGGATGGGTGAGACAAGGGAATCAGGAGTTAGTACAAGACTATGGTAGGTGAGTATGGCAGGTGAGTGTGCACTTGATTTCTAAGGCTGATTTTTGGTGGTACTATCAGGCAGGGGAAACAAAAAAAACAAGATATAAAGCCAGGTGTGTTAGTGCATGCCTGAAACCCCAGTGATTCAGGAGGCTGATGCAGGGAGATTGCAAGTTTGAGGTCAACTTCAGCAATTTAATGAGACCCTGTCTCAAACAAAACAAAACAAAACAACACACACACACACACACACACACACACGTGCTTAAGATGTAGCTTAGTGGTAAAATGTCTGTGTGTTCAATCCCCAATTTAATAAAAAAGGAAGAAGAAGAAAAAGAGCTGAGTGCAGTGGCGCACACCTATAATCCTAGAGGCTCAGGAGGTTGAGGCTGGAGGATTGCAACTTCAAAGCCAGCCTTAGCAACTTAGTGACACCCTGTCTCAAAGAAAAAAAGATTGAAGATGTTGCTAAGTGGGTAAATGCCCCTGTGTGTTCCATCCTTTGTTTAAAAAAGAAAGGAAGGAAGAAATGAGATAAACTTGGTTATGAGTCATATAGAAATTTAGTTTTTCTGTGAGAAAGAATAACTGACTCAGGGGAATTGTTGACACTTAGTCATCCAGTTTAGTATTAGAAGGAAATGAAATCAACAGAGCCACATCAGGCCTAGTTTATTTTTTGCATCACCCATTGCAAGATCCAGGAGAGTGACAGTTCTAAGCTCCCAGAAGGGTGGCTGGGGCTCTTAATACTTTTCCTACTTCAGTCATGATTAATATTAAGAAATGGAGCAGAACTGAGTGTACAGGTTGTGGCCACATTAAGTGGCTTCAGCTATAAAGATTTGGGAATAGAGGAAATCAGGGAGAAATCTCATTTATTTTATAATTTGCTCTACCTCTGTTCTACTGCCTCAGCCACTGCCAGGGGCTTCTTTGTGGAAACTAGAAAAAGTGTCTCTTTTTTTTTTAGACCCATGGCCTGGAAAGTACACATGTAACAAATTAGGAAAAACAAGCATAGCTTTGTGAGTGCAGTGCTGTCTAGATCTCAGTGCTCATTCATCTCCATAACTGGGCATCTTAATGCAGTGAACAACATGAACAATTGTACACAATGGCTCTGCAGACCAATAGATGCACAGTGAGAGGGAAGAGTGAAGTTGGAGAGTGAAGAAGATTCAAATGTTATGCACTGTCCAGAGGTAATCACAGGAAAGAAAAAAGGAAACTATTTTGGAGAAGCAAAAGGTGGAGGTGATCTAATAACAGTTTTAAACTTGATATCCAAAGGACTATTCCCAAATATACAATGTCCTTTCTTGTATCTATATTTGTGTCCCACTTGAAGCATCATTTCTGGTTATGGTCCTTATACATGATCTAGGGCTCAGTTCTAGACTTAGCTCTCCAAAAGTGCTTCCATGACCTCTGTAGCTCATGAAGATCCCTTCCTCCCTCTTTCCACTGAACTCTGACCATAGCACACTTAAGGATCTCTCCCACTCTCAGTGCTTAGCTTGGATGATGTCCTCCTTTCTGAAAGCTTTTATCCCTTCTCTTGTGCCCCCTCTGTTCTTATAGGAATTTATTACACTTATGTGTTTACAAATCAGTCTACTGTTGGATTCTGTGCTCTCCAAGGCTAGGAACTGATTTTTGTAAAAAATATATCTATCCTTACTAATCAAAAATATCCTAGTCTGGGGGTGTAGCTCAGCAGTGGAGTGTTTGCCTAGTACACTCAAGGACCCGACTTTCATCCTCAGGACCACAAAACAAAAGCAAAAGCAAAAACAAAATCTTTATCCTTAATTACTATGGAGCTCAATAAATGTTTGCTAAATAGTCATATGGAAAATCTGTGCTCAAAAAGATATATATCTGTTGGAGTGACCAAGAGCCTGGATAGTTTCTTCTCTAGTCCCAAACAATCTTTGTTTTCATTTGGGGAACCTCCAGCAAACTCCCCACAGCAGGATCACTTGTGCCCAATAAAGTCTTTTCCCTGTTCAGACAGCACTTTAACAAATCCTTGCAGTAGAAAGAGCACTGAGCTCCTTGACTGGCTTAAAGTCTTGTTCTGCTACTAAGTAGTCATGTGAGTTTGAACAAATTGACTCACCTCTCTGGCAAATGTTGGTTTCCTAATCTGCAAAATGAAGAAATAGCTTTAAAAGTCTACAGTGTTGTAAAGCAACATGATAAACAATGTGGTAATTGAGCTGAACTGTGAAAATATATTAAAATCTATGGTAATAACTAACTCCTAGCTCAGCCGGAAGCAATTTTTCTTTGGCAGTGAAATATCTACAATATGTTTTTGTGTATGATGGCCAATAAACAGCTATAGGAAACTTGGGGAAAATATAACTCTCCCTCTTGATCTGTGTAATTTTACTTTTGCTGTTGTTAATGGGCTGCCACCACCTTATGCCTTTCCTGCAGGAAGTTTATTTGTTCATTCATCCATTCTATTTAGGGTTACCAGATTTATCAAATAAAAGTACAAAATGATTCCTTCATATTTGCTCAATCCTTTACAGGTTACAAAGAAGCAGGTCAATTTAAGGGAATGTACTATGGCAGGAATAGCCTTGCTGTCGGGCAACTGGCAGCATTAGTAATACCTGACAGTTCATTAGCAATTCAAACTCTGGGTCCCACCTCAAACCTACTGAATCAGAATCTGCACTTAAATAAGATCCCTGGGCAGTCAAGTGTACATTAAAGCATGAGAGGCCCTAGACCGACTGCTAACTGCTTCCCCTATGTGTTCAATAGCTGTCCCTAACCTCTGGAGTAGGGAAGAGAGAGGAGAGTTTCTCTAGATATGAACTCTTCAGTTAGTTTCTGTATCCTGGGGACTACTGAGAGTTCAGAGGTTTTGTAGGGAAGTGTGTAGTAAATAGCAGGTAATATTGAGTTTTCTGTCTGAGCTATGTGCTGAAAGGTAGTCAGAAATCATATCCACAGTGTGAGAGGGCGCTATGACTTTTTAAAAAATATTTTTATAGTAGATGGACACAATACCTTTATTTTATTTTATGTGGTACTGAGGATTGAACTCAGGGCCTCAAATGTGCTAGGCAAGCACTCTACCAACTGAGCTACAACCTCAGCCCTTCCTATGTCTAGGAAGGGCTGGACCCGAGTCAAGCTGTCATCTCTGCCTGGTTGGGATATTTATGCCTGTGAGTACTCTTGAATTCTCTCTTTTAGGCTCCATTTCTGTTATGTTTTGGATCTGGAATGTCCCCCAAAGGCTCGTATGTTGAAGACTTAGTCCCTAAAGCACCAATGTACAGAGGAAGGGCATTTTGGAAGTGGCTGGATCTTGAGGGCTCTGACCTTATCATAGTTGAATAGGCTATTAGGAGGTCTGGCTGTGGGGGGCCACTCCAAGTGCACACACCTTTAAGTCCTGATGCACCATGGGGATCTGAAAGATCATTGTGATCTGGTGCGTTAGTGCCATGACTTGTGACTCAGGCTTTTCACTTGCTCGGATAACAAGGTGTGGCCCTAGGAGTAGGAGGCACCAGACCGGTTGAGCTACACTCACCTGTTCCTTTGTAATCCTATCCCTTTGCCCTATTTGGGATAGAATGTTCCATGGAACCTCCCCTTGTGTGTTCCTATATATAGAATAAAGAATTCTGGTGGCTGTCTCTTTCCAAGGACTCTTAAGGTTGCAGAACTGTCTCTGGTTTATTGAAAAGGCAATTCTGTGTGGTTGTGTGCTTTGTTTGTTATTTTCTTGAGTTATTGGAATAGTCAGATTTTGTGAACCTAGCATTAGATCACCAGCAAGCATACATGGCAATATCTGGCCCCATCGGAGGAAGTATGTCCTTGGGGATATGCCTTTAAAGGGTGTATTTTTTAAAAAATATTTTGTAGTAGGTGGACACAATGCCTTTATTTTATTTTGTCCTTGGACCCTACCTTTCTTTCCATTCTGTTGAGAGCCACAGCCAAAGGGGCCCCAGCAAACTTCCAGCTGCCAGCAAACTTCCAGCTACCAGCTGATGATTGGCTCACAGCAGCCCCAGCAACTTCTAGCTGCCAACTGATTGGCTCCTCTGCGGTGATGCTCATTGGGCTGTTTCCCTGCCCTTTCAGACTACGGAGCTGCTCATTGGGGGACTTTTTTGGCTCTGCCCACGCGACCCAGCCAATCAGCCTCAAGAGCAGGAGGAGTGGGGGAGGTTGAGAGGCTTCTGGGAAGCTGGTGGTGGCAGCTGGGCTCTGAGGGTTTTTCCTGAGGAGCTGTGTGGTTCTAAAAATAAAGTTCATTTCTTTTGACAAGTGGCTCCTGAATTGTGCCCAGCCAGACTGGGGCACCATTCTTTTTTTTTTTTTTTAAGAGAGAGAATTTTTTTTAAAGAGAGAGTGAGAAGAGAGAGAGAGAGAGAGAGAGAGAGAGAGAGAGAGAGAGAGAGAGAGAGAGAGAATTTTTAATATTTATTTTTTTTCAGTTTTTGGCAGACACAACATCTTTGTTTGTATGTGGTGCTGAGGATCGAACCTGGGCCGCACGCATGCCAGGCGAGCGCGCTACCGCTTGAGCCACATCCCCAGCCCCCTTTCTTTCCATTCTTGCTAGTCACTATGAGCTGAGAAGCCTCTTCTGCCACAGGCTCCCATCACCATGATGTTCTACCTTTCCTCAGGCCCAAAGCAATGGAGTCATCCAACCATGGATTGAAATCTCTGAAACTGTGACCTCAAATAAAAATTTTCTGAGGCTGGGATTGTGGCTCAGCGGTAGAGCGCTCACCTAGCATGGGCACAATCTGGGTTCAATTCTCAGCACCACATAAAAATAAAGGCATTGTGTTGTGTCCATCTACAAAAAAGATTCATATTCTCTCTCTCTCTCTCTCTTTCTCTCTCAAAATTTTCTTCTATGATTATTTTCTCAGGAATTTTAGTGCAGTGACAGAAAGATGAATACCACAATTTTCTTACCCATGAGGCCCTCTTCCTTTTCCTTTCAGATCCTGGATGTATTCTCCAATCAAAGTAAACATCTGTGAAGGCAAGTACTCTAATGTGAAATTAAACACAAGTTTTTCCTCCCCTGGGGTATCTGTGTTTTCATTCTGCTTTTTCTTTGCAAATTCCCTTTTAAAGGAATTTAAGTCCTCACCAAACTATTGGAATAGGCGTTTGGGGAGGGCCTGGGATGTGCACTCTAAGAATAAGACCAGCTCTACTTCTAGGCTCTCAGTCCCAGCCCTTCCTACACATGTTCTAAACTCTCTCAGCTCACCCAGCTTCTCACACACTTTTCCTGCCTTTAAAAATCTGCTTCTTTTTCTGCCTTTCCCCTTCCAATTTGGACTTTGGTGGGCAGTGGGTCAGGCTAGACTGAAGATGGCTATTCCCCAGAGACCAGTCAGAGATACTAAAGCCAACTGAGGTTCCCATGAAACCTGAATAGGAAGAAATACAGAGAGTAGGCATAGAGTGATGTCTGTGGGTCTTATAGGGGGACCAGGGATTGGAATTCAGAGGTGAGAAAGTTTTTAGGGGAATAATGGAATCCAACATCGTTGACCAGGGATCATGGAATCAGGGAGAGTCATGATGGGGCTAAATAGCAAGAACCCAGGGACTGGACAGAGTTTCTAAGGCCAGAGAAGGGCCAGAAACTGGGATAGATTGAGAGTTATAAGTAAAGTTGATAGCTCCAGAGTGAGGACTAGAGTTCTGTGCTGAACTCCTACCATTTGTTTTATTCATTTTGAGTTATAGAGTTGGACATTATATAGTGAGAGTTAAGGATGTGGGCTCTGGATATAGGCAGCTGGCATTTAATTCTTGACTTCACCACCTGCCAGAGGTGTCACTTTGGGTAAAGCATTTAATCTTTTTTTTTTTTTTTTGAGAGAGAGAGAGAGAGAGAGAGAGAGAGAGAGAATTTTAATATTTATTTTTTAGTTCTTGGCGGACACAACATCTTTGTTTGTATGTGGTGCTGAGGATTGAACCGGGGCCGCACACATGCCAGGTGAGCACGCTACCGCTTGAGCCACATCCCCAGCCCCAGCATTTAATCTCTCTGTGCCTCATCTGAGGCATGCTGGGATGTTCCAGCAAGACAATGCATATCACGTGCTTAGCATGGCCCTGACACTTAGCACACCCTGCATAAATGCTGTGTTATTACATTAGTCTTCAAACCCTATGCTTCCTTCCTGGTGCTCATCCCATTCCTTTCTGATCATTGGGATATGTTTCCTCTGCTTGGGAAACCCTTCCCCATTAAGTCTTTTTCATCTTTCAGGCTTTGGTGAAGACATCAGATTTCAGGGTTTTCTTCCTAGATCCCCTTAGACATGGGTGAGGTGCCCCCCTCCTTTGAGCTCCTATGGCACTTCATTTCAATGTCATGTTTCATATTTGTTCATTTCCTTGTCTGTGTCTCCCGTTAGACACCCAGCCCCATGTGTTTGGGAGTTGCATCAATTATTTTCCACTGCTGTATCAGCTATGCAGACATACAGCAGAAATTTATTAAATGTTTGTTAATGAAATTAATAAATGGTGAGAGACTTTAGACTTAGATGTCTTGGGGGAGCCATAACTAGACAGGATTCCTCTGTTAAAGCCCATACGTTAAGTTTGTTGTCTGCTTCCTGTGTTCTGTTTGGGCCACAGTAGTATTGGAAGGAATAGCTTTCAATTTGAGGGTGTCATATATATTCTCTAAGCTGCTGTGGCAGCCACCATCTTTCCCAATCTAGTTTGTGTCATACTGCCTGGAGGCTAATAAACAAAGAATAACCCAATATTCTTCAAAGCCTTCTGCATGTGTGCTCTTGCTTATGGCATGTGAATATGATTTATGTCATGCAAGATGCTACTTTCCTGATTATTCATAAACTCTTCTCTTAAATTTCTTTTATTTTAATGGATCTCTCAGTCTCTTTGTGATCAAAATGGCAGTATCCATGAGCAGAACTGTGCAACCAGAATGGAAGCTTGAAGGCTGCAAAGGGCCTAAAGTGGTGGGCCAAGAAGGGACAGGATGGACAATAGTTCCTTCTTTCCTCCTTCAAAACTCTGATTACATGGGGAATGACCTGAAAACATTCTCAGAAATTATCACTCATTTCCTAGCTACTAGCAGGCATTCTACACATTGCTGTTAAACCTGCAGGTAGAAGAGTTCACCTGGGAAAAATTCATTTTGTGTGTGAAAAGTGGATTGGGTAACTTAGAGCAAGTGGGAATGAGACCTAGGGAGATGGTCAGCTGATTTCAACATGGGAAAAGTAGCCATGTATTTTTATTGCAGCATTGGGGCACTGGGATTAGGGCTAGAGAGTCTTCCCTCATTAGACAATTGGAAAAAAATCACATTGTAGCTTGGGGAGCCCTTATTTCTCACCCCATTACCAAATGGCAATTTAGAGTCACATTGTTGCTACATGATCTCTGGGTAGGGTTTTGCTAAATCTGTTGATTTGCCAGATTTAGCAGCTAAAAATATAGGATGCCTAGTTAAATTTGAATTTCAGATAAACAGTAGTGTATTTAAAGTGTATATTCAAAATATTACATCCTGTAATTTATCTGGCAATGTTATTCCCAGGTCATTAACATTTGGGGCACCATGTTGTTAGTTTGCTTAATAAGGTAAAATGTCTGAGAAGCCTTCTGGTACTGGGGCACCCTTAGCAACTAGAGTTAGCTCACGTCCCCCAGCACTGCTGGAAATTCTAAAAGACCAGCAGACCCCTAACGAGCTGAACTGAACTCTTTTTTTTTTTTTTTGGTGTGTGTGTGTGTGGGGGGGGGGGTTAGTCACAGGGATGAAGTGCTGCTTTAAATGAGTCCCTGCTGATGGATGTATAAAGATGGTACTGAATGGAGTACCTGGTCTTTTAGCAGTCCCAGTCCCCCACGTCTCTTTTCTCCCTTTTGTAACCCTACTGCTTTATTCTACTCTAAACATCTTTTCCCAACAACCAACCTGAATCCATCAAGGTTCTTAAAACTTTCAGCTTAAAGTCAATTTATTCACATAAGTGGAAACTGCAGGATTCAAAGGAAGCCACTACACGGGGAATATGGAATAGAAGAAAAAGCAAAAGTGTCTTGCTTAAAGGCCCCACGCTTATTCACATGGAAACAAAGACTGCAAAAGTGGGTCTCTGAGAGGACCACCAGGGCCTCACTCAGCTATTTAAATAAGAGGAAAGGTGCAGATTCAAGTGAATGACAAATGGAACCAGAAGTAGCACCAGTGTTTGACAAAAGCAGCTTTTGGACCAGTGAGCTGAAAGGAAGGGCTCTTTGTTTTCCTGCAGATGTCTTGTGGGCTCTTGTAAGGAAGTTTTCCTACTTGTTCTTTGGACTTGAACTGGGAGGGCTTATTGCTAAGTGACCTACCTTATCTTATCCTGCTCACAGTATAAAAGGACAAATTGTCCCTCTTGAAACTGAGGCCATTGGAATGAACACAATTGACCCTCAGTGGCTGTTTTAGTCAGCTTTTTTAGCAGCTGTGACCAAAAAACCTGACAAGAACAGTTATAGAAGGAATCATTTATTTAGGGGCTCATAGTTTCAGAGTTCTCAGTCCATATATGGCTGACTCTATTCCTTGGGGCCAGAGGTGAGACAGAACATCATGTTAGAAGAATATGGAAGAGGAAGCAGCTGAAGACATGGCACCAGAAAGCTGAGACAGTGAGTTCCCTTTACCAAGGACAAAATATATACCCTAAAGGCATGTCTCCAAGGATCTACCTCTTCCAGCCACACTCTATCTGCCTACAGTTAATCTATTCAACTGGGTGAACGCACTGATTAGGTTAAATCTCTCATAACTCAATCATTTCACCTCTGAAATTTCTTGCATTGTCTTACACATGAGCTTTTGATGGACACCTCAAATTCAAACCATAACAATGGCCTTAAGTAGTCTTCTTATGATGTTTTATTCAGGGAGCTATTTAAAAGTCCAGGACACCTAGGTGATTTTATGGACTGATAAATGATGGTGGTAGGTAGAGATAACTTCTGCCCCTCTGTTCTGTTCCCAAGGAACTATGAAGCCACTGATGCTGAGACACCATATGCTTTGGATCTGAAATGTCCCCCAAAAGCTCATGTGTTAAAGGCTTGGTCTGCAATGCAACAGTGTTCAGAAATGAGAAGTGATTGGATTATGAGGGCTCTGACCTTATCAGTGAATTAATCCATTGATGAATTCATAGCTGAATGGGTTATTGAGAGATGGTGGAAGCTTTAGGAAGTAAGGCCTAGTTAGAGGGAGCAGGCCCATGGGGGTATGCTATTTGAGGGCTTTATATCATTCTCTGCCCCTTCTTTCCTGTCTCTGCTTCCTGGCTATCATGAGGTAAGAGATTTGCTCCACTAAGTGCTCTCTGATGTGATATTCAGCTTTACTTCAGGCTCATAGTGATGGGGCCAAACAACCATGGATTGAAACCTTAGGCTGTGAGCCAAAATAAATCTTTCCTCCTTTAAGTTGACTTTCTCAGGTATTTTGTCATAGTGATAGAATGCTGATTAAAGCAAACACTGTGAGGCCACCTGAGGTAGATTTCAGTGATTTTTTTTCTGAATTTTTTCATTTCCCCCCAATTTCAGATGATGGGAAGGCTTGTTTCACAAAGTATGATACAGGCAAGGCTTAAGGAGAGAGGCCTGGTAGATCTGAGCCAGACTTCTGGCCAGACTGGGGCTAAAGACTCAACTACATTGTCAGACTAGGACACTGACATGTGACTAGCTACCCGCAATTAGGGCTGGAGGAAGTTTGACTGGCATTTGGGCAGTATTATATAAAGTGATTTTCCACAAACAGATGTCAAATCAGGTGTGGTATCTGAGGCCAACTCTGAATCATCTCCCCCTGAGGCACTTGGCACTGGCTGCCCTTTTCTCTTGGGTAGGACAACTCTGGCCTTTGAGGTATATCTTCCTTGACTTTTAAGAGTGAATCTTTGGGGATGGGGATATAGCTCCATTGGTAGAATGCTCATATGCACAAGGTCCTGGGTTCAATCCCCAGCACCACACACACACACACATGCACACACGGGGAACCTTTGACCAAATGGGTGTGCCCAGTACTATATTAAGCACATGCATGTGTACTCAACCTCGCCCAGCTAGTGAGAATAAGAGCTAGTGTTGAAAGCCAAGTCTGTTTGACTATACAGCTCAAAATTTACCATGATCCCATCATTTCTCAGCCTTCAGGCTCTCAAATGCTGCCTTCATGATTTTGACCACACCCTGTAATATCTATATTATCATTTCCTTAGTCATTTTGAATTAAAGATGGGGTGGGGAAGAGATAACTTCTTAACCATTAACTTAACCTTTTATTAAAATGAAAATTAATGTCATTGCTATAAATTGGAATCCAGTATCAAGTACCTTAAATAGAAGAAAACTATAATAATAAGCCTATAACTCTTAATTTAAATATTCATATGGTTATGACTAACAATCACCTCACATGTCCTTGGTGGTTTGCTACCACACCTGGGGCAACATCTTACTATTCTTCTTCTTTTTTAGTTGTAGATGGACACAATACCTTTATTTTATTTATTTATTTTTATGTGGTGCTAAGGATCGAACCCAGTGTCTCACACATGCTAGACAAGTGATTTACCACTGAGCCACAATCCCAGGCCCAACATCATGCTGTTCTAAGCAGTTTCTCCATCTTTAGGATTATGATGGACCTCAAAGTTGGCTGTGTACTACATGTTTGTGTCCTCCCCACCAAGTTCATATGTTGAAGTCCTAATTCCCAATGTGATGGTATTTGGGAAGTAGAACTTTTGGGAGGTAATTAAGTCATGAAAGTAGAGCCCTCACAAATGGGATTAGTGTCTTAATAAGAAGAAACAGAAGAGAGATGATCTGTCTTTCTACCAGAAGAGGTCACCACAGAAAGATAGCCATTTGTAAGCCAGGAAGAGGACCCTCACTAGGAACCCTGCTCTTGAACTGCCTCACTTCCTGTTTCTGTTGCTTAAATCACCCAGTCTTTGATATTTTTCTTATAGCATTCTGAACTTACCAAGACAAAGGCCATCTAATGAGCCTTCCTCCCCATTCCATCCTAAAATATCCTGCGAGGTCTTTCAATTGATATCCTCCTTTCCTAGCCTTAACTTCATATGAGAATGGGGAAAATCTTTTGCTTGTCACCAGAAGCTGTCATCACACATTCTTTGTCCTTTGATATTGACATAAGTATATATCTTTTGAAGGTTTTTTTTTTATTATTAGTGGAAACCAGATAAAAAGCCACACAGATATCCCTACCATTGTACTTTCCCCCTGTTTCTCTTCTCTTTTAACTTATCCCATGTAGAGAGGACAAAGGCATGCATTGGTGATATTGGGGTGTTGAAGAGTATATACAGGGTGAAGTTTGATTTATGTTCTTCACTCTGAGGGAAACATAAACCAGGCACAGAGAACTGGACCCAGTAAGGTATCCTTAGTCTTGGGAGCAAAGGGAAAATTCTGAATGTAGATATGTGTTTTTCCTGGTCTGACTGCCTTTAAAATAATTTCTAAATCTTTTGAGAATAAAGAGGTGGGAGTGAGGGGGGTGTTAAAAAAACAAAAATGAAACAAAACACCTTAGTAATATATCAACACATAAGCAATCCTGCTTGGCTGCACCTTGAAAAAAGGTTGTTATTTCATTTTAAAAATAAAATAATGGACCCAGGTATGATGGCACTGGCCTGTAATTCCAGTAACTTTGGAGGTTGAAGCAGAAGGATCACAAATTTTAGGCCAGCCTCAGCAACTTAGTGAGACTCTGTTTCAAAATAAAAATACAGAAACATATCAAAAAAACCATGATCAACTAGGATTCATCCCTAGGATGCAAGGCTGGTTCAATATATGAAAATCAATAAATGTAATCCACCACATCAATAGACTTAAAGATAAAAACCATATGATCATCTCGATAGATGCAGAAAAAGCATTCGACTAAATACAGCATCCCTTTATGTTCAAAACATTAGAAAAACTAGGGATAACAGGAACATACCTCAACATTGTAAAAGCTATTTATGCTAAGCCTCAGGCTAGCATCATTCTAAATGGAGAAAAATTGAAGGCCTTCCCTCTAAAATCTGGAACAAGACAGGGATGCCCTCTCTCACCACTTCTATTCAATATAGTTCTCAAAACACTGGCCATAGCAATAAGACAGACAATAGAAATTAAAGGCATAAAAATAGGAAAAGAAGAACTGAAATTAGCACTATTTGCGGATGACAGGATCCTATACCTAGAAGACCCAAAATGTTCTACCAAAAAACTTCTAGAACTAGTAAATGAATTCAGCAAAGTGGCGGCATATAAAATCAACACTCATAAGTCTAAAGCATTCCTGTATATCAGTGACAAACCCTCTGAAAGGTAAATCAGGACAACCACCCCATTCACAATATCCTCAAAAAAAATATTTGGGAATCAACCTAACAAAAGAGGTGAAAGACCTTTACAATGAAAACTACAGAACACTAACGAGGGAAATAGAAGAAGACCTTAGAAGATGGAAAGATATACCTTGTTCATGGATAGGCAGAATTAATATCATTAAAATGGCCATACTACCAAAAGTACTCTATAGGTTTAATGCAATGCCAATCAAAATCCCAATGGCATTCCTTGCAGAAATAAAAAAAGCAATCATGAAATTCATCTGGAGAAATAAAAGATCCAGAATAGCTAAAGCAATTCTAAGCAGGAAGAGAGAAACAGGTGGTATAGCGATACCAGATTTCAAACTATACTATAGAGCAATAGTAACAAAAACAGCATGGTACTGGTACCAAAACAGGCAGGTAGACCAATGGTACAGAATAGAGGACAACAGAGACCAATCCACAAAATTACAACTACCTTATATTAGACAAAGGTGCTAAAAGCATGCAATGGAGAAAGGATAGCATCTTCAACAAATGGTGCTGGGAGAACTGGAAATCCATATGCAACAAAATGAAACTGAATCCCTTTCTCTCTCCATGCACAAAAGTTAACTCAAAATTGATCAAGTAGATAGGAATCAAACCAGAGACTCTGCATCTAATAGAAGAAAAAGTTGGCCCTAATCTCCATCTCATGGGGTTGGGCTCCAATTCCTTAATAGGACACCCATAGCACAAGAGTTAAAATCAAGAATCAACAAATGGGACATATTCAAACTAAAAAGTTTTTTCTCAGCAAGAGAAATAATAAGTGAGGTAAATAGGGAGCCTACATCCTGGGAACAAATTTTTACCCCTCACTCTTCAGATAGAGCTCTAATCTCCAGAGTATACAAAGAACTCAAAAAGTTAAACAAGAACAACAAAAACAAATAACCCAATCAACAAATGGGCCAAAGATCTAAACAGACACTTCACAGAGGAGGATATACAATCAATCAACAAGTACCCAAAATATGCTCACCATCTCTAGCAGTCAGAGAAATGCAAATCAAAACCACTCTAAGATACCATCTCACGCCAGTAAGAATGGCAGCCATTATGAAGTCAAACAACAACAAGTGCTGGTGAGGATGTGGGGAAAAGGGTACTCTTGTACATTGCTGGTGGGACTGCAAATTGGTGCAGCCAATTTGGAAAGCAGTATGGAGATTCCTGGGAAAGCTGGGAATGGAACCACCATTTGACCCTGCTATTGCCCTTCTCGGACTATACCCAAAAGACTTAAAAAGAGCATACTACAGGGACACAGCTACATCAATGTTCATAGCAGCACAATTCACAATAGCTAGTCTGTGGGACCAACCTAGATGCCCTTCAACAGATGAATGAATTAAAAAATGTGGAATTTATACACAATGGAATATTACTCAACATTAAAAAATAACAAAATCGGGCTGGGGATGTGGCTCAAGCGGTAGCGCGCTCGCCTGGCATGCGTGCGGCCTGGGTTCGATCCTCAGCACCACATACAAACAAAGATGTTGTGTCCGCCAAGAACTAAAAAATAAATATTTAAAATTCTCTCTCTCTCTCTCTCTCTCTCTCTCTCTCTCTCTCTCTCTCTCTCTCTCTCTCTCTCTCTCCCCTCTCTCACTCTCTCTTTAAAAAAAAATAACAAAATCATGGCATTTGCAGGGAAATGGATGGCACTAGAGCAGATTATGCTAAGCGAAGTTAGCCAATCCCTAAAAAACAAATGCCGAATGTCTTCTCTGATATAAGGGAGGTGACTCAAAACAGAGTAGGAAGGAAGAGCATGAGAAGAAGATTACCAGGAAAAGAGGGAAAGAGGAGGGAGGGAAAGGGAAGGAGAAGGGGAATTGCACGGAAGACAGAAGGAGACCCTCTTGGGTTCACAAAATACATATACGATGGTGTGAGGGGGAAGGGAAGGGAAAAAAAAAGAGAGAGATAAGTGTCATTGTAGAATGAGTAGAGAATAGTGATGGGAGGGGAGGGGAGGGGGGATAGGGAGGGCAGCAGAATACAACTGACACTAGGATTGCTGTATGTATACACATGGATGTATAACCAATGTGATCCTGCAATCTGTACATGTGGAAAAATGAGGATTCATATCCTATTTGAATCAAATGTATGATATGTCAAGATCACTGTATTGTCTTGAGCAACTAATAAAAAAAGAAAAAGAAAAAGAAAATAAAAATAGTTGGGGATGTAGATCAGTGGTACAGTGCCCCTGGGTTCAATTCCCAGTACCACAGACCCCCCCCCCCATAATAATAACATTAAAAAACGTTATCATAAAGGGAAGAAAGTATTATACATGATCTGGCTTTGGATTTTTAAAATTTTTTAGTTGTAGTTGGATACAATACCTTTATTTCACTTATTTATTTTTATGTGGTGCTGAGGATCGAACCCAGGGTCTCGCACATGTGAGGTGAGTGCTCTACTGCTTAGCCACAACCCCAGCCCCTGGCTTTGGATTTTTTTTTAGAAAAAACTTTTGTAGATGGGGTGGGGCTGTGGCTCAATGGTAGCATACTTGCTTAGCATGTGTGAGGCACTGGGTTCGATTCTCAGCACCGCATATAAATAAATTAAATAAAGGTCTATTAACAACTAAAAACATATATAAAACAAATTTTGTAGTTGTAGATGGATAGAATGCCTTTATTTTATTGGTTTATGATTATTTTTATGTGGTGGTAAGGATTGAACCCAGTGCCTCACACGTGTTAGGCAAATACTCTGCCACTAGCTACAGCCCCAGTCCTGGCTTTGTATCTTTAGGACCCTAATGTCTCAGCTGTAGTAGCAGATCATGGTGCCCAGTGGACACAGAATTACCTAGCACCAGCACCAAGGAATAAAGAAGAAGGCAGCAGTAGCAGCCCCTGACAGGAAGCAAACATCGGCTGGGACTCATATTACTAAGGGGTCTTTAGTTAGAGGCTGTGTTCTATGTGAGAGAAAAAGGCAAGAGTTGGTAAAATTTGGGAGATAACTGGCTGTACAGCCTTTATGTATACAGTCCAGTAAGGCCCGGGAAAGCTTAGCATATACACAGTTTGGAGAAAATCCTTGTTCTCAGGACACTAGTTCTAGACATGGTAAAACAAGAGAAATGTGCTCTTATAATGAAGGTCTCTTTAAAAATTCTCAGAAAGGCCTTGAAAATATGATATATGGAAGCAAAGTAGGCTACAAAGACATGAGGCATCCTGTGCCACCATTATTGCGAATTACCCACTTGATCGTCAACTGTCACTTGAACACACATGAACAGCAGCAGCAAATGGGTCAGAGTAATTGGAGGCCAGCTACTTGTTCTCTAGGGAGATAGAGCTATTAGGGTGATGTCTGGGTGAGTTAATGAAAGGGAGGAATGCTTTCATGTCACAAAATGGTTCCTTGAAATAGTTTATCATATGATGGCTCAGAAAGAAAAATAGGACTCCAGCTCTTTGCCTGCTGGTAATTGCCATTTGTTACCATCTGCTGCATTTAGATTGGAGTGGGCCTTGTCAGTGAGCTTCATGTGGATTCAGGTGCTGGGGAGGAGTGGGAGAGGAGGGCATAGGCTGCAGACACTGCTGTCAGGAGCAGCTGCTTTGGGGTGGTAGAAGTGGGAGGGAAAGGAGGAGAGATGTGCAAGGGCCTTGCACATACCATACTGCCAGAAGTCACTAGCGGAGCTCCAGCCTTGCTGGGCCCTGGGAAGCCACAGGTGGAAGGGGCAGGGGAAAGGACCTCCTAGAGCCAGAACACTATATTTCCATGAATACCTTCCTGTGGAGTGGCCATGCCAAGGTCATAGATGGACTGCAGTTGTAAGTCCCTTTTTGTTTGTGATATTTCAAAGTGCTCATTCCCATTTATGGATTAGATTTAAAAATCAAGTGGCAAGGATCTCCCTACCTCATGTCTGCTTAGGAAAGAATCCTTTTGGTGAACTCAACTCTCCAGGGAGCTGAAAAGAGCCTCTTCTCTCCTTATTGCTCTTTACTCCTTCAGTTCTTCCAAAGCTCACCAGGAACTCCCCCTCCTCATTTCTATGGGAGAAAGAGTGAAGGATAATTACAAAAGACCATATTTGTTGCAGACTTTCCTTGATTACTTGCAACAATCCCAGGAGGCAAATATAAATATTGGCCCCATTTTGAAGGTGAGAACACTGAGGGTCACTTACCTCCACTTACTTCACAATGTGATCACAACCTCTGATTATCTTGTTTATTTGTATTCTGTCTGTTCCCATAGAGTGTATGCTCTAAGAGAGGACTTTTGCCTGTTGTATTCACTATTACATATGTCCAGTGCCTTTAAATGCGTGTGGTATTTCATAGATCCTCAATAATTTTTTAATATCTTTATTTTGTTTATTTATTTTTATGTGGTGCTGAGGATCAAACCCACTTCCTCACATATGTGAGGCAAGCACTCTGCCACGAGCCACATCCCCAGCCCAATCCTCAATAATTTTTGTCTTCTCTCAGGTTTGGGATTTGAGTTTAACTTACTTATAAGCTAAGAACATAGCCTGTATCATGGTTGTTGGAAGAGAACACAAGATTCCAGCATCAGAGACAGACTGTATTACCCACAGCACAACAAGCACCTTAAGTGTCAGTATGTTTGCATCTGCTCCCCATGTCCCCAATCCCACAGGGATTACAGAGGGACCCAGATCTATGCTTTAAATTCTTGGTTTATACCACAGCTGAGAGTAATGACACTGAGCTTGGAGAACCCAGCATATTGTAGTAAGCAGTTAACATGTCTACTTTTTGTCCCAGAGGGTAACGTTACCTCAATTCTCAAGATTGGTTGCTGTAGATATAATCCTAAGAAACATCCCTGATGCTGGGTGTGGTGGCACATGCTTGTAATCCCAGCAGCTGGGAGGCTGAGGCAGGAGGATTGCGAGTTCAAAGCCGGCCTCAGCAATTTAGCAAGGCTCTGTTTCTAAGTAAAAATATAAACAAGGTTTGGTGTAGTAGTCAGCTTTTTCACTGTAGTGACTAAAGAATCTAACCAGAACAACTGTAGAGGAGGAACAATTTATTTTAGAGCTTATGGTTTTAGAGGTCTTAGTCCATAGAAGGCTGGCTCCATTTCTTGGGCACGAGATAAGGATGAACATCATGGTGGAGTGTGTGGCAGAGGGAAACAGCTAAGAAGAGAGAGAGAGAGAGAGAGAGAGAGAGAGAGAGAGAGAGAGAGAGAGAGAGAGAGAGAGAGAGAGAGAGAGAGAGAGAGAGAGAGAGAGAGAGAGAGAGAGACTCCACTTGCCAGATACAAATATATATACCCAAAGCAACACCTCCATTTCCCACGTCCTCTAGCCACACCCTACCACTTCAGTTACCACTCGGTTAATCCCCATTAACTCACTGATTGGGTTAAGACTCTGATAACCCAATCATTTCTCCTCTGAACCTTCTTGCGTTGTCTCACATGTGAGTTTTTTGGGGATACCATATCTAAACCATAAAAGTTGGGGATATGGCTCAGTGGTTAAGCACTCCAGGAATCAATCCCTGGTACCAAAAATGAGAAAAAAAGAAAAAAATAAATGTCCCTGGTAAAGAGTAGTCAGATCCTTGTATTCTTTCACACTTGGCAATAAGTGCAGGAGCAAAACAGAGCCATGGAAGTGTGTTTCCCAATATCCTCCCCCACTTGCCCCCAACCAGTCACCTCATGAGAGGTGACAGTATCTACATGCTATAGTAGCTATGAGTATTAAATGATTTCTATGCTCAAATGTCACTTTTTCCGTAACACCTTCCACTGACCATTCTATTTAATATTGAAACTACACCCCCAGCATTTTCTGAAAATACTGCTTTACTGCCTTATTTTTCTTCACAGCTGTTATCACTATTAAATATAGTTAATATTTTACTTATTTATCCCTTTGATCATCTGACTCCCATCCCTTGCCAGAATGCAATTTAGGGATCTCTTTCTTATCTCTCTTTCCTGCTTATGTCTAAATCCTCAGTGCTCAAATCAGGGTCTGGCACATTGTAGACATAAATAATAAAATAGTTGTCCAATAGGTGAAGGCACCCAGCCCAGTACTTGGCATAAAAAAGGGACTCAGGATAGACTCGCTTTCCTTTGACTCTGTTCCTGCCCTTCTCCCTTGTCTTCTAAGTGCTCATGAATCCCTGAACCCTTCTCAGTCTTTCTGACTAGATCGCAGGGAAGACAGTTTGCAGATCCAGCTCAGGATGGGCCTCCTGCTGAGGAGGAAGCTCTTTGTCTTCTTCAACTGCACAGTCCTTGGACTCTAGTCCATTCTGCCTCCTGTCACCCAGGATGAGTCCCATGCATAGGAACTCACCTTCTCTGTTCTCCTTTCCCCTTCCTTCCATCTATCCCATAGTGGAATGCCAGTGCCACTGGGAGTTACTACCTTGTGAATCTGAATGCGAACACAAAATGAGGATGGGGAGCTTTATTTTTATAGGAGCAGTAAAAAAGATAATCATGAATGCTCCCATTTTATTGAGGGCTGAATATATGCCACACCCCAAGGAATCATCACAAATTGAAGAAAGAAAGAAAGGAAGGAAGGAAGGAAGGAAGGAAGGAAGGAAGGAAGGGAGAGAGAGAGAGAGAGAGAGAGAGAGAAAAGAAAAGAAAAGAAAGAAAAGGAAAGAAAAGAAAAGAACATTGACAACCCAGATGCTGGTGGGTCACAGAGCAACAGGAACTCCTAGTCATTACTGGTGGGAATGTAAAATGGTACAGTTATTTTGGAAGGCAATTTGACAGTTTCTTATAAAATTAAACATACTCTTTCATGTGATCCAGTGATCACACTCCTTGGTCTTAACCCAAAGAAGTTGAAAGCACATGTCCACACAAAGACCTGCCCACAGATGTTTATACCAGCTTAATTCATAACTGTTAAAATTTGAAAGGAACAAAGTTATTCTGCAGTAGGAAAATGATAAACAATCTGTGGTACATCTAGACATGAAATAGTATTCAGCATAAAAAAATGAGCTCTCAAGCCATGAAAAGAATATGGAGGAAACTCAACTGCATATTATTAAGTGAAAGAAGCCAATCTAAAAAGCTTATATCTGGAAATGGGTAAAGTGTGGAGATCATAAAAAGATCAGTGACTTCTAGGATTCGGGGCAGAGGAGGGTGGGGAAGGGAGGGACAAAAATTCTAACACAGAAGATCTTCAGGGCAGGGAAGATACCCTTACGATACGATACTATAGTGGTGAATATTTGTCGTTATTCTGTTGTCCAAATTCATAGGATGCACACCACCAAGAGGGAACACTGATATAAATTATGGACTTTGGACAAAGATGTGTAAATGTAACATCACCAACTGCCACTCTGGTGAGGGCTGTTGATAGTGGGGAAACTATGTATGTGTGGGGATGAGGGGCATATGGACAATCTTCATACTTTTCTCTCATTTTTGCTGTAAACTTGAAACCACTCTAAAAAATAAATTCATTTTTAAAAAAGGAATCATCACAGTGACATTGGAGAGGGAAGTATTAAGTATTGTTAATTTTTCCCATTTGATATGGAAGAAAAAATAGAGTTCATAGGGGCTATATGACTTATCCCAAGCTGTAATAGGGATCTGAACCCATGTGGTATAAGTCTAAAACCCATGATTCTTTGAGTGGTACAGGAATCAAGACAAATCTATGGAAGGGAGGAGGTGCTCTGTGATCCCAAGGGCATGTGATTCGCAGCCTCTCCATGGACTTTTGCTTCCTCTGCACTTCTAAATTACTCAGTATGCACTTGGCAGAGCTACCTTATATTAGACTTCCTTTAATCAGAGGCCTTGCCACTGTATTTGGTCTAGACTGTAAATTTCTTGGGGACAAAGCCCATCTGTAATTATTATTTGTGGCCCTCATAAGTGTCAGAGTGTATTGTATACAGCAGGTCCTTGGTAAACAACAAAGACAGCGACAAAAGCATCAGCAAAAGGTGTTGGAGTCATTGACTTTGTTTGAATTTCAGCTCTGGTACTGGTTCATTGTGTGACCCTGGACCCTTTGTTCCACATCTCCACAACTATGTCCTCTTCTGTATGATGGGCATAATAAAAGTACTTATTTCAGAGAGTCATTGTAATTTAGAAATCAAATCTGAATGTAGTGTGATTAGAAGAGTGCTTGGCATGTAAGAAATATTACATAAAAGTTAGCTGGTTATT
Organism: Ictidomys tridecemlineatus; assembly: GCF_052094955.1. Lineage (NCBI taxonomy): Eukaryota > Metazoa > Chordata > Mammalia > Rodentia > Sciuridae > Ictidomys > Ictidomys tridecemlineatus. The sequence goes on along the minus strand of NC_135493.1, from coordinate 29,283,476 downwards.
GTTGCTATTGTTGCCGAGCCCTATGTGCCAGACTCTTTTAATAAACACTTTTTAAGATAATCCTTATCACACCTGAGCATAATATATCTTATCACTTTTAATACAAGGCTTATAAAGATTAACTTTTACAAAAACTGGTGGCCAAGTGGTGTTTGGAGTTCTCTGTGATATTTCTGTTGTGACTTCAATGCTCCATCTTTTCTAGAGTAGAGTGGCAAGCTTCCCTGCTTATGCCACTTCTTAACAGCAACCAAAAAAGCATGTAACTTCAACTTTCCTCAAAAACATGGCCAGAGAGAATGAGGTGCTAGAGGAGCTGAGGGTGAGAAAAGGGTGTTGATGGAGAGTCAACTCAGAATTAAACCCAAATGCATGGCCGGGCACAGTGGTACATACAATTACAGCTACTTAGGAGGCTGAGGCAGCAGGATCACAAGTTCAAGGCCAACCTCAGCAATTTGGTGAGACACTGTTTCAAAATAAATAATAGAAAGAGCTGTGGTTGTAGCTCAGTAGTAGAGTGCCTCTGGGTTCAATCCCCAGTATGGCAAAAACAAAACACCCCAAAAGCCAAATGCAGGTGAATTCACTGAGGCTTGGTAACTGACGCCCCTGTCCACCAGCTGCAGCAGACACTGACTTCTAACAGCTGTGATGGCTTTTGCACTCATGATGCAGGCAGTCCGTTCTCTAGCAGCCAAAGTTTCTTTTTCTTTCTCCTGGGACTTGGGCAGGGAGGGGTTCAGAGCAACAGAGATGAAATAACCTAGTTTAAGGCCAAACAGATGCTTTCTTCTTGAAAGTATTCAGAGAGAAGATCTGCAACAGAGCCACTTGTCCCCTTTCTCTAATTTGGAAGCCTCATGTTGTGAGGGAGCTCATTCTCTTCTCTTGGGATATGAGCCAGCTGGTATAGATGCCTCATTGAAAGATATGTGCACTTTGTCCTGATCTGAGCTCAGTGTGGAAGGCCTTTGAACTCATCAGGTGACTCCAGGAAGTGGAAGAGGATCACAGAGCAGCAGAGAATCATGGTTTAAGCATCACACATAGAGGAGAGCTGTGAATCCCCACAAAAGTCCACTTGCATCAGAAGTACTAGAGCAGAGGAGGAGTGGGACTTGTAACATGCAGATTTTAAACCCCATCTTTACTCCAGATCAGAATCTCAGACTGGGACTTGTCCCAGAGGTCAGTAGCTCAAAGAACCTCCCCAGGTGATTCTAATGTACAAGAAAGTTTGAGAACAGCTGGTTTAAAACATGAGATTTGGAGAGTTCCAATCCTGTCTCTACTACATTCCAACTCTGATCTTGGGCAAGTTATTTAACCTCACTGACCCTTAGTTTCTTCCTTATAGACTGGAATAATAGCAACTTTTAGACAGTGTTAGAAGGATTAAATGAGATAATATATATCCAGTTAAAATTGTAAAATTGGCAATATTAAATTTCTTGCCCCACAATGCATTTTTTCCTGCTTCTTCTTCTTCTTCTTCTTCTTCTTCTTTTTTTTTTTTTTTTTGGTACCAGGGATTGAAGTCAGGGGCACTTGACCACTAAGCCACATCCCCAGCCCTGTTTTGAATTTTATTTAGAGACAGGGTCTCATTGAGTTGCTTAGTGCCTCACTGTTGCTGAGTTTGGCTTTGAACTCATGATCCTCCTGCCTCAGCCTCCGAAGCCACTGTCTGCTTCTCCTTTGAAATAGGAAATATAAAGTTATTTTTCTCTATTTGATGTGTCCCTTCTTTCCTGAAACTAGCAGGTGTTTGGTATCTCTTAATACTTGTCAAAAACAATGTTAAAAACTTGGGCAAAGTGGGTAGGGATGCAATTCACTGGTAGGGGACTTACCTTGAATGCACAAGGCACTGGGTTTGATTCCCAGCACTGGAGGGGAAAAACCTGGGCAAAGGGCCTGAGGCTGTAGCTCAGTGGTGGAGGGTTTGCCTAACATAAGTGAGGCTCTGGGTTCAATCCCCTACACTATCAAACAAAAACAAACAACAAACAAAAGCCTGGGCAAAGCAGAGGCTTCGTATAGTGACTATAGATGTGTATCACATGGCATACCTGTCTGAGAAATGCCCACCTGAGTGTCACTGTCTATCAGAACACCTTCCTCCCCATAATTTAAAATTTATGCACCCAGTGTTCCTCTCTGTATGGCCCTCCCTCCTGTCTGGTCTACAGCACCAGGGAATTAATTGTGTAGCTTCATGATGATGTAGAGCTATCAATCTCTGTGAGTTTGGTAAATGGGAGTTAATCTCTCAAGAAGATTCCCTCTGTGGTACTGGACCCAAGCTGACCCCAGGAAGGCACAGATACTTGTAGGCATGATCTCTCTGTTTTACCTCTTCCCCACCCCCTGAGGGGTGGAGTTTACCAGGGATTGAATTTAGGGGCACTTGACCACTGAGCCACATCCCCAGCCCTATTTTGTATTTTACTTAGAAACAGGGTCTCACTGTGTTGCTAAGTGCTGGGATTATAGGCATGCACCACCATGCCCGGCCTCCCATCTTACCTCTTAATCATAGCACACTTCATAATGCCCCACACCCTATTTTCATGGCTGCCTCTCTTGTGTTTTTATCCCCTTGATCATTTGAACCCAATCTCACCCAGATTCTTCCAACAAATATTTATTGATCTAAGAGAGTGTTAAGTAATTTTCTCTGCAAAGAGAAAACTTTCTTCTAGAGATAGCTGCTGTTCATAAGATAAGAAGGGCTATTTGAATTTTTGAACCAAGAGTTAATGCTGGTTGAACATTAGGATGACATGGCTAGCTTTAAAAAATATTTCTGGGTCCTATTCCAAGGGGTTCTCAATTGGTATCATGGAGTATGATGTTTTTTTTTTATTTTTTTAATTTTTATTTTTTTTAGAGTATGATGTTTTAATGAAGAAGAGAGAAAATACTGGAGATAAGTAATTTTAAAATATTATGTTAGGTGTTGATAAATACAAAAGAGAGAAGTAAAGTAACAAAGGGGGATAAGGTATACGAGGGGTGGTGTGTGATTTCATTAGAATTAGGATGGTTAGGAAAAGTTAACCAAGAAAGGAACAGTTAAAGAAGTCCTGAAAGCCATGGCTGATTTGAGCCAGGCAGATATCTGGAGGAAGAGGATTCTTGGTAGATTCAACAGCTAGGGCAAAGAGTACAAGTCAGGAATGTGCTTGTTCTAGAAAACAAGGAGTCTAGTGTGGTCGGAGGGAAATAAGTGAGGGGGAGAGTGGTGGAAGATGAGGTCAGAGAACTCATGGTGGTAGTGGTAGGGGTGCACAGGTTGCTTGGGGTCTTGTAGGCCATTGTAGGGACAGACTTTTACTTTGAGTGAGTTGAAAAGACATTGGATAGATCTGAGCAGAGGAGTGGCATGATTTGAATTACAAAGGATCACTCCAGGCTGTTGTGGGGGGGGGAGAATAGACTTTAGAGGATGGAAACAGAGACTCTGATGGGGTTGGATTTTGATTGGTTTGTGTGTTCTTATCCTTTCTTCTCTTCTCCCCTCATGGGAACTGGGGGTTGTCGTTTGTGAGCCTGGACTTTGTGCAATACAGATAAAAGGAGAAATAAATCAGATATGAAAGTGTCCCTGACATTTGCAGCCGTAACTTTTCTGGATCGAGAGCCAAATACAACATGGCAGTTGAATTCCTTCCTCTTATGCCACCTCAAATCACCCTCCTGACCTCTTCCTTGAGGATTCTTAGACACATTATTTCTTCAGGAGTGACTCAGGTTTCTAGCCTGCTTTTCTTCCTGCTTTTAACAGAGAAAGACATAACGACTTCTGCATTGATGTCAGTGGAGATCTTATTATAGTGGCCACCTGTAAAATAGCAGCAGGAGGTAGAGATGCTTAATGTGTAAAATGGTCATTGTCCTGGAAAAAATCAATACCATAAATGTGGATTTAATGGGACCCCTTGGGGAATGGGAGTCTGGGCAATGTAACATTGTATTTAATTGAAAGGTAACCTGTGCGTCACCCCTATTTTCCCCCCCTTTTCTTTGCATTAGCTCTTGTTTCTCAGCATGAAAACAATAGATTGTACTGGGTGCTTATGACATGGTAGATGCTGTATGAGGTAATTAACAGATTTTATTTAATTCCTGTAACAACGGATATAGATGCTATGTTTATCCCCACCTTAAATTTGAGGAAACTGAGGCTCTGAGAAATTCAATTAAGTCATTAGAGGTGGCACAGCCAGTAAATGGCCAAGCCAGTCCATCTGATACTGAGAACTCAGCTTCTGTTTTCAGTGTTTTGTCCATGAGGGGCTTTATTGTGAATGGTTCCTGGAATTCAGATAGGACATTAGTGTCATCATGCTGGTCATCTGGGGACACTGTTCATGGTTAGAAATGGAAGCAAAGAGGGAGGATCAGGAACCTGGGTTGTGTGATGCCAGCCTTAGAATGGTGTTCTTTTTTTAATTTTATTTTTTAAAAGTAAGAGCCCCATTATCAACTTGTTTTCTTAGTTGATTCTTTCAGTGAACTGAAGAAAAGCAATATTTAATTAATTGAGCAAAGGTTATAATATTATTATAAATGTTAGAAAGCTTTTATTTGGTATACCCACTTTTAATTTGTGGTGATGGTAGGGATGTAAGGAAATCAGCTCAAATTAGCAATAAATTTGAAATCCTGACTATTTAAAATACTGTTTTGTTTCTTTCAGTAACCTGAGCTAGTGCTAACAAAATGTCAGAGTGAGACCTAGTTTAATGAATGAATAAAAATCAAGCTGGGGACAGTGGTACACACCTATAATTCCAGCAACTGGGGAGGCAGAGGCAAGAGAATTCAAGGCCATTCTCAGCAATTTTGCAAGCCCTCAGCAACTTAATGAGACCCTGTGTCAAAATAAAAAAAATTAAAAGCCTGGTGAAATAGCTCAATGGTATTCAATTCCTAGTACCAAAATAAATAAATAAATATCATTAATTGTTTTGATGCAAATATCATTCATTGTTTTACACAAATGAGTTCTTCCATGGTTTAACATTCTCTGAAAATGCTTACCTTTTTCAAATAAATAAATAAAAGCTCTCCTCATTATTTGTTTAGCCTACCCATTTGCCTAAGAAAGCTGATTTTCACAAATCAATGCACAAAACCTCGATCTCAGCTGGGATAGTGCTGAGATAGTTTCTTCCTGGCCCTTCATCCTTCATGCTGCACTGTGCCTGGGGAGAGTAACTGTGGAGAAGACATCAAAGGCCCCCCTTTGCTTAGTCAGGCCAAGGTAGAAAAGAAATCTCCAACTTCCATTACTAATTCTGGGGTACTCTACCTGAACCTTTATAAATAGTTCATTTATTAACCATCATCCCTTTCTAAAATATTCATTTCAATGTATTCAATTATGACTCTTCCTTTATCCCAACTACAAGTCTGAGACATTGATCCAGAGTGATATGATTGTGGTACTTATTTCTTTTTAAAAGAAACTTCTCAGCCAGCTGGCAATGAACATGGGAGGGCAGTTTTCCTGGGTCAGTGTGAAAGTCCAAGCAAGACATAGACAATAAGGGCAGATCCAGGCATAGGGGGCAAGCTGGGACCTGGGCCCTCCAAACTGAAGGCCTCATGTAGACAGTATATTCCCACCACATCAGGCTGGGTAGTTTGTACCCATATTACTAATTTGAATGTACAAAGCTCCATACAAGTCAGTGATTTACTAGGTAGTATCAGGGAACACAATTGACAAAACAACTGGCCATCATATTCCTGTGATGTAGGTTTTAGGAACCTGGATATACCTAGGTCATGATTGGACAAAAGACAGGATCAGATTAAGAAGGGATGGCTGTCCTTTTGCTTCCTTCTCAAGATCTTCTAGCTGGGTATAGGGTCTTGGTATTAGGGTTAAGGAAAGAGTTCTACTGTGAACTAGATTCAATGCTCTTTGCTGGTCCAAGTAGGAAAAAAATCTCAGTCATGAATGAAGCAGTGTGACCCACTGTCCAGAAGAACATTGGATTTTCAACTCTTTGAGGGAAGACCTTGTGGCTACTTTGCTTGCTGCTGTCAGTACCTAGATAATAGAGTGGCAGGTAGTAGGCACTTTAAAATATTTGCATGAATGAATGGAGAAGATGAAAGAATATTCAGACTTAATTCCCCATGAAGTTAGAAGGCTACCCTAGGGAATATCCCAACCCAGGTATCAAGATCAATGTTTGGGAATTAGAGTGGTAATTTGCCTTCCCTAACTACAAAATCTCCAGCTGTGAAATATTAATAATTCTGTGGGCAAATTGGTTTTCCAGAGCCAAGGACCAAAACTAATAGTTAATTTTCCCACTGGTAGTTTTTTTTTTTTTTTTTTAACCCGGGTGCTTAACCATTGAGTCACATCCCCAGCCCTTTTAAATTTTCCATTTAGAGACAGGGTCTCGCTAAGTTGCTGAGACTGGCTTTGACCTTGTGATCCTCCTGCCTCAGCCTCCTGAACCCTGGCCACTACTAGTTTTAAACAGAGAAGACTTTGAGTAAATTGGGATATGATTTGATGAAGGTCTTCTTGGGACTTAAGTAGTTGTCTGAAAATGCAGGGAAATTTTTTTCTACTGAAAAAAAAGTGTCCATATGGTTTCTGTTATGGTCTGAATGTTTGTGTTCTCCCCTCCCCCAAATTCATATGTTGAAACTTAATTCCCAAAGTGAAAGTCTAAAGAGAAGGGAGCTTTTGGTATAATGGTATGTCCCTCATGAATGGGATTAGTGCCTTTATGTAAGAGATCCCAGAAAGCTAGCTAGTCTTTTCCACCATATACGGACACAAAAAGAAGGTGCTATCTATGAAGCAGAGAATGAGCCCTTACTAGACATTGATGGGATCTGCCAGCACCTCGATTTTTGACTTCTCAGCCTCCTGAACTATGAGAAATCTATTTTTATATATGAGCCATCCAGTTTGTGGGTTTTTTTTTTTTGTTGTTGTTGTTATAACAGACCATATACAGTTTGGATCTAGAAATATCCCCCGCAAAGCTCATAGTTTGAAAGCATTATCCTCAATGTAGTCAAGTTCAGAGGTGGGGCTTTTTAGGTAGTGATTAGGGCTGTATTTTCATCAGCAAATTAATCCAATTGATGATGGATTAATAATTTGAGTGAACTTCTAAGTGGTAACTATAGGCAGATGGGGTGTGGCTAGATGAAGTAGGTCACTGGAAGTGTGCCTTTGGGATTGTGTTTTGTCCCAGACTCTTAACTTGCCCTCTGTTTCCTGGTTGCTATGAGCTGAGCAGCTTTCCTGTGTCACACCCTTCCAACATAATGTTCTGACTCACCTCAGACCCAGAGCATGGAGCTGGCTGACCATGGAGTGAGACCTCTCAAACTGTGAGTCCAAAATAAAATTTTCCTTCTCTAAGTTGTTCTTGTCAGGTTTTTTGGGCATAGTGACAAAAAGCTGACTAATACACATCTGAATGAACTAAAACAGCCTTTTTGAGGGAAGACCTTGTGTCTTCCCTCAGTTAATAAGTAATATGTGGAGCTTCTTTTTCAGGCATTCTTGTATAAGAACACAATGTCAAATAGAGAATCTAGTGGCAGAACTGGGTGTGTTGGCACATGCCTATAATCCCAGCTACTCTCTCAAATTTAAAAAACCTCTCTCTAAGGTTTTAGAAGGAATGCATTCGAGGCCAGATTTGGCAACTTTGTGAGACTCTGTCCCAAAAAAGGGATTGGGATATGATTTGATGAAGGTCTTCTTGGGACTTAAATAGTTGCCTGAAAATGCAGGGAAATTTTTTTCTACTGAAAAAAACGTGTCCATATGGTTTCTGTTATGGTATGAATGTTTGTGTTATCTAGTTTGTGCAAGACCCTGCATTTAATCCCCAGCACTGTAAAAAACAAACAACAGCAAAATAAAGATTTAGTAGCAGCAATCAGTACATTAGAGTTCTGTTGACACTTGTACCCATATTACTAATATCAATGTACAAAGCTCCATACAATCCCAGTGGCTCCAGAGGCTGTAGGACCATGAGTTCAAAGCCAGCCTCAGCAATGGAAAAGTGCTAAGCAACTCAATGAGACCCTGTCTCTAAATAAAATACAAAATAGGGCTGGGGATGTGGCCCTGAGGACAATCTCAGGTACCAAAAACAAAACAAAACAAAAAACTCCACACAAGTCCAAGTCCATTGATTTACTAGGTAGTAAATTACCAAGGCTAATTGTTTAACTTAAGAATGACATGTATACATGAAATGTTTAGGAGTTTTAAAAGTGAGTATGTGATTAGAAGATTCTTGTTTTATTATTTCTTCTTAGACAAGCCCCTTGAAGATTTCCACCTTGCAATGATTGTTAAGGAGGGGGACCTAAAGTCACACTCTGTGCTTTAAATTAAAAAGGTAGGTTACAGTATTGGAATGCTGCATACTTTGGCTATATCAGGTAACTCATCTAGGGAGGCTTTTCTTTCTTTTTTAAAATTTTTATTAGTGCATTATAGTTACACCTAATAATGGGACTCATTCTGACATAGTTATACATGCCTGGAATATATTTTGCTCCATTTCAGTCCCTAGTACTTACTCTTTCTCTCTCTTTTCCCTCCCCCATTCCCCTTCCTCTTCTGGTCTTCCTTCTATTTATTTATTGTTTTTTAATTGATGCTTTATAGATATTCATAAAGGTGAAATTCACTGTGGTATATTCATATATGTACTTTTTTTAGAGAGAGAGAGAATCTTTTTTTTTTTTGTAGATGGACATAACACAATGCCTTTATTTTTATGTGGTGCTGAGAATCAAACCCAGGTCCCACTGGTGCTAAGCAAGCACTCTATTGCTGAGCCACAATTCCATCCCCCATATATGTACTTTGCATAAGTTTGTCAAATTCAATCCACCGTTCTTCCCCTTCCCTATCCCTCCTCCCTGCCCTTAAACCCCCTTCCTCTTCTCCACAGATCTTAGGAAGCCTTTTCAAATTCACTGATGTCACTATCCCTATTCCTCCACCCTTGTGTTGATCAGAATCAGTTGGGAATCACTAATTTAAATTTTGTTTCAGTTTAGAACAGACTTTCCTCTTCCAAAGATCAGAAATAAGTGGTTAGACTGAATTCTAAGAAGCATGCATGATTATTTAGAAGACATGGAGTCAATGAGTTTTAATGAGTGACCCAATCATACTGGATTATGGTGGTCCAAAGTCAATGCCCTCCTTTCTATACATCTGACTGAGCTTTTAACATTTTAGGTCAGCTCCGGCCACTAGAGCTGGTGAGAAAGAGCACCTTCACAGCCTTACTGAGTACCAGCTGAGATAAAATGAGGTCATGTCTTTCTTTTACACAATTTTAATGTAATCCTCACTAGCATTAGCGAAAATTGCTTTTTGGTGGCTGGAGGGAAGCAAAGAGCACTTGACAGTCTTAACACCCTCATCCCTGACAGCCTCAGTTAAAATGGAAAATTGTTGTGGTGGGACAATTGGCTTTAGAGACTCTGACTGGGGCAGCAGGTTCAAATCAACCTTGATTAATCAATCTTCTTTTAAAATTGGTTGTGTAAAATGGTCAAGGTCATAAGGAGACACTTCAGTCCCTGGATTGCACTCATGGAATGATTGCTCTGTCTTGTTCATGTAAAGCACTAAATGTGCCATAATTGTGATGGGGTGAAGACACTCAGAAAAGGAAAAGGAAGGTACAGAAGGGGCAGAGGCAAAAGGATTTAGAGAGCAGGGGGAAAAAGTGAGGAGGAAAGAAATGAGAGGTAGGGCAAAGAGGGTTATCATTCAGTTCCAACAAGGCATGGCAAAGACATAGGGCATGCTGGGAGCAAGTGATGGGGGACTGAAGGATAAAACCTAGATTGGGAGGAAGGAAAAAATAGTGTAAAAATCCAGATTCTTGGGCTGGGGATGTAGCTCAGTTGGTAGAGTGCTTGCCTTGCATGCACGAGGCCCTGGGTTCAATCCCCAACACCACACACACACACACACACACACACACACACACACACACACACACAAATCCAGATTCCTGGGAAGAGATCTGCCAATCTGTATTAGTCACTTTTCCATTACTAGTATAAAATACTCAAGTAAGACAACCTAGAGGAGGAAAGATTTATAAGATTTATTTTGGCTCACCATTAAGAGGTTTCAGTCCATGATCAGCTGACTCCATTGCTTTGGGCCTGAGGTGAGACAGAACATCATGGCAGAAGGGCATGGCAGAGGAAAGCTTCTCAGCACATGGCAGCTAGGAAGGAAGAATGGGAGAAGGGACTGGGGACGGGAAACACCCTTGCAGGTCATGCTCCCACTTCCTCTAACTAGGCCTCACTTCCTGTAGCCTCTACCACCTCCCAATAATGACATCAAATGATTAATCTACCAATAGATTAGTACACTGATGAGGACAAAGCCCTCTTGATCCAATGATTTTCCAAGAGCCCCTCCTTTGAACATTGCTGTATTGGGGACCAAGCCTTCAACACATGATTCTCTGAGGAACATTCCAGATCCAAACCATAAGCCAATCCAAACATCAAGTCCAAACAGGAAGGAAACAGGTTTAGTTTCTTGGGTCTGTGGGGTTCTTTGCCTATGGAAAGTAGGACAGGATTGCATTTCTTTGGGGTGCATGGCAGAATTGATGACACTGTGCATTTTGACACTGGTCTGCCCAGGAGTTCAGTCAGAACAGGATCCCGTCTAACCTCAAGATAAACATCATGAGGGTTGGGGCCTACAGGAGTCAGAAGCTGGCAGGGCCCATAGAGAGGCCAGTGGCTCAACTGTCTGCACTATTTAGGACTTCCTGTTAAGAGTGCTACAGGGCTGCTTTGTAGCATACCTTTGGCAAGGGGGCTGTAAGGAGGCTGCTTAATGGCACTGTGTGATTCCCAATGCCATGGCCATTGTGGTGGTTGGGTTTAAATAGCGCTGGCTCCTATTTTCCCTTAGTCTGCTCTAAGACAGGAACAGACTGCAGACCTCCCCTATCAGGTTGTTTACTTGACTTGAGGACAGGGAGTGAATCTAAGAGAAGGAGCAAGGGTTGGGAGGAGGAGAAGAAAGGCTAGAAGAGTGAAGGAAAGCAAGGTGTAGGAAAAAGTCATAGAATCCTAAATTTAGGAAATTGGAGAAAAGAAAAGGTAGTGAGTAGGAAAGAGCAGAGTTCCCCTTCCTCATCTTTCTTACTTTGAACTTATTATCAATTTCTTTAAAAAAAAGAAATTGTCTAGTGATGATTGATAGACAGCATGATTGTTTGGATTCTCTCTTTCGACCCTGAGTAATTTCTTTTGCCTTTATGGTGGTATACTGCACACTTCATCTGTAATTATTTCTCAAACTGTAACTGCTGCTCTGATACCATCCAATGTGATGTAGCTAGGATTTTTCTGGATTGTGGTGGTGGTAGTGATGGTTCTGGAGTGCTGACAGCACAAATTGAATGGTTTCTGGATGCTCATTGTTTGCATACATGAATAGAAGTGGCTGTCACATCAGTCTGGCCCTGCCTGTGTATGTGGGTCCCTAGTTGTTCCACTAATTGGGGTCCTTTTAAAAGACTTGTTTACTAAATGACCCTGCTCTCTAAGATGGTGAGGTATGGCTGCCTGCCCTTGCCGGATGCACTAGTTGCCTCTCACAGTGCCCCTAGGGAGCCAGTTTTCAGAGGCTTTCTATTTACTGTTTCTGAAATAACTGGGTATATTTGTGTTCTGTTATTTATATACTGTTTCTGGCCAACTTCTTGTAGAAGGCTCTGAGTACCACAAATATTTGTCCAATGTGGTTGTTATGCAGAATCTCTGATGTCATGGGAGGTAAAATTAATGCTAAAAGCAGGAGGAGTCTCTTGTTGACCTTCAGAACACATGTGGCTTAGATTTGATTCATTCTACATGTTTGGTAACCCTCCTGAATTTACTGGAATGCTTAATAACATTTTAAGCTCTTTCCTAGCAGAAGGACAGGTTGCTATCCTTTCCGTTGGTGGTCAGCAAGCACAGTTCTGGGGCTAGTATATTGGAAAGAGCACTGGACTGAGGGTCAGAGCACTGGTTCTATCAGGGACCATCTTAGTGAACTTGGACACCTGGGTCTCATTGTTCTAATATGCTGTGGGAATGTTGGACTCTAGCAGCAATTTTCACACTTCCACATATACTAGAATCACCTAGAGGCTTGTTAAGTTACCAGATGTTGGGTCTACCCCTCAGAGTTTCTGATTCAGAATGCGGAGCCTGAGAATTTGCACTTCCATAAATTCCCAGGTGATTGTGTCATCTTCTGAGGACCACACTTTGAGAACCATTGGACTAGATGATCTCACTAGGACTATGGTCTCTTTCTAAAATGTTGGGGGTTCTGTGACTGTATAGAACATGGAGCATGGTGGGAAATAGTCAGAGGAAATGAAAATCCAACTCTGAGCTAGTCTTTCTGGCCAGCATCTGAGCCAGAGTCAGAGATAGCATCTAATGTGTGATCCAAGGGCACAGAAAATTGGTTCCTTACCTAGCCTGCCATGGGCCTGAAATCCTTCTTACAAGTCTCTTGTTTGGCTTAATGTCCCTGTTAGACTATAAATATTATCCCCACTTACTGACCACATAACCATAGGCAAACGATTTACCTCATGGTGCCTCAGTTTTCCCATCTCTGAATAGGAATAATATTATATTTGTTCTGAAGATGAAATGATATGATGTATCTAACAAGATGTGGCACACTGTAATTGCTCCATAAAAGTTAGATGATATCATTATTTTTGCCACCCCTCCTTCATTCATTCATCTATTTGATTAATATTTTCAGAGCACCTACTATGCACCAGTTCCTGGTATGAGACTAGGACAATAACATTGAACAGTGTCAGTATAGTTCCTTTCTACATAGAACTTATACTTATGTTGGGAGGAGAAAGGTATTAAATAGAGCTACATAACATAAAGTCTAGAAGTGAAATTTGCTGACAAAAATTACAATAAGGGTATGGAGAATGAGAGGGTTTTATTATTTTTGCCCTTTATTTAGAAATAATTTCAAACACCAAAAAGATGCAAGAAGAAAATATCCACATGCTCTTTCCATAGTCTCTCTTCTCTCTTTCCTCCTACTTTCCTATATATTTTCCTGAACCATATGAGAGTAACTTATATATATCAACATGGCCTTTTAACATTTCAATGTATATTTCCTAACAATAAGGATATTTTCTTACAGATTCACAGTATAATTATCATCTTCAGTGGATTTAAGGTGGATATAATATTTTACCTAATCTATAGACTATGCCAATTTTTCCAATTGACTAATAATATTCTCCATTGCATTACTTGCTCCTCCTGTGCATATCCAACTTAGAGTCAGATACTGCATTTGGTTCTATGCCTTTAGCCTCTTTAAATTTGAAACATTTCTGGAAGAACAAGGGCCTTTAAAAAAATGAAACATTTCTCATTTTGGGTTTGTCTGGTGTTTTCCTGTGGTTAGATTTAGGATCTGCTTCCCTAGCTATAAAATAAGATAAGTGATGCTGTGTCCATTTCAGAACATCATAGAAGCACGGCATATCCACCTGTTCCTTTTGATAATGCTAATGTTGATCATCTTGTCAAGATGTTTTCCAATTTCTCCACTGTATGCTTACATTTTTTCCTTGAAATTAATAAGCGATCTGTGGGCCTAAATAGTGTTCCAGGCAAAGGAAACAGCCAGTGCAAAGTCCCTGAATCAGGAATAATCCTGGAGCATTCGGAAAACAGCATGAAAGCCAGTAAAACTGAAGCAAAGTGAATGAGAGTAAGGACAGAAGGAGTAGAGGTTTGAAAGGGTTTAGGTAGCAGACATTGAGGGCTTTAGAGGCCAATGCATAGGAATTTGACTTTATTATGACTGAAGTGGGAACTACTAAAGGTTGAGCAGGAGAGGCCTGTCATTTTTGGTCTTATTGTTATTTAAGGGCCTCAAGTTTGGAGGAGCTAGGTTTCAGTGACTAACAGTAGATTAACAATGTGAGGTTGAGTCCTTGAATAGTACTAGAGTTCCCCTTTGGACTTCCTGCCACTGGTCAGCATAAGACTTACAACCTAAGTGGGGTTCTGCTTCCAGATGGGGCAAGACTCCATTTTGGAGCAGAGGGTAGCTGAAGGAATCCAGATCCTGGTTAGTGCTAATCCTTAGTAACTAACTCTGTTTTTCAAGGTGAGAAATCAATGATTAAGAGATCCATCTTCATGATAGAAATTCAAGTGCCCTCTATTTCATATCAGGTACCCACTCCTGCTTTCTATTTGCTGCTTCAATAGCCAAATACATAATAAATATCTATTTTGTACCAGATAACATCTACCCTTGGAAACAGGTCCTTAGAGGCAATGGACCTGCTGTTGTAGGCTAATCTTAAGCAATTCAATGATGCTTATTCCAGGATCAATTAATAACCTGTGAGGCCCATAATTTTAGTTGGATAGGAGTGAGAGAGGTGGAAAGATGAACAGATGTCAGTAGATAGAGAAAAGGGTGGAGATTAAGAGTGTGGGCTGTAGAGTCAGACTGTGACTGACAAATCCCAGCTCTGCTACTTAGCTGCATAACAAGTCTCTTAACCATTTTGTTCCTGATAAGATTGTTGTGAAGATTAAATGGGTTGATATATGTAAAGCACATAGAACAGAGCCTAATATAGTTATCACTTTGTAAGTTTTACCTATTAGAATTATTATTATTTGTGCCTATCTTTGAGGGATTAGATCCATAGTTATTTCTTGCCCCTTATTTTCCTTCATTATACTGAACTCAGATTGGACAAATTTGAATGATGATACTGAAAACCCCTTTTCCTCTTCATACATTTGATGAACACAATATCTTTATTTATTTATTTTTATGTGGTGCTGAGGATCGAACCCAGTGCCTCACATGTGTGAGGCAAGCACTCTACCACTGAGCTACAGCCCCAGCCCTCCTCTTCATACATTTGAGATAGGGTTAGAAATATATATGTAAGGTTAGAATATTTTAAGAGAAAAACCTAAACAATAAAACAAAGAAATCAGACCTAGCCATGGAATACATATTTGTGAATGTTATCCAAAAAATTAATCTTTCTGTTTAATTTATGTACTATAAGTACTCTTATGTTCATAAATTAATTCAATATTCACAACACTGTATGAAGTAGGCAAGGCAGGGATTTGATAGAAGATGAAACTGAGGCTCAGTGACACTGTACCTTGCAATGACCTAGTTCTAAATAGAAGAGAAAAAAATAGAACTTGAGCCTTTTGGTTCCTAAGCCACCTTTCAACTGTATCCAGCCAAGAGTAATTTTGTTCACAGAACCCCTGGTTCATTTCCTTTGCTAGAAACTTCCTCTAGAGTACTGTTTGAGACCTTTAACTCCAGTCCCTTTCCATGATGATTATCAACTCACAGCTAATTTTATATCATCTATACCACATTAGACCCCATCCCTAGATTATTTTGAAGCAGATGGAAGACACCATAGCATATAAAAAGAGGTGGAAGAATAGAAGTTTATTGGATTAGACAAAGGGGAATGAAAGGGGAGGGGGGGATGAAAATAGGAAAGACAGTAGAATGAATCAGGCATAAATTTATTATGTTCATATATGAATACATGACCAGTATAAGTCCACATCATGTCCAACCATAAGAATGGGATCCTAGTTAGAACAAGTTATACTCCAAGTATGTATTATATGTCAAAATACAATCTACTGTCATGTATATCTAAAAAGAACAAATAAAAAATAAAAAAGATATACCTCAATGTTGAGAGTCGCAGCCGAAGGGGCCCCAGCAAACTTCCAGCTGCCAGCAAACTTTCAGACTGCCAGCTGATGATTGGCTCACAGCGGCCCCAGCAACATTTAGCTGATTGGCTCCTCTGCGGTGATGCTCATTGGGGGACTTCTTTGGCTCCGCCTACGTGACCCAGCCAATCGGCCTCAAGAGCAGGAGGATTGTGGGAGGTGGTGAGGCTTGTGTTGGTGTGAGGGGCTTGTGGGAAGCCGGTGGTGGCAGTTGGGCTCTGAGGGTTTTTCCCGAGGAGCTGTTTTGTTTGGCCTGTGTGGTTCTAAAAATAAAGTTCATTTCTTTTGACAAGTGGCTCCTGAATTGTGCCCAGCCAGACTGCGGCTCCTCAAGTTGCCTTGAATACCTTTGCTACATTGGAGGGTGAATTTTGTAGGGGAAAATTATCATATTAAATATACTCTAAGGACTGGGGATGTGTCTCAGAGTTACAGTGTGCAAGGTTCAATCTCCAAAATTGGAAAAAAAAGATGTCATCTTACATTTGTCATTTGGTTTGCAGATATTATAACCATACCTAGATTTTAATCTTTCTTTGGTGGAGGTACCAGGGATTGAACTCAGGGGCACTCAACCAATGAGTCCCAGCCCTATTTTGTATTTTATTTAGAGACAGGGTCTCACTGAATTGCTTAGCACCTCACCGTTGCTGAGGTTGGCTTTCAACTCACAATCCTCCTGCCTCAACCTCCTGAGCCACTGGGATTACAGACATGCACCACCATGGCTGGCAGATTTTAATCTTTGTATAGAATAATACCTGTTATTATCTCCTAGTGAAAGGTTCTGAAACCATTAACTTTGTCTTGTTGATTCCCTGTTCAATCATTCTTTTTTTAAGATGGATCAATACCTTTATTTTATTTTATTTATATGTGGTGCTGAGGATTGAACCTAGTACCTCACATGTGCTAGGCAAGTGCCCTACCACTGAGCTACAACCCCAGCCCTGTTCAGTGATTCTTGTGGCCTTTCCACTGCCCACAGGTTAGAGCTCAAATGCCTCAGCCTGGAGATATGCTGATATGCACTGAATTAGGAGCTAGACCACCTCCATTTCTAATGAGTAGTATGTCCTTAAACTAGTTATTCAATGGGTCAGAGAATCCACTTCTTCATCTGTCTGCCCTGTCAACTTTATAGGGTTGCTGGAAGATAAATGAGGTCAGTATGTGAAAGCCTATAAAACTGCAAGACACATTAATAAATAAAAGGATCTTTATTCAAGGCCCATCACAGTTTGGCCCTATTCTCCCTGTCAAGCTTTATTTCTACTCTACTCTAATACAAATTTTCTGCTCTAGCTCTGCTGGTGCATTCACCCATTGACTCATTCTTTTAACAGAAAATTACTGAATGCATAGGCAATGAGGTGATGTGGATGAATTAGAAACAATTCGCAACTTAGAGGAACATACTGTCTGGTAAAGGAGACAGACAAGTCAACAACAGTACTTCAGTGTGTCCTCACACAATGAGACAGGCAAGTTGAAGGTGCTACAGAGTACAGTTAGTGCAAATGAGCTGGAGGGTGGGGTTACAGAGAGGCTTCTTGGAGGAGGTGCTAGCTGGATTAAGAATTAAAGTAATGTGGTGCACTAAGCATTTTGGGGAGGGAAGGCATAACTGGCTGAGGAAACAGTACCATCAGGGGCACACAAGTGTGAAACAACCTGCTGTGTTCCTGGGAACTACAAATGATGTGGCAGAGCTGGACCATGGAGTGCTTGGGGGTTGGGGTGGAATGGAGAATGTCTGGTGATATAGCTAAAAGAGTAATCAAGGGTCAAATTAGGAAGATCTTTGAAGGTAAGGACTTTATCCTGAAGGTAATTAGAAACCTTTGAACGTTTTAACTCTTGGTATATTATCAGGGTCTATTGGGCTGTTTTTTAATACTTTGAACAATTCTATTTGTTAAGGATTGATATTTCATGACTTTTATTCTTTCTTAGAGGTACTCAAAAGAACCATGAAATAGTATTTTTAAAAAAGTAGACTATAGCTAGGCACTGTGGCACATGTCTGCAAACCCAGTGGCTCAGGAGGCTGAGGCAGAAGGATTGTGAGTTCAAAGCCAGCTTCAGCAAAAGCAAGGTGCTAAGCAACTCAGAGAGAACCTGTCTCTAAATAAAATACAAAATAGGGCTGGGGATGTGGCTCAGTGGTCGAGTGCCCCTTAGTTCAACTCCCAGTACCCTCCCTAAAATGTAGAATACCATTTATTCTGTCTTACAGTTATGTGAGCCCATAGAAATTCTTTTATATAAAATGTTAAGATCATAATGAGATATTACTTCATTTATTTTTATTATATCTCAAAACTGTTTGTTATTTCAACATCCAAGGTATTATTTCATTATTATTCATCAATTCTTTTCAGCTATTCTAAAGAGACTAAAAGAATAAGAAAACACAAAAATCATGGAACAGTTTAGAAGAAATTTGGAAATATATGATCACTATTACATTATTATTCAGTTTTTTTAAAAAAAATTGTGCTTCCCAATGCAATGCATCATCCTTAAAAATGTCTAAAAATTGTCTGAGAAAGCATTGTTCTAGGTTTTTTATTAAACATAGCTGAAAATTCAGAAGTTTTACTTTTCTACCAAGTGAAGAAATTCATCAAAGGAAGATGTTATCCAATTATTAGATAAGTCAGAAGATGAAACCAAAAGACAAAAGCACTCTAGACTAATGCTGACAGTAAAATTGATCATATAAGTGAAATCTCAGACCATGAGTCTATAAATGTTGATATCCTACATAGAAATTTTCAAACTCAGTCCTATGAGAGAACAGCATATTTCTATGGACAAAAAGGAAATATGGTATTTTTATCCAGTTAATCATTCAATAGGAAGGACTTTATCAGACAATATTTTGTGACAGGAACCTGGAACATTCCAGAACTGTATTCGTTAATCTTTTATAATGTTTCTGCACAAAAATTTACTTCTTGTAGTTCATAATGGGGCAGATGCTGAAAGTACATGTGCTGTGCTTCCAAAGGTAATAGGAAGGAAAAAGAAGATGTAGAAATGAAAAAGCATCATTGAATCAACCATTTGAATTGGTATTTAGAAATCTAGATGTAAAAATATTTTGCAGTTACAAAGCAGAGATGACCATTCTCTCCTCACTAAAATTATGAGCCTTTATAGTTTCCATATGCATTCCATTTTGATAGTTTAAGTATGTGAAGAAGAACCAGAGCAATGACAAACTGGAATCTACTAAAGATGGATTTCGAATCTGTAATCACTATTTCCAAGATGAATCTATTCTGGGTTTTTGTGTGACAGCTAATCACTGGTTAGTTTCATTCAAAGAATGTTGCCCATTTAAGGTAGATATAACTTCAAAACCAGGAAAATATGGAATAAACTGTGATTTTTTTACATCTGAATTTGTGTGTGTGTGTGTGTGTGTGTGTGTGTGTGTGTGTGTGTGTGTGCCTGCATGCAGGGGTGTGTGGTGCTGGGGCTTGAACTCAGCACTTCACCTCATGTGTGCTAGAAAATGTTCTACCTCTGAGCCATAACTCTAACCCTCTGAATTATTATTAAACTATCTATTTTTTCATTATTCCTTTATCCTTCTGTTAATTATTATAGAACAACCAATAGCTGCTGCTATTAGTATTATGAGCAGCCTCACCCCTGAGCTCTCATATGAGGGCCAGAATTTTACAGTGGTGCCAGACTCTACTGGGGCTTCTCACCATTCTGGCTCCCAAGGTTTATTCCCTCTGAAGCTAATGGAAGCACCAGCCTCACAATAGGGGGCAGGGCTGGGTGCAGTGGCACAAGCCTGTAATCCCAGTGGTTTGGGAGGCTGAGGCAGTAGGATTGTGAGTTCAAAGCTAGCTTCAGCAAAAGTGAGACACTAAGCAACTGAGTGAGACCCTGTCTCTAAATAAAATACAAAATAGGGCTGGGAATGTGGCTCAGTGGTCAATGTGCCCCTGAGTTCAATCCCTGGTACCCAAAAGAAAAAAAATTAGGGAGCAGGGGTGAGGTTGCCTGCTGGGCTGGAGACTGCTTTACTGAGGGAGCCTGGGGAAAACCCTTGCCATGGTGCACAGTTTGCAGGGCCAGAAAGATTGAGGCATTCACATTCCTCTGGCTTTGACTCTTTTTTCCTAGGGGGTACCAGATGCCGGGCCAGAGGATGACATGCCTCCTGACCTGCCTGGTGCGTGATATCTGCCATCTGCCTAGCATTTGAAACACACTTGGGATTTTACTTAAGAATCCAAAGAAGCCATTTATTTAAATAAGACATTTTTGCCTTTTATGCATCCTTTCTTACTGAATATAAAAATAATAAAATTATAAGTATATAAGATGGAGAGCTTCACTGGCGCCCTCCCCACTCCTGCTCTCCAGAGACAACTGAAGTAAAGTTACATATTCTGTCAGATGTTCTGCCTCCCAGTATTCAGGGCAGCTGCGTTTTATGAGAGGACTGTGTTCCTGAGGGCCCCACATAATTACAAATTTGCATAATTCGAGATCAGTCTTGACAAAGGCAAGACAAAATTCCTGTTTATCAGCTAAACTGGTGCCACCATGTGGCAATAGTGTAAACATGATTTACAATTCAGTTGGCCTTCAAGCTTTGAAATTATGTGATTTTTGGTGACATTTTATTTGGGGAGATTTGCATTATTTCAAATCTTGTATATAACTAGGAAAAATTTTATATTATAATTTTTCAAGTTCTTATAATTCAAACTTATTTGAAATATGACTATGTTTTGTTCACTTAAAACTGGGGTCATGTCAAATAAAAGCTCTTCTAAATTTGATTTTTAAAATTAAGATAACAATATACTTTGGATATTTTCTCATGTCAGCAAGCATACTACTCTTTCTTTTTAAGGGATATGGATTATTCCAGTAAAACAGTGCTTTCTAATTCATTTAGCCAGTCCCCTATATTGATAGATATGTCTCCTCAGGGACAAGTACTTGGTTCCTTGCCTCCTCTCAAGTTTGTCCTCAGTACCAGGGCCCTAGATAAATCTATGCAGTTCTCAGAGTCAGAGATTTGTTGTCAGAACAAATTAAACTTCTGCCTCTTAGGGACCATTCAGGTAGTGGCAGTCCTGACGAAGGACCCCAGAAAAAAAGCCATTTCCTTATTTCTGCTTCAAGCATACTTGGCCCTGTCACTGAACTTGTCTAGTTTTGTCTCTCCTGTGACAGTCTGGGACTACAAGTTGTATTTTCTGGAAGCATATGCTTCACTTGTCTGAGGTATAAACTATTTATTTATTAGGAACTTAACACCCGCAAAATAAAATAACAAAAGTGAGATTGGAGACAGGTGCAGTGGTTTATGCCTGTAATCCCAGCAGCTTGGGAGGCTGAGGCAGGAAGATCTTGAGTTCAAAGCCAGCCCCAGCAATGGTAAGTGTTAAGCAGTGATGCCCTATCTCTAAATAAAATACATAAAAGGGCTGGAGATGTGGCTCAGTGGTTTAGTGTCCTTGAGTTCAATCCCTGGTACCCCTGCCCCCACCCCCCAAAACAAAGTGAGGTTGGGTAAAGGAAGAACTTTGGCAAAGCAGATGGGTTAAGCTTGGCCAACCTGGTGGGAAGCTCTGGAGCAGGAACTGCTCATCAGAGCTGTCTTCTGAAGGGCTAAAATTGCTTCGCCTTCATATCCCTGCCTTGCCCAGTCATTGGAAAAGGTCAAAACCTCAGGTGAGGCAATTTTCTGCCACTGTGGCATACCTTAAGGGAACCAACAGCTCAGGATGTCTGTTGACCTCCCAGGAGCCAGGTGGCAAATGCATCTCTGTGACCACCACATCTGGACTTCTGGCAGCCTCAAGGAGTTTACATGTGAGGTTCAGCTCAGGATTTGGAGGGTTACAAGTATGTTACAAGTTTTGTATTTTATTTAGAGACAGGGTCTCACTGAGTTGCTTAGCACCTCATCATTGCTAAGGCTGGCTTTGAACTCACAATCCTTGCTGCTAGGTAATATAAGGGTGAATGGCAAGCAGTTCTCTGCTGAAATAGACAATAGGCCAGGGAATAGCTTTGGCAGCAGGGTGTTTGTGTGCATTTAAGATGGATCTCTCTTTCTCTCTCTCTCTCTCTCTCTCTTTCTCTCTCTCTCTCTCTCTCTCTCTCTCTCTCTCTCTCTCTCTCTCTCTCTCTCTCTGTGTGTGTGTGTGTGTGTGTGTGTGTGTGTGTGAGGTGGGTGGAGGTTATACTGTTTTCTATGCCTTCCTCAGGCATTTAGTGGCACTCAAGGAATTCTATTTGTTGATGATTTTTTTTCAAGAGATTGCAGATGTACTGTCAGGGTTAGTTTGTGTCACTATCCCTCCCAGCTTTGTTTGCCTCATGTTGGCTGAATATGCTCTCCATGTTTGCTCATGGTATGCCATGTTTAGCTTTAGATCTTGCTTTGAAAACAAGACACAAGGAAACTATACTCTCTGTTTCCATCCTCATCATTAATATTGTCCTCTCAGAGTAAACCTGAGAAGTAGCTGGGCCCTAAACAGATTTCTTGGATCAGAATCACTGGGGGTGTGGGCTGGTGTTGTGGCTCAGTGGTAGAGTGCTTGCCTCACAGGTGCGAGGTCCTGGGTTCGATCCTCAGTGCCACATTAAAAAAATAAACAAACAAAAATAAAGATATAAAAAAATAATCACTGGAGGTGTGGATTTGAACAAGTTTCCAAGATGATTTTGATGAACCACTAAAATAATTGACCACTGGGTAGCACATGTTTTAATCATTCTCTCTGCTCTAGTTGTGTGAGATTCATTTATTTATCTTGTTGGGTTGTTGGCTGTAGGAGGAGCACAATATCTTCCAATGTCATAAATTGTGGACACTTAGTAGGGGCTTAGTTTGTGTATTTCTCTGTAAGCACTGGTGGGAATTTCTAAGACCACGGGTGAGAGAGAGACAGAGAGAGAGAGAGAGAGAGAGAGAGAGAGAGAGAGAGACTGCGCATACATACAATGGAGAGGAGAATTGACTCTAGCAATTATAACTTTTGCTACATTTTGATATGTATAAAATCTCACACTGTCTTTCCTATACAATTAAAAATTTCAGAATAAATGAAATGTCATGACTTAAAGCAAATCAAAGCAAGTGCAACAAAAATATTCTTTTATAAATTATGTATTTGTCATTGTACTGTCATGTGTAATAATTAAAACAAATTAAAAAAAATGAAAAAAATATGTATTTGTATGTTTCCCATCCCTTTAACATGCTATATCTATAATAAAATATTGGTAATTCAGTCAATTGAGGGGAAGTTGGAGTGAGAAATCTGAATTGATGAATAAAGAAATTTTTATATCTCATGGTAATTAGACTATTAATAATGTTCCAAGTAGAATATCTCTCAAATTTTTAATAATGAACAAAAAATAATTATTTTATTGAGAATTATTTGTTTATAAAAAAATTCCCAAAGCTCTAGATATAGTTAATTTATTAGCTTAAATTTGTTCCAAAATTTAAAAAAATATTTTTGTCTGTAGATGGGCACAATACCTTTATTTTTATTTATTTATTTTTATGTGTTGCTGAGGATCAATCCCAGTGCCTCATATGTGCTAGGCGAGCACTCTACCACTGAGCCACAACCCCAGCCCTTGTTCCAAGATTTGTTAGCTGTATGTCCTTGACCAAGTCGCTTTAGTTCTCTGAAACAAAGATTTTTATCTGTAAAATGAGAATGAAAATAATACCTAATCTGTAAGCTGATTATGTAAATTAAACATGAGAATGTATGTAAAACAGTTAAAATAATACCTGTTATATACTTTTGGTCAATAGATATCAAATGTTACTATTGTTTAAAATAAAAATAATTAAAATTATCCTCATTTACATCAGAATCTGTGTAACCTTCAGCAAATCCCCTTACCTTTATGGGCTCTGGTTACTTTGTGTATAAAATTGGGACAATATCATGGTTATGGGGATCAAATGAGATATGCATGAAGGATAATTTTTAAAATGGAAAGTGGTAGATACGTTACTCATGAAGCCCTGCCTATAACTTGTTTATACTATTTGCTAAAAAAATCCTTCCCTCAAAATAATAATGATGTGAACTTCATTGCAGTTTAGATTAAATCAATATGGTTTCTGAATGAATAAAAGTTACCATCCAAAGGTTTGGATGGATGAAGATATATTTTAGAAGGTTCAGTAGGAACAAAATTCTGCTTTTTAGCTAATAAAAATAATTTATCTCAGTTGTTGAAAATATTGAAATAGCTGGGTGCAGTAGTGCATGCCTGTATTACCAGCAGCTTAGGAAGCTGAGGCAGGAGGATGGTTAATTCAAAGCCAGCCTTAGCAACTTAGTGAGGCCCTAGAAATTTAGCAAGACCCTGTCTCTAAATAAAATATAAAAAAGGATTGGAAATGTGCCTCAGTGGTTGAGCATCTCTGGATTCAATCTCCAGTACAAACAAAACAAAATACACACACACACACACACACACACAAACACACACACAATTCAAATGAGCAGGAGATTACTTATGACCTTAAAATTTGACAAGTTTGCATCCTTGGAAAAAATGGATTCTTATTCTTATCTAGAGACTAGTTTCTTGTCCTAGAAGGACTTGGTCAATGAGCTTTGACCAAAACACCATCCCACATCAAGATAACCTCCATTGTGATCTTCAGACAATCCCTAGAAGCCTGTGAATACAAATCCTCCTAGTTTTCCATTAGCATTTTGGGTTCAAGGAGTTTCCTGTGGGAAATGAATAAAACCTTTGAAAGGTAAGTGAATGAATGGAAGTTATAGTCATTCAGAAGTTATATGTCAGGCAATTCATGTCTAAGAAGATCGACTAAGAACATGTGCAGTCAAGTTGGCGTAATTTCATTATTCATTCATTTAATAACCATTTATTGCAAAGCCTCTTTTAACCCAAATGATCAAAGAACAAAATTTTCTGGCTAACTGTGAGCTGATAATGTATACCTTGACTATGAAAATGCAGCTGTTAAAATTGATTTTCAAATTACAATCCTAAAAGCC
This sequence comes from Ictidomys tridecemlineatus, assembly GCF_052094955.1. Taxonomy (NCBI): domain Eukaryota; kingdom Metazoa; phylum Chordata; class Mammalia; order Rodentia; family Sciuridae; genus Ictidomys; species Ictidomys tridecemlineatus. The sequence goes on along the minus strand of NC_135493.1, from coordinate 29,258,550 downwards.
TAAATAAAAAGGATGCTTGTTCATTAATAGTCCATTTTTGTATGAGTGGTGCTGGGCATGGAATCTAGGGCCTGATACCTGCTAGGCAAATGCTCTACCCCTGAGTTATATCCCCAGCCCTATCAATAGTCTTTTAAAGATACAAGATAGTATTACTAATATCCTTCCTCTTCTCCTTTCTTGTAGAATACATAAGTTTTTAAAACATTCATGGTAAATGGTGGGGGGGTGGGGGAAATAACAATTACATTAATTCCTCAACTTGTAATTCCTGTACATATGTCTTAAGTATATTCAGTTTTTTTTTCTGGAAATGTCTAATTTTTCTTAGAAAGGTGAAATTTAATTAAAAAATAAGACAACAAAAATTTGAATAGTTGATAGGATTTGTACATATTTGGCAGTTTGCAAGGTTGAGGGATTTTCATTTACATGCAAGCAATGGATTTGATTTAAGTGGTATTTTTTGTGTGTTTCTGTCTGTTCCCTTAAGAGCAAAGTATGTCAAGGGACTATATGTGCTTCCCAGTGTGTGGTTCTTCTCTCATTTTTTGGTTAGAATAAAAATTAGATTCAAGAATGCTCCATACCTGGAGGCTCTGAAACAGTGTGAAATTCCAAACTTTATGGCTCATTATGCTGTAATCAGCATATATAATTACAGCCTTCAAAGTGACTTTCTTCAGGTTTTTTTTTTTTCCTGTTGTGTAAAGCTTTCAGTTTTAGGCATCTTTACTTCACTTCTTCCTATCTTCTCCATACCATTATTTACTTATTCTGGCAACTTCTGTAAAGCAGATACTTACTGTTTTAGGGAACTCCTTGTTACTACAACTTTTGCTCATTGGCTTCTACTTAATAAAAAGCCTTGGGAAGATCCTTTTGGTAAGGGAGAAAGGACAATAACCAGCCCTCAGGACTCAGGCCCTCAAAGATGGCAGAGCCACATAATGGAAAGAGCCTGGGTATCTGAATATCTGAATGGGGGAGAGTCTTCCTCCATTCATATTAGACTATGTTGTAAGTGAGAAATAACATGTTAAACCATTTAATTATGCCAGTGAGATTTCTTACTAATAAGTTTCAGACATGTTTCTCCTTAGTGGTCTGTGGATGAGCATCTAATTCTTCAAGGACCTCATGGCCACGAGCTGGGACCTATCAGATTTCTTCCTTCACAAAGAACCTCAACTAGAAGCAAATGTAGTTGATAAAAAATTTTAGTGCAGCCTGATATGGTGGTGTGTGCCCGTAATCCCAGCAACTCAGGAGGCTGAGGCAGGAGGACTTTAAATTTAAGGCCAGCCACAGCAACTTAGTGAAACCCTCAGCAACTTAGTGAGACCCTGTCTCAAAAAAAAAAAAAAAAAAAAGAAAAGAAAAAAGTACTAGGGATGTAGCTCAGTTGTAGAGTACCTCTGTGTTCAATCACTAGTACCAAAACAAACAAATGAACAAAAATAAATACCTCAGTTCATTTGTGCTAAAAATATAACTTATTTTCTTCTTATATCTGTTTTCAGTTCCCATGTAGCCTGTTAGTAGAAGCTTAATTTCAGTGATCTTTAAAAGCCATTTCATTAAATTCAAGGGTTTCTTAGTGAATTTAGTGTACCAACTTCGACCCGGATGCAGATGGCATCTATGTTCGAGATGTTTCCTCTTTCTACTGTGACATCCATCTACTTTTAAGTTCTTTTTGTCCTGATCACCAAGTCTCTCAAACTTCAAGTCTCTTTCATCTATTTCCTTGCTCGTCTGGGTACATGGAAAACATCTGACTGTTGGTTATAGCTTGAGGGGAAAGTTCCACGAGGTTGTCTCAGGCTCATGCAACTATCTCTAGTGTTCCTTTTCCTTGTTAGTGAGGGATAACCCTGCAGGATTTGCCCCTTTTCTAGACTCCACCCTTGAAGTTAGGCACAAGTCCAGGTTACTTTTAAGTCCCAGACCTATCTGTTGGTTTCTATAATTGTCCCCAAGAAATCAGTTCAGACCAATAGGGCAGAGGGATTCCCATTAAGATATAATCTTTTGCTTCTCCTGTGGTTGATCTCTGTGGGAGATATCGAAGAAGGTAAGAATTACAGAAAATTATGGGATGGCAACCACTATCATTAATATGTTAATATTATGCTGATTCCACAAAGAACTTATCTGTAATCTGGTAGCATGACAAATAATCATACTTGAACATTAGAACTGAGTTACATTTAATGGTAGAACACTAGCATATCAGTCCAGAGCCATCTAGGACTTTAAACCACACTATGGCTCCAGTCTTAGTAAGGCCTGACCCTCAGTGTGCTCAGAGGCTTGGATTTCTGTTATAATTAATTTGAGCAATTTCTATGGAAGCTTTAACTAAGCCATAAATCTTGGTGTCATCCTAGGATTATGATGTTTTCCTAGATGAGTATCTTGTTATACAAATAAGTTCAAAGCAACAGCAATAACTCCTATTTCTTAACACAGACCCTCAGGAAACTGCTGTTTGGAAGCATTAGTTTAGGAGATATAACTAGATATACCTGTATCCTAGGCTAGGCTCAACTGGAACATCCATGCTGCCACACACACATACACATGTACTTTAAACTGCAAGTCAAACATCACCTCCTCAACATTCCTTGAATCCCAGTCTCATCAAGTTGTTCTTTCTCATTGCTGCCAGAATATCATCTGTAGCCTTCATCATAATGGTCATAATTCTGTATAGAAATTGCTGATTTGCTCATCTGTCTCTGTTAATACTCTGAGATTTTTGAGGGCATGGACCATGTTTTAATGACTTTGTATCCAAAGTGTATAGCAGTGATATCTAGCACAAAGTGAGTACAATGAATGAATGTATATGTTTTTGAAATACTGAAAAATTTACGGAGCACCTACTATATGCCAGGCATCTTGCTAGCAGTTGTTCATGTTACTACAGTTAATCCCCACAACAATCCTGGGAATACATATTATCTTTGTGCTACAAATGAGGAAAATAAGGATCAGAGAGGCTAAGTGATATACCCAGTTACACAGTCAATAGTAGGCATAGGATTGAATTCCCAATCTTATAACTCCAAATTCAGTGTGTATCTATGGCTGGCGGAAATGAATGCTTGATAGATGTATGTCACTTATATTATTTTTCTATAGCTGAATAAGAAATTACCACAAACTTAGTAGCATGATACAACACCCATTTATTAGCTCAGAGTTCTTGGTCAGAAGTATGGGTGCATTGTGGTTCAGCTCATTCCTCTGCTTAGAATCTCACAAGGCTTACATCAAGGTGTCAACAAGGCTGAGTTCTTATCTGGAGATTATGAGGATAAATCTTCTTTATAGCTTATTAGGTTGTTGGTAAAATTCAATATCTTGCTATTGTAGGACTAAGGTATCAGTTTCCTTGATGGTCACTAGCTGGAAGCTGCTGTCAGCTCCTAGAGGTTATTACTTATGTTTCTTGTCATATGCTCCCTATCCCTGCCATCTTCAAGATAGTCAATAGCATATTGAGTGCTTCCTGTGCTTCAAATCTTGTTTGATAGGCCAGGCCCATTCAGATAATCTCCCACCTCAAAGTCAACTGAATTGGAGCTTTAATTATACCTGAAAAATCCCTTTATAGCAGTACCTGGGTTTGTATTGGCTTGGATAACTGGGGGAAGGTATGTATACACTAGGGATCTGAATCTTGGAGGTCATCTTAGAGTTCTGCCTACCACTTTGCCTTATGCTTTCCAAAGCTTTGTCTCCACATATACTATTTTATTTTTATCATTTTTCAACAACTATATTAAATAGACAAGATGGCATTATAACCACTAAAATATAGATGAGAAAGTTGGAGTAATGAAAAGCAGCCAGGTAATGACAGAGAAGGAATTAAAACACTTTCTTATTCAGTCATCTTTCAATGTCATACCCTTCATTGCTTTAAAAAATGTATAATTTAATTTGGATATAATAGAAATGAAGAAGAATCTCAATCTTATGTAAGAAGACTTATACACAGTATATTCTAATCCATTTGTATAAATGTTCACATTAAGGAAGGATTAATCATGTTATAAAAATGGTTTACAGTAGGGCCCTTTAAATTCTACCCATTATCATCCACATTAACTTAGTGAATAATGATTATAACTAACATTTGTTAGCTGGGTGACAGATGTGGTAGTGCATACTTGTAATCCCAGCTACTTGGAAGGCTGAAGCAGGAGGTTTTCCAAGTTTGAGGGCAACTTTAGCAAGCACTGTCTGAAAAGTAAAAAGTAAAAAAGGGATGGGGATGTAGCTCAGTGGTAGAGCACTTGCCTAGCATGCATAAGGCCTAGATTTCAATCCCCAGCTCTGCAAAACAAAACAAAACCCCTAATACTTGTTATGGTTTTATACTTTGCAAGACATTTCTACCCAATGTCTTATGTGCTTTTGTGCCCATTATCAATAAAAATTCTATTCATTGTGATCAATGCTATTTACTGTGAAATGATTTAGGAAAGTCACCTGAATTTGAATTTAAATTCACTTTCATCTAATTTTCATACTTATCTAAAATTTTGATATTTACTGAATTTTTAAGGAGTGTCCTTTGATGAAAAATAAGGCATTCCTTATTTTTGTGTGTAGGTAGTTACAAAGAAATGCAAATTATTCTATATGCAAATATAAACCCATATCTATATTTCTTTAGTTACATTGGCTTTACTGGAAGTCAGATTGACAGAGTAAGCCAGGGACAGAGGGCATATGTATATGCCTGGGGGTAGGTAGGGACACATAGAAAGATACTAAAAAATGTGAGATAAAATGTTGCAATGACAGACCAGAATGGAGAGAGTACTTGAGCATCGGATTGCTTTGAGCAAAAATTCCCCATTGCCTGACTTTAATGGGAAAGTTCCTTAATGTGAAATCCACCTGCCACCTCTTTTGCCCAGATCTGATAGCTCAGCCACCTGAAGGACAGGTGGGTAGCAGCTTAAAAGGGAGGTGTTTCTACCTTGCTGTGAACTCTTTTTGCCTCCTTTTTCTCAGGCTTTGTCTGCGGTTCCTCACTGCAAGGCTTTGGCATTTCCTTCCAAAAGCAGTGACAGTGCATTGACAAGGGTTTTCTGGCAGCAATTTGATCATGGGTTGTAGAGAAGAAAGCTTTGCATTTCTTGGGACTGAAATTTTATTTTGAGGAACATTTTCAAGATACCTACTGAAAAGGAGGAGAAAGGAGTAAAGGATCTCAGTGAGGCACTGGGCTTCATCTATATTACTGATCAATATTGTAGTCATTTGGGCTTAAAGATCTGGCTATGTGTGCTATCAAGATGGAAATAAACATTTTGGGGACGATACAAAGAGTGAGATTCTACCCATGAGAAGTGAATTGGGTGCTGGGAAAACTCTTCAGATGTTAACTATGGAGGGAGAAGTAATTTCCTGTCTATACTGCTTGATAAAAGGACAATAGTTCTAACACACTTATTTGGGATCTTAATTTTCTGTCACATTGATCAGTCAGGCCTGAAAATTTCTGAGAAAATAGTACTCTTAAAAATTCACCTTCACAATATTTTCTTCATCTGGCCAGGTAAATTAGAAAAATAAAACCACTTTCTCTTTCTCTCTCTTGCATGCATGCCGCACAATTAATAATAACAATAACAACAAAAACCCCACAAACCATGCACATACACAAACACAGTTAAAGACAAGTCAAATGATTTTTCTCCTCCTCCTCCATATTGGGTCCAGACCTTTAAAAAATATGTTTTGTTTAGAGATGGAGTCTCACTGAGTTGTTTAGTGCCTTGCTAAGTTACTGAGGCTGGCTTTAAACTTGTTATCCTACTGCCTTAGCCTCCCGAAATGCTGGGATTACAGACATGCACTACTGCACCCGGTTTTTTTTGGTCTTGATCAAGTGTTTAAGTATGTGAACTTTGTCGTCAGATAGATCTGGCTTTGATCCTAACTCTGCCACTTAGTAGCTGTTTGATCTCTGGCAATCTATCTGGCCTTTTTTAACTTCTCTCTTTTCACCCATAATATGGGGGATAGTAAAAATGCTTGCCTTATAGGGTTAAGTGAAATAATAAATTGAAAGTATGTAGCACAATGTCTGGAACATAGTTTTCAATAAACATTTGGTATTATTATTGTTATAATGAACTCATTGTGGAAGTTGATGCATATTGCTATTTTAATATCAAGAGACCTTTTGCCTTCAAAAGACAGTCTTATGGACTCTGCCATCCTCCTGTTAAATAATTTGTCTTTCTATATCTAATTTTACATGCAGGCCCCCTGTGTGTTCAATAGGTCATTGAGCAAGAAGGGGAAGCAATGTGAGGCAGGCAGGAATGTGGGTATGGGTCTTGTCTGGTTTTTAGCTGAGAACTGGCTTTTATTTTCACCAAGAAAGTAGGACTATAAAATGGATAAGCTTACAGGGAAAATACTAACAATCTGAGCCAGTCAAAAGAGCATTTGTTTGCAAATGGATCAAGGGAGGATACTGAAGAAAGATAATTTTTAAGAGGAGTATGGTGAAACAGCCCTAGATCTCTGCAAATGGTGATAATAATACTTCTGAAAAATTGTGAAGGTTATTGTGAGAATTAAATGAGATAATGCATGTAAAATGCTTACCATAGTGCTTGGCACACATAGCAAATACATAACAAATATGCACTATAATTCTTATTAATATTATATAATCTCTGTTACCGTTCTTTGGGAATTTTGATTCAGTAGATTTGAGGGGGGACCTAGAGAGCTTCTTTTTGCGAAATAGTCTTTAATTGACTCTCAAGTCTTAAATGGGGATATTTATTACATGTGTTTGTTGTACTCATTTCTCCTCTACTTCCATAAGCCACTGTAGTCGACCCACTTTAGTTACCCAGTGACTCGTAATGGAGTAAATAGTACTGGAGAACTGCAAATTGGAATAACATACCCATATCCTGGAACATGCTATTTAGGATTCATTATATCTCTGAAAGTTTATGCCATTCTAGATTAAGAAGCATGTCCATTTGCCTACCAATAATAGCCATTTTCTTGGACCAAGCTGGAAAACAAATCCCTTAATGAGATGATTTTTTGTATTGATAGCAGACCTAATTTGTTTTTCCTTCTGGAAACATCCCATCAGTGCTTCCTCTTCACTGGTCTCTCCATGCTTAGAGGGAAGGATTTGATGTGCTGTAGACTATTAAGGGAAGTAAAAGCTCATTTAGAATGGCAAGTCAGGTGGGTTAATTTTAGTGCCAGGATTTGGAGCACAAATGAAAGAGACAGGCAGAAAGGGCAACTCAGCACCTGGCCTGCTGTGTGGAGATTTGCCCAATTCTCAGCCCATTTCATTACCTTCTGCTCTGACATCATAAAGTGAAGCAGGCCTTTTGATTTCCAAGGAATGAAGGGCAAATAGTATTATATGCCTGTTCATCACTACCGAAGGCCCAGTAAGATTATAATAGGGATTTAGGCTGCCTTTGCTAAAAGCAGTGTCTTCATTTTGGCCTGCAGATGTACAATGGGTAACTAGAAGCGGGATAAAGCTTGGCAGCTCTGCCTTCATTTTGTGTCTATAATCTTTGTCACTGTGACCTGCACAGCTCTGCATGTAGACATGTTAATCATTTAAGGAGTGGTCATCTAAAAACTTTGAATACAAGGTTTATTAGCCCTAATTACTTAACCTTTTCCCCCTTTAAGACTGAGGCAAGACAATCCCCCAAAACCAAATGCCGAATGTTTTCTCTGATATAAGGAGGCTGATTCATAGTGGGATAGGGAGCAGGAGCATGGGAGGAATAGACGAACACTAGATAGGGAAGGTTGGAGGGGAAGGCAGGGGTCAGGGGGTAATTAATGATGGTGGAATGTGATGATCATTACTATCCAAAGTACATGTATGAAGACATGAATTGGTGTGAATATACTATGTATACAACCAGAGATATGAAAAATTGTGCTCTATATATGTAGTAAGAATTGTAAAGCATTCTACTGTCATATATAAATAAATAATAATAATAATAATAATAATAAAAGACTGAGGCAAGATTTTCAGGGGCATTCAACTGTTAGCTTTTACAACATCCTGTTTCAGACCCCTGGAATGGCATCTAAAGTTGCTACTCATACCATCTAGGAAAAGTGGAATCTTACAGATACATTGCCCCACAATGAGACTGCCTCTGCTAAAGAGGAGCAATCATCTCATGGGGAACTGAATTGCCCTATTCCAGGATCACGGGCCTAATAGATAAACATTCTGAGCAACAAGTGGAAATTGTCCCCTTCAGTGATAAAGACTTTTCCAGAGCCACCATGCAAAACCAAAACTGAGATAAGGATCAACCAGACCCAAGTGTGACCAAGACTGCTTGAGTATACATGCCTCTTGCCCCCTGCCCCAATTCTTCATCTATTTAAACCCGAAGCTCATGTTAGCACCCCAAAGACAGGGATGAGATGTTTGATCTTACTTTGCTTTCCCAATATGGCCATATTGATTAAAGCTTCTTTCCTGCTTTTCACCATTACCTTTTCTCTTTGGTTTTTATAGTCAGTGACTAGACCTGATATTCTGGAACTCCTCCAGCCTAGAACTCTGGTAACAAGCCTGGAAAGACAACTTCCTGTTCTAGGTATAAAAGGGACCCATTTTGAAACAAAGTCAAAGCAATAGAGTCTTTTGGTAAGAGCATCTGAGGTCTTGGGAAACAAGACTTATTCACTACTGCTTGTTAATTTTAAATTCATAGATAGAATTCAATTATTTCCTCCTATTTCCATCTGGAAATGTGAGATGATGAATCAGCACATATTTCCTCTTGCATCACCAATTGAACCAAGTCCCAGGCAGGAGTAGCCCTTGACAAGGTGTACTGGTCATAGCCCATTTGTGCTAGGGTGATGGGATAGGTTGCTGAGAGACTTAAAATAAAATATGGAGACAGCATGGAAGACATAAAGTTTATTGAAAATGATTACAGGAAATATCCAATGGTGTCAAGCTGTATAGATAGTACCTCTGTCTCTTAGGGTGTGTCGCTAAGTAGAGCCTCCATCTCTTGTGACACTACTCCAGAAAGTCCAGTGGCAATAGGTTCCATCTCTCATGGTACTGTCCCTTGTGATGTTTTGTCCAGTGGCAGGTGGCTAGATGAGGGGGCTCTTATACTCTCCACAGTGCCCTCAATTTCACACCAGCCAATATAGGTATGGATTTTGATAAGTTAGGTTACAGAAGCAGTGACATCATTAGCTTTGTGTACTTTGTCCCATTGTGTGACCAGCATCCCAAGGAACTTGGCATGATAGTTGCAAGAAAGCAACTTTCTATAGATAACACTAACTTGTCCTGATTCCCAGCATACATAAGAGAAAGCAAGTGTCCTTTGAGATAATATTTATCTGGACATTCTGGCTGTTCCAATGAGTTATCTAGGTTCTTGGGAATAGATAGAGACACTTCAGAGACATGGTGTTTTACTGTCCTCATCTTCTTAAAGGATGTATATAAGACCTCCTTTTTCATTCTAGTTCTTGGCAAAGCAGCTTTACAGCAGAGCTATCACTTACAGAGGAGGAAACCAGGACCGAGAGAGGTCAAAAAACTTGCTTTATATATTGTCCAGTGGTAGAAATACCCAAACCCATGTATTCTTACTACAGAGCCCCAGTTATTAAGGTTAAACCACCACTGTGTCTATTTTGATAAAAATCTATGTAAGGAATTCTGATGTACATACGTGGTTATAAATTCCTGATTTATTTCTTGAATATTTAAAGATTACTTTGAGCTAAAAGTTGAAGTGATTCATAAACCTGGTTTAAAAGTTCAATTTATATGGGAGATTACACAGTGAAAAGTATATTTCTCTTTCTCACCTACTCCAGTTTGGCAGTTTCTAAATATTCTAATCCCCTTCCCTAGAGGACTATTTTTTCACATATCCTTACAGAAATATTCTGAGCATACACTATCATCTATATGTCCATATATACCTTTAAAACATAAATGGAGGGGCTGGGGTTGTGGCTCAATGGTGGAGTGCTTGCCTGGCATTTGTGAGATACTGGGTTCAATCCTCAGCACCACATAAAAATAAATAAATAAAATAAAGGCATTGTATCCATCTACAACTAAAATAAGAAACATAAATGGAAGCATATCATCCATTCTGATGTTTCCAGTCTAACTCAGAAATCTGGCTTTGGTAATTAATTACCATCACCAACGTCCAAAAAAGCCTGCTAACCAAGCCACAGATGAGGACAGGATGGCTATGATGTTTTATATAACCATAAAAACCCTGATGTAATATAGAATTCACTCTGTGGTGTCAAGCAATTAATCTTGATAGGAAGCGACTCCATCTGGCAATGTTTGCTTTGAGGGGCTGGCTCGTGCTCACTTGGCTTTATACTACATGACCTTGATCCCTGAGTGCAGGCATCGTCTATGTTTTATAAAGTGTGGTATCCCACTCGGTATTTAATGAGCTTAGTTCTTTCTGTGTATTCACAGGATGTTCCATGATGATAGTGTGCCTACAAAATTTCTGTTTTGTTGGATTTAAGAAATATACTTGGAATTTAGTGTGATTTACTCCCAGGATAATTCCTTTTATTCTTCACTTTTGCCTTTCACTATGAAGATCTTCTGAATTCTTAATCTGTACAAATTTTGACTCATGCTGAATATCTTGCTTCCTGCATACTAACAAAGATTGCTGGTTGGACAAACATGGTGTAAAAGAGAAATCATGACTAGTACTTCTACTTTTAGAAAAGCATGAACAAAATATACCTAGCACTTGAGGACTACAGAAAAACAAACAGCATATTTCCTATTTATTAAAAAAGAGATATGTTGCTCTCAATTATAAATAATTGGTGTTAGATTTCTAAACAACTGCTACTATCTGACTTGTAGGGATAAAGTTTATGGCAAGGATTCTGTGTATGGCAGTAAAGACAGGATAGGTATGTGCTTAGTCAACAGTAAGGCATTACCCATGTTATACAATGCATCTCTTGACTTTATTCCTCTTATGTAACTGAATTTCTTTTTCTAATTTTCCAATTTCTTTTAGGCAGTTAATTTTTCCATTTCATAGGTTTTAAAGTATTAGATGTGCACTGCCATTAAAGAAAAAAATTCTTTAAAAAGACAAGGTGTTGAACCAAATCAAAATGTGAACATCAAAGTGGAACAAATCATACTATTTTGTTAATTAATGTAGTAGAAAAAACAGAGATATTTTGGAGTTGGACAGACTTGGATTCTGTTGCAACTTTACTTTTAGGGACCTTGAGTAAGTTATTTAATGTTTCTTAGCCATAGTTTCCTCATCTGTAAAATGGGTGAGATCATTGGTTAAAATATTGTTTATAAAAATCAAAACTAAATACTCATCAAAGGAAATAATACTTTATTATTATTAGGGTAAATAAACCTCCAAAATACATAGGAATATCATTCCTTATGAACTGTTTCCCTATATTTATTTTCACAATTTACTTTATTATTTTTTTTTAATTTATTTTTCAGTTCTCAGCAGACACAACATCTTTGTTTGTATGTGGTGCTGAGGATCGAACCCGGTCCGCACGCATGCCAGGCGAGTGCGCTACCGCTTGAGCCACATCCCCAGCCCACACAATTTACTTTAAATCTTGTTTTTATGCTCCAAATTCATTTAGTTGTTTCTCTTTTTAATTTTAATTGATACATAAAAATTACATATGGTTACTAGTGATATTTGGATACACATATGCATTGTATAATGTTCAAATCGAGGTAAGCATATCTATCTCCTCAAATATAGAAGTTTCTCTTTGATTCTTGAATTTAATACCTTTTGCAACGTGGTGGTGTTACACAATAAAGGGCTCATCATAGAGCTGAGGTAGCTGCAGATGTACATCATCACTAGTTCTTGCATTTGTGCTGGACAGATTTCTGTCATGTCACTTAGAATAGTAGGCATAAGTTTATTAGAGGGGATATGAAAAAGGAAAACAGGGACACTCTCAAAGAAGAAAGTGTGTCCTTGTTGAGAGCCACAGCCGAAGGGGCCCCAGCAAACTTCCAGCTGCCAGCAAACTTCCAGCTGCCAGCTGATGATTGGCTCACAGCGGCCCCAGCAAACTTCTAGCTGCCAACTGATTGGCTCCTCTGCGGTGATGCTCATTGGGCTGCTTCCCCGCCCTTTCAGACCATGAAGCTGCTCATTGGGGGACTTTTTTTGGCTCTGCCCATGCGACCCAGCCAATCAGCCTTAAGAGCAGGAGGAGTGGGGAAGTTCAGAGGCTTGTGGGAAGCCAGTGGTGGCAGTTGGGCTCTGAAGGTTTTTCCTGAGGAGCTGTGTGGTTTGGTGTGTGTTCTAAAAATAAAGTTTGTTTCTTTTGACAAGTGGCTCCTGAATTGTGCCCAGCCAGACTGTGGCATGTCTTCTTACAAAGGAGAGGGATAGTATGCCTCTCCTTCCTCCAGTTTTACTGGGGTCTCAGGGAAGTTTCCAGAGAGTCCCTTCCAGGTCCACCTCTTTTCTTTCCTTTTTAAAAACATTTTATTTTTTAGTTGTAGGTGAACACAATACCTTTATTTTATTTTTATTTTATTTTTATGTGCCTCACGCATGCCAGGCGAGAGCTCTACCACTGAGCCACAACCCCAGCCCCACCTCTTTTCTTTTGACTGACAACAAGACTGCATTAGACTTTCAAGTCTCCACTGCACATGGTCATAACCCTTGGAGGGAACATTTTACTATTATGATGACATGCTAAAGATCCAAGGCAATTCTGGATCACTTTGGCCCATACTAACTGGTTCTAATTATCATCTCTCTGGAATCTGGTCTCCATAAGGGTCACAGAAGTAACCTCTTTCAGGGCAACTTGGGTTCTTCTTATTAGTAATTTGAGCCTGCATGTCTCCTGCAGAGAACAGGTAGTTTTCTGAGGAATGTAGCAGGTCCTATTGACTTTAGCCAGGCAGGGCTGCAGGCAAATTTTAAAATAAATCATGTGGGAGGTCAATATCCTAGGCCCAATTTATAGAATTATCCCCTTAACCTCATGTTACTACTGCTCATGTCTGTTTGTTACCTATCAGTAGGCAGACTCTTAAGATTGTCCCCAATAAGCCCAATTTCCTAGTATTCAAGTCCTTGTATAATCCTCTGAGTGTTAACTGGACCTAAGGATTTGTTTCTAAGGGATAGAATACAGAAAAAAGAGTTGGGATATTGTTTCTGTCACTAGGTTCTAAGAGTGACTTCAGTCTTGTTAGCTGACTGTTGCTGGCTTTGATGAAGTAAGATACCATGTTGGAGAAACCCATTTTGGGCAAGGAACTAAAGGTGACCCCCGGTGAAGAGCCAGTAAAGAACCTTCATTTTACAGCCTGGGAGGGCCTGAATCCTGCCAATAACGACATGAGTGAGCTAGGAAGTGGATCCTCCCTCAGTGAACCCTTGAGAGACCCTACCCTTGACCCACACTTTAATTATAGCCAGCAAGAGACCCTAAAGCAGAGGACTCAGATTAGCCATGTCCAGATTCCTGATCCACAAACATTGCAAGATAATAAATGTGTTTTGTTCTAAGCTTCTAAATTTGGGAGTAATTTTTTATGCAGTAGGTAACCAAAATGCCTAGAATGGATTTCTAGAAGTCAAAAGAATGATCTTATTAATACTTATTTCATCCTCATGATGACACTATGAGATCAGCATTTTGACCTTTCTTTTACAGATTAGGAAACTGAGTCTCAGAGAGGTTATTAAACTTGTCCAAGGGTAGAATGATTAGTGGCCTGTAGTACTTCAAACTGACACTTTTAAATCACATAAATACAGTTGACTTTATCACAGTATGATGACTTGCAGTGTACTCTAACTATGCTTAACTCCCTGCTTTGAACGTAGTAGTTGCTCAATTATATGTAACCTATGAGCATTAGACCTTGAACTCACAACAAAGAACCTCTGAATCAGACTGCATTCAAAATCCAGCTTCTCACTTCCTGCTGGGTTAGTGGTCTTGCTCATAGTGATCACAATGGTCCATATATCCTGAACAAGGTCCTGTTTCACCAAGTGATCTTAATAGCTTATTCAAATATGTCCATTCAGGAGGGCCATCCAATATGTTGCAATGTGCTGAACTCATTTTAATTCTGCCCAGGTGGTGCCATTGAGCTGTGGGGGGCCCTTGAGCTATTCACAAAGGTTACCCATGCCCATACACAGATGCTGCCATTTAGAACAGTGATTGAATTTGAGGTACCAGTTGGTTTCCAATGAGCTATTGCAGCTGAAATTAAACACTTTCTTCTTTTCTTTCTCCTCGATATGGCTTGGTAACTTCCTATTTACTGATGGAATTTTACAACCAGTGTATTTTATAGAGCACTTACCCTAATAACAATAACAGAAACACCTTCAGTTGTGTCAGCTTGACTGTTTATGAAATACTTTCATATGCATCTCATTTGATTCTATGGCAATTTATCTATGCCTTATGAGATGCCTTATGACTCCCTATCTTGTATTATAGCTATTTATATACATGAGGTAGTATGGTCTGAAACAAAAATCACAGATTCTGGCATCCAACAAACCTGGATTTGAATCCCAGGTTCACCACTTCCTAGATGTGTGATTTGAATAAGTCTATGATTCTCACTAAACCTCTGTTTTCCTCATTTGTAAAATGGGCTTGATTATGGTATCTTACAGGGTTTTTGTGAAGGATAAGATAACACATAAAAGGAAGGACGTGGGGATGCAGCTTCTGGTTCTGGTGGTGTGTCATGGAGCTGGGGGTCAGAGGAGTCTGAAACATGTGCAGAGTTCCAGAATGAGACTGAACAGAACAATCAAATAAGGTCATTGCCAAATGAGATGATGGCTGAGGAGCCAGAAGTCATCCTAATATTGGCTTCCTGGGGCCAGGTTCCATGACAGCCTGCTAGGCTCTCACCAGAGATCCTCACTGAAAATTTTTGAGGAGCTTGTGACCATGTCACAAAGGAATTCTCCCAATCCTGTAGCCTCCAAGCAGAGATTCATGAAGGCCTGTTATGAGGATGCATCTGGGCCCAGGAATATCCTCAGACATCTCCAGGAACTTGCTGAACAATGATTGAGACATGATATTCATGTGAAGAAGCAGATAGTGGAGATGTTGGTGAAGGAGCAATTCCATACCGTGCTGCCTAAGAAGCTCAGAGTTCAAGTGCTAAGCTGTCCATCAGCCTGGGGTCAGAAGCACTGGCTAACTTCCTGCTTGTTGCTCTGCTCACTTGTGAGAAGTAAACCAAAGATCCTATTTATTGTAGAATCCAACTGCAGCCATTGGAAATCATAACCCCATTTTTTGAGCTTGTGTTTGACTAGTTGAAATGCCTGTAATCCCAGCAGCTCAGACGTTGAGGCAGCAAGTTCAGACCCAGCTTCAGAAATGGTGAGGTGCTAAGCAACTCAGTGAGACCCTGTCTTTAAAGAAAATACAAAATAGGACTGGGGATGTAGCTCAGTGGTTGAATGTCCCTGAGCTCAATCCCCAGTAACCCTGGATCTTTGGTTTACTTCTCACAAGTGAGCTCAATCCCCTCCTACACACAAAAAGAAGAATCCCCCAAAGTTTGTGGTGATACCTCTTTTTGGCTGAAGCAGCTTTAGTTCCTTGGACTGTGGATTCCAGAAGGAATTGCTTTGCCCTCTTGTTAGGGCAAGTGGCCTGCTGCTTGGGGCTCTTCTAAGAGCTTGTTTTTCTTCTGCTAAATGCCCTCCTTTTTTTGTGTGTGTTGTGATATATTTTAGTATCTTGTTTGTATGTATCCAAAGAGGTTATCAGCTTTAATTTTAATAGTTCATGATTTTCATTTTGGTGGCATGAGTGGAAATTTCTGAAACCTCACCAGTAACTCATTTGGGATGCCCTCAAAGTATTGAAGTTTGGCTCTTGATTTAAAGAATAAAATAAAAGGCAGGACAATGAATAAGAATGCAATAACACTTCCCCAAACAAACAAAAAAACCCCATTATTGTTAGTTTGTATGCAATTAGCCAGAGAAATCTGAGTGTTCATTGTATGTCCGATAGGCCTATCATTGTGTCTTTTATCTTTTTGGAAGGAAGTTCAATACATCTCGAATGGACAATCCTGGGGTCAAGCAGGGAAGTTATTATTATCCCGGTAGATGGAGGTTAAATAGCCTGCCCAGGGCTCACATGGCTGATAAATGATAGAACTGGAATTTGAATTTTGGTTGTTAGCTGCCTAGCCAATGAATCTTCCTACAGTCTTTTGGATTGGTTTGCAAAATTGATGTTCTGAGAATAAAATATCTTGTAGAAGAGAGACAAGCAAGAGCCTAAGCTAGATTCTTCACTGGGATTCAGATGTCTTAGGGCATGTTGGACTAAGCTCTACATCCTACTCCCCATGGGCTACTAATGAGTCTCCTGAGAAAAAGAGCTATATATACATGTTAGGTTCAATAATAGAGATTTAGTTGTTAGATGAGTAGGGCAAATATAAGTACATTTTAATTATCCATCATTCAGATTTGCCTATTGGTCTAGTTCCCCAAGGATTTGTATCTAAAGCTCAGGTAGAGATATACTAAAAATCAAAAGACAAGCAGGGAAAACTAGTTTGTCTAAATATCTCTGTGAAGCCTTGGAAGGGAGGTAAGGAAGCTTAGCTTTTAAGCCTACCCTAATTGAGAGTTAGCTCAGACCAGAGCCAACTTTGACACATGGGGTTTCCAGGGAACAGAACTCAACTTTGGTACTTGGAAAGATTTAGCACATCAGTGACACCAGGGGCAGCACATAGCTGCAGATGCTACCCAGCCTCCAGTA
This sequence comes from Ictidomys tridecemlineatus, assembly GCF_052094955.1. Classification (NCBI taxonomy): domain Eukaryota; kingdom Metazoa; phylum Chordata; class Mammalia; order Rodentia; family Sciuridae; genus Ictidomys; species Ictidomys tridecemlineatus. The sequence continues at coordinate 29,241,651 of NC_135493.1, read as the reverse complement.
ATTGGCACGATATTAGCACCTGGTGCCACTTGGATTCAAGAGCAGAACAAGGCAGTACCAGTGGTTTGATGTAGCCCTGGAGGCTTCCTTCTGGATCCGGGGAAGTAATATCCTTGGTACAAACATTAATGTCCTCATCTTTCTTAGTGGGCCTGATAGTAGTGATAAGATGCCTGTAATATGGCTTCTATAGGTAGTGGGGACCTATGAAGTCCATAAAACAGGGAAGGCTTCTTTATGAATATACTTGAGACAACTCCTAGGGCTAGGAAAAATAAGTGGAGGACCTAGAGATACCATAATGATAGCTTTGGTGAAAACCAGAAAAGTACTTTTTAACCCATACTTTGGTAGGGTTTGGTGAATTACAGATTATGTTAGGAACCAGACAGAAATAGCAAGATTGATCACAATTTAGAAACAGACTTGAAAAAGAGGTTACCGAATGCCATGCCAAATCCCCATCTGAATGTTTGGAGTAACTCAAGCCAACAGTTTACAACTTCTAGGATGAATTGGATGAAGGTGGTAAGCAATTTGAAGCTTCCAAGGGGTGTGGTAGGGATGGGAGAAAATGGCCACTATTAATAATATGCACAGAGATAGCTAGCCATTGGTCTTCTACTGAGTGGTATCCCTCTTACAATGTGTTACCTGTGGAAGGGCTGAGACAGTGGCATAATACCTTTGATGTCAGCAATACAAATTAAATCTGTCTATGACACATAAAATAAGCTTCTTTTCCTCATGATAATCTAATTATCTTTGTTGTCCTTCAAGGTTAGCCAAAGATGTACTAAAGGCCTTAGGTATGTGTCAAGAACAATACTATCACCACTAACAGCAACAACAAAACACTCATACTTTGTTTAGGCTACTTTTCTAAGCCTGGTGTGGTGCCACACATCTCTAATCCCAGCAACTTGGGAGGCTGAGGCAGGAAGTTTGAGGTCAGCCTCAGTAATTCATTGAGGTACTCTCTCTCAATAAATAAATAAATAAATAGGGCTGGGGATGTAGCTCAGTGCTAAAGTACCCTTGGGTTCAATCCTCAGCACCCTCCCCAAAGTTACTATTCTAAGCTTTATGTGTGTGCTTGCATACATACACCACACACACACACACAGGCACGCACACACACACACACACACACACACACGGTTTCCCCTATTATTCCATCTTTCTTCTCACAGTGCCTTAGAGAATGGTCTTTCTCAGTCAGGCCAAACTGGGATTTGCAAAATGTGTTTCTAAGACCAGTTGGGCCAGGGAAGTTGTTAGGTGTTATATAAAACAGAGTTCCCTGAGCAAGTATGTTTGGGAGACACTGGGTTATATAATGTAAACATATTTATCTACTACCAGATTTCCTTATGGGTTATGTATGGAAATATTTTAAGAGGGGAAAATAGATGAAATCTTCAGATATTCAAAGAGAGGCATTAAAGCATGATGTTACGAATGGGGGACCCTGAAGATAGACTCTGGATTCAGACCTGAGTTAGGATCTTTCACTTGCTACCCATGTAATCTTGGAAAAATCCATTTCATATTTTTATGCCTCAGATTTCTTATCTGTCAAATGGGAATGATAATGGTAATATTTATATCATAGTTTGGTTTACATATACATATATATTCACACAGATCAGATGTTTATATGTATATATGGATATACATAGGGCTTAAGAATTCTTGGCTTTTAGCTATTCAAGAAATACAAGCTACTTTGATTTGATTCTGTAAACATTTAAAAAAATTTTGGTTCAATGTCTTTAATTGTTTGATTCTGTAATCTTTTTCTTATAAAGCATCTGACAGCATTCGAGTTTTAAAGCACACACACCTTTTGGGAAGGCTGAACTGGGTCCTTCTGATATAAAGACTATAGGGGGATTAAGCAGGGGTAAAATAAAGGTGGTCCAATGAAACCTGGGTTGAAAGACATTTCTGGAGTCCAAATCTGAAATACTATTTCCTTCCTTATCTCCAGATATTTTTCCCTTTTATGGAGATAATCACTTGCTGGCCTCAAATTGGTTATTTTTACATTTTGGAAGAAGCAGAATGGACTAAATGATTGAGGTAGCCCAATCTTCCTCAATCAATGACTGAATTGATTTGAATTCAATGGCTTTGATTTTTGCATTTGAAAAATGCATATCTACTTTTACTGAATTACATTTTGGAATTTTGCTAGGACTAAAGAATGCTACCCAAACATCCATAATTAACAAAAGACCAAATTCAAATTGAATTACCTTCTTATGCACCTGTTTGATCAGAAAAATGGCAGGAAATCAAGATGTACGCTGTCTGGGAAGAGCACTCTTATTGTGCTTAATGTTTTCCATACCCAACTACCTTTTAGACATATGCAGTGTCAAGCACCATAAGTTCTTAACAAAAACAAAAACAAAACCTCTCTAATGTTTGTTGCAATAGGCCAGTCAGGAACCACCTATGGAGAGAGGGCTGTAAATTTTGTTCCCAGATAATGCTAATGGTGCTGGTTCAGATGCCACACTTTGAGAACCACTGCTATAGAAGTTAAGGGAGTGGGCACCAAAGTGGACAGGTAAGCGTTTAAATTCTAGCCCCATCATTTGAAAGGTGTGCACTCTTTGGTTAAATTACTAAATCCTTGTGCCTCAATTTATGTATCTGTAAAGTGGGGATAGTTGTAACAACCTAATAGGGTTGTTGTGAGGATTAGTTAATAAACATGAAGCCTTTCAAACAGTTCATACTCTATTAGTATTACTACTGTTAAGAGAAATGTTTTGTAAGGAGTAGGAGGAGTCAGGCCAGGTCCTAAGATGGGCCAGAGTCCCTGGAATGAGGAAAAGGCATTGCTATAAATCTGTATCATTCCCTTTTCATTTGCTATTTAAAAGGAGTATTAATGGTAGCACTTGATACTGTGGTTTTTTAGAGATAGAGATGCTTCAGGGAAGAAGTATTCAAACCCTGAGAAGTAATTTGTGCTCCTCTGCCATCTGCTTGATGGTTCTCTCCTAACTATCTACTAACCTGACCTCCAATATGCTCAAGTTCTTCCTCTCCTAGCAAAGTGGCAACAGTTCAGTTTGGCTGTAGGCTTCTAAAGCACATGCCCCTTGATCTCTGTGGGAATCTTATGGCAATATTTTCATTCCAGGGAGCATGGATGAAGTGCTCATTTATATTCCAACCTTCATGGTTTGATGTCTCTCTCTGAATTCCTATCTTATTCTCCTAGAGGAAAAATCACAATTAAAAATTTTGACACCTTGGTAAATCACTCACAGAAATGAGAGAACTTGGGTAAATTTATAATCCATTAATCCTCCCTCAGGTGTGGCTCCTTGTCCCAAGATTCCCTGTATACCTCTAATTTTGATGGTAATTTGGAAGCTAGTTAGCCTCAATGGCATGTAGTTCCATGCCCTGGTTGAAGGAAGGTGGCTAAATCTGGGTATGGAGTAACTGACCCTCAATCTCTGTGAATGATAATCCAGTGTGTTTTTAAAGATCAGCTTTTGTGCTTTGTGGTGGTGGCTGACTCTGAGATGCTGGAGGGGAAGGTTAATAATGCCCTGGGGGTTCATTAGTTTTAGCCCAGTCTTTCTTGATGTACTAAAATGGAGTGCAGCTATCATCCACAGCGGCTTTCTCCCTCTGCTCATTAGTTAATGTCAGGGCTTTAATGGTACAGAGCAAAAGAAAGGGTGTGTGTGTTTATGTGTCCCCATTTGCCTTTTCCCTCTACACTCACCAGCTGAGAGTAATTTATTTCTTTCCACAAAGGGAAATGTGCCTTAACGATAAGAATTCTGGTCTATAAATTGGAAAAGCTTGGTTCTGGAACCACCATCACCTCTGATTTACTCCATGACCTTGGATTTATTAGCTAGATTTTCTGGGCCTTTGTGTCCTTTCCTGAAAAATAGAATGATCTTGATCTTCCCATCTCAAAGGGTAGTTGAATATATAATGAGATAACTGGTCACACTTTGGAAACTGATGGGAATTTTTTCTGAGTAGAAGATATGATTATTTTCCCCAACAAATTCTTGTGCTTTTTTTTCTCCTCCCTCGTACTCTAATAACAATCCTTATAACCTTTTTAAAAATACGAGCATAAATTAAACAACTATGTTTTATAGAAATAAAATTTCAATTATAGTTCAATATTTTCCAAAGAACCAAAGAAGGGGAAAAAAAAATCCTCCACATTAAAAAGCACAGGGGAATTCATGTATGTGGTACTGCAAATGGCTCATTCAGAAATAATGCTACATTTCAGAACCAACCAGTAGATGTCAGTGTTTGACAAGCACAGAGATACTAGCATTAGCTTCTGGCTCCATTTCAGCTAGTAAGTTTCTCTGCAAAGGAGAGGGAGTTTGTGTAACTGAAGCAAAGATTTTGCTTTCTCACTTCTCGCCCCGTCTTGCAGAAAACAGCCTGATGCTCTGGGTATGTCGCCGTTATCTTCACTTCCACTGATTCCCTTTATAGATCTGCAGTCTGCTGAGAAGTTTAAAACACAAAATTAAACATGTGCTAAGCTCCCTGAAGGCCACATACTTGTTTTTCTTCACAAAGGTGCTTTTCTTCTTCCAGCTCAACCTTCCCGTCCTATCCTTTGTGTAATATTAATCAAGTCTTACAGGGAAATACTACTCTTTGGGGCCCAGGTTCCCACAAGGTCTTTAATGTTTGCTACAGAATGACACTAGCTCTGATTTCAGATGAAACTGCCATTTTCTAAAAATGGCAGCTACTTGGTGTGTCATCTTAAAAAAGAAAAATGGTCACACTGTAGCTGTGCTAAACTGCCTCTTTCAGTCCTTTTCCATTTTACACCAGGAGATTTCAAAAGAAGCTGTGTAATTAGGCCCCAGTTGTGTCTTGTTGAGCTTACCTTTTCCTTGGGAAGATGCATTCTTGTTATTGTTGGTTTCTTATTACATCCTGGATTAGGGAGGAGATGTGCAGCAAATTCAGACTAAGGCTGGTGATAAAATCAACTTAGCTCTCTAAAAAGGCCACCTGCTTTGGGCTTTTGGTACCTAAACTTGTGAGGTTTCCACTTTTTTAAAATTTTTATTTAATTTTTTTTAGTCATACATGACAGTAGAATGCATTTTGACATATAATACATACATGGAATGTACATACATCAATCACATTGTCTATTCTATTCTGCTGCCCTTCCTATCCTCCCTACTGCTCCCCTCCTCTCCCATCCTTTCTCTCTATCCAATCTAATGCGACACACTTTTTTTTCTTTTTCTCATTACAACATCATACATGTATTCTGTATAACAATGAGGTTCTCCTTCCACCTTCCGTGCAACTCCCCTTCTCCCTCTTTTTCCCCTCCCACCTCTCTTCCCTATTTAGTGGTAGTCTTCTTCAAGTTTCCTCTCTTGAACCATTTTCCAGGGGCTCCACGGTCAGTGTGTGTGTGTGTGTGTGTGTGTGTGTGTGTGTGTGTGTGTGCACGCATATGTGCATGCACACCTACATGCCCTTGTTGCCCTTCATAGGCAGCCAGCTCAGATGTATTAAAGGGATTGAATTGGAATTGTGACTTCATCCCTGTGGTCTGCTTTATCCTTTTTGCCCCTGCCCAGATGGAATAAAACAATTTAATGACAAAAAAAAAAGAGTCAAAGGTGGCTCTAGACCTTGGCTATACTTCCTTTTGGAGATGGTCTGGATGTGATAGCACCTACCAGTGCAGAGTAGTGCCCTGTGACAGCATCTTTAGTGGCTGCTGTCCAACAGCTGGCCTTGTCCTGGGGAATGAGTCATCAGACATAAGCAGTTTGCTCTTGGAGGCAGGCTTGGCATTAGTTTCAAGGTCCCCTTGGATCTGGTACATGTTTGCTGCCACTTTGCTGTGTTTCAACCTGGGCCTCTTCACAGCAGTGTTAGTAGTCTTGGGGAAAGAAAGGACCTTCGGGGCTGGGGATATAGCTCAGTGGTAGAGTGCTTGCCTAGCATATGTGAGGTCCTGAGTAAAATCCCCAGCACTGGGGAAAAAAAGAAAAGAGGAAGAAGAAAGGAACTTAATTCTCTTGAAGGCTAATTTTCCATCACCTTTACACTTCCCAACTTATACCCAGGTACTTTTCCTTCCTAACTTCTGAAGGACCTGATCCTATATACCTCAGCTTTCAGCCTGACACCTTCAACCTCTTCTTCTTCTTGCTGCTTCACCTCTCTTTTCCCCAAGTTAAGGGAAATAGTTTTGGAGGTAGACATACCTTAACCATTTGTACCAGTCTGATATCAGGCAAGTTCCTTTACTCTCTGAAACTTGTTTTTTTTTAATATTATTTTGTTTTAATTGTCAAATAACAATTGTGCACATTATGTATGTATCGGGTACGATATGATGTTTTGATATATGTTTATATTGTAGAATGATTAAATTCTGCTAATCAACATATTTGTCATCTCACATCACTTTTTTGGTGGTAAAACATTTAAAATCTATACTTTTAGACATTTTGAAATATGCAATGCACTGTTTTTTATTATAGTCATCATTCAGTGCAATACATCACCAAATGCACTAACCTTGCTGTGCTTTGAGAGGATTAAGTGAGGTAATGCATGTAATGTAACTAGCACTTTGAAGGAACAAAGTAATCTATAGTTGCTGCTGTTAATTTGATGTTTCTATTCTACTAATTGCCTGCCTGCTCTCCTTTCACTCTCCTCCCTTTAACTGTTCAATATTTCCAATGACTGGGTTATCTTTACATTTATGCATTTACATTTATTCACTACCCATTCACTCTTATTTTGGCAATTATATCGTAAAGTCCAAAGGTTTTTCTTGTTCTCTGTTTTTCACTTGTACTATCCTGTCCACGTTTTACAGATGCAAAGGTCATCTCAAATCATTCTGGAGAAAACAATAAAAATTTTGAAAAAATTCTCTTTCATTCCCAGAATTATCTGTATTTCAGAGTCTTTTATTTTTCCTGTTTGCTCATTTCTGTTTGCTCAATTATTCTCCCTTCTCTGATTATTGAAATTTTATCTATTTTTCTAAGCCCAGTTCAAATGCCACATCCTCCATAATGTCATCCTTAATCCCCATAGTTGGAAGCAAATACTCCTTCTGTCTTTCACTTCTATAACCCTTGGTTTGAACCTTTTTATTACATAGCACCATATATTATATAATTAATTGCTTGTTTTGTGTCTCAGTTTGACTTTTCTTCTTTGAATATAAATTCCTGGAAGTCAAGGACTAGGCTATGCAATCTAACTTCTTTGTAGATGTTCAGTATGGGGCTCCCTGCTCCAGTGTATTGTTTACAAAGCCCCATTCAGCAACTTTGCTGGTCACCCTCATGAAGTGAGAATCATAAGATTTTTAAGACTATCCTGGTAGGCTGGGTGTGGTGGCGCCCACCTGTAATCTCAGCAGCTCCGGAGGCTGAGGCAGGAGGATCACAAGTTCAAAGCCAGCTTCAGCAAAAGCGAGGTGCTAAGCAACTCCGTGAGACCCTTTCTCTAAATAAAATACAAAATAGGGCTGGGGATGTGGCTCAGTGGTCGTGTACTCCTGAGTTCAATCACTGGTACCCACTTCACCCCCCCAAAAAAATATCCTGGCAGATCAATGATTGCAGTAATTGTGGAAGAAGTGGTAGCTCTTTTCTAGAAATCTTTGCAATAGGCTATGTCCTCATTGGATTGAGCTGAATGAAGTGGAGACTTGCCTGAAGTAAAAGTATGGTCAAAATGAACTCTGGTGATTTTGTAAGGACAATGGTTGATAGTCGTCTGAGATGACATTGGTGGGATGCCTTGTCTCTCTGCAACAAATGGCCAAGTAGCTTCAAAATATTCAAGGGCCAGTAGAGAGCTGGCTGGCTTAGGTTGCAGCAGTAGATTTAGACCATACTAGGGTTTCTTCAGAGGAGATTAATACATATCTGAATATTTTAATCCATGCTGCCCAGCAGGTAATTCTTTTATAATATATGGTAGTACAAATAAGAAGGTTGCCTTTCTTTTCGCCTGAGGCCTCACATAGAACATGGGGTAAGACAGAGCCAAGGCCTGACTGACATAACTGGTAAAGATACCATGAGCCACTTATAGATTTAAAAGAAGAATGAGCCTAAAGTGTCAGCTCCCTGTGGTCCTTTTTCACACACTAAAAAGGATGACATGGAAGCACAATATATATTTATATAAGTCCATAGTTATAAATTTCATGTTCTGCAGCTTTATTTTATATAGAATATGTATTTATATAAGTTCATATTTACAAATTTTCTTTATATTTGTAAATAAATTTAAATTCATATTGATATACTAGACATATAAGCAATTTTCTTTTTTGAGAAGGCATAGCAGTCTCTGTACCTAATCAGAACCCAGAAGGTGATGAGAATCTGTCTCATGATAGGTCCCAGGAGAGGTAGGGAGGTAAGTGGGAGATAGCTTCATAGCAGCTCCTTATAGGCTTCCTTCTAGTCCTCTCATATTCCCGGAGAATCACAAGGCATTCCATCAACACACAGGCTGTGGTTTTAGCCTTTGCCTGTGTGCTTTATGTAGAAGTGGGCAAGGTTACCAGGGTTGAGAGCCAGCTCCCTACCAGGCCCATTCATTCTTTGGTGTCCAGAAACATGTTGACTGATAATAACTACAGTTTCTGCATACTAGAAGCTTTTAAAGAACACTCTTTCCCCTTCTCTAGGCTCCAAGGTTAGATAGTTTCCAGCTAAACATTTGGAAGAATTTTCCCTTATCATTTTTTACCCTGACTATTGTACTTCCTATTCAAGTTAGGCTGATTTACTCCCTTGCTTCCTCACATGGGTTACTTTCTTTTTTTTTCTTTTTTTTTTTTTTTTTTGAGAGAGAGAGAGAGAGAGAGAGAGAGAGAGAGAGAGAGAGAGAGATTATTTTTTAGTTCTTGGCGGACACAACATCTTTGTTTGTATGTGGTGCTGAGGATCAAACCCAGGCTGCACGCATGCAAGGCGAGCGCGCTACTGCTTGAGCCACATCCCCAGCCCACATGGGTTACTTTCATCACAAGCAATATCTAAGGAACTCTCTTGACAGGATAGGAATGGTTTCTGAATCCGGATTTCGTTGAGCCTGGCACCTCTGGTTTGTTCTTTTTCTTACTTTGTCCTAACAATTTGGTTTCTGCAGGTCTTTAGAATTCTAAACACATGGATTTTGACCAGATGCCTTTCCCTAACCTTTGTTACACATGCCTTTGTGGTTCCTGAATATGGGGATCAAACTGAGGAACTTGTGCTACCCTCAGGTCTTGAGCAATATTTTTTGTAGGATCATGGGGTATCCAGTAATGTCTGGGGTGGAAAGTAGAGAGTCAGTCATTCATCTTTCCATCTATTTATTTTTTTTAACAAATGTGCCAATTGATTTTCTTTTTGTAGTGCTGGGAATTGAACCCAGGGCCTCACTCATGATGGTCAAGTGTTCCACTGCTGCTACATCCAGAGCCCTGTACTGAGTGATTTTTTAAATGAATCAGACACTCTTCTAGATCCTTCTGTGAACAAAACAAATGTGGTTTTTGACCTCATGAAATTCTAGTTGGAGGTTTGGAAGGAAGAAAAGATTTAAAAGTAATCAAACAAAAATAATCAGGTGAAACTAGATGAAACACTTGCTGACAAGTGTTATAAAGAAAATAAATTGGCAGTGTGCTAAGGCAGACGTGTGCTAGATAAGAAAAGCCTGTTTGAGATGGAGGTATGGGATTTATATAAAGATCAAGAAGAATACCATTCCACTTAGAGGGGACAGCTAGTACTGAAGCAAGTAACTGGGACTCTGCATTCTAAGGATAAGGAAATAGAAATAGTGGCTCAAGTAATCTTTGTGAAGGGCTGGTGGTGGTGGGTTTTAGAGGGGGGAAGAAGCAGCACTTTGAGAACTTCCCAGTTGAATTTCCATTAACAACCCCCAAGTATGTATGGACTCTATAGCTGTTAGGCCTTTTGATCAGAAAAAGAGGAGACTAGCTGAAAGTGAACATCCATTTTGATGTTCAAGGGTTGGCAGAGATGATTGCAAATCACCCAGTTTTAGAAGGTAGGAGGCATGACTTTGTTCTTTTGTACTTTCTCCATATTCATGCAGTGAAAGTATTTAACAGATTAACTCACACTAAAATGTTAGTGACTGTATTTAATCCCTATGGATGTTTGTCTTTCTAAGAAGACTCCAGAAAAAAGGCAATGGATATAGGAAAGAATAAATGAAGTGGCTAACCCCTTAACATTGGAATTTCAAGTGTCGTGTTAGCTAGGAAAATGAACTCCCCACTTAAGTCTATTAACATCTTTAATCTCCATGTTCCAGATTCATGATGTCAGGGAACATGCCTGGGCAACCAACTCGATTCCTTACTAATGCGCTAATGTGCCTTCCCCGTCCCGTTTCTCCAAAGTGTTTCAGATGTATATGAGCAGCCTCTGGGGACCATCCACATTTTGCATCTGCTGCCCAAGTCCATTTTCTTGAACTTTGGTTTCCCGCCTGAAGACAGGAACAATCCCTGCCCTCCCCTTCCCTACCATGAGCTTGGAAGGCTGACAAAGAAGATTAAGATCATTGCCATCAAGTTTTTATCTGCCCTAAGCAAAAACAGGAAGCCAAGAAATAAAGGCACAGCATAGCACTAGCTTCTGAGTGGGTAACATGGCAGAAGTTTTTCTTAAATCCTCTTTCCCATGTACCTTCCCACCCACATGTTCTTAGTCAGATTTATTTTTTGCATATCAGTTTCTAAGGATGACAAGAAACTTGCCCTTTTCTTAACTATGGTTTTCAGAAACAGATTATTCTGCACTTAGTTGAGACCTCTTACCAAACCCTTAAAATAAATAATACTCTCGGATCAGGATGTGGGTGTTGAATAGAAATTTTATGACTCATAATAGAGTGTCAAAATAACACTGCTGATGTATGGGTCCCTTATCAATTTTGGAAATGACACTGGGTAGAGCCAGACTTTCTTCTTGCATCAAAATGCTATAATTGAGGGAAAGTTTTTAGTTTCTGGATTGATTAGCATCTCTTGATATTTAAAGTTCCATACTGAATGGTGGCCTTTCTCAAACATGACTTGGGTTTGGCCTAAAAGGCAGCTGTTATTAAGGAAGGGGACCAAGAGTACTTCTCTAGCGTAGAGTGTCCCAGATCCTATGCTGCCAGAATGAAAGGAGTGACATTTCCTTGGCTTATGTCTTAAGGTGCTTGTTTCCAAAGGAGGATTGTGGGTGAGGATTGTATACTTTCCCTACAGTGAGTCGAGAGATCTTTCATGATATCAAGCAGTTACGTAACACTTCCAGGGCTCAGAACTTTCCTGTTTTCTCTTTTTCTGGAGGAAATAAAAAGTGTAGCTCTTTCACAAGGCTCATGGGTCTGAGGGCAGCCTCCCTTTGAGCTGAGTCTTTCTCTTGGAATATTACCTCAACTACTACACCCTCAGTATGGGTCTCATTTAGTATAGTCTTCTCATTAACAATTGTTTTGCATTAATGATGTCTATAATATTCCTCTTGGGTTATTAGCACTCTGCAGATATCATTCAATCAACAAACACTTCTATGTTCGAAAAACAAGGGGGCACTTGACAACAATATGAAATATATTCTTGCTCCTCATGTGTTCAAGAGCCAGCTGGGGAGTTAAAAGCATGATATAAATAGAGAAAAATACAGAGTAGCACTAACTGGGGTGCAATATTGTGTGATTCATATTATAGGATTAAAGAGGTAGAGGAGGGAAAAATAATGGGTGGCAGCAAGGCCAGGAAAGTCTTCCTGGGGGATGCAAGCTTTCAAGGATGACCAGAACTCAGTTGGGTGAAGAGAACTGAGTGCATTTGGAGGCAGAAGGGCCAGCAAAGGACTTATTGTAGTATATGTATATATATACACTATAGGCAGTGGAGCTGTTGGTTGTTTCTTTTTTCTTTTGGTACTGGGGATTAAACTCAGAAGCATTTAACCACTGAGCACATCCCTAGCCTTTTAAATTATTTATTTATTTAGAGGGTCTCACCAAGTTGCTGAGGCTAGCTCTGAACTTGCAATCCTCCTGCCTCAGCTTCCCAAGCCACTGGGATTACAGGCATGTGCTACCACTCCTGGCTGGTGTTTCTGAAATAGGACGTTGTTGTTGAGGAGTTGTAGGACTGTTGGGGAGGGGGTTGGACAGATGTAGTGGGGCCAGAGAATGGCACCTCAGAGGCCACACAAGTTCATAAAGTTCTTTGGATGGCAAGAGATAGAGACACTTTCAAAATTCCTCAAATAAATGGGTGGAAGGTGATTGCTGAAGAGCAGTAAAGTAGAAAGAGGTTTCAGGAAGAATCAGGAATCAAAGATCAGAAACCAGAGTGCAGTGGAAACCTAACGGGAATTGTTCTTGTTCTCATGGCATCTTCAGAGACCTCAGCAGCAGAATTTGGAGATTTTCTCTTTGGTGTTCTTCCATAAACATGACTCAGCTCTATTCCCCCCTCACAACTGACTGGCTTCCTTTTTTCCTCTGCTCATGTTATCTTTTCTATTGTTCCTAGTTTCTATTTTACTTGCTGTTTCTGTTTACTTGTAATTTTGGTTTGAATGATCTATCAAGGCTTCTTTTCTATTTTTCCCTTTACAATTCTGACCCTTTCTCATGGCTTCTCTTTAGATATTCCTTTTTCTCCCCTGTGGTACTGGGAATTGAACCCAGGGGTGCATTACCACTAAGCTATATTTCTATCCCTTCTCATTTTTGTTTTGAGACAGGGAGGGTCTCTCTAACTTGCTGAGGCTGACTTCCAACTTGTGACACCCCCACCTCAGTCTCCCTAGTTGCTGGGATTCAAAGTGTGCACCTCCACACCAGGCTTCCTTAAGAATTCATTTGACATTCTGCTTCTTTCCTGTTTGTCTCCATCTCTCTAATTTTTAGGGAAAATTTCTGAGAGGGAATTCAATTGTCATAGCTCTTATTTTTGCATTTGGCTCTATCTTAGAGCATTGGTTAGATTGTATATTGGTTATATTGGTGGCCCTTGGATCAGGGGCCCATTCTTTGTCCTTTTTGTTTGCTTGTTTTTGGTACCAGGGATTGAACCCAGGGGTGTTTAACCGCTGAGTCACATCCACAGACTGTTTTTGTCTTTGTTTTTTTAAAAAATATTTTTTTTTAGTTGTAGTTGGACACAATACCTTTATTTTATTTATTTATTTTTATGTGGTGCTGAGGATCAAACCCAAGGCCTCACACATGCTAGGTGAGCACTCTACCATTGAGCCACAACCCCAGCCCCTGTTTTTGTTTTTTAAGATAGGGTCTCACTAAGTTGCTGAGGCTGGCTTTGAACTTGAGATCCTCCTGCCTCAGCCTCCTGAGCTGCTGGGATTACAGGCCTGCACCACCATACCTAGCCTATTCTTGGTCCTTTGAAATATGGCTGGGGCAGGGGAAGGAAGTAATATTAGAGAAACCACATAACATATACTTTACAAGTTACATTAAAATACTATCTGGTTGGTGTTTCTCAGTTCATTTAACAATTCCCCTACTGTTGGATTTTTAGGTTATTTTAAATCTTTCACTATTTAAATGGCATTTCAATGAATGCCTTTTCATATGCTACTTTTCCTTTAGGGGCTCCTTTTCTTTTATCAGTTACCAAGAATGTTATTATTAGATTAAAAATAGAAACCTTTGTCACTCAAAAAACAACAACAATAAAAAGATTGGTCATGCATACAAATGGGGAACAAGAACCTAATGCAGTGTTGCATGTCTATAATCCCAGTGATATGGGAGGCTGAGGCAAAACAATTGCAAGACCCTGTCTCAAAATAAAAACGGGATCTGGGGTTTTGGCTCAGAGGTAGAGTGCTCGCCTAGCATGCGTGAGGCACTGGGTTCAATCCTCAGCACCACATAAAAATAAAATAAAGGTATTGTGTCCACCTACAACTAAAAAATAAATGTTAAAAAATAAATAAATAAAAACAGATGGAGATGTAGCTCAGTGGTAGAATACCCACCCCCCACTTCAATCTCCAGTACCAAAAAAAAAAAAAAAAGGAAAAATAAAAGACATGGGGCAATAGGTACACAAAAAGGTTATCGATGTCACTAATTATCAGGGAAATGCAAACCAAAATTCCAATGAGCTATACCTCATACCTGTTAGGACAGCTATTATAAAAAGTCAAGAATGTGGAGAAAAGGGCAGCATTGTACAACATTGATGGGAATGTAAATTGGTATATATATATATATATATATATATATATATATATATTATGCAAAACAGTATGGGGTTTCAAAAAAATGAAAAATAGAACTATCATATGATCCAGTGATATGATTACTGGTTATATATCCACAGGAAATGAAATCAGTATGTCAAACAGATATCTTTGCCCTTGTGTAACTGCAGCATTATTCATGACAGCCGTGATATGGAAACAACCTAAGTGTCTATCTATGGATGAATGGATTAAAAATGTGTCATACATACACAATGCAATATTACTCAGCCACAAAAAAGAAGGAAATCCTTTCATTTGTGACACGAGTGAACTGGAGGACATTATATTAAGTGAATTAAGCTAGGCACAGAGAGACATATACTATATTATTTCTTTATATGTGGAATCTAAGAAAGTAAAGCTCATAGAAACAGAGAGTAGAATGGTGGTTGCCAGAGGCTAGGAGGTGGACAAGATGGACAGATGTTTACCAAAGAATACAAACTTACAGTTATAAGATGAATTAGTTCTGAGGATCTAATGAACAGTGTGGGTAGAGATGGCTGTGGCAATTAACTTGGTTGTGATAATCATTATATAATGTATGTGCATATCAAATAATCTCATTTTATATATCTTGAAAAAATATATATTTTTTTTCTCTCTCTCTCTCTATATATATATTAATTATATATCTGTCAACTTTATATTTTAAAATAAAAGGGGAGATTGGTCATAGAGGAAATGAGAGATCTGGATGTGAGTTTAGGCAGTGATAACAGAGAAGAAAGAAAGGCTATAAAAGAAATCTCAAAGAAAAAAATGGGCATGAACAGTATCTCACTGGCTGTAGAGAGAGAGATGGGAAGTAATGATAAATCCTGAGATTTCATATCTAGTGACTAGCAGAATGATAAAGTAAAACAAGGGATTTAGGACAGGGAGTTAAAGGGGAGAGACAATGAGTTCAGTTTTGCCAAGTTGAGTAGGAGTCAACAGTGGGCTCTTGAATGGTTCTGTTTTGTTCTTTGCTCTGTGACTTCCTTTCTTCCCAAACTTGAGCATCCATTTAGTTGCTAGGGTGTGTTAGGCAGGGGCTAGAAGCATGTGGAAAACTTCTCTGAAAAGGCACACTCTATTAATTTTCCCCTTCATCTTTAAATAGCTAATTGGCCCCATAGAGAATAGTAAGGAAAGGAGATGTGAGGAGGCCTTGTCAATCCACTGTGAACCTGAATCTGTTTGGTTGCTGATTTCAGAATCTTCAGAACAGAGAAAATGAATAAAGATGTAAAGAAATGAGATGAAGAAATGGAGAAACAGCCTTTAGCAAGTTAGAAATAAGCTACATATTTATGGCTTTTACATACCCATTTTGAGAAAAGCAGTTCAGAGGAACATGCCAACTAGAGAGCATACAAGCATTTGGCAGATACCCAATTAGAACTAGCTTAAATTAAAAGAGACTTTATAGGAAGGGAACCAGGTGGTACCAATGTTTCAAGAAAGAATTGAGCAATAAACTTTGGAAAGACAGAAAACAGGACAACCTCAGTGTTGACCTTGGGAACTACAACCTAGTATCTCAAAAGCTTTCATCTCTCTCTCTCTCTCTCTCTCTCTCTCTCTCTCTCTCTCTCTCTCTCTCTCTCTCTCTCTCTCTCTCTCTCCATTCTCTTAAGGAGACAGTGTTATCTATATGGCAGGGAATATGGCTGTTGCTACCTTTGAGTTCACATACTTAGCACTTGGACCAAAGAAGAAGGGGTTTTTTCCTTGCCAACTCTAGTCCAATAACATCTGGGGAAGAACTCAGATTGGTTTGTCTTTTGTCATATGACTAGCACCAGACTAATCATTATGGCCAGAAACATAGGGTCCTATCCATGGTCAGTTTTGTTTACTTCTCAGCTAATTACTATGGCCAGGGATGTGGGCTCATGTGAAAAGTATGGCAGCCAAAGTTTGGACAAAGTGCCTAGAATTGGAGAGGAGGAAGAGTGATTCACTAAAAGAAAAAAAGGGAGAGGCAGCACAGACAGAGTCATTAGGGTATCTTTGTGCACCAGCTAGTCACCTCAATTTGTATTTTTCCATACAAGTCACATGGAAAGAGAAGGTATTGAGGAAACATGCACATTTTTTCAGTATCACCATTTGTTTTTCCTCTCCATTATTTTGCCCTACACTCCAACCCTATCACCACATGCTGTGCTCCAGCCATACTAAAATGATTTCAATTTCTCAAAAACATTGTGTTCTTTATTTGCTCTCAGCTTTACTTTATGTTCAGGATTCATTTTAGGTGACTCTTTTATTTGGGGGGGGGGAGCATTTGACTGCCCAACTATCTATCCCCTGTTTTCAAATCTGGGCTAGGTAACCCTTTTATATGTGATTTCCTTATACTCTGTATTCTTTGTATTTTATGATTGCTTTGTTGACTGTGAGGGAAAACACTCTCCCCCACACCCCTTTGTGTGTGTGTGTTCACACACACACACACACACACATTAAGGATTAAACCCATGCTAAGCCCATGTTCTACCACTGAACCATACCCCCAGACCCCCAAACTTTTTTCTTTCTTGATTGCTACTCTATCTCTAATGTCTAGCAATATGTCTGACACATTTGTACTTAGTAAATATCTGCTAAATGAAATAAGGAAGCAATGACAGTTTCCAGTCTTAAGTAGAGCTAAGTACCCTACAAATATCTCAGCAAAGTCCAGGACCAAATAAGAAAGAGAATGGTCTTTTATATGTTTTTTTTTTTTTATGAAATAGAGGAGAGAAGGAGGGAGGGAGAGAAATGTTTTGGGAAATGGAGCTTATTATAGCATATCAATAGAGCCAAAGATATTTGCTTTGTACTTAGGAATATCCATTCTTTTAGTTTTTGCTCTCACTAAGTAATATGTTACTTATAGTTAAAAGGTCTAAACAAAATGTTTTATTTCATTAATAAATTATTCATAATAATTTTCTTAATGAAACCACTATATTAGTATTAGAAAATAATTCTCTGAATAGATTGTGTTATATAACCTTTCTCTTAAGTTTTCCACATCTGAAGAAAGCTTATGTGTTGGGTCTAAATCAGCCTATTCACCAATGTTTATTTGATGGCAGTTGACTGAAGTGTCCAAGATGACAGTATATTGAAGTATGGACCACAGATTAACTCTGTCAGGGGCAAAGAGAAGACTATTACTATGCTGGTATCAGTACCAAGCAGACACTGAATCAGAAGCTCTGGAGATGGGGGCTAGCAAGCTGTGTATAATAAACCCTCCAGGTGATTCTGGAGTTTAAGAATCACTGGCAATGAAAGAACTATCTTGAGGTGATCACTATGTCACTTTTCTGAAAGACAGGATGGTCAGAAACAAGACCTCTGATAAGAGTTTTCATAGATGTGATGGGATAATGTTAGTCTGATACAAATTTTGGTGGGATGACAAATGTTTGGTATTTGCTTGCAGGGTGATTACCGATGCCACTGACCTCCAGGTTTGGGTTGTTCAGTGGTCTAGATACTCTCCTCATGGGTTTTGGTTGGTTCTAAATAAGTAAGGTATGGCACTGAAGTGTTGGTTTGTCTAAATGTGCAAAAGAATTTGGAAAGAAAAAGTCAGTTTCATGCACCCCTAAAATGGCCAGGTTGAAAATCCCTGGTTTTATGGCTGACATAAACATTCCAAAGGCATTGTTTCCAAACAAGCTCCATGGCTAGGTCCATTCCAAGTGCAAGTACTGTAGCTGAAAGGAAACATAAGGTCATTATTCAAGAAGGTGCCCTTTGCCAAGAAGCCTCTTAGTTGCTTCTTGATTCCTGAATTTCCATTTATGTGTTCTATTTTTAATTGAAACATTTCAGCTTTAATTTTGAGTCTAGTATAATTGTAGATGGTATTAAAATTCAGTTAAGGAAAGATCATATGACACTTTGTGAAGCTTTCTAATGGCACTCTTTGAAGCATTCTGGAGGTCTCTCAGGATCTTTTAGGATTAAGGACAAGTAGTAGATAGGACATTCTGATAAACAGCAATAATAAAACTGCTCTGTACTATGTATCTCTGTGAGGCAGAATTTCTGTATGTATTACACAAAATGTGGATCTACTAAAAAAAGGTTTGTGATGCTATATATTATAAAGCCCTTTAGAGATTCATTATTTATGTTAAGGTTTTGCCATATCCTACCATGAAGTCATGCATTTGACTTTGTATAATCTATTTTGTCCCAACAAAATAGATTTAGTTAGCTTCTTTCAGCTGATCAGTTTCATTAAAGAGGAAAAAAATGTGCCAGAGGATCAACTAACTCAGACAGGTTTATTGAGCTTAATATGTTTTCTTTCAGCTGTACAAATCAGGAGGCAGTGGCTGACCTGGGCAGCTTCCCCTCTTCAACAATTTATGAGTCCAAATGCTATAGCTACAGAATCTCCTTACTCACTGTGGCCAGCTTGAAGCATATCACATTACCTTTGATTTCCAAAGTATCCTTGTGGTAAATAAACCTAGCTTTCATAGACCTTTAAAAATACTCTATTACATATAATCATATCAGTAATTATTTGAGGACAGTATAATCATTACAGTTTTAGAGACCTACTGAGGGCAAGTACCTGCCCAAACATGGTAGATGTAAAGATATGGAATTTCCAGAGTTAAGTTTTCCCTAAATATAATACTGCTTCCCTTATGCATATCCATGCTTGTCTGGTTAGATATGTAGAATTTTTCCATTGTAACTGGATTTTTGGACTATGCTCTGGCAGAACCCTCAGGGTTCTGAGAAGCTCTCATAGGAGCGCTCCCCCAAGGGAGCATGATGAATGAGGAGCCTAGAGAGGTTGGGGGAGGAGCCTCTATTTTTAATTCATAGAAGCTTTGCATCTATCAGTTAATCATTGTAGATTTGTGGGTAAGATTCTTTAGAGAAAATCATTCTTAAGAAAATTATTAGATTAGCTGAAATATTAATTTTCTACTTTCTGGGGAGAGTAAAATAGGTATTTTCTCTAAATAAATGTAGACACAGACTCATAGAATATAGATATAAATCCAGGCAAACTTTAAGGCCATTTGTAGTACCTCTAGAGACATAATGGAGAAGAAAGGGGGGCTCTGTAGGCAAAGAAGAGTCTTAAGGGTAATGGTTTCTCATCACTCCAGGCAGGATTTGGGTCAGTCCTTTAGAGCAGAATGAGCTGGCTCTTTCTCCTCTGTTTGTAAGGTAGATAACACTTCTTATTAGCAGGTCCTTGCAAGTTCAGCAACTATAGCAATGCTTGAGTTTGTGTCCTATTTCCTTAGGTATTCCTCAAACAATTTCAGGTTATAGCTGTGTGCTGTGGTGCACACCTGTAATCTCAGCTACTTGGGAGGCTGAGGCAGGAGGATCTCAGGTTCAAAGCCAGCCTTAGTAACTTAGCAAGGCCCTAAGCAACTTAGTAAGACTCTGTCTCTAAATAAAGTAAAGAGGGCTGGAGATGTGACTCAGGGGTAAAAGGACCCCTGGGTTCAATCTCTGGTACAAAAGAAAATTCAGCTTCTGCCTGATAATCTCCCACAATTACCATTATAGAGCCAGATAGATGTGGCCTGGAGGCCTAATTATATAGAAAGGTGACCAGATGTTTTAGGGGTAAAGGATGTCCAGGAATTCAGCAACTGGGCATTCCATGCAAAATGTGACTATTCCTTTTTAAAGAACAAATAATCAAAAGCTGACCAGACACTTCCATTTTTATCATAGTATTGATACCTTTGATGGTCAATTTTATGTTTCAACTTAAAATGAATTATTCAATGGTATCCAGCTGTTTGGTCAAATACCAGATTACATACAGTTTACATGTTGGTGTGAAGGTATTTTATAGATGTGATTAATAGCTCAACTGATTTTAAATAAAGCAGGTTATCCTCCATAATATGGGTAGGTCTCATCTGGTCAGTTGAAAACTTAAAAGAAACCAAGGTTTTCTTGAGAAGGAATTCTGCCTCAAGACTAACACAGAAATTCTCTTAGCCTGCCCTGTAGATTTTGGACTTGCCAGCCTCCACATTTGCATGAGCCAATTTCTTAAAATAAATCTCTTATTATACACATGCATATATTCTATTGGTTCTGTTTTTCTGGCAAACCTTCACTGATACAGTATCTAAATTCAAGCTGCTGTCATGTAATCAAATTGCATCAGTTAGTTTTCTGTGTAAGGCCTGCAGGCTTTAACTACTCTAAGAAATAGTCTGGTGATGAAAGGTTTCCTTATAACATGGTTTTGTTTGGAAAGACATACATTCAACTTAGCAAGACCCTGTCTCTAAATAAAATGTAAAAAGGGATGGGGATATAGCTCAGTGGTAAAAGCACCCCTGAGTTCAATCCCTGGTGCAGAAAATCCCTGGCCTTGCTACATTGCTGAGGCTGGCTTCAAACTTGCAATTCTCCTTCCTCAGTCTCTCTAGATGCTGGGATTACAGGCAACTGCCACCATGCCTGATTGTACATTCCTCTTAAAGGAGTTTTCCCAGGGACTTTTACCAAAAACAACTTCTGTCTGCTATTCTTTATACTAGAGAAAAAGCAATGATTTTTTTTTTTTTTTGGTGGGTAAAGTTTACTTAGCCTAGTTCCATAAAAGATGTCCCAGAATTCTCAGAGACTTTTCTAATACTTTTCTGGGACCTGACAAAGCAACTTGCCCTACAACCATTATAAGTATACTGCTTTTTACTATATTTCAAAGAGCTTTCATAGACATCATACTATAGTTTGAATGTTTAATGTCCTCCCAATGTCCATGTATTAAAGGTTTGGTCCTCAGGATGGTACTGTTGGGTGATAGTGGAACATTTAGGAAATAGAACCTTGTGGGAGGTCCTTAAGTCATTGGGGGCATGTCCTTCAAAAGGATTATGGGATTCTGGTCTCTTCCTCTTCCCCTTTTGCTTCCAGGCCATGAAGTGAGTGTTTTGCTGTGCTACACACTTCCACCATAATGTACTCCCTCACCAAAGGCCCAAAATAATGGGACTAATTGATCATGGACTGTAACCTATAAAACTGTGAGCCAAAATAAGCTTGAAAAGCCATCTTGGAATAAGAGGCAATGAGCTAGGGATAATGGAAAAGCAAAGTAGACCTGGGCCCCCAGTGACTGTGAACATACCATAAAAACAATCCTGGACTACCTATCTCTAGATTTCTTTTCATGAGTGAAAAAGAAACTTCTATCTTGCTTAAGATAATATTGTTATTACTTTTTTGTTTCATACATCTGTATGACAGCAGGAGTCCTACCTGCTTTTCATAGGGAAAAGTGGTGGTTAAATAACCCACATATAGCCCAACTTGTGACCTAATATAGGGGAAATTTACCAGGCCTACATTTGGAGGGAGGCATCCATTTTTATACCAGTTCTGCCTTTTTTCTTCTCCACCAGCCCAACAGAGATGCTTGGTCATTAGCTTTCTTTTCCCTTGGTATGGAAATCAAAAGAATACTGGGAGCCAGGTGTGGTGGTGCACACCTGAAATCCCAGCAGCTTGAGAGGCTGAGGCAGGAGGATTGCAAGTTCAAAGCTATCCTCATCAATTTAGCGAGGCCCTGAGCAACTTTGTGAGACTCTGTCTCTACATAAAATATTTTAAAAAAGGGCTGGGGATGTTGCTCAGTTGTTAAGCAACCTGGTACCAAAAAAAAAAAAAAAAAAACAAAAACAAAACAAAACAAAAAAAACTAGGACTATCTTGATAGCTATACTTTTTTTAATATTTATTTTTTTGTTTTTGGCAGACACAACATCTTTGTTGGTATGTGGTGCTAAGGATCGAACCCGGGCCACACGCATGCCAGGCGAGCACGCTACCGCTTGAGCCACATCCCCAGCCCCTTGATAGCTATTCTTAAGTAGCAGCTAGGAACTTTTCTTTCCAAGACAGACTTCTTTTCTAGATTGATATGTTATTCAAGTGTTATTTCTATTTCCATCATTTTCCCTGGAATCTTCCTTTCTCAAGTCTCACTGTACATTTACTCCAATCCACTTTGTCAAGTCCTCCACAAAACACATCTCCTTCAGGCAACCCTCTGTGATTATTCTAGTTCACCTCTCCCCACACTTTTATTTATTTAATTTTTTTGTACTGGGGATTGAATTCAGGGGCACTTTACCAATGAGCTATATCCCCAGCCTTATTTTCAAATTTTATTTTGATACAGGGTCTCACTAAGTTGCCCAGGCTGGCCTGGTACTTGCAATCCTCTTGCCTCAGTAGCTCCTGAGTTGCTGGGATTACAGGTGTCCACCGCCATGCCCAGCATTCTAGCTTCTTTTTAACAGCTTGTTCTAAAGTTCTAGCAGAGAGGGCTGCTTTCTGATGGTAGAAAACTTGAGCCTCTCTTATCTGGCAAGGTTTGAAAGCAATGCCCATGAAGCAATAAAGAAAGAAGGCCTTCTATGCAGCCAAATTTGCTGAATGAAACTTGATCAGCAGCATGACTTGTCACAGATCACTCCCACCTTATCTCCCACCACTATTTATTTATTTATTTGGCAGTGGGGATTGAATCCAGGGGCACTTTACCACTGAGGTATGTACCCAGCCCTTTTTTATTTTATTTTATTTTTTTAATTTTTGAGACAGAGTCTTCCTAAGTTGTTTAGGGCCTCTATAAATTGCTGAAGCTGGCATAGAACTTAGGAACCTCTTGCCTCCACCTCCCAAGTTGTAGGATTACTGGCATGTACCCCCACACCTCGCCCACTGCTCTTATTTGCTATTCAGTTGTCAATTCAAGTTGCAGAGGTTTTATATTGTCATGTTACTGATAACAGTTTGGCTTTCCACTTTACAATAGTTAGGGCCTCCTTTTGCACATTCAAAGGGTCTTTTATGTACAGAAGCCCATCTTTTCCAGAGCCTCTTACTTTAGCAGCACAAGATAACTGGCAGATGGTATACATTGTGTTTTTCTTCTTTCCTATCAATCTCTGTGAGGGTAAAGGAACATATTCCTACTGGTTTGAAATATTCCTCTCCTCCCTTAGAATGCAGAAGTGAACAAATTAGCTTTAGTTTTTCAAATGGCTTTTTAAACTAGTATTTATACTAATATTTGCTATTTATCACTTTATGGGAAACACTATATGGAGTCCTTTATTTACATTATTTCATTTAGTTACTGTAACTATTGGGAAAATAAGGAAAGAAACTCAGCAAGTTAAGTAGTTTGTCCAAAATCACACAGCTGATATTTGAACTCAGGTCAGTCTGACTATAAATTCTGTGAATTTGACTGCCTCTCCTGTCAGTACTTCTTACTTACTCTTAGTCTGTAGGATTTAATTAAACATTTGGCAATGTGGTCTAGTGAAAATGGCTCTGGAATTCAGTTGAGTCTGAACTTATTCTCTTGCTAGTGGTGCAACCTTGAGCATATCTACCTCATTTAAGTGAATGAATAAATGAATGGATAACATATCTTTCAAGAATGCAGTGAAGATCAGATGTGAACATACCCAGTACATAGTAGAGAGTAGATGAAAGTGTTTTTCTTTCTGTTCTTCCCTCTTTCATGTGGTTTGCATGTGTTTTCCTAAGGAAACTACAAATTCCTTAAGACAAGAGCCACATGTTTGATTTTCTATATAAGCTTATAATATGGCCACCTGTTTGATTTTCTATATATCCTTAGAATCAGACACAGTGCTGGGCACATTATAAGAAGGCGATTGATACTTTTTGTATTGACTTAAAGGTAATCTTTTGTATTGAATCTGACAACTACAAAATGTTTTTTTTTTCTTTTATAACTACAGGGGCTGGGGGCGATGCTTATCACCTGTAATGGATGCATATCACCTATGACTTTGATCAGGGAATCCTGTACATGATGTTGTGGAGAATGTGTATTGGGTACATACATCTGGGGGTCTATCCTGGGGACAAGTTTGTACGTGGCGTGTGCCTATGTAAAGAATGTGTTGTGTACACGCACTGGAGTCTGGGAGTGGGAACAAACGAGTGTGACTGACGTCAAGGTGTGTAGGTCAGTTGCTGGAAGGCCTCTGGTTCCAATGGCACCTGTTAGAGCCAAGTGCAGGAGTGGGGAGTCTCTGGAGTATGTATCCCTATGGGAGGGTACGTGGAGGTGGAACGCATGAGGTGGCACTGGGTGCGGTTCTCAGCTCAGTGTCTTTAGGACCGCTCGATAACCCGGCCTTGCCAAGGACCCCAGCTCAGAAACTGCGCTGTATTGAGTTCCCGGGCGCAGGGAGGCACTGCTGAGCTGGTGGTGCAGCCCCAGAAGGAGATCCAGGAGGAGGCCTAGTCCCTGACCAACAGCGTAACTGGGCAACAGCAGCTCCAAGGCACTCAACCTCTGCTCGGTGATGAAGGCCGGAGCCCTGTGCCAGGTCTAGTCAGGCAGTCCATATGTGCCCCTGTCAGTGGATCTGTCTGTCTGTCCGCAGCTCGGTTCGCCTCCTCCCCATCATCCTTCTGCCCTCCCCTACAAAGTATTTTAAAGAGATTTTCCTCCATTTTGGAAATAAATAATTAACTTAAAAAGTACCATCTTGATCATCCTCTGTCGTGTATAATGTCAGTATAAGCTTGTTTTTAAAAGCTTTAGCAAATATTTTCTAACATCTAACTTGGAAGATGAGTAATACTTGCAGAAAGCATATCCATTTCACTTACAATTTTCATGTCCTTACCCAAAATGAGAACTAGCTTTTGATCTGAGAATATCTTTGGAAATCCTTGGCTGGACATTATTTTTTCCTTTTTTTTTTTTTTTTTTTTTTTTGGTGCATTGCAGTTGTACATAAGGATGGGATTTTTTTTTTCTTTTTTTTTCTTTTGGGTACCGGGGACTCAAACACTGAGTCACATCCCCAGTCCTATTTTTGTATTGTATTTAGAGTCAGGATCTCTCTGATTTGCTTAGCACCTCACTTTTTTGCTGACGCTGGCTTTGAACTCGCAATTCTCCTGTCTCGGCCTCCAAGAGCCGCTGGGATTACAGGTTGTGTCACCATGCCCAGCCATAATGATGGGATTTGTTGTGGCACATTTGTACATACATACAATGTGAGGATATAATTTGGTCAATGTCACTCCTTAGCACTTCCCACCTCCCTCTCTGTGGACATTATTCTTTATGAACATCTTTAGGACACCTAAAACAGTGTAACTTAGTTCACTCAGTTAACTAGTCAAGTTAAAAAAATAGCCAAAATATTTGACTGAATTGTCTGTTTGACTAAGTTGACAGGGATTTTGTAGGCAAAGTGTTAACAGTGGTCCACTTCACCTTTTGAACATAGCCCTTGCTGCTTATTTTAATAGGGACACATTTTTCTTTTTCTCTTCTCCCTTTCCACCTCCCTAACCTTGGGGGCAGGGAAAAAGATTACCCTGAGTTATCTGTGCTCCACAGGAAGGAGATGTCACTACAAGAACTTGGAATTGACTATCTTCCAAATTAACAAGTGAATTTCAACACATCATCAGGGCACACCTGGAATGCAGCCATTGAAAAACTTCTTTAAAAAGTCCTGTTTGGGGGTTGAGGTTGTGGCTCAGTGGTAGAGCACTTGCCTAGCATATGTGAGGCACTGGATTTGATTCTCGGCACCACATAAAAAGGTGTTCATAAAGGCATTGTGTTCATCTATAACTGAAAAAAAAAATTTTAAAAAAGTCCTATTTTCCTGGACGGGCAGAAAAACAGCCTGGAGTCCCTGGAGAAAAGCCTAGATTTCTCTGTGCTTCTCCTCTGCTAGCAAAGCAATAAACCTTCTTTTTCTTTTTTTCTCAAAACCATGTCCTTATTATTAAATTGACATGAATTGGCATCGGGGACAAGGACCAAGCTTTCGGAAACAAAAGGGCATAAATCTTGATATTTTACGGTTTGTATTTAAACCACTGAGACCCTTGAAGAGCAGTTAAGATACATGAAAGATAGGGGGAAAAGTCCAATATATGTCTAAAACAAGTAAAGGAGGAACTAGACAGGATGAGGAAGAGGCCTTCTTTATTTTTATTTTTATATGTTGCTGAGTCTTGAACCCAGTGCCTCGCATATGCAAGGCAAGCACTCTACCACTGAGCTACAGCCTCAGCCCTGAGAGGCCTTTTTTTTTTTTTTAAAGAGATAATGACAGAAATTTCCAAAATTGGTTAAGGATATGAGTCTTTAGATTCAGTCTTTAGTCTTTTGATTCAGTCATGCTTAGAATGAGTAAGAATAAGCCCCATGTGGTGTCACAAGCCAGTAATCCCAGCAACTCTGGGGGTTGAGGTAGGAGGATTACA
The DNA here is from genome assembly GCF_052094955.1 of Ictidomys tridecemlineatus. Classification (NCBI taxonomy): domain Eukaryota; kingdom Metazoa; phylum Chordata; class Mammalia; order Rodentia; family Sciuridae; genus Ictidomys; species Ictidomys tridecemlineatus. Next base: position 29,215,024 of record NC_135493.1, on the reverse strand, counting down.
AATTCGAGGCCAGCCTTAGCGGCCCGGGTTCGATCCTCAGCACCACATACCAACAAAGATGTTGTGTCCGCTGTTAACTGAAAAATAAATAAATAAAAAAAGAAGGACTGGGGATGTAACTCAGTGGTAAAGTCCGCCTGGGTTCAATCCCTAGTAACCCCTCCCCTACCCCAAATCTGTTTCTAAACACATCATAGTGAAATTGTAGCACACAAAGACAAAAAAAAAAAAAAAAAAAAAAAAAAAAAAAAAAAAAACCTCAGATTAACTTGCTCAAGATCTAGCAAAGTCATTATTTGAAACCAATGTTTTTAATCACTACTACCGAATCATCTAGTTACAAGCTCTTATTTACAGATGAGGTAATTGAGGCCAAGAAATGCCACAGGTTTGCTATAGACTTGAATGGCAGTAGATCTTGAAGTTATAGTGGCCTCTTTACCTCACAGGTAGGAAAATCCCCACTATGAGTGGTAAGAAGAGCCATATTGTACCTTGGAAGTGATAATTTATGGATTGTGGATTGTTGTTTCCAGAATTATCAGCAGTACAATGGAACAAGTTAATAAGAACATCCCCTTCTGTAGTGCTTACCATGTGACAGACATTGTTCTAAATTCTTTATATACATTAATCAATTTAAGTTTCAAGCAAACCCAATGAGTCATTTTTTTTAAAGAGAGAGTGAGAGAGGGGAGAGAGAGAGAGAGAGACAGAGAATTTTCAATATTTATTCTTTACTTCTCGGCGGACACAACATCCTTGTTGGTATGTAGTGCTGAGGATCGAACCCGGGCCGCACGCATGCCAGGCGAGCGCGCTACCGCTTGAGCCACATCCCCAGCCCCCCAATGAGTCATTTTTAAAAAATATATCTTTAGTTGTTGATAGACCTTTATTTAATTTATTTATTTATATGTAGTGCTGAGAATCGAACCCAGTGCCTCACACATGCCAGGCAAGTATGCTACTGCTGAGCCACAGCCACAGCCCAAATCATTTGGTTTTAACCCAGTTTTTCAGATGAAGAAATGAAGGCTTTAAGAGAGGGGAAGTGACTTGATAAAGCAAGTAAATGGAAGAACCAGGATTTCTTTTTTTTCTTTTTTTTTTATTGGTTGTTCACAACATTACAAAGCTCTTGACATATCATATTTCATACATTAGATTGAAGTGGGTTATGAACTCCCAATTTTTACCCCAATCCTGAGTACTTTGGTTGCAAGGTCAACCTGTTCACTCTACTTCTTCTAGCTCAAACAAAATAATCCCTGCCAAGTCAGAAGCTGTGTTTTATTTACTGCTCTATCCTTAACACCCAACATAATGCTTGGCACATACTATATACCCAATAAATGCTTCTTACAGTAATGAAGAAATAAGTAAGTGGATAAACTTGTTTTTTGATGCATATCCAGTGTGGTTGTGTGGACTGAACTGTTCCATTACCAGCCAGCTATTTAGGAAAAGTGAAAGTTCTTATAAATAGGACCAGTTTGTTTCTCTGTAATGCCAAGCATCTGGAAACACAGAGATGTGCCTAACCATCACCTTTGCTTTGTAGCCTTGGTGATCTGCTGAAGTGGATCTCCTGGTTCTGAGCCCTAGCTCCAAATTATAGCTGAACCCTTGATACTGCCTGTTGATTTGTCTCTGTTTGGGCCCAGAGGCAACAGGACCCTGAATATAGTCCCAATTATGGTTTACAAATAAGGCTCTATAACATGAAGGCAACAAGAGGCAGCTGGAAACTATCCATATCCTGCATGTTTTCTGGGGGTACTTCCTGATCATGTGATCATAGAGCATTCAGAATCTTAGCAGAATGAAATAATCAACATGTTCAAAACATAAAAGCTTCTGAGAGGAACAGGAAGCCATCTGTCTCTTAGTTCTGAGACCAACCTCAGGGCTAGTGTTAGGCCTCTTGTGTTACAGCTTCATTTTCCTCTTAATTCAAATGATATTCCTATTAAAACAGACCCTAAAAAAGCCTCACTGCTTAAATGGGAATCATTCTCTTAAAAATGTAATCTCTCTGTCTTCACTCTGGGGCCCTTACATGGCATTATACATTTTTTGATGTGTTAAGAACATATGGAAATATGGCAGAGATCTCCTTCTCTGTCATAGTCCTCAGAATACATAGCTACATCTATCATTTAGCTATTGGGATTCTCAGTTTGGTAATGCAACTTGGTAGAACTACTAGACTGTTCTCTGTTTAATATGATTATACTTACTCAGAACTCCTGAGAACTTTACTTGAAGTGATAGGTCTCTTCAGTGAAATAATTAGTGAAAGACTAATTTAATCATGTGATTGACTTTGTTGTTTCCTGAACTGAACAAACCAGTTGTCTTTTTAATTGTTTGCCCCAACCAGCTGTTTTGACACTCTGTACTTATGTCCCTAGGAAAACTTATCTACAGGTTGGTCAAACTGGTTTTGTAGTGCAAACAGTTGAGTGATTACAATGCCCCACTCTGTGAAAACAATGGTATTCCCTTCTATTCTCCCCCTCCTTCTCTCTCTCTCTCTCTCTCTCTCTCTCTCTCTCTCTCTTTTTTTTTTTTTTTTTGGTACTGGGGATTGAACCCAGAGGCACTTAACCACTGAGCCACATCCCCAGTCTTTTAAAAAAATTTTTGAGACAGGATCTCCCTATGTTGCTGAGGCTGGTCTTGAACTTGCAGTCCTCTTGCCTAAGCCTCCCACTGTTGTCCTCTCTTGATTCAGAAATAGAAAGATTTGGCTGTTCAATCCTAACAAAAAAGATAATAAATAAGTGTGTCATCAACATGTGCTGTTTTCCTCATTATAATGTGACTATTTGTCAAGGGTGTAGTTATCTAAGAAATCAATAATATGGGAGGCAAATTGGTAATACTACACTCTTCTTTTTCTAAACTTGAAGATTTCAACTAGGCTTATGCATGATTAGTAAATGCTCCTTCTGCTCCAAATAAACCCTCTAATTTGCATCTATCATAACACATTTCCTAAAACAAGAGCTGGTGATCTTTTGATTTCAGACACTTTTCTCATTCATAATTGTCATAAATTTCATAGAGCTGGATCTATTCTCTTTTTTCTGGATTTCTCTTACCAGAATGTGAATATTCTGCTTTCTTAGGTATATAACTAAAAGGTGGATAAATCAGAGAGATAGAAGAATTATCTTTGATTGAAGGAGGTGGAAGTGCTATAAATACATGTCTAGACACCCCTTTTTAAACTTCCATCTCTGCATCATTAATAAATTCATTAATGAGCACCCTGTTCACATATCTATTATCAACTCTAATCATTTGTGTGTTTGAATCAAGCTCTTCTGCCTTCATTATTGTCATTAATGCCTGTCAGCATATGATAATGTGGGAGAATCTCACAAATTTATATGCATTTTCAAGAGTGAGGACCCAAAGGCAGTCAGTATTCTTGCATGACAGCAGCTGTAACAAATGGCTATCCTTCCCAGGAGAAGTGTAAACAGGTCGCTAATTAATGCGTTTACCATTAGCCTCTGTTTAGTCTTCAGTCATAGCACATTCATTTATTATGTTAGGACACCAAGTACAATGTTGTTATGGAAATGAGGTATTTGTATAGTCTCCTTAGATCCACATGACAGATTGAGTTATCTACCTATTTTTCTCTCAGCACTTTCCCAGATATCAGACAGTGTATGAATGACCTTGGAGAAGGTCCTATTTTATTACCAGCATTCTGGTGTAAATTGCGTAATGGGTTGGCAGTTTCCTTCAACACAAGCAATGAAAATCAGCCCTCAGTGTGGGATAAAGCTAAGGGGAAGGGGTTAAAGGAGGAAAGGGGAAAATAAATTCTAACTTCTAGGTAATATAGTTGATATAATGTAAAATTATAAGTGGTGTGGTACAGAGAGAAAATAAACATTAGGAGTGGAGTGGTGCAAAGAGAAATTCATTGCTGCCAAAAGATTGAAAAATATACTTTGCTGGTCAATTGTGTTTTCTCATATCTACAAATGGTCAACAGCTCTCAAAGAAAGACAAAATTTTTTCCCCAATTTTAAATTCCCTAAATACTTAGATAAAAGCTTCAAATAAAGAATGGATGGTGTGACTCAGTGGTTAGCATCCCTGGGTTCATCCCTGGTACCAAAACCCAAATAAACAACAACAAAAAAACCCCAAAAGAAACAAAAGAATGGAGGAATAAAAGGAGCCTAACCGCTACTTGTTGATTATCAGTAGCCATTCATTTACGTAATAAACACTTATTTAGCAGCACTTTGGGCCAGGCCCTGTGCTATACATTTAAGATACAGAAATGGAAATGATGTGGTATTCACTTCAAGATGCTCAGGAGAAAGAGAAAAACAAACTGACAATGCAGAGTGGTCATCACAAGTAACATAGGTACTATGATAATTGTGTGCCCAGATACTATGGGAGTACAGGGGAAGAATTCTTCATAGGAACTTAAGGAAGTTTTCACAAAAGAGTCTATATTTTTTAATTGGCTCTTTTTATTTACAGATGACAGTGGAATCCATTTTGACATGATTATAAGAGCATGGAATATATCTTGTTCTAATTCAGTCCTCAGTACCTTTTCTTCCCCCTGCTCCCTTCCCTCTATTGATCTTTCTGCCATTTACTCATAGTTATTTTTTAAAATTATTTTCTTGTGGATGTACACAGTGATGGAACAATGCAGGCAAGTGTGTCAGGTTAAGGGAACAGATTGTGTGAGTTAGAAGGGCATTAGGCAATGTACTGTGCTTTAGGATGGTAAGAAATTCAAGGTTCCCAGAGCGTTGTCTGCATAGGGGATAGGCTATTGGGAACAGTAATAGGAGATGAAGTTGTATAAGAAGTATATGAGGGCCAGAAAGAGTACAGGTTTTTTTTGTTTGTTTTTGTTTTTATTGTTTGTTTTGAAGTGGGGATTTAACACAGCCTTTAATTTTTTTTTTTATTGATACAGGGCCTCATTAAGGCTTTTCTTTTGTTATTTTTTTAAAACAGGGTCTCCTCAAGTTGTTGGCCCTGGCCTTGAACTTGAGATCCTCCTGTCTCAGTCTCCTGAATTGCTGGGATTACAGGTGTGCACCACTATGCCTGGATCAGAATTTTATATGTTAAGAGGCTTTGGACTTTAGCTGTGTCTGCTTCCTTGTTTCCCTCTCCTGAGCTGCTTTCCTCCTTATGCCATGATTTTCTGCCTCCCCTTAGGCCCAGAGCTATGGAGTTGGCAGTCTAAGGACTGAGATCTATGGAACCACTGTATATCCCTTTGAAAATTCTCATTTAGGTACCTATGTACAGGATTGGGTTCATGATTATCAGCTGGTGTTCTTGAGATCTGCATGATCATTTCAAGAATGAAAAATCTTAGGTGGTAGGGGAGCAAAATGAACTTTTTTCCTTTCCTAGGCCCAGTCTCTATTTTTCAGCTTCAGGCTGGCACCAGAAAGAGCTCTCTTTCAAGGTTAAGCAAAAATTGGAATCCTGATAGGGCTCAACTGGAGTTTAGCCTTTGTGTCCCCTCTTTAAAAGCCTACTGTTGGGCTGGGGTTGTGACTCAGTGGTAGAGTGCTTACCTAACAAGTGTGAGGAACTGGGTTTGAGCACCACATTTAAAAAATAAATAAAATAAAGTTATTTTCATCTACAACTAAAAATATCTTTTAAAAAAGCCCACTGTTACAATCCTAGCAGTTAGACTCATAGCCTCTGGGACAGGAGCCCACTATGTATTCTTCTTTGCTAGCAAACCAATAAAATTTCTTTTCTTTTTCTTTTTTTTTTAACAGGGTTTGGACTTTATCATAGGGGAAAATGTTAATAGAAGCATGAGATAGCCAAGTTGATTTTTTAAATACTACCTTGGTGGGAGAAATTGGAAGTAGAAAGAATAAATGGTCAGGAGCTTGATGACGTCTAATCAAGTATCAAGGACAATAGAATTACATTTTAACCCAATTTACAGGGCTATGATGATCAAGTAAACATGAAGAAAGTGAGAGTTAAGAGTCAGAATATCCTTATGGTTTCAAATATTCAGATATACTTGAAAGCTATGTTACTATGGTGTATGGTTCAAGTGCCAATGGAGAAGTTATGGCATAGGGATTGCATAATTTGTTAAAGTCAAGTCCAATTTAATAACTGTCAGCCAGGTGTGGTGGCACACACCTGTAATCCCAGTGGCTCTGGAGGTTGAGGCAGGTGGATCCCAAGTTCAAAGCAGGTATCAGCAACTTATCAAGACCCTGTCTCTAAATAAAATATGAAAGAATGCTATAGATGTGGCCCAATGGTTAAGTGCCCCTGAGTTCAATTCCTGATACCAAACAAACAAACAACAAAAACCTTAAGAAGTCTCAGGACTTCAGGCTTTTTACTCAGTCTGCTTTTTTTCAAGAAGAGCTCCCTTTCCTGGAGTCATGACGGAACTTCTTCTTAAAGTTGTAGACCTAAACCTCAATTTAGAGGTGAAAATTGGGAAATATGTTATTTGCTCATTCTTGTTATTCTTTTCATTCAGGAATAGAGCACTTATTCATGTATTTGCTATTTAGGAGGATCCCAAGTTCAAAGCTAGCCTCAGTAACTTAGTGAGACCCTATCTCTAAATAAAATATGAAAAAGTGGGATGTAATAGTGGTAGATCCAGTTAATGAAGTGCAAAGGGCCATGGACTTGGAGTTATGTGACATAAGTCTAATCCTAGCTCTTTCATTAAATAGCTGCTTGATTTTAGGCAGGTTGTTTAACCAATTTGGGCCTCAGTATTCTTAACTCTGATATAATAATTTATCTTTAATATTTGGCTTATTTCTGTATCTATGATTCACTCTGTGACCTAGACAATATTCATTTACCAAGCCATCTCCAAGAAACTGGTGCTATTATTTTGCTGAAATGACCCAAGTGTCCAATGATTTGAGTGTTGGCAGTTCAGATCTTAGAGATTTCATCACTTTGGTATAGTAGTGCCCTCTTTATTTTAATTGCTATTTGTAGATTCAACTTTCTTTCTTCTTGGTATTGACTAAATATTAAATACTGAAAGGTCATTAAGAAGAAATCTATGGGCTGGCCTCCATCCCTTGGCTCAAAGAAAACTGAAATAGTTATCATATATCTACTGGCTCCTGATAGACAAAGACCTGGTGCCAGTTCTATACAACTTTATTCCTGTTGCATAGAAATAGACTAAATTTGGAACCCAACTCCCACTCTTTAAAGCAAGAGGAACTTCCTCCTGCAGATGATCAAACTGCATAAAGTTCACTATTTACTTTCCCATCTTTTATCTATTTCTTATGCAGGGGGCTGGGTTTGTGGCTCAGCGGTGGAGCGCTTGCCTAGCATGTGTGAGGCGCTGGGTTCGATCCTTAGCATCACATAAAAATAAATAAATAAATAAAATAAAGATATTTCTTATGCAAGTGGGTGGCAGAGTCCAGTCAGCAAGGTCCCTGAGGTGGGCTGCTGGTAACAGTCTCAGGGACAAATGCTGCCAAATCTTAATTACCAAGGAACTTTTGAGAAAGTTGCTTCATTCTTTGGGTCTTGGCTTAACTATCTGTAGAAAAGAGACACTGCTACTTGTTTTCTCTGTATTACCCTGACAGGAAATATTTTTCACATGAAAGAAATCATATGGATGAGGAAACTTGGGAGGGAAGAATCTAAAACAGGAACAGTACATGGGTTCAGTTCATATGCCACCTCTGTTTGATTGGTATTAGAAATCCAAGGCATAATGTTAAAGAACATGAGTTTGTGTATAAGCTCAGTTGGAAAGAGTAACAACTATGGGTATAGGGTTGTAAGTGGCTGAGCACAGCTCTTGTGCCAAAAATAGGACAGATAGATAGTTTTTGGAGGTGATCATGGGGTGAGTGTAATTTGGCCTAATGCACATCTAAGGCTTCTTTTAATATAATTTCTCTCATTGACATCAAGTCACTTCAATCCCCTGGAGACTTTCAGCCTTAGAATCCTCTTTGTTTAAAGGGAAGGAAATTCATCCAATGGGAATAGGAATAAAAATGTGCCCAGCATGGTGTCACATATCTGTAGTCCCAGCAACTCAGTAGGTCAGGGCAGTAGGATCTCAAGTTTGAGGCCATCCACAGCAACTAAGTGAAACCCTGTATTAAAATTAAGAAAAATAAAAAGGCCTAGAGATGTAGCTTAATGGTAGAGTACCACAGGGTTCAATCCATTGCTACAAAAACAAACAAACAAACAAACAAACAAAAAAACCCCAAACAAAAAACACAATAAGGCAGGATCATAGCATCCTATGGTATCATGGGAGGACTATAGTCTGAGATGACATCTTTTTCCATTTACCTATAGTTTTCCCCTATAATCTGTGACACTTATCTGTTATATATTATGGTTTAATGTTTAGATAGTTGCTAGGCCTAGCTATTTCCATAGAGACAAAGGTAGTATGTGAGTGTGCTAGTTGCTATAAGTTATTAACTGCAACAGTTTATCCAACCTTTCCTTTCCTTTCCCATATCCCACAGTTCAGAAGTCTTGAAAAAGCCTAATGTACTGCATGACTTGTACAGAATGTACTTTGTAGAATATCTTCCTTCTTGAATTTAGTTTATTTTGCCATGGGAATAGAATAATTTGCTTCTGGGAGTCATAGCTCCTTACCTGGAAATAGCTTCTTGGTAAAATGAAAAATTCAGATAAAGAATTTCTAACTTCCACTGCCCAGCCCCTCTAAGCTCCTTTCACATGTTCTGTAGAACAAATGCAAATGACAAATGTGCTGACAAAGAATTGCCCCAGTATGTAAGATGCTCCAGAATCAGAAAAATCTTTCCCTCATTTTGGTAAAGCAAAGGACCAAAGTCACTGTCCCTCATGGGTTCTCCATCTAGCAGAACTTATTTTGGCAAGGAGAAAGTGGCCTACTTATGAAGGTGGTGGACAGAACTGAGGTAAGAGAGAGAATGTAGGACAGTTTCTCTCCATAACAAATCTTTCTGAAAGTGGAAAACTGACAGCAGGTGATGCCATCAAAACAGGCTTTGGCTTTCAAAGCTCGCCCTTCATCTCCTGGCCCAATATCTTCTCTTTTCCCTTTTCTCATGCTTCCCTTGATATTTTCACTAGAGCGGAACAAGTTTTGACTTTGTAGGGTCCCAATTAGCCTTGCCTATAGCTTGAATATAAGCAGGCTGAGTTTGAGAGGGTGAAGTTGAAGGATCTTAGAGCTTTAATAAAGAAAATTTAAGAGAGTCAAAGCTCTAATATTAAAACTAGTAATTTCAAATTATTACTAATTCAGAGAGATGACCTGAAAGTTACCTTTGTTCAGCAAGGTCTTTTAAAAGAACTTTATTTTGGAAAGTGTTAAACATACTCAAAAATAGAGATATTAAACCTCCATGTACCCATCACTCCACTTCAACGTTTGTCACTGTTTTGCCAATATTAGCAGAGCATTTCTTTCTTGAAAGTTTAATCTTGGTTTTAATAGGACTGTTGACTGACCTTGTCTTTTTATTTTATTTTATTTTATTTTTGTACCAGGGATTAAACCCAGGGGCACTTAAAAACTGAACCACATTCCCAGCCCTTTTTTACTTTTTTAAATTTTGAGATAGTCTGGCTAAGTTGCTTAGGATCTTGCTAAGTTGATGAGGCTGGCCTTGAATTTCCACTCCTCCTGCCTCAAACTTCCTAGTCACTGGGATTATAGGCATGTGCCAAGGGGTGCTGGCTACCCTTAAATCTTTAAATTACTTTAGATTAAATGCTCCCCTTCAATTTATAAATGATCTATCAAGTGAAAATAATTCTTAATTGTTCATTAAAGGGGTCTCTCAGGGTCATTCTGGGACAAAACTTCTCTGAAGCATTTTGAATCCAGTTTGAGTCATCATCATTTGAAAGCAATAAAATTGTCCTTCTCCTAAACTATCCTATGATTTGGATTTTTCTTTGCTTCACACTGACTTCATCTTTACCATCTTCCCAATATTAATTTGCAAAGAGAGTTGATACATTTAAGGAAGAAGGGGTTTGGAGCCTTGGATATTGTTTAATAGGTAAGCCCCCCACCCCAACTCCCTCAGGAGGCATGATCACTTAAGGGCAGTATTTCTGGCTGGAGCACAGGAAAAAATTGGCTTGTTTTGTCCAGGCAGAATCAAAGAGGAGTGTGAATGGGGCCTAAATGCTGATTATTCATTAGCCCTCAGGAAAGGACTGAGTCATACTGTCCGAAGGATATTAAATCAATCTGAATTGTTGGAGTGGATGATTCACTTCCAAGCTGCTTGGATTAACAACATTATTTTTTCTCTACTATCCACCAAACTTATTATGCTTTGTGTAAAGCAAGACTAATATGCTTGAAAGCACTTGAAAGTGCTTGAAGCTTTCCAAGCTCCTAAAAATTTATACGCACCTGGTATAAGTGCTTAGTCTATCTGAGACCTATCCCTGGTGCTTCAAAGCCGCTAACTTCTAGCCTGTAGAAAAGAAAATGTGATTTCTCATCTTCTGTTTCATTAGCATAGTGGGATAAGCAAACTAGGAAAACAAAGCATTTTATCAAGTCATTGAGCTTTTCTAGAATTGTTCACTCACTTTGACTATCATAGGCTATATGGTATCACATTTCTAATAGCTTTCTTATGCCTGTGAGAAGGGTGAGAGAATTGTGGTTTCCTAGGTCTCTCTTGGTGGAAGAACTTTGAGTTAATCACTACACTTGCCTGTGAACCCCATCTACCAATCTCAGGGGAGGTCTGCTTCCTACTGTCCCTGGATATGATATGTAATTGCAGTTCTGAGGTCTACATTGGTATGGCTGCAAATCAACTAAGCTCAGTGCTTTCAAAACAATTTTCTCTCATCTAGGTGAAAAGGAATCCCAAAATATCTGTGTAAATTGGGCCTGGAAGGGTCCTCTAAGACCTTTGTTTTACAGAGATAAATTATTTTCTCATTGATCCCTACCCTTTCATCTTTCCCCTTGTTTGATACTGGCTGCATTTGGAAGTAGGACAAGAGTATCAATAAGAGACATGTAATTCCATTCTGTTTGAATGTGCAAGTCTTAAGAGCAGCACTCAACTTGATTGCTTACAAGGTTTATTGAAACATTTTGACTAGTAATAACTGTTGGTTTTGAAGCCATGTTTCACAGAATCTATCTGTATAGATTTCTTTCAGGGCTCTGTCATTTCAAAGTGGCAATTTTTCCCTGCCTTGGAAAGGTATTATTTGGTATCTAGGCCTGAACACTTCTTATTTCACGGACAAGAAAGGGAGAGAGAAGAAACACTGGAGATGTGATAGTCCTATACTTTTATCTTTCAGGTCAGAAATTCTCTAGTTCCTTTTCTCCATTTTCTGATAACTTCCAAAGGGTGGCTGGGGCTCATGGTAGGAGGATCAGGCCATGCTTCATCCCTGAACTTTTTTGTTTGCTCACTTGTTTTTTGGGTGCAGTACTGGGGATTGATCCCAGGGGTGCTTTGCCACTTAGCTATATCCTCAGCCCTTTTTATTTTTTATTTTGAGACAGGGTCTGACTAAGTTGCTGAGGCTGGCCTCAAACTTGCAATCCTCCTGCCTCAGCCTCCTAAGCCACTGGGATTATTTGCTCATTTTAAGTGCTGCCTGTTCCCCACTGGTGCTTTCTATTTATCCCTCACTGCTGAGCAGGATGAATTGACCTTTCCCTGTTTATTCCATGATGTGACATAGCTTCTCTGAAGTAGGAGAGACCCTTATTTGGAAGTTGTAGTTGATTTATTTCCTGAAAGGAACTCAGTGAATCCATGTGCATTTGCTGGTGTATGATCCATTGGTGGTAATAAGGAGACTCTCCTAAAATAGGGCTGCTTCTCTTATTTTTAGGACATGTCTGTCTTATTCCTTACATATTGTGATTCAGCATAAGCAAACAGTGTTGCTCCCAAAGAAAGCAAGCCAATGCTGTTGTTTTGTTTTCCCTCTAAGCTTGAGATGTTGATGGTTGCTAATGGGGTTGGGGATGGTGGTGAGGGAGAAATGTAAAGAAATCTGGAAGTTCCTTTAATGAGATCAAATTCCTTTATTTTCCATGGCCAGTATTGGAAGGGAGTAGATTCCATGTGGGATGGGCCAGCTGGAAGTTGAAACTCTTCATTTTCTTTCTCTTAGGAGATCTTTTACTCTCTTAAGGGACTTAATGTTCTGACATTAGCCCCAATCTTATGTTTTCAAAAGTAGTTGAGAAGCCCAGATTGCAGTTCCAATTCTCCTATTAGCCACCTGTGAGATCTTGAGCAGTTCCCTTTTCCTCAGTTTGCTTATCTGTAAAATTAAGGGGGCTGATATAAAATGCATATCTCTAAGACTCCTTCAAGCTCTCTCATTCGCTGGCTTTCTAGTTTGAAATTCATGTGTCTTCTTATCATGTCCAGTGGAGAGCATCACTGAGTCTCCCAGAGACGGATCCAATAATACTCTGAACTTTTCATACAGTGAGTCCTTTTGAGATTTCTTCCTCTATAAACTGTAAGATATAATAAGCAGTACTATTTATTTTTGGCCCCTAACCATAAATCTGGTTTCCTAAATAAAGAACAAATAACCCAATGTGGGAGGAAAAGGGAAAAAGCATTTGGGGCTTTAATGCTGTGGATCGATTTCCTTGGTGAATGGCATCCCATTGAGAGGAATAGGAGCTAAGAAATCACTGCTGTTTCCCTTTGGGGATGGATTACTTCACTTCCAGGAAGACTTGAGAGGAGAGAGTCTTTATCCTGGGCACATTGGACCATTGCCATGTAAAGCCACTTGCTTTGTTGTAGCTGTGCAGTAAGTGAAATTGACTTAGGAGAATTAGGCTGGGCTACATGCACAGCAAGTACCTCAGGCGCCTCTAACTCTAGCAACTAGCATAGGGCCTGACGTACAGTGAGTATTCAATGAATATCTTCTGAAAAATCTATTCTGGGTCCTGAAGATGGGTCAGAGCCTCTCTTCTCTGTTCACATAGCACCCTGCCCTTCCTTTCATCAATCAGAGTTCTGATTATACTGTATTTTTAGGGGCCAACTGTCTTGTGTCTTTGCTTCACAACCCTTGAATTTAAGGAGTGTATAGTTTGTTTCTACTATATAGTTATGAGCACAGAGAAAGCACAAAGTAAAAATTTGTTTGATCAATGTCTGGATGCCCAAATATTATGTGGTAACTCTCTAGAGTGGGTCTCCTAGAAAAGTACCTTCCCTAGGATTTTGCTTAATATTTTGTCCTTGTCATTCTTTTCATCTCCATTATTTGAGAACTTCTGATATGTCTACACTGTATCAGGAACCATCCCTATACAGAGAATCATACAGATCCTGACTCATCAGGAAAGCTTTTGCAGATGAGGAACTTCCAGAATAAAGAGAATGTCACCAAGAAATGGGAGCAAAATCTTAATGAAAATATGGAAACTTTGATTGCTAATTTAGATAGTTTAATGTTATACACAAAAAATTTCATTCTCCATTCTTTCTTCCACATACCACATTCCTAGCAGTTTTTATGTATCTGTCTCTTTCTCTCTCCTGTGTGTTCAGCCTTCAGAGGGAAGCTGCAGTATTGCAGCTTCTAGCTACTTTAGCAGCCTGGAGGCTTTCTGTTAAGAACTGCAGTGTCAGTTCTCATTGAAGATTCTTCATGTCTGATGCTATCAAACTAAATTCATGCCTAACAGTTGTAGTGGAGATTTGCTAGTAATGTCTTTTTCTTTTATAACTTGACGGTCACCAGAGCTGATTGCATAAGTTTTTTTTTTTCCTTATATGAATGATGCTCATTCTAGCCCTGGAATCTTGTGATTTTTCTTAGTGGTTGTTGTAAAGCATCTACATTGATAGATATTTTGATGGTGCTTTGTTGTTATTATCATTTTCCATCTTGTGAGACTCAGAATTATTCTAATAGCTATACTGCGTATCATCTCGTCCCCAAAGAATATGAAATATCCTTAGTTGAGGACAGTAAGTGCTAAGTTATTTGTGTTTCTAAACAAGTTTTCCAAATATTCTATGCATTGTATTGTATTGGTTAGAGTATGTCCTTGATAAACTCTGAAATCTCGGTTACTTAAAGCAATAACATTTCCTTCATACACACATTACTTCTCCAAATAGTGTTTCAGAGATCCAGGTTCCTTCCATCTTCTGGCAATTCCATCTTTAACATGACAATCTTAGGGTTCCTTTAGGGTTTGTCTTAATTCCAGCTAGGTGGAAGAAAAAAGAACATGGAAGATACTGGATAGAAAGTCAGTATTAGAGATATATCACTTAGGTCCATATTCTATTGGGGAAAAACTCAATCATATGAGCACAACTAAGTATAGGGGATATGCAAATAGGGTCTAGATGTATTCCCAGAAGGAAAGGGAAACAGATTTTTGTGACTACATATTATGTGTCATGAGTGAAACCAGGGAGACCACTAGAGACTATTAGAAAACTAAACTACTTCTATACCTATGTCCATTCCACTGGTACAAACAATAGAGTCCTTAGGGAAAAAATAGATTGCTTTCCACTCTTCTTATCTTTTCAGATTTGTTCTTAATTTCGTAGTGGAAGGACCCAGGCCCTAACAGGATTAATTGCAAAGGATGATTGATCTAGAAATCAACCACCATTCATTGAATGGTATTGTAGGATTCTCTAAAGAAAATGTCATCACCTGCATTTCCCCCCTTATCTTTTCTTCATGGGTTTGTCTACAGGTGAGGAAACTGGGATTTTTTGGTGCTTCCTGATGAAAAGAAGATACCTACTTGGGTCCTGAAGTATCAGTAGGCCAGGGCTGCAACCTAAATGTGACATTATAAAAATCAGAGCTGAACAAATATTTATCAAGAAATCAGCATGTGCCAACATTTGCTAGGAACTGAGGATATAAGATGAGTAAGACAGTCAAAAGAAATAATAACATATCTCTTTTGCTGGTAATATTGTCAAAATTTAAAAGGGTTTAAAATAGCAAGTGTTGGTAAGGACATAAGGGAAATGAGAACTCTTGAACATTGCTGATGGGAATAAAACTCATCATAGCTACTTAGAGAGCAATTCCTCAGTAGCTATTGAAACTAAAAATTCACATACCTTACAATTGGACAGTTTTACTTCTAGGTCTCTTTGTTGGAGTGACACTCACACATATACAAAGAGACATGGAGTAAAGCGCATTTATTGTAACTTTTTTTGTGATAGCAAATTCTTGGAAAAAACCTGAATATCCACCAATAGGGGAATGGTTAAATAAAATGGGAGTACATCCATATAATAGAGTATTTTACAGCAATAATAAAAAATATCTACATACTTGTGTCAACATTTCAAAAAAAAATTCAAGTTGAAAGAATCAAGTGGCAGAATGATGCATATGGATTTATGACATTTGGGAAAAGGTATACCAGCCAATACTGTCTACTTTATATATAGGCACAGGTATATCTGTAAATACATAAAAAGACTAGAAGGATATGGATCAGATTCATACTAGTGTTTGGTTATCTTTGGAAAAGCAGGGAAACAATAGAGCTTACGGAGAGGTCAGGGGGCTTTTGGTTTTACCTATCATATTGTATTCTGCAACAAAGAATAGTGTTTTCATAAATTATTTTTAAAGGAAATAAATAGAAAATGATCAAAAGTAAAAGTGTCAAAATGTCAATAATGGTTAGTTGTGAATGTTAAGTACATGGGTGATTATGGTATTGTTCTTTGTACTTTTCTGAAGGTTTCTTACTGACAACAAACAGAACAACTAACTAAACAACCACAAAAATCCACTGCCTATGACTTTAAAGAGATTACCCTTTAATCAGGGAAAGACAGGTAAAAAGGTAAATAGCTTAAGGTGCTGAAAGAATAAATGGGGCATGGGAGGCTCCTAACTTAGAACTAGGGGTATTGTAAAAGCTTCCTAGAGAAAATGTGAATAATTTAGGCCTTAAAGTTCTAGTTTGAACTTTGTAAGTCAAGGAACTGCATCCTGTAGTAGTTCAGGACAAAGAAAAGAGTAAGCAACAGAGATAAAAGGGAACATGATGTATAAGGAAACTCCAGTTGGTTTTATTTGTCTTGAGCATAAATTGTCATGTGGGAGGTGGTGGCAGGAAATGAAGTAATATGGGTACACAAGGATTGGAAGTGCTTCATTAGGAGGTTGAATCTTTTCTTTTTCATAGTATTCAATGTTTTACCATGTGCTAGGAATTGTGTGAAGATTTGTTCATGGATGTAATTTTCTCCACAGTCCACAAGAGGTAGTTCTATTATTATCTCAAATGAATCTGAGGTTCACTGAGAGGCTCTGGTCTGTATAATGAAATATTTTTGGTGGATGGATCAAGATCTGGAGGCCCCACTGAGGGCAGTATTCCATGGCAGAATACTGTGTGCATCTAGGAGTTTTATCTTTGTTTTGGGGGTGAGTTTGCACTAAGCTAGCGATTATCAAATGTTGGTGGATATCAAAGGCATTTACTTGGAGGAGCTTAATGCAGGTCCATGGGCTCCAACCTATAGGTTCTGGTTCTTTAGATCTGGGGTAAAACTCAGGAATCTGTATTTTAAACATTCACTTCCAGATGATTGTGATAACAGGTGAATCTGAGGCTACACTGCAAACAGTCACAGCACTGTTTCCTTTTCTTCCTCAAAATCTCTGGATCACTGGCATTGACTTTAAGCATGGCTCTCCAGGGGCAGAGGAAGATAAGAATTTACCTGCTACTTTGGGACTCAGTTTCACTTAGATAATAACTCACTGACACAAATAGCAAAAGTCCATCTGTAAAAACTGTTGAGTGACCAGGGACCTTTCATTTCTCAACTGAGAGGTTTAAACTTCTGAATGTCACTAGACCTGGGGCTGAGCACTTGGTAATATACATTGCTAGGCTGTCAGATGTTTAAGCTCAGTACATAAAGAAGAGTTATACATTATAGATAAATCATTATTTTTGTATTTTACAAGTCATAATTCTATGAGCATTATTATTTATTGTCCTATTTATTTTTCATAAAACCATATGATACAGGTATTATAGATTAATTAGAATACAGTTGGATATAGGCAAGATAATTTCTACATGGGATGCAGAAGATGCAATCTAATATTACTATTCACATATCACAGAAAACAGAGGCACAGGCATTGTCCTACAGCCTTGGTTCAGATATCCCAAATCCATATTCCTGTCATGATATAAACTTTCCCCTTTACCCACTTCCATTCTCTGGGCACTGAGAGTTTCTTCTGGGTCTTCTGTGAGACTGTTTATTTCTGTCTCTAGTGTCACTGGGAGCAATAGGTATGGACAGAGAATTCATGTTCAAAGCTCTCCATTCCTTCTCCATAAAACCTAGATGGATGTTTAGGAGATTAATGGAGTCTTTTGAAGTTGGAGATGAAAGTTCTGTTGAATCACAGCAGCCTAGTCTCTTTGGTTCCCATAATAGTCCTATATTCTTGTCTCTTTCTTTTGAAGTGATAGCAATTTGAAGAATTGGCTGAGGCCAAGGAACTCAACTGTTTGACTTTCTTACACATTCTTATCAAATGTATGGCTTGCAAATATTTTCTCCCAATTCCCTGGGTTGCTTCTCTACTCTGTTAGAGTGACACAGCCACATCAATATTTATAGCATTTCAATTCACAATAGCCAAACTATGGACCAACCTAGATGCCCTTCAACAGATGAATAGATAAAGAAAATGTGGTATATTACTCAGCCTTAAGGAAGAATGAAATTATGCCATTTGCTGTTAAATGGATGGAGCTGAAGAATGTCATGCTAAGTCAAATAAGCCAGTTCCCTAAAACCAAAGGCTGAATGCAGATGATATGCAGATGCTAATTCACAATAAGGATGGGGGGGGGCTAGGGAAGAATAGAGGTACTTTGGATTAGGCATAGGGGAGTAAATGGAGGGGAGGGGGGAGGGAGTAGTAAGGACAGTAGAATGAATCAGACATTACTCCCCTATGAGCATATATGATTACATGATTAGTGTGATTTTACAACATGTACAACCAGAAGAATGAGAAGTTATACTGCATTTATGATGTGTCAAAATGCATTCTATTGTCATATATAACTAATTAGAACAAATTTTAAAATGCAGGAAAAAAATCAAAGAAGATCTAAATAAATGAAGAAATAACCATGCTCATGTATTGGCAGATAAAATATAGCAAAGTTGTCAATTCTTGTCAAACCAATGTATGTATTGATATAATGAATTTTAAATCAAAATTCAAGAAGTGTTTTGATATATGTAAACAAGCTGATTCTAAAATTTTATGAAAAGAAAAAGAATAGAGTAGACAAATAATATTAAAAATAAATTAAAATTTGGAGAAATCATACTACTCAACATTAGAACTTACCATAAGGCTGTCTTCAGCAGTCTGATGATGTGTTTGGGCCCATGTCTTTGGATTTATCCTGTTTGTGATTTGCTGAGCTGCTTCAATCTGTAGGTTTATCTTTTTTTTTGTCAATGTTATTTTTTCAGCCATGGTTTCTTTAGATATTTATTCTGCATCATATTCTTTTTCTGGAATTTTTATTCTACTACAAAGTAAGTCTATCTAATGAGTCTTTTAAAATTGATTTTTGTATTTTCAGTCTTCTATTTTGTTTGTTTTTATTATTTTATTCTTCTGAGATGTTATTTAGTTTCATTCATCTCAAGATTTGTCTTTTTTCATGGAAATTTGAGATTTTCCTAGTTCATCATATGCTGAATAGTTTTGAGTTCTGTCTTGGATATGATGAATACGATGCTGTGAGTCTCTGGGCCTTGTTTAAATCTACAGAAGTGTTTTTATTTTAGCAGACAATCTACTTGTTTCAATTTGGACTACAAGTTCTGACTAGATCTCTGTGGGTTGTGCTTTCAGTGTTGTACCATTTTCAAAGTCATTGCAATGTATCTGTCATGTTCAGTGGCCTGTGTGGGACTTGGATAATGGTCTATCTTGGAATTCAGTTATCAAAATTTTTGGTATGAGTTTTTTTTTTTTGATAGTACTGAGGATTGAACCAAGGGCCTTGTACAATCTAGGCAAGCACTCTAACACTGAGCCAAATTCCCAGCCCCAGTGTGCACTTTTGTGTCATATGTACATATATACATTTTGGGCTCAGGCCAATTACCCAAGTTCTTCCTTTTTCCCCTCTCTGCCATATTTTCTGTACTTTTTGATTCTTTTGGTGCTCTGGCCAGAAGACTGTGGTTTCTATTAGTCCATTCTACTGTGTCCTTTCCACAACTCTGCTCAAATCTGGGGCCAAGTGAATGTAAGACAGACAGAAGGGGGAAGAAACAATGGGCTTTTCCTTATCCTTTGGGATGGATCACTGTACTTGTGACCTTCCCTCAGTATTTGTATTCCTACTTTTGCCTTCTTTGTGGGAATGCCTAGGAGCTTGGCAATGAAAAAACAAAGAAAAGAAAAAGAAAAAGGGAGATTTTCTTTATTTTCTCTTGGTGGTTGGATACTGCTGTTTTATGCCTTGAGTCATAACTTGAGGACTACTTCTGGTGATTTCTCTGTCCCATCCCAGTATCCAATTCTAGGCTTTTGGGTCATTTAGATTCAGGTCATAGGATACTGAAGGGAAAATAGAGAACTCAGTTTGATTCAGAGATACTTTAAATTTTGATTTGCCTGCTATTTTTGCTTTTTTTCTCAAATAGGTCTTCCATGCATTCTGCCCAGTTTTTATGGCTGCATTTAACAGAAAGAGCATGTTGGAGTATGCTTATTCCATCTTACCCAGATCTAGAACCTGATTGCTGCCTTTGAGGCTCTTAATGAATGAACACTTTTTTTTTTTTTGGTTCGAATGATTTTTAGCAAAGTAGTAAAGATGGTAGAGTTTTTAGCCATATCTGCAATCTCTTACCATCACTTTCTTTTTCTTTCTCCATTCATTAATGTCTCTTTAACATGTACATTTGCGGGCTGGGATTGCGGCTTAGCAGTAGAGCGCTTGCCTAGCATGGGCACGACCTGGGTTCGATTCTCAGCACCACATAAAAATAAAAGGCATTGTATTATGTGTCCATCTACAAAAAAAGATTCTCTCTCTTTAAAAAAATGTACATTTGCACATGGTAAAATCTATGTAAATATTAGTGATATATTTTACCATATATTGACACATTATGGTATTTATTTATAGGGTACAAAGTGATGGTATGTTTTTTTTAATATAATGTAGAGGGAGTTGATAGACTTCATTTGGGTTCTTTGTTGAAAGGAGGTTTGATACCTGTGCTGAGATTAGAATTAAAGGGGTGCCATCTTCTCCACAGAGTGTATATTGGTTAGAACTAGTAGCTAAGGTAAGAGAAATTGGAAAGTACCAGGGTAAGGCCTCTGCTACCTCCTGCAATCAGACTCTGTATACATGTAACTTGTCATCCTGACAAGCAATGGCTGCATACTTCCTACAGTTCAAAGTCCATAGACTCTTGGATACTGGTGCTTCTTTTCTTTTTTGGGGGGTACTAGGGATTGAACCCGCAGGTGTCTAACCATTGAGCAACATCCCTATCCCTTCTTTATTTTGAGACAAGGTCTTGCTAAGTTGCTTAGGACCTCACTAAGCTGCTGAGGCTGCTTTCAACTCATGATCCTCCTGCCTCAAACTCTCAAGCCACTGGGATTACAGGCATGCACCACTGTGCCCAGCTGGTGCATGTTTATTTAAAGAAGTAGCTACTATACTTTAGAGTTGAAGGTAAATGAAACTTTATTTTTATTTTCTTTCTAGCTTATAAAATACCAGACATATTATAATGAGATTCAGAAATATCATACTTATAAATAGGACCACCATCCCTTCTCTTCTGATAGACATTTCATTTTGTAATTGTCAATTTTCATTTCAGAAATGGTGCCACTATGGTTTTCCCATCCATCCATCTTTTCCAGGGGACAAGGAGTATGGGGGTAGAAATATCTCAATAACTTCAAAGATAAGTAATTGCCTTTATAGTTGGGTACCTTCTACTTTCTTCCTGAGTCATCTCAGCAGGGATTGACTGGAGAGGGATGGATCACCTTCCATGTGGGCCATGGAGCAGTCAAAAGAACCAAAAATCATCCATGCTGAGATGAACCATGTAGTTGATTTGAAAGCCTGATGTGGACACAAAAAGTGGCATGACATCTATGCTTCCATTCTGCCTGGTGTTGCCTGAATATAGAATTCTAAAGTCATTTGTCCAAGCTGAAACGGCTCATAGTGATCCTCAGGACCACAGAACTTTAGACTGGCATCTAATCCCTTCATTATACAGTTAGAAGAAGCGATATGTTGAAGGTCACATGAGAGACAGTGGAAGCTTTCAACATTGGACACTTTTTATTGGCTTCTTGTCTGACATTTACTCTTTCTGTTATGCTTTCCAGAAACTGTAAGGGGAGAAACCAAGTGCTATAAGACTGCATGACCCATGGAATGAAGGGTGATTAATCACTTACTAGAGGAGATAATAGATTAGGCTGCTCAGAACAGCATGCTTAGGACAAAAGAGTATTCTAATAACTCTTCAAATAGAAAGGTGACAGAAGGTATCAAGCTCTATTAATTATTTTTTAAATGTTTCTTTATTTTTAAATAAAAATTATATTAATTGTATAAATTAATGGATTTATCATGATATTTTCATAAATGTATCTATCATGTTTCAGAGCCTTCTCCCTACCACCTTCTCTTCATTTCTCCCCTCTCCCCCTCACCACCCCTTACTCTTCCCCTTTGCTACTAGTTCCTCTTCTACTTTCAGGTCATCTGTAAGTTTCCACATATGAGAGAAAACATGAGATACTTGCCATTCTGTGTCTGGCTTATTTCACTTAACATTATGGCTACCTATTCCATTTTTTTCCTGCAAATGTCAGAATTTCCTTCTTTAAGGCTGAGTAGAATTCTGTTGTGTATAAATACCACATTTTCTTTATACATTTATCTGTTGACAGGCACCTAGGCTGATTGCATAACTTGGCTATTGTGAACAGTACCACAGTAGAGATAGGTATCTCATTTGTATGCTGACTTCATGTCCTTTTGGATGTAAACCTAGGAGTGGTATAGCTGACTCATATAGTAATTCTTTTTTAAAATATATTTTTACATTATAATTAGTTATAGATGACAGATGAATGCATTTTGACACATCATAAATGGAGTATAATTTCTCATTCTTCTGGTTATACATGTTGTAGAATCACACCAGTCATGTAATCCTTTATGCACACATGGTAATAATGTCCGATTCATTCTACTGTCCTTCTTTCTCCCTCCCCCTCCCCTTCATTTACTTCCCTCTGCCTAATCCAAAGTACTTCTATTCTTCCCTAGCTCTCTCCCTCCTTATTGTGAATTAGCATCTGCATATCAGAGAAAACATTCAGTCTTTGGTTTTGGGGGATTGGCTTATTTGACTTAGCATGATATTCTTCAGCTCCATCCATTTACCAGCATATGCCATAATTTCATTCTTCCTTAAAGCTGAGTAATATTCCTCTGTGTGTGTGTGTGTGTGTGTGTGTGTGTGTGTGTGTGTGTGTGTGTGTAAAGATTTTCTTTATCCATTCATTTGTTGAAGGGCATCTAAGTTGGTTCCATAGTTTGGCTATTGTGAATTGACCTGCCATAAACACTGATGTGGCTGCATCACTGTAGTATGCTGATTTTAAGTCCTTTGAATATAAAACTAGGAGTGGGACAGCTGGGTCAAATGGTGTTTTCATTCTAAGTTTTCTGAGGAATCTCCATACTGCTTTCTAGAATGGTTTCACCAGTTTGCAGTCCCACCAGCAATGTATGAGTGTGCTTTTCCCCCATATCTTCGCCAACATTTATTGTTGCTTGTATTCTTGATGATTGCCATTCTGACTGGAGTCAGATGAAATCTTACAATAGTTTTGATTTGCATTTCTCTAATTGCCAGAGATGTTAAACTTTTTTCATATATTTGTAGATTGATTGTATTTCTTCTTTTGTGAAGTGTCTGTTCAATTCCTTTACTCATTTATTGATTTTTTTTTGGTATTGAGTTTTTTTAAGTTCTTTAAATATCTTGGAGATTAATGCTCTATCTGAGGTACATGTGGTAAAGATTTTCTCTCATTCTTAAGGATCTCTCTTCACATTTTTGATTGTTTCCTTTGCTAAGAAGAAGATTTTTAGTTTGATTTCATTGTACATTGATTCTCCATTTTACCTTTTTTTTTTTTTTTTGCACTTTAGGCATCTTGTTAAGGAAGTCAGTTCATAAACTGAGATGATGAAAATTTGGGCCTACTTTTTTCTTCTATTAAGTGCAGGGTCTCTGTTCTAGTGCTTAAGTCTTTGATTTACTTTGAGTTTTGTGCAGGGTGAGAGATAGAGGTTTAATTTCATTCTTTTCTCAGGGCCAAGGACCGAACTCAGGGCCTGTGTGTGCTAGGCTAGTGCTCTTCCACTGAACTATATCTGCAACCCCTGATTTTGTTACATATAGATTTTCAGTTTTCCAAGCATCATATGTTGAAGAGGCTATCTTTTCTCCAATGTATGTTATTGGTGCTTTTGTCTAATATGAAATAATTATATTTATGTGGGTTTGTCTCTGTGTCTTCTATTCTGTACCTTTAGTCTATGTGTTTGTTTGGGTGCCAATACCATGCCATTTCTGTTAGTATGGCTCTGTAATATAGTTTAATGTCTGGTATTGTGGTGCCTCCTGCTTCACCTTTCTTGCTAAGGATTGCTTTGGCTATTCTAGGTCTCTTATTTTTCCAAATGAATTTCATGACTGCTTTTTTTTTTATTTCTGTGAGGAATGTCATTAGGGTTTTAATAGGAATTGCATTAAATCTATATAATGCTTTTGGTAGTGTGGTTGTTTTGATAATATTAATTCTGCCTATCCAAGAGCTTGGGATTTTTCCATCTCTATGGTCTTCTTCAATTTCTTTCTTAAGTGTTCTGTAGTTTTCATTTTAGAGGTCTTTTATTCTTTTGTTAGATTGATTTGCAAGTATTTTTTTTTTAGGCTCTTGTTTAAGGGGTAGTTTTCCTAATTTCTCTTTTGTTGAATTCATCACTCATGTATAGGAACATGTTTGATTTACAGGTATTGATTTTTTCATATGGTAATTCTGTTTTTAGTTTTTTTCAAGAATCTCCATACTGTTTTCCTATAGTGGGTATACTAATTTACATTCCTACCATCAGCATATAAGCGTTTCTTTCTATATCCTCACCAGCATTCATTATTTATTTATTTAAATCTCAAGGTAGTTTTCATTTGTATTTCCCCGATGGCTAAAGATGTTCAACACTTTTTCTATATTTATTGGTCATTTGTACTTCTTTTGAAAATGTATGTTTAATCTTTGCCCATTTTTGATTGAATTACTCCTTTTTAAATGCCATTTTTATTAGCTCTTTTTAGTTACATATAACATTAGGATTCATTTTGAATAATTATAAAAGCATGGAATATAATTTGTTCTAATTCAGTCCCATTATACTAAGTGAAATAAGCCAGACCATAAGTCAGAGGTTGAATATTTTCTCTGTTATGCAAAAACTAGTCTAAAATTAAAAAAAGAAAAAAATAAAGAAAGGGGGTAAATTCCATAAAAATAGAAGAAACATCAATGGAGTAGAAAAGGGGATTGAGGAGGTAGGAGGAAGGTCCAGGATAAGGGAAGAACAACAGAATGAGTCTGACCAAACTTTCCTGAGTATATATATGAAAATGTCACAGTGAATCTTACTTTTATGTATATTTACAAGGCAGCAGTTTTGAAAATTGCTTGTTTTGCTGGGCATGGTGGCATATGCCTGTAATCCCAACAGCTCAGGAAGGTGAGGCAGGAGATCACAAATTCAAGGCCAGCCTTAACAATTTAGCAAATCCCTATCCAACTTAGTGAGATATTATCTCTAAATAAAAAATAAAAAGGGTTGGGGATGTTGCTTAGTGGTAAAGTGCCTGTAAGTTCAATCTTTAATATCAAAAATAAATTAATTAATAAGTGATAAAAATAAATAATTACTTGTTCTTTGGATGCTAATTTTTTTCAGTTCTTTATATATTTTGGATCTTAAGCCTCTGTGAGATGAGTGGCTAGCAAAGATATTCTCCTATTCTTTAGGTTTTCTCTTCACTGTTGATAGTTTCCTTTGGCATGCAAAAACCATTTAATTTGATGCAATCCCATATGTCAATTCTTGCTATTATTTTCTGAGTTATAGGAGTCCTATTCAGGAAGTTGTTATGTTAAAATTATTTCCCCTGTGTTTGCTTCTGATGGTTGCAAAGTCTCTGGTCTTTTTTTTTTTATTGGTTGTTCAAGACATTACATAACTCATGACATATCATCTTTCATACATTTGATTCAAATGGGTTATGAACTCCCATTTTTACCCCAAATACAAATTGCAGAATCACATCAGTTACACATCCACATTTTTACATAATGCCATATTAGTGACTGTTGTATTCTGCTACCTTTCCTAGCCCCTACTATCCCCCCTCCCCACTCCTCCTATCTTCCCTCTCTACCCCATCTGCTGTTGTTCAATTCTCTCCCTTGTTTTTTTCCTATTCTCCTCACAACCTCTTATATGTAATTTTGTGTATCAATGAGGGTCTCCTTCCATTTCCATACAATTTCCCTTCTCTCTCCCTTTCCCTCCCACCACTCGTCTCTGTTTAATGTTAATCTTTTCCTCATGCTCTTCCTCCCTGCTCTGTTCTTAGTTGCTCTCATTATATCAAAGAAGACATTTGGCAATTGTTTTTTAGGGATTGGCTAGCTTCACTTAGCATAATCTGCTCTAATGCCATCCATTTCCCTGCAAATGCCATGATTTTGTCATTTTTTAGTGCTGCGTAATACTCCATGGTGTATAAATGCCACATTTTTTTTTATCCATTCATCTATTGAAGGGCATCTAGGTTGGTTCCATAGTCTAGCTATTGTGAATTGTGCTGCTATGATCATTGATGTGGCAGTATCCCTATAGTATGCTCTTTTAAGGTCCTCAGGGAATAGTCCGAGAAGGGCGATAGCTGGGTCAAATGGTGGTTCCATTCCCAGCTTTCCCAGGAATCTCCATACTGCTTTCCAAATTGGCCGCACCAGTTTGCAGTCCCACTAGCAGTGTACAAGTGTGCCCTTTTCCCCACATCCTCGCCAGCACTTGTTGTTGTTGGACTTCATAATGGCTGCCAATCTTACTGGAGTGAGATGGTATCTTAGGGTGGTTTTGATTTGCATTTCTCTGACTGCTAAAGTCTCTGGTCTTATACATACATCTTTAATCTATTTTGAGTTGAATTTTGTACATGAAAGCTCTAACTAGTTCTTATAATCCTTAATAAAAATAGGAAATTGTTGTTCTCATTTAACTGAGGAAACTGAGGCCCAGGTATATTGAGGTCTAAATCATGGAATAAAATTCAAAGTCTGGATTAGAATATATATTCCTTGACTCTTCTTATGTTTCATTTTTTGATCCATTTCTAATTCTAATGGGGTGGCCTGGTTTTATTAAAAGAACTGAATACTTATCATAAGAAAAGTGGAAAAATAGTTTATAAAACCTACCATACACAATGTTATTCCAAATTTGTTTAATAGATAGAAGTTGAATTACTTATATGAGCTTTTTTTAAAACTATTTTTTTAGTTGTAGATGGACACAATACATTTATTTATTTTTAATGTCGTGCTGGGGAGTGAACCTAGTGCCTCACATGTGTGAGGCAGACACTGTAACACTGAGCTACAACTGCAGCCCTTCTATGAGCTTTTCTACTGACTTTGTAAATAATATATTAGATTTATGTGGAGACAAAACAAAAGAGTATGAATGAAGTCAGTCTGCCTGATGTTGAAAGAGCATGAAAGAGTTTGTGTTTACATTCTCTAGGTCATAGGCTCTTCTTCCCCACAATGAGGATTTGGGACCAGATAATCTTTAGGGCTCTGAAGCCTTTTAGTGCACTTGCTCTGAGATTTTATGTTTCTATATTTTGTGCTGCCTTGGGATTTTTTTCTAATGTTTTATTTCTTCTCCCTTTGCTGCAACATCCTTCCCTTTCTTTAAATTGTGTGTGTGTGTGTGTGTGTGTGTGTGTGTGTGTGTGTGTGTGATGTTTTGGGGTGTATAAGGAATAAAGAAATAATTTAGTGAAATTACTGTTCTGAATCGCTAACCTCTGTCAGAGTTTAATAGAAGAGCCTCTAAAATTCTAAGTGATTCTTTTATTGAGGAGGCTATTTCCTGGAGCACAGGGGTAGTGGTAATGAACAAATACTAGACAACCAGTAATTAATAAACCATCTCCCCAAAACAAAGCAAAATAATATGTAACCAATATGTAACCTCAAATCTTAAATTTTGTTCAGCATTCTAGTAATTCTCAATGATTAAGCATGAAATATTTTGTATTTTTCTTTCTTCTGATTTATTTCTTCTACTTATATATAGAGATCTCTCAACTTTTTCTTTGACGTTCTCCAGGTTTGAAAATACTATGTCTGAGAAGATCAAATATTTATAAAAACCAGCACCTGTAAGAAATCACTTGAAAGAGAATTCTGGTCTATTTACAAATGGGAAGTAAGGTGGTAGAGTATGATCATACATCATCCCTGCAGTTGTTTCTGTTTAATTAAAGTTTTTGTGTTATAATAGTTTCAGATTTACAGAAAAGATGTAAAAATATTGTAAAAAAGTTACTATATACCTCATACTGATTTCTTCTGTTATTAACATCTTTCATTAGTATGGCACATTGGTCACAATTTATTAACCTATATTGATAAATTGTTATTACCTAAAGTTCATTGGATCCAATCCAGATTACTCTGTTATTCTGAATCATCATGTCTCCCTAGGCTCCTCATGAGTTAGTAGTTTTTCAGCCTTTCCTTGCTTTTCATGACATTGGCAGTTTTCTTTTTCAGTGCTGGGGAACAAACTCAGGGCCTCGTGTGTTCTAGGCAAGCACTTTTGCCACTGAATTATATCTTCTTGATTTTGATGGTTTTAAGAAGTACAGTCAAGTAATTATTTTATATAATCTCCCTCAATTCATAGTTTTTCTTTTAAATAACTAATATAGTTTTAGAAGATTCTATGTTTATCAAATGTGGAATAAATGTGCCATCCTCAAATGGCCTGATTCATTTGCTTTTTGCTATAGGACAGACTTAATTTCACTACAAATGTGTATGGTTAGCCATAGTGGGTGGTATGGAGAGGAAGAAGGGAATAAGAGCCTCCTGCAAGATAACACAGTTTTAAAAAAATGTTATAGTTATAGGTGTACACAATTTACTCATTTTTATGTGGTGCTGAGGATCGAACCCAGTGCCTCACAGGTGCCAGCCAAATGCTCTACAACTGAGCCCCAGCCCCAGCCCAATACAGTTTTTTTTTAAGAGTAGTCTTCCACATTAGATAAAGGCCAAGCATAGTCTTTCTAATGGTAGCTCTTTAGTAACCTCTGTAGGTATGATTGTATTATATGGAAATACCTGTCCTTAACAAAGAATATTTGAAATAGTCTGCTTGCTGGAAATTTGTTGAGAAATAGTGTACCACCAGATTCTAGCATATAATATTGTAGTCATCCTTGACCTTCATCCTCCTTTCTCACCTGTTGCATCCAATCCCAATTTTATTAATTTTATCAACCCAAATATCTTTCTGTTAATTTTCTATCACTTTGCACATGCTATGGTTTGAATATGTGGTATCCACCAAAAGTTTATAGAATGTTCAGAGATTATGAGAGCTGTCTCCTAATTGGTGAATTAATCAAATTGGATAGATTAACTGGGGGATAATTGTAGGCAGATAGGGTGT
Source organism: Ictidomys tridecemlineatus (assembly GCF_052094955.1). Taxonomy (NCBI): domain Eukaryota; kingdom Metazoa; phylum Chordata; class Mammalia; order Rodentia; family Sciuridae; genus Ictidomys; species Ictidomys tridecemlineatus. The sequence goes on along the minus strand of NC_135493.1, from coordinate 29,186,073 downwards.
GGCCAGAGGAAGTAAGTCACTAGAGGAATGCCTATCCCCCTCTCTTTGCTCCCTGGCTCTCATGAATTGAGCAGTTTCCCTCTACCACATCCTTCCACCATAAGGTTCTGCCTCATCTCAGATCCAGATTTATGGAGTTGGCCAACTGTGGCCTGAATCTCTGAAAATGTGAGCAAAAATAAACTTTTCTTCCTCCAAGTTGTTCTTGTCAGGTCTTTTGATCACAGTGACACAAAGGCTGACTAAAACACCACATTTGCAATTCAGTCCAAGGTATCATGGACTAGTTTAGAATACTATAATAGTATTCTAGTTTAGAATAATATAATAGTTTCCTAGGTCTCCCCACATCCACTTTGGCAAACTTCCAAAATATTATTCACATAGTAGCCATTAATTTATTAATTTATTTAATCAAATATTATTATTAAACCCTCATTGTGTGCCAGGAACCATTCTATATGTTGTTAATACAACGGTGAACAAAATAAAGCAAATTCAATCAAGAGGAGAGAAGGGAGTATTTTGCCTCCCGTTAACACAAACTCCAGTTTTTATTTGATTTATTCTTTACCTTTTAGTTCTAGGTCAAGGAGACCTTGTGGTTTTGCACAAAATGCCCTGGAGATGAATGCTTACAGTTACATGTACATGTGTGAGGTCTGGAAGGGCCATTAGCAGTCATGGAATCTGTCACTCTCCACGCTTGCATGTGGAAAGAAGCAGCGGGAGGGCTTGTCACAACAGATGGCTGGGTCCCATGCCAGAGGTCAGGCTTCCCTGGGTCTGGGCAGGGTCTGAGAATTTCATTTCTGTCAAGTTCCCCTGGGAGGCTGGGGCTGCTCTTGTGAGCACTGCACTTGGGGAACCAGGGATCTCATCCAGCTTCCTCATTTCACAGGTGACTGTGCTGAGGCAGAACCCCAGCTGGGTTCTAGGATTGGTTTTAGCACTTAAGCACTTGTTAAGACTTTGCAGACTTGCTTAGCTTCTCTGGGCCTCAGTGTTTCTCATCTACAAAATGAGAGGAAGGGCCTTGTTCTGCCTTCCCCGTGGAGTTGTTTAATTTATAGAGTGGAAGCAACAGGGTTCCTTAGGCCTTGAGCAACAACCCTCTGACTGGGCATGGAGCCCTCAGGTGGTCTCAGGGCCACTCATTTACTCCTCTTCCCCTCTGGTTAGTGGGCTGGAGTTTACCCTTTGCCTCCTCTTTTCTCAAGAAATAAGAGAGATGCTTTCAAATTGGGGCAAGGGTATACACCATTTTTTTCTTCTTGTATTTTTCTCAGTTTGCATTTTCCTTTTAAGTTTGTTTAAATTTCTACCTGTATTGTTTTTCCTTTCTCATGTAGAAAGTTTCTCAATGCTTCCCTTTGCAATTTCTTTCATTCTTTTTAAATTCACAAAATGTTTACCATTTGGAGATTAGACCATTCAAGTATATATTTTCTTCTACTTTTAAGTATGATTTTTTTTGAACCACATGTATCCTTATTCAACTGGAGTTATATTGGCATATGGCATGAGGTTTGAATCTCAATTCATGCTTTTTTAAAAAAAAACAGTTTGCTTCTAACACCATTTGTTGATTAATCCTTTTCCTTAATGTGAGGCTGTGCATTTAACACTTTCTAGGTATGTGTATTGTGTGGGCAAGAGATTTGAATCTAAGATCATTATTTTTTCAAATGGGGGGAAAAGAGGCTAATTTGTTTCCCCTAATTCATGGTTGTTAATGAAGGAGTTAGATTAGCACCAATATCTTCGTTCTCTAATATGAAATTGAAATAGTTCTTGTGTTTCCAATTCCAGGGAGGTTTGACAGCAGAAGGTTAACCTGTCACAAAGTAAATGGATGTGACCTAGGCTCTATAAAAATTACAGACTAAATTCCATGGGCCCTTGTTTAAATGTGCACAAGCCTTTGGAGAATCATTGTAGGTAATCCTGACCTTTGGGGACGGGGAAAGGAACAGAATATTGCCTCTGATCAAAGGACAAACCTAGGGTATTCGATGGAAATTCTGTTGTAGAAAGGTACCTAATAATGTGTTCCTATTTCCTACTGTTTGCTTATGACTAGGGATTAGACTACTTTTCCATAGAAAAAAACAAATTTTCACAGGCAGATTTTTTTTAAAATAGGGAAACAGCATTCCATAGCATCCCTGTTTCTTTACTTATTGTCTCTGTCCATCACCCCCACTTCTGTTTTTTTAAACATTTATTTTTAGTTTCAGTGGACACAACATCTTTATTTTATTTTTATGTGGTGCTGAGGATCGAACCCAGCGCCCCGCGCATGCCAGGCGAGCGCGCTACCACTTGAGCCACATCCCCAGCCCCCCCCACTTCTGGTTTTTAACTTTATTTTATTATGTGGTGCTGAGAATTGAACCCAGTGCTTCACACATGCTAGGCAAGCACTCTTATCTTCTTGATGTGTTTTTTTAAATTAATTTTTTTATTTATATGTGACAGCAGAATGCATTACAAATCTTATTAGTCATATAGACCACAATTTTTCATATCTCTGGTTTTATACAAAGTATATTCACACCAGTTCTTGTCTTCATACATGTACTACTTTAAATAATAATGATCATCACATTCCACCAACATTTATAACCCCATGCCCCGTCTCTTCCCCTCCAACCCCTCTGCCCTATCTAGAGTTCGTTTATTCCTCCCATGCTCCCTCTCCCTACCTCACTATGACTCAGCCTCCTTTTATCAAAGAAAACATTTGGCATTTGGTTATTTGGGATTGGCTAACTTCACTTAGCATTATCTTCTCTAACTCCATCAATTTACCTGCAAATGCCATGATTTTATTCACTTTTATTGCTGAGTAATATTCCATTGTGTATATATGCCACATTTTCTTTATCCATTCATCTATTGAAGGGCATCTAGGTTGGCTCCACAGTTTAGCTATTGTGAAGTGTGCTGCTATAAACATTGATGTGGCTGTGTCCCTGTAGTATGCTGTTTTTAAGTCCTTTGGGTATAGACTGAGGAGAGGAATAGCTGGGTCAAATGGTGGTTCCATTCCCAGATTTCCAAGGAATCTCCATACTGCTTTCCATATTGGCTGCACCAATTTGCAGTCCCACCAGCGTGTATGAGTGTACCTTTTTCCCCACATCCTCACCAACAATTATTGTTTTTTATCTTCATAATAGCTGCCATTCTGACTGGAGTGAGGTGAAATCTTAGAGTGGTTTTGATTTGCATTTCTCTAATTGCTAGTGATGATGAACATTTTTTCATGTATTTGTTGATTGATTGTATATCATCTTCTGAGAAGTGTCTGTTCATGTCCTTGGCCCATTTGTTCATTGGCTTATTTGTTTTTCTTTTTTTGGTGTTTAGATTTTTGAGTTCTTTATATACCCTAGAGATTAGTGCTCTATTTGATGTATGAGGGGTAAAAATTTGCTCCCAAGATGTAGGCTCTCTGTTCACCTCACAGATTTTTTCTTTTGCTGAGAAGAAACTTTTTAGTTTGAGCCCATCCCATTTATTGATTCTTGGTTTTAATTCTTGTGCTATAGGAGTCTTATTAGGATTTATGGGAGTCTTATGTGGGCCTAATCCCACATGATGGAGATTAGGGCCTACTTTTTCTTCTATTAGATGCAGAGTCTCTAGTTTTATTCCTAGGTCCTTGATCCACTTTGAGTTGAGTTTTGTGCATGTTGAGAGATAGGGGTTTAATTTCATTTGGTTGCATATGGATTTCCAGTTTCCCTAGCATCATTTGTTGAAGAGGCTATCTTTTCTCCAATGCATGTTTTTGGCACCTTTGTCTTATATAAGATAATTGTAATTTTGTGGGTTAGTCTCTGTGTTCTCTATTCTGTACCATGGGTCTACCAGTCTGTTTTGGTGCCAATACCATGCTGTTTTTGTTACTCTTGCTCTGTGGTATAGTTGAAGGTCTGGTATAGTGATGTCACCCGCTTCACTCTTCCTGCTATGGATTGCTTTAGCTATTCTGGGTCTCTTATTTTTCCAGATGAATTTCATGACTGTTTTTTCTATTTCTATGAGAAATGTCATTGGGATTTTGATTACAATTGCTTTAAATCTGTATAGTGCTTTTTTTCTGATAACATTTTTAAAAAAAATTTTACATACATGACAATAGTGGAATGTATTACAGTCATTATTACCCATTTACAGCTCAAGTTTTCGTAACTCTGTATATAAAGTATGTTCATGCCAAATTATGCCATTATACATGTACTTTACAATTCTTAATACACATATACCACAATTTTTCATATCTCTGTATATAAGTTATGCCTGACACCAACTTCAAATCTTCTTACATATATTTTGTATAATGATGACCATATAGTGCTTTTTAATATTAATTCTGACTATCCAAGAGCACGGTAGATCTTTCCATCTTCTAAGGTCTTCTTTGACTTCTTTAGGGTTCTGTTCTTGATGTGTTTTTAATACAGTTTGCTAATATTTTTTTAAGAGAGAGAGAGAGAGAGAATTTTAATATTTTTATTTTTTAGTTTTCGGCGGACATAACATCTTTGTTTGTATGTGGTGCTGAGGATCGAACCCTGGCTGCACGCATGCCAGGCGAGCATGCTACAACTTGAGCCACATCTCCAGCCCCAGTTTGCTAATATTTTATTAAGGATTTTTGCATCTGTGTTTATTAGGGATATAGGTCTGTAGTATTCTTTCTATGATGTATCTTTATCTGGTTTTGGTATTGGGGTTAGTCTGGCTTCCTAGAGTGTATTAGGGAGTGCTCAATTTCATATATGAGAAATTTTGGTGTTAGTTCTTTAAAACTTCACTACAACTCACCTGAGAATCCATCTATTCCTGAGATTTTTCTTTGTTGGAAGGCTGTTAATTGCTGTTCCAATTTCATTTCTTGATATTTGTCTGTTTGGGTTTTCAGTAACTTCCTGATTCAATTTGGGCAGGTCATATGTGTCTACAAATTTGTCAATGTCTTTTGTATATTGCAGTTTACTGGAGAATACATTTTGAAAACTTCCAGGCACAGTGGTACACACCTGTAATTTTAGTGGCTCTGGAGACTGAGGCAGGAGGATCACAAGTTCAAAGCCAGACTCAGCAACTTGGCAAGGTCCTAAGCAACTCAGCAAGACCCTGTCTCTAAATAAATATTAAAAAGGACTGAGTAGTTGGACACAATGCCTTTATTTATTTTTAGTGGCTTAGTGGTAAAGTGTCTGTAGGTTCAATCCCCAGCACCCTAAATAAATAAATAAATAAATAAAATAGTTTCTAATGATCTTCTGGATTTTAGAAATGTCTGTGGTGATATCTCCTTTTTAATCCCTAATTTTTCTTTTTTGAGTCTTCTTGCTTTTGGTTAGTTTAGCTAATGGTTTATCAATTTTTTTGAAGAATTAACTCTATGTTGACCCTGTGTATTTTTTTTAATTCTCAATTTTATTAATTTTGGCTCTGATCTTAATTATATCCAGTCTTCTACTGATTTTGGAAATAGTTTGTTCTTCCTTTTTTAAGGCCTCAAGTTGGAGCAATAAGACCAGGTTTTCGATTGACTGGATTTTATTCCCTTTGTATTCCCATTGTAAATAGTTCATTTAGGTAGATGCCCTTTACCCATTCTGTTACACTTCCCTTCCCTCTTTTCTCAGAGTGGACCTCTATTAGGTAATTCTCACTCTGTGAACTCTCCATTAATGATTTATTTTTCAGCCTGATTTGGTGGCACATGCCTGTAATCCCAGTGACTCAGGAGGCTGAGGCAGGAGGATCGCAAGTTGAAAGCCAGCCTCAGCAACTTAGTGAGGCCCTAAGCCCTTAGCGAGACCCTGTCTCAATATAAAAAAATAAAAAAGGGCTGGGGATGTAGCTCAGTGGTTAAGTGCCCTGTGTTCAATCCCTGGTATCCCCTTTACCCCCCAAAAAAGGAAGGAGAAAAATATAATAATTTATTTTCCAGTTAACAAAGTTCAGTTCTTCAATTGTTTATTTTTTAATGACAAAAGGCACATTCTGACATGTTTTCAGATTCTTTATAGCTTCCTTGATCTTTGTAACAGCAACCACAAACATATACAACAAAGCCTGTTCTGTAGTATGTCTCTGTTTGTATGTGACTTGGGGAGGGAAGTCAAATAGGATCCTGACAACTGAGACCTGAAGGTATTCAGAGGATTTAAGGTGTTCTTAAGAGGTTTTGCTTCACATAAAGGGCCTCTACAGAGTTGCACCTGACCAAGCCTGTGGCCTTTAGTTGGGCACTGGTATAAGGAAATACTGCTACTAAAGAAGTTTTGTGTATGAATAGTTGGGGAGGAAAGAGAGAGATGGGTAGAGGGTGAGTTGTGTAGAGCAATGAATCCAATCATGGCCTCTGACTCTCTTGTGTCTACAGTTGTGCCAGGAGCTGCCTGTGCGAAGGTAGAGATCAAGATTCTGCAGTTGTTATGGTCATGCCAGCCCAAGAAAACTTTGTACAAAGATCAGAGTTATCAATCAAGGCCTTGAGTTCAGATACCAACTCCCAGGGATAGAGGATTCTGAGCAAAGCAAGATGACCCTAATGTCTCAACAGTTCTGCATCCTTCTGATTGCCTTCTTTGCTGAAACTTTCCCACAAATAACCATTTTTTTTAAATATTTTTTTTAGTTGTAGTTGGACACAATGCCTTTATTTTTATGTGGTGCTGAGGATCGAACCCAGTGCCTCGTGCTAGATGAGCACTCTATCGCTGAGCCACAATCTACAATCTATTAAATAAATGTGCAGAGCTAGCTCTGGTGCCAGTCAAGCCTCACCAGGGCTTGGTTGAATCACCTAGCCCCACCTTTTATTTTCTTTGTCTTTTGTTCATCCCCTCATCACCCCACATCCAGTTCCTAAATTAAAGGCTATGGCAGTCAAAGAAGGGTGAGGCTTTGACAGTTGGCACCTGAACAGGGCCCAATCAGGGACTGGACACAGGGGAACTTCTCTTCATTGATCAGATGGGGCAATGCTCCTGAGGCTATGTAGCATTCAAAAGAAGGTGAGGAATATGACTTTATAGCTGGGTCTAAAATATGGGACAGCTAGGATCCAAAAAAGGCATCTCTATTGTTTTCTTAGCTTTTGCTAGATCTCTCTCTCCTAGGCTTACATTTAAAATGTAAATTGTATAGAACTTGTTTGAGACCAAAAAGAAAAAAAAAACTTGTCACTTTCAAATTCAAATAGCTTCTGGCTTGGCTGGTTATCTTGTCTCCCTCTGGCAGTGAGTAGAAGGGACATAATTATTGGTAGTTGTCCTTCAGTCTCACTCAGGAACTAGTTCTAAGTCTTATTGCAAGATGAACTCCTAGAACCCAATATTTTTGGAAGCATGGGGCCACTGTGCTCAGACAACAAGGTGAAGCATGTAGTGAGGGAGAGAAAAGAGTATTAGATCACATATTTAGCCTAGCCAGCCAGATATTTAACTTGGTTAGTGATACCACTGGTTATCCACATGTGCTTCCCCACATGTTGAAGTTTGAACATTAGAGAAGTGCGCTGAGGCAAACATATGAAGCAGGGTTTATTTTAAAGGGGGCAACATAGACTTCTCCCAGGAGGGAGAAGGGCACCATAGCTGGTATCCTGGTATCCCAAGAGGCTAGGTGTTCTGCCCTTTTTATATGTCCTAGGATTCCTTTGTTCTGCCTTTCTCCCCTTAGCTTTCTCCTTCCTGCATATGTGAGTAGGCCCAGGAATGCTTGGTGGGATAGCCGAAAGGTGGGAAATAAGTGGGCTGAAGGAGGAAGGGGAGGGTGGAGTAGATAAGGATACATTAACAACCTTATAGCTCCCTGTAAGGGGGGGGGCAATTCCTGGGACAGACAGGTAACCTTGGCAACAGGTTGGAGCAGGGGCAGGTTCTTGATAAGATTCCTCAAGGGACAGTCTCCAACTTCCCAAACTCACTCAAATTGGCCTTCTAGATCCGACCTAACTCAATTTACCTAGCTACATTGATTACCTATCTTTAAATCTGGCTTCATGAGGACAGGAATTCATTTGGAGATCTAAGTTTAAATCAACTCATACAACATGTTTCACTTATGGTTTATCTTCTTCTGTGACAAATGTACCTTTACAATGACATGAGGCCATTATAGGATTTAGAATTCTAGGACTTCCATAAGTCCTGCTCCACTAGTGTAGGAAGAGCTGCTCCCCTTCTACTACTTTGGTAGTATTTTAGAACTACATAATGATAGAAAATGCTACTAAAAACATCTCTGTATCTACCACTCACCTTACAAAATGTAAAACTACAATAGGGGTGATACCTACCATGGAACTCTCCACAGAAAAATCCCTCCCTTTCCCATCTTAAATGTGTTTATCTTTTCAAAACACACCTTTCTGTATGCTACATTTGTATGCATCTCTCACATGCATGCCTTTTAGTCTCTCTATATATCATTTGTGTTTTCCTAGGCTTTACATATGATATCATGTTCATATCCTTCTGGAACTAGCTTCTTCTCTTATGCATTTTTCTGTTGCCATCACCCAATCTTTGCCCCTGTGTCTCCTTTTAGTCTAGTCCATGCCATCCCATTCAGTTTGCCTGCAACAGTTCCAAGACAGTGAATTAAGGCTGGTCTTAGTTTAGGTGAGTCTCAGATGCTTCCTCTGTTGTTATGAGGCTGTGGTTCTCAAACATTACTGTGCATCAGAATCCCTTGGAGGGCTGTTTAAAACACAGATGGCTGGCCCCACTCTGTGGGTTTATGAGTCAGTAGGTCCTAGGTGGAGCTTAAGAATTCCTAGGTAATATGATGATGCTATTTAGGGAACAAACTTTGAAAACCACTGCTCCAAGTCAAAGTCTGGGCTCAGGCTTAGTAGCACCACGTGGCCTCCAGACAACCTGGAACATTCATGAAATTTCCTTCAAAACTATTCACTAGACCAGGATTGTTTAGTAGACATATAATGAAATCCACATATGGAACTTTCAGTCTTCTAGTAGACACATTAGAAAATAAACTGGCAAAGTTTCAAAACTGTATTTTAATTAAATATATGATCATTTCAACGTGTCATCAATATTAAAATTATTAATAATGCTACACTATTAATATGCTACACTATTTATTAATATGCTACACTATTTTTTACAATTACTGCAAATATCAAATCATATTAGCAAAATTTCATGTGTTTAGTAGCTACAGATGGCTAGTGACTAAAATAATGGACAACAGAGCTCTAAAGGCTTGTCCTCCATCTTTCTCTTTACCAAAATTATTTTAAACTTCATTTTAAATTTGTTTTTGGCCAAAGTAAAACAAGTTTAAACAGGTTTACCTTTCAATAGGGTAAGGGGGCCAAAACGAAGAAATAAAAGAGATTTGAGTCAGGATTGTTTGTGTAAACAAAATCTGCCCGTATTTCTCTTTATTGATTTCAAACAAACCCTTCTTTTAACTTTATTAAGCATCATTAAATATAATTGCAACAGGTAAGAAAAAGGTATTTTTCATAGAATATCACTTTTAGGATGATGAACATTAAATATCCCACGGGCTTCTGAATAATGAAAAACCTAAAAACAGTGAACAACAGATTCTTTCTTCTCTTCTATCTTCTTTTTATTCCTCCTAAATGCAGGATGAAATGACAGAAAATAAACAGTTACACAAGATTAACCAGCACCCATGATTTTCTAAGTGTAACAGTCCTATGTATATTTTCTGCATTTGTGTGCTATATATCAAGTAGAGAACACGTTTTCCTCTTAAAGTGTGCATGCTTGGATATCAGAGTGTTTGTCAAACTGATGGCTTCAATCATGTGATCATATCAACCTTGTTTCCTTTGTGCCTAACATAAAAAATTGTGTCGTATGTGTGTGTGCACACATATTTTGTAGTGGTTTTTGTTTGAGTGGCCATTCTGGAATTTAAATAAATCTCTTAAACCTCTAGTGGTACCACAAATGGTATTCCTTTACCCTCCCAGAACCTTGGTTTCCACATGTACGCTGTGAGAAAGAGGCTGTTATAAAATACACAACTATGAAAATGCAAAAACAGAAGAGAAAAATGTTGAGCATCTAAATATACTGAAAGACATATACCTTAAGACTTAATTATCAATTCAGTCATAAATTATGAACTGTAAGTTTCTTTTGACTGACATAAAATATAAAAAAATTCTAGCAAAATGCATATTTAGAGAGAGGTGGGAGGGAAAAAGAGGGAGAAGGGGAGTTACACAGAAGATGGAAGGAGAACCTCATTGTTATACAGAATACATATATGATGTTGTAATGAGAAAAAGAAAAAAAGTGTGTCACATTAGATTGGATAGAGAGAAAGGATGGGAGAGGAGGGGAGGAGTAGGGAGGATAGGAAAGGCAGCAGAATAGAATAGACAATATGATTGATGTATGTACATTCCATGTATGTATTATATATCAAAATGCATTCTACTGTCATGTATGACTAAAAAAATAAATAAAAATTTAAAAAATGCATATTTAGATATTAACCATTAAATATGGTCCTACTTGAAATTCATAACTTTTGCTATTTGTTAGTAGTCATATTCTGTAAGCTGTTGCATCCTATTTAGTATAGGAAACTCCATTTAAATGGCCAAGTAATGAAGACCCCACTAGTGCCTGGCCCAGCCACTTTAGCTGCTGCTTCTGGTAAATTTTCTTAATGGATATTGGTCTCAGGTACTAAGTCTGATATATTTACCACTTGATAGTAGTCTTACAGCTAGAGTACAAAAGATCCTACAAGAGCAGATGAATAGCCATGAAGTACTTTTCAGAATGTACTATATTTTATATTATTAGCTACATGATTATTCTAGTAACATTCTTAGTAAGTTAAATTGAGTTTTTTATGTAATTTTAAATAAATTTAATTAATTTACTAGAATTTTAAAAATTAAAGCTGTTAGTAACAGATAAATGTCAGGATTTTTTGAGTGATACTCAAAGCTATACACAGATACCTGAATTTTCTGGGGTTGCTATCCACCAGATCAGGTTCCTATGCAAGTCCTCCTTGTTTTTCATTTTCCTTCTTATTTTTTTCCTCTGTTTTCATCTCTTTCTTAATGACAAAGTCTTCATTGTCTTCATTCCAGTGTTCATACTCGTATTTAGTTATTTCTTTGGTGAAGAATAATACAAACAGTGAGATCAGATGGAAAAACTAGCCCAATTCATACCCAGCAGCAGCACCAATCATCTCCCCTCAGGAGAAGCAAGAAGAAGTAGCTAAGAAAACATGGCCAGGCACCTTCCTGCTGGTTGACATCACCCTTCCATGGCCCTCATATTTTTGCTGCTTGATCATTTCCACAGTGACATGTTCCCCTCTTCCCAGGAAATCTCCCACCTAATGCTGCTGATTACTTCTCCTTCAGGGAAGAAAGGGTCAGAGTGATTGGGTCAGTTTGCATTTTTAATGTTTTGGTCAAAAATTTGTTGGGAAAATACTTGTTTGTCTCAAAGAGAAATTCTGCAGTGAAGCTAATTGTTTCCTTAACCCCAGAACCTGTCTTTTTTACCACGTGTTCTCAAATCATTTTTAGGCTCAACTTTCTAAGACCCTTTTCACTTTCAAAAGCTGTGAACCAAAGAGGAGGTGCACCCTTTGCTATTTCTTCTCTCCAGGGTTCTTTCCATTTCCTCCCGAGCTCCCTCCTGAACACCTGACACTCATCTGTCCGCTGGCAAATTGCATCGACAGTCCCAGCTCTTATTAAATACAGGTTGGTAAAGGACAGCATATTTTTTTTCAAAATTGCAAAGGTTGCTTTGAATTGGGCTTCTACCCTGGCACATTCAGCCTTAATTTGGAGGGGGTCAGGACCCACCACTTCCCTACCCAAGGTCAGTGCTTTCCCATTTTGCAGCACCAGCTAGCGCCTCTGCAGCTGTGGGTCCACCATTTCCTCACCTCTCACATCAGTGATCTGTGCTATGATCTCCTCTGCCGGTTCTTTTTCCACCACCTCTTCTGCCTGCTGTTCTGGATCCTGAATTGCTATGCTGCTTTGTGTTGTGTGCTGGGCCACTGGGATAGAGGCGGTTGCGTCCAGCCGGCTCAGACTCAATCCCAGGCTAAAGCCCAGGCTCAGACCAAGGCTCAGGCCCAGGCCCAGGCCCAGGCCCAGGCCCTGGCTCTCGCCTTGGATCATCCGAGTCATGGCCCTTGTTCTTCGTCTCTGGGGCATCTGCATCACCTGGAGCTCACTTGAGCTGCTTAATACAGGTGACCGGGATCGGGATCGCTGGTTGACTTGGCTGCGAAGGGACTGGATCAGGATGTGGTAATTGTAGTAGATGTGGTGCAGAAGTGAATGATCCAGATCCAGGAACATGCACCAGAAAGCCAAGCATGAGCAACTGACAGATATCCACTACGATATCCTGGCTCTCTGCCAGGTCCCCTCCCTCCTCCTCTGTTGGTCCAACATCCAAATATTCCTCGGCATCCCCACCCTCCCAGGCTCTGGGTAGGATTAGGGCCTGGGCTCCCTCTTCCTCCTTGGGGCCTCCCTTGGGCTCTGGGACCTCCACCACCCAAGGCCCAGTCACCTCAGCTTTGATGGTCTCAGGTGCCATGTCACCCACATCTGGGCCCAAGTCGCGGTCCATCCCTTCACCCACTCCAACAGCCCCATCCACTCTCCCATTGGGCTTACCCGTCTGTTTCGGCCATCTGGGGTACGGTTTCTATCCCCTGTGGCAGACATGACAACAATCAGTACCTCAACTGAGCTGCAATCGGAGTGGGGCAACGTTGACAGCAAAGATAGTGGCTGTCTAGCAGGCTGCCACAGAGGGGAGGGGAAAGAGGGGGCAAAGAAGCCTCTTTCAGAGAACACAGCAGTCTGTGGGTGGTGTCTGACGAGGCCCCACTACACGAAGGGCAGAGGGTCAATCCCAGGCCCCAGGAGTTGTCAACCAAGTCTGAGCCTCAGAAGACCCCCCAATAAGAATGAAAACTTCCCAACGGCAGGTGATGAGGCGGGTTCAGAACTGTCAACAAAGGATTGCGGCCCCTCGTGACAAGCTCTAAGCTCATTTGCTGATAAGAGAAGATTGACATGCCCTGTGTCCAATGAATGATCAAGGGCCTTAGTTTCTAGGACTATTGAGCATCCTGTACCTTTTCTTTGAAGCCTTAGCCTAAAGGGAAACCCTTTATTTCCACACCAGTCCTATCCTTTTGATTTGATGATTATTGACAAAAGTATAGTTGTTTAACATGGAAGTAACCCTGAGGCATGTTTACAGTGAGTAAGTAGTTCACTGATTTCCACCTGGTCATAATGCTTATTCAAGTAGGGATAGTCATAAAAATGTTGTATAATCCAGACCTCAAAAGTAGTTAAAACTAGGCTGTGGCTGTGGCTCAGTGGAGAGTGCCCGTCTCACATGTGTTCTATCCTCAGCACCACCTAAAAATAAATATATTGTGTCCATCTACAACTAAAAAAAATTAAAAGAAAAAGTAGTTAAAACTTTCTGAGACTGATAAGATTTTGTGTGGTTTAACATGGTTAAAACTATTTAGAAAATAATGGACAAAGTTGAAGTGGATGCATTCAGAACTGAGTGTTGATGAGGTAGTAAACGACGGGTATTGGATGAGGCTTAATGAATCCTGCCAAATTCACTTCATGACTCCAGAGAATGAAAATAAAAGAGACTTTTTTTTAAAAAAAGACCAGGTCATCTCTTAAGAGCTAAGTATGACAGACATCAAATGGGCAGGATTCCCAGGATATTTCTGAGGTAACAGATCAAGACTTCTTATTGATGTCAAGACCTACTTACGACTTCAATTGTAAGCAATTCTGAAATTATGGAGAAATCAATTTTATTCTCATTCTATAAAAAGTGTTTTGAAACACTAATATTATTATTTTATTTTGGTACTGAGGATTGAACTCAGGGGCACTCAACCACTGAGCCACATCCTCAGCCTTATTTTGTATTTTATCTAGAGACAGGGTCTCACTGAGTTGCTTAGCGTCTTGCTTTTGCAGAGGCTGGCTTTGAATTCCTGATCCTCGTGCTTCAGCCTCCCAAGCTAATGGGATTACAGGCATGTGCCACTGCGCCCAGCTTAGTTTTTGAAGATAATACAAAACAACATATTTCATATATTACATTTTAGAAATATAATACCGTTAAATATCATTAATGAGAGCATGTAAATTTTTCTTTTTCTCGTATCTCAAGATTGGAAAAGAAGGTCCTGTCATCTTCATCCTCTATGACTAGTTTCTCCAGACTGCTTTTTTGGGGGTAGCTCATTGCTCCTCTCTTCACCCAGAGCCAAGGAAGAAAGCCTCATGTAGAGTACAATATGCACCTGACTGCAGACAGGCAGCTTTAACATACACAATAGGCATATAAATTCAACCAAAGGGAGAGAAGGGAGTATTTTGCCTCCTGTTAACACAAACTCCAGTTTTTATTTGATTTATTCTTTACCTTTTAGTTCTAGGTCAAGGAGACCTTGTGGTTTTGCACAAAATGCCCTGGAGATGAATGCTTACAGTTACATGTACATGTGTGAGGTCTGGAAGGGCCATTAGCAGTCATGGAATCTGTCACTCTCCACGCTTGCATGTGGAAAGAAGCAGCGGGAGGGCTTGTCACAACAGATGGCTGGGTCCCATGCCAGAGGTCAGGCTTCCCTGGGTCTGGGCAGGGTCTGAGAATTTCATTTCTGTCAAGTTCCCCTGGGAGGCTGGGGCTGCTCTTGTGAGCACTGCACTTGGGGAACCAGGGATCTCATCCAGCTTCCTCATTTCACAGGTGACTGTGCTGAGGCAGAACCCCAGCTGGGTTCTAGGATTGGTTTTAGCACTTAAGCACTTGTTAAGACTTTGCAGACTTGCTTAGCTTCTCTGGGCCTCAGTGTTTCTCATCTACAAAATGAGAGGAAGGGCCTTGTTCTGCCTTCCCCGTGGAGTTGTTTAATTTATAGAGTGGAAGCAACAGGGTTCCTTAGGCCTTGAGCAACAACCCTCTGACTGGGCATGGAGCCCTCAGGTGGTCTCAGGGCCACTCATTTATTCCTCTTCCCCTCTGGTTAGTGGGCTGGAGTTTACCCTCTGCTTTCCTTTTTGTGGACGACTGAGAGAGACACATGCTTTCAAGTTGAGGTATACATCATTTTCCCTTCTTCTTGTGTTTTCCTCAATTTGCATTTTCCTTTTAAGTTTGTTTAAATTTCTACCTGTATTTTTCCTTTTTTCAATAAAATGTTTACTAATGTTTTCATATGTATTTTCTTCCATTGCTTTTAAATTCACACAACCTAAGACCATTCAAGTGTATATTTTCTTCTTTTTAGCATGAATCTTTACCATATACATCCTTTTCTATCTGGAGTTTAAAAGCATGTACTATGCAATTCATAATTCAGGTGGCTTTATTTTTCTAAACAGCTAACTGCTGCCCCTATCTGTTGAGTAAACCTTTTTCTCACTGATGATGTGAGACTATACCTGTTAGCACTTCCTAGGAGGGTAGGATTGGTGGGAGGAGAGGGATTTGTGTCTACCCTATTCTTTATCAAATACAGAAACTGTGGCCCAGTGTAGGTAACTTTTTTCTTCAATGTTATGCTAGTTTAATGGAGAAATCAGGCCTAGAACCAAGATTTCTCGTCTCCTATGTGAAGCTGTACAACAACTGCTTGTTGTCCCTCCAACTTTGTGATTGACATTGGTTAGTTGTAAAGAATGTGCCTTGATTAATTGGGGCAGCTATTGTTTCGTCATTTTTTATTATGTGGGTGCATGGCCTTTGTTGTTTGCTGTTTCAATAGATGCTAACAACCATTTTGGTGGGGGTGATACTGGGGATTGAGCACAGGAACATTATTTACCACTAAGCTATGTTCTCAGTCCTTTTAATATTTCATTTTGAGACAGGGTCTTGCTAAATTCCTTAGGATTTTGCTAAGTTGGCTGGGTTGGCTCAAACTTGGAATCCTTCTGTCTTAGCCTCCTGAATTACTAGATTGCATGATTGTGTCTTTAAAATGTGAACTCACCTGCATTTAATGACTACTTGGACATATACAAAATGCTTTTAGGCCACATGTGACCACAGATTGCTATTTTTTGATCTTTTTAAAAAACTACTATTTGCTTTGGTATGGTAGTTGCATCCTGACTTTTGTTCTAGTTATTTGAAATATGGATCATTCAGCTAATATCAGAGGAGAAACATTTCCTTATTCCTCTTCCTTTTTTACCCTCTTATTAACCAGACTGAGCAACCTGGAATTAGTTTTCCAGTAAGACACCATGTGAACTAGATGATCTGAATTAATGGTTTGTTTATGGCATTAATGCCATTTCTGATATTTCCCTAATATTATTTACTTGAAATATAATCTAGGATTAGACTAATACATGGTGAGCTGCCCTTTATTATGGTTCCTGGAGTGATGAAAATCCACAAATGTGAAAATCCATAATTGATTTGGGGAGATAATGGGGATTCAAGTGTGCTAGATTTAAAGGAAACGAGTGAAATGATGGTATGCTAATGCCTTTTACTTTCATTTAAACCTACCTCAACTCAGTGGTGGCCCTGACAACATTTCTTTTTCCATTCTCATCTAGGAAAGTTTTTCTTGGAGATTACCAAGGATTGAACTAAGGTTCTCACTCATACTAGGTAAGTACTCTACTACTAAGCGCCTCCGTCTTTATCCTTATACGTTACAAGATCTTTGAGTCTTCTGATTTTCTGAATTACTGTTGGCAAACAAATGCGTTGTTAATGTTTAGAAAGTAGAGGAAACCGATATCCATAGGAAGCTTAAGAGACTATAATATGGATAATAAAAAGACCAAGCATTTAAGGGATAGTGTGATTTTGTTGTGTGGATTAGAAGAGAATTTTTTTTTTTTTGTAGTGGGGAGACTGGGGATTGAACTCGGGGGCACTCCACCACTGAGCCACATCCCCAGCCTATTTTGTATTTTATTTAGAGACAGACAGGGTCTCACTGAGTTGCTTAGCACCTTGCTTTTGCTGAGGCTGGCTTTGAACTCCCAGTCCTCCTGCCTCAGCTTCCAGAGCTGCTGGGATTATAGGCATGTGCCACCTTGCCCGGTGAGAATGTTTTGTGTAACTATTCCTCCTGGATCTTCAGCAAGGCCTTTCAGAAATGGTTCAGAAGAAGAAGAAAACCTAATGCATTTCTCCAAACTCTGTTAGTATGTCCTTGCTTTCAGACACCTTTGTTGGAATATTGGCTCTCTGCTGAATACCCTTGAGTAAGCCATATGTAAGCATCTCTGAAACTGTTCTCCAAAATGTGAATAATAACAGTATCTCTTTAATGGGATTATTGGTAGGATTTTAATAAGATAATAGAAACTCTTAGCATTGTACCTGGCACACTATAGTCACTCTATAAATGCTAAACTTTTATCATCATTTTTATAGACCCTTGGAGGATGGGGAAGAGTAGATCAAGAATGGCATGGAGGAGATTGCATTTGAGTCAGGCCTTGTAAAATGGACTGGATTCTCATAGATAGAAGGGAAAGAGATAACAACACAGAATGATATAATCAACAGCTATTATTGAGCATCTACTATGTGGCCTAGTATTAATAATTTAGCAGTTAGGGAGAAAGTCATGCAGTAAAAGGCCAAATATCAGTTATGCCATGTATTGACTCTATGATTGTGTCTCATATTGTGTTGTACTTCCACTTCGCTCCCACTCCCTTAGCACTCCTGTTAGTTGTATAACCCTTTCTTCGGGGTAGGGGTGTACCAGGGATTGAATCAGAGGCAGTTGATCACTGAGCCATATCCCCAGTCTTATTTTTTATTTTATTTAGAGACAGAGTCTCACTGAGTTGCTTAGCACTTTGCTTTTGCTGATGCTGGCTTTGAACTCCCAATCCTCCTGCCTCAGCTTCCAGAGCAGCTGAAATTACAGGAGTGCACCACCGTTCCCAGTCCTGTATAAACCTTTCTTAAGTTACAATTTGATAATGATTTATTCTTGAAAGGAGAGGCATTTGCAACTACTCCAACCCCTTTCCTTGTACATGGAGTTGTTTGAAAGTCATTCTGTCTTTCCTTCCTAATTCCGAGTTGTGAAATGTATTCTTGCCTTTTTCCCTTCATATGATTGCCATGAATTTGGATTCACTGTTCTGACTAAACACATCTTAGTATATTACTTTATTGGTGTTAGTTCATCCAGTTAATGATTCTACTTTATTTCCTCAATTAAGTCATCAATTATTCCTTTTTAATTTTCTAGTGGTTGCATTGGTATTTACAAAATACATTTTAATTTGATAGTTTATTTTAAAAATATTATGCCCCTTGGGGTGGGAGTTGTGGCTCAATGGTAGAACACTTGCCTAGCACGTGTGAAGTACTGGGTTCGAACCTCAGCACCACATAAAAGTAAATAAAAATAAAAGTATTTTAAAAAGATACAATAAAGATAAATATATGTGTATTTATATAATATATATTATATAAATAGTAAATATATTTATTAAGTATATAATATATATTAAATATGTGTGTATGTGTATGTTATATATATATATATATTATATATAATATATATAGCTCCTTGCTGGGTGTGGTAGCTACTTGGGAGGTAGAGGCAGAGGACTGCAAGTTCAAAGCCAGCCTCAGCAACTCAGCGAGACACTATCTCAAAATAAAAAACAAAAAGGACTGGGGACGTTACTCAGTGGTAAAGCTTCCCGGGTTAAATCTCCCTTATCAAATATATATATAATTATATAAAAATAATGCCCCTTCACTTATACTATAAGAATCTTACAACAGTATACTTTCATTTTTCTCTGTTTGTGCTGGGGATTGAACCCAGGGATGCTTTACCACTAAGCTAATATAATCAACTTTTGAGACAGGTGCCCACTTAGTTGCCCATTTAGTCCAAACTTATGATCCTCTGCCTCAGCCTCCCCAGTTGCTGGAATTATAGGTATGTGCCACCATGCCTGTCTTCATTTTCTTTCTCTTGACCTTGTGCTATTTATCATATATTATACTCTTACATATGCTTTCAGCCCTATAATTGTTACTGTTTTGTGTTAGACTGTCAATCATTTTTTAAACAATTAAAAATAAGAAAATCCCTTCCTTTTTAGCATTTACTATGTCTTTGCTTAGATCCAAATTTTGTTTAGTATCATAAAAATTTCTTGTAGTGATAAATTTCTGCAAGTGAATTCCTTCAGCTTTTTTTTTTTTTTTTTGTACCAGAGACTGAACTCAGGGGCACTTGACCACTGAACACATCCCCAGCCCTATTTTATATTTTATTTAGTGACAGGGTTTCATTGAGTTGCTTAGTGCCTCCCCATTGCTGAGGCTGACTTTGAACTTGTGATCCTCCTGTCTCAGCCTCTCAAGCTGCTGGGATTACAGGTGTGCGCCACTATACTGGCTCCTTCAGCTTTTGAAAAGTCTGTTTCAACTTTATTTTGATGGATAGCAGTTAGGATGGTAGGTTTTCTTGCATTTCGATACTTTCAAAACAATACTACATTGTTTTCTGGCTTGCATATTTTCTGATGAGAAGTATGTATTGTATATATTTCTTTTTTTTTCTGTTTTGGTTTTTGGTATCTAAGATTGAAATCAGGGCCAACTCATGTTAAGCATACACTCTACCATTGAACTACATCCCCCTGCTGCTATCTATGTTTAATGTTTCCCTCCTTCTTCCTTAACCTGACTGCCTTCAATGTTTTCTCCTGATTTTTAGTTTCCAGCAGGTTAACTGTGATGTGATAGGTTTTGTTTGTTATTTACTTTGATTGAGGTTTATTGAGCTAATTGGATGTGACATTAATATTTTTGGAAAATCCACAGTCATTTTCTTTTCAAATATTTCTTCTCCCTTTTTCTTTCTCTTTTCTCCTTCTGGGACCTCAGTTGCACACATAAACAGTTTGATATTGTATTACCATTCTTGTGTGTGCCATTCTTGACCAAACCTCTATTTCCTCTTGGTGTTTGTTTGGCGAATACACATTGTTGAACATTGCATTGAATCATCTTAAAAATACATTGAAGGAGCTGGGATTGTGGCTCAGTGGTAGAGCACTTACCTAGAGTGTGTGAGGCACTGGGTTTGATTCTCAGCACTATGTATAAATAAATGAATAAAATAAAGGTCCATCAACATCTAAAAAAATGAAGTCTTCACCTCAAGAACCTTAAATGTGAGCTTATTTGGACATAGGGCCTCTATAGAGGGAATAAAGTTCAAATGAGACCATTGAGGTGAACCCTGATCCAATATGACTGGTACTTTATAAAACTGGGAAATTTGAACAGAGACAAGAAGAAGACCAAGTGAAGATGGTGGCAGAGATTGGAATAATACATCTAAAAGCCAAGGAATGCCTAAGGTTGCTAACAAGCCAATAGAAACTTAGAGTCATGAAATAGATGTTACCTCACAGTTCTCATAAGGAACCAAGTCTGCTGACAATTTGCTTTCAGATATCTAGCCCCCAGAACTGTGAAAAAATACACTTGTTGTTTAAGCCAAACAATTTGTAGTACTTTGTTACCGAATCCCTAGGAAACTAATACATTTTGGCCCATATCCAAATTTGTTGATTTTTTTTCTTTTTGCCTCAGCTGCTTTCAGTATGTCAATGCTATTTTTTTTACTTGACTCCTTTAAATTTCTTTATCTTTATTAAAATTCCCCATCTATTCATGCAAGTTGTTTACCTTTTTTTACTAGCACACTTAATATATTAGAACAACATTAACACAATGAGCTCTTTAGCATAACAAAATAATAGTTTAAAGTCCTTGTATGATAGTTCTAACAGCTTGTATTGGCTGGTGTATCTGTTGACAATGGGCTGTTTTTGCTTTTCTATGTATCTCAATTTTTTGATTGAATGTTGAACATAATATTTGCCAGAAAAGTGGAGACCAAAGTAAATATTTTTAACATTTTAATTTTTTTAGTTTTAGGTGAACACAATACCTTTATTTTTATGTGATGCTGAGGATCGAACCTGGTGCCTTACGCATGCTAGGTGAGTGCTATACCACCGAGCCACAACCTCAGCCCCAAAGTAAATATTATTTATGCCTAGTAATGTGCTGCTCTTCTTTGGTCAAGCCATAATGTGTGATTGAATCAATGTACTCAGGAGTTAAAGTGGATTTAGATTTTGTCATTTTTATCTTTGGGCATCACAGTCTTCAAATTCCTTTTTTAAAAATTTTTATTTGTTCTTTTTGGATACACATGACAGTAGGTGTATTTTGGCATATTATACATACATGGAGTATAACTTATTCTAATCGGGATCCCATTCTTGTGGGTATACATGATGTGGAATTTCACTGTTCATATATTCATTTACCAACATAGAAAGTCCTATTCATTCTACTGTCTTTCCTATTCCCACCCTCCTTCCTTCCCTTCATTCTCCTTTGTCTAATCCTAAGTACTTATATTTTTCACCCCCCTACTTGCTTGTCTTCAAATTCTTACAGTGTTAGGATGCTGTTACCTTTTACCTAGAGTGGTGGCTAGATGGCCAGATGGTTTCCCTTAGTATTCAGTTCTCTCGTAGGTTAGACCATCTCTGGCTGCCTGCATAATATTTCTCTCTGTGTTATTGCCTTTCTCATTGTGATAGACTACTATTGTATATTACTTGGTACTAGACTAATTTTGTGAATATTGGTGGGTGGTTCTCTAGTGTTCTGATCCAATCTAGTCTTAAGACAGATCACTCAATTTATAGCTTTTGTAGCAGCTTCAACTCAAAGTCTATAAAATCTGTGGGGAAAAAAAAATTCTTGCAGAATTCAGAGCCCTTCTGTCCTCTATATCCCACTCCGCAACTCCATACTAATTCACCTTTACACCCCTGAATTCTAATTATTTTGCCTCTTGTAGCTACAGGAGCAGGAACAGTCATGTCTTCTGAAAGTATGTTCCTGTGTGTATGTATGTGTAGTACTGAGGAGTGAACCCAGAGCCTCACACATGCTGGGTAACCACTCTTCTTCTAAGCCACATCTCCAGTCCAAGAAGTATTATTTGTGTGTGTGTGTGTGTGTGTGTGTGTGTGTGTGTGTTGTGAATTGAACACAGAGATTAATTACCACTGATCTATATCTCCAGCCCTTTTTTATTTTGACCCAGGGCTTCACTAAATTGCTAAGGCTGCCCTTAAACATGTGATCCTCCTGCCTTAGCCTCTCAAGTCATTGGAATTACAGGAATGTGCTTGTATATATGTATATTCTTGAATCAGGGAAGGCTTTGTGGAAATAGTTTTGCTTGAACTGGTGTCTGAAAAGTGGGCAATATTTCCATAGATGGAAATGATGGAATAGGGATTCCAGAGAGAATGACTAAGAATAAAATAAAGTCAACATTGGAAGAAGTATGGTGTGCCCTTCTAGCAGTAAAACAGTGTTTGGAGAATGTAATGTAGGTGGTCACAAAATCCTCTCACTGATAACAATAATGGACTTACACCATTTGATTTAGGACTGTATTTGTACCTCATGCTGGCAAAATAGATTGTGAACCTATTGTATCATCTGTTAACAAGCCCAAAGTGCCCCAGAGGAATATCCTCATATTCCAGTGGAAGAATAATTTTGGTTAAAATAGTCATAAGATCCATGAATTTAGTCATAGAAATTGTGAAACAAGTTAATTGTCCTATTTGTTTTGTCATAGCATAAATAGTTCACAATTTTTTCTCTAATTTAGAAATCCAAGACCAAGAAATTATGAGCATCTAATTCACAATAGCTAAACTATGGAACCAAACTATGTGCCCGTCAACAGATGAATGGATAAACAAAACATGGTGTATATACACAATGAAATACTATTCAGCCATAGAGATGAATGAAATTATGGCATTTGCTAGTAAATGGATGGATCTGGAGACTATCATGCTAAGTGAAATAAGCCAATCTCAATAAACCAAAGGCTGAATGTTCTCTCTGATATGTGGATGCTAACACAATAAGGGGCAGGAGAGGAAAGAATAGAAGTTCATTGGTTTAGACAAAGGGGAATGAAGAGAAGGGAGGGACAATGGGAATAAGAAAAACAGTAGAGCCCAGGTGCGGTGGAACAAGCCTATAATCTCAGCTGCTCGGGAGGCTAAGGCAGGAGGATCAAGAGGTCAAAGTGAGCCTCAGCAACAGTGAGGCAATAAGCAGCTCAGTGAGACTCTGTCTCTAAATAAAATACAAAATAGGGCTGGGGATGTGGCTCAATGGTTGAGTGCCCCTGAGTTCAATCCCCAGTACCAGAAAAATAAAGCAAAACAAAAACAACAGTAGAATGAATCTGTTTTTTTTAAGAGAGAGAATTTTTTAATATTTATTTTTTAGTTATTGGTGGACACAACATCTATGTTTGTATGTGGTGCTGAGGATCGAACCCAGGCTGCACACATGCCAGGCGAGCGCGCTACCATTTGAGCCATATCCCCAGCCCATTTTCCTATGTTTATATATGAATACACCACAGTGAATCTTCACATTATGTTCAACCAAAAGAATGGGATCCTAATTAGAATGTTATAACTCTATGTATGAATATATGTCAAAATATACTCTACTGTCATCTATATATAAAAAAACCAAATAAAAATAGAAATTATGGGCATCAAATTGTAGGGAGACTAACATCTACAGTATCACATTAGGTTCCATCCTTCTCCATGCCACCCCTCCCATCTGCCTATGTCTCCTGGTAAGAATAGTGAAAAGGGGGATGAATGTGTTACAGAAGTATAGAGAATCAAACTTTTTCTCAGCTGATTAAAAAAAATCTTCAGAGGATGTAAATAATTTAAAACCTCTGTTTCCTGGATTTGTTTGTTGAAAGCAATTTATCAAAATAAACTTTATTTTTACTTCTGTAATACTTGGATCAGAAAAGGCAAAGTAAAATAAGCATGGTAAATTTAAAGAAAATTATTTTTAAGCTTCTAAGAAACAGGTTTAAGAAAACTGTGGCATAGTAATTTCTGGTTTTAACCCAAATCCAACTACTTCATTATTTAGTAATATCTCCCCACCATTTTTGCTTCTTTTAAATTAGTTGGGAGGTGAAGATAGTGGGTTACCACACCTTTGGTGTAATGATATTGCTGGAAAGGTGTCATTTTGATGCCCAGAAAACCTCTTCACTGATGCAGAAATGGAACTGTGATATGAGATTAGGGAAATTCCAGCCGCCAGTATGTATTCAAGCATATTATATATTTATGTCCAGAATTAGGTTTCTTTCAAACCTCTTTTGCTGTTCTCTCTTTGGCTTTGCCAACTGAATGGATGAGGGATTCAGCCTCCTATGCTAGGCTTTCTCCTAAGGGAAAGGGATGGCACACTTCCATTTTTATATAAATAGGCTGATTTTCTGTTTCTCTAAGCCTCCATTTGGTTCACTAGAAGAAAATTAAAAATACAATTGATTAGGTCAATCCCTGCAGCGTATGGTACTGGGCCAAAGATGCACTGTGTGTGATTGCTTTTTTTGTGTGTGTGGCATTTATTGTATTTATTAAAAATAACAATAGCAGTAATTTATTAGGTTTTAATTTTATAATTGTCAAAACCACATTACATTTTTATTTAATCCTCACAATAACTATGATATATGTATTGTTATTTCCATTTTATTTTTTATTTACTCATTTATTTTTATGGTACTGAGGATTAAATCCAGGGATGCTTAACCACTGAGCCACATCCCCAGCCCTTTTTTATGTAAATTTTTTATTTATATATGACAGCAGAATGCATTATAATTCTTATTACATATAGAGAGCACAATTTTTATATCTCTGGTTGTATACACAGTATATTCACACCAATTCTTGTCTTCATACATGTACTTTGGATAGTAATGATCATCACATTCCACCATCCTTGCCAACCCCCTGCCCCCTCCCTTCCCCTCCCACCCCTCTGCCCTATCTAGAGTTCGCCTATTCCTCCCATGTTCCTGTTCCCTGTCCCACTATGAATTAGCCTCCTTATATCAAAGAAAACATTCAGCATTTGTTTTTTTGGGATTGGCTAACTTTACTTAGCATTATATTCTCTAACTCCATCCATTTGCCTGCAAATGCCATGATTTTATTCTCTTTTATTGCTGAGTAATATTCCATTGTGTATATATGCCACATTTTTTTATCCATTCATCTATTGAAGGGCATCTAGGTTGGTTCCACAGTTTAGCTATTATGAATTGTCCCAGCCCTTTTTTTTTATATATCTTGTTTAGAGATAGGGTCTCACCAAGTTCCTGAGACTGGCTTTGAATTCACGATCCTCCTGCCTCAGTCTCCTGAGCTGCTGGGATTACAGGCATGCATTTCCATTTTAATTAAAATATGGAAACAGCCTCAGAGTAGAAGTGATTGCTCAAGGCCCACAGTTGATATCGTAGCTAGAATTTTAGTACAGGCAGCCCTGCTACAGATTCTCTGTTCTGAGCCAGGGATTGCCAATTTTTTCATTAAATGGTCTGATAGGAAATGTTTTAGGCTTGACAGGCTATATGGTTTCTGTTGCAACTACTCAATTCTCCTGTTGTACTAGAAAAGCAGTTATAAACAATACATTAATGAATGGGTGTGGCTGTGTTGCAATAAAACTTTACCCAAACAGACTAAGGTCAAGATGTAGTCTGTGTTCTATAGTTTGTCCAAACACTGCTTTTAACTCTTATGAAAGTATGTCTCATTTTTAGGGATTAATGATTCACAAGTAGCCGAGGTGCTTTCCAGAGGAGACATACAATACACTTAGTCTTATAAAATACCTAGAGAAGTCGGGTACAGTGGTGCATACTTGTAATCTCAGTGGCTCTGGAGGCTGAGACACGAGGATCACAAGTTCAAAGTCAACCTCAGCAACTTAGCAAGGCTCTAAACAACTCAGTGAGACCCTGTATTAAAAAATATATCTATATCTGTCTATATCTATCTGTATCTGTCTATATCTGTCTATATCTGTCTATATATCTATATATCTATATATGGGCTGGGGATGTGGCTCAGTGGTTAAGTGTCCCTGGGTTCAAACCCCAGTACCAAAACAAAACAAACCAAATGAGAAGAACAATTAATATTCATAATCTTCTTTCAGTTCTTTTCTTTTTATTTGTTCTTTTTAGTTATATATAACATTGGGATTTATTGTGACATAAAAACATGGAATTTAGTTTGCTCTAATTCAGTCCCCAGTACTTCTTCTTTCTCTCCCTTCCTCCATTTCCCTGTTCCCTTCCCTCTATTCTACTGATCTTTTTTTAAAAATAGTTGTAGATGGATACAATACCTTTATTTTATTTATTTATTTTTATATGGTGCTGAGGATCAAACTTAGTGCCTCACTCATGCCAGGCGAGTGCTCTACCACTGAGCCACACCTTAGCCCTCTATTCTACTGAGTTTTTGCTATTTGCTTTTTTTTTTTTTAAAGTGCGTTGTGGATATACATTATGATGAGATTCATTGTGGTATAGTCATATGTTTACATAGGAAGTTAGGTCAGATTCATTCTATTGTTCTTCTCTTATACCATCCCTTGTTTTTCCTCCTCAATCCCCTTTATCCTATTCACTGATCTTTCTTCTATTTTGATGGAATCTACCCCTTTACCCTTTCTCCCTTTCTTCTACCTCTCTTTTTTAAAAAATAGTTCTTAGTTGTCGATGGACCTTTATTTTATTTTTTCATATGTGGTGCTGAGAATCGAACCTAGTGCCTCACACATGCTAGGCAAGCCATTTCCACTGAGCTACAACCCCAGCCCATCTTCTCCCTCTCTTTTTTTGTAAACTTTTTTTAATTGTTGATACATCTTTATTTGATGTATTTGTTTTTATATGTGGTGCTGAGGATTGAAGCAGTGCCTCACACATGCCAGGCAAGTGTGCTACCACTTAGCCACAGCCACAGCCCCCCCCCCTTTTTGTGGTACTGGGGATTAAACCCAGGGCCTTGTGCATGCCAGGCAAGCACTCTACCAACTGAGCTATGTCCCAGCCCTCCCTCTCTTTATTTTGGACTAGCTTCTGTATATATGATGAAACATTCAATCTTTGATTTTGGGGTCTGGCTTATTTCACTTAGCATGATAGTCTCTATTTCCATTCATTTAATAGCAAATTTCTCAATTTTATTCTTCTTTTTGGTTGAGTAATACTCCTTAAAAATATGAAATGCTTCACTAATTCACATATTATTCTTGTGCAGGGCCCAAGCTAATCTTCTCTGTATTGTTCCTATGTTAGTATATATGCTGCCAAAGCGAGCACATAAACTTTTTAAAATGAAAAAGTATTTCTATCTGTATCTACAATATCACTATATGGGTTCTTGGGTGTACATGGTGCTGCCCAGGAGGAAATGGTGTGTGTGTATGTGTTTAGATGTGTGTTTAGGTACACAGTTATGTGTGCATGTGTTTGGTGTATATAATTTCAGTAGGTCTTTTTACTTTTCTCAATATATGAACAAAAAATAGAGTAGAGGCAGGGGATGAAGAAGGAAGAACAAGGGGAGGGAAAGTATAAGAACTGGGGAGTGAAGTTGACCATATTATGATATATATGAATACAACACAATGCATTCATTTTTTGGAGGGTACTTTAACACTGACGTAATACCCCTAGCCCTTTTATTTTTATTTTAAGACTGGGTCTCCCTAAATTACTGAGGCTGGCTTTGAACTTACAATCCTCCTGCCTCAGCCTCCCAAGTTGCTAGGATTACAGGTGTGTGCTACCACACCTGGCCATTTCATGTTTATTTATAACTATAATGTGCCAATTAAAAATAAATAGGAAGGGCTGAGCATGTAACTCAATTGTACAGCCCTTGCCTGGTGTGTGTGAGGCACTGGATTTGATCTTTAGCACTGCATAAAAATAAATAAA
Organism: Ictidomys tridecemlineatus; assembly: GCF_052094955.1. Taxonomy (NCBI): domain Eukaryota; kingdom Metazoa; phylum Chordata; class Mammalia; order Rodentia; family Sciuridae; genus Ictidomys; species Ictidomys tridecemlineatus. The sequence goes on along the minus strand of NC_135493.1, from coordinate 29,158,047 downwards.
TAAAATCAAGGTATTTTGTCCATCTACAGCTAAAAAATTAAAAAAAAATAGGAAGACCAATAAATAGAGCAGAGGAAGGGGACTCGGGGAGTGAGGATGGGAAGGAAAGTAGAAGTACTGTGGACCGAAATGGAGCAAACTGTGATATGCATTTATGAACATGTCAAATGAACTCCATTATGTATAACTATAATGTACTAATAAAAACATTTTTAAAAGGCACATTAAAATGTTAACTGGCTATCTCTTGGTTTGACTTAGTGGATGTTTTGAACTTTTTTCTATAATTGTGATGAATTTTCTAATTTTACTATAATGAATATTTATTACTAAAGGGAATCGGTACAAATCAAAATTATAAGATAATCAAATTTATTTTCTGTGAAGGAGACAGAGGAGAAGAGTGGAGAAGACACACCATTGCATAAAAGCTAGGACCGGGAGAAACAGACCGCTCAGGCACCTTCCAAGGTTCAACACATAGGACAATTAGAAATATTTCTTATCAGTTCCATATTTATCCTCATTGCCTTATCTGTAAAAATGAATCTGAGCTCTTTAAATAGATTTCCTCTTTACCCATCATGTTAAGTTTTGTTAGATGGCACTAAAGAGACATTAGAAGAGGAAAACCTTTTGTTTCCTGACCCTGTGTGCTCCCTCCAGGGCAAGTGGCTTCCCCAGTGTCCAGCTCCTTTAATGTGGGTGGCTTCCCCAGTGCCTGGCTTCTACAGGGCATGAGGTCTAGCAGCTGTCAGCTAAAAGACTTTCCTTGGCCACTGCCCTCTTTCATAGTAGAGTGCCTCTGATAGGACACTACCTGTGAACTCAATGAGAAAGAATTTCTGGCAATTTCCATAGGGCAGATTTCTAGCAAGTTTTCTTGCCATTCAGTTAGCTATGCCTATGCCTTCTTTATCAATGCCTGGATCTTAGCCCTGGTGCAGAGGTGAGGGTATAGGGGAGTAGGAGTCAGAGGAACTTTTCTTTGGGTGCTGTTTCTTAGCCTTAGGGTTAGTGGTTGTACCTATATATGTAATAACAAGATATCCTTTATTATCCTGATCACCTGTTTTAGTTAATAATTCCTTGAATTTTTCTTTGTTAAAATAGTTGCATCATTTTTTCTCCTTATGGATACACTAGGGCACTGAACCTGGCTGCTTAGGTCTAGAAACATACTTTTCTTTGTCAACCAAGAGGAAGGCAACTTCAACAGGAAAGTGCACATATACCTTTCTGACAGTCATAGAAGGGCTGAATCCAGTAGGTTTATAATCCAGAATTAAGTGTCATTGCTTTCTTCTGAGCTTCATGAAGCTGCTTTCAGACTCTCCTCTTCATATTTCATATTGCATAATTGATATGGACTTTATACCTTCAAGTTAGTGTCATACTTTTAAATATCTTTTTCTAATATAGCAAAGTTATATAGTAGCATGTATAGATTTGGGCCATACAGATCAGTTTGAATTCTGGCCTAACCATTTAGTAGCTATTTGACCTTATAAACTAGTAAATAAACTAGTTTTTCTGAGTCAGTTCAATTTCTCTCTTATGTAAACTTTGGGACAATAGTAACTACTTAAAAGTTTTTGTAGTTGTTAATGATTAAGAACAATGAATATAAACGTTCTAATATGGTGCTTCATACATAACAATTGTGTTGTACAAATATAATATAAACTGCAGCTACTAGCCTTGGGGTAGTGGTTGTTCCTATATATGTACTAGTAGTAAAATATCAATAATTATTCAGTGTGTATAGAGCATTATATTCTAAATAGTTGAAGAGAAAACAAGGGAGAAGCAAGAGTTATGATCTTGATGCTGAAACCAAACATTTGTTAAGAGCAGATGGTAACCTGTCAGTGTAAAAGAATCTTTTCCTAGTCCTATTTCTTCTCAGAAAGTCCCACATCTGCAGCTTTTAATTGGGCAGTGAAAAGTCAGAATGGTGTCCAGGAGTAGGTATTGAGAGCATCACTGGTCCTGTTTGTTAGGTCCTTATTCAGCACACTGGGCTGATGTGTAAGTGAGAGGGTCTGGATCTTTTTTTTTTTAAATATTTTTCTAGTTGTAGATGGGCAAAATATATTTATTTATTTTTAGGTGGTGCTGAGGATCAAACCCAGTGCCTCACACATGCGAGGCAGGCACTCTACCACTGAGCTACAGCCCCAGCCCTGAGGGTCTGGATCTTAACTTTTAACTTTATAGCAAAAGTAACTCCAAATTGGATAATGATCATATGATGCCAATAGTCACATCTCCTGCTGCTCTGTGTAAGTATTTTAACGCTAATTCAGATTACCATTGCTCCTCGGGAATAAAGAGAAGGCTAATTTGATATGCAAACCAGGGTGTATGTGTTTGGAGAATAGCATGTGTCTTTTAGCTGGGCTCCTGCTGTGACTGAGCCTTCTAAAATAAAACCAAATGTGCATATTACTTGGCTTTCTTCTCTTATATGTGACATAAGAGATTCCAGTTCTTGCCTGGGACACCATGTCCTGGCTGAGCTTCTGGTGTGTCACATCTGCCTCTGTGTCTGTCTCTGTACTTGTCAGCAACATTCATGAGTGAAGGAATGAGCTAAAATGAAAGTGATTTCTGTAGTTGAAGTTCTGGTAATGACCTTTACCAGCTCTGGCTAAGTAGGTTATGCCTGGATGGGACTAGTCTTTGTGCAGATAGAGTATGTGGTATTCTTTGGATTAAGTTATTGAAGACTCCTGTGAACATTGACTACTTGATCTGGTTTAATATTCTGTGAGCAATGCAAACAAATCAATTCATTTTGATCATCAGAAGACTGAGGTGAATGCTATAAGTTTTATAGATGAGAAAACTGAAGCTCATGTTAAGGGATTTATTACTATTTATATAGTTAATAATTGGAGTTTATTCAATGAAGATTTTCTATAGCATCTGTGTGCCCAATACTTTCCAAGAGGTAGGGATATAGCAGAAACCCAGAGAGAAATATCCCTGCCTTCAAGGAGCTTACATTTATAATGGTTAAGGACAACAAGAATTTAAATAATACATATAGTGAAAAGTGCTAAAGAGATCTATAAAATAGAACAGGGGAGCAAAGAGTATGTGTGTCGGATTGCAGCTTAGACAGGGTGATCAGAAAAGTCCTCACTGAGTAGGTGCATTTGAGCAGAGCTCTGAAGGAGGTAAGGGATTAAGCCATGAGTATATGTATAGGGAAGAGCATGCCAGGCAAAGGGATCAGTAATGTTTCAAAGGTGTGAATGCAGAAATATGCCTGGTATGATCAAGAAACAGCAAAAAAGTTAGCAAAACTGGAGCAGAGTGAGCAGAAGGGACAGGAGGTAACAGTAGTCCAATTATGTAGGACCTTATAGCTACTGTAGAGATTTGGCTCTTACTGAGAATGGAGAGTTTTGACAGAGATGTGCTATGATCTGACTTGTTTTATTTTGTTATTTTTATTTACTTATTTTTTTAGTACTGGGGATTGAATCCAGGGATGCTTTACCACTGAGTATATCCCCAGTCTTTTTTGTTTTTGTTATATTGAGAGAAGGTCTTGCTAAGTTGCTCAGGTTGGTCTCAAACTTGTGATCCTCCTGTCTCAGCCTCCTGAATCACTGGACATGGGCCACTGTACTTTGCTGACTCTTGCTTTAAAAAAAATCAACTTGAAGAATAAACTGGGATTAAGAGGTTCTAACAAGGGGATGGGGTTGTGGCTCCGTGGTACAGCACTTACCTAACCTGTGTGAGGCACTGGGTTCCATCCTCAGCACCATGTAAAAATAAATTTTAAAAAGGTATTTTTTAAAAACAAAGAATACTTAAGCTATGATTCAAACTAGGTGGCACATGCCTGTAATCCTAGTAACTTGGGAAGCTGAGGCAGGAGGATCACAAGTTCAGGACCAACCTCAGCAATTTAATAAGACCCTATCTCAAAATTAAAAGGACTGGGGATATAGGTCAATGATAAAGTGTTCCTGGATTCAGTCCCCAGTGCCAAAAAAAAAAAAAAACCCAGAAAAAGAGCTTGATTTATCCTCTGCAAATTAAAAAAAAATAATTAATAAAAGGTGCATATATTTGTACATGATGGTTTTTGTTTTTGTGTTTGTTTTGGGTATTGGTGATTGAACCCAGTGTCACTTAATCACTGAGCCATATCCCTAGCTCTTTTTTTATTTTATTTTTGAGACAGGATCTTGATAAGTTGTTGAGGACGGCTTTAAACTTGCAATATTCATGCTTCAGGCTCCTGAGTCTCTGGGAGTACAGGTGTGAGCCACCACACCTGGCTGTATATGTTGTTTTGATACAGGCATACAATGTGGAATGGCAAAATTGAGGTAATTAACTTATATGTCACCTCACATTTGTGTGTGTGTGTGTGTGTGTGTGTGTTGAGAGCACTCAAAATCTTTTAGTAATTTTAACTGAAATTTTGTATCATTTGACCAACATCTCTGCAATCCCGAATACCCTCAGCCTTTGGGAAATAGCATTGTACTGTCTGCTTCTATGAAATTGACTATTTTATTTATTATTATTATTATTGTTATTATTATTTTTTTAATTTTTTGGCAGTGCTGGGGATTGAACTCAGGGCCTCACACATGCTAGGCAAGTGCTTTTGCCACTGAGCCACATCCCCAGCCCCTAATTTGATTATTTTAACATCTACATACAAATGAGATCATGTGGTATTTTTGTGCCTTGCTTATTTCACTTAACATAAGGTCCTCATCTTTATCCATGGTTTCACTAATGGCAGAATTCCTTTCATTTTAAAGGCTGAATTCAACTATGTATATACAGGATGTTTTCTTTATCCATTCATCTGATTATGGACACTTAGATTGCTTCCATTTCTTGGTTTTTGTGAACACTGCTGCAATGAAGATAGGAATACAGATACCTTTTCAATAAACTGATTTTACTTCTATATTCCAAGTAGTGAGATTGCTGGATCGTATTTTGGTTCCAGTTTTAATTTTATGAGAAACCTCCATATTGTATTCTATAATGACTGTATCCAGTGACTTTTCCACTAAGAGTGTAAAAGGTTTTCCTTTTCTCCACATCTTCACTAATACTTGTTATCTTTAGTCTTTTGGATAATTGCCATTCTTTCCTGGAGTGAGATGATAGTTCATAGTGGTTTGAATTTGCATTTTCCTGATGAGTAGTAATGTTAAAATCCCTCTTCTTATATTTGTTGATCCTTTGCATGTTCTGTTATTCAACTTTCTGTCACTCTGACACAATATTCCAGATAATCAACTTAAAAGGAAGAAAGATTTATTGTGGTTCATGGTTTCTTGGCCCTTATGCTTTGGGACCTATAGTGAGGCAGTGTATCATGGGAGGAGCCCACAGAAGGAGAGGCCTGCTTGCTTTATAGCAACCAGGGAGAAAAATACCCCCCAAAATTAAAAAAAATTAAAAAACAGGGACAGGTTCCCTATATTCTCTTCAAGAACTTTCCCATTGTCCTAACTTCTTTCAACTGGGCTCTTCTTCCTAAAGTTTTCCCTACCTCCCAGAAATGCTAAAAGCTGGAAACCAAGCCTTTAATACAGGGCCTTTAGGGTACATTTAAAATAACAATCAAAATCTCTATGAAACTATGTCTATTCAGAGTTTTTGCCCATTTTATAGTGAGATTATTTGTTTGTTTGTTTTTGAGTTGTAGGAGTCCCTGGTATATTTTGGATATTAACCCCTTATTGGATATATTGCTTACAAACATTTTTGCCCAATCTGTAGGTTATTTCCTTTGCTGTACAGGATTTTAGTTTCCCATTTGTAATCCCATTTGTCTATTATTATTTTTGTTTTTATTTTTAGAACTTGGGAGCATGAACATTAAGCTATATCCCTAGTCCTTTTTATTTTTAATTTTGAGACAGGTTCTCCCTAAATTGCTGAGGCTGCCCTTGAACTTGCCATCCTCCTGCCTCAACCTCCCCAATTGCTGGGATTACAGATGTGTACCACCATACCAGCCAATTTTTGCTTTTATTGCCTGTGCTTTTGGTGTCTTACCCAAGAAATCATTGCCAAGGGCAATGTCAAGAAGCTTTTCACCTGTTTTCTTCTAGGAATTTTCCAGTTTCACATTTTACATTTAAGACTTTAATCTATTTGGAGTTGATTTTTGTTTGGTGTGAGATAAGGGTCCAATTTCATTCCTTGGCATGTGAATATCTAGTTTTCCCAGCAAATTTATAAAAGAGACTGTCCTTCTCCCATTGTATATTCTTGGCACTCTTGTTGAAGATCTTTTGACTACATATGTGTCTGTTTATTTCTTGGCTCTTTATTCTGTTCCATTGGTCTCTGTCTTGATTTTTTTTTAATTAAAGGGACTAGGAAAGGGTCTGTGTAAGGGAGGGATGCTGGTGCTTAAGCTTCATTAGCTTCACAAGGAACTGCCTCTGACTGAGTTACTATGGTTTCATTGTATGCCCTGAGAACAAAGCTATGAATAATTTATAGTAATTAGTTTTAACATCTAGACTATTCTAAAGTTTCTCTCTGGTTTTCCTTCTTATCTCCTCCAAACTTCCCAGTATACATTGGCGCTCTCTCTCTTTCTCTCTCTCTCTCTCTCTCTCTCTCTCTCTCTCTCTCTCTCTCTCTCTCTCTGTGTGTGTGTGTGTGTGTGTGTGTGTGTGTGTGTGTGTGTGTGTTTGTTTGTTGCTGGGGATCAAACCCAGAGCCTTGTGCAAACTAGGCAAGCACTCCACTACTGAGCCACATCCTCTGCCCTCATTTGCTTTCTGTTGCAACTTTCCATTGGCTGCAGGATATGATCTATTCTATTAGGCATCAGAATCATTTGGTGGGAGGGAAATACAAAATGCAGATGCTATGGTGCCATCCCTGAACCTACTGAGTCAAAGTCACTGAGATTTTTATGTAAAATCCTTCATTTAAAGTCTCTCCAGTTGATTGTGATGTAAATAGCCACACTTTAGTAGTAGGTAATGGACTATGGCCAAAACACCTTAATATGGGATATCATCCATACAGGGTATTGGTCTAGCTGAACTTCTCAGCCCCATTTTTCCTATTCTTCAATGTAGACCCTTCCCAAATATGCCTTGTACATTCTTGACTGTTCCTTGATGAATTTGTTTCTCTGAATTATAGCCTTTTCTTAAATTCTAGTTCAGATCTAGTCTCTTTCTTGATGCCTTTGCTTAACAAACAGCCCACAGAGATCTCTCTAGTCTCCATGCTTCAAGAATACTCATCAGCAACCTTGTCATATTTATTGCATTGTTTTTACTTCTAAGACATGTCTGTTATCTAGACCAAGAAATATCTCTGGGCAAGGTCCATTTCTTTAACTTTTTGCATCCCCAGGGATCTTTCTTGCCTAACACATAGCAGGCAGAAAAACCCAAAGGAGGCAGCATGAAGAGTTATATTCATAATGGACTACATTTCTTGCCCCTAATATTCTCATTTAGTAGAGCATAACAAATTCCCAAACGACTGCTTTTCAATGAACCACACAAATTTGGTTCATAAATACCAGTTCCAGAAATACATTGAAAATAAAAAAACTTTTTGGCTCAGATGCTCATGACACATGAAGATATTCTGTGATATACTACTGGATACTGGCTGCTGTTTTAGTATATATTCCAGGAATCAATTTATTTACTGCTATGATTTTTATATTTTTATCTAAGGTTATATTTTTATATTTTGTTACCTTTAAGGGAGTTTATTTGCATGCTGAAATAGTGCTCTCTTAGATTATTTGGAAAAGAAACACCATCACCATATATGGTCAGCCATCTGTATCCATGGGCTCGGTATTCATGAACTCACACACACTCAGGAAATATTTTTAAAAATTGCATCTGCACTGAACATTTACAGACTTTATTATTGTCATTATTCCCTAAACAATACAGTGTATTGACTATGTAACTTTTATTGTGTTAAGTATTTCAAGTAATGTACAGATGATTTTAAAGTAGACAGGAAATGAGTAGGTTATATGTGCTATATTATGTGCCATTTTATTTCAGATCCTTCAGCATTTGTGGATTTTAGTATCTATGGATGGTGGGGTGGGGTCCTAGAACCAATCCCAAGAGGATACTGAGGGAGAGCTGTATACCTAAAGATTGCATTGGGATCTGCAAATTTTGATGTGATACTTATTAGGGTTTAAGATAAGATGGTATTGTTGTGGTGCTGGAGATTGAACCCAGGGCTTTGTGCATGTGAGGCAAGCACTCTACCAACTGAGCTATATCCCCAGCCCTAAGATAAAATGGTTTTAGAGTTAGTCTTTCAGCTGTCCAGAAAGGAATGAATATAATATTTACATACGTAAAGATGGAAATATTTGGGGCTGGAGTTGTAGCTCAGTGGTAGAGTGCTTGCCTAGCACATGTGAGGCACTGGGTTCAATTCTCGGCACCACATTAAAAAAAATAAATAAAATAAAGGTATTGTGTCCATATACAAATAAAAATATTTTAAAAAGAGGGAAACATTCAAGTACACGTGTATTAATCATAGTCGGACAAGAAAATTGTAATCTTGCTGGAGGTGGATGTGTTGGTTAGTTTTTCATCACAGGGACAATATGCGAGAAAAACAACTTGGAAGATAAAAGATTTATTTTGGCTCATGGTTTTAGAGGTTTCAGTCCATAGTGAACTGGTTTTGAGATGACAAAGGATAGGTAGTCAGCTTAGATAATGAAAGATGGGGGCTAATTCAAAGGAAAGGAAATGGATTACTAACCTCTGGATAGCACTTCCCTGCTCAAACAGTTGCTATCACCTCTAGGGGAGGGGAAAGATCCTCAGTTCCAACACAAATAATTACCCCCTGCAGCTAATCTTTCCTGCCTTTGGGCAAGTCCACAGGAAAGAACAAAGAATTACAGGTGTTTGCCACCCTACTGGGCTGTTGAATGACTTTCTTAACACCACTGGGGGGAGAGTATATGGGGGGGCAAGTGAGAGAAATAGACAAATCATGCCATCCTGCTTGTCTCAGTCCAGAGAAGTCTAAATTAGATTGAACCTTGAGATGTAGCAATCAATGATGCTGACAACCTCAGTTCATAATTAAGCCAACCATAAGGCAGGACACTTTGGCAAAGCAGATTTGTTTGTTTTTGTGGTATTAGGGATTGAACCCTACCACTGAGCTACATCCCTAGCCTGCCTTCACAAAGCGGCTTTGACACAAGGGATGTTTTAGTTTTTATTTTCTAAACTTTTAAATTCGAAATAAAAATTCATAGCCTCAAAATTAGTGTAACTTTCACCCACTTTCCTGCAGTGGTTACATCTTACATAACTACAGTAAATTATTAAAGCTAGAAAGCCTTGCTGTTGCCACTGCCATCACCTAAACCCTACTTAGCTCTAGTTCCTCTGCTGCCACCCACTCCAGACACAGAACATCAGTTCATGGATTAAAATGAGCTGGTGCAGAAGGCCAAACTGGACAAGAAAATTGAGCAATACGATGACAAGGCAGCTTGCACGAAGTCTGTAAATGAGCAAGGAGCTGAATTATCTAATGAGGAGAGGAATCTTCTCTGGGTTGCTTATAAAAAAATGCTGTAGGAGCCCCTGGGTCATCTTGGAGGGATGTCTTAAGTATTCAGCAAATGACGGAAGGTTCTGGAAAAAAGCAGCAGAGGGCTGCTTTTTATCCCTGTATCTATGTATCTATATCTCTCTATATCTGTATTTATATTGATATCTATATATCTATCATCACTGGTAGCTCTTAACTTGGTCTCAATTTTCTCTGTATCATTAAGCCATGTGATGCTTTTCTTCAGTACCATCATTTGCTCATTACTTGAGCAAATATATGTATATTACAGATACAGATATATAGATATATATATATATGTCTATATCTATATATACTGTCTATATATATACTCTCTCTTTTGGAAACTTAATTTTTTTTTGGTACTGGGATTGAACCCAGGGGTGTGCAACCACTGAACCATATCCCCAGACCTTTTTTATATTTTATTTTAAGGCTGGGTCTCACCAAGTTGCTTAGGGCCTTGCTAAATTGCTGAGGCTGGCTTTAAACTTGCGATTCTCCTGCCTCAGCCTCCCAGATCGCTGGTATTACAGGCATGTGCCACTGTGCCTACCTCAAAAACATTGTTGATTCCCAGTTCCTCACAAGCAGAGTCTTCTATTTGAAAATGAAAGGAGGCTACCTTCATTACTTAGCTGGGTTGCTACTGGTGATGACAAAACCAGGATTGTACATCAGTCATAGAATAAGCATTGAAAGATATGGAAAAACGTGTCCCCCAGGAAGGACTATGGGCCCTGAGTACATGTTGGTGGGCCTGATTCTGGACCTACATGGAGGAATGCTTATTTTGCTCATTGTACAGCAGGGAAGTCCTAACATAGAACACTTATGTTTTGGGGCAAAGTGCTGTCAGAACACTGGAAAGCACCATTTCCTTGCTCCCTTGACAAGAAGTTATTCCCCTGTTGGTGCAAGGTCGGCCTATGGGGCAGTTTCTGGACTCTTGGGGTCTTGACTCCTGTAAGATGATATGTTGTGTACACCTCTGGCCTATCATGACTGTTATATGTAAATTGGCACATACCCACTATAAAAGCTATTTTTGCTGCACAATAAAGCAGACACTGTTCTCTGAAACCATCTCTCGAGGGGTTTCTCCCCACCTTCAAGCTCCCCACAGTAGATGCTGGAGGGGCAGGCCCCCCAGAAATCACATACAATTTCCCTTATCTATTATTGTTCCTCCAATCACTGAAGGCCTCTCTCCTGCTATTTCTGAAATTTCTCCTGCAATAATTCAGCCAAAATTCACCTGCCTGCCAAAAGCCTGCCAAAGGTAGTGATCTCCTCCCATGAGCTGGCTCTGCTAAGGACCTATAAACTCTGACCTCTGTTGCAGAATCCCTCACCATTTTCTCCCCTGAAAATGCACCTCTCGGATGCCTGACTGATTTTGATGCTGATCCATTGAGGTCTGCTCCCGTTTTGGTCATTTTTGCTTACAAGCATATCAAGAAACTTTTGAAGTAAGGAAAAAGGAAATACAATGAACATATCCTCTCAGATTGGACCTGGCCCTTTACTTCTCCATGTTCTACCAAGAGATTCTAAACCCCCCAGAGAAAGCCTGTTCTCTTGCAAAGACAGCTTTTGATGAAGCCGTTGTTGAACTTCATACATTAAGTAAAGAATCATATAATGACAGCATGCTATTAATGCAATTACTGAGAGACAACTTGACATTGTGGATAGTGGGTACCCAAGGAGATAAAGCTAAGGCAGGAAGATGGGAAAATTAATTGCCCTTCCAACTTTTGTCTTCCTCATTCTAAAATTCACATGGAGATAATTTATCATCCTTGCTGTGTCAGAAGTAGTTTTTGGTTTATGATTTATCACAGGTTTATGCTAATTTTATTTGGATTTCTTTGTTTCCCATGTTTTTTTTTTCTTTTGGTATCAGGATTGAACTTGGGGGCACTCGACTACTGAGCCACATCCTCAGCCCTATTTTGTATTTTATTTACAGCAGGGTCTCACTGAGTTGCTTAGCACCTCACCATTGCTGAGGCTGGTTTTGAACTAGTGATCCTCCTGCCTCAACCTCCTGAGCCACTGGGATTTTTGTGTTTAATATTAGGGGAGTAGAGTGAGTTCACATTTAGGAAATTTTGTTTTCATCTTGAGGTGGTCAATACGGAGATGTGAATTTCTTTATATAAGTTGTGTTTATCATAATACTCTTGATACATTGTGGCTTCACAAGGGCCAGTGTTAAAACTGCTTTCATATCTAAGCAATGAAAATTGCTTACATATTGGTTTGTCATCGTGGGGAATAAAAGGAAGCACTTGTTCCAGTCATAGGCATAGTGTGGGTACTAGCACTTATAAAGCTGTGGTAGAAAAAGATAGCCCATGCATCCTACATGTGTGACTCAAGCGTTTCTCTGGAATGATCAAACAGTGTGCATACCTTGGGCTACTGCTGCAAAAGTGTACCTTTAAACAAAGTGGTGACCCCATTTACTCTGCATAGGAGCAGAAACTCTTCACGTTCCATTATTGTATAATTACCTGATGTCTGCATTTTCTTTTTTTTTTTGTGACCCATTTTATTTTTATTTAAATGTTTTAGGCAATGTAAGAATAAATGTAAAAGGAAAGCTGTAATAAATTGATTGGTATTAATTTCTTCCTGCATATCAAGCACAACAGAAAACAAGACAAAAAAAAACCCCTAGATGAGCATAATGGAACATGCATGTAATTACAGTGACTCGAGAGGCTTAGGAAGGAGGATTGCAAGGTTGAGACCAGATTGAACAATTTAGCAAGTCCCTATGCAACTTAGAGAGACCCTGTCTCAAAAAGGCTGGGGATGTGGCTTAGTGGTTAAGCACCTCTGGGTTTAATAGCTGGTACCAAAACAACAAAACATGTATTTGACTTTTTTAAGTGTTTGTGTTTACTTTTGTGATTGTTTTGATACTTGCCTCGTATACATACACTTTAAAAATAACTACAGGGAAACAACCCAAGATGATGGCTACCTTTGTTTAATGTCTTGTGAAATTTTCATGTATAATCCATGCATAATTATTAAGAACATGTATTAAGTTCATGTGAGGGGAATAAAAGTTTTATAAATGGACTCTTCAACTACTTTCTCTATAGCTTTTCTTTTTTATTGGTTCTTTTTAGTTATACATAACAATAGGATTCATTTTGACGTAATTATAAAAGCATGGAATATAATTTGTTCTAATTCAGTCCCCAGGGCTTCCCCTTTCCCTCCTCTCCTCCCTCTCCCTGTTCCTTTCCCTGTACTGATCTTTCTGCTATTCATATAAATTAGTCTTTTGGGGTTTTTTTGGTGCACAATAATTGTACAGAATAGTGAGTCTCATTGTGGCATCTTTATACATGTATATAACATGATTTCATCAACTACACTCCCCAACATCTCCATTTACCCTCACTTTCTCCCTTTCCTGGTCCCTTTCTTTTACTCTAATAGTCTTTCTTCTGCTTTCAAGTATCAAATATTTTCTCTCATGTGGAAGCTAGAGGGGAAAAAAGCGTTTTGGTTTTAAAAATTCTTAAGGGGAATTATACATTCTTGCAAATTCCTTGTTCTCTCTTTGCAACTAATGAACTATTACCAAGTTTAAATGCAAATTTTATAATAAAAATACTACTAACATAAATATCCTTTTAAACCATGTCTCATATTCTCTCTCCTCTCCCCTCAAAGGAAATTAATTCTTTTTCCTGGGGAAGGGATTGATAAGAAACAAGTAATATGTTCCATTTAAAATTTTGATATATGGCATTTTCTTTTTCTTTCTTTTTTTAATACTAGAGATTGAACCCATGAGTGCTTAATCACTGAACCACATCCCCAGCCCTTTTAATTTTTTTTTTAAATAGGGCCTCACTAAATTGCTGAGGCTGGCTTTAAACTTGCAATCTTCCTCCCTCAACCTCCCAAACTGCTGGGATTATAGGCATGTGCCACCATGCCCAGCAGATAAATGACAATTTCTTACTTCAAAGTCATAATTTTTTGGTACCGAGGATTGAACTCAGGGAATCTTAACCACTGAGCCACATCCCCAGCCCCTTTTTTGTATTTTATTTAGAGACAGGGTCTCACTGAGTTGCTTAGGGCCTCAGCCTCCCAAGCCACTGGGATTACAGGCATGCGCCGTTGTGCCCAGCAGTCACAGTGTTTTTTACTCATCATGATATTGGAAACATAGCATAAAACTTGCAGTTAATACTATACTTCCAAAAATGTGCAACTACAACTAAAAAATAAATATTAAAAAAGAATTTCTTAGCCAGGCTCAATGGTGCACACCTGTAATTCTAGTGAGATGGGAGACTGAGACAGGAGGGTCACAAGTTTGAGGCCATCCTCAGCAACTTTGTGAGACCTGTCTCAGAATTTAAAAAGAGCTGGGGATGTGGCTCAGTGGTAAAGTGTCCCTGGGTCCAATCCCAGGTAAAAAAAAAAAATTCTTCATAATCTTATAGCTTGTATTTTACTTTTTATTTTTGATAGTGCTGGTGACTGAACCCAGGGCCTTGCACATGCTATACAAGCACTCAACCACTGAGCTACATCTCCAGCCCCTGCATTCAATTTTGATCCTTAATTCTTTGTCAGGTGTACAAGATTACTTTCCTTTCCTGGCCTTCTGTCTTGTCACCAACTATTTTTACTTGATGGCCATGTACTTGGGGAAAAGGCTCTAATCTTTTTGGCTCCACCCAGTGTCTGAAATACCCTGCAACCTTTGCTTGCATCCTATAAACTATTTCCCTCATCCTCTACTTTAGCACCTCTCTCCTCAGTTGATGAGATGGCATTTATCTCCCTTTAAACCCTACCTATCTTGGATGGTCTGTCATTGCCTGCTTTTAAAATCCTTTCTCATCCTCTCTTCTCTAAATAATGATAGAGCTAAGTTATACCCAGAGCTCACTCTACAGAATATTTCCTTAGTACTTTACAGAAAGCACAGAACAAAAATGGCATTTTGAAAAGAGGTGTATTTGGGGGCTGGGGATGTGGCTCAAGCGGTAGCGCGCTCGCCTGGCATGCGTGCAGCCTGGGTTCGATCCTCAGCACCACATACAAACAAAGGTGTTGTGTCCGCTGAAAACTAAAAAATAAATATTAAAATTCTCTCTCTCTCTCTTAAAAAAAAAAAAAGAAAAGAGGTGTATTAGTTTCCCTTTTAGAATGTAAGTTCCTCAAGCCTGGCGCAGTGGCACATGCCTGTAATCCCAGCAGCTTGGGAGGCTGAGGCAGTAGGATCAGGAATTCAAAGCCAACCTCATCAACAGTGAGGTGCTAAACAATTCAGTGAGACCTTGTCTGTAAATAAAATACAAAATGGGGCTGCAGAGGTGGCTCAGTGGTCATGTTCAATAAATATTGATGACAGAAGGCAGTGAGTCTTTTTAAAAGTTATACTCCATGTATGTATACCTTTATTTATTTATTTATTTATTTATTTATTTATTTTTATGTGATACTGAGGATTGAACCTAATACCTCAAATATGCTAGGCAAGTGCTCTACTTCTGAGCCACAACCTCAGCAGAAATTGAAATCCCAAGCACTGTTTTGTTTCTTGTTTTATCATGATATTGGATTAAATTGGAAACTGTTGGCCCTTTTGGACAATTGTGCCAAATATTGCATTCAAAGTACAATGGAGGTCTTGGGGTTTTTATTTCCAGAATAAAAGATCTCAGGCATTCAGGACAACATAATGCATCTTCACTTAGATTCTGTTTTATCTATTGATTTCTCCTGACCCCCAGGCCAAGGAGGTGAAATAATGTTTTTTACATCTAAAGAGAATTAGGCGAGTAGACAGAGGGTGGGATCTCATTTGAATAAATTATATATAAAAACACCCAATACATTTGCCTATTAGCTGTTTATATGTAGTACTCATCTACTTGAACTACTTTGGTTCTGAAATAAATTGTGATAATATTTCACTAATAAGTTATTTAATATTTTGTATATACTAGTGCCTGATAGAAGGAAGATTCCCATCTGAGATTTTATTTATTTATGAGTACTGTGGATTGAACCCAGTGATGTTTTACCACTGAGCTACATCCCTCAGAATTTTTTATTCTGTTCTGAGACAGGATCTCACTAAATTTCCTGGGGTGGCCTTGAACTTGAGATCCCCCTGTCTTGGTCTCCCAAGTCACTGGGGTTACAGGAATACTCTCAACTAAGGTATTTTCACTTGGAATTTGAGTAATAATTTTGTTTCTAACCAAAAAGCAGTAAATATATGATTGGTACAATGTGTATGCATAATTATATCATTTTTATCCTGTGTAGATTCATGTGATCTAAACTGTAATTGAGATACAGAAACATTCAAGCAACATGAAAATCTCCACTGGGCTGCCTTTATATAGTCATACCAACTGCCATCCTCCATAGTGTCTATAACTTCTGGCAACCACTAATCTGTTCCCCATCTCCATAATTTTGTAATTTTGAGAATGTTATATAAATGAAATTATATAATATGTGGACCTATGATACTACCTTTTTTAAAAAAAATGTACCTCAATTCCCTTTTAGATCAATCTACTCTGTTGGATATATCTTGCTGGGCATAGTGTAATCCCAGCGGCTGTAATGCCAGCCTGCCTATAATCCCAGTGGCTCAGGAGTCTAAGACAGAAAGATAGCAGGTTCAAAGCCAGCATCAGCAATTTAGCAAGGCCCTAAGCAACTTAGTGAGACCCTTGTCTCTAAATAAAATATAATGGGGTTCAGCATTAAGAGAGAAGAAAATCATGGCATTTGCAGGTAGATGGATGAAGTTGGAGAATATAATGCTAAGTAAAGTTAGCCAATCCCAAAAAGCCAAAGGGCAAATGTTTTCTTTGATATGAGCATGCAGATGCATAATGGCGATGCGGGGGGAGCATGGGAGGAATCGAGGAACTTTAGGTAGGGCAAAGGGGAGGGAAAGGAAGGAAGGGGGCAAGGGGTTAGGAATGATGGTGTAATGAGTTAGACATTATTACCCTAAGTTACATGTATGACGGCATGAATGGTGTGAAAATACTTTGTGTACAATCAGTGTCTTGAAAAAATATGAAATGAATTGCATTTTGCCATCATATATAACAAATCAGAATAAATTTAAAAAAAGAAAAAAAAAAGGGCTGGGGTTGTGCCTCCGTGGTAAAATATTCTGGGTTCAATCCCTAGTACCCAAATAAAACAAAACAAAAAACAAACCATGTATCAGTAGTTAATTCCTTTTATCATTGAGTAGTAATCTATGGATATGCCATGGTTTATATCACCATTCACCTATTGAGAAACATTTAGCTTATTTCCAATATTTACCATTACAAAGCTGCTATGAATAATTATGTATAGGTTTTTGTGCAGACAAAAATTGTCAATTTTAAGAGATAAATATAGAGGGGAGTAATTGCTAGATTGTATGGTAATCATATTTCACTTTTAAAAGAAACTTTGAAACCTTTTCTAGAGTAACTATAGCATTTTATATTCCCAGTAACAAAGTATGAAAGATCCAGTTGTAACATATCTTACCAGCATTTATCACAATTTGGGGGTGGATGTTTCTTCATTTTATTTTTTTCTTAGTTAAAACAAATGTGATTTATTCATAAAAATATCCCAAAAGTTAACTAAAATTTAATATTTGGGCATTGTAACTTGTGACTTCTTTTTATTATTGAATGAGAAACTTCATTCAGATTTTCTTAGTTTTTCTCTATTGTCAAAGATTCTATGATTACATTTAGTCATCATGTCTCCTTAGGTACTTCTTGATTGCAATAGTCTTGTGAAAAATTGTAATTATTAACATATTTTAATTGTACATATTAGTAACTTTCACTGTAATGTTTCCATACATGTGTATATTATGCATTGATCATATCCATTTTAATGGTTTTATGGAGACATAATTTACATACTATAAAATGCACCCATTTGAAATGTAAAACTCACCAGGCTTGATGGTACATGCCTATAATCCCAGCCTCTTGGGAGGCTGAGGCAGGAGGATCCCAAGTTCAAGGCCAGCTGCAGAAATTTAGCAAGGTCCTAAGCAATTTAGCAAGTCACTCTCTCAAAATAAATAAATAAATAAAGGGCTGCGGATGTGGTTCAATGATTAAGTGCTCCTGAGTTCAATCCCTGGTGCTCCTCCACCCCCCCCCCCCAAAAGTGCAAACTCAGTTTTTAATATACACAAAAAAGTCGTATCTCATTGTGGTCTTAATTTACATTCCAATAATTGGAAATGTTGAATATCTTTTTGTGTGCTTATTTGTCTACATCTCCTCTTTGGCGAAATGTATTCTTGTAGTTTTTCTAAAGTTTAGTTAATTTTATGTTCACTTCAAAGAATCAGCCATTTATTTATTTGATTCCTCCCATTTGTTTATTTTCAACTATATTGATTTCCATTCTTAATTTCCTTTTATTATTTTGTTTCTAATTTCTTAGATTATCCATTTGAGACTTTTCTAATATAAGCATTTACTGCTATGAGTTTCCTTTTAGCACAGATTATCCTGTATCCCTCAAAGCTTGGTATGTTTACTTACATTTTTATTTAGGTGAATGTATTTTCTTTCTTTTGATGCTTATTTGACTTGGGGATTATTTAGAAGCATGTTGTTTTGTTTCTAAATATTTGGACATTTATCTGTTAGCTTTGTTATTAATTTCTAGTTTCATTTCAGAGTGGTTGTATAACTACTCTGTATGACTTAAGTTTTTAACATTTGCTCAGGTTTGATTTTAACATAGTATGGTCTATCTTGTTACATGACTTATATGCATGTAAAAATATTGTATATTCTGTTGTTGAGGGCACAGTTCTATAAATGTCAATTAAACACTTGGTTGATTATGATATCAAATTCTTACATTCTTGCTGTTTTTTTCTGTCTGGTTTTGTCAGTTATTGAAAGAGCTATGTTCTAGAACTATAATTATTAGTTTGTTTATTCCTTTCACTTATCTATATTTCACATATTTTCAGCTGTTATTTGCTGCATAAATATTTAGGATTATATTATGTTTTCTTGTAGGATTGTCACCTTTCTCATTAAATAATATTTCTCTGTGTTATTTGGAGTTATTTGTGGTTGCTCCAGTGCTTACTATATCAAAATTTGTTTCAAATTTATACCAGTTTAATCCCAATGAGACATAGAAACCTTACTCCTATGTAGTGTGTTCTTTTTCCCTCTTTTTGTGATATCATTGTTATATATCTAACTACATATATATTTAAAAAAACAACACATTGTTATACTCATTATTTTATATAATTCTAGTCTTTAAAAGAAGCTGAAAAGAGTGAGGAGAACATGTATATATTTATAACTTTGTTATATTTATTACTTTTGGTTGATCAGTGTTGCTGCCTGGAATCATTTTCTTAATCCAGTACAATTTCACTGTCCAACACCTTCTTTGTGGTTTTTTTTTTTCTTTTTTTTTTTTTTTTTTTTTGGTACCAGGGATTGAACTCAGGGGCACTTGGCCACTAAGCCACATTCCCAGCTCTATTTTGTATTTTATTTAGAGACAGGGTCTCAAGGAGTTGCTTAGTGCCTTGCTTTTTGCTGAGGCTGGCTTTGAACTTGTAATCCTCCTGCCTCTGCCTCTGAAGCCACTGGGATTACAGGCATGTACCACCGTGCCTGCCTTTTTTTGTGTTTTTATTAGCAAATGTTTTACATTCCTGTGTTGTATATATCACCATACAATTATATACATGTTGTTTTATAAAATTCCTTTTTTTAGTTGGTTAAGAGAAGAAAGTAGCCAGGCATGGTGCACACCTGTAATCCTAGTGATTTGAGAGGATGAGGCAGGAGGATTGCAAATTCAAAGCCAGCCTCAGCACTATGGTAAGGACCTAAGCAACTTAGTGAGACTCTGTCTAAAAATAAAAAATAAAAAGGGCTAGGGATGTAGTTCAGTGATAAATTGCCTCTGGGTTCAATTCCTCTGTACCATCCCCCCAAAAAGGAATATGTACATTTATACTGTATTTTAAAACATAATTATCTTTGTAGGTTTTCTTTGTGCATTTGAAATACTATTTGGGGTCACTTGCTTTCAGGCTAGTATTTCTTTTAAGCTGGAGGATCTGTAAGGAACAAATTCTCTATGCTTATCAAGGAATATCTTTATTTCACATTCATTTGTAAAAGATGGTTTTGAGGATATATGATTCTCAGTTGTCAGATTTGTTTTCCAGCACTAGGGATCTAACCTAGGGCATATTAGGCAAGTGCTCTACCACTCAATACACTGCCAGCCCCAACTGGCAGTGTTTTGTTGTTTTGAGTAATTTGATATGTTTCCCCACTGCCTTCTGGTCCTCCATTTTTCTGATGAAAAGTCATTTTGTTAATCTTAACTGGGATTTCCTCTCATGTGACACGTTTTCCCTTGTTGTTTTCATGATTTTCTTCATGCTTTTGGCTTCTAACATTTTCATTATGTGTCATTTTGTGCATCTGTTTGCTTTTGTCAGACTTTTGATACCAGTGCATTATCCATTAAACTTGAACATTATTATTGGTGTTCAAGTTTGTTGTGTCCTGGAAAGGGAATTGAGCAAGACCTCAAAAAGTAACAGGTATGGAAGCCAGGGTTGTGGCTCAGTGGCAGAGTGCTTGCCTCACACATGTGAGGCACTGGGTTCAATCCTCAGCACCACATAAAAATAAATAAACAAAGATATATGTATAACTAAAAAATATATTTAAAAAATAAAAGTAACAGGTAGAGCACAGACTTGTTGAAAGTGAAAATAATGCTCTGTAAAGTAGAACCCAGTAGGCCTAGGAAGAGAGGGGGTCAAAGCTCCAGTGTCTGAACAGTCTTGTTTTTTATATGTTGTGCCTCTTTCCTCTCCCCAAGGACCTAATTGAAGACCTTGTTCCATTGATCACTTTATTTTCACTCAATTATAATACAGTTTCCATTGGTTACTTGATTTTTTTACCTGATGAGAATACAGAACCTGTGGTGGGAGTTGTCATGGTAATGGGACTTATTCTAAACAGGGACATGATGACTCATCTCCCAGTCTTGGGTTCCAGCTGGCATTTTTCTTGTATACTGCTTCTGCCATTTTGATGTCCCTAAACACCTACATCATTTTAAGTTAATTGAACTTCTTGGATGTAAAAAGCTTTTCTTCAAATTTGGGGATTATTCAGTCGTTCTTTTTTTCCAGTACTGGGAATTGGATTTAGAGGTGCTTTACCATTGAGCTATATCCCCAGTGCTTTTTTATTTTTCATGACAGGGTCTTGTGAAGTTATTTCTTTAAATTTAAAGTTATTTCTTTAAATATTTTTTTCTGCTCCTTTCTTCTCTCCTTTTGGAACTTCTATTATGTACATGCTTGTGTACTCCATGGTGTTCTATGTTTCTCTGAGGCTCTTCATTTTCTCCCATGTTTCTTTTTTGGATTTCATAGTATCTACTGACCTATCTTCAGGTTTGATAATTATTTACCCTGCTAGTTCAAATCTACTGTTGATCCTGTGGAAAGCAGGTTATTGCCATGCTCTGAATTACTTTTTGATGTATAAGATAGCAATTCACAGGCAGTGCCCAAACGTGAGCAAACCTGTTACTCAATTTTAAGATAGTAATTTGCCATTAGTTGCTCTTTTTTTTTTTTTTTGATACCAGGGATTGAACCCAGGGTGCTTAACCACTGAGCCACATCCACAGTTCTTTTTTGTATTTTATTTTGTGACAGGGTCTCACTAAATTGCTTAGGGCCTCTCTAAGTTGTTGAGGCTGGGTTTGAATTTGGGATCCTCCTGCCTCAGTCTCCCAAGCTGCTGGGATTGTAGGTATGCACCACCTTGCCCAGCTAGCTATTCCATCTTGAGTATAAGTGCCAAGGTAGAATGACTTCATACCTTGTTGGTACAAGTAAGCAATCACCTTCTACCTGGCGCAACCCATAAGACAGATTGATAAATAACTTATACATGCCAACTTCTCAAACTAAATCAAGGAGTTAATACCTAGACATGTGGACACCCCAAGTCATATCAAGAACACCAGACACAGGAGCTTATCACCCCCACCAGATGAGAACCCCTCAATGGAGACCTATAAAAGGAGGAGCACCCTAAGACTGGACATGGTGGCACCTTGAGCCTGTCATCAGGAGCCTTGTTCAAGAAAATCGCCCCTGCAATGAACTGCCAATCTCCTATCCCTAATGGGTTTTAACAAAGTATGTTTTCTCCTGCCTGTGATGACCACACATGGCCTGCTTCCAGCTGACACTTGGTGCTGACACTCTGAAACTGAAACTGCCATCAGTCTGGACCTTCTGCTTTGACAACTCTGTGGAACTGGTTCCTCTAAATCCTTTTCTGACCACCTACAGTGACTCTTCACTCTGCATTCATATCTCTTTCTGTTTGTGTTCTTGGCACACCATCCTGTATCCCTGAGGCCACTTTAACCCTTTCTTGGCTTTTTTTTTTTGTTTTGGTACTAGGGATTGAACTCAGGGACACTTGACCACTGAGCCACATCCCCAGCCCTGTTTTGTATTTTATTTAGAGAGGGTTTCACTGAGTTGCTTAGTCACCTTGCTTTTATTGAGGCTGGCTTTAAATTCATGATCCTCCTGCTTCAGCCTCCGGAGCCACTGGGATTATATGAAGCTTTGTGCATTGAAATTAGTAATATGGGTACAATAAGTGTCAACAGAACTATAATTCACTGACTGCTGGGATTACATGCTTGCACCATGGTGACTGGCCCTTTCTTGGTCTTTCTGTGACCAATATAAATATCATTGTGTGAAGTATGTCTAACTTGAATGTTTAGATATTAGAGAAATTGGAATAAAAGAACTTGTGTTTGCAGGCTTATAACTACCAGGTGACCCACAAATATCCTGTGATCTGTCACTGATGAACATGGTCTAGTCTGTGAACTTATTGTTATTCAGTAAATACTGATACTATGGAAAGACACAGATTTTTTTTTAATCTATGTGAATCACATAGCACATTCAGGAGAGAACTCCTATAATTTTTCCTTTCAGTTAAAATGATTTTGGTTCCAGAATTTCTCTATTGTTTTTCATAGTTTCTACCTTCTTATTGATATTCTATATTTAATCCATTGACATCATATCTTCCTTTACTCATTTAACCATGGTTTCTTTAGTTGTTTGGATACATTTAAAATGGCTGCTTTAGGGCTGGGGTGTAGTTCATTATTTTTTTAAGAGAATTTTTTAATATTTATTTCTTAGTTTTCGGCAGACACAACATCTTTGTTTGTATGTGGTGCTGAGGGTCCAACCTGGGCTGCACGCATGCCAGGCGAGCGCGCTACCGCCTGAGCCACATCCCCAGCCCCATGTAGTTCATTATTAAGAGTGTATGCCCAAGGCAAACACACACACACACACACACACACACACACACACACTCTCTCTCTCTCTCTCTCTCTCTCTCTCTCTCTCTCTCTCTCTCTCTCTCACAAATGTCTGCTTTGTAGTCTTATTAAATCTGACATCTGCTTGCCCTTACAGGCATTTTTTGCTGCCTGCTTTTCCCTCATATATGGGTCAGGTTTTGGATATTTTGCAATTTGCTAGAAATGAGACATTTTGAGTAATATATTATAGCAACTCTAGTTACCTCTATTTCCTGCTGCCCCACGTTGTTATTCTTATTTACATATTTATTTCCTTAATGGATAGCTGGGTTAGTTTAGTGAATAGTGTTTGCTCCCCAGTGTGAAGCCTTTGACATTCTCTGAGGAGGCAGCTTGACTTTTACACATTCTTGTGCAACTGGAATGGACAATTGTTTTAGCAGGTTTCTGTCTCTTTCTCTGACCACACCCTGCTATAAAACTCCATTAATTGCTAGCTTATTTTAATCCCTTATACCTGTGATTGCACCCAGGACAACCTATCAGTGAGCTACATCCCTAGTACTTTTTATTTTTTCTTTTATAGACAGGTCACTCTAAATTTCCCAGGCTGGTCTGGAACTTGTAATCCTATTGCTTTAACTTCCTGAGCTGCTGGCATTACAGGTGTGGCTACATCCTCTGGATAGTCTATTGTTTTCCAAATGCTCTGGGGCACACATTTTCCCAAACACTAATCCAACTCAGATCCTTTTGGGGGATGGTTTTTAAGGTTATTGTTTAAGATTTCTTTTGAAGACAGGTTTAGTTTTCTTAGCTGTGTCTATCCTTGGTTCTTTGTCTTCTTTTAATTACTTTTTACCATTGTTTCCTTCAGGAAGAGTTTCTCAGCTCTTTGCTTTATGCCCTGCCTCTCTTCCTAGGCAAAATTTCTGAGGCTCTGGACTGGGATAGGGATATTCTCTTTATGTGATCTTCCTGCTGTTGGAGCTGGATGCTCAACAGAGTAGCACTTGTATCCTATGGTCTTCTCAGTTCTCTTTGTAAGGAAAG
The DNA here is from genome assembly GCF_052094955.1 of Ictidomys tridecemlineatus. Taxonomy (NCBI): domain Eukaryota; kingdom Metazoa; phylum Chordata; class Mammalia; order Rodentia; family Sciuridae; genus Ictidomys; species Ictidomys tridecemlineatus. The sequence continues at coordinate 29,133,939 of NC_135493.1, read as the reverse complement.
AAGTGAATGAATGTGAACTGTGAGGAAGGAAGAGAAACCTTTGTTCCTGGTTTCATCTATACAGATTTTCCATCACAGAGCTAGGATTCAGGAGGGATGGAATATGTAAATCAATTGCCACAGATTTTCAATGTTCTCACCAAGTTTTAGTAGGCTTGCTTTCCTTCCTTCCTTCCTTCCTTCCTTCCTTCCTTCCTTCCTTCCTTCCTTCCTTCCTTCCATCCTTCCTTCCTTCCTTCCTTTTCTCCCTTCCCTTCCCTTCCCTTCCCTTCCCTTCTCTTTCCTTCTTTCTTTCCTTGTCTGTCTTTCCTTCTCTCACTTTCTCTTTCTTTCTTTCTTTCCTTCCTTCCTTCCTTCCTTCTTTTCTTTCTCTTTCTCTTTTTTCTTTTCTTTCTTTCTTCAGTACTGGGGATTGATCCTAGAGCCTCATGCAAGCTAGGCAAGCACTATACCACTGAACTACATCCTCAGCCCCTGATTGAATACACTTTTTAGGTTGTAGATGGACACAGTACCTTTATTTATCTATTTTTATGTGGTGCTGAGGATTGAACCCAGTGCCTCACACATGCTAGGCACATGCTCTACCACTAAGCTACACAACTCTAGCCCCCTGGTATTTTTTTTAATAATTGATTTTTCATTTGCTACATGCCCTGAAGATCACCACCAGAGAAATTAAACAGGTGGTTTTTGAAAAATAATTTCCTCCATCTTTACTGGTAAGTCTGCAAAACTCCTCAAGTTATCATGTCACAGTTGGAAGTGACATCTAATGTTTTTTGAGTGTATCATTTCGTATATAATGTTAGTATTTTCTCTAAGTTTAACATCATATATACTTATCAGTTAGCCGGTTTCAACATTTTTCAGCTTAAGTTGTAGAAACCTTCCCTTTAGTCAAGTCTTGTTATTCTCCTTATAACATAATTACCTTTAGTGTTTCCTCTACAGACTTTGAGAATTATATCAGAAAATGCTATGATTTATGATTTAACCATTAAACATGATTTAGAAACATATGAGGAAAAGGAAAGTGTTTTGTACTTACCCAAAAATTTCTTTAATTTTTTTTAGTTTCATTGATGTTACTTTTTAAAATACATGACAGCAGAATGCATTACAATTCTTATTACACATATATAGTTTTTCATATCTTTGTATATAGAGTATGTTCACACCAATTCATACCTTTATACATGTATTTTGTTTTATTTTTTGCATTACAGTTCTTATTACACATATATACCACAATTTTTCACATCTTTGTTTATATATGAAGTATGTTGTCACCCAATTCGAGTCTTCATACATGTACTTTGGATAATGATGTCCATCACATTCCACCATCCTTGCTAATCCTCTGCCCCTTCCCTTACCCTCCCACCCCTCTTCCCTATCTAGAATTCATCTATTCCTCCCATGCTCCCCCTCTCTACCCCACTATGAGTCAGCCTCGTTATATCAGAGAAAACATTTGGCATTTATTTTTGGGGGGATTGGCTAACTTCACTTAGCATTATCTTCTCCAACGCCATCCATTTACCTGCAAATGCCATGATTTTATTCTCTTTTAATGCTGAGTAAAATTCCATTGTGTGTATATGCCACATTTTTTTTTATCCATTCATCCACTAAAGGGCATCTAGGTTGGCTTCACAGTGTAGCTATTGTGAATTGTGCTGCTATAAACATTGATGTGGCTGTGTCCCTGTAGTATGCTGTTTTTAAGTCTTTTGGGTATAGTCTGAGTAGAGGGATAGCTGGGTCAAATGGTGGTTCCATTCCCAGATCTCCAAGGAATCTCCATACTGCTTCCATATTGGCTGTAGCAATTTGCAGTCCCATCAGCAATGTATGAGTGTACCTTTTTCCCTAAATCCTCTCCAACACTTATTATTGCTTATCTTCATAATAGCTGCCATTCTGACTGGAGTGAGATGATATCTTAGAGTAGTTTTGATTTGCATTTCTCTGATAGCTAGAGATTATGAACATTTTTCCTATCTTTGTTGATTGATTGTATATCCTCTTCTGAGAAGTGTCTGTTCAGGTCCTTGGCCCATTTGTTGATTGGGTTATTTGGTGGGTTTTTTTTTTTTTTTTTGGTGCTTAGCTTTTTGAGTTCTTTATATACCCTAGAGATTAGCACTCTATCTGATGTGTGAAGGGTAAAAATTTGCTCCCAGGATGTGAGCTCTTTGTTCACCTCACAAATTGTTTCTTTTGCTGAGAAGAAACTTTTTAGTTTGATTCCATCCCACTTATTGATTCTTTATTTTAATTCTTGCACTATAGGATTCTTATTAAGGACCTAATTAGTTGGGACCTAATCCCATATGACGAAGAGTAGGGCTTACTTTTTCTTCTATTAGACACAGAGTCTAAATAAGATAATTGGGAATCAACTTAACAAAAGAGATGAAAGGTCAATATAATGAAAATTACAGAACCCTAAAGACAGAAATCAAAGAAGACCTTAGAAGGTGGAAAGATCTACCTTGCTCTTGGATAGGCAGAATTAATATATCAAAATGACCATACTACCAAAAGCACTATACAGATTTAATGCAATTCTGATCAAAATCACAATGGCATTCCTCATAGAAATAGAAAAAACAGTCATGAAATTCATCTGGAAAAATAAGAGACCCAGAATAGCCAAAGAAATCCTTAGCAGGAAGAGTGAAGCAGGAGGCATCACTATACCAGACCTTCAACTATACTACAGAGCAATAGTAACAAAAACAGCATGGTATTGGCACCAAATCAGACTCGTAGACCAATGGTACAGAATAGAGGACACAGAGACTAACCCACAAAATTACAATTATCTTATATTAGACAAAGGTGCAAAAAACATGCACTGGAGAAAAGATAACATCTTCAACAAATGGTGCTGGGAAAACTGGAAATCCATATGCAACAAAATGAAATTAAACCCCTATGTCTCATGCACAAAACTTAACTCAAAATGGATCACATACTTACCCAAATTTTAATTCTTCCTTTTGTATTCCTTCCTTCCTTGCTGTTCTGTGATTCCTTATTTCATAATTCCCTGTTTCAAAAATTTTCTTCAGTTATTCTTCTAGGGTCAGTCTTCTAGTGAACAAATATTATCTTTCAGCTGATTGTCTTGATTTCTTTTTTTACCCCAAAGGATGTTTCCAATAGATACAGAGTTTGAGTTTTATAATTCTTTGCTTATAATGTTCAAAAAGTATGCTACTTTGTTCTGGCCTTCATGGTTTCTAATGAGAAAACTGTAGTCATTTGAGTTCTTTTCTCCCTATAATTAACGTATCATTTCTCTCTTGCTTAGTTCTCTGATTTCAGTTTTTTTTTTTTTAAACTGGGGATTGAAATCAAGGGTACTCTACCATGGAGCCACATCCCCATCCCCTGTTTTTATTTAGAGACAGGGTCTTGCTAAGTTGTTTTGGGCCCTGCTAAGTTTCTGAGCCTGGCTTTGAACTCAAAAACTTACAATCCTTCTAACTCAGCCTTGAGCTTCGGGGATTACAGGCATGCCCCACTGTGAGTTATTAAATCAGACAGCATCATAACAATGACATTAATCAAAACACAAAGAATACTTTTATCACTAGGTAATATACATAGGGTCATTCCTATCTCTTACTTCATCTTATCCATGACATCCTTGGAAGTGGGAGCTCTTTTATCTATCTGAAGGAAAGCAGAATTGCTTAAGATTTATAGGTTTCCTAATGGTTGTTGAAAAGACCTTTTGTTGAATCTTCTCCTTTGCCTTCTCCTTAAATGGTACCCTTTAATGATTCATGTGATTATCTGAGGAGAAAAGATACGGCATTCACACCAATATGGAAACAGAATCAGATTGGCAACCTATAGCATCCGACTTATCCTTGCAACAAATGAAGACTTAGCTCTTGTACTTATCCTGAAGTGCTTTTTATTACAGTGGAGATAGATACAATGATTAGCTTTGAGTTCAATAATAGTAAACTGTAGTCCAAGGCTATAAAAGTTACTGAAAGAGTGTCTTAACTGAAAGAGTTGATAACGACACCAAGGTAACCTAAGGGTAAATAGTTTGCCACTTTCCTAGAAAGGCAATCACTATTTTATTGTTCATAGAATTTCCTTCCCTTCCCTTTCAACATGAAATGATGCCTTTTGCTATCAGTCTCTTGACTTCTTTTGCTTAGGACTGTCAGTTGGAAACAAGATGGGATACCAGGGTTGGGGCTGCTTTGAGCTGTGCATATTAACTGAGCCTATTGGATAAATGTTGATATACATGATATAAAATGCATACCTCCTTTAGGTAATACTGTCAAAGTCTATGAAGCAGCAGGGTGCAGTGGTGCATACCTGTAATCCCAGTGGTTTTGGGAGGCTGAGGCAGGAGGATTATGAGTTCAAAGCTAGAATCTTCAACAGTGAGGTGTTAAGCAACTTAGTGAGACTCTGTCTCTAAATAAAATACAAAAATGGGGGCTGGAGTTGTAGCTCAGTGGAAGAGCACCTGCCTAGCATGTGTAAGGCACTGAGTTCAAATCTCAGCACCACATACAAATAAATAAAATAAAGGTCCATCAACAACTAAAAAATATTAAAAAATAATTTGAAAATGCAAAAAAGGGTTGGGGATGTGGCTCAGTGATGGAGCACACCTGAGTTTAATCCCTGGTACCCTGCCCTCCTAAAAAAAAAAAAGTCCATGAAGAGAACTTTCAGATTTGAATGGCAATGAATTAGGAGAGTCCACGATTTTTGTTCAATAAATTTACTTGTAAATCGTGACTTTAAAAAGACAAATAAGTTTTGGGATAGTACCCTCAATGAATTTTCTATTTATCTAGTTGATTTTTCCCCCTCTAGTATCATAATGTAACTGTTAAAAGCTCCAAATTTGGAGCCAGACTGTGTGGCTTCAGTTCTTGACTTTGCCATTAACTACCTGTGACACTTTGGGTGAGTCACTCCAGAGCCTTTTTTTTTTTTTTGGTTATAAAATGAGCATCATGGTCACACCTACCTCTTAGCATTTTTGTGAGATTTAAATGTGATAAAAATGCTTACAATGGGTCAGGAAAAACCTGACCCATTGTAAGCATTCAATACATGCTGGCTAAAATAAAAAACTTTGGTTCAGGAGAATGTCTTTAATAATATGGATGGATCCCAACTTTTGCCAGTATTTATTGACCCATGTTTTCTCCCTTTTGGATCTCACTAATATAGAGAGTTGGATAATGCTTCAGTTCCCAGGGACCTAATAGTGGTACAAGGGTCTCAGTTTCTTATCAGTCAGAATTTCCCTCAGGGAATAGGATACCCATTTATTGTTACTTATTAATATTATCTTGTTTACCATTATAACATATCCAAATAAAGCATGAATAATTTGGCCTTTTTAGCCTTCTTGAACAGAATATGATCTATGTATGTGTATATATATATATATATATATATATATATATATATATATATATATATATTGTATTTAGTTATAGTTAGAAACTTAGAATAATATTTTTTCTAGGAGAATACTTTAGATTTTTATTTTCCTTATTGATAAGTTTTTTAAAAGTTTTAACACATAATAATTGAACATATTAACCTTATTAAAACACACTGACCAAAGCCAACCTCCCTTTCTCAACCTCCCCCTCCATACCCTTTTCAATCTCTAACAATCACTATTCTACTTCAAAGTTAATATTTTTAGTTTCCGTATATGGGAGAGAAAATGCATTACTCTTTCTGTGTCTGGCTTATTTCACTTAACATAATTTTCTCCAGTTCTATTCATCTTGCTGCAAATGACAGAATTTCATTCTTTTTGTAGCTAATATTCTACTGTGTATGTTATATATAATACATGTTTTTAAATCTATTCATCTTTTGATGGGCACATAAAGATGATTCCAATCTTGCCTATTGTGAATAGTGCCAGAATAAACACAAGAGTGCAGGCATGTCTTTGATATGCTGATTTCATTTCCTTTGGATATATACACAATAGTGGGAGAGCTGATCATATGGTAGATTTATTTTTAGTTTGAGGGTCCATACTGTTCTCCATGATAGCAGTAATAATTTACATTTTCATCAACTTAAAGAGTTTGTTTTTCTCCACATCTTCATCAGCATTTGCTATTTTTTGTCTTTTTGATCACAGCTATTCTACTGGGTTGAGATGGTATCTCAATGTAGTTTTGATTTGCATTTCCCTGATAACTACTGATATTGAATATTGTTTCATATATTTGTTTGCCATTTGTATTTATGTTTGTGAGAAGTGTCTTCAGGTAACTTGCCCATTTTTATTTGGATGCCATTTTTTGTTAAAATTTTTTGTGTTTCTTATATATTCTGGATAATAAGTATCTTTCAAATGAATGATTGGCAAATATTTTCTTTTATTCTGTAATTTGTCCCTTCATTGTATTAATTATTTCCTTTGTTGTACATAACCTTTTCAGTTTGATGTAATATTCTATTTGTCAATTATTGCTTTTGTCTTCTGTGTTTTTGTAGTCCTACCCAGAAAGTAATTGCCTGTATTTACCTTATGTTTTTTTAAAATAGTTGTTTCAGAATTTCAGTTCTTATATTTAGTTCTCTGATCCATCTTTAGTTATTTTTTCTACAGGGAAAGTGGTTAAGTTTAATGATAAATATTTTTAAAAGATTAGAGTTGGGAGAGATGTAACAGATCAAAAAGTATGTTTTAATCCAGGTATAGTGGTATGTGCTTGTAGTCCCACTACTTAGGAAGCTGAGGTAAGAAGAATGCTTGAGCCCATGAGTTCAGGGCCAGCATGAGCAGCATAGACCCTGTCTCCTAAAAACAAAATAAAAATAAAGTTCTTAAAAAGTAATATTTATTAGTTGCCTCTAATCCCAGCAGTTTGGGAGGCTGAGGCAGGAGGATGGAGAGTTCAAAGCCAGCCTCAGCAAAAGTGAGGTGCTAAGCAACTCAGTGAGACCCTATCTCTAAATAAAATACAAAATAGGGCTAGGGATGTGGTTCAGTGGTTGAGTGCCCCTGAGTTCAATCCCTGCTATTAAACAACAATAACAACAAAAATTGACAACCACGTAGGTAAGGCCTTCACTCTTGTGAAGAGGAAGAATCAAAAAGGTAAACAATTTTGGGCTGAGTTCTGAAATAAACAACATGCTTTGACAAAGACCAAATAGAGGGGATTGTTTTGAGTATGATTTGGCAAGGAGTCTATTGAGAAACAAGTAAGCTGAGATTTTAGAAAAAAGTTGTTTAACTAGTTAAGATATTTAAAAATTGGAGGGAAAAGGATTCTAGGAATTGACGTGTATGATAGGAAAGAACTTCGTGCCTTTTTACAACTGAGAGATCACTGATATTTGAGTAGAAAGGATCTTGATGTTAGTTTTTCTTTAAAGATTTGGTAGAATTCACCAGCAAAGCCATCTGGTCCTGCATTTTTCTTTGAAAGACATTTGATTAATGGTTCAATTGCCTTAAGTGTTATATTTTGTTTTTGTTGTTTTGAAGTACTGGGGATTGAACCCAGGGGCCCTTTACCACTGAGCTACATCCCAGCCCCTTTTTTCATTTTAAATTTTGAAATAGGGTCTCACTAAGTTGACACAGCTAGCCTTGAAATTGTAATCCTCCTGCTCAGGCTCTTGAATTGCTAGGATACAGGCATGTCCCACCACACCTGACTGTATTTAGGTTTTGTTTCTTCACAAATTAGTTTAGTAATTTGATAAGTTATAAACATAACATTGTTTGTCCATAATAATAATATTATAGTCATTTTTATTTCTGTAAAGTCTTGGATTAATGTTGCTTCTTGCATTTTTATTTTTAGTTATTTGAATATTTTCTCTATAGTATAGGTTAAAGGCTTTTTTATTTTGTTGATCTTTTCAATGAACCAAATTTTTACTTCACTGATTATCTCCCCCCACCATTCTTTATTTTATCTACCTCTGCTTTAATCTTTATTTCTTTCCATCTGTTAGCTTTAGATTTGTTTTACTTTTATTTTTCTAGTTCCTTAAGACATAAAATTAGGTTATTGATTTTTGACATACAGCTCTTGTTTGGCTGTACATATTTAGAGCCATAAATATCACTACTTTTAATTCTTTCTATAAGTTTTTGGCATGTTGTGTTTTTAAAAAATGTTTTATTTGTTCTTTTGCAAGTTTTAATTTTCCTTTTTCACCTTTAAAAAAAAAAGAAATAAAAGTTTATTTTAGCTTACAGTTTCAGAGGTTCAGTTCATGGTTGACTAACTTCATAGCTCTGTTCTAAGATGAAGCAGACTATCAGAGTGGAGGGGCGCAGGGGATGACAGCAGCTTATGACATGCTGGCCATGAAGCCACAAGTGAGCACAATCTGAACCCCATAGACACAATCTCAGTGACCTACTTCTTGTAGCCACACCCTACCAGCCTATCATTTCCACCAAATGGATCTATTTATTCAATTAATCCACTGATAAGATTATAACTTTCCTAATAATTTCATCTCTGAACATTCTTATGGTATCTCACACATGGGCTTCTGAGGGACTCCTCTCATCTAAACCATAACATTCTACCTCTGACCCCAAAAGCTCATGCCCATCTCACAATGCAAAATATAGTTAGTCTATACATAAAAATCTCCTTAGTCTTAACAGTTCTACCATTGCCTAAAACTCCAAGTCCAAAATCTCATTTGAGACTCAAGGAAAACTCTTGGATGTTTTCTCCTGTATAGCTCAAAATCAATTTATATATCCAACATAAAATGGTACAGAGGGCTGGGGTTGTAGCTCAGAGGTAGAGTGCTTGCCTAGTACATGTGAGGTACTGGGTTCAACCTCCAGCACCACATTAAAAAAAAATTCAATTGGGCGGAGAGTGGTGGTGCATACCTGTAATTTCAATGATTTGGGAGGTTGAAACAGGAGGATTTCGAGTTCAAAGCCAGCCTCAATAAAACTGAGGTGCTAGGCAACTCAGTGAGACCACATCTCTAAATAAAATACAAAATAGGGCTGGGGATGTGGCTCAGTGGTCAAGTGCCCCTGAATTCAATCCCTGGTACCCACCCCCCGCCCCAAAAAGCATTCCTTTATGTTCAAAACTTTAGAAAACTAGGGATAACAGGAACTTACCTCAACATTGTAAAAGCTATCTATGCTAAGCCTCAGACTAGCATCATTCTGAATGGAGAAAAATTGAAGGCATTCCCTCTAAAATCTAGAACAAGACAGGGATGCCCTCTCTCACCACTTCTATTCAATATAGTTCTCGAAACACTGGCCAGAGCAATTAGACAGATGAAAGAAATTAAAGGCATAAAAATAGGAAAAGAAGAACTTAAATTATCACTATTTGCGGTCGACATGATTCTATACCTAGAAGACCCAAAAGGGTCTACAAAGAAACTACTAGAACTAATAAATGAATTCAGCAAAGTGGCAGGATATAAAATCAACACGCATAAATCAAAGGCATTTCTGTATATCAGCGACAAAACTTCTGAAATGGAAAAGAGGGAAAACACTCCATTCACAATATCCTCAAAAAAAAAATAAAATACTTGGGAATCAACCTAACAAAAGAGGTGAAAGATGTATACAATGAAAACTACAGAACCCTAAAGAGAGAAGTAGAAGAAGATCTTAGAAGATGGAAAAATATACCCTGTTCATGGATAGGCAGAACTAACATCATCAAAATGGCGATATTACCAAAAGTTCTCTATAGATTTAATGCAATGCCAATCAAAATCCCAACGGCATTTTTTGTAGAAATAGATAAAGCAATCATGAAATCATATGGAAAAATAAAAGACCCAGAATAGCAAAAGCAATTCTAAGCAGGAAGTGTGAATCAGACAGTATAGCTATACCAGATTTCAAACTATATTACAGAGCAATAGTAACAAAAACGGCATGGTACTGGTACCAAAACAGGCAGGTGGACCAATGGTACAGAATAGAGGACACAGAGACTAATCCACAAAGTTACAACTATCTTATATTTGATAAAGGGGCTAAAAGCATGCAATGGAGGAAGGATAGCATCTTCAACAAATGGTGTTGGGAAAACTGGAAATCCATATGCAACAAAATGAAACTGAATCCCTTTCTCTCGCCATGCACAAAAGTTAACTCAAAATGGATCAAGGAGCTTGATATCAAATGAGAGACTCTGCATCTGATAGAAGAAAAAGTTGGCTCTGATCTACGTATTATGGGTTCGGGCTCCAAATTCCTTAATAGGACACGCATAGCACAAGAGTTAATAAGAATCAACAAATGGGATTTACTTAAACTAAAAAGTTTTTTCTCAGCAAGAGAAACAATAAGAGAGGTAAATAGGGAGCCTACATCATGGGAACAAATCTTTACTCCTCACACTTCAGATAGAGCCCTAATATCCAGAGTATACAAAGAACTCAAAAAATTAGACAATAAGATAACAAATAACCCAATCAACAAATGGGTCAAGGACCTGAACAGACACTTCTCAGAGGAGGACATACAATCAATCAACAAGTACATGAAAAAATGCTCACCATCTCTAGCAGTCAGAGAAATGCAAATCAAAACCACCCTAAGATACCATCTCACTCCAGTAAGATTGGCAGCCACTATGAAGTCAAACAACAACAAGTGCTGGCGAGGATGTGGAGAAAAGGATACACTTGTACATTGCTGGTGGGACTGCAAATTGGTACGGCCAATTTGGAAAGCAGTATGGAGATTCCTGGGAAAGCTGGGAATGGAACCACCATTTGATCCAGCTATTGCCCTTCTTGGACTATTCCCTGAAGACCTTAAAAGAGCATACTACAGGGATACTGCCACATTGATGTTCATAGCAGCACAATTCACAATAGTTAGACTGTGGAACCAACCAGATGCCCTTCAATAGATGAATGGATAAAAAAAATGTGGCATTTATACACTATGGAATATTATGCAGCACTAAAAATATGACAAAATCATGGAATTTGCAGGGAAATGGATGGCACTAGAGCAGATTATGCTTAGTGAAGCTAGCCAATCCCTAAAAAACAAATACCAAATGTCTTCTTTGATATAATGAGAGCAACTATGAACAAAGCAGGGAGGAAGAGCAGGAAGAAAAAATGAACATTAAATGGAGACATGAGACGGGAGGGAAAGGGAAAGAAAAGGGAAATTGCATGGAAATGAAGGGAGACCCTCATTGCTATACAAAATTACATATAAGAGGTTGTGAGGGGAATGGGAAAATAAACAAGGAGAGAAATGAATTACAGTAGATGGGGTAGAGAGAGAAGATGGGAGGGAAGGGGAGGGGGGATAGTAGGGGATAGGAAAGGTAGCAGAATACAACAGTTACTAATAAGGCATTATGTAAAATTGTGGATGTGTAACCGATGTGATTCTGCAGTCTGCATTTGGGGTAAAAATTGGGAGTTCATAACCCACTTCAATCTAATGTATGAAATATGATATGTCAAGAGCTTTGTAATGTTTTGAACAACCAATAAAATGTCTTCTATTTCCTTATTGATCTTCTGTCTAGATACTATATATATTATTGAAAATGTGTTATTGAAGTCTACACAGGTTGTAGAACTCTCTCTTTTCAATTCTGTGAATTACTTCATGTATTTTGATCTTTTGTATATGTCTAATTGTTTTATATATCTTGTATTTATATATATACATATCTTCTTGATGAACTGTCACATTTATCAGTATATGTTCCTTTTTTGTCTCTTGTATTGATTTAATATATTTTGTCTGCTATAGAATTAGTATGCTACTGAAGTTCTCTTTCTAAATTTTTTTAGTTTTACATGGGCACAAAAACTTTATTTATTTTTATGTGGTGCTGAGGATTGAACCCAGTGCCTCACACAGGCTAGGCAAGTACTCTACCACTGAGGTATAACACCAGCCCTTAAGTTCTCTTCTATTGTTTATATAAATATATTTTTTCTATCCTTTTATATCCAAATTGTTTGCATGTTTAGATTGAAAGTAATTCTGTTGTTGACAACACATAGATGAATCATTTTTAAAAATCCATACTTCCAATCCATGTCTTTGAATGGGTGAATTTAGTCCCTATATAAAGTTATTATTAATATGGAAACATGTATTCCTGTCATTTTGCCAGGTATTTCCTATATTTCATACATAATTTTGTTTCCTAATTAGTACAATTCTGCATTTTATGTTTTTCCTATTACAACATTTTTTGATAGTTTTTTTGTTAGAATATTATAGTTATACATAATATTTGGGTTTATTATGACAAAATCATGCATTCAATGGAGATTTGGCAGATTTCAGCTGAGAACCCAAATGGTTCTGGGCTTTTCTTTGTTGAAAGATTTTTAATTGCTATTTCAATTTCATTACTTGATATTGATCTATTTAGGTTTTCCATAGCTTTCTGGTTCAATTTGGGTAGGGTATATGTGTCTAGAAATTTGTCAATGTTTTTTAGATTTTTTTTTTTTGGTACCAGGCATTGAACTTGGGGGCATTCAACCACTGAGCCACATCCCCAGCCCTATTTTGTATTTTATTTAGAGATAGGGTCTCACTGAGTTGCTTAGTGCCTTGCATTTGCTGAGGCTGGCTTTTGATCTCACAGTTCTCCTGCCTCAGCCTCCCTAGCTGCTGTAATTACAGGCATGTGCCACGGAACCAGTGCTGTTTTCGAGATTTTCCAGTTTATCAGAGTATAAATTTTCAAAATATTTTCTAATTATCTTCTGGGTTTGAGAATTGTTATTATCTACTTTTTCATTTCTAATTTTTAAAATTCATGTTTTTTTCTCTTTGGTTAGGTCAGCTATGGGTTTATCAATCTTACTTAACTTTCCAAAGAATCAACTCTTTTTTGCATTGATCCGGATAGATGTGAGAGAAGTTGAGGATGGAAAAATAAGTTCAATAATAGTTAGTATACAGATGGTATTAAAGCTGTGGTACTAGATGAAGTATTTTTAGAAGAGAACATAGCCAGGGAAGAGCAGAAAATGCTGGAGCAAACCCTGTGAACTTGAAAACCTAACTTCCCTATTTATGGAGAATTATGTGTTTATTCTTTAAGTCTTATGAATAGGCAACTCAACTGTCACTTGGTTATCTTCCCTGATCTTCATTGTTGAAGGCTCTAAAGTGAGAACTGCTTTCCTATGTTTGCTGAGTCTTAGAACTTTAGAACTAAGAAAAGGACTTGTTTTATCTCAATTCCTTCATGTTTTGAATATTTTAATTAATTATCCATTAATTTAAAAACTATTCTGTTTTTTCAGTTAAGTACTGACATTAATTTTCTTCTGGATATCATATCTTACTAGAAAAAGGAACAAAGCCTTTGTTTTCATTTGGTGGTTCCTTAGATGGTGTTATGGTTTTGATATGAGGCATCCTCTAAAGACTCATATGTGAGATATAATCTCAGAGAAGGTTTAGAGGTGGAATGATTGTGTTATGAGAGCCTTAGCTCAATCAGTGGGTTAATTCTCCTGATAAGTATTTACTGAGTGGTAACTGTAGGCAGGTAGGGTGTAGCTGGAGGAGGTAGGTCATTGGGGTCATGGCTTAGGGGGTCTATATTTTGTTCTTGGAAAGTGGAGTCTTTCTCTGCTTCCTGATGCCTTGTCAGCAGGTGCTTTCCTCTGCCACACCCTTTCACCATGATGTTCTTTCTGCCTCCCTTAGGCACAGAGGAATGGAAGTGGCCATCTATGAACTGAGACTTCTGAAACTGTACCTCAAAATAAGCATTTCCTGCTCTAATTATTCTTGTGAGGTCTTGTTTTAGTCACCTTTTTCTCAGCTGTGACCAAAATACCTGACAAAAACAATCAGAGGAGGAAAAATTTATTTGGGGGCTCATGGTTTAAGAGGTCGTAGTCCATAAATGGCTGGATCCATTCCTTTGGGCTTGAGATAAGGCAGAACATGGCAGAAGGGTGTAGTAGAGGAAAGCAGATCGGGACAGCACCAAGAAGCAGAGAAAGAGCTCCCCTCCTGGACAAAATGTATATCCCAAGAGCACCTAATACCTAAATCATAAGAGGTCCTTTGGTAGCAGTAGCAAAAAAGTTGATTTCAATAGATGAGGATGATAAGGGCAAAAATTTGTGCTAATTAATGTCAAGGTCATATAAAGCACATATGTGGCATATATGAGCTATATGTGTTATTACTTGATTGTGGCTTATATTCCTTACATCACTAGCTTTCTCTCAAAAGCGTATTTTTAACCACATGGGATGAGAGAGTGGAGATTATTTTTGGGGGGGAGGGAGGGTGGGAGATGATTCTTAGAGGAACAACTCTACATTCACATTTGTTTGAGGGAAGGCCAAGATTGCTACCTTTATATTTGAATAAAGCTATATTCTGACCCTTTAAACATAGTTTTGTTTGTAGGAGGCAGATGGGTTATGAATAACCATGCCATGCCTATGCTGAAAGTCTAAAATATATGTAACTATAGAAGATAATTGAACATTGTTTACCACTTGCTTTTTGCCTAATGTCTAATTCCTGTTATTTATTGTATATAGCCTGTCTTGTCCTTGCCTCCCCAACCTTCTAGCCACTTGAAAACAAGATCTGTATTGATATCTGAGAAATAGATCATTGGCCAATTGAGACTGTGAAATCTCCATTAGAAAAAGCAGAATTGAGAAGGTGGGAGGTAGTTCCTGACTATGGAGCAGATGCATTTCCCAGCATAGTTATAATATGACTTGAGCCATTTGGATAACATGACTCCTAAAATTTGAATGGGTCTCATGGAGAAAACTCTGGCTTCCTTGGACTATTACTGTCACCCCCTCCTTTTGACTTCTATTTCTGCATGACTTATAGACACTGGAAAACAAATTCACTAAACTCCTATCAAATTGCGTTCCTAATCTTCTCACCATGGCAACCCTGTCATTGCCTAGACATATGCTGTATGTAGTTCTTTTGAGATCCCATGTGTTTGTTAAATGAGCCCACACAAGTGTTTTGTGGGGGTTTTAACAGTCCTCATAGAGAAGTCCTCCATGTGATTTTTTTCTTTCTTTCTTTTTTGTTTTGGTTCCAGGGATTGAACTCAGGGGCACTCGACCAGTGAGCCACATCCCCAGTCTTATTTTGTATTTTATTTAGAGACAGGATCTCACTCAGTTGCTTTTGCTGAGGCTGGCTTTGATTTCGTGATCCAGGTCCTGCCTCAGCCTCCTGAGCTGCTGAGATTACAGGTGCGCTCCACCACACCTGGCTCTCCATGTGATTCTTAGGACCAGGAAGAGCGCATTAGGCTTGGCCTCAAATTCCTAGTTTACTGAGAATAAGGGAGCTCCAATATTCATAACAGAGATTCTCAGCCTAGATTTCATTGATGGTCTGTGAACCTTCATATACTGAAATCAAAGTCTGGTGTGTATAGTATGTTTTTGTTGAGGAAATAGGGTTCAGATTATTCATCATATTTTCAAAAAATTGCATTGTCTTCCTTATACCTTTTTTTACTTTATTTTATTTATTAATTTTTATGTGGTGCTGCAGATCGAACCCAGTGCCTCACACATGATAGGCAAGCCCTCTACCACTGAGCTCCAGCCACAGCCCATTGTACCTTTTTTTAAAAAAATATTTTTATTAGTTGTTGGTGCATCTTTATTTTTATTTATTTATATGTTGTGCTGAGAATCGAACTCAGTGCCTCACACATGCTAGGCAAGTGCTCTACCACTGAGCAACAACCCCAGCCCCTCCCTTGTACCTTTCGAGACCTCTCACCTTAAATTTTCTGTTAGGTACAGCAAAATCTAAATTTATCTACTTGTTTAACTTCAATAAAATACTGTGAAAAGAAATGGAATAGAATGAACTCAAGTGCATTTGACCACTGAGCCACAGTCCCAGTCCTTTTTATTTTTTGTTTGGAGACTATAAGGTCCTTGGTTAGCATCTGAATGGCCATCTTAAGTGACAGCCACTTTAAGGGAAAAGTTTCACTTTCCTACCCAGGGGCGTTTCTGAGAAAGGCTCACAGCTCCCACATACCAACCCAACCCCTAACTGCTGGCATTAGGACCCGCCAGGCTCTGATTCCACAGCCTTCCCTGTAAAAGTCCTGGACCCCAAGCCAGTTTTGCCTCTCTTTCTACTCTATAGAAAGATGGCCTTTATTTATAAGCTCTGACAAATAAACTCTCATGGGTATCTCTGCCTGGTCTCTCTCTCATTTCTTGCTTACCCATCTCTGGTTCCTTGCTTTCCCTTCAAAGACAGGGTCTCAATAGGTTGCTTACAGCCTTGCTAAGTTGCTGAGGCTGGCCTGGAACCTGTGATGCTCCTGCTTCAGCTTCCCGTCCTGCTGAGATTATAGGCATGTGCCACCAAGCCAGGCTAAAATGAATTTTTAAGGAAAAGAAATGTCTTCAATTAGCACTGAAATTCATAACTCTCATGATACTGTTACCTTCTAGGGGTGTTGAGTTCATCGTCTTCACTCCGAAAAGAATTGAAGAAAAGACACAGATAGCAAGCAAGCAACAAGTTTATTTGCAGAAAGAATAGTGACAGACTTCTCTGAAGAGAAAGGGACTTGGAGCCAGGTGTCCCATGGGGAAGTTTTGGCTTCCTGGAATTTCCTCCTTTTATCTCAGGCCCTGTTCTGGCTCTACTCAGTATTATTCATTGGTGTCCTGTTGTTACATTCTCCCCCCCCCACACACACACACACGAGGAGGGAAGTGTCTGTTTAATTGGGTCCCTTACTTGTGTCCAGGAGCACTCTTGTCAACTGGGAAATTGACCTCTGAGAAAAGCTCACAGCTCTCACATACTCTCTCCTTGGAAGACCCTCTCCTTGCTCCTTTGGTCTTGCCCCACCCCAGCTCTCTTGCCATCTTGTCTTGGCTGCCTAGGTTCTTCTACTATATACCCCTCACTACTCTATCATATTGGCAACCTAATAGCCACATACCCATCATTTCTTTACTGCTAACCCATAAAACCAACTATGTTAGTGGAATATGGTGTATACTAGAAAAGGGGTGCTACTCTGAGCTAAATGATGCCCTGAGACATTCTCATTGCTACTGAAGGATTAGTGTGACAATGATTCCAAATCAGTTATGAGGTAGGACTGAAAGAATGAATATTGTAGTAGTTTACTGCCAGGTATTTTGCTACATATTTTCATAAAGTAAACTCAATTTTCACAACATCTTGTGAGGTAAATATTGAAATCCTAATTCTGTAAGCTCAGAACAGTGATATGATTTGCCACAGGTCTTAGTAAAGTGTCAAACTGAAAATGAATCCTCATTATTTCTGCTGTTTATTGCCTAGGGCCTGGAACTAGGACAGGGAGGACATCCCAAGGGTTGTCTGAGCCAGATTCTGGTCTTTGAAACCGAGAGATAATTCACTTCTCTCACATTTGAGAAGTGGATAGCCTGTGCTCTTGTGTGACTCAGTGGCTGCTGACAGTCCTATTACTAGGAAGGCCCCTATTCTGACCCCTGGAGCAGTTCTAAGTCTTGATCACGTTTGTATGTTCTCTAAATAACACTGGCATTAGCCCACACTGAAACTACCTCCTCTGGATTTTTTTAAGTACTGTGCAAACAGCTAAGGGAGAGTATTGTCTAAAGCCATTTAAAAGGACTGGAATTTGGTGAACAAAATTTTCATAATCATAATACCTTTTACTCCCACAGCAAGCAGAACATTTTTTCTTTGTGAAAGAAGCTAGCAAATGTTTCATTTGCAAAATAATGATGCTCTTTAAAGAGATAGTGCCAGCAGTTTAGCTCTTGATTTCCTTCTCTTTTCATATAATGTGCCATCAGAAGAGAAAAGCAGGCTTTTAGATGGTATTCTTAAAAGCTCTGAAAGAATTCCCTACTACTTAAGTGGTTCCTACTGGGCTTTATTGACAAGCTAATAAGCAAGGTATTTCAAAATGTGATGTAGGGCATTCCCAAGATTAGAATCACTTTAGTTCTCTTTCAATATGCAGATTCCTAGACCACACCCTAGACCTACTGCTTCAGAATCTCTGGGGTAGCAGTCTTGGGGCTGAACTATATGCATTTTAGCTGCTCCTCTGGAGATTCTAATGGATGCTAGGTTCTGAAAATCACCATAGTGGAAGGACAGATCGCAAAATAACCTGAGTTAGAGTACTTTTGGTTTAATGCCATTTGGTTAAAATGAATCTAGTAGCTACTTTCATTCCTAGAGGGAAAGCCAAAATAAATGTAGATTTTCTGTAGTGAATTTGCACATGAAAAAAATAGTTGAAAAAATGGTGGAGAGAAGCTTTCTGAAAGAACTTGAAGGGTTCCTAGACATATCCTCTTATACTCTAGAAGTCAGAACTGGAGTTATACCTTAAAACAGGAAGAGGCAGACTTGAAAAGACTGAGATCTGCAACTAGACTTGTAAGGTTCTTGCTTAGCATCTGGATGGCCATCTTAAGAAAAATTTTGCTTTCCCACCCAAGGGCTTTTCTGAGAAAGGCTCACCACTCCCCCATACTAACCCCACCCTTAACTGCTGGCATTAGGACCCACGGGACTCTAATCCCTTAGCTTCCCCCATAAAAGTCTCCGAACCCCAAGCCTGTGTTGCCTCTCCCCTCTATGGAGATATGGTCTTTATTTGTCAGCTCTGACAAATAAACTCTCGTGTGTATCTCTGCCTGGTCTCCATCTTTCATTTCTTGCTTGCCGTCTTGTCTCCCAGTTCCTCGCTTTCCTTTCATTGGTGCAGGAACCTGGGATCAGTTCCCTGGTGTGCCCGCTGCCCTCTTCAAGGGTCACTGAGAGTCTCCAGGCCCCGATCCATATCATGCGACCAGGCCCTTCACTTTGTTGAATGATCTCTCTGCACCCACCACCAGACATTTCAGGTAAGACCCCTGTCTCTAGTCGACCTAAACAACCTATGGGTCCTGGGAAATGACTGTGATTGTCTGGCACTCCCAGGGTTACTGTGTGGTTGGGGGCACCCGCAGCCACAGCTTTCACAGCTGATCCCTACTGTCCACAGGGTCTATAGGTAGTCTTTTATTTGGGTCCTGGGTTTTGAGAAAAACCACCAAGGGTGATTGGGAGTTGTTCCTGGTGAGACCTCTTGGCCTTGGGTTAATCTCTATGGCTTCTAGTCCCAGCAGGGCACCCAAGTGTCTCTATGGGCTTCTGCTGCTTACACTGCAGGGTGATGACCCTGTGAGTGTAACCAGTCCTCTGGACTTGGTGATACTAGAGAATGGGTGATGCCCTACCTCTATACTCACCTTCTACCTTCTCATCCATTCCCTCCCATCCTCTAGGCTGCTTCCTGGCTAACTTAGGGTCTCTCTCTCTCACCCTAGACCTACCCTCCTTCCCCCAAACTTAACAATTTGTGCAATCAGATCTGGCCTCAATATTCTTTGGATAACTACTCTAAATGTCTGCTTAATGGCATTTCTAGATCCCAATATTATCTTTTCAACTATTTTAAGTGTTTGGGAAAATGGAAAGAGATATCATACATTCAGATCTTCTCTCTCTAAGCCCTCTCTCTGAAACTCTTGCTCTCCTGCACAAGTCATCTTAGCTCTCACCTCCCCTTTCTTTCTAATGAAGCTTCCGCAGCAATGGTCCTCTTGGCTCCTCCACCCTTCTCTCCTCCTGCCACATGCTCATGGGCTGCTGCTGCCCAACCCACATCTCTGCCCAACTATGAGGTGGCTGGGGTAGATGGTGTAATCTGGGTTCATATCTTTGTCATATCTTTCACAGATAGAAAAGTGGCGTGGGTCCTATACTTCAAGTTCCACCACATATATGCCCATATGGTCTTGTCTAACACTCTCCTGCCCAAGGAGTACAGGCGAGTTTGGGAGCAAGCTAGAAATTATGCTGATAAGTTACATCAGACCTCCCCTGCCCATCCAATTGGCACTGAAGCGGTCCATGATCAGGACCCCAATTGGGATTATAATTCACTGGAGGAGTAACTAGTAGAAACTAATTCATTACTTGCCTCACAGCAGGACTTAGAAAGGCAGCCCATAAGGCTATTGATTATGAAAAGTTTCAGGAAGTCATCCAAGATAAAAATGAAAACCTTCAGCATTTTTAGACCACCTGACCAAGGCTTTATTACAATATACTCATCTGGACCTTAAGATTCCAGATGGGAGACAACTACAAATGACCTACTTTTTCTCCCAGAATTTCCGCAATATTAAGGCCAAACTAAGGTGCCTCTAGACAGGGCCCTTAACTTCCCAAGCTAAGGTTCTAGGAGTGGGCTATAAGGTGTGTAACAGGAGAGACGAGAAAGCCTGGAAGCAAAAATATCAGATGCTTGCTCAAGCCAGCTCAAGCCATCCATCCAGACCTTGGCATCTGTCCTTGGTTCCATTGGCCCATGAAAAGGTCCCTTGGTACTGCCCAGACCCCATTTTAAATGTGGTCAGATGAGTCACTGGGCTTGTATATGTCCCAAGCCTCCAGGCCCTTGTCCTAAATGCCATCAGGTGAGATACTGGGCTGTTGACTGTCCTGGAGCCCATATCGGCCCCTGGCCATCCGGCCCTTCTGGTTGCCCTTTCCAGCTCTTAGGACTGGCTGCAGAGGACTGATGAGGCCCAGGTCCCCATCACCTGAATAGTACCATCACTCCTCGGGAACCCAGGGTAACTCTGCCTATTTCAGGTGAGGCCTGTCTCCTTCCTCCTAGACACCAGGGCTACAAATTCAGTCCTCAAGGAGTTCTGGGGGCCTACTACTCTGAGAAAGTCTCACCACTCCCTCACACCAAGCCAACCCTTCACCACCCTGTATTCCCCACATTCTTTCCTGTCCAAGGTTGTAACACCACTCCCCCATACCAACTGCCACCCTTAACTGCCCACTTTAGGACCCACCCAACTCTAATCCCTGACCCTCCCCCATAAAAGTCTTGAACCCCAAGCCTGTGTTGCTCTATCTATGGAGAGATTGCCTTTATTTGTCAGCTCTGACAAATAAACTCTCCTGTGTATCTGTGCCTGGTCTCTATCTTTCATTTGCTCACCTGTCTCCCAGTTCCTTGCTTTCCTTTCAAGACTGACCTAACTGCATTGAGGCAGGCACAGATCCAGTTGTAGAGTCTAGGAGGAAGTTGCTCTAAAATATAGAAATGAAGATCACGTGAAAATTTAGGCCAGAAATTAACTATCTATGTATAGTAATTATGAGATGGGGAGAAGCAATTGCAAAGGCAAATTAAGGCTTAAACAAAATAGTAAATTCCCTCTTTTCTGATTTAATTGGGACTAGAGTTAGCTAATCAAAACATCAATTATATCAGAGTTTTAAAGATATATATCCAAATATTTCATTTTATAACAGGAACTTGCTCTTCACTTTTGCCTGCAAATGTCTGATGGGTGGCTAAAAGCAAGATTAAAGACTTGGGCCAGGTTAGTTGGTACACCCCTTTAATCCCAGTGACTTGGCAGGTTGAGGCAGAAGGTATGTAATTTCCAGGCCAGCTTTAGCAATTTAGGGAGTCTCTAAACAATTTAGGACTGCCTCAAAACAAAAAGAGATAGGGATGTAGGTTGGTGGTAAAGCACCCCTGGGTTCAATCCCCAATAACACCCCCTCCCAAAAAAAAACCTTGGTATTTCTGTCTCCATTTGTATCCCTCTTTTCTTCAGAGCCACTCTGGATTCCAGGAACAAGATCTGTTCCAATAAACAACTTGTGATGAGTTGCAGCTACACTCAGGCTATAGCAAGTTTTTTTTTTTTTTTTTTTTTTTTTTTTTAAATCTGAGACAATACCCTGCCTACAAGATCACCTGGTTTGATAGCTGTGAAAAGTACCACGATTTCCTAGGTCACTGTCAGTCCTTTCCCATTGGCTGATTATACAGATCCCCAAGTATTCTCAGTGCAGCATAAAAGTTCCTTTCAGGTTTTTGTTTCTTTCCTTTTTTGATGCTGGTATTTAATCCAGAGGTGCTTCACCACTACTATCTACGTCCCTTTTTATTTTTTATTTTGAGATGGGGCCTCCCTAAGTTGCTGAGGCTGACCTTGAACTTGGGGATCCTCCTTCCTCTGCCTCCCAGTTTGCTGAGATTTCAGGTTTGTGCCACCCTACCCAAATCATTAATGCCTTTCACCATTACCTTTTCTGTTTGTTTTTTGGGGCAAGTGGTAGACCTGAGTCATTGGATCAGGTCTTTCACCTACAATTCTGGTAACAGCTTTGGGGAGCTGTGGCAGGAGAAAGTGTACTATTTTGGCATTACTCAGTTGCAGCTATCTGACCCTGGAACTAGGACAACAGAAAAGCTGATAAAATTACATTAATTTTGGTTACTCCCTTTCTTTTCACTTTGGGATGGCATTGGCTGCTTTTTGCTATGATTTGGGAAACAGAAGTGAACTTTTGGATTTTTGGGGCTCTTAAATCTGATACCTGGTAGGTTCTCCCCTGTAGTGTTAGTTGGGCCTTGCCTTTTCTTTTCCTTGTCCTTTGGGGCTGTTTTAATCCAATTTGGGCTCTTTTGAACCAATTTGTACTTTTGCCATTTGTCTGGCAGGGAAGTATACATTTGTAATTTTCTTTTGCCAATTAGCAGGGAAGGGACTTAAAGGTACACAGAAAAACCAGGTTGGTTTGAGGAGATCTGGTGTGATTTTCATAAGAATGGAAAGCACTAGTTTTGTATCAGTGCCTCTAGGGAGACTGTTGGTCTTCTAGTGTTTTTTCTTCTAGTGCTATAAACTATTGACTAAGAAAGATTTCTCATTGTTGTATTGCACGGCCTATGTAACTCAAGGTGCAGTCTGAATAATGTAATTGGTTTATGTATTATTTTATCTGTTAGACTGGCAGTTAGTCTGTATTTACAAGACTGACTTGTCCCAAAGTTGGAGATGGGGAACCAAAAATGAGAGAGAAGATGTGAACAAGTTGTAGAGTATCTTAAGCTGCAGAAGGTTTATGGAAGATAAATCTTAGGAAATTTGTATATATGATTTAGTTGGCTATAATTCTGTCAGGCAAGGTTATTTAAAGGTTTTTCCAAGGTCAAATTTTAATGTACCTGATATAAAATCAGAGTCTAAATTCTCTGTTTAAAATAATGTTTTCTTAAAACATTTATCTGTTCATACTTATCAAGATAATTTCTTATGTCTACTAGATTTTCATTCCTTAGGAATGTAAGATTTAAAAGAATCAGGGAGTACACACCTATAATCCTAGTGGCTCAGGAGGTTGAGACAGGAGGATTGGGAGTTCAAAGCCAGCCTCAGCAATGGTGAGGCACTAAGCAACTCAGAGAGACCCTGTCTCTAAATAAAATACAAAATAGGACTGGGGATGTGGCCCAGTGGTTGAGTGCCCCCTAGTTCAATCTCTGTGTATAATGAATGAATTATGATTCATTTAAGTACCTGTTTTAAACTCTTTTTTTTTTGGTACTGGGGATTTAACCCAGGGTGCTTTACCATGAGTCATATATCAGCCCTTTGTATTTTTTATTTTGTGACAGGGTTTCACTAAGTTGCTTATGGCCTCCCTAAATTGCTGAGGCTGGCTTTGAACTTACACTCAGGTGCCTGAGTCACTGGAATTATAGGCATGCTCTCCTGATGCACCCAGATTAAAGTCTTTTGAGTGATTTCTTCATAGCTGTGTTTAAGTAAACAACTTTTATTTTAGATTATTGTGTATATGACACCCTAAATATGTGATGATTGATATGTCTACATCTGGGGGCTAACTATGTTTGAACTGTGTCTAAAAGCCGTGAAAGTTCAATACAGGAAAGGTAACCAAAGAGAATAAATTCTCTTCTATTCAATATACACTAGCTGGACCATTAACATAAAATGGCAAATGAAACTTTTCACATTTCTATCATTATTATTTGGCCTATAGCTATTTACTTTGAATGAAAATTTTCTAACTGTATATATGAGACACACTTGTATATTAGGGAAGAAGTCTATTTGTGATCATCAGCGCTGTTTCCTAAAATTCTAAGAGTTCTAAATCAATCCTTACATTTTTGTGAGTGCAGTTAACTATGGAGATTTGTGATTATAGTTATTGTGTGGTTCCATGGATTCTGAATTATGCTTCAAATGTTAACATTAACTTAACATAAGGACATCTGTGTAACTGTCATGCTAATTAATACTGATTTCTTTGTATATTAAATGTATTCGCTTTCTCCAAGCATGCAATCCTCCTCAAATGTATAACTTAGGAGAGTACTTTACAAAGCTGTTGTCCTCCAAACTAAAATTGTTAGTAGTGATAGCCTTTTTTATGCTTATATTAAAAAAGTAAATTTAGACCAGGATTTATTAATGTCAATTAATTTTTCTTTGTAATTCGATGAAAGTAACCTGATATCAAAAAGTTGTATATGGAGAATTATTATTTTTTATACTGGCATGGGAATTCAAATTTATGCTTGAAAATATAAGGCTACCAATGTGGAAAATGAAAAGTGTGTGTTTGTGTGCATGTGCGCGCATGCGTGGTGTACTAGAAATTGAACCCAGGAATATTTTACTACTGAGCTACATCCCAGCCCTTTTTAAATGTTTTTTTTTTTTTTTTTTAATTTTCATTCCGAGATAGTGTCTTTCTAAGTTGCTTAGGGCTTTGCTAAGTTGCCCAGACTGGCTTTGAATTTGAGATCCTCCTGTTTTAACCTCTAAGTAAATGAGTGGGATTATGCACATGTGTCATGGTGCCTGGTACATGGAAACATTTTGCCACTTTTTCCACCAGGAGAGAGAGAAAAAAAGGAAATTTAGAGCTCTGTTGGCCTTTCTGTTTCAGATGTGATATTATTTTGTTAGTTGATATTCAAATAGGTGTAGGAAACAATAAATGAGGAATCTTTTTTTAAACTCCTAAATAGAATAATACTTAGAGGGCAAAGATAGTTTCAAATGTAAAACACTTTAAGAATTGTTTAAAGGCCAGCCTTACCTGAGATAAAACCCTGTTTCTTGTCCTATTGTATGATAGGTTGTTCCAAAGTTGGGTAAAATTATGTGTATTTAATATTCTGTTCAAAAGGATATTTTTTTTGGCTGTAAAAAAAAAATGCCACGATCTCAAAATAGAATGAGATAAAAATGCAAAATTAGGGGTTTGGCTAAATTATAACAGATATTTAAAGGTTGTTAAGAGCTTTAAAAAGAAATAAAATTTGTAAAAGATTTTGTATGTGATTGAGTTAACAAATTATTGATTTTTTGTAGAAACTAAGCATATTAAAGGTATATTCTTGTTAGTATAAAAATGGTTGCTTGATTCAGAAATATTATACAACTTTTTTTGTCTTAACTTTATTTTATATTTTCCTTGTAAAACTTTATAACTGTTATATGTTAAAGTTTTGCAAAAGTTCTATTTCTAACAGAATAACCTGAGTTAATTTGAGATAATAAACCATGACATTCCCAATAGTAATGGTGATCCAAGTTAAATGAAAGAGATAGGTCTAAAATTATAGAAATTAAAATTAAAGTCTATTATTCCCATCTAAAGACTGATGAGGCTGGCCTTATGGATGTTCCATAACTGTGACTTGGAGACCAAAGGCAGGGAAAATAAAAGTGCTAAGAAAAGGTAGCCAATATTTTGGTCCATATCCTCTAAGGTCAGCCAAGATGCAGAAAATCATGGGACACCTTTAAGGTTAGTAGATCTCTTGGTCAGGGGTATTGTGAAAACCTTAGAGAAGAAGAAGCCAACCAGTGTACATTCTACAAAGAGAAGGGTCATTGGAGAGGGAAGCATACCAAATGATTCCAAGGGTAGCCATGGGTGTTCAAAAAATTTTTTGAATTTCTTATGATACCAAATTAGAATTCATGTCTGACTCTAGAACTTGGTGGGTTTGAAAATCTAGCCTTGAAAGGATTTGAATGAGCATGAATGTTGAATATAGATAATAAAAAGGGTTAAACCTAGATAAATTCAATTTTATCTGTTCTTCTAATCATGCTCTAATTTTTTATAGTTTTGAGCTTTTGCATCCAAGGGAAAACTTGAAATAGTGCCAGAAAGATATTTTAAAATTTAACTTCTTGTCAAAGCAATACATACTCAGATTACAAAGTCAACTCATAGTACAATGCACATATGTTAAACAGCAGTCATTCTATCTATCCCTATCATTTCTGATCCTCTGTTATTGTTATTAGCTTTATATTTCTAAATAACATGTTGTACTGCTTTTTCTTATTTTCAACTTTTAGGCATTATATATTTATTTCATCTTATTTAACATGAAGATTTATTTATCAAAATCTCTCCTCATACATAGACATCTTTTCCTTCCTATTCCCCCAATATATGGCTAAATCAATATTTAGTATTTATATTATGGCTACGTAAATAGGGTGAACTGTGTAGTATATGTAGTTATATTCCTTAAAGATTGTTTTACTTTGAAATTAATTATAGGCTTATATTAATAATTGACATATATCTATGTATCTATTATAAATCTAGTAGAGTTATAAGCTCTTCTTAATACAGGAAGTTGCAGGAGGTAATTTATGAGTTCTGTATGTTTACTTGAAGACATGTGCCTAAAGCTCCACAACATTCCTGTTCAATCTCGACTGTTTGCTCTTTAAGTTTGTGGAACACCTGTCATTTTGGAGTTTCCTTTCACCTTCATCAGGGAACTTTTTTCTTTATACTGCTTCTGTTTTTAGGATGCTATGGTGTCATATTTTTACTCCTTTGTTTCTCGTGGAGCTGATTCTTTACTTTTTGAGACCCTGAATGTGTGGAAATACCTTTAGCCTATCTTCATATTTTCTTTCATAATCAATTGTATGTCTCTAGTTCTTTTTCTTGTTTTTTAATATTTATTTTTTAGTTTTTTTAGGTGCACAGAATATCTTTATTTTATTTTTATGTGGTGCTGAGGATCGAACCCAGTGCCTCGCACATGCCAGGTAAGCGTGCTACCACTTGAGCCACAACCCCAGCCCTTTCTTGTTCTTTTTCACTGAAAGGTTTAAAATTTTCTTAACCTTCTGGGTGTTCTGAAAATTCATGATGATGGGCTTTATGTTGTATTAATCACTGTGCTAAGCTTTTTAAATCTGAAGACATGACTCTTAATAGAAGGATTTTTCTTAAATTATTTCTTGAATTTCCTTTCCTTTATTTCTTCCCTTCCCTGAAAGCATTATTAGTTGGACATTGAATTCCCTGGACAGACTCTGTATTTTATTTTCTCTTACTGTCAATCTCTTCATCCTTTTCTTGTAAAGTCTTGGGAAAAAATTTCAACTTCCTTCTAATGTATGTAAAAAATATATGTATACACACATATTTAATCTAATATATTAAATTTCTGAGATCTCTTATTCTCTGAATTTTCCTATTACAGCAGAGTTTTCTTATTTCATCAATAGAATAGCTTCTCTTAACTCAATAAAGATATTAACAGTTTAACTGTTTTTTGCAATGTCTAGTTCCTATAAGTTTCTTTTCTTGAATCTGTGTTTCAAATTAGTGGTTGCCCTCAAACATATGGTGATTTGTGATTGTTTGTTCAGATTTTAGATGAGGAATTTAAGGCTTCTTTTTTAAAATTTTGCTGTGCTGGGGGGATTGAACCCAGGACTTCTCACATGATAGGCAAGTACTATAGACCTTGCTTCATCCCCAGATTTTTTTCTTCCTTTTTTTATTTTGTATGCTGGGGATTGGAACCAAGCATGAGTCATACATTCCCAATTTCCAGCCCAGGAGGCACTTCTTATTATGATGGAATAGTTGATATAGACTCCTGACATAAAGGACTCAAAAACTGGACATACTATAAAAGTACTGTTTTTCAGACTTTGGACTAAGGCAGTGCATGACTGTGACCTGAGAGAAGGGAAATAAACAAGGTTATCCCTATAGTCACCTCAGCTTTCGGTCTCCAGGTACTTTATGGATCTCAGCACAGGGAGAAGGGTGCCCATGAAAATATGAGCAGTCTAAAGATTAGAGTTTGGTAAACCCATGGCAGCTGGAGTTTGCAGCATAAGGTACCTTGAAATTGATCATGGTTGGAGAAGAACTTTATCCTGGCACTCGGTAAATGCTACAAATCAAGGCTGTGTGTTTATATCTATGATCTGAGAGAGCCTGTTGACAAACATTTCCCACCAGACCATTGATAATATTCCTTTTCTGTATGTATACTTTGATTTGGAGAAATAGGGAAAATAGGCAGTCTAAAAACAGACCTCTGTGTTTATGTTCAACTGTTATTTTTATAAAACTCCCTCAGTAATTGACTAGAGAAAGAATAGCCTTTATAGCAAATGGTGGAACAATCGCATAACTACATGAAAAAAATGAACATCGGCCATTACCTCACATTATATACAAAACTTACTTTAAAATTTCTAAAAGAATCCACGAGTAAAAATAATTTGTAACCTTTAACTAAACAAAAAATTTTATTTATTCTTTTGAAAATTAGAAGGCAAGTCATAGACAAAGAAAAATATTTGAAATCTGCACACCTGATAAAGGAATTTTATCCATAATATATTGTGAAATCTTACATATCAATAAGAAGATAAGCAATACAGAATAATGGGAAAATATTCAAATGGACACTTCACATAAGAAGATATGACTAGGCAATAAGCATATTAATAGATGGTTAACATCTTTGGTTAATAGGAAGATACAAATCAAAAAACACAATGGGCTGAGGGGCACAGGCCTATAATCCCAGAGACTCTGGAAACTGAGGCAAGAGGGTCACAAATTAGAGGCCAGCCTTGGCAACTTAAGGAGACCCCCATTTCAAATTTTTTTTTTAAAAAGGGGTTGGGGATATACCTTAGTGGTGAAGTGCCCCTGGGTTCAATTCCCAGTACCATAAAAACCAAAGCAAAAGAAAATAAAAGCCAAAACCAAAAGAAAAAAAAAACAAACAAAAAACCCACAATGAAATACTGCTCTATATTCAATAGAATGGCTAAAACTTGAAAGACTGAAAATCTCAGGTATTAGAAAGTAGATCCACATGTGTTACACTGGTGATAGGTGTGTAAAATGGTACAGCCACTTTGTTGTTACTTTTTTTATTATGAGACAATCTCACTATGTTACTTCCAATTCTCCTGCCTCAGACTCCTGAGTCACAGGGATTATAAGCATCTGCCACCCTGTGGCTTATACAGCTACTTTTTAAAATTATACTTGTAAACCTTTTGTTTTTATTTATGTAATTTTACATGGTGCTGAGGATTGAACCCAGGGCCTCACATGCCCTAGGTGAGTGCTCTACTGCTGAGCTACAACCCCAGCCCTACAGCTACTTTTGAAACTTTCTGTTTTTAAATAAAAGTCAACATACCCATACTGTATTACCAGCAGTTGGAAGTCTATTTCCTTATACATTCCAAATAAAAAGATATATTCTATCACAAAATAACTTTCATATGAATGTTCATAGCAGTTTTTATTTATTATAGTTCTAAACTGAAAATCAGTCAAGATATCCATCACTATTAAAATTAACAACAACAACAACAACAACAACAACAAAAGGCTGAGGTTGTGGCTAAATGGTAGAACACTTGCCTAGAATGTATGAGGCACTGGGTTTGATTCTCTGCACCGCATACAAATAGATTAAGGTCCAATGACAACTACATTTAAAAAAAAAACACAAGAAGATGTGGCATATTAACATAATCAAATGCTACACCATATAATTAAAGACTACTGACACATGTAGCTACATGGGTTAATTTAAAAACATGCTGAAACCAGATACCAAGCCCTTTTTATTTTTTAAGTTCCTGAATCTGACCTTGAACTTATGATTCTACTGCTTCAGACTCTGGAGTTGCTGGGATTCTAGTGATGAATCACAGCCTGGCTAGTAAAATGTAATTCTGAAAGTAGCTGAAATCAACACTGTGAATATGACAGCAAGACAGCGATAAAAATAGTGCTCCTTAGAATATACCTCTTTTCAGTTGAGGTCAATACCAATAATTCACTTTAGAAAACTAATTTTCACATTATTTGTGGAAACCACAGTGTAGTCCTAAGGTTCTGGCCTGAGAAGCATGAATCCACCTCGGTTTTCTTTTACTGATAGCCATATGAATGATCAGCAGTACTCAAGAGTCCCATCCGGTGTGCTGACAGCCCATCTTTCCTCTAAAGCACTCTCATGTAAACAAAATTGCCCAGTTGTTGTTTATGAGACAGGGTCTTGCTATGTTTCCCAGGCTGGCCCTGAACTCGTGGGCTCAAGTGATCCATCTGCCTCAGCCTTCCAAGTAGCTGGGACTACAGGTGCATTCCTCAGCTCCTGGCTTAATTGCCCAGTTTGATAGGGATGACCAATTTCTTCCAGTAGGCCCCTCCAGGTCATTTAAATTTCATGTCTAAGGGTTTCTAGGAAAGAGAGAAGCCCTTTTAAGTATTGAACATGATTATGAGGATTCAGTTAAATCAAGAAGAGTAAGTGCTTTCAGACTCATGGACCTGGTAAACACAATTTCAAAGAAAGATAACATCATTGCTTTGAAGAGTCACTCTTAATTTTTAACAAGGCTAGTTTGAAAAAGGTTAGTGGTAATTATCCTGGTTGCTAAATATTAGCCAAAGACTTTTATTAGAATCTGAGACACCCATTCTACTTGGGGAGTATGATAGTTTTAATTTTTTATACATTTTGAGATGGAGGTCTCACTATGTTGCCCAGGTTGGTCTTAAATTTCTGGGCTCAAGTAATCCTCCTGTTTCAGCCTCCCAAATAGGTGGAACTACTGGTACATGCTACCACACCCAGCTAAAGCTTGATAGTTTAATCTTCAAACATTTGCATAATTCATGAATATCAGTAGACATAAATCTATTTCCCTAGTGTAATTTGATTAACTCTGGTATCCCCAGAGTGGGGATTTTGTGCATTAAGAGTCTTTACCACTGCCTCACTTGTAAGTTTTTGAAGAAAAGATTTAAGCCTATTCAAACATCGTATGTTCCACAATTAGACAAAATCTCCTACCTTCCATAAGTGTTAAGTCTATGAAATCTCATTGTCATCAGCTTCCTGGTAAAGTTGGTTGGCAAACATTTTCTGTGCTTTCTTTGGGAGTTGTTACTATTTGGATGTGAGGTGTCACCCAAATGATTATGTGTGAGACAATTCAAGAAGGCTTAGAGGTGAAACCTTAACCAAATCAGTGAACTAATCCCCCCCCCTCAATGAGGATTAACTGAGTGGTAACTGAAGGCAGGTAGGGTGTGGCTGGAGGAGGAGTATCATTGGGGTATGCCTTTGGGGTATATATTTTGTATCTGCTGAGCAGTCGGTCTCTGCTTCCTGATCATGTGAGCCTCTTCCCTCCACCACATTCTTCCATCCTGATGTTCAGGTTCACCTTAATCCCAGAGGAATTGGAGCCAGCTTTCTATGGACTCAGACCTCTGAATCTGTGAGCCCCCAAATAAACTTTTTCTTCTCTAAAGTTGTTCTTGTCAGGTCCTTTGGTCACAGCAGCAAAAAAGATGACTAAAACACAAGTGTCCCTGCAAAGAATTCTAATGACAAAAAAGACTCCTTAATACAGCATGTTTTGAATAATTTCATCATTTTGATGGACATGGTAATAATCTAGTGCCTTTTCCTGTTACTTAGATGATTTTGTTAATACCAAAAATAATAAGCAAGTAAAGACCTGGCGTAAGAATTCTTTATAGATATTTTCTTTAATTCAACTGAAATTTGTTAAACACTTTTTCAGTCCATTTGTTCATTTCTCTTTATGAAGGCTATTTTTGGAATTGAACAAAGTTTTCTTGTATTAGCAGTGAGGCTTCTAAGTTTAGTCTGTCAGTTTTAAAAGAAGGTTTTGCAGTTGTCAACAAAACCATAGCCTTTAGAAATTTTGTCATTCTGTCCTGTTTGAATTCTACAATAGATCATTGATATCTAAGTTTGCAGTTGTAAAGTCTCATAACAAATCACTTTTAAATTTTCCATGAAGTATTGTAGTTCCTACTGAATCAAGAATCTCTATTTTCCCAAATTTGCCCTATTGTATGAAAGACATCAAACATCATTTGTATATATATATTCATCTATAGGTAGATATATCTGCAGATAGATTGGTATATTTCTACATGGAAAGATCTCTCTCTCTCTCTCTCTCTCTCTCTCTCTCTCACATACACACACACACACACACAACACACACACACCTTCGCAAAGGAACAGCAGGGTTTAGAAAATTCCATCTCCTAAGCACAATATTAGGATTGGATAAAATACTAGTTCATAGCAACTCTGATGGTACACTAGCAAATGCTGGGTTTTATGCCATTATAACTATTGTATGAGGGATATCCAAATCAAGTGACAAAATGTAATAGCTTAAGTCTTTTCAATAAATAGGGTGGTTACTACTGGGACTCAGACATCCAAGCATTCCCAGTATCATGACATCCAGATTGGTCTATAGTCTAATCCCAATTTCAGAGTTAATGTTCCACTGGAAGTATCTTTATTTTCCAGAAAACACAAATGGAAAGATTTTCTAGAATTTGGAATCCCCCAAACTGGAGGAGAGATAATAGCTAATTTCCATTGTTCAAATACTTCTTGAGATTCGAGGTTTAAACTAGGGAATTTGGAAGATTATCATACAAATGAATCACCAGAGGTATCTAATTAGTCTGTTTAGTAGGCTTTCATCTGCATAATTGACTGCTTTCTAGAATATAACACTTTCAGCCTTTAGCTGATAATGGATGCCTGAAATATTTTCCTTCACTTTGCTAAGGTTGAAATTTGTCTAGTAAGGTTTTATGTTCCTGTGAAGCCAAAATATCAGTTTTAGCTTGTCCTGTAGTTTCTAAGACTACCAACAAGTTAACTATGTAATGAATAGAGATACTCACAGTGGAACAAATTTCTGAGTTTTTCTGTAAATGACTTGAGAAAATCTTAGGAGATTCTCCACACCTTTTGGGAATCCTTGGATTTTATAACAATTATAATTCCTACGTAACTAAAGACAAATGAGAATTTAAACTTATCCACTACAGAAAAAGAAAGAAAAGAAAAACAGATCAACTATGGAGACAAATTTTGCAGAGGACAGTGTTGCATTTAAGTCAGAAAATTATAGGGTTAGGAACTACATGCATTAAGAGAACACAAAATCTACTTACCACTTTAATATACTATACAAATCTTGATAGTGGTCGGCCGTAGTTTATCAAATTTATCTTCCCTCCTTACTAGAATTATGGGAGTATTAAAGGGTGAGTACACTCTTAAAATTATTCCTCCTTTCCCTACCCCTTAAACTTTTTATAATGTTTTATTGTTTCTAATTGAGCTTTAGCCAAAGATTATTGTTTTACACACTAATATGGCTTATCCTTTGGAAAAGCTATTTTTAGTGATTTCCTATCTTAAACCAGTATCATTATTCCCTAGAGCCCAACATAATGCATCAATTTGTTTTTGCTCTGGCACAAAGGGAACAAATCAAATGCCCTTTTCCCAGCAAGCATAGCAAGCACTTGATTTTGGAATATAGTATATGTCAGCCTTTAATTTGTTTAGCAGGATTCTTCCCAGTTGGTTTACAGGAGGATCATGAAAAAAGTAAAAAAAGCCTTCTCCTCACTCAGTGGACCAATCTGTATGGGAAATATGGTGGAAATGGAACAAACAGAAGACTGATGTGAAGTACCAACAATCATATCAACATATTTACCAAATGCACAAAGTAAGAAGTTTCCAATCGCAAAATAAGCAGTATCCATATTGTCCAGAAAAGGGAAAGGTGGATTGGCCTGGGTAAAAGTTATTGAAATATGTTTCCCTAGTTCCCACCTTCAAGATTTTTCCAATTTGTCAAATTTGAACTATTTTCCAATTATTCCCCAGCTGAGAGTTTTGTACTTCTGGGCTTTTTTTTTTTTTTTTTTTTTTTGGTGGGGTGGTAGTGGTGGGTATCAAACCCAGGGCTTCACACATGCTAAGAACGTATTCTGCCCCTGAGGTTTACTCCAGATAGATTCTGGGCTTTCTTGATTCCCTTGTTCTTTAAGTTTTTGTATCCTTTAGCATTTCAACCACAATTGTTATTGCAGTGCCTTGGCTTTTTGCAATAACAACATATGAGTTTTCCCTTCTTCCTTTGTTCCTTTGGCTAGAGTAGTATTATGCCCTTTAGTAAACAGATTCAACTGAGCAGTTTTAAATTATCCTTTCTATCTTTATTCTTTTTGAACTGGGGATTTAACCCAGGGCACTTTACCACTGAGCTACATTCCAAGCTCATCTTTTTTATTTTATTTGAAACAGGGTCTTGCTAAATTGCTCAGGCTGACCTTGAACTTGGGATTCTAGGGATGCTAGGATTACAGGTGTGCCCCACTGTGCCTGGCAAATTATTTCATTTCTTATCTGGCTTTCTGTAGACTGCTTCCAAACTGGTAACTGCTACTAAGACTTGAGAAATAGTCTTTCTTTCTTTTTTTTTTTTTTTAAATATTTATGTTTCAGTTGGACACAATACCTTTATTTATTTATTTTTATGTGGTGCTGAGGATCAAACCCAGGGCCTCGCATGCGCTAGGCGAGCGTTCTACCACTGAGCCACACCCCAGCCCGTCTTTCTTTCTTATCCTATCACTTTTTCCCTAAATTGAGTTTGGATAGTTGGTGTCTTAAGTCTCTTTGGGTTGATTGCTTCATAAACATGGAAAATTCCATAGACTGGGAAATTTATAATTGCACACAGTTCTAGGGGCCTGGGGAGTCCAAGATCAAGGCCAAACATAAAAAAACCCCTCACACTTTCATGATTTTTTCTATATATTAATCCATTATTTATATGGTCATATCCAAAGGAAAACAGTTTTTGTCATATCTTTTTGACGAGCAGGAAATTATATTTTGGAGCCTGATTCTCACAGATAAGGAGACAGGGTGCACTCTTCTTGGTGGTCACTTTTCAAAGAGATGGCTCCTTAGCCTTTAAAAATGACACTGCTAGGATGCAAAACTGGCTGCAAGAGGCTTATTTAGCTTTGAAAAAAAATTAATATACTTTTCAAGGAGGCAGAGATAGCATTTATAATCAGGTGTTTAAAATGAAATGTTAAAAGGAAATGGATTAAAGTCCTCTTTACTTCTTTTTTTTTTTTTTGGTGCTGAGGATTGAACCCAGGGGTGCTTAACCACTGAGTCACATCCCAAGACCTTTAAAAAAATATTTTATTTAGAGACAGGGTCTTGCTGAGTTGCTGAGTTCCTAGATGAGTTGCTAAGTACCTCGCTAAGTTGTTGAGGCTGGCTTTGAACTCATGATCCTCCTGCCTCAGTCTTTTACTTTTTTACACTAGGAAAATTTAAAAATATTTTCGATTCACACGCTTGTAATCCCAGTTACATTTGAGACTGAAGTAGAAGGATTGGAAGTTCAAGGCCAGCCTCAGCAACATAGAGAGGCCCTAAGCAATTTAGCAAGACTATGTCTCCAAAGAAAATAAATGAGGACTATGGATGTAACTCAATGTTAAAGTGCCCCTGGGTACCAAAAAAAAAAAAAAAAAGAAAGAAAAGAAAAGAAAAAATGAGGCTTTATTTATCCTTACACTGGTAAGAACAAGTCAAGGTTACTATGACCTAATAAATGATCTAGATTGGGATTTGTGCATAGAAAGAACAAAAGGCCTCATTAAATGGACCTTAAGTATGAGATATAAACTGACTGCCAGGATGCTAGCAAAGCCCTGTCACTACACCCTGGGTACAAGGTCAGAGCTGGAGTAGTAGTAAGAGAGATCTAATACTAGATCTAGGGTTGCTTAAACAGTTCTGCTTGTATAGATTCTAGAATTCACAACAGGGCCCAGCCTTTCGATGGTTTGGGTCAAAAAGCTTCAACTAGGGGCTGGGGATATATGGCTCAGTTGGTAGAGTGTTTGCCTCACATGCACAAGGCAATGGAGGCAATGGGTTCAATCTCTAGCACCATCAAAAAAAAAAGCCTCAACTAGAGTAAAAGAAAGGAACAATTTAGGGCTAGAACTAAGGAAATTATCAGTTATGTTGATACAGTTTGGAGTACAAATACTTTGTTTTTTTTTTTAACACCGTATTAAAATCTTTTACTCAGTTAAATAAAATATATTATGAGGAAAAGTAAACGTGAGATTTAACAAAAACAATACTTTTGAAAGCAGAATATGCATTTTTTTTCTGGAAATAATATTGCAAATGGTCACTTTTGGATCAATTTACCACACGAGGAACAAAACTACTAAAATAGGTTGGCTTAACCAAGCCACTTAATCTGTTCTACAGTAAATTACTTGAGATCATTCCTTACTTTAACATTTAATACCAATTTAAAGGGCTGGTAATAATAGCTCAGTGGTAGGGGTGCTTGCCTAGTATTAGTAATGCAGGGCCATAGGTTTGATCCCTGTACCATCCTCCTGAACAAAATAAACAAAAATCAACACTATGTGTTTCATAGCCACATCTGTAAGATATGCTTTACTTTTCCCAAAATAGTCTAAAGCTTAATTAGAGTACTTACTTTTACCACCTTGTCATATCTTCTGTTCAGAATACTATTTTATCATTGGCAATATGATCTATATCATGTCTGATGTTAACAATGTTATCCAAGAATTGAGTTCTTTGAAGGTAGACTCTGCAATCAGGAAGGAAGAAGTCTAAATGGGTGCAGGCCATATACCACTATTTATTTTTCCTGGTTGTATAAATGGAGAGTTCAGTTCTTGGTCTTCAGTGAACTGGGGTAAAGAGTTAGGATTACAATGGTGAGAAACGTGTACTCACAGATGGACCACCATGTTGAGCTGAAGCAGGTCCTGGAAGAAGATATTTTGTATAAGGTGGCACCTGGGAAGCTATGGAGCAAGTGAAAAGTATTAGCATTCTAGGGAAGATGGGACATTACGTGGGCTAATGATGGAAGAGAAGGCAGTCTATGCAGAATTTCTGTGGAGGTACAATATGTTGAGAGTTCAATACCGCTGGCTTACCCAGATATTCAGGATTACGGTGAGCTAGTAGTGTAGAGGAAGGAAGGAGGTGGTGGTACTCAAGCACCTAAATTTGAGTTGTCTTGATTAGGAGCAAATATCAAATTGTTATACCTTGTTGAAATATTAAAGTTCTCTGACTCAATGAAGGAGGTGGAGGTGAAGCCATGAAGAGGTTTTGCTGAAGGAGCATAAATATTCTCACATGGTTAATGATATAGCCCATATGGCATATGTTGCAAAGGAAGTAGTAGTATCATAATGTATTGGTTTGGTGAAATATGGTTCCAACGATGTTTATTTGGCTGCATGATAACATAACTAGGGATTTCAATTCGTGTGTGGAGGAACTTTTTCCGATTAGGAACTAGCTCCCATATGGCGGAAGTTGATATGAGCCTGCAAAGCTCTCTGAGACAAGTAAGTTCTCTTGCACTCTTGAACACTGCTGCACACGAAGACAGAACCTTGCACACATTTCTCAACTAGCCTCACTGGATGACCACAGTCCAGACACACTCTATTTCCCTCATTTCCATGTAAAACGGCACAAGCATAGCAAAAAGCATGCTTACATGGAATCATCCGCCCGTAGATTTTAATCGGTAATTCACACTTGTTACAAAAATGAACTGGTGTATCATCCTTTTTACCTAATATGTTTATCTTAAAGTCCCAAAAAACTTCCTCATTGTATCTTTGCTGATTTATAAATGTTTCACCACCTGCACAGTCATACCGTTGCTCCTCATTGCGGTCAAATCCAGTGGCGTGCTCCATGATTCTACTCGCACTGCACAATGGGAACGGAAGTGAGCGGGTACGGAAATGAGTTGCACCACACATGCGCCCTACTTCTTAGTGCGTTGACTACGGTCACAAACTTTGACGTTTGACCTTTTACCTATCCCTGTACCAATGAGGGAGCCAGTCACAGGGAGAGCTAGTAGGTAAGGATCTTGAGTGTTGAGTTTGCTAAGGCCGCTCTCCTCTTGCTTCAAGAAAAAGTAAGCTTTAACTGTGCAATAAGAAATTGACCCTAAGTGGGAGAGGTGGAGCATAGAAGCGGTTGTACCCAAAGGAATGAGATCTGGGCAGTAAGGTAGGCTGCTTGCCCTTATAAGCTTTAAAAAATATCATTTTTATTAATATATGTTAATTATACATAGTAATGGGATTCTACATAATATTTCCATACATATATATAGCAGGCATTGATCATATCTATCCACTTCCACCCTTCTCCCCTACTTGGCCACACAACCTTTCCAAGTTGCTAGTAGACTTTTGAAATGATGGAATGGTGTTTTCTTTTTCCTCTCCTTTAAAAAAATGCTTGAGATTGAACTCACCATTGAACTTCACCATTGAGCCACATTCCCAGTCCTTGTAATTTATTTTTTGTTTGAGACAGGGCCTTGCTAAGTTGATGGGTCTGTTCTTAAACTTGGGGTTCTTCTGCCTCAGCCTCCCAAGTTGTTGTGGTTACAGATTAGAATGTCTTTTTTTAAAATATCTTTTTGGATGTTGATGGACCTTTATTTTATTCATTTATTTATATGGGTGCTGAGAATCGAACCCAGGGCCTCACACATACTGGGCAAGTGCTCTACCACTGAGCCACCACTCCAGCCCTGGATTGTCCTTTTTTGAGGTGAACACCCACCCATAATCTGAAAATTTCAAGTAGAAACTGGATAGCTTTTTTCTAGAGATGCTGTAAATCTGGTTTCTAATTTTTTTTTTCTTGCAGGAGTACCCCTAATGGATGAGAAGAGTTAAGTATGTAAATGTGAGGGAGAAAGGGGAATGTTCTACTTACCATCTAAACCAAGAGATTTCTTTGAATTCTTATGGTTTAACATTATATGAATAGAGCTTTGTTTCAGAATATATGTTTCAATGAAAACATTGCTTTTAAGCTGGGCATGGTGGGGTACACCTAAAAGGTATTCTGGAGGTTAAATCAGGAGGATCACCAGTTTGAGGCTAGTCTCATCAACCATGGGAGACTGTCTTTTTTCTTCCCCTTTTAAATACTTTTTTTTTTTAGTTGTTGGTAGACATTTATTTTATTTATTTATAGATGGTGCTGAGAATCGAACCCAGTGCCTCACACATGCCAGGCAAGTACACTACCACTGAGCTATAGCCCCAGTCCTGAGACTCTTAATGTAAAAAGGACTGGCTCAGTGGCTCAGTGGTAGATTGCCCCTGGGTTCAATCCCTAGTACTACAAAGAAAATGAACAAAGCATTGCTTTTAATTACTTAATTAAAATGCCTGTGTCTCTCTCCTCCTCTGAAGCATTTGAATAATAATGAAATCCCAGAAAAATATACCAGATGTGTGCCAAACCCTATAGCACACTGCTGTATTGTCCCTTCTTGTTGATACATCAACTTGTGATGCTCTGCACATGGTAATATCTCTTATTGAGTCATCCTCTAAGAGTTGGAAATCATCTTCTTAATTTAATTTTTTTTAGTTGTAGGTGGACACAATACCTTTATTTTATTTTTATGTGGTGCTGAGGATTGAACCCAGTGCCTCATGCATGCTAGGCAAGTGCTCTTCCACAACCCCAGCCCCCTTAATTTAATTTTAAAGCTGATATATAAAAATATAAAAAATTCACATTTATTTGTACCATGCAATATTAGAATAAATACATACATTGTATAATGTTGAAATCAGGTTAAGGAAATCATTTTTATACAGAATTCTTTTATAATAGTATTTTAAGACCATTTAGTTGTGAATAAAAATTCAAAGTTAAAAACCTCAATAAATTAGGGAGGCAATTAGTTGCTTTACAGATGTCTTCCTGAATCTAAAAATTTTTTTTTTTTGGTACATTTGATTTCTAGAGCATTAACATCTTGGAGGAGAGACCTAAGTAAAATAAACAGTTAAAGGTCAAATAATAATGTTGATCACTCAAAGATAAATGGAAAGCATATTAGAAGTTATCATTTGTTTATAAGCCTGGAGTTACAGAAATTTCATTTGTATTCACCTAAAGGGAACTGTCAACTGTAAAGTGATATGCAGCCTATCTATGATGACTTCATTTAATTATGTCCAGAATAAGTGCTTTTATTCTTATTCACAAAGAAACTTTGCAGAAGAAGTGATGAAATACCATGCCAAATATACCAAATGTATGATTAAAAAATAATTAAAGGGTAGGTCAGAGCAGGAAATTGCTCTCATTAAGTACATTATCCATCTCTACTGAAACACCAAGGCACACTCAAAGCTGACCTTTGCCAAACAGACAAAATCAGCAGGGATATTGCACCAGGTTGAAAATGCTAAGGAGGAAAGAGCCATAAAAACATTTTTTTTTGGCATTACCCATTTAGACACTGGAATTGCTGAAGCATATAGTTAGATTATAATATTTTTTGCATTAGTACCCCATGACTAATGCTTGGGATTTGGAAAGACTCTGTAATAATGGGGAGTTAAAAGTTTTCCCATTTGCTGACATAAAAGAAAAATTTATAGGCAC
The DNA here is from genome assembly GCF_052094955.1 of Ictidomys tridecemlineatus. Lineage (NCBI taxonomy): Eukaryota > Metazoa > Chordata > Mammalia > Rodentia > Sciuridae > Ictidomys > Ictidomys tridecemlineatus. Next base: position 29,093,290 of record NC_135493.1, on the reverse strand, counting down.
ATATGATGCTTTATTACAGTGAATAACAGTAAACATCTGAGGTACAGGAAAAAGAAGAATGAGAGACACCCCCCACCAGTGGTATTCAAAATCATTATGTAACTTACAGCTGGTTTGAAGAGGAAATCAAGGTCAGAGACTTACACAACAGCCACTCTTCTTAATCCATTTCATTATTGACAAATTCCCCCAAAGTTATATGTAAACATGTACCAGTTTGATTTACCTGATCTATAATATCTTTTCACAACTATTTTCTTACTTTTTTACATCTTATTAAAATATTTTTATTGATTTAAAAGAGATTTTGTCAAAACAATTTTTTTGTGATTTAAAATTGAGGGACATTGATGCCTGGGGATTTTATAGGTTTGTTTCTTATATCAATCTAAGTAAAGTTCTTTTATCTTTCTTTTGAATTTATTGTCTCTAGGCAATGATTGCTGATACTTGAGCCTTTCAGTTCTTTGACCCTTTGCAAAATACTAAATGTAATAGAAATGTCTAAGTATGCAAGGGACCTTGTAATTCATTCTGGACCCTTCTTTCTGCATAATAATCCCATCTGAGATGAAGTAGTTTTTTGCAATGCTGGGAATTGAACCCATGTCTTTGTGGATGCTAGGCAAGCAGTCTACCTCTGAACCACACCCCCAACCCAAGATGAAATAGGTTTTAAAGGTTCTCTGTATTTGGATGGATTCAACTTTGCTGAGAGATATTGAAATAGGGAAGCCCAGAGTCTTAACTCCTTAACATTCCCACTCCTTAGTTCTCCTACAGTGGTCATTTAGGCAGCTTAATGGAGCATAGTTTGAAAACCATTCCTTGAATGTATCTTTTTAAAGCTGATGTATAAAATGTTTATACTGAACTATATCGTACATCCTAAAAAATAATAGATGAGCTGGGCATGGTGGCGCATGCTTGTAATCCCAGTGGCTCAGGAGGCTGAGATAAGAGGATTGGGAGTTCAAAGCCAGCCTCAACAAAAAAGTGAGGCACTAAACAACTCAGTGAGACCCTGTCTCTAAATAAAAAAACAAAATAGGGCTGGGGATGTGGCTCAGTGGTGGAGTGACCCTGAGTTCAAACCAGAGTACCTCTTGCGAAAAATAATAGATGAGCACTCATATCTTCCACCTAGCTTAAGTAATAGAGTATGCTCAGTATATTTGAAAGCCCTACTGCTCTTTTCACTTCTATTGCTTCTCCACCCAGGCAAGTACTTTAATGAATTTAGTGGTGTTTTCTGGCTATATTAAGTTTTAAGTTTTAAAAATCACACATGCCTATATCTTTATAGAAAATATAATCTGGGTTTGCATGTTTTTAACTTTCTAGGGATCAAATAATACTATGAATTCCATTGTTCATTTAACATTATATTTCTGAGAGAATTTCATGTTAATTTATGTAGCTATATTTTGTTGATTTTTTTTCAGTAGTGCATTCCATTGTAGAAATACATTTTAATCTGTTATTCTATTAATGAGTATTTGGTTTGTTCCCAGGCAGGTTTTACAAGTACTACTTTGAAGCATATCTTGTACATATCTCGTACATGTTCAATAATTTCTCTAGGGCATGTATATAAGGTTAGTACTAAAGGATGATACAGAATGATGAATCACTTTTACAAAATATTCATAGCAATTTATCAGCAGAGTATAAAAGTTTTTGTTGCTCTATGACTTCACCAAACTTCTTTTTAATATAATCTGAAATATTACCAATTTGATGGTTTTAAATTTCTTACCATTAATTTTGTGTTTCTTTGATTATAACTGAGGTTGAACAGCTCTTTGTGTATTTGTTTGCAGTACTGGGGATTAAAACCAGGGGTGCTCTACCACTGAGTTACATCCATAGTCATTTATTTTGAGACAGGGTCTGGCAAAGTTACTAAATCTGGCCCCAGAGCTTGTGATCCTCCAGCCATACCCTCTTGAGTCACAGGGATTATAGGATGGCATACAACTTTACTGATTCTTGGTTTTATTTCTTGAGCTTTAGGGTCTTGTTAAGGAAGTTGGTACTGGAAACAATATGATGGAGTGCTGACCCTAGATTTTCTTCTGGCAGTTGCAAGGTTTCTGATCTAATTCTTAAATCTTTGATCCACTTTGATTTGGCCTTTGTGCAGGGTAATATATAAGGATCTAGTTTCATTCTTCTACATATGGCTGGTATTCCTGGCACCATTTGTTAAGTCTTTCTCCAACATATATTTTGGGTAACTTTGTCAAGTATCAAAGGGCTTTAAGTATGTGGGTTTGTCTGTGTCTTCTATTCTATTGCATTGGCTTTCATGTCTGTTTTGATGTCAAGTGCCATGCTGTTTTTGTTATTATAGCTCTGTAGTATAATTTGAGATCAGGTATTTGATGCCTCCTGAATCATTTGTATTTCTCAATATTGCTTTGGCTATTCTAGGTCTCTTATTCTTCCAAATGAATTTTAGGACTTTTTCCCCCTAGTTCTGTGAAGAACATCATTGCTATTTTGATGGAGATTGCATTGAATATATTGCTTTTGATTGTACAGTCATTTTGACATTATTAAATTTGTCTATGTAAGAACATGGGAGGTCTTTCCATCTTCTAACACCTTCTTCACTTCTTTGGTTTTTCTGTAATTTTCATTGTAGAGGTCTTTCACCTCCTTGGTTAGATTAATTCTCAAGTATTTTACTGTTTTTAAGGTCATTGTAAATGGAATGGTTTTTCTGATTTCTTAGCAGACTCGACTGCTGTATTATTGGAAAGCTATTGATTTATGATTACTGATCTTGTATCTTGCTACTTTGCTGAATTGATTTGTCAGTTCCAAATATGGTGAAATTTTTTGGGTCTTCTCGATATAGGATGATATCATCAGCAAACAGTTTGACTTCTTCTTTTTCTATTTGTGTCCCTTTGATTTCCATATCTTTTCTGATTTTCTGGCTAGTATTTCAAGTCTATATTGAATGGAAGTTGTAAAAGTAGACAACCTTGTCTACTTTCTGATTTTAGAGGAAATACTTTCAGTTTTTCTGCTTTCAGAACGATGTTGACTTTGGGTTTGTTATAGATAGCCTTTATTATGTGTGGTAAGTTCTTTCTACCCCTAGCTTCTTCAATATTTCTAAGATGAATGGGTGTTCGATATTATCAAAGGCCTTTTCTGCATTTATTGAGATGATAATATGATTCTTAATTCATATAAAGTGGTCAATTGCATAATATATTGATTTGTATATATTGAATGATCCATGAATCCCCGGGATGATTATCCTCTTGATGTGTTTTTGAATGTGGTTTGCTAATATTTCATTAAGGATTGTTGCATCTATGTTAATCAGGGATATTGGTCTGTAGTTTTCTTTCTTTGATGTGTCTTTGTCTGTTTTTATTTTTGTGTCAGTGTTATATTCAAGAGTATTTCTTACTTTCAGTTTCATGTAATAAGTTGAGAAAGTGGTGTTAGTTCTTTAAATGTCTGGAAGAACTCAGCCAAGAATGCATATGGTCCTGGGATTTCCTTTGAAGGCTTTTAATTGCTGTTTCAATTCCATCACTTGATATTGGTCTGTTTATGTTTTCTACATTTTCAAGGTTCAGTTTGGGCAAGTCGTATGGGTCTAGAAATCTGTCAGTATCTTTTAGATTTTCCAGTTTATTAGAGTATAAATTTCCAAAATACTTTTACAACTTCTAATAGTTCTAATTATGCTCTTGATATCAGAAGTATCTGTGGTGATATCTCCTCCTTTTTTTTCTAATATTGTTTATTGGGTCCTTTTCTCTTTTTTGGTTAGTTGTTCTATGGGTTTATCAATCTTACTCATCTTTTTGAAGAACCAACTTTTTTCTCAGATTTTTTTAATTGGTGCATCATAGTTGTATACATAATGATGAGATTTGTTACCTATTCACCCATGAACACAATATAACAATATAATTTGGCCAATATCAGTCCTCGGCACTGTACCCCTCCCTCCCCGCCTCATCCCTTTGGTCCCTTTCCTCTCCTGATCTCCCTTTGTTTTTCATGACATCTGCTCCCAATTTTTGTTTTCCTTTTTCCTCTCTACCTTCCTTATATGAGAAAAGACATAAGGACCCTTGCCCTTCTTTTTTTTTTTCCTATCAACTCTTGTGTTTTATTTATTTATTTATTCTATCAACTGTTGTGTTTTATTTTTTAATTGATTTTATTTTTTTAAATACACAATAGCAGAATGTATTACAATTCTTATTACACATATAGAGCACAATTTTTCATATCTTTGTTTAAAGTATGTTCACGCCAATTCATGTCTTTATACATGTACAGGTTTTTTTTTTTTTTGCATTACAATTCTTATATACCACAGTTTTTCATATCTCTGGTTGTATATAAAGTATGTTGACACCAATTCGTGTCTTCATACATGTACTTTGGATAATGATGTCCATCACATTCCACCATCCTTACTAACCCCCTGCCCCCTCCCTTTCCCTCCGGGCTCCCCTCTTCCCTATCTAGAATTCATCTGTTGTTCCATGCTCCCACTCCTTCCCCGCTATGAGTCAGCCTCCTTACATCAGAGAAAACATTTGGCATTTGTTTTTTGGGGGGATTGGCTAACTTCACTTAGCATTATCTTCTCCAACACCATCCATTTACCTGCAAATGCCATGATTTTATTCTCTTTTATTGCTGAGTAATATTTCATTGTGTATATATGCCACGTTTTTTTTATCCATTCCTCTATTGAAGGGCATCTAGGTTGGTTCTACAGTTTAGCTATTATGAATTGTGCTGCTGTAAACATTGATGTGGCTGTAGGACCCTTCCCTTCTGACTTTGCTTACTTCACTCAACATAATGGCCTCTAGTTCCATCCATTTTTCTGTAAATGACATAATTTCATTTTTATGGCTGAATAAAACTCCATTATGTATATAAACCACATTTTATTTATCCATTAATCAATTAATAAGCATCTAGGCTGACAAACCACTTTTTTGTTGCACTCATCCTGTATATTTTTCTAATTCTCTATTTCATTAATTTTGTTTTCTGTCTTCTACTTGTTTTGGAATTAGTTTGCTCTTCCCTTTCTAAGTCCTTGAGATGGAGCAGAAGCTAATTTATTTGGGATTATTTTAAAATGTAGGCACTCAATGCTGTAAATTCTCCTTTTAGAATGGCTTTCATATTGTCCCACAGATTTTTAAAAAATTTTGTAGTTGTAGATGGACAGAATGCCTTTATATTATTTGTTCACTTTTATGTGGTGCTGAGGATCAAACCCAGTGCCTCACACATGCTAAGCAAGTGCTCTGTCACTGAGCTACAGCCCCACCCTATCCCACAGATTTTTGATACATTGTATCTCTGTTCTCATTTCTAAGAATTTGTAGATTTCTTCTCTTTCTTCTGTGATCCTTTCTTCATTTAAAGAGTGTTGTTCAATATGCATATGTTTATATGGTTTCTTTTTTTCTGGTGATTGATTTCTAGTTTCATTCCATTATGATCTGATATGATGCTTGGGATTTTATATTTTTTTTGTATTTGCTAAGCCTTACATTGTGACCTAGAATGTGGTCTATTTTGGAAAGTGTTCCAGGAACTTCGGAGAAGAAGGTATATTCAGCTGTTTTGGGGTGAAATATTCTGTAGGTGTCTATTAGGTTCATTTGATTCATAGTAGTGTTTAAGTTGGAAGTATCTTTTTTGATTTTGTATTTGGAAAACCTGTGTATTGGTGATAAGAGTGTGTTGAAATCACCCAGTCTATTGTATTGGGGTCTATCTGGGATTTAATATCAAGATTTTTTTAACATAAATAATTAAGTGACTGACATTTGGGGAATGAATATTTATTATCATCACATTTGTTGGATTGTTCACTTTTACCAGGATATAGTGGCCTCCTTCATCTTTTGTGATTAGATTTTGCATGAAACATGGTTTGTCAGATATCAGACTAACCAATCCTGCTTATTTTGGAGTCCTTTTCCATAGAATATTTTTTTCTATTCTTTTATCTTCAGTCTGTGGTGTCTTTCCTTCTTAGATGGGTCTCTTATAACTGCATATAGTTGGATCTTGTTTTTTAATCCATTCTGCTAATCTATGGTTTTTTTTTTTTTTTTTTTTTTGGTACTCGGAGGTACTCAACCACTGAGCCACATCCCAAGTCCTATTTTGAATTTCATTTAGAGACAGGGTCTCTCTGAGTTGCTTAGAGCCTTGCTTTTGCTGAGGCTGGCTTTGAACTCTCCATTCTCCTGTCTCAGCCTCCTGAGCCGCTGGGATTATAGGCATGCACCATCTTGCCTAGCTGCTAATCTATGTCTTTTTTTTTTTTTTAGTTGTGGTTGTACAAAATACCTTTATTTTATTTATTTTTATGTGGTTCTGAGGATTGAACCCAGAATCTCACACATGCTAGGTGAGCGTTCTACTGCTGAGCCACAACTCCAGCCCCTGATCTTTTTATTGGGGAGTTTTGACCTTCGCTTTTAGTAAACATGTTATGGATATGTTTTGTTCTTGCCATTTTTATTTTTTTGCTATTTTTAATTCTGTCTTGATTTTCATTCAGGTTTCTTGATCTTCTACTGATCTTCATCTATTTGGGAGCTTTGGGATTTGTTTTTGAGTTCCTCTGTGTGCAGTATATCTTTGAGTATTCTTTGTTGTGCTTGGTTAGGGATCATGAATTCTTTCAGTTTATCTTTATTTTGGAAAGTTTTTATTTTCCATTGATTTTGAAAGAAAGCTTTACTAAACATAGCAATTTTGATTAGCAAATGTTTTCTTTTAGGGCTGGGAATATCTCATTTCAGGGTCTCCTTAATTTTAGGGTCTAAGTTGAGAAATTGGAAGAGAGTCTTAATGATTTGCCTCTAAATGTGATCTGATATTTTTCTCTAATAACTTTTAGTATTATTTCCGTATTTTTTGTATTAGGCATTTTGATTATGATGTATCTCTTCTAAATGTCTATGCAGGGTCATCTCTTTCTTCTGTATGTGGATATCCATCCCATTTCTGATAGAGAAAATTTTCTGTGACTGCCTGTTTGAAAATGTTCTTCATGCCTTTAGCCTGTATCTCCATGTTCTTTTCTATCCCATTGACTCTCAGGTTTGTTCCCTTGATGCTGTCTCAGAGTTCTTATATATTCTGATCATGGTCTTTCATTTCAAGTTCATATATCCTGACTTCAAGGCCTGATGTTGTGTCTTCAAGGGATGAAGTTCTATTTTCTATGCAATGTAATCTGATGGTGATGCTTTGATGTGAATTTTTAGTTTGATTCATTTTTTTTAATTTCCTGGAGTTCTGATTGGTTTCTTTTTCAGAATCTCTGTTTCCTCATAGAAATGTTCTTTCATCTCCTATATTTGCTTTTTTAGTTCATCGGTACATTTTAATAATCAGTTTCTTATAACCTTTCTCTGAATTTCACCTAATTCATATATTTGGGATCCTTTGGGGGATTGTGAATCTTGGGAGTAGATTGGTTTGCCTGTTTTCTCCTGTTTTCAGAGGTTTTAGAGTTGCACATCAATTGAGATATATTCCTCTTTATTTTATACACATGTCTTTTGTATGTAATTATCTTTTTTGTTCTGTTACTTCTATTTTTGATGTATAAGTAGATAGCAAGTGGTGAGACTGATAACTATCTTCCCTCTCTTGTTGTTCCTCCTTGAGGCCTGGTTGCTTTGGGTTTGTTTTCCCCATTCTATGTGTTGATGTATGTTAAGGCTTAGGTGGGGCTTGATTGTGTGTAGAGTGGAATTTGCTATTACTTGGCTGAGTTTTGAGTGTTGCTTGGCAGCAAGATCTCTACTTTGGGAAACTGAAATATTCCATTCACTTTCTAGCTTCTTTTAGTGGAAGAGGGGACCAGGAATAACAATAATGTTAGCAATTCATGCACAGATTTAAGGTAAATGTCTGGTATTGACTTTGACATCTGTGACACTAATTGCTCCCTATATAGGAGTGATAGGGTAAGCATTTAACATCAGTACCAATAATAAAAAAATGAACTAGTTCAGGAAATTGGCAGCAAGCCTACTATATTATTAATTATAATAACATGTGTAGAATAACAGTTACATAAACTATATGATTCTATTAGATACTGGGATTATAGTGGTTTTTAAATTTGTAGTTGGATACATTATCTTTATTTATTTTTTTAATATGGTGCTGAGATTGGAACCCAGTGCTCCTTGCACGTGCAACACGAGTGCTCTGCTGCTGAGCCATAACCCAGCCCTGGGATTATAGTTTTTTAAGTGAAGAAAAAATTGCATGAGAAAGCAAGAATGCCGGGTGCAATGGCACATACCTGTAGGCAATCCCAGTGGCTCCAGAGCCTGAGGCAAGAGGATAGCGAGTTCAGAGCCAGCCTCAGCAAAATCAGGGCACTAAGCAACTCAGTGAGACCCTGTCTCTAAATAAAATACGAAATAGGGCTGGGGATGTGGCTTAGTGGTCAAGTGCCCCTGAGTTCAATTCTCAGTATCCCCCTACCAAAAAAAAAAAAAAAAGCAAGAAAAAGCTTGAAATATTTAAAGTGAACAAAGGAGAGTCAGTCAATAAATGGCAGATGTTGGTTGTAAAGAAGGAGAAATAAAAAAAATTATGTGATAAAACAGAGGAAGAAGAAACTGGAAAACTGGAAAATTTGGCTGCTAGTTGGGGAAGAGAGTGAAGAAGAGGCATTAAGAGTGACAAAAACCAAGTGCAAACAATCAAGCAAATGTAAGACCAAAACAGCTCAAACACACATATAATCCTACCCAACCAAGGGTAAATAATAAGTGTGGAAAACAGCAATGAATATGGTGTCAAAATTGTATGAATATAGGGGCTGGAGATATAGCTCAGTTGGTAGAGTGCTTCCTCGCATGCACAAGGCCTTGGGTTCAATTCCCAGCGCATGCACGCGCGCGCGCGCACACACACAAATATGGATATATATCTTTTTTCAAATGTATTGGTGCAGTGAGAACACCTCCCCACATACACCCACATATCCACATATACACATACCCAATCTTTCAGAGTGGGAAAATAGTGAAAAAATAATGGAATCAAATGATATTTGAAAAATTAAAACAACCTTGTAATTTAAAAAAAAGTTAAAAATGGGGAGAATATATGGAGGAAGAAATGAGAAAAAAGGAAAAAAAATTAAAAATAATTTAATGAGAAATAAAGGACTTGTTTCTGCTGAAGTGATTACAAAACTTTGGTAGGGATGGGTTTTCTTTCTTTATATATTTATTTTTGGCTCTGTAACCCTTGGGTCAAGGGCTGGGGTTGTTAAGTCAGTCCAATTTCTTTGTGTTCTTCACTGAACTGTCATGGCTGGGAGGCAAAGCTGGTTGTGGTTAGCTTCCTGTCTCCTAGTGCAGCTGAGAGAGACTGGGAGTGCTGACAAATCATGTTTTCCTTTTGTGGGGCTCACATGGAGTTCTAAATTGGAAATTTCAGTAGTTAGGGTTTAGCTTAGGCTGACCTTTGGGATTTTGTGTGTGGGTATTTGAGATTTGATCCCTGGCCCCTATTGTGATGATATGCTAATCGCTGATGTGTAGATCTCTGGGCCTCTGGTAAAAAATCCACTTCAGATGGTGTATGGACTAAACCTCCTTGTTGTATATTCCAGATATCTACCCTATAATCTTCAATATCTAGCTCTGTCATATATCAGGTTTTCAAACATGCCTATGCCTGTTTCTGTGTGTGGCCTCTACTGGCATCTCCCAATAGCTCTTATGGGGTTCCTGTGACCAAGGCAGAGCTCTGTCCTTGATATTGGGTGGCGGTATGCTCAAGGTAGAGTTTTCTTTGTGCCCATTTCGGTCATTCTGGTTCAGGAACTCTGAGGGTCATAATAATTTATTGCTGGTAACTTTCTTTATGAGTTCTTGATGTCTTGTCTTTGTTCACTGCTGCACAGGATTTACAGATAGTTCCAATGCTGGCTACTGGCTTCCCTGCCCTGAATACCTGATTCCTGCCAAGCTGTATGTCCATAGGTTAAGTGATAGGTTAGATTTCCCTGAACCACTTCCTGCGCTGACTCTTGGTCCACTAACTTCAGCCTCCTTCTCTCTTCTGCAGGTTTCTTCAATCCAATCTAAAAAATTATCCTCCTGGGCTGGGGTTGTGGCTCAGCAGTAGAGTGCTCGCCTCATATGTGTGGGACCCTTGGCTTGATCCTCAGTACCACATGAAAAAAGTGGATGAATAAAATATATTGAATCCAACCACAACTCAAAAATAAATATTAAAAATGTCCTCTCCACTGTGCTCTCTCGCTGCCTACACTCCCTCCTCCTCTCAATTGCCACAGCCATGGCTGCCACCAGCCAAGTTGATGTGTCTCTAATGTTTTACTTGTATCATGGTAGAAGTTTCTGACTTTATATGCCTCTGTGTTTTCTTTTATAGTCCAGTATTAAGTTTCAGTGAATTCCCTTAGTTTCCTACCTTGTTGAGGAACCTACTTGATAAGTTGAGTGTACTGCTGGGCAATGCATTTTCCCTCTAACCCCCTATCTTCCAATCTCTTACTAGTCTTTTTTTTTAAATTGTTAGTGCTTTTATGGTATACTTAAAATGTCTTCTCCAATCCTAGGTCAAAGAGAATACTACTTGTTCCTTAAATTATTTTTTCTAAATATTACTTCACATTTTGGGATCAGGGTTTCTTTCTTTTTTTCTTTCCTTTTTTCTGCTAGTGATCAAAGCCAGGGCCTTGCACATGGCTGTACAAGTGAACTACCACTGGGCTACATATAATTCAGTCCCTTAAAATTTTGTTTAGATTTGACCTTTCAAATAGAGTACTGTTTAATTGGTCTACAATTAATTTTCTGTGGTGTGATATGGGGATCTAATTTTACCTATTTCCTCCATGTAGTCATCCCAGAACCATTTATTAAATGATCATTCTTTCCCCTATGATCTTCAATATCTTGCTCTGTCATATATCAGCTATTCAAACATATATAAGTCTGTTTCTGGATTCTTTGTTCTATTCCCTTTGTCTCTTTTTCTATCCCCAATTTATTAGTGTAGTTTTATGAAGCTTTGAGATTTTAGAGAGGGGAGTAATCCCCTGCTAACTTATTTTTCAGCTATTCTTAGCTATTTACTGTGTAAAGGTATTTTAGGTTGGAGAAATGCTGGAGGGGAGGATGAGGAATTGGTAAGGAAAATGTAGGGGACAGGTGAAGATTTACAAATACAGTGATTCATGTCATAGTTGTTCTAAAGTCAGTCTGTTTATTTAAAAATTTTTTTGCAATGCTGGGGATTAAACCCAGAACCTTGTGCTTACTAAAGCAGATAGTGTACCCCCAGTCCTAAAATTTTTAATTGACACATAGTTGTGCATATTTATGGAATACAGTATGATAATTCTATATATGTATACAATGTGTAATGATCAAATCAGGGTCTTTAGCATTTCTATTTTCTTAAACATTGGAGTCAGGTACTTTGAGGACCAGAAAAGCTGCCTGCCTAAAATTTTATATTCTATACTGTCGGTATAGTATATGAGGAGGTACTGTATTAACATAATGTTTATTTCTTTTACTTTTGAAAATTATTTCTAGGGCTAGAGATACAGCTTAGTGGAAGAACCTTTGCCTAGCATGCATGTGGCCCTCAGTTTGATCCCCAGTACCTCAATAAATAAGTATAAAAGTAAAACTAACTTTATTGGGATGATCAATATAGCATTAAGATAAAAAGCATGGTACCTACTTTGAGGTGTACTTCTGTTCAAATTCCTGGTCTACTTGTCCCTGTTTGTGTGCCAGTAGGCATATTATGTATTTTTGAGACACCTTTTTTTTCTCCTGTAAATGGTAATACTACCATTCACCTACTTTATTTTCTCCTACTGTCATAAGAAATTACTATAATCTTAGTAGCTTAAAACAACATAAATTTATTATCTTACAGTTTGTAGGTTGCAAGTCTGGCAAGGGTCTTACTGGACTAAAATCGGGTTGTCTGCAGGGCTTTGTTCCTTTTTTTTTCAGGTTCTAGGGGAAAGAGTATTTCTTTTCTCATTCAGTGTGTTAGCAGAATTTAATTCTTGTGGTTATATGCTTAAGGTCCCCATTTCCTTGGTATCTCTCTACTGGGCTATTAAAGCTTGCAGGTGGTACCTGCATTCTTTGGATCATGTTTCTCTTTATCTTCAAATCCAGCAAAGGTGGATCAAGTTCCTCTAATCCTTTGAATCTCTCTTGCTGTTTCTTCTGTCATACCATTATTCTGGTCTGTTCTTTCTCACTCCAGACTGGAAAGATTCTCTACTCTTAAGAGCTCATGTTATTACATTGTTATTACCATTCTGATAATCCAGAATAATCTCTGTATTTCAAAGTCCATAACTTTGTTTATGTTTGGTACCTGAGATTGAACCCAGGGGCACTAAAACACTGAGCTTCATTTCCCATCCTTTTAAATTTTTTCTGTTTTGAGACTGGGTCTTGCAAAGTTGCTTAGGGCCTTGCCAAGTTGCTGAGGCTGGCTTCGCACTTGAGGTCTTCCTGCCTTGCCTTCTCCAGTTGTTGAGATTACAGGTGTGTGTCACTGTGTCTATCCATAACTTTATTTTTAGCATTTTTCTTTTTAATTAACACATAGGAATTGTGCTTAGTGTAATATGTGATATTTCAATGTTAAGTGTGTAATGCTCAAATCAAGTAACTAAACATCTTAATTTCCTTATGATTACTCTGTGTTTAGAGACTTTGAACTCCCGTTCTTCTTCATAAAATATATAATAGGTTATTAGAAATGATAGTCACACTTCTATGCTATAGAAAACTAAAAGTTATCTTTCTATTTGTTTTGGTATCTGCTAGCCAATTTCCCTCTGTCCCCCATCCTGCCTACTCCATTTATTATTCTTTTAATCTGATTATCTATTTTTGTCTCCACATGTGAGAGAACATGCTATATTTGTCTTTCTGTGTCTGGTTTATTTCACTTAACATAATGTTTTCTTGTTCCATTCATTTTACTGCAAATGTCAGGATTTCATTTTTTAAATACAAGTGATATTCCATTTTGTGTGTGTGTGTGTGTGTGTGTGTGTGTGTGTGTGTGTGTATAATTAGTTTTTTAATCCATTCATCCAATGATGAACTCTGTTGATTCCATATCTTGGCTATTGTGCATAATGCTGCAGTAACCATGGGAGTAAAGATATATCATTGATATGTTGTTTTCATTTCCTTGGGCTGTATACCCAGAAGGGTTTACAATTTTAACCACACCTACACATGGTGTTTTTGTCATGTGAAATAACAGATTCCTAGATTCTAGGGATTCAGATGTGGACATCTTTAGGAATGAAGGGAAGTTTGCACTAGTTTTCTGATACTGTCTAGGCACTCTGGGTTCATTGTCTCTGTTCAGCAAAGAATTGAAGAACAGGACACAGAGTAGCAAGCAAGAAGTAGGTTTATTGCAAAAGTGAGAGACTTCTCTGAAGAGAAGGGGCCCTAGAGTTTGAAATCATGTGAGAGAGTTTTGGCCTTTTCTTTTTATGGTCTCTGGAATCTCCTCCTTTCCTTATCTCCTCCCCTGTCCACATGCTCCTCACTATTATTGATTGGTGCCCCTTCTGTCCATGCATCTGTTTTAGTTTTTTCTATTGGATCCCCACTTAGGAGCATGAGTACAGAAGGAAGTGTCGGTTTGATTGGTTTCCTGCTTGTGTCCATGAACACTTTTGTCAAGCAGGAAGTTAACCTCATCAGAAGACCTCCACACTCCTTTGATCTGGCTATGTCCGATACCTCCTCACTCAGTATCTTGCCCTGGCTGCCTAAGGCCTTTGGTACCTCTCTCAATTCTATTCATCTACCACCCTTACCACATAATTATTGTGAGGAATGAATGAGGTAATAGCTCAGTATAGTTTTTTTTTTTTTTTGTAGTGGTACTAGGGATTGAATTCAGCGGTGCTCTTCCACTGAGCTAGATCTCCAGCCCTTTTTACTTCTTATTTTGAGACAGCATCTCACCAAGTTACCTGGCTGACCTCAAATTTGTGAGCCTCCTCTCTGTCTCCATAGTCTCTGGGATTAAAGGCCTGCAGGACTATGCCTGGCTTCAGTATAGTTCCCCCCACCCAATACCAGGGATTGAACCCTGAGAGGCTTTACCACTGAGCCATATCACCAGCACATTTTATTTTTTGAGACAGGTTCTTGCTAAGTTGCTCAGGCTGGCTTTGAACTTGGGGTCCTCTTGCCTCAGTGTACTGAGTTGCTAGGATTAGAGATATGCGCCATCATGACCTGGCTTCAGTATAGTTTTAATATGTATTACAAGGTAGGTATTCATTAATATTCAAATGACTTATTACTAACAAAATGTGGGGTTTCATTTCTTGGTATATTAATGAACTAACCTTACCTTCTGCTCACATAATTATTTTTAAAATTTTAAAGTATGAAATATTTTAAACAGAAAGATACAATTTTTTTTAGAAGATTGGTGACCTACACAGCTGTAGTAGGTTGAATTGGACACCTCTACTGCAGATGTGTTTGTGTCCTAAACTCTTGTACCTGTGAATATGATATTTTTTTTGGAATAGAGTCTTCACAGATTAATAAAGTTAAGATGATGTCACAGTGGATTGATGTGGGCTTAAATCTAATGATTTTTTTGTTCTCTGTGTAGTGTTGGGCATCAAATTAAGGGCCTTGCACAGGCTAGGCCAGTGCTCTACTTCTAGGTAACAAACATGAACATGGTGAATATGAGGTTAAGGGGAAAATCTAAAAACTAGAACACTATACTGAACCCACATACTTTCTTTTAAAAAACATTACCTTCTGCCCTGTCTGACTCAGTTCAATAGGGTATGCTATATTCCTTAGAAAACAACCTCTTATCTGCAGGAGGAATACTGGCCCCAAGGGCTTCCTTTGTTGATAAGAACAACACAAATTACAAAGATGAGATTTCAGTATTCAGGAAGACATAATATTTAAAGACCCCCTAACCAGCCCTGGGCTGTAGCTCAGTGGCAGAGGGCTTGCATGGCACATGTGAGGAACTGGGGTTCTTTCCTTAACATCACATAAAAATAAAAACAAAACAAAGGCAATGCTGCCCACCTACAACTACAAAAAATAAAAATAAATAAAAATAAAAAGACTTCTTAACCATAAACTCTGTAAGAACAGTTCCAATTGAAACCCATCAAGTAGGTCACATTGACTCAGAATTGCCTTGGCTCTTTAGCATGTTATTATAGTAAAAAATCTCCCCTCTATTGGGTAAGACCATGCACAGTGAGGACTTGGAAGTCTAATGCAAACTTGCATTAGAAGAGGTGGGCCTGGGTGGTACTATCTGGAACCTTCCCTGTGTGTAGGGCATGACGTAACATGTGGGGAATGTTGCATCAGAAAAGAGGAAACCTAACTTGCTGGCTGCTACCCGCTTCCCAGTCCTGGGGCCACATGTGGCTAAGATAGCACCTGGCGATCAGCCAGAAGGCATTGCTGTGGGTTGTGATGGAAATTGGTCCACCTCTAGGATAGGCTCAGAACCCTTCCACCCTTTCTCCCATTACGGCCTGTAGGATGGGTGTACGCGTGAACTCTCCCCACCCTGCTGACCTTTACCCTGATTAGCTCCTGTACATTATATTAGCTGTGTGTGATTTCTCAATAAACTGAGATCCTGCTTGGACTGGTTTCCTTGAAGCATCTGATTGTCCTCCTGGAGGGAGGGGTGGGTGCAGGCGGCCAGTCGACCTTTGCCTTTTTTGGCCTGTCCTGGTAGGGCCTGCTCCCCTAATCTCTCCCACAGGTCAGGAGGGAAGGGGGGGTGCAACCCCGACACCTCTGAACTCCAATAAATCAGGAGGGGAAGTTCTGTTCCTCGCCTTTCTGAGAGGACCCACACTCTCTTGAAAGTTGCCCCCTTTTCCCTTTCCATATCTTTTGTAATATACTTGTGACTATTACTGTGTGCAATGTGTTTGAAATCTTCATAGTGAGATCACAAGAACTGGTAACTGAGGACATCATAAGTCACTTTAGTTCCTCAGATAGCCATACTTTGTAACACTACCATTATTCTACATCCCCATATCACACTGAGTGTTAAAGAGAAGGGAAATGAAGATTTGACACAGGAGAGACACAAGGAAAAAGGCTATGTGATGATGGAGGCAGAAAGGAGAAGGATGCGTCAACAAGCCAAAGAATGCTAGGGATTGGTGGCAACCACCAGAAATTAGGAACAGGCAGGAAAATTTCTTATAGAGCCTTTAGAAGGAGCATGGCCCTGCCAACACATTGATATCAGATAAGTTGGATTGTCAGAGAATATGTTTCTGTTGTTTGAAGCCACCTAGCTTGTGGTAATTTTGTTATAGCAGCCTAGTAAACTGGTACAACAGTTTACCATGTTTTCTTAAACTGGTTTATCTTGTCATTTTCTAATGTAAGGGACACCTACATTCAAATACATATCCCAAGATATGGTGAATACCCTAAGAAAGATATAGTTAAAGGAAACTGGTTTTGTAGCTTGAAATGGAGATTTCTATGAACCATGATGGTTCATGATAGTAAGAGGTGTTTCAATGCTCATACCCCAGACCTTTGGATCAGACAGTAAAACAATTTTTTAAATTTGTTCTCATTAATTATACATGGCAATAGAATGCATTTTGACATAGCAAACATAAATGGAGTATAACTTCTCATTCTTCTGGTTGTACATGATGTAGAATTACACCAGTTGTATAATCATATGTGCATAATTATATCAGAGAAAACATTTGGCCTTTGATTCTTTGGGATGGGTTTATTTTGCATAGCATGACATTCTCCAGTTTTATCTATTTATAGTGAATGCTATAATTTCATTCTTCTTTAAGACTGAATAATACTCTATTGTGTATATATACTACATTTTTTAATCCATTCATCTGCTGAAGGGCACCTAGGTTGGTTCCATAGTTTGACTATTGTGAATTGAGCTGCTATAAATATTGATGTGGGTGCATCACTATAGTATGCTGATTTTAAGTCCTTTGGGTATAAACTGAGGAGTGGGATAGCTGGGTCAAATGGTGGTTCCATTCCAGGTTTTCCAAGGAATCTCTATACTCCTTTCCATAGTGGTTACACCAATCTGCAGTCCTACTACCACTGTATGAGTATACCTTTTCCCCCATATTCTTGCAAACATTGATTGTTGCTTGTATTCTTTTTTTAGCTGTAGTTGGGCACAATACCTTTATTTTATTTTATTTTTTATGTGGTGCTGAGGATCGAACCCAGTGCCTTGCACATGCTAGGCAAGTGCTTTACCACTGAGCCCCAGCCCTGTTGCTTGTATTATTTTTTAAATTTAATTAAAAAATGTTTTCTTAATTAGTTGTTAATGGACCTTTATTTTATTTATTTATTTTTATGTGGTGCTAAAAATCAAACCCATTGCCTCACACATGCTAGGCAAGTATTCTACCACTGAACCACAATCTCAGCCCCTATTCTTGATACTTGCCATTCTGACTAGAGTAAGATGAAATCTCAAAAAGTAATTTCTTATGAATGTTTTAGAAAAAATTCATTTTAAAGATAATTTAATTATTCTCATGGTAAACCAGGACAAACAACTTCTCATATGGTAACAAAAGTTTGGATTGGTGCTTGCTGACATAGACATAGGAATACTACCAACATTTTCTGAATTAAGTTTGGAAATGAATAAAGTTTAATTACTTATGCTTATCTAGTCATCTACTTTATAAAGCTACCTTTAAATCAATTCGTAGATTTTTTTTTAAAGTAATGAATTGGGCTGTGGCTGTGGCTCAGCGTAGCACACTTGCCTGGAATGTGTGAGGTAGTGGGTTAGATTCGTAGCACCACATATAAATAAATAAAATAAAGGTCCATCAACAACTAAAAAAAATATTTTTAAAAAAGCAATGAATCATCTAGTATTTCCTGTGTTATATAAGAGACATAGATGATATCATCACTATCCTAGTTGATTTTCTATTCTTGTTAGGTTGTATATTGTTACTGGCCCTTTTGTATGTGTGGTGTTTGGGATTGAACACAGACAGGGCCTTATGCAGTTGCTCTCCCAACTGAGTTATTATCCTAAGACCTGTTATTGGTTTTTGTAGTGTGACTCTCCTGTTTTCATTCTCTAACTTTCTTCCTTTCAATATTCAGACTTCTCTTCTGATATTCTTTCTTCTCCTTACCAGGTCATTATTTCAGGCCACCAAATCAGGGTGAATTCTAGTAGTCTTGTTTGAGATGTTGAAAGAATTTTTGTGCATCTTTATGTTAATAAGAATACATGTGTCTTTGATTCTAACTGCCATCTATATTGTTGTTTGAAAAGGTACTGTTCTTAGCATGATGATGACCCTGAGGCTGACAAAGCAGAAAGAGGTAAAGGAATTGAGTCCTTGAAGGCATCATTGAGTTATGGGATTAAGCAATGTCTCAATGTTCCAGTTAAGTGAGAAAATAAGTTTCCTTTTTGTTTAAGCCAGTTCACATTGGATTTTCTGCATTTTGCAGCATGGAGTCTTGTTTGAGATGTACATGTTTACGATTCAAGTGAAAAATGGTAAATGATAGTTTTAATCAAGTGCTAGATATACTAAATATATATGTTGTAGATTGTTGTTTTTAAAAGTGTTGTCCCAAGGCCAGCAGTACAGTATTACTTGGGAACTTGTTAGAAATACATTTTTTTGATATCTGGGATTGAAGCCAGAGATGCTTTACCTCTGAGCCACACCCCCAGCACTTTTTATTTTTTGAGACAGGATCCCACTCACTTTCTTAGAGCCTCACTAAGTTTCTGAGAACTTGCAATCCTCTTGCTTCAGCATCCAGAATTGCTGGAATTATAGGCATGTACCACCATGCTGTACTAGGAATTCAAATTTTATAGATTTGCTGAATCAGAAACTGTAGAGTAGGTGTCAAGTAATCTTTGCTTTAACAAACCTTCCAGGGGATTCTGATGCATGCTAAAGTGTGAAAAGGACTGCTCTAGAGGGTCAAGAAATAAAGGATTAATGCTTATTGAAGGTTAGTAGAAGACTTCCTGGAGAAGATGACAGGATGCCAGAGCAAGATATACTTTTGAAAGGGTGGCTCAGGAACCAGCATGAATAAAGGTCTAAATATAAAGAATGATTATGTCAGAATAAATTCTTTTCTTATGTGTAACTAAAAAGACCCAATAAAAATTTTAAAATCACATCAGTATGTTAAAGGAAAAGTAATTGAAATAAAAGAAAGCATATACTCAGTAAAAAAAGAAAAGAATAAATATGTTATTTATAGAGCATTATCTGGCTAATTGTGATGTTAATAAAACATGGAAGGATTAATATTGCATAGGTGGTATGAGAGAAAGTTGGCTAAGATTCAGATTTACTTTTGTGTTATTCTTTTCTTTTATTTAATTTTTAGTTTTAGGTGCACACAATATTTTTATTTTACATTTATGTGGTACTGAGGATCGAACACAGTGCCTCATGCATGGTAAGTGAGCACTCTACCATTGAACAACAATCCCAGCCCCTGTGTTGTTACTCTTATTTCACCTGAACTCATTAAAAACCTCAACAATAGAATGAATCTTTGGTATTCTTCATTATAGGTGCTATATGTTGAGATAAACCTGTCTGTTCTCTAGCCATAGAATAATTTGGAGAGTGTTAAGTAATTGTAAGGGTCAGGTCTGACTTGTATGGCTAGGTGGACAAGCCTCCTTTTAGAATTCAGAAAATTTGTTTAAAGGGAGTTTTACCTTGTAAAAATTTAATATTGGTAGGTTGGCACCAGCAGTGAGATTTGAAGCTGCCCTGGTATGTGAGATATTAGGTATAGCTCCTCCTCCTTTCTTTCATTGCGTAGTTTGTGGGAGAAGTTTCCACTTTAAATACTGATGTCATGCTCAAAGTTGTACATCACCCGCCTACACTGCCTGCTTAAATTGATAATGTGTGCTTGGATGGAACTGTTTACATTATTCCCTTCTCCCTAAAGTGTTATAAGCCATGTGTAATGAAGCAGCCGGTGGAATTATGGAATGGGAACTGACTTTGTCTCCGAGTTGTTGCTGGAAAATGAGAGACAAGCATTTTATAGCTAAAATGCTAATTACTACAGAAATCAAACACTAGACCCTAACATTACTTTTTTGAACTTGTCTAGGTGTGTGTTTATGGTGATGGTGGGTATATGGTAGTGGGGCTAAGGGAGAGATAAAGGATTTTAATCCAAAGCTACAAATAACTTATCCTTGTTGACAAGAAGCTTTTTGCTAAGGAGTGCCAGAACAATGAATAAGCATTTCTAAAGCATGGGTACTGCTCAGGGTATTTATTTAATTAGTGTTGATAATGGGGATTCATTTTAGAGAGAATTTAATGGTCTTGATATTGAATGACCTTGGTATGGCAAAGATACTTGTCTCTGTATGTGTGTGTGTGAAATGCAAATAAAAGTGATCCTGGAGCTTAGCCAAAAAATCCTGAGTGTCAAGCTAAGGTTTCTTTAAATCTGCTTGCCTTGCAGGTCAGATTGAAGGATGCCTGAGATAAGCAATAAATTCTTCCTTTGCCACTTTGGGAGAACAAATCAGCTGATGAATCACATCTTGTTTGTTTAGGTAGACTGAGGCATCATTTTTCTTGTTTTGGGGGTCTAAAGTAGAGTTTTTCCCCTTTCTTTAGGGATTAGACAAGGGGGTGATTATAAGAAGGAATTGTTCAATTCATAGGACACTAGGGAGTCACAGGGCTGGAGAAGTCATTTTGACCCTGTACTTTGCGTGAAGGAGCAACTTGGAGCTATGGTAGCTTGTTCACTGATGGGCCAATTGCTACAGCAGAATGGATTCCATTAGCACTGGCTTTCTTGGAAAAACTTTCTCCGAAAAAATAGCCTTAACATAGGCCTGGTAATTGTTGCCTATTGTCTTAGAGTCTCTGACTAGGTTTTGCTAGTCAGGGCTGTGAGACTTAGCTATTAAAAGAATGAATTTGTATATTGCTTCTCTTACTTTGGAGATTTTTAAGCCCTGGTATGTTTCTGATATTCTCTCTCCTCTCTATATCTATATATCTATATATGTATGTATGTATCTATATAATTGTAGATGAACACAGTACCTTCATTTTATTTATTTATTTTTTTATGTAGTGCTGAGGATTGAACCCAATGCCTCACATGTGACAGGCAAGTAGTTTATCACTGAGTGACAACCCGAGCCCCTGATATACTCATTTTTTGTGTGTGCAACTCCTCTTGCTGACTTCTTTATCTTCTTTCACTCCTCTGTTCAAAGAACCTCGTAGTAATAAGGAAAGTCCAAACATCCCAGTCATGCATGCATTCGAGATCCTGCAGCCCTCCCCATGGGCCACCCCCCATCTCCTCCTGTCTCACCCAGTTCAGTCTTTCCCAGGCTCATGTCTTATTCATCCTTGTGTTCCCAGTAATGGACAGGTCCTAGCACACAGTGGTGGGCCAAAAAGTGTTTTATGAACCTACTGAAATTTCTAGTCTCATAAATAACTGTTCCCTAAAGTTTAGTATTCATTCCCATAAAGCACAGCAGAGGTGCCACTTCCTCTGCCTCTCCACGAACTGCTCAAGCCATCCCGGGTGCTTCCCTGGAGTCTTCCTTCTTTGTACTAGTGTTTGGGACTGCCTCAGTGTAGGATCCAAAGCTGTACTTGGCATCCTGTGAGGACTCAGTGAAGACTGAGTCTCCTGCCCTTCATGGACTACAGGGAGGAAGCAGGTGGAATACCCTGGGATCCTAGGGAAAAGGCACACCCCAGGCAGGGCCCAGTTTCTACTGTAACCATGCCTCCAAGTTGGCTTCCACAGTCCTGATATATTTTATAGTTATAGGTGAACACAATACCTTTATTTTTATAGGTTCTTAGGATCGAACCCAGTGCTTCACATGCGTCAGGCAAGTACTCTTCTACTGAGCCACAACCCCAGCCTCCCCCCACAATGTACTCTTAAATGCTGTATTTCAGAGTTCATTTACATTCATGAAATGCATCCCTGGTTCTTTGTATGAGCTAGACTGCTAACAGGTGTATATTACACGTCTACTGAATAGTTGACACTGTAAGAGTGAAGATATAAAGATGTTATACATTTTTATTTTATCTTCATACAACTAGTTTGCTGACTTCATTATGTTTCATTTATAAAATGTACTGATTTTTTCTTGCAATTTCCCTATTACTGAGTACAGAGTTCCCTGTACTAATTGCTAGACTTATACTATGGCCTGCCTCTATACTTTTTTTTTTTTTTTTTTGCAAGTGAGGGTACTAGCAATTGAACCCTGGGGTGCTTTTCTACTTTCTACTGAAGTATATCTTCAGTTATTCTTTCTTTCTTTCTTTCTTTCTTCTTTCTTTCTTTCTTTCTTTCTCTCTGTTTCTCTCTTTCTCTCTTTCTCTCTTTCTTTCTCTTTTTCTCTCCTTATTTTCTTATTTTTCTTTTTGTTTTGAGACTGGGTAACTTTAAGTTGCTTAGGGCCTCCCTAAGTTGCTATGGCTGACCTTGAACCTGTGATTCTCCTGCCTCGGCCTCCTGAGTTGCTGGGTTTACAGGTATGTACTTTCTCATTTTTTCCATTGTCTGTACTTTTTAAATTGGTCTTTGGGCAAGTCTTAACCTCTGTTTTGGTTAATTAAATTGTAAAAATAGGGATATCATTGGGTTTTCTTCACTTGTAGGGTTATTACCTGACTAATTAGATATATCTAAGCACTTTGAGGTATATTTGTTAGGAGTCAGTTATTTTTTATAAAGGACCACAGAGACTCTTGGAAAAGAACCTCTAAGAATTCAGGCACATGAACGTAATATAGGACTAACGCCTGGAAGGTGTGGTAAAAGAAATATCAGAGCCCAAAGGAAAAGGACTTTAGGAGCACTATTGGGTTAAGCAGCAGGCCATAATATCCTATATTGGATTTTTAGGGCTCTTGTGTGGCACATGCCACATCAACAAGAGCTTTGTTGGAAAGAAGTTGGTTCTGTTATACTTAGATTAGCAGAGGTGCCTGGGAACAGGCTTCTGCTTCATACAAGAGGCTTAGTATAAAGAAGCATGTAGAAGCCTGATCATTGAGGACCTTATATAAAAAGATTGACTGTATATCCCAGCCTGCCAGAGATAACTTCAATATACTCTTTTAGTTTTGATGTAATTATTAAGGCTGTGTGTTTATTCCTCAAAGTGTCTTGTTTGATTGGTAAATTACATAGCAAGGAGCTTGGATGAGGTTGTTTTGTCCTTTTGAATTCCTAGCACTGCTCTGCTAGCTGGCCCTTCAGCTGTCACCCACTTTACTTTGTTTAAAGCATCCAGAGATGAGTCTCTACTGCCTGTTATGGCCCTCTTTTTTTTTCACTTGCTCTCTTATCCTTTTCCCACTTCCTATTCTGTGATCTTGGGAAATTCTTTATGCCCATGGCTCTTTTTTGGCCATGAGGATTGGCTAGCTTGAGATTGACTTTGTGAAAAGGTGAAATTACAGTAATGCTTTGTTCAATTTTACATTCTTTTGACATTTTTGAATTTGCTGACCAAATTCACAAACATGAGAAATCACCTTTCTGTTCTAGAGAGACAGCTTTTCATATCAGTTATGTAAGGTCCCTATGAAGCAGACCAGGTACTCCCACCCAAAAGACTTGCTATAATTAAGCATCTTTTCTTGTTAAAAGATTTTTACAAAGGGCTTCAACAGGATATCAGCAACAGTTTCTGCAGAGGGCATTATAGTTTGTAGCTTCCTCTTTCTTGTAAATGCCAGGTTTGCAGACAAAACTTGTGAAACCTCTGTCTAGCCTAAGAACATGGGACAAAGAGTAACTATTCCCATCCACTGCCATGTAAACAACCACCCCACTGACTATAAATCTAAAAGAATTTACAGACTCGGGGCCCAGAGATTTTTGGGCATTAGCACCCTCTGAACCACTGCAGCTAAATAAATCTACTTTCTAAAAATTCTTCAGGTGTCCAGCCTCACCTGTCCTACATCACGTGTAGCCAACGAGTTTTAGCCTGCTTGGGTAGCTATAACAAAGTAGCATAAGCTGGGTCACTTTTAAAAAGCAGTTTTTTTATGTTTTTTTTTAAAATTCATTTCTGAGAGTCCTGGAAGCTGGGGAGTACCAAATTGAGATGTTGAGGATTCATTGTCTGGTGAGAGGCTGCTTTGTTGTTCATGGATGGTGCCTTCTAGTTCTGTTGTCATTTGGTGAATGAGGCAAAGCCAAACCAGATATGGTGGTGTGGACTTGTAGTTGAAGCCACAGAGGAGGCTCAGGCAGAAAGATCATTGAGCCCAGGAGTTCAGGGTCAACCTGTAAAACATAGGGAGAGCCCATCTATTTAAGAATAAAAAAAAGTAAGCTGGGACTGGTGGCACATGCCTGTAATCCCACCAATTTCAGAGGCTGAGGTAGTAGGATTGTAAGTTTGAGGCCAGCCTTGGGAAATTAGTGAGCCCTTGTTTCAAAACCAAAGATAAAATGAGGATGTAGCTTAGTGGTTGGTGGTAAATTACCTCTTGGTATTCATTTCTCAGTATAAAAACAAAACAAAGGCAAAGCAGCTTTCCTGAGCCTCTTGCATAAGGCCCCTGACCCATTCATGAGGATTTGCCTATCATGACATAGTCACCTCCCAAAGGCACCTACCTTCTAATGCCATCACATTGCTGATTAAAGTTCAGCATAAGAATTTGGGGGATGCACAAACTTTCAGACCATAGTGCAGGTTTAGTGAAATGTAATGCTGCCAAGTGGTTCTGGAGTTGAGTGATGGTTGTTTGGAATATTGTCCAACTGCAGCAGACTTTGCTCTTACAAATATCAATAACAATTTTCCCTCAAAGATACGTGTGCACTTGGCTTGAAGGAAATGTGAGAAAATAAAATAGAAACTAAAATTTCTTTGGAGATCAGTAGGTAAGCCTAGTCATCCTACCTGAACTTCTGCTTATGGTGCTCAGTAGCTAATATTGGGCTTTGACCCACTCACACCCTTCTGAAGCTAGGGGACAAAAAGATAGTCATTACAGATAATAAATAATTTGGTCTGATTGGGAATGTAGGGGCTGATTGGAAAGAAAATCAAATGCTGCCTTTTCTCCTTCCTCCTTCCCAAGCCCTTTCCCCTGCTCCTGCCACTATTTATTGGTAAGGTAACCTGTCCCAGGAATTGTTCTTCCCTATAGGGAGTTGCAAGAGTTTTTAATTAATGTCTCCTGGGCTGCCACTCCCTTCCTCCATAGGACCACTCCACCTTTGGCCCTTCTAACCCATCTGTTTGTCACCTTTTGGCCATCCCACCAGCATCTCCTTGGGCTAATCACATACACAGGGGAACAAAGAAAATCTAAAAATATAAAAGGGGCAGGAAATTCCTGCTTTTGGGATATCAGGATACCTACTATGACCCCTTCTTCCTCCTAGGAGAAGACTGTGTTGTTGTTGTTATTATTATTATTATTTGTGCTGAGGATTAAACCCAGGGCCTTGTGTGAGGCAAGCAATCTACTAACTGAGCTATATCCTCAGCCCTGTGTTACTATTCTTTAAATAAAACTTGCTTTCCACACTTGCCTATTCTCTGGTGTTCAAATTTCAACATTTGGGGAAGCTGGTCCTGCTTCACTGTTTACTGTTCACTGGTAACCAGGGGGTATCACTTCCACCTTAGGACAGCAAAGAAAAATAGCTCTATGAAATCTATAGATTTCCTTCCTTCCTTCCATTCTACCACTGATCTATACTCCAGCACTTTTTTTATTTTAAATTTTGAGACGGGATCTCACTAAGTTGCCTAGGCCTTGAACTTATGATCTTCTGCCTCAGTTTCCCAAGTTGTTGGAATTACAGGCATGAGTCACCATGCCCAGCTGAATTCTACAGATTCTCTATTTATCTTCAGATCATTCAGTTTTTATATCACTAGGATGTGAAGATAGTTAAATACAAGAGCAATTTTACAGGTTTATCAGGGCATTGATGTCTTCTGGGGATAGCCTTACTTCACTTATACATCATGTGTGAAATACAGAATAAGACACAAATCACAGAGAAATACAGTTAATGTTTTATGAGTTCATAAATCTAGAGCTGTGACTAACACTGGGACCTACAATGGAAACTTTCAGCGTTATAATTCAGCAGCTCCAAGGATTAATTTTACCACACAGAGTTTGGGATGGGAGCTAAAATACATCCACATGCAAATCCAGACCTTGGAGAATAACTAAATACATTTCTGCATGGATATTTGTGAATATGTTTTGGTGAAACAACCACATAAGGGGCCTTTGAATTTTTCACTTGCTGTTGGTATACAGTGTGCACTATAAAGTAAGCTTTCTCTTTAGTTCCCAGTGTTTATTGACAAAATTAATAACTGATCCTATAAAACTAAATTTTGATTGACAGCAATTATATCATGTGATTGTGTGCCCTATTTTATAGGTGAGAAAATTGAGGCTAAGTCATGCTACATAAATTGTTCAAGGTCAAGAACCATAATCATAGAATTGGGCTTTCTAACTCCATGGCTAATTCTCCTATTCAGTTATACCATTTGTAGCAAAAATCCAATAAAAATCATCTGTTTTTTTTAATCTTCATATAGATAGGCTTCATAGATTGTTACAGGCATACACAGCAAGATATAGGAATAAGGTTGGTTGTGGGAAGAAGAGCTCATGCAGTACATGTTATGTTCTCTCTCTCTCTCTCTCTCTCTCTCTCTCTCTCTCTCTCTCTCTCTCTCTCACACACACACACACACACACACACACACACACACACACACACACACACACAGTTGATTAAGCCTGGCACTGTGGTGCATGCCTGTAATCCCAGCATTTTGGGAGGCTGAGGCAGGAGGATTGGGATTTCAAAGCCACCTTCAGCAAAAGCAAGGTGCTAAGCAACTCAATGAGACCCTGTCTCTAAATAAAATACAAAATAGGGCTGGGGATGTGGCTCCATGGTTGAGTGCCCCTGAGTTCAATCCCTGGTACCCGTCCTCCCCAAAAAGGAGTTGATCAGAATTAAAAATTTACTGTGAACTGTGTATCATTCCTAGAGAAAAAATACCCCTGTTCTCTATGTAATTGACTATTATTTGTGCAAACATACTGGATTTATGGTAGCCAAGGCTGAACCTTACATGGAAGAAGAGTCACTGGCCTCTTTTTTGGTGGGAGTTAAAGGGATTGGAGAGCCATGCTTTGCATAAATGATACCATAAGTATTCATTTCATTTTGTTTATTTGTACCAGATCTCTATTAGAGACTTGATTTTTAATTTTTAATTTTGCAACAAGTAGAGACTCACATGGAGTTATAAATATAGTGTAGATTCCCGTGTACTTTTAACTTCTTGTGATGTTAATATCTTACATTAAAAATAGTATGCTGCGGTTCTGGTCAATTAGTTGCTGGGCTACCTTGTGGCGGGGTGGGGGGGGTAGAGATGCGGAATCAACACACAGACTCTGGGAGCTGGTGAGAGAACTGGCTGGAGATCCACCTCAGATCATAGTCCAGTAGCTCAGTTTATTTTTGGAATGCACACAACTGTTATAGGGTTTGAGTGGGGTGTGCCCATCAATTATACACAAGCAAGATAGTATCCATAAGCCAATCATCTTCTGCCTAATGTAACTGCACTATGAGGATGCTCTAAATATTGCTATCATCAGGAAGGGTCTTTGTCCCTAGGGGAGGGGGGTTGCTATGTTAGGAGTTCCATGTCGAAGCTCCTGGCTATCAGTTTCCTGGCCTGGCAGTTTGGCAACGCTAACCACAGTGCTAAGGATGTGGTTTCACTACACTAGATCAGAGCATCCCATCCTGCAGGCCTTCCTATCAGGCCTGAACGAGTGTAGATTCTTCAAGCTCTCCGAGCTGCTCATAGCTGCTAGCTGCTAGCTGTAAACTGAAAGTTATTCCAACAATAGTATAATATTAATACTGCAATAGTGGGGCTGGGGATGTGGCTCAAGCGGTAGCGTGCTCGCCTGGCATGTGTGCGGCCCGGGTTTGATCCTCAGCACCACATACAGACAAAGATGTTGTGTCCGCCAAAAACTAAAAAAATAAAAATAAAAAAAATATTAAAAAAATAATACTGCAATAGTGGTTCCTTCACTTTCTGAATATAGCCCTCATTGCTCTAAGGTTTATTTAAAAATTTTTTTTCTCTTCTCCCCTCTCCCGGCTCCCTAAGGAGATTGGGGAGACAGTGTTATCTTTTCTTCTCCTAGTTAATTGCCCTTGAACACACTACAGGCAGGAGATGCCTGCTGAGGATCTGGGAAGTGAATATCTCCCAAATTAACAAGTGAGTTCTAACATACCATCAGGGCTTCCTGGGGCCCCCTAACATAGCACACCTGGAATGTAACTCTTGAAGTTCCTTTAAAACACCCTTGTCCCTCCTGATTGGGAGAGTCACAACCTTTGGGACAGGAGCCCCCTGTGATTCTCCTTTGCTGGCAAAGAAATAAATCTCCTTTTTTCTTTTTCTCAAAACTGTGTCCTTGTTATTAAATTGGTATTGATTGGCATTAGAGACAGGGACTAGCTTCCAGTTACAATACCAAGAAATTCACATTTGCCCAGTAATGTTAACTAGACTACACGTCTTCTTCAGGTTTCACTACTTTTTCCATGCATTCATTTAAGTGTACATGAAATTGAGTATTAATTGTGGCTTGCTATTTCCTAGCAGACTGTGTAATTGTGGTTTTGGAAAAATCCCTCATCTCCCTGGGCTTCATTTTTCCCCTCTATGAAATGGAGATAACATTTCCTAATTCACATAGTTTTTGTAAGGATTAAATGGGATAATATATGTAGAAGTGCCTGGCCCCAAAATTATGTTTCCCTTCCTGATTTCCTCTTCATTTAGAGAGGTAGCATTTTAAGCTTTTATCAGTTCTTTCTACCTTTTATTATTTCTTGAGATGAGCAGATTTTAGTGGAAGGAGGTGAGAAGTACATGAAAGTATTGTGTATCTTAATTAGAATGGAGAGAGATCCAAGTTCCCAGAGGAAGGATGATGGCATCAAAGAATGACTTGAGTTTTATAATTTTGTTGGGTACTAATCATATTCCAAGTTGTCTTTGGGTTGTATAACATGAATGTTGATAATATTCCTACTCTACACTTTTACTTTTGGCATGAATTACTAATCTAAAATATTTAATAAATACCAGAATCATCATTCATTTCTTGTGAGGAAATTCTGTTGTTACCATTGTGAACATGAATTCAGAATCATCATACAAAGAGGAAGTCAGAGGAAGTGATGGTCTAAAAATACTTTCCTGTAGACTTGGACTATTAAAGAAATAGTACATAAAGGATTTGGAGGCTGCCCTAGGTATATAATAAGGGTGTTTCTGTTTCTTTTTTTATCGATGGAGAGAGTGACCACAAGGATGGAGAGACTTCTAAGACTGGGAGCCTGACGTTTTTAAACTTAAGCTTTTCTTTCTTTTAATGTATTTTTTAAAAATCAGGCATATTGAGGCAATTTACATATGACAAAATCTATCCTCTTTAGTACAGTCATAAGTTTTGATAAACAGTTTGTTTTAGTCAGCGTTTTTGCTGCTGCAACTGAAAGACCCAACCAGTACAACTGTAGAGGAGAAGTTTATTTGGGGGCTCATGGTTGAGGTCTCAATCCACAGACAGAAGGCTCCATTCCTTGGGGCTCTAAGTGAGGCTGAACATCATGGTGGAAGAGTGTGGTGGCAGGGGAAGCAACTCACATAATGATCAGAAAAAGAGAGACTCCACTCTCCAGATACAAAATATACACCCCATTGCTACTCCCCCAATGCATCACTTCCTCTAGTCACACCCCACCCACCTCCAGTCAACACTCAGTTAATCCCATTAGGGATCCGTTCACTGATTAAGTTAAGGCTATAGCCTAATCATTTCTCCTCAACCTTCTTGCATTGTCTCACATGTGAGCTTTTGGGGATAACTCACATCCAAAACATAATACAATTATGTAACAACTGTATCAATATGTAAAATATTCCTACTATCCCTACAAGTTATCTTATGCCTCATTGTAGTTAATACCTACCATAATCCCAAACTCCTGGCACCCATGGATCTAATTCTTATACCTATCGTTTTGCTATTATAAAATGTCACAAATGGAGTCATACAATATGTCACTTTGGATCTGGCTGCTTTTGCTTAATGAATTTTATATTTATGTTTCTATGTATATCAGAAGTTTGTTACTTTCTTTTGCTGCATACTATTGTATTGTGTGGCTAAACGGCAGTTTATTTATTCACCAGTTGAAGAACATTTGGATTGGTTCCTGTTCTGGGATGTTATGAATAGAGCTGCTATAAACATATGTATACAGGTTTCTGACTGAACATATTTTCATATTTTTTAGGTAAATACCTAGTGAGAGGAGCACTGGACCATATTGTAAGTGACTGATTATAGGAAACTGACAAACTCTTTTCCAAAGAGACTGCCATTTTTGCATCTCACCAGGAATGCATGTGATTTTTGTTGCTGTGTCCTCATTAGTGCTTTATATCATCCATTTTTAATCTATTCTTATAGGCCTGTAATATTATTATCATCATATTATTACATATGATGATTTAAATTTATATTTTTCTAATGATGATATTGAACATCTTTTGAAATGCTTTTTTTTTCCCTCTTGCGTTCTTTGAGTGTGTTTAAATTTTTTGGCCATTTTTTTATTGGATTGTTTTTCTAATATTGTGTTTTGATATAGCTTACGTTTTCACTTTTTTTTTTGTTATAGGAATTGAACCCAGGGGCGCTTAACTACCAAGTCACATTCCTAGCCCTTTTTATTCATTTATTTTTTGTGATAAGGTTTCTCCAAGTTGCTGAAGCTGGCCTTGAACTAGGGATCTTCTTACTTTAGCCTCCTAAACTGCGGGGATTACAGATGTGTGCCATCACACCTGGCTTCTCTTTACTTTCTTAACAGTGCCTTTTGAGGAATCAAAATTATAATTTTGATGAGGTTCAATTTATCATTGTTTTTCATGGATCAGGTTTGGGTGTCTTATCTGAAATTTGTTATCTTAAGCCAAAGTCTCAAACATGTACTCTCATGTTTTCCTCTTGAAGTTATTTCATAGTTTTAGATTTCATGTACTGTTTGATAATAACTTTGTGGTTAACTTTTATATGTGGTTAACTTTTTCATAGTATGGATTGAGGTTCACTATTTTGTATATACATGTTCACTTTTTCTAGAGCCATTTGTTGAAAGGATTGTATTCATTGAACTGCTTTGTAGTATTGCTAAAACTAAATAGGACATATATGTGCTGGAATATTCTGGATTATCTATTCTATATCATTCCTCTAACTGCCTGTGCTTTTGCTAATATTGCTGGAATGGCCCCTGGCATTTTGCCAGAAGTAATGGTTGAGAGGTAAGCCATTAAGATGATGCTGGATTGATTCAATTGTATATTAGACCTTTACTGTCCAGTAATAGGGCGGCTCTTGCTGCCTCAGGCGCCGCTACTTTGGAGTTCCCGTTGAGTTCTCGGGGGTCGGAGAGTGAGTGTGTGAGCATCCTGGTGGAGGGAGTTCTGGTTGGTGTGGTGTGCCGGAAAGGAGCCGCGTGGGTGGCATTGGGGAGAGTTCCGGGGGAGTGTGCTTGGAGTGCTGTTGGAATTTAGGCAATAAAGTTTCCTGTTTGAACATACAAGTGCTTTGTGGCGGCTTGGTGACTTGTGCCCAGCCAGACTGCGGCATAATATCACACTGTTCTGTTTACTGCGGTTCCCTAGAAAGTCTTCCTTCCTTCCTCCCTTCCTTCAATGGAACAGGGTCACCGTATGACGGAGCTACATCCCCAATCATTTTTATTTTTATTTTGAAACAAGATCTAGCTACATTGTGTAGGGCCTAACTAAGTTGCTGAGGCTGGGCTCCAACTTGGAATCCTTCTGCTTCAGCCTCCCAAGATGCTGAGATTACAGGTGTGCACCACTATGTGCTGCCTACATAGAAAGTCTTGAAATCAGGTAGTGGGTGTCCTCTAATTTTGTTCTTTTCAAATTATTTTGGTGATATTAGTGTTGTAGGGACAGACAAGGCAAGGCACCGACAATAGCAGGAAACAGTTTTATTTGGCTGCATCCAGGTTCAGAGGGCACAGCTTTTGCTGTAATCAATGAATCCCCTGAACCCCAAGTTCAGGTAGTTTCAGAGTTTTATACCCAGCACGTAAGGGAAGGCTCAGAAGTTCACAGTCTGCAGAAGTTCACATAAAAGCAGCTTTTTCTTTCACTGTCCTGGGCATGTTAACCCTTCAAGACAATACCTGAGAAGGCGAGAGCTTCTTCTCCCCTTTCTTTTCTCCCCTTGCCAGCTGTTACCATGGAGTTTAATTGGTAACTTATCTTAGAAATAAAGACATTTCAGGCTGGGGATGTGGCTCAGTGGTAAAGTGCTTGTCTGGCATGTGTGAGGCACTGGGTTCAATTCTCAGCACCATATACAAATAAATAAAATAAAGGTCCATCAACAACTAAAAAAAAAATTTAAAAAATTAAGACATCTCTGTGAAGCTCCAGCTCAAGGCCAGAGGCCTTCTTTACACATTTCTACAAACTACTATACTGGATACGTTTGTGAAAAACTAGTAAGGGGTGTCCAGCACCTGGAGTGCTGATTTCTTTCTGGCCAGTGGTCAAGTAAGATAGGACAACACAAAAATAGGAAGTTTATCTACATTGAACTCTTTTGTAGAGGCTGTTTGCTGACAGTCAAGTGAAGATTTCTGGAGAAGCCTAGTTAAGACTTTTCTGTGGAGAAAGGGGATGCCACTACATTAGGTCCTTTGATTTCTGTATGAAAAAAATTTTTTTCATTACTGGGGATAAACCCAGGGGCACTCTACCACTGAGCTATATCTCCAGTCCTTTTACTATTTTGTTTTTGAGACAGTGTCTCAATAGGTTGCCTGTGCTGGCCTCAAACTGGCCATCTTCCTGCACAGCCATGGGCCATCACACTTGGGTTTCTGTATGAATTTTTTAACTGTCAATTCTTTTTTTAAAATTTTGATTTTTTAGTTGTAGATGGACAGACACAATAGTTTTATTTTATTTATTTATTTTTATGTGGTGCTGAGGATCAAACCCAGGGCCTCGAATGTGCTAGGTGAGTGCTCCACCACTGAACCACAACCTCAGCCTCTTAACTGTCAATTCTTAAAGGGAAAACACTTCTGGGATTTTGGTTAGGACTGCATTGACTCTGTTAATCCATCTAGGGAAGAATTGGTATCTTTCCTCTGTCAACTTTTCCAATGCACGAACAGGGCATATTCTAACATTTTTTAGGTTACTTTACTCACTTATATTTTGTTACTTACAGAATTTGGAATATATATATATATATATATATATATATATATATATGCAAAAAAGTCTTAGCAAATTCAGGGAAATTTGCTAAGACTTTCTAATCATGAATCGATGTTTAATTTGTCAAACTATTTCATATATATATATGTATATATATTTTAGATTAATATTTAAGCAGTTAATTTTTGGAGTCTGATCCTACTTGGTACTGCCTCCTTGCTAATGTTTAAAATTTAAATTGATTTTAGTGCATTTTTTTTTAATCCCAGGAACTTGTTAAATTCTTTTATGAGTTCTAGTAGCTTTTTAAAAGCTTCTTTAGGATTTTCTAAATCTTATCTATAAATAGCATCAATTTATTCCTACCTTTCCAGTGTGAACACTTGTTACTATTATTGCCTTATTGCTCTGTCTAGAACCTCTAACATGGTGTTGAAAAATACTGATGAGAGCAGCCTAATGGATTTGTTCTTGATTTTAGGTTGAAAGAATTCAGTTTTTCAACATTAACTATACTAGCAGTAGGGTCTTTGGAGATGCCTTCTGTTAGGTTTAGGGAATTCTTTTTAATTTTTAATTTGCTAAGACTTTCTAATCATGAATAGATGTTAAAATTTGTCAAATTATTTTATTCATCAATTTAGAAGATGACATAATTTTTTGTTCTTTAATCAGTTGCTGGGGTGAAAGACATTGAGGACTATGAATGTCAAGCCAAACTTGCATTTCCAGTATAAATCCTACTTGGTTATCATGTATGACCATCTTTTTTATTTGTTATGGATTTGACTTGATAATATATTTTTTATATTTTTAGGTTGCCAATGGACCTTTATTTTATTTATTTATTTATTTTTATATGCAGTATTGAGAATTGAACCCAGTGCTTAGCACATGCTAGGCAAGTGCTCCACCACTGAGCTACAACCCCAGCCATTGACCTGATACTATTTTATTAAGGATTTTCTGTCAGTAGTCATGACACAGAAGCTAAGTCATGAGTCTTATCTGTATTGTCTTTGGTTGGTTTAGTATCAGGATAATGCTGTATTCATAAAATGAGTCAGGATATATTATTTTATATTCTGTTTACTTTTTTTTGTAATTTTGAAGACTTGTTACATGTTCTTAATTGTTAGGTAGGTGTTACTGAAATAGTCTAGTTGGGGGATTTTCTTTGTTGGAGTTTTATATGTGGGTGGGGTTAGGAGTACTGGGGAATGAACCCACAATCTCCTGTGCTAAGCACACACCCTGCCACTAAGCTACATCCCCAGCCCCTGTGGTAATGTTCTTTATTATAATTTTTAACGTAGTTGTACAATTCACAGTGGTGTTTCTATACATGCATACATTGTATGTTGATCATGTCTACTTACCCTTCTACCCTTTCCTCAATTTGTTCCTCCCCTCCTTCCCTCAACATGCTTTTCAGCTCCTAATAACCCTTATTCTACTTTCAGGTCTTTTTTTTTTTTTTTAAGTTTCTACATGGGAGAGAAAACATGTGCTACTTATCTTTTTGGCATCTGGCTTATTTCACTTAATCTGATGTTCTGTAATCTCATCCATTTTCCTTCAAATGACAGGATGTCATTCTGTATGAGCCAATAGTATTCCATTGTGTATATATGCATACATACCACATTTTCTTTATTAAATTATTTATTGATGGATATCTAGGCTGATTCCATATCTTAGGTATTGTGAAAAGTGTTGCAGTAAAAATGAATATGCAAATGTTTTTTTTGTATGTTAACTTCATTTCCTTTGGATATATACCCAGACACGGTATACCTGAATCATATGGTAGTTCTATTTTTGGTTTTTATTTTTTATTTCTTTGGTACTGAAGATTGAACCCAGGGGCACTCCAACACTGGAGCCACATCCTCAACCCTATTTTGCATTTTATTTAGAGACCCAATCTCACTGAGTTGCTCAGCTGAGGCTGGCTTTGAATTTGTTATCCTACTGCCTCAGTCTGCTGAGCTGCTGGGATTGCAGGCATGTGCCACGGCTGGCGCCTGGCCTATTTTTATTTTTCTTGAACTGAGGATTGAACCCATGGGTGCTCTGCCACCTAGCTACATCCCCAACCTTTTTAATATTTTATTTTGAGACATGATTCAGGTTAAGTGAAATCATGTTTAATTTGCCCAGGCTGGTCTTCAATTTGTTTTTTTTTTTTTTTTTAAAGAGAGAGTGAGAGAGGAGAGAGAGAGAGAGAGAGAGAAGAGAGAGGATTTTTAATATTTATTTTTTAGTTCTCGGTGGACACAACATCTTTGTTGATATGTGGTGTTGAGGATCGAACCCGGGCCGCACGCATGCCAGGCCAGCGCGCTACCGCTTGAGCCACATCCCTAGCCCTGGTCTTCAATTTGTAACGTTCATGCTTCAGCATTCTGACTTGCCAGACACCACTGTATGTAGCGTATTTTGAAGTTTTTGAGGAACTTCCATACTGTTTTCCATAGTGGATGTACCAAGTTCATACTAAGTTATGTACTAATTATGTACTAACTAGTGGCTGTACTGAATTAGTACATTGCCACTAACTGTGTATAAAGGTTCTTTTTTCTCCACATCCTTGCCAGCATTTGCTCATCATCAAAAATTCCTTTTTTTTTTTCTACTGGAACTTGAACCCATGGACTCGCATATAGTAGGCAAACTCTTTATCACTAAACTACATACCTCAGCATTTGTTATTATATAATTTTTATAATTGCCATTTTAACTGGGGTGAGATGGATTCCATTTTCTTAATGGCAAGGATATATGGAGCATTTTTGCATATACTTATTGGCCATTTGTATTTCTTTAGAGAAATGTCTCTTCAGGTCATTTGCCTATTTTTTAGTTGAATTATGTTTTTATTAAGTTTTTGTAGTTGTTTATATATTTGGATATTAATTCAGATGAATGGCTGGCAAATATTTTCTCCCATTATATAGGTTGTCCTTTCATTCTGTTGTTTCCTTTGATGTGCAAGTTTTTAATTTGATGGTTTAGTCAATTCTTGCTTTTGTTTTCTGTGCTTTTGGAGTTCTATCCAGGAAATCATTGCTTGTGCTGTAAAGGTAAAATTTCCAAGCTGATTCTAAGCTGCAAAAGTCTGAGTTAAAGTGTAAAAGACTAGGCATCCTAAAGTTTCCAAAGTGCAGGGATTGGGTTAAAAAGTAAAAGACTAAGTATTGTTAAGAGTCCCTCTGCTACCCCCAAAACCTGTAATCCCTGTAGCTGTTAGGACAATATTGGAACTGCCCAGTAAATATTTCCACTGACTTTCTAGTTGTTTAATAGCTAAGGGTTCCGAGTTGCTTGGCACGTAGGCATTGCAGGACCTAAACCAATCAGTTTGAATGTGTACCCCACCTAGGAGCACCAATCACCCCTGTCCAATCTGTTCCCGCCAATGTATGCACTAATCCTGACTCAGAGTTGTTGTTCAATTTTCCTGCGCCTCATGATGATTTGTTCTGATGTATGCAAAGCCTCCCACCCTCTCCAAAAAGTGTACTTAAGCTCCGCTTGAACTCTGCTCTGGGCTCTGGACTGCTCTCCCTTCTTGAGTGGGCACAGAGTCCCAGCTCGCTGGAACGGATCCCCAATAAATTTCCCCCCTGCGATTGCATGAAGTGAGTCTCTTGTGTGGTCTCTCCCTCCGACGCTCCGCTGCACCCCAACAGTGCCAATATCTTGAAGTGTTTTCCCCTAGTAATTTCAGAACTTCAGGTATTATATGGAGGTCTTTGTTCTATTTTGAATTGATCTTTTTTTTTTTTTTGCACAGAATGAGATACAGGGGTCCAATTTTAATGTTGCTATCCAGTTTTTCTCACACTATCAGTTGAAGAAGCTGTCCTTTGTCCAATGTATATTTTCTTGGTTGAGGCTGTGTAGATTTATTTTTGGGTCCACTATTAAGTTTCATTGAAATAGGTATCTGTTCTTATGCCAATAATATATTGTTTTTGTTACTTGGCTTGGTTGTATGTTTTGAAATCAGGTACTGTGCTTCTTCCAGGTTTTCTCTTTCTGCTCAAGATTGCTTTGGCTGTTTGGGGTCTTTTGTGCTTCCATGTGAATTTTAGGATTGTTTTTCTCCAATACTGTCATAGTTCTAAGTCTGTGTAACTATAATTCAATTGGCATTGCATTGAATCTGTAGACAACTTTGAATAGCATGAGTAGTTTAACAATATTAACTCTTCTGATTCATATATTCTTTCTTTAGTGTTTTATAATTTTCTTTTAGAGGTCATTTGCATGTTCAGTTAGGTTTATTTCCATTTGTTTTACTATTTTTTGTGGCTATTGTGAATGAGATTACTTTCTTTTCTTTCTCCCTCCCTCCCTCTCCGCCCCCCCCTCTCTTTTTGTGGTGCTGGCAATTGAATCCAGGGCCTTGTGCATATGAGGCAAGCACTCTACCAACTGAGCTATAGCTCCAGCCCTCTGATTGCTTTCTTGACTTTTTTCTCAGTACATTCATTATTGGTACATAGGATAGCCACTGATTTTTGTATGTTTTTTTTATCCTGCTGCTTTATTGAATTTGTCAGTTCTAATAGTCTTTGTGGAGTCTTTATGAGATTTTTATGTTTAGAATCATATAATCTGTAGATAGGGATATTCTGAGTACAGATTGGGTACATTTCCTCTCAGCTGGGTTGGGAGTGCAGCTTAGTTACAGAGCACTTGCCCAATGTGTATGAGGATCTGGATTAAAAAAAAAAGTTAACTGGGCTGGGGATGTGGCTCAAGCGGTAGCGCGCTCGCCTGGCATGCGTGCGGCCCAGGTTCGATCCTCAGCACCACATACCAACAAAG
This sequence comes from Ictidomys tridecemlineatus, assembly GCF_052094955.1. Classification (NCBI taxonomy): domain Eukaryota; kingdom Metazoa; phylum Chordata; class Mammalia; order Rodentia; family Sciuridae; genus Ictidomys; species Ictidomys tridecemlineatus. Next base: position 29,054,890 of record NC_135493.1, on the reverse strand, counting down.
ATGTTGTGTCCCCCCAAAACTAAAAATAAATATTAAAAAAGTATCTCTCTCTCTCTCTCTCTCTCTCTCTCTCTCTCTCTCTCTCTCTCTCTCTCTCTTTAAAAAAAGTTAACTATAGCAAAGAAGAAAAAGAGAAAAAATAATAAAAATGAATTTAAAAAGAAAAAGAAAAAAAATTGTCCCAGCCAATGTGTTCAGAAGGGTGACAGAAAGTAGATGATTGAGTCCTGTGTGGAGTACAACTTCTTTCTTGGTCTTCTTAGGCTGCATGTCACAGGGTCAGGGCTCTTTCACATACCCCCCAGTTCTTTTAGTTGTGATACCTACCAGGTATCAAGTGCGAGTCTTGACTGAAATTCCTCTCTGCTGAGTTGCAGGCCACAATGAGCTATTGTGTATGCTGACCATTCTAAGTTTAGAATGTCTCCTGAGCTTTTTAGGTTGTGCTCCTCTGAGCAGAGAAAAACTTGGAGCCATGGCAGAACCTCAGATACCTCTGAGGTCAGGGGGATGGTACTAGGAATGCAACGTATTGTACTGAGAGGTAGGCAGCAGGAACCATGTAGTCTGTCACTCTGATTCTTGGTGTCCTAAGACCTTTTACCCCCATGGGAGCACTGACAACTGATCAAATCCCTGGACTCAGAGGGCAGATTTCCTCTGAGTGGGTAGCATCCTCCACTCCCCTCCATGTTACAGCCTGCTTCTCCACAGTATAGAACTCTTGGTAGGTCTGTCAGAGTTACTCTCCTGAGCCAAGACCCTCTCACCACAGTCACCTACTGAGGCAGGGCAGTGTAATGTCCCTGGGATCCTAGAAAAGAGAATATGCAGGGGTTCCTGACAGCACCCCCCCCCCAGCAATATAAACTCAGACAAAAGGATGCTTCTGAAGATGTTACCTGTCTTTAGCACCCTAAGAGTTCTCTGGGAGATGTATTGAACAACTTTTTCTAAATATAGCCCACTGTGTAGACTTCAGGTCTCTCTATCTATTAAGGCTGTATATTTGCCAGGGGCCAGCAATAGAGGTCACTGGGATTCTGTCCCTCATTGTTACCCTGTCTCTGGGAGACTTTATGTCCCCTGGCAATGGTGGTGGGTAATATATTCTGGGATTCTATTTATTTTGCTATGCTGCTATACCGGGAGTCTGGATTTCTGTAGGTCTCTGACTCTGTGCTATAGAATTCCAGTGCTTTCCCATATCTCAACATATAGGTACATACTATTGTTCTGATTCTATCCTGTGAGGAAGCAGGCAAGTGCTGGATGCTTCTCTTCTGCCATCCTGTCCCTTTTAAAGAATGTTTTGAAAGAATGAATGAATTCCACATTTTTTATATGTTGAATGTGATTCTGTTCAGTTTTATGCCTATACAGTTTATAGATCAGTAGAGTTCTTAGTTTTTCATGAATGAGGTCTAATAGTTTGTGCCTTTCAAATACTTTCTTCTGAATTATATTTGTAGGCTATCTTAGTCTGTTTGAGTTGCAATAATAAAATACCTTTGACTGGGTAATTTATGAACAACATACATTGTATTGCTTGCAGTTCTTGAAAAGTTCAAGATCAAAGCACCAAGAGATTCACCAAACATTGGTGAGCACTCATTTTTCATAGATTGTGCCTGCTATGTGTGCTCACATGGTGGAAGAAACAAATAAGCTTCCTTAAGCCTCTTTTATAGGGCACTGTTCCTATTAATGAGGGCTCTGCATTCATGACCTAATCACCCATTGAAGGCCTTACCTCTTAATACTATTCCATTGAAGATTAAGTTCCAACATGAGTTTTGGTTGGAGACACCAAATTTCATTCCTTCCATAGGTGTAGATTTTATTTTACAGTATCCCATTATTATTTTAATGTATATCTGATTCTTATACCTTCTCTTTCATTCTTGGTATTTGTAATTTGTGTTCTCTCATGCTCTCTCTTGTATGCACTTTCTCTCATTGTCTAGATGTTTAATGTTTATTGGTGTTTTAAAAAAACTGAACTTGAACTTTATTTTCTTCTTTCTGCTTCCATTGGATTTAATTCTTTTATCTGGTCTTAAGAAGCTTCTATCATGTTTTTGAGACTCTTCTTCCCAAATTACAATCATTTATTGCTATTAATTTTCTTCTAAAGACTTTGTTAGCTGCATCCCATAAATTTTGACATATGTTTCTAGTCTTTGAGTTATTCAGAAGTTTGTTGATTTCCAGATATTTGTAGATTTCCTTGATGTTTTGAATTATTACTTCTACTTTAATACATTTTAGCCAGAAAATATGTTGTAGATGCTATAAATATTTAAAATAAATTTGAAGTTTTTGTCCCAGAATATAGCCTATCTTATGAATGTACCATGCACACTTTTTATTTGTTGGGTAGAGAGTTCTGAAATCTTAAAGAGGTGAAGTGAATTGATAGTGTCATTCAGTGTTTTTGTGTCCTTAGAGATTTTCTACATGTTTTGCCAGTTATTAAAAGAGGACTGTTAAAATATCCACCTTTCATTATGAATCTCCATTTCCATTTAGAGTTCTATCAGATGAGGGCTGATATCCCCTACCCCATGTGCTTATTGTACCCTTAACTTTTAAACTTCCCTTTGTGTCATTATCCCTTTTCACGCTCTTTTCTGCCAACCTAAGAATTGTTGGTTGATACTTAATGCTCAGAAGTCTATTAATGGGGGTAGAGATGGTTGTTCTCTGTTGTTGGGTTTTGTTTTTAGGCCTGTTAGTCTGGGTAACAAGAGATTGAGTTTTTTTTTTCAGTTATCTTGCATATCCTAGCCCCTCTGCCTTGAGTCTTTCATGGATCATGTGTAGGAGTTTCCTGACACTTCCCCAGTGGTACAAGAACACTTATGTTGTTAGTATAGAATCCAGAGCCTAAGACTTAGTTTTTTATCCCTAGTGGTAGCTTTTTTTCTTTTACTCGTATCCTCCTGCCGTAAGGTGTGTTCACCTGTGCCTCGGGGGTGATAGGGTTTTTTTCCTCTCCCAATATTTTAAGAATGTTGTTCTTTAGGGGATAAGGGTCTGGGTTTTGTGCATTTTCTGCCATAGCAGCCTCTTCCCTTAAGATCTGTACCACTGGGAGGCTCTTTGCATTGTTTCATCCTGGTAGATGACTGTGGAGAGGAGTTTGTGAGTAGGGGAGAATTCACCTTTTCTGTGAGGCACTGCAGAGTTCTATAGTCTCCTGATGAGCTATTCATTAAAACTGTAGTCACTGGTTGGTTTTGTGGTGCATGTCTGTAATCTCAGTGGCTCATGTCTGTAATCTCAGTGGCTCCTGAGGCTGAGGCAGGAAGATCCCAAACTTCAAAATTGGCCTCAGTCACTTAGTGAGACCCTGAATTAAAATAAAAAATATACGGGGTAAAATTGGGAGTTCATAACCCACTTGAATCAAACAGTGAAATATGATATATTAAGAACTATGTAATGTTTTGAACGACCAACAATAAAAAAATATATATAAATGTCTGGGGACGTGGTTCAGTGCTTCTGTGCCCATGGGCTTAATCTGTGATACTGGGGGAAAAATAATTCAATTTATGTTACTCAGCTGTATGACACTACATGTTCTACCACAGGTGCATCAGTGTTGGTGACCTGTCTGTCTCTGGGAGGTTTAAGATTTTATTTCCTGTCACGTCAGCTCTCTGGTGAGATCAGGATAAAGTATGGTTTTGTTGTTTAACTGTACATGGAATATGAATTTTCTTGTGGTGTTTGATTTAGCTTATGATAATACAGACTGACCAATGCTGATGCCCACTGTTGGAATGGGCAACAGCCAGTGAAGCTGGAAGGTGTTTGTGCAGCATTTTCTTGTTAAGGTGGTAGTGATATTCTTTTCAGTTTTCAACTTTCAAGATAAAAACTAGGTCAAATGAATAAAAGGTATTTTTTTTAAATTAAAAGAGTACTTCATCAGTAGGGTAAAATTCAAATGGATATAAAATGTTAGGCAAAATTTCCCACAAGCCTCACTTCGTAGAAGCAACGACAGTTAAAAAACATCATCAACAACAACAACATTGTTTTTAATGTTTTATTTTGCTTGTTTATTTTCATTCCCAGTGATTACTAGAAAAGGGTCATTATGAGAATCTATTGCTAGGAATTTTGTAGCACCATGATATCACATCGATACTTGAATGTGACTGTGATAGGAATATTTACACTATGGATATCAGGAAACATTACGAATCAGGGTGTCCTTCCATGCAGTGTGGTGGGAAACATCTATCAACCTACCACTGATTTATATTTGCACTCCTATTATTTAATTTCTTTTATTTATTATTAACTATAGACTCCCTACAATGAAATATGAAAAATCCAACACATCATCAAACACCCTTTGTTAGTTGTTTTTAGTTTTAGCTATAATTTGCTTTTATGATACTAAATGAAAGCCAAATATTCTCTCATCCATTTGATCACCCTAATCTAAGTTTCCACAAGAAGCTACTTTTAAGCCATCTATCTTTTATGTCTGTTTTGGTAATTACTATAATTCTAAAATAAACATTAAATCAAAAAATTGATGGAAACAACATATTGATTCCTTAGCTTTGATGCATGTCTACTTCTTATAGCCTTTATTTTGAAATTTTAATTACATTTAAATTTGTACATTGTTCAGATATTTAAAAATTTGCCATATTATGTCTATAATTTTACTGTGATTTATCTATACATTAGTTCTAAAATCATGTTTAATGACACAAGAGTATATTCCTAATTATAGAAATATGGAAAATTATTCACTGGAATTATATGGGGGGGTGATCAAAGAAATATATCATATTATTTTACCCTTGCCATTGGCAGGAATATCAAAATTAACACACACACACACACACACACACACACACTCTCTCTCTCTCTCTCTCTCTCTCTCTCTCTCTCTCTCTCTCTCTCTCTCTCTCAATACTGAGGATTGAACCCAGAGCCTATCAACCACTGAGACATATCCCTAGCTCTTTTTATGTTTTATTTTGATAAAAGGCCTTGCCAAGTTGTTGAGACTGGCTTTTTGAATTCGCAATCCTCTTGTCTCAGCCTCCCAAGCCACTGGGTTTATAGAATATCAGGGTTTTCAAGCTATATTGTACACGTTTTTTTCTTCTAGATTACTTACTCTGTATTATACCCATCTGCACTGCTCCTTATATCACATTCCTTTCTCATTCCTGGGTTAAATTTTATTTTTATTAAAAATTTTTATTCACACATTGGTACACATTATTCAGTGTGATTCCCATACATACATATAGCATGTGCTGTTCAAATCCAACTACCCTTTTCCCACCCTAACTTTCCACCTTTTCCAAATCTCTTGTAATTACTATTCTGTGTTCAGGTTGACTTTTATTTTTTTTTAGTTTGTACATAGGAGAGAGAACGTGTGGTATTTTTTTTTCTGTGTCTGGCTTATGTTTTACTTAACATAATGTCTTCCAGTTCTTTCCATTTTGATGAAAATGACAAACCTTATTCTTCTTTATGGTTGAATAATGTGTGTGTGTGTGTATGAGTGTGTACACAAATAAATGATCATATAAATGAATGATCATATAAATAAATAAAATGATCATACATATAAAATTTTCTTTATTCATTCATTCTTTTTGATGAGCACCTAGGCTGATTCCAGATCTTAGCTATTGTAAATAATGCTCCAAGAAACAAGTGTGAGAATGTATTTCTTTTGTATGCTGATTTCATTTTTTGGATATATACTCATAAGTGGGATAGCTAGATGAATTTCTGTTTTACTGATGAACATTTTCAAGTAGTTTTTAAAAAATATATGGTGAGTAGATATTAAACTTTGAGTTCTTCAATATCTAAAGGTTTTGTTTTATGCCATTAATATTTGATTAGATTTATAATTCTGGTTATAGAATCATTTTCTTTAAAAGTAAATATCCTTATAATGTCTTTAACAATCAGCATTGTGTGATGGTAATGCAAAGTACTATGGTAGTCTGTTATTTTTGAGGGGCTAGTTTCAGTTTGTATAATGATATTTAATTCATTTTAAGAATCAGTATAACAAATGTAAGTGCTTAATTATTTTAAATTGATAAAATAGGACTATAATTAGAAACCAGTTAAAAATCCATTATGACTTACAAGCTTATTAGAAAAAATGCTATAAGATGGATAAAATTATATCTGGGTTGGGAACAGATGAAAAACCCAAACTTGACATTGAATTTTTATAGGGATATTACAAGGTTGCATTAGAATGGCACAGTAGTGATTAATGGACATACATTGTGAGCCCAAACATTACACTGGTTGTTGAACCTCTCCTTTCTAAGTGTCCTGATTGCTATGCTGGGCTTATTCCTGTTTGGTAGTATAAAGAGCCACAGAGTACAGTTGTTTCAACAAACCACCAAATTATTCGCCAACTTGGGCCTGTTTACAAAGTTCTAAGAGAATGAGTTTTCCTGTGTTCAGACTGGGGTTTCCTTGCAAAGATGATACTAGCTTGAACAGTGTGGCAGTCAGTATCATGATTATTTTTATTTATCTGAGCTGTTTCTGTAATAGCTGTCCCTGTATTCATCACTGTGACTTTACTTTAGAGGAGTAAAGTTTTATTTTGGGCTTATAATTTTCAAATTATTGGTCCTCAAAATTTCAAAGGAAGGGGCTGGGGATGTGGCTCAAGTGGTAGTGCACTTGCCTAGCATGCGTGAGGCACTGAGTTTGATTTCAGCACCACATAAAAATAAAATAAAAATGTTGTATTCACCTAAAACTAACTAAATATTTAAAAAAAATTTCAAAGGATGGTTGACCAACTACATCACTCTGTTCCTGAGGTGAGGCAGACAGGGCATGGTGGAGGAAATGTGGTCAGCTCATGGCAACCAGGAAGGAAAGAAAGCACAATGAGTAAGGGACAAAATACAAACCCCAAGGAAATGTTCAATGACTTCTTTCTTCCAGACACGCCCCGCCTGCTGACACTTACCACAGCTATCATAATGTAAGCATTTCACCTGTGAGCATTGTTACATTGGATATTATGTTTCTAATTATGAGCTTTTCAGTGGATACTTCATATCCAAACCATTCTTCCCCAAGCCCCCAAAAGTTCATGTCCATCTCAACCATGCAAAATGCATTTAGACAGCATAGTAATAACATTTTTAGCATTGTACAAAACTCCAAGTCTTAAGTCTTCTGATACTCAAGGCAAACTCTTGTGTGTTGAGCACATGTGCAAATAACAAACAAACAAAAAACCAAAACAAGTTACATATATCTGATATATGATGGCACAAAGTACCATTCCAAAAGGGAGGAGTAGGGGCATAGAAAGAAGAGATGCAACCCAAGTAAGACCAAAATCCAGCTGGGCAAACAAGTCCTATGGCTCCCTGTCTGGCATACTGGGCAAACAGATGTGCTCTCTAGAGGGCTTGGGTGGTCTTCCCTTATGACTTTGGTGGCTGAAGCCCACCTGGTCTCTTAGGCTTGAGAAATTATAGTCATTCATTTTTTAAAAAATATTTATTCTTAAGTTTTAGGTGGATACAATACCTTTATTTTATTTATTTTTATGTGGTGCTGATTATAAAACCCAGTGCCTCATGCATGCTAGGCAAGCACTCTACCACTGAGCCACAACCCCAGCCCCAGCACCTTTGTTAGGAAAAAAAATCAATTGATCCTATGTGTGAGGGTTCATTTCTAGACTCTAATCTGTTCTTATACCAATACGGTATCATTTTGATTATGGCATCTTTGTTGTAATTTTTAAAATTTGGAAGTATGAATGCTCCAATGTTCTTTTTCAAGATTTTCTTTTTGTTTACTTGGGATCCTTTGAGGTTCATATGCATTTTATTTTATTGTAAAGTACTGGGGATTGAACCCTGGGTAACTCTACTACTGACCTATGTCCCCAGCCCTTTTTATTTTTTGATGCAGTGTCTTACTATGTTGCTTAGGGCCTCAAATTGTGATCTGTCTTCCTCAGCCTTACAAATAGCAGAGATTGCATGTGTATCACTACACCTGGCTTCCATATATATTTTAGAATGAACTTTTCTATTTTTTTCCAAAAACAACATTGGGATTTTGACAAAAGCATCGAGACTAGATTGCTTTCCTTAGTATTATCATCTTAGCAGTATTATGTCTTTGAGTCTATACATATGGTATTTTTTCATGTATTTGTCTTCTTTAATTTATTTTAACAATGTTTTGTTGTTTTCAGTGAAGTTTTTCACTTCCTTGATGAACTTTATCCCAAAGTGTTTTGTTCTTTTTGATGCTATTTTAAATGGAATTGTTTTCCTAAAATCCCTTATAGAGTAATCATTAGTATTGTATAAAATGCAACTGATATTTATATGTTGATTTTATATTCAGAAACTTTGAATTTATTAGTCTTCTTTCTCTTTATCTTTCTGAATACACATAAGATGAAGACCATGTCAGCTGTGAAGAGAGAATTTTATTCCTTTTCTAATTTGGATGCCTTTAATTTCTTTTTCTTGCTTAATAACCATAATCAGAACTTTGAATTCTATAATGAATAAAAGTAGCAAAAGTGGGCAACCTTGTCTGAACTTAGAATGGCTTGTAATTTAAAAACAAAAATAAAATAAAACATCACACATTGTACCATAGGTTTTCTGTAACTTCATTGTTTTTCTTGCAAACAATGCTTCACTTAAAAATTGTAAGAAGCTTTTATATTGTTACGTGCCTGTAGCATACTCATCTTTAGTGGTGTATAGTATTCTATTGTGAAAGGTTTATTTTTCCATTGTCATTTGTGTGTGTGTGTGTGTGTGTGTGTGTGTGTGTGTGTGTGTGTGGTGCTGGGGAGTTAACTCAAGGCCTTGTGCATGCAAGGCAAGCACTCTACCAGCCGAGCTACATCCCCAGCTCTCCATTGTCATTTGATGTAGTTATTTTTATTTTTCAGGTATCTCAGTGAATGTAGCCCTGAATATCCTTGATCATATACTACAAAGTTTATTTAGAGTATATATTCAAGAGTGAAATTTCTAGATCAAAGGGTAAGCAGCTGGGCGTGGTGCGGCACACCTGTAATCCCACTGGCTTGGGAGGCTGAGGTAGGAGGATTGTGAGTTCAAAGCCAGCCTCGGCAAAAACAAGGTGCTAAGTAACTCAGTGAGACCCTGTCTCTGAATAAAATACAAAATAGTGCTGGGGATGTGGTGTAGGGGTTGAGTTACCCCTGAGTTCAACCCCCCCCATAAAGGTAATTACTTATTCAAATTTAAGAAATAATACAAGGTCAGCATGGTAGTCCCAGCAATTTTGAGAGAAAGATCACAAACAATGTCAAGTCTACCCTGAGCAACTTAATCCTATTTCAAAATAAAAAAAATAAACAGGACTAGGGATAAAGCTCAGTGGTAAAGCACCACAGAGTTTAACCTACAGTACTAAAGAGTAATACAAAATTGTTTCTCATACTTTTCTCATTCAGTTAGGTTTTGATTTGGATTGTATCAAAACTATAGATCACTTTGGGAAGAATTGATATATTGAGTTTGGATTTAGGGTTTTAATGCTTTATATGTAGAAAATTCTTCTCTGGTTGTGACATAAAAAGACAGAAAACTATAGCACTTGTTGGTCTGAATTTTTTCTGTCACCATTTTTTAAATTTATTTTTATCTTGTAAAGAATTTTTGTGTCCTTTTCCCCCTCTTAATTGATACAACATCCCCCTTTCAACATAAAGTAGTGAGTTTTTATTTTGGAAAAATTTTCTTATGTTACTTTCTCTTTCTTTAATTTTGCTATTATTTTTTCCTGGAATTATTTTAAATATTTTTGTATATCTACAATGCCCTCTAGTTCTCTTACCTCTTTCTTGTAATTTCCATCTTTTTTGGCTTGCCTTTTATGTTCTTGGATATTTCCTTGACTATATTTTCTATATTGATAGATTGATTTTATATATGATCATTTTTATTATTCATTATATCCATGGATTTTTTTTTCCTATTCTGAGACCATCATATATTCAATGTAGAAGAACTCTTGTTCTTTGCTTTTCTTTTTACCTATCAGAATGTAGTCTTTATGGAAGCAAATATATATGTTTAATACATAATATATATATATATATTATATACATACACAAAGACACATATTTTTTGGTATTTGGAATTGAACACAAGGGGTTCTACCATTGAGCTACAACTCCAATTCTTTTCATTGTTTTTATTTTGAGGTGGTCTCATTAAGTTGCTAGGCTGGCCTTGAACTTGTAGTGCTCCTGCATTAGCTACCATGTTGCTGTGATTATAGATATGTGACCCATACTTGACTGGTTGAAATACCTTTTTGTGATAATAGGAGCAAATGTGACTTCATTTTGTTTTATGATTTCATCCTGTAAAACAACCATGCCAAGTAGAGGAGTCATGACTGGGGCAAAATGTTCTTTTCCTTTTGCTATAGAAACCTTTAAGAACACAAAAGTATCTAATGGGGTATTGTTTCTGTAACTAGGGTGACGGGGCTCTGTTTCTGTAACTGGGGTGACTGGGCTAACTGTGATTGGTTAGGCTTCCTCCGCTTGACTGCACTGTCCTGCTTCTGTAACTGGCTTGCTTACATTGGCTAGACACCACCCCCCCAACATCCCTTTTGCGGTTTTCAGGCTTATAAGGAGTGCCCTTGCAATTGTTCGGGGCTGATCAGGGGAACAGCTTTATGTTCTAGTCAGCCGCCACCAGTGTGCTTCAATAAAGGCTTGATTCGATTATACGTGAGTGGTCTGGAAGTCAGTTTATGAAACCCTGGGACGAAGCTTTAACTATAACATTTTAAACATATCTGAGGATATTAGAATTTTTCAAAATTTATCTTTATCCTCTGCATTATTTCTTTCTCATGTAAGTTTTTCCTCCTCTGATTTTTTTTATATTTGTTGATCTTGGTATCTTTGTTATTTTCTTTCATGCTATGTACCCCAATGTCTACATATCATTAGTTATGAATAAGATTTATGAGGAAAGACTGTTTTGATTATTATATTTATGTTTACCCCTTTTGTAATATATATTTGCTTAATAATGAAATCTCTTCTTTGAAGGGAATGACTGGCTAGATTCTTTGTAAGTGTGCATGGAAAATGTGCAGAACTTTACATGATTTTGGATCAGAATTCAGGCAGATGGGGCTAGGGATGTGGCTCAAGCGGTAGTGCGCTTGCCTGGCATGTGTGCAGCCCGGGTTCGATCCTTAGCACCACATATAAACAAAGATGTTGTGTCCGCTGAAAACTAAAAAATAAATATTAAAATTCATTCTCTCTCTCTCTCTCTCTCTCTCTCTCTCTCTCTCTCTTTAAAAAAAAAAGAATTCAGGCAGATGGATCCAAAAAGGCAATGCACAACTGCCAAAGTAAAGTCAGATTTTCTGGGGTGTGGTTGAATTGACTTAATATGTACTCTACTTGAGTAGACAGCATTTTTTTTTCTGTATCCCCCTTCACTTTTCAGTTCTGGGCTATTTTGCTCACATTTCTAATATTAGATCTTATTTCCAGGTAGATTGATCTTTTTTCTTTTGGTACCTGAGATTGAGCCCAGGAATGTTTAACCATGGATCCACATCTCCAGCCCTTTTTTGTTTTTTATTGTGACAGGGTTTTGTTAAGTTGCTTAGGGCCTTGCTACATTACTGAGGCTGGCTTTGAACTTGGGATCCTCCTGATTCAGCCTCCCAAGACACTGGAATTATAGCTCTGTGCCATTGGCCCATCAAGATTGACCTTTTTCATTTAAAAATAATGTGTTTGAGTTTTATATTAGGACAGTTGTTGTCAAAGTGTGATTTCAAGACTAGTACCATAGCATCACCTAGAAACTTAATTGGAATTATAATTCTCATGCCTCTTCCCTCCCTTATTATATAAGAGGTTTTGGGGAGTGAATCTCATAAAATCTGTGTTTTAACAAGTTCTTCAGGGGATTTTGCTATACTGTCTTAGTGGCCAAAGCTGATGTTGTCAGTTGCTCTTTTTATCTCTAAGAGGAGGAAAGAGCACTATAGTGCAGGTATTTTGGATGCAAGTTATTCAGTGAAATAAGGTGAGGAGTACTATTTTTTAAATTTTTTTGTAGTTTTGTATGGACAGCAGGCCTTTATTTTATTTGTTTATTTCCATGTGGTGCTAAGGATCGAACCAGTGCCTCAAACATGCTAGGCTGTAGCTCTGCAACTGAGCTACAGCCCCAGCCCAGGTGAGGAGTACTTTTGAGCCCAATCCATGTTTTTGGTTTTCTTCATTAATATTTAAAAGTTTACTTGGGACTCTCTGGAAAAGAATTTCATTTAGCTTTGGTTTCCTGGGCCAGTGTTTCATTTTCTCTGGTTATTAATTAGTCTAGTACCATTTGTGCTCTAGTTCTCAGGAATTCCTTAAAGGTTGTTGATGATTTCCATTTGTTGGATTCTTGTCAATATGATTTTATTCTTTTAAAAATTTATTTTTTCTTTCAGACTTAAACCTACAGGTGGGGAGTAGAGACTATTTACTTCTATTAAATTGTCAAGATAAATACTTTCCAACTACAGGGTTCTTTCTGAAAGAAAATCAAATTTCTGACTACTTTTGATTTATTTCACATATATCCATAGCTCCAGAACTATAGGACAAATAATGGCAGGAAGGGGTTAAACTTTAGAAATCATCTAGTCCTCTGTACCTATTTTACAATGGAGAAAACAGTTTCAAGGGAGGAGTAGCATGTCTTAGTTCAGACAGCAAGTTTTTTCAGAACTGGTGCTAAAACCTAAAGTGGACTGGTGATTCTGTGTTCCTGGAAGGAATGTGGAAGGAACTGAAGCAGAAGGATAACTTTCTGGCCTGGACAGATTTAACCCAAGCATGAGTCCATTTTTTAACTTTATTTCTTAGAATAGAGTATCTTCTGCATTTACAGTGATCCAACTTTAAGAAAATTAGGCAGTTAGAAGTCACAGAGGGAATTAGCAGCTGCTGTTATAAGAAAAAGCATAGAGGTTGTTGCCAGACTTCATAAATCTTGGCATATTTGAGAAAATGTCCCAATATGTTACATATGCTCATTCATGTGTGTAAACCTTTGGTTTTTGTGCTTTGTCAATATAAATATGTTTTGCATTATAAATTGGTGTGAGTGCTGGATTGCATATTTATTATTCTTCAGAAACCCAGTACGTCCCTCTTTTTCTGAGCTTTCTTTGCTTCATTTCTCCTACTCTTGCTCCTTTCTTTTCCCTTCTGTACAAAGCAGTGAAAGGTGTGTGGAACATAGTTATAGCTGTCAAGAAGTTTATTCTGTTTGTTTTTCTCCATACCTGCCTCCCTTCTAGCTTTAGTGACAACTACCTTTTGATCTCCATCTTGGCCTGAGTTTTAAGATCAGACTATGTCAGCCATGCTTCAATGGAGTGGAAAAGTCAGTGTTTTTTAGAAAAATTGGGGGGAAATCAAAAAACAGTTAGAGAACCAAAATGAAAATGTAGCACAGCCACTCTCTAAGCTGCTTGGGTATAGACTCTTGTTTTGTAGACATGGTCAGTAAACTGAAATACATGTCCTGAAAAAGCAGTGTGCAAGCACAGAGACATCTTCACTCAGATTGTTTTATTCTCTCAGGTCTTAGCATAACCAACTCCTCTGAGAGATTGAGAGATGGAAACAAAAGCCATGTTTGCTCTGTAAGTGGATTAATGTCAGTGTTAGTTGATCTGGCTCATAGCAGTACCCCATATAGTGTGGCAAGACACTAGGTATGCTGAAGCAGTGACAGCAGACTAGTAAGGAAAGAAAACTGGGATTTAAGAAACATGAAAAAATTCCAAAATCTTTTTTTTGTTGGCTTCCCCTTGTATATTAAATACCAATTCTTAATCAATATTTTGGTCTAGTCAATATTCTTGAAGGTCTTTTTAATCAGATTAAGTATTTGGATCATGAGATAATATGTTACCTGTACACCCTCTATAGAAAGCAGATGAAAGTAAAGCTCCTCTAAATGAAGCATTTCCATGAGGCATAATTTAGAAAACACTAGGTTAAGGCATTCAAGACTCCATTGAAATTTAGTAATGTTACCTGGGACATAGAAGTGTTATTGGCTATTTTCTAATAACACTTTTGGAAAAATTAAAGCACATCTATAATACTGTGTTAACTTCTGGGAGCTATACTTTAAGAGGGACAGAAAACCAGAGGCTCTTCAATAGTAGGATTTATAGGTTTTAATGTGTTGTAGTGTAACTACAATTTGACATCAGAAGAGTTTAATTATCCTCTTCTGCTTAATAGCTATGTGACTTTAGACAGTTAATCTTTTTTATTTTTTTAAAGAGAGAGAGGGGGAGAGGGAGAGAGAGAATTTTAATATTTTTTAAATTTTTTAGTTCTCGGCGGACACAACATCTTTGTTGGTATGTGGTGCTGAGGATCGAACCCGGGCCGCACGCATGCCAGGCGAGCGCGCTACCGCTTGAGCCACATCCCCAGCCCCTAGACAGTTAATCTTTATGAGACACAGTTTTCTTATTTGTATAATGGGGAAAATAATCATCCTCCAAACACTGTTACACATTAAGAGAATTAAGTTTATCAAATATAAGGAGTATATGATTTTTGATGTACTGATGAGTATCAGGATCATGTGGCATGAGCCAGAAAATGAAGAAGCCAAAGATACTTAAAGAATAAAGATGTGAGGACACATGATCATTATCTTTGATTATTTAGAAGGCTGACATGGAAAAATTAAGTTTCTTGTATTTCTTCCCAGAGCCAGAATTATGACCAATGTATAGGTATTTCATGGAGGAAACATTTAGCTTGATACAAGAAAGGATTTTCTAATATCAATAGAGCACTTTGAGATGTAGAAACCTTGACATCGTAGTTTTAGAGAGACTGCTGGGTGCCCACAACTCTGGGTTGGTGGATCAGAAATTTCTATATGGAACAGAATGTAGCACCAGGTGATCTCAGAGATCTGAGATCCTAGAAATCTTCTTTCCTTTTCATTTTATAAGAATATCTATTGTATTTTTTTTCTCACTGTCTATCTTTTCTTCTGCTAACAGAAGGAATTGGCTTCCTTCTTCTACTGAAGGCTTTAGTTTCTGTCTGATAGCTCTCCCCTAAAGTACTTTACTGGTTCTAGTTGACCCACTAGAAGTGAACCAGTCATAATTAATTATAGATAATCATATAATCATAGAATCACTTCCTAATGAACTCAGTGATAAACTGGTTTAGGGATAGATATGTGATCCAAGCCAGGCCAAAAGAACTTGTCTTAATTTTTGGACTTTTTGTTAAGTCCCAGAACAGAAAAACATGTAATTTGTGGTAGAAATTCTGATGATAGGGAATAAACTTTCAGTTCCCATCTTGCTGATCCAAAAGGAGATCTGACTAAGAGTGGGACTGATGATAAGATAAGCAGTGATCAGAGATGGAAACTTGAGATGAAGTTTTGAAGACATAATTTGAAACTGCTGATCTAATCATCCCTGAAATGCAGTTCTATACCGTTTGTTTTTTTTTTGTGTGTGTGTGTGTGTGCGGGGCGGGGGGTGTGAGGGTACCAGGTTTGAACTTAGGGGCACTCAACCACTGAGCCCCATCCCCACCCCTATTTTGTATTTTATTTAAAGACAGGGTCTCACTGAGTTGCATAGCACCTCCCCATTACTGAGACTGGCTTTGAACTCTCTATCCTCCTGCCTCAGCCTCCGGAGCCACTGGGATTACAGGCATGCACCTATTAGTCTACCTCAGTACTCCATTAGGAAATGAAGTTTGAATTTCCTTCTTTAGATGGTTCAGTTGTGCCATAATTTCTTAGTGAAATACTTACTTTTTTTTTGTTGATATATCCTGTGAGATCGTAAGCCTTAGGGCAAAGCCTGTGCCTTCATTTTTGCTTATGTATAGTACCTAAACTACTGATGTTTTCCCCAGAACTTGAGAAACACTTTTGATGATAACAAAGCTATATAAGATAATAATAGGGAGTACACATTCAAGATCTAATATCTATAATTGATGTTGTTGATGAAATGATTGCAGGTTTTCTGATGAAGATTATAGGTTTATATAATTAAGTGAAATATATGTTAGAGTATTTTTCTGCCCTTTATGTAGCTTTCATATATGCAGTGAAGAAACAAAGTTTTTTTTTTCAATAGGAGGAATTGAACCCAGAGTGCTCTACCACAGAGCTACATTCCCAGCACTGTTTATTTTTTTAATTAATTTTTTTGAGACAGGGTCTCACTACATTTCTGAGGCTAGCCTTGGACTGGAGATCCTCCTGGATCAGCCTCCCTAGTTGCTGGGATTGTAGACATGTGCCAGCATGCCTGTCTGGCTAAGACACAAAGTGTTTTAGATATGAATGCTGGATACTATCCTCTTGTCCTTTCAGCCCACTTCAGAACCCTATTCTGTCTTTGGGGAGTCTGGCCCTTATGTACTTTATGAAAGAGTTGCCTTTTACTCTGCTTTTGATTGGTTTAATCCAGTGGGAGACACTGACAGGATGTTTGAAGGTGGGGAAAATAGAGATTGAGGAATCTATTTTCGAGTCCCTTCATGCTATGGTTTGGAATTGGCTTCCTTCTTCTACTGAAGGCTTCAGTTTCTGTCTGATAGCTCTCCCCTAAAGTACTTTACTGGTTCTAGTTGCTCATTTTTTCTCTGCCCTTTCAGATAAGGCTGTTATTAAAGGCATCTGATCTCTGTGCTTTACCTTCTTTTGATGATTTCCCTTAATTTAATAAAGCGATTATTGATAATTTGGTGGATAAAATTGTTTGATTTTGAATATACCACCTGTTTTTTAAGGTGGGACCCTGACTAATTCCGTGTGGAAAAAAAAATACCCCATTATTTGACCAATATTTTCTTCAGAAAATATTTTCTAGAAGAGGAGCAGGTATGCTGTTTCTTCAGGCACATTTGTTAAGTGAAGGAGTAGCATTGTTTTTCAACTATCATTGACTTTAACTCTGAGTCTTTCCTCATCTCTCACTAAATGTGGGTTCTTAAAAATTGTGCAATCTGCTTGGTGACATATATACCCAAGTTTCACTATAATAGGAACTTAGGTGAGTTATTGGCCAGCCATTAAGTAGTTTGTTTATGTTGGGGTTAAGGAAACCATTCCCAGTGTTTTTGTAGTTGTAAGAATTAGATAATGTCTTCAAAAGGCTCTCAGAGTACTTGCAATCTCATTCACAAATGAGTATGCTTGAGACCTAGTCAAGGCAACATGGGTGGCTCAGATTAAGTGGTACAATTAATCCTGGGTCAGTAGTGTTCTCTCTGATTAGGAACAGCAGTGTTATTATCCTCAATGGGAATGAAGAAACAAATAATGTACAATACAGACCTTATATAAAATATTGCCAAAGAATATTTAAATTTTCTTTTGGGAGGTGCAACTTAATGCTACTTGACTTTTGTGTCTTGGATGTGAATCTATAATGTGTCTTGTCTTGCTGAATATATAATTCAATCACAGTAATGATATTCAGTTTCTGGTACAGCTATACAACTCCCTTTCTCTTTAATGATATCCAATTCTCTTTTGTCTTTAGTGAACTATTTTATGGACACTTATATCTATTGAAGGTACTTTAAATTCTCTGGTAATAGAAAATGTTTATAGTGAAAGGGAATGGTAAACAAGTGTGCCTTTCCTAAAGGATGCATATTTCTATTATTACTCCAAATTTTCAGATTTCCCAGGTTTCAGGTTTCAATTTTTTGCTAGTTATGTTTTCTCCCATAACAAAATACTTATAAGTATTTGGTGAGCATTTTAATGAATTGTCCCCAAGAACATGAAAAAAAAAAGGGGAACAAGTTGCCCTCTGAAGTTGACTTGTGGGTCAGGTATAGCTTTGTCATCACCTGAAAAAAGATGGTTCCAGGATCAGAATTACCATTATACTATGTTAATATATCTAGAAAAGACTAAATCAGTATGGAGATGGTGTGCTCAATTTAATAATCATAGAAAAGGAGATTGAGGAAGCAGATGTTAACTGTGCCCACTAAAGCCTGCTCAGGTGAAGAAAGAGCCTGAGCCAGGGTACTTCTAGTACTTTGACCTACTTTTGAGATCATCCTGATAAGAAGGCTATATCTGGCTACCCTGATTCCTTTAGGCATTTGCTTCATTTGATTTCCTTTGTTTTAATTTCAAACACATCAGGTAACCCTTTTGAGTATGATGTGGCTTTTCACACATCATTGCTACAAGGAGAAAAATGTTCTATTCATATAAACTATAAATGATCTGGTGCTTGTGACAGTTAATTCAGTGTAAATTTAATAAAATAACTTTTTATTATGATTTGATCACAGACATTCTGAAACACTTTTTTTTGGTTGTTATTTGCTTATTTTTGAACTTCATAAAAATGTATTTTTCTGGGACATGCTTATTTTAATCTGAATTATGTTCCAAGATTGTTCTATAATTTTGCATGTATCTATACTTGATATATTTTCATTTTTGTATAATACTTATGCGACTGTCACAATTTTATTCTGGTCATGAATGTATAGAATATTGCTATCAGTATTGTAAGAAGTATGGTATGACTACTGGGAGAGAATTCTCTCATCATGCTGACTTTATTATTCTAGCTCATATGAGGATTATATTTTGCTTTGTCAGTAAATGAATTGGCATTTTGGTGTATGTTTTAGTCTGAGGAGCTTAATTAGTGTACATGCATTGCTGAGAGGTGGATTTGCTCTCAGTTAGATGGTAATATCTGATTTCAGAGGTTGCAAGGCAGAATGCCAAACCCAGGGCCATGGTGAGTTCCCCAAAGTAATGAGTACCTTCCTGTGAGGCCTTATGGGGGCTAACATGTAGGCTTTTCTCCCTAATGGCATGCTATGTAGCGTAGAATAAGCATGTTTTTAATTTATGAAACAATAAGGCTTCTAAGAGTCTATTAGCTATGCTTTGGCTACCTAGGATATGTTTAGGCTTCATCATGAGCCTGTGGTAAAATGTGATCACATTAACTTTTATTTTTTTTTTGCATTTTTTTCTATGAAATATATAATCTATAGAAAAGAAGATATGTAGAACATGGGAAAGTTATTCATTTCAATAATAAAACAACTTACAACTGCAAAACTAGCAAACTAACAATAGTGTTAAAATTCTTCTCTGGTCCATATTACATTGTTGTGGTTCAAGGGTAACTGTTCTCCCAAATTCTATATTTAGTATTTCCTTGAGTTTATTTAGCACTTGATCACAGACATTCTGAAACACTTTTTTGGTTGTTATTTGCTTATTTTTGAACTTCATAAAAATGTATTTTTCTGGGACATACTTATTTTAGTCTGAATTATATTCCAAGATTTTTCTATATTTTTGCATGTATCTATACTTGATATATTTTCATTTTTGTATAATACTTATGCGACTATGTCACAATTTTATTCTGGTCATGAATGTGTAGAATATTGCTATCAGTATTGTAAGAAGTGTGAGAAGTTCTGTAGGTCAAGTACCTAGGAATAGAATTAGCTGCATAATAGAGTATGCCTGTCTTCAACTTTACCAGATAATGACAAGCATTCTATAAGTTGCTGAACATGTCTGTATTATCACCAGCAACACAGGAGAGTTCCATTATACTGTTTTCTTGTCAACACCTTGTATTATAAAATTCTTACTTCTTGTGGGGGCAGTAATGAATGCATATAATCCCAGCTACTCTGGAGGCTTAAGTAGGAGGATCACAAGTTCACGCCAGCCTGGGCCTCTTAGGGATACACTGTCTCAATGAAAAGGATTGGGGTGATGTAGCTCAGTGGTAGAATGCCACTGGGTTCAATCCCTAGTACTTCAAACAAAACAAAACAATGCAAACAATCCTAAACCAACAATAATAAAAAGTGGTTTTCACTTTGCTGTGTATATATCATGATTCTACTTTTGCTTTTAGGTCTTTTCCTTGGCTATTAATGAGTTTGAACATTTTTTCGTATCTTTATTGGCTATTCTGCTTCCTGTATGAAATGTATATTTGTGTCTTTTGTCCATTTTTCTATTTAAGAGCTTTTAATGTCATCTTCACATGAATACTTTACTGGTTATATTGTTAACAGATAACTTTATACAACTTTTGACTTGTCTATTTTTTCCTTAAGGTGACATTTAATTATCAGGATTTCTTGATATTTATATTTATCACTTTTTCTTTATGGTTTGAACTTTTGAGTCTTGTTTAATAAATGTTTCGCTGAAACATTATTCTTTAATGCTCAAATTACTAGATCCTGATTTTCCATTGGCCTGCCTGATACCTTGATCTTACTAACCATTCCCTTCTTTATATATCTGGAAATTCCTGAATGTATGTAGTGCATGTGCACACATACCTATTGCCCACTGAAGTTTAGTACATTGCATGTGCCATATTTTTCTCCTCTGTAGCCAATAATTTCTCCCCTTAATGCAGTTTTATTGGAGTTTCACTTTTGCTTGTGTTTGGGCTATCTTTCAGAAAATTTTAAGTATCTATGCCTAAGGGTGCTGTTTTCCAAAGGTACTACTATTTGGGGTATCTGATGGGTTCTGGAGTCTTAGTGGAGATAGAATGTCTATATCCCTAGGAATTTACTTTGTGCTTTAGTTATTAGCATGCCAAAATCTCTTAACAAAAACAAACCCAAAATTAATAAAAAGAGCCCATTAGTTAGAAGCTCATTGATTTTTGTTTATATATAGTTTAGCAATATTTTTCTCCTCATCTTTGGGTTGCATAAAGATACAGAAATAGAGTCCTTGCTCAACCATGAACAACCATTTATATTTCAAAACTAGACCACTTAACCTGTGCATTCAGTTCAGTTGCTTTTCACAATCTTTATTCTAGTATAACGTGAAGAAATAATCAGATCTGTGTATACTCCCTGGAATGGTTTTGTTCTCTCCATTTCCTAGGATTTGCAAATATTTGGGGAAAGAAACCTACTTAGAATTTTTATGAAGAAAAGATAGTTTTCAGAGACAATTCAATATAAATTGGTATTCAAATATTCTCTAACTCATCATAATTCAGCTTTAGATATGCCTACTTTGTTAAGAAGTACTTTTGAGGTTTCAGTCTTTAGTCTTTGCATGCATCTTAGAAATGACTATACAATATTCCCCAAGAAACAAAGGAATAGTCTGCAGAAAAGCTGACTGGAATCTTCATTTTTGAAAGGGGAGAAGGAGGGGGAGGGGAAACTGGCTCAGGATATTGCATCAGGATGGGGGGGGGTGCAGAGAGGGAGAAAAAGGGCAAGGGAGAGGGAAAACCCAGCTTAACAAAAACAAAATACATACCCCAAAGGCAGGCCCGGAACAACTCATCTCCTTCAGCCACACCCTACCCACCTGATCACACAGTTAATCCCTACCAGGGGATTAATGCACAGATTATGTTAAAGCTCTCATAACCTAATCACTTCACCTCTAAACCCTCTTATATTGTCGTACACATGAGCTTTTGGGAGATACCTCATATCTAAACCATAACACATTCTCTTATTTCATAAAGTTTAGAGTTAACCTTTCTAGCCATAATGTAACCTAAATAAAGCTGGTCAGTCTTTTTTCTTTAATCTTTATTTTGTTTATTTTTATGTGGTACTGAAGATCAAACCCAGTACCTCACATGTGTGAGGCAAGCAGTTTTCCACTGAACCACAACCCCAGCCCCAAGCTGGTCAGTCTTATTAAAGAAATAAATCACTGATCCACCCGCCAAGGAAATATTTGAAAGTATTGTTTTTAATTATTCTGGAAAAGGTACCAAAAAGTGATTGACAATTAAAGAGTTTTACTCTTCGAATCCTCATTGTTTACCTTTCTTTCAGTGTCTCAGTGTATGACACTGCCTTCCATCTCTTATATCCCTGAAATTGTCCAAGTCTTATGTGTCTGTGCTAGCTCTTATATACATTTGTTCTCTCCTCCTCCACATCTTCTCAGATCTAGTTTTACCTCTCATAAGTGAGTTGTCTTTCTAAAATTGATAATATTTATCCTCTACTTTTTCAGTGCAGTTTTTTTATCCATTACTCTGTTCTGCAAAAGAGCAGTTCAGGGGTCTACCCAATAAACATAGCCCCATCCTTTGAGGTGAAGATGAGGTAGGGTATGACTGTGAATATTCAAACTTTTGTATATTTTGTCTTATAAAAACAAAACATATGTTGTCTGCATCCTTTGTTCCTCAAGGAAAAGGCTAGTATCAGAGGTAACTTCAAAATTGTAAGGTTCTGTGCCTGGAGTGGGGTTTGTGTTTGTGTGTGTCTCAGATTTTCCTACCCATTTCATTGTGGGTGTTTTCTCAGTTGCTCAGCATGTAGAATTCTCTGAACTAGTTTTTAGTTTTCTCTCAGAGGGAATTTATCCATGTGTAGATGTTTATTTGCCATAACTATGATGGGAGAGAAAGTCAGGAGCCTCCTATTCTGCTCTTTTGCTGTTGTCAACCAGACAGTGGATTTTATTTATTTATTTATTTTGGTACCAGGGATTGAATCCAAGGGTGTTTAACCACTGAGAGATATCCTCAATCCCTTCTATTTTTATTTTGAGACAGGGTCTTGCTAAGTCATTTAGTGTCTTACTAAATTGCTGAGGGTAGCCTTGAAATTGGGATCCTCCTGCCTCAGCCTCCAGTGCACTAGGATTACAGGTATGCACCACTACACCCAGCAAGACAGTTTATTTAAAGTCTTGGTCTAGTAAATTCACAAATGTCTGGGCTTCCTCAAAGATAGTCTTTCAATGTCATTCCCCCCACCTTATTAATGGGTAATATGTTATCTCCCTTTTCATGCATCATAATTTTTTGTCATTGTTAAAAACTGGATGTTTTGAACATAATAATGTAGTAGATGAGTATCAGATTTACCATTTTGCCTAGATTTTATTCCTTTTTATCATAGGTTATAATTTTTGTTTACTGACTTTTCCGATGTATTTCTTTAAAGAAATTGTATTTGTCATGTGTGGTCACAGACTTCTGTTAGCTTAGGGCTTAGCTAGTGATTTGACAGATATTTCCTTACCTCTGAAGCCAAATTAGTCCTTGAAGCTGGGTTTCTTATGTGTTGGAGCAAGTTTTCTGCACCCAAAGTGACAGTTTACAAGTCTGTTTTTACCTTCACAGTTCACTTCTTCAGAGCTTGAATGTCACCTAGAGAACTTTCCTGATTCTTAGGCATTTTTAGAGCATGCTTCTAATCCTGGATATATCATATTCATGGCCTTCTAAACTTCAATAATAATGTAGGAGCCTTTCAAAGCTCTTATTCTCCCAAAGCATCTTACTTACTTCCTAGTCTTTCTTCCTTGTTTTTTTGTTGTTGTGTCTATTTTTCACCCAACTGATAACCATTTTCTCAGAGAAAAACTGTTAATTTACCTTTAAATATTTTTAACAAATGCCTACTTCCATGTATGCACTTTTCTACTCTGAGAGTTCTAGATTAGGTAAACTGTTTATATTAGTTCTTCAGGGAATCAGTTCTCAGGTCAAAGCTTTTTTAGTTTTCGAGGACACAACATCTTTGTGTGTGATGCTGAGGATCGAACCAAGACCGCATGCCTACCAGGCAAGTGCGCTACCACTTGAGCCACATCCCCAGTCCCTCAGGTCAAAGCTTTTGAGGACATAGTCCATGCTGCTCTCTTTGGTACCAGGAAGCAAGACTGGTTGTATGGGCCAATGCCTTCAAGAGCGCCATTCAGGTTGTGAGGCAGGGATGGGGCAGTAGAAATATCACAAAGTTTTCTTACTGAGTTTCAATCACCTTTTTCTTATTGAAGTGTTCTCTTGATTGCTATTAACTTTGACTGTTTTCTAGAATTTTGATAATGTTCATTAGGGATAGTTTTTGTCAATCATTTTTGGTGTTTTGTGGAGGGATGTGTCCTCAGGGTTCTCTGTTACATTATTTTCACTGATGGCACCTGTATGTTTTCCTGGCAATCAGTATTTTGTTTTATTTAGAATGAGCAAAAGCAAGTTATAAGCAGTCTCAAAGTGGCTGAGTTCTATCTGGGAATAGGATAAATTATACAAAGCCAAACAATAATATTAAAGTTTGAGAAAGCATTAAAAATCAAATCTTCTAACTGCTAGTAGAAGGCCTTTCTTCTATATTAAATTTATTCTTATGGCTAGTTATAATGCTTCTTAGTACCAGTCAATACTGGAGAAGTCACCTGTATTTTAATTTCCAATTATTAGGGCATCATGATAGAAATTTATTAACTATTTTATAGAGAGCTATCTCTGAGTCACCAAAAGCCATCTGACCACTTACCCTCATTTTAGCAACACATGTCCTCAGGATTTTTTTGTCCATCTTCCATACTTCTCATGAAGTCAGTCTATTTGGTTTCCTCTGTTGCAAAGTGCTCTTTGTTTCCTACTTTCTCCTATGGCTTGTTGTTTTATAAAGTAAACTTTTTCTTTAGTGACTGATAAGAATGACAAAACATTAATTTGGGGCTTGGATAATGTTTTTTCTGTCCTTTACTGACTCATTATCCCAACTAGAGTTATCTGTTCTATAATCTCTTTTCGCTCTTTTTCCCCTTATTTCTGGAAATTGTATTTTGTTTACTCTTCCTTAGCCCAGGTAATTACATAGTGTGCAAAATCAGTGCCCAGAGACAATCTATTAAATATTCTTAGTCTAGTGCTGTTGACTTGTCCACAATCTGGGCAGAAAAAGTAAATGCATGACAGTGATTTTTTTGTTTTGTATCCTATTACATCCATAAGTTTGCTCCCAATCCCCAGGCTTTATGTTCTAATTTTGAATTAGAAAAATATTTTACCTATGGGATCACTTTGGTGAATAAGTCAGATGGAATTTTCTGAATTAGTTTTTTCTGATAGACTTGATGAGAACCAGTGTTCAGTGTGTGCTTCCTTGTGATTGACTTCTTTGATTTACAGGGAAATTTGGCTAAGAGCATTTGACTTAGCCTTAATGGAAAGAAGATAAATTGGACATATCCTCTGATAAGAGTATATATGTGTGTGCATGATATTTTTATTTTATTGGTTGCCTCTGATGAGAAACTGACTTGAATATTTTTCATGACAAAGTAGCAGGAAAAAAAGCAAGCAAGCTTGGGTAATTGTTACAAGCTTGGAGAGCATTTGAGGTAGACATTCTGCTAATATCTGCTATAAAGGCTGAGGAAGAAACTTAATAGTAGAATACTCTGTTTATGTGACTGGTGCCTTGCCTTCCTTGTAATTCATTTGAATGCCTTATAACTCTGAATGGAACTTCCTGGCCTCTTGTTACTCCTGCTATCTGTGGAAGAAAAATGGATATCAGCATTAGTGCTGTTTTTTTGTGCTGTCAGCTAAAAGCCTGAAGAGTTTATAGAACAATCTTCTCCACTGTGGCACTTTGCCTGAGGCTAGTTCAAATCAATTTAACCATTATATTAATAAAATTAATAAATGGTAGCCATTAGTTATTCAGCCAGACTGTATGACAGTTACATCTTACACATTATTTCTAAGTTATTATCTCCCTTCTCTATATGAAGAAACTGAGACACATATTGTGGATATAGTGGTATAATATGGTGCCCCATATTGCACAGGAAATGGTTCAAGTCTAGGTCTCTCTGAATGCAGCATGCTCTCTCTTTCCACTGAGCCTCTATTCTTTTCAAAGATCTTTCTTATTGGGAGTATATATGATTTCATTTCTGTTATTTTTCTTCTAATAGTTATTGTTTGAATATCAGGCCTTATCCAGGCCTTGTGCTTGCCATATATTATCATTAAGATTTATAGTAGCCCTCCAATGTAAATGTTTGTATCCTAGTTTTACAGATGAGATGATTTTCCATTGTGACATGTTGCTTCTTCAAATTTTTAACCATTTTTAGCCTCTGTTATAGTTACTCTTGAGCCATGTTCTGCCCTTCCCTATCCTAATTATACCTTCCCATATTCACGTTCCAGGTGATTCCATTATCTTGTTCCTACTTGATAGGTGCTGATGATTTCCTATGGTATCTGTATGAGTTGGTAAAACTCCCTTAGGGACCCACAAGCTTGCTGCTTACTAGAACTATGTGGACTTCTCAAGCATGGTGTTCTTTAGCTGTGATGAAAATTCAAAGTGTGTAGTGGTTAGTTGGACCTTTATCAAATCTACCTCCAAGGGACTTGTAGATATACTCAAATATGCAGATGCTCATGCTATAAGCAATAAAGTCCTTTCTCTCAGACCCAGGAGTTTTCCATCTTCTGTCAGCATCTACAAAACAGTGTGTCTTATCTTTTTAAGTTATTGGTAGGATATAAATACCAGATTCTTCTAAGTTCCTGAAAAATATTGTACCTGAAGTTTTCCATTCTATTTGATTAAGAGCCAGCTCAATTAATTCTTAGCTTCATGTGAGCTGATGACTCTAAGGAGGCCCTCTGTAGACCTCTAGAGTTCTCTTTGTTATTCTTTTCTCTCTGGGTTTCTTTCCTGTAAATTCTAGTTCCCTTTTTTTCCTGTTCTTTCAGCTCTTTGTCTACCCAGGAAATTCTATCAATTTCTCCTTTCTCTCTCTCTCTCTCTCTCTCTCTCTCTCTCTCTCTCTCTCTCTCTCTCTCTCTCTCTCTCCTGCATTTTAGAAATTCTTTCTAGGCAATAAGCTGATGCAGTCCTTTGTTTCCAGAATCACTGTTCTTTATAGCTTTATGTCTTGTGTCATTGAGAACTCTTCTTTCTTATTGTGCACTATTTTTGAATTTCAGGTAAGAAATAATGTGTTCCCTCTTATGCTCCCAGAAGTGGGAGTTGAATTCTTGGGTTTTGAAAATAGATTTGATATTTGGAAATAGCTCTAAGAATGGGCCAGTAACTCAGATTAATAAGGTTGCTCATCAAGATGGATAATTCCTCACACCTTTCTCCCCTCAAATTTTGGTAGTAACCAATCTGTTTCCCTGCTTTGTGGCTTTAGAATATTTGTTTAAAATTACTTTCAAGATGGTTTTCAGTGGATTACCCTCTCAATGTCCCCTTTAATTTACAAGCTCCTTTAAACTTGGAGGAACCAAAAGTTCTACAAAGATTAGTTTTATTTTCGCTTGCCATTAGCCAACTCTTCCCAATGCCTTGATTAACTCAGTAGACAAATTGCGTTAATTTCCCCTTTGGATTTCTCTTAATATCATTCTCAGTGCCATACCTCAGGCTGCATCCTTCCTTTGTTTTGGTCTAGATTATTATATCCTCCTCCAAGCTAGTCCTTCTCTCTTTCTATTATTCACATTAAGGTCAGAGTAACTTTCAAAAAACAAAAATAAAACAGATCTGACAGTCATTTTTGACCCTGAAAATGGTTCCTCCATGAATATAGAATAATGCTCACCTTCCTTTGTGTCTACAATTTGTTCTCTGTTTACATTTCTCACTTTATTTTACATAACATTCTCTACCATTTGATAGGATTATAATCCACAAATGTCAGTATTTTATTACATTTTCAACTTTGTCCCATCTTGGTGCCTTTGCTTATCCTGTCTCTTTTTGGCAAGAATACCTAATTTTGCATGATTTCAAAGATGTTTCTCAAATACTAACTATACCATGAGGCTTCTCCAGAGGCCACCAGTGGAATGAAGTCCCTCATCCCTTATTTTTGCATGATACATTAGATGGACCTATATTAGAGCATTTATCAGACTCTCCTTTTGGTTTACTTGAGTAAGTGTCTGTCTCCCTTAATGGTCTGTGTGTCCCTGGAAGGCAAATACTGCCTTATTTCTCTTCATTTTCACCATACCATTTATCTCAGGGCCTTATAAATAGTGCATGCTGAATAAATATTTGTTGGATTGAAATTGGTTACTTAAGGAACCTTATTTAGCGCATAAAAATAAATCACTAGTACTTTCATTACTGACATTTGCAATCTGGTTTGAGCTCAGTGAAATTTTACATTCGAAATTTATCTTTGGACTTTATGAAGACTGCTCTCTCTTTGTGGCCAGCCTACACTCAGAACTTCTTTCTATTCCCCAACACACAGGGTACTGATGTCTTCCTACATTCTCTAGACAATGCTCTTTGATAATGGCTTCAAACCAGGTATGTCCTGGATTCTTCTAGGGGAGTTTGTTGTGCTGGGGTTTGAACTCATGGGGGGAGGGTTAAAAATAGCATGTTTTCTGGATCTGATCCCAGAATCACTAATATGGAGTCTCTGGTGCTACTGCTCAGGAACTTGTGTGTTTAACAGGTACCTGGCACTGATGATACTTATGTGCAGACAATTTTGAGACCTACTGCTCTATGATCTTGAGTTCAGATCATTTTTTGTACTGACTATGCTATCACAATTTATCTACTAAGTCTCCTGCCTTCGAGATGCAGCTTTCAATTAGCTAACATTTGAAAAATGTGATTTACTTTTTAAAATTTATATTTAACTTATACATAAAAACATTAATATTCTACATATGTACATTGTATAATGTTCAAATCAGATTGAATATATCTATCTCCTCAAGCATTTATCATTTCTTTTATGGCAAAAACTTCGAAAGCCCTTTCTTCCTGCTTTTTGTAATGTCAAGCACATTATTTTTACCTCTAATCACCCTACTGTGCTATAGCAAACCAGAACTTCTTGCTTTTAACTGTAACTCAGTACTCATTGACCTATCCTTCCCCTCACTCTTCCAGGCTTGATTTACTTGAGAACTCCATTTCACTAAGTTATTAATGTCTTCTCTCAAGGGCAGTTACTTTTCAAATTACAAAATATTTTAATAGACTTTTTAGAACAGTTTAAGGTTCACAGCAAAATTGAGAGGAAACAGTTTTAATAGGGTGCTCTTAAAGACAATGTGAAAAATGTTACCTTTAAGGAATGACAGTATTTAGACTTTTTGGTAGCAATAAGAATGGACTCCTTTAAAGAACAATAATTTTTAATTGCTTCAGAAAGTAGGTAATAATTATAGAAAATACAGAGTTTTGTTATATTCTTTCTCTGTTAATCATGTATTAAGATTGGGAAAGGATTGTAGGATTTAAATAGAGAGTAATATCTCAAATCATGCTGCAGGAAAAATAAGAAAAAATCAAAACCTCAGGAGCTTTACTCTTTCTTTCTCTCCCTCTTTTTCTCTCCCCCTCCTCTCTCCTCTCCCTCTCCCTCTCATACTGGGAATTGAACCCAGAGACTTTCTACCTTTGACCCTAGCCCCTTTTTATTTTGTTTTTAGACAGTTTCTCACTGAATTACTGAGGCTGTCCTCAAACTTGTAATCCTTCTGAGTAGTTGGAATTATAGAAGTGCACTGCCATGCTCAGCTAAAGATGGCTATTTCCCTCTGTACTTTGAATGGAACCCAAGGTCTTGCACATGTGAGGCAGCGCATCACAACCCTTTAAAATTTTAAGGTTTTGAGGCAGGATCTCAGATGTTAAGTTGCCTGGGCTAGCCTCAAATTTGTGACCAAGACTCCTGCTTCAGCCATGCCCTAGTTGCTGGGATTATAGATATGTGTCCACCCTGACTAGCTTGATTCTTTTTTGTCTCTCACAGTAAGAACTTGATAAATGGTTGTGAACAGGTCAGAGTTAAGAATTTGAGGGGGTTTTAAAAAGTTTCCTAAAAGAGAGAAATTACAGTTCAAAAGATTTCTAATAGGATAGTATTATGGTTTGGTTATGAAGTGTCCCACAAAAGCTCCTGTTAATGCAGGGATATTCAGAAGTTAAGTGATTGGATTGTGAGAACTGCAACCTTATGAGTCTATCATAGTTTGAATGGACTGACTAGGTGTTAACTGTAGGTAGGTGGGGTGTGGCTAGAGGAGGTGGGTCACTGGTGGCATATCCTGGAAGCGTTGTTCTTCTGTAGCTCCTTCCCCCCTCCCTCTGTCTCTGCTTCTGATTATACCATGAACTGAGCAGCTTTCCTCCACTGTGCCCTTACCCCATGATGTGCTTCCTTAACTTAGGCCCAGAGTAATGGGAGTCCCTTAGTCTGTGGATTGAGGCTTCTGAAACCATGTAAACCCCAAATAAACTTTTTCCTCCTCTTAAGTAGTTGTTGTTAGGTTTTCCTTGATGTGACCAAAATATCTAACTAAAACATATACAAAAGGAAATCAGTAATTAAGCAGTTTAATTTCAGCTTAAAAATCAAATGGTACCACATGGTGCTATACAGTTCCTATTTCTTCAAAACCTTAATCTATTACTATTTTAAGTTTTTTTAAATAAAGAATATGTCATTAAAACAATGTTCTTATATAGAGTTGATGTTCATATTTGGAAATGTATACTAGGTGTTTGAAATCTAAACTGACCATGGTTATGGTTAATATGTAAGAAGCTTACTTCATTAGGTCTCTTCAAATATATTTGTCCATCTACTCTATGAAAAAAGTATGCATTCTAATAGGTGCATTTAATTACAAAGTATTACATATAAAACTGGTATAGTAAATTCTGAACATTATAAAATATACAGAAATAGAAGTATAACTGGATTGCACATGTAGAAATTTTAATATTTCCTTCCAAAATTCCAATGTATTGTTTCCGGTATACATGGCATTCCCACAAATCACTTTTGATACCACTGCTGTTTCTGTCTGGTTCCCAAACTGGGTTGAACATTAAATTACTTTGGTGTATTCAAAATACATTTAGGGGGCTGGGGTTGTGGCTTAGTGGTAGAGCATTTGTTTAGCATGTATGAGGCACTGGGTTTAATCCTCATCATCACATAAAAATAAATAAAATAAATAAATGAATAAATAAAAGTATTATATCCATCTGCAACTTAAAAAAAAAGGCCCTTAGATTTTTGTGTTCTATCCTAGGTTTATTGAATTAAAATCAACAGGCTAGAATTTAGTAGCCTATATTTTGAAAACACCCAGGCAATTCAGATGCCCAGTTAAGCTTGGAAAATATTGATCTAACCCTAAAGGTTACCTTGTGGGTATTCAGTCTCTAGGATCATGATTCTCAACCTTGGCTACAATTGGAATCATCTGGGGAACTTTAAAAATACTGATGTTTGTGTCTCAGGCCCAGAGACTTATAATTTACTTGTTGTGGGACATAAGGTGGGCATCGAGATTTTTAAAGCTCCCCTGGTAAATCTAATGTGCAGCCAAGGTTGAAACTACTACTATAAGGGGGATAAAATGGGCTCTGTGTGGCTATATTAGGATTATTTTCATTTTGAGTTACATGGTAACTATCTTAAGCAAATGGAATTTATTAGTTTACCTAACATGTCTAAGAATTGTCTGATTTTAGATATATCTGGATTTAGGGGCTAAACAGTACAATAAGGATAGTTAATATGTCTTTTCATCACTTGACTCTCCTTTCATCTCTATACTTATAATCTTTCACTATATGCCTGGAAATATGACCACAACAGCTCCAAGTTTTTATAGTCTTTTTTAGTGTACAGTGTAGGGAGTGAAAAAATCTGTTCATTCCTTTGATTCATATTGCAACTCTTAGGGCAGACTCTGATTGTTCTATCTTGGCTTCAGGCACCTATCACTGAAGGAATCACAGTACCTATTGTCAACTGAAAAAGAAAAAAAATCGGAGAGAAATTCTCCCAAGTGATGATATTATTTGAGAGTAGCATTGCAATGGCAATAGCAGAGCAATGCAATAGTAAAATGAATATACTGTAGTAAACTGAGGGCATGTTCAAAGAAGTTCAGGTAAGGACGAGTTTTTAAAGATAGATTTGAAAAGGGCAATAGTTGATGTTTTGAAACAATACTCATTGAACAAAATGATTAATAACAATGATGATGTTGATCTGAGGTTGAACAGATATCCTCATAAAAGTACTTTTTTATATGAAGTTGTAGTGGCCTCTGTATAAGCTTGATATTTGGAAGTTTTTGTGATTGTTACTAACAGATAGTAATGTGTAAAAACAATTCCCTCATCACCAGGCTTTATTAATTTTTCAAAATTAAGGTTAACATAAATGACTCAGTTTTGATTGTGGCAACTCATGTTTCTTTCATATTATCTCCTTTGGATCAATATTTTTCTCTGAAAACATTCCTGATCAACCACTCCATATCTAGGTTTAGATGGTCCCTCATTGTTAAGATGGACCTGGCCTTTGTCCTGGTTATTGGTCTGTTCTGGACCCACTTGGGAAGTGTGGGGTGTGAGTGACTGATTATTACCTGGGAGTTAGGGTCAAAAACCTATTTAGTCACATTTGATCAAAGCAGTTTTGAAGTGATAGTTTTTAGGCTGTTTACCTTGAGTCCATTATTGAGTTCAGGTCTGTCCGTCTAAAAGGAGATACTGTGTTGTCTAATCACGGGCAGCATCTTTTTGTTATGAGTTATACCTCAGAATTTTTTTTTTTGTACAGGGCATTGAACTCAAGGGCACTCAACCACTGAGCCACATTCCCAGCCCTATTTTGTATTTTATTTAGAGACAGGGTCTCACTGAGTTACTTAGCACCTTGCCATTGCTGAGGCTGGCTTTAAACTCAGGATCCTTCTGTCTCAGCCTCCTGAGCTGCTGGGATTAGAGGCATGTGTCACCGTTCCTGGCTTTATACTTCAGAATTGTGACAGGCGACAGCTACAAAGTTTTAAAAGGAAAATATAAAACAAAACAAGAAGAATAAAATAAAGCCAGTTGTATAATAGTTTTGGACCAAGAAATAATTTTTCTCTGCAGCCATACCAGTTGTTACCAAAGATGATCATACAAAAATCTATTTTTTTTGTAAAATGAGTTCAGATTTATCAGAAAACTGTGTTTAAAAGTACTTGTTAGTCTTTTTCATAAATCTGATAGCAAATTCATTAGAAAAGAATCAAAACTGTATTTGCTTAAAATTTTGATGGGAGTTTAGTATTTGATAATAAAATTTAGTTATATTTATTAAATTCAGCATTTTAAGATATCATTCATGACTGATAGCATTATACCAGGACCATGAGACTTTCTGTTTTGTACCAGGGATTGAACCTAGGGTCTCTTAACCACTGATCCACACCCCAAACTCTTTATTTTTTGAGACAAATTCTCATTAATTTGCTTAGGGTCTCACTAAGTTGCTAAGGCTGGCTTTAAACTTGAGATCCCCTTGCCTCAGCCTCCCAAGCCACTGGGATTACTGAAGTGTGTAACCATGTAGGTCAGACCTCTAGACTTTTAAATAAATTTTCGTAATTCTTAGAACATTTATATTAATAAAATAGGATTACAAATTATTGTGAAATGCTTGCCACTTACTTAAATCAATTTTAAGCAGAGTTACCAAGTAACCATTTAAAAGAATTTGTGTTTTTAAAAAATCTTAATTCTTTAGTCCAGTTTTCATGAGTAATTAAAAAAAGACGGCAAAAAACATAACAATTACCTTGACAAAAGCAAAATCTTTGTTTACTCCCATGGTTAAATGCAGATCAACTTTTTAAATTTTATTTACTTTTTTGTTGGTGGTGCTGGGGATTGAACCCAGGGCCTTGTGCATGCAAGGGAGGCATTCTACCAACTGAGCTACACCTCAGCCAGATCAATATTTTAAGAAAACTTTTTGACTTAATGTAGAGAAAGACATTCTATTTTATATCAGTGTATTAATGCACAATTTTTAGAAAACCCATAAGTAATTGCTTTTAATCACGACCAACTTGATCACACACAAATTTTCTTAAGATTCATCTTTCAGAAGCCTTCTGCAACTTGCTTAGATCAACAGTACCTGTTAAACCTTTAGTTTTGTCCTTAATCCTTCCATTTTGGAATAGTACAGTCATTCTAATTTAGGATGCAAATCTTTCAGTGCAAGAACTTGTTTTTATAAAAAAAATCTCTTTAACCTTACTCATTAAACATATACATTTATACTTATTTTTTTTTGCTTCTCTCCTCTACTTACTGGTTCCTTTGTGCTTTGTTTCCTACTTTAAATATATAGTCAATCCTTAAAAAATTCTCTGAATTTGGACAAAATTATTTATTCTGAATAAAGGAACATTTTATGACTTTCATATAGGTTTTGTCATTAAAAACACCTTAATTTCTTTTGATGGTTTTTGCCTGTAAAATTACATATGTTAAGTAGAATTTTTCACTATTAGTAACATTCCTTTTTAGTGAAGATACAGGTAGAAAGCAATCTTGAATTTTTGTTGTATACTAACAATTGATGAAAACATATTTAATTAATAAACCCAAATATGTATCTTTATAGAATTTAAGAGTTTAAGAGTACTTGAATTTGTATGTCACAGTTGTTATTTCAATACACTTAACAGAAATGGCTAAAGTTTTATATCTATTACTTAACATTTTAAAGTTTTAAAAATTAACACATTTATTATAAATATTAGTGGGATTCAATGACATTTTTCCATACATGTATGCAGTGTGCATTGATCAAATCCACAAAACTTTTTCCTATACTTCCTCCTGTACCCTTCCTAATTTCTAGTAATCACTATCTACTTTCTGGTGGATTGTTTTAGTTTCCACATATAAGAGCAAATATGGTACTTGTTTTTCTGTGTCTGGCTTATTTTACTTTACCTGATGCTCTCTGACTCTGTCCATTTTCCTTCAAAAGTCAGGACCTCCTATTTCCTTAAGGTTAAATAATATGCTATATACAGGTCTTTTTGTGAATATATTTATTTTTTTCAGTTATACTTAAAGGTGTAGCTATTTGGTGACATGATAATATTATGTTCAATGTTTTGAAGAACCACCAAAATATTCCAGACTGTTAGCACAATTAAGGTGTTTCACCAGCTTACCATCATATGAGCATGCCATCAATAAATGAGGGTCTTATTTCTTCAGATTATCTTCAACAATTATTCATTTTTTTTTTGCATTCTTCATGATTCGGGTAGTTTACTTTGACTTTCTTCCTAACAACCATTGAAGTAATCCTGTCCAGATATCCTATACACCTCAATACAACTGTGAATGAAAGATGAAAGACAGACCAGAGCCAATGCAGAGCCATCACAGACAGACACAATATCTATAAGTGAATATATTACTAGTGTGCTAATATAAATGCATATTTACATATGCCTTCATGCATATATATACATACATATACATGATGTCACACATGTACACATCTATCTACATATTAAAACAATTCTTTACAAAAAGAAGCAGATCTCTGATTGAATGACAATGATTTGTTTTCATTTTAGCTTTTATTATTCTATTTATTTATTTTTGCATTACAATTCTTAATACACCTTTATGCCACAATTTATCTTATCTCTGATTGTATAACTGAAAAAAGAAACATGTTCACAGAAAGACCTGTACATGAATGCTCAAACCACTTATTAATAATAGCCAAATATTGAAATAACCTAAATGTCAATCAACTAATAAATATATAAACAGAATGCAGTATATCCCTACAATAGGATGTTCTCTAGCCATCAGAAGAACAAAGTGTAGATTTAAGCAACATTAAGGAACATTGCCGTAAGTAAATAGAGTCAGTCAAAAAGACATTTTATTATGTGAAATGTTCAGGATAGTCATTTTATATAGAGACAATGAGTAGATTTTTGATAACCTAGGTTCAATTGGATGGGAAGAAGGATACAGTGAACAAAGTAGTGGGAAATGGAAATTGACAGATGATATGGACATACTTTGGTAGTTTCTGACATTTTTCTAAAATTAGATTATGGTAATATTTGCCCACCTATGTGAATATATGATAAAAATAATTGCATGGCTAATTTTGAAGAGATGAACTTTGTGGTCATAAATAACATATCATTAAGACATAAAATGACCTTGAAAATAAGTGTATATTTCTGACTGTTTGTGTATGAATAAACTGTCCTCTGATCCTTAACATTTCTGAAGTTTATATATCTTGTCAAATATTCTCAAACTGCCTTACAATTTATGGAGCCTATTGATCACCTCCTGAGATCCTGAATATAATAAAGAGAGAAACTTTGAAAATAAATAAATAAATAATATGCTATAGTGTATATATACCACATTTTAATTATCCATTCATCTTTTGTTGGGCATCTAAGCTGGTTCTATATTTTAGCTATTGTGAATAGTGCTGTAATAAACAGGGCATACAGGTATCTCTTTGGTATGCTGATTTTATTTCCTTTGGATATATAGTAATGGTTTAGATGTTAGTTATCCCTAAAAAAACTCATGTATGAGAGAATACAAGAAAGTTTAGAGGTGAAATGGTTGGGTCACAAGAGCCTTAACCTAACTAATGTATAAATTCCCTGGTAGGAATTAACTGACTTGTCACTGTAGGCAAGTAGGGTGTGGCTGGAGGAGGGGGGTCATTGGGGTATATATTTTGTGAGCTGATCTTAGACTCTTTCTCAGCTTCCTGGTGATGGGTTTCCTGCTGCTTTCCTCCATCACACACTTCTGCCATGATGTCCTGCCTCACCCAGAGCCCCAAGGAATAGAGTGGGCCATCTATGTACTTCTGAAACTATGATCCTCAAAATAAATTTTTCCTCCTCTAAATGTTTGCATCAGGATATTTGATCACAGCAGCAGAATAGCTGACTAAAACATATACCCAGAAATGAGATAGCTGGATTAAATGGTAGTTCTATTTTTAGGTTTTTTTTTTTTTTGTGGAAACTCCATACTGTTCTCCATATGAATATACTAATTTACAGTCTCATCAACAATGTATAAGAGTCCCCTTTGCCATATCCTCTCTAGCTTTATTTATTTTTTTATAATAGTCATTATAACTGAATTGAGATGATTTTCATTGTAGTTTTGATTTGTATTTCCTTGATGGATAATGATATTGAGCATTTTTTAAAGTTTAAAAAAATTATTTATATATGACACCAGAATGCATTAAAATTCTTATTGCACACATAGAGCACAATTTTTCATATCTATGGTTGTATGAAAAGTATATTCACATTCATTTGTGCCTCCATACATGTACTTTGGATAATAATGCCCATCACATTCCACCAACATTTATAACCCCATGCCCTCTCTTTTTCCCTCCAACCCCTCTGCCTTATCTAGAGTTTGTCTATTCCTTGCATTCTCCCTCTCCCTACCTCACTATGAATCAGCCTCCTTATATCAAAGAAAACATTCGGCATTTGTTTTTTTTTGGGATTGGCTAACTTCACTTAGCATTATCTTCTATAACTCTATCCATTTACCTGCACATGGAATGATTTTTTTCTCTTTAATTGCTGAGTAAAATTCCATTGTGTATATATGCCACGTTTTTTTATCCATTCATCTATTAAGGGCATCTAGGTTGGTTCTACAGTTTAGCTATTGTGAATTGTGCTGCAATAAACATTGATGTGGCTGTGTCCCTGTAGTATGCTGTTTTTAAGTCCTTTGGGTATAGACTGAGGAGAGGAATAGCTGGGTCAAATGGTGGTTCCATTCCCAGATTTCCAAGGAACCTCCATTTCTGCTTTCCACATTGGCTGCACCAATTTGCAGTACCACCAGTAATGTATGAGTGTACCTTTTCCCCCACATCCTCGCCAATACTTGTTGTTTGTCTTCGTAACAGCTGCTATTCTGACTGGAGATGAATTCTTAGAGTGGTTTTGATTTGCATTTCTCTAATTGCTAGCGATGATGAACATTTTTTTCATATATTTGTTGACTGATTATACATCATCTTCTGAGAAGTGTCTTTCAGGTCCTTGGCCCATTTATTGATTGGGTTATTTGTTTTTTTGGTGCTTAGCTTTTTGAGTTGTTTATATACCCTAGAGATTAGTGCTCTATCTGTGTGAGGCATAAAGATTTGCTCCCAAGATGTAGGCTCTTTATTCACCTCACAGATTGTTTCTTTTGCTGAGAAGAATCTTTTTAGTTTGAGTCCATCCCATTTATTGGTTCTTTTTTGGCACAAAAAAGAATTCCATTGTGTATATATTCCATTGTGTATATATGCCTAAGGATTCTTATTAAGGAAGTCGGGGCCTAATCCCACATAATGGAGATTTTGGCCTAGTTTTTATTCTATTAGATGCAGGGTCTCTGGTTTTATTCCTAGGTCCTTGATCCATTTTGAGTTGAGTTTTGTGCCTGTTGAGAGATAGGGGTTTAATTTCATTTTGTTGCATATGGATTTCCAGTTTTCCCAGCACCATTTGTTGAATATGCTATCTTTTCTCCAATGCATGTTTTTGGCACCTTTGTCTAATATAAGATAATTGTAATTTTGTGGGTTAGTCTCTGTGTCCTCTATTCGGTACCATTGGTCTGCCAGTTGGTTTTGGTGCCAATACCATGCTATTTTTGTTACTATTGCTCTGTAGTATAGTTGAAGGTCTGGTATAGTGATGCCACCTGTTTCACTCTTCCTGCTAAGGATTGATTTAGCTCTTCTGGGTCTCTTATTTTTCCAGATGAATTTCATTACTGCTTTATCTATTTCTATGAGGAATGCCATTGTGATTTTGATCAGAACTGCATTAAATCTGTATAGTGCTTTTGATAGTATGGTCATTTTGATAATATTAATTTTGCCTATCCAAGAGCAAGGTAGTTCTTTCCATATTCTAAGGTCTTTTTTGATTTCTTTCTTTAAGGTTCTATAGTTTTCATTGTATAGATCTTTCACCTCTTTTATTAAGTTGATTCCCAAGTATCTCATTTCCTTCTCAGAGGATTTGTCACTTATATGCAGAAATGTCTTTGATTTATGGGTGTTGATTTTATATCCTGTACTTTGCTGAATTCATTTATTAGTTCTAGAAATTTTCTGGTGGAGGTTTTTGGGTCTTCTAGGTATAGAATCATATTGTCAGCAAACAGTGCTAATTTAAATTCTTCTTTTCCTGTGCATATCCCTTTAATTTCTTTCATCTGTCTAATTGCTTTGGCCAGTGTTTCAAGGACTATGTTGAATAGAAGTGGTGAAAGAGGGCATCCCTGTCTTATTCCATTTTTTAGAGGGAATGCCTTTAATTTTTCTCTATTCAGAATGATGTTGGCCTGAGGATTAGTGTATATAGCCTTTATGATGTTAAGATATGTTCCTGTTATCCCAAGTTTTTCTAGTGTTTTAAACATAATGGGGTGCTGTATTTTGTCAAATGCTTTTTCTGCATCTATTAGGATGATCATATGATTCTTATCTTTGAGTCTATTGATGTGATGAATTACATTTATTGATTTCTTATGTTGAACCAACCTTGCATCCCTGGGATGAATCCCACTTGATTGTGGTGCATGATCTTTTTGATATGTTTTTGTATTCAATTTGCTAGAATTTTATTGAGAATTTTTGCATGAACGTTCATTAGAGATATTGTTCTGAAGTTTTCTTTTTTTCATGTGTCTTTGCCTGGTTTTGGAATCAGGGTGATATTTGCCTCATAGAATAAGTTTGGAAGAGCTCCCTCTTTTTCTATATCCTGAAATAAATTGAAGAGTATTGGTATTTTAAATATATATTTGTTGGCCATTTGTATTTCTTTTGAGAAATGTATATTCAGATCATTTGTCCATTTTATTACTGGATTACTTGGTTTTTAAATTAAATTTTGATGTCCTTACATAGTCTAGATATTAACCCTCTGTGAGATGAATAGCTTGGGGATATTTTATTCTACTATGTATGTTGTTTCTTCACCCTCTTTATTGTTTTCTGTGCAGAAGTGTTTTAGTTTTATGTAATCCCATTTATACATTTTTTCTGCATTTACTGTGTTTTATGGGTCTTACCCAGAAAATTATTGCCCCTACTGATGTCTTGAAATTTTTCCCCATAACATAACACAATGTTAAGACATGAATTAATTGAAAAACTTATTATAAATATTTATTTATTTACATTTATCTAATTTGTTTATTACATAAGGGTACTTGTGAAAATTCTGTTATCTGACAAGCCTAGCCATTATTTTTAAGATATGTTCATGTCAGAGAAAAAGTTAAATTGCTGTACTTGATATCCTGACAGCAGTGCACACTTCCTTGCACTTTGAGTTGTATATTTAGTCTTAGATATATTCATATGATTTTAAAAATATAATGTAGAGGATTACAGGGTTATTTATAAACCTACCTGGTCAGCAAACCCAGGCAATAATGGATGCTAACAATTCTGATTTTGCCAATAAATTTAAAGTAACTTATTAGAAATTCGATATGCAAAGAAAAGCATTTAACTTCATTTTACAGTTTTATGTGTGTTAGAATCACATAGCAACATAAATTTAATAGTTTGTAACAAAGTTTAAATCAAATTATATTTTTGATAAAATGGGACAAGTTAAAATTTTTATTTGCATACTTATGATGACTGTAGACCCAATTTTTAAAGCATTTCCCATAGCAGCTT
The DNA here is from genome assembly GCF_052094955.1 of Ictidomys tridecemlineatus. Taxonomy (NCBI): domain Eukaryota; kingdom Metazoa; phylum Chordata; class Mammalia; order Rodentia; family Sciuridae; genus Ictidomys; species Ictidomys tridecemlineatus. Next base: position 29,014,400 of record NC_135493.1, on the reverse strand, counting down.
GTTTCCTTTTCATGGTACATAAATATTTTATTGTACCAAGGAGATAACATTCAAGAGTTGAAATTAAATTCTTTTAACCACATTGCTTTACATGTATTTGTTTTGGTGTTCTTATTTTCATTGTTAACTAATTTTTAACCCAAATATGAAAACATAAAAATTGTATATATTTAAGGTGTGTTTTGTGATGTGTCAGTACATGTGTACATTGTTTAATGTTCAAATTCCAGTGAGCACACTTATTACTTCAGACATCATTTCTTTATGTTGAACACATAGTTCTTTTGTCTAGCTTTTTGAAATGGACATTACATTATTGTTTATAATTAGTCTACTATGCAATAATATGTAATAACTTATTGTGTCTATAATTTAGGACTTTTTTTATACTGGGGATTGAACTCAGGGATATTCAACAACTGAGCCACATCCCTAGCCCTTCTTTATATTTTATTTAGAGACAGGGACTTGTTGAGTTTCTTAGGGCCTTGCTGTGTTGCTGAGGCTGGCTTTAAACTTGTGATCCTCCTGCTTCAGCCTCCTGAGCTGCTGGGATTACAGGAATGTGCCACCATGCCCATGTAATTTAGGACTTTTAATCAACCTTTCTCCATCACTTTTTCTTCTCTCGTCTACCTAGGCTCTGGAAACCATCATTCAGGTTCTGTGAGATTACCTGTTTAAGATTGTACATATGAGGGCTGGAGTTGTGTCTCAGTGATGGAGTGCTCCTCAGCACTGCATAAAAATAAATAAATAAAATAAAGGTATTGTGTCTATCTACAACTAAACATTTTTTTAAAAGATGGTACATATGAGTGAGATGATGGGATATTTCTATTTCCATGACTTATTTATTTCATGTAATATAATCATTTATACTTCCATTCATATTGTTGCAATAACAGGATTTCATTTTTTTACGACTGAACAGTATTTGTGTGTATGTGTGTGTGTGTGTGTGTGTGTGTATCACATTTTCTTTATTCATTTATCAGTGATGGACACTCATGTTGTTTCAGTTTTTTGGCTGTTGTGAATAGTGCTGCAATGAACACGAGAGTGCAGATGTCTCTTCAACATATTGATTTCATTTTGTTCATGTATGTATCCTAGTAGTGTTGATTACTAGATCATAATGTAGTTCTATATATACTTTTGGTTTTGTGGAACGAACCCAGGGTGTCACAAATGGCAGACAAGTGCTCTGCTACTGAGCCATATACTCAGCCTTCATAGTTCTATTTTTAATACTTTTTTGAGGAATTTCTCTACTACTTTTCATAATGGCTATATCAATTTACACTCCTTTCAACAGTGTTCTTGTTACCTTTTCTTCTTATCCTTACTTGCACTTATTTTCTTTAGTCTTTTGATACTAGTCATTCTGATTGGGAAGAGGTAATATCTCATTATGGTTTTCATTTGCATTCATGTAATGATTAATGATGTTGAGTACTTTTTCGTACCTCTGTTGGCCATTTGTATGTCTTTTGAAAATTTCTGTTGCCATTTTTTATTTTATTTTTAGTTGTTTTTTTTTTTTGGTGTTGGGGATGAACTGATTGGTGCTTAACCACTTAGCCACCTCCCCAGCCATTTTTTTATTTTGAGACAGGGTCTTACTAGGTTGCTTAGGGCCTTGCTAAATTACTGAGGCTGGAGTTGAACTTGCGATCATCCTGCTTCAGCCTCCTGAGTCCACTGGGATTACAGAAATATGCCTCCATGCTTGACTATTTTCATTTATTAATCAGGTTGTTTTTGTTTTCTGCTATCCACCCATCTTCAGATATTTTCTTCACATATATTTTTCTCCCATTCTATAAGTTTTTTCTTTGTTGATTATTTCCTTTGTTGTATAGAAGTTTTTAATTGGTTACATCCCTGTTTGTCTATATTTGCTTTTCCAGTGCTTGTGGGGGGCTTCTATAAAAATCCTTTCTGATTTCAATGTCCCATTTCAATGTTTTCTTATAGTTTCATATTTTCAAGTCTTACATTTAAGTCTTTAATACATTTTGAATTGATTTTGGTAAGTGGTATTAGTTTCATTCTTCTGCATGTAGATATCCAGTTTTCACATCACTATTTATTGAAAAGACTGCAGTCCTTTCCTCCATTGAATGTTCTGTGCATCTTTGTTGAACATCAGTTGACTGTAGCTACATGCATTTTCTTCTAGACTCTCTGTTCTTTTCCACTGATCTATGTATTTTATTATGCTAATACCATGCTATTTTGATTACTATAGCTTTGTACTATATTTTGAAGCAAGTTGTATAATTCCTCATGCTTTGATCATTTTTTTCTTTGGTTATTATTATTCTTATTTATTCTTTTTATATTTGTATCCTCAGTGTTAGTAGAGTTGCCTTTGATTAACAAACATTTTGACAGCTCACATAGGTGTCATTTGCTTCTCTGAGCCACACTTCCCTGTAGTAGTCTGCTTTTGGTTGAACATATGGATCTAAATAAAACCTTGCCTAGATTCTGTCGTATAAGGTCAGTCATGGTATGATTTCCAGCAAACATGTTTACAATGGAACTCTGGGAGTGAGTTACCCTTTAGTGAAAAGAGGGAATGCAACAGGTAATCTCTTCAGGACATTCGGCTTTGGTATTGAGCATTGAAAGGATACTATTCCAGAAAAGGCTTGTCAGCTGAGGTATAGCACCTCCAGTTTCTGTTGAAAGTGAGTATGACCACCATCTCCTCCTATTTCAGTTTGAGGTCAAAGACCTGTAAGTTTTTTCATAATGTGGGCTGGTATCAAAGACTTGAGGATCACTACCATATTTCTCTGGATCTAGAGGTGGATCAGAATCTGGGCTGGGCTTTTTAATTGCTTGATTTTTGCTTTGCAGGAATTTCCTTAATTTGGGGATCCTCCAGTAGTGAAGAGCCCTTTGTCTTGCCTAAGATCTATCTACAGAGCCCAGGAGGCTATAGGTTGTGATAGTGATACTCTTGGAGTTGTAGTACTTGATCAGTTTCTCCTGGGTGGGGTACAGGTGGCACTTGACTTGCTTATTCACTGGTTTATATTTTAGTCCAGGCTTGTTGAAGCTCCTTTCAATGTTGTCTTGGTTAAAGTTGGAGATGCCAAGGACTTTCATCAGTCCCTTGTTTCCCAGTTCTTCCATGACGTCCTAGGCATCTAAGAATGTTAATTTACTGGTGAGGCTATTGACATTATTGACTTTGGTGGATAAGTTCTTCCCAGGCTCAAATCTGTGCCCAGTGAATAAAGTGGATTTCCAGATAATCATGTTTCAGATCCTAGAGGGTCTTCCAACAGGTTTCTTTCAGGAGATTTCTTTCACACGAGGTACATCAGTTTGCTAGCAATGAAGAGATCCTTCTACTTCACAACCTTCTCTGGAATCTTCTCTTGGATGACTTCTCCATCTCCTTTGTGTTCTGACAGACTTAGTCTGTATGGTGATATCCTCCATCAATGGCTACCTTCATAACTTCTTTAACTTTGTCTAGGGGAAATGCCTAGTTGTCTATACCCACAATGGGCATCTTGGTTTTGGTGATGAGCTCCATAAAAGTGACCATGGGTGGTACAGAAATGGTTCTGAGAAAACAAATAAATGTCTTTTTTACATGCTTGTTGATTTACTCAAGATATCTGGTGATTTAGATGTTTTGGTGTGGTATGAATTTTAGAAAATTGTTTTATGGTTGAGGAATATTATTGCTATTATTGTAATTGCAAAGAATTTGTATTATGAGGGCTGGGGATATAGCTCAGTTTATAGAGTGCTTGCCTCATATGCACAAGGCCTTGGGTTCAATCTCCAGCACAACACCAAAAAAAAGAATTTGTATTTGTATTATGACATTTAAAAAATATTGATTCTTCCAATCCATGCATATAGGATATCTTTCAATATTTTTGGTAACATCTTTAATTTCTTTTGTCAGTATTTTCTAAGTTTCATTGTCGGCAACTTTCACCTTCTCTTTAAATTTATTCCCCAATATTTTATTTTATTTTTTGTAGATATTGTAAATGGGATTGCTTTTTTTGTGGCATTAGTGATTGAACTCAGGGCCTTGTGCATGTAAGGCAAGCACTCTATCAACTGTGAGATTCCTTTTTTTGATTTCTTTGTTCACCAAGAATATTGATGTCTCAATTTCTCCCTTCCCTTTAATTTTTCCTTCTCATTACCTGGTTTTAGTATCAGGGTAAGGCTGCCCTTATAGAATGTGTTTAGAAGATTCTTGCTTTCATTTTTTGCAATAACTTATGAAGAAGTAATATTGGTTCTTCTTTAAATGTTTAGTAAACCTCAGTAGTTGAGCTGTATGGTCCTGGGATTTTCTTTGTTTGGAGATTTATATTATTCAGTCAATCTCATTAATTGTTATTGATCTGTTCTGGTTTTCTCTTTCTTCATGGTTCAGTCATGGTAAGGTTATAATCTGCAGAAATTTGTGCACTTCTTATCAAATTTATAGGCATATAATTGTTCATGATAATTTCCAATGGTCCTTTATGGTTTCAGTTATAATATTTCCCTTTTGATGTCTGTATGAAACTTTTTTTAGTCTAGCTAAGAGGGCTTATCATTGATCTTTTCAAAGATGCAAATGGTTGTTTCATAGATTTTTTGGTACTATTTTGTTTCTATTTCATTTATTTATGCTCTTATTTTTAGTGTTTATCTCCTTATATTAATTTTTCCTAGTTCATTTAGATGCAGCAATATGTTGTTAAATTTGAGATCTTTTTTATGTAAGTCTTGATTTGAACAAACTTCCTTCTTAGTAGTACTTTTGATGTATCCCATAGTATTTGATGTGTTTTGTTTCTATATTCATTTCCTTCAAGAAGTTTTTTGAAATTTTTTCCTTGATCCATTGGTTGTTCAAAAGTATGTTGTTTTATTTCCACACTTTCCAGAGTTTATCTTGTTGATTTCTAGTTTTATTGTATTGTGGTTGGAAAAAACACTTGATATTATTTCAGCTTTTTTTTTTTTTTAAATTGAGACTTGTTTTGTGGTCTACCACATGATCTATCCTAGAGAATATTCTGTGTGCTGATGAGAAGATTAAAATAATGTTGAATGGAATTTTCTGTTGATATATGTTGGTTTCATTTAGTGTGCAATTTAGCTTTTCTAGTTCTTTGCTGGGTTTTTTTTTTCTGGATCATCTGTCCATAGCTAAAAGTGGTGTATTGAAATGGACAGTTCTGAATATTGGAGTTTGTCTCTCACTTTAGGTCTGTTGACATTGGCTTTGTATACTTGGGTGCTCTGATGTTGGATACTCAGTTTTAATTGTTCTTAATTTATATGCATCCAATTGATGTGTATATATATATTTAGAATTATTTCCTTTTGCTGAATTGACCACTTTAGCATGTAATTACTTTCCTTGTAATGAATTTCTCCTTTTTTCATTCCTTTTGCATGTAATATCTTATATTGTCATTTTATTTTCAGTCTCTGCATGTCCTTACATATGGAATGATTTTATTGTAAGCAACATATAGTCAAATCTTTTGTTTTTACCTATTCAGTCACACAGTATTCTTTTGATAAAATAATTGATTTATATTCAAGGTTATTATAGATAGGTAAGGTCTATAGGCATTTTGTAACTTGCTTTCTTGTAGTTCCTTTCATTTTTTCTCACTTTAATATAGTCTACTTTGTAGTTTAATGATTTATCTTGAGTGGGGTGTTTATGATTCCTTGTTGATTATTTTTTCATTTGACTTTTCCAGGGTTTTGCTTTGTGATTACCATGAGACTTACAAGAACATTTTTTGGTTATAATAAACTACTTTGAAATAGGAACAACTTAAGATCATAAAGATCAGAATGGAAAAGAAACATAAAATATACTGATAAGGAAAGTCCACATTTGTACTCCATTCCTCTTCATGTTTTGTATTATTTTTAAAAAAATTATCTTTTTTTAGTTGTAGTTGGATACAATACCTTTATTCTATTAATTTTTATGTGTTGCTGAGGATCGAACCCAGGGCCTCACACATGCTAGGCGAGCGTTCTACTGCTGAGTCACAACCCCAGCCCATATTTTGTATTTTTGATACCCCATTTTACATATTTGTATATTGCTGTCTCTTAACATATTAATGTAGTTTTTATTAGTTTTAATTGTTATTTTACTGTTTTACATAATAGTTATGAATGATTTTCTCCTATACTTACAATATTAGAGTATTTTGTGTGTAATTATTCTTACTAATAAACATTTTACCTCCCCATGTTTTCTTCTTACTCATTAACAGCTCTTTTCATTTGAAGAATGTTCTGTAGCAGTTCTTGTAGAATATGAAATAGATTCTCACAGCTTTTGTTTGGGAACGTCTTTATCTCTTCTTCATTTTTAAAGGATAGATTTGTTGGATACAGTATTCTTGGCAGATTTTTTTTCTTTCAGTACTATGTAAATCCCATGCCATTCTCATGCCCTGTAAGTGTTATGCTGAGAATTCTGCTAATGGGCAAATTGGGGCATCTTAATGTGTTATTTGTTTCTCTTCTCTTGCAACCATGACAATATTCTGTTTGTATTTTACCTCTGAGAGCTGTATTATGAGATATCTTGTGGTACATTTGGTTAAGTTAAATCTGCCTGGTGACTTTCAATAGTCCTGTACTTGGAGGATGTGCATATCCTTATAGAGGTTTTGAAAGTTTTCTGTTATTTCTTTGAATAAACATTCTACTCTATTGACATTCTCATGTACCACTTTAACCCTAATAATCCAAATATCTTTTTAAAAACTGTTTAAAAGTTGCAGTTTGTACTTTCTTCATTCTTTTTTATTTTTTTCTTCTCCATTTGTGTGATTTCAAGTAGTCTGGCTTCCAGCTCACTAATTCTTTCTTCTTTTGATTTCTTTTTCTATTTGTGCCTTCTGTTGCATTTTTAATTTTACTGAGTGTGTTTTTTAGCACAAGAGTTTCTGTTGGATAATTTAAATTGTTTTCATCTCTTTGTTAATATTTTTAGAGTGTTGAATCACTTCTCTGTGGTGTTTGAAACTCATTGAGTTATCATATAATGGCAGTTGTAAAACCTGAGAATTCTTCCATACTGATTACTATCTAGTCAATCTGTGTCACCTCATTTTGGCTCTTAGATGAAGCCATGGTTTCCCTAAATCTCCTAATGGTTGCTAGTATTGGACATCATCTGGACACTGAAGGAATAAATATTTATTCTAGTCTTCTAATCTGGCTTTGTAACCATCTTTCCAGAATTTCTATGACATGTGCTTGTTTTCTCTGAGCCTGTAGTCACTTGAACTATTTCAGCACTGAATGGCTCCCAGGTCTAGTTTCCTATGAGTCTGTAGTTGGTTTGTTATCACTGTTAATTCAGAACTACCATATTTGTCCCAAATTTTGATTTGGTTGTGTTGTTCAGAATGAACCAGGGGAGTATCTAAAGAGTAGCTTTTCCCCCAAGATTTTCGCTTGTGTTTGCCTAAGCCCAGATACCTTGTCCATAGTCATTGGCCTGTGATCAGGCACTCCTGAATTCTGCTGGGCTCTGGGTAGCATTTCTGTGGATGCACAAGCTGTAGATTCCTTTGCTGTGTCTGTGACTACTATGCCACCAAAGTTTGTCACACCCTAGGACCACACTGCTGTGGGCTGCCTACTGCTGATATAGACTCTTGACCCAAGACCACTGCAACCAGTCACAGGCAGTGCAGGCTAGAAGTTTGATGGAGTGGGATTACTTTACTTTCTTTGGTATTGGGGGCATAACAGAGGCTTTGTGTTTGGAAAGAATTAGGCATGGGGACTACTGGGATCAGCACAGTGTTAGGGTAAGTCCTGAGCTTCCTATCCTTTCCTACGTTAGCAAATGGGGTCTTGCTCCATTCTGTCCTGTCAGAAGTTGAAGTAGTATTGGTAAAGGCAGTCTGTTGGCCACTAAGCTGGTGCTAAGCTGGGTTGTACCCAAGTCTCATAGCATTATGAACCTCCACAGTCTCAGGGAGAGCATGGGTGTCCATAAAGTTTACTCCAGTTGCTGGAAATGATGTGGCCAAAATGTGCACAGGGGTCTGCCTAATGCTGTGGCTGGACTTTTAGCTCTGTATGTGAGGTATGGACTTTGTATGGAATCTTTGGTTTCAACCATTTTCTTGGTCTTACCATGGTAGGCTTCACCCTGGGTTCTGAGACAAACCACTATGCTACTGTTTGTGCCTTGTTCCCCAGCAGGTAGTGTACTACTCCCTCCTCTGTCTAAAGCTGGAGGATGTGTGATAGAGGCAGTCAGCCAATTGGCTTCCAGTTTCATTGACTCAATCTGTGAATATTGACTCAGAGGTAGACAAACCTGTCTGGCAGCAGGTTTCAGCATGATAGGTCTGGTATTAGGTTTTAAGTCTGAGGCCTGAATTTGATTCCCTCTTTCCTAAGTTGGGGGATACTCTGTCCAAGTTGCATTGCTTCTAGTTGCAGTAAATTTCTTTCTTCCTCCCTTCTCCACTATGTGATTTCTTTTTGTTGTACTAGGAATAGGCAATGTAGTCTGTTACCTTGTTTCCTTTCCTCTTGTGAGGATACTTTGGTGTGTATATAACTCTTGGACTTGGTCTGTGTATGGGAAGATGGTAGCCAAATAATCTGTTCAAGGCACCATCTGGCTTTGCCTACTTATAGAATGGTTTTTCAAAAGTATCTTATATTTTTCCCTCCATTATTTTCTAGCTTTCAGTGTTTATAAGTTAACTCTTATATCTTTATATTTTCTTTACATTTCATATAGGACTGGCTGAAATAACAGATTTCTAAGCATCTTTGAATAACATAATTATCTGTTTTTCTATCTTGTTATTTTGAATCTGATGTTTATTGCTCATATTAAGATAACTACAAAGTTTTACATTGTTAACCCTATAATTGCAGTTTAAGAATTGTCTTGAAAGAGTTACAAGAGCCAGGTGAGGTGGCATATGCTTGTAATTCCAGTGGCTCCAGAGGCTGAAGTGGGAGGATCTCAAATTATAGACCAGCTTTGGCAACTTTGTGACACCTTTTGTCAAAATAAAAAATAAAAAGGACTGAGGATATATGTAGTTCAGTGGTAAAGCACTCCTGGTTTCAATCCCAAGTACCAAAACAAAAATATTCACAAGAAATTTTTATATTAGGCTTGCAGATTAAACACAACTATGAACCAAGGTGTACCTAAACCTATATGAATTCACCAGAAATGGTCACAGGATGTTAAACATGAGCTCAATCGTATTAAAGAGTGCAAGATGAATCCTTGCAAAGAAGAGGGGAACAATTTTGGGAGCTCCACATATTCCTAGGAATCCTCGTTGTATCTTACATTGATAGGTTTGAATTTTTGTTCTGTCAAGGACTCTCTCCAGAACACAAGAAAAGTTAAGCTTACCTTTCACCAAAGACTTGCTCAGGAAAAAAAAATGTCATCCAAAGAGAATTAACAGAAGTACTCATCCTAAATATGTCCTAAGGGAGGTTTATCTTTATCCTTCATGAAGGAACTTTTTGAAATATCTCAAAGTCAGAAAGGAGACTCTACCAAAAAAATAAAGGTGCCAAATGAGAGAAGACTCATTGGGACAGAAAAAGGCTTGTCATGGAAACAGAGTACAAAGTGCTTATTGTTGTCAATGTACCTGTTCAGTGTCCCTCACCTTCAGAGAGAATAGGTGACTCAACCTAAATAAAACAATCAGAGATTCTCCAGAGAAGAATGATATTTATTTGGTAATAACATTGTGATAGTAATATGTGTATCACAGTAAACTATGGGCATATCCAAAGAGGTCGAGGCAATAGGAAGCTTTTAAAGACAAAAATGAGGAGGGGAATATCAGATAGTTTGAAACAACAATGCTTGATTACAATTACTAATAATAAGGATGGTGTTAATCTGATGTTGAACAGACAATGGCTGGGCATGTGTCTTTGTAAAAGTATTTTTTTTTTTGATGAGATTTTAGTGGTAACCTCGTGATTCTGGCAGGGTCTTTTGTGATTGTTACTACCAGGTAATCATGCATAAGGATCCTTCCTTTATAATCATCCAGGTTTATCTACTTTTTGTTGTTAAGGTTGACATAGTGATTCCATTTTAATTCTGATAATTTTTACATTAGATAGATAGGGTAGGATGGGTCATATGCAACCCCAAATGGTCTGGAGGGTGAGTAGTATGAGTTGGTTTCATTGAAACGATATCAAATGGGTTTTTAATAGGAAGTGGGGTTTGATTATAAGAAAGGGTAAAGGGATATTGCGCAGGGTAGATTATATTACAATGTACTGTGGAAGTGGATTTTCCAAATTTTAATCTTGTTTTGATAGTGCTAATAGTATTGCTTAGAAAATTTATAGAGAGCCATAGTGCTCTAAGACAAAATGATTGTCCATCTAAGGATGAACACTCTGTATAAAGCTGGTCTTGTTTGAAATCAAATTATAGATTCTAATATAAACTAACAAACAATTTCCTTTTCCATTGTGTCAACTGAACCTTACATTATGAATTGGTTAATTGTTCTTCCCTGCTGGCTGTGGACATTAGCTTCTGGGATTTTGGAAGGAACTGAACTCATTTTGGTGATACAGTATGTTTAATGAAGACCTTAAGTCCCATGAGCGAGTCATCCAATTGTTTTAGCATTCAACTGAGAAGAAATTCCTTTTTTGGCTCATGATTTGCATACTGATAAGCCATTGCTCTTGCCAGAGTGCTCAAGTTAGTGAAAGTTAGTGGAAGACCTATTACAATTCTGATACTGTCAGAATTTATAGTATGTGAGAGCTCAGCTCAGGGTCCCTCTCTGAGATGATGAAATGTATTCACAGTTGAAACCCTGGCCCTGAAAATTTGATTGTCAATTGGGAAAAGCACATTCAGAGTCAACTTTCTCTGTAATTGGTTAACACTCCTCTTTCTCCATGGAATCAAGTAATGGAAAAATAAATGCAGAGTAAATAGAATTTCATGCTTGTGCAAGTCACTGGAAAAATCATCCCTGAGTCATGCAAGAAGAAATGTTCTGTTCAGAGGAAAATTGTCTAGAAGGGAAACATTTTATTCCAGCTTCCCTTCTCTTATTTATACAATTTGAACTTCTGATTTTCAAATGCTGATCATGGAGAGAAGAACTGGGAATGAGAGTATTTTGAAACTATCCTAGGGATCAAGTGAGTTTTAGTTGTATTAAAAGACAGAAGAACATATTAAACCCAAACTATTATCTGAAGTGACTGCTAATTACACTTGTTGGGAAAAATGTTAAAATAGACAAAATTTACCTTATCAATACTGTTGCATCTGTGTCTTGGTCATCATCACTTTTTCCTGATCACTCTTCTTGCTACATTATATTACTTTTCCATTGCTCTTGGAGGGTAAAGGTCAGAAGTTCAAACCAGATCTCAGTGGGATAAAACCAAGGTTTCCACAGGGCTGAATTGCTTCCTGGATGTTCTAGGGGGATTCTACTTCATTGCCTTTTCAGCTTCTAGAGGCCGCCCACATTCCTTGGGCCATGTACCCTTTGGCTTCAAAGCCAGCAATGGCCTGAAAGTCTCTTCACGTCACATCATTCTGCCCTATTCTGCCTCCCTCTTCCACTTTTGTTTAAATAGTTTTTTTTTAGATGTTCATGAACCTTTATTTTATTCATTTATTTATATGTGGTGCTAAGGATCAAACCCAGTGCCTCACACATGCTAGGCAGGTGCTCTACCACTGAACCACAACCCCAGCCCCCCTCTTCCACTTTTAAGGACCCTGATCATTCCATTGAACGTATCTGAATAATCCAATCTAATCTCCCTTAAATTAGGTATTTAGAAATTTAATTCATGTACAGTATTAATTCTCTTTTGCCATATGGCCTAACCTATTCATGGGTTCTGAGGATTAGGATGTGGATTTTTTTTTTGTGGGGGAAGGTTACTGTTCTACCATAAGTGTCAAGTATTGCAGGCTTTTCATCCTTTCCTTAACATTTATCTAGGAATGTTACTTTGTAAGGATCTTAATATATGATGGATAGATAATACCAGACTAGGAGGCAAAAGACCTGGATTGGAAGACAGCCTCTTTACTTTTGAGCTGTGTGACCTTCTGAAACTCTTTTAACCTCATTTATTCTTAGCTTTGTCATCTATAACCTTTTTCTTCCCCTTCTATCAAAGCATATCTTTATTCTTTTTAGCAGGCCTAAGCAAAGAACTAAAGTCAGTCTGGAAAACTAATTCAAGCTAAGATGTGGAGAATTATGGCTTGTATGACTCTCTTGGCTGTGTTTGTGCTGGGGGTGCCTGTGGGAAGGTATGGTTCAAGATGCCCCAGTTGCTATGGTAATGCTGGCCACCTGTAAAGGTGCACAGCTCTATCATTCAAGGCATTGAGTTCAGCACCTTCTCCCAGGGATAGTGAATTGTGAGCAAAACAAGATGACCCTAATGTCTCCCTAGTCCTGGGTCCTTCAGATTGCCTGCTTTACTGAAACTTTCCCACAAATAATCTTTTGATGAAAGCTATATAATATACTTGTTAAGCTAGCTCTGAAGTCAGTCAAGCCTCTCCAGGGCTTGGCTACCTACCAGGCCCCAGCTTGTTCTCCCTATTTGTGTCTGTTTGTCTTTTCTTTATCTCTCATCACTCCTGTGTGTCTGGTATCTCTATTACTGACCATGGCAGAGAGAGATGAGAGGATCAAAGCTCTATGGTATTAATAAGTGGCAATGGTTTGGAAGCTGGGCTTGTGGCTTAGTGGTAGAGCACTTGCCTAGCATGTGTGAGGAGGCACTGGGTTTAATCTTTAACACCACTTAAAAATAAGTAAATAAATAAAGCTTTAAAAATACAATAACATTTTATACAAAGTGGCAATGTTTTTATGTATCACTAATTTCTCCCCCATATACCCTGACAAGTAGCATTTATATATTTGTAAGATGAATTCATTTAAAAGGAAATCATTTTATTGGGCAATACAAGTAAATGGTATAGGTTGATGCCCACCTCTTAAAGCTGAGCTCTTCCATGAACATTTAAAAAGATGGTATCTGTTGGATTACCAGAAGGCCTAGCTTACATAGGATAATTCCATTTTATGATCATGGGCTTGTTTTACACTTAAGGTAAGGTGTACCTTACCTTAATTTAGGTGATGCATTATATAGTTACTATATTTATTTGATACTTATTTGTCAATACCTTGAGTGTGTTTGTAAAATTTCTTTTCTTTCATGGACTTTTATGAAATTAGGGGATTTTAGTTACTTTAAAATACATTCTCCTAGAATCACCTGGAATCTGAAAACCATGGCTATGTTAGCTATTTCTTTTTATTTTTAAAATTTGTTTTTAGTTGTATATGCACACAATATCTTTACTTTGTTTATTATTTTTATGTGGTGCTGAGTATCAAACCCAGTGCCTCACGTGTGTGAGACATCGATCTGGCACTAAGCCATGATCTCAGCCAATGGGTACCTATTTCTGACTTACTATATTCCATATTTTACATTCTAGCTATCATTATTTCTCCAAGTAAGGTTTGTAGACCATCTGTTATGGACTGAATTTTGTTTGCCCCAAAGTCCATATGTTGAAGCCAAAACTCTCAATGTGACTGTATGGAGATAAGTCCTTTAAAGAGAAATTAAGATTAAATGAAGTCATAAGGATAGGGCCTCAATCCAATAGGATAGTGTCCTTATAAGGAAAGCGTGAGTTATCAGAAATGTGCAGGAATAGAGAAAAGACCATGTTAGGACAAAGCATTAGGATACCATCTGCAAACCAAGAAGCCCTCAAGAAAAACCTTAATTGCCAATACCTCGATCTTGAACTTTTTGTCTTCAGAATTGTGAGAAATTGTAGTAATTTTGTAATAGAAGCCCTAGCAGACTAATGCACCATCTGTATAAGAAGCAGTTAGAGATTTTGTTAAAAATGTAGTTTACTGAATGCTATTCTAAACTTAATCAAAATGGGGCTAGGGCTGTGGCTCAGTGGTAGAACACTTGCCTAGCATGTGTGAGGCCCTGGGTTCGATCCTCAGTACCATATAAAAATAAATAAATAAAATAAAGATTGAATATTCCTAGTCTAGAATCTGAAATACTCCAAAATCGATAATGATTTAAAATCTGAAATTTTCTAAGTGAATTTCTAAGTGAATTTGGAGTATTTTGGCTTGGATGCTCAACTGGTAAAGTCTATGCAAATATTCTCAGATCTGAAAAACACAAATCTGAAATACTTCTGGTCCCAAGCAGTTTAGATAAGGGGTACTCAATGTGTAGCAACATATACATATGAATTGGGAATCTTGGATCCAAAGATCTACTAGTGTTTTGTGTGCCCTTGCTAAAGTCATGCTCCCTCCCTAAGTTTAATTCTTTACCTGTAAAACAAACCTAGATTAAATAGTTTCGAAAGGCCATTTTAGTTCAAACAATATGACATTCTATGACCTAATGCCACTTGGCAAGTAAAACTGGAAGCTGTAGAATGCTTTGCTTAAATTAGGTGAGATTACTTTATGATCTGTTTCCTGTGTTTCTGCTATTCTCTCCCTGAAGCTGATAATTTGTTATGAACTATTTACTTATTTACTAGAGATTGTCTAGATATTATATATGTAGGGTCCAGAATTCTTTAAAATGTACTATTTATTTTCTTTATATTCTATTTTATTCCTCAAATTTTAAAGATAATTTTATAATCTCCCTGAAACCAGAAGTGAATGGTCTTTAAAATTAACAAGTTATCTGGCAACTGTGCCATGGTTATAAGAAGCACTATAAAGATATTGGCATATCTCATATCCTTAACCTTAGCTGTTAATCCCAAACTGTGAAGGCTATTTCTTACACTGTGTGACATGACCTGAAATATTACCATCTCTTATAGTGGCTGTGCTGGTAAAGAAGGCAGGGCTGAAGGCAGAGATCCATTGGTATGATAAATCCTCTGACTAGTCTGCATCACCACAGTGGCCAGTGGGAGGTTATTGGGTGGTTTTAGGAAGTGTAATTAAAATATGTAATTAGAAGATATGTCACTGGATAAGATGTTTTTTGGATCATGGGTTTAGTGGCTAGTATTGGCTAAATTGTTATCCATTTGAAGAAGAGGAGGCTGGAGAGTGACATATAGGATCCTGTTTGAATTTGATTGATAAATACATTAATAAGGGATTTCTCAGCATTAGGGGTAGTGGTGTACACCTGAAATCACTGTGACTCATATGAATGAGGCAGACATATTGCAAGTTTGAGGCCACCCTGAGCAACTTAGGGAGACCCTGTTGCCACACGCAACTGAATCAGTCAGGGTCACTCCAGGTGAATTGGGCTGGCTATTAAATAATCACACAGACACAGAAAGTACTTTTTTCTTGGGACATTTCAGCGAAGGCTCCTCAGCCCCAGCTCCCACAAGAGAAGCAAGAGAGGCAGACAAAAGAAAAGAGGAGCAAGTTCTGAAGCCCTATTTATTGAGAAGAGCCATTCAATAGAACATTCCATCCAAAAAAGGTAAGGGGTAGTATTACAGAGGAACAAGAAGGCAGCCCACTCCCACTGGGTAATGCCCACTCCCAAAGCCTTACTCCCCTGTTGAGCAGAGATGGGGATCCATCTGTTTCCATGTGCAGGGAAGCCAGTCTCCACATCTCCACTGCTTGAAGCCAGGGGGTGCTCAGCTCCTATGTGGCAGCTCCGGACAAGACCCTGTCCCAAATTTTAAAATGGGATAGGAGTGTAAGTCAGTGGTAAGGGATCCCCTGGTTCAATCCTCATCACCCACTTTCCACCTCCTCAGGAGAGATGCTGGGGTTTGTGGTTAATGTGTCAAATTCAGTTATCTCTGCTACATTATTGTTGTCTGACTAATCCTCTTCTTCCAAAAATATGTAAATAAAAATGATAATATCATTAATGTCTATAGTACTTCACATGCATTGTGTCATTTAAGCATCACAATGACCCTCCTTACTATTTTTGTCCAAATTGTATAGAGGAGGAATCTGAGGCTCAGTGAAATTAAATAACTTTCCCAAGTTCATTCAGTTAGTGTCTATTTGAACCCAAATTTAAGCCTTGATTATCTCTCTTCTTCCTGTCCTCTTTTTGTTTATGTACTTTGTTTTGACCATTTCTCCTCTTATACTGAATATCTAGTAATATCTTGTTGAATTTGTGATATAGCTTGCAATGTAGTTAATAATCAGTTGGCAAAACAGAAACAAACAATAGACTGATTAGTCAATTAATTATTTATTGCCACTATATGCAGGAACATGAATACAGTGTTACAAAGACAGCAGAATATCCCTCCTTCTCATGAAGCACATAATCTAATTACTGGTGCTGTCCACAGTTATAGCTGGTACTTTAAAAATATAATTAAAATTTGTTTTTTCAGTCATGTGCTACTTCAAGCTCTTGGTAGACACATGGAACTAGTGGCCAGCATAATAGACAGCACAGATATAGAGCACTTACATTATCAAACTAAATTGTATTGGAGAAAACACAATTTAAAATAATTCATTGAGTGAAAAAGAGGACATATAAGATATTTAAAATTATTTAATAGGAGTTCTTGTCTGAGAGACTTTCCTGAATGAAGTAACATTTGAACTGAGCTTTCAATTAGATAACCAAGTAGATATTCCCAGGTTATGACCCATCCACAGATACTCAACTGTGAAGTAATGTGATTCCCACAGAGAAACTTTAGTGAGGTTGATTTGCTCAATTGGTCCAGGATGTAAGGGAACCTATGTTCTTCTCTCCGTGGACATTACCTTGCATAAGCAAGAGAGAATGGAATGGAGGAAAGTAGAGGGTTCTTTCTCATCTCTTTCTGTTAAGGTCTGAATGGTAGAACCTGGGACCATGAATTATTGCACATGAGAACCTTCATGTATTTTGGTGCTTGTTAAAGCAGTTACATATTTTCCTTTAGAATATTATGGGGAGATCCCCGCTTATGTGTCAATGTTAAATTTTATAGGATATATGGCATGAAACTATATATCTTATAGTTTCATAAGACATATGGTATGAACAGAGAAAAGTGATTGAGCAGGAGAGACGCTATCTGTACCTGGGTGTATGTGTTGTATCAGGAGCTATATGCTCCATGAGTCTCACTAGCCTTCACTGGGGAATTCAAGGGTATTGAGATACTCACATATCCATAGGCAGGAAGTTAAGTTCAAGTTTACAACCTGGGCAAGTTTCAGCTCTTGTGGCAATTTGATTTATTGGTAAATGAGTTACCATGTTGAATTGATCTCCTTGCCATCCTCTCCCTCTCTACCACCTGGTATTATCATCTGTTAGATATCTATGTTTATTCTCCAGAAGTTCTGCACAATCTCCAAAGATTTATGTATCTGGATTCTGGCCTTGATTCTTTCTTTAACTAGAGCACCCTGGAGAAGGGTGTGGGGAATGGCAGACATCTCCAGTGTCATTTTCATGAGCTCAGAATATTTTATATTTACTTTTTAGGGAAAGAAAACAAGGTCTCCAAAGATAAATTTAACTTCACTTGCATGCTATCACAACTGGTCATGTTAGTTAAAAAAAGAAAACTATCTACTGATTATACACATGGGACAAAAATCTGGTGAATTATATGAGCTTTCAGCCTTAATTTACATTAATATCATGTGGATGTCATGGTATTGGGAATGGGAATGATTCAGTTCTTTGAACTCTTTCCAGTTTTTGAATCTCCAGAAACAGCAGTGTCAGTCTCTTCACATCTGCCAGCTGTTTGTTTCCTGCTGTGTTTAAATGTTTTTTTTTTTTAATGCATCATGTTGCTACTGTTTTTTTTTCTTGTGGGGAGGTTGTTTCTGAAGATTATATTCTTTTAAAAAAGTACTGCTTCTTCAATTTTGATGTAAAATCTGCTTGTAGCTACCCCTCAGATATCTTGACTCACTTGTTATGGCTGGAATCCAAGTCCTGTCCCTCTCAGTTTTTGTTGAATGTTCTGAGCTTTGTCAGAGCCATTCTGTATTTGATTTATCTTCTGCCAAAATGGTGGCGCTATAGTCAATCTGTGTGTCAAGTGCTTCTGAGGCAGTCTTTCCAAACTAGATAATTTAATTTTTCCACTTTAAGAAAGCAAAGAGCAAGTCACCTTCATAACTGGAAATGTACTTTATTTTCCTGAATCTTAAGAGGAAGCTTATCTTATTCTTGAGGTTACATTCTCTTGAAAAATCTCCCTGCAACTGTCCTACCCTCTGCTACCACACATATTTTCAGTTACAGACACATACTTCCAACTCTTCAAGTTCTACAAGTCCTTTGAGAACTAGTTTAAGTCTTATTCCCTCCATAGATTCTTCCTTAATTAGAGAGAATGAGTTGTTTTGTTCTTTTCTCCTAGAAGCATCTGTTGTCTGCAACATGCATTTTAATATTCACTTATTATATTAACTTTACTGTCTTCTTCAATGGGAGGGCCCGATTTGTTGAGGGATTAGTGAATTTCTTATAATTCTTCTCCTGGTAGTTGATATATTTATTCATCTATTCAGCAAATATTTGTTGAGTACTTACTACATTTAAGTTTTGTGTAGGCACTGTAGCTACAAAGATGAATAAGACATGGCCTGTCTTCAAGGGGTACACAGTCTCATAGAGGAGTTAAAAAGTAAGCATTTAAATGCGACAGTATATTATAGATACTATGATAGAAGTCAAAATAGGGCAAGGAAAAGCACAAAGGAAGGAGTGGTGTTAGTTCTACTTGAAGGAGGAAAGAAATGATTCAAAGTGATGATGATTCAGTCTTACTTAAAAGCTTAGTCCATCCATATTTACTTGCCAGAAAATGGGAAGAATTGTATTCCAAACAGAGAAAAAGAGGTAAAGTAAGAGAGCTTTGCAAAAGTATGAAACATTGGAGAAACTAAGTTGTTTGGCATGACCAGAAAGCTGTTGGGTGGAAGGGGTGGGGTAACTAGTGAGAGAGGACACTGGAAAGGTATTAGGAACCAGATTGTAGAGGATTTTGTCATGTGAAGGACATCACAGGCAGTAGTTAATCATTGTGAAATTTTTGTATGGAGGAGTTATGTAATCTTTTGTGATTGAAAAAAAAGATTAATGTAATAGATAATATGGAGCCCAATTAAGAGGCTAAAATAATGAGGGTCTTGATCACCTGAGAACCATAACAGTAGGCATTGTGAAGGAACACAGATGCTAGAAGTGTAGGGAGGGAGACTGTGGGAGTTAGTGATTGATTGGATGGGAAAGACCAAAAACAGGAAAGGGGAAGTTATGATGAATCTCGGGTTTCAGATTTGGACCACTTGGTAAATGGTGGTATCACTTGCTGAGGCAGGAAACAGAAATAATTCCTTTCCCTTCTTGCAGTCCCATGCAGATCGACAGTAGATGCTCATTAAATGCATGAATTTTATTTAATTTTGCTGTTGAGAGAGGAAAAGGTCTTGTCTTTTCTTTGTGGCTGGCTTAGTTTGTATAAGATTGTTCTTGCAGTGGTAGGAAAGTTTCATGGCCTCTTTGTTGCTGCTACACTGTGACATCTTTCTGCTGGTATGATCTATTTTTGAATTTCTGTGTCTCTGGTATAGGTTCTGGGCTCATTACTCAGATTGCCTTTTTTGTTAGTGCTACACACCTCTGATCCTTGTTCATATGTATGATTTAATAATAGTCATTACATTTGAAGAGTGATCTGGAATTTACGAGTCTTGTTCAAATATACTATCTCCTTTGATCCGTATTACTAAACTGGGAAGTAGAGAGTGAAGTAACTTTAATCGCCCCCTTTTCATATGAAGGAATTTAGGCGGTGTTGATTTGACCTGTCAAAGATCACACAGCTAGTAAGTGGCATTACTGGGACTCTGCCTCTCCATCCATTGTACTTTAATTGTGCAGTCTTGGTCCTTGCCTTGCTCTGTTAACCAAGTGGTTTTAGATGACTCTTGGCCTTTCTCATTTCTCCCCTCTGCCTTTTTCTGACTCTCAGAGCTTATCTGTGCTTGAATTCCACTCTGAACTTCTGCTTCCAGTAACCTATTTTTCTTAGACCTGTATATTACCCTGTATGTCTAGCTCTACTTCATCTCTCCCAGTCCAGCATCTTGCCCTGTCTCTGTAATCTTTCTATCCACAGTCCTGACAGCCACAGAAGGACTTGCAGATGAATTTGTGGCACTAGAACTTTTCTTCTCAAGAACACGGGGGACACCCACTTTCAGTCTGTTGGAAAGAAACCTGACCCAAATAAATACTGGTCTTTGCACTGTGTTGCTTAAAAAGTGTTTGATAACAAATTTTCCAACTTATGACTTGCCTCTTTTTCATCATAGATGTCATTTAAGGCCATCAGTGGGCTCCTTTGTATGAGCCTGTCTCTCTGAGCATATGGAGGGCCCAATTCAAATTTTGAGGATGAACATTTTGAACCATTTAACAATCATATGGAACTATCAGACAGCTTTCAGGATCATATATGTTGTTGGTAGGTGGCTTCCTATAAACACTGAAATAGTTTGATGATTGACCCAGTGGGAGTCAGGGTTGCTTAAGCTTCTTTAGCACTTTAGTGTTTTTTTTTTGTTTTTTTTTTTTTTTTTTAGTTAAATAGGAAGTACTTGTGAAACATTTACTGCATACAAGGGAGATTATAAACAGTCTCCTTTCTCTTGATCCTACTGTCTGGTCTAGAAGATATATTTTGCATTTGTCCCAAATTGGCTGAACAGCACACAACACAATTATAAGTCCTTGCTAGGAGTTTGGAAGAGAAAGTGATATGGGCCAAATTAGTTGAGGCAGCTTCCTAAAAGAGATGACAATTGAACACAGCCTTAAAGAATAGGTAAGATTTATAACATTGAATATGTGATTCAGCATTGGTGCTGATATTCTAGGATGGCAGAATGGCATAATAGAAACCCCATATTTAATTCTTTTTTGAAGAGTATTTCTCTTCATCTCACGTGACAAGTTCAGGAGGGAGCCTGTCAAAACAGGTTTTCTTAACAATTGCAGATATTACCACCATAAGTTCTCCAGCTCTACAGATTGGTTCTTTTGCAACATGATTTTAGGTTGTGGTGTGAACATAACCCAGGAGATTTCTTTCTCAAATCAGGTTTCAACTGCAGGTGAAAACAGAGTTTGTACTTTTGAGATAATTATTCTAAGAAGGCAGTGCTGCTAAAACACAAGCTAGAATAGAAAAGTTAACTTTGTGTAGCTCTGACATGCAATTTTCTCTCTTCTTCCTTGGCAAAGATGATGCTGTGACTGGGGAGCCTTCTCAGAGTGACAGATCTGTGTGGGCTGAAGCCCCAGTTTGATCGTGAGGGGGTGGAAGATGGAAATTTCTTTTTTTTCCCCTCTCTGTGATGGATTCTGAGGCTGGTGGCTATATGCTCTGGAAGCTATTGTTGGGGGCATGATATATACCTTGTTTTTCAGTGGAATGTTATGGAGCAAACAACATCTGAAATGTTTTTGCAAGTGAGCAGGGGGTGCAGGATGTGCTAAGCAGAGAAAATAAAAATTTGTTAAATAGAAGAAATTTGTTGGAGGTGTGACCTGCAGAAATGCTGCATCGGATATCAAACTCAATTGCCTCACCCACTATTCCACCTTTTCAAAGGTTTTTCTAGGTGCTAGGGTGGATTGAGGTAAGATATTACATCTCTCAATTTGGGTGGTAATGAGACATTATTAAAAATGGGCAGATATAGTTGGTCCTTGGATAACCTTGAACTTGGCAGCATATATCTGTTAATTTCACACCTTCCTTTTTTTTTCCCTTATCCTCTATTGGTCTTTTCCCTTAGGAAACCTAGAATCCTCTTCTGTTAAGGCTGTATTGGACCCCCAGTGGTGACTTACAGGGAGAGTGGAGTATGCTTGGGATGCAGGAGTAGTGTCAGAACTGTCTAATTTGAAGGCCTCTGTCTCATGACAGGGAAGCAGTCCGAATATAATGTCCTGAGGGCATAGCAAATTCCTATTCAGCATGAATTGTTGTCTGGGCCCAAGGACAGGAATTGATTGACAGATTCAATTTGGGGTTCTCTTGGGGGCCCTCCGGTTTTATTGAATAGACAAAATGCAGACATAAGAAGGGCTAGAAATGGCTGGGGTTGTAGCTCAGTGGTAGAGTGTTTGCCTAGCATGTATAAGGCACTGGATTTGCTTCTCAGCACCACCTATAAAAAAACAAATAAATAAATAAATAAAGGTCCATAAACAACTAAAAAAATAAAAAAAGAAGGGATAGAAAAATAATGAAAGTGAAAATATTGAAAAATGATCTCAAGAATTTTTTTAGGATGGATTCAGTGGAGAGAAATTAGTATTTACAGGGTAAAAAAATAATCCCTAATTTTTATTGAACCCTTACTATATTTCAAGTATTTTATATAAAGTTCTCATTTAATATTCATGATAAGCATATAATGCAGGTAGTTTTATTATTCACATTTTATGTATAGGAAAAATGAGATTCAATTTCCTAAAGTCACAGAGCTGATAAATGATTGAACTTTTATTGTTATTATTATTTTTTAAATTTTTATTTACATATGACAGCAGAATGCATTACAATTCTTATTACACATATAGAACACAATTTCTCATATCTCTGGTTGTATATAAAGTATATTCACACCATATCGTGTCTTCATACATGTACTTTGGATAAGAATGCCATCACATTCCACCATCATTTCTAACCCCATGCCCCCTCCCTTCCCCTCCCCCCTGCCCTATCTAGAGCTCATCTATTCCTCCCATGCTCCCTTTCCATAACCCACTATGAATCAGGCTCTTTATATCAGAGAAACATTCAGCATTTGGTTATTTGGGATTGGCTAACTTCACTTAGCATTATCTTCTCTAACTCCATTCATTTAGCTGCAAATGCCATGATTTTATTCTCTTTTATTGCTGAGTAATATTCCATTGGGTACATATGCCACATTTTTTTATCCATTCATCTACTGAGGGGCATCTAGGTTGGCTCCACAGTTTAGCTATTGTGAATTGTGCTGCAATAAACATCGATGTGCCTGTATCCCTGAAGTATGCTTTTTAAAAATCCTTTGGGTATAGACTGAGGAGAAGGATAGCTGGGTCAAATGATGGTTCCATTCCCAATTTTCCAAGAAATCTCCATACTGCTTTCCATATTGGCTGTACCAATTTGCAGTCCCACCAGTGTGTATGAGTGTACCTTTTCCTCTACATCCTTGCCAACACTTATTGTTGTTTGTCTTCATAACAGCTGCCATTCTGACTGGAGTGAGATGATAGAGTAGTTTTTATTTGCATTTCTCTAATTGATAGCGATAAAGACCATTTTTTCACATATTTGTTGATTGATTGTATATCATCTTCTGAGATGTGTCTGTTCAGGTCCTTGGCCCATTTATTGATTGGGCTATTTGGTTTTTTGGTGCTTAGCTTTTTGAGCTCTTTATGGACCTAGTGATTAGTGATCTATCTGATGTGTGAGGGATAAAGATTTACTCCCAAGATGTGGGACCTCTATTCACCTCACAGATTGTTTCTTTTGCTGAGAAGAAACTTTTTAGTTTTAGTCCATCCCATCTATTGATTCTTGATTTTAATTCTTGTGCCAAAGGAGTCTTATTAAGGAAGTTGGGGCCTAATCCCAGATAATGGAGATTTTGTCCTACTTTTTCTGCCATTAGGTGAAAGGCCTCTGGTTTTATTCCTAGGTCCTTGATCCACTTTGAGTTGAGTTTCGTGCATGTTGAGAGGGGTTTAATTTTATTTGGTTGCATATGGATTTCCAGTTTTCCCAGCACCATTTGTTGAAGAGGCTATCTTTTCTCCAGTGCATGTTCTTGGCACCTTTGTCTAATATAAGATAATTGTAATTTTGTGGGTTAGTCTCTGTGTCCTCTATTCTGTACCATTGTCTATATGTCTGTTTTGGTGCCAATACCATGCTGTTTTTGTTACTATTGCTCTGTAGTATAGTTTAAGGCCTGGTATAGTGATGCCACCTGCTTCACTCTTCCTACTAAGGATTTCTTTAGCTATTCTGGGTGGCTTATTTTTCCAGATGAATTTCATGATTGCTTTATCTATTTCTATGAGTAATATTGAGATTTTGATCAGAATTGCATTAAATTTGTATAGTGGTATTGGAAGTATGGTCATTTTTATAACATTAATTCTGCCTATCCACAAGCAAGGTAGATTCTTCCATCTTCTAAGGTCCTCTTTGACTTCTTTAGGGTTCTGTAATTTTCATTATATATATGTTTCACCTCTTTCATTAAGTTGATTCCCAAGTGTTTTTTTTGAAGCCTTATAAATGGGGTAGTGTTCCTTGTTTTCATTTCTGAGGATTTATCACTCATATACAGAAATGCTTTTGATTTATGGGTGTTGATTTTATATCCTGCTACTTTGCTGAATTCATTTACTAGTTCTAGAAATTTCTTGTGGAACTTTTAAGATCTTCTAGAATTATTCATTGGCCAGTGTTTCAAGAATTATGTTAAATAGAAGTGGTGAAAGAGGGCATCCCTCTCTTGTTCTAGTTTGTAGAGGGAATGTCTTCAGTTTTTCTCCATTTAGAATGATGTTGGCCTGGGGCTTAGTATAGATAGCCTTTTTGATGTTGAGAGATGTTCCTGTTATCCCAAGTTTTTCTAGTGTTTTGAACATAAAGGGGTGCTGTATTTTGTCAAATGCTTTTTCTGTATCTATTGAGATGATCATATGATTCTTATCTTTAAGTCTATTGATGTGATGAATTACATTTATTGATTTCTGTATGTTGAACCAACCTTCCGTCCCTGGGATGAATCCAACTTGATCTTTGTGCATGATCTTTTTTGATATGTTTTCATACTCAATTTGCCAGAATTTTATTGAGAATTTTTGCATGTATATTCATTAGAGATATTGGTCTGAAGTTTTCTTTTTTTGATGTGACTTTGCCTGGTTTTAGAATCAGGGTAATATTTGCATAGAATGAGTTTAGAAGTGCTGCTTCTTTTTCTATTTCCTGAAATTAATTGAAGAGTATTGGTATTAGTTCTTCTTTAAAGGTGTTGTAGAAGTAGGTCCTGGGCTTTTTTTGGTTGGTTGACTTTTGATTGTGTCTTGTATATTGTCACTTGAAATTGATCTGTTCAAATTGTGTATATTGTCCTGATTCAATGTGGGCAAATTATATGACTCTAGAAATTTGTTGAAGCCTTTGATATTTTCTATTTTATTAGAGTACAAGTTTTCAAAATAATTTTTAATCATCTTCTGTATTTCTTTAGTGTATGTTGTGATATTTTCTTTTTAATCATGTATCTTAGTAATTTGAGTTTTCTCTTTCCTTTTCTTCATTAGCATGGCTAAGGGTCTGTCAATTTTATTTATTTTTTAAAAGAACCAACTTTCTGTTCTGTCAATTTTTTCAATTGTTTCTTTTGTTTCAATTTCACTGATTTCATCTTGGATTTTAATTATTTCCTATCTTCTGCTTTTGGTGTTGATTTATTCTTTTTCTAGGGCTTTGAGATATAGTGTTAAGTTATTTATTTGTTGAATTTTTCTTGTTTTTAAGGAATGAACTCCATGAAATGAACTTTCCTCTTAGATAAAATATCAATTCTCTGGAACACTATGAAACCAGTTCTGTGTTCTCACTCACCTCTAATTTTTAAAAAAATCTCCTCCTTTATGTCTTCTGAAACCCATTGTTCATTCAGTAGCATATAATCTAGTCTACAGGTGTTATTTCGAGTGGATTTTATTTCTTATTTTATCATTGATTTTTAATTTCATTCCATTATGATCTGATAGAATGCAGTGAAGTATCTCTCCTTTTTTATATTAGCTAAGAGTTGCTTTGTGGCATAGTAGATGGTCCTTTTTAGAGAAGGATCCATGTACTGCTGAGAAGAAAGTGTATTCTCTTGTTGAAGGTTGAAATATTCTATATATGTCAGTTAAGTCTAAGTTATTGATTGTATTATTGAGTTTTACAGTTTCTTTGTTCAGCTTTTGTTAGGAAGATCTATCTAGTGATGAAAGAGATGTGTTAAAGTCACCCAAAATTATTGTGTTGTGGTCTATTTGACTCTTGAACTTGAGAAGAGTGTGAAAACCATTTTAAATTTGTTTAAGGTAAATACCCAGGTGCAGGATTGCAGGGTTCTGTATAAGTTGTTGTTTTTTAAGTTTACTAGAAATGCCCAAATCATTTTTAAGAGTACCTGTACCATTTTGTATTCTCGTAAGCTGTATATATAGATTTATAGTTGTTCCATGCTCTCATCCATACTTGGTATTGTCGGTAATTTTTAGTTTTGCCAATCTAATAAATATGTAGTAGTATTTTATCATTGTTTTGATTTTAATTTGTCTGACGGCTGATGGTATTGAAAATCTTTTTGTTCATTTTTGTCATTTTTGTACTGTTTTCATGAAGGTATTTGGTTAGTTTTTTTTCCATTTTAAAATCAAATTGGTTGTTTTTGTTGAGTTCTTTATAAATTTTGTATGTAAATGTCGTCAGATATGTGATTTGTACATTTTCAACCCCAGTCTGTAGCTTTTCTTTTTATTACGAATGTCTTTTGCTACCTTACCCAATTTTAATTTTGATATAATATACTTATCAAGTCTTTCTTTTACATATGCAGCTTTTGGTATCATATCTATTAAGAAGTTATACTATCAGAAAACTGATAAGAGATTGATCCTGCATCATTTCCTAAAAATACATTTATTGACACACATTTTCCATATCATGTGATTCAATCCTTTAAAGTGTACAATTAATTGGTTTTCAAATAAGTTTACAAAGTTCTTCAGCCATTAGTATGAGTCAGTTTTTGACCACTTCTATCAATTCAGGTTGTCCCTTCATGTACATTAATTACTAATATTTCTTGATCTATAACCATGATCTCGAAATCCACTATTGGACTTTCTGCATTTTCCAGTGCCACTTATTTTTATTTAAAAATTTGAGAATTGTGGGCTGGGGATGTGGCTCAAGCGGTAGCGTGCTCGCCTGGCATGCGTGCGGCCTGGGTTCGATCCTCAGCACCACATACCAACAAAGATGTTGTGTCCGCCGAGAACTAAAAAATAAATATTAAAAAATTCTCTCTCTCTCTCTCTCTCTCTCTCTCTCTCTCTCTCTCTCTCTCTCTCGCTCTCTCTCTCTCCTCTCTCACTCTCTCTTAAAAAAAATAAAAATAAAAATAAAAAAAAATTTTGAGAATTGTTATAAAAACCCCATAATATAAAACTCACCATCTTAAACATTTACAAGTATTATGTTCACATTATCATATGGCCGTTTTCCATAACTTTTTCATCTTGCAAAACGAACTCAATATCTATTAAAGAACAACTATTTGCCAGGCACTGTGGCACATGCCAATTATTTAAAAATTTGAAAATTATTATAAAAAACCCATAATATAAAACTTTTTTATAGATTACATTTATCTTTGGTTGGACATGAATTTCTTCTATCTTTTAGCTATAGTGAATGATGATGTTATGGAACATGAGACAACTAATGTCTCTTTCAGACTCCCTTAGAACCATTGTTTTTGAAAAGACAATTTGGAGTTTTGTTTTCCCCCTAGGACCACATTTCTTTTTAAATTTGTACTTTGTAATTATGTATAATAGTGGTATTCATTATGCCATATTTATACATGTACATATATATTTAGATCAATCCCATTCCTAAAAATGTTCCCTCCCTTCCTCTCTCCCGCCATCCCCTTGCTATACTCTACTTGTTTCCTTTGTGTTATTATGTTTTTCAGTGAGTATCTTTCAGTGGCCTATAAATTCAGGATTCAGTGTGGTATATTCACATGGGCATAGCATAATGTGGTAGAATTCATTCTCTAGTATTTCCCCATGCCCTCTCCTTCTCCCCTTTGATTTTCTTCCTATAGTCTATTGGCAGGATCACCTTTTTCAAGTTAATACCCTATAGATCAAGCTGTATCTAATATTTTTGTGTTTTAAAAATTATTTTTAGTTGTATATAACATTTAGGATATATTTTGACACAGACAAAAAACATGGAATATAATCTGTTCTAATTCATTCCCCAGAATTTGCTCCATTCCCCTAGTCCTTTCTCTACCCCCTTCCATTACTGATCTTTCTGAAATTTATTTAGATTTTTTAAAAATTAGTCTTATGAAGATACTCAATTTTGGGATTCACTGTGCTATATTCATGTATGTACATAAAGAAAGTTCTGTCAGAGACCCAAAGAGCTAAAGCAATCCTTAGCAGGAAGAATGAAGCAGGTGGCATCACTATACCAGACCTTAAACTATACTACAGAGCAATAGTAACAAAACAGCATGGTGTTGGCACCAAAACAGACTGGTAGACTAATGGTACACAATAGAGGACACAGAGAATAACCCACAAAATTACAAGTATCTTATATTAGACAAAGGTGCCAAGAACATGCATTGGAGAAAAGATAGCCTTCTCAAAAAATGGTGCTGGGAAAATTGGAAATCCATATGCAACCAAATGAAATTAAACTCCTATCTCTCAACATGCACAAAATTCAACTCAAAGTGGATCAAGGCCCTAGGAATAAACCAGAGACCTTCCACCTAATGGCAGAAAAAGTAGGACAAAATCTCCATTATCTGGGATTAGGCCCCAACTTCCTTAATAAGACTCCTTTGGCACAAGAATTAAAATCAAGAATCAATAGATCGGATGGACTCAAACTAAAAAGTTTCTTCTCAGCAAAAGAAACAATCTGTAGGTAAATAGAGAGCCTACATCTTGGGAGCAAATCTTTACCTCTCACACATCAGATAGAGCACTAATCACTAGGGTATATAAAGAACTCAAAAAGCTAAGAACCAAAAACAAAACAAAAAAACAAATAACCCAATCAATAAGTGGGCCAAGGACCTGAAGAGACACTTCTCATAAGATGATGTACAATCAACAAATATATGAAAAAATGTGCATTATCACTAGCAATTAGAGAAATGCAAATCAAAACCACTTTAAGATTTCATGTCACTCCAGTTAGAATGGCAGCTATTATGAAGACAAACAACAGTAAGTGTTGGTGAGGATGTGGGGAAAAAGGTACACTCGTACACTGCTGGTGGGACTGCAAATTGGTGCAGCCAATATGGAAAGCAGTATGGAGATTCTTTGGAAAATTGCGAATGGAACCACCATTTGACCCAGCTATCCCTCTCCTCAGTCTATACCCAAAGGACTTAAAAACAGCATACTACAGGAAACAGCTGCATCAATGTTTATTGCAGCACAATTCACAATAGCTAAACTGTGGAGCCAACCTAGATGCCCCTCAGTAGATGAATGGGTAAAAAAAAGATGTGACATATGTACACAATGGAATATTACTCAGCATTAAAAGAGAATAAAATCATGGCATTTGCAGGTAAATAGATGATGTTGGAGAAGATAATGCTAAATGAAGTTAGCCAATCCCCAAAAGCCAAATTCTGAATAAGGAGGCTGATATAAGGAGGCTGATTTATGTTGGGGTAGGGAGGGGGAGCATGGGAGGAATAGATGAGCTCTAGATAGGGTAAAGGGGTGGGAGGGGAAGGGAGGGGGCATGGGGTTAGAAATGATGTTGGAATATGATGGGCAACATTATCCAAAGTACATGTATAAAGACACGAATTGGTGTGAATATACTTTGTATACAACCAGAGATATGAAAAATTGTGTTCTATATGTATAATATGGATTGTAATGCAGTACATGGTCATATATAAATAAAAAATTAATAAAAATTTTCAGTCAGATTTATTTTACTCTTCTTTCCTTTTTCTGGCTCTCCTCCTCCCTCTCAATCCTCTTCATCTTCTCTACTGTTCTTTCTTCTATTTTGATGAAATCTCCCATTTAGCTTTCTCTTTCTTATTTCCTGTGGGGAAAAAGGCATACTTGTACATTGTTAGTGGGAATGAAAATTAGTGCAATCACTCAGGAAAGCAGTATAATGATGTCTCAAAAAATGAGGAAAAATGGGGCTGGGGCTGTAGCTCAGTGGCAGACTACATGCCTAGCATGCATAAGGCACTGAGATCAATCCTCATCACCACATAAAAATAAATAAAATAAAAGCATTCTGTCCATCTGCAACTACAAATTTTTTTAAATGAGGAATGGAATCACCCTATGATCCAGCTATCCCACTCCTCAATATATATCCAGAATATTTAGAATCAGCATACTATATAGATATAGCCACATCAGTGCTTATAACAGCACAATTTACAATAGCCAAGCAATGGAACCAACTAGGTGCCCTTCAGCAGATGAATGGATAAATAAAATGTGGTATATATACAGAATGGAATATTACTCAGCCATAAAGAAAGAGGTTATGGCATTTGCCAGAAAATGGATGGAACAGGGTACTATCATGCTAAGTGAAATTAGGCAGTCCCCCAAAGTAAAAGGTCAATGTTTTTCCTCTAAAATATATAAGCTAATGCAAAATATGGGAGGGAGTAAGAAAAAATGGAGCTATTTTTAAAGGCTATTAAGTTTTTCAAATTTCTGCTTTCAATTGCTAGTATATAGAAATGTGATTGATCTTTTTGTGGGGTGTGGAGTATGGTGACTTTCTGTTTGCAATCTTATAAAGTTTCCTAAATTCTGTAATTGCATGCTTACTTCGTGGTAGTAGGAGGTTTGTTTGTAGGTTGCTTAGAATTTTCTTTTCGATAAGTATGTTGTCAGCAAAGACATAATTTAGTTTCTTTTTAATTAATATACATTTTGTTTATTTTCCTTGGTATATCACATCATCTACGAGTAGTAAGCAAAGGTCTCTTTGCCTTGTTCCGGATCTTAGAGAAAAACCATCTCTCTCTATTAGATGTAATCTTAGCTGTATGTAGGTGCCTTTTGTAGATGCCCTTTATTAGGTTGAAAAAAATCCCTTCTATTCCTTGTTTCCTAAGTTTTTAAAATTATGTATTGATAATGAATTTTTCCCCTTGGTCTCAGGAATTGAACCCGGGGGTACTCAACCACTGAGCCACAACCCCACCTCTTTCTAAAATTAATTGTAAAAATTCTAAACAGTGTCTCACTAAGTTGCTTAGGGCCTAAAATTGATGAGGCTGGCCTTGAATTTCCAATCCTCCTCCCTCAGTTTCCTGAGTTGCTGGGATTATCAGAATGTGTCACCATGCCCAACTTGATAATGAATTTTGTTAAATATTTCTTTTGCATGTGGTAATATGTTTTTTCCTTTTAGAACTTTTTGATATGTTAGATCAATTCATTTTTTTTGTATGTGTGGTATAGGGGATTGCACCCAGGGCCTTGTGCATGTGAGGCAAGTACTATACCAACTGAGCTATATCCCCAGCCCCCTGGATCAATTCATTTTTTAAATATGGAACCAACTTGCTTTTTTAGTATGAAGCTTGTTTGATTATATGATATTGTTATTTTTGCATACCATCTGATTCATTTTGTTAATATTTTGTGGAGAGCTTTTGCAACTATATTATCAAGCAATATTGATATGTACTTTGGTGTTTTTTCGCTATTGTTTGGTGTTTTTAAGTTAGTTCTTTTTAGATATACATGGCAGTAGAGTGTATTTTGGTATATTATAGATACATGGAGCATAACTTATTCTAATTGGGATTCCATTCTTGAGGTTGTACATGATATGGAGTTTTGGTATCTGATCTTCATAGCAAGTTAATACTGGCATCATAAAATAAGCTGAAAAAATGTTCCTTCCTCCTCTGTTTCTTAGAGGAGGTTGTGTAGAATTAGTATTACTCCTTTAAATATTTGATTTAAAAGGTTGAACTTTTGTTTTTTAGAAGGGAGTTGAACTATGTATTCAAATTTTAAACGTTAGAACTGTTCAGATAAATTTTTCATATAGATTGAGTTGTAGTAGTTTGTGGTTTTTAAGGAATTGGTTTATTTCATCTAAGTTCTCAAATTAAGGCACACAGTGTTGTTTATGGTATAGCTTCTTTTTACATTTGATGTTGGTAAGTGCTAAAATAATATCCTTCTCTTCCTTTCCTGGTAATAGTATTTGTATCTGCTCTTTTTCTTCTATTAATCTTGCTAGAATTTCATCAGTCTCCCTGATGATTGCTGCAATATTATAAAACACATCAATGCTTAAGTGTTATTCAAATGAAAGATGATCAAGGTAATGAATTTTGGAAAGTAAATAAATGGGGGTATAATATGTCCATGAATTAGAAGACTCTGTGTTACAAAGGCCTAGGTTTTCTGTAAATTTAACTATAGCCTAAATGAAAAATATAATCACTATTCCAGCTGTTTTTAAAAATGCAAATTGTGTTTCTAAAGTTTATGTGTAAATACATAATTATAAACACCCTAATTACTTAAAAATACTGAAGAACAAAGGTAGAGGATGTATACTATCAAACATCAAGGATTATAAAGTCTTATGGGATCTTGTAAAACATAATGTGGATTAAGATCAAGAAATAGACCAATAGAATAGAATAGAGCCCCCAAAGAACCTTACACATTTATGGAAATTTGATATATGATAGAGCTGGAATGGAAGCCAGGAGATAACTATTAAATAAGTGAAGCAGGAAACATTGTTCCATATGGAAATAATGTCACTTTCTTACTCTTACATTATAAATTAAAAAATAACTCCAATAGAATAAGTAGGGTGAATCTTAAAAGCATAACTAAAGTTTGGTTTTTTCTATACCTGGGATTGAAACTAGGGGTGCTTAACCACTGAGCGATATATACAACCTGTTTATTTGAGATAGGTTTCTTGCTATATTGCTTAGTCACTAATTTGCTGAGGCTGGCTTTGAACTTGCAATCCTCCTGTCTCAGCTTTCTGGATTGCTGGCATTACAGGCATGTGCCACCATGCCTGGCTCACCAGCATAACTAAAGGTTTTATTGCAAAATTCGTGAATGTCTTTCTGATCATAAGGTAGCAAGCTATTTCTGAAGTCACAAAGTACAATCAGGAAAAAAAGACTGATAAAATTTATTGTAATTATTTTGCTAGTGAAATACTGCTTATGAAAAGTGAAATAAGTTGTGAAATTTGAGAAGATATTTGTAATGTATAAAACTACCACATTGTCAAGAATGCGAAGAACTCATCAATAAAAACTATACGCTATCTAATAGAATAATGGGAAAAGGACATGAATTTTATAGACAAAGAAATAAACAAGGATAATAAAATATGACTTGCTTGACTCCTGATTAGGAAAATTTAAATCAAGGCTTGAGGTATTTTTTACCATTCAGTAAAAAATATGTAGGAAGCCTGACAATTCCAAACATTGAAGACAAGGATAAACAGTTGCCACCTCTTTATTGCTTCTGATAGCATAACCTAGTTCAACTACTTTAACAGACAATTTAGCATTATTTTTAAATTTGGAGATTAATATTCACTATGTCCTAGCAGTTGTACTTTTAGGCATATTCTCAAGGAAGAATTGAGCAACTGGGCTGGGGTTGTAGCCCAGTGGTTGAGCACTTACCTAGCATGTGTGAGGCACTGGGTTCGATTCTCAGCACTGCATATAAATAAAAATGTAAATAAATAAATAATTAAATAAAATAAAAGTCTGTCAACAACAAAAATATATATTAAAAAACTTGAACAATACAAATATTCATAACACCATTTATTATAGCAACAAACATTAGAAATACTTGTCATAACAGGAGGATGGGTAGATAAATTGTGGTATGTTGACATGATTGAACATTATAAATCCTAACATCTTGGATCAATATTTATAAAAGTAAAAAAATAAGTCCCAAAAGATAATCCATATAGAATTATACCCTTTATAAAAATGTAAGTCCAAGCAAAACCAAATATTATATTGCTTAAGTATATCTATACATACACACAGACACATACACAAACACAATAAAATTAAAGAAAAAGCAAGGAAATGGTAAACATAAACATAAAATCATAGATGGTGATTGGTTTCAAAGGTGGGACAGGAGGATTGGATATGGAGGAGCAGATATGTAAGGTTATTAGTAGTGTTTTAGTTCTCAGATTGAGTAAGTGGGATTAAATATTTTATTATATTGGTAATAAGTAAATGTGTAAATATAAGAGTACCACACATTGACCTATTTTGATAGTGTGTTGTGAATTAGGACTCATTTTCATCCCTCTGAGATATCCCAAACAAATGAACCTCAAAGTAAGATAATTAAGCAAAATGTATATTTCTGTAGAAGATTTGTACTAGGTTGTTTGCAGGGAAATAATGTGGGATGAACAATTTTTCATGTATTTTACTTCAACTATGAAAAAATCTGTAGACAACTACTAAAAAAATCATTACTGCTGGGGGAGCTGGGGTTGTGGCTCAGTAGTAGAGCACTTACTTAGCATGTGCGAGGCACTAGGTTTGATCCTCAGCACCACATAAAAAAGTAAATAAATAAAATAAAGATATTGTGTTCAACTGCAACTAAATATATATATAAATATAAATATATATATGTATATACACACACATATATATATTTATAAATCATTACTGCCAAAATTATTAGTAACTACAGTAAAGTAAAATTAGTTGACGTGTACACTGCTGTGTGATGGCCTTGGCTTGTGGAGAAAATAGACATGACAGCAGATAGGTTAAATATATAAGTGTATTGCACACCACTGAGCTTCTTGGTAATAGCATCACTGCTCATGTAAATGTACTGGTTGTATATTACATAAGTGTACCATAGCTACTCTGCTTCAGGGAAGGAGAGTACATGGAAGTGAATTAGTTAAAAGGGAGGGAGGGGGAGAGAGGGAGAAAGGGGGGGGAGAGAGAGAGAGACACACACACACACAACATTTTGTTGCTCTGAAAACTCTCTGTCATTTATATAGGCATGAAAAAGTAATCAAATATTTGGTAGAAACAGATAGCTGCAGTCCAGGTGTTTCCCTAAG
Organism: Ictidomys tridecemlineatus; assembly: GCF_052094955.1. Taxonomy (NCBI): domain Eukaryota; kingdom Metazoa; phylum Chordata; class Mammalia; order Rodentia; family Sciuridae; genus Ictidomys; species Ictidomys tridecemlineatus. The sequence goes on along the minus strand of NC_135493.1, from coordinate 28,979,320 downwards.
AATGTAGCATCAACCTTTTTTGCAAAAGTTCAATGGTAAGACAAAATATTTATGGAGGAGTGCCTGAAAAATAAACAGTTCCTTACAGTCATTTCTTTGAAAAAAAATTTGAGGTCCAACATTATTAGAAATACTTGGGGTTATGTATGAAATGAAGAATCTTGGGCCCTGTTCCAGATTTACTGTATCAGAATCTGCGTTAAACAGGATTCTTTAGGTAGTATATACACACATGAAAATTTGAGAAGCCGTGGTTTAGATCAGGGCTTCTTATTTAGAGTTCAACCAAGGCTGGGCTTCAGGAAGTCTCTGCACTCTCTTAAACTTTACATGTAATTTTAGGTTTGTGTGAATGAGAACTTTTCTGGGATACACAATGTATTTTATGGAAAAGTTGTGTATTTGATCTGCAAGCTTTGGCTGGCTAATTGTTTCCCAGAGTATGCTTTAGTTTCATGCTTCATTTACTTACATTGAGAAGCACTATGAAAAGCAGCTGTTGAAATCCATATTTTATTTATTGTTAGATACAACTGAGAATATTATACATTACACAGGTGGTTTCATGGCCTAATTGCACAGCAGAATAATTTGAAGTGCTTTTAAACTACAGATCTGAGGGAATACCTAGATTTTGGTGGTAGTAGGGTACTAGAGATTGAACCCAGGGACATTTTATCAATGAGCTATATCCTTAGCCCCACACCCCTTTAAAAAATTTTTTTGGAGACAGGTATCACAAGATGCTGAGATTTTCACTAATTTGCTGAGGATGAACTTGTGATCCTCCTGACTCAGGCTACCAAGATGCTGGGATTATAGGCATATGCCTTGGCACCCAGCTAGAAATAGATCTTCTTAACAAACCATCCAGTGATTTTGATGAAACAGCTCCATAAAATAGTAGGGAGCAGTTTCACTACCTAGCTCGTGTCTCTCTATTAAAATCTACAGAGAATTCTTTTTTCTTTGAATTGTAGCATCAGGAAAAGCTTTATTTCTTCTGGGTGATTAATATGCAGTTATCTTATAGAAAGTACAACTTTGTAAAATTCATGTGTATTCCTCTTTTATTTAACTTTCAAATTTTGTATTTGTGACCTACTTTTGATAGTTGTTTTAGTTGGCTTTTTCTCTGCTGCAACCAAAAGACCTGACAAGAACAATTAGAGAAGGATAAGTTTATTTGGGGATTTATGGATTCAGAGGTCTGAGTCCATAGATGGCTGACTTCATTCCTTGGGGCCTAAGATGAGGCAGACTAAGAGCTCACCAAATATAAATCCCAAAGGCACACATGCCCCCAGTGACCCAACCCTTCCAGCCACAACCTATCAGCCTACAGTCACCACTTAAATCTCTACCAGGGATTAACACAAGGATTAGGTTAAGGCTCTTATAACCCAAACATTTCATCTCTAAGCCTTCTTGTATTGTCTCACACGTGAGCTTTTGAAGGATTCCTCACATCTGAACCATGATAGCAGTTGTTTATTTATATACACTTTTGTATTCTAACTTTAATTCTGCCTTCATTTTAACCTTGATTTTTTTCCATCACTTAAATCTTTTTTGCTCATTATCACTCAAATCAGTTTGTGTAGTTCCTTCAAAATCTTTTGGAGTAACACAGGCTGTAAATAAAATTCAAGCCAACAAGTGTTTGGATATTTCATTTATTGGATCTATGGAAATACATACACTGTTAAAAATTTTCTACTGACAAGAAAGTCAATGACATTCATGTTTAATAACTTGTAAGTTTTCTTTTACTATTTGATTCTGAAAGCTGTCTTAAGTTTTATAATTCAGAATTTATATTAAAATATTTTTTAACTCATAGCTCACAGAATTGATTTCAGCCCTCAGCAATGTGGAAAACAGGTGAGAACAAGTGTTGGTGAAGGATATGCAGGTAATGGAACCTTCATGCATTGCTGTTGAAAACAGACTGGTGCAACTGTTCTGTAAAACAGTTTGGCAGTTCCTCAAATAGTTAGAGGTTCCATATGATCAATCATTTCTACTCTGAGGCATATTCTTAGGAGAAACAAAAATATATGTCCATATAAAAACTTACACATGAATATTCATAGCAGCATTATTGATAATAGACCTAAAGTGGGAAATAACCCAAATGTTCACCAACTCTTAAATTCATAAACAAAATGTATATTCCTACAATGGAATATTAGTTGGTCATTAAAAAGAATGAAGTATTGACACATGCTACAACATAGCTGTATTTTGAGAATGTGACAAGTGAAAGAAGCCACACCCAAAAGACTGTATATTATTTCATTTGATGTGAAATATCTAAAATAGGTAAATAGGAAGCAGATGAGTGTTTGATAATTGCTGTTTCTTTTTCCTTAGGATCATGAAACTATTTTGAGTTTAGATAGCGATTATGGATGCCCAACACTTTGAGTATGCTAAAATCCACTAAGTTGCACACATTAAAATTTTGAATTCTGTGGTGAGTTACATTTTAAATTGTTTAAAAAATAGATGTGTACAACTTTTACACTGTCAAGCATGCCTTTTATTATTTCCCATTATGGTCCACATCTCCATTTCCCCAATATTTATTAGGGTTTGAACATTTTAAATATCATAAAAATCATTTATTAAATCACTAAATGTTCTCATTTTGATTAATTGAAAGGACAAATATTATGGATTTGGATTTCTGAATACCATTTTATAACCAATTTTTCCAAAATGAGTTGGCATAATTGCTGCCAAAGATAAGAAATATAATATTTTTAAAAAATTATGTAGTATTTTTGTACAGGAAATATATGATATCCATTAGGCTGTTGGAAGTGGTAAAGGAGATCACAGACTTTTATTCTTGCTATTATGTACCCCTGGGGGTTAGGAACCCTTAAATAGTGAGCCTTTCCCCTAAAATAGTTATTTTAAATTCAGGTGGTAACTTATAGTTTAACATCCAGCGTTGTGTTTGGTATTAGGAGGTTTCTCTTACAGTTTTTTGCCAGTAACAACAATCTCTATAACTATGTTTAAGACAAATATATATTTTCTTTATTGGCCTTTATTTTTGTTATCTTCCATAGAGTAATAGTGTTATTTTTACCTCTAAGTATTATTATAAGACTCCCGTGATAATGAATGCACACCTACTGAGGGACAGATACTTTTCATAGACATACGTTACTTCCCATGAGGTAGGTAGTGTTTTTTGCCCTCTTCCGAAATGAGGAAACCAAGATTCAGTGAGGTTCTCTGTCTTACTTAAGAATTGTACATCTAAACTAGTACTTAATATTGATTGCTTTGATGTCAGAGTTTAAATTTGTAAGTCTATATTATTCAGTATGAACTGTTATGTTGAAGGAATAAAAAATCTTGAAATGGCCAGGTGCAGTGGTGCACAGCTATAATCCCAATGGCTCAGGAAGCTGAGGCAGAAAGATTGCGAGTTCAAAGCCAGCCTCAGCATAAAGCAAGGTGTTAAGGAACTCAGTGAGACACTGTCTCTACCTAAAATAAAAATTGAGCTGAGGGTGTGACTCAGTAGTTGAGTGCCCCTGAGTTCAATCCCTAGTACTGTCCACCCCCCCCAAAAAAAAAACTCCTGAAGTATAAGGCTTAAAGTTACAAATGTTCATTTTATGTTCTTCCTACATATTTATGGTTGACTTATGAGCTGATAAAGTAACTGCCATCACCAGCAATGCTGGTCACCTTCACAGAAGAAAAGCATGTGATATATTATGCAGTGATTCTTTAAAACTTCCACAAAGTGACATATGTTGCTTTTGTTCATACATCGTTGATCAAAGATAGTCATGTGGTCATACCTTAGAGAAGTATTTGTGTGTTTGTATGTATGTGGGGTTATGGTGGTGGTGTTTGGAGGTGGGACAGGAAATATAACACCTTTATAATTATTAATACTGTTCTTAACTACACAGTAAAAAGTTAGATTTACATTTTTGGGGGGAAAGTACCAGGGATTGAACTCAGGGGCACATAACCACTGAGCCACATTCCCAGCCGTATTTTATATTTTATTTAGAGACAGGGTCTCACTGAGTTGCTTAGCATGTCTCTTTTGCTAAGGCTGGCTTTGAACTCCCTATTCTCCTGTTTCAGCCTCTGGGATTACAGGAATGTGTGCACCAGGCTATACTTACATTTTTGGGCATGATTTAATCTATAAATTATGCCATAAAGTCTGTTTGAGCTACAATTGAATAAAACAATAAATATGTAAAATGAAACATCGAGACTAAATTATGCTAAGTCCAGATAAGAATATATCAAAGTAAAGCCTATTGTTGTATATAATTATAATTCACCAATAAAATATTTTAAAAACAACAAAAATGAACTAGTATATAGAATGTGAGCTGTTTTAAAGATTAGATTTTTTTCTTTTTATTATTTTATTTTTTATTTTTTACACAAACGGAGCACAACTTTTCATTTCTTTGGTTGTACATGATATAGAGTCACACCATTTGTGCAATCATACCCATACATAGGATAATAATGTCCATCTCATTCTACCAACTCTGCCCCCACATACTACCCCTCCCCTCCTGTCCCTCCCCTCCCTTCCTTCTGCTCCATCCAGAGTTCCTCCAATCTCCCCCCCCCACCCCTGTGCATTATGTATCAACATCCACTTATCAGAGAAAACATTTGGACTTTGGTTTTTTGGGATTGGCTTACATTGCTTAGCATGAGATTCTCCAACTCTGTCCATTTACCTGTAAATTAATGGCTAGATTTTAATGTAGCTTTCTTCTCAGGAAAAGGTATAGTTTTTTTTTATTTTAACCTTCCTTAAGTATATTTGAAGTGAAAATAACACAATAAGTGGGGTTAAGTATAAATTAGAACAAATGCTGGAATTATTTAAGAGTTTTTCTATGCTTTTGGGGCCTGATATGAGAGACACATGTGTGCTCATTATAAGGCCTACACAACCCTTCACAATCTTCAAAATGCTCTTACTGAATTAAATAGCTTTCTGAAAACTATAAATATTTGGCAAATGTCACTTATCAATGTCACATGTTTTCATTTGATTTCTTACCATTACCCTGTGAGGTAGCCCCAATACTGTGTGTTGTTTTCATTTGGAGTTGAGGAAACTCAAATATGAAACTACTCTCCATGGCCGTGGGCTTAGGAAGCAAAGGACTTGGACTGGAAGTCCACTGTGTGTCTCATAGGTCAGCGCTTTACCCACTACACAGAACTGCCTCTCCAGCCAAATTTTTGGATATGACTTAAATGCACTAGAGAAATTAAAAATGACCCAGTTGAAATAGGAAAGGAGAATTCTCAATTTCCCAAGACATAGCTGACATTGTTCAGACAAACTAGTCAAGGAAATAGAACATACTGCCTTCTGATAAGAAACTCCTGAAAGGACTGAATCATTCTAAGGCCTAACGTTAATGGTGAGCAAATGGACTTTCCAAGGGGCCAATTAGAGGCTTGGTAGCCTGATGCATTTTGCAGAATGTCATAGCTCAAGGAAGCTGAGGAAAGGTAGTTATGCCTGCCTTGAAGAATTGTGCAAAGTGGGTTAGCAGCATTGCTTCCATTTTTGTGAAAGAGAATGCCTTTCTAATTTTAGAGTCTTTTAAGAGGTGGATAGGCTTTTGTGTGAAGGGAAGCTTTTCTCAGTGTTCATTTTGAGAGGTGCCTGTGAAATCATTTTATATCCTGTTTGGAAAAGGAAGACAATGTGGTGGAAGTGAAAAATGAGTTTGCGTAAAAAGTTATCTTCCCCAGAAGAGATGGTGGAAATAGGGATACACAGCCATACTTATTACTTTTCCCCCACATTATAGAGATATGTGTTATCAGTTCAATGCAGATATTGGAATCCTTTAGCTGTAATGTGTCTCCTGATGTTATGCAGTAGAAACCATTTATTTAGCAGATGGTTCAAGAAGGGACAGAGATTTTAACTCCTGGAGGGTGTTGGTTTTTTCCATTTCTCAGTAATTCTGTTGTGATTTATTTTGTTAATTCCTTTTTTCAGAGCTTTAAAATGTATCTTGTAAGACAAACTTTTTCTTTTTTTAACCCATTTTTTTTCTTCTGGTGTAACAGCAAATATTCTAAATGCAAATACCCAGGGCTGGGAATAAAAAGGTTCCCACCAAGGACCTGAGATTCCTTTATAGGGTGGCAATTATGTATAGCTTTGTTGAAATAACTGAAGCTGGATTATGTCCCAAGAAACCATTCTTCAAGTTTTGTTTAAACTAAAGAATTTATATGTGTTTAAAAATTAGGATATCTATCTAGAAAGGTAAAGGCTTAGAGACACCTGCGGTTTAAGTCTATAAACATCACCAAGTTGTCAAGTCCTAGAAGACTGGGTTAGATTAGATAAGAGTTGAAGATAGTATTTTTAGGATCAAAGGCAGTGAAATTCCTCTGAATGGGGCTGGTATAATTAAGACTTCTATTACCTCCAGAGTGACTGCAAATGTATGGAGGAAAAGAAAGGGTTCTTGTGAGTATGTAACACATGTGGTCCCATTAAATCTTCAGAAATTACTGTGGATAGTTGATATAGAGGAAATAGTAAGACTTTAAAGTTTTGTAATGGGGCTCAGGCCATATATCTAATGAATAACTGGAATTTAAATTCAAATCTAGGACATTATCAAACCTGTACTCATCTTGATATACCAATGTTGATTCAAGAAGACCTTACAATTTTGTTGACAGATTTGTATAAAGGTATTCAGAGGAAAAAAGGGTATTAAAGCTTTTCTTTACATTTAAGGTTCCTATCAAGAACAACTAGCCCCACTTGTAACTTGGTGCTCAGAGACAGAACTTGAAGCTAGAGAGTCCATATAGCTGAGGTTGCATTCTCATCAGATTCCCTTGTACTGCAGTTTGCAGTAGCTGCCTTTGAGTTAAACCACCACTATGGTGCAATCAGCTTATGCTGCAGCAACATTCTGCAAAGCCTTGTGGCTATTGGGACATATGTGATGCATGAAAACTCTTTTTGGTAACTTTGTTAACTTAGTGCTTGTACTTGGCATGCAAGATCATGTCCTGTATAAGTGAACATATAGAAAGGATCTGCCTATGAAAAGATTTGCCATTTGCTGGTATTGGCCAAGCTGCTTCTAGATTCCAAACCTATTTGTAATTTTCCTGCTGTTATAACAGGATACCATTGACTTGGCATATTATGTGGAACAGAAATTTATTTGGCTCATAATTCTGGAGGCTAAAATATCCAAGAAAGAGGAACCACGTCTGGTGAAGGCCTTTGGTTCTACATTGTAATATGGCAGAAGTCATAAAGTGGCAAAGGAGTATGTGAGCAAACAAGAATGAGAGCAAGAGGGGCCCCAACTCACATGTATTTTTTTGGGGAGGGGAGGTGGTGAGGATTGAACCCAGGGGCACTCAACCACTGAGCCACATCCCCACTCCTTTTATTTTTTATTTAGACATATGGTCTCATGAACTTGCTTTGACTGACTACAAACACGTGAGCCTTCTGCCTCATTCTTCTGAGTTGCCAATTTACGTTTATAACAAGCCTGCTCTCATAATAACTAACCTACTCTTTAGTGTTTTTTTTTTTTTTTGGTGCTGGGGATTGCACCCAGGACTTTATGCATGTGAGACAAACACTCTACCAACTGAGCTATATCCCCAGCCCCACTAACCTACTCTTGAGACAACAACATTGATCCTTTCATGAGGGCAAAGCCCATGTGAATTCCTTGAACTTGCATTTCTAAACCCACAAACTTGCCTTTGCATCCACATTTTCCTATATCTGTTATGGTAGAAGTGTTCCTTTTAATGTTGCCAGGGATCAGGAAGCACTACCCTAAAATATGATACTTGGGCATAGTGACAGTTTTAATCTGAAAAAATTTGTGAAATGGCAGATGAAAATAGTTGTTTTTTGATCTTGTCTTGAAGTAGGTCACAATAACCTCATGTAAGAGACACCCTCACTATCCCTGGACCAAAGGAGTATTATTATCTTTGAAAATATATGGACATCAGCAGAAATATGAATGAATAGCCTTTGGTGTTTATTCCAATTTACTACTCTAAGATCATACCTCTTTTTGTCTTACCAGATTTTTCTACAACTTCTCCTACTTCATCAACTCTAGACTAAAAAACATTCTCAGGTTTAGATGCTTCTTTGGGGTCATTTCATGTAAAACTTACATGTATTTGTTTGATTTTCTGTTTTAACCTGTTTTATGTTTTAGAGCTCCAGCTAAGAACTTGGAATGGTTTAGCAAAAATAATTTTCTGCCTTATTGAAAGGTTAAGTTATCCATTTGTGCTTCATCATCCATCACTTCTCAGTTCAGGCATTTAGATAAACCTAGGAAATAACATACTTGTTTCTTGCTCAGCTCAAATCCCCTGGGAAACATGGAGTGGGAACACAAATTATTCTGTTTCTTGTGTACTCAGAATAATGGAGACTGTCTTATCTTCAACATATTACCCTAAGTATCAATATCCAGCTATATGATGAGGTGAGGGAGAAAATACCATTTAGGGTGATTGTATGGGCCAGATCTGAAAATGGTACTTCTAGTTCTAGGTTCTAAGGATCAGAACCCCACACAAGGTCACTTATAGTTACCCAGATGGCTGGGAAATGCAGTCTTTCTGCATGTCCAAGAGGGAAAGGAAATGTTGAACATTTAGAAAATCTTTTTCATACTTTCTGGTCTTCAGTTTGTTTTTACCTTCATCTTCTAGACTGCCCTATTCCTATCAATTTTTTAAGCATGCTTAAATTTCTCCCAACTTTTAAAACAAACAATAAAACTTTCTTCTTTGCTGCAGTGGTCATAACAAAGTGCCACAAACTGGGTGGCTTAAAACAATAAAAATTTATTCTCACCCAGTCCTGGAGGTGGGAAATCTGAAATCAAGATATCACCAGGGTTATGTTCCTTCAGAGTCTGGGTAGAATCCATCGTTTCCTCTTCCTAATTTCTGGAAATTAGGTCTTTTTATAGTTGGTCTTTTTATAGTTGCATCACTGTGATCTCTGCCTCTGTTAACCCATGCCATTCTTTTTATCTCTGTCTTCCAGTGGCAGTTTTACTTTCTTTAGGAATACCTATCTGTATTATCATGTCTTTCCAGAAAGGTAGAACTAATAGGACATGAATATAGATAATTGAGAAGCAAATTGGCCCATGTTATTATGGTGGCTAAGGATCCAGTATAGATTTTCTGCAGGCTGGAGATGCTGGGTTGCTGGTAGTATGACTTTGTAAGTGTAAAAGCATCAGAACCTGGGAATCCAATGGTGTATTCTTAGTTTTAGGTTGAAAGCTTGAGTTGTCAGGAAGGGAGCCACTGGTTTGAGTACTGGAGTTCAGAGTTTTACCAGCCTGAAATCCTGATGCCTGAGGTGTATGTGTGGGGCATGCCTCATTTTTTTAAAGGGATAAAAGACCCAATTTTTCTTCTCTCTCAGACAACAACTGACTGGATGGTGTGCTCCTACTTTGAAGGACAACCTAGTCACTCAGACTCATGTATTATACTCTGGAAACATATTCACAGACATACCCCAAATAATGCTTTTTTGAGGGTTCTTGGTATTCTTTAATAGTCAACTTGACACCTAAAATTAACAATAATACCATCGTATTGGGTTAATACTACTGTATTATGATTTCATCTCAATTGAGGTCACATTATGAGGTGATGCTTGTTAGGACTTCAACAAATCTTTTCAGAGGGACATAGTTCAACCCATAACACTTTCTAGTAAGTGCCCTGTATTATTCTCCTCTTACCATCCATACTTGTTGAATGAGTTAACTGTATTTACTCTCTATACTTTTATCCTCAATGTACATAAATAAGGCACTCATCATTGTCACTCCTCTAAGTTTGTTTTTACTGCCCTCCTTGTACAACGTCCAGTGAATACTTCTATGTTTGTTTCACTTAACTTTTAGAGACAATAGACATTGCTGGCTATTCCCTTCTCAAAACTCTTTTCCTGACATTGCTGACACTTCTCCTTGTTAACTTTCTACTCCTGTTAATTCTTTATCTTTGTTGTCTTCCTTTCTGTCTGTCTCTTATGTGTAATTTCCCCCATTCTAGGCCTCTTTCCCACTCCACACAGTGTCTCAATTGCATCTGTCCCAATAGCTTTAGTTAGATTTAGATAATTCTGGAATATTTACCTTCAGCTTCTATCTCTTTTCTTGAGTGTCATACTCGTCTCTAGTGTCTCTCTAAGAGCTCAACTTGGATCTTTCAAAGGCAACTGAAAGCTGAACTCATCTTCTTTTCATAAGTCCTCATTTCTCTTGTTTTTAATGTCTCAATAATGGTATGACCATCCAAAGAATTGCTTACATCAGAAAAGTGGAAATTATTTCCCTCTCCCTATCCAATCGCTTATGAAGTCCTATTGATTCTACCTCTGTTAGGTGAGGAAGGGTGAGGGAGTTAAGAGTAATTGCTGAAAGATATTAGGTTTCTTTTTATGATGATGAAACTATTATGAAGTTAGTGGTGATGGTTGTATGACCTAATGAATATACTAAAAAGTCCTTGATTGTGTAGATTAAAAGACTGAATTTTATGTTATGAGAACTACAGGTCTATAAAGATGTTTTTAAAAAATTATTGTATTTCAAAAACTCTAAGACATAGAACAGAACTTATATTGTAGACTTTTCTTACTCAGTTTATCTGCCAATTGCTGGCTATGGTAGTCTCTGTCTTTCCCACCTCATTGTGTTCTCTGGCTATTGAACTGACTCATCCAAATGAAGTCTTTCCTCAGACATGAACAAAGCTTTATATATGCATATGTGGAAATGCCACAGTAAAACACATTAATTTGTACAATTAGTAGGTTTTAATTATTTTAAAAATAGAAAATCATGATTATTTTTGTCTTCAAGTTAATAATAATGATAATAAAAAACCTCATATCTATTGCAGGCTTGCCATGTGCCAAGCAGCATAAGTTTTTCATTGAATCCTTATAAGGATCTAATGATTCAGGTAGTATTATTAACTCTATTTCCAGATAAGGAAATGCATACAGATAGGTTAGGTGATTTGCTAAGATCTAGCAAGAAGAAATTGACAGAGCTGATGTTCAATTCCAGGTCTGTCTGACTTTGAAGTATATTCTCTCTTCTCCTTCTCTTTTATTTTTCTTTCCTCCTTCCTCCCTTTCCTCTGTTCCCTGTTTCCTCACATGTAATATTTAATTCCCTTCCTAGGTAAATCCTATTGGCCTAAACATGGCAATATATGTAAAAGGTTTGAAATTTGAGATAAATCAGAAAAAATAAACTCTGTCACCCTACCCCTTGAGTCTTTCTCCAAAGGATACCACTGTTTGGAGTTCTAGTAATTCCATCTGACAGTCAATATTCTTTTTATTTCTAAGTAATATCCCATGGTATGAATATGCAACAGTTTAATCATTTATTAGTTGAAGGACATCTAGGCTGATTCTAGTTTGTGGCTATTATAAATAAAGCTGCTATGAATATTATGTACAGGTCTGTAAGTTTTTTTTTTTATTTTCTATTGATAAATGCCCAGAACTGTAATTGCCAGGTCATACAATAGCTACATCATTAGGTTTTTTTTTTTTTTTAAGATGGACAGCATGCCTTTATTTTATTTATTTTTATGTGGTACTGAGGGTTAAACCCAGTGCCTCATGTGTGCTAGGCAAGTGTTCTGTCACTGAGCTATAGCCCCAGCCTCCTAGGTTTTTAATAAACCCCCAAGCTTTCCCAGAGTGGCTTTCCATTTAATGTTTGCATACGCTATGTATGAGTGAATCAGTTTCTCCATATTTTCTCTCGCATTTAATGTTGTAATTATTTAATTTGAGCCATTCTCTGAAGTGTGTAGTGATATCACATTGTAGTTTAAATTTTCATTTCTCTGATGGTAGTTATGTTAGATATATTTCATGTGCTTTTCCTAATTTTCTAATTGGACTGTTTCTTTGCTTACTTTTCTTTTCATATCAAGTTTTAAGATTTCTTTTTATATATTTACATGTCTTAAATAGCTTAATAAAGCAGATATATAAACTAGATGTATATAATTTGTATATAATGTATTATATATTCGATAAATGTTAGATATAACTATGCATAATATATAATGTGAGAAATAAGTTTTTGTTGTTTAAGTTGCCTGGTCTGGTATTTAGTGAGGGTTGATTTCTTTACTATGTATAAGTATTTTGAAGTTCTCAGAATATAAATCATTTATTTTATTATTTGCTAATTACGTAAATATTTCATTTTTGAGCAATTATAAATGTTATCATATTTTAACCTTGATTTCCATATGTTGAATATTAGTGCATATCTTATGTTCTTCCTAAACTCCTTTATTAGTTCTAGGTTTCTTCTGGACAATCTTTGTAATTTTCTATCATATTTGTAAACCAGGGATAGGTTTATTTTTTCCTTTCCCATCTGCATGTGTTTTAGTTCCTCTTTTGTCTTATTGCACTGGCTAGAAGTTTTAGTACTGTGTTGATTAATGTTGTGAGAGCAGACATCTTTTCTTATTACCAATATTAGGTGAAAATCATTGTTATAATTTGTACTTCAACCATGTTATAAGTTGAACTATGTACCCCTGAAATAAATAAGTGAAGTAATAACCCCTAGTACTTCAGAATGTGACTATATTTAGAGAGAAATTCTTTAAAGGGGTATCTAAGTTTTAATGGAGTATTTATAGTAGACTATAATTGAAAATGACTAGAGTCCTTATAAAAAAAGAAATTTTGGACAGATAGGTATAGAAAGAAGACTGCTTAAGGACATTAAGAGACGAAGACCAGTATGTCAGTAAGCTCTTCATTGCTGTGACCAAAATACCTGAGTAGAACAACTTAGAGAAGGAAAGGTTTATTTTGGGCTCACAGTTGCAGAGGTTCAGTTCATGGTAGGCCAACTCCATTGCTCTGGCTCTAAGTGAGGGAAAACATCATGGCAGAAGGGTATGATAGAGGAAAGCTGCTCAGTTTATGGCAGCCAGGAAGCAGAGAGAAAGACGGAGAGGAGCCAGGGATAAGTTTGGAGTTTGACTGAAATAGAGCAGTTGTTTTCCAAATTTTATTTTCTATCTTGCTAGGCTGCCTTAGATGACAGAGGGTAGGTACTTTTTGTCTCTCTGTTGGTGTTTCTGAGTTGTTGGCTTATTCATTTTTCAAGTGTGTGATTCTTGAAGCAATTACCTTCTTTTTCCTAGATTTCCAAAGTTCCTAGCTCATCTGGCTTCTCTTTCAGAGTTTTCTTATTATACATAATACCAAGGGATTTTACTTGTATTCATGAGAAAGAAGAGCAAAATGTATGAGTACTCTATATTTCTGAAGATGGAATCTGTTCTTGAACTTATATTATTTCATTATTTGCATTTTAAGTATTTCAATTTGGTATATTTTATTTTGACTTTAGGAATAAGGTAAGGACAGAAACTTTCTTAAACTTTAAATAATGAACCAGTTGATATAAGCTCATTTGTTGAATAATCTATCTTTTCTTCACCAATTTTAGAAACTCCTTTTTTTTTCACCAACTACTTCTATATTTCTATAGGCTATTTTCATTCTGCCTATTTGTACCCATGATTGAATGCTTCTTTAATACTAAATGTTTCATTTATTGAAGCTTCTCAATGTTTTATTAGACGTGGGCCATGCTTTTGGACATTTGACCTGTCTTGCCTTTATTCATTCAGCTCCTCATTGACAATAGCAACCCCTTATCCTATATGATTTTCATTAGTGCCATCCAAAGACAACATGATTTCCGTTGCCTATTGTGATTTTAGTACATGGATGCAGGATGTCAATTGTCTGGGGCAGGATTGGGAATCTTGAGAGATGAAGAGAATACCTTCTGTCAAATTCTAAATTTGTTCAGCCAATCAATTAGAAATGCGTGTGGCTGCTACTCTGGAGGGGTTAGAAAATCGTAATTATTGTCCTGGCTCTGTAATCCAGCAAGCTATATATCTATGCATTTAACTTTCACAACCTTCTAAGAGCATCAACACTGTTCATAATGAGGAAAGCATAAAGACTAGTAAAATTTGACCTGGGAGCTTTGGGAAACAGGTTGTATGTGTACAATGCCACCATGGCACATTCCTTTTGAAATTTCCTATATAATCTGTTTGCATGGATGATCATCTATTGGGCCTTCTTCATTCTCTGTCTTTCTAAGGGAGATTAATTAAACAATCAAACTATGAAATATTTTTATGTATAGAGAGGTATAACACTTTTTTTCCCTATCAACACAAAGCAATATTGTCTCATTGGTCTGCCTTTTAAAAAAATCTTTATCTATTTATTTTTATATGGTGCTGAGGATCAAACCCAGTGCCTCACACACACGAGGCAGGCACTCTACCACTGAGCTACAGCCCCAGCCCCTCTGCCTTTTTAAAAATATATATATTTTAGTCATAGATGGACACAATACCTTTATTTTATTTGTTTATTTATATGTGGTGCTGAGGATTGAACCCAGGGCCTCACATGTGGGAGGCAAGCACTCTACCACTGAGCCATAACCTCAGTCCCTCATTGATCTGCCTTTGTACTCTAGAAATTACTCTGTTTACTGTAGACAGTTTCATTTAACTGTCTATGGTAAACTTACTCTCTATCTTCATCCTAGCTTTTGGACTGAGGTGTGTGTGTGTGTATGTGTGTATTTGTCTACGGAATTTCTTCTTTTGGATATCTCAAATATAGTATCTTCAAAACAGAACTCCCAGTGCTGGGGCGGTAGCTCAATGGTGCAGCAGTCTCCTAGCATGTGTGAGGCATTGGGTTCGATCCTCAGCACCACATAAATAAATAAAATAAAATAAAAATATTTTTTAAAAAAACTCCCATTCTTTCTTTGAAATCTACTTTCCTTCTATGAATTTATTTTTTGTTTTGATAAATTACTACTTTCCTATCATAATTTAGTAATGAGACTGTCAGTCATTTCCTTGGCCATTTTAACAGTTTCCTAACTATTTGTCTTGATTTTGCTTCTGTTCCTATCCAAACTATTTTCTGCCTCCAGTCAAAAAGAGCTTTCTAAAATATATACCTAATCATATCAAGTTCATGCTTAAATCTTTTTAATGGCTTCCCAATGTTGTTAGAATAAATATAAATCTCAAGATGGCCTTCAGGCCCTTAATAATCTGCCTAACTATACTTCCCATTCTTTTTCTTCTTTTGCTATGTCGTTTTTTTTTTAAAGACTTATTTTCTTTCTTGTTTTTTTTAGTTGTAGATGGACACAATACCTTTATTTTATTTATTTATTTTTATGTGGTATTGAGGATTGAACCCAGGGCCTCACACATGCTAGGCAAGTGCTCTACCACTGAGCCACAACCCCAGTCCCTCCCCATGTCTTATTCAGTGACAATCATGGACATTTTGCCTCCTCAGTATATTCTGAATATATTTCAAGTCCAGTGCTACCACTCCATTTCAAGCAGCCATTTTTCTTTACTTCAGGCTCATTTGGTGGTGACTAATTAATTGGTTTTCCAGATTCTTCTTTTCTTGTTCCTTTTTAATCCATCTCCAAACAGAAGTCAAAATTATATGTTAAACACACACATGCTTTTGTGACTCTTCTTTCACATATAGCACCATCATTTTTTTCTTTTGTTCTCTTTATTTCCTCCTCCTTTCTTTTTTGTCTTTTTCCTTCTTTTTTTCCAATGGCTGCATATGGACCTGGGGGCCTTTCACATGCTACCACTGAACTACATATCCAGTATTTATAAAAAATAATCTTGTGTATGACACAAATCCCTTCATGATATGAATTTATTTCTATTTTCAGCCTTGCTCCACTAATAATTCACTCTATATTATACCTTTGATAATAATTATGATATAATAATAATACCAAATAATACTAGCAGTTCCCAATTATCAATCAGCTTCAGTACATGTGGTAAATGTGTGTGTGTGTGTGTGTGTGTGTGTGTGTGTAATATCTCTAATTCTCAAAACAATTTTTCTAGCTAGTTGTGAAGGAACTACTACTCTAGTTTCACTATTAATTGTGATGGTAGGCTACAGTTTTGAAATCAAGTTTCTTCATTATTATGGGAATTTAATTTTCTTTTGGTTTTCAAGATTACTAAGATTTTATGAGAAATACAACATGGAATTTGAAAAATATATTTTATATGCATTAAGATGACATCTCTGTCTATTCTGCCTTCTATTAAAAAATATGTTAGGCTGAGGAATTTGATATAAATTTTGTTCTGTTTTGTTTTATACTGGGCATTGGAACAAGGGGTACTTTACTACTGATTTAGCTCCTTGTTACTTCTATTTTTTAAAAAACAAATTTGAAACAGGGTCTCATTATGTTATTGAGGGTCTTGTTACATTGCTGCAGCTGTATTTGAACTTGAGTTCCTCCTGCCTCAGCCTTCCCCAATAACTGGGATTACTGGCATTCACCAGTGCATACTGGGTTAGATCCATTTTTAAATTATAGAAATTCATTTCTCACAGTTCTAGAGGCTAGGAAGTTCAAGGTTATGGCACCAGCATATTCAGTGTCTGCTGAAGGCTTGCTTTTCATTTCCCACATGGTGGCACCTTGCTGTGTCTTCACATGGGGGAAGGGAAAGGCAGCCCCTTGCACCTCTTTTATATGGACACTAATCATATTCTAATGAGGTTACCCTCTAAATGCTTCACATCTTAATATTATCATAGTGGTGATTATGTTTAGCAGATGAATTTTGGAGGATACATTCAAATTATATAAGATGGTCATATAAATACTTTTTATTATTTTATTAAAGTAGAATATATTATGGATTGCTGATATTAAAGGTTTTGACATTTGAGTAATCTACTTGGTGCTATGGAATTTTAATCTTTTAATATATTTCTGGGTTTGATTGATTTTTTTTTTATGGTACTAGAGATTGAATCCAGAGCCTTGTGCATGCAACACAAGCACTCTACCAACTGAGCTATATCCCCAGCCCTTGATTGAATATTTTGTTTACCATTTAGTTTTATTTATAAATGAGATGTCAATACTTTTCATGGAGGTCCGTGTATGTGTGATATCAGCTTTGATATCAATGTTATACTACCTTCCTAAAATAAACTGGTAAACTTATTCAATTTAATATTCAATATTTTAGGTATATTTTTAAAGTTGTAGATGGACACATTTTATTTATTTATCTTTATGTGGTGCTGTGGATCAAATCCAAGCCTCACACATGCTGGACAAGCACTCTACCACTGAGCTACAACCCCAGCCCATATTCAATATTCTTAATTTTTTGTGTAGTATATGTCTCCCCTGTTAGGTTAATTCTTCTTTGAGGGCAGGAAACAAGTCATGGGATAATCCTAGGTTGGTGCTTGTCACATTATGATTAATATGTAGATAATTTCTGAGTGTTTGAATGAAACCCTATCTTATAGATGGGAAGGTGAGAATTGGAGTGTTTAGACAAATTCTCAGGGGCTCGAAGTTAGTAAATGGCACAGCTGGTCCTAGTATAACTATAAATAGTATAAATAGAAATTTTAACAAGTTTAAATAGAATTTAATTTAAACTTCAGTAGAATTTAAATTTAGGTAGGAAGTTAGGTTGTGTGGATTAGAAACTCACCATATTGTGGTTAGAATTTCAAAAATGGAAAATCGGATTTCAAAGCAGTTTTCTCTTATCTTGGTTCAGATTTATTGCCTCTGTTCTGCAACTTTTGTTCTATCATTGCCTCTCCAACTACCTGCAGTTGTCCGTACATGCAGGGTGACTGCATATTGCATTATTCAAAATGGGACAATTTGAGAATGAAACAAGCTACTGTTATTAATTATGCCTATATAACCAGCAAGTTGGGGCTGTTGGGGGCACCAGGCTGCCTGCTCTTCCCACCCAAACACTCAGAATATCTCATTTCTCATATACATACTTTTGCCGATGGCTGTGCTTTCTATCTGAAATGCAATTTCTTTGTCTTCATCTAGCCTTATCATTCTTCAAATGCTTCCGGCTGGCAGCTTTGTTAAGCTCCTCATTTCCCCCATAGGCAGTCAAATATTTTACCTTTGTTTTTCTTCAGAACTCTGATTATTATGTTCTAGTATTTATCATACTCTCTGGTATTTGTGTGTATTTAATGGTTTCTCTTCTGATAGGCTGTGAGCTCCCTGAGCTGAGGGACAATGTCTTTTTCTTTTTTCTCCTAATGCTAGTCAGTGAGTGGCATATTGTAATGACTTGCTAATTGTTTGTTGAGTATATGAAGGCATGAGCAGATAAATGAATGAACTGGAAAATAAAATTACGTTCCCCTAACAGAAAATTGCCATTTGTGAAGAGAATAAGGCAAGAAAATATGTTGAGGCTTTCCAATTGATGTACGTGGCTAAGATCATTCTACTGTCAACCCTTTAGGAAACAGTAGGGTAGGAACAGATGGCTTCCTGTGTTGTGAGGTGTGTTAAATGGTGGCCTGAACAATAGAGCTTCCTCTGGTGTGCTACACTGCCTGGAATGCTGCCATCACAGCCATTCCTTTAGGGTAAATGCTGTCTCCAGATGGCCATTCCTAAATGTACATATGTTATCAGAGAGGGGTAATCCTCTAAATTATCACTGCTTTGTCTGTGCACTTAGATTTTTTCAGGAATGGGATTTCACATATAGAATCTATGAATCTGGGTAGCACCAGGAAAGTTCAGATTTTAGAAGTTGCCATATCTGTAAGTGTTCATATATTCATGTAATTAATGTATATTTCCCCCACTATACTGTGAACTCCATGAAGGCAGAGATATGGCTCCATTGGTTTGCTCAATACCCAGATTAGAATTCTCTATATACTGCCCTGTTTATAGTAGATGTTCAGTAATATTTGTTTACTAATACTATGTTCATATATCGCTTTGTATATATTTATAGGTCTTTATCATTAAGCCTCATTTGTTCATTTACACATTGGTAGACTCTGTTTTCAGGCACACTTAGTTCTAGTGGACTAAGGAACATTAAGCCTGTGGGTTCAGCCTGCCTGGCCTAGTATCAAATCTGGCCACTGCAGGATCTATATTACCAGCTGTAACCTCAATTTGTTTTGCTTCCCCAAGCCTAGTAATTAATATGTGTGTGTACCAAGTCTTAGGGGTCCTGGCTACATAGAAAGTCATAGCCTTCCTGCTAACTCTTGTTTTCATCTTCAAATAATGCTCAGGCTTTTGCCTACTTCCACACTGTCATGGAAATGGATCAGGCTTCTTGTACTCTCAGATTTTGGCTGTGGCTCTCTATCACAAAATTTGATTATAATTCCCAGGTTGGAATGTGAACCTCTTGCTCCCAGGCACTTTGTTTTATTAATTTCTATACTTGATGCCCAGGGCAATGCTGAAGACAGTGTCAGTGTTCTTTAAATGTTCATTGAGTGAATGATAAAGCCCTTTCCAGTGAAGTCATGCCTGTTCTCTCTCTTTCTCTCTCTCTCTCTCTCTCTCTCTCTCTCTCTCTCTCTCTCTCTCTCTCTCTCTCTCTCTCTCTCTGTGTGTGTGTATATGTATGGTGAGGGGTGTCAAGGGCATTGTACTGGGCTACAGTAGTGATAGCTACCATTTATTTTTTGCATAGTCTGTGCTAAGCCTTGTTCTAAGCATTTTAAGAACACTTTTTCCACTTGGCATAATGATGCCTATGAAGCAGTTACTACAATCTTAGTAGATTACTAAACTGAGGTTCAGAGAGATTATAGAACATGCCTAAGGCCACATAGTAAGTGGTGGTAAGAACCCGTATTCTTATTCCAAAGCCTCTATACTTTTTATTTAATTACATGACAGAACAGTGTGCAGGTCACAGTGGTGTGGCAATTTGGGGGGCACAGATGGGCTAGAGAGGTATTATAGGTAATAAAGATAGACTTCATTGGCTGACATATTGGCTAGTACCAACTCTGTTGAGTCTGAAGATGGTTCTACACTCAAGAATCTGTTTGTTCATCTCTACGAAGTCTGTGGTTAACTAAGCCCTGAGAGCACAGAGAAGAGAGAAGATGTACAGCCATCAGATAGCTATTCTGGCAGGTGCCTTTATTATTTACCCACCTGCTCTAAGGGGAAAACCAAGGTGCTGGGAGTTAGTGTTTATGCAGGATGTGTTAAGCTGAGGTAAATAGTTAATTCATTTGGATTCTTTGCTTTATTCCTCTCAAGTGAGTCAGATTTAAAGTTTATTCCCCATTTTTCTCTCTTTTTCCCCCTTCATTTCCTGTGTATCTGTATGTTTCTGTGTTTCTCCCTTTCTCTCTCTCCCTCCCCACTGCCGCTCAGCAATAAATATGTTGAAATCCCTATAGGTAACTTATTCTCTTGGGGAAAATTTGGGGCTTTTGAATGGTCAGTGAGCCAAAATCCAAAGGTTATTGGGTTAATTTTTTTAGAAGTTGCTGAAACTAAAAGGAAATGCTGAATTTTGGGGAGATCAATTCCCACATTTTGCTTATGTCTAGTATGGCTCTTTTGGAGGTGGTGGATATATGGGTTTAGCTGGCACATTACAAACACTGCAGTGTTGAGAGCCACAGCCAAAGGGGCCCCAGCAAACTTCCAGCTGCCAGCAAGCTTCAGACTGCCCCAGCAACATCTAGCTGATTGGCTCCTCTGCGGTGATGTTCATTGGGCTGTTTCCCTGCCCTTCAGACTGCCAGCTGATGATTGGCTCACAGCTGCCCCAGCAACATCTAGCTGATTGGCTCCTCCACGGAGCTGCTCATTGGGTGACTTCTTTGGCTCTGCCCACGCAACCCAGCCAATCGGCCTCAAGAGGAGGAGGATTGTGGGAGGAAAAGGCTGGTGTGGGGGAGAGAGGCTTGTGGAAGCCGGTGGTGGCAGTTGGGCTCTGAGGGTTTTTCCCTGGAGCTGTTTTGTTTGGCGTTTGTAGTTCTAAAAATAAAGTTAGTTTCTTTTTGACAAGTGGCTCCTGATTTGTGCCAAGCCAGACTTCGGCACTGCAGCATCTTGTTTTTTACTCAGGAATTTAGAGGCCTCATCTGGCTATAGTATATTCCAAGGAAGATTCTGCCAGCCTACTGTGTATGGAAATTACAAGTTTTGTTTAGAGTAGTGGGAAGCCAGTGGCCTCAAGTCCAAGAAGGACCTGTGGCAATCAATTAATTCACTGACCAGGACTAATGGTATGCCTGTCAAGGCTTGAATGTGCTTTCAAAAACCAATAAGAATTTGTGTTTTTCAAAGGGGCCAACAAGAAGAAAAACAGAATTCTAGGGGAACTTCTGTGTAGTATTTCAAAGTTTTGATTCCCTAAAAGGAATATGCACATGAAAAATGGCCACTTGACACCCAACATATTTATTATGATTCATCAGACTGTTCAGCTCATGGGCAGCTTACTTATTCTTTCTTTTGTGTCTTTGTTTATGCTGTACCTTTTGCTAGGATCATCTTTCCTATTTCTTTTTAGATTTGCACTCTTCTCTGTTTTCTTCTTTTCTTCTGCCTTCTTCATCTGAGGTTTCTTTTCCCATTTCTTTTCCTATTCCTCTTAGTGCTCTGAATAAACACACATCATCAATGATAATAAAAATGGCTTATATTTAATGATTACTTAAATAATTGCTATAAAATCTCTATACACATTAAATAGAAGTTACCAGAATTATCTCTTTTCAGAAAATTTGTTTCCTTTTAAAAAATCATGCATAAGGAATCTAACAACAGTTGAATACCCCAAAATAGCTCTCAGATGTTGCTAAAATGATTTCCAACTATCAGCAAGAGGGAATATTTCATTCTTATTTATGGCTGAATAAAACTCTTGTGTTTGGAGATCAGTTAAGTAGAGCACAAGGATCAGGGGAGGAAGGAGGAAAGGGGAAGGGAAAGGGAAGCTACAGAATAATGAGATTGATCAAATTTTGCTATCTGCACTTTTGAATATGGCATAATGAATTCCATTATTGTGTGTCATCATAACATATCAATAAAAGTTTTATTTATGAAAAGTATTTTGTGTAGGTAAAAAATCTGAATATTCCAGGAGAAAAAGAAAAAAATGTACAATGGAGATGAACACATAGATAAGAATTTAATTAGCATACACAGGAACTTGTGGCCACACTATAGAAAGTGACTGACACTGTTGAATGTTCTTTATTCAGTATGTTGATTAATTCTTACACCAACTTAATCCTTGATTTAAAATAGGTGGGGACACTGGAGTTCAAAGAAGTTAAGTAAGTTGCTTGATGCTATGTAGCTAAGATATAGTGAAGTTGGGATTTGAACTCATGTCATTTGTATTCCAAAGCCCATTTTATATACTGTCCTCTACTCTCCAAGAACCAGCTCCTAAAACCCTCAAGAACTCTAATTCAGTAAGTTGCTTTAAAATCTGAACTTATAACAGTGTTAACAATTCAATCTAAAATGTAGGCATATACTATGACAAGTTATCTTTTGCTTCATATGTGTAGGTTTAGTCTTTACCCCTAGACTTATGCATTCTTTTGTATACAGTGCTGAACATAAGGTGGGTGTATAGGATGTATAATTCTTCTTGGAAAACAAAGAATCCAAGATGTGATTCTGACCATAGCAATTCTGGGAACAACTAGTCTGTTTATTTCAAGTAAAAAAGAACTAGGTAAAGCTTAAAAAATCCTCTCAAATAACTATTTTGTATAGATTGGCTTGGATAGAATTTGAGAGAAGGTATAGGAACTAGATATTGTAGTCAGGTTTCACAACCACTGTCACACTGACTATGTTGGATGAATCATTCAGTTAAAGACCATAGACAATATCTAGATAATTCCCTTTGGTCCTATAGATGTACCACCTTCTATAAATTGCTAATTCTTAAAGTACATGTTGATTCAAACCTTCTCTCTCTTTTTTTTTTTTTTGGTGGGGGGAACCAAATAACCTCACTGCCTAGGTGACCAGAAATGTCACTCAACACCTTCAGGGAAATTAGCCTAAACCTTATCTCTCATTACCACTGTCTCTCAGGATGTGCTTGTCAAAGACACATTCTTTTGTACCAGAATCTGGGGTAATCATCTTGTTAAGGATTAAGTTTGTTAGCCAGTTACCCAATTTTTTGATGGATTTCATTTATGCATTCAGATAATAGGTCTCAAAGAAGTCATACAAATTAGGGCCACTTCTGATACTGACCAAATTGTACAGTTTTAGTAGTGACTGATTCACACCTTCTCTCAAGTGTAATGCATGCAGACTTCTTCCCTAGTGGTCTTGATTTTGTTGATTTTTTTTGAAAAATAATTCAGCCACTTCTGTTGGTTCTGGAGCTTTAACAGTTTTTCAGCATGTTTCTGCTCCTCATGAGATTGATGAAGAAAATATTTAGCAAAGTTCTTCAAAGCCCCATCATGGTGGTAAAGACAAACATATGTAGAGGTAGAAGTCACAGCTCTTGGTTGATCTAGTGGTTGATAGTGGCCTTGGAATCCTGGTAGTAAAATTCTGGTATACTTGCCAGTGGGACACAGTCATTATGATAGGTGGCTAAGGAGAGGTAATAGCAGATGGGCCCTTGGGCTGTCTGAGTATTCTAAGAGGAAGTATGGAAGGGTTGGTTCTGAGAAGCTGGGTGGGAAAGGATAGGGTTTGAGCACTTGGTTCCATCCAAGCATACTTGAAGTAGGAATTCATGGCATGACTCACTCTGCAAAGAACATCTAGATTTCTCTTCTTTAACTTATATTATCATTCCAAATCATTTATATTATCAGCTGGCTTGACAATGGTTTATTATTTGTTTGCTATAAGTTTTATCTTCTGCACTTTGTCAGTTATAGATGATTTTTTATAAAAAGACCTAAATCCACAAAATAGTAAAATGAGAAAAATGATTATTTGTAATATGAAATCGACAGGAAGATATTCACCCATAGTTTGCCTTGTATATATTAACTATGATTGGATTTATAAAAGTTTCACTCAGATTGTGTGTATAAATAATCAATAGGTATAAAATATTCACAAACTTTCATAAAGTAAATCATAATTATCTATAATGTATTGAATTCTGGTATTTGTAAGTACCCTTTGGCAAAATCTTTTAGAAATGAAGTAATTGCCTATTATTTTTTTGGCATTTGTTCCTTGGAAATTTGCTCCATGGAATTTGCATAAATTAGAGAATGCCTCTGCATTAGGTTTCCTCAGTCTTGGCACATCTAATACTTTGGACCTGATAAGTCTTTGTTGTTTAGGTATTCGTTCCTCTTTATTTGACTATACAGAGGAATATTGGGCAGAGTCAGCTATAGGCCTATCTCTGTGGAGGACTTAGGATAAAGGCTATACTATTTTATACGATATTGTACTACAGTATACTATACTATTGCTTTTAATTTTTAATTTTTATTTTTTTGTGTACTGGGGATTGAAATGAGGAGCATTCAACCACTGAACCATATCCCCAGCCCTATTTTGTATTTTATTTAGAGACAGAGTTTCACCAGCATCTCACTATTGCTGAGGAGGCTGGCTTTGAACTCCAAATTCTTCTACTTCAGCCTCCTGAGCCACTGGAATTTCAGGTGTGTGCCACCGTATCCAGCCTACTCTTGCTTTTTTTTTTTTTTTTTTAAGCATTTTAATCAAGTTTTTCCAAATCAATGTACAAATTTGTAGGCTTACTCCTGGTCACCAACCACTTTTTATTTAGTTTGCTTGACAAGTAAAATTTGTATATATGTTATATAACATGTTTTGAAATATGTGTACATTGTGGAGTGGTTAAATGAAGTGTGTGTATACACACATACACACACACACATTTCCTCACATTTTTTTTTTGTGTTGAGAAAACTTAAAATTGATGCATTAATTTTTCAATTTTGTTTTTGATTAACATGCTGTTATGGTTTGGATATGAGGTATGCCCCCAAAAGTTCATGTGTGAGACAAAAGCAAGAAGGTTTAGAAGTGAAATGATTGGGCTATGAGAATCTTAACCTAATAAGTGCGTTAATCCCCTGATAGGGATTAACTGGGTGATAACTGTAGGCAGACAGGGGGTTTGGCTGGATGAGCTTTGTCATTTGGGTGGTGCCTTTGAGGTATATTTAGTTTGACAGTGAGGAGAAGCTTGGCCTCTCTTTCCTGATGCCATGTTCCCAACTGCTTTCCTCCTTTACACTCGTCTGCCATAATGTTGTTCTGCCTCATCTCGGGCCCTGAGGAGTGGAGTGGTTCATTTATGGTTTGGGACCTCTGAAACAGTGAGCCCCACATAAAATTTTCCTCCTCTAATTATTCTCGTCAGGTTCTTTGGTCTCACAGTGACGGAAAACAATATAAAAGACTACAACATATCCCTTGTTTATGTTAATGGGATTCATTGTGATATTTTAGTACAAGCATACAGCATGTACTAATCAAATAGCCTTCCTTCAGTAATTTTAAGAATGTAATACATTGATATTAATTGTAATCACAATGTTATGTAGTAGATCTTTGGCCTTATTCATCCTAACTGAATTTAAATTTATTTCCAACATCACCATCCATTTTTGATTAAGTGAAAAAAAAAATGCTTCTCTTTGACAGTATGAATGTGGTGTATGTACAGGTGGGGACTGTCTCATCCCAGCTCCAGGGCTAAACTGATGGTGGATTCTGTTTTAGTTGTTTCATGAAAAATGATGCAGTTTTAGGCGAGCTTTGTGTATTCACATTATTCTGAACATTTATCCAGCCTGAAGAGTTTGGATAGTTCCAAAATCTAGTGTATTCTTGGTGGGTAGTTACGCAGAATTTCCAGGAAAGAACATTAGGTAATTTGCAGATTAGGGAATCTGCAAATATACCTAAAATATACACTTGGATATTCTTCCCTGAATAGCAGGTGATGTTGAAAGCCTGTAATTTGACCTATTTTTTTCTAATTTTGGATTTGCTTATGCATTTTACAAATGGGTAACATTGCAAGGAGGATTAATTCTAATCTAAAGGAGTATAGATGGCTAAAAAGCTTGCATTAGGGAAGATAATGCTATATTTTAATGATTATATCTCTGACTGAATGTTTATTAAAAGTCAATCTGCCTATGGTACATTTTTTAGTTGCCTGCTAACAAATTTACTCATACTTTTAAAGCCTCAGTTTGCAGTTTGCAAGCTTGAGATGTGAGAACAATATTTCCCACAACAGAATTGCTTTGAGGATTACATGAAATAATTTACATGGACTACTTAGTACATGTTCAATAGGTATTAGTTGTTAGTACTACTGCATTGCCTATTTTGTCACTGTATGTCTTCTAAAGGAGAGACTATAAGGACATAAATAACTTGAAACATAAAGCAAAAGGTGATATCATGCAAGGAGGAGTGATAAAATGCATTGTTAGTTCACAAGAGTAATGGGAATTCTTATGGATAAAAAAACACAGAAAGAAATTATGCACAAAGTGGCTCAGCTTAGCCACTTGAAGAAAAGAGAATTAAGGCATGTAGTTGTGAGAACACTATTTCTAGAATCAGCTATAAATACCTAATGGGACTGGACGGCAAATAATGACTCATCCTTTTCTTTATCATCCTTCCAATATTCAGAGAGGAAAATCCACAAAAGAAACAGATTCTTGCTCACTTGCTCACTGGTGTTCTGTGTTAGTTTTCCATGACAATATAGAAGATCAGTCTTATTTCCTTTAGCACCAATAGAGACATTAAGTACAAGATCATATAGTCAGCTTTCAATTAGAAGATCATGCACCCTCCAATATATGTAGTATGAAATCTATTATAGGAGTTCTGAAAAAAGATTGATCAGTGGGACCTGGAATGATTTCAAATAGAAGGCTTTATGGAGGGGTAGGTAGAGTTTTGAGTTTTGGATTGCTATAGGTGAGAGAAGGGAAGAAATTTTGAAATGGGGAAAATTTATTTAGAAAAGCTGCAGAGATATTTATTGATGAATGGGTCCACTATCTTTTATTCTGTGGATTAAAAATTCAGTAATGTCTGTGTCTCCTCAGCCGACAGATATTTGCAGAGATGTTTTTGGATCTGTTTTGTACTATTGCCCCCTCTCCAGGTGGTTTGCAAAGTACTTTCTCAAATTTCTATTCTTCCTGGTGCTTTCCACCATCCAGAATCTGTGCATGCATGAGCTATAGGAATGTCATGCCATTGACAAGAATAATTCTCCCTTTCTAGACGTGTTGAGGAAATGAATAATATTGGCTCATTTCAAAAAGGAGTCTTTCCAAAGTCAGCACATTTTCTGACACTTCTCCCTTCTTTCCCTTCAGTGCGTGAACCCCACTGATTTTTTTAGGAAGATGCACTGGTTGTCATGGTAAAAACTACGCTAATTGGCTTCCTCTAGTTGATGTTCTGTCAAGCTCACTGCCCCACTGAGGATTTGGAATAGAGCACTTAACTTTTTGCTTCTCAAAGAATATGTTCCCAGAAAGTCGGCTGCTTCAGCAGAAAATTGAAGGTATTTGAAATGTCCAATATGTTATCCAAATATTTCACCCTTCATGGGGCCGGATGTGCACAGTTTCACTTTCATTTGGTCTTCTTTCCACAGAGAGTTCTGATGGAAACTCAGCTGGAGATTTTTAACTTATGTTAAGTGGATTTGTAGAGAATGAAAGTACATGGGCAAACCATTACTTTGAGAAGGAGACTTGATTCCAGAGCACAGTTTGTCTGAAGCAAACTTTGATGAAGTCACTTATTTTTTTAAATCATCTTTCCTATTTTGCCCATTGATATAAGGAGAACAGGAAGGAAAAAAGCTTCATATTTCCTCCCTATGGTTTGGACTCAATCTATGACTGTTCCTGATTTCCCCTTTCCTATTGTTTAAGTATATTTCAAAATTTATGTGTTGAGTTCACAGAAGAAGAATATGAATGGTCAACAAATCTATGAAAAATGTTCAGCATCACTAGCAATTAGAGAAATGCAAATTAAAACTACAGTGAGATTTCTTCTCCAGTCAAAATGACAATTTTCAAGAATACAACTAACAACAAATGTTGGCAAGGATGTGGGGAAAAAAAGATACACTCATACATTGCTGGTGGGATTGCAAATTAGTGCAACCACTCTGGAAAGCAATATGGAGATTCCTCAGAAAACTTCGAATAGAACTACCATTTGACTCAGTTTCCCCACTCCTGGGCATGTACCCAAAGGACTTAAAATCAGCATACTATAGTAATGCAATCACATCAGTGTTCATAGCAGCTCAATTCACAATAGCTAAGCCATGGAACCAACCTTGGTGCCCTTCAATAGATGAATGGATAAAGTAAATGTACATATACACAATGGAATATTACTCAACCATAGAAAATAATGAAATTATGGTATTTGCCAGTAAATGGATGGAACTGGGGACTATCATGCTAAGTAAAATAAGCCAATCCCCCCAAACCAAAGGTGGAATATTTTCTCTGATATGCAGTGGCTAACTCAAAATAGGCTTGGTAGGGAGGGAGGAGTAAAGTTTCAACAAATTAATCAGGGGGGATCGGGGAAGGAAGGGAGGATGGGAATGGGAAAGACAGAATGAATTGGACATAACTTTTCTATATTGATATGCGAATACACAACCAGTGTAACTCCACATCATGTACAACCACAAGAATGGGAAGTTATTTTCCATGTATGTATGTCAAAATACATTTTACTGTTATATATAACTAAAAAGAACAAATAAAAATTTGTTCTGAATCTTAATCCCCACTTTGGTGGTATTAATTTGTGTGGCCTTTTTGGATGTGATCAATCATGAAAGCTCTGTCTTCATGATTGGATCAATGGCTTAAAAGAGGGCTGACAATAACTATCTTAAGCCCTTTTTTCTCAGTGTGTCCCTTCTACCATGTTATGATTCAGTTTCTTCCATTCCAGAGGATGCAGCAACAATACATCATCTATAAAGGAGAGATCAGACCGCTTGCTGAAAAATGATTCTAAGATCTCAGCCTTCCAATGCCTTGGTCTTAGACTTCCTAGCTTCCAAAATTGTGAAAAATAAATTTCTGCTTTTTATAAATTACCCAGTCCAAGGCATTTTGTTAGAGGAACATAAACAGAAATATGCTCTCTTCCATCCTTTCAAATTAAAATGTAGCTATCCAGTGTATCTTACCAGGGCTCGTTTGCATTTGTGAAATTAGAGGAAAATATGAACTATAGTGTTTGTGGATTTGGAAGGTTTAACTCATGTAACATCATTTAGTGTCACCATTGAAGACTATTAGATTAGATATTTTGGTATTGCTTATTTGATCAGGTAAACAGGTGCTATTATCTGCCTTTTAGTTTAGTTTTGTCCTAGATCTTGTTGGTAATGAGAAATTGAGAAGTTCCAAGCATCCTGTGTGTCTCTATGCCTCAGTTTTTTTCCAGTGGAAGAGGGGTTTGTAAGGTTTTCCCCTACTTTGGAGAAGCTCTAAACAGTATGATATTAAGGGTTCCTTGAGCTCTTCTTACATCTCCTGGAACATTTTTAGTGATGTTGCAAACTTACCTGAAACCTCTCCATCCCATTCATCTCTTTACATTCATGTAAAAATATCATTGACCCTCTATACTTTAGTGTGAATGTATGTGAGAGCTAAGTTTCTGGGCCATAGCTACCGGAGGGAAGCAGGACAATAAACACTAGAAAAATGTCGAGTGGATGTTTGAGTTTGGAAAATAGCTTGCTTTTTGAACAATTTTGCTTCAGGCTGGTAGTGAAGATAGTAATGATAATCATCATCATCAGGAAATGGTGCCCAATTAAGTGCTTAATTGGGCATGATACTTAGAGAATTTCATAGACCAAGTCAGTTTCTGCATTGAGTCTAAGACAAACACACTCTCATAGATAGAGTTGGTGTATAGAAGTATTGTTGGCTTGTGCAAAATTTATAGTCTATATCAAACAAAGGCTAAAATCAGTTCATTTGTGTATGTGTGTGGAAGGAAAGATAAGAGTCGTCGAGATAAAAGAAAATGGGGGCGGGGAGGAACTTTAATATTGTTTTTGCTTTACTACTTATAAAATATTTAGAAATGTTTTGGTTCTCTTTCCTGCACTGGAAAGTAATGTCTCAGAAACTTTTATTACACAAAGACCTTGCTTGGCATCTGGAATATTGTTTAGACATCAGATGTCACTAACTACTCTTTGAAATAATGATGGAAAAGGTGGAAATCATGATGAAGAAGATGAGAGATACATGGGGACTGATGCTAAAACCTTTCCTGAATATGGTTTGGGAGACAGTTATAGACTAAAGAGTTTAAATGTATGCTAAAATTTAAGTAACTAAGTTCCAGGTATTGTATGAAGAACCCTATATCAGTTATCTTAATTAATTTGTCTAACAACATTACACAGTTGAGGAAATGGAGGAATAGACAGTATAAAAATATTTCTAAAGTCAAGCAGTTATACAGAGTATCCACCCCATACATAGCGTACTGAATTTCTCTGACAGTTTTTTTTTCCTTATCATTGGACACACTCTAAACAAAAGTGAATGCAATTAGTTGAGGATTCCACTTCATTGGGTCCTGGTTAATTGAAGTTTGACTCTTTCATACGGTGGTTGCAAATGACGAAGTTCAGGCACATTAGCCCTTTAATTTCCACCAAATAATCACATCTCATGGTAGTTGCTTGCTGGAGATTGAGTAGGCTAACGTTCATATGCCAAAGAAACTTGTACCCAAGTTTACTAGAATAATTCAAAGACCAGGAACTTTGTTGAATTCATGCTGTTCTTACTAATTCACTTATTGTTAAATCCCTGCCTTTACCAACAATCTTCCAGCCACTCAGGCTCCCAGCCTTAGTAACTTGTTTACATAGGACTCTTTTATTTGAAGAGGAAAAAACAGCTTTGCAGCTTATAGGTTAGAGGCAAATCCTGCCTCAACTCTACTTCCTACAGTTTGCCCTTACATGTTTCCATAGAAACAGAATTGTAACTTGAACTAAAAATTCCTAGATTTGCTTTCCTTTTAATGTTGTTTGAAACTTGTACTAACTTCACCAAAACTGAGGGAGTGATTCCTAGCCTTCCATTCTACTGAGAAATTTATGGGGTCTATGTGCTTGAAGGAAAAAGGGCACCTGGGTATATTAATTTCAGAATCACATTAACCCTTGATGTCAGTGAAGAGAGAGATCCCAGGGTATATGTAACTCCTTCCAGCCTCTTCCCATTCAGCTCAGCCATTTTGCCTCAGATCTTAGGATTATTTTTCAGATAAGAGTGGTTAAGAGCATAGGCTCTAGATTTGGGTTTGACTTCTGCCTCTACTACCTATCAGCTTATCTGTGCTTGGGCAAGTAGTTTAAGCAATCTGGTCATGTGATCCTTATCTTTAAAATGAGAGATAATACTGAAGTTTGCATCAGAAGAATGTTGTGAAAGATTAAAATGAGTTAGTCCATCCTTGGTATAATGCCTGAAACATTGCAAACATTCAATAAATAATAGCATTTTTTTAAAAAAAGTTATTTCTCACCTCCTTACAACTTGGGCATCTCACCTAATTCTATTATACCTGTCCTTTTGCTTGAATTCCATTTCATGTTGTCTGCTGTGATGTCACCTTACTTGGCTCTTTTGAGTTGGTTGACAGTGGGTTGTAGATCTTTGATTATAGATAGATGTTGTCTTAGAGATCAACTAGATTGTGTGCTCTTGCCTATCACAATGTTGAGCACCCAGGAAATACTAATTATATGTTTGTAAAAGTAAAGAGTATGATATGGCCTTCAATAACTTATTCAGAGATTGTTTGGGGTTGGCCTTTTCTATTCAGGAGTCCAGGGAATTACTCTTCTAGTTACTGCCTTACTAATATAATTTGTATAATTTGTATAAGGTGTCTGCTCTGCCCAATATAGTAGATCTTATCTATAAGGATTGATGAAGATGAAAGAATGCTATCATACCTGTGAAGGCTTCTCTGCCTTAAGTGCCCAAGGCTCATTTCATATCGGGGAAGTACTATATTAAATTTGGTTAGTCTCAAGCACAGACCCTAAAGACTCTTGAGTATGAGCTAACAATGCATACTGAGCTGGGAGCAAGGTCAGCTTCACATTATGATTCTCCTTTTGATTACCATTGGGTGGTGGTATCACTCGGGCTGAATATGTTAACCTTCACCTCAGGCTGTTTTTTCTTAGCTATTTTGCAGCTGGTGGTGATATCTAAAGTGAGAAATCAACTGTGGAAAAGTGCCTGAGTTAAATAGTGAGCTACTTGCAGGCAGTCTTTAGGAGCAAAAAGGGATACAAGAAGGAATTACTAAGGAGAAATCACTTGTTTACAAGTCCTTTGCAAAACTGAAGGGGAAACCAAAGCAGAGCTTCTGTTATAATTGAATACAAAGCATGGATTTGCCTCAGTTCCAAACTTCTTTCTCTCTCTAGTCAAATACTTATTTGAAGTCAAATGTTTTTTTTTGCCACAGTGAGTAGAACATGTATTCAGGGAGGGTCATTAAGAGATTTTTCAGGTCTGAACCACACCCTAGTAAGAGGAATTTTGCCATTCTCTTGTAGCCCTCCCTGTAGATTTCATTGAGGGCAGCATCCAGGTACCAAGTTGGTTGAATATACCTCCATTAGGAAAAAGACCTAGCCTTAGAAACTTTTCCCTCTAACCTGGATAGCTACCTGCAGTTAGTTCCACCAGTGATCTTCAAGGATGGGCCTGAGGTGCACTAACTGATCAGAGGAAGACAGGGAGTATGAGAGGGAAAAGAGGACAGCGAGAAAGGCAAAGAGGAAAATATCTGGGCCTACTGAGCCTGCCTAGTACTTGTATGCCCAATCTCTATTCCTGACTTTCTTTAATCCTTTCTGCATACAGACACCATTGGTCTTCCTAAAGATAAAGCCAGTTGTCTCATCCCTTTGTTAAACCCCTTAATATTCACAGTTCACCTGAGCATCAGGTCCTGGCTTCCTGTTGTAATGTATGTGGCCCTTCATGATCTGTCTCTTGCCATGATCAAGTTTCACATTCTACTTTCTGCCTCATATTTGATAGTACAGTAATATTGACCGACTTACAGATCTTTCTGACCCTTCTATAACCCTTGTCCCTGCTACCAGTTTATTTACACAAAAGGCTGCACAATGTCCTTGCCCATGCAAATCACTCTGACTACGATACTTTTTTTTTTTTTTTTTTACCTTTGCTGATTTCTGTTCGTACTTGCAAGTCACAGCTCCACACTTCATTTGAAACATTTCTTACCAACTCTACACAGGGCTGAGTTTCTCCTGTGAGTTCTGCCACACCTGTGCATACCCTCTTTACCTCATCATTATTGAAATTGACTATTTACATATCTATTTTACCCACTAGACTGAGATCTCCTTGAGGTTAGAGCTAACAGCACTCAAAATATTTCAAGTGGAGATGAGTATACCCAGAGAGCAAGAACAGTGGTCTTAAATAAGTGCCTGGAAAAATCAGGAATGCTCTCAGCTTTCTTGTGTTTGGCAGATATCTGCTGTTTCACTGGTTTATGTGTTTGTGAAATGTGGTTTGAGCAGTTATTCATTAAATTCCTGGGTCTATGGGAGTGTTTGCATTTAAAATTAATGTCTCTAGTGTCTTACCTTGAGGGAACAACAGGGTTTCAGGTATTGAGGCATGCTGGCATATTTTCCTTGACATTTTATGCCACATGGTTTAGGCAGCTGTTCGTTAATTCTGTGCTTGCTTAGGTCAACTCAGATCCAAGTGCTCACTGATCATCATAGTAATCTGTTAACATTCAGTTAATTTGTCTCTTTAAAACAAAAATGGAATGTGTGAGTGTTTGCAATGGGGATCTAGCTAGTTAGTGTGTAAACTCCTTGAGGACACAGGCTTTCTCCAACTTGGCTGGAAGAAAAGACTGTGGGAGCAGGGTGGGGTTCTTGTCTAGTTCTGTTGATTGAGGGAGATTTATTTTTTTTTCCGTTGTGCCTAAACCAGAGTAGAGGGAAACACTTCAATACGTTCATCCAAAATTGGTTTTCCTGTGCCTCAAGTCCCAGACTGCTATCTTGTCTATGAGTTTACTTAAAAAGAAGCTAATGCAAAGGAAGTGAGGGATGGAGAACAGCTTGGACTATCAAACTTGGCTGCTTTCATCACACTAACATTTCTCAGAAATTTAAAATGGCTCTTACTGAAAAATGAGAAAAAAAATGAAGGAATCACATCTTATAGTATCCAGAGGAAAATGTGCTTTAAGTAGCAAGATCCAGTCTTTATTGGAGAAATGCCAGTTAGACTGATGGAAAGAGTTTTCTCAGACCATCTGCTAGATATTATAGCAGTGCATGTTTAACCCCTTCTGTAGTAGCATACAATCATTCGTTAATTTAGTAAGTCATTGTATCAGGTGCTGTGGAGGATAAGACATGGCACCTGCTTTCAAGGTATTTAAAATTTAATAGAGGGAAAACCTGCTGTCCCTCTTACATTGTGAGAATTCTGTTTCTGTTTCTATTCAATAAATCCTACCCTTACACTCCCCCATCCCAATTAATAGAGACAAGAGACATACATGATTGTTTATCACACAGGAAAAGTGTACTAAGATTTATAAGGGAGATACCAACGTGGTGGAAGCACTAATGAGAGGAATTACTCTTGACTCGGGGCTGTTGAATTCTTCATGGAGGCATTTGAAGTTAGGGGAAGGTCAGGAGTTGTGAGCATTCTGGCTGGAGGGACAAACATATTGAATGCCATATGGTGGAAAGTTCAGGACAGATCTATACAATGGGAATAGTGTGCTGTGATAGGAATATAAGATATGGAAGTAACCATAAAAGGTTTATATTGATTGTTTGCAGGATATATCAAGGAGGCATTTGACTATCAAATAAAGAGGTGGGCTTTTTCTTTATAAACAGTAAGTTATCAGTGTTTTATTCAGAGCTATGCTTCAGGAGTATTATTTGGGCATACCAGGCAGTATGGGTTAAGTGCTGAGTTATTTTCTCTAACCTCAGGGGAGATAGAAGTAGATCTGTGGCTTCTGCTATTCGAGATGTGATGTATTGGGTTTTGCAGACTTAAGAGCTATATTTTTCTTTTATTAGCTGCTACCAGATTGATAGCTTTGAGGTCACTGCTCAGGCCAAGAAAGCTAGCCTGGCTGGGATGAGAGGGTACATTTTTCTTCTAGACTTTTAACCTATGTGAACTTTGTGGGTTTTGTGTTAAATGTGGACCAACTTTTCAATGTCAGCTTAATGCTCTTTTTTTCTTTCGGTGACTATGTGTATATTTATATATGTGTAAGTGTCTTTTTGTTGGGTGGGTAATGGGGATTGAACTCAAGGGCACTCAGCCACTGGGCAACATCCCCAGCCCTGTCGGGTCTCATTGACATTGAGGCTGACTTTGAACTCGGGATCCTCCTGTCAAAGTCTACTGAGTTGCTGGGATTATAGGCATGTACCACTGTGCACAGTGTATGTTTTTTGATTTGAGGTCAATTTTTATAACTTGCCTCTTTTGGGCTGGGGTTGTGGCTCAGAGGTAAAGCACTTTCCTTGAATGTGTGAGGCACTGGGTTTGATTCTCAGCACCACATATAAATAAAGAAATAAAGGTCCATCAACAACTGAAAATAAATAAATAAATAATTTTAAAAATAACTTGCCTTTTTGGTTGCTTTCTTTTTTAAAGGGGGGAGTTTCATTTGTTTATTGTATATTAGGCACTTTGTGAGTTTATTTTTTGACTACAGCATTAACTCAGTTTTTCTATAGCTAATGGAATGTAACACATGGAAGTTGGGTTGTGGTAAGGAGGTTGTAGATTGACATCTGAAATATCTATATTCTCCAAGTTCCTTCTGGCTTAACACTATCAAAAGGCCTGTTATGGGGTATATTTTTGGTAGGAATAGCACCAGTGTTTATTCATGTGTAGGCCTTCCTTTACTACCTGTTATAGAATTCACTTGGGCTGTGTCACAGACTGGGTATCTGACTATTTAATAAGTTCCTCAGGTTATTCAGTTACATGTTCAGGTTTGAGGACTACTCAAGTAACAAAAGAGTAAAAGCCAAGAAATGGTGCTTTGAGTTAAAAAAAGATGAAAGATGGTAGATCATAAAGCAATTATAAGGAGCTTTGAAAAGTCTAGAAAATTTGGACTTTTGCCTTTTTTTTCTTTTAATTAAGCAAGCAAGGAATTTTAGAGTCAAAGAATAGAAATTCCAATTTGGATTTGTCTTTTTCTTCTCTATACAAATCTTACTGGTTTCTTAAAGGCCTTTCTCATGTGTTCCATGACCAGTCCAATAAATGAAGGCTATTTTTTTTTAAAAAAAAATTAAATTTATTTTTTGGTTTTCAGAGCTGCTCTCATTTCCTGATTCTCTTTTTCATTTGCCATTTCACCTCGAGGCCTTTTTGGTTATTACCTTGTCTATAGTGATGACTTAACCCTTGAATTGGGACTTGCTCCATACCTGTTCACGTAATTTCTCCAGGTGGTCTTCAGTTTCCTTGGGGGAAAGTGCTATGTCTTGTTCTTTTTAACACTCTTTCCCATCCTTGTAGCATTGAGTACTAGGTTTGTCACCTTGTGGTTGCATAATACATGCTTGCAGAATACTTGAGAGGATTTCAGAGTACCTAATGTCGTTTTGCAAACACAAATATTAAAGCTATGTTGAGGGATAAAGGATAAAGTGAACCTAAAACATATGGGTACATTTATTAAAATAGCATGTACTTAAAAATGAAGTGTGTTGAGTTCCTTTCCCATAGCTTTTAGGGAATTGCAGTGAGCCAAAATTCTGCATTTTCATTTATGTGAAACAAACCCATTTCCATAACTCACCTTTCATTTTCAACACTCTGTTTCAATTCCAGCTATGACTCAGGTTTGCTTTATTTCTGGCAGCATGTAGTCTTTTAACTGAGAAGTGAAAGGAACTTGGAACAATGACTTTCAAACTTCTCTAGTCTTTCTATAATAGTCCTGCTTAAGTGCTGAGGGATAGTCGTTTGTGCAGTCACTGATTACATCATCCATTATACTGGCCTTGTCATGGGATCCCTTTCTTCCCTTTGGAATTTGATAACTGACCCCATTTAATTTCATTTGTCAAAATGCATCTTTCCAATTTATCCCTTCCCCCTTATTCTTCCTTTGAAGCCATATCTTCCCTGAGTTTAGAGTGTGGGGGACTAGGGGTGGGTGGGAATTGATGCCTGCCTGGGCTTTTTAAGTACCAGCAGCAACATTATTTCTATTTTTTTTCTGCCACTGAAAATGCCTCAGCCCACACATAACTAGTTCTCATTCTCTTCCTGTTCCCCCGCCCACAGCATCTTCCTGCTCCCCCTCAGATGCCTGCCCCCCTTCTCAGCAGCCACTTTTGTTCACAGTTCTAGAATGGTTTCATTCATCACTGTCACAGTCCCTGTCGATGGCAAACTCTTCCATTTTATCTGCGGCCACCAGTAAATGAGTTTGCATTTAATATTTTAAAGAGTTTTCTTTGTTTTTGACATTTCTCCACCCACTGATACTTGCACTTATGTGGCTTGCTGTCACTTTTTTTTCCCTGCCAGTTGGTTGGCAGGAACCAATCTCCCCCAGAAAATGCAAGAGGATCATCCTGTCACTTGGGAAATCTGTCTAATCTTCATCTGACATTGGTTACAAGTGCTCACTTTCTTCTTTGGGTGAGAAAGACAGAGTTAAGAATAGGAACAATTTAAGAATTTGGCAGAAGCTGCTGAAAATTTCAAATGATCTGTCTGGACACTGGGAAGTTTTTTATTTGAGTTCCTGCCCTGGGTTGACTTGCTGTCAGTTCTGTGTATGTTACTTAGTCTATCTGTGTTCTCTTCTGTGCTTAGGAATGATGCTAATTTCTAAAGTGGCATGGGAGGGAAGTAAAGAATACCATGTTTTAAAAGTAGAGATTATCAACAATAATGCTACTGCTGGGTGAAAGCTTAGTATGCACAAGGATACTTGGTGATTTGTACATATAATGTCTACTCCTAAAGATAACACTGAATAACTTCAGGCTCAGATATATCTCCCTCAAGATTATATACCTTGTTAGGGTTTGAACAAGAGTTTGAACATAGATCTGTCTTTTTCCACATTTCATGCTCCTATGGTAAACCAGACCAAGGTGGTACTGATCACAGTTGGGTGTTCATAGTCATTTATGCCTTGTTTTGCCTTGGTCTCTTGTAGGTCATTCATTGAAATTGAGCTATGTGTGACTAGCTGTTGACTGGATTCAGATTTGAGCCCAGTCATTCACCAGCTATAGAACTCTGGACTAGTTTTTAAACTTTTCATGTCTGTTACCTGCTTGTACAAAATGGAGTTGATAAGAGATTGATATTGGACTCTACCTCACATGTTCATTGTGAGGCTTGATGAGTTAACACATTAGAATACTTTTGGTTTACATATCAAGAGCCCTTGATGATTGTTAGTTATTGTCCTTGTCAGCCAGCATTATTTCCCTCCAGGTCTTTTCCCCAGATCTGTTCTGTCTGGAAGGTTAATCTTGCTGAAGATGTATTCTTCTTTTCTTCCTTATTAAAATAAAATCCTTCCTTTTTCTGTTTTCTTTTCAGAGGGCTCTTCTCTGTACCTCACAAGGTGACTGATCCTCCCAAGGTAAATGAGCTTATTCTGTGATATTAATGGTAGATGATTTATGCTTGACTAGGATTTCTGATAACACCATTCTTTAACCCCAAAGTAAAATTATTTAATGCAAATGTTAAGTTGTATTATTCTGATCCTGAATGGAAAGAGGTTTAGGGTAGGTTGTAGTGTAGTTAGGTCTGTAGCTGTTTTCTTCAAACACATCAGGGCCAACTTTATCTCTTTAATGCATATAGATGACTTCCTGGGAAATGTTTTGATGTAATTATAAAGGTAGGAAATGTTTACTTAGTCCTTACTTTGTGGCAGACATTGTTCTCAATGTTTCATAGTATCTCATTTAATCTTCAAAACAACCTGTGAGGTAGATATTATCATCCCCATTTTATGTAAGTAAAAGCATAGCAAGGTTAACTAACTCGTTCGAGACTACATAGTAAGTTGTAGGACTTATTTTGATCCCAGGCTGTATACTCTATTGTACTACAATATATTTTGTGTGCTTAATGAAAAGATTGTTCTATAATTCCTGTAAGTTTGTAAACCACTGATCTTTGATCTGATATTTCATAATGGAGATTTGAGGCACTGACTTGTGGTAAGAATGTTGGGTGATGTGAGAAAGGTGTTGCCCTGAGGTTGTAGTTATTGTTCCAACATTTATTTATTTTTTTCAATATTCCATTTATTATTTATTAACCAACACTGTAATTTTCTCTTTTTCTCTTCTCTTTTGGTATCAGGGATTGAACCCAGAAGTGCTTAACCACTGAGCCACATCTCCAGCCCTTTTTTAGAAAATATATTTTCTCACTAAGTTTCTTGAGGCCTAGCTAAATTATTGAGATTAGCTTTGAACTCATGATCCTCCTGTCTCTGCCTCAGCCTCAGCCTCCTGAGCCACTGGGATTACAGGCATGTGCCATGGTACCTGGCCCCAACCCTGTAATTTTCAAACACTTCTGTGACATCAGGTGGTAGAAGAGAGTTTTAAATCATGTGACGCATAAGGTTTGAGGAATACATACAATATCTACATGTTTTTTACTCTATTTACATTAAAAATTCTTAAGTAACATGAATCTTTATTTTTTAAAGAATTCCTTATGGAACAAAATCAAAATGTCTGATAGATAGTCTCTAAAAATCATGTCATACAAAAAAGTGGTTGAAACAAGGTTACACTTAAGAGAGAAGACTTATGGAGCTGAGATAATAGTCTTCAAATATTTGCACATCAAATGATTGTCATGAAGAAGTGAGACTAGGCTCACTCCCTTTGGACTGGGTGGCTGAGCTAGAGTCAAGGTATGAAAGTTCTAGGGAAAGAAAAATTTGGATCATTATCAGGGAGGATTTTCACAAAGAGTTTCCTTTAATGAAGCAATATTCCTTTCATGTTTTTTACTATGACTACACTATTCAGGGAAGTAAGACTTGGTGAGAGATTGTTATCAAGGGAGTCTTCATAGATACATTTTCTCAGTTATATTAAATGTGTTCTTTTAGATCTTTAAAACTTGATTCTAGAAGAAAAGTCATCTCTTCTGAACACACCTAACCTACTGGTTGCTTATTATTTTAAATCTCAGGCCTGTCTGATCTGAGCTTACTCCTCAGAAAACATCTAACTGGACACTATTGGTATTTCTGTGGTCAGTGACTTAATGCTCTTCTTGAATGTGTCCTCTCTTGTCATTTTACTCTGCCTTCACATTTATTGTGGAAAACCCTAGAGGCTTAATCATTTTTTAAAAAATATATATTTATTTTTTAGTTGTAGGTGGACACAATACCTTTATTTTATTTTTTATGTGGTGCTGAAGATCGAACCCAATGCCACATGCATGCTAGGTGAGTGCTCTACCTCTGAGCCACAACCCCAGCCCCAAAGAGGCTTAATATTTAGATTAAAATTTTAGAGCACTAAAATCTCACATCTCCCTACCATCAGGAAAGTGGAGCATATCTATATTATTCTCCTGGTTGCTTGAACAAGCTCATTGTATACCAGAATTTTCCCTAAGCAATTACTCTAACAGAAAGACAGGAATATAAATTGACAGAATCTTGTAAAACAGAAAATAGAACAGAATTTGAACTTTTTAAAATCACAAACTGAATCTTGGTGTAACCTATAATCACTTCTGGGTATTTCCTATTTTTTTCCCTTTAGACTCAGGCAAAAGGTTTTATCACTATTTAGGGAAGCTTAGTTCTGTTAAATAAAGATCTCTTGTTTATGAGGATAGCAGACTCCAGCAAGAGCTCTTGAATTATATTCTTCAAGATAATACTGACACAGAGTTGAAGTTCAAAATGCTATTTCATGTGCTGTCTCTCTTGGTAGTATTAACTATTTCTTCAATTTAAAATTCATCAACTTTCAGTATCCTGTGACAGATAGAAGAACACTTTGATGAAATGCTTGGGAAGAGATGATAGCCAGTATGTCAGATTGGAAGATAGTGAGATTTTAAACAATTTAAGAAATCACTGTTTGAAGTATACAATAGTTTCTTGGTTGAGAACTCTTCAATATACAGTAGATTGCATTTTATTAGGAGCTAAAGCAGCTTATCCTTCACCCCACTCTCTTATTAGATATGCATGACTAAATAATATGTCTCTCCAGGCTCATATTAGGAAGGAAGAAGAGGTATGTCAGTTTTGACTAACCTTATTAACAATGCATGGATAACAAAGAGAAATTAATCTCTCAAAGCAGTCTCCATTTTATTGACAGTTCGACCTAAGTATAAACCTTTATTGGAGCTGTTGTTCATGTTTTTCTATTTGGAGTTCACCCCCTTTGTATCCCTGCATACCATCTAGTCTGGAAGCTAGGGGAGCCAAGAACAGATCACAGAAGAAGCCTGGAGCCCAACTAATATCCAATTGGCTCAGCCTCTCCTGAATACATGAGACATGACTGAAGAATCCACAGAGGGGAGAGATGGCTGTATTTTTTTTAAAATCAGTGGTTGCAAACCAAGGATTGGAAAACACCAGAAATGTGGTTATAACAGCTGCTGGAAGTGATGTTCCAGTTTTTACATGAGTCAGTTGAGCAAAGCCAGCTGCTTCTGGACTACTTTGCTGCACCTGTGATAAGGAACCCTCTATTAATCTGAAAGCTGGGGTGTGGGAGGAAGGGAAGCCTGAGGTATTCTGATTAATGGGATTTTTCAGGATTACTCATAAAATCTGTTCTTAATCTCATTTGGTTGAAAATAATTCCAAAACATTGGAATAAAATAAAATTAACTACTATGTATTGGGGCTCAAGTAGGTCAGCACTTACTTTATAATTACCCTGGGAAGTAGGTGGTATATATAATCCTTATTATACAGGTATGGGATCTGAAATAAAGACTGC
The DNA here is from genome assembly GCF_052094955.1 of Ictidomys tridecemlineatus. Lineage (NCBI taxonomy): Eukaryota > Metazoa > Chordata > Mammalia > Rodentia > Sciuridae > Ictidomys > Ictidomys tridecemlineatus. The sequence continues at coordinate 28,937,158 of NC_135493.1, read as the reverse complement.
TTAAGGAAATTTTCTAATGTTATACACTAAGGATTGGAGATCAAAACATTTTGCCCTTGCTCTGTCCACTTTACCACTTAAAGATCATGCTTAGCCTCATGATTCCATTTTGGTGTCAGGAACCTCCCAAATGCTCGGGTTCTTCTCTATTTGACTATCTTCCATAATCAAATCCTCTAGTACGGACTATTTATTGTAGTGGTTACTGCCTAAACATTAGAGTAGTTAAGATTTTTATTGTTGGGAACATTTACACTCTAATAGAAAAAGGATATACATGTTAAGATTTTCTTTTGAAACTGCTGTGTTCTGTCAATAGCCAAATCTCAACCATGTCTGCAAGTTCTACTTTTTAAAGGTCTAACAAACCACTTAAACATCATTTCAGGGATGTTTTAAATAGGAATAAAAGTTATTTTGCTAAGAAGTCTTGGCCTTTTGCAGGAAATACCACAAGAATACCCTGTCTTCACAGTCCTAGGCAGTATCCCACTTTTTTGTACAATGCATGATGTATGTCAATTCCAGATATATTTTGTTGACATTGTAGAAGTCTGCTTAAGAAATTAACTGCTGAATGCAGTTTTTTCTCAATTACTTAAAAATTTCCTTGTTACACTATTATGAAAATCTGTGATTGATCCTTCTTAAAACAAAGCAAATGAACCCCAAATTGAGTTATTTTTATGTTTGATTTATATCTATTAAAAATCTTAAAGCTGAGCAGATCAACATATACAAAGTGGGATAGGTCCTCAATTTATTGAAATAAGGTATAAACATTATTTTAGACTATAGCCACAAATGCCAAGTGACTGTGGAAGAAAAAGGACAAAGTTCCAGGAGAGGCTGTCTTTCCTCTGCAATGTAGGCAAGTACACCTTGTCTGTTTTCCCCTTAATGAGAAATGGCATATGAAGTAGCATTTGGTGTGCTCTAGATTTCTGAGAAATACCATGGGGATTCCGATTGTAATTCAATTAGATTAGACCTGTGAAGCATTTTGAGTTTAAAAATATAGTACAGAATGTCTGAGTAGGATGTGATAGGTGAAGAAGTGTGTTTCTGACCTGACTTAACAGGGGAAATTCCTGAGTGTGATCATTCAGCAAAACTGTACAAGGTCATTCCTTTGCTAGAGCCATACATATTGATACTCACTTTTGGCAATTGTGGGCCAAGGTCAATACCTTCACTGACTGCCTTTATAATTGTATGGAAATTCAGGTTTTTATTTTGGTTGTGATAATCGTATTACATATGAATGCACTGATGCATCAAACAAAAAGTAACTAAATCAGATTAAATTTATTGTATTTGGCTAGTTATGTACAAAGAAAAATATGTAATTAATAAAAACTTTTGTATGCAGATCTACATTATGATGCATTTCCCTTGTATCTCTCAAGCAACTTGCAGGTATTAATTTCCATAGTAGCTTAATGGAAAAAGAAAGTAAATATTCTTTTAAAATATAGGAAGACATGTGCACAATGTAATGAAGGCATCCAGATATTGTAAAGCATCAGCATTACATAATAGAGTTTAACAAGGAATTTAATCAGTAAATTCCCCTGTCAAAATTAACTATAGCTCAGTGCTAAAGAACTTGCTAGCATGGGTGAGGTCCTGGGTTCAATTCTCAGCACCAAATAAAAACAAATAAATAAAATAAAGGTTAAACTTAAAAAAAAACTAGAAAAAAGACATGGAAGGAGAGGGATTTGAATTAAAAAAACCCAAACATTTGTGTTAAGGAGGGAGACAGTGATCATTCTTAAAAGCAATTAACACAGAAGGAAAAGAGTATAGAGTATATTTGAATTTTTCTCAATGTGTTATTTATGAAAGCCAAGTGTCTCCCAAACTGTAGTCTGTCAGCCTATTCTTGGTACCACCTGCTTTTGTGAATAAAGTTTTACTGGAAAGTAGTCAAACCCATTCATTCCTGTATTGTCTATCATTATTTTTCATGCTATAACAATAGAACCAAATCGTTGTAACACAGACCATATGGACTGCAAAACACTAAATATTTACTTGCTATCTGGCTCTTTATAGAAAAACTGGAATGATAACCTGCTCTGTTGCATTTCCTAAAAGGAAGGGTCCATGCTGCAACAGCATTCATTTCCTGGTCCTTGTAATTAATGAATGCTTATTTCTTATAGTAAGAAACAATATTCCTTCACAATAATGACTAGATTTTGTTGAGGACTTACTCTGGTCCAGATATTTTACTAAACTACTTATATATAACAATATAACATATTTAACCTCACAGTTACACATTCAGGAATTGTTACTATCAAGAATGCCATTTTATAGATCAGGAAATTGAAGTTTAGGGAACCTAAATATCTCTGTATTCTATTTCTTTCTTCCTTCCTTTCTTTTTTGGTACTATGGATTGGACCCAGGGGTGCTTTACCACTGAACCATATTCTTAGTCCTTAATTTTTTTTTTAATGTTGAGACATGGTCTTGTTAAGTGTCTGAGGGTTTCACAAAGTTCCTGAGATTTGCCTCAAACTTGTGATCCCCCTGCTTCAGACTCCCTAATGTCTACCACATGTAGCTGACTGCAGTATTTTCATAAGAAGTGGTTGAAGATTTAATGATTTGTTAAAAGTCATAACAATCAGTTGTAGAGTCAAAATTCAAACCCAAACTTTTATTCATTATTGTAAACATATAAGCCAGTTGTGGTGGCACATAGCTGTAATCCCAGTGGCTGGGCAAGCTGAGGCAGGAGGATTGGGAGTTCAAAGCCAGCCTCAGCAATGGCCAGGCACTAAGCAACTCAGTGAGACCCTGTCTCTAAATAAAATATAAATAGGGCTGGGGGTGTGGTTCAGTGGTCAAGTGCTCTTGAGCTCAATCCCTGGTACCTACTCCCCAAATAAATAAATAGCACAATATTATTTTCATAAGTATATAATTCATTTGCATTAAATATAGTCATAATATTATGTAACCATCATCACTATCCACATAATAAATTTTTTCATAATTTCAAGTAAAACTCTCATTTAATAATCTCTTCCTAAAATGTGGCATATATACACAAGGGACTATTACTCAGCAATAAAAGAGAATAAAATCATGGCATTTGCAGGTAAATGGATGGGGTTGGAGAATATAATGCTAAGTGAAGTTAGGCAATCCCCCCAAACCAAATGCTGAATGTTTTTTCTAATATAAGTGATTCATAGTGAGGTAGGGGCAGAGGGGTGGGAGGGGAAGGGAGGGGGCAGGGGGTTAGAAATGATGGTGGATCTTTTTCCCCACATCCTTGCCAATACTATTGTTTGTCTTCATAATAGCTGCCATTCTGACTAGAGTGAGATGATATCTTAATGTAGTGTTTATTTGCATTTCTCTAATTCCTAGTGATGATGAACATTTTTTTCATATATTTGTTGATTGACTGTATATCCTCTTCTGAGAAGTGAAGTCAGCCAATCCCAAAAGGACAAATGCTGAATGTTTTCCTCTGATAAAAGGTGACTGACTCATAGTGGGGTAGGGAGAGGGGAACATGGGAGGAATAGATGAACTTTAGATAGGGCAGAGGGGTGGGAGGGGAAGAGAGGGGGCAGGGGGTTAGCAAGATGGTGGAATGTGATGGACATCATTATCCAAAGTACACGTATGAAAATTTGAATTGGTGTGAACATACTTTATATACAAACAGAGATATGAAAAAAATGTGCTCTATATGTATAATAAAAAAAAAGGAATGATGGCAGAATGTGATAAACATCATTATCCAAAGTACATATATGAAGACATGAATTGGTGAGGCACTGGGTTTGATTCTCAGCACCACATATAAATTAATAAAATAAAGTTCCATTGATAACTAAAAAATATTTTTAAAAAATCAATAATTTGTGAAATTTATAAATATATACCTTCATATCCTGAAAAATAATACTATGCACATTTTAAAGGTCCTGCTCCTCCCCATTTTATAGCATATCTTAGACATCATTGCAAATTAAATCATCTTTTATGAATGATAATCTTATGACTGGCTAATAATTTTTTGCTTTTAGTTGTGAATTTCACTGGTATTTAGCATATTCATAATTGTGCAACCATTTCCACAATTGTCTGTTTTGTCATAATATACCAGAACCACAGACTGGGTAATTCATAAAAGTCAGAAATGTATTTCTCACAGTTCTGGAGGCTGAAAAATCCAAGATCAAGGTATTGGCATCTGGTGAGAGTTTTTGTTTGTTTGGGTACTAGGGATTGAACCCAGGTAGGCTTTACCACTGAGCCACTTCCCCAGCTCTTTTTATAATTTATTTATAGACAGTGTGACACTAAGTTGTTTAAGGCCTACTAGGCTGCTGAGGCTGGCTTTGAACTTGCAATCTTCCTGCCTCAAGCTCCCAAATTACTGGGATTATGGGTGTGTGTCACTGTGTCTGACTCTGGTGAGAGCTTTCTTGCTGGTTTACCACATGGTGGGAGATGAAAAGTAAGAAAAAATGAACCAATAATACTGATCTTTATCCATTCTGCCTTCATGGCTTAAACATTTTCTGTGATGCACTACCTCCTAACACTGTTGCGTTAGGGATTAAATTTCAAGAGCATGAGTTTGGGCGGGGGCATAATGTCAATTTTATAACATAATCATTATCCTGAAAAGAAAACTCACACCCCATAAATGTTCACTTCCCAATTTACTCCAACCTCTACACCATACTCGAATGTTAATTTACTTTCATCATATATAAATGTAATCATACAGTATTTCACTTTTCATAAATGACTAATTACATATAGAATATTGTTTTTAAACTTCATCTATTTTGTAGTATTTACTAGTATTAAGTTCCTTTTTAAGGCCAAATAATATTCTATTCTAAGTATATACTTTTGCTTATCCATCCATTAATTGATGGACATTTGGGTTGTATGTAATTTTGCTGTGATGAATAATTTTTTGAAAATTCATTTATAAGATTTTTGTGTTGACATATGCTTTTGTCTCCTTTATATGCCTATGATTAGGATTGCTGTTACCCCTGGTAACTTAGTGGTTAGCTTTTTCTTTTCTTTTTTTTGAATTTTGAGACAGTATCTTACTAAGCTGATTAGACTGACTTCAAACTTGTGTTCCTCCTGCCTCAGCCTCCTGAGTCTCTGGGAATACAGGCTTGCACTATCATGTCCTGTGATTGTTAGGTTTTGACAGACATTCCAAATTGCCTTACAAAACAGCTGAACCATTTTATGTACCCAACTCCAATGTATGGGAGAGTTGTAATTTACCTAATTCCGTGTAGACAGTTATTATTGTCTTTTCCCCTATAACCATCCAAGTGGAAGTGAATTGGTTTTTATTTGATTTTCCTATTGACTAGTGTTGTTTAACATCTCTTTGTGTGTCTGTGGGCAATTTGTATATCATTTTGAGAAATGTATATTAAAATAACTTACCCATTTTCATTTTGGGCTGTCCTTTATTACCATATTAGTTCTTTGTAGTCTTTTGTTGTGAATTGGGAAGGGGTATATATCTCCCAAAGATAAACTTAAAATAACCCTTTTTACTCTTAACTTTTTAAATTTGGATTCATCAGGGTTAGTGCTGCAGAATGGCATATGTGTCCAAAAAATGTACATAAGCCCAAGGTACTTTGGAAGGATATTCTAACAGGACAATGGAAAGGTCCTGACCCAGTGATTGTCTGGAGTCGGGAATCTCTTTGTGTGTTTCCTCAGGGAGAACAGCAGCTGATTTGGATCCCAGAGAGATTAACTAAAGCGATTTCTACAGACCAAAAAAAAGATGATTTGGCTCAAATCCATAACAGCTGATATCCAGAACTCCAGATTGGCTATCCTTACATCTGCAACAGTGGTTCTCCCACACCTGGAGGGTAATGAAACCAGGATGCTCTTTTCAATATCTATTTTATTATTGCCCTTTCCCACATCATGAAGTTCTATTTTGTTTTTTGAGCTCATACAGACCTAGGTTAATGTTTTGCTGAACAGTTCTATGTTTTGACTATAGAGTTTTTAAACATTGCAATGGAGATTTCACCTGTAAAAAGTTATAAGGCCTTTACTATTATGTTATGTGTTGTATGTATTATATTATGTGTGCACACTTGTGTTTTGTGTTGTATGTTTGTATGTGCATATGTCCATATATCATATATGATGAGCGCTCATGAAAAAATGGATACAAATATTTTTTTATTCACATGAATAAGAAAAAAAATATTTTTTTTCTTATTCACGTGATTTAAATGGTTTAAGTTAAATTGGATAAACAGCTGTTGAGGATTGTTTTAATATGTGAACAAAAAAGGAGGTTAACAGATCTGTTTGTTTACTTTCACGTTTCCTTTTCATTATATTTAATAATTCTCTTCAGGATAATGTATATTGTTCAGAAAATTGTTTTATTTTAGTGCCTGCTGGAATGTTATATAATTTTTTCTTTAGCCATTATTGCCAGAATTCTTATCTTCATCCCAGTGCTGGTGAAGACAAAGATGATAGCTATCACTGAACTACTTGCAGAACTTGCCTCGACTAAGTTCACAATGCATACAAGTGATACAATCTGTTGGTGCAGTGACATGTGGTAGTGCTGGGGTATTTTTGCTGATGGTGTCATCGGTGGTACAATTTTTCCAAAAGGAGCTGTCAATTGGCTTGGTGTCGTGGCATCTTGTATCCTCCTCATTTCTGCTTTTGATGGTCGTTCAGCTAAAATTTGGGGGCCAACAGAGATGAGGCAAAGAACCTCACCCCTCCCCTTGCTGGTACAAAGGCCTATCCACAGGTGTGGCTGTATGCTGGATCAGTAGTCAATGACAGGTAAGATCCAATTGCAATGGTAGCAACCTAAGACAGGAGGCTGACGCCTTGGGGTCAGCTCATCCGATGATGGGTAAGGACCATATGTAGTATTGGACAACCTAAGGCAGGCATGGTCCCTAAACCACATGCTTGTTGTTTAAACAGAGAGGGGGAGATGATGAGAGCCACAGCCTAAGGGGCCCCAGCAAACTTCCAGCTGATTGGCTCACTGTGGCCCCAGCAATCTTCCAGCTGCCAGCTGATTGGCTCCTCTGCAGTGATGCTCATTGGGCTTTTTTTCTCGCCCTTTCAGACCATGGAGCTGCTCATTAGGGGACTTTTTTGGCTCCGCCCACATGATCCAGCCAATCGGCCTCAAAAGCAGGAGGAGTGGAGGTGTTGAGAGGCTTGTGGGAAGGTGGTGGTGGCAGTTGGGCTCTGAGGGAATTCCTGAAGAGCTCGTGTGGTGCAGTGTGTGTTCTAAAAATAAAGTTCATTTCTGCTTGACAAGTGGCTCGTGAATTGTGCCCAGCCAGACAGCGGCAGTGTTTCTAGATAAAGTCACTTGTCATATATATTATTTACAAATATATTCTCTCTCATTTTTGTTGATCTTGTCGCCATCATGTTAGTGTCCTTTGCACAGAAATTGTTATTTTAATGAAGTAAAGTTTATCTGCTTTATTATTTGTGCTTTTTGGTAGTCTCATATTTCATAATTCATAGTCATGAAAACTTCTGTTTTCCACTTAGAGTTTTGTAGTTTCAGATCTTAAATATAGGTTTATGTTCTTATTTTGAGTTAATTTTCCTATATAGAATACTGTAGGACTCCAATCTTTCTATTTTTTTTTGTATGTTGATATGTAGTTATCCCAGTATGTATTGAAGGGATCATTTGTTTCTTCATTGAATTGTTTTTTTTTAAGAGAGAGAGAGAGAGAATTTTAATATTTATTTTTTAGTTTTCGGCGGACACAACATCTTTGTTTGTATGTGGTGCTAAGGATCGAACCCGGGCCGCACGCATGCCAGGGGAGCACGCTACCGCTTGAGCCACATCCCCAGCCCCGAATTGTTTTTATACCTTTGTTGAAAAATAATTGACTGTGAAAACACTGGTTTATTTTACAGGCTCTGAATTCTATTCCCTTAAATTTGTATATGCCTATCCTTATGCTAGTTCCATATTTTTCTTGATTACTGTGGCCTTGTATCATCTTTTGAAGTATGACTTCTGCAGCTTTGTTCTTATTTTTTAACTCAAGGTAGTTTGACTTTTGATATAAAATTTACTCTTGATGAATTCAGTAAGATGGCAACTCTTCTTTCCAAACTCACAAAGGAGGAGTAGAACTTACATTGTGTTTAGAATGGAAAAATGGGGAAAGCAAGAGGAGGAAGGAGGTCATGGATCAAATGCCATAAACTCTTACAGTTTAACTGAGTTTCAATAGATTTTTCAAAATGTTGCTCATTTTACTCAATTGCCTTAGGACAATTTCCAAATTCCTTAAATGGTTTTAATTTTATAATTTTTCAGTTTTGATTGTTCTCTTGGGAGGTGATCTGTGGAGCTCCTCATAATATTATTCCTGTAACCGCTTTTATTTACCCTCCTGTCTTTTGAGGAAGGCAATAGAAATTTCCTCATTTTATCTTTTTATGAAAGCAGGCCATTAAGATACCTTGATAAGTTTGGCTTTCCTGGGAAACTACATAAGTACTCTGAATATAATAGAAATATTAAATGGTTCATTCCTGTAAAAGTTTCTTTTATGTAGACATTCTTCTGTGCTCAGTTTTAAGCTGTGAAATTTTGATACACAGAGAATTAACTGAATTAGTTACATGTTCACTGTATCAAAATTGGGATTTGCTGAAAGACAGAACACCTGAAATAAGAATAACTTAAACATGACCAGAATTTCCTTCACATATAAATGAAATAAGTATTCTAAGTCTGGTATAGCTTCTCTGTGATTATCCCTTCCCAATACTTGACTTTGATTCCACAGTCTAAAAGTATAATTCTATCTAATCATCATATATATTTTATAGTCAGCTAGGAAAATGAAGGAGTAGGATATTTCTGTGCTCATCTTGTTGGACAGAACTTGAGTCCACATCTAGCTGCAAAGAACTCTGAACAATAGTTTTTTTTCAAGAAGGGCATGTCATTGGTTAAAAACTAGAGTTTTAATTTTAAGAAGATGCAGAAAGGACATGAGGCAATTCATAGTCTCTATTGTAGTCAATAGTAAACTATTTATACTGTTTGTTGATTTTTCTGAATTTATTTTAAGTCTATTAAGATAAAATATCCATTTTCCTTGGGATGTAAAAATCCATTCTTTCCACCTTGAAGCAGAATATTTAAGTTTTTTTTTTGCTGTCCTATAACAAAGATAATGAATACAATTCTTTAAAGGGTCTGAGCTTTTGTAAATATCCCAGTGAGTGTTGATGGATTACTCTGAATGTAGGACAATATTTTTTTAACCAGGTACAATCATGTGTTATCTATGACATTTGGGTAAATGGAAAACTGTATATGTGAACACGATCTCCCAACTTTGTAAAGGAGTTGAAAAATTCCTATCACCTAGTATATCATAGCTTTCATAGCATCGTAGCATAGCATACTAACCACATTTGTGATGATGGTGCCAGTAAACAAAACTATGACTCTGCCAGTTATGAAAGTATGGCACACACAGAGGAGTAGCTCTTGTCTAGCATGTGTGAGATTGTGAGTTGGATCCCCAGCACCACACAAAAAAATATTATAGCACATATAATCATGTGCACTACATAATACTTGATAGTAAATGACTTTGTTGCCAGTTTTCATATTTACTTAATGTTTAATTGATATTTTAGAGTGTATACCTTTTGCTTATTAAGATAAATTTAACTGTACAACAGCCTCAGGCAGGTCCTTCAGGAAGTATTCCAGAAGGTGTTGCTGCCTTAGAAGATGACAGCTCCTTATGTGTTTTTCTCCCTTAAGACCTTTCTGAGAGATAATATGTAGAGGTAGATGACAGTTCTATTGATAACTGTGACCCTGTAATATGCTTAGGTTAGTATATTTGTTTATGACATAGTTTTAAAAAGATATTTAAAAGTAAAAAATAGTTTTGAAAACTTAAAGAAACTTATAGAATAAATATATGAAGAAAGCAATTATTCTGTACAGCTGCATAGGGAATATTGGGTTTTAAATAATCATATCAAAAGATTCAAAAATTAAACTAGAAGTTTATAAACTAGAAGTTTATAAACTAGAAAATTAAAATAAGCTAAGGTTCATTTATTATTTAAAACAGACTTTTTCATAAATAGTGTAGCCTAAGTAGTCTGTATTTATAAAGTCTACAGTTGCATATTGTAACATCCTAAGTCTTTCATACTCGCTGACTTTCCCAGAGCAATTTCTAGTCCTGGAATCTCCATTCATTGTAATTACCATATACATGTGTACCATTAAAAAAGAACTTTTATTTTTTATTTAATATTCTTTTTATGTTTAGATTCATAAATACTTTTGTTTTATGATTGCTTACACTATTCAAAAATGTAACATACTATGTAGGTTTATAGCCTAGGTTTGTATGTAGTACCATCTAGATTTATGTATATATCCTCTGTGACATTCATACAGTGAAGAAATTCCCTAACATCACATTTCTCAGAATATATTCCTATTACGAAATGATTCAAACTGTAGTTGCCTGGTCCATATTGAGTGTACCTATGTGTTAGAGAAATAAAATTAATGTTCATGAAACAATTATCAATAAAAATATATATTTTTGCATTTAGCATATCTTCCCCAACTTTATAGCCATCTGTATATCCTATAACTTGTTTCTGAACTCTAAATGTTGAGACTGAACATGATTCATCATTTTGGCTTACTCGGCATCCACATAGTGTTTGATACATAGAATGTGCTCAGTATATGTCCTGGTGGAGGAATAACCTAGTGAACTATATTTCAGTGTCTCACATCAAAATTTAGAAATTCTCTATCAGGCCTCCTTTACTTACCCCTCATTTCTATTTCATCCACAAGCCTGGCTACTCTAGGTTACTTTAGCACTAAAATATAACTAATTTTCTTATTTTTATTTTTCTACCTTAGTTTAAGTCTTTTTTTTTAGTTTAAGTCTTCATTAGCCCCAAACTTGACTTCTTCAAGAGCTTTATATAATTAGTTTTATAATTTTCTTTCTTTTTATAATCTTTTCTTGGTAGTTAAAGTTATGTTTTAAATTTATGCATCAGATGATGCTATCATCCAATTTAAACATCCTAATAATTTCATAATATACTTAGAGTGAAACCCAAACTTATTACTCTGATTTGACCCCTGGCCACTCTCCTTCACTTATATTATGGTCACATTAACCTTCTTTAAATTTTGAACCATTACTAAATTCCCTTGATTTGTTTTTTCTACCTGTGATGCTATTCCTATAGCTGTTTGTATGGCAGGCTGGCTCAAACTTTACTTGCTCATTGAAGCCATTCACAACCACATAAACTACATTAGCTATTCAAATTCAATCTCTATTACATCACTTTGTCCTTTCTTCCATAATATTCATCATTGTTTTATATGTTGTTGTTCATTCATTTATTTCGTTCATTTTTCCCTTACCTATGTCCCTTCAATAAAACATAATATCCACAAAAGTAGGAATTAGGTTTACCTATCTTGTTCAGTGATACATCACCACCTAGTCCAAGTTTCAACAAAATTGCTGATTGAGTCAATTGATTGTTCTGTGGCTGACCTGAAGTTCCTGATGATGCTGGCACCCAGGAGCCGACTGAAATAAGTCTCTATAAGTCACCAAAAGAGTACATATATATTAATTTTCAAATAGAAACTAGAGAAATTTTCTCTATCTATAAATAGTAAGTGATAGACAATAAGTACCTCTAAGTCTTTATTTTTATTGTTATTTAGTGGACTAGCATGACTTTGACATTTCATATATCATAGCCCTGATGTCATCATTTGCATCCCCTAGGAAGCTGACTCTGGGATGAAATTTAGATAGTATGTTTATTTAAGAGTACCCTTGGTTTGAACACCTGTGGGAGGGAGAAGGAGGAAGTTAGGAGATATGGGTACAATGAGAAATTGAGTTTTAAGCTCAGTAGTAATGTTGGCTAATGCCACAGGGAGATCCTTCATAGTTTTCCTCAGTTGGACCAAGATTTTCTTTGCCAATCATTCACTGGATGTGGGCTGCCCCAGAAACATCACAACTTTGAACACACTGTCTCTCAAGAAGTCGAGATAATCTCTGAAGGCACTAATGGCCAATCAATGTCCTCAGCAACTGAAACATTAGGGAGATCTAAGCAGGGAACCATAGTGTTCATCACAGTCTACTCCTTGTTCTTCCCAGATCTAATTCTTCCAATATTTTTTGTTGGAGATCCTCCAGAATTCTGTGGACCTCTCTTCCTGGGGGGACCTTAGAATAGGCAGGTTAGTGGTAGAGGAATGGGGGATGATTACTACTTTCACAACTACAGATGGTCTTAGGGCTTCAATTCATATTTATTATTTCCATTCATATCTATGAATTGCAGATTTTTTCAATCTCAGAACTTCTGCTGGTCTTGTTTGCTTCCTCAGGGACCCATACCCTCCCTCCTGAGGCTTGGTGATTTTTCAGTTTGTCCACCACTTATATATTCTTTTTGAACACTCTAGACCCTTTTAAATTCTTATGAAGTACTTCAGCGGTTAGCTCAGGTCATGGTTGTCCTTTATCATGCAGAGGAAAATCACCTCAAAATGTTTTCTTCACAATATGGTAGCAGGTGCAGTGTTTGGAATTGAAAAGCTAAATGTATCATTGAAACAAATTGAAGGTTGATGAATTTTTTATAGAAATGTTTTCAAGTGCTGAAAGAAAAGTGCCCATGGCCCCTTTACCAGTGTAATAAGGCAGGAAGAAAATATCCTAAGTCTCAACCAGGACTGTCAAAATCTGTAAAGCTTAATTGAAGGCTTTATTTATATTCTGAACTTAAGGTAAGCAGAATGCCTCAAAAAGACTATCATTCAACATCTTTCTACTTTCTTAAAATTTTTCCTATACTTAGCTTATAATAACTTTTTGCCACTTGAAAATTATGACTCTTTCCTTAGCAGAAATCTCACCATGTATATTTGCAAATTAGTATGTGGGTATTCTATTGGTGATTTGTATAAGACTCTTTCACTTGATTCCTGGTTACCAGCATCATCAAGAACTTCAGCTCAGCCATAGGAATAGCCAGGGTAATTAGCACGATTTTTGTTAGAACCAAATGGAAAAGTGAGACCAATGACAGACTCAGAATGTCACTTGAAGCCAGATTGTATCATATTATATATCATGCGCTCTGTATTTTTGTAGCACTCATGTTTTTTCTAACATCTCCAAGGAAGGGTTGGTACCAGAATGTCATGCCTACCACTTCACCCCATCTCAGCTTACCAGGTATTAGATTCTTGGATTTTAAAGATCCTGATCTATAGCTTTCTTTCCCCTTGCATGTATTCATTTATACCTTCTTCATGAGTAATATAAGTAATAACAGCTACAAGAATTGAGTGCTTACTGTGTGCTAGGAACTTTACCAACTGGTTTACATGTACTAACTACTTTAGTCCTCATAGCAGTTTATGAGCTCAGTAATAATGGCATCGTCATTTTATAGAGAGGTTACATAACTTGATGTGAATCATTTATTTGCTAACCAAACATACATTGAGTACTTTCTAATTTACAGGCACAATCCTGTTTGGGATATGGTAGAGAACAATGCCCATCACTGTTCTTGTCCTCATTTAGCTTACATTCAAGTATGAGAGAGAGATAATAAATAGAAAAGTAAAGTAATTTGGAATAAAATTATGGGGCAGCATATTGAAAGCAGCAATTGAAGACATGGTTATTGTATTAAATAGGGACAGGATAGGCCTGACTGATAATTATATTTGAGCAAAATCTGATGGAGTTGCAGGACAGAAATTGGAGATGTGGGGTAAGAGTTTTCCAGTTAGGAAAAAAAGTACAAAGATGTTGAGGTGGAATTTTGCTCAGTGAATTCAAGGAAACAGGCTGCCAGAGTTACTATAGAGTGAGCCAGGAGGAAATAAGTTCAGAGTGGTAATAGTATATGGTGGTGGTGGGGGTCTTTATAGGTCACTTAAAGGATTTTAGCTTTTAATTTACATGAGAAGAAACTGGAGTATTTAAAGCTGAGGAGGGAGATGGTCTGATTTATGTTTTAATAAGATCTCTAGCTGCTGTCTTGAAAATATACTTTGAGGACAGTTCACAAAGGCAGGAAAATGAGTTAGGGGATACACTTAATAACCCATGTAGAGACAATATTGGCATAGACCAGAGTGGTGGTAGTAGAAGTCTTGAGAAGTAGTTGGGTTTTAGAAATACTGTGAAGTGAGCATCAGCAGGATTTGCTAGCAAAATAGATTTGGGATACAAAAGAAAAATAGGAGGGAGCCAGGTGTAGTGTTGCATGCTTGTAATCCCAGTGGTTTGGCAGGCCAAGCAAGGAGGATTGCAAATTCAAAGCCACTTGTAGCAACTTAGTGAGGCCCTAAGCAACTTAATGAAACTCTGTCTCAAAATAAGATCAATATATAAATAAAAAGGTTGGGGATGTGGCTCAGTGGTTAAGTGCCCCTTGGTCCAATTATTAGTTACCACCCCCCCCAAAAAAAAAAAGAGAAAAGGAGGAATGAGAGATGTCAACAAAGTTTTTGGCTTGAGGAACTGGGAATTGCCAACTGACATGGGGGCTGGCGTACAGAGGAAGGACCAGGTCCAAGAGGAAAGGCTTTGAGTTTGATTTTGGGTTTGTTAAGTTTTAATGGCCTATTACACATTCAAGTAGGAGATATTAAGGAAGCAGTTTCATATATATGTCTGGAATTTAGGGGAAGGCTGGATTATAAACTTGGGACAAAAAAGTGGTTGGTATTATATTAGGCAGCAATATGCCCATGCCCATATTTTTTATCACTACCACATGCAGTTTTTGAAATAGATTGTTATGTACTCTCTCTAAATATGCACTTGCCCCCAAATAAGCTGAGAATCATTGTCTTGAAGTTTTAGTAATGGTTGAAATTTTGGGAATTATAAAAAGCCAGTGGGAGAATATCCCTAGGATTTAAGAAAATATGCCATATAGCCTCGGAAAAATTGTATGGAAATGTTTAAAATATTGTGTATGGTGTTAAAACATGCTTTATCCCAGTACCCCTTTTTATTTTTTTATTTAATTGATTTTAATTTTTAAATACATGACAGCAGAATGCATTACAATTCTTATTACACATATAGAGAAGAGTTTTTCATATCTTTGTATATAAAGTATGTTCACGCCAATTCATATCTTTATACATGTACTTTGTTTTTTTGCATTACAATTCTTATTATACATATATACCATGATTTTTCATATCTCTCTTTGTATATAAAGTGTGTTGACACCCAATCTGTGTCTTCACCAGTACCTCTTTTTAATAAACCTTTCCTCTTTGGATTGCTCCCTTAGCTGTGTACATGCAAATATGTTCCCATGAGATGGGAGAGAAAGGAAGGGTGAGGGATACAGAGAAATATGAATGAGAATAACTCAGTTGTTCAGGCTCATGCAAGACATAATCTGGGAATACGTGAGTATTGCCTATTGGTCACAGTATCATTTATGCTATGTTGTCTGCTTCTTCCCATTTAAATTAATTTGGTGATACTATGTTTACTTCCAAAATAATTCGTGAATAGCTCTAGGTTAAGGATCTAGACTTTTACTTTTTTTTGTAGTATGAGTTTGGTAAATGCCCCTTTTCTAAAGCATAGAAAGATGAGTTATCATAGATGATAACTCATCTTTGAGCAGAGGTTGTATTTCCCCTGAACACGTGTTTGGTGTGACATTCTATTTTGTCATGGTAGCCATACTTTTTCTGTCTCAAATTAAAAATCATAACAAAATTTTTATCCTGTTCTAATTGTTGCAGAACAAATAGAATTTATGTACAACAATTACATAACTGATTTATGTAATATTACACTTTGTTTAATCTTTCAGATGTTTAAAAAATTGTCTCTCTGGGTTGTTAAAATGTTTCACTGAAATATTCTGGTGTTGTGTAGGGGTAATATGTACTTATAAACTTTCTGTTGCTCTGATACAGCCTCTGAAAAAAGTCTCAATTACTACATGTTTTAATGTATCCAAATGCTATAGCCAATCCTTGATTCCCAGTTTATGTCAATGCATAAAGGTTATTGAGATACATATGCTTCAGCAAGTAATGGAATGTAGGTCTCAGCAGATGCCAATTAGAAGTTCTTAGGTTAATAGAACTCCATGCATCCAATATTGCATAAAATAAATTTGTAATCAGCTGAATGGAGCAACTGAGTTCAAGAGCTGTAAATTTATTTAGAAATTCCTTCTCAGTACCAGATGGTCACTTCAGGAAAGGTAATGGAGAATCTCCCTCTGAGATGACCATAGAGAAATCCATACCACTTCTGAAGAAGATATTAGCTACATGATGTCTAAAGTCTCCATAAGAGAATGATAATAAAAATGTTGGTGCCTTTAAATTGACTATTTTATAGTGATTGGTAATCAGGACTGACTTTCTGCATAATAGGAGATGTGTAACCTAGAAAAGGTAATCTCTTGTGTTTCAATTGTCTCCTCTATGGATCATTTGGTGCCCACATTTCTGTCATTTTAGTGGTTTGGGTGCTGTTGCTTTGTGGAATTTAATTAACTTGCAAGTAGTCTTGGAAGGGGCAACATGTCACAATATTACTAATCATTATTGCCTTAGTATGGAGGTTAGAGTTATCATTGTTGTATTTAATTAAAGATATATTTTGGAAAACATTCATAGGAAGTTTGAAGAAATGTGACACTGAATATGAACTTGTTAAATTTGGAATGAATAGATCATTTTTTTTCAGACATCCATTGTATATGTCTCCCTTGGCATTGGCAGCGTAGAATCAGCACCAACACAGGTTAGTAGAGAGAGCAGTAGACTTTGAGCTGTATTCAGCTTGTAGTGATACATGTCATATGGCATGTATGTTCTCATAGAGAGATACACTGTTGGGAAGTCATAGAGTAACAGAGGAGAGAGATTAAGGGGAATTTGAGTGACAAATATTACAATGGTATGCTTTTTTTCCTGATACCTCACTTGTAACCTATTGGATTCTATGAAGGATTGAAATTCTATGAAGGATTGAAATAGAATACAGTAGGGAGATGCAGTTCAGATCAAACCTTAAGGTGAACATTTAAACCAGCTATAGATACAGTTTTTAGCCTAGCTGCACATTAGCATGCCCTGAGAGGCTTAAAAGAGTAACAAGCCAGCTGGATTTGGTGGCACATGCCTGTAATCTAAATGTCTCTTGAGGCTGAAGCAGGAAGATCACAAGTTCAAAATCGGCCTCAGTAACTTATTGAGGCCCTAGGCAACTTAGACACTGGTTCTCAATAAAAAAAAAAAAGAGGACTGGAGTTGTGGCTAAGGGGTAGAACACTTGCTTAGCATGGGTGAGGCACTGGGTTCTATCTTTAGCACCACATAAAGATAAATTGTGTACATCTAAAAAAAATAAACTAAAATTAAATAAACAAATAAATAAATGGGACTGGAGATGTGGCTCAGTGGTTAAGCACCCCTGGGTTCAATCCCTGGTAAGAAAAAAATCATAATGGTTTAATCATTTTATTTAATTTATTAATAAATTAATAAGTTAAATTCATTTTAATTATTCAGACAATTTAATTTATGAAATAAAAAAGAATAAGGAGTCTTAAAATATGTCGTAGATAATTAAACTCAGATCTCTGAGGGTGGGTGTCAGCATAGGCTTCTTTTACAACATAAAAGATGGCTGTAATGTTCAAAGTTGAGAACTGGTATAGAAGGTTATTTGTAGATGTAAGCAAATAAGACTTAAGTACTGGTCTTCTGGCAAATCCCTGAGCTGCTCACTGATACTGTCCTTGTCAATTAGGCCTGGGAGAGTTTATTGCTGGCTTTCCATCTCTCCCTGGCAGTCCTCAGCTTTGAGTTCCAGCTTCTCTTACAAACCATGTGGCTATGATGCCAAACTTCCTCTGTACATCTCTTGTCTATGTCTCCTCCTATCCTGAGCTCAGTTCTCTCCTTCAGATAACGGTAGGGAGCACTCAGTGTGTGCCTGAGCTTTATCTTATTTGAGGAAATCAAGTGAGCTTTGGCCTTTCTGGGAGTTGGAGACTTTGAGAACATTCAAGTATATTGTCTCTATTTTAGCTTTTTTTGCATTCTATGAATTTCTAAAAAAAAACAATTTTTGAAATGGGAATTTTCTTGGCTATAGCTTGATTCTCAATTCATCTCCTATTCTCAGTTCTGGTTACCTACTTAGGAGAACATTTTTGTTTTGTTTATATTGATTGCTTTACTTTTATATGTTGTAATGAGTATATTCCTTTTGCCTTTAACTTTGGAAACAACAAAATCTACAACATGTTTATTTTCTTTGTTTGCTTGCAGCAGTGAAATGGTCATAAGATTTTCTTTTCTCTCAGGTATATATTATGTAAACACTTGGTAGTTTACAATGAGCTTTCTAATCCATTCTTTGATTCTCACTGCAAGGCTGGATAGCAGGCTTGGCATGAGCTATTTGTCTTCCTTAAAGATGAGGAGACCGAGTTGAGGAGAAGTCATTTGCCCCGGGTTTATGCATTCAAGTCTTAAAATCTAGTTTCGCATAGCAGTATCATATCTCTTTTGCTTGTTTCTTGTTTGATTGTTATCTGTATTCTCTGCCAGTCTGCCAGTGAAATGCAAGTTAATATGAAAAGGGGTCTTACCTGTCATGTTCACCTCCATATCCCTGAAAACTAAACAAGTGTATCACAGAATGCTTTTGGTGAATCTTGAAGTATACCCCAGTCTTCCTGTCTCAGGGCCTGTGGTCTTTTTAATTTCCCATGGCTACTCTTCTTTTTCCATAAAGACAATTTATCTGTTCACCTTATACAGAAGAATGTGTGAATGGTAATGTAGCTAGTAATTGGAGGAATAGTAAGACCAGGACCTAGTTTAATTCTCAACAAAGTAGATTAATGTTATTTTATTTGTGGACCCTGGCAGACCAAATGTTTTAGAAAGGTGCTTAGATGGTGGCAGCATTTTTCTAAAATAAACAGAGCTACTTTTTCTGTGAAGGTGTTGAATAGCAAAAGTTCTTTGCCACCTCTCTCTTTACCTGAGCAAGAGCTCAGCTACTAAGTATTCTCAAGTTTTTTAGTGTCCCCCCCATGGGGTTTAACCTAGCATACTCTTCAGTGTTCACCTTCTTTTTAGATCTTTCTTTTCTAATGATGTTTATCTGTCCTTTGACTCATTCTTAGTGCAGACATCAGTTCTAACTGGGTGGGAACCTTGCCTCTTTGAACCTGAATTTTCTTAAAAAAAAACCAATAAGGATAATAATATGTCCTCTTTACCTGTGTGCATCATTTGTGTGGTGTTGACTAAAAAAGGGCAATGCAGAAGCATAAAGCATTTTGCCAAATATGTCATGGATATTTTCAGGTTTTTTCCCTTGGGAAGCTTTTTAATATAGTTACTTTACTTAGATATACAGATTAATACCTGACAGGAGCAATGTAAGAGGAGGAAAAGTTTATTGTGGCTCATGGTGTCAGAAGTTCAGTCCTTGGTGAGCCACCTGCATTGTTTTGGGTTCAAAGTGAATCAGTTTATCTTGGGATAAGGGCATGATTGAGGAGCTCTGCTCCTTCATTCAAGGCAGCCAGGGAACAGAGTAGGGGAGGACAGGGTACAGGAGCTATAAGGAAGATGTCCCCTTCTAGGCCATGCTCCAAGTGAGCTAACTTCTCCACCCAAGCCCTGTCTACCTATAGTTACCACCTAGTCAGTCCATTTAAACTATGGTGGACTGATCCAGTTATAGCTCTAACGACCCACTTATTTCACCTCCAAATATCTTGTATTAACACTGAAATGTTGGTGTGTGTGTGTGTGTGTGTGTGTGTGTGTGATACCTCATACTCAAACCATAACAATAACAAACTAATCACTCTGGGGTCCTAAGGCTTTTTTCTTTTTCTTTTTTGAATCTGTAGATAGACTGCATGCCTTTATTTTATTTAATTTTTATGTGATGGTAAGGATAGAACCCAGTACCTCACACATGCCAGGTAAGCACTCTGCCACTAAGCTACAGCCCCAGCCCCTAAGGCTTTTTTTTCTTTTTCTTTTTTTTTGTAGCTGTTTATTTTTGTATGTGGTGCTAAGGATCAAACACGGTGTCTCACACATGCTAGGCAAGTGCTCTGCCACTGAGCTAACAGGACTAGCCCCTAAGCCTTTTAATAATGATTTGAATTACCTTTTTTGATTGCTCAGTTAAGTTTAACGAAGATGCTTAATACCTTTAAGAGAGTCATTTCTATGGTGGCAATGTAAAGAATCTTAGAACTTCTGCAAGGGACAGATTTTAATTTGGGTATGGGAGAAGAGAAGTTTTTAGGGCTTTACTATTTACCTTTCATCATGGCTCACATTAAATCTTTGTTCATGTTTTGTAACTACTGCCAGGTGGAGGGACAGATTGGTCAGGACTACCAGTACCTTTTGCTAACCCATTTGGTTTGAACTCATCTAAGCTAGTTAGCATCTATTTATTTCACTTCTGGAACATTTCACACAATAACTCTCCTGTGTTGGAATCCAGTGGTAACAAGCTCTCTACTGTGCTGATGCATTTGAATTTAGACAAAGTATTTATTTGCCTGTCAGTGTTCTGTGACAAAGGAGACCAATGCCAATGAGGTGAAAGGTAAGGGTTAGATAGTACACAGAAGCCTGCATTTGAGAAAGCTGGGGCCAAACCTGAGGGTGTCCTATTTGTGTGAAATCTTGCCCTGTTGTTTTCTCACTGAGGCCCTTTTGTCAAAATCTGTCAACAAGTGACTTTTGCAGAGTTGTGAGATCCAGGGGTTGATGTCTTTCTAGGCATTTTCCTGTCAGAACTGTCATTCCAAAAAATTATCGCATACAGATTGAAACTAAGATTATAGGTTTAAACAGCTCTAGCTTCTCTCTGACTAGGGACAGCCTAAGCAATGCCTATAAGCTAAATTTGGTCTCCATTATTATGAAAATTGAAAGTAATGCATTAAAATTAAGAGTTTGAAAACAGTCTTTAATTTAGATTCCATAAAACATTGATGGGTTGCGAGGGTATGGTGCTAAGGTCTCAGGGGGCCTGTATTAAAGATGAGTAAAGAGGCTTTTAAAGCTTTGTAACTAGTTTGAATATGATCTGAGGGCCATGGCACTCTGAAGACAATGAAATTGGTTGTTTATTCTAGGTCCTGTGAAATACAGTAGTCAACATCTTTGTAGCAAGAATTACTGATTAGAGAGGTTGGGATTCTAGATAGGTAAAGTATCCTGCTAAATAAATGCAACTTAGACTCAATCTCTTCTGCAACTTTATTTCTAAGAAATAGGATATTTTTAAAGACCAAGGAAATTGAAATATAAGTTGATTAACAAAACCAATCTTAGCTTGTATTGTAAAGAAGGAAGGAATTGTAGTTATCAAGATAGAGTGTGGATGGGAACAAATTATTTTAAAAAATTAGAACAATGTCCTGCAATTCCCCAGCCTCACAAGAAATAGAAGAAATCTTGCCCCTAAGAAAATCTCCCAAACTTGAAGAGCCAGAGCAAGAAGATAGTAGAATGCTGTGATGTAGTGAATTTCACAGTGTAAGGGGGGCTGTTTAAGTTTGCTGTGAATATAGAAGTTTTACTAACTAGAGAAGGGAAATGGAGACTAAGATCCTTTGCCAGCATTGCTTATGACTCTCTTTTACTCTCCATTACATTTATGCTCTTCAATTGCAGAACTGAAAACTAGCTTAAGTGAGTTTCCAGCTGTGCCTATAATATTTATGGGTTTTTAATGGTGTGCAAGTGTTTATTTTGAGATGGGGGAAAGAAAGAAACCTAGAAATATAAAAAATTCTCACCACCCAGAGATAACTACTTTGAGGATGACCATCTTTTTATGTGCCTTATTTTGTGTATGTATACATACGTACATAACTTTTCCAAAAAGTATCATAGTTCATTACTTTTCTTTATTGTTAAGTCCACCTTTTGGTTAACTCATTTTCCTCTTCTTGTCATTTACATTTCTCCAATTACCTACATTAATAGGCTAGTGTATATTCTTCTATACTTTTCTCTAGATAAACTTAGTAAAAATCAAACACATATACAGGTTTGGTGGCCATTGTTTTACAAAATTGGTTATTATGTTATACATTTTCTGTGTTTTTATTTATTAATCATTCCCTTGTGGTTTTGGTAAAAGTTCCACAATTCTCTTAATGGTAGTGTATTAGTTTTTAATCAGTGTGACCAAAATAACTGAGAGGCAACTTAAAGGAGGAGAGATTTATTTGGATCCACGTTTCAGTCTGTGGTTGACTGACAGATTGCTTTATGCCTGAAACAAGACAGAAAATTCTGGCAAGGTTGTGGTGGAGGAAAGCCCCTTAGCTCCTGGCAGCTAGAAGGCAAGGAGAGAGGGAGGAAGGGGCCAAGGATAGGATATATAATTCAAGGGCACAACTCCAGTGACCTACACCCTCTGAGTAGCTGCCACCTCTTGCACTTTTACCATCTCCCAATAATGTCATCAAATTATTAATTCATCAGCAGATTAATGCATTGATAAGGTCAGAGCCCTCATGATTCAGTTACTTCTTAAGAGCCCCTCATTTGAGCATTGCTGCACTAAGTTTCAAGCCTTCAACATAAGAGCTTTTGGGAGACCTTCCAGATCCCAGTCTAAACAGGTAGCATTAGTAGGTCATGACATAAAAGGAATGACAGTTTATTCATTTATTTGCATATGAATAGCCATTCACTATATTTCTACTTTGTCACCATCATCCTTGATGCTGCAGTAATTATTTTTATATTAAACCATATAAAATTTTACTTTTGTAGATAAAAATAGTTAACTATAAAAATTCTGGTATTATCATGTAAAAGAAATAAACTGTAATAGGGACCAGAGATTTGAGAATGCAGAAATAAAATCGGCAACTGTTGGTGCAACTTTAATCCCTCCTGGAGTGCAGAGAAAAAGAACAATGAAAAAAGAAAGGTCAGTAATGAATAAAATGGGTCACTGAATGGACAACCAATGTGTGGCTATTATGTACCTGAACAGATAAAAAGAAACAGAACAAAACATTTCTGAAATGATGAAATAGGTGGACCTCTATATCAAAAGGTATCACCTAGTACCAATCAAACTAAAGGATGAGACAGACATCTATGTAATCCTGGTGTATATTTTTGGGGTCTGGATTTGGGGTCTGGATTTGGGGGTACTTTACTACTGAGCCACATCCCTAGGCCCTTTTATTTTTTGACACAGGTGTTCTCTAAGTTGCTGAGGGCCTCACTAAATTGCTGAGGCTGGCTTTGAACTTTCGATCCTCCTGCCTCAGCCTCCTGAACTGCTGGGATTACAGGCACTATGCCATTATGCCTAGCAAATATTCTGAATTTTAAGGATAAAGAAAGGAAGTTCTACAAGTGTCCTTTCAGAAAGAGGAAAGAAACAACAAAAAAGAAAATCATTTTAGCACTAGAGAGAACAATAAATGTAGACTTTCCTATAAAATTAAATGTCATAGGATAGTGGAGCAGCATATGTATTTTTGGTAGAAGAATATGTTTTATAAAAGTTGCATATGAAAGTAAATCTTAACAATGAAAAGTGGATGGATTATGTACACGCATACACACAGATAAGCAAACTTAAATA
Source organism: Ictidomys tridecemlineatus (assembly GCF_052094955.1). Lineage (NCBI taxonomy): Eukaryota > Metazoa > Chordata > Mammalia > Rodentia > Sciuridae > Ictidomys > Ictidomys tridecemlineatus. Next base: position 28,913,357 of record NC_135493.1, on the reverse strand, counting down.
AAACACGATATTATAGAGAAAACAGAACCAAAGGCAATCCCATTCATAAGATAAGGCTCCTTTTTATTATTAACAGTCTTCTGCCCAGTAGGGTAGCATTATAGTTAAGATATGAGGTGTACTTCAAAAGATCCTTTGTTAGTGTAGGAGATGAAATGATTAAATCCTGAGAGCCTTTACCTAATCAGTGGATTAATCCATTTAATGGATGAAAAATTCGGGTGGATTGCTGGGTGGTAATTGTAAGCAGGTGGGGTATGGCTGGAGGAAGTAGGTAACTGGGGGCATTCCTTGAGGATTATGTATTTTATCTCTGGTTCCTTCCAACTCTTTCTTGCTTCTTCTCTCTGATAAGCTGAGCAGCTTTCCTCTGCATGCCCTTCTGCTGCGATGTTATGTCTTCCCTGGGCCGAGAGTAATGGAGCCAGCCTACTATAGACTGAAACCTCTGAAACTCTGAGGCCAATAGAAACTTTTTCTCCTCTTGTCTGGTATTTGTATCATAGAGACATAAAGCTGACTAGCACAGGAGTCATTAGCTACATGTGGCTATTTGAATTTAAATTAGTTAAATGCTGTTTCTCATTAATATTGGCCACATTTCAAGCTCTCTATAACCACATGTGTTCAAGTGCTCACTAGCCACCATATTAGACAGCTGAGACAGAACATTTCTGTCATCTCTGTTCAGTTTAATGGCACTGATAGAGAATACAATGTAGAGTAAAAGTGTAACACTTATGAACATTTTGCACAAAATAAAATCATTCATATATAATAAGTGATTACTGAGAAATACAAGGAGAAACTGTTAGAAGGCTGATCTTAAAGGCATACTTGAACAGTATATTCTCTGAAAAATAAATGTTAAAAAATATAAAGCCATATGAAGGATCGGATTATTTTAATTAAATTGAATCAATTCATTTCATTTTTTTTAATGTGGAGGAGTGCTGGGATTGAACTCAGGGGCACTTGACCCTGAGCCATATCCCCAGCCCTAGTTTTTATTTTATTTAGAGATAGGGTCTCACTGAGTTGCTTAGGGCCTCTATTTTGCTGAGGCTGACTTTGAACTCAAGATCCTCCTGCCTCAGCCTGCTGAGCTGCTGGGATTACAGGTGTGCACCACTGCACCCAGTTCAGTTAAAATTCTTTATACTGTCCATGAGATGTTTAAAATATAGTTATATATTAACCATAATATAAGCCCCATTTCCAAAAAGCATACATGGTACTTCATTGTGTAGTATTTGCAGTTAGTAAAAGATACACAAATGGAATCCTTCCATATACTTAGAAAATACATAACCCTCTTGTAAATAATTCTTGGATTGAGGAAGAAAATAAAAGCCACAATTCCAGAACACTGAGTCAAATAACAGTGAGAATATACCATGTGTATAAACCTATGTGATATTGCAGAGCTTTAATCAGAGAAACATGGATACCTCTGTAAATTTTCAGTGGTTAAATGTTAAACATTCAAAGTTAAAATACAATACAAATATAAGGAAACAATAAGGAAGTAGCAGAGCTAAAGCAGAAACTAATGAACTAGAAAAAAAATCTAATGGAATCAACTATTCAAGTCAGAATACGTTTTCTTAAACAGAATAGGGACAGGATCTTAGCCAAATAAAAATGAGAAAAACCATAAAAGTAAAATGAGTAAGGGATATAAACACAAGTATTGAGAATATTTTCAGAATTGAATAGAGATTGTATATAACTCCATGTCACTTATTTGAAGATTTCAATGAAATGGATAATTTTCTTAAAACATAGATTACTAAAATTGTTTCAAGAAATGGAAAGCTTTACAGATAAGATGAACAAGTAGTTGTACCTGTGGTTATAACATTTCAGGTGGAATGTTTTCTAATTTTTTATTTTATGTTTTGAATTTTTAAGCACTCTTTTTATTAAATATTTTATGTGGTAAAACAAATTGTTATCTTAAGCATTTTAAATGTACAGATCAGTAGGGTTAAATATATTCATGTTGCTTTACAATAGTTCTCCAGAAGTCTTTCATTTTGCAAATCAAATTATATTCCCATTAAACTCCCACCTTACATTATCCCTCTATCCCCCGATAAACACCTTTTTCTTTCTGTTTCTATGGATTTGACAACCTCATATAAGTGGAATTATATGGAGTTTGTCCTATATGTAACTGGCTTATTTCATGTAAGAAAGTTCTGAAGGTTCTTCCATATTGTAGCATGTGACAGACTATCCTTCTTTTTTCATTGTTTTATTTCTTGATTTTTTTTTCAGTGCTGGGGATCAAACCCATGACATCATGCATGCTAGGGAAACACTGAGCCACATTGCCATCATGATTAATTTCATTTAAAAGACTAAAAAATATCCCATTGTATATCTGTACTCCATTTGATTATTCATTCCTGCATTAATGGATATTTAGGTTTTTTTCTTAAATACTAATTTTTATACAAGTTTTAGTTAGAAAAAAAATTTACAATGCACATTCTTCTGCATCTTGTTTTTCGTTGTAATAAGAATTCTATGAGGACAGTGTGTATATTATGAGTAATTGGTAATTTGCAGATTTTTTTCCAATCTGCTAATTTCAGCATTTACATTTGTGTTTCTAAGTTTTTCATTCTAGTCTCTAACTATCATTTCCAGAGTTATTTTAATCTTAGCACTGTATTAAATGGTTTCTCTGCTTAATGCTGGTCCTCTTGCTAGGGATTATCATCCTTTGAATAGGTTGATATTTGTCCTTCAGCTTAAGTAGTTTCTTCAAGAAATACTCTTTGAAATTATGCTTCTATGTATGATTTAAAACACTTGATTTTGTTTATGGATGAATGTTTAGTAGAAGATAAGTATTATACTTTATTTTTTCGAGGATTTGGTAGATAGATATTGCTTCACCTTCTGGTATTGAAGGGTGCCCTAGAGATCTTTGAGACCAACCTCCTACTTTCCCTTATTGATGTCACTTTATCTTTTTGGTATTTTGTCTACATATAAAGGAGTCTTTATTCTTATAATCCAATTACTTTATGGAGATGCATTTTAACTTTATTTTTTATCAAATTTTGTAGGAGTGTGAAGTTTTAAAAAAGTATTTAAATATTTTCTAGCCTTTTTTTGTTTTGTTCTTTATGTTCTTCAGCTATGTTTATATCACATCTCCTTTGTATTTTTATCTATACTTTATGTCATTTGTGTTTTAAACCCTTTAAAACTCTATTCATTTGCAATTCTTTTTATGTTTTTAAAATCTTGTATACCAAGTATTTCCTACTGTAGTTTTCTGAGTATCATTTTTTCTTTGTGGTATTTACAAAATGGTTTATTCTTATGTTCCTTTGTTTTTTTTTAAGTTAATGTAAGTAGTTTTATTATTCCATATTAGCATATATAATGAAAATATAGTTCATACATTTCTTTTTTCTTTTTATAGTGCTTGTAGTCTGGGCCTTGTACATAATTGGTAAGTATTCTACTACTGAGTTATGTTCTTAGGCCTTTACCAATTTTTTACTAAGGGAATAATTTTTCCTAACCACCACTACTCACCTTTTAAAGCCTCAATTTTCCCTGGGAAGCTATATGTGGACACCCCTCCTGACCCTGTAAATGAAACTCTTATAGCCTTCCCAATTATAGCAGTTGCCACACAGTTTTGAAAATTCTTGTTTACTTGTCTGGAAAATAGATTGTATGCTTTGAGAAGTCAGGAACTGTGTTTATTGTTTTTGGTCAATGATGCATCCCCAGCATCTGGCCTGTAATAACCCTTCCATTTATACCTTTAATTGTCTGGAAGGGCTTCAAGATGAAGCTCAACACCAGAAAGAACACAGTCTCATGGTTTTCTAATTATGAGCATGCATGGAGTCCTTAGGATAATTCAAAAACAGTTCTGTAATTTTTCTAGCTGTTCAACAGAAGTACTTACAGTTCATTTGATGAATGCTCAGGGAGTCCATTTTCTCTTATGCCCTCCACCTTTCATTTTTATTCCTCTGTCCAACTCCAAGGCCTGACTCTCCATAGCAATCAAAGCCATAGACTTGTGGTTGAGGCTTCTTTCAGAGAGGGTTGAAGAATGCTTCATGGAATACTTGATTATTTAACTACCCTATTTTGGGAACAGGCTTGTATCTTTCAGTTGATTCTACATGAAGCATGTATGTAAAGTTTATTATTATTATTATTATTGGTTGTCCGTTATTTTGCTAGGGAGCCAGTATATAAGAAGCAATGGGTCACAAATTATGCTTTATACATTTTAGGAAGTACTCAGTAATTATTTCATGATTGAAAGAATGAATGGTGTAATGATGGTTGATGTTTGCTTCATTTCTGTACAAGCATACAGAATGTCACTTGTATATTTGGTTTGATGTTGCAGGTTTGATTTCAGATTACCATAATGGAGCAGATACTTCAATAAAGCGTTCCATATGAGTCTTTTGGTTTCCCAGAGTACATGAAAGTTAGGTTTACAGTATACTTTAGCCTAAAAGTATATGGTAACATTAAGTCTGAAATACAATGTACATACCCTAATTAAAGTACACTTTGTTAACAAAAATTGCCAACGATCTTCTGAATTATTGGAAAGATAGCATCCATGGACTTGTTGAGTGTAGTTTTGCCACAAACATTCAATTTGTAAAAACACAATATCTGTAAATTACAATAAATCTCAGTAAATAAAATGAGGGATGCCTGTGTGTGTGCAAGAATACATATGCTTTTTTAAGTATTCTTCAATGTGTATGTGAAACATTTGAAATAAGAAGCTAAATTAATTTTGTTTTAATCTTTAAAACATAATATTTAAAGAAAGTACATTTAAATGGGAATTATGAATATCCTATTAATCCCTGTATGGTGTCAATTTGGAAACTCAAATGAGTCTCTTTCTAAAATGATATTTTATACCCACCTCTGGGCTTATAATTCCACTATACTTTGAGCTAAGATTTTAAGATATTTGAATGATTCCCTGGGATTTAATTTAGGACTTTTCACATATAGGTATGGGGTTATGGGATACTACTGAATTTCTTAGGTTGGTTCATTATCTGAGTAGCTTCTTTTTGAGAATCATTTGTGGTAGACAAGAAGCAAATCTACACGACAAGGTTCCTGAGTTTATGGATATACCAGAGGCAGAACTAGGCACTGGGATGTCATTGGTAACCAATTCTGCCTGTGAAGTTATATCAGATTTGATGCAGCTACTCCCTAGTAGTTTTTATATGTTGGGATTCTTTTTCTTTTTTTCATATCCTTTTATCAACAACTGCCCCTTTCAGCTATGATGTTATTTTATTGTTTTTGAATTTTCTTATAGGAAATAGAGAAATACAACAAAATCAAGTGGAAGTAAGCAGTGGCTAGAGAGACTAGCATTTGAAATGTTAATCTCTACTTTTCAGCCATAAAAACATGTGAGATGATGCCAAACAAATAAGATTTCTTAGACTGACATGAAGATTGTCCCATCTGTCACTGATGAATAGTTTTCTAAATTTTATCTGTGGTCTTCCTTAAGTTTGTACTTTTCCAGGAACTGTCCATTTGTTCAGGGTAGCTTTGTATTGGGGGATGATAAGGGACATGCGTTCACTTCTTTACTCCAATTTTGCTCTGGAGAATCTGATCATGGTCTCTGTGCTGTTCATAAAATGCTTTCCTCTCAAATAAAATAACTTTCTCCTAGTTTTTCTAAATCCTAATTATGAAATTACTCAAATCTCAAGTTTCTCCATGAAGACATCTGGAATTCCTCAGTGTTCTTTTGATCTTTGAACCTTATGAATTTGGATGCAAACATTGTCATGGTGAAATGTGTGAACTTGGACAAGTTATTTAATCTCTCTGTGCCTCAGTATCCTTACTTGTAAAATGTGCATGATAAGAATGCCTGTTTTATCATGCTGGTTCTTATGTGGTTGGCATAACTGAATACATATAAAACAGTTAAGAATATTGCTTGGTACATAGAATAGTACCTGCTCAGTAATTATTAGATGGTCTTCCTACTCTTACTTTTAATGTGGTTCCCAAATTAACTGTAACACCTTTTAATTGGGTTTTATGGATCCATTTATCTCCTTAAGAGATAACATATCATAGTGGGAAAAGTAGGAATTCTGGATCTACACTGCCTAAGTTTGTTTGAGTCCTAGTTCTGCAACACACTAGTCCTCTGATCTTGGAGAAGTTATTTAACCTTACTGACTCTTGGTTTCTTCATTATATAATGGAGATAATTATATTAATATACTCCAGATTCTTTTTAAAATTGGTGCATTAAAATGATACATAATATTGGAATTCATTATTACTACAGTCATACATACCCATACCTATACCTTAATTTGATACATCTCATTCCCCAGTATCTTCCTCTTCCCTTTATTCCTCTCTCTCCCTGATATGCTTGCTCTACTATCTTGCTCTCCCTTTTCTTCTTCTTCTTATTGCATTAGTGCTTTACAGATTATATATATTTAATGTATTATCTCATATATTATTATATATGTATATAATCTCTTAAGGAGATAAAGGGCTCAATTTTATATAAATTATGTATATATAAATGTATATATGTGTATATATGCATACATGTGTGTATATATAAATATTCATCATGGTATATTTATACAGGGATGTAGCATAATTGGGTATTTAATTTCCTAGTACTTCCCTGTGGCCCCCCACTTTGATCTGCTTTTTCTGTTTTATTGATGTCCTTTCTATTTTCAAAGGATACCTTGTTTAGTTCCTTCTTTTCACATGTGAGAGAAAACAATGGACCATTGACTTTCTGAGTACTGCAACAAGTCTTTGTGAACATTAAGTGAGATAATGCTTATCGAGTACCAGGCACACAGTAGATGCCCATAAATGTGCTATTATTACACAATTTTTATTCATAGTACCTATGACCAAATTAGTTACTCATTACATATTTGTTAAAGGATTCATTTCTCAGTCATCTATCTTTTGTGTTATTGAGAAACAGAATGATCTGGAAAAGGATAATTGTGTCTTTGAGCTGCTTACTTTACACTCAGTGTCTTTCCACCCATCAGGCTACCCTTTTTGTTGTGTTAAGCCTCATAATGTTTATGATGACAAATAAGAATAGTTACTATTTGTTGAGTTATTACTTTGTACTGTGTTTATGCTAAACGTTTAACTTAAATTATTCCTAGCCTTGTTTCCTCTAATGCTACGTTCTCTACTAAATGATCTCATTCATTATCTTGGCCTCACGTATGGCTTATATGCCTTTGAGCCCCAAATTCTTATCTTCATTCCAGCTGTCATTTGGGCTGTCTATCATCAAGCTCTGTATGTACCCATGTATCTAATTGCATACTTGGTGCTTGTGTTTAGATAGTCCATAGACAACTGAAACCAAAACTTTTCAAAACTGTACTGTCTCCTGTGCTTTCCCCTACTGATTTTCCATTTCTGCTTTTTCTATTTTGCATATCATCACCATGAATAGAATTAAAGACCATTCAGTTAATTTTTTATTCTTATCAGTTATAGATGACAACAGAAAGCTCTTCAATTCATTGTATACAAATGGAGCAGAATTTTTCACTTATCTAGCTGTACATAAATTAGAGTTACACAATTTGTGCAATCATACATTTACCTAGGGTTATGATGTTCATCTCATTCCACCATCTTTTCTACCCCATGGCCCTCCCGGCCTTTGCCCCATCCAGAGTTTCTCCACTCATCCCATCTTCCCCCATTATGGATTAATATCCACTTAGCAGAGAAAACATTCAACCCCTGGTTTATTGAGATTGTCTTATTTCCCTTAGCATAATATTTTACAACCCTATCCATTTACCTGGAAATGCCATGATTTTATTCTCTTTTAATGCTGAGTGATATTCCATTGTGTATATATACCACAGTTTCTTTATCCATTCATCTATTGAAGGGCATCTAGGTTGGTTCCATGGTTTAGCTATTGAGAATTGTGCTGCTATAAACATTAAAGTGGCTGCATCACTGTAGTATGCTGTTTTTAAGTCCTTTGGGTATAGACCAAGGAGTAGGATAGCTGGGCCAAATGGTGGTTCCATTCAAGTTTTCTAAGGAATCTCCATACTGCTTTCCAGTTGCTTGCAGTAATTTACAGTCCCACCAGCAATGTAAGAGTGTACTTTTCCCCCCACATCTTCATCAACACTTATTGTTGCTTGTATTCTTGATCATACCATTCTGACTGTAGTGGGATGATCTCTTAGAGTAGTTTTGATTTGCATTTCTCTAATTGCTAGAGATATTGAACTTTTTTTCATATATTTATTGATTGATTGCATATCTTCTGAGAAGTGTCTGTTCAGATCCTTAGCCCATTTATTGATTGGGTTGTTTGTTTTGTGTGTGTATGTGTGTGTTAAATTTTATGAGTTCTTTATATATCCTGGAAATTAGTGCTCTATCTGACTTGTGTATGGCAAAAATTTTCTCCTAAAATGTAGGCTCTCTCTTCACCTCATTGATTGTTTTCCTAAAAAGCAGCTTTTTGGTTTAAATCCATTCCATTTATTGGTTCTTTATTTTATTTCTTGCACTTTAGGAATCTTGTTAAGGACGTCAGGACCTAATCTGATGCAATGAAGTTTGGAGTATACTTTTTCCTTCTGTTAGGCATAGGGTCTCTGGTCTAATTCCTAGGTCCTTGATCCACTTTGAGTTGAGTTTTGTGTACAGTGGGAGATACAGGTTTAGCTTTTTTTTGATGCATATAGGTTTCCAGTTTTCCCAGCACCATTTGTTGAATAGGCTATCTTTTCTCCAATGTATGTTTCTGGCACCTTTGTCTAGTATGAGATATCTGTATTTATGTGGGTTTGTCTCTGTGTCTTCTATACCATTGGTCTACATGTCTATTTTGGTGCCAATACCATATTGTTTTTGTTAACGTAGTTTTGTAGTATAGTTTAAAGGCTGGTATTATGATGCCTCCTGCTTCACTCCTCTTGCTAAGGATTGCTGGGGGTCTTATTTTTCCAAAAGAATTTCATAATTGCTTTTACTATTTCAATAAGGAATGACATTGGGCTTTTAATTGAAATCATATTGAATCTGTATAACGCTTGTGATAGTATGGCCATTTTGACAATATTAATTCTGCCTATATAAGAGCATGGGAGATCTTTCCATCTTCTAGGGTCTTTCTTCTTCAATTTCCTCCTTCAGTGTTCTATAGTTTTCATTCAGACCATTCTGTTTTACCCCACATTCAGAACCTTAACAAGTTCTGATAGATTTTCTGCCAACATGTATATTAAATCAGTTTTTTTAATATCACTATCAAAGTATAAGCTGACATTATATTCTCCACTGATTATTGTAGCCTACTTATTATGTAATCAGATTTTACTTTTTAAAAAATTGTCATATGCTGCCTAAAAATTAGAGTGTTGCTGGTTTTTGGAGAGACTGAATATGATCTGAGAATTCATGAGAGACATTCTATATAGTACATATGGATATATGTAAAAAGTGATTCAGGCCTCTAAACACATATGTACTTATACTGATATATGCCCATATATATGATGGTAGCCCTTATTATACTGGTATGGCCAAAAAACTAATTATTAATATAAGTAGTAATTGTAATTAGAAAATTTTAAATGCTGTTTAGAACTATGACTTTGAGTCTTGCCAGAAATTTGCAACCTGTAAAAAGTTAATTTAAAAATATAATTTAGGCCAGGCTTGGTGGCACACACCGGTAGTCCCAGATACTTGTAAAGGCTAAGGCATGTTCAGTTGAACCCAAGAATTCAGGATCAACCTAGGCAACATAGCAAGAACTTGTCTCAAAAAAAAAAAAACCTAAAAATTTATAGTTTGTATCTTTCCCCAAAACGAGGCTATGTCATTTAAAACAGCCTCAGATGCTCTTGAGTTTGTGGAGAGGGTATAGAGAATCCTCCCCAACCCCATATCCCATTCCTGCTACGCATTCTGTATTCACTGGTTTTCTGTGATGACTGTCTTCCCCCACTAGAGCAGAGCTCTGTAAGAGCCCCCAGCCCCGTACCTCTAATATGGTGCAGAGCAAGTGGAGAGTGCTCAGAAAATAATTATGGAATGAATGAGGCTGAGTTGAGCCAGGTGAGTGTCCTAGCAATGTTTGTTTGTTTGTTGAATTAGAAGGACATTACTGAGTTTTAATGTTTTTATGCAACAATTTTTATCTTGTTTATATATTTGTCTTTATTATTATAAACAACTTTATGTAATAAACACTGGAGCCAGAAAAATAAAAATAAAAAAATAAAAAAATTGTCATATGATATACATACATTAATATGCACAAAGTGCACTAATCTCAAGTGTATGGCTTCATGCATTTTCCCATATGTATATACTCACGTAATCATTTCCCACCTCTAGATGTAGAACATTTCTAAAAAGCTTTGAATCCTCTCAGAGTAACTTGTATTTTGGTGTGAGAGCTTTAAAAATGAAAACCCATAAATATTTCATAAATATGAAGTAAATATTTTTCATAGATATGAAAAACCCCATAAATATTGAAATGTAGTTAATGACATACATTGAAGTATTTAGGGTGAAGTATATACATTAGTGACTGTAGCTAACTTTGAAATGTATAAAAAGTAAGACACATACAAGCATGCCTAATGTGTGATACAGCAAGCCTGATAATAGTATGTGAGAGATCACCATAAAATTCTTTTGAATCTGTAACTTTGATTTTATTATAAAATGTTTCAAAAGGGGATCTTTTTAAAAAGCCCAAACTTATTTTGTATTACCTAAAAATCTTTAATAGTTTTCCAATTATTTTTGATATAGAATATATGATCTTTAATATCTCCTAAAAGGCCTAGCATTTCCCTGCCAGACTGTCCAGCTTATTTCCTCTCATTCTTCATCTTTTTCAGTCTATTCAAGTCCGACATTCCTTTTTTAATTTCCAACAAAATGCAGAGTGAAAGAAATCCGCCAATGTGCTATTCATCAGGTAGTGTTCAACAGTGAGATAACCTGAAGAGAAGTCATTTTTACCCAATGCAGTCTCTGGCAGGTAATTTTGTTTGTGTTGAAGATGGGTAAGAATGATGAAATAGTAAGTCAATGATAACAGTACTTCCCTACCATGAATGAGGGGCTGGATTCAAACCTCAGTACAGTAGGGAAGGAAAAAAGAAACGAAGGAAGGAAGGAAGGAGAAAAGCAGACAGAGAAACATGGACAAGATCCTAGCCCCTAGTTGCTGAAAGACATCCAACCACCTATTGCTAATGCTATGTTATGTTCATTAAGTCTATTTATAGCACAAAGGGAACATTGTCATCTCCATTTTATGATATAAACTTTGTAAGGACAGGGACAGTGTCTACCCTTTTCTCTCATGTATCTATAACTTCTATCAAAGTCTCAGGCAATCCTAATGTAGATACTACATAAATATTTCTTCAGTGGACTACAGGTTTCACTTCCTGTTGTTCTTTGCCCACAGTCAGTTGTAGTACAAAAATATTAATGAGGGTTAGGAGTTTAGCTCAGTTGGTAGAGTACTTGCCTAGCATGCATGAAGCCCTGGGTTTCATCCTCAGCAAGGAAGGAAGGAAGGAAGGAGGGAGGGAGGGAGGGAGCATGTGATTCCAGTTGATAGCCAGTCTCAACCACCAGAAACATAAGACCTCTTATGGATGCAGGTCCCAACCATTAAACTGTGTTATTAGGGAATAGAGAATAGCTATCTACAGCCCTTCTGACTTCCAAGTCCTGCTTGAATTACAGATATGGGAGAAAACTCAACAATTATCTGTCCTGGCTGTTTAAAAATATTAATGAAAATTTTCAGAAATAACCTGTATGTTTTAAATTTCTACTCTGAGTAGTGATAAGATCTCATGCTGTTTTACCTGGGATTTGAATCATTCCTTTGTCCAGAACATCCATGCTGTATATGCTTCCAACTCATGGCAGTTGAAGAAGACATCACATCTACATAACTTTTATTATAGTACATAATTATAATTATTTTGTCATTTTTATTATTCTCTTACTTTGCCTAATTTATGAAACTTCAGCATAGGTATATATATTTATGAAAAACTGTGGATGTGTGTATATAAACATACATACATATGTATATGTGTGTTTATTTATTTATACATAGAGGATTTTGTACTAACCATGGCATCAGGCATCCACTGGGGGTCTTGGAACATAACTGTGGATAAAGGGTACTACTAAAATGAGCTCATTAAATCCTTATAACAAAACAGGCCATGGTGCTTGCATGTAACCCAGCTACTCTGGAGGATCACAAGTGGAAGGGCAGCCTTGGACCTCTTAGTGAAACTCTGTCTCAGAAATTTATAAAAGGGATGGGGATGTAGTTTATTGGACCCATAGGTCCAATCCCCTGCCATATACACACATTATCCCCCCCCCAATCTTATCACAGCCCTACAGGATAGTTATCATTTTGACCTCCATTTTCAGCTGAGAAAACAGAATAGTTATTGAGGTGAAATAACTTATTGAATCCCACCTGTTATAAATGGGTTAGGAATCAGTCCTAGATAAGTCTGACTCTGAGGCCCAGGCCTTATGTGTTCTTCTTCTTTCTCTAATGCAGATATTATGCCCTTCATGGAAATCACCCCTGAGAGTGAAAAGGGCATGATATGAGAGGGCATAGGAGAGGAGAGGGTGACTATTTTGGCCTAACAGAAATGTCAAGTATTTCTCTTTAGGGACAATTTCTTCTCCCCCATAATCTCCTTTCTAGTGGTGTTAGAAGCTGCAATTTGGAGCCCACACCTGGAAGTGAACAGTGCTCCTGCTGAGCCAGCATTCCTCCCCAAATTGGTGATTCATTTTGGCTAATCACCTTAGTTATACTCATTAGTTTCCTTTTCATTAAGCCAAATGTAATAACTGCCATTTTAGCTAGGTGTGTTGTTGGAGTTAAATAAAGTGCTGCAATGAAAGCATTCCCAGCATAAATAAAAATGTTTCCCAACCAAACCACCTTGGATGCTCTTATAAAATGAGGCAATGCATAGACAGCCTATGCAGCTTCGTTTTCTGCATATGTCTAGGTATTCTTTCTGCCCATGTCTAGGTGAAGTAAACAGTTTTCTAAACGGTCTAAAATGAAGACAGTTAATTCTTTGATAACCAAATTCCTGGTAAAGTTTTCATCAGAATACTTGAATTCCTGAGCCATAATTATTTTAAACTAAGAGATTTGCTTGGGCTCATGGTTCTGGAGGTACACGATCTAGGGCCCTCATCTGGTGATAGCCTTTTTTTCCTGGTAGAGTTCTGAGGCAGAACAGAGCAATCTATTGTACTAAAATAGATAGTACAGTGTGTGTCTGTGTCTGGTCTTTGTCTTGTAAAACCACCAGGATTCAATCATGGGGCTTCTACACTAGTGACTTTTTCCAATCCCAATCACTTCCCCAAAGGCCTCAGCTCTAAACAGTGTCAATTTGATTAATTTTCTATCCCCTTAATACCATTAACACATTACTCTGGGGATTAATCTTCTATACAGATTTCAGGATGTATATGTATATGTGTTGGTCAGAAACCATATTCAAATCAGAGCACCATCAGATCTTATAGTTATGCTATTGTATTTAAGATCATTCCTTTAGGTTTAGAGATGTAGGGCCCCTGTTAAAAGTTACATCCATTATTATGGGAATATTTCATTAAGTCACTATCAGCCATTATCATTTGAACTTGTTCTATTTTCTTTATTGTCTCTACTCCTCAGTTATTTCCAGGTTTCCTCTTAGATATTGAAAAGTACCTATTTGGTCATGCTTCTTAATTGAATGAGAAAAGTAGGAATAAAAAAATTGTTAGCATCTAGTAAATATTTAATGTGTTAGTTACCATGGTAAGGACTTCATAAGTGATATATCAATCCTTCTAACAACCCAATAAAAAATTTTCTACCCATTTTGTAGAGGGTGAAAGAGAGACACAGAGAGGTTAAACAATTTGCCTAAGGTTACCCAGTATAGTTGAGTTAGAATGTGAACCCAGGCGGTTTGACCCCAGAGCCAATAATCTTAACTGCTATGCAGTAGCACATTTTTAAATGTCAGTTTGACTATTTGGAATTGGGGTGTGTGTGTGTGTGTGTGTGTGTGTGTGTGTGTGTGTGTGTGTGTGTGTATGAATCTTCATGGCCCTGTGTCACAGTAAGAGAGGAACAGAGGCCAAAGAAAACAGTTGAGCTTCAGAAGTAGTCTACTGAAAGGCAAAGATAACCAAGTAGTTCTTGTACAGTTTTCTAAGTAATTATTACAGTAGTAACTGACACTTATGAGGGCTTATTATTTGTCAAACATTGTGCTATGTGCTATGTCTATTATTTGTATTAACTTATACAAAGTTCTAGAGATTCAGCCTAGTTTTCTTTCTTGTCATCATCATTAGCCAGTGTCACCTAGATTAGAGTGGTAGTAGGAAGATTGACCCAAATGAACTCTGATACCCTAAAATTCTTTTCAGTGCATTCTTGGGTTGTAATTACTTTTCTCTGGTTAAAAGATCATTTGGGAACTTGTGTATGAAAGGATCAAAGAGTATTTCTACTTACAGCCTGTGTTTTGAGTATTTTATTGATGCTTGGATTTCTCACTTACTTAGTTCCTGATCTGATTGAATATTAGACCAATATTGAATGATTTCAGTTTTAGGACAGAAATCATTATACCCTTTGGGAGTCTAAGCTGGCTTCCTCCAAGGTTGGTTTCAGATAACAGTTTTGCAGTCTTTATCTAGACTGGTCCCATGATAACTCCAGTGTGCAATGATGCCTTCTTAGCAAAGTCCCAGCATACTTTGGGCTTAAGTCTATTGGTGTTAAGATAGTGGCCATTAAAACAAAAGAGCTACATTGACCTTTCTGATGGGATTTTTAATTTCTTGCATGTTTTTTAGTGGAAGTCAGCAGAGAATTCAGAAGCACAGTGAAGCATGTGAAAATTGTTTCCCTTTAGATAGCTTCAAAATGTAATACTTGGTTTTTCTACATTGGTTGAGTACTCTTCTCCATTTAAAATCCATCTTCAAAGCATCACTAAACACATTTTCTTCCCCTTGACTGTCACTTAGAAGGATACTTTAACATACTTAGCTAAAGGTTATAAAAGGTGGTGCATAAAACCATTGTATTTTAATTATCTTAGTTAAATTATATGGTTTTACTTTATCAGAAAGGTAATGCTCCTTTACAGTTCTTATTAAAACTTGTGCTCTACATCTTTACAGTATTTTACATGTAGCTGGGATATGTTGTGCAGTGATAACAATACTCTTATGCCAGTATTCCTTGTATTTGTTCATTGGTGAGCTGGAGGCAAGAGGGAAGCCTGTTAAATAATGGAGAAAAGCTATCTATATCATATGTGGCTTATATTCATAATCTTGGCCTCATAAGCTTTATGCCTTGACATAATAGGTCAGCAATTAGGTTTATTCACTTACTTATGTGGAAATATACTCTTTTTATCACATTCCTCAACTATCACCATAGACCCTCCACAGGATTACCCTGTATATTTCTATAAATGAAGAAATGATATGTACCTCACTATGGTCATTTTCTAGATCAGTGTTTCTTAAAGTTTGATCTGAAAACCACCAATATGAAAGCAACATGATGTGTTTGCTGGAAATGTAAATTTCTGGTTCCTAATAGACCTACTGAGTCAAATCCTTGGCCATGGATCCAGAAATATGATGTTTAATATGTGCCATTACAATAACTGTTGTTTAACATTTTATTCAGTCTTGCCTATTTTTAGAACATTCTTTTAGAACATTCTTTCCCTTATCCTTGAATTCCTGCTCATCCCTCAACATCAAGTTCAAAGGATATCTTCCAGGGAAACTACCTTGATATATTTCCTTCATTCCCAACAGATGAAGAACTTTTTGTTGGGTATAATATGAAGAACATGAGGATATCAGAACTGGGGTGCAGGAAGAGTTTGAGAAATTGAAATAGAATAGTTTGGACAAAGTTTGAGGGAGGACTCTTTTACAGGGAAATTTTGACCCAGGGTTTTGAACTTGAGTCTTCTGCAAGGGAGAGATGCTGAATAAACTAACAACAAAGTGAAAATAGGCCTGATTGGTCAGGTTAGTGAATTCTAGCCCCATGGCAACCATATTTGAAGAGGAGGTTTGGTGGGCATATCAGGACAGGATAGTAGGAGGAAAAGAAAAGACAGAGTGCCCACTTGACAACAGTCTCAGGGGTGGAGTGGGGAGGGATAAAATTATTTTAAGGACTTCACAGAACACTTGCAGAAAGCTGATTAAATATATTATTTGCACATGTATATAACATTTCCAAATGTATGTATCTTGGGATTAAGTTACTCTTTGTGCTTTCTCAGACATTAGTGAAATATAGCTACTGTCTTGTGGAGGGTGGGGAAAATGGTGAAGAGACATTTTCATATTTTTTGAAAACAGCTGTAAAGCACTAACCTAGCCATGAGATATCATAGTGTAAAACATTTTTAGAGATTTTACAGAAAGGAAAGGTTGAAGGTTATCATTGATGGTCAGTTAGGTTGTCAGATAAAAGGTAAATACCAACAAGAATGGTGTGATCCATAGACAAAATAGGAGAAACTTATTTCCCCCTCCAAGTTCATGGTTCTAAGTTTTTCTTTTCTGTTTGTGCTTGCCCTCCCACATACCTCATTCTGAGGCAACCGTCACTGTCCCCACAGGTTGGGGAGTGAGATCTCTGTTTTTGCCATGGCACATGGCTCTACTGGAGCAATGTTGGTTCACAGATGTCATATTAATTTAAGATTTTACTCTTCTTTTTTCTTAAAGAGAGTGAGAGAGGAGAGAGAGAGAGAGAGAGAGAGAGAGAGAGAGAGAGAGAGAGAGAGAATTTTTAATATTTATTTTTTAGTTCTCGGCGGACACAACATCTTTGTTGGTATTTCGTGTTGAGGATCGAACCCAGCGTCCTGAGCATGCCAGGCGAGCGCGCTACCGCTTGACCCACATCCCCAGCCCAAGATTTTACTCTTTTCCTACCAATTTTCTGTCATGTTGAATGAGGAGCCTGGCATCCATAAACATTAGGCCTTTCTCCTAGGTCGTAAAAAATTAAAATACAAAAGGTCACAAATCGGTAAATATTATGCTGGGTGTCACAGCACACAATGCTTTTAAATATCAGAAACTTTATGTTTTTCAAAAGCCAGTTTAATAATGTGTCTCACTTTAGGAAGCAAAAATATCTAATTAAACAGACTTGGCAGAGATAGTCTCGTCTACAGATAAAACTGCTTTGTGACATGGAATGATCTGGTTGCCTTGAGTTCTCATTAGTCTGTGTTTTTCAAACTCACTGAGTATAGACACAACAAATCATATTGGGTTTGGGTAAGTATAGCAGCTGGATAAACTTTGAGGCTCTTAGCCACAACTAGAATTCTTATGCAATCATGGAATAGTAGAGGTTATTGTTTTCCAAAGCCTTCAATTCATGTTTTATGAACCTGAGCCCTAGAGAGCCTCAACTCATGAAATGTCAGCATTTCAGAGGCTTTCTATTCTAGTTATGGAACTAGGTCAAGATTACCCTAGTAATTAGCTAACAAAGTCAGACCAGATTCTTGAGAGGATGTATTATCTCTATTATATTTATAGTATGACATTATTTTCCAAGGCACTGTTATTCTTGCTGAGCACTGTTCCAGGCTCTTTAAAAATATTAGATCATTTCATTTTTACAACACACCTATGAGGCAGCTATTCCTTTCAACCATATTTTACAGATAAGAAAATTGAGTCAGGCTGGTGGTGTTGCTCAGTCTAAGAAAACTGAGTCAAGCTGGGGGTGTTTCTCAGTGGCAGAGTACATGTTTAGTGTACTTCAGAGCCTGGGCTCCATTGCCAGCATCACCAAAAAAGAAAAAAGGAAAAAGTGAGTCACAGAGGATAAGTAAGTTTTTCATTGGCACAAAGCTACTAAACGGGTTTTTAACCAACCTAAGTCTCAGGTTTTTAGAGAGTTTTGGGTGGAATAAAAGAAATTATGCATATGAAGTTCTTAGCACAGGCTTCTCTTTATCATATTTATTTTTTTTAGTATTGCTATAGTGGAAAGAAAGTAGATTCTGGAGTTAGACACCTAAGTTCTAATTCAGGGTCTGCCATGAATTTGTTCTGAACTCTAAGACTCTCAGTCCTCATTTAAAAAATACTTATGATAGTATTTCATGGGGCTATCATGAAAGTGAAATGAGATGATTCTTTTAATGTCTGGTACACAGCAGATGCTTTGTTAGTTTCCTTTTGTTATTGAGATATCACAAAATAGTGTCTTCTGCAACATAAATTCGTAGTTTTAGAGTTCAGTAGTCCATATTTTGTCTTTTTATTATGTCTTTATTAGTGCATCATAATTATACATAATGGTTGGGTTCATTGTGACATATTCATATGTGCATATAGCATAATTTGCTCCATGTCTGTCCCACATACTTCTCCTTTCACTCCCCTCTCCCTCCTCCATCTCCTTCTACTTGTATCCCTTCTATTTATTTATTTTTAATTGGCGAATTATATAAAAAGTGGGATTCATTATGGTATATTTATACATGTGCATAGCAAGATTTCGTTGATATTATCCTGCAGTTTCTCCCCTTACTTTTCTTTCCCTCCCTTGTTACATCCCCTTACTGTACTCTACTGTCTCCTTTCTAGTTTCTTGAGATCCCCCACCCCTGCTCTTATTTCCTTATTGATTTTTAGTTTTGGCACATGAAAGAAAACATTCTACCCTTGATTTTCTGAATTTGGCTTATTTGATTTAGCATGATGTTCTCTAGTTTCATCCATTTAATGGCAAATGACATAATTTCATTCTTTTTTGGTATTTTAAAAATTGTAATTTGTTAAATTGTTATATATAATACACATATAGAGCACAATTTTTTGTATCTCCGGTTGTACATAAAGTAGAGTCACACCATAATTTCATTCTTAATGAACAAATAGAACTCCATTGTATACATAAATATACACACTACGTTTCTTTATCTATTCTTCTGTTTGATGGGTACCTAGCACAGTTACATTATTGGATATTGTGAGTTTTGCTGCTATAAACATTGAAATGCAAGTATTATTGCAGTATAATGATTTCACTTCTTTTGGACAAATAAAATGATTGGAATAGCTGGGTCATATGGTGATTCCAGTACTAGTGTTTAGAGGAAATGTATGGTAATAAAATCAAGGTGACGGCATAGCTTTTTTTCCCCTGCAAACTCCAGGGAAGAATGTATCCTTTGCCTCTTCCAACTTTTGGTATAATTCCTACTTCCAACTTCTATTGTAATTCCTAGTATGGTATCCATGTTTCTATCAATGCTCCTGTTTTTATGTTTTATTTTATTCTTCTCTGTGGTAATAATGACCTCTGACTCTCTCCTGTAAGGACACTTGTAATTAAATTTAGCTTCTACCCAGACCATCCAGCATAATTTCCCTATCTAAATATTCTAACTTAATAAAATCTGAAAGTCATCTTTGCCATATGTGGCAACATATTCACTAGTTTCATGGCTAAAGACCTGGAGATCTTTGGGAGGTCATTACTTAGCCTCCTGCAGATTCTTTGTGACTCTTCTTACTGTGAGAATACAGGGATGTTTCCTTTATATTTCATCATTTCAACATTGCATGGGCATTGTCTGTAGATAATTTAGAAATAACAATGAAATTAAATGTTGGTATTCATTTTTATTATCACCATGCATCCTAAATAATAAACATAAGTGATTCCTCCTAATTGGGTAGACCTCTCTTATTGCACTGTTGATACATTACTGTTCAGGAAAAAAAGATGTCATGAGGTATAGAGATAGAGTGATCTGGGCACAGTGCTATCATTTTCCCTCTCACCATCATTAACTCCTGGACCAGTGTTTCATTCTATAACTTAATATCCCTTATCCAAGGACCATGAACTCTGCTCTGAGAATAATAGACAGGTGTTATGGATGGTGCTCTCTACTACATTAGACAGCAATCCCCTGTTTTCCCTAGAAATGTCCTAAGAAGTGAGAGATTTGGAGGTAGATTCAGAGCTTCCTTTAGCCATTAACTCAGAATAAAAGAAATTATTTATTGCCGGGAAATGAGACATAGACTTCCTGTGGGAGGATACATAAATTACTGTTATGACAAATGGAAAATGAAGATATAATGAGAACATGATGGAAAGATTCAAGGAAAGTGAAACATAAGCGGTCCTTTTGTAATTTTTACCCACAGCTTAAATCCAGGTTATAAAGAAAGAAAGAGAACCAGAGCCTGAGAGCTGGAAGAGATTTCCCAGCTGTTCAGACTGAAGCTATGATTTTGTAGTTGGGGAACTTGAGGACCCAAAGGAAGAGACTTGCCCAAAGGCCTACAATAAACATGGGGCAGAAATGTTTTATCTTATGTTTTAAGAGGCATTCTATCCCTTCTACTCCCTCTCTCTTCCTTATCTTTGTCCTGTAAGTGACTTGAGAAAAATAGTCTAAGAATTTGAATATAATATTACACTTTTATCACTATTGTCTCTCATTCTCTTTATAAAGACAGAAACTGCCAGATGCAAGGAATCATTTTCTTCATTGTAGCATGCTCTGTAGCTACTTATCTCACTTGATTAGAATAAACCTTCATTTATTACATGGAGGTAGCCTTTGACTGTCAGAATTGAGGCTTTGCACTCATTGGGGAAAAGGTGATTTAGAATTTCTTATGGGTTTCTGACCATTGGTCTACCTTGGACATCCTTTTGTAAATAGCCTCTTATTGTACTCAAGTAGAGAAAATATGTGTAAATTCATTCCTGTCTTAGGTGGACAACTGGATGTTCACATTAGCTCGCTGATTGATGTCCCTTCAGTACCAGCTGTGGAGATGAAGAAAGATTGCCAGTCTCTTGGGAGCATGTTAACTTTAGCATCTGGCACACTGCTGGATATTGTTGCCATATAGCCACCTAATCCTTACAGGTAATTTCTGAGTATGTCAGTATATTTGTAGCAAAATTTTTACCACGGTGCTTAGCAAGTCTGGTCTGTAGTGTGGAAGGTAGCAGAATGAGAAAACTGCTGGAAGCTCCAAATTCATAGTCTGGCTTTGGATCGGTACCTTCCATTTGTTGCTCATTCCATGTTCTAGTGATCAGATCCTATCCATACCTGAATTTCAACTTTTGTTGTCCCCTCCCTCTTTGTATCAGATTACCTGGTTCTTTATTGCTTGCCTCTAGGCCTGGTTTCCTGGTGAGTGAGGCCTCTCAATCACTTAAGCACTCAAGCATTTGGGTTTCTTGAACTTCCAGGCTTGCTTCAATAAAAGCCTCTCTGCTAATATGTTTTATTTTCTGAGATGGTATATAAGTTTTTTTCCCCTGGGTTGCAGTGGTATTGATGGAGGATAATGCATATTTCACTGGTTAAAAAAACAAGATGAGTTTGTATGTTACTCAACTATAGGATGGGCAAGGGACCTTAACTGATTGTTCGCTGTGTGTTACAGCCTCAGATGTACTCAGCACTTATAATGTTTTGGGTATGATCCTTTTGTTAAAACACTCAAGGGGCAATTTCTGAACATTTGGGAATAATAAAGGTCTGTTTCCTTGAGAGCCTGTAGAGACACATTTTAATCACATTCATGTTATATTGATGCAAGACTTTTAAAAAGAATCCTGAGCTTGGATGTGGTGGAAGAGTTCCATTAGGTAAAAACCAATAGCAAGATCCAGATGCATTTATAAAAGCCAAGCTATTTGACTTGCTGGCTGTTTTAACTATACTACTGCTATTTACTTACAAGTCATGAAATGTCATTAATACACAGAAAGTTGATAATAGTGCTGTTAGAAATGATCAAAGAACCCCAACACAAATGACAATAAGAACATTAAAGTTTATGAGCTGGTGTAGGTTGAACACATACTTTTGACATTAAAACTTCTCTCTGTACAAAGAGGGTATTAGGTAAAATTGTTTTGTTCTTTTAAAATGATTCTCTTTAGGCACCACAAGTTTTGCAGCTTGTTTGTTTAGGTGAAGTCCATAGAAATTGAGCACTAATTCCCTGAAGTGCTAGGAGTAAGTGGTTGGTAGTGTAGGAGGAAGACATTAGAGGGTGAAAAAGATGTTTAAGGCTTTATGAACAATTCCCTCTTAGAAGAAAATTTTCATTGCATAAAACATCTTTCTCAATACATAGCACACCATGGTGTATCTACTTCATAGATCAACTGTGTATTTGGTCAATGAGCTGGATGGAACAAATGAAAACACTGAAATTAAATTTTTGTGTCTGACTTTATATTGCATGCAATTCAACTTTGTAGATGACTAATTTTTTTCCAATATGTATGGATGATTTTCAAAGTGAGAAAACTTTGGCCAGGAACAATGCTGCACACCTGTATTCCCAGTGACTTGGGAGACTCAGTGTAGAGGAACACAAATCCCCACTCAGCCTCAGCAATTTATCGAGACTCTGTGTCAAAATAAAAATTAAAAGGGCTAGGGATGTAGCTCAGGGGTAAAGTGCCCTTGGTTTCAATTCCTAGTACCTTTAAAACAAAAAGGAGAAATATTTGGAGGTAAAGGTACAGATAATATGAGGAAGTGATTAAAAAAACCTTGTGGACTACTGTTATTACTTTAAAATTTATACAATATGGTATTTTTAAAAACTGAAATTATATCTATTTTAAGTACATATAGTTGTATCATTTATTCTTTAACTTATTTAATAGCTATTTATTAAATATCTATATGCCAGGCACTGTTATAAGTGCTATGATTATAGCAAAAAACAAACAAACAAACAAAACACAAAACACTTCAATCATTAGGCTTTTATTCTGGTAGGGCCAGAAAAGCAAAACAAATAATTGAAATGTAGAATTAAAAATATTAAAACAAGTGAATTTTAATAGGGCTCTTTAGAGGAGCTGCCTTAGTGAATAGCTAATGATCTATCATTTTCATATCTATTTGCATATCTATTATTGGAAAACAGTGGAATCCTTCTAAAATACCTTACATTTTTGTTGGTGAAGAAGCATAAATATGCTTCTTGAATTTTTCTCTGTCGTGTTTTGTATACCAAACTGTCTTTTTGGTGATCACAAAAAAATTTACATTATTATAGTTTAATGATTTCCTCTTATAGACAAATCTATAGGATTTATATTTATTATTTGATCCATGATAACTTAAGGTGAAATCTTAATTCTTTTTTTTTTTTTTTTTTTGGTACCAGGGATATTGAACCCAGGGCGATTTACTATTGAGGCACATCCTCAGCCCTTTTTAATGTTTTGAGACAGGGTATCACTTAGTTGCTTAGGGCCTCACTAAGTTGCTGAGGCTAGTTTTGAACTCATGATCCTCCTGCCTCAGCCTCTGGAGCTGCTGAGATGAGAGGCATGTACCACCATGTCTGTCCTTGAAATCTTAACTCTTTATCTTGACATTATTTGAAGTGCCAAAGCTTTAAAACATATGAAGTAATTTCTTGAACTTGCTAAATAAATAAGAAATAAAAGCAAAAGTGATTTAGATGAGACTTTGGAAGATGCATGTTTGGCTATGATCAAAAGAGAAAAATTGATTGCTTATGTTGACTTTCAAATGAAGTCCATGTACAAATAAAATATTCAAATGAAGTCCATGTACAAATAAAATATTATGATGTTGTTTATAAAGTCTTTTAATTTATTCCGTAGTTACTACTGACCATGTATTACTTATAAACATTGTACAGGAGGAAGGGAGGGACAGAGAGAGGGACATGGAGACATAGAAGAGATATTTTTTTGAGCGCAAGAGAAGGGAAGGAATGAGAAGGGGAAAAAGAAGAAAGTATGTGTGAATTGAGTCAGTTTTTATTATGGAAGAATGCATATGCATCAGGAAATAATGTAAAATATTAAAATAAGATCACTGTGAAATCAAACTTTAAGAGAAAATTCTGTGTGAGTTCAAAGTAGAGACATGGCATTTCTGCCTGGAAGGACTGGGAAGAGCTTCATTCAAGAGGATGTTTGGATTTTTTTTTTTGATGAAGATATTGAGACTAGGGGCTCATTTACTATAATTTAATGGACACTGTAATGACCACCTGCACAAAAATTTATCCCTCCCTGATATTGCTGTAGAACTCAAATGTCCCACTGTTATTTGATTCTTTGGGAGCTTGTTTTTATAGCACA
Organism: Ictidomys tridecemlineatus; assembly: GCF_052094955.1. Lineage (NCBI taxonomy): Eukaryota > Metazoa > Chordata > Mammalia > Rodentia > Sciuridae > Ictidomys > Ictidomys tridecemlineatus. Next base: position 28,889,017 of record NC_135493.1, on the reverse strand, counting down.
ATTTTGATTCAATGCATGAAAGAACATTAAAAATCATTTGGATCCCATTAATACCTTAGTTGGGATTTTTTTCTTAAATAATCCAGGATAATAAGGTTTCTGAGGGGACAGGATGCAAAATTGGGAGGTTCTACTTGTTAGGGTGTTGGTATTTGGGAAGAGGTCAGGAATTGTTTGGAATTATAGCATAAGAGAATTGTCTTAGCTTGGCAAAGCAGAGGACTGCATTAGTTTTCTGTGTTCTTGGTGCTGAGGAATACTGAAAGAGACAAAGCAAACTTAGTCATGCCTGAACATGTGTTCCTGTTCTAATGTTCCCCATTTCAGTGAATGTCAAGTTCATTCATCCACTTGTACAAACCAGGAACCTGCTGTGAACTATAGGTTGTAATCAGGCATGCCCTTGTCTTTCTATTGATTTCCACCTTTAGCCATGAAAGAGAGGAAACAACAAGTTTGAATCATAGGGAAACAGGTGAAAACAGCTGAAGTTACTTCATAAAAATATTGTACTTGACAACTCAAAGTCAATATTATGTGCCAGGAAATCTCTAGAAGGAAGATGATTCTTTAGGAGGATTTTCCTACAGCTCCTAATTTCTATGATAAACCTCAAAAACATTCATGAACTCTTGAAACCCTTTGATTCTATGACAAAGATTTGGGGTGTCCTGAGGATCGTTTTTAAAATTCTCTCTCAATCGAATCTGGACTACTTTAAGATAAGATGATAATCATTCAGAGTTCATGAACTAAACAATTTTTTTCTTGTTTTGCTGTAAGATACAACTTTCCTTTTTGTGTCTTATTCCATTTTTTAACTTATATTTTTAAAGAAAAAAGTTAATAGAGAATACTTGCACTAAATGAAAATGAATTAGATTTCAATGTCCAGGGTGAGATTAGTTAATTTGCCAAGTCAACATGAGCTAAGAACAACTATATAGCTGGTTATAGTTACCCACATATTAATGATAATACTAAAGACTAACTAATGAAGAGTAACTCTTCAATGAATTGACTGTTAGTAGAAGTCATAACATCTATAAAGTGACTTACTTGATTATATAGGAAAGTAGTTTTAAAATAAAGATGAAATCTATTAATAGAACTTAAAAATAAATAATGGATATAATATAATTTGATTCACATTTAACATAGTCACTGGTTTGGTCTCGGATTTTTATATATTAGTTGATGTTACTGGTTATACCTAGTCCCTGGAAATCTATGATGGGTGGTACCTAGGAGAAAAAATTGTAGGTATTTTAAAACCAAAGCCCAGGCCTTGATTAAATATATACATGTATTATATATATTTTAACAAAAAATATACTTCAGTATGATGTTATAACAGCAGTAACAACAGCACTTGGATAGTGATTACTATGCGCCAGACACTATTTTAAATTCATATATCATTCTATTTGATTGCCACAACAATGTTGATATACACCTATGATTAGTCCTATGAGAGACATCAAGAACATTGAGTACTATCTGAAATTTTACTGACTCTTAACTCTACTTAAACCAGACATCTAGCTCTTTGCAAAGACTGTCTCCCAATCTTTCCCTTCCTTTTTGCCTTACTATTATTTCTCAATCCAGATACAACTTGTGAACATACGCAGCATGTGCTGTCTGCTTCTGCTGGGTACTCCTGCATCTGTGCTGTTGCTTACCTGACACTAGTGTCTTTCTGGGATCTGATGCCACTCTGTTAGACATTGTAGTCTAGTATGTGCTATTGGTGGAGTAAGGGTACTTGATATTCTAACACCTCTTAGCAGATGACATCATTGCTCCATTCTAGCTCAAAGGAAACATTAGTTTCCTGATGGGTGCCACCACATCTCCTTTGGACATTATTGCTATTTCTCTAGAAAGCCCCCAAAGAGAACTGAGAGTAGCACAGTTGAATAGTGTTCTAGGAAGAGAAACCTGTTTCACTTTGTCCTATATTGTTAAAGGAATTCTAGACCAAATCATTTATTGTGTTGGAGCAGTTTGTTGAAATGTTTCCCCTTTTATATGTATAGTGCATTCTCTTCTCAGAATTCAGACATGTTGAACAACTTTAGTTAATACAAAATATTTTTGTAGAAAGATTAGAAAATAAAATCAAGCAAAGTATTTCTAAAAATCACTCATTAATCACTCATAACAAGCTCTATATTGCCAGGGTAAACATATTTTTAGGCCCATTTTGACATTTATACTTTATTTTATGGAAATATATTTCTAAAAGAGCTTAATTTTTATTAATCAACTTTCTTCTTAAGTTGTAATTATTGAATTTTATTATAGTGACCTAAAATGGGATTTTAAACATTGGATATTTCTTTTTTTTTACTTTTAAAACATTTTTATTAGTACATATAGTTAAACATAATATTGAGGTTCATTTTGACCTAATTATATGAGTATGCAATATTATTTACTTCATCTCAGTTCCCAGTTCTTCATCTTTCCCTCCACTCCTCCTTCCCCCGTTCCCCTTCCTTTATTCTATTGGTCTTCCATATATATATATATATATATATATATATACACACACACACACACACACACACACACACACACACACTTGTAATCCCAGTGAAATGGGAGGCTGAGGCATGAGGATCACAAGTTAAAAGGCCAGCCTCAGCAACTTAGAAAAACCCTATCTTAAAATAATAAAAAGGAGCTGGGGATAGGGATATAGTATAGTGGTAAAGTGCACCTGGGATCAAGCCCCAGTACTGAAGGAAAAAAAAGAGGTCACTGTGAAAATGCTAAATGTGTTATAAGAGAAGGAGTACATGATGTGAAATATTTTGAGTTTGAATGAGAAATGGAATTCAGCAAATAATACAGTGCCAGATATATAGTAGTTTTCATGACAGTGAATTTGATAAGTTAATGTTGAACAAAGGGCCAAGATACTTTAATATAAACTTGAACAAAATGGCCCAGAAAGTGGGACAAAAGAGCATCACATACCAAACATAGCTTCTCCTCTGCTCTCAGTTTGTACAGAGTATATAGTGTTCATAGCTTTTGGAATGGTGGATATCTTTAATAGATGAAATTGAGAAAATGTATCTTTTGCTACTCTGTAAAAGATATTCAGACAATGGATTGAATTCCCTAATCCAAATTGTGTTGAATGTTATTCTTGGGTGACCACAAAAGAACTGGTTAACTCTCGGGGGAAGGAAAGATACAGTTTTATAAGTTGGGCTGAAGTTATTGTCAGGTTTCTGTAAGGAAATTCTCCCCTAAGAGTTTAAGCCTATATTATTAAAGTGGGAAAATAAACCTCTTTCTCAGTTGACTTATGGTTGCAACTTCTAACATTCTACTTAGAGAAGAACTACTCTAATTTATAATGCTACACTGGATAATAAAGTTGGACTGCCTGGATTTAGGAGTCAGGATTTCTTACCTCACCTGATGAGCTTATCAACAGGAGACACCTGACAGAGTATAAGATTCTAAAAAGACAAGAAACAAGTGGAGTAATAATTAATGAGGAGGAAAGAAATTGGAATTTTGGAATGGTGAATATCTTTAATAGATGAAATTGAGAAAACATATCTTTTGCTACTCTGTAAAAGATTCAGACAACAGATTGAAATCTCTAATCTGAATCCATCTTAGTCAGGAGTCATGGATCATCCTGAGTAGCACTATATCCAGAAAGGTGAGACATTAGGGAATCTTGAATGAAAGGAGGTATGAAGGCAAAAAAAGGCTAGATGGTTTCTGTATCCTTTTAGCACAGAAGTTGTAGCCCATGAGGTACCAGAGAGGTAGGATTTCCAGAATATTATATTAGTTTTGTTTGTACTTTCCGTTCTCATTGCTTGTCTTTTATATTTTTCTCTGTATAGGCCAGAACATACAAATTTATATGATAAAAATAGGCTGCAAGTGTTTAAAAAAGTGCCAGAAATGCAAATATCAGTTCAAAATTTAATGTTTCTTTTTGGCCATTAACTTTTCATTTTATAAGTGGACAGTTTAGTTATGAAAAGTCCAGTTTTAGATTAATATTGGGGGAAATACAATAAAGGTAAAGTAAAGCATTTTAATAGATGTTCCAATTTAATGCATGCATTTTAAATTTTAGAAACACTGAAAAATATAAGGTTTTTCTTTGAGAGAGAAAAGAAAAAAATCCATGCATTTCATGAAGCGGCATAGTTTTAATTAAAAATGCCAGGCTAATTTGTCTCCCTTCCAGAGCCACCAGTATTTTGCCTTAGGGCTGTTGTGTAGATTTGTCTCCCATTTGTCTGAATATAAATAACTCTCATGTTCACACTTGTCTTTTCTTGCAGTTTGTCAAAATGGTTGGTTATGGTGGTAAATTAATTTTATATCTGGTATGTGCATACATATATATGTATCAACAGAATAGTGTTTAAACTTTCATGTTAGTAAAACAAAATATGGTTGTGTCAGGAGCCTCTAAGACCACTCTCCAATTGGATTATTTGATTGAAGGTCTCCCAGAATTAAGAGAATCTGTTATTATGGTTCATAACAGTGAAGTGATACAGATTTCACTGCATAAAGGGAAAAAATGCATAGCTGGTCATAATTTAGATGAAACAAGCACTGTCTCCAGTTTCCTGTCCCAGCAGCGTTGCATAGACAGCACTTAAATTCTTTCAGCACCCATGTGTAACAACATGTAAAAAGTGTGGCCTAGCAGGGTTTCCTATCTGATACTTGGTGATCAGAATTTCATTGAGGGTCAGTTACATAGGCATGGAGCTCCCATATTAAGGTACTTAGTCTTCAGAAAACCCTTCTACCCCATATCATCAAATTTGTACAGGGTGTCCCAGAGCCCTACATGTTCTCCATAAAAATCATAATATTTGATGGCATATTCTCTCCTATGTGATTAAAGGCCCCAATTATACAAAGATGCTCTTGTCAGGGAGGATATGCCTAGGGCTTAAGTATTTTAAGCTTTCTGTGTCAGAGTTGTTGGTTTTTTTTCTTTTTTAATATCATGAAGAGAAGTTATTGAATTTAATGAAGAATAATTGATATATATTTCTTTTATGACTAGTATTTTTGTGTCCCATCTGTGAAAAACATTTCTACCCATGTTGCTAAATACATTTACCCTTTCCCCCCAAAAAAGTGTTATAGTGTAACTTTTATGCTCCAATCTATTAGCTATCAAAATTAAATTTTGTGTGTGGTGTTTGGTAGAGGACAAGATTCACAGTTTTTTTTTCTTTTTAGCAGACTTTATTTTTTAAAACAATTAAGGTTCACAAAAAGTTGGAGTGGAAAGTACTGCATGTTCCCCAAGAGCCCATGCCCCCACTCATGTTCCACTAGCAACATCTTATACCACAGTGCAATATTTGTTGCAATGAATGGATTTGCATTTACACAAGATTATTACCAAAATGCATAGTTTACATCATGATTTATTCTTGTTATTATACATTCTGTGGGTTTTGGAAAATGTAAAATGGTGTGGATATACTGCTGTAGAATTGTACAGAATAATTTCACTTCTTTAAAAATCTTTTGCATTCTGCCAATTCATACTTCTCCCTTATATCCCAGACAACTGTTGATATTTTCAATGTCTTCATGGGTTTGACTCCCCCCCATCCAGAAATCATGCTACTGGAATCATACATTATGTCACTTTCTCAGATTGTCTTCTTTTATTTAGTGATATGTACTTAGGTTTACACCATGTGTTTTTATAGCTTGATAGCTTGTTTCCTTTTAGTTCTGAATAAAAACTTATTGTCTGGATGTTCCACAATAAATGTATTCATTCAGTTACTGAAGAACATCTTAAGTGGTCTCTAAATTTTGGAAATTATAAAAGAGGTATCTGCAAACATTCATGCTCACTTGTTTTTTTTTTTTTTAAGTGATGGAATCTTGCTCTGCTGCCCAGGCTGACCTTGACCTCTTGGGCTCAAGTCATTCTCCTATCTAATCCTCCCTGTTAGCTGGCTGTACAGATGTGTACTATTGTACCACCAGCTACATGTTTTTATGTGTACATAAATACAATTCCTGGATCTTATGGGAAGAGAATGTTTAGTTTTAAGAGAAACTATCAAATTGTCTTCCAAAGTGGTTCTTCCATCTTGCACTTCCAGTAGATGTGAGAGTTCCATTTGTAAATTATCCTCAAAATTTGATTTTGTTGGCATTTTTGACTATAGCTATCTAATAGGTGTGTAATGGTATATCCTTGTTTGAATTTGCAATTCTATAATGACATGATTTTGAGCATCTTTTCATATTCTTATTTGCCATATGTGTATCTTCTTTAGTCACCTATCTGTTCAGGGTTGTTACCCATTTTAAACCAGGCTGTTTGTATTTTTATTGTCAAGTTTTAAAGAGTTCTTTGTATGTCTTGGATAACAGTCATTTAACAGATGTATCTTTTGCTAATATTTTTTCTTGGTCTGTGATTTGTCTTTTTTTAGAAATATTTTTATAATAGATCAACACACTACCTTTATTTTATTTTTATGTGGTACTGAGCATGAACCCAGTGCCTCACACATGCTAGGCAAGTACTCTACCAACTGAGCTATAACCGTGACCCTGTGATTGTCTTTTTACTCTTTATGTTGTTTTTTAAAGAGAACACTTTCTAATTTTAATTAAGTCCATGTTATCAATTTTTTCAGAGACCAGGCCTTTAAGTTGTATGTAGGAAGTCATGGCCATGTCCAAGGTCACCTAGATTTTTGTTTGTTATTTTCTATGAGTTTCATATTTTTTTACATTTTAAATCTATGGTACATTTTGAGATATTTTGGTAGCTAGTTCTGTGGCTAAGTTCTGTTTTTGTTTGTTTGTTTGTTCTTGGGATTGAACCCAGATACAGGGTCTCACTAAATTACTAAGGGCCTTGAGAAGTGATTGGGGCTTTCCTTGTACTTGAGATTCTCCTGCCTCAGCTCCCAAGCCTCTGGGATTATAGGCATGTGCCTCCACCACTGGTTAAGTTCATATTTTAAAACTGAATATTCAGTCATTCTAGTACCAGTTGTTGAAGAGTTTAAAAATATGATTATTGGATTCAGGATTAAAAATGGTGGATTAGAGGAAACTACCATATCATAGCCGCTCCCTGAGACTGAATCAACACAATAGTTCTGTGGTGGCACATTGAGAAAGAATGGCTTTGGGTGAAGGTTGTTAAGCAACTCAGAGAGCTAGCAACCAATTAAAAACTAGTAATACTGCTTTTTGGAATAAAAAGATTTAATAAATATAGTAGACTATAGCAGCACCAGATGCATGGGGGATTCCTTGAAGGAACAAAAATCAATTCTCCCAGTGATGTTAAGAAAAACAGGTGCCTGCTCTCTGCCAGATTCACAGTTTGAGCTGAAAATTAGCTCAGATATGGCAAAGTGAGATGATGCAGGAAAAAGGCCCAGCACTTTCTAGTGGTTTTAGTGAGGTTAAAGGACAGCAGTATAAGAAGATTTTGGACTTCTGAGTGGGACACTAAAAACTCCTGCAGTTTTGATTTGTTTTTCATTTTTGCTCTTTTTATTTATTTATTTATTTTTGGTCTTGTTCTTGGTATAGTTTCTTTTTGAGTACCTAAGACTCTACATCTACGTAGACTTTATTTTTCACTGGATATGTGGGTTCCCAAGTCCTGAGTCAATCTGAGCACAGGAGTAAATGTAGGGCATGACTGGAGCCGCAGCTGCTGGTTTCTAAGTCTGTAGAGGGAAGAAGAGTAGAGGGCATTTCATTTGAGATCCGTCGTCTGAACTCTGAGATAAGGACCCTAGCTGTCAGGAGGAGGAACTGCAACATCCTACTATGGGCCGCATGACACCTCACCAGTGCTAAGAAGGTTCTGGAAGATAGGCTGACATGTCTCACACATTTCATCCCACCACACAGACTGAGGCTCTTAGAACAAGGCATGCAGTGCACTCTAGGTTGATCTGGAGGAAAATTTGGTGAGACGGCTGGCCACCATCTCTGCTAGAATTATACTTCTAGCCCTGCTCACAACCACAAAGTAATTTTGAGGATTGATTCTATTCTGAAACAGACAATGCTCCTGCAGTAGTTTTTTCCTCAGAAGGACTGGTCAGAGTTCAATATAAAGATGTTTAACTACTTAAAAATAAGGAATTTAACTACTTTTGGTCATAGCTGAGAATAAACAAACAGCATGTTATTTGTGTCATACAAACATCCTTATAGCTGGGATATTCTAAAATCAAAACCTCAAAAAGAAATGTCTCCAATTAATAGATCCTAAAGAAGAAAACACAAAGTATTTTTATGAATGTTCTTTTATTAGCTGCTCAGTGTCAAATGATTTCTAGTGTCTTCCTACATATTCTATTTTTGAGAGTTCTATTTAATTTCACATATTTTGTCATTTAATTGGACCCTCTCTTGCTACCTTTTTTCTTCTCATCTCCATTCCTTTTTTTCCTTCTTGATCATTCTTTCTCTCCTTATTTTGTCTTATGCCTCCCTTTCCCCCCTCACCCCTTTTTCTTTACTTTCTATTTTTATCCCTTTTTCTAATATAATTTAGTATGGTATTGTTAATGCTTACTTTTCATCCTGTTCTATGTTATTTCTTACTCACTTTTCTCTTTGGTTAATAGCACCATAGAGGTCGATACTATTAGACCTTTAAGGATGAACTAACATCAATGTTCCTGAAATTCATTTTGTGAAGCAAGTATCATCACCCTGATTTCAAAACCAGATAAGCACACAGCAAAAACAGAAAGCCACTGACCAATATCATTGATTTGCTGTAAAAAAAAATCCATAATAAAATATTAGCAAATGTTAATCAATAACACATTAAGAACATCCTACATTGGGATCAAGTTGGTTGCATTGGAAGGATGTAAGGATGGTTTAACATACGCAAATCAGTGTAATTCACCACTTAAATAGAATCAAGGACAAAAATCACATGAGCATCTCCATGGATACAGAGAAAAAGCCTTCAAGAAAATTCACTACCCATTCATGGTTAAAACACAGAAGAAACTAGGGATAGAAGGAACTTGCCTGAACATCATAAAGGCTATATATGACCAACCCAAAGCTAACATCATATTGAATGGGGATAATATGAAATATTTTACTAAAATCTGTAACTAAACAAGGCTTCCAACTCTTGCCACTCCCATTTATTTAGTATATGAAATTTTAGCCAAGTAATTAGGCAAGTGAACAAAATAGAAGAGACCTAAATAGGAAAAGAGGAAGTCAAATTACACTGTTTGCTGATGATAAGAACCTATACTTAGACATTTTAAAAATCTCTACCTGAAGACTGCTGGAGCTGATGGACAAATTTAGCAAAGAAACTGATATAAAATCAACATAAAAAATGAGTAGCTTTTCAATATACCAGTAATGAATCACTGAAAAAAATCAAAAGTCCTATACATAGTAAATTTAAAAAAGGAAAAAAGCCTAGGTGTAAGTTATGTGAAAGACATGTACAATAAAATGTTCTGAAAAAAGAAATAGGACACATAACAGTACTATTTGTCACCATCTACAAAAACCAATTGAAAATGGATGAAAGATCTAGGAATCAGATCAGAAACTTCTAGAAGAAAACATAGGGTCAATAGTCCAATATATACATACAGGCTATTATTTCCTTGTTAGGACTCCTAAACCTCAGGAAATAATAGAGTTAATAAATGGGACGGTATCAAATTAAAAATCATTTGCACAACAAAAAAATAAACATAAAAAGAGAACCTACAGAATTGGAGAATTTCTTTTATGTTTGAATGGAATCAAAGGTCATATGTCTAGAGAGAAAAATAAATGGATGGAAAGGTAGTCTCATGTAATTGAACGGAGAACAGTGAAGTATGGGAAGGAATTGGAGGAGGAAGGAAATGAGGGATGGGAGAGTTCCTGGAGAATGAAATTGATCAAATTTTGTTATCTACATGTATGAAAAAGTCACAGTGAATCACTCTCTTATGTATTTATGATGTACCAATAAGAAATTCAAATTAAAAATATGATTATCTCACAATTCCTATGGCATGTGTTGAGAAGCAGTTTCCCAGTTAATATTATTTTGGTAGCTCTTTGAAAATGAAGTAACTATACCTATGTTGATCTATTTCTGCAATCTGTACCCAATGATATATTTAGTATTGTACCAATAATTGTGTCTTAAATACAGAATGTTTAAATAGAATCAGTTACTAAGTCTGGTAAGTCCTCTGACTTATAAATTGTTCTGATTGGGGCGGGGGGGGGGACTCACGTTTTGAAATATTCCAATTTAAGAACATGATAAATCTCTCAATCTCCTTAAGTAATCTTTAATTTCTCTTATTAAAGTTTTATAATTATTTAATAGTGATCTTACAGTCTTTTATTATGTCTTTTATTAGACATTAGGTTTTTATGGTATTTAAATAACTTTAAAATTTTCTGTTTCCTAGGATAAAATATAATTGAGGTTTTAAATTAAACTTGTATACTGAGACCTTGTTAATAATAATGTATAAGGGTTTTGTGGATTTCTTAGAGTACGCACACACACACACAAAATCATGTCATCAATAGAAAAAAATGGTCTAGTTTCATTCTTCCCTGTTTTCCCAGCACCATTTATTATTAAGACCATTTTTTCTCTGATACATATTTTTGGCCCCTTTGTCAAGGATCAGATGATTGTAACCCTGTGGATTTGTCTCTTTGTCTCCTTTTCCAATGGTCTTTATATCTGTTTTGATGCCAGTATCATGCTGGTTTTGTTACTATAGCTGTGTGGTATAATTTCACCTGCATCACTCTTATTGCTCAGTATTGCTTTGGCCATTTTGGGCCTTTTATTATTCCATACGAATTTTATGACCATTTTTTTTCTTGTTCTGTGAATAGGAACAATTTTTTTTTTAAATTCCAGACAGAAGATTGTTTAGACTGTGAGCCACAGAGACTTTGCCACAGTTCCTCATCTCTTCCATTTGTAACATAGAAGTAGCCATAGCTATTATGCCAGCAACTAGATGTCTCTATTCCAGTAAACTATGAAAGTAGGTGACTGGCCTTTGGGCTGGAGCTTATAAATATTTGCTTGTTTCATTGATTTTAACCTTTTTTCTACTACATATTTAAGATTATATTTTTAATAAAACCTCAATTTGAGCATTGTTGATTTTGCTTATTATTTGTTTCACAATATTTAAAAAATTTCATTGTGATTTCCTCTTCACTCATGGCTAGTTTGAACCGTAGGTTAGTTTCAAAGTATGTGAGGGATTTTATAGTTTTATTTCATTATAATTTTATAGGTAATTCCTCTGTGGGAAGATAACATATAGTTTTGTTAGGTTTGCATCTCTGTGACCCAAATATCTATGTTTTGAGAGGCTCATGATTTCAGAGTCCTCAATCCATAGACAGCTCACTCCATTGTTTTGGAATCAAGATAAGGTAGTATATTATGCAGGAAGGGCTTGGTGCTTGTCGGAGGAAACATGCTGTCCTCATAATAGTAAGGAAATAGAGGAAAGAGAAGGGGATCTAGGCAATACCAAGTCTTTCAAGGCAGGTCCCCTGTAATGCCCCCTCATCGAGCCATGCTCCACTTGTCTACTGTTACTATTCAGTCAATCCATTCAAACTGGAATCAAGTGATTAGGTTACAGGTTTCATAATACCACTGTTCACCTCTTAACATTTCTGCCTTAATAGAAGCTTTTGGGGGACACCTCATATCTAACAAGTAAGAACTGCATAATTTCAGGCTTAGTGGTCAATTGTAGAGTAATTTCTTTGTATTTTTAAATTATTGGCTCTTCTGTTTGGGGGACTGTTCTTTATGTGCGGATTACATCTAATTCATTAATTATTTTTTCAAACATCTATATTTTTGTTTCCCTTTTCTATCAATAGCTGGGATAATTGTGTTAAAATATCCCATGATAATTATGGATTTAGTTTACATTATTATACTATCAAAATGTCCCATAGCTTTCAAAGGTATTCCATTAGGTTCATATAAATTTTTAAAAATCTTCATGATGCATTGACCCCTTCATTATTATAAATTGTCACTTTCTGTCTCTAGCAATGCTTTTCTTTGTAAAATTTAATGTTATTATTGCTACATCAACTTTCTGACTTCTTGTATATGACATGTTTTTATAAGAAGCATATATGTTTGTGTGTATGGTTATATTTTATTTTGACTTACAATTGTTTAATTTGAATATCTTATTATTACCATGATCAATTATTAGTAAAGTATTTGTGTTTCTAATGCTATGTACTTTATATGTATGCCATCCAATCTATATTCTTTTTGTTATCTTTCTTTTCTTCTTTTGGAAGATAATATAGTCTTTTATTACGACTTTAATGAATACTCTAAATATTGCAGCATGAATACTTAGCTTATTTCAGTATTCAAACATGGTGACTCTGTTTTAAACCCCTTCAAACTTATATGCTATTTTAATCAGTTATTTTAATCTATCTATATGTTAAACTCCACAAGACATTATTATTAGTGTTGTTTAAAATCAGTGTTCATCTGAACTTACCCATATAATTATGCTTTCCATTTTCTTTTCTTTCTTTCAGCATTTCCTTGTTTGCATCTGGGATTATTTTCCTTTTTCTCAAACAACATCCATCTATTGTTTCTCTCAATGTGAGTTTGGGTGGTGAAAATTTCTCTCAATTTTGGTTTTTGTATAAAAATATTTTCCCCTACTTTCATTAATTTAGAATCTTATTTTGCCTGATATTGGGTTCTGGGTTAACCTTTATTTTCTTTCAGCATTTCAAGGTTTTCATTTAATTTTTTTCCTAATTCCATGTGTCTGTTGAAGTACACAGTGAGAATAATTGATTATTTGAATATAATATATCTTTGATTTCTTCTATTTTATGAGATAAAATTCACCATTTATACTATTTAATATTATAAAATTCTGTGGCTTATAGTATTCTGTTTTAAGATTTTTCATCAGTTTTTTAATGGCATGCCCATATTTGATTTTGTTAGTATATTTCTTGTTTGCCCAGGTTTGCTCCAAACTTGGCCTCAAGTGATCCTCTTGCCTCAGCCTCCCAAGTTGCTTATAAGTACAGGCCTATACCATCATGCTTGAATATAGGGACTTTTAAAACATCTTTGATTTCTCTCTTCAATTTTAATAAATTTTCAGTCATTATATTCTCAAGTATTGCTTGTTTTGTGCTCTTTTTCTCTCTTCCCCTTTGAGACATATTGTTTCCCCTAAACCTTTTGTCTGTCCATACTTCTACCATTTAAATTTAGTGCTGGATATTGTACATAAAATTGTAGAAGGAAGCTGGGCATGGTGATGCTCATCTATATTCCCAGAGGCTTAGGAGTCTGAGGTAGGAGGATTGCAAGGTCAAAGCTACCATCCACAATTTAGAGAGACCCGGTCTCAAAATAAATAGTAAAAATGGCTGGGAATATGGGTCAGTGGCTAAGTGGCCCCTGAGTTCAATCCCTGGTACCCACCCCCCAGAAAAAGAAACGATTGAGGATAATAAAAGAATAGATTGCCCCCTCATTTTTTCAACTGGCAGGCATAGGCTATGTAAACTCATAGTCTTGGATCATATTAATACTCTTTAATTGGTCACTAGGTCTTTTCCTTAAGAGGCCTGATCTATTTCCAGACCATCCTTATTAGTAGGGCATAAACCTGTGTGGGCTCATCCTATCCCCCTGATAGACTTTGAACTTTAGTGATTTTTTTTCTCTTCTCAGAATTTGAAGATCATTAAATTTCTCAGCCTTCCAGTTGCCTATTCCTGATCTAAAAGTATATCTCCCATGTCTTGGTTTCCTTTTCCTTTTTTTTTTTATCTTGACTCCACAATTTTTTGCAACCTTGTTAGTTATCTAGTCAGAGAAACTTTTAACATTAATAAACAGATTTTCTAGTTACTTCATGGGTAAAGTTGGTCCTTATTACTCCTCATGTCCTAGTTCACCTTTGAACAAAATAGAAATGCTTTAAAAATATACTTATTTGTCGAAGAAAACATTTTGTAATTTTTCATGAGATTTCCCGGATTCTTTTTGTGGAGACTTTAGTTATCCTTGAAATCCATTAATTTTAGGGCCTCTAATGAAAGGAGTACATAAGAATTAAAATCTCAGTCCTTGTGATCAAGAAAATGATATTTAACATGGATGAAGCAATTGGTGACTTTTAGAATACTGCATTTGTGCAAGGCTTTAATTGGGTAGCACAAGCTACAAATATAATTTCAAAATTCATATGGACAATAAGGTTGGAGCTAGGACTTGAAAGATATATAGCCATAGGTTGGGGAAAGGGTATTTTAGGCCTGGAACAATGTAAGGTGAGGCCTTGTTATCATTGGACTAATTTATTTAATTCACACCTTGATAACTGACTAGTTTATCCCTTAGTCCCTCTTTCCCTTGGTTTGCTGTTAATATCAATCAGTAATACTGTGATATGTGTGTTAATTTGACTGCCTCTGATTTTTTTTTAGCAGACTGAGGAGTGCAGTTAATATCTAAGTTATTGTATAAAATCTGCATAGTCCCCCAGCTGTGTGGAGAACTTCAGCTAATTTAGATACTTTTGTCTCATGCTCAGATGGAGAAATCTCCTATACACACTCCCCTTCCTTGGTAATAGATTCAAACACTTGTGAATATAAGCCTAAGGAATAAGCCACAGTGGACAAGATGGAGAAGAAACGACATTATACCATTCCTTTTCAGGATGCTGATTTCATTTGGGTGAAGTGACTGCATTTTAAAGCTTAATATTTTCACTATGAATCTGCTTGAGATGAATGAGGTATCTTTTGTAGCTCCCAAGGGCATGAAGTCTCTATTTTTTAGGTACTCACTAGGTTTAAATTTTCGGAAGGGAGTGGGAAGACTTGTAAAGATAGTATATTGAGTATAAATTTGACTTCATAAACTTATTTGTATAAGAAATGTTTTTTATGTTTACTTCATATCAAATTTAATACACCTTGAGCCCCCAATTTATTTTAGTTTAAAATTCAGCCTCAATTATTATTGATACTTTCTCCTATACTCCTACCTCTTGTATTGTGCAATGTTTCTGGGGCTATATAGTACACAATAGGACATACAAGGAGGACTCTGCTGTTTGGTTCATATTGATTATCACTGACATACTCCTTTTTCAAGCTTTTCACACAATTCCTGGGAGTTAAGTTCCACTGTGGTTTCCAAGGCTTTGTGCTAAGCCTTAAAGCTTTTGTATCCAGGATTTAGTCTTTCTGGATACTATCTATACATTTTCCTATAAGATTCTTCCACCATGGTAGGGTCGTATAAGGTAGAGAGTATCCACATGTTTTCCTCCTTAATCTTATAATTTTTTCTCTTTCAAAGAAGCAAGGAGGAAAGTAGTGGCAAGTACTATGAAGTTAACTTGAAACTAGGCTAACAGTAGTCATCTTTTTCTTCCACTGGTTGAAAGGGTGTTGCACAGACTAATAGCTATGAGATACACTAGAGCAGAGATTGAACTTCCCAATCATATGTGAGTTTACTGATCACCTATTTGGTGTCAGCCCTTAAGCAATGAATAAGACCTAGTCTGTACCCTCAGAGAGATCTTATTCAAGCTAAGGGTAAAGAATACAGCACAAAAAGGGGCCCTTTATTAGTACTGACCTTAACTTCTCAGAACATCTTAAACATTAGGTCTCAGATTGTCAAATTTAGTTTCATAGGTAGTTATGAATCAGTCAGTCTTTGGGGGTGCTCGGCCTATAACTGTGGGAATAGATGAATGTGCTATTTTTATACCAGGTGTTCCTTGGCTGTGGCCTCAAAGGATAGAAAAGTGGCTCAGGCACTTTCCTGAAATCTCTGACTTTACAAGACTTCCTGCTGCAGATAAGGATACTGACTTCTCTTATCTACTTGTCCCTAGGTGCTTCTCTTTGGCGAGATACTGACTTTACCTGCAGAGCTGGATTGCTTTTATCCCTGAACCAGATGCTGCAGACACATAAGATTAGTGCCAGGAGAGGAGAAAGGGTAATTGTTTCTGGGGAAGAGAATTGTGTAGGTGGTAGTTCTCTAAGAAACTGGGGGCTGGGATGGTATTTAGTCAAATATGGCTGCCACCGAGCAATGAAAGAGCCTTTTGGCATCTTTTTCAAAGGGCTTAATACTGACATGCTTTGTACTCTGGCAGTTATTCTTGGAGAAAGTGTTTAAAATGTTTTAGTCTGTAAAAAAAAATCCTTACCTGTTTTAGTTGTATATCACGTTTTCATTGAGGTCTATGGAATAGTAATGATACTAGGGTTTTATTAATTCAGTGATGCTGCATTGTAAATCAGAAGGTTTATGTCCTTGGCCTATACTGTTTTAATTTTCTAAGCATCTGAGCAAACTGCAACTATTACTTGATAAGTATCTGAATGCTCTTCTTGTCAGATATATATTTATCTTCAAAATCTTAGTCCTAGAGAGAGGCTTTTATGTGTAATTTTGACTTTATATTTTGTAAACCTCTATTGATTTTTTTCCTCTTTGCAGAACTGGGATTCCTTTTCAGAGTTTTATCCCCTTTAACAAATGTGAGGAAATTTAAGTGGAATTTCCAGAGAGAGCCCTTAAAATTGCCCTAATGACTTAGGTACATCAAGGTTATAGACTTCCCTTTTCATTTGGTCAGAAGGGAATTAATCATTAGGAAAAATCATGGCAAAACACATTCACCTAGCAAGATGCTGGCTTCTTAAATATCTGTGCTTCTAGCACTTAGGATCTATGTAAGAATAGGAAGGGCAACATGCCTAACTGTGGAGGTACAGAAGAACTTACTGTATCCCTGATTGTTCCTACTGCATGTCCCTCTTAGCTTTTTTGGGGGGAAACAACCATTTTCTATATGCTTACAATGTCTGGTCTTAGGAAGGAATAAAATTACATTCTTAGCAGAGTCTGAGTAACTTACCACCGTACAATCCCAAGGCAATTGCAATTGTAAAGTTGACAATGCCCCAAAGAAAGCATTTCATAGGAGACTTTAAAGCAGTTTTCCTGTTAAAAGAATTTCTTACTGGCCAGTAATATCTTTTTGTAAAACCCGCAACAACTAAAATGGCCATTTGGTGTCTCCCAAAACTTTTTTCTATATTTACTCATGACTGGTATCCTTGATGATTGATCTCAAACTGTAGCTTATTGAGTTTCTGACACTGTGTATATGGGGGACAAAGTAGGGTGGGGAGGATGGAGATGTAAATAGGATGAGCAGTGATAACAAGAGGAAGTACATTTAGCATCACATGTATAACTACTGTGGGATAAATGATTAAATAAGGTAAATGTATAGTATTTATTAAATAATTTTGGAGTCAGGTCAATTGGAACTTATATATATCTTTCTAGTATTATCTCAACGGTGTGTTCTTGGATGAACCTTTTACTCTCTAGTCTTGAATTTCTCAAATGTAAAAGAAATTCATATTTACCTACTGTTCTAGGATGTCACAAGAATAAATGAAATAATAGACACAAAAGCAGTTTGCAAGCCATGTAGCTAACAATACTATATAAAACTGAAATTGTGTAACTTGAGAATATTAGATATTCAACTGATGTCTTTACCACTGAATTTTTGCCCAAATGGCCTTGTCTTTTACTTCCTTGGCTGGGAAAGGGAACACCAATGTAAAACTGGTGACATAGCCTGATTAGATAGTTTAGTGCCATTGGGCAGTCATATGAGTCTCCACATTCAGAAAGGCCTTGAATTTGGCTTAATTCTCTGCTCTCACTATCTTGAAATTCTTAATTTTTGAACAAGGACATCTTACATTTTCATTTTACACACAGTCCTCAAAATTATATAGCTGATCCTCTGTTCTTTCAGGGAGTCACTGGAAACAGAAGTTCCTTCTGACTCCAGGAGGAGGGGCATGTGGAAGTTAACTGAGAATCTGACTGGGAAGCCTGCCAGAGTAGTTCATTGGCAGAGTTGAAGTGACTACATGAAGGTCATGAGGTGGTTATCTGGGATTGAAGTCCAAATGTGAGTTACTGGCAAACATCTGGCTGTCCTTTGTGTTAACAAATGCTATGATAGAGCCTAATTAACAGTAAAGATCATCAGGCCCTGACCATACTAAGGAAAAATGATTCAGTTCATCAATGTCTGACTTCATCAGCAAGTCCCAGCAGAGTAAGCAGTGACCAGGCAGGCAAGGTACATTGTGAAGGAGACCCAAAGAATCAGGGAGTTGGAGAACAGTATAGTAATTTGCAGGATTGTGAGCCTCCTCCATATTTTCTTGTATCGCAGGTTATGTATTGGTTACACTGAAAAAAAGTTAGAACTCAATAAAGTGAATTCATAAGCATCTATATTCTTCCCATTTCCCTCACTGCCTACTGAAACCTACTTACTAGTTTGTTTATTTTTTTTTCCTTGACACTGGAGGAAATTTTGGCAGATCCTAAAGCTCTTGGATAATTAAAAGACTTCTGGTCACATTTTGCCATAAGTTTTGCCTCATTTCCATAATAAAATGCCAAGTCCATTGTAATAATCAATATTCTGAACTTCACTTGAAGTTGAAGCTTTTTCCCTTCTTTGAGAATGATCCATTTCAGAATTAGAGAGCTGGGGTAAATAAGGGGGCATATTTTTATATTCTTTTGAAATTCTCCTGTGCATCTCCTTGAATTCTTAATCCAGTTTGATTACCATTATTTGTGAAATTTTGGGGTCATTATGTGTATAGGAGGGTGAGAAGTAAGGAACAAAAAAACTTAATTGAATGGTACTATTGTGGTATGATTTTGATGTCCTGTTTGGTATGTATGTAAACCTGACTCTTAAGTGCTCTTAATAGGTTATTTGATGATTTATTTATTTATTATTTGTTGATTTAATTTCTCTTTTTATTTGATCTTTTTCAATATACATGACAGTAGAGTGTATTTTGACATATGATGATTTCTTTTTTGTGTGGGGGGCAGGGGGTACTGGGGATTGAACTCAGGGGCACTTAACCACTGAGCAATATCCCCAGCTCTATTTTGTATTTTCTTTAGAGACAGGGTCTCACTGAGTTGCATAGCACCTCATTTTTTTGTTGAGACTGGCTTTAAACTCCTGATCCTCCTGTCTCAGCCTCCTGGGCCACTAGGATTACAAGCATGTGCCACTGTGCTTGGCTTATATGATGGTTTCTTATTCAAAGTTTCTTAATGAAGTTAAGTGTCCATTCATTATCATCATTAATGAACTACTTCCCACTTCACCAACTCTGGATTTGAGTAGTATGTATCCAGCTTCCTTTTTTTTTTGATTGCCCCAGGTGGGAAACCCTCTTGGGACAGAGTATTGAAGGAAACTCACTTTTGCTCTGTGGTAGGGTGAATAATAGTTTCCAAATATGTTAATATATCTGGAGTCTCTTGATATGTTATCTTACATGGTAAGTGGGATTAAGGAAATATAATTAAGAATTTTAAGGTGAGAAGATTATCCTGAATTATCTGGCAGGGATTGATATAATAAGAATGTCCTTATCAGAGGAAAGAGAAGGCAGAGTGACAATGGAAATAAAGATTGAAAGTGATATGACCCAACACAAGGGATGTTGGCAGTTGCTAAAAGGAGAAAAAGATGAATAGATTCTTCCATGAAGCCCAGAGAATGAACCAGCCCCACCAAAACCTTGCCTGATGTTAGGTGTGTGAGCTTCATTTTGGACTTCTTAGATCCAGAACTGTGAGATAAATTTTTGCCATTTTTAAATCACTAGATTTGTGGCAGTTTGTTATAAGAACAATAAGAAACTAACACATGGTGTGAAGGAGATTTTAATGCATCATTTATGTGGACAAATTCCAAGACAGTTGGCTACTGTAAGTGCACTTTCTTCACTATATTGTCAAAGTAGCTTCCCAGCCACAACACTCGCCCCATTGATTTCCAAGTTAGACACTAATCTCCTGTGTTCCCCAAATGACAGGGGACAAAAAGTAAACTTTTTGAGTTTCTATCACTTCACTTGGTGTAAGCAGAAAATATCAACTCCCTTTTCCTGTAGAGAAAAGGACAAGTGACATTTCTATATGGGATTGTTTCTTTCCAGTTTCCATCACCACTTCAAACTCACCTCATTTATACCAGATTTACAAACTAAAGTTTGCAGTAAAGGTTAAACAAAACAGAATGTGGACACTTCATTCACAATTCTTTTTTAAAAATATCTTTATTTTGTTTATTTATCTTTTATATGGTGCTGAGGATTGAACCCAGTGCCTCACATGTGCTAGGCAAGCGCTCTGCCACTGAGGGACAACCTCAGCCCCTCTTTCACAGTGCTTATATTGGTAGTTCAGGAGATTCACTGTAGACTTCAGGCATATTTGCCAACCATTTTTTATCCATAGCCTTTCAAGCTGTCTGATTAAATAAACTGAAAGAGTCCAGTTTAATATCTTCTTACACTTATGAAAGTCCTCTCATAAAGCCCATGTTCTGTCTCAGGAGTGGTCAGGGATATGGAGAAACCATTTAAAAGACTGAATTTATCTAAAGAGAGTGAGTTACTTAAAGAATTTAAATTATTAGATTGGGCTGAAATGAACAAATTTAGCTAGATATATATTTTTTGTCTTCTACCAAGTGGGTGAGAACATATGAGGACTATTAGATTCATTATAGGATAAATGTGTAAGCTATATTTTGTCCCTACTTCTCAGTACAGTGTGAGAATTTTTTTTCCTGGTATGTATCTGGTATTTGAGTAATTGGCAATAGTGGCCATGCTTTGTACATGTTGGTACTATCTTAGAGACTACCTCAATGATTGTTATGGAAATTAGTTACATTTAATTAACAACTTTTACTGAATTATAAAAGTAGAGAATTATTAAGGTAGTATCTGATCTCTGGGGGGAAGGAAGATGAAAACCCATCTGTGTGACTCCAATATTCCTGGTTCACATGTGGTAGTTATAGGATAAAGCATTTCCAACAACGAGGTTAATGAAGTCAATTCTTTATCCAGAGAGCCCTAGCTGGAGGACCCTAGGTTGTAATTTTTATGCACTACCATAAAGAGAGTGGTGAGTAGTCCATTGGTGTATGCATTACCTGATTTATTTATATAGAATCTCAAAGGAGAAAAAATTTAGAAATAAATACCCCAAAACATCTGTTAGTTCCGAAAAAAGCACAGTGCTAATTTATATCCAGAACTATCATCAGTGGGGAATGAATTAACAGGATGGCATGCTTAATGTATAGTTTATAGCATCTTCATTGTAATTGCCTCATCTTCAAAGTGAATATAATCTTCACTATCCCACCCATTGTTCTGGTGGTAGTTAAGCAAAGAAAGCTTACACTTAGGTCACAAGGGATTTTAGGAAGCCAATAGTATGGTTTTAGTTCTGGCAGAATGGTTCATATAAACTAAGTGAAATTATTGGTTTTATTAGAAAAACATGTGATAGCATCCAAACAGCATGGGCTAGGGATGAGGAGACACAGGTTCTAATCTCACCTTTGTCACATGTTAGCCATCTTATTTTAGCCCACTGCCTAGCTGTGCATAATGTTTTCATCAATTTAATGTAGATAATTTTCCCTGGTATGTCTATCAAGTTAGCTGTGGGGATCACATGTACTCATGCACATGAAAGAGTTTCACGTAATGTAAAATGCTGTCTGGAGGAGGATTCTTGTGTTATAGAATGACTCATGCCCTTGTCTTTATTGAATTCCCCTTCCCTCACACTTTCCCTCTAAGGAATTCCCATCACTATCCCAAGGATAGTCTATTTCTAGTTTGCTGTCTTGAGTGTGGTCTGTTATTTTAGTTTCACAAGACATTTTCTTTTGGATTTAATGGATTCCCATTACAGGAAAGGATGGTAAAAGTCTCTTCCTGCCACCTGAAATTGTTTTAGAAGTTGTCTCTGCATTTTATGTTAGAACTACTGTATTTGCTGGCATTATAGCTCCTGTTTTACGTGTTCCTTTTCTCTATTCATAATTTCAGTAATTAAATACAAGCCTCATTTTCTCTATTTCATTCTTGATGGGATATTAATTGCTGGCAGCAATTAGATTCTAACCTTTAGAGACTGGGTCAGAGCACATTACGGGATATAAACTACCTTGACTATACTAAACCAAGTTGTATTGGGATAGATTAAATCATGTGAAGGAAGAAAGAATGCTGAAATTTCAGTGATTTTAAACATAAAAGATTCATTTTCTGCCTGTTCACATTACCCCCAATACAGGTCATCTGGGGGCTCTGCTCTTTATTGCTCTCACCTTCACTGTGACTCATGTTGCTGGAGAAGCAGCTGTCAGGAAGTTTGCCAGTCTTTGTGGCAAAGAAAAAAAAGGAGCTTTGCAGGTTCTCTCAGTGACAATTCTCTGGTTTAAAGTCAGCATATATCATTTCCACTTACAACTCATTGACCAGTACATGTTATGTAATACCAACCAGAACCACAAGAAGGCCAGGAAGATTAATACTACTATGTGCTTGGAAGAGAGGAAAAATTTAACACTTTGACAACCCTAGTGACTGAAACAAGTTTACTTGTTCATATATTTTAGGCTTCTAATCTATAAAGGAGGAGGTTGGAATCATTTGTCAGTTTTGCTGTTGACTGTCTCTTGGGGTATCTGAATCATCATTACATTTGCCTCGGAGACTTGGGTTATAGAGTTCATTGTTGGATTAAGTCAACATAAGCATTCTCTTCTGAAGTCTTCTGGTTTCAGTGATGTTGGTTGTTAGTTTGATTGCAGGATATGGTCACTTCCAGCTTTCCATATTTAGTCTCCTAAATGCTTTCAGTGATTAATGATGTGTCTTAGCAGTGGTAAGAAAACATAAGGATTCAAGTTTGTTTTTGTGATTGCTTTTGTTGATGCTTTCAGTTTCCTATCATTGGTTCATTCTTATAGATCCATCTGAATACATCTTTATATGCCAAGCTTTATACTTGGTGCTGGAGCTCAAAAGCAGAATCAACATGATCTCTTTCCTGAAGTCAACCAAGTATTTATTTTTTTAATCTTTGCCTCTTTTTCATAAACATGAAAATATCATTCCTTTAAAGATAGTTTATGACTGAAAACACATCAAAGAAGTGACCATTTTAAAATTTCTTTTTTAGAATTACTTGGATACCTCTTTACCCAGAATTTTTAAATTTTCATTTTTTTTAAATTGTGTATTTTATTGGTGCATTATCATTATACATAATAGTGGAATTTGTTACATTCTCATACATTCATAAAATATTCCAAAATTATTTGGCCATTTCTATAAATAAATTTTATGTTCCAAGGGAAGTTTCCTCCCTGTTCCCCATCTGTTTTAGCAACCTGGTTGATAATTGCCAAACTGATTGTGTCATTTGTACTTGTACCCATTGTTAGGATGGGGAGTAGGGAGCTTTTCAGGCTGTGTATGAGTCTGTGGCCATGCTTAAATAGGCCACAGTCCAGAAAAGAATTTTGAAAAATTAGAAAATTCCAAGTAGCATTGATATATCTGACATAACGAATACACATGTAATCATCTAAGACAATGCCAGAAGGCATGCAGGACTAGAGTTAGGTCTTTTAAAAAAAATAGATGTAAAGGGACACAATACCTTTATTTTTATTTATTTTTATATGGTGTTGAGTATTGATCCCAGCACCTCACACATTTTACACAAATGCTCAACCATTAAGCTACAATCCCAGCCCCTAGAGTTAGGCCTTTAAGGATGAGTAAGTTTGAGGTAGTTCAGATGAAGATGGAGTAAAAAGAAAAGAGTCTTCTTCTCTCCTTCTCCCTTCCCCCTCCTCTCCCTCTTCCCCCCTCCTTCCTTTCTACTCTTACCCACTTTTTCCCCTGTCCACCACTGCTAGGAATCAAACCCAGGGCCTTGGTGGGCATGTTAAAATATGTGCTCTACCACTGAGCTACACACTCTTAGACCCTGGACAGAGATTCTTTTTTTCTTTTTTTTTTTAGTTGTATATGAACACAATGTCTTTTTTAATTTTTTACGTGGTGCTGAGGATTGAATCCAGCACTTCACATGTGCTAGGTAAGCACTGTACCACTGAACTTCAGCCCCAGCTCCTGGGCCAAGATTCCTTTTTTATATAATTTTCAATTTATATATGACAGCAGAATGCATTACAATTCTTATTACATATATAGACTTTTTCATATCTCTGGTTGTATACAAAGGATATTCACACCAATTCATGTCTTCATACATGTACTTTGGATAGTAATGATCATCACATTCCACCATTATTAATTACCCCATGCCCCCTCCCTTTCCCTCCAACCCCTCTGCCCTATCTAGAGTTCATCTATTCCTCCCATGCTCCGGCTCCCTATCGCACTATGAATCAGCCTCCTTATATCAAAGAAAACATTTGGCATTTGGTTTTTTGTGATTGGCTAACTTCACTTAGCATTATCTTCTCTAACTCCATCCATTTACTTGCAAATGCCATGATTTTATTCTCTTTTATTGCTGAGTAATATTCTATTGTGTGTGTGTGTGTGTATATATATATATATATATATATATATATATATATATATATATATATGCCACATTTTTTTTTATCCATTCGTCTATTGAAGGGCATCTAGGTTGGTTCTACAGCTTAGCTATTGTGAATTGTGCTGCTATAAACATTGATGTGGCTGTGTCCCTGTAATATGCTGTTTTTAAGTCCTTTGGGTATAGACCGAGGAGAGGGACAGCTCAGTCAAATGGTGGTTCCATTCCCAATTTTCCAAGAAATCACCATACTGCTTTCCATATTGGCTGCACCAATTTTTAGTCCCACCAGCAATGTAAGACTGTACCCTTTTCCCCCACATCCTTGCCAACATTTATTGCTGTTTGCATAATAGCTTGGGCCAAGATTCTTATTGAATTATATATTATTGCAATATAATTCTTATTCTCACTCTATTTCTGCTTTTCTTTTTCTTTATATCTTTTCACAGTGCTGTGAATAAAGTGGTTGCATCTAAACTTGCTTCTTCTGTAAACCAAGAAGTTGACCTACCTACCCTAAAATGCTTGTTTTGAAGGTCCCTTGTTGAAGCACAGGTAGATCTAACAGATATATATTGCAGCAGAAGCAAAATTTTAAATAGGAAAGCTTTTAGAAAATATCATAGCCTTTCACCAGTGATACTAAAAGATCATACTAATGAAGATATGGGAAGAGATATTGGGGAATGGAAGTTCCAGTATGCTATTTGGCTAAATTATAGACAGAGGTAAATGATCTAGGAATGCAGCACCACAGTTCCCCAGATATAACCAAGTATTTTGCCAAGATGTGAGAATACCATATTGTACTCATTGAGCCTTAGTGCCATAAACCCTCATAGCCTGGTTTGAATCCTCAGCTCTCATCTCACTTATCTAATAAATAGAGGAATATCATCTTTGCAAGATCGGTCTTATAAGACAGAAATTTCTTCAGAGCACCTTCTTCTTGGATGTCACAAAATACTTGTGCCAAAAGCCACAAAGGAATGCAAGAAGGGAAAATGAGAATCAGAGTTTCAAAAAAACACTTAGGAAATTCCACCTATCACATTAGCTCTGCTTATATTCTTTACCAATTTGGACCTTGATCTACCTATGTTCATCATTCCCTTCGTTATCACTTTGCCATGATCTTTTCTTTCTTTTTTATTACCAGGGATAGAACCCAGGAGCACATAACCACTGAGTCACATCCCCAGCCAGTTTTTTGTTTTTAGTTAGAGACAGGGTCTCTCTGAGTTGCCAAGTGCCTTTCTAAGTTGCTGAGGCTGGTTTTGAACTTGAGATCCTCCTGTGTCAGCCTCCCGGTGAGTGCCACAGTGCCAGCCTTGCCATGATGTTTTCTTGCTTCTAGCCCACCTACATTTGTTAATAGTTTTTTTTCCAAATCACAATCTTGTTGGTTTGCCTGAGGCCTGGTCTCCCTTACTTACTTCACAGCTTCTCTTTGATTTTTACTACAAGAATTTATTTATTTTTATTTTTAATTTTTTTTTACTAAAAGAAAACTTATGACTTGCCCTTCTTGTATTCACCTCCAGATTTCACTTTGTGTAATTTCTCCAAGTAAATTCTGGGCAAGGTGGTGGGAGATAATTGCCATTGAACATTTAGTCCATTGCCTTGAAGGAAACAATAATGATAATGATAATAATAATAGTATTAAGTATTAAAAATGCAGCAAAGAATACTTTGTGAATCTGATAATTGCTCCAAATGATCTCTCATATAATGGGAAAAAAATCACACTTAGGTTTCTTTAAAGATAGATCCTCCTGTCAGCACAGACTTTCCTGCTGTTCCTTTTTATGCAAAGCCTTCCTCTGATTATTGCTATGGGAAATTTCGGTGGGTCATCTTTGGAAAATTCAAAAGGGCAATAACCTAATATTCTCTTCAAAGGGTAATGCCTTCTTGGGGACATGGCCACTTTTATACTTCAGACACAGTCAGCAGCCTTGTGCTCTACAGAATGAAACACATGTATAATTTAAACACCATTTCCTGCATCTTAATATCAGGCTTTACCAGGAAAGCAAAGTGCTATTTCTCTACCGCCTTCAACCCTTTGCCTTTCAAAGCCAATATTCTTTAGGCCAAACTAACCCAGACCTTTTGTTATTGTTCTTTTATTTCCCTCTCTCCATTCTCCAGGAGGACCAGGATTAAAAGGATTACATTACTGTTTAATTTTCTGCAATGTGTATTTCCATTCTCTGAATATAAGACTTCTCAGCCCAATCAGGTCATTACTTGATTTTATTTCCCTGGTCACTCTTTGGCATTTGCTATTTTCTTTGTCTTTTGTATAGAAACATGGAATTTGAAAAATTTCAATCAAGGTCAGGTCCATCTTCTCTGTTAGTGAGTTTTTTCTTCTGAGTTTGTTTTCCAGGTTTTTGGAAGGTGCATTCATAAAACTTGCAAGCTTTTAGATATACTGAATGTGCCAGGAAGAGTCCTATAAAGCAGAGTGGAGGGAAAGCAAGTTTAGTATTTATCAAACTCAGAAAGTTCTGGGAACACCAGCTTGGAGGGAATTTTATTTCATAGTGTCTGTGATGATCAGTATCTGGGATTAAACTCTTTATACAAATTTGTTGGTGAAGATGAATAGTTTAATGAGTCAGGATCTTGTCTCAATTACTTTTTTTCCAACCCTTGGTTAAAAATCCCAGTTTGTTTTTATCCTCCAGGAAGTCTTCCTTGATGACACTGGACCAGATAGTTTTTTCTTTTTTTCTGAACTTTTGGCAGGTGTCTGGAACTTATTTACATATACCTTGTAGTAAATATTGTCTTAAACTGCTAATTTACTCTGGAATTATTATTTAAATTTATATATCTATCATTAATATATCTTACCCCCTCCTTTAGGACATAGTTTGTATAGTTTGTCTCCTCTACCATGCTTGGCATCATCCTTTGTAGATACATTGTAGATGTCTCTAGTGAGACATCTACAATGTATCTACAAAGGATACATTTATTAAGTGGTAATTATGTTTTAAATGACCAGTGACCTCTAAATTACTTAAAGTAGATAAATGTATCTTTTTAAAAGACCATCCCAACTTTAACCTGGAAGTTCTCTTTGTGATTAATTTGAGTCATTTCTGTTGCATGTTAGTATAAATATTCTTAAACAGATGTACTACTAATTTTTTTTTGCGTTCTTAAACTCTTCTTGCCCTTTTATTCTACCTCTTTGCATAATTGTGGTTATTTCTTCATGCTTATTTGTGCACCCTTGGCTCACTTCCTGATGTATTTATCCTCTTGATAAGTTGATCTACTGTTTGGCTTCAACCATCATCTTTTTCTGGTTACTTTTCAACCATAACTTTACATTCCTGTCCCATGGACCTTGGTACAATATTGTTAAATATGGGTGAAAAATTGTCACTTGGATATATTTTACATACCTCAAAATAAATGCTTAACAAAGGAATCAGTGATGATTTCTTTTGCCAATGAAATCATCCAATCTTTCCAGTTTCTTTCTCCATTTTGCCTTTTGTATGTACTTCCATCATCCAAATGCCCTATACCTTGGAATCTTCGTTTTCAATCCATTCTTTTTTAAATATATAGTTGTAGTTGGACACAATTCCTTTATTTTATTTTTATGTGGTGCTGGGGATCGAACATGCTAGGCAAGCACTCTACTACTGAGCTACAACCCCAGCCCCACCAGTCCGTTCTTATTTACCATTCATGTGCAGTCTTGAATAACTTTGGGAGCACTTCCTCCTCTCTGTTACCTCAATATGTGACCAAGGCTACACCTAAATATTAGATTATTATGTAAATATCTGAATTACTTCCCCTGGTATTATTTTTGGTAGTGATTATAAAATAATAATGATGATTCTTAGAATAAAGGAATTACTATTTGTAAACCATTGTGTTCTGCACATTATACTAATGTATTTTATTAATTATATCTCATTTAATTCTCTTAGCCTAATGAGGTATATGTTGTTATCCCTATTTTAGAGATTAAAAACACAATTCTAGTGGCTCAAACCTGGGAAAAGAAGCTTGTGGCTTAGAAAATTTATGCAACATATTTATGTCCTGATAGCTAATAAATTGAAAGAAGCTGGAGTTAATTAAGCTTGTGTATAATAGCAAAATGCCCAGCATTTTTCTGCCAGACTAAGGTACCCTTCACTGTGTCACTCTCCTGTTCAAGAACATGTGTATATTTCCAGTGACTATAAGGATGAATTCCTTTATCTGGTACCAATGCTGTCTATAATTTTGTGCCACCATATCTCTCCAATGTCATTTTTCATGATTCTCAGTATCTACACATTGCTCTATTAATGCCGACATGATCATTGTTTCCCCCTCTACCTCCATGGCTCACTTCTGCTTAATGATTTTCTCTAAATCTGGGACACCCTTCTCCTACCTCTTCAAATCCTGTCTATGCTTTAGGTCTATTTTATATCCCACTTGTCCATGAGGGCTTCTCATAGTAGTCCAACTTGCAGTGAGATCTTGTTTATTTTCTTCACTGCTCTACCAGTTGGTTTACTGTACCACATTGCACTGTATGATGCAATCTTGTAATACTGTGCAATATGATCTGATTCAGCAAACCTTTTACTTTAGAAAATTGTCTTTGACCTTCCACCCTTTGCCTCCTTACCATTCTTCTGTCTCCTGAGCATCCAGAATCATTATGCTGTTGTTGGATTTCTAAGCCTCTAGTCATGCTCAAATGCTGGTATGAACTGCCTAGACTGTTCTCCAGAAGAAGTATCTTATCATCTACTCACCTTTCATAATACCCCTTAGCCAGACTCAGCTAGTTAGATAAAAGAACCTGTATAAGGGTATATGTGATTGTCTACCTTTCTGAAAGGGCTGCATTTGAGCAACCATTATTTAGTAAATCATAAATGATTTGCTTTGGTGGCTGAACTTTCAGAAATTTGAGACAGTATAGTGGAGCAAAGGAATGTAAAGGGTCTCAAGAAATTGTGGGGTGGTAGGTACGCTGAGGGAGGTTAACCTTCTTGGAATCAATTAAAACATGCCATGTAGTTCCCTTCCAGTTCTACCAGAGTGCAAAGTTGGATCTGGCTTCAGAATCTTCAGATTTTTCTTCTGTAGCAATAGTTCCTACTTTTAGCCACAATCTACAAGGTATTGTCTAGGTGATTTCACCAGGAATTATTTTAGAGATGAAATTCATCCATACTACTTTTTAGATTAATGTTCAGGCTTTATTTAAACACAAATTTATCTGAGGGCATGACCAAATTCATAGCACCTTTTAGCCATTACCTATTGTATAATCAGTGAATACTACAAGTAAAATTGCTGCCCTGGGAAGATTCAAAGAAAATTGTGATGTTTTACAAAGATGATTTTAAAAGGATCTCCAGATAGACTATACTGGAAATTCTTACGACAAAGATTGTGTGTTCCACTTTGTTTCTGTTTTCCGACACATGCTCTACCACTAGCACAGGGCTTTGAACCTTTTGAATGAACAATGGAAGGAAGAAGTTGGATGAGGGATTTATTTTTCTGTATGCCAGTCTCTTTATTTGTTAAATAGGAATAACAGAATAGGTGATGTCTTAGTTCCTTGTTAGCTCTAGCCTCCTAAGTTGATGAGTGCTCAGATACATTTCCAAGAACCAGTTTCTTTTGCACTAGGTAAAGTTTAAGAAAAGTCCTCTCTTCCTAGTATGGTTCTTAGCATGCATGTCAAGTTTGTTTATCCACCTTTAAAAGTGTTATGAATTACAGAAAAACTGATGGCAGGTTTTAGAAGCTTTTTGACTTTTCACTGTACCACCCTGTTGTTTGGAGTGACAGGTTAAAGCTTAGTCACAGATTGGCCAGGCAGTGAATTAATTTTGGATTATCCATTTCTGTAGCCTCTTTTCCTCTCCTGAAGCATAGACTCTTAAGAATTGAATTACTGTCTCTATGATCATGGAAACCATTCAGGTAGCAGGATAGTGGGAAAAAATGACTTCTCAAGGATGTGGCTTTATCATCTTCACCACTGAAACACTATATCCTTGCCTGGCAAAATTATACAACTGTCAAGTGAGCTACTCCTGTCTGCCTAATTCTTATACAGAAAATAACTTCTTGGTCATCTTCCCATCAGCAGTAGCACTGAGCAAGTAGTTTCTCTGTCTCTTCTTTTTCTTTTCCTAATAGCTAGTTACTTCTGATTTATAATGCAGATTCTGTGTCTCATTATCTATATGATCTTGGGCATACTATATTGATTTTACTGTTTTGAGCCTCAGTTTCCTCTTCTGTACATGATATTGCTGAGAGTGTTAGAAATAGTGACATAGTAAAAAGCCTACTAGTGAATTATCAGGTTAATAATATGCATTTGATAAATAAAGGAACTGACATTTTTATTCAGTTCTTTTTTCCTATCTCCTTTCTTCTTTTTGTTTTGCCTCCATTTCTGTTTTGAGAAGACAATCTTTACCAACATTATTAGAAAAGACTCACCTGGAAAATGGAAATATCCACTTACCAGTCCAAGTAT
The DNA here is from genome assembly GCF_052094955.1 of Ictidomys tridecemlineatus. Lineage (NCBI taxonomy): Eukaryota > Metazoa > Chordata > Mammalia > Rodentia > Sciuridae > Ictidomys > Ictidomys tridecemlineatus. Next base: position 28,857,842 of record NC_135493.1, on the reverse strand, counting down.
CTAGTTTTTCCCTGGAATTTTCCTATTGTACTTTGGGATTTCAGGCTTGAAATCTGGGACACTATTGTGGGTGCTGGATGACAACTAACAGTTTGGGAAGACATTAATCCCATGCCCACTGCTGCTTTTTGTTTGCTTCAGTCCAGGGGATTTGAGCTAGGAGTTAGATCTCATGTGGGTTGTTTCTGCAAAGTTATTTCTGAGTCTTGTAGATTTACAAATCATTTGGTACCCAGCTGTTATACTGCGTGATTCATGGTTATGGGTGCCTTGCTTCAAACGCTTGTCAGCAGTTTCTTCTCTGTGGTTGCCTTGTGATTCAGTTGTTTTTGGTGTGGTATGCATCTCTTCACATTCATTTGGACTCTGCCTCCCCCAACTTCTGTCATGGAACAAATGAGTCAGTGTCTAATGGTGCTGGCTTGCCATCCAATTACTTCGAGTTTCCTCTGGTGGGTGGGTGCTGCAGAAGATGGTGCCACTGGCTCACAGAGGGGGCTGGTGGTCCTGCTGCCAAACTGTCCTGAGAGAGGAAAAAAAATGTCTACAATCATCACAGTGAAAATTCATCCTGCATTCAGTATAGACAAGGCCAAGCGAAAGGGCATTCTTATTCAGTAGGTGGCAGTGTGGTCTGGTTTGAAGAAGAGCAAATTCATGCATGTGTTTGCAGTGCTTTATCCTGATGCCTTTGACAGCTCCAACTTGAGATTTTATTCTGAGTATTTTAGTACCTTTTGTCAAGTGCTCTTCAAAAAAAAAACCTTTATCTTCTTTAGAAACTTCTCTCTTGATAGTGGGTGGTATGTGTTTGTGGCGAGTATGTGATCTGAAGCTTTTGGAAACTCAGTGGCTAATTCCTCTTAGTTGGACATTTTGTCACGGAGGCTGTAATTCAGTTTCCTAGCTATGGTGGAGGGAGGTTTTTTTTTTTTTCTTTTTTTCCCCTGATGGTTGTAGTGATTATTTTGCTGATTATATGACTTCTTCAGTCCTTACATCTTACTAGTTTCCCAGTAGAAGGGAGGGTGGGTCCTAAGACCCAGTGTGTCAACTCTCTTGGAGTCCATTCAACCTTCAGGGAACAGAACACCCACTGTGGCTGAGCTGGACTGCAATAGTACAACGTCAGGCCCATGTAGGGACAAAGCCCCACACTTTTGTGTCTATACCTTGCTTCCTGTAAAGTCCTTTTCCAGAATAATTTATTTCTCAATATAGGTAGATATCCTTGAAAAGCTAGGAAGTAGTAAGAAACCAACTTCCAGCATGAAACTTGAGTAGGAAGGAAAAAGACTGACTAGGACATAGCAGTGTCATCTTTGGGAAGGCTGTTGGTTGTTTAGTTGGAATTGTTAAGGCTGAATAAGCACTTGTGTTTGCTGGTGTCCTTGTTCCATAATTATAGATACTGTAGGTAATTATAGATTTTCAGAATTATAGATATTGTAACTTCAATGTGGGCTTGAGACAGATGAGATGTGCCTCTATTCCTTGATTTCCAGGCTGCTGACCAGGTGGTTGCAGATATGTTCACATGATTCCCAGCCCAGGGTGAGATGGTATGTAATTGAGCTCAAATTCTCTTTATCTCAGATACAATTTGAATTCTCAAAAGTAGATATAGTTGATTCTAATCATTTGCAATAGTTATATACTCTGCAGTTGCTAAGACCATTGAATTAGGTTAGGTTCCTATGAGCCCATTGGTTAGTATGTCAATACATAAGTTTGTTTTATCCATGCTTCTGTTTAAAGACTCCTTATTTAATATATTTTGATGACTCATTAACATTATACTCACAGCCACTAGCAACCTGCATGCCTGAATGAAGCTTATCTAAACATATTTTGTCCATAAGGCACAGCACAGCCTCTTGCATTTAGAAACACCAGACAGCATTTCAGTACTATGCTTGGGGGCCATTTTAAATAGCAAAATTACCAAGAAAAAAACCTTGCAAAAATGTGAAAAATGTAGCACTAAATAGACCATGAAAAGGATGCTTGTTTACAGTGTGAGAGCTGAATCGAGAAGGCAGAGCATTGCTTTGTCCCATCTCAATGGGGAATATGCACATTGGTGACTCATTTTTTACCACTCTGAACATATGCACAAGTGTGGCTTCCTGTTGATAGCACTGTTAGTATCAATTTAGGTGTTTTCATATCTTGGGGAGTAGGTGACTTAGCAAATATAGAATTCTTGAATAATGAGGATCAGTTGTATTTGCCTGAGGATGGGTCCATGGCATTATCTGTACTTTACCAGAATTCTTGGTCTTATCCATGTTCCTTCATTGTGGTAAACCAGACTAATAGGAATTAAACCATGGCCAATAAAGCAGATTATGATAGTTGGGTTCCATGCAATTGACTAAGGTGAGAATTCCTCAAATAGGATTGATCTGTTCAATTTTCAAATGTATTACAAATTGATGAACAATTCTTTGGACTAGTTAGGTAGGCTTAAAGGTAGAATTGGGTTAAAAAGTCCAAATGGCATTAAATAGAAGCAAACTACCACTCTACATCCATGTACTTGAATTTGATTGTTTTAAGATCAAATTTGTGATTTAATCTCAAAAAGTTAAGGATGATAGTCTGAATCTAAAAGTTCACCTTGATGACCTTTAAAAAGACAACAAGACTCTTGATACTTTCAGTCTTTATAAGAGATTTAAAAACACATAATTGTCTCATCTGTTGATTGTCAATAAAAGAAAATATTTCCACTATCAAGAAGTTTGTGATTTCTCAAGATAACTGCACACTCCTTCTGGACAGTAATAACTCTTAGAAATGTTATAAGATTTGACACCTTATAACTTCTGCCCCTGGAGCCACATAGACTATTAGAATAATGCCTCTTCCAGAGAATTACCATTTGTACATCTTAAGCTAGCACTGAAGTCATCTATTCATCTGTTCCTCTATTAATTAATTAATTAAATAATTAATTTTTATATCTTTATTTTACATTTATATGGTTCTAAGGATCGAACCCAGTGCCTCATGCATGCTAGGCAAGCATTCTACCACTGAGGAGCCACATCCCCAGCTCCTCCTCTATTAATTTATTCCTCAATTTTTCCAACTCTGTTAGTCATCATTGTAGAAATTGTGGGCATATGGTCCATTAAAAGATACCTAATACCACATTGCATCTGCTTAAGTCTTTTTGTTGTTCATGCTGAATATCTTTAGTTTCTTGATTTTTTTCCTTACATGCTATTGTTTGATGTCCCCTTACAGCTTTGGCCACCTTCCCCTAAATATATTACCAGTTTTTCTTTAAGAGTGTATACTCCAAATTAGGAGTGATCTGAGTAATATTTCAGAGTTATCTGGGTTCAAATAATGTTAAAGAGAGACAGATGCAAGTGGTGGGAGCACGAGGTTAAGGTTGTAATTCTAAAAACTGGACCCACTATGCTGACCCCCACTTGCTTTCTCTGCTAAGAAGCTATTTGCCTGAAGCCCTGCCTGGCTTAAGTAGACAGGATATGTTACATCCTTCAGCAAACTACCTGTTACCTGAAGGAGAAACACAGGACAAAAAAAAATGTCATAAAAAAGAACCCAAGTTGCTCTGAAGGGGGAAATTTTGTGACCCTTACACAAACCAGATCCCAGTACTCAGAAAGATAAGGATAATCCCCCCCCAACCATAAAATCTGTAAGAAGATATTATAATTAGAATCAGACAGCATGGCCCAAAATGACCTATAGTGGTCCTGGCAACAGGGACTTGAAAGTCAGATGTCATACCACTGTCAGTCAAAAGGTAAGAGGTAGACCTGGGCAGGACTCTCTGGAAACACCACTGGGATCCCTAATAAAACTGGCGGTCAGGAGAGGCACATTGTCCCTCTCCTTTCTGAGAAGACCCACACCCCGCCTTTTCTCTTTTCCAATCCCTCCTGATGAACTCATGTCTGTTACTCTGATTGACATGTCTGAAGTCCTTGTGACTTGATCATAAGAATTGGGGTTTAAAGGGCCCCTTTATGGTGTCTGGGTTTCCCTGAAGTCACCAGCCCTTTAACAATAGCAGCTCTGTGTAATACTATCTTATATTGAGCAAGGTATTTAATCTTTCTGGACCTCCATTTACTATCCTATAAAATGGGAACAATGATGGTATTTCCTGGGGTATTAGAAGGATGAAAAAGATTATGCACATTAAAAGAACTTTGCTCAGTACTTGCCATAAAAATGCCTAATAAAGTATAAAACATTTTATTCGTATTTGTTTAACAGCATAAGATGGCATTAGCATTTTTGGCAGTTACATTGTATGATTATTGCCTCCAGAGGCTGTAATCCCCTCAAACCCCAAAGTAATTTTCTGTCTTCCAGAGAAATTACTTCAATCTTCTAGAGGTATGCTCAGATGTCAAGCCTCTATCAACCTCTTTAAGACACATTTTGACTAACTCTGTCTGACTGACTGGCTTGTATGTCATTTTTCTGAGAGATGGATGTAATTTCAGTGCCAGGATCAATGTCCTTGACTTGACTTTTATCTCTGGGTTTTCTATGAATATGGAAATGTGGCTTGTGGCCTCCCTCAGCTTTAGAATCTTTTGTATAGAAGAGTAGATTATAAATATAACACCTCTAGCAACACTTCCAGCAATAGGGGGAATACATTGCCCATTCTGTTTGCACCTTGCTTTATTATATTATATTTAGTAAATCTTTGATGATAACCCTTTACAATTGCTGGACAAAGTTAATCTCATTTCTTAATATGATGTATTTAGTGATGGCTTGAGTGTTTTTGCCTGCTCCATCTTTTTTGTTTTAGGACTATACCTGGGCTGCTAGTTGTTTTTTTTATTTCTCAGACACACATACAAGTACACCTATAATTTTCTTCCTCTCCTTCCTACTCTCCAGAGTTCTTTGTTAGTAATTCAGAGGGTGAGGAATCGTAAGTGAGAATCAGGGTGCAGAGAGGATAAAAGATTTGAACTGAGACTTATATAGACTAGGTAGATGAATATAACCCAGTAGACAGGACATTTTGTCAGTGTTTCTGGGCCAGAGTTAAATCAGGAACATAGGAAAATAGACCTGAAGGTGTGCTTAGGATTTGGATTCTTTTTTCTTCCCTTTATATTTGATCATTGAGAAATGCTCCATCTACTCATATGGGTCAAAATTAGCCCTATCTGGAGATGGCTGTTTATGGGATACCCATTAGTTTAGTTCACATTTAAAATCACCAGCATGAAAATCACTCTTTTCTGTTTATCATCTTATGTGTCCATGGCCACTCATTGTGTAACTGTAATTTGCCAGGAGAGTTGAATCTTTTCACAATAGAGGAGGTCAGGAAAGGAGGAAAATATTCAGGTTAGGTGATAAAATGGAAAGTAGGAAGCTGTCTAAGGGCACTGGTGTGAGAAAAAGTAGTATAAGAGGAGGCCAGTGGAGGTTAGAGGGAGACCCAAGAAAAAGCTAATTGAATTAGTTAGGGTCTGTTCTCTGTTAGACCTGGGCAAGTCATACCACTAGCCTGGCCTCTATGCTCTAAAAGGCCCCACTGTAGCACTTTAGCCATACCCTTTCCTATAGGGAGAGGATTTTGCACTGCCAGTCTGTATATACCCTAGGCCTCAGGACACCTTTATTGCAGAACAGAATGTAGTATAGGATTGCCAGATAATGTATTGAGGACTCTGCATTTTTATTTGATGAATCTGGCTACCTTAGTGTTTTCAGAACTTTGGACTTGTGGCCTGGAATGTCCATTTGCATGTGTGTGAGATCCATTACTTTGTAGAGTAGACTTTGGGTTGGGGAAAGAAAGGAGCAAGATAGGGCCCCAGAGCTAATTCTCTGCACTGGCATATTCTGGTGTTGAATTCTGGAGAAGCTGAGAATTGAAAATTTGAACTTGGTCTTTCAAGTTGTTATAAAGTATATTTTTTCAAGGTAGGAGGAGAGAACATATTTAACTATTCTTAAGTTTTATGTATATATTTCAATTATGTAGACATCTGGTATGTGGGCTTCCATTTGTACTCTTGCCCCAGGCTCCACAAATGTTAGTCAAGGGCCTTTAATAATGGCAACAGATTACCAAATGAGGTTCTGTGCCATATGTTTTTGATATAAAATCTTATTTAATTCTCCTAACAACTCTATAATATTGGCACTGTTAGTCTCTTTACTTAACAGATAAGGAAACTGGGGTTCAGCAAATTGAAATAGCTATCCAAGGTCAAAGGAAGAATAAATGTCAGAACTGAGATTGAAATGGAAAATTTAGTTTAAATGCACTTATAAACCTTGAATCCACATTGCTTGAGTCTCTGAGTCTCCTGCCTATGCAATTTGCTAGTTCTTTGATTTTTTTCCAAGTTATTACCCTTTCAGTTTCAGTGCCTCAGTTTCTTGAGGTACGAAATGTAGGTGTGCATATGATAATAGCAGTACCTTTCTTATGTGGAAAGATTTAAAATGATCTTCTATGTAAAATGCATAGCATAATGGAAAAACAAAGAGCTCAATGTGTTAGAAATTATGATTTGTAGTAGTACTGGTAATAGTGGTAGCAGTGACATTAAATTTACGTGTAAGTATGATATTAAATAATAAAAATATAAATGCATTTTAAGCCACTAATTTGTTATGCAACAATAGGTAAGTAATAAAACAGTGTAACAATATCATACTTACACCTAACTAAGGCACATGCCTATAATTCCAGTGACTCAGGAGGCTGAGGTAGGAGGACTGGGGATTCAAAGCCAGCCTCACCAATTTAGCAAGGCCCTAAGCAATTCATTGAAATCCTGTCACTAAATAACATTTAAAAAAGGGCTAGGTATGTGGCTCAGTGGTTAAGTGACCCTGGGTTCATGGTCCTCTCTACAGGACATCTTTCAACATGGCAGATGACTTCTCTCAGAGCCAATAAGAGTACTAGAAGAAGTCACATTTTTGTATAACTTAATTATGGGAGTGATATCCCATCACTCTTGCCACATTTTGCTCATTAGAAGCAAGTTGTTATAGGAGGATTTATAACAGGGCATGAATACCAGGAAGCATGGATCAATAATTGGGGGCCATTTTTGAAAATTGCCTTGCACAGCTAGGTAGGTAACTTTATATGAAGAGGTGTGTAAGGCTTGTGGAATAAACAAGATGCATCTTGGTGGAGAAACAGTTTCACTGTGAGGCAAATGCAACTTAAAGTCAAAATGAAGCTCTACTATGTGATAGAAAACAGAATTCACACATTAAAAATAAATAAATACTTGAAATTCTAAAGACCTCTTGTAGTTGTATCTTCTGTTTTGGCTGTGTTCTCTCCTGAACTATACTGACACTACTTCAGTGATTCTCAGACCAAAGGAAAAAAAATTCATTTCAGAAGGGCTTGTTGTGAAGTGTATGCATTTCCTTAGTGTTTCCTAGAATTCTTTTGCTGTTGCTGCTTTTTGAACAAGCTGCAGTGATAATCTCTGTTGCCTCACTTCTTTGTATGATTCAAAGGAGGTTAAAGAAATAAAGTACTTAGTATAATGTTATTCAACCTTGACTGCATATTAGAACCACTTTGGAAATTTTCGGAAAATATTGAGAGGTCATAGCCTCTCCTTCAGAGGTTGCTAACAACCGAAGTCTCGATGAAGTGCTGCCAAATGTTATCCACCTGTTTATTGGGATGATTGAGGGACTGATTTGCTTGGTGTACTTAGTGAACTGATAAAAGTAAACATGAAGTACCTTCACAATCCTCACAAAACCTTTTCTTCATTCTATAGACAAGGGAGTTCAAATCATGTTACATAACCTGCCCACAGTTTCAAAGCCCATGAGCAGTAGTTAATTACGAATACTAATACAATACTCACTGTTTAACATTCACTTTTCCAAGCATAATTTACAGAATTATTTAATCTTCACAGTGGCCTGGTGGGAGTATTTTTTTATTGCCACTTGATGTATGTGGAAACTAATAAACCAAGTGATTAAGTAACTGGTCCAAGATCTTAATAGCCCTAAAATATCAGTACATAGTACAATAATATAGTAAGACCAGGGAAGCATATCTGGTAGTTCTAAAAGTTGAGTCTCTCTTCTCCCATCCCAGGCCTCTAGAGCACGAGTTTCTTCTATTTAATTGACACATCAAAGTTATGCATATTTCTGTACTTGTATGTGATATTTCTATATAGTATATGTTATGATGATCAAATCATGGTTAGCATATCTGTCTCAATATTTATCATTTCTTGTTGGTAGAAACATTTAAAATCCTTCAAGGATTTTTAAAATACATAACACATTTTCACTATGTATGTTCACCTACTATACAACAGAGCTATCAGAATTTCTTTCTCCTTTCTAACTATGCCTTCATATCCATTGTCCAGTCTTTCCTTGTGTTTTTACCTTCCCTCTGTTCTCCCAAATATTTGGGTAACCACTGTTCTACTCCTGGCTGAATATATAACTTAGGTATACCCAGTTTACTGAGACTTTGGGTAATTAACCTAAATCCACTGATGTTTTTACATTTAACATGGAAAGAATAATAATGTTTGCATTGGTTACTTTAGTGTCCCGTTTAGTGGTAAATCAATTATGAATGAGAACTACTCCACTAGGTAGAAAGTGTTAAAACAAATGTGAAGTGTTTTTGTTATGTTTCCTCTCTCAAATTCTCTCCTGTTAATGTGCAAATCATTGCTATAAAGATGTTCTAACAGCTGGCATGTCAAGAGCATCAGGTTTTCCCTTAGGCTAACTATGGTAATAGCTCATGGGATTCTGGAGGGGTATATGGAGAAGCTAGCAACAGGCAATGCTCTAGGGAAAATCGGTGCATAAACTCTCACTCAGTACTATGAGGGTAGGGCAAGATTAACCTGTATTTGTTGGACATAATTAAAGTTGAAACAAGAAAGAACAGTTTCAGAAGCTATTGAACATCGATACCTAGAATAAGCAACAGATAATTCTGGAATCTGTTAGGGTCAGAGAATTGAAGGACAGATTATTTGAAGCACCAAGTGAAGAAATGCAAGCACAAAGTAGAGATGAGTTACAAATGATGTTGAATCAGGTTTTCCAAGCCACTTTGAAGAACTCTGACCCACAACCAGGGCCCGAATGTCTGTAAGAGAATTGTTATGATAAGCATGAGAATGAAGAGAACAGGGGTTTCTAAGACACTAAGCTAAGATTACTGGTTAAAACTTACAAATCTTAAAAGCATCTTACCCTGGTCCTGCTGAGAAATGGGAAAGGATTTGAAAATATCCTAGTATCGGTTTAGTCAGCTATTTTGCTGATGTGACTAAAGGATCCAACCAGCACAATTATAGAGGAGAAAAAGTTTATTTGAAGGCTCAGAATTTCAGAGGTCTTAGTCCATAGAAGGCTGGCTCCATTCCTCAGGGTTCAAGGTGAGGCTGAACATCATGGCAGGAGAATATGGCAGAGGGAAGCAGCTCACATCATGGTGATTAGGAAGGAGAGAGAGAGAGAGAGAGAGAGAGAGAGAGAGAGAGAGAGAGAGAGAGAGAGAGAGAGAGAGAGACTGACTGACTTCACTTTCCAGATACAAATACATACCCAAAGCTACACTCCAATTCCCAGCTCCTCTAGCAACAACCTACCACTTCAGTTACCATTCAGTTAATCCTAATCAGGATTAAATCACTGATTGGGTTAAGACTTTTAGAACCCAATTATTTCTTTTCTGAACCTTCTTGCACTGTCTCACACGTGAGCTTTTGGGGGACACCTCACATCCAAACCATAACAGCATCTCCTATCTCTGTTCATGATTCATCTCCCTTACCTGAGATGTCCTCCATTATTTCCTTTGCCAAAATAAACTGACTATTTGCCAAAATTCAACTTAATTCAATTTATCCAAAATTCCAAATATACTTTTCTAATTTCCTGGGTAAATTCTTTGATAAATAGGACTCTGAGTTACAACTATTTTCTTCTGTTCCAACAGTCTAATAATACCCTGGTGTAAGGTATTCCTCAAATCTGTATTGTTGTGGTCAGGAATTATTTGATTGTAATTAATAAAATCTCCTTCTGAAGTAAACTTACATAAAATAGGGGAATACAATATAATGATGCAGGACTATCTCATGATACCTCTGGGTAGGTGTGGCAACCAGCTTTTGTGAGGGACTGGAATCAGGATTTTAAAAGCCATCTGAGAATAAAGCAGCTACTCTATCATGCATTTTTTTTAAATCTGAGTATGTATGGTTTTTTCTCTGTAAATATACTTTACATTGATTTTTCATAGCAGAAGGAAAGGGACATCACCTACTAGGCCTTCTAGTCTAAGTATAAACAAAGACTAATGAGAATCTGCCACTTACTTTATAATCTTTGGAAGACAAAATCAGATGGCTTCCTCTTGGGTCCTGTTGTACCTATAATTTAATTTTTAATGGCCATTGAATTAGATCCTTAAGGGGAGGCTATTTCTTTATCATTTCCTTTCCAATTGGTTGGAAAATGAATGTGGCAGTGAGTCATCATTGATGATGTTGGCAACCCCTACGGATATTAGAGCAGTAAGACAAAAGGGACTCTGATCCACTAGCTACCATATCAGCTCTAGTCAGTTTATGACTGCACTGCTACACATGAGAATTAAAAATATTTTGTCTCCATAAACCAGTTATTTTGGATCTATATTTTAGCAGACAAACATGTACTCTATGACAGATAGGAACCTAGAAAGTTTCTGTAAGATAGAGTTTGGCAATTCTATAACACTCAGCTAAGATCATATGACAGACTTACTAGCTTAAGAACTAAGGTCACTTATGGACATGTATTATTTGTTCAATAAATATATAAATGAGATTCAAGGCACACAGGAAGTAAGAGGGTGCTTCACAGTATGGATAGCAGGTAGATATTAGACTGTTGGAACAGGAGAAAATAGTTATGATGGATACACCTATGCAATTTTATCCCAGATATTGATGGCATATAAGTAGCTTTGATAAGTAGCTGTCACCTCAACCCCTTTGTCAAAGTGTAAATGTTGGCACAGGCAGAATTTCCACAATAGAGCATTTTGGTTGTGAGCAAGTAATATAGATTCATATTTGTAGGTAGTAAGTTGAAATCCTGAATCAACCATCTTTTATCTTTGTGACCTTGGATAAGTTTCTTAAGCTGTGAATCACTTTCCTCTTCTGCAAAATGGGGGTCATACTATCTTCTTTCTAGGGTTGATAGAATTGAATGAAATAATATGTGAGTGTTTAGCATAGTTTGTTGGACTTGGTAAAGTATTTAAAAAATGATAACTACTATAAATAACAGAAATATCAGTAACAGATAATAATGTGACCTTTTTCACAGAACATCACTTCATATATTCAGAAAGAGTTATTCTTCCTGAGCTCCTTTTATCTTTAGTCTAGATATTCTGAGTCCTTTCAATTCAGTTTGCTGTAACATGGTTCTTGGACTCTTCCCTATTTTGGTTTCCTTTGTTAATTTAATAAATGGTTATCATTGTAGATGGATGCTTTTTACATTTTAGGCAGGAAAATTCTGTATACATGTAGGGTCCTCTTCTCTACTGCAAGGTGTTTAGCATCCCTGGCTCCTGTACACTGCATGTTAGTAGCTTCCCCCATGTGGAATCCAAATATCCCCAAAACATTTCCATAAGCTCCTTGGGTTCAATAATGGCTCTAGTTGGAAATCATTCTAACCAAATCACAGTTCTGTGGAGAAGGTCCACTTTATTTTTCTTTTGGATCTTTTGGATTATTTGTCCAATGCAGGCTGTTTATTAGCTTTGCAACGATTAATAGTGCATTTATCTTAAAAGATTTCTATTTGTAGTTTTGGGGAGCCATAACAGCACTGACTCAATTGAATTTATTGTTTGAATTTGTCAGGTATTATTACTTTGTACATCTGATTTTTGGAAACAGCCATGGGATTTTTTCTAATTCTGTTTCAATATCTGAAAGTTTCTTTTTTTCAACCAGTGTTTTTACTATTCTTTTGAAGAATTTGTAAAGTGGAAGTTTGACCAACTATCTCTCTGAATCTGTTTTTATTTACTGATCACTATGTTGTACAAGATTAGGTGAGTACAAGAGCCCTTTGTATTACTGTTGACCTTCTCCCAGGTTGACAGATGTTAGTTAGCATCAATCAGTTAAGTAAAGTTAAGTAACCATGTTATCTAAAATTCTGTTTTTCTTCATCTTTCCCAAAAGGTGTTAAAAAAATACTTTTTCTACAGTGTAGAATCACTCTGGGAACATTTATCTTCTCATTTACCATTTCAGGATACTTTGTATATAACTATCAACTATAAGGTTCATTATTTTATAGATATGTTCTATTAGCAAGTATAAATTACATAAAAATAAGAAATATGATAAGTGACTTAGGGTTTATACATTTCAGTGCCTTTAAGGCTGAGTAATATGAAGATGTACCTTATGTGTTGGGTCTGTTCTTGGAATCAATTCTATTTTTAGATGGAATAACTTCATGGTATCTGAGAATGGTTATAAACCACTCTCCTCCACATACACAAATTATTCACTAGAGCCAGAAATTTCTTCAAAAGAAGACCCCCTAAAAATAAAGAAGAATTTTCATTCCTCAAGGACTCTCATTCTTGGAAATCAACTCCCCCTGAGGAAATAATCTGGTGTACTAATTTAATTGAAGTGTTAATGACGTTTATTTTAATGAGATCATATTCTGATGAAAATAGGGGAAAGAGGGTGAAAATACTGGTTAGCTGTTTATGAGAAAGATTGATTTTAGAAGGTAAGCAGGTGGAAAGAAGAATATTACAGAAAGAAGAACTTGAGCAGTAGAAAACTTCTCCATTTGGCAGTCAGGCCCTACACCATCCTTTACTTCTACATTTCTACAGAACTAGCAAATTCTACCCATTAGAACTAAATTTTGAATGTGTTTGGAAATGTGAATTTTCACTGTGTTAGAGATGTCTATTTTCTAGGGGAGTAAACAATACTGTTTATCCCACCCTGGCACCCAGTTACCTAGCAGAGAGCAGGTGTTAAAACCAGAGAGCTTTCTCCAAAGCCAGAGGTGGACTATAGGAAGAAGTGAATACTTGGGTGAGATTGGAGCCCAAAGGAGTAAAACAATGAGTGATAGGAACAACTATGTTTCCAAAGACCCAGATTATTTAATTAGCAATTTCAGAGTGTTGCCTAGGGCATAACTGTCCATATGGCCAGATTCCTCAGCTCTCCTCTCATCAGACATAGGTCTAGTCTTGGAAGTTCCCTCCTAGGGCAGCTCTGTCTTTCCATTTTTTCTCTAGTTTGCATTTTGCTTTTGTAGGCTTTTGTACAAATGCTTTCTTGGCAGTATGGTTTTTGCATACTTCTCCCTAAAGATTGGACATTGATGAATTTGGCCATACTTCTTATGGCACATGCAGCATTAAAGAATATGCCTGTGTATTATTTTTTTTCCTTCTTTCTTTCACATCTTGCAGTTTGAAGGTGAGGTTATTCAGCTGGCTGAGTGGCAAAGAGGACTCTTCTAATCCTGTTCAGTGCTTGAGGGAATATGATTTATCCCCAATTACCTTTTTGCACCTATGCCCTACTTGCTATGACTGAATTATGGATTCTGCAAAAAGGATCTACAAATAGACTTCAAGAGAGTAAAGTGAATTAGTTATGAACTAGGTGTAGAACTCAAGTCTCCATGTTTCTTTTTAAAAATTTTAAAACTTTGTTTTAATTAGTTATACATGACAGTAGAATGCATTTATGGTTCTTTATGTGACAACATTCACCTAGAAAAATTTGTAGGAATTCTTCAGATGGTGCCTTGGTTGTTGTTCTACCTCATTTGCCTACTGAAGCTGCCACCCTCAATACTTAGGAGGCACCCACAAAAGATGGTATCAGAAATCATGGCATGGGTAACTTTTTGATTGGATAGCCCAGAAAAATAGCTATTGTTCTCTTAATATTTTTCTCTATGGAAAGAAAGTTAAAGTGAATTTCAGTTCAATACTACTTGATCCCAATTCCCTCTCTTCTGGTTTCATAACTGCCATCATCCCATATCTATGCACAGTAACATCAGATGGACCTAAGTCTTAGGACTAATTAAGGTCCCTTTATTATTGTTCTCCTACCCTAGCATTACCTCAAGTTCCAGTATTCTTTTTCCTTCCAACCCATGAAGAACACTACTCAAGAGTTGCTCATTTGGTAGACCATATTTATTAAGGAGCTATTTTGAATTCATGGTTAAATCTATTATTATGTGAATTTTAAAAATGAGCTCTTGGAGACAATAGCTTCAGAAAAATGTGTGCATTACTAATGTTTACCACAGATTTCCTAAATTGGAAGCTCAGTACCTGGGATCTGAGAATGTGCATATTAATAAAATTATTAAGTGATTCTGAAATATATATTAACAGTTTAAAATTACTACCCTATGTTGTACTTAGAATTAAAGCTTTTATTTCAGTTGTGCAATTATGTTTGCAGGTAGCAATGGTGATTGCTGAACTGACTAAAGAAATTTGCCTTTAAAATTACATTTCATGTGCCATTGTTATCCTGCCCATGCCTTCTGTACCCCAAATGCATATGGTGGGTCAGATTCTATTTGTGTCCCCGAGTATCTTGGGCTGCCTCTTGTATGCTGTATGATATTGATAAACATTGACCTCTGGAATGATTTTTTTCTGGGAAAAATATCTCCATTCTAGTTACACGGTATGACACACTATGTTCAATAGATGTCTATTGAATGCACAACTGTATGTTCCACATGGCAGGAAGTACTGTTATTTCACCATAACAAAGTAACTCAACTTGTTCCTGTATTATTTGAAAGCAGCTGTGACTTGAAAGAAGAGAAAAGACTGGTAGGTTAATGGAGAAGTCCTCAAAAGAGGACTGTATTTTATTTTCTGTCTTGTAGTCTTGTTCTCCCCCCTGGAGAGATTCATGCTTCATGGGTGTCCTGGAAAGTGAGGTAGGAAGAAGAAGAAAATAAGATTAGATTATAAAGATGTTTTCCCCTTGGGCTTCAGTGTAATCTTTTCACATGGGCAGATGTTTTAAGACTCAGGTATGTGGATTCAGTGAAGAGATATGTAGTAAATAAAAACATGAGTCAAATGCCACCTTGAAGCCAGGGGACTATTTTCTGTCTGCTCTCAGAATTGGTGCAATAATTTTGCTATTGAATTTCATGTTCTTTCAGTCGATAGATCCTCTAGATTGCAGAGGAGCTAGGCTCAGCTAAGTAAGGAATTTCTGCTCTCACTATAAACTTTAGTTTCTCAGTGGTCATACTGTTTCTTGTGCAAAGAAGATCAGTGATACCAAAGACACACTTTTGGTTCATTACATATTGTTTTCAAGGTGGGGGCCATGCTTTTTATTCTCCCACATATTGCCCATGAAATAAAATTGGGACTGAATTTGAATTTGTGAGAAATGCCTTTCTAATTTCCACATATTTAAAGGAGCTCTTACAATGCTCTCCTGGCAAGATTTACTGGAATCATAGATGTACTCAAACTATAATGCTAATTTTCCCCAAGGCCGGGTGAAACCTGTTAACAGTGTGGTTGAAATAGGTAGGAAAGGAGGCAGTTCTACACATTGATCAAAGCTTAACTGGAGACATTGACCATTTTCCAAGAGATTGTTCCTAGACAATTTCATTTACCTAATTATCCATACAAAATCTTCATTTGAGGATTAAAAAATATAACATTAAAAATTGTGTTAAAGTTGTCTGATTCTTGATTTTCATGTCTCAAGGTGCTTTCCTATGCCACATTCCTCTGCTCTAATGTCCTGCCTCACCTTGGGCACAGATCAGTGGAGACAAACTCTTCAGCCATGGTATTCTGCCTTACCTTGAATCCTGAGGAGTGGAGCTGGTGTCTGTGGGCTGAAACCACTGAAACTGTGAACCCCCAAACAAACTTTTCCTCCTCTAGCTTCTCTTATCAGGTCTTTTGTCACAGCAAGGAAAGATCTGTCTAAAACAGAAGCCCCAGCCCCACAACCCCACCCCAAGTAAACTTTTCCTCCTCTAAAAATTAAAAATAAAAAAATTAAATTAAAATGTTTAGCTTATTTAATTCATTGGGTTTAAAACAGAAATTGGTTCCAAAAAGTAGGGTTGTTTCTGGGACTAACCTGACCATGTGATTCAAAAGCTTTTGGACCTTTTTGGGATTTGTGGGAGGAATTTTGAAAAGTTTAGACATGCAAAGTGGAAAAGTTTTAGATTGTTGTAAGTAGATCTTAATGGGTGATTCTGGTGGAAGCCTTCATGATTCCCAAACTGCAGCATCTAACATTGCTACAGAAACAGCACCACATGGTTGACACGAACTTTGGTCACCATGTCAAGCAGTAGAGAGTCCTCTAGGACCATGGCTGAAGCAGCCTCTGAATGCCTGTATGGTTGAGCATGGTGAAAATACTTCCTAGGTCACCATTTTATAAGTAGGTTGTCCCCATGGCCTCTTCTTAAAGGGATTTTTATTTTTTTAACCCATGAGCCTGAAATGGGTACAGTCTTGCCAATTCCTGAGATGCCCTCAAGCCATCATTCCTATGGTCTGTGGGCAAAGTAGTTAACAGTGTCTCTTTAGTGGCTGTAATGTCTTTAACAATCACAATTTCCTTAGCTTCAGATTTTCTCGCACTTCCATGGCCAAACTTCAAGTTTTTTAAATCTTTGTTTTGCTTTATGTTTCTGATTATCAGTCAATAATGAGATGCTGGTTCTGTAGAAATGGTAGGTGCTGCAGTTTGGGAATCATGGAGGCTTCCATTGAGATTTCAAAGGAAGGTCCGGGAGGTCAGGCAAAGTGTTGGAGTCCCTGTGGGCTTCCCCTAAGGGGGCAGTACATGAAGTTGTGAGAACGAAGCAGAACTGCAGTGGAGACCCCCAAGATTAAGAGATGCTAGTACCATGGAATGTCTGCCTAAGAAAGGTGTAGGAATCCAACAAGAAGAAGCCAATAGACAGGCCATGTAGGATGAATTTGGTAAAGCCATAGGGGTGGGGCTACATGAGTTGCTTGCCCAGCTGGGTTTCTGTTTTGCTCTGGTCCCATCCTTTATCTCTATATCCCAATTTCACCATTTTGAAATGGAAATGTTTACTCCATGCCTTTATATATTACATATGTGTAACTTGTTTTTGATTTTTATAGTAAGTGGCTCATGTTTAGAATTTGCCTTGAGTCTCAGATGATATTTTATACTTGGACTTTTTGGCAATGCTGGAACTGTTAAGAATATGGGAACTCTTGGAAATAATCTAAATATATTTTGCATTGTGAAATGGGCATGAGCTTTTGGAAGCCAGGAGCTGAAATGTTGTGGTTTAAATATTTGATATCCCCCAAAAGCTCATGTGTGAGACAATGGAATAAAAATTCAGAGGTGAACTGATTGGGTTATGAGAGTCTTACCTCTGGTAGGGATTAACTGGGTGGTACCTGTAAGCAGGTAGGATGTGGCTGGGGGACATGGGTCATTGGGGGCATGACTTTATGGCATTTATTTTGTCCCTGGTCACTAAGAGCTCTCTCTCTGCTTCCTGAATGTCTTGTCCTGAGCTGCTTTCCTCCAACACACCCTTCAGCCATGATGAATGTTGAGCACAGAAAAATGGAGCAGGATATATGTGGACTGAAGCCTCTGAAACTGTGAGTCCCTAAATAAACTTTTAAAAAAATATTTTAGTTGTAGATGGACACACAGTCTTCTTCTTATTTATTTATTTATTTTTATGTGGTGCTGAGGATCAAATCTATTACCTCACATGTGGTAGGCAAGTGCCACAACCCCACCCCAAGTAAACTTTTCCTCCTCAAAAATTAAAAATTAAAATATTTATCTTATTTAATTCATTGGGTTTAAAACACAAATGCTCAAGCAATTCAGTTAATTGCCACAAATGTCTGACAACCATCATCTTTATTAACTTTATTGGATTTTTAGTGATAAGAGGGGGCACAAATGAATAATGGGGCTCTTATTTTTTGTTATGGACCACGAATCATGGAATCCAGAGAAATAAAAAGTCATTGACGATGTCTAAGTTTCCCCCTTTCATACTAGTTACAGGTGGGAAACAATGCCTGTCCCCTCCTTATGAGGCAGAAGCATTCCTCTGTCTGTTACAAGTAGACAATCTCATTTGAGATTTTGGGAAGAGTAATTCTACTTTTAGTGAGACTAATTAGATGACAAATTATGTGACTTTATAGTCATCACATTTCTGCATTAAATTGCCAACCATTTTCTTTTATCATTACCATCGTCATCTTAGAGTAGTTAATTTGTTCATACTGAGAAGAGCACTCCCTCTGCTCCATCTCATGTGATCCTGCCCTCCTTGCTGTGGATAATTATATTTGGGCAGACATGGTATTCTCTAGGAACTATTGAGTTCTAAGAAAGACTGTTTGGTCTTGACATGCAGAATTTGGTTAACAGACAAGAATAAGGCAGATTTAGATAGAAATGGAAGTGAAATAGCACATGGCTCATGAAGAGAAAGGGAGTCAGAGTAGCCGTCTTTTCCCTTTAGAGATTTTATGAATTTCTTTTATATTTCTTTCAATGAGATTCTATGAGAATGACCAATATTTATAAATCTCCTTTTCTAAAATAAATCTATGTTCATGTGTTTATTCTCCTTGCATCATATGATCCCAAACTGTAAAGATTTTAACTTGGTACACAGAAATTAAGTGTATTTTTCTAAAGCCTTTCATTTCTATTATCTCCCTGTTTACCTATACCAGTCCATGTCAGAAATAGGGTAAGAAAGATAATTGGCTTGAAGTCTAAAGACATTAAGGCCTCAAATGGAAAAGGGTCTTGTCTTCAATCATACAGCTAGGTAGAGGTAGACCAGGCCTGAAATGTTTGTCTTCTAGCTCCTATGTCTAGTACATGACATTTATTAGGGAGTTAGTCTTTTATGCATTGATATATCTAAGGGAGGATAGGTGATTCCAGTATTTAACAATGAAAAATAGCTGGCCTTGTAATACATAGGAACAATCTGAAGGAACCCAAGAAAGAAAGCCAGGTGTGTTTCTGGCAAATCTTTCTGTTTGAATCTCTTCCCTTAAGTAAAGGCAGTGTATGCAGTGTATTTGAAATGTCTTCCCTTGTCCCCCTGTGTCTTTCTCTGCAACAGAGTGAGATCAGATCTCGACTGTGAGAGCATTCACCTGACTTTACCTCTCTGTAGCTACTGCCATTTGAGGAGCAGATCATGTGGTTCAGTTTGGAGATTCCTGCAATATTTAATGAAAACCTTTGTGAAACTTTGAGTGCCAATTCAAATAGAAACAACTTTCCTAGATAAACTAGAAAGTTATAAAGATCCTCTTTTAGAATGGAAGTTCTGACAGGACTTAGGATTTAATGGAATATTTAGTACTTCAAATAGAAGTATACCTGTAATTGTTAAGCAATTGCAACCTCATCAAGCTAAGCCTGATAGGCCTGCTAATGAAGTATTATGTGTTCCCATGATGCTGGGCTTTTATTTTGTATGTAACAACCTATTTGTCTTTTGCAAAACAAACAATGATGGGTGTAAGTGTGGTAAGGGGATTATTGAAGGAAAGTTTTCAGTGCTATTGTATAATATATTAATAGAGGTTTAAACACAGCAGAAACTATATCTTAAGAGAATGCAAGTTTTACTCAGTATTTAACCTGGTCTCCTAAAGTTTATATTTTGATTTAAGCCAAAGGAAACAATTGAGAACATGGAACACAAGGTTGTTTTTCTGTCCTTTTTAGTTATAAACAAAGGAGCAGTGAAAAATGATGCTGAGAAAAGAACCATGTTAAGATGCAGGTCCTGTGTGAAAATCTGTATTAGGAAATTAGTTGTGGTTATTGAAGGATCTGTAGAGTCTTGTGATAAAAAGTGTCTTTTATTTTTCTTTCCATAAACATTTCCAAACATTTTGGACCATGGGACTGTTTTCTTCATGTACAGTTTACTAATATATCATTTTTCTTTGGAGAACCTAGGGTTAGATTATGACCTATATAAGGAGGAAATGGGAGATAAGATTAGAAATGTTTATCTAGAACTTCAACTTGAATACTGTGTTGAGGAGATTCAACTTCACTGTATAAACAATAAGGTAATCATTTAGTGTTTTTCCCTTTAGTAGCTTCCTCACTTTTATTTATGCTTCCATTCATAATACTTTTTAGCCATTGCTGAATATCACTGCTAGACTAATCTTCATAAATCTGTTTTCCACCAGTTGTCTTCCCTACTTAAGAACTTAAATTTTGATTGCTTCATGTTTAGACAGATTTTTCTGTCTTGTGTTGCTCTCTACTGCTACCTGTGTATCTGCCATTTCATCAAATAAATCTATTTTGTTTTTAAAATCTGTTATAAATTGGTTCGCAGACAGAAATACATATTAGAATGTCTTGGGGAGCATTTAAACTCCAAATGTCACAATTCCACCCTGACTATATCAGAGTTTCTAGGGTTGGAGTTAAGGCATCAGTCATGTATTAAAATTTCCAGGTAATTCCAGTGTGTAGTTATGTTTGAGAACCAGTGCCCTAATATCTGGTGCAGTGTAAGCCGATAGTAGTACTCAAGGTATATTGAAGTCATGTTGTTGTTAATGTCACTTTAATTAATTTCTAAAGAGCTTATATTTACTTTTTAAGAGGAAACACTAACCTTTCTATAGAAAAATCAAAGCTGTCAGTTTTATGCTTAGAAAGAAGAAATGATTTTATTAATAAATATTCTAATTTTTTGAAGCAAATCATAACAGGAACTTCATAGACCAAAGGACTATTGAAGTTTCCCTTAGTAAACTGATTGCAAAAGTCTTTGTCAGTCAATTTGATTGATTATAGCATACACACATTGAAGTACACTTCAGACAGCCAGTTTGTCTGAAGGCTTGCTGTTAAATCTCTTGTGAAGTAATTTAAGATTTAACCCTCGGAGAATTCTGAACTGTTCTTTGAAGGCAGCAAGCTCTTGTAAATATAGCATCACTGCACATGATTGGGGAAATCAGTTGGGTATTCAGTCCTGACATTTAACAATAACAATAAAAGTAATCTGTTTGGAAAGGTTACCTTTTCCCATTCTCTAGACTGACCCTCTAACAGAAAGGATGCCAATCAGGCCATACAAGAACATAGGTTATTTGGGTATATGGTATTGACAGAATGTGGTGAGAGGGGTTACTCCCCATGGTTTATATAAGATTCCTGAGTTAACACTCCCTTTGAACAGTGATTTGCTATGGTTTTGATATGTGCTGTGAGACAATGCAAGAAGGTTTAGAGATGAAATGATTGGATTATGATGGTTTTAGCCCGCAATCAGTGAATTAATGCCCTGATAGGGATTAACTGAGCCCTAACTGAAAGTAGGTACGATGTGGCTGGAGGAGGTGTGTCATTGGGTGCTTGCATTTGGGGTATATATTTTGTCCTTCATGAGCAAAGCTCTCTCTCTCTCTCTCTGCTTCCTGGTATGATATATTAAGACATTTTCCTCCACCACACTGTTCTTCCATGATGTTCAGTCTCATTTCAGGACCTGAGGAATGGACTGAAACTTCTGAAACCATGATCCCCCAAATAAACTTTCTCTCATCTAATTATTCTTGTTGGGTCTTTTTGTCACAGCAGCAAAATAGCCGAATAAAACATGACTTTTCCTGAACTTACATTACATTATTTGCCTGTCACCTTTTTCATCTCTTCAGGTGGATAACAGGCATAGTATTTCTTTGCCTTAAAGGCATGTGGAGGGTTTGGATGTGATCATGACTTTTAGTCCCATACTTTGTATGTCTTTTAGTAAATTGATTCTGGGTAAATTATACCTTTCCTCCCTAGAGTGTTTTCTTCCTTCCTTCCTTCCTTCCTTCCTTCCTTCCTTCCTTCCTTCCTTCCTGCCTTCCTTCCTTCCTTCCTTCCTGCCTTCCTTCCTTCCTTCCTTCCTTCCTTCCTTCCTTCCTTCCTTCCTTCCTGCCTGCCTGCCTGCCTGCCTTCCTTCCTGCCTGCCTTCCTTCCTGCCTGCCTGCCTGCCTGCCTGCCTTCCTTCCTTCCTGCCTGCCTGACTTCCTTCCTTCCTTCCTGCCTGCCTTCCTTCCTTCCTGCCTGCCTGCCTGCCTGCCTTCCTTCCTTCCTGCCTGCCTGCCTGCCTGCCTTCCTGCCTGCCTGCCTGCCTGCCTTCCTTCCTTCCTGCCTGCCTGCCTGCCTGCCTTCCTGCCTGCCTGCCTGCCTGCCTTCCTTCCTGCCTGCCTTCCTGCCTTCCTGCCTTCCTGCCTTCCTGCCTTCCTGCCTTCCTTCCTGCCTGCCTTCCTGCCTTCCTGCCTTCCTGCCTTCCTTCCTTCCTGCCTTCCTTCCTTCCTGCCTTCCTTCCTTCCTGCCTTCCTTCCTGCCTTCCTTCCTTCCTGCCTTCCTTCCTTCCTGCCTTCCTTCCTTCCTGCCTTCCTTCCTTCCTGCCTTCCTGCCTTCCTTCCTGCCTTCCTTCCTGCCTTCCTGCCTTCCTGCCTTCCTGCCTGCCTGCCTGCCTGCCTGCCTGCCTGCCTTCCTTCCTTCCTTCCTTCCTGCCTTCCTGCCTTCCTGCCTGCCTTCCTTCGTTCCTTCCTTCCTTCGTTCCTTCCTTCCTTCCTTCCTTCCTTCCTTCCTTCCTTCCTTCCTTCCTTCCTTCCTTCCTTCCTTCGTTCCTTCCTTCCTTCCTTCCTTCGTTCCTTCGTACTTAACCACTGAGCAACATCCCCAGCCCTTTTGTTGTATTTTAGTTAGAGACAGGGTCTCACCGAGTTGTTTAGGGCCTCACTAAGTTGCTGAGGCTGACTTTGAACTTGTGATCTTCCTGCCTCAGACTCCTGAGTCACTGAGATTATAGGCCACCATGCCCAGTGTTTTGATTCAGATCTTTAATAGGAACTACCTTCTCTGTTTCATATCCTATATTGTAATCCCTCCATCTCCCATCTTAACTAAAAGCTGTAAAACCTGGGTATCATCATCTTAGCCATCACCCTGTGATTTCCTACCCCTTCCAATCAATGCATAGTTCCTACAATTTCAAAAGGTCAGTGGTTCTTATACAATTAGCATGTGGTAGAATCTCTTGGAGATGGACTACTGTCATACTTCAAGAATTTCTGATTCAGTAAGTGCTTGGTGGTATCTGAATTTGGATTCTTAACAAGTTTCCAAGAGATGCTGATGTTTTGGAGACCACACTTTGAGAATCTCTTCTCTAGTGTAGTGGCTCTCAGCCATAGTAGCACAATGAAATCTCCTGGAAAGTTTTTAGAATATATTTGTGTAAGTCCTGTTGCCCAAAGGTTCTGATTTATTTGGTGTGCAGTATTACCCATGAATCATTGTGATTTTTTTTAAGCTGTAATGTGTAGTCTGAGTTGAGAAACCGTTTTGTACATGTTTATCTCCCAGTATTTTTCGATTCATTTTCACTTTTTAATGTTAATTTAAAAAATGATATTCAGATATTTTTCTATTACATTCAGAATGTAGCCCATACTCCTTGGAATGGCTTACTAAGTTCCTTTACCATTTCATTATAGTAGTCCACTTTTAAGTCCAGGGGATAAACTCCAAGACCCTCAATGGATGCCTGAAACTGAAGATTAGTAGTGAACTCTAAATATAATATGAATTTTCTATACTTATATGCTCATATTAAGATTCAATTTGTAAACTAGTTATAGTAACAGATGAGTAACAATAACTAATAATAAAGTATAGCAATTACAATGTACTGTAATAAAAGTTGTGTGAATATGGTCTCTTGCTCACTTAACATATCATTGTACTGTACTCATACTTTTTCTTGTAATTCTGTGAGATGGTACAGTGTCTACATTATGATGTGGAGTAAGGTGAATAATATGAGCTTTGTGATGTAGTGTTGGGTTTCTCCAAAAGGGATACCATGACAGTTGATTTGATAGCCTGATGGCTACTAAGTCTCTAATGGGTGCATATATATATATATATATATATATATATATATATATATATATATATATATAGAGAGAGAGAGAGAGAGAGAGAGAGAGAGGGTCAATGAGTGCTTGCATTTGGGGTATATATTTTGTCCTTCTTGAGCAGAGCTCTCTCTCTCTGCTTCCTGGTATGATTATTGAGACATTTTATTTATACACACACACACACACACACACACACACACACACACACACATACACATACATACATACACACACACACATATATGTGTGTGTGTGTAGATAGATAGATACATATAGTGTATATAGAGATATGCTGGGTAGAGAGGGATGGCATGAAGTTTCATTATGATACTTATAACAGTTCTAAATTTAAAACTTATGAATTGTTTATTTCTGGAATTTTCCCTTTAATACTTTCAAACCATGATTGACTACAAGTACTTAAAACCATGGGTTGTGGGAAGTACTGTATATTCATTCATTCATTCAACAAGTTATTAATGGTGATAGTTGCACTACAGTGAGAATGTACTTAATTTCACTGCCTGTTGTGCTTAAAATGGTTAAATAAATTTTATGATGTTTATATATTTTAGTACAATAATAAAACTTATGCACATTCCATATGTCAGACATCTACCAACATCATTAAATATCTTGTTATTTTCTGTGCACAGTAGCCTTTTCCATCTGCAAACTCCATTTTCTGGAATGTCCTTTTCTTTCTTGACTGACAAACTTCTCTTTGATATTAAATCTCCAGTAAATTTCCCCTGCTATGTAAAGCTGTCTCAAATTGGCAGGTACAAATGAACTTAGCACATTAAGATTATAATTGAGAGTGTATCTATCCCCCTCCCACCCCTTAAGCTGTGTTTTCTTTGAAATGGGGACTTTTATTGTCTTTTTAAAAAATTTCTACTGTGGAGTGAGTGGAGTAGGCAGACGTGACTTGTTGCTGGGTTTGGAATATGGATTCTGAGGGCCCAGTGCTAGAGCAGGGACCAGGGAATAGTAGATATTAAAGCATAGGACAAACCAAAGTCTGTAGGGGAAAAAGTAAGGGCCTAAAAGTCAGGGTTAATGTGTATATATGCCACAACACAGGGGACAAGTTTCAAAGAATTTAGAGTTAAGATTTGGCCCCAAATATTTCTGTTACTGACCTGCAGTAAGCACATAAAGTCCATATTATTAGAGAACCTTTATTTTTTTTTGCATTAGATAGAGTTTGTGCCAGAAATAAACTCCTGTGAATATTACCAGTAGTCACAGGATGTGTACAACATTGCCATTTTGGCACAAATGAGTTATTCACATTTTCAGTTATAACTTTGGAATGTGCTGAATAGGAGCCTGAGTTATGTTTTGATGAAGGAAAGGGGAAGGTTTTACATGAGGGCTCTAGTAGCCTATCTAGGAGGCTGGTGCAGCAGGAAAGTAGAGGGTCACTTGAAGAGAGAATAGTGATACACTTTACCTTCCTTCAGGTTCTGTTAAGAGCTGAGAATGTGTCAAAAGGAAATGTGGTGGTCCATTCTCTGATCCTTGGGAAATTTGTAACTATATGCATAAAATGTGGATATTTTAATGGAAATGAAGCCAATAAAAAAGATTGGATCTGAATATTATCTCTCAGCAGGAAAAAAAACTACAAGAGGAGAAGGAAGCTTGAGATAGGTGGGGTTCTTTCTTATAGATAGTTACATACAAAAGAAGACTGCATGCTTTTCTCTCTAGCTGACCCTCCTCTTGAGTGTTCAGAGTCTAATTATTCCCTAGCTAGTGTGCTTATACTCATTAGGTTCATTCCATTATTCTTCGTGGTTTGAAATGTACTGTTGCTATCACTGTTAGTAATTGCAGGTGTCTGTGTGACCAGGATATGCTTCTTTGTCTAGCTGCAAGTTATATGTTCCCTTGTCTTCTGCTACATGGACATTCTTAAGTTTTCCTGGAACCATGGTGTTTAGGCTTTTGCTCAATGAGTGTGGTATCTACTATGAATAGCCAAAATTGCTGTATTGTCTGTGTGTGTGGTGGGGGAGGCAGCTTGTGCATATATATCCATGCACGTTTAAATAATAACAACCAAATATGTAGGTCCGGTTTGCAATGCTCAGTAGGACATTTACATGCATGTCAAAACAATCTGGAAACCGTAAATCACTTTGTAAATTGAAAGGATGCTAATAAACACATAAGAATATTGAATAGCCCCTGAAAATTCCTCATTAGCAGGTTGAGCCTGCTATGCCAGGTTCTGAGACAAAACAACAAATTTCTTATTATCCTTTACCCACTGGAGGAGAACATTGGCACAGGTAATCCAAAAGCAGCAGATAATCTACTCATTTTTGATACTAGTGTTAGAGGGGTATCATATTACGTATTTTGTGTTTTATTAAAAATGAGGGAAATATTAGTTGTCTGTCCCTGAGCACAGATACATAGGGTATAGAGAATGATAGGTATATAGGTATGATGGCTTAAGGAATTAAACACTCCCTCAGGTAATACACAAAGTGGTTATTTCTCACCAAAATATAGATTTTGAAACTTGACATTATTCTGTGTAACATTTGACTCTATATTGCCTTTTAACACTTTGTTTCAAGGATGTTTGCCTTATTACTCTTAACTGGATTATATTACTTAAAAGAAATCTTTGATGAAATAAAACTGTGATTTATTGAGAAAAATTCTATGTGATGATTATTTTATAGGTTCTTTCACATACATTATCTCATTGAATCCTCATAGCTTTCATTTGAGATGGAATTTTTTTTCTCTCTTGATAGATGAAATGCTGAGAGCTTAAGTAATTCTGTACAAGGTCATACCACCACTCAATGATAAGCTAGGATTCAAAGCCAGATATCTCCATCACATGTCTCAGCTTTTTCATTTTTGGTGCCTGTTATTCTGTCTTATCTGGCTATGTGATTTCATTGATTGTTTCAGAAAATACATCTTTTCTCATGTCTCTGTTTATGGAAAAATGACCATGTTCTTTTTGTTAGTTAGCACTATTAGAAAGGAGTCACAGTGCTTTAACTGGAAATAAGAAGTGCCTGAACCCTAATTTAGACTTACATAATGCAAAAACTTGGAAATTCTCAGGATGTTTTCACTTCTCCATAATGTACACTTGAGGAGATTTGGGGAAGCACACTTTGAATCTCTCACCACATCTGTGAATTTCAAAATGTGCATGGAAAAATGTTGAGATTGTCAGGGGAGCAGAGAGGTAGCTATTCCTCCGTGATCACCAAGCTGTCTTATTCATTTTTCACGAGTCACTCATTTTCTAAAAATGAACCTGCCATATTTTTTTCTTTTTACAAGATGGAATGGGAACTCATTTATGTTAAATTTTCAACTATAAAATCCACTTTTAATCTTTCACTAGGATACTAGTATCTCAGCCAGGAGAAAAAGATCTCATTAAAAACAAAAATGATATAGAGTGTCTATTAATCAATTGGATGGAACTATTTTATGCTCTGAATGCAAAATGTTGAAATGTATCTCTTAAGGATCAATGTTGTTTCTAAGTAACTAAAGCTAAATCAATATCAGCTCCACACTTCACTTTGGTAACAGATCATTAGATTCTAGTGTTTCTGAACCTGTAACTACAAATACAGACTGCCCACAAATGGTTTTATGAGTAAAATTTTCCCCATTTGTCTTTTTAGATGTTGATTTATTTGTGTATTTATTGTCTAGTAAAAGCCTTTTTTAAAATGTTACTGTAGAGGTAAGGCAAATTCTTATAGAAGAAATATATTAGACTTTTATTGTGTGGGGCTTTTAGGTCTCAAAGGGCTTAATTTGGCCTATGTATATCCAAAATCATGTAATAACAGGGTTTAGCTGTATTATGTATTATTGATTTCTGCTTACTCATTTCAGTTTCAGTGCACACTGGACTTAAGGAATTAATGAGTTTTCTGTTAAATGTTTAAGGACAAAAAAGACAAATTCTAAACCATAGCATTATTGCAGTTCAGAGTTGAAGAAAACCCTACAGGTATATGGTTCAACCTCTTATAGGATGTTTGGATTAGTCCTCTGTACAGAATTCCTGGCAAGCTAATTCAAAGTAAGTTTGAAATAAATAAAGCATAGAATTTAGAATAAAGGGGATTGTGTTAGCCAGAGTCCTGGCAAGAAATAGATGGCACACTCTTAATACATACTTAAGGAGAGTGTAAGTAGTGAGATATGGGAAGGAATATGGGATACCAAGAAAAGATTGTGGAACAGTGTCAATAATATTGAACCATCATTACTTTAGTCCTGAAAGGGAAAGTGGGAGAGAGCAGTTTCTGGAACACTAAGAGGAGAGAGGATCTAAGATAGGAACTCTGGCCTTTGGTGGAGAAACACAAATACAGCCAACCTGAGACCCTCAGGGGTGAATGCTTAGGGAATAAAATATCCTCCCTTCTACCACCCCCTACTTCCTTCATTTTCTCTTCAGTGTTTTCCATATTTCTGAATGGACACCACAGCGCGGGGAAACCCAGCTCATGCACTAAACCATAGGGGTCATTCTTGTGGATCACAGAATAGGTTAGTGAATAGTTTGGAAGAGTTTAACAGAAGACATTCAGCATAAAGGCAATAGCCTCTTTATACCTTAGCTCTATCAGAGCATATCTGGAATGTAGTAGTTAGCTGTGAACAAAATGAGCTAGAGTCAAATGTTTTTAAAGAAGAAAACCAGTATAATGACAAAACCCAAAAGCATTGTATATAAAGTTGAGGGGATTTAGTATTGTTTGTGCTGACAAAGAAAAGATTTGAAGGTAAGTATAATATGATGGTTAAGGGTACAGACCCTAGAATCAGGTCCAAACTTAGTACCTGTGTGACCTTAGGAAATCTACTTCTTTTTGCTTCAGTTCTCTCACTTGTAAAATTGGGGATAATAATAACAATTGTATCTACATCATAAAGTTGAAACATTGAATAAGTATTAGTACTTATTGTGACAATGTGTCTTGAGATATTATTGTTATTCTAAAACTAGTTTCTGAGATGCCCAGTTAACCTTGGGTGTGGCAAGTTTTCACACTTTCTTGACCAGTTCTTTATGAGTTATGAGGATTAAATGACCCAGTATGCAGAATATTTAAAATAGTATAAAGAGTCCATAGTAAATATTATACAAGTTAAATAGTTGGAGTAGGGACATGGTGGAGAAATTCGAGTGATCTATCTGTGCTGAAGCAGTTGAATCAAAACAATTGGGTGAAAACTTGAAGACATTTTTCACTTTGTATATAAAGTGTTTCATACACATACTCAAAAATTATCTTCTATGGCAGTGAACTCACCCCTGCTAGAGGTGTTCAAACTGAAACTAAATGACAAGTCATGTACTACAGAGATTCAAGCTTGAGAGGTTGGATTAGAAGACCTTTAGAACTCATTTTAATGCTGGCATATCTCTGATTCTTCAGAAAATCGTGTGTGTTGCATTGTAAATATAACCTTGTTAGCTGAGCCTCTCTCCTAAAGAACTGACTGCTGTGTAGGCTACAGATTGCCCAGATGTCATCCTTGACCTTTTGATAGTGCATGAAAAAGCACATTTTGAAATCACTTTGTGATTATATTATGTTCCCCACCCCCATCATCTTACAATCATCTCTTCCTCCAAAACCATTTTCTTCAATGAAAATAAATGGAGCAATTTCCATAGTTTGCTATTTAAAAGTGTAGGCTATATAGTTAGTTACACCATTTAGATTTACATTCCACTATCTAAATAGATGTATAATTTTGGACAGTATAATCTGTAGAGCTTGGTTTTTGCCACTGTAAAATAAGGGCTGATTGCAATGACTAATTAAGGTATTTTCTCCAAAGTTCTTGTCATGTAGTAAACATTGAATAAGTATTAGTACTTCTTGTGATAATATGTATTGAGATGTTATTATTATTCTAAAACTAGTTTCTGAGATGCTCTGTTAACCTTGGGTGTGGCAAGTTTTCACACTTTCTTGACCAGCTCTTTACTCTCCAGTTAACTCTGGAAGGTTTTTGCAGGGACTCTAAAGCTGCTGCGGAAAAGGAAAAGGGTTAATTGCTTTTTCAATGAGAGACACCTTCCTCTGAGGCCATCCCCATCTCAAAGCAAGTTATGAGAAACTGTATGCAGCAGAAAATCAGTCTTCCAGCTGCTTGGTGGAAACCTTGTAATAAAGGGGTTCTCATGCCTTTCAGAATCCAACTATGAAGATTATATTTAGATTTTCATATGAATAAAACTTTATAAATTAGAATAGCCAGCTGTGAAAACCCTCCTTACTCTTTGATCTGTAGAACAAGAGCTTGTAATAAAGGATAATAAAAAACAGAAAAATACCACCTTCACAGGCATTGTCTGTATAATAAAAGAAGTTTTCAAACTTCCTTTCCGCTGCAAATAATTTTAATTAGCATTTTTGAGGGGGCTGAATGTAAATACCAATTCTACTATAGGCCAGAACCAGTTGATTAACCATTGTATGAAGTGCTATAGGATTCTATTTAGGGGAGGAGGAAAAAAAGCAGTTTTGTTTGGCATTCTGTTCTGGTCCCCACTAGAGGCTTTGAGTCCAAGCTTCCCTCTTATTCATCCACCCACTCCCAAATGCAAATTTATTTTTAAGCATCTCAATGCTAAGATAGCAAGGAAAAGAAAGTTGAAGGTAGGGTTACAGATTTATCCCTGTATGCCTATCTTGGTTTTAATACTCAAAGTTCCATTTCCTGGGAACTCCCTCAGTCTTGGCCAAAGCAGAGTGACTGATCATTCTAAGTGGGCCTGTTAGTAAATATAAACATAATTCAGGAAATCTTGGTTTAAATCACCTATGGAAAACCTATGCAGCTGAAGAACAATATCTCCATATCAATGGAATCCCTTAGCTAAACCACAGGGAAACTCAAGTTAGCTTTGTCTTGAGACTGAGTGAAGAAAATGAAGGACACCAATTAGAGGAGAAACAATACTGATGATGAGGAAGATGAATAGAAGGAAGAAGGGAGTCTCAACTAGCATTTATTTAAAGCTTTCTATATGCCAATACCTATATTGTTATTTAAGAAATAATCATTTATTTCAGTCCATTACTTATGCTCCTTGACTTACAATGGGGTTATGTTTTGATGAACATTTTCTAAAATTTTTCTAAATTTTACATTTAGAAATACATTTTTCTAAAACATTTTTTTAGTTGTAGATAGATATAATATCTTTGATTTATTTTTAATGTAGTGCCGGGGATCAAACCCAGTGCCTCATGCATGCTAGGCAAGTGCTCTACCACTGAGTCCCAGCCCCAGCCCCTAATAAACATTTTTGATTTGAAAATACATAATATACCTAACCTACTAGCCATCATGTCTTAGCAACACATCACTTTGTAGAATATTGGTTACTTACTCTCATGATGATGTGACTGAATGGGAGGGACACTTGCTGCCACTGCCCAGCATCAAAAGAGTATTGTAGTGTATATTGCTAGCCTGGGAAGTATGGTTTCTACTGAATGCACATTGCTTTTGTACCATCCTAAAATGAAAAGTTATAAGTCAAATCATATAAATTGGGTAGTCTCTATTTTATCTTTATATATGAGAAGACTGAGGCTCAGTGAGGTTTCGTGGCTTGCAGGCTCAAGAGAAGCCTGGATTCAAATCCATACCTATCTAAAGCTGAAGTATACACCCTTAACCACCATATGATAATGCCATATTTACTGAGAACCTCCTATAGGCCAGGCAATGTGCTATGTTTTCGGAATATGGCAGTGAGCAAAGCATACATTCTACCTATTGTGAGGTAGCTTATATGGAGTTTCAATCCAAATAAGAGTAACCCATATAAAAATTGGATTCTTTCATTTTCAAATAACTATGATTGCATGACTGTCACTGCCATCTTGAAACTGAATTCCAGAGGAGGGAATGATTTCTTGATGTTCATGCCTAAACAATTATAGGAAGTGGCTAGAGACCAGCTATTGACTAATCCCAGAAGGATAAGACCCTTGTTTTTGATCACTAAATGAAGTATGCCAAGATGAGCAGCTGCTAATGAAATAGGAAAGTGAAGGTGATTGTTCTCTATCAATTTCCTATTATGCATCAAACAAAAAAGAAATGATTGAAAAACATTTATTCATGGTGTGTCTGAAACCAAACAGTGTCTATTAACACAGATGTCATGCCAGTTGCTAGTTTTGTTTTTTTATTCTTCTGTCAATATTTGTCAAAGTTAAGATCTATTTTAATGTAGAGCAGTTATGGTGAAGGTTTGTGTCTCCCCAAATCTGAGCTTTACCCTGAAAATTAGTGTAGCCTGTTATGTCTTTGCATTATCTATTTCTCAGTCTATAGGAAAAATAGCAAAGTCAAAATACATATCAACTATTGATAATAGAGGGGCTGTGTATGTGCAGGAGCAGGAGGCATATGGAAATTTCTATACCTTCCATTCAATATTGTGGTGAACTTAAAACTGCATTAAAAATTATGCCTATTAAAATTTATCACTTCCTTTTAGTATCTGCTTGCTCCATACCTAGATAAAGTGTTCACAGTTCTGGTCTAAAGGCCAAATCAATCCTGCTTTCTATTCTTGTACAGCTTGTGAGCTAAGATTGTTTTTTTTTTTTACATATTTAAATGGTTGAAACAAAAATCAAATGAAGAATGTTATTTTTGGCATGCAAAAATTACATAAAATTCAAATTTAAGTGTTCATAAATAGTCTTATTGGAACTCATCCATGCTCACTCCTTTATATATACTATGGCTGTTTTTTTTTTTTTCTATCGTGGCCAAACTACTTACTACAGAGTCTGTATGGCCCATAAAACCTAAACATTTACTATTTGCTCTTGCCAAGAAATTCATGCTGACCCCTTGCCTATAAGAAGGGGCCAATCTGTGTACAGGACACATATATGAGACTCAACTCACAACTGTGCTGTTTTGGAAGAAACAACTATCACAGCACATAGTTTGATTCAGTGATTTTTATGTCATGTCGAATTGTAACAAAGAAAAATCTTTATATTATATTCCTAACCACAGTCATTTTAGATATTTTCTAAAGTTCTATTTATTGTGCGTATAATCAATAATTATTTATATTTGATAACAAGATGTTGGAGACATTTGCTGACATTTACATAAAACTTGGGATTTGTGTTTCAGCTAACAACATTTACATATAATACATGCATAAATATATAATGTGTATATTTTATATGCCTGTGTTCATTTGCATTTTCAACCTAGGCTTCACTAAGGATTTTTAACCCTCAAGAAGCTGCTGAGTCAAATGAAAAGCAAAAGCATGATTTTCTTTCTGTTGTCCTTTTCTCAAATCTTCTCAATACACTTTCTGACTCATACCTGGGACTCCATCTTTTTTCCTCTAAAGCAAAGAGAAGAAGGAAATATGCAGTGGTTTTCTTCCATGCTTCCGTCTCCCACACTTTCTGCTTCTCTCTCTCTCTCTCTCTCTCTCTCTCTCTCTCTCTCTCTCTCTCTCACACACACACCTTACTAGGTATGCAGAAATAATGAGCTTCATAATATTCAGATAAGATGTTACTGTCAGTGTTGGTTTAATAAATCAACACCAGAAATTAAACTATTAATTTTTAAAAACATCAAACAGCAAAGTAAAGGAGCACCAGACAAAAGATGAGGAGAATAGGAATTTATCACCTAAGCAATATTTACATTTCATGATAACTCTTGTATAACATTGCAGATTGAGATTCTATCAGTTGTTGCTAAATGATAAAGTGAAGGGGGATTGGATTACTGTGTATTTTTTTTTCTACAGCTGACCTGTGTGCCGGGTGCTGAACAGAACATGTGACTTGGTATAAAAGGGCCAAGTCAAAGGCAATAACCTTTGAAATAATGGAATTTGAGATGGGGCTCAGATGCTTTCATTATACTGCAGAAGCACAGTGATTAGGAGTGTGAATTGTAGAGTCAAATGGATTTGAGTTTGAATTCTGATGCTGAATTTGATAGCTTGAGAGGTATTAGTTAGGATGTTTAATCTTAATGGTATTTGGTTTCCTCATTTGTAAAGTCAAAATAGAGAACAAAAACAAAAACTACTTCTTGGGGCTGGGATTTTGGCTCAGCAGTAGTGCACTTGCCTGACATGTGTGAGGCACTGGGTTTGATTCTCAGCACCACATATAAATAAATAAAGGTCCATCAACAACTAAAAAAAAAAAAACCAAACTACTTCTTTTATAGGATTAATTTAAGGATTGAATAGCATTTGTATAAATGTGCATAGCACTGGGCCTGACACAAATTCTCAATACATTTATTATTTCTATTGTTAGATTCTATACGAAGAAGTACTAAAAATCACTGCAAAATTAGACAGTATTTTGGTACAAGGTGCTGTTCTACCTACTCATAAAGGAAGACAGTGGAAGGAATAATGAATGGGAGTTTGAAGACTTGTGCTTTAATCTGGTTAACAGTAATACCAATAAGTAGTATTTGTTAGGCTTTTACTATGTGTTTAATATTTTCAACAACCCTGCTTAGGTAATGTCATCTACATTTAAATATGGAAGAACTGAGACTTAAAAAGATTTGGCTCTTTGAATAAGTTATTAGCTAGCAAGTAGTGGAGGTGAGATTTGCACTCAGGTAGACTGACTACAGAACCTCCATTATTTAACCTTGGGACTATGTTAACTTCCTAGTTCTGCAATTATCTAACTCAATGACCAAGGGGTTAACAGGGTTGCCATAGATTTGTGCAGATTATGCACTGTAGAACTCAAGGGATGTTCAACTTGTATTGCTATATGCAGTAAATAACCTGTTCAGTCATATGGGTGGTCCTAAAGAAGTTCCTTGACTTCTCTAGGGTTTAGTTTCATTGCCTCTAAAAAATTAAGACTTGAACTAATTGGTTTCCAAACTCTTCTGAGAAGTGTAAATATGTGCATGTGTGAATAATTCAAAAAAGTTCTCTAATATGTTTTTGAGAGTTTTATGTACATATTTGAATTTGCACTTATCTGATGGATTGAAGAGCAAGCTAAATATGGACATGATACTGGGAAGCCCTGGAACTAGAAGACTAGGGGAGCTGCCTATTTTTCTCACCATGCCCTCCTGTGCAGGTTCCCTATGCTATGAAGAGGCAGTTCATATCTTCAGCTGTTAGGACAGCAGAAACAAAATGTCCCTTTATCACACATCCCTGGGAATAGGGATATAGTTAATGGAATAAATTTGAATGGCTTTCTTTGCTAGGATGTGAACTGCATGAAAATTAAGTGTAAACACCATAGATTCAAAAGCAGTTATTCAAGTAAATTAGGTGTTTTCTACAGAAACCCATTTTAATGAAGCAATTAATTAAGCAAGAATTGCATGTGCTATCCATCTACAAACTGAAAGGCAAATTTTGTTGATAATGTTGTGTATCTGCAGATATGTATAGATAAATTTGATTTAATTATCAGAAAGTTATTACCACTGTGTCAGAACTTAACACTTTTTTTTCTGTCCTTCCAGTTTACCAGGTTTCTTTTGAACTATGTTTGAGGTACAGTATCTCCCCTTTGTCAAGAAATTTTCATGGCATGGCATCTCTGGAATCTTACCAAATGTCATAGTCCCTGAAAACCTTTCTTATGAAAATAGGTTATTTAGGGTTCTTGTGACAAAGGTAACTACCTGTTTATAGCTAATCAAAAGTTAGGAATTCTTTTAGTTTTTCTAATGTTTTCTGTGCTTCACAGTGACCTTTTGATTTCTACATCAGTTACATTGGCGTATTTATTCATCATTCTGTGGCTCCATTCTTCACCTTCCTGTCCCAGAGTTTTCACTGAGGCAGTTTCTTTTGCCTTAAATCTGCTTCCCCTCTGCCTGTTTTTGCCTTTCACTCCCCTCTTCTAAAGATCAATGAAATTGCACTGTCTTTATTAAGTCTTCCTCAGAACTCCTCTTTCCTTTTCTTTCCTACAGCTTTTTGCTTATACTTTAGTTATAACTACAGTGACTACATTTGCTGAGCTGTAGAATTAGGAACACAAGCATTGACAAATATAAGTATATTTAGAAGAACAATGTGATAGATTATTTGAAATCATGACAGTTCTAGAAGATCCAGGGTGTGTTTCCCTTAATTGTAGCACTCATTACTGTCTGCCTTGTGTTAGTGTTAATTATGTGTTTGTTTGGATCCTTCCTGATGTTACAAGCAAGAATTGTGTCAGAGGCATCCTTGTATCACCCCACACCTGTCAGATTCCTTTGTCTGCAGTAGGCATTTATTATGCAGTTATCAAATACTTAATAAACTAATATGAAATGGTAGTCACTGTGCTATGTGTTGGGGAAGAGATGAGGTCCTTTATGCCATGAAATAAATAATTAAAATATAATTAGATGAGTTCTATTTTAGGATAGATCTAGAACACTTAACAGCTGTCCCTTGCCTAGACTTGGAGAGCTAGGGACCCCTTGAAGGAAATGATTTATAAGTAGAGATATGGAAGATGAAAAGGATTATGTCAGGAAATAATGGAACTTTGAGCTACCAGGGTGGAGAGAAAAGCATGTGGAAAGGTCCAGAGATGGGAGAAAAATGGTCTGTTGCAGAAATTCAGTTTCTCAATCTCATTTACACAGAAAAAGTGTGAAGGGGAGAATAAGGGAAGCAGGTCACTGGGCCAGATGCTAGTGATATAGTGACTGATCTCCAGAGTTCATTTGGAATAGGAGAACACAGGGAAATAATGGGGGAAATTATGGCAGAGTATGACTATACCCATTAAGCCACCTCACCATTAATAGCTAGGGGAGGTTTACCATAAGATATGAATTTTATGTTGCAATCTAGATCACTATATGCTGAGAAAATTAATTTGCCAGCATTTAGCTATTTGCCTGTTCTGCTTTTCTAAAACTTAGCATGAGACAGAAACTGTCAGACAGTCAGAGATGGACAACATCTTCTCTTCGGTTCCTTGCTTTCCTTTCTACATTTATGCAGAGTGGCTGAAGTAGATTCATACATAAAACATAATTTTTCTTTTTGCTTTCCATAAAAAAGCAGTTTCTCAGTCACCATATTAAGTGTCTTGAAGTTTCTTTCTTCTCTTCTGATCAATATTTTAACTGAATCTTATGTAAAATGAAATTTACATTCAGGTGTTCCCTTAGCAACCATCACACAAAATCAAATACATCTGCTTTCAGAATCAATTCATCTTTTGAGAAACCTTACAGTAACACAATGTGCTGAGAGCCATAGCCAAGTAGGAATGACGCATGGCATTTTGGTTTGAAAGGTGACCCTGCTCAGGGATTAGGGCAGCTCCAGGTTTAGGGTGGATCCTGCTGGGAATAGGGTGGCTCCAGGATTAAGGCATATCCTGCTGCCTCAGGTGCCCGTTCCTGTAGAGTTCCCCTTGAGTTCTCACAGGGTTCTGAGAGTATTGGTACGCAAAGCCCAGTGGAGGGAGTGTATTTTTCCAGAAAGTGCGTGCGTGTAGAGTGGTGAGAGTTCGGGAATAAAGAGTTGCTGTTGGAATCTACAAGGCTTTTGTGGTGACTCAGTTATTTTGTGCCCAACCAGACTGCAACAGTGTCCTTTTATTAGCAAAATGGCTTTTTAATGGGTTTCCAACTTTTTCAAAACAAAGTATTTTAAAAATCATGTTTAAATAGAATTTATGTGGTTTTAAAATTCTGATAAGAAGTAGAACCCCTCAATTTTTATTCACTTTTAATCAATGAGCATTCATCCAATAAAGATGTATTCGTGCCTATAGGTCAGAGGCCCTGGATTACACAAATAACAAAGATGTGGTCCTTTGTTCTTATATGGTCATTTGTTCTCATAATGGAACTAACATCTATAGCAATAAACATAATACAAGTTTTTTTTTTAAAGATGCCTGCTAAATGTTGTGGGAACACACACATATGAGTTTGTTATGATAGGATTTGTTATAATGATCTTTAACCTCTCTTGGAGTGAATCTAAGAAATATCAGCTGTCAGCTACTGATGCTATAATCCCACAAGTGAATTCTGAAGATGTTAAAAGTCTTTTCATCTGGGAGTTCTCACATTGTCATAGAAATCTGAAAAAGAATCATAAAAGTGCTATGAGGACCTGTCAGAAACAGTGTGCTACATTAAGTCAATGTGAGGTTCACAAAGGGATTTCTGGCCTTTAATTTTTACAATAAATATGATGTTCTTGATAAGGAAGAACATGGGAGTCTAAAAGGATATAAGATGCTCAAAGATTTCTGTACTTGAGATAACATTTAAAGCATTACACTTACTTTAAAATGAGGAAGAAGAGGGAAACTATACCTTAGTACATTATAGAGTTTTAAACTATCTTTAAAATTCATGTTCATGGACTAATTAGTATTTTTTTATCCTGTTAAGAATTCCTTGGATGCTCTGTTGGATATTAACAATTCTAAATCATGGTTGAGCCTGCTTCTGGGATATTGGAGTTGTAGTACTCAACGTCTCCAAGCAAATGTCTGCATTGTTATTATTAGTAATAATTTTAATAATTTATGTTTTTTAGTGTCATGGACTCACTCATTGAAGTATACTTAAGATTGTATACTTGGATTGTATTCCTTACCATGGTCTACAGAATTCTGTGTGGTTTGGTGCCTATTTGACATTCCAACCTGATTTTATATAACTCTGACTTGTGTTTTAATCTCCATTAAAATTAAACTACTTGAAATTCCTGAAATATGGTGTGTAGATTGAGGTTTCTGAGCCTTAACTTAAAACTATTCTTACTCTTATTGTTCTTCTGCTCCAACTTAGTCCATCCATTATACAAGATTTAGCTCAATTACCAATTTTCTAGGCTTTATTTCTTTACCCGTCATGTGCACACATTAGGTCATGTTTTCTTTTATGCTCCCATAGCAGTTTTAGTCATAACTGGCAGGTCTCAGAAATTGAAACTGGGTTTATTGATTTTACTACTTGAATCAGTCCAGTGTCCTCCTGATTTCTGTAAATTTCCAACATTACTTCCTCATGGCTGTTGTTGTTTTTTTGGGGGGGTCCATACAATTTTGTGTATTCTGACTAGTACTGAATATGAAAACCAAACAACTTTTTAAAATGTATACTATAAGAAGTCCAATCACACCAAGAATAAAGTACATTTTTTTATGGTGTATTTAAAATTATTTTTACTAAGTATTTGTAAGTTTGAGCAATGATGGTTCTCACTGTATACCCTTGTTCCATCTTGCTAGACCATCCCTTTTCCTTTTTTTTTCTATTTTACCATATTAGGCATTGAACCTAGGGTCTTGCACATGCTATGCAGGCAGCTCTACCACTGAATCATATCACCAGCCCTAGGTCACCTCTTACGTGTTCACCTTCCAAAGCCTATTCTCCTAACATGTGATCCATCCAGAAATATTGAGCTCTCTGGAAAATGTAGGATGGCCATGTCTTTCACATCTGCATATCACCCTACTGATTCCCCACGACCCAACATTTTTTTCCATTTTCTCTATAACTTGAGAACATATTTTTTTTCTTGATTACTTTATATCATGATTATATTGGTTTTGTGGTTATCTTCAAATGGTTTTTTTATTTATTTGTCTCCTCCATTGTAAGGAGGGAGGATACCTTATTTTTTCCATTCATTGATTTAATGTGCTCTAGGGTGTAGTTTGGCCTAGGTTCTCAATAAATTTGTAGTGAGGTTTTCCTTTCCCTTTTTCTTTTTTTATTAGTTGTTCACAACATTACAAAGCTCTTGACATATCATATTTCATACATTAGATTGAAGTGGGTTATGAACTCCCAATTTTACCCCAAATGCAGATTGCAGAATCACGTCGGTTACACATCCACAATTTTACATAATGCCCAATTAGTAATTGTTGTATTCTGCTACCTTTCCTATCCCCTACTATCCAAGCAGTACTGGGGATTAATATATGGCACTTTACCATTGTGCTAAGTTTCCAGGTCTTTTTATTTTGAGACAGTGTCTCTTTTATTTCTGAGGTTGCCCTCTCAAGTAACTGGGATTATAGACATGGAATACCATACCCAGATGGGGGAACTGCCCTTTAAATAAATCTTGAAAAAACATTGAGTTTTTTCATACTAATTTGTTCAAGGTATGTGGGATTTATCTGTGGGT
The DNA here is from genome assembly GCF_052094955.1 of Ictidomys tridecemlineatus. Taxonomy (NCBI): domain Eukaryota; kingdom Metazoa; phylum Chordata; class Mammalia; order Rodentia; family Sciuridae; genus Ictidomys; species Ictidomys tridecemlineatus. The sequence continues at coordinate 28,817,544 of NC_135493.1, read as the reverse complement.
TTGCAGTTTTGTTTTGTTCATCTCAGTAGTCCAAGTTCATACCACAGCATAATGTTAACTCATACATTATGAGCAGATATTGTATCTCCTATGAAATGTACCAAGAATAGACTAAAAGAACTAGGAAAAGCTATCAAATAAAAATAGCACTGTTCTAAGTACTTTATATATATTATAAACTTCTGTTCTTGAAACAAATATTATGATATAGATAATATTATCGCTCAATTTTCCAAAGAAAGAAATTGAAGTACAGTGAGGTTCAGTAATTTGCCTATAGTCACATATTAATAAGTAGAGTAACTGAGATTTAAGTCTAGATAGTCTATTATAAAAATATGCTCACTTCATCACTATGTGATATGCCTTGAGAGTACAAGAATTAGGTTGTCAGATCAGGCACACCTATAATCTCAGAGGTAAGAGACTGAGGCAGGAGGATTGCAAGTTCAAAGCCAGACTTGGCAACTTGGGGACCCCTAAGCAAGACCCTGTCTCAAAATAAAAAAAATAAAAAAAGGCTATGGATGTGGCTCAGTGGTTAAGCATCCCTGAGTTCAATCCCTGATAGCCTCCCCACACACAAAACAATAAAGTTGCCAGGTGTAGATTATAAAGGCTATAAGATTATAAGCACCAGAAAAGATAAACATCAAAAGAACTGAAATAATCAGAGAAGTCTGCAAGAAAGAAGTATATATTGAGAGGCAAATGAATCTGTATTTTTTTAATTATAGCGTATTAGGCCAAATTTGCTTGCAGTTACAAGCCACCTTGAGTAAAGTTTATAATTTTGGATTGATGATCAGCAATAGCCAAAGCTGTTGGCACCAGATGGGTCACCTGACCTTTCTCCTACTGTGTGAGTCTTTCCAAATGACTTTTATATTCTTGGAATTGGCTTGCTGGTATTATGTGTCCTGGTTTGAGTGTCACAGGAATGAGAATTTCCTTTGTGTTTTTCAAGAGAAAAACAAAATTCAACCCATCTTCTGCTATTTCTTTGGTGAATATAATTATCTATATTAAAATCTTAGTGCCAATAAATCTTAAAAGCCATAGGTCTTCAGAGTTATTTACAATTCCTGTAAAAAACTGTTCATATTTAAGTCTCTATTCTGTATACTCAGCTACATTGCATTAAATATTTTGTGATTCTTCTTTAATATGTTAAAATGAATCTCATGAACAATATAACTTTTCCTTATGTAGGAATATATATGGAATATACATTCCAAAACATAGTATAGAAGAGAAAGTAGAGGAAATAATTTCCATAAAACATGAACTTGAGTATGTAGATGCTCAGGTACTACTTCAGTATAATTTATAATAAAATATAAACTTGGATGCACATGAAGAGCCACTATGAGTACCATATCTATGAATTCAGAATTTATGGTGGTATATTTATTGATCACTTAAATACAATTATTTTCTTTGCCCATGGTGATATAACTAAATGGTTAAATATTCTTTCTCAAGTTATAAATATGATGAAGTACAATTTATTACATACACAGTAGTTACTTTTATGGAAAGCTCAATGTATACTGAAACTATTCAAAAGCATTTTTTAAAAAAATGAATTTGAGCTCTTGGTTCAGAGAACTACAGTTTTTTTCCATCTGAATTAATATCTGGTAAGGGCATTGAAAGACAATTAGGTACATGGTCACATTGATTATTTTTTTTTTGAAGTCTACTAACCTTGCCCTCTCTCAACATAAATACTTCTCAGTAGAGAAGTTTTTATATTTAGAGTTTAGTCGAAGGTATCTCTATCTCTTTACATATATATGTATAGAAATACGCATCTTCCACCTAGAACAAGATAATTTAAAATTTATATGTACCTAATAACATAACCTCAAAATATACATAGCAAAAATTGGCCAAAATATAAGGGATGTTTTGTAAGGATACTATCATAGTGAAGGATTTTATATACCTCTTTTAGTATATACTAGAATGATTAAAAAGTCAGATCTACAACATTTGAACTGTGTAATTAATAATTCTACTTGACATATATGTAGTAGTATACTGGATCCAGTTTATAGAGGCTTGTGAGTCTTCCAAATTCCATATTCAGTAATATCCTGTTGAAAGCTTAACATTGACCATGGGGGAGTATTCACATCAAAGAAGTTGATATCAACAGTACCTGACTGAGTACCTGAAGTTTTTTTGTGCCTTTGAGAGTCATTTGTTAAATATTTACCAGTATACCACTGTCTGTACACAGCACCACATCTATGATTTTCCAAGTGTATATTATTTTTCAGTTGCAAATGGAAATCTTTTTCAGATTTTCCATAAACTTGGTAATAAGTCAAATGTGGATAAATGTTTATAGATTTTAAATTATACCAGTTATTTGTTTGACCACAGTGAAATCAACCTAGAAATCAGTAATAAATTCATAATTAGATAATCATAAAATGTTTGTAAAATTATTTGCATTCTTTAAAATATGCAGGTGAAATAAAGAATACACAATGGAGATTAGAAAATATTTTGAACTAAATAATATATGTATATATGTATTGTCTCAACACTTGTAGAAGGTAGACTAAGATGTGGCTAGAGGGACATTTGAAGCCATAAATACATTGGTAAGTAGATAGGCCAATCAATGGGTACATACACCCATTTCAAAGAATTAGAAAAAACAGCAAATTAAACCCAAGAAATACAAAAGAAAGTAAATGATAAAAGTAAGAACAGAAATTAAGTAGAAAACAATGTAGAAAAATTTTTCTAAGCCCAAACCTGACTGAAAAAACAAATGAAATCTATAAATGTCTACTAATATTGTCCAAGAAAAAAAGAACTGAACAATACAAGGAAGGCACAAGCAACCAATATCAAGAATGAAAGGTAGAAAATATAAAAACATCTTTAAATATAACATATGAACATCTTTATGCCATTAATTTTGAAAATTTAGGTGGTGTATGCAAATTCCTAGGAAAACAATAATTGCCATAACTGATAGAAGAAATAGAAAATTCTACACAGTTCATATTTCTTAACACAGTGGTACTGTTGTGTACCTACTATTTCGTGCTCTGTTGATTTTCATTTAACAGTTTTACATGTATAAATACTAGAACATATTCCTCCTGTTTGTCACTTTTAAAGTCTATAGAAAACCTTTTTGCTGCCATATTGGTAATATATGGCATTTGAATTCCTTCCTATTTTTGTAATATTTGTATAGAAAACTGTCTTGAAAATCGTAGTACAAATCACTTTTGCCCCTTTAATGATTTCCTTGGGGGTATATTCCCTATAATGAAATTACTGAAAGAAAAATTATGATTGATTTCTTTATTCTTTTTATATATTTCCAAGTTATTCTGCTGGGAACAATCAATTTACAGTGCCTCTAGCAATGTTCAAGAGTACCCATTTCCTCAAATTCCCACTGGCAGTGGACTTCCTACACTGTGTTTTTGATGTTTTAATAGATAAGCAGTGGAACTTTTAAGTTGTTTTAATTTGTATCCATTTGAGAGGCATTATTTTTTCCATATGATATCTTATTTTAATTTTTTTTGTATAAACTGCCTGTTCATTATCTTTGTTAATTCATCAAGTAGAATCTGAATATTAGCCTGATATATATGCATTAATTTATTATTCAGGTTGAGTATCGATCCTTTATCAGTTACATTTTTCTCATGAATTTTTTCATTATGATGTTTTCTTTTGATATTCATTTTATAGTTTAACAGCCTTTTTATGTTTAAGACATTTGAATACATTTATCCTGTATGTGATGATACATTCCATTTCTTTTAAAGTCAGAAAACTATCTCTAGCTCCCACAGCTGGAATAAATAGACTATTTCATAGTGAACTACCTGATTCATTACACCCAAGATCTTGAAATCCTCAGTTTCAATTTAAAATATTGAAATCCCAATTTGTTCTCTGTTTCATTCCTTTAATTATGCTTATACCTTTCTCAGTTGCTCTATGACAGGTCCTCTCCATTGATGATCTGCATAAGATTCTGATCCTTTAAAGACTGGGACTCTTTCTTTCAATTATTCTTTTAAGAACTTAAATTTTGGGGCAGGGGTTGTGGCTCAGTGGTAGAGTGCTTGCCTACCATGTGTGAGGCACTGGGTTCAATCCTCAACACCACATAAAAATAAATAAATAAAATAAAAGTATTGTGTTCATCTACAACTAAAAATATATAATTTTGGTGGTGGGACTGGGGGTTGAACCCAAGGCCTTGTACATGCGAGGCAAGCACTCTACCAACTGAGCTATATCCCTAGCCCTTGATCTGCTTATTTTGAATCATACTTGTATCCCAGAGAAAATATTACTTGATTATGGTACATAGTCTTTTAAATGTGCTCTTAAGTTTGATTTTGTAGTACTATGTTGAAGATTTTCATATCACATCTATGTTCATCAATTATATTAGTTTGAAGATATTTTTTGGCAGTATTCTTGTCTTTCTTTAGTTATTAAGGCGACGTTGGACTCAAAACATGAATTTGGAGAGTTCTCTCCCCTTTAGATTTTTTTGGAAGAAGTTTTTTTTGAAGATTGGTATTAATTCTCTCTTGAGCTATTGGTTGTTTAGGAGTATATTATTTAATTTCCATACATTTGTGAATTTTCCTTCTCTTTCTGATTTTTGATCTCATAGTAATTTGGTCAGAATTACTTGATATAATTCTATCTTGTTTTTGTCAAGACTTTTTTTTTTTTGAACCAGGGATTGAACTCAGGGGCACTCAACCACTGAGCCACATCCCCATCCCTATTTTGTATTTTATTTATACAGACAGGGTTTCACTGAATTGCTGAGGCTGGCTTTGAATTCTTCATTCTCCTGTCTTAGCCTCCCAAACTACTGGGATTGCAGGCATGCACCACTGTATTTGGCGAGTCTTATTTTGTAGCCTACCATATCTTGGAGAATGTTCTGTGTGTGCTTGAAACTAATATATATTCCAATGCTGTTACATAGAATGTTCTAAATATTTCTGTTACATCAATTTGTTCTATAGTGTTGCTTAATTTAGTCATTCCTTTATTTATTTTATGTCTGAATAATCTATACATTGTTGAAAGTGGGGTATTGAAGTCCCCTACCATACGGTAATACCATTTATATTTCCATTCAGATCTGTTAAAATATAATTTATATATTTAAATGATCCAATTTTGCGTCCATATATCTGTTCATCATTGTTATATCTTCTTATTGACTTTACTTCTTCACATTGAATAATGACTTTGTTTATTGTGACAATTTTTGACTTTGTCTGTTAAACTTATAGCCACCCTCCTCTTTTGATTACCATTCACATGGAATACTTTCCCTCTTTTCCTCATTTTCAGTGGATGTATGTCCTTAAAGTTAATCTTTTTTGGCATATAGCTGGATACTGTTTTTTTTTCTTTTGGCACTTGGGATGAAACCCAGTAGTGTTCTACCTCTGAGCTACATATGCAGCCCCTATTTAAACTATCTTTATTTTGAGACAGTTTTGCTAGATTTCCTAGGCTGGCCTTGTACTTGAGATCTTCCTGCCTCAGTCTCCTGAGTCTATAATATTTTCCATTATTAATGTCAGATTTGAGTACTTTGTATATTATATATTTATTAACAACTTATTATACTTATAATTATTTATAAAATTTTGTTTATTTTTTGTAACAGTGTTAAAAGTGATTTATGCACCACGTTTTTGCTATATTATCCTTTAGTAGTAACTTTTGTACTTTCAATTGTGCACATTGCTGGTGTTATTTTGTTTCAAGTTCAAGGTTTTTCTTTAGCATTTTTTATAAAGCATGTATACTGGTGATGGACCCCCCCTAACTTTTGTTTGTCATTTTCTTCTTCTCCATTTCTGAAGGACAACTTTTCTTGGTAAAATATTCTTCATTGGCAATTTTTATTGTTCAGCTCTTTGCATATATTATCCAGTTGTGTCCTGTCCTGTAAATTTCTACTTGGAAATTCCCTGATAGTCTAATGGGGGACCCTTAATATGTAATGAACCTGCTTTAAAATGTTCTCATTGCCTTTATAGTTTGAGAATGTGCTTATCATGTATCTTTTTAAATCTTCTTCATGTTTAATCTATACGGGTTCTTTGGCTTCATATATGTGGGTGTTTACTTCCTATTCAAGATAAGGGTATCTTTTTCTCCTTATGTAGACTTCCTTCTTCCTTCTCTTTCTCTCATTCATTGTGGCTTCCATAATGTATATTGTTCTATGTGATGAATTTCTATAAGTTCAGTAGCTTTTTAATTTTTTTCCCTTTTGCTTGTCTCTCACTAGTTAACATCAGTAACTTATCTTTTTTTGTGTGGTTCTGGGGATTGAACCCAGGGCCTTGTGCATGCAAGGCAAGCACTCTACCAACTGAGCTATATCCCCAGCCCCAATAACTTTTATCTTTGTGTTCCCTGATTCTTCTGCTTGACTGAATCTGCTGTTGAAGCTATTTATGAAATGTTTCTGGTCAGTCATTGTTTTCTTTGGCTTCAAGATTTCTGTGTGACACTATTTTGTATTTGGTTTCTCCCTGTTTCTTCATCTTTTCTTTATATCATATATTGTTTTCCTGAATTCATTTCTTTATCTATGAGATTCTATTTTTTTTGGCAAGTAGTTCATGGTAGGCAAACACTAAACACTCTACCATTGAACTATATCCCCATCCCTCTCTGAAATTCTTTTGAATTATTTTAAATGGCTTTTCAGACATTTCATAGATCTCTATTTTTTTAAAAAAAACTTTAGTTGTAGTTGGACACAATACCTTTATTGTATTTATTTTTATGTGGTGCTGAGGATCGAACCCAGGGCCTCTCTTGTTCTAGGTGAGCACTCTACCACTGAGCCACAACCCTAGCCCCATAGATCTCTATTTTTAGAGTTGGTTCCTGGAACTTTATTGATTTGATAGTGTCATGTTTCCCTGATTATTCATAATCCTGTGGTGCTGTGTTGGTGTATATGCATTTGAAAACATAGGTACTTCTTACTGTCTTTAGAATGGATTTGGTTGGTATGCCATTTGCCATTCAGCCTGGCTAGAGATTCTTGCTGAGCCAGCTGCAATGTTCAGTGGGTGAGCTGGCTGTTGGAGTCCTCAGGCAGGCTGTCCTTGTTCCTGGAAAAATGGGTGAGCTCCTTTTGCCTGAATCCATAGTGACTGTCCTGGTCCCTAGATTACAATGAGTAGGCCTGGAGTTTGAGTCCTGCTAGCCAGGCATGATGCTTTAGTCTAGGGATGGGACTAGAGTCTAAGGTTAAAGGGACTAACCTTGCACTGGGACTAGTTTTGGGCATGAGTCCTTGGGGTCTTCCTTGTGTGGCATTGGGCCTGGGGCCTGGGTGTACAAGAGCCTGTCTGCCATATGGTATAGTTTTGGAGTCTGAAACTGTGTGGGACGCTCTGCAGCACAAGGTACTGTTTCTGACCTTGTGCTGGGATGGTCCTGGATCCTAGTCCATAGGGGCTTGACTGGAACCTTGGGCCACATGTGTAGGCCTTGTACTGAAGTAAATCTCCATCAACTTTTGAGGGATGGGCCAAAAAGTTTAGGGTGGTGGTAGCTTTTGTAGCCATGAGGTGGGCCTCAAACATAGATCTGTGAAGGTGGCCTGCCTTTGGGATTTAGTAGGGCAGACCTGGTGCTGGAATATACTGTGAGGGAAATACCATCTCCTTTCCCCACGTGGCAGTAAATGTCTTTGCTGTACTGTGCAGACATTGGGAGGGGTGACAGGACTAATTTGAAACTGTCCTTTCTACCCTCTTTAATTTGTCCTTTTTATTTCTTTGCTTCATCCAGTTGCTGTAATCCTATATGGATTCCTTAGCTCTTGTGAATACACTTTTGTATATGGATAGTTTTTCAAATCAGAGTATCTTTAAGAGATCTAGCACAGGAAATTCCTATTTTAATATCTTGCATACATCACTGTCCAAGCAACTTTATTTTAAAAATTAGTAAATGTTGCATAGTTTGGCTTTAAGAACTTACAGGGAAAGAGTTGGCAATTTGTAACTTTGCCAGTTTTAAGTTAAATAAGTCCTGATTGGAAAAACTGGATGAAGTCCAAATGTGCAGAATGTCTCAAGCAGAAAAATGTGAAGCCTGAAACTATGCATATTTTGACTTTTTTCTGCTTGTCTCTAGGTCTTCAGCCCTATTAGATGACAGGAATTTGAACACATTGGTCAATTGGGATAGACTTTAATTTTAAATTACTCTGATATCAGACTAACTTCATTTTTGGATATTTTTTAGAGACTATGAAGGCAAGGGCAAAGTTGTTTGCTTGGACAGATTAGTGACCTCGTGTTGAGGCCAAGTAGAACTGTATATTCCTAGTGTAGGTGTATAAGAATAAGAAGTTGGTGTATTTGAACAAGGATAATTATTTTGTGAGGTCCATGTTTTATGTCTTTTCATTTGAGGATTTCATTTTTTTAAAATTTTAGTTAATCTTTTAATAGCATTCTATTCAAAAAATAAAACATTATATGTGAGACTAATAATCTAACTCTAGTTTTTGTTGACATGTGCATGTGTATGTACATGATTGAGTGTACATACATACATACATAATTGGTACTAATATGTATAAATTATTTTTAAACTTGTTTTTTTCTTCACTTATCAAAATGTCTTTGGGAAATATTGATTTTGTTGTGTGTATATCTAGCTCATTCCCTTTATTGCCTTTATATTCTATAATATAAGTATTCCATAGTACATTTGCTATTTTCTTATTCATGGATATTTTTGGTTTTAGATTCTCCCTAGTAGAAACTTTACTATGATTAACAATATTGTATATCACTGTGAACAGATGCAAACGTTGCTATGGAATTAGTGTAGTGATTTACATTTCCTTGATTGCTAGAATGTTTGAATATTTTTTCATATATTTGTTGGCCATTGTGCTTTTTCTTTTGAGAAATGTCTATTTAGTTCCTTGGCCTTTTAGTTCAGTTGTGTGTGTGTGTGTGTGTGTGTGTGTGTGTGTGTGTTTTGAATTTCTTGAGTTCTTTATGTATTCTTGATATTAATCCCCTGTCAGAGAAGTATCTGTCAAAAGATTTTTTTCCCATTCTTTAGACTCTCCTTGCTCTTAATAATTTCCTTTGCTTTACAGAAGCTTTTGAATTTGATGCCTTTCCACTGTTGTTGCTGTATGAGTACATACCTTGGAGCCAATCCTGAGATTTCCCTCTAATTGTTCTTAGTTGGTTCCTGATGGTTGATTTCGGGTTTTTGTCCCTCCTATTCCACATGTTGAATTACTGTTGAGGCTCAGATACGGCTAGATCATATGTGAGGTGAGGTTTGTTATTCCTTGGCTGAGTTCTGTGTGTTTCTCAGCAGGAAAATCTGTACTGCATGAACTTTATTTGTCCCAATCACATTCCAGCCCTTCATAGAGAAACGGAGGGCAAGGAATTACAATAAGGTTATCAACCACTGTACAGCCTCAATAAATGTCCAGCATCTATTTTTACATATGTAGCTCCAATTACCACCTTTAGAGAAGTGGTGCAGAAAGCACCACCATTAAACAACCATGAACTAGATGAGATGTTAAGCAGGTTTCTATTTTTTGTGCAATGTAATAATGATTACAACAACATGAATAAAGTGGGCATTACATAAACTATGATTCTATCAGACATGAAATTACAGTTTCTTAAGTAAAAATAAAGTATGACTGGAAGGGAAGAGAAAGTTTGGAATATTTAAAAAGTTAACAAAAGAATTAGATGAGGGACCAGGGTTGTGGCTCAGTGGTAGAGTGCCTGCCTAGTGCATGTGAGGCAAGGTGCTAAGCAACTCAATGAGACACTGTCTCTAAATAATAGGTCTGGGAATGTGGTTTAGTGGCTGAATGCCCCTGAATTTAATCCCTGGTACACCCCACCAAAAAAAAAAAGGTTAAAAGGGGGAAGAATATGAAAAATTTTAATGAGAAATAAGGTGCTTATTTCTGCTAAAGTGGTCAAAACTGTTAGGAAGGATGGATTGTCATTATTTATACTCTTGTGCCTTTCCTTGTATTTATTTTTGGGCTCTTGTTACCCTTGGGTCAGGGCTGGGCTTGTTAAGTCCCATGTCCTTGTGTTTCTCATGAAATTGACAGCCATTATGGCCATGAGGCAAAGTTGTTTTTTTGTAGCTCCAGTTTTCCACTCTAGGATGGAATAGACTTGAGAATGCTGGAAAATGGGGCTAGTGAAAAGTTCCAAGTTAGAAGTTTTAGCAGCTAGGATTTAGTCTTGGCTGACCTTTGGAACTCTGGTTGATGGGTATTTGATATTCGTGATCCATACCATCTATTATTGGGGAGATGCTAATATTTGCTGAACGTCTGGATCTGAGGAGCCTTCCCCCAATTCCTCTTTTAAGATGAGAAGTCTAAACCTCCATAGGCTTCACCTGTTTTGCCACCATGGATGTGAATTACCAAGGATTACAGATGGTTTATTCTTTTTCCCATAAGTGAAGTGATGTCATTGGATTTGTTAGACTCATATTTAACAAGTGATAAAAATTTTATCTTTCAAAATTATACAGAAAATAAATCTCAAATAAAAGTTCAGAGTGCTTATTGTAAAGAGGATTTGTTTTAGGTATCTCATACATGTTGTTCCCAGTGTTCTCAGTATTTTTATTAAAGGGCATTTCCTAGAAACATTTCTGGTATAAGCCTGGTTCATGATGATAAGTCCCTGGCCCTGAATTATTTCAGCACTTACATTGCTGTGAAATATTTACTAGTTGGAAGAACTTGATTGTAACTCAGTTGTTTTACAGGTATGTATTATGTGGTTAATGATGTACATACCTTATTCTATGCATTTGGGAATAAACCTGTGAATATTATTGTATGTCTCACACCACAGGATCAAGGTTAACACTATTCTTTCTGATGTTTCTGCTTCAGCTTCAATATAGCTGAAACACTGAGTTCTGGATTTCTTCCTACTTTTTACCTGAAGAACATCCTGATCTTGAGGTATAGTGGGGTCAGAATGGATTTCAGTCCCAATTCTGCCAATTTTGTAAAGAGCATGTATTTCCTGTCATTCCTCCTCCTTATGGTTAACAGAATACGCTCTGGGAATTGATGAATCTTGACTCTATCAATTTACTGAGCATATGACCTTGGGTAAGTTGCTTAATGTTTCTGAACATTATACCAATTACATCAGAGGGGAGCAAGGAGGAATTTTAATACTGTTATTTTACAAATAACTGCCTATAACATATTTCATGAATGGTTCAGTTGTTGTTATGTCATTACATATACTGCAGAAGATAATGATTATTTTAAGGGATATATTTAAATAGCAGATAGTACTAAATGCATTATTCTGTGCAGCTATCCATTCCTATTTTCCTTTTTCCTCCCTGGCCCCATTTTTTAGATTTGTCCCCTCCTTATGCCTCTTTATTTTACTGTTGAGGCCTCTGGTGTTGTCTTTGATTTATTTTATCCTACTGTGGCTATCTTGATGTAAAATGTTGCAAATTCTGAATTGCTAAAGTAAGATAAGTAACAATCCACAGAGGCTTGGTGATCTGGAACTATTTATATATATGGTCTTGAAGTATAGGGATTATAGTGAAATACAGAAGAGAAAAGGTAAATGTAGCTTTTCTGATTCAAGTTTTCTAGAAGTCTCCAGATTATTCCTGCTTAGCCAGAAAGATGAATTTGGTTGATTCAACAAATTCTAATTAATTCCACATTTCTTTCTATCAGAATTTAAAAGTCATGGGGAAAAGGATAAAGAGAAAAATAAAGTAAAGTACCTGGATTCTCTTTCTAGGTTTCCCACCAACTAGTTATATGGCCTTACGTTGAATATTGAGAAATAGTTGGAGACATTGGGTTTGAGAAAAGAAAGTTCAGTTGGTGCATGATTGGTATCTTTTAAGAAGTAATTTTTAGTATGCAGTCTCAGGTTATAAGAAATAGGACCAATGAATAGAACATATAAATATTGTCTTTGGCTCAATATGAAAGAGAAATATAAACTAAGAAATAAATGTCTCTTTTAATAAGTAACTAGTATTTTTCAATCACCTAGAAGGACTATTGTAGATAAAATTCAAATATCTGACAGGGAGCTAGGCAGAAAGAATTTTAAGGATCCCTCTGATCCTAAGATTATATTTTTAGTCACTTTACTTTGGGGACTTCAGCTATCCTATCCATAAAATGACAAGTATGAATTTTCTGATTATGTAGTTGCTTTCTACCTTTTCAGAGAATGATTTGTCTAATGAACAAGAACAATGTATGGGAGGAAGTTTGAGTTAGATTTCTCTTTTGTCTCTCTATTGAGACTTTCTTCTGTGAGTCATAAGACAAGTAGATAGATTTGGAGAAAGAGGCCCAGTTTTATTTTCCTGGTAGATTTCTGTATCTTTTTTAACATGTTAGCACCTTTACTTTCTATTAAAAATTAATTTTAGGAGCCAGGGATGTGGCTCAGTGGTACAATGTTTGCTTTGTTTGTGCAAGTACCTGGGTTTAATTGCCAACACTGCAAACAAAATTCATTTTAGCTACACATACCATCACCTTTGAGAACTCAAAGCAATGTAATTGTTTTAGTCTGCTTTTTTCTCTTGTGACTTAAAATACCTGACAAGAACACTTTTAGAGGAGGAAAAGTTTATTTGGGGGCTCACAGTTTCAGAGGTCTCAATCCATAGACGGACAGCTGGCTCCATTCCTTGGGGTGGGAGGTGAAGTAGAACATCGTGGCAGAAAAATGAAGGAAAGATGCTCAGATCATGACCATCAAGAAGGAGGGGGGATAGGGGGGTGAGGGAGGGAGGGAGAGAGGGGAGGGGGGAGGGAGAGAAGGAGCCTGTGCACATGCAAGCGAGTAGAGTGACAAGAACAAAATATAAACCCAAAGGCATGCCCCTGATGACTCACCTCTTTTTCCTTTACCACTTTCAGTTGACACTCAGTTAATTCCTATTAGGGGATTAATTCACTGATTGGGTTAAGGCTTTCATATTCCAATCATTTTACCTCTAAACCTCCTTTCTAAGCCTTCCATTGTTTCACACATGAGCTTTTGGGGACACCACATATTTAAACATTAAAATATTCCTTCAATTTCTTATATTTTCCCTTGAAAGAAATTTTTATCAGGCAGATCTGTTTATTATGGCAATCTGTTTAGCTGTATGTGAGTTTTATCAAAGGGGAGAATAAGCTGTTTCCTTCCAAATATATGAGGCCCACACATGAACAATGGACTCTTTATAGTGATCAGGAATATATAAGGAAATGTTTTGGATCCAGAAAAAGAAGGATGGAGTTGATTTATAATAGCATGATTTCCATAGTTCATTCTTGGTTTGTATTATAGGCTATGTAATTTGAGGGTTCAGTACAAAATGAAAACTTAAGACCTTTGTTCAAAATGGAAGAAATAAGTGCCATTAAGAAGTACTGAAATATAAAACTTTCTCCTTCACTCTTGTCTATCTTACTTTACGGCATTTTTATTGCCCAATTATTGTCATTCTCAGTAAATGAAAATTAAAATTTTAAATTATTAGTATGGATTTTACCATTTGTCTTCATGTTCTATAATCCCAGCTTTAAATGCAAATATAAACATTTAAATTGTATGCAGAATCATCAAAATTACATCATTCTCACTTTATAGCTCATACATACATACGTATTTCACTCTTATTGGAACAATGAAAATTTGCACAAAACTAACCAAACTGTTTTTATTACTTTACATGTAAACATTCTACTAAGACTTATGGGTGAGTAAAGAAGGACTGAAGGACAAGAAACTATGGGTTGCCTTATCTTTCCTTTTATTTCTAAATCTTCATTTTCTACATAAATCATTTGCTAACACAGGGAATAATACAAGTAGGGAAAAGTATGATAGCGTTCCTTGGATATTTATTTTTCCAACAATATCATTACCTTCCTTTTGCCCTTTTTTGTTATTTTATTTCAACGGAGTCATTCAGCATGGACTTTCTGGCCTTTTTTTCACATAATATTTTTTGTGGATTCATTTTTTATGTTTTTTCTTATTTCTGTTTTTAGCTATTTAACATTCCATGTGCAAATATAAAAGAATTTATTCATTCTATTCTTGGTGGGCTTTTGGATAGTTTCCAGATTTCAGAGATGGGAGAGAATGATTTTGGAAACAATTTTTGAGAGGTTGCTATAGTTATGGCAAATTTAAAAATGACATGGTTAGAGCCTGAAAACATAATTATTACCCAGGACCAAAAAAAAAAAAAAACCCTACATCTTATTCTTGTAGTACCTTTCACTTCACAGAAATTGTAGGGAGAAGTGGGAATTATGATTTTAGCTGGGCAGAGGAAAAGCCACAGCATATTGTATATGCATTGCAGACAGGAGATCAAGTGTAACTAACCTTTTAGCAAGGTAGATATGGGAGCCATAAAAGGAAGTGGGATGGTATTATTGTTTTCTCAGCATTGTTATCATGGGTAATTAGAGAAAATGCAAGAAGTGTCCAGCAAGGTTCAGTTTTTGACATTTTGTGCTTTCTTAGAAATTGGACTATTTCTAGAAGCATTAATGTTTCCTAGAATATTTGCAAATAATTCTAAATATTCTCACATGTCTCACATGATATTCAGACTTCACTCCAGTAGCAAGAGGAAATTTATACCTGAACTAATTAATAGCATTTTACAGTTATCTTTTCCTGGTATTTTACTATGCTAGAATTTCACTTTCTTCTCCCAAAGGAAGCACCCAGGAAATGGAACAATTGGCTGGAAAAAGCATAGATTTATTAATTTCACTTGCCATTTGATTGTTTTACAGGTCAAGAAAATGTGAATGTTTTCCACTGAATAATGTACATTGATAGTATCTTATTGCGTTTGTCCAGAATGCATTCTGCCTCTTTTGTATTTAGTAAACCAGTACCTCATGTCATTGCATGTATAAAATTTCCCTGACACTTTTGGCCAAATATATCACTCTCTCCTCTTATTTCTTACCACTGGATATTTCCTGTATACTTGTCAGACTGATCATATTATTTACCTCTTTCAATGGTGTTTAGTTACTAAAGCAATATACTTTGGGGAGTCAAATCAGGCTCTTATTGGCTAGTTTTCAAATCCAAGGCAGATGTCTCATAATATGTATGTTTAAACTCATGGAGGCATGCATGGTCAGAGAGAAAAATATATTGACTTAATGCCACAACAACAGTGCAACAGAAGCAATGGGCACATCTTTCTACTGATAGATCAAAAGGACAATATTTTCATATAATGACCAGCTCCAAATACACCAAGCAATCTTTCTTGTTTTATCCTCTTAGTGTGTGTCTTTAGACTAGCTCTTAGAACAGTTATAATTTGGGATTTGGATACCCAAGGGGTTCTGAAGGAAATGGATTTGGTATGGTTAGGAGTTGGTAACAAGCATAGAGAGGCCCTTGATGATGATTGGGGATCAAATTAGTATGGCTATTGCAGAAGAGCTGCCAATAAGTAATTTAGGGCATTTTCTTGAGATTTGGTAATCTAAATTATGACTTATTTTTAGGGAAAAATACTATAAATTCTTGTTTTTAAAAAATTATTCTGAGCAGTAGCATTTGAAAATAATAATAAAAAAATGTTTTCAGAATCTGTTTTTGAATGCTGCTCTGTTCCTGTGGACAAATTTTGGTTTCCAGAGTTTAAGGAGAATATGAAATTAAGACAAATCTTGATTTATTTTATTTTTTGGCTAGAACTTGGAAGTAGTTATGATTAGCCATTTGATTGTTTTAAAAATATATACAGCATTTTATTTTCCTCTTGTATCTTTGGGGCTATGAAACAAGGGAAGAAAAATTGTGTCCTGAGTAATAGAAGATGCTATCTTGGTTGTAGAATTTCTAAAATGAAATAATCATTCACTAGTCAAAAGCAAGTTCTTTCAAGACATATTTTTTCTTATTGGTTAGAAACAGGGTTTGTAACATAGTTATTTTTGTCTGAAGAATATTTTATTTTGACTAACTGGATGTAGTAATTGATCATGAGCAAATGCTTATTCATAAAATTTTTGATTCTTTGTCATTTCTCTTTAAAATTAAACTTAGGTTGTAACTGATACATGAAACATCAAAATATATCATAATAATATAATATGATGTTTTCATACAAGTATATGTTTGGTAATGTTTAGATCAGTATAAATGTATTTATTTTCTCAATCCTTTATCATTTCTTTATGGTAAAAACTTTAAAAATTCTCTCTTCCAGTTTTTTGATATTAGCCCTTTATTATTACCTATATTCTCCATACTACAATAGTACCTCAGAGCTTCTAACTGTATCATAGTATCCATTGATCAAACTTTCCTCACCCCTCTCCCACTCACACTCTCTCCAGCCTCTGGTAATCACCATTCTACTCTCAACTTCTATGAGTTCCGCTTCTTTATATTATGACATAAGAGTTAGATCATATACTTATTTTTCTGTACTGTCTTATTTCACATAATATAATGATCTCTAGTTCCATGTTGCAAATGGCAGGATTTCAATTTTTTTTAATGCCTGGATAGTATTCCATTGGGTATAGGAGCTACCTTTTCTTTATCCATTCATCAGTTGATGAACGCTTAGGTTGTTTACATTTCTTGGCTATTGTGAATAGTTTTTCAAAGGGCCGTGAAGTGCAGATGTCTCTTTGACATAGATTTCATTTCCTTTAGATACATATCCATAGCAGGATTGCTGGATCATATAGCAGTTCAATTTTTCATTTTATGAGGAACCTCCATACAGTTTTCTATAATGGCTGTGCTGATTTACGTTCCCATCAACAATGTAAAAGGATTACCTTTTCTATGTAGCCTTAGCATGTCTTTAGTCTTTTTGATAAAAGTCATTGATACTGTGGTAAGGAATAATAGCCATTCACACTGGGATGAAGTGATACTTCTTTGTGGTTTTGATTTGCATTTCCAGGATGATTACTGATGTTGAGCATTTTCTTATGTCTCAGTTGTCCATTTTATGTCTTCTTTTGAGAATTGTATCATTTAGGTCTACTGCCTGGTTGTTATGTTTTTAATCAGCCAGCTGGGTGGTCTGCTTACCTTTCTTCTTTCTTTTGTCTTTTTAAAAAATGTTTAATGCATTGAAAATATTTATGTTTTATACTCCCAAAATGATTTTAAATAGTTAAATAATATTATATTTATATAAGAATAGAAAAATTATCTTAACCTTTTCCCTAATTGTTTTTTATTTGTTCTTTTTAGTTATACATGGCAGTAGAGTTTAACATATTTATACAAACATGGTATATATCTTATTGTAATTATTTTCATTCTTTCTCATGTATTTCTTATATATTCTGAATATCACTAAATTTTTCCCATTCTGTAGGTTATCTATACAGCGTGTTGAGTGTTTCCTTTTCTGTGCAGAAGCACGAAGAAGAGTTTGAGATACTCTCATTTGTCTATTTTTGCTTTTGTTTCCTGTGATTTTGGAGTCTTGTCCAAAAAAATCCTTGACTGTTCCAATGTCCTAAAGCACTTCTCACATGCTTTCTTCCAGTGCTTTCATATTTCCAGGACCTACATTTAATTCCTTAACTTATTTTGCATTGATTTTTCATAATAGGAAAGGTGTAGGGATCTAATTTCATTTTTATGTATGTGGGTATTCAGTTTTCTGTGTACCATTTCTTTGAAAGACTGTCATTTCTCCAGTGCGTGTCTTAGAAACTTCATCAAAAATTGACTGTCTGGAGATGCATGGATTTATGTCTAGGCTTTCTGTTCTGTTCCACCGGTCTGTGAGCCTGTTTTATACTAATATCAGGCTCTTTTATTTACTACTGCTTTGTAGCGTATTTTTATTGATTCTTTTTTAGTAATATATAACTTTAGGATACAGTTTGACATTATCACAAAAGCATGGAATATAATTTGCTCTAATTCAGTCCCCAGCACTTGTCCCCTCTTTCCCTCCTACTTCCCTGTGCTATTCTCTTTCTATTCTATTGAGCTTTCTGAAGTTTATTCATAGGTTTGTTTTAAGTTAGCATATTTTTGACATTCTTGATGTTGGGATTCACTGTGTTATATTCATATATGTACATACAAAATTCAAGTCAGATTCATTCCACTTTCCTTTTCCCATCCTTCCTTCCTCCTCTTCTACCCACTTAGTCTACTCTACTGAACTTTCCTCTGTTTTGATGAAATTCCCTCTCCTTTTTTTCCCCTTCTTTTCTCTCTTTCCCTCTGTCACCACTCCACCTCTTTGGATTAGCTTCCACATATCAGAAAAGATTTGACCTTTGACCTTTTGGGTCTGCCTTATTTCACTTAGCATGATATTCTCTACTTCCATCCATTTCCAGGGTTTGTCATAAAGACTTTCTTTTATATGGTTGAGTAATAATCCTTTGTGTAAAAATTTCACATTTTTTATCTATTTATCTGTTTAAGGCACTTAATTCTGGATTTCAAATTATATTCCAAAGCTGTGCTAGCAAAAACGTCATGGCAGTGGCACCAAAACAGGCATGAAGACCAATGGAATAGAATAGAAGACACAGAGAAAAATCCACATAAATGTGGTTATCTGATACCAGACAAAAGTGCCAAAAACATATGTTAGAGAAAAGATAGCCTTTTTCACAAATGGTACTTGGAAAACTAGAAATCCATATGTAGAAAAAAAAGAGAAATCCATATGTACAATAATGAAATTGACTACTATCTTATACCCTGAAGAAAAGTCAATTCAAATTGTATGAAAGACCTAGGAATTAGACCAGAACTCTGCAACTGCTAAGAAAATGTTGGCCCAACACTTCAGTATGTCAGCATAGGAACCAACTACCTTAAGACTCCTAAAGTGCAAGAAATACAATAGAAAATCAATAAGTCAGATGCCATCAAATTAAAAAGCTGTCATCAGTATTTTCTGGTTTTCTTTGTAGAGAATTTTCACTTCTTTTGTTAAAATTATTCCGAGGTATTTTGTAGGTGTTGTAAATTGGATTGCTTTCTTGATTTCTGTTCAGAATTTTTGATATTGGCATATAGCAACACTAATGATTTTTTAATATTATTTTTTTAATCCTGCAATTTTGCTAAATTCATTTATTAATTCTTTACCTATACATAATTTGTTCAGTGCTTTTATCATGAAGCAATTTTGATTTTCATCAAATGCATTTCTGCATCTATTGAGGTGATCTTATGGTTTACATCCTTCATTTTGTTGATTTGTTGTACAACGTTTATTGCTTTGCATATGTGAAATAATCCTTATATCCCTGGGTTAAATCCCAATTTATCATGGTTAATACTTTTTTTTTTGGTGCTGGAAATTAAACCCAGGGCCTCAGGCATGCTAGAAAAACACTCCACCACTGAGCCACATCCCCAGCCAGTTAATGCTCTTTTAACATGTGATAAGAATGAATTTGCCAGTATTTAGTTGAGGATATTTGCATTATTGTTCACTAGGGATATTGGTTCCCTCCTCCCTCCCTCCCTCCCTTCCTTCCTTCCTTCCTGGTTTTTTTTTTTTTTGTGTGTGTGTGTCTTTAGTTTTGTAAGATTTCCTTCCTTTTTAATTATTTGGAATAATTTAGGAAAAAAATGTTATTAGTTCTTTTTTTTAAAAAAAAATGTTTAGTAGAACTCAGACGTGAAGCCATCTGGTTTTTCTAAGAGTTTTTATTATGGATTCAATCTTTCTCTGTGATTCACTGTTGTTAAAGTGTATAGGTCCAGGTATTTGTAGTATCTTCTAGGTTATCAAATTTATTGACAGAATGTTGCTCATAATTGTCTCTAATGATCCATTTTATTTCTGTGGTATAATATGTTTTGTTTCTTATTTCATCCCTGATTTTATTTATCTAAGTTTTCTCTCTCTTTCTTCAGTTAATCTAGCTAAGGCGTTATGAATTTCATTTCTTCAAAGAACTAGCTCTGATTTGCTGATGTTTTGTATGGTTTTCAAAAATTCTATTTCATTTAATTCTGCTCTCATCTTCATTATTTCTCTCTCATTATATTAATTTTGGTTTATTTGTTCTTTTTTTGTCTTCTTTGAGAAGCAGTAACATGTTGTTAGAAATCTTTCTGCTTTTCAGATGTAAACCTGAATTGCTAAATACTTCCCCTAAGCTTAATGCTGC
Organism: Ictidomys tridecemlineatus; assembly: GCF_052094955.1. Classification (NCBI taxonomy): domain Eukaryota; kingdom Metazoa; phylum Chordata; class Mammalia; order Rodentia; family Sciuridae; genus Ictidomys; species Ictidomys tridecemlineatus. The sequence continues at coordinate 28,797,281 of NC_135493.1, read as the reverse complement.
TGTGTTATGTTCTGTCTCTGTTTCCATTTGTTTCTTGAAATTTTTAATTTCCCTTACTGATTTCTTCCTTGATCTAATGGTTGTTGAATAATAAGTTGCTCAATTTCAATGTATTTGTATAGTTTTCTAGGTTTCTTTGTTATTTGTTATTTTTATTGTCTAATTGTCAGAAATGATACTCACTACAACTTCAGATTTTTAAAAGTTGTTAAGATTTCTTTTGTGGCCTATATGATATTTTGTGGAGAATGTTCCATGTGCTGTTGAGTACAGTGTATATTCTGTAGCTGTTGAACAGAATGTTTTGTTGATGTTTGTTAGAACAATTTGATCTAGTGTTCAATTTAACTCTGCTATATTTGTTGATTTTATGTCATATTGATCTGTCCATTATTGAGAGTGAGGTATCCATATGGTCTTATATATTTCATAGGTGTCTCTTTTTTAAGGACTATTAACATATGCTTTGTATATCTGAATACCTTAATATGTGCATATGCATTTAGAATTATTTTCTCTTGCTGAATTGAATATTTTATAATTATATAATGAATTCCCTTGTCTCGTTTTTACTAGTTTTCAAAATGCATTTATTAATACATTATGCTAATATAGAGTAATATGATTCATTTTCATATGTTTATAAATGCATAGAACATAATTTGCTCCATGTCAATCTCTAGTACTTCCCTTTTCCCTTCCCCCCCACCTTCTCTACCACTTCCTCTTTTGCATTATTGTTCCTTTCATTTATTTATTGCTTTTTGTTGGCACATTATAATTACATATAAAAGTAGAATTCATTGGGATATATTCATATATGCACATAGCATAATTTGGTCAGTTTCATTTTACAGTTCCTCCTGTTTCCCATCTCTTCTCATTCACGTTTAATGTTCTTCCTCTACTCTACTGGTTTCCTTCTATTTTCATGATTATCTTCTTTTTAAATGTTAATTTGTCTCTGGTTTCCCCTTATGACAGAAACCATTCTACCCTTTACTTTCTCAGTCTGACTTGTTTTACTAAGCCTGTTGTTCTCCATGTCTATTTATCAGCAAATGACACAATTACATTTCTGTTTATGACTGAATGAAACTCCATTGTGTATGTGTGTGTGTGTGTGTATAACACATACCTATATATGTCTATATCTGTATATCTATATCTATATATCTGTATCTCTCTCTCTCTCTCTCTCTCTATATATATATATATATATATATATATATCTGTCTCCATTGCTATAGTATGCTGATTTTACACTTTTTGGATACATACTGTGGAGTGGGATACCTGGGTAATAAAGTGGTTCCATTCCTGGTCTTTTGAGGAATATCCATACTGCTTTCCAAAGATGTTGAGCAATTTGTAGTCCTACCAACAATGTAGGAGTGTACCTTTTACCCCAAATCGTTGCCAACATTTATTACTGTTGTATTCTTGATAATTCCTATTCTAATTGCAGTGATGTAGAATCTTATTATGGTTTTAATTTAAATTTCCCTGATTAATAGAGATGTTGAACTTTTTTTCATGTATTTGTTAGTCATGTGTACTTCTTGTTTGGATGAGTATCTTTTTTTAGTTCATTTGACATTTATTGATTGTTTTTTTTTCTAATGTTATGCTTTTAGAGTTGTTTATATAATCTGGATACTAAACTCCTGTTGGAAGAGTACCTGGCTAAGATTTTTTTCCATTCTGTACACTCTGTCTTCCTGCTCTTTATTGTTTCTTTGTATAGAAGGTTTTTAATTGGAGGTTATCCCTCATACTGATTACTGTTTTCATGTTTTGAGTATTTGCGATCTTATTAGGAAGTAGTGCCTATACCAATATATTTGAGTGTTAACCCTATGTTTTTCTGTACCATTGCAGTGTTTTTGTTCTAACTCCTAGGTCCTTTGATCAACTTTCAATTGATTTTTGTATAGGGTAAGAGATAGGGGTCTAGTTTCATGGTTCTACATATATATATCCAATTTTCCCAGCACCATTTATTATAAAGGCCATCTTTTCTCCAATATATGTTTATAGCCATTTTGTCAAGGATCAAATGACTAGTATGTGGATTTGTCTGTCTATATTCCATTGGCCTTATTTCTGATTTTAGTTCTTCTGGATAAATTACAAGAAATGGAATAGCTGAGTCATATTGTAGTTATATTCCAAATCTTCTCAAGAATCTCCACACTACTTTCCAAAGTGATTTTACCAATTTGCTGTCTTACCAACAATGCATGAGGTTAACTTTTTCCTCTTATCCCTACCATCATTTATTGTTATTTGTGTTCTTGATTTAAAGTCTTTTTTTTCTGATAAGTATGTCTGTTCCTGCATTTTTTTAATTTCATTTGCATACAATATTATATTCTCTCCCTTCACTTTCAGTCTTATGTGTGTCCTTGGAGGTGAAGTAGCTTTCTTGAAAGCAACATATAGTTGGCTCTTGTTTTTAAACATCTATTTAGTCTTTTAATTAGAGACTTTAATCCATTTACATTCAAGATAATTTTTGATAGATGAGGTCTTATTACAGCATTTTGCAACTTGTTTTCTATGCTTATCATAGCATCTTTGTTACTTTGTTTTGTCTTACAGAATTCCTTTGTGGATAAGTGATTTACTCTAGTAATGTATGTTTCGATTCCTTATCATTTTTGGTTTATCTAGTACAAATCTTTGCTCTGCAGTTATGATGAGCCTTAGAAGAACATCTTTGAAATAAATGAATTATAAAAAGAAAGAAAAAGAAAAGAACATCTTTGATTATAACACGCTACTTTGAAATGATAGCTCCCTGACATGATCATAAAGAACAGAAGCAGATTAATAAGCAAACTGTACAGTTATACTCCAAGCATCCTCATATTTTGAATTTTTGATATCCCATTTTACATCTTCCTATTGCCTGTCTTTTAATGTGTTAATGTAGCCACTATTCGTTACAATCTCTTTTTTTTGGTACATATAGTAAATATATAAATAGTTTACTCATCATATTAGAGCATTATGAATTTGTATAATTACTTTCAACTATTAAATTTTATCTTTCTATATGTTCTTTTAAAATCATTTTTTGTGGTTGTAGATGGACAGAATGCCATAATTTTATTTATTTTTATGTGGTGCTGAGGTTCAAACCCAGTGCCTCACAGGTGTTAGGCAAGTGCTTTGCCACTGAGCTACAGACCCAGCCCCTTATATCTTCTTTTTACTGGTTCATCTCTCTTTCAGTTTGAAGAATCCCCTTTAGCATTTCTTATAGGACAGTTCTGGTGGTTATATATTCTCTTGTTTTTTATTTGTCTGGGAATGTCTTTATTTCTCATTTCTAAAGGATAGCTTGGCTTGGTACAGTATTCTTGGTTGATATCATTTTTCCTCAGGACTATGAAAATCTAATGCCACTCTTTGCTATTTCACAAGGTTTCTGCTGAGAAGATTACTGTCAAGCAAATTGGGACACTCCTATCTTTTTATTTTTTCCCCCTGGCATCCTTGAGAGACTTTTATCTTTCAACTTTGAGAGTCTGATTATCTTAGCATAGTTTTGGTTGAGTTCCTTGGATATTTGTATTATTCTGTATGTTTGTGAAGTTATTTGTTATTATTTCTTTAAATACGCTTTCTACCCCTTTGGCATTCTCAAGTCCTGCTTCAACCCAAATAACCGAAATATATTTTTTTTAATTCTGTCCCAGAGTTCTCCCAAACTTTCCTTACTCCTTTTCATTCATTTTTCTTTTCTTCTGTGACCATGAATGTTTAATAGCCTAGCTTCAAGCTCACTATTTTTTCTTATGTTCCATGTATCCTGATTTGAATGCCTTCTATTACATTTTTAGTTTCTGAGTGTATTTTTAAAATATTTTTTTAGTTGTTGATAGACCTTTATTTTATTTATTTATACGTGGTGCTGAGAAATGAACCCAGTGCCCCACACATGCCAGGAAAGTGTGTTACCGCTGAGCCACAGCCCCAGTCCCTTCTGAGTGTATTTTTCAGCTTAAAAATTTCAGTTCTTTTTAATTGCTTCAATTTCTTTGTCAAGTTTCTCTAATGTTAGAATATTAAAATATTTTTCTGCATTTTTCTCAAGTGCATTGAGTTATGCTTAAATATCTGTTACAAGTTCTTATACTGAGTACTATTTTTTCAGTTTCTGGTCCCTAAGTGATGATATGGTTTTCAGAATGCTCTCCATGATTATTACACATAATGTTATCTGGGCATTGACGGGTTAGGTATTGATTCAAGTATTATTAATCTGGCTTTGGTTGTGTTTGTCTTTGTAGAAATTCTAACCTGACTGCTTATTTTCTCAGAGCGTGTAGTCACTTCCACTGTTTCGGCCATGGATGGCACCCAGGTCCAGGTTTGCTGGGAATTGGTGGTTGGTGTTTTATCATTTTTTCAGCACTAGAGGGCAGTCTCAGGTCCTGGTATGTCACAAATCCACAGCTGGAGAGTACCTAGGGAATACTCTGTCTCAACTGGCCTCTCCCTGGGCCCAGGCTGGGCCCAGCTACATCATCCATATCTACCAGCCTATAGTCAGACACTGTAAGATTCTCTAAACTTTGAACACAATCAGCATGGGTGGACCAGCCCCAGTCTCCTATGCCATGAGTATGGTTATCAGTGCAATAGAAGTATGTCACATTGTGATCCAACAGCCCACCAACACCAGCACAGCTTTGCATGAGGGACCAATGCCACAGGAGGTGGGTTTTTGGCCCAAGACCAATGCATTCTGCCACAAGTGATGCTGGATAAAATTGAATCTTGTTAGACTGGGGCTATATATCTTCTGTTGGGCATTGGGGTTGTTCAAGAGGACTTGTCTATAGCCAGGCTTGGGGATAGGTCTGTTCACATCTATCTCTGCTCTGTCTTTTCCCAGTGAATGGATTCTTTTCACTGTCCTATCTGAGGTTGCCTAGTGTTGGTTAAGGCAGATTCTTGACCACTTTGGCCAATGATAAACTTGGTCACTTGTAAATCTCAGTGCAACAAGGATCTGCATACCCTCAGAGACACAGAAGCTTCTGCCACAGCTGGTGGTGACCAAGCCCCAAACACAAGTCCCTTCCACTGGAATGCCAACTTCTGCTTAGTGCCTGGTTGGTGCTAGAACTATCTGCCCATACTTTCTGATGTTAGTTTTGCTGCCCAGAGCGGGATGGGTAATAGAGGTAGTCCCTTGGCTGCCTTGCCTGATGCTAAGCTGAATCATACCTGAATCTTACAGCCCAAGGGGCAAGCCAAGTCTCAGGGAGGTATGTGTACCCCAGGCCTAACCCATGTCTGATAATGATACAGGCCCAAACTCAAGTCTATCCCACTGGCACATGGGTCTCTGCCTGATCCTGGATCAGAATGTAATGCTCTATCTGTGAGTTCTGACCTGAATATAGGCCTTTGGAGTTTTCCTATGCTGTGCCTCACTATGGTGGACTTTTTCCTGAGTTTCTCATTTTAAGACCTGATATTACTTATCTTTCCTTCCCCTATGAGGGAGTTTCTCTCTAAGCTGAACTGCTTGGAATCAGGGGAACTATAGGAAATTCTTTCCTGGTTGCCTTCTTCAAAGGGTTTTTTCTTTTTGTTATAATAAAAGAAGGTGGTATGGTTTCTATTCTGGTTTGCTTAGCTCTTGTGATGGTAGTTTTGTGTGTGTGTGTGTATATATATAGAGAGAGACCTGTTCGATGTGGTGTGTCTGTGGGGATACCATTGCTGGAGAATATTGCTCAGTGGTCATCTTACTGGACCCTTCCCAGAGACTTTAATTTGGCATTTCTATTCCACAATATTCGAAACATAAGAAAAAGTCAGATGTTATTGATCTTTGGACTTAGTTGTTTCTTGAAGAGGCAATTAGTAATGCTTTGTTTTGAGCACAGTTTGATCAAAGAGTATGATGACTTGTGGCTCATTAAATATCTTCAAGCTGACAGCTACTGTGTTTGAGTGGCCTTGTACACCTTAGGAGCTCCATGGTTCTCTGAACATTGTTTCAGAGAGAGACAAGTATCCAGGTTCTTGCCCAATCAATTCTATAGTGTCAGTTAGAAAGAGATAATAGGTGACTTTGGTGAACAATTTCACTGATAGTTTTATTTATCAACTTTATTAAGTGCAACAAACCAGATTTCATTGTCTTTATGTTCTTTCCTCCTTTTTAAATTCTCTATACACAAATTTGTTCCTTCAACTTAGTTGTTCCCAAACTTTTGCCAGTTTGTCCCCAAAGCTCCACTATTATTTTTCCAAGGGCATTTTTAAACCCTTGATTTTGATTCTAGAGAGAATGCATTTTATTAGGATGAAAATTTTTTAAATTTAATGCTTATGTTCTTTAATCCAATAAAACATAATAAAGACTTCAGATAAAATTGCGTTTTCCATCTCTTTTCTTTTTTGGGGGGAGGGGGCACCAGGCATTGAACCTGAGGTGCTTAACCACTGATCCTCATCTGCAGCCCTGTTTTATTTGTTATTTTGAGACAGAGTCTAACTAAGTTTCTCAGGGCCTCACTAAATTGCTGAGGCTGGATTTGCACTTGCCATCCTTCTAGCTTAACCTCCAGAGCCCCTGGGATTACAGGAGAGTGCCACAATGCCCAGTTCCCTGCATATAAAGGCAGCTTTAAAAATTAATGAATAAGTATATTCTTTTTGCTAGAGATACTATCACTATTTTTTTGAAGTTTTCAAGTAAGAAATTTAGAATGTAAAAACGATAAGAGATTTTCCCATGATCTGGTAGGAAATTTATAAATTCCTGATCATCAGGATATTTTTATATTTTATGATTTAACTAACAAAAATCTGTTTATATGCAACTGTTAGGGAAACATATTGTACAATATTAAATCTATGTAAGCATGAACACAACCTAGAGTATGTATCTGAGGTCTGATTGAGAAAAGAAAATGATTTTCAGAATCTTCTTTTTTCTCCCCAATATATTTCTCAAGTGTATTTATTAATATCACTACTTCACTTTAATTTCTTTCACCTTTGTATAGAAGTATTGTTAATCTGCAGTGAGAATGCAAAAGAGTATATAATGCCCAGATATGTGACTGATTTGGGGCTACTGTTGATTGAGCATGATAAAGGTCCATTTTGTGACAGTAGAAGGGACATAATTCTCCTCCTTGACTACCACCCATACCCTGAAGTCTCAAATACTTTGTTCCTTTATTTTTAAATTGTAGGTGGACAGCTACTTGAGAGTGTTCCCTCTGGCCTTTAATCTTGAAAAGAAGTACAAAGTGAAGTGAAAGATAAAGGAATTGTAGCTAAGTGCACTGGGCAGATGTCTCATGTTTCTGTCTGATGACATCAGCTTCGACCTTGGGACTGTCTCATTTTCTTTAAAGAAGTAGACAAACTTACTCATCATATCCAATTTTGGTATATAATAGTAATAATGTTGCTTGCTTTGGCAGAAATGGAGTTTCTGCTGTTTTTTTTAATATTCTGTGGAATGGCAATACTTGAAATCTTTCAATACGCAGTGATTTATTTAACAGCTAAAGCATGCTACTTGGTTAGCTCATGTGTATATATATATTTTTACATATGAAAAGAATTTCACATAACTACATTTCAGGAACAAGTAATTTAATAATCTTGAGATCATGAGCTTGATTTAATGGTTAGAAACATTTTTTTTCTTTTTTACTGAATTTTTAATTCTACTGTCACCTGAGTAACATTGAAATGCTTGTTGATTCAGTTACAGCCTTGAATGTAAAGAGAAATGTGCTAACAGTGGACTGGGTTGGAAAAAAGCACAGGAAGATGTAATATAATTGCAAGAAACTTGTATGATCAAATTGTCCCTTACTTCCCACCTGACGATCTTTCCCTTTTGCCTTTTGTGTATGTATATGTGAGGCTTGTGTGTATTGTGGGGGAATGCATTTTGCAGTGAGATGAGTGGTTCCCAAAGAGGGATTCCCCTAGATATTCAAAATGCCTTCACTTGGTCTATCTCAGTTGCTTCTCAGTGACACTAGCCTTGCTGATACTTTAGAAATGTTTTGAGAACTATTTTCTACTTCCTCAGAGAGGAAGAAAGTCGGAACTATCTCCTATATAACAAATCAATATAACCATTGTTTAGGATTGTCACCATCACTGATTTGAACCTCAGTACCCAGAAGAAGTTTTGCTATTTGCTTAGTTTTCCTGGTTTGGAACAGGAAGTATCTTCTCTTAGAATTGAAAGCCATTTGATGATATTCATTTCAGTCTTTGCTTATCAATTTGACTTCACAGGCCAACATATATAAGCCTTGCAACTAGAGGAAATGCTGGGGATATGTGTTTTCTTCATATTCATGGCAATGGGGAAATTTTATCAAAGGCATAATAAACATATAAGTATGTAATATAAATGTCTATTACTTTAAAATAATGAGGCATCCTCTTTTATATTACTGAAAAATGAAAGGCTCTACATTTAAAAAAATTTTAGGCAACGTGCTAGATGAAAAAGTTAATTTATAAAATTGTACACTAATATTTGTGAGCTTATCATCTTCAATATCCTTGTTATACTATATAATGGCTTTCCACAGTATGTATTCTTTCATCCCTTAGTTGTTCAGCAGTGGCTACATTTAAATTATATTTCTATGGGGCAACTATTTCTTTTTTGCAGCAATATTAATTCCTTTTAATATTTGATGTAAGACTTTTTTCTAAGTCAAACTGTGCACTTTGCCATGAATTGGTTTTCTCTAGGTGAACAAAACTGCCTGGTGTGCATCCTACTGGTGGGTGAGGTGCTCCAGTTTTATTTCTAAAGGCAGGAAGTAGCCAATACCCCTATAGATACCAATACCCGAATACCTGAAGTTAATGCTGGATATGGAATGCTTTTGAGGAAGGGAATTAGCATTTATTCATTCTTGAGTAGCCCCTTCCCCAACCCATTTCCAGTATAACATCAACCCTTTTCAAATTCGCATTTTCAAATCTTGATGTGATTAATTTAAATAGGCAGACAGCTTTGCTGCATGTTCCTCTGGTGGAGGGAGGCTGACTCATGCCAGTTCAAGAATAAAAATAGGAAACACTAATATTCAGAGTTTTTATAGAATGTGTCCTCATGTTGTCATCCCCCCCCCCAGTTTCTTTTAAATCAAGAGATTTGCTTTCTCCTGGCTCTTCCCGGAAATTGTTCGTGCATTGAATAGGCAGATGGTGGGCTGAGCTTTTAGAGACCAAAAAGGGCACTTTCGTGCCTCAGCAATTTTCTCTAGTTTGAAGCACAGATGCCTGCTTGTGAGTTGGTATCTAGTAAACTTTCATTACTGCAGTCAGATCTTAATTTTAAACATACTTTAATGATTTTTATGACTTTCCTTTTCTTGAGTTCTCATGGTTGTTGGCCTTAGCCCTGATTTCAGCCATTCACCTTCACCTACTCTATATTTTTAGACCAGTTTATAAAGGTGTAAGAAGTCACAGCATAGCCACATCAAATAAAGCTGTTAGGTTGAGTCATTTTGGTAATATGAGTCTCAATGCTATTATTACCTAAGCAATGAGTGACAGGGATTGACTTGGGGAATATGGTTCATGACTAAGTCCCACAACCTTCAAATTCTTTCAAGGCTATTCCTATATAAATCTTGAAGGGGAGAGAGGAGTTCTGTACTCAGAAGTTTTTCTTTTCTGTGTGGCACCTCATTGTAAACCAGGTTTTACTTACTCTGCTTAATAAAAGGACATCTTCAAACTTGTTCTTGTATTTGTCTCTTCTATCTTACATGTATTTCATTTTTCCATTTGTAGTTTTGGAGATTTGTCACAGGATTTGGGCAGAGTAATCTAGGTAAGTTGGCCAAAAAAGATAACCAAAATGCCAGAGTGAGTCCCCCTATTAGTCCTATCTATTTAAATATTAGAAACAAGTAAAGTACCTTTACATCATTTTACCTTCTAGGAAGTATCTCCCAAATGCCATCTTCTTTTCTAAGGTCTCTTAATTTTCGGAGATCTTTTTCTTTAATTCATTCTTTCTGAAAATTATTTTAGACTTTGTTTTCTCCTTTGTCTTATCCTGTAAACATGCTTAAATCACTTTGGTCAAAAATAAAATCTTCTCTTGGTGGTGTATTTTCAGATGAACAGTATTCTGGCTCTCTGTTTTCAGTATAGTATAGTGGTTATAAGCTCAAACTTTGAAGCCAGATGTCCAAGTTCTAATTTGTTTCCTCAAATATAAAATTGGGATAATTATACCTATCTCATAGTGTTATTGAAGGATTAAATATGTGCACTTTGTTTAAAACAGAATAGTTTGTACATTAAGTGGCTCTACTTAAGTATTTGTTATTATAATTCCATTAGAAATTAGCTTACTACTCGAAATCATTTTTGTCTACAATACTTACCACCTTCCAACATATTATATATTTATTATCTTATTAGATTTTTTACTATCTTTCTCTTTGCCCTCTCAATTTTAAGCACCTCGAGAAAGGAGATTGTTATTATTTTGTTCATTTATATATATCCTTAGTGCCTACCATATAGTCGATTCTTAAACAAGTATTTCTTAAATTAAGGCATTGTAATCTGGCATTCTCTCCCATCAACAATTGAAATTGCTTTGACAGAAGTTACCAGAACCTCAAATATATAAACTGTCTTTAGTAATTCTTACCCCTGTATATTATCTGATAAATGATGACATTAGATTAATTGTACTGCCAATTATTTCAAATTCATCTGTGTACTTCCAGTTCACCTTTTGTAGTCCTAGCCACCATCTGTTTCCTGCATTTTGTATGAGACCCTGGTGAAATTTCCTTTATTCATTTTTGCCCTCTTTCAATCCATTTGCCATATAGTAGCAGAAGAAGTTTGAAAAATCATAATTCAGATGCCATGTCTTTTCTAAAAATCGTTTATTAGCTTCCTATTGTCCCACAGAGTAAAATCCACAATCATTCTATGTTTCTAATGAAACTGTAAAACCTGTCATTTAGTTATGTAAAAATTTAGTTACAGTTATGTACCTAGGAATGCATACCCAAGATATTTAAAAATGTAAGTGCTTTAAAAATATGTTCACAAATGTTCATATGAGAATTATTTATAATAGCCCCAAAGTGGAAACAACTCAAGTATACAATAACTGATGAATAGATCAAACAAATGTGGCATATCCATATCATGGAATATTATTCAGCCATAAAATGGTATACTATGCTGATATATGCTACAATGAACTTTAAAAATTATGCCTTATAAAAGATGCCCCAAAGGGCTACATACTGCATAATTCAATTTCTATGAAATACCCAGAATAGGCCAAAAAATATGGAAAACGTAGCATTATTGGTCTCCAGGGTTGGAAAGGGGGAAGTGATTGTTAATGAATACTTTTAGTGTAATAAAAATATTCTCAGATTAAATAATTATGTTTGCAGAAGTTCATGAATGCACTGAAACCCATTGAACTGTATACTTTAATAGGGTAGATTTTATTGTATTTCAAATTTAAAAATTTATGAACTTTGTCTACCTTCCATTCTCATCTGCTGTCATGTTCCATCTTATCATGCTCCAGCTACAATAGTCTTATTTAAGTTCCTCAAATATTCCATGCTTTATCAAATCCTAAGGACTTTGGATCTCTTGTTCTCTATGTTATTGCACACTGCTTTGATTCAAATATATCTCCTCCCCCCAACTTATGTTTTTAAATTTAGCAATCTGATGGTATTAAGAGGTTCAGGCCCTTAGGAGGTAATTAAGTCATAGGGGCACACACTCCTCCTTAGAAGTTAAATGGAGTATTATCTGAAGATACAGCAAGAAATTACAATTTTAAATTAGATTGCCCTCACCACACAGTGAACCTGCTAGAGACTTGATTTTTATACTTTCTAGTCTGAATTGTCCAAAATAAATATCCATTAATTTATGAATTACCTAGTTTAAGGTATATTATTATAGCATCAGGAATAGACTAAGACAAATATTGGTTCTCAGAACTAGGGTGTTAGTGTAAAAAATACCTTAAAATGTGGAAATGGCTTGGGATCTGGATAATAAGTAGAGTCTGCACTATGAAGAGCTATTCTGTTGCGGGTTCAGTAGAAAAGCTATAACTTTGATGTTTTATTTGGTCTTGATTCAAATACTGATAGAATCTATAGACAATGAAGGCCAATTCTGGCAAAGTCTGAGATGGAAATGAGGAAGAAGCTCTTGGAAATTGGAAGAAAGTCCATACTTGTTAGATATTGGCAAAGATGTTGGCTAACTATTGTGTCTACATGTCAAACTAGTGTATTTGGAAACAGAAATCATTAAGCAAAGTAGTTTGGGTATGTTTCATGGCTTCTCTTGACTTCTTATCATAAAATACAACAAGAGAGAGAAAGGAATCAGAGATGAAATTTGTAGTCAGGAATAAAGCAGAACTTACAGATTTTGAAAATTCTCATCCTGGCCATATAAAGCATATAATAGTGTGTTTGGGAGTGAACAAAGATGTGGCCAAGACAACATCTATAAGGATATTAATATGAATGGAAGGAAGTCAAGACAATAGAACTATCTTGAAGACATTTTTGGAGATCTTGGGGCTGCCACTCATATCATAAGTCCAGATTTCCAGGATCTTGAGGGCAGAACAGTTTTATGGGAGTGTCACGGGGTGTCTGTGGACCTCAGAACTCACTGCCCATGGGCTGGGTTTGTAGCTTAATGGTAGAGCACTTGTGTAGCACAGGTGAGGCACTAGGTTTAATCCTTAGCACCACATAAAAACAAATAAATAAAATGAATGTTACATTCTTAAAAAAAACAACAAAAAAAACCTCTTTTGCTGGACAAAAGAAAAATAAATAAATAGATAAAAAATCCTCACTGCCTAGGGCCCACTTTATATTTTTACTCAATGTATTCTAGTTTATGTTCCTTAATTATGCCAGCTATGGCTAAAAAATGCCCTGATGTGGTTTGGGCCTGCTCTTTAAAGGACACAGCAGTAAACCTTGGCATTATCCCTCTAGTGCTTATTCTTCAGTATGCAGTATATGAATTGTGGAGAGATGGCTTCCTCTTGCTGGATTTTAAAAGATGTTTCAGAAAGCTTCATGTGCCAAGCAGAGAACTGCCACACTCGGAGAGCCACTGGCAAGAGTTCCTACTAGGGCAATGCCCAGAAGATCTGTGGGATTAGGGCCACTAGCAACAATCCCCCATAGAGAATTGTGTAGTGGATTAGTGGCTGTAGTGCCACCCCTAAAACTATAGACCAATAGAACTACTTCCATGTGACTTTAGCTTGGGAAAACCTCAGCATGTGAGTGTTGCTGCATGGGCTGAGCTCAGGAAAACCCTGGGAATAGTGCTGTTGGGGTCCCCAAGGGACCATCCCTTGCATCAGTATATCTGTAAGGTGGGTCGTGGTACAAGATTTAACATTGTTTGCATTTGGGGGCATTAGATTTATTTGGGACCTATTACTCCTTTTTTTCTTTCCTGTGAGAATGAGAAATATCTATCCTATTCTGGAACCAACATTCTATTTCAGAAGCATGTAACTTGTTGGCTTTCAAAATTCATAGCTGGAAGTACAGTTTGTCTCAATGAATTGTACCTTGAGTCTTACGTATATCTGATTTAGATGATGTTTAGATGAATCTTTGTACTTAGACTTTGAGACTGATGCTATAATGAGTCAAGACTTTGGAAACAACTGGCATGGAATAAATGTATTTTGTATGAGAGAATGTATCTTGCAGGACCCACAAGGGTAGTCCAATTCCTAGATACCTAATGATAATTTAACCTCAATTCCCCAGGAAGGCCCAACATTTTAGTCTTTAATAAAATGACAAGTCAAATGAAACAAAGAGAGTTTCCAGATTAATTTATTTATTTCAATGCACAGAAAATGAAGATTAGTGAAAAACAGGCAAAGATGTGAAAATGTAGGCAAGTGTAAGTAAATGAAAATCAGTTGAGCACCAAGTGCTAGTAATGAACCCAATACTGTGACTCCACAGAATAAACTATCCAAATGGTCTGGAGGACGAATCCCTTCAAGGTGACACTCAGACAAGTCACGATTTCCAACAAGTCATCATCAGTGAAGTAAAATACTTGTTACCTCAGCCAGAGCTTCTGGCAGCTGATGCCAATTCATAGTGAATACTCACAAAGAGTGGAGTCATGGTGAGATGTGTCTCAAATAGCAATGTGAAGGCAGTGCTATTTATACTCTCAGGGAGTGTATTATCTCAGCTCCAGTTGTCAATTTTGGAGGGAAAAGTGCTGGACACCAACTGTCTCATTTGCATATTGGTTTAAAATCATCAATGTGGCTATCAGTCAGCCACTTGTCAAGGTGAATATCACTTAGCCACTTGGTTCAGTTGCAGTTTTGTTACAAATGAAAGTTCAAAATGGAACTGGTTCTATCAGAATGTAGTCACATAATTAAAATAGCAATTTACTTAGATTCACTAGAATCATAACTCACCAAAACACAGATCACAAAATAAGCACATGAATTTGAGAGTTCCAGGGTTGGAATGTTGTGGTTTGAATGTATATGTCACTTCAAAATTTCGTTTTGGAACTTAAGCCCCATGGTGATGGTACTGGGAGAGTAGGGTTTTTTGAGAAGTGATTAAGTCATGGAGATTCTGCCCTTGTTATTATTTGGATCTTAAGTGTTCCTCAAAGATCCCCAGAATTATGCTACTGAGAGATGGTAGAAACTTTAAAAGGTGGGAGGTCTTTGTATCGTTGGGGACATGCCCTTGAAGGGGATGTTGGGACTCTAGTCTCATTTTTCTTTTTTTCTTCCCTGTCATGAGGTCTGAGATGTTTTGCTCAGTCATGTGTTCTCACCATGATGTACTGCCACTGGCCCAAGATAATGGGGTCAAATAGTCGTGGACTAATCCCAACTGTGAGCCAAAATAAACCATGTCTCTTTATTAGTTGGATATCTCAGGTGTTTGTTTTGGCAACAGAAAGCTGACACAGCTCTTATGAATTTATTGGTGCTTTTATAAAAGAGGTTTAAGGGAACACCCTGGTGCTTTTTGTCCTTATTCCAAGTGTAGGCGCAATAACAAGGCACCATCTCGGAAGCAGAGAGATGCCCTTACTGGACACTACATTTGCTGACATCTATGTCTCAGACTTCGCAGCCTCTAGAACGCTAAGAAATTACTTTCTGTTTGTTACAAATTTCCCAGTCTTAAGTATTTTGTTAGAGCTGAAGGAACAGTCTGCACACAATTGTTTTCCATCTTCCTTGTTCATTATTCAAGAGATGAAACACTCTTGCTGTCTTCTCTCAGAAAGCTGTTCTTGACTCTTTCCAAATTATGTTTCTTCCCTTTTTTATATATTCTTGTCAGCGCTCAGTATTTCTCCATTGATATTGCTTCATCATATCCATCCTTCAGATTAGCTCAATAGACCATAAACTCATTAAGAGCAGAGAGTATATATTTGCTTCTCCTCTCCTCCCCTCCTTCCTTCAGTTCTTCACACCCAACATTTATTAATCAGACACAATTGTGTTAGGCCCAGTGTTAACTAGTAGGAATTGGAGGATGAGCAAAAAAAACAATGCCTGTACATTGATGAAGCTTTATAGCAGGACATAACAAACAGGAAAACAAATACATTATCAAAACATTTCACTGATTCTCTTTTGTAATTTTTTTTTTAATTTTGAGATGGAGTCTTACTCTACTGCCAGGCTGGCCTTCACTTCTTGAGATGCCTAATTTTTTTCTTTCTTCTTCACATTGTTATGTTATATATGGGATTTATCAGCATAGACAGGACATATTTTATTTTCATTCATTAATACTTAAAGAATCATATGAATTACAATTAAACATGTCTTAGATTTGATGAAATAGAATATCTAGTAAATATGTTAAATGCTAGAAAGTAAATAAAGAAAGGGATATAAAGTGTGATTAGTTTGGAGGGTGACAGGATATATTTTCAATACTTAGAATCGTGATTACCACTTCATTTTAGTTAGCTTTTTATAACTTTAACCAAAGGAGGAAAAGTATATTTTGGATCATAGTGTCAGAGGTTTCACTCCTTCATCTGCAGCCTGTGGCTCTGAGGTGAGGCAGAACATCCTGGTGGAAAGGAGTAGGGGAGGAAAGCTGTTTACCTCATGGCATCTGGGAAGCAGAGAGAGTAAAAGGGGCCAAACAGAATATAAGCCCTCATTCCCCCATTGACCTGCTTCCTCCAACTGGGTTCTACTTCCCAGTTGTCCATTTGACCCTCAGTGAGTTAATGCTAGAGCACTCATGATGCAGTCATTCCCTGTAGCCCCATTTCTGTGCATGTGAGACTTTCAGGGACATTCACCACCCAAAGCATAACACGCATAGTATAAATATATCTTGAACTCACCTTTTTTCTTTCTCCCTGCATGATTTCTTCTTATACCTCTACTTCCTATTTTGTTTGAGAACACTTTGATTTTGGCCAAAGCCAGAAACCTTTATTTATGCTTTGATTTTTTGTCTGCCTCAAATATCTTCCATTATACAACTCATCTCAAGTTTCATTGAAATAAATCAACATACTAAATTTTGTAAATATTATACACATCCCTCTCTCATGTATACTTTCCCCATTACCACTGCCTTGTAATATTAGACTTAATATTTTATTTATTTCTGCTATAGCAGCCTTCTATTTCAGCCTCTCTGACATTTTTCTTTTATTTTTCCAACGCATTCTTCATAGTGTCAAAAAAAATTTTTTTATACAAAGCCAGTCCGCTCCTCCCCTGCTGCTCTCTGTCACCACAGGCCTATAATAATTCTTACATATTTTGATTCATATCATCACCTGTAAGTCCCAGGAGGGTTTAGATCATGTCTGTTTTAGTTCTTTACTATATCTTGATAGTGCAGTAGTGTTTCCAGCACATAGTAGGTACTCAGTAAAAGCTTGTTGAAAAAAATGAATGTTTTTCCTTTCCCTTTTTTTTACCTTAGCTACCTGAGCATCAGGTGTTTGATGTTTAAATATGAGAAGATTAGGCGTTTTGGTGGTCCAAACTGAATATTCCCAATTGTGGTCCTTGTTGACTTTAGAATTCACCTATCTATGAACTTCCTTATATCATTTCAATATTTTTATATTTCTGATTTTCTTCTTTTGGTGGTGGTGGGGTGACTGGCAAAGTCTCAAAGCACTCATGAGTACACGTCAACTCATACCTTGATTGTGTATTCTTTTTTTTCTGGGTGTGAATCTTAACCCATCCACCCACTCACTGTGTCATGTGAATCAGTACTGAAGTATCATGGCAATGATAGGGGGCATAAATTGTTACATTGATGTGCGCATTCAGTACTATAACAGTCTTAAATACAAGGAAATTTTTATGCCTATTTAAAGCTACCTGTTTTACTAGAGTCACCTTTCAAAATGCAGCTACTAACTGGAATTGAAAGTAGTAGAACCCAAATGAAGTAAAAAAGAGAAAGTTGAATGGTTCTGTGAGTTGCATAACAATAGTCTCTTTTCCCAGAGCTCACCATAAATGATTAAAAATTACCCCTCGGGGTCTTGGCTTGAGTCTCCTACTTGTAACAGGAGGTATGTGAGTAAAAGAGCAGCTGCCAATCTGCTAGGAAAATGAAAGGAAATAAATCAGACTTATCCACTTCATGCTAAAGATCTGTATTATGTGAGGTGGATGTTTAAAAAGTTAGTTTTACATCTGTTTGAATGAAGATACTGTTTATTTCCTAGTTATAGAGGCAAAAGTCTTCATTCCTTAAAATAAATCAACTTCAATAAAGCCTTTGAATAAATATTAACCTCCTTAACTTTAAAAATTATTTGTTGAATATTACAAAGGGAATATGTATAATTTTAGACACTTATATATTTATGCAAGGAGATAGAAGAAAAAAATCAGTGATAACCAGTATTCACATTTTCATGTGTATACATGATGTATATATATTTTTAACAAAAATTGTATCATACTGTAGCTGTTTTTGTCACTTTGTTCCCCTAATGTTATATTGTGTATATCTTTCCTTGTCAGGAAATACATGAGAGCAATATAATTTTTAGTGACTGCACAATATTATACTATATAGATATGTTACAGTATGATTTAAAAATCTCATATCCTGGAACATTTAGATTGTTTCCAACTTACCAGAATTATTTTTAAAATCTATTGATGCATAATATGCTTATTGTTTAAAATAGTCTATTATATGAGTCTGGCTAGATTATGTTGCAATAATACTCTAAAAGTTCTGTGGTATAAAACAATAGCATATTTCTTGCTTACATTACAGTTCCATTTCAGGTTGATTGAGGAGTTCCGCTTCTGAGGCAGAGACCCATACTTACCGAGGCTCCTTTATTTTCTGACACATCCCTCTCAACATGTGCTCTTATGAATATCTTGGCAGGTAATGAGAATGAAGTGGATTGTTTACTGGATCATAAATGCTGCTGCCTAGAAGTTAAAGGATTCATGCTCACATTTCATTGCCCATAACTAGTTGTATTGCTATATTTAACCTCAAAGGAGTAGAGAAAGCCAAGTGTTCCCATTTACCTAAAAGTAGCAGAGAACCAGATATTCTTTCCGGCTGTAGCTAAATGCTGAAATAACTATTAGAGTATTGCTATTTCATAAATGTTTGTGTAGTAAAATTACTCTCCAGGAGGATTATAACATTTTAGATTAAAACCATTAGTAAGTGAGAAAACTTCCCTGTAGCTTCCCTCTTCAGTAATTCTAAAATATTGTTGACAATTACATGAGCAAAAATGACATTTATATTTTTGTTTAATTGACATTTGATTATTAAGGAGATGACAATTTTGATATATTCACATGGCCTAGTTTATCTTGATTATTTTTATGGAAGGTTATGAAGTCTGACTTTGAGCATGATAAAGCAATATTGTTAAATCTACAGTGAATGAAGAGTATCATGGATTTTAAAACATTTAACTTGCTATAGGTATGATCCTCTATTGGCATTATTTTATTTTCCTTCAAATTCAGGGTAGAGTTTACTTCATGAACACATATAAATTTGAAATGAATGTAGATTTTTCAAAGGAAACATGATAAGATATACATACTGGCTTAGTCAAGAAATATATTCTCTGTTTATACCCAGGTTTTAGAAATATAATAGTCCTTAAATTTTTCTGTATAAAAGTCTCATCTCCCTTATAATATTGGGAAAACACCTTATTGGTAAAGACAATGTTTTTCCTTTGATTTCTCCCTGTGGAAAATCCAGTGCTGGGTATGCAAGTAGAAACTTAGTAAGCATGTATAATAGCTCACCCTGTTCCACAGGGGATACATTCTAAGACCCCTAGAAAAATATGTGAAGCCCCACAGAGTACCACATCCTATATATACTATGTTATTTTTTTCCAAAAGAAAAAAAGTGTTTTACTAACTACCACATTGTTATCGTACACTTCAAACATCAAATAAGATAAACCTTAAATCTGAGGTTGTCTTAAAGATAACAAATGAAAAGAATTCCAAATTTTTGAAATAGATGAAGTGCTGTAGTTATAGGTGTATTGTTTACTCTGCACATATATCTATGATAAATTTTAATTTTAAATTAGCCACAATATGAGATTAACAGTAATAATAGTATTATGCAGATGACCCCCAAATTAAATGTATCAGTTAATGGTTTTTTGACTTTTGATTTTGGGAAAATAATGCACATTTAGTAGAAACTGTACTTTGAATTTTGATTCTTTTTTATTAGTTCTTTTTAGTAACAATAGGGTCCATTTTGATATAATTTAAAAGCATGGAATATAATTTGTTCTAGTTCAGTCTTTAGTACTTCCCTTTGCCCTCCCCTTTCTCTCTCCCCACTGTTCCCTTCCCTCTACTCTACTGATCTTTCTGCTATTTACTTGCATTTTTTTAAATTAGTGTTTTGTGGATGTACATGATGCTGAGATTAACTGTGGTGTATTCATATATACATGGAAAATTTAGGTCAGAGTCATTCCACTGTCTTTCCCTATCTCATCCCTTCTCCATTCACTTTATTTCCCTGTCTACTCCACTGATCTTCTATCCTTTTTTTGTGTGTGTACCCCCCTTATTGTAGGTTAGCTTCCATATATCAGATATAATATTTGACCCATGACTTTTTGGGACTGCTTATTTCACTTAGTCTCCTGTTTCATCCATTTTTCAGCAAATGCCATAAAATACTCCTTTATGGTTAAGTAGTATTCCATTATGTATATATACCATATTTTCTTGATCCATTCATCTGTTGAAGGACACCAAGGTTGGCTCCGTAGTTTGGCTATTGTGAATTGTACTGCTATAATTATTGATTTGGCTGTGTCACTATAGTATGCTGATTTTAAATCTTTTGGATATAAACTGAGGAGTGGGATAGCTGGATCATATAGTGGTTCCATTTCTAGTTTTTTGAGGAATCTTGATAATGCTTTCCGGAGTGGTTGTACTAATTTGCAGTCCCACCAACAATGCATGACTATATCCTTTTCCCTACATCCTCACCAGTACTTACTGTTACTTGTGTTCTTGATGAATGCAAGATGAAATATCAAGATAGTTTTAATTTGCATTTCTCTAATTACTAGAGAGATTGAACAATTTTTTAAAAATATTTATTGACCATAGGTAGGTCTCCTTTTGAGAAGTGTCTGTTTAGTTCCTTAGCCAATTTATTGACTGGGTTATTTTTTTGTGTTAAGTTTATTGAATTATTTGTATACCCAGGAAATTAATGCCCTAATTTGTAGAGCATATGGCAAAGATTTTCTCCCATTATATTGGCTCCCTCTTCATGCTTTTGTTTCCATTGCTATAAGAAGCTTTTTAATTTGATGCCATTCCACCTAATTATTTTTGATTTTGCTGCTTGTGTTTTATGAGTCTTATTAAGGAGGTCAGTTCCTGAGTTGACATGTTGGAGTTTTGGGTCTACATTTTCTTCTAGGAGTTGTGAGGTTTTGTTCTAATTCCTAGGTCTTTAATCACTTTGACTTGACTTTTGTGCAGGATGAGAGATAGAGGTTCAATTTCATTCTATTGCATATGGATTTCCAGTTTTCCAAGTCTCATTTATTAAAAAGGCTATCTTCTCCAATGTATGTTTTTTGCACTTTTTTCCTAGTATCAGATAACTGTATTTATGTGGGTTTATCTCTGTGTCTTCTATTCTCTTGGTCTTCATGCCTGTTTTGGTGCCAGTGTCATGCTATTTTTGTTATTATAGCTCTGTAGTATAATTTGGGTTCATTATTGTGATGTCTTCTGCTTCACACTGAATGTGTTTTCAGCAGAATGCTATCTGACATTTAAAGGAAAACTATTACTTATCCTTCTCAAATTATTCCATGAATTAGAAAAAGTAAGATCACTGCCAAACTCATTCTATGTAGCCAGTATCACTCGGTTACCTAAACAAGACAAAGATACCCCAAGGAAAGAAAACTTCAGACCAATATCCTTGATGAATATAGATGCAAAAAATTAATAAAATATTGGTGACTTTCATACAAAACACAAGAAATTCATTTGACAAGTACAGGCCCCTTTTGTGTTTAAAATGGTAGAAAAATCTAGGGATAGGACAGAATTTACCTCAACATTGTAAAGGCTATACATGACAAACCAAGGCCAACATTATACTAAATGGAAAAGAAAACTGAAAGCATTTTCTCTAAAAACAGGAGCAACACAAGAGTGATCACTTCTACCACTCCTATTCAACATAGTCCTTAAAACTCTAGCCAGAACAATCAGGCAAGAGAAGGAAATTAAAAGGATACAAATAGGAAAATAAGAGTTAAAATGATCTCTTTGCTCATGAATTGATCCTCTATTTAGAAGACTCAAAATATTCAACCAGAAGACCCCTAAGGCTCATATATAAATTCAGCAACGTATTAGGATATAAGATCAGCACTAATAAATCAATCATGGTCCTATCTTCCAATGATGAATCTGCTGGAAAAGAAATTAGGAAGTCTATCCCATTCACAATAGCCTCAAAAAAAGTATACTTGGGAAAAAAAGGATAGCATTACCTTAGATTAGGTAGAGAGAAGTGATGGGAGGGGAGGGGAGGGGATGTGGGGATAGGAAAGATAGTAGAATGAAACAAACATTATTTTTTTTGCATTAATAAATTCATTTAATGATCAAAATGTTACGTCAACTGAAGTCATCCAAACCCAATATATTCATTGGCACATGATCTGAAGGTACAAAGACATGCACCAAGGTGAAAAGAAACAGTGGTTACTTAAACTGCAAGAATTTTAGGACAGAAAGGAAAAGGAGACGCTGGGTTCCGAGTGCCTCCTCTGTGCTGGGCACAGGGACGGGTCCTTTGTCTGTGAGCTCTTCTTATTCCAGTTTGCAGGTGAGGAAACTGAGCCCAGGGAGGATGGACACTTCGATAGGAAGTCATTTCTCTAAAACAAATAGTTTAAGTTGGTTCTGAATTAACATATGAGCAGAAGTGTGAGCACACATACACACGTGTGCACACACACACACAGTATTTGTCAGAAGGAATGAAGTCAAAGGGTCTAAATAATCTAAGCACAGAATAAACTATTCTCATGTGGACAACTGTTGAAAGGAGGAAGAATCCACTCAAAACTGTTTGCAGCTCGTTCCTGTGGCCATTCAAGTCCACAGCTGGGTGGGTGGATGCCGGGGAGTCTCTGCCCAGGGACCAGTACTCAGCCCATGTCGTTCTGTTTCCGGTGGCATCGTATCCTACTCAGGGTCCAACCTGTGAGCCTAGTGATTGTGGCCCCATCTGTGCCTCAGACCTCGTCACACCACTCTGCCTCTCAGTAACCTCCTCGCTGAGCCTTGAAGCCTCCTCCACTGCTGGAACCTGGTCCCCAGGTGTCCCCAGGGCTGCTCCCTTTCTCCCTTCTCTCTCTTCAGGTGTCTCTCCAGGGTTACTTCCTCCCTGATGTGGTTCTTGACCCCCAACAATTTAAAATTGAAACAAACATTATTATTACTGTGTGTATATATGTGACTGCATGACCAATATGATTCTGCAACAATATGATTCTGCAACTTGTACACTCAGAAAAAATGCGAAATTATATCCCATCTGACTCAAATGTATGATATATCAAAGTCATTGTACTATCATGTATAACTAATTAAAACAAATAAAAATTTTTAAAAAATAAATAAAAAAGTAAAAAATAAAATTAAAAAACCAAAAAAAGTATACTTGTGAGTCAATGTAACAAAGAGGTAAAAAATCTCTACAATGAAAAATATAGAACACTAAAGAAATTGAAGACCTTAGAATAAGGCAATACCTCCCCTGTTTTTGGATAGGCAGAATTGACACACTGCCAAAAACACTATACAGATTCAAAGCAATTCTCATCAAAATTCCAATGATGTTCTTTATAGAAATGGAACAGTTATGAAATTCATTTGGAAAAATCAGAGCCCCAGAATACTTAAAGCAATCCTTATGTACCCTTTTAATTAGATTTGTTCTTCCCTATGCTCTTGTGGTCAAGTTTATCTGTCTCTCTCATATGGATGTATGCTCTCTTTGATTATCTTCTGTAAGGGTAGTTAAGTAATCATGAATTATTTTATGCTTGTTTATATGTTCTTCTATTCCAAAGGATAAATTTACAGGATATAGTAACATAGGTGGACAGTTATTTTCTTTCAGTGACTGAAATATATCAACTCGTGCCCACCTGAACTTTAGAGTTTCTGCTGAGAAATCTGCTAGTAGTGTGAGAGGTTTGCACTTCTAAGCGACTTGGTGCTTCTCTTATGATGCTTTTAATATTCTGTCTTATGTACATTTGTCAGTTTAACTATAGAATGACATGGAGAACTTCCTTTTTGATGATTTTATTTTATTTTATTCTAAAGCCTCCAATACCTGGATATCTATTTAATTCCCTAGATATGGGAAATTTTATTATTTTTTTCTGAATAGATTTTCTATTCCATGTGCATGTGTCTCTATGCCTTCCACTAAATCTCTAAGTCAAACATGTGGTCTTGTATGTTCTTGAATGTTCCAATTATGGTTTCTTATTTTTTCTTTATTATTGTTTGAATGTAATAAATCATCCCCCTTTTTTCAAGTCCTGATATTCTTTCTTCTGCTTTATTTAGTTTATTGCTCATTCAACTGAGTTTTCTAAATTTGACTCATTGATTATTTCATTTGTAATGATTTTATTTGTTTTTCTTCAGAATCTCTTCATCTTGTTGCTCTTTGATTTCTTACAATGACTTTCTTAATTCATCAGTTACTTTTTTATCTTCATTGAATTCATTGGTTATTTTAATTTTTAAAATTTTTGTCAATATTTCACCCAGTTTGATATCTTTGTATTCAGTTTACAGAGAGTTAGGAACTTTTGGAGGCATTATTTTGATTTGTTATTTCATGTGTTGTTTTTCCTGTGTTGAGATTGGTGCCTATGTTGAAAGTGATCTCTCTCTCACTTTTAAGTGGGAGCCTTCTCTTGACAATTTGCTCTGTGATATTGGTTTTTTGTGTAATGTTGTATTTAATTTCAAATGGACTCCCTATTGTAAATTTCTTGTGGCTTCTTTGGTTGTCAATAGAATGGGTGCTTTGCCACTGTGCATCCTGTGTTGCAATCTAAGGGACCTGCTCTTTCTGTATGACTTGTAAGAATGGGGTCCCAATTGGCAGTTCTGGCAGGTATGTTATAGATGGCAGACATGCTGCTATCTCTGTTTTTATTCCTGCAGTCTCATCAACACTGTGCATTATGAAAGTTGTAGAAACAACCTATGCTGAGGCTTCTTGTGTGTACAGTGACCACAACTGCTATTTTATTTATTTCTGTTGTTGCTTTGGAGGTAAATGTCCAGTAGTGAGTTTTGAGCTACCAGCATCTATGCCTGCTTGGGACTGGGTTGTTTATTGGCAGTTGTGTCTTGGAGTTGAGATTTCTACCAAAAGTTGGGAAGGATTGGGTTATGGCTAGAATATGATGCAATTTCTCTTAGGTGGGCTGGGGATTTACCTCAATGGCTAAGCACTTACCCAAAGTGGTTGATGTGCTGGGCTTTATTCTCAGCACCACTTTGAGAGGAGAATATAACCAACAGTAACAATAAACTCAAAAGCAAAGAAGATACAGACACATACTAAAAGTTTACTAAAACTATAAAGTGTCAATAAGCATATAAAGGAAAGTGTTGTATATTAAAATTAAAATATTAATAAAGGTCAAATTAACAATAGTAAAGATGGAGAGTAGAAAGGAGAAAGTAAACAAAAAGAATAGAGTAAAATCAGGAGATGAAATAGAGAGCCAAGGAAAGAGAAATAAAATATCAAATGATTTGAAAA
This sequence comes from Ictidomys tridecemlineatus, assembly GCF_052094955.1. Lineage (NCBI taxonomy): Eukaryota > Metazoa > Chordata > Mammalia > Rodentia > Sciuridae > Ictidomys > Ictidomys tridecemlineatus. The sequence continues at coordinate 28,771,818 of NC_135493.1, read as the reverse complement.
TGCTAAAATTAGATAAAATTAAGAAAAAAATATTAAAGAGAAAAAGATGGAAAAACAGAAAAAAAATTATTCTTGCTCTTCAGAGGTTTCCTAGAACCTCTAATTTTGATATTTGCCAGATGTGGGGAGGGAGGAAGAATTTATCATAGCTGTTTGTCACATAGGGCAGGGCCACTGACCACTGTGGCCTTCAGAACATGTGTTCCCCACTGCTTAATCCTCTCAGTGGATTTGTGACACACTCCTCCTCTCCACAAGTGTGGCTGCCTCTCACCCAGACACTGCTGAGGGCTAACCTCTGGGCCCCTGAACCGTGGTTGTTCTGTATTTTCTGAGTCCTGAAGTAGCTCAGTTCCTAATAATAAGTCCCTTCTCACATATCTCCAAGCTGTAGCACTTCAGATTGCCTGGAAATGCAAGGGATTTCTTCTCTAAAGCTGGCTCCTATGGAGGAGGAGCCAGTTTTAGACCAAATTCCTGTGCTGTAAAGCTTGTAAGAACAATGAGTTTCTCCTGCAGCCTGGGATGCCAATCTACACTCTCCCTTATCTTTCAGGGGGCATGGCATTTCCTTCCCTTTGCTGAGGGGTCCTTGGTGGAATTTGATAATTGCTTGCAGTTTTCTTTGAGTTATTATTCTGCTTCTCTGTGTTGCTTAGATTTTCTATGACCCCCTTTTTGATGCCTAGAAGACTTCTTATCTTTTTTTTCCTTGGAATAAAATTTGTCTTTTCTCATCTTGATTCTTATCATTCTTAGAATCCTGCAAAAAGCACCTCTGTTCTGCCATCTTATGTGAAACTTGTAAGTTTTCTTTTGTGAGAGTAATGGTTAATCTTGTTTGACCTGTCGACTCAATTGCCATCTAAAAAATGGTGTTAAGCACAGTCTTGGGTATGTCTATGAGGGTGTTTCCAGAGATAAATGGTGAGTGGATCAACAAAGTAAGTGAGAAAGACATACCTTCAACATAGGTAGCCTGATAGACTGGAGACCTATATGGCACAAAAAGCAGTTTAGTGGAGGGAGCTCATACTCATATCTATGGTCTACTTTTCTTGAGTAGGGGTGTGTGTGTGTGTGTGTGTGTGTGTGTGTGTGTGTGTGTGTGTGTTTCTGCTGCTGCCGTTCATTACCCATGGATATCAGACTCTAGATTCTTCAGTTTTTGAATGTTATTTTGTATCAGCTACTCTCCACAGGCTTCTACATCATTGGTCCCTCTTCTGAGGCTATCTTATACTGAGCAACTACTGGTTTTGCAGGCTGTATAGTCTGCTTGTAGCCCTTGTTGGAATATTCAGCTTCTGATCATATAAGCCAATCTACTAAATCCATATATAATTTTCTATTAGCTCTGTTCCTCTGGAGAACCCTAATATAATGAGTGATGAACTGTATTTTTTTTCAATTTTGAGGTGCAAGAATAAGAATAACACGGATCTCTTTCCTCCTTCACAATTTCATTGGTAGGATGTTGTTATTATCATTGATCCTAGCAACTTCAGCACTTAATTTCATTTTTAAGTCAAGGAATTTTACCTTTTCACATAAAGGAAGTGCTTTACATTTCTCATTGGTATATCTGAATTGCCAGCATCACTCCTCTTGTTCATTTGGGTAATTATTACGGAAATTGAGGGTTAATTAAATAGAAGCACGGAGACAGGATAATTCAGCCTCAAGTGGCTGGTGGGTAGGTGAAACATACAGCATGGTATATGCGGGGCAAAATGATGACTTATATTTTGGGTGGAACAAAGTAGAGCAGTGTGAGATTTTATTACATTAATCAAACTGTGTGAAATTTAAAACTTATGGATTATTTCTGTTACTTTATGTTGAATATTTTCAATGCTTGAATGCACATAACTGAAACCGCAGAAAGCAAAACCTCAGGTAAGTGTGAAACTACTGTATTCAATGAAACTTTTGGAAATGGAAAGGAAACCTATTTTATGAATTTTCTCTTTCATTTTATAACAAGGACTCTGGCTGAAGGATTATTCTGAAATGTACTTTTCTGGTAAGAAAATTTTAGGTAATTGAGAATATTGTTAAGGGCAGTACCAAGCACATCTAGTCCCTTTTTTGTCTGTTGATGGGGATTCATGTCTAAAGGCATTCTCTAAATCTGAATAAAATGAAGACATTTTAGTTTCATTATTTTAGATAATATAAGGCTTGTTGACCTGAATTATAAGATGTTGAGGTGTCTTGTCAGTATATTGTTGTGCTTTAATGGGGAGATCAGTGTATACCCAGATGGAGATAACTTACTGTGAGTTTCCTTTAATTTGTAGTTATATTCAGCACATGACAAAAAGTAGTGAGGATTAGACTTTGGGGATGAAGAGACAGGATTAAGATTGTTCTCTTCAGAATTCCTGATCTAGCATGAACCATTTCTGAGTGGCTTTGGTAATATTATATCAGTCAATCTATTTAAGTGGAAAAAATAGGAAATCGGTATTTGAGATAAATAGCAGAAATCCATGCATAAGAGATCATTTTACAAATGGTAGGATTTTTTTTAACTGATGTGGGATAAATAAACATTTTAGGTGAGTTTTGGCTGTTTCTCTGTTTTCTAGTAAGTGAATAGATTCATTTAATACTCATCTGTCTGAAGATAGAGGGCTGGGCTAAATAACTTCTTCCATAGAGTCCTATTTGCAGTGAAGTTCTAAGATTCTGTGCAGTCTCTCAAGTTCTAGCTACAAGCTAAATTTGCTTCTGCATTATTCTCATTTTTGCTTTTGGTGCTTACCAACTTGTAGTGGTTAAGTGAGGCAAAAAGGTATACCCCCTACAGGCAGATAGGAAAGGCCTTGGAAGAGAAGAGAAGGGAGTGAGATCATGCCACTTTAGAAGGCGATATCAGGCCTAGGGAACATTCTTTCATTGCCTCCAAATACTTAAACCACAATGTCTCTTCCTTAGTGCCCCCTACTCTACTACTCAAATCAGCAATCACAAAATCTGTCTTTCCCCTGAGCACTTCCCCATGTGCCACCAAACCCTCACACCTACTCTTCTGCTAATTAAAGCTTAGAAATCACTTTTCTCCAGATTTTCTGAAAAAAAAAACACAGAACAGAAAGTTGATTTATCGTCTCTAAGTTCTATCTTTATTTATATATCATCCCACTAATTATCTATAGACAAAGATCAAGCCCATAAAAAAATCCTAGACAACAGATACCTGTTGGCAACACTCTCTTGGAGACCCCATCTTTGGGAACTATGCTTTTCATTTTTTTATTATTCTAATTAATCCTATTACTTTGCTCTCATGTTTGTGTACATGGATTTCATTCCTCAAATTGGTGAGACAAGCTACCTGACAACCATACTTCATGTTATATAAGCATAATCTTTAGGAAGAATAGTGAATTAGGGTATGCCAATTAATTAACCCATCTTGTTAAGTTTAAGTAAATATTCAGTACTGTTAGAGATATCAAAATAGAAGAAATTGTTGTTTTCCTAAAGAACCATAGTCTATTTGAATATTGTGGCAAAAATCACACTTGAAACAATTAGAGAGTATACAGATAAAATTTATTTGTGTTATTTCTCTATTTCTATAGCATTTTGTAGTAAGCATTTATTTATATGAACTGCAGTGAATGAATTATAGAGGAGGTAGATCTTAAGGAAATCCCTGTAGATAAAATGGATTTAGATAAGCTGAGGTCAGGGGCAATTGAAATCAAAAGTAGGGAAAAGAGATATAATCAAAATTTCCAGAGATCCATTCCTGAAAATTTTCCTTGACTTAAAGGAACACTGTCCTATTTTGTTTGATCAACAGCAGGTTTCTATTCCTAGGTATCTTTATTATCTTCTGTGAAAATATTTCCCCAATTAAATAGTAAAAAATGTCATCTTGCTTCAGAAAATATACAATATGGGGAATCATTGAAAAAAATTTTAAACTCAACATCCTGAATATTGGATTTTGCTTTCTCAAATCTCTTTTTTATATTATTCAAGGCATATAGTTGTTCTGTTTTTGGCTCCATATGGTGATAGAATAAGTCAGGATGATTGCTTGGTATCTGGGATTCTGTAAGTGCCTGTATGTGCATATGTGTGTGTGTGTGTGTGTGTGTGTGTGTGTATGTGTGTGTGTGTTAACTAGGCAAGCTTTACCACTGAGCCTCATCCCATGTGTTTTTTATTTATTTATTTTTTAATTTGAGAAAAATCTCACTAATGTGCTATGGCTGTCCTCCAACTTGGGATTCTCCTGTCTCAGCATCCCAAGTCACTGGAATTACAGGTACAGGCCACTGTGCCTGGATTGAATCTCTCAGTTTTTAATGTGGTAATATTTTTAGCAGCTAATACCCCTACTTAAAGGTTTGTTACCTTAGAAAGCTTTCTTCATTCATTTACAAATGCTGTGTAATGGTGGTAGGGTACATCTGATACCTTGCCCCCTTAGTAGCAATGAGATTGGGCCCCAAGGACCTTCTCAGTCAAGTCACTGATAAGATTGACATGTTCCACATTGCAAATCCTATACCTTGTGAGCTGTCTGCCCTGTGTCTGTCTCTCTCTAATCTTTGTATTCAGTGTTCTTTTAATCAGTAACATTTTAATTCTCTAGTGCTAAAGATTTCCTATATTGAATGTATTCATGTAAATTCAGTTGGTATGAAATTTAAGACAATTTCTCATTAAATTTTTTTGAAGAAGTAGTATTTTGGTAAATTTCTCAGATACAACATGGATGCAAAACATGTATACTTCAATATTTCCAAGAATGTACTTCATTTGGAAGGTGGCAGTACTCTACAATTCAATGGTTGATGAGGTACTTGTGATTTTCTTCAGTAATAAGTTATGCTTCCTTGGGCTTTGTTTTGAAATGCTTTTTCCAAGCCTCCATTGGGCTTCATATCTAAGTCCTCATTCAGAATCTATCCTTGGTTTCATGTAAGCTCTTATCTTTGCTGTATTATGATTCCTATGAAAATCACATAATGTGTGTAGATGATAGTTTAATGAATAGGATTTATTGATATAGGGATGACCTCTGTGGTAACTTTTGAAAGAAACTATTCTAATATAAACAATAATGTAGGACATTGCTCTACCAAATAATAGAGAATGTAATGATTGGCTCCCAAGAGAATTATGTTATTAGAGAAAATGTATACATTGCCTATGTAAATGTACAATAGATTTGATAAAAATATGCTCAGGTATTAAATCCAGCTCTACTTAAGATTCTGTATTACTAGGAAATGGGGATTCATGTTGTGAATAATCATCTCATCCATCTATGTGTAGATTAGTCCCGTCTAAAATGAAACTTCAAGATTAATTCTTTTCATATCTGAGATTTCTCTAGCCCACCTTTATTCAAATTCACTTAGGTTTTATGTACAGGGAATGAGTATGATTCTTAATTTTAATTTGAGGCAAGCAAGAATAGAAGTTTACATGTGTTTCAGAGGGACGGTTTATAATATGATGTATTGTTGCCAGGTTTCTAATTTTTTGCAATTTTTACACTGTGTCGATAGCTCAAATGAGATACCGCTGTTCAGATAAGAGTGGTGATGGGGTAATGCTATGGGAAGTTCTGTGCTGTTTTTGTAATTCAATACTCTCCCCTCACACAGATTAGATGGATTTTATAAAGAAAAATCTGTATTTTTTGAGGCATCATTAGATTTTTGAACTACTAGCTGAAAGAAATTTTGGAAACTTTTTGATTAAGAGAAGAGACCTATTATGGATGCCATGTAGAAGACTTTTAAATACACATTTTCTTTCTCTCTCTCTCTCTCTCTCTCTCTCTCTCTCTCTCTCTCTCTCTCACACACACACACACACACACACACACACACACACACACAGAGAGAGAGAGAGAGAGAGAGAGAGAGAGAGAGAGAGAGAGAGAGAGATACAAACATTAAGTTAAATAGACGGAGACATGAATAAGGCATCACAATTGTTGCTAGAAGATTAAATCATTTTACTTATTAAACAGGGTTTCCTGAAGCACAAGAGAAACAGACTGCCATCTGCATGTAGCCATTTATGGAATATTGAAAAACCTACCTCTCCAAAACTGTTTTCTTCCTGACCAATAGTATTCTCAAGGTTCTCTCAGTGGTAATATTGCATTTAGTTTAGTATAACATGTAAATGTATTAACTGGATAGAGTAAAGCATTCATTCATTGTCACATTAGCATTCATGTGCTTATGAAAAAAAGTTAACTGTTGTTAGATAGGAAGTAATTCCTAGAGGAAATATGACCTAAGATAAGACATTTTGAGTAAAGGTGATATAGAAATGGATTGTTTTCCAGGGTAGATAGCTCAAATGAGAAACCCTTGTTTGGATGAGATGAAGGGTGATGGGGTAGTGCTCTGGACTGATGATCAGAGAATGACTTTTTCCTTTATTCACTCTTGCCTTTATATAATTACTAAGGAAGTGTGATAATCGATACATGTAATGGTTCTAGCTGAACTCTTTATAGATTTGGAAATTAGCTTCTGGTCCAAAGGTTGTTATCAAAATGTTAATCATGTATTCATATACATTGGCTGAATCATTTGAAGCACTTTCCTTTGAATGGGAGAAATTTAGAAATAGAAGGACCCTTGCAGAGTACTGTTTTTTCCAAAATGTGTGGCTTGAAACCCTATGGTTCTGGGGAAAAAATTGTCTCGGGTTTATTTAGAGGGCAAGGATAAGGAATAACAGAGATAACTTTAGGTCCATTCTCATGGTTCAGGAAGAGCATATATAGTTTAATTTTTGTTCTCTGTTTTGTTGCTGAGAAGGTTATTATTTTAAAAATGGGCTCCAGGGCTGAGGTTGTGGCTCAGTATGAGGCACTGGGTTCAAGTCTCAGCACCACATATCAATAAATAAATTTAAGGTCCATTGACAACTAATTTTTTTAAAAGGGGGATTCCATTGATTTTTTAGAACATTATTAAAAAATAGATCTAAAATAAGCAATGGATCTAATCTCTTTCATTTTTAATAGATGGAGAGTTTGAGTTAGAGTCAAACTTACCTAATTCAGGATCCTGAGGAAAAGCTAGTCTTATTTAGATTACAATTTAAAAATACTATTAACTTTTAAATATAGCATGTCAAAGATTATATAAATGTGTGCTAATAAGCAGAATACGATAATTTAATGAAAAAATTAAAATTCAGACAAACTCTACATCAAATAATAAACCCAAAATCCTGTTAGTATGCAAGAATTAATTACAGAACCCAGATGAAAGCATATAGAAGGCCTTCTTAATTTATTGAGTTTGAGTTTGTAAACACTACTGATTTAAGACTTGAATCATTCTTTTAAATGAGATCTTGAACATTTACAAAGGAAGGCATCATTTGCAAACTTGTGCTCAGGATTTTAATATAACATTTCAATTACCAACATATAAAAAATTGGCCAAACTTGTTTCCTACCTGTTCCTCATGAATGTGAAACATATTGATACCCCTGTTTTTTCTTACGAGTTTGTTCCCTCTTAGACTATCATTAGACATTTCTATGAATCTTACTCATTTTTCAAGATTCTGCTGAAGTTTCATCTGTTTTAGAAAGTTTTCTCTGGTTTCCTCAACCCTCACTAAACCTGCCTTCCCCTCAACAACTAAGGTACTTCTTCTCCATGGTTTTTATTTCATGTTTAGGAAATTCTGACTCATCTTCTTTGTCTTTGTCTTAGTATATGTTTGTTCTATTTTTTCCTCATTGACCCTACCACATGCTATGCTTTTTAAAGAAGAGGACATCTTAAATCTCTTCTCTACCCCTGTACTTCAAAAGAAACCTTGTTTATAGTAAATGATCATAAATATTTCTTGCATTAATTACTATCACCACTTCCTTAAAATAGTTCTTTTATGGCATCAATTCCTATAAAACTGACTAAGGAATTTACATTTTAAGGTCTTAAATTAGTATTAATTCACTATGATTTTGAAAATCAGGCAGGAACACAGAATGGCTTTTCTAATACTTAGATCCTGTCCAAAATGCTTCTGAGTTTACTGTGACTTGATTATGCATCTGTGTTTTGAATAATAGAATAGGAAATTCTATAATTAACTAAATAAAAAATATCATGTTAAAGGAAGAAATTTCTAAAGCATTATTGTATCCATCTATAGAAATATTTTATGCCCAATTTTAACTGAAGTTTATTGCAATAATCCAATAAAACCTTTCTTTCTAAGTGGAAATGGGCGTTCTCATTTAATTTCCATGCGGAGCCAGTAGGAACTATTTCTTCTTTATTATAAAGTCCTGATTTTGCAATAAATATTTTACTTTAGTCCTGGAAATGATGTGTATATGCTTATAGTCTCTGCAATTGGGAGCTGTAAATTCAACCAAATTATCAAGTGCTTTCAAATAGAAAATACTCTCATATTCTAAAGTGTACTAGCTCCCACATTCAAAAAGTGTGTGTTGCATTAAAACATGGGTGGTAAACAGGATCATTCTTTTGTATTTATATAAACAAGGTGCTGAATTGTGATTGGAATGCTTAAATTGGGAGTTCCCATAATAAAACAATTTTATTAAGCATCTGATGCCTTAGGTTTCTGGAATGTCAAGAAAGTGTATGACCATTATATAATAGTTTGAAGCAAAGAGAATGCTTCAGTCAACAAAGTAAATCCAGTTATGTGCTGGCATCTTCACAGGAGTCAAGATGAGCTGTGTGGTTTTGGGAGTTAGGTAGTCCCCCCCATTGCTCTAAATTGGCTAAAATGAAAGAAAAATAAACGCTATGTTTGAGGTTAGACCATCCTTTTCTTTATCTGTGGATCTCTGTAGGTTGATGATGATAGGGATTCCAGATTCCCTCTGGCTGCTTAGAGTAACACTGCTCTTCTGTGGAATTTGCCACTTCATAAGTAGGTTTCAAGTGGCTACCCACCAAGCAATGAGTTTCCTGTAAGAAACCTGTTTCTCCACTACCACACATAGAATCAGGGTATCCCCTCCTGTCCATGAAATATCTGCACTGAGAATATTGGAACCAATATATTCACTGATCCTCACCCCTTCTCATGCCTTTACTTTGTATTCAGCTTAAATTTCATAGGTAAACATTATAATTTTTAATTCTTAATGTCCACAATAATTTCTAATCATCTTATTCTCATTATACTCATATACTTATATACAGAACTGAACATGACTAGAAGAAATCACATAACCATATTGATGATCTTATTAGAAGCTCAAGATTATTAATAGTGCCTGGCATTATGGCACATACCTGTAATCCCAGCGGCTTGGGAGCATGAGATAGGAGGATCACAATTTCAAAGCCAGCCTCAGCAATTCAGCAATACCCTAAGCAACTTAGGGAGACTGTGTCTCTAAATAAAATATAAAATAGCTGGGGATGTGGCCCAGTAGTTAAGTGCCCTGGGTTGAATCCCTAGTACAAGAAAAAAAAATGATTATTAATAGTGAATGAGACTAACATTTTTTTTAAAAATATTTTTTAGTTGTAGTTGGACACAATACCTTTATTTTATCTATTCATTTTTATATGGTGCTGGGGATCAACCCCAGGGCCCCACATGTACTAGGCGAGCACTCTACCACTGAGCCACAACCCTAGCCCATAGAGACTAACATTCTTATTTCCCTAACCTAATGCTTAATTAATGATCTCATTTTCTAAACTGAAAACTGTTAGCCATGAACTATTAACAACTTTTTTACCCATCAATGCCCACCTTCTGTTTACCACTCTCTCCTGTTACTATGGAAAAATGTTTTTATCCCAATTTACCCCTATGAGAGACCACCCTCTGTAATGTACATTAAATACCAGCCCTCATCCTCAAGGATATTGCTACAAATATTCTTACATCTCTCTTGTATCACTTTCCTCTATTTTACTGGACATTTTCCACCAGCATAAATATACTATAATTTCCTATAGCCTTAAAATATTCTCAGACGAATAATAAAAGCAAAGGAAGAATGCCAGCCCATAGATGGAGAAGGAATAAAAGATTTTTTAAAAACCCACTATTTTATGACCCCCAATGTAATAATTTGAGGTAAAGATTACCAGTGACTTCTGTGTTACTTTCCTTTCCATCACTATGACCAAAGATCTGAGATAAATCAATTTATAAGAAAGAATAATTTCATTTTGGCTTACATTTCAGAGATTTCAGTCCATGGTTATGTAGCCCTATTGCTTTGGACCCTTTGCAAGGTAGTACATTATGGTGGAAGTAAATGGCAGAAGTAGCTGCTCACTTCCTGGTGGTCAGGAAGCATAGAGTGGAAGAAGAAAGAGCCAGGACCCCAATAATCCCCTTCCAGGCAATGTTCACAGTAACCTACCTGCCTCCAACCAGGCCCAACCTCTTAATGGTTCCATCATCTTGCAGCACCACCATGCAATAGAACCAACCTTTAACACATGGACCTTTGATGTACATTTCTGATGCAAACAGTAGAAGCTTTTTAAAATGGTAGGTGAATTGCTTTGGGGAGAAAAAGTTTTATGGTTTTAGAATTTTATACTAAATGATTTAAATTATTGCATCTTGGTCAATCCAAAAATTACAAAGAAGGAAGTAACCTTCATGGATAAATATGGTGCCCACTATTTTAATTGAATAATCAAACAGCTTTATTAATAGTAGAATAAGGAGACCGAACATGGTGGCCGGTGAGGAGGCAGCACTTTCTATACCTCCACAGTAACAGGATCAGAGAGACCCATTAATACACCTACATGCTACCTGCTGAGAAACTTCTAGCAAAATTCCGCTGAAAGGAGACCTGTCGGGAATTATTAAGTTTATTGGGAGGTGTCAGTTTGTCCCAGATGAGTAAATCTCGGCCACGCTGCGCAGGGGCCCAGTCCCACTGGCCGCCGAAAGGCCGCTGCTAGCCCGGCGGCGAACCTTCGAACAGCCGCTGCCTGCCCCGGACCCTGCCGGACTGGCTCTGTGATCCGCCGCCGGAGGTTCGGCGCTGCAAACGACCCCCCCTCCCCCCCCCTCGGGTGAACAGCCCCGCCGGCACGGCGAACGGGCCCCCGCCCGCCTGGCTCTGTGAATGACCCTGCTCAACCAGCGAAAGGCCCCACCCGCCCAGCTCAGGAGGCGACTGTGAAGGGACTCTAACCAAGCCTTCATGAAATAAGGAACTGGGAGCTAAAACCAGAGATTGAGTCAGACCAGAGACAAGCCAGTCCCACCCCTCCCTTCAGATACTCTGGCAAGGAGCCAGGGGCCTAACATAGCAGAGAGGGGAAGTCACCAGAGTTCAGCCAACGAGATTCCTTCCCAGTGGAATCTACTTTAGCAGGTGTGTGACTCCCACCAACACCAGAAACAACCAACCAGGATACTTCAAAAATCTCTCCGTGGGCATGACCGTAAGGGCCAAGGGACTCCCGACCCCCAACTCTCCCTACCGCCAGTGACGTGGGCGACTGTAGGGGCGGAGGGAAGCAGAGAAGACTCCCCACCCCCAACTCCCTCAACCGCCAATGAAGAGGGCTTGACGGTAGGGGCGGAGGGAAACAGAGGGCACTCCTGACCCCCAACTCCTCCTACCGCCAGCGGAGTGGTCGTGATTGTTGGGGCTGAGGATAGCAGAGGGGATTCTCGACCCCCAAACACATTACCACCAGTGACGACACCAATGGTCTTAGCCACCAGCTTCCCAGAGCGTGCCCACCAAAGGGGTTCAGAAAAATTAAACTATTGACACCCAGACCACAGCTCCACAGCACTGGGGCTTAGATGAATGGTAGAGAGAGTGCTCAGTCATTCGGGAAATAGGGCACGCAGTGAGGCTGAAAGTGTAACCAGATCCTTGGGGAACCACCTCTGGTGAGCAGGACCTGGCTGGCTTGCAGGAGGAAGGGGAGGAGGGGCCAGAGAAGTGGAAGGACTCTGGACTAACAGGATTGAGAGACTCCCAGGAGCTGCCTTACAGGGATTGCTATCGACACATAGAGGGCAAAACTCAGCTCGGAGGGCACAGCTCTGCCTACGAGAAGAGAAGAAAATGGATCTCTAAGACCTAATTTAATTTCTTACTTTATTTTATTCTATTTTTTCTCTCCCTTTTTCCTTCTTTCTTTCCCCTTTCAAGTTTTATTGTTCTTTCCATTCTCCTCTATTCTATCTATCTCCCTCTCCTTCTTTTTTTTTAAAAACACCTTCCTTCCCCTTTCCCCCAACTTTCTTCCCAAGCATTATGTCCTCCATTACGTGTAATTGTCTAAATGCATATAGGTGAATGTTTCCAGGCTATCTATAGGGCTCCTAAATACCTAGTTACTACCAACACCCTGATCCAATCGATGGTTGGTATCCCCCTTCAGTAGAGCAACCATCTAAAGTAGCCAAGACATACTAACCCTTTTACCGTCATAGCACCTAACCTAAACATAAAGTCCTAAGAACAAACAACAAATCACTATATGCATACAGAATCCAGAAGCCCTTTATAAATTGAATGAACCAGCTTTAAAATACAATAAAGCCCGACATCTCTAGGCATAATCTCCCACCACAAAGGAGAGACAACAGAGATATACAAAGCCAAAACAAATGTATAGGAGAAAGCAGTTACAAAGCAGTCAAACAGAGTTGGAAAGTAACGTGAACATCATGAAAAAACAAGGGAAAACAATGCAGGACAACTTAAGTCTACACGAGGACCTAGAAGCATCAGAAGCATGGATAGGGAAAGAACTCAAGGCATACCTAACTCAGATGGAAAGGAATATTAGAGAAGACATGAGACAGCAAGTCCAAGAATTGAAAGTATATTTTGAAAACGAACTAAACAAACAAATTCAAATGGCAAAGAACGAGCGTTACCAGGAGATAGAGATCTTAAAAAAAAAAACCAAACAGTAATCCTAGAAATGTAGGAAACTATAAACCAAATTAAAAATTCAAACAAGAATATTACAAATAGACTAGATCAAGTAGAAGTCAGAACATCAGACAATGAAGACAAAGTTTATCAACTTGAAAAGAATATAGTCAACACAGAAAAGATGCTTAAATCCCATGAGCAATCTATTCAAGAGATATGGGATGTCATAAAAAAATCAAATTTGAGAGTCATCAGGATAGAAGAAGGCATTGAGATTCAAACCAAAGGAATGGACAACATATTAAATGAAATAATTCTAGAAAACTTCCCAGAGATGAAAGATGGAATGGATTGCCAAATCCTGGAAGCCTACAGGACCTCAAACATTCAAAACCATAATAGATCAACTCCAAGACATATAATTATGAAGATGGCCAACATACAGAACAAGGAGAGAATATTAAAAGCTACAAGAGAAAGGAAGCAGATTATATTCAGGGGTAAACCAATTAGGTTAATGACTGATTTTTCATCACAGACTTTGAAAGCCAGAAGATCCTGGAACAATGTATTTCAAACGCTGAAAAATAAGGGGTTCCAACCAAGAATACTGTATTCAGCAAAATTAATCTTCAGATTTGACAATGAAATTAAAATATTTCATGATAAACAAAAGCTAAAAGAATTTGCAGCCAGAAAGCCAGCATTACAAAGCATTTTGAGCAAAATACTACAAGAAGAGGAATTGAAAAATAGTGCCCAAAACTAACAGCGGGAGGTATCTCAGTAAAGGGGGAGGAAAATAACCAAAAAGTAAAAACTAGCCAAACTAAAATAAATGAATAAATAAACATGACTGGAAGTACAAATCATATTTCAATTGCAACATTAAATGTTAATGGCCCAAACTCACCAATCAAGAGACATAAGCTAGTAACCTGAATCAAAAAATCCGAATCAAACAATATGCTGCCTTCAGGAGACTCATATGATAGGAAAAGACATACACAGGCTGAAGCTGAAAGGTTGGGAAAAATCTTACCACTCACATGGCCCTCGGAAGCAAGCAGGAGTGGCCATACTCATATCGAATACAATCAACTTCAAACCTAAGTTAATCAAAAGGGATAAATAAGGACACTATATACTGTTAAAAGGAACCATCCACCAAGAAGACATAACAATTATCAATTTCTATGCACCAAACAATGGTGCGGCAACATTCATAAAACAAACGCTCCTCAGGTTCAAGAGTCAAATAGACCACAACACAATAATTATGGGTGACTTCAACACAATGCTCTCACCATTAGACAGATCCTCCAGAAAAAAGCTGAATAAAGAAACTAGAGAACTCAATAACACAATCAATAACCTAGACTTAATTGACATATATAGAATATATCAACCATCATCAAGTGGATACACATTCTTCTCAGCAGCACATGGATCTTACTCAAAGATGGATCATATATTATGCCATAGGGCAACTCTTAGTAAATATAAAGGTGTGGAGATAATACCATGCACCATATCTGATCATAATGGAATGAAACTGGAAATCAATGATAAAAGAAGGAAGGAAAAATCCTGCATCACATGGAAAATAAACAATATGTTACTGAATGATCAATGGGTTACAGAAGACATAAAGGAGGAAATCAAAAAATTCTTAGAGATAAATGAAAATACAGACACAACATACCGGAATCTATGGGACACAATGAAAGGAGTTTTAAGAGGGAAATTCATTTCCTGGAATTCATTCCTCAAAAAAAGAAAAAACCAACAAATAAATGAACTCACACTACATCTCAAAACCCTAGAAAAGGAAGAGCAAAACAACAGCAAATATAACAGAAGACAAGAAATAATTAAAATCAGAGTGGAAATCAATGAAATTGAAACAAAAAAACATTGAAAAAATTGATAAAACTAAAAGTTGGTTCTTTGAAAAAATAAATAAGATCGACAAACCCTTAGCCATGCTAATGAAGATAAGAAGAGAGAAAACTCAAATTACTAACATACGGGATGAAAAAGGCAATATCACAACAGACACTACAGAAATACAGAAGATAATTAGAAAGTATTTTGAAACCCTATATTCTAATAAAATAGAAGACAGTGAAGATATCGATAAATTTCTTAAGTCATATGATCTGCCCAGATTGAGTCAGGAAGACACACACAATTTAAACATACCAATAACAAAGGAAGAAATAGAAGAAGCCATCAAAAGACTACCAACCAAGAAAAGCCCTGGACCAGATGGGTATACAGCGGAGTTTTACAAAACCTTCAAAGAAGAATTAATACCAATGCTTTTCAAGCTATTTCAAGAAATAGAAAAAGAAGGAGCTCTTCCAAACTCATTCTATGAGGCCAACATCACCCTGATCCTGAAACCAGACAAAGACACTGCAAAGAAAGTAAAGTACAGACCAATATCTCTAATGAACCCACATGCAAAAATCCTCAATAAAATTCTGGCGAATCGAATACAAAAGCATATCAAAAAAATTGTGCACCATGTTCAAGTAGGATTCATCCCTGGGATGCAAGGCTGGTTCAATATACGGAAATCAATAAATGTTATTCACCACATCAATAGACTTAAAGACAAGAACCATATGATCGTCTCGATAGATGCAGAAAAAGCATTCGACAAAGTACAGCATCCCTTTATGTTCAAAACACTAGAAAAACTAGGGATAACAGGACCTTACCTCAACATTGTAAAAGCTATATATGCTAAGCCTCAGGCTAGCATCATTCTAAATGGAGAAAAACTGAAGGCATTTCCTCTAAAATCTGGAACAAGACAGGGATGCCCTCTCTCACCACTTCTATTCAATTTAGTCCTTGAAATACTAGCCAGAGCAATTAGACAAAAGAAATTAAAGGCATAAAAATATGAAAAGAAGAACTTAAAATATCACTATTTGCGGTCGACATGATCCTGTACCTAGAAGACCCAAAAGGGTCTACAAAGAAACTACTAGAACTAATAAATCAATTCAGCAAAGTGGCAGGATATAAAATCAACACACATAAATCAAAGGCATTCCTGTATATTAGCAACAAAACTTCTGAAATGGAAAGGAGGAAAACCACCCCATTCACAATATCCTCAAAAAAAAAATAAAATATTTGGGAATTAACCTAACAAAAGAGGTGAAAGATTTATACAATGAAAACTACAGAACCCTAAAGAGAGAGATAGAAGAAGATCTTAGAAGATGGAAAAATGTACCCTGTTCATGGATAGGCAGAACCAACATCATCAAAATGGCAATATTACCCAAAGTTCTTTACAGGTTCAACGCAATGCCAATCAAAATCCCAACGGCATTTCTTGAAGAAATAGATAAAGCTATCATGAAATTCATATGGAAAAACAAAAGACCCAGAATAGCAAAAGCAATTCTAAGCAGGAAGTGTGAATCTGGAGGTATAGCAATACCAGAATTCAAACTGTACTACAAAGCAATAGTAACAAAAACAAAAAACAGCGTGGTACTGGTACCAAAACAGGCAGGTGGACCAATGGTACAGAATACAGGACACAGAGACCAATCCACAAAATAACAACTTTCTTATATTTGATAAAGGGGCTAAAAGCATGCAATGGAGGAAGGATAGCATCTTCAACAAATGGTGCTGGGAAAACTGGAAATCCATATGCAACAAAATGAAGCTGAACCCCTTTCTCTCACCATGCACAAAAGTTCATTCAAAATGGATCAAAGAGCTTGATATCAAATCAGAGACTCTGCACCTGATAGAAGAAAAACTTGGCTCCAATCTACATATTGTGGGGTCGGGCTCCAAATTCCTTAATAGGACGCCCATAGCCCAAGAGTTAAATACAAGAATAAACAAATGGGACTTACTTAAACTAAAAAGTTTTTTCTCAGCAAGAGAAACAGTAACAGAGGTAAATAGGGAACCTACATCCTGGGAACAAATTTTTATTCCCCACACTTCAGATAGAGCCCTAATATCCAGAATATATAAAGAACTCAAAAAATTAAACAATAAGATAACAAATAACCCAATCAACAAATGGGCCAAGGACCTGAACAGACACTTCTCAGAGGAGGACATACAATCAATCAATAAGTACATGAAAAAATGCTCACCATCTCTAGCAGTCAGAGAAATGCAAATCAAAACCACCCTAAGATGCCATCTCACTCCAATAAGAATGGCAGCCATTATGAAGTCAAAAAACAATAAGTGCTGGCGAGGATGTGGGGAAAAGGGTACACTTGCACATTGCTGGTGGGACTGCAAGTTGGTGCAGTCAATATGGAAAGCAGTTTGGAGATTCCTGGGAAAGCTGGAAATGGAACCACCATTTGACCCAGCTATTGCCCTTCTCGGACTATTCCCTGAGGACCTTAAAAGAGCATATTATAGGGATACTGCCACATCAATGATCATAGCGGCACAATTCACAATAGCTAGACTCTGGAATCAACCTAGATGCCCTTCAATAGGTGAATGGATAAAAAGAAATGTGGCATTTATACACAATGGAGTATTATGCAGCACTAAAAAACGACAAAATCATGGAATTTGCAGGGAAATGGATGGCATTAGAACAGATTATGCTAAGTGAAGCTAGCCAATCCTTAAAAAACAAATGCCAAATGTATTCTTTGATATAAGGAGAGCAACTAAGAACAGAGCAGGGAGGAAGAGCATGAGGAAAAGACTTACATTATACAGAGACAAGTGGTGGGAGGGAAAGGGAGAGAGAAGGGAAACTGTATGGAAATGGAATTTTACACATAATTGCATTTAAGAGATGGTGAGGGGAAAGGGGAAAAAAACAAGGGAGAGAATTTAACAACAGCTGATGGAGTAGAGAGGGAAGATGGGAGGAAAGGTGAGAGGGGGATAGTAGGGGATAGGGAAGGTAGCAGAATACATCAGACACTAGTATGGCAAAATGTAAAAACGTGGATGTGTAACCAATGTGATTCTGCAATCTGTATTTGGGGTAAAAATGGGAGTTCATAACCCACTTGAATCAAATGTATGAAAGATGATATGTCATGAGTTATGTAATGTTTTGAACAACCAATAAAAAAATAAACAATTGAATAAAAAAACTTCAGGAGAGATGGGGCTGGGGTTATACTTCAGTGGTTGAACTCTTGCCTCACATGTGTGAGGCACTGGGTTCGATCCTTAGCACCACACACACACAAAAAAATAGTGGAATAACTGGGAATTTTGTGCCTTTATGATTTAATGTGGGCAAAATGAGCAACAAATCACCTTTGAAATATTCTTACTCCAAAATGTTCAATCTGAATCTCTAGATCTTAATATTGCAATAAGTCCAGGGAATAGCATTAAAGAATCAACTATAGCATAAGAAACAATCAGATATTCCCATAATGTTCGGTATTCTATAATTATAATAGACCTATACTTTTTTTTGTATCATGGGTTGAATCAGGGTGCTTAACCACTGAGCCACATCCCTAGTTCTTTTTATTTTGAGACAGGGTCTTGCTATGTTGCTTAGGGCCTCACTATACATATACTTTTTCAAGAGGTCAATGCCATGAAAAATAATGGAACTACTAGGTTAAAAATAGATTAAGGAAACTTAAAAATAAAAATGGAATATTTTAATATTTGGGGGGTCTAAGCTATTCAAAATAATAGTTAATATTTGGGAATAATTGAATAACTATGCTTGTTCCATTGTCTTTAAATGAATTCTGAAGAAATTTTCTGGTTCAAATTTTTATTGGCCTTCTTTGAAATGTGAAATTCATAGTAGGTAATTTTAACATAGTTATCAATATCTATAAAATGGCAAAATCCCAGTCAATATTTTGCTTCATTATTTAGTATTATTTTCATAGAAGAAAGTTTATTCAGTACAGCAAAAAATATGAAAAGAAGAGCTATGAAATGAGAGTTTAAAATTTTATGGTATTTTTGCTTTCACATATAATGTTTCCTGTCTATCATTGTTGACAACAACAGATATTCATTGAGCATCTATTATGTTTTAAAGGTGGAAGCTAGCAGTGAAGAAATAGGCAAACCAGTTATATTCTTGAATTCTTTCACTCCTATATTCTTAAATGTTAGAGGAGTGGACCAAACCTAAAAAATAACATACATTTGTTGATAATGTAAGTGGTGTGTAAAATAAGAAAGCAGAGAAGTAAAGTAGGGTGTGGTATAGGAATTGGTGTGCATTTGAAGTAAAATGCTCTGGTGAGCCTTTGCCATGAAAGTGTCAGTTGAGCAAAGATGTGCAATCATCTGGGAGAAAGGTGTTCGAGGCAGAAGTAACATCATTTAGCACGAAGACAGGATGACTTGAACACAATGGACTTGTGAAAAAGTATAGTTAGAAGATTAATTCAGGAAAGTAATAGGTAAAGTGAACATATAGTGCTTGATAGGCCCATTTAAAGGATTTTGATTCTTACTCTGAATGAGAGGGGAGTACTCAAGAGTATTTATCTAGGCAGTGACATTTCCTGACTTTCATTCTGCTGTTGCAATGAGAATACGGCAAAGTCGGATGGAATGAGACCTGTTAGGAGGCTGTTGTAATAATCCAGGTGAGAAATGTTCGTTGTTTTGTTTTCAATAAAGATATCAGAATCTCATTTCCTGATAGAATAGGTTTCTTGCTGAAATGTGTCTTAATGTCCAGGGAAAGTGGCCACTGTAGAGATTCAAAAGGCAGGCTTCAGTGACTCAACTTATAAACTCATGGGTCCATATGGCAAGGTTGTAGGAATTTTCCTTGGGTGATTTGGTCACTGAAGAATGTAGCTGGACCTGACCTGCCTTGCTGATAACTCCATCCAAGAGTGTGATACCCATTAACAGGTATTCTGGGTGTACTACAAGAGGGTGAGAGAGTAGAAGATACTGAACAGGAGGCAGATCTCTCATGTTAGACAGCTACATAGTGTACAGCCCTTTTGATCAGCTCCTAAAACTCATGCATCCCATTTGATACCCAACACAGAGAAATGTGTTGGGTACCATGGTTAGTCAGTGTTCTCCAGAAAAACAGTGACAACTAGCAAAGGTGACTGTGGACAGTTAGGAAATGATAGTTTTTCTTCTTTCTGTAGTTCCTACTAGGTCTTCCCATACTTTAGAATTTAGGCATTGAATAGAGAGAGGGAAGAGGAATCCCTTGAATAGACTTAATGCTTGAAAGAAAGAGGAAGTGTAAGTGAAGCCCACTCTATATTCCTAGTTTTCTTTATGAGACCTAGGGCCAAAAACCTGGCTACCATGGAAGAGTGGAGGTGTGTGACTCATACTGGGAGGGGGATATAACTTAAATTGAAATAGCTGGGTATGGTGGCACATGGCTTTAATCCTAGGAACTCTGGAGGCCAAGGCAGAAGGATTGGAAGTTCAGAGCCATCCTTGGCAACTTAGTGAGATCTTGTCTCAAAATAAAAGATAAAAAAGGACTGGGATGTAGCTCACAGGCAAAGTACCCCTCGGTTTAATCCCCAGTGCCAAAAAAGTAAGTGAAAAATTATAAAATAAAAAATAGTGAATATGATATTGGATTTTTAAACTAGTTTCACCTATAATATCTGAAGGAGACTACCTTTATTTTTTGAAGTTCCCAGGAGGTAGTAAGGGATCAAAAAAAGGTCCATAGGATTAGGAAGTAGTGATTGGGAAATATATTAAAAAATATTTATTCACAGAGGTGTTACTATATGTAATTCACTTTATATTATTGTTGTTATATTTAACTTTCATGAGCAATCTGGTTACACACACACACACACATACACACACACACACACACACAAATAATAAAAGTACTCCCAGACTTAGAGTATATGTAACATGTACTATATATATATATATCTCACATAGGTAAGAAATGGTAGATCTGAGATTCAAACCCAAGCATTATGATTTAGAACTCAAGTTTTAACCATTATATTCTGTAGAGCTGTGGGATGAGAATGAAGTATATCACTTATGAAAAGCCTTTTAGAACTGGCCTAGTCACTTATCTATTTTGTTCATTAGCTTCCTTGTTGTCAGAATTTGGAATGTAAAATTTGCCTTGTTCCACTAGATGCATGCATGTAGGAGTAGATAATTTGCAAAGTAAGGCATTATCATACCCATATTTCAGTGCATAATTGTTGCAGATTTTATGCCAAATTCTTCTTACTAAACTGTCTTTGGGCAAGATTAGGATGCATAGAATACTTGTATATATACATTAATTCAGTGGGAATGATAATGCAATAAAATATAGAATTATCGTCAATTTTTATGGTATTTTTCTAATCAGGCATAAGAGGAAGAATATATGCCAGGAAATGGGGAATTCTACTCTCCTGCTTCTTTTTTGTGGTACTGGGGATTGAACCCAGGGCCTTACACTTACACATGCTTAGCAAGTACTCTACCACCAATGTGTACCCTCAAACCTGTGTCTCTTAAGTTTTTTTTAGACCTCCACTCCCACCCTTGGAACATCAGGAAATAATAAATTCTTTCTTTTCCTTGTGGGTTTACACCACTTAGCTGGAGATAGTAAATGGCAAAGAAGGAGAGGGCTAGAAGAATTACTGAACATAATAGCAGCCTTGTTCCCTTTGGGATTTCCTGAAGAGTGGCTATCTTTGAGCTTTCATTTTTAAATAGGTCCCAAGTTTCACTTCCAATTTGCATAAAGCTAATTGGGTCATAATTTGTCCACTCTTATTTACAGTTAGTGATCTATTCTCTCTCAATTAGAATTGCTTGGCATTTGCAAATGATTGTATTTATTGGGCCAACTCATCAATTAAGAATGGGGAAAAATTATTTCTTGTATGTGCTTGCTTCTTTCTTTCCCAATTTTTTGTCCTAGGGAATTGTTGTCAATATGTCTCAGGTCATTTTTGTTAGCATTCTCAAGTACAAGACACTCTGTGATGAAGACAATCTAAACCTATATTGGAGCTATTGCGATTTCATCTGAACCAATTTATCTCAAAGAATGCTAAGTTTAGCCAGGCACAATGGCACACACCTGTAATCCCAGCAGTTTGGGAGACTGAGTCAGGAGGATTTCAAATTTAAAGCCTCAGCAAAGGCAAGGTGCTTAGCAACTCAGTGAGACCCTGTCTGTAAATAAAATACAAAATAGGACTGGGGATGTGGTTCAGTGGTTGAGTCCCCTTGAGCTCAATCTCTGGTACAAAAAAAAAAAAAGAATGCTCAGTTAGTTTTGCTGTATTGTTTAGTTGGAAACTGTAGCTCTTGTTACCATTAGTCTTCTTATACATGTGTGTCAATAATTACTAGGTGACTATCTTAGTGCAAATCCCATCTCCCTCTGTAATGTAAGTCACAGAGCATGTTCCCATATTGATAGGCCAGGCTGACATTATCTAAAAAAGGACAGAACATTCTAAGGAAATGATAAGTATGAGATGAAAAACTCTTAATAAAATAAATATACTAAGATAACAAAATTGATTTTATAAAATCATACTTTGTTTTTATATTATTAATTTTCCCCTGAATTTATAATTAGATTTTTCCTTTAATGTAATATCATTAAATCCAGTTTTCTACATTTACTTTTTTTTGTAAAATTGCTTATATTCTGTATAAATCCATTGTTGATTGGCTCTGGAATTCATGTATTTATTATAATCAACATTATTTTTACTTCTATTCTGAGAACATTTTCTTCCTTCCTGGATTATATTCAATGAAATTTTCATTATTGAATAACTGTTGGTCACAAATTATCTTATTTTGTTTGCCTGAATATTTCTTTAATTTGCCTTCCTTGGTATACCAAAGATTTAAAATCAGCATACTAGAGTGACACAACCATATCGATGTTTATAATAGCACAATTCACAATACCTAAGCTATGGAACCAACCTAGATACCCTTCAACAGATGAATGGATAAAGAAAATGAAAATATACACAGTGGAGTATTAGCCATTAAGAAGAGTGAATTTATGGTGTTTTCCAGTAAATGGATGGATATGGAGAAATAGCATGCTAAGTGAAATAAACCAGTCCCCCCAAAAATATAGGTTGAATGTTTTCCCTGATATGTGGAAACTAACCCATGATAAGGAGTGGAAAAACAATAGAAGTTCAGTAGATTAGCTAAAGGGGAATGAAAGGAAGGGAAAAGGGATAGGAAAAGGAAAGACAATGGAATTAATCTGACATAATTTTCCTATGTACATGTATAAATACTCCTCAGTGAATCCCACCATTGTGTACATCCACAAGAATGGGGACCTAATTAGAATAAGATATATCCCATGCTTGTATAATTATATCAAAATGGATTCCATTATCATGTATGACTAAAAAGAACCAATCAAAAATTTGCCTTCTTAAGATTGTTTTAGAATCTTAATTTTAAGATTTAAATTATAACAATATAGCTCTAAAAGTTATTTTACTTCAGCGCTTTTAATATGTTTGCACTATAATCTATCTTTCATTATTACTGTTGTATATGCCACAGTTCATTTTTTATGTTTTGGAGTATATACTTCTGTAGTATTTTTCCCTCTTTGGCAGCTTTTTGTGTTTTTCTTGTTGTCTTTTATTTTGCAGTTTCACTGTTATGAATCTTGATGCTTATCTGTTTTTCTGTGTCTCGTTTTCTTTTTTGAGAGAGAGAGAGAGAGAGAGAGAGAGAGAGAGAGAGAGAGAGAATTTTTCAATATTTATTTTTTAGTTCTCGGCAGATACAACATCTTTATTTTATTTTTATGTGGTGCTGAGGATTGAACCCAGTGCCCTGCGCATGCCAGGCGAGCACGCTACTGCTTGAGCCACATCCCCAGCCCCTGTGTCTCATTTTAAATTTATTCTGTTTCATATGTCTGAGATTTTATAAGAATTTTGGAGCAATTTTAATATTTTCTCTCCCACATGTTATTTTTCTTTAACTACATCAGATGTACATTTGACATCCCCACTATATCTTCTATGTTTATTAATCTTTTATATTTTCAATCTTTTGTTTCTACTACATTCTGTTACTTCTTTAGTTACTTTCCAGTTTATTAAACTTAGCTTCAGTTGTATCTATTCTGTTTTAATAATGTGAATCACTTTATGTTCATAATTATTATCATATATTGTTTTTTCATGAAATTTTGCTTCATTCTGTACATTTGTAAATGATTTGGTTGATTAGTATTACCTTCAAAACCCTCTTAATATTTAAACCATTTCTGAACTCCTTCAGAATGTCATTTTGTAGTGTTTGTGTATGTATGTATGTGTGTGCACCTGTGTGAATTTTGACTTTTGATCCTAGTGTCTTATTAAGTTTCTTTAATCTTTGGTTGTGAGGCCGTATTAAATGGAACTGTATTTATGAGAATTCACTGACACCTATATTTAAGCTAATTTCTTCCAGAGAAGACTTTAACTTTTATCAAACACTTAGGATTTCTGTTTAAAAAGTAGCAATTAAAATAAAATTTCAACTAGGGTTTTTTCATCTAAAAGGTATTATAGGTATTATAAATACAGGGCTTTACTTTCTTAAATTCTCAGCAAAGGTTTTTTTTTCTTTTTTCTTTTTTAAATCTCTAGATTACATCAACATTGAAACAGGGAGGAGGTATTCTTGTTATTTGCATCTTTGGCCTCTGCTTTCTTCTACTTTACTCTTTTGTGGAGGGTATCATTCATTTCATTCCTGGCTTTGTTCAGGGGTCACTTATCATTCTTTTGTCTTTGAGCACCCTAAACTTTGTATTTTATTCTCTCCACCTTGCATAGCCATCAAAACAGAGGCTTGAGATAGTAGGAATCAGCACAAATGTTCTCAATAGCTGAGACTTTAATGTCCTTTTACTGTCTTAATAAATAAGGTCTGTGAGAACTCCTTTACTTTCACTTCAGTTTATTTTTACTTTTAGTTATTTAAGCAAAAAGGGTTTTTAGTGTATATGGTAGTAAGCATATAAATAAATATGAAAGCCAATATTGTAAAATTTATAATATTTATTCTGTAAGGAATGTAATCTGAATATAACTTCTCCTTTCCTCATTGGTTTTCCAATTTATCTGGGAAGGGGTTAAAATCATTAGAGAATATTCCTAAGAAGTCATATAATAGAATATTGAATTTGAATTTAAATGTCAAGAGGAAGTTCATTGTATATTGAAGAATTATAAAACAACTTCTCAAAAGAAGTACGTTTTAAAGAAATTGGGTAGGCAGTCAAGAATATGATTCTGATATATTAAATATATCAAGTTGCTTTGGTTTTAATGTAACAGTTTATGCGTATGCACTAGATTAAAACTGAAGCCGAATATAAAAAATAAGTTTGAATATACATACTGTTTTGTAAGGACATCTTTAATAATCATAGATATTATACAGAGGTGAGTGGTAGGGACATGAAGTTAAGGGAATGATTCTATAACTGAGCCCACTGTGCTGATCCTCATATAATTTTCTTTAAAAATCAATTTACCTGCTGCCCTGCCTGACTTAAGTCAATAGCATATGCTGTATTACTCAGAAAACAACCTGTTATCTGCAGGAGAATTGCAGGCTCAAATTGCTAATAAGAACACAAGTTACCCTGAAAAGGGGGATGGGGGAGCTTCTGTGACCCTTACACAGTACAGATCCCATAAACCAGGGAGATAAAAATAATTCTCCCTAACCATAAAATCTATAAGAACAGTTTCCAATTAGAAATAATCAGCATGGACCAGAGTGACCTAGAGTTACCTTGTATTATTACTATATCCAGTGAGGACTTGCAAGTATGATGCCATCCTGCTTTTAGTCAAAAGTCAAGAGGTGGACCTGACTTCTGAAGATTTCAGAGAGATCTGAAATCTTTCTGGCATGATCACAAGAACCAGTGAGAAAGAACTGATGTGGCTGCTTTAGCTCTGCAGCAGGCCCTTTTCCTCTAACAATAGTCAAGATGGACATGTTATTTTAAAAGGAAAAATTGTTTATGTTTAAAGATGAGAAAGAGATTGCCATAGATATTTTAGAGTCCAGGAAATATAATTGTTCATATATTTTAGCAAAACTTTTCCATATGTTTATTTGAATTACCCACAATGGCCAGGCTGATTAGTTGTAAAGAAACCCCTTTGGTATTCATTTAAATTCTCATTCCAAACACAGTGGTACTAATTAATTGTTCAAATTTTAGAAAATATAGATAAGTTACAGAATGATTTTTATTCTTTTTTGCTTAATTATGTACATGTAATAATAAATTATAATACTTTGGTTTATATATGCATTCTTTTAAAATACCTTTTACTTTGTTTATTGTTACATGGTGTTGAGGATTGAACTCAGGGCCTTGCACGTGCTAGGTGAGTGCTCTACCGCTGAGCCACATCCCCAGCCCTTGTTCTTTTTTTAAATAAAGCTATAACAATATGTAATCTTTTTTTTTTAAAGAGAGAGTGAGAGAGGAGAGAGAGAGAGAGAGAGAGAGAGAATTTTTAATATTTATTTTTCAGTTCTCGGCGGACACAACATCTTTGTTGGTATGTGGTGCTGAGGATCGAACCCGGGCCGCACGCATACCAGGCGAGCACGCTACCGCTTGAGCCACATCCCCAGCCCCACAATATGTAATCTTAATAAACATTTTAGAAAATATTGAAAATAAGTACTATAAAATTATTTAATAACTTGTACTTGACATATTGTAAACACTTTTCCATGACATTTAATATTATTTAAAAGTATTATTTTAATGCCTATAAATATATTTTCACATAATTGTACCATAGTTTTTTAAAGCAGTCCTTACATTTTCATAATTAAATGATTTTCAATTTTTCACTACTATAAACAATACAGCACAGAAATTCTTTATAGCATGATCTTTGAATACATCCTTAGGAGGAACCCTATTTAATAGGGCTGATATGTTCAATAACATACACTTAATTTTTGATATTCATTGTGAAATTTTCCTCAAGAAAGATTATAACAATTTATATTACTCTCTTCCAGTGTCTGAGATTGTACATTTTCTCCTATACTAAACAACATTGGGAATGCTGATAATCCCACAAAGACTCCAGTCATTTGGAGTGAAAGATCATACTTTATTCTTTTTTTTTCATTTTATGTGATTTCTAATGAGATGAGAATTTGCAAATATTGGTCTAAGTATTTGTATGTTTTCAATACCCTATTAAATTTTTGTTGATTAACTTCTTTTCCTTTAGTTTTTGTATCTATTTTCAGTTAGACGTTCCAATAATTAGGAGACTAAAGGGTTAGAAGAAGGAGTGGAAATTCATAAAGTATGTTTCTCAATTTATTTATTCTACACATATTTGTGGAGTACTTGCATTTTGCCAGATACTGTTTTAGGTATTGGGGAAGACCAAATTTGTTCCTGAAAAAAAAATATCAAATAAAAAATTTATAATAAATATATCTTAATCATAAGAGTCAAGAAGAAAAATAAAGCAAGTTAGAAGACAGAGTGGTGAGCAGTATGGTAATGGCTGTTTTAGTGAGGGGTAGTCAAGGAAGGTCTATATGAGTGAGACATCTGAACACAGAACTGAATAAGCTTAGGAAGTAAAGCATGGAAACAGAATTCCACATAGAGAAATAAAAAACAAGTGTAGAAGTCCACTGTGTTTAGTAAAGATTATTAGTATCAATTCACATTCATGAAGGTATAGCACTTTCTCTTGAATCCATCTGTATCTGTATCTTTTCTCTGTAGTCAGCTTACTTTAAAGACTAATGGATGGTGATGAAAGTCAGCTCTTTCTTCCTAACCAAACTTACATGATAATTAGAATTTTAAGAAAATGAGGAGGAAAATGACTGTTTTAAGTTAAATTTAGTATAATGATGATAGTTTTACTTACTTAGTTTTGAGTACCACATAATTACCAGGAAATGGTTTCTGTAATAGTGCTGAGTAATCAAGAGTTGTTTATTGCTTTTAAACTCGCAAGTGATAGAAATTATTTCTTTTATTAAAAAAATGGAGGATGTATAATGGCCTGTAAAAAGAAGCTAATATGATCTAGGACACAATTACAATTCATTCTTCAGAATTGATGGCAGTAGTTTTATTTCTAAGAAAATGGCTGACAAGTGGAGCATGTGACAATCCTGTGACAGAAACACATTGATTTCAGGGAAGATTTTACAGAAATTATCATTACTGGGATTATTCACAGTTTGCCACAGTGTTAATTTTGCATTGGATGGCAGATGGCAGTGAGCTTCCATAAATAGTGCAGTTTTAGGTTTGAATTTCAGGGCATTAGTGGCTTCCCTTTTCTCAGCTGATTCTATTCACAATGTCCAATCTTTGTACCATTTCATTATTCTGTTTCTTTTAACCATTTTATTCTTAGCCTGTTCTGATTTCACTTATGTTACTTTGAAGTGTTTTAGCTTTTTGCACTTTTGTACATTTTTTTGTACAGTCTCAAAAAGTGTATGGAATACATAATTCCAGGTCAACTATATAAAGTACTACTTTGTTTTGGGTAGTAGTTATGCTAAACAAATTAAAGTATCAATAGTTGTAAGCTCAGAGATTTTTCTTGCAGCATTTTAACAATTGGATAGAGATAAACATTGGCAAGTATCTTGACTTAGTATTGCAAAATGGAAAAAACCAGATTTTAAAGCCATTTTAGTTAAAAATCTAGCCACTGCCATTTGATAACCTTACACCTGAAGTGAGTTTAATCAATTAGAATTCATTTAGCTGTTAGTGACAGAGACCTACTTCAGAAACGTTGTAGGTAAAATGGGAATTTGTTGTCTTGCTGGTTTTATTTTTATTTCCATACAATTGTATGTATGTAAGGTATACAACATGATGTTTTGAAATACATATATAGGACTGGGATTGTGGCTCAGTGGTAGAGTGCTTGCCTAGCAAACATAAGACACTGGATTTGATCTCCGGCACCATGTAAAAATAAAACAAAATAAAATAAAGCTATTGTGTCCATATAAAACTAAAAAAATTAAAAAAACAAAGAAAGAAGTACATACATAAGTCAAGAAAATTAACATATTTATCCCCTATATAGTTACATTTTGTGGTGTTAGTAGTTGAAATATATTCTCTTAGCTAATTTCCAGTGTTATCATGCAGTATTATTTATTATTGTCATTGTGCTGCCCATTAGATGTCTAGATTTATTCATCCTACATAACTGCACTTTCTGTCCTTTAACCAGCCTCTTCCCATTCTCCTCACCTCCCACCCTCCTACTCTTTGTATGTATTTGACTTTTTCAAATTCTACATATACGTGAGATCATGTGACTTTTTTATTTTCTGGCTTATTTCGCTTAGTATAATATCCTCCAGATTTATCTATTTTTGTCACAAATGGCAGGATTTCCTTCCTTTTAAGACTGAATAATATTTCATTGCTTGTGTATCAGAATTTCTTTATTTCTCCATTGATAGATGCATAGGCTATTTGCATATCCTGGCTATCGTGACTAATGCTGCAGTGAACATGGAAGCACAAATATCTTTTTAGTGTCATTAAGTTAACTATCACTGTGAGGAAATATTTTTAGATAATCAATTCATGCTGAGGAAAGGTTATTTTGAGTCATGGTTTCAGAGATTTTACTTCATGGTTAATTGACTGTTGTTTTTGGCCTCTGGTGGCACAATGTATCCTGGCAGGAGTTTGTGGTAGAAGAGGCCTATTCATTTTATGGTAGTTAGGAAGCAAAGAGAGGACAAAGAGGGACCAGGTTCTAATACCCCTTTAAGCGCCCAACCCAATGACTATGGTCCATCCTCTAGGCCCCAACTCCCAATGGTTCTACCATCTCCCAGTAGTAACACAGGCTTGAGATCAGACTTTCCATGATATTTAATGTGCAAACTATAGCAGTGATGGTTTCATTTCCTTTGGGTATTATGATGATTCAACTTAAGATCTTTGGACCTTATGATAATGTGAAAGCAATATGCTCAGTAGCAATCATGCTATGAATCTCGAATTTTGATCTTTTCACAGGCTATCAATATGTGACATAATACTCTCTTGTAATGCTGAGGTGTAGGCAAATATAAGTAATCTGAGCACATAATGTAGGTTAGGCTATGGTATAGCATAGTATATGTGACTTAGAATATCTTGATGTAGGTCAAATGACTTAAAATGGGGTTATTGGGACTTGGAGACAACCCCATCTTAAGTGAAGGAGTGTCTGTTCTCAGAAATGGCATTGCTGGATCATATGGTATTTCTATTTTTAAATTTTAAAGGTGCCTCCATTCTGTTTTCTTGATAGCTGTGCCAATTTACATTTCCAACATCTGAAGTTTCCCTTTATATCTTTTTATATCATAACATTCATTTTTTGGCTTATTGATAATAGCTAGTCCAAGAGATGTATTCTTTGTGACTTTAATTTTTATTTACCTGTTAATTAATGACACTGAACACCTTTTCACATAGCTGTTGGCCATTTGTATACATTTTTTGAAAAAAAAAAGTCTATTTGGGTTCTTAGCCCATTTTAAAATTATATTCTTTAATTTGGGATTTTAGTTTTTGTGTTTTCTTGTGGGAGAGGCTGAATTGTGTTATTTTTCTGTGACTGAGATGTGAGTTTTTAATGTATTTTGGTAACTAACTCCTTATCAGATATATGGTTAGCAATCCATAGGTTGACCTTCCAATTTGTTGATTGTTTCCTTTGCTTGTACAGAAGCTTTTTAGTTGGATGTAGTCCCACTTGTTTATTTTTACTTTTATTGCCTGCACTTTTGTTGTCATACCCAAGAGGTCATTGCAGCTTTTCCCTTATATTTTATTGTAGGAGTTTTATGACTTCTTAGGTTTTAAATCTTTAATCCATTTTTACTTTATTTTTGTGTATAGTATTAGGCAAGTGTCCATTCTTTTCATCTTGAATATCCAGTTTCAACAAGCCTTTCTCTTTTATTGAAGAGACTCTCTTTTCCCTAGTCTGGTTCTTTTTATCAAAGATGAGTTGATCATGCCCTCTTAGGTTAATTTCTGGGCTGTATTTTCTATTCCATTGGATTATTCACCTGGTTTTATGCCAGTGCCACTCTGTTTTAATTACTTTGTTGTATATCTTCGTAAAATATTTTGAAATCTGGAAATGTGGTA
The DNA here is from genome assembly GCF_052094955.1 of Ictidomys tridecemlineatus. NCBI lineage: Eukaryota > Metazoa > Chordata > Mammalia > Rodentia > Sciuridae > Ictidomys > Ictidomys tridecemlineatus. The sequence continues at coordinate 28,740,754 of NC_135493.1, read as the reverse complement.
CTTCCAAGCTTGTTCTTTCTTAAGATTGTTTGGACTATTTGGAGTATTTTGTATTTCTCTATGAATTTTAACATTTTTTTCTATTTCTGTGCAAAATGCCATTTGGATTTTATAGGAATTGTATTGAATTAATAGATTACTTTTGTTGTATGGACATCTTATTAATAATAATTTTTAAAATTTATGAACATAGTATTTTCTTCCATTTGTGTTATCATCAGTTTCTTTCATCAGTGTTGTATAGTTTTCAGGTTATGATCTTTTATCTCCTTGATTAAACTTATTTCTAGTTTTTATTTTTTTGGTTATTTATGCTTATTATTGGATTTTTTTCTTGTTGATACTGTTAACAGGATATTTTTTCAGAGAGATTATTGATAATTTAAAAAACCTCAAGCTAATTTTGAACATTGATTTTTATATCTTGTAATTTGACTGAATTGGGTTGTTCTTTTGTTTGGTTTTGGGGTTTTGGTTAAACTTTTAGGATTTTCTACAGTTAATAAAATGCCATCCAAAAGCTGAGATAATTTTACTTCTTCCTTTATGGTGGATGTTTTTTCCCACTTTCTCTTGTCTGAGTGTTCTTTCTAGTATTTCTGGTTCTGTGTTAATAGATGTTGCAAAAGTGGGCATATACACTTTTACTTAATGCCTTAGGAAAGCTTTCAGTTTCTCCCTCACCCCACTGATTATAATATTAGTTGTGGCTGTTTATAAATGGCCTTTAATCATTTGCTTTTTATACCTATTGCATTAAGAGTTTTTGTCATGAATAGAATGTTGAACTTTGTCAGATGCTTTTTTTGCATCCATTGAGATGATCGTGTGGATTTTGCCTTTCATTCTATTATAGTGATATATCACTGTGTATTGATATTTTTTTTGTGTTGAATCTACCATGCATTTTCTTTTCAAGTGATTACTTTGAATTTAGTGTCAGCATGATGCTGGCTTCATAAGATTGATTTCAGGTTGATTTAGTCAGCTTTTTGCTGCTGTAACCAAAAGACCTGACAAGAACAATTTTAGAGGAGGGAAAATTTATTTGGGCTCATGGTTTCAGAGGTCTCAGTTTATAGATGTCCAGCTCCATTCCTCAGGGGCCAAGGTAAGGCAGAACATAAAGGCTGAAGAGTATAATGGAGGAAAATGGATCAGTTCCTGGCTACCAGGAAGCAGAGATACTTTTCTCACCAAGGACAAAATATATACCTCAAAGGCACACTCCAGTGGTTCATCTCCTCCAGCCTCAACCTGTCAGCCTACAGTTAGCACCCAGTTAATCCCTCTCAGGGAATTAGTGAACTGATTAGGATAAAGCTCTCAGAACTCCATCATTTCACCTCTAAATTTTCTTGCATTGTTTCACTCATGAGCTTTGGGGCAATATCTCATCTATAAACCATAATAGACTAGTCTCTTTTTTGTTTAAGAAAGATTAGTATTAATATTTCTTTGAGTCTATGGCAGATTTCATCATTGAAATCACCTTATTCTTGGCTTTTTGATGGATTTTTTGGCAGGTAACTTTCTTGCCAGAAGGGAGTGGGTTCATAAATGCAGGGGAAAAAATGTGCCAACTGAAAGTGCTATTCCTAGCAAACCTGTCCTTCAACAATACTGGGAATATAAAGATTTTCTCATGAGGTAAAAATTGGGAGTTCATAACCCACTTCAATCTAATGTATGAAATATGATATGTCAAGAGTTTTGTTATGTTGTGAACAACCAATAAAAAATTAAAATAAATTTTAAAAAAAGATTTTCTCAGAGAAAAAAAGGCTGGGGGAATTTATCATCACTAGACCTTCCTTAGCAGAAATGCTAAAGGAGATTCTTCATATTGAAACAAAAGGATGCTAAATACCAATAAGGAAGCAAAAGAAACTGAAACTTTTGGTAAAGGAAACTATGTAGAAAAGACAGTAGATTATATTCATGTAATTGTGGTGGGTAAACTGCTTTTAATTTTACTATAAAATTAAAAGTCAAAAACATGAGAAACAATTATTAGTAAACTAAGCTAATTGTACATAATGTAAATATCTTTAAACTCTGATATTAATACTATATAAGATAGAGGAACAAGAGGTAAAAATGGATAGTTCTTGTAGGAAAGTGAAGCTAAGGTGCTTACGGTATTATTGGCTTAAAGTTGATTACTTCCATAAGATATTGTATATAAGTTCTTTGGTGTTCACAGAAGATATCAATAGGAGTTATCAAAAAGATAAAGTCTTCAAAACCTATTAGTAGAAAAAACAAACATATACAAAAGAAGACAAAAGAGAAAAAGAAATGAAATGAACTGTAAGACAAAGAGAAAACAGTTAACAAAAATGTCAGTAGTAAGTCCTTCCCTGTCGTAGGTTCTCTAAATGTAAATGGACTATGTTCCACAATATAAATATATAGAATGGTTGAATGGATGAAAAAACCCTTACATATAATTATATGTTTTCTATAGGAAAAATCACTTTAGATTGAAGAAAATACATAGGATGAAAGTAAAGGGATTAGAAGATATTTCATGGAAATGACAATGAAAAAAATAAGAATGGCTATACTTATGTTATCCAATGTACATTTTAAGGTATAAAAGGTTCATATAAGGTCTTTCATTAATGATAATGGCATAAATTCAACAGGAAAATATAACAATTGTGTGTGTGTATACACACACATACACATACTCATTATCAGATCACTGAAGTATATAAAACAAATATTGACAAATTCGAAAGAAGAAGTGGCAACAATATAATGAGAGTAGAAAACTTAATACTCTACTTTCAACAATGGATAGAACTTCCTAATAGATAACCAAAAACAATGTATTTGAACAATACTGTTGACCAAATGGACATAAGAGACTTAGAAAACTTTTCCCCCAAATGTAGAAAACTACACATTCTCCTGAAGAACTTTCTCCAGATACATAACATGTTTAGTCATAAAGCAAGTCATAAACAAATTTTAGGAGATTGATGTCATACTGAGTATCTATTCTCTTCCCAATGGAATGAAAAAAGAAATAAATTATAGCAATTAAATAGGAAAATTCACATATGCATGGTACTAAATGACACACCCTTGGACAATCAGTAGACCTAAGAAATAATCAAAAGGGCATGGAAAAAGATTTCAAGGCAAATTAAATCACAGTGTACCAAAACTTCTGGAATGCCATAGACAGAGTTCTGAGAGGATAATTTATAACGTTAACTGCCTGTATTAAAACATATTACCTCAAATAGCCTAAATTTACACCTGAAGAAACTTGAGAAATAACAAACTAAATTCAATGTTAGCAGAAAGAAGGAAGTAATGATTAGAGCAGAAATAAATGAAATTAAGAATAGGAAAACTATGGAAAAAATCTGACTATACACTATTTTTTCAAAAAGTAAAATTGTGAAGCTCTTTGTTAGATGAAGAAATAAAAGACTCAAATAAAATCAGAAATGAAAGAGCTGACAGAATAATGGATACCTTGGGAAAAAAAGGATGATAAGGTGCTATTATATGCCAACAATTATATGCCAGCATATTGGATAACCTAGAATAAATGCATAAATTTCTAGTCATTTACAACCCACCAAGACTATACAAGATGTACTGGACAGCTGAATATACCAATAACATGTAAGGAGATTGTAATAATCAGAAACCTTCTTTTCACAATAAAGCACAGGACCAGATGGCTTTATTGCTTTATTTATATGAGAAATTCAAGGGTAGGATAGACTGTAAGCACAACCTCATCCAGAGGTTCAAATTCAATAAGTCCTACCTAATACCTCCTTGCTTTCTTTTACCCCTACCCTAAACCATTGACTATGTAATTTTTAGATGAGTTCTTTCATTAGCTGACATTCTTCATGAGGTTTCTGGACCCTAATGCTCTAGGATTATAACTCAGATTTGAAGTTGCATTTGAAAAGACTTCTACTACTACAAATTGTACAAAATGTCTTATAATTGAGTCTCATTTGTCAAAATGTACATTTCTGAACCAGATTCAGAGATCAGGGTCATTGAATATGCTGATTTCTTATGCCTGAATTCCATTTCCATACTTGAAGTTAGGATGTAGTGGTTTCCATGTAGCAGAAATATAGAATCTACAATGGATGCTAGTAGTTCCCCTTTGAACAATGTAAGTGTTATTGTCAAGAATAGAATAAGTGCAAAACAGGCAGAAACAATGTATTTTTTTTTAAAAAATCATAACTAAAACAAGTATTCAGATATTTTGTAAGTGAATTAATCTTTGAGAGCCTTCAGAATTTGTTTTTGTTGTTTTTTTTATGTCTATGGTAACTTGTCTGTGGTACTCTCTTATCATCATGCCTAATTTGCAAAGTGAGGAGTAGATAGTATAATGTCTACAATGTTAAGCACAGTTTCTGACACATTAATCTTTGTATTATGTGCTGTTGTCTTAGTTTGTATTTAGAAGGATGGCCAAAATTAAACTATTAAGGTCAGATAGCTAATTATTTTTCTTTTTACTTTTAAAGTCTTACGTAAAATGTATACAATATTAATTAGAAGTTTATTCTTCAGTTGATTCAAATTTGCTAAAAATGACTAGCACTAGCTTCATTTGTTCATGAACACAGCACATAATTTTAAATTTAGTATATTCTTTGTGATCTCATTTTCAGAGGCACATCTATATATCTTTTTCCCAAAATAATTTATTTGTTTTATTTTGAAAATATCTATAAGAAGAAAATTGCTTACAGACAACTATTAAGGTCTTCAACAGATGATGTTGATACTGTATTTCCTACATGTGCTATTGTGTGTGTGTGTGTGTGTGTGTGTGTGTGTGTGTGTATCAAGGAGGAAATATGGCTGAGCCAATAATCCTATTTGAGTGATCATTCTTGTACATCTGACATTAATCATCTCCTTGGAATAGATGTGATCTGATCTCATTCAATTAGATAAACTACTATTATACGCCATTTCATGCTATAATTGTGCTACATTGAGTATAATGTAAACATGATCATTGTTTACCCTTTGCATTGGTGTAGATGTAGAATATGTGCTCTTTTCTGTGAATAACGTTTGTTTGAATAGTCTATATTTTTCTTCACTTGTAACTGAGTAAAAAGGCCATTATTAATCTGTTTTCAATAAGACATGAGCTTGGAATTGTTTCTCTAGTTTTGAAGATAAACTATGCTGATCTGTTTTTACTTTTTCCTACTATTCCTTTTAATCAAGGAAGCATATTCTTGAGATGGATTCTTAATTTAAAATGTAGATTGTTTTCTTTTAAGAAATTGGAGAATAATATACCCTAATAGGATATGAACTCTTTAACAAGTTTTTGTTTGTGGTGTTCTATATAGCCAGCTAAAGTATCCACAGACTTAGCATGCTGTGGAATCTCCTTCATAGCTTTTTGTAATCAAAAGTTTGGAAATGAATGAGGTCTACAAAGAAAGGTAAAGATCAACTTTACATCACATGCTAACGTTAGTGTGAGTTATGGTTTGTTCAATTTAAATGTATGCTATTTTCATTAATGATTATTAACACATTCTAATACATTCAATATTTTAATGCTTTTATTCTCCTTAGAATGCAAACTCCATCATGTCAGACTTTTTCCTGTGTAACTAACAGCTAGATTTCTACCTCTAAAACAGTGCCAGATACATGCCATAAAATATTTTATGAAATGATTTTTATTAAGTGACTATTATGTGCCAATATTGAGGTTGTGAGATGGTCATTTATAGACATATGTTCAACAGGGGTGGATTGGGTGAAGCTTGTTTATCTCTAGTACTTTATCTCTAGTATGCTAGAGATAAAGATGCAGCAGTTATTTTCATAGAGATAAGAGATGAAGGTACAAGATTAAATATGTGTTTCTATAAGCCCAAAATATATACTTGACTAATCTTTATAAGGCAGTGTTATTACCACTGATCCCTCTTCTCCTTAAAACATCATCTTTTCCCTCATTATAGGAAATGCTTTCTCCAGTTCTGTTCTATCAAGACTGTACAATATTTTCCAGAAGATATGGCAGGGCTGGGGTTGTGGCTCAGTAGTAGAGTGCTAGCCTAGCTCGTGCAAGGTGCTGGGTTTGGTCCTCAGCATCACATAAAAATAAATTAAAAAATAAAGGTATTGTGTCCAACTACAATTAAAAAATATTTTTAAAAAAGATATGGCAATTATGCTTATGTGTTCTAATATTTTATATTTTTAAAGTATATCAGTTGTAATTTTAATATCATAAGCATCCATATAGCCAATAAAAAAAGAATTTAAGGAGATCATGTATGAGACTAGAAAGTTTGAGAACTACTGCAATATAGCCTGTGGTATATCTAATTCTCTATTTTCTTTACTCTCTCTCAACATTGGACTTTACTTTCTAGTTTTCTATTTGAATTTTTCTGACCTCCCTTAATTTATTTTGACTTAGATGTATTTTTTGAATTAATTTTTTAATTTATATATGACAACAGAATGCATTACAATACTTATTACACATATAGAGCACACTTTTTCATATCTCTGGTTGTATACAAAGTATATTCACACTAATTTGTGTCTTCATATATGTACTTTGGATAAAAATGTCCATCACATTCCACTATCATTAGATGTCTTAATACATGTTTTTAACTTTTCTTCTTTCCCTTCTGTTTTAGTCAGCTTTTTTGCTGCTGTGACTAAAAGACCAGGCAAGAGCAATTAGAGAAGAGGAAAAGTTTATTTGGGATTCATGGTTTCAGAGGTCTCAGTCCACAGATAGCTCGCTCCATTCCTTGGGTTTGAGGTGAGAAAGAACATCATAGTGGAAGATTATTACGGAGGAAAGTGGCTCACATGATGATCAGGAAGCAGAGAAAGACTATACTTGACAAATGTATACACCAAAGGCTCACACCCAAAAGCCCCACCTCCTGCAGCTACACACTATCCACCATCAGTTAATCCCATCAGGGGATCAATTAAATGATTTGTTTAAGGCTCTCACAACCCAATCATTTCTCCTCTAAACCTTCTTGCATTGTCTCACACATGAACTTTTGGGGTCTACCTCACATATAAACCATAACAACTTCTTTACATGCAGCACTTTTCATTGTTCCTGATTTTCCTATCCAAGCATTACCTCTTACCCAGTCACAGTGTGCATGCCTGTAATCCCAGTAACTCAGGAGGCTAAGACAGGAAGATCATGAGTTCCAAGCCAGCCTCAGTAATGGCAAGATGCTAAGCAACTCAGTGAGCCCCTGTCTCTAAATATAATACAAAATAGGGCTGGGGATGTGGTTCAGTGGTCAAGCACCCCTGAATTCAATCCCTGGAACCCCTCCCCCCAAAAGGAATCACCTCTTTTATGTTACTTTCTAATAATTTTCCTGTACTTTCCAATCTTAGATGCCCTGTCCATGATGCTAATATAGCACCTCCTGTACTCTTTAATAATATACTGAATGAGTCTATATAAAATGACCTTTTTAAATATATTTTAATCTCCCAACTATAATCCTTAAGAGTGTGAACTCTATTTTCCACAAAGGGTAGCATATATCTTTCCCTCCAGTCTGTGCTCAATAAACATATGTTTATTATTAAAATATATTTAAAAAGGTCATTTTATATAGACTCATTCAATATATTATTAAAGAGTACAGGAGGTGCTATATTAGCATCATGGACAGGGCATCTAAGATTGGAAAGTACAGGAAAATTATTAGAAATAATAAGTAATATCTTAACATTTGTTGAACACTTATTCACAGGTGATATTCTTACCTCACCACAACTTCACCATATTTGTACCATTTTATGTAAAACGATTAATAGGTTTAAAAGGCTCCATACATGTTGACTATTATTATTATCATTATTTACCTAATTTTCATCAAGGTAGATGACAAATTAAAGCCCAACTTGGTTAATTAACTTCCCCAAAGTTGCACAGATATTGTATGGCAGAACCAAAATTTTGATCCTGGAAGTGTGACTCTTGTGTCCATTCAACTTGTATGCTTATACTTTTTGCATTATGCAGATGTTTAAGAAATCCAAATTTTTAGAAGAAGGGCTACAACCTCTTTATCCAGAGAATGAAAACATGCATTAAGATTTGGTCAGGTAAAGAGTAGCACCATATGATGGGAAAGAGGGTGATATCTTGATATTACATTTACTAAACAGTTTCAGTTGAAATGTAGTTCTGCAGCCATTTGCTAAAGAATCTGACAAAGAGTTTCATAAGAAAATATATAAGCAGTTGCTGGATTTTTAGGGTCTGGGAAATATGTACATGCTATTATATCTTTAAAATATTTGAAGTGTTTTCCCAACTGTTCCCTCCTGAGCATGAACAACAGATGGCTTTTAAGCTGGAACAGCCTGAGCATCAAGGTGAAAAAGAACAAATTCAACAAGAGGGAGATTAATGTGGACTGAACGCTCTTGTATAGACAATGTTGGGCTCTGTACTTGTAAATGACCTGCACAGGCACCTTTATCAATATGACAGCTAAATCATACTAGGTAACAAGGACACATACATGTAACTTATAAACAGGATTTGACAACAATAATAATATGTTATAGTTTGCATTAGTTTTTAAACTGTGTTCCTCAGAAGTTTAAAGACCATTTAATACCCTTACAAAAGCTATCAAAGTAGTGCAGGGGCATGCAGGCAGCACTTCATGCCACCTATCACCACATTAAGCAAAACATCCATTTTAATCTTCTTAAATATTGAGCTGCTGCAACATTTCAGTTAATCAGAATATTCTGTCTGCAGTTATTTTCAAAACCATTTGAAATTTATTAAACCATTTAGTCACTTATGTATGTATATGTAATTTTCTAATAATTTTCTTAACTACTCTTTTGTATTTGAGAAAGTAGAAGATCAGAACAGTGTGATGATTAATCTTAGGTCACACACTAGTAAATTGTGGAGCTGGGGCTTATGCACAATGTTTTGAATTCTAATTTCAATTCTTTTCCCCATACAATAAAGATGACTATCTGTGGAGAAGTATATTTGATATTCTTGAGGCACATGGATATAGGAACCCAGGGCAAGGACATAAAGCAGAGTCTTGGCCCCACAGTAGGTTCTGTTGACTTTCATTACTGTGTCAACCCATTATCCAGAATCTGTACTTATACGTTCTGCTTTTCTGTTTATTAGAATAAATGAAAGACTACATGTACTCTATACTTCTAACAAAATCAGTCTTTCCACTTTTTGCACTAGATCTAAACTCTTTCACCTACTCAAGAATGCTACTTTGGGAATTTTTCTTTTTTTCCCCATATCATCAATTTTACTTATTAGTTGATCATTGATCTCAGCTTACAAATGTGCCATATCTCTCTTATCTTAGAATCAAATAATTCTCTCTGAGTATGATGGAGCATGCCTGTAATCCTAGCAGGAAGATACCAAGTTCAAAGCAAGTTTCAACAGCATAGAGAGGCCCTAAGCAACTTAGTGAGACCCTGTCTCTAAATAAAAAATAAAAAGGCTGGATATGTGGCTCAGTAGTAAAGCACTCTTGGGTTTAGTCCCCAGTACAAAAAAAAAAAAAAAAAGGAAAAAGAAAATCATTCTCTTGACTTAACTCCCCTTTTCTCCATCATATTGTACCCCATTTCTGTTTTCTTTTGCTATAAAACTTCTTATATTTCCCTGCACGTAGTCTTCAAATTCTCCTATTTTTGTTTTGAATTCATTCCAATCAGGCTTTTCCTTCCATTACTTTACTGATATTATTTATTGTCAAAGTCATTGATGATCTTTGTCTTCATAATGACTGGGGTCAATTCTCAATCTTTCTGTTGAAAGTAGCAGAAATATATACTTCTTGATATATGTCTATCACTTGGCTTTCAGGATACCACACTTCATCACCCTTCCCCAATGTGGCATTGTTGACCCATCTCTTCATCATCCTCTTTATGACCTCATAATGTAGCAGTACCCCAGGGCTTATTCTCAGGACCTCTTTTTTCTATCTATACCTATCTCCTTGGAAGTCTCTTTTAGATTCATGTCTTTAACTACCATATATAAGCCAAATTTATGTTTTTACTACTTCACTTTATGCTTCTGTCCCAAATTGAGAACTTACACATTCAATGGAATACCCAGTGTTTCCGTTTAAAAAATGGGGGGGGGGTACTGTGGATTGAACTTGGGGGCACTCGACCACTGAGCCACATCCCCAGCCCTATTTTGTATTTTATTTAGAGACAAGGTCTCACTAAGTTGCTTAGAGCCTTGCTGTTGCTCAGGCTGGCTTTGAACTCACGAAGCTCCTGCCTCAGCTTCCCAAGTTGCTGGGATCGCAGGCATGCACCACTGTGCCTGGCTCTGTTTTGAAATATGATAGGCAACTCAGACATAACATATCCAAGACTGAGTTCCTGATACATCCCACCCATTGTCTTTGTCCTCTTAGTAAATGGCAACTATGTCTACACATTTGTTTCAAGGAACAATTTGCAAGCGTTCTTGAGTCCCTTCTTTAACAGACTACATGATATCCTTTAGGAAAGGATTGACGTAAACTCTGCTAACTTGACTTTCAAAACATAACCAGAATCCCAATACTTCTTATCATCTCCAATGCTATCATTGTTCCCTGAACTTCCATTATCTGTCACCTGCATTATTTCAACAGTGTCCTCTCTGGTCTCCCTGCTTGCATTCATGCCACCTTATAACCTATTACCAATACAACAGCTACAGTATCCAATCAAATTATAAGTGAGATATATTCAAAACCCTCCAGTGCATTGCCATATCTCAGTATAAAATTAAAACTCTCTGACTTTATTTTCTCCTTTGCTCTTTTCATTACTAACTCATTTTCAGGCAAAGTGGTTGCCTTTCTTTTCCTTGAGCACACCAAGCAGGGTAGACTTTGTATTTTCTGTTTCCTTTTCCTGGAGCATTATTTCACAATTGTTATGTTTTGAATATGAGGTATCCCTCCAAACCTCATGTGTGAGACAATGCAAGAAAGTTTAGAGGTGAAATAAATAGATAATGAAAGATAAAACCTAATCAGTGGATTATCTGGGTGTTAACTGTGGACAGATAGGGTATGACTAGAGGAAGTAGGTCCCTGGGGTGTGACTTTAAGGTTTATATTTTGTCCCTGGGGGGTGGAACCCTGTCTGCTTCCAGGGTGCAAATATCCTGAGCTTGTACTCTCTGCCAATTCCTTTTGCCATGAAGTTAGCCAACCATGGGCTATACCTCTTAAGCCCCAAGCCCCAAATAATTTTCTTTCCTCTGTTGTTATTGCCAGGTCTCTTGGTCCCAGTGATGGAAAAACTGACTAATACACCAAATAACTCAATGAGGTCTGCCCTGTTCTTCTCCTAATCTCAATGAGGTACACTGTTCACCGCATTTACAACTGCAAACCACCTGTTATTTTTAATTATATTTTCAACATTTGATTTTTGCATATTACTTTTTTCACCTTTATAATTTTATGTAATTTATCAACATTATGTTTGGTGTTTATTGTCTATCTCTGTTTGCTAGACTGTGAGATCTACATGTCAGAGATTTTTGTTTATTGTGTTCATGCTGAATTCCCAGTAACTAGAACACTGCCTTGAACATTACAGTAGGTACTCAATAGATATTATATGAATGAAAAAAGCTGGAAAAGATAATAAAAATAAGCTAAAGGTTTAACATGGTCTTGCATATGATAAGCACACATCAAACAGTGGTTTTCTTTTATTTTTAATATTTTAGTTTTTATACTTTTATTTTTATAAGAACATTCAACATTGTATCTACCTTAACACATTTTTCAGTGTACAAGATATAGCATTGACTATAGATACAATGCTGTAAGGTACAACTGTAGTACATATTCATTATCTTTAACTGAAATTTCATGCTTCTTGATTAGTACCTCCCCATTTAACCTTCCTTCAGTAACCACTTTTCATTCTTTGGTTCTGTGAAGCTGTCTATTTTAGAATTCTCACATAAGAGAAATCATGCTGTATTTGTTTTTCTGTGACTGGTTTCACTTTGCATAATGTGTTCAAGATCTATTCTTATTGGTGCATATTGCAGAATTGTATGCTGAATAATATTCTAAAACTGTGTGTTGTGCATGTGCACACGTGCGCGCGCGCGCGCGCACACACACACACACACACACACACACACACACACACTCCGCCCATTAATCTGCCAAAGGTCATTTAGGTTGGTTCCATATCTTAGTAGAAGAATGATGCCTCAGTGAACATAAGAATAGTAATGTTTCTTTAAGATCCATATAGTAGTTTCTCTGTTTTTTGAATAAATATCCAGCAGTGAGATCTCTGCATCATATGGTAGTTTTGTTTTAAAAATTTTGAGAAAACTTAATGTTTTCCATGGAAATTATACCATTTTGCATTTCCACCAACACCATGCAATTTCTCAACATCCTTGTAAAACTTTCTCTTTTTTTCTATAATAGTCAACCTGACAGACACTAGGTGATATTTCATTTTGGTTTTGATTTGCATTTCCCTGATGATTAGTGATGTTGACCATTGTATTCACATGCCTGTTGAGTATCCATGTTGCTTCTTTGGAGAAATATATATTCAATTCCTCAGCCTATTGTTTAAATAATGTTTTTTTTTTTTTTTTAGTTTTTGTTGCCCTTGAGTTATAGGAGTTCCTCATATATTTTGAACATCAATCAAAAAATATATTATATGTAATATAATATATAATAATATCACCACATATATAATACATAACATAATATAATAATATAATCATGTATAAAAAATCACATTATTATATAACCATATAATATTACACTATTATATATTATTATATATTACAGTTCAAAAATATTTCATCCCATTGATTGCCTTTTCACTCTTTGTTTCCTTTGCTGGGTAGAACTTTGTAGCCTGAAATAGTCCCAATTGTTTAAAAATTTACAAGTCAGGATTTCTGTATATAACTTTCAGTCCATACTAACAAAAATGTGTTAAGAGTAAGTGGTGTTAACTTAAGGTATATGTGTAAGGTGAGACTTTCTAGAGGAAATTATAAAAAGCTAAACATTCTTCTTCTGACCCTTTTACATTTTGTTGATTGGCTTTATTCTATGACCTTTTCCTTCCTGCTAATGCTTCACTTTCTCATTACTTCACTTTGTCATGGTTGATCTTGGAGCTAAACATCGTCAGAGGTATTCTTGTTTCATTCCCTTTTCCAATAGTGCTGAGAACTTAAAACAGAACTGGAGAAGGCAGAAGTCTCCTTTCATTTCATTTTCATCTATGAGGCTCCTTTGACCCTTTGTAGGTGCTGTAAAGAGAGAAGTGAACCCACAACATCAGTTACATTTCTAATTTCTGTCTATGAATAACAATGATATGAACAACTCTCTGATAAATAATAGGAAACAATTTGGCCCTTGGTTATTCTTGGAGGAAGAAACTTTTATGTTAAAAGGACTGTTCTAAAATAAATTTGTTTGCAGATAATGTAGGAGGATTATTTCAGTTTCTTGAGGGTCTCTGTGGTTATAAGCCAAATGAAATTCTCTGGGCTGTCAAAATGCCAAGGTTGGCCCTAAAAATATCCCCCCTATCAGGAGAATTCTTAGTCTTATAATTAGAAGGGAGAGCAGAGATTATTGAATTGACCTCACAAGGAAATTTTCAGGGGAATGTAAGATACTTTTTTAAAAAAATCCATTAAAATTTTAGTGAAATGAAAATTAAGGCATGCCAAAAAGTTACTTAGTAATTTTACTCATGTATGCTTCATCTGTAGAGTAATAGAAGTAGTAGGGTGAGTATCACATCATATATTCCTTTTATTCTTTGGTACACATTTAGATAATCTACAAGAGCAGGAATGAGAACTACCCACCCAGGGATAGTGAAACACAATGACCTACCATGAAAATTTGATTCTGTTCTAAAGCAGGAAACATTGACCATCTTACTTAGTAAAATATAGATCTAGAAGGGCTTAATAATGGACTTGGTTAGTGCCTATAAGTTCTACCTTATCTGTATCAGAAAATAGTGCTATTATTATTGTGTAATTGCAAAAAGCATTAGCACTGGATATATCAACACTTGGCTTTCTGTTGAGCTCCTGTTTTTTGAGATATATAAATTATAGATGTACTTGCTTTGAAATCATAGTGACTTGCATTGCTTGCTCTGCTAATTAATGACCTCAGGAAACCCAGTCTTCTTAGTTGTATCAGAACATTCGACCTCCCTGGAAGAATTTAGCATAAATCCTCTGATGTTTTCCTCAGGAAGAATTTATTTATTTTTTGTTCATTTGTTTCTTTTCCAAATTCAAGAACTTGAATTCCTCATTGATTCCATCCTAAATACTAGCTGTGTTTATACTTTAAATGAGCCATAGTTGTTTTGCAAATCAAAATCATCTAATCTTATTCAGGATGATGGTGAATGTAGTTTTTCTGAGACAAAGTAAAGAACTACATAATAATTCTCTTATTTGTTGTGCACATACTTATGCTGTGATCACCAGTCATAGGGATAGATTTTTTCTCGTATAGTGAGTGTTCTCCAAAGAGATCACATGCTGCTTCTATTAGTACTCAGTACCACAGTTAGGGCAATCTATAAATCATGGGTAGTTTCTTTCTCCTTTGATAGACTTCGAGAGCAATATGTCATGAATTTATACCCAGTGACATGCAGGAGAAGCATTACAGAAATATGGTACTGCTTAGCATAGTAGTTGGTACATGACAAATATTCTGTAGTGCTTATTTAATAAATGAATGAAGTAATATCATTAAATCACATATTTGTTGAGCTCCTAGTAGTGATTTTCATCATGTAGTTGCTTTATTTACCATAAAAGAACTACACATTAAGGCTTCTTTCCTTGAATTGGGTAAGCAAGTTTATTAAAGGGCTTTGATTACAAAAATTAAACCATTGGGCTAATTTAAGATACATGAAGTCAAGTTCCTGTTTGGAACATTTCATGTAGAAATGTTTGGAACATTTTCGTGTAGAAAATGTATCACAGTATCTGTAAGATTTGAGGAGTGATTTAGCTGAATATTTTGGTTTAGGATTATCACACACACACACACACACACACACACACACACACACACACACACACACACATATATATATATCTTTATTTTGTTTATTTTTATGTGGTGCTGAGAATCAAACCCAGTGCCTCACACATGCTAGGCAAGCACTCTACCACTGAGCAACATCCCCAGCCCCTAGGATTATGTTTAAGTCAGCTTTTTTACCACTGGCTCCATTCCTCAGGGCTCAATGTGAGGCTGAACTTCATGGAGCAAGAGTGTGGTAGAGGGAAGCCATTCACATGACGACCAGAAAGCAGAGACTCCACTTGCCATATTAAAAATAGATACCCAGAGGCATTCCCCCAATGTCCATCTCCTCTAGCCACACCCAGCCTACAGTCACAACTCAATCCCATCAGATGACTAACTCACTGATTGGGTTAAGGCTTTCATAACCCAATCATTTCTCCTCTAAATCTTCTTGCATTGTCTTACACATGAGCTTTTGGGGGAACTCCTCACATCCAACCATGAAAGATTATTACCATTGTTGTATCTCCATTTCTAATGGCACTGTCCATAATTGTTTTTTCAACCTTCTCTCATTTTTTAAATATATATGCATTTGTATACACATATCTTTATTAGACATTTTACCCTAGGATATACTATTACTGAATTAGCATTTTCTTCTCTATTACCAATTCATATTTTTAAATGCATTATTTTCTGTTGAAGCAACTGCAAAATACCTATAATCTTCCATGTTATATGTCCTCCTGGTAAGAAATGTTTTTACAATTACAGGAATGTGGAAATACATTGATACATGTACGTTTGTATTATTGGACATTTCAATAGCTTATACAGTTTTTCTTTGTTTTAAAAGGTTTACCATGAGCATATGCATACACAAGCTTAAATGAAAGACTTTCTGTAGGGTATTAACCAAAGTTCAAAGGAGGCCATTATTTGAATTAGCCTTTTGTACTAGGACATAGCATATCAGGTCAAACCAGAATGAAGTCACTTATGCCAAGTGCCACATTCAATGTGAAGTTTGAAATGGGCCAGTTTTCAAAAACAATGAACTAGTCATCTTTTTGTTAACATTTTTTCCTCTTTTCTGCCCTCTTCTATCTATAAAGGCTTAGCTCATAGGAATATTCATTATATCCTATAGAAGGAAGTATTGTCTGTTTCTAAAATTGCAAATAATATTTAATTACAGCTTTAAACTGCTAGTGACAATTTTGTCTTTTGACATATACTTAGAAATAAAATGTATATACATATACATAGAAATAAAATAGCTGGGTCATAGGACATTTATATCTCATGATTACTAGATATTGCCATATACATTAGTTTTTATATCCCCATATTCTCACTAATGCTTTATGATTTTTGTTCTCTATAAGAGGATATATTTTGTTTTATTTTGATTTTGCAGTGTTGGGGATCAAACCCAGGACTTAGTGCATGCTAGTTGAGCACTCTAATACTGCACTACACTCACATTTCAATTTCAATCTTTGTCTTGTTCAAGAAATCCTTACCTGCCACAATGCCTGAAAGTTATCCTCCTATATACAAATTTTGCCCCAAATTCAAACCAGTTCATAATTATGTATTCATGCTATGTGATAGGGCTCTAATATTATGTTTTCCATATGCATCAACAGTAATCCTTTATCAACTTGATAATCAGCCCATCTTTTCCTAATGAGTTGTGATGACTATTCAATCATAGTCCATATTTTTATACGTATTTGAATGTACTCTTGATCTGTTTATTTTGTCCTATTCATCTGTCTTCCATAGACTAATATCAAAATGACTTATAAAACATTCTAATAAGTTGTGTTATAGGGCTTTGCATTTAATCCTTATTCTTTCAAATTCTCTCAACTCTTCTTAAGAGTAGACTCTGGGGATTTTAATTGGCATCACATTAATTTAAAAGGTGGATTCAGGGAAAAGATATCACTTTGAATGTTTTTAATACTGTATGTGGTAGAATTTTTAAAATATTAAATCTATGGTCTTATTGACAATTCAGTGAGATTTTATCAGTTAACCTCCAATCAGCTCTTCCCATAGCCTATGTAAAATTTATCTAATACTTTAGCTTCACTTTATTTTTAACTACAATTATTAAGTATATTACTTGTTTATGGCTATTTTTATTTCATTTACTCTTTTTTAACATTGTCCTGGTTCACTATTACCTTTTGTATCCTACTTCTTCCTTTTGAGTCATATTTCTTTGTTACATGATTGCATTCTTCTACAGTTTTTCCAGGGAACTATTTCAGTAGCAAAATCAGACCTTGTTTTGTAAATGCCTTTAGTGTTTAGGTATCTATTTATTTTTATTTCTTGTGCTTGGTAAGTTTTGTTAAGTCTCAAATGTGAATTTCTTCAGTTTTGGGAAACTCACCACCATTATCTATCCAGATATTGCCTCACTTATATTTTGCTATAGTTTGATCATTCCCTCCAAAATTCAGGTTAAATGTCAATAATACTAGGAGATGGAGCCATTAAGACCTGTTTTGGTAAGTCATGAAGTCTACACCATCATGATTAGATTAATGTCATCATCACAGGAATGAATGAGTTATTTCAGGACTCCCTTTGTTATGAAAGGAGCTTTCCTGTGTATGTTCTCTGGCTGTTGACCCTTCTCTCACATGCTGTATTACCACTTCATTCCTTCTCTTTATGACAGTATGGGGGCTCTCAGTAGATGCCAATGCCATGTTCTGGGACTTGCCCTTCTTAGGAACACAAGACAAATAAACTTGTGGTGTTTATAAATTTTCCATTCTGTGGTGTTCTGTTAAAGCACCAGGAGGTGGACTGAAGCACAGTTTTTAGTATTTCTTTCTGTGACTCATAGTAGATTCTTATGTTTCAATTTCTTGCACAATACCATTAAAACTACCTTTTTTTTTTTTATCTTTTTGTATATCTTTCTATGGGTATTGGGGATTGTACCCAGGAGCACTTTACCACCAACCTACATCTCCAGGCCTATTTATTTTCTATTTTTAGACGAGATCTCCCTAAATTGCTGAGGCTGGACTTGAACTTGAAATCCTCCTGTTTCAGCCTTCTGAGTTGCCAACATTAAAGACTTATGCCACCACTTCTGACCAATTTTTCTGTTTGTTTTATGTATTGTGTTTTGGGTTATTTTCTCAGTTTTGACTTTGAGATTGCAATTTTACTCTTTTTTGTTGATTTTGTTCATTTATTTGTTGTTACATTTGTTCTTGGAATTTTTAATTGGTTATATTTTATAGAATTTTATTTGCTTATATTTTGAACTAACTAGTTCTTTTCCTAGTGTCCTATCTATTCCCTATGGTTTCCATTCATTCTTCTTTTTTAATTGGGTCTTTTTATTTGTATGTGACAATAGGATTCATTTTGACATATGTATAAAAGCATGGAATATAATTTGTTCTAATTCAGTCCCTAATACTTCCCCTCCCATCTTCTCACCCTCCCCTTGTCCCTTTCCCCCTACTGATCTTTCTGTCATTTAATTATAGTTTTTTTTAACTTTTTAAAAATGGTGCTGGGGATTGAAACCAGGGATTCTACCAACTCAGCTATCTCCTTAGCCTGTTTTTTTTTTATTAGTGTCTTGAAGATGTATGTGATGGTGAGATTCACTGTATTATATTCATATATGAAAATAGGAATGTTATGTCAGATTCATTCCACTGCTTTCCCTATCCCATATCTCCACTCTTTCCTTAATTCCCCTTTGTCAACTCCACTGATCTTCCACTATTCTTTTTTTTTCATACCCTCCCACTTCTCCAAATATCAGAGAAAACATTTGACCCTTTGTTTTTTTGGGGGGAATTGCCTTATTTCACTTACCTTAATAATCTCCTGTTCCCTATTGGCAAATGCAACGCAATTCCACTTTATGGCTAAGCAATACCCTACTGTGTATATATACCTCATTTTCTTGATGCACTCATCTATTGAAAAGCACCTAGGTTGGCTTCATACCTTGGCTATTGTGAATTGTGTATAAACATTGATGTGGCTGTGTCACTGTAGTATGTTGTTTTTAAGTCCTTTTGATATATATGGGGAATTGGGATAGCTGAATCATATGCTGGTTCCTTTCTTATTTTTTTAGGAATCTCCATACTGCTTTCCAGAGTGGTTGCACCAATTTACAGTCCCACCAACAATGTCTGAGAGTACATCCCCCACATCCTTCCCAATATTTATTGTTACTTGTTTTCTTTATAAATGTCATTCTGACTGAAGCGAGATGAAATATCATCTTTGATTTTTAAAATCATTTTAATAACATTATTTCAGATTGTTCAGCAGCAAATTCTTTTTTTAGTTTTATTGATTTTATTTTTCTAAATACATGACAGTGGAATGCATTACAATTCTTATTACACATATAAACTATAATTTTTCATATCTTTGTGTATAAAGTATGTTCACACCAATTCATGCCTTTATACATGTACTTTGTTTTTTTGCATTACAATTCTTATTACACATATAAACCACAATTTTTCATATCTGTTTATACATAAAATATGTTGACACCCAATTCGAGTCTTCATACATGTACTTTGGATAATGATGTTCATCACATTCCACCATCCTTGTTAATCTCCTGTCCCTTTCCTTTCCCTCCCATCCCTCTTCCCTATCTAGAATTATCTAATCCTCCCATTCTTCCCCACCCTACCCCACTATGAGTCAGCCTCCTTATATCAGAGAAAACATACAGCATTTGTTTTGGGGGGATTGGCTAACTTCATTTAGCATTATCTTCTCCAATGCCACCCATTTACCTGCAAATGTCATGATTTTATTGTCTTTTAATGCTGAGTAAAATTCCATTGTGTATATATGCCACATTTTTTTTATCCATTCATCCACTGAAGGGCATCTAGGTTGGCTCCATAGTTTAGCTATTGTGAATTGTGCTGCTACAAACATTGATGTGGCTGTGTCCCTGTAGTATGCTGTTTTTAAGTCCTTTCGGTATATACCCAGGAGAGGGATAGCTGGGTCAAATGGTGGCTCCACTCCCAGATTTCCAAGGAATCTCCATACTGCTTTCCATATTGGCTGTACCAGTTTGCTGTCCAACCAGCTGTGTATGAGTGTACCTTTTCCCCCACATCCTTGCCAACACTTGTTGTTGTTTTTCTTCATAATAGCTGCCATTCTGACTGGAGTGAGATGATATCTTAGAGTAGTTTTGACTTGAATTTCTCTGATTTCAGCAGCAAATTCTTAAGGGTCTTACTCTTTCTGTATATTTTGGCTGTTTTCTCTCTTGCAATAGATTCTTTCTTTATGTCACTTGTTATTATTTCATTAGGAGCTCATCTTTAATTTACTTGGGGCAATGATTATTGAAGCTTTTGTGTCCCTAGTTGTAGAAATGCTGTATCAGAATAGTTCTTCATTTGCTTCTGCCTAGAGCCCTTGAAGTTTTTATAGTTTAAAACCCTTTTCATATTAACCTCCTACTTCAGCCTTAACCCTACTATGTGTGTAGTTTAAATTCAGATTTCACACCTATGTGGCACATATATGGGGGACATGCTTTCTTGTGGGACACTTTTTCCCTATCATAAACCCCAGTTAATCAAAATTCTAAGTTTCCTTTTTGATACCTAATTGTATGAACTTTTAAAATGTTCTTTAAATGAATAAGAGGACAGTGCCATCACACTCTTTTTCATTGTATGAGCCCAAGGTCTCTTGTCCCTTTGTAAGCATTGCAAACCTAAAACCCTAGAACCTATAAATAGTCAGCTAGCCCTCTGGGCTTCCAAAACTTCTTCTCAGAGGTTAATTGCTTTTGGCATAAATATAGTTTTACATAGAATTCCTATGTAAATTCTTACATAATTCCTAATTTCACAAATGGGAATTTCCCCCTTTCTTTTCAAACCCATTTACTTTGTTCTTTTTTTTTTTTTAATTACAAGTTCCATATATCTTTAGCTGGGGTGGGATTTCCATGTTAGCTCAGCTTTCCATGCTACTATAACTCTCTTTTTATACTTTATTTTATTTACTTACTTACTTATTCATTTATTTATCTATTTTCCAATTCATCCCTTCAAGGTTCAACTCCAGTGGGTTGGAAATCCATATTGTGTATTTGTGTGATATGTAAACATGGGATTTATGTGTCTACATCCAGTTTGCTTTCTGTATTATATACATATCTCTTTATTTCTCATCTTGCTTAACACACAAGGTAGGATACTTCCTTACCTATATTATATTAGTAGTTTTAGGCTCTATTTTTGTTTCTTGTTGAAGGAATTTTGTAGGAGTTGGTGTATTTTCCCTGATTTATTTTATCTTCAGTCCTTTGATTTTTAAAATGGAGACAGATTTCCTCTGAATGACTTTTAAAACCTATTATACCTGTATAATTTGGTAAATAGTAGTTGTACAGTAGATTCCCCTTTAAGAATGAGCTAACTTTTAATTTTCTTAAGATTTAGGTTCATCTTCCTTTTGCTTATTCTGATAGGTCTTATTGGAGTCGATGGAGTTGCAAATCAAAATTCCTTTGAGAAATAGAAATGACCTCATTTAATTTAGAAAGTTTTTTATGTTAATGTGCATTATTTATAAAGGATTCACTTTGAGAAATTCAATTTGCAGCATGAATAGTTCAATTTCCAGGTATGGTATGATTTGGGATACAGTTTAATTACAGTTAAGAAGTGTCATGGAACCAGTGAAGCATTTGGGTAACAAAATCCAACAACTCTTTGTAAGAATATATAGGGTTCTCCCCTTGAAAAAAATCCATAAAGATATGTTTAATAAATAACACATAAATGTGGAATTTAAATACTTAAGGATTCAAAGTTGAAGTGATGCACAGTTTTCTGTTGGCTTATTGACTTTTCTGTTATTTTGGTAGGTTAAAAGTTACCCAGAATATAAATGTTCTGTAAAAGTACACTTAACTATACCTCAATTTAATTATATTTTAATATATTGCTCACTTATGAATCATACACTAAAGAGAATGCTGTTGACTTTGGATTCTATATTTTAAATCATACAGTATACTATTCTTTGTTTAAACTTAGGATTGCATTTATGAGTCCAGATGGCAGTTGTTATATAAGGCAATTTGCCAAAAGTGTACCTAATTAATATTCATATAATGTGCACAAAAGTCAAAGGACTTCATCTTTATACTTCCCTATAATGTTGCCTTTCAGATGCTCCCCATGTATACTTTGTGCTAATTCACTTTTCCTGGCATGCATGCTTTTCTGTCAGATTTTCCTTATTCAGACATTTACTTACACCAGTTCCTGGCTTTTAGTAATGTCCGGAAATGCATCAATCAGGGAAAATCACCAAATTGTTCCCTATGAACAAAAGCTAGTTGCTGATTGCAGTTACCTCAGTTTGGAGCCTTAGAGGATTTGAGGGTTTTTATGCAGCGTTAGGGCTACTTGTCTGCACCAGTATTGTAGTTATTAAATCCTACCAGTGCTGTGTTGCATGTTCCACATGTTCAAGATTGCTAATGGCAAGTGTAATTCAAAAAAAATATTTATATAAATAAGATAATCTGACACATTGGGGTTTACTAATTATTAATGTATTGAAAAGTATTGAGTATTTTGGCAGTATTTGGAAAATATAGTTTAGAGGTAAACTTTTTTTTTTATCTGGGAATCACATCAAGGTTAAAGTTTGAGATGTTTGTCTTGAAAGTATCAATGAGTGTATAAGGGCTTTCAGGTTTCTTGCTATAGAAGTCATTGTAAGTTTGTACCCTGGTCTCATTTTAGCAAGGAGGAAAATAATGAAAGAGTTCCCAGAGGGTGGGAATTAAATTGTAGGAAACCAGAGCATGTAGAACCAAGCTTCCTCTCCTTATTTTTATAATGAAGCAACTTATTAAAATTTCTGTTATTGCTAATAAGGACAAGATTTTCAGAGGTCCCTGGTGAAATAGGACCTGGATATTAGTAGTAATATTCCTTTAGTGGCGATATCTTACTGTGGAAGATATTTTCAACAAGAGCCCCTAAATTCCTCTGTACAATTTCCATTGTACAAATGCCCTATAAAGTACCATTATCTACCCCCTTTATCATCTCTTCACTTAAATCGCTTCTGTTTTGGTGTCCATGGATATCTCTTGCTTTTTTCCCTCATAAAGGAGGAATATTGAGAAAACAACATTCAAACCCTTTAAAATGTTTTCATTTTATTAACAAAAATATCTTGAAATTTTTATTTCTTATAAAATTGTACTGTGTCACATTATATTGCCTAAGTCAGTCAGAACCTCAGTAGTAAACAAATGGAAACTTCACAGTACAATGATTTGAGGAAGGCTTATTCACAAAACTATTGTTCATGGAAATGTGGGCAGTGTATATGGGGACCACAATAAATAGTGTAACAGCCAGTGGATGCTGGCATTGTTACCATCACTAGTCCTGAGAGACAAGGAGAAATAGTAAATGGAACACAAAAGGAGATAGGCCTATACAAATATGGTTGCCTTAAGAGCTGTGACTTTCTCTTGAGAGTACTTGCAGAAGTAAAACTTTATAATAATGGAAACTGGGTGATAAATAACCTCACTTGACTCTCTTCTGCTGGTGCTTCTCATTGGGCTAACCTGGCTAAAATCCATAGATTGTAGAATTTCAGTGAGGTATTATACATCTTACATGTGGAGTCTCCTTAGGCAGAAAGTCAGGAAAGAGTATAGAATGAATCCAGAGTTGCCAACATAAGTCACTTACATTTATTTAGCATGCATGTTATGATATTCTTTATAAATAGATGCACATATATATGCATAAACATATGTACACATGCTTACTACATATGTGTAGTTTCTTTTGAGTCATATAATTCCCTGAGAGAATAGTTTTATACCCACTTTGAAGCATAATGCATTTATGAATTTGATATGAGCCACACAGATAATCAACTTAATCTGGATTTATCAATATCACTCCATATTTCTTCTCTGTAAAACTCATGATTATTAGCTAGTATTTATTGAAAACATATTTAATTTAAGCCTATTGGCTGTCTTAAAAGGTAGTTGCTATTCTTATCTCCAGTTAACAAACAGGGAAACTGAGAAACAGAAGAAGTTCAGCAATTTAAGATTTTAGAGTTAATAAGAGACAGAAGCAGGGCTGGGGATGTGGCTCAAGCGGTAGCGCGCTCACCTGGCGTGCGTGTGGCCTGGGTTCGATCCTCAGCACCACATACCAACAAAGATGTTGTGTCTGCCGATAACTAAAAAATAAATATTAAAAATTCTCTCTCTGTCTCTCTCTCCTTTCTCACTCTCTCTTAAAAAAAAAATAAGAGACAGAAGCAGGATTTAGATCTAGAAAGTCTGATTCTAGAGCTCATGTTGTTAACCACTACACTATAGCAACTTCTGACCTTCAATTTGTTTTCTATTTCATTAGATTTTATTTGTTTATCTTTTCCTTTATATTACAAAGCATCAATTAGAATAGCTCATATGACATTCATACTTTTCCGAAAGAAGGGGGGGAATTCTTTTCTCCATGTTAGTAATAATAGCCTTCTGCTTCTTTCAGACCAGCATTTGCCCCTAGGTTTCTGGAATTGAATTTGTGATCTGTACATTTAAGGTAGCAAGATAGACATATACAAGGATTGGTTATATAAAAAAATACTTCACCTTAACAGTTTCAAATTCTAATGCAAAGTATATCATTTATTTTCTTTCAGAAATAAACCAGAAACCACTACCATCCATATTACAACAAAACAATGGAGTCGGTGTTTCTAAATTTTTTTTTACATAAAATTAAATGTCTTAATATTAAATCATAGATCTCAGGCTAAGTTACTTCATAATTTATAATTTGTATTGTTATTATTATCATCATTTTTAGGAAGGATTGAACCAAGGGGACTTAACCACTGAGTCATTTCCCCAGTCTTTTTTAATTTTTAATTTTGAGACAAGATATTGCTGAGTTGCTTTAGGACCTCATTAAGTTGCTGAGCCTGGCTTTGAACTTGCAATCCTCCTGTCTCTGTCTGCCTCTATGACTACATAATAGTCCCCTGTTCAGAAATACTGCTTCAGTTTCTCATTTTTTGTTTAATATTTTATGCATAGTTTTGATAAATATATTTATTGTTAAATATTTGTAATTTTCAAATGTGATTTCTTTATGCTAAGTGTCAGACTTAAATTTTTATATCAAAAGAAATGATGTGGATTCCATATCAAAAGAAATAGACACAGGGGCTGGGGTTCTGACTCAGTAGTAGAGCTTTTGCCTAGCACATGAGAGGCCCTGGGTTCGATCCTCAGCACCACATAACAATAAATAAATAAAGATATTGTGTCCAACTACAACTAAAAAAAATAAATATTAAAAAAAGAAATAGACACTTTTATTTTAATTCTATGTTTGTGGAGCTAGTGATTGAACCTAGAGATCTGCACATGTTAGGCAAGCTCTCTATCTCTGAGTTACATCCCCAGTCCAGGAATAGATACTTCTTGTTTCTTTTTTAAAAAATGTATGAAGTAGTTCAAAATGAACTGATAGTTGGAAGTTTCATATCATTTCTTTTTCTCCTTTGTATCATTTTTTAATTTTATTTTTGCTGTAGTATTTCATCTTACTTTGTGTGATTTAGTTTTATAAATGTCATTGATCAACTATTATATGTCTTTGGAGATATTTATCTGTATATATATATATCTGTTTATTTGAAAATTTTAGATTCCCTATTAGTATACAGCTATAAGTTTTGAATTTTATTCCTGGAATGGATTATCATTTTGAGTATACATTTCATCCAAACAAGATAAATATGTTAGCATTCTGACAAATTATTAAAGTATAAATTGTTATTGGAAATATAGCTCTTAAAATTATAGGAGCTGTTTTCAATTCTTGTATTTTAAGAAGAATTTATTTTTATAAGAATGAGACAGATTTTATGATATTTGTTTCTGGTTTTCTTTGATTTTTAAAATGTAAGCATAAAAGAACTTTTTCTATACAATTAGAATGGAATAAAAATAATTTTATTACAGTGATGTCTCTTAATCCTTTGAACACTTTTAGAATTATATGCCAAAAATCACATACTGATTTGTCATCAAAATTATTTTAATGATCTGTCAGCAGGCAATTCAATTAGGTCTTCCTTCGATTTTGTTAAAAGCAAAGAATTAGAAACCACTTAAGTTGCAGAAGGGTGTTACTCAGCTATTAGTCATTCATTTTATTAACTTCATTAATGTAATTTCAAATTGTCTCTTTGTTTGGAACACCACAGATTTTTCCATCCTGTGGCAATTTAGTACAGTAATATTGCTGATGAATGGGTGGTATGCTTTGGTTTCATGAAGTAAAAGAAAGGAATTGTGAATGGGTCTGAACAAAGAAATCTTCAGATTACAGATGTGATCTCAGGTAAATGACTATTATGAAAGAATTCCTTCATTCCAGGAATGGGCACTTTTAAATTATTGATACATAGTTTTAAATTATTTCTAAGGAAGAATTAGTAATGTACATTTTCCCTAGTGGTATGAGAGTACCTGTTTTTCCATGGAAATTGAAGGTCTGAAATTGTCTCTGAAACTTTCCTTTCCCTCTGTTAATCATGGAATTTGCAGGGAAATGGATGGAAATAGAGCAGATTATGCTAAGTGAAGCTAGCCAATCCCTAAAAAACAAATGCCAAATGTCTTCTTTGATATAATGAGAGCAACTAAGAACAGAGCAGGGAGGAAGAGCAGGAGGAAAAGATTAACATTAAACAGAGACATGAGGTGGGAGGGAAAGGGAGAGAAAAGGGAAATTGCATGGAAATGGAGGGAGACCCTCATTGTTATACAAAATTACACATAAGAGGTTGTGAGGGGAAAGGGAAAAAAAAACAAGGGAGAGAATTAAATTACAGCAGATGGGGTAGAGAGAGAAGATGGGGGGAAGGGGGATAGTAGAGGATAGGAAAGGTAGCAGAATACAACAGTTACTAATATGGCATTATATAAAAATGTGGATATGTAACCCATGTGATTCTGCAATCTGTATTTGGGGTAAAAATGGGAGTTCATAACCCACTTGAATCTAATATATGAAATATGATATGTCAAGAGCTTTGTAATTTTTTGAACAACCAATTAAAAAACAACTTTCCTTTCCCCACATACCCATTGGAAAAAATTTCATATACCTGTAGCATTGTATGTACCACAATTCATGATCTTTGATTTGGGATATTATATATTATTTCTTCATATATATTATTTTCTTTCCTGGATTAAAATTGTAAAACCTTTCTTTTTTTGTTTTTAATAATGTTGCTGTATTTTTGTGCCTTTATTTAATTAATTAATTTATTTATTTTTTATGAATATGGGATATTACTTTTATTATACATACATGTACCTTTAGTTGCTTTTCTCATACAATAATACTTTCAAGAAATTTTAAAAGTCCATTGTTATACCTCTAATCCTCTAATCCATTCATTTTCTTGATCACAATATTCCATTCTTTAGACATATCTTTTTTTTCTTCTCTTTAAATGTATATATTTTTTATTTTTTTAATTGACAATAGAATGTATTTTTGACATATTGTGCACAAATGAAGCACAGCTCCTCATTCCTCTGGCTGTACATGGTACAGAGTCACTCCAGTAGTGTAATCATATATGTATATAGGGTAATTATTCTGTTTCATTCTACCATCTTTCGAATCCCCATAGCTCCACTCACTCCTCTCTACACAAACCAAAGTCCCTTCATTCTTCCCTAACCCCTGCCCCACTGTGGATAAGCATTCACTTATCAGAGAAAACATTTGGCTTTTGTTTTTTTGGGATTGGTTTATTTCACTTAGCATGATATTCTCTAGTTTCATCCATTTACCTGCAAATGCCTTAATTTCACTCTTCTTTAAGGCTGAGTAATATTCCATTGTGAATCTATACCATATTTTCTTTATTCATTCATCTGTTGAAGGGCATCTGTTGAAGGGCATCTATGAGCCAAAGGACTGAAAACTAAGATTTACATGCACATCTGAGACTCCATAGGCCAGAAAAAAGAACAACTGCTGGGTGGGCTATGTAGACCCATGGTACAAATTAGAAGACACAGAGACAAACTCATATAAATACAGTTGTCTCATCCTAGACAAAGGTACCAAAAGCATACATTAGAGAAAAGATAGTCTATTCAACAAATGGTTCTGGGAAAACTGGAAATCCATATGTAGCAAAATGAGATTAAATCTCTATCTCTCACCCTGCACAAAAATCAACTCAAAGTGGAACAAATTTATTTATTTATTTTTATGTGGTGCTGAGGATCTAACCCAGTGCATCATACATGCTAGGTAAGTGTTCTACTACTGAGCTACAGCCACAGCCACCAAATTATAAAATATTCGATGGCAGAGATTGTGTTTATTTCTTCCTAATGATTCTGTGCACATAAGAGAAGCCCAATAAGTATGGTTTTAACCTTAATGGGTACTTGAGGCTCTTGTTTCTGTAAAATAAGAACTGAGCTAAGTCAGACATGTGATGATTAATGATCAGAATATATCCTGAGAAATGTGTCCTTAGGTGATTTTGTCATTGTGTGAACATTGTGTTGCACTTCCACAATGTAGGGTGGTCTAACCTATAGCACCCTAGGCTGTATAATATATGACTCCTAGGTACAAACCTGTACAGCATGATATTGTCCTGAATACTATAGGTAGCCGTAACTCTGTGGTAAATATTTGGATGCCTAAACACAGTATAGGTGTAGTAGAAGCCTGGCTAATAAGAATTATTCTGCCCCAGTATAGTCTTATGCTACTACCATAGTATATACACTTTGAGGTTGACTAAAATGTCATTATGAAGTATAAGAGTAGTGGAGGAGAACGTGGAGGCAGTTCTAGGAGATAGCAGGTTTGTAGAACAAAATATAAATAATAGGGTACAACTAACCAAGGACATTTCTAGATCCAAATCATAATCAATCATTTCCATTTTTTTGTAAAATGAATTGAAATTTTAGGAATCTTATGTTTATTTTCATTTGGACTTGGTAGTCTGAGCCAACCTTCTGCTTATCTGAATGCTACTCATACTTAAAGGCTTTCTTCTTAAATCTGCCCTGAATACTTCAGCCTTCTTTGATCTCTCTTTCTGAAATGGAGTATTTTATAACCTATATAAAATAATTGAGTACTTAGATATTGTGCTATATTATTTGAAGTTTTGACTGAGTTAATCTAGTTTCCCCAAGTAGATTGAGTCAGGAATAAATGTGTTTGTTTTTTGATACTGTGGATGGAACCCAGGGTCTTGGGCATGCCAGTCAAGTGCTCTACCACTGAGATAGATCCCCTGCCAGGGAGTAAGTTTTATTATATATTGTAAATACAGTCTGATTTTAAGTTCTCTGAATATTTAGCATGATATGCTTTGAAGGTCAGAAAAACTAAAGTGTTTAGAAATGCCCATCCTAAACTGCAAATGACTTGCTTGAGAATCAGATTGAGTATCTGCTTCCTGCTTTTTGTTTTACATAAACTTTTAAGCTTCTTTTAAAATAGTTAATTTAATTACTAGTTAAATGGAGAATATACTATTGTTTATGAAAAGAGGTATCAACAATGGCCTTGATTGCATAGTTATTTAGTAACTATATAATTACCACAGACCATCTACCACAGATTTTGGTCATTGTCGCTAAAGACCCATTAGGTTTCTACTACTATTATAAAGCTTCCATCCTAATATAAGAGCTAATAACTTTGAAACTATTTCCTTCCACTAAATATCACTTATGTTTATTAGTAGGGAAACATTTTTTCCCATGTTATGTTTTCTTCCTTTAGTCTGAGCTATGCTTTGAATTTTCAAAGCAGCAATGTGATCAGAATATTGTCATTAAGAGTTTCTAGAAGTTTGAGCTTCCACTATATATCATTTGAAAATCATTTTCTCTCTATTAGTAGATCAGTGTTCCTCAAAATATTGGGTTTAAATTTTAAAAGTTAATTGATTTTTTTAGCTTTAATTTTATATTAACCTTGCATTTACTTGAGGCTTATCAAAGATAAAACAAATCCAATATAAAGACAATGACTCTAAAAGGGATGAAAGCGGTAATTAATTTAGTTATGACCCTATGCTTGAAAATCATTGCTCTATGAGGAAATCTGTGTCCCTTAGGCCTAGCATTGTTTGGCCCAATATTCACATGTGAGAAATGGATCTCAAATGATTGAATTCAAAGTACAATGACTTAGAGCATAGATTAGATTAGATCATAGATTAGACTATCAATTCATAAGAGTATATAAGCTATTAATAATGAAACTTTATAACTATGTTTGAGACAATAAAATGATAATGTCATACTATTGAGTGAACAAAGCATATTTAATAACCAGATTGTACTAGTGAAATTTTATATATTTATGTCTCTATGTATTTTTACATATCTATGGATTTTTTGCTTCAAAATATCCAGGTTACAGCTTTAGTATTGTTAAGTTATATTATCCCATGACTAAATCCAGTTCAAATACGTAACTGAATTTGAATATTCTCTGTATTTCATTAACTACCATATCTTATTATTACTTGAGGCAAACTTGGACTTCGATAGTAAATAAAATTTCATATCTTGAGAAGGACTGTAGCCTTCACAAAATTCCTGTGAATTCCATGTTCTAATTAAGGTCATTTCTGCCTCTAAATTCCTTCCTCTGCTGAACTTAAGTCTTGCTCAAATCTCATCTAATATCAATGTCCTCTGAGTGCTCAAATTGTTGTCGAACTTGTCTTTTTATTTGGTTTTCCCATAATGTGTGCATATGTAAACATGTACAGACATGCAGTTATTGTAGGAGTCATAGATTTGATGAGCAGGATGTTTATGTTATATTAATACTAATTATTCAAATTTGGATATTATGCTATATTCATCCTAATAGTCTTGTATATTTCTTCTTAAGACACAATTATTTAGTCCTCTTGACTACCCCTTTGCTTTTTCTACATCATCATACTTGTCTCTTATCAGCCTCCTTTGTTTTATAACATACCCCTCATATAAGAAAAATAAAAATGTCCCTTAGGGTTGAGGATGTAGCTCAGTGGCAAAGTTGCTTGTCTCCATTCATGAAGCCCAGTGTTCATTCCCCTGCACCACCAACAAGAAAGTAAACCTAAGTCAATTACCTTTGTATGATTATACAAAACACTGTACAGTTCTATTCTCTACTAGCGACAGAAACATTTTTATTTACTTAATCAAAATGTGGATTTACTAAACAATAGTAGATATTTCCTAATTTTCAGAATCTTTGAGATCGTCTGTTTTCTTCTTCCTTCATCAGTTTCCTAAAGCAGGGAAGTGTCACAGAGTCTTGATGAAGATAGGAATTAGAAGACAGAAGTGCCTATAGTATGTTTTAATTCATAACAATGTTTTAATGTTATACATACAAATGTCTAATTTCATGTAAATGTTTCTGAATTCCTTAGCCCAATGCTTGTCTGGCATGTGCCAGGCCCTAGGTTCAGTCCTTGGTATCACAAGGGAAAAATAGCCCTATTTGAATTTAAAAACTGTCTGCTTAAGGAAATAGTTGTAATCTTGATTTCTGTTTTCTTGATACCTTGCGATTACTCCTATGTTTCTTTACAGTTTCTATTGTTATTAGTATAAGTCAGAAAGTTTAAAGGACAAAAGGGTAATATGATGCACTCATCAGGTCAACATTTGCCTCAGAAGCATATCCCTTGGGTTTACTTTTTAAGCATACATTTTGAAGTAAATAAAAAGTTGTTGAAAGGGTACCATTTCAAAATCATTAATGATCAAAGTTATAATTTGTTAAAGTCATGATATAGTAAAAGAGATGTTATTTGCTTACCTTGTCTTCATTATTGAGAAATTAATTCAAGATCCAGGTAATTCCCCTAGGCTGACTATCAGTGTGCTGGGATCCTGTGCACTTAAAGACTTTCTAATAGCTGCTGAAGAGCTGAGAATTGTGCTTATCCTTTGTTCACAGCTCTTTCCCTTAATTTTAAAGTCTCAGAGTTCATTCTTGACAGAACTAGCATTGGGGATTTCTCATTTTTGTTAGTACACTATTGCTATATAAACTTCATTCCCTATATTAGAGGTGAAAATTATCCAGAAGTAAATGGATAAAGTATATATGGAAGAATGTACTGCATGTTGTCCCTTAAAAGAGTTAATCAACCTTTCATTTTTGATTTGCTGAAACTTCCTTACATTCTTTGAGACTTTACTTTCTTTATTTATGTTCTTTCTAATTTCTCTTTTTGTGTATTGCTTACTGATAATTTGCTTTCCACCTTATTGTGGGTAAGTGAATATGCAGGTCTGTATTGATTTCCTCAAAAAACTGACCCGCTGCAAATATCATCTCGGTATAAATGGCTTCCAAATGCATTATTCTGGCCCCTGTCAATATGTACTTCTGTTCTCAATTACAAATTCTGTTTTTCTTTTCTTTTTTTCTGGGGGGAGTGCAAAATATTGAACCAAGGGGTTCTGTACCATTAAGCTGCATCTATATCCCTCTTTTAAATTTTTCTCACTAAGTTGCCAAAGGCTAGACTTAAACTTGCTCTCACCCTGCCTCAGCCACTCAACTTGGGATTATAGTTGTGTACCACTATACCTGGCTTCTGTTACTTTCTTTTATTAAAAAAGAAAAAAAAACTGAGACTAGCTTTATTTCTAAAACCAGAGGAGGGAAAATACAATCAGAAAAGAAATATATGCTAAAATTTCTTATAACCATAGATGCAAATATCATACAAGGATTGTCAAGTGTACCAGCTGCATGGGAACATACACACATACACATTCAAACAACCCCACCCATTTTTTCTTATACAAAATGAGAACATCTTCATGGTCTTATTTCTGGAGGTCCCTTCATACCAGTATAAAGAGGTTTTTTAAAAATATTTTTATTGATAGATCATAATTATACATAATAGTGGGAATCGTTGTTGCAAAAATAAAAACAAAATAGAAGGGAGGCCAATATTGTAGAAGAAGGGGATCAGGGAACAGAGGAGAGGAGTAAAAGGGGAAGTACTTGAGAATTAAGTTGATCAAATTACATTATGTATGTGTCCATATTCTGTTTTTTTCTTTTATTATTTTTCCAATTTCCTTGTGTAACCACTGGAAATAATGTAGTTTTTTGGCGATATTTCATAGGTAAGTAAGTTCTGCTATTTTCCAGTCCCACTCCTGATTCTCTGATTTATTACTACATTTCTATTCAAGGCCATACCAGCTATTCTGATTTGATCTTATTATTTCTCATAAAATGTGCTCTTAAGTTAATGAACATTAATATTAAAATCTTAAATCTATCTAAATATTTAGATACAAATTCAATGTCTTTTTCCGTAAGCTCCAACTAATTAATGCGAAATTTAACATTGGATTATTTCCTTACTTTAAGTAGAAAAAATCCATTAATAGTTTGGGACATTTTTACAGTTAAAAAACTTTTACAAATAAAAATGTATGCATATTTCTCATACTTAAATTTCAAAGTTTCATGCACATTTAACAAGTCACTTTGGAGAAATGCTTAATGTCCT
Organism: Ictidomys tridecemlineatus; assembly: GCF_052094955.1. Classification (NCBI taxonomy): domain Eukaryota; kingdom Metazoa; phylum Chordata; class Mammalia; order Rodentia; family Sciuridae; genus Ictidomys; species Ictidomys tridecemlineatus. Next base: position 28,706,921 of record NC_135493.1, on the reverse strand, counting down.
CATATAATTTTTCAGTAGTGAAGAATCATAAGCAATCCTTAGTTCTTAGCACTTTATTTGTTTATTTCTCAATTCTGTGGAGCCCAGTGTGGAAATTCCAGTTTGGGTAACTTATTTGGGTGACTCAGGCATTATGGTTCCTTCTATCCAGTTGGCTGTAATATTCCATAGGGCCTTGGAGCCCTGTACTGGATTCTTACTTCTATCTACCAGTGAGCATGATGAAATAGCAACATTTTAACAGTCCCAAGTGGGAATGCCATATATCATTTTTGCCTACATTTTTTTGGTCAGAACTACTCCAATAGCTCCACCTACATGCAAAAGTATTGAGAGAGACAGTTTGAATGCCACAAAGAAATGGTTTTAGTGAACATTTAGCCACTCTCTGCCACAGATGATATTTATCTTCTGAATTATTCCAATTTGCATTTTGGTTCCTGAGTCAATTGTCCATTTGCCTACTGTTCATAGCAAGGAAATTTTGGGTGTTTTAGTTCCACATAAATGTCATAAGCTGGAAAATAGCCAAATTCCCTCCATCTGTTTTCAAATAACTCATTTAATCATGGTATTAGTGATAATGATAGATGTGGCGATGATGTTGTGAAATTAATCACAAAATAAATGTGAGTTGTTAATAAAAAAATTTGGCTGCTGAAAAACATTATTTTAGTAAAAATTGTCTGAACGCATATGTCTCATCTCTTCCATGGTGGAAGATTAGTGTTTCTGTTCTAGTCATGCCTTCCACTGATTGGATGAGGACCACCTACATTAGTTATGGAAATCTACATATTATATCAAATTTAAATGTTAATTTCATGCACATACATTCTCACAGAAATATCCAGAATAATGTTTGATCAAATATGTGGGCACATGATAGCCCAGTCAAAGTGATGGTTATGAGTTATTTTCATAGTGGTTTCTCAGGGGGTTACAATTGAAATCTAAGTTTATAAAAATTATGTTCAGATTAATAACTGTGATATTTCAGTTTCATATAAATCTTTACTTCTACGTATTCTATATTATTTTCCCTCCTTCGTGATTTTATTATCATACAAATTACAGATTTATACCTTGTATGCTATGAACACACACACACATATACACACACACTTATGTGCAAATAAAATTATTGCTTTATGCAGGGGCCTTTACATCAGACAGAGATAATCCTTATAATCCAAAAGTAAATTGATTGTCTTCTTCTGTAGTTACCATGTGATGTTAACTGTATGTAACATATATTATTAATTCCATGGAATATGATGCCTTTAGTTTTCCATAAGGATTTAAGGTATACTATTCAGTATCTCAATTTCAGCCTGAAGAACTCTTTTTTGTTGTTCTTGTAGGAAAAATATGTTAGTAATAACTTCACATAGCTTCTGTTTGAGAAAGAATTAATTTCTCTTTCATTTTTCTTTGTACATAGAATTCTTGGTTTATAGTAATTTTCCTTAACACATTGAATCTCTCTTATCCCTGCCTTCTTGCCTGCATGGTTTCTGATGAAAATTCACTGTCAATCTCACTGAGGATTCTTTTTATGCATGGAATCACTCCTGTCTTGCTCATTTCAGGGTTCTCTGTATGTCTTTTGATTGTTTAATGATCTTTTCTTGAAATCCACTGAACTTCTTGCTGAGTAGATTCATGTATTTTATCGAATTCAGAAATATTTCAGGTATTATTTCCTTACTAATAATTTCTGCCCATTTTCTCTTTTCATTCCTTCTGAAACTTAATTTGTGTTTATTTTGCTATACTTACTGGTGTCCCTAAAGACTCTTAGGCTCTATTCATTTTTCTTCATGTTATAATCTTTCTGTTACTTACAATGAAGAATCTGTTGATACATTTGATTCTTTCTCTTACCTAATCAAATCTTCTGCCTAGCACAACTAGTCATTTTCTATTTTACATACTATACTTTTCAACTCTAGCATTTCCATTTCAACATTTTGATAAAAATAACTTATTGGTTTATTGGTGAGATAATATTTTTATACTTCCTTTAGTTCCTTAGACATAGTTTTCCTTAATTCTTTGAATACATTTAAAATAGGTGATTTAAATTCTTTGTTTATTTAGTCTGATGTCTTTTGTTCTCAGATAGAGAAACATTTGTTTATGGACCATCCATTCTTGTTCTTTTGTATACCTCATAATTTTTTTGTTGAAATTAGGCATTTTGTATAATATAATATGGCAACACTGGATATCACATTCCTCCTTTTCTCTGGGGTTTTGTTACAGTTTGTTGTTTATTTATTGACTCTTCTGAAGTAATTATGCAATGTCTGCATTATTTGTCTTGTGTAGCCATTGAAGTCTCTGCTTAATTAGCTTTGTCATAACCTGTGTTGATCAGAGATTTTCTTGGATACTTGTGGCCAGTAAACCTCCCTTTCTTTTCTAATGGATTATGTGTTGTTATGACATTTCTTAAGTGTTGTGACTGGAAGTTCATTTCTTTTCTTGCTTGTGTGGAACCTCAAGGTTCACCAGAGGTGAGAGCTTAGGGCCTTCTCATATCTTTCTCAAGCATGAGCAAAGTCCTTTATAGCCACACAACCTTCTAGATTTCTAAGAATTATCCTCCTGTGGACATCTCATTCTCCATTTTTTTTTCTTTTATGTGTTGTGTTTACTAGTTTGCATTAGCTGTTATCCTGTGTCCTATGCATGTGTGATTTTAAACCATTGCTATTTATTATTTTTTGGAAATACTCCTAGTAAAATAATTGTTCTCACTGTGTAAGCTGAGTCAGATCCAAGATAGACAGACTTTGTTAATGATGTCTTTCAGGAAACTTCCTGAATAGTTAAATAATAATTCATTTAAATAATTATCATTGTTTAAATATTTAAATAATGATAATTCTCAAAAAAATGGAGCCTTATGGCTTGACAATCTTGTTCTTGCTTCATTGGCTATCTACTTGATAATTTTCACAGTTACAGAAAGATTTTGGTTTTCAAAGGTGGCACAGAGCTGGGAAGTTCAGGAGAGAATAGAGCAAATTGAGATTTTAACAACATTTTTGTTCTTAGTGAAATTCTGCCTTTTTCTTAAAGAAATTCTCCATGATTGCTATAAACCTTTGTTTAGTTTCCATAATACTGCACAAGTTTATTCTGACAATTTTTAAGAAGGTTCTTTTTTATTTTATAAAAGTTAAGATTCTTAAGGGTTCTTTGGTTTTCCTACTGATACCCTTTTACTATGATCTGGATATGGTTTAAGTTTGTCCCAAAAGGGTTCATATGTTGAAGCCTGGGTCCTCACTGTGGCAATGTTAGGAGGTGGTAGACCTTTAAGAGGTGGGGCATGGTGGATAATTTTGAAATCTTTGGGAGTGCTGTCCCTAGAAGGAATTAAGGCATTCTCATGGGTTCATGAGTAAGTTTTCACAATAATGATTGCTTTCATACGGCAAGCTCAACCTCTCTCACTCAGTCTGACTTCTTGTTTTGTGATGTGATATTTCCCACTTGCACATAATTCTGCCATGACACTACCAGCTGTTAGGGCCTCACCAGAAGCTGAACCAACAGGACTACCCGATCTTGGAATTTCAACTTCTAAGACCATAAGCTACATAAACCTTGTTCTCATAATAAGCCTTCTTCGGGTATTACTTTTATAATGGTGAAAATTGACACACATACTGCCTAAAAACAGTAAGTCTCCTTTGCTTTTATGAAGGGATCTGTGTTGTTATGACATGTCTTAAATACTAAGCCAGACAGTTAACTTCTTCCTCTTAGTCTTTATTTTTTGTTTTTACAAAGACTCAAGGTTAGCCTGTGGTATCAGCTCAGGGCCTTATTTATTACATTTACTCATTTATTTATTTTACTTCTCTCTGTATTCTCTTACTTTTAGTCCAACGTGCCATTTTCTATAGGCCATAGAATGCGGTGCCCTCACTCTGGGAATGTTTGCTTTAAAAAGAAGAACTAAAATTTATAGATTAATGTTACAAGGAGGAAGCTTTTATCATAACAGAAAAAATGAATTTTGAAAAATTAGAATTGCTTCAGAGGCAGGACAGATCACTTTGTCAAGTAAGCACTTTCCTAGATAATTTTTCAAGGATTCCACAGAAGAAATCCTTCTTGGTTAGTGATATAAGTATAAGTTAAATGAATTCTAAAGTCTGTTACAATTATAAATTTTACCTAAAAATCTATTCAACATGTTTAAAATACTCATAAAATTCCAATTCTAATTACTTCATGAATCTATGTGTGAATATTTTCTCAGTATATAAATAAGATCTTTTAAAGAAATTGGAAGGTGGCTTTATATTGATATTTATGCAAACATGTACTCTCATTCACATACACATTTGGGGATTGAGACTAATATATATGCTATTTGTCCTTCTGTGTCTGGTTCCATATAATATGACATCTCTCATATATGGAAACTAAGGAAATTGACTTCATAGTAGTTGCAAAGAGAATAGTAGGTAAAGAATACTGGGGCAAGAAAGGGAAAATCATAAATAAAGATTGATCAATGGCTACAAAGTTACAAGTGGAGAAGATGAAAAAAATTCATGCATTTTCTTGCAGAGTCAGTGCCTATAGTTAACAGTAATATATGTTTTAAAATAGCTAGGAGAAGGTTGGTTGGTTGTTTTTTATTGGTTCTGTGGATTGAACTACATGCTTCACACATGCTAGGCAAGAGCTTTATTACTGAACTATATCCCAGACTGAGAAGAGAGGTTTTAAATGCACTTACAACTAAGGAATGATAAATGCATAAGGGGATGGTTTTTACCACTCACACTGATTTGATCATTCCATAATGTATACACATATCAAAACATCATATTATAGTTCATAAATATATATAATTATCTTTCAATTAAAATAATAAGGAAACATAATATTAAAATAGACACAACAAATCTAGATTAACTTAATGCTATTTTTTCTTACTTGTAATATTTGTGTTAAGAATGAGCTGTTTTGTATTTTAATGATCAACCTTTTCTCAGGGTTACATATTACCATTATAATTATTGTGAAAAACAGAAATTGCTACAAAATATCTTTAGTTTTCTGAATATTCCATGGCTACAATAAAAATAGAAAACATCATAAAATAAATGTGATATTCTAACATTTTTCATAATGAGAATATGAAATATTATTGCATGATTTTATTTCATCAGTAATTTAACTCTTGGATTTTTGCTGTTTCCCATTACTAATTTTGTGTTTGAATGTTCACTCTGCTTAATGCCTTCTTAGGACCATTACAGTCACATCATTGGTTGTGTATGATGGCTTCTGGATATGGTAAAAATTAAACAGTCAATATCAAGGACAGCTTGGAATTCCCAAAACTGATTAGTGTTTTATAATGCAAATGAGTAAGGAATATCTGTCTCTGCCTCAGTGAATTAATTATACCCATCCCCAAACTGACTTCTATTAACAAGATCATGCTTCCCAGGCTCATACCTTACTCAAAATAGTTCTTGCATTTTAATATATATCTTTAAACATATATGAATTTATAAATTCACTTCAACATATAACTTGAATTCATTTCATGGTATTGGATACCAAAGAATATAAACAAAAAAGTGGTTTAGTTCAAGTACCTGTAAATTTTAAGTTTATGTAACTTCTTATTTTCAGTCTACATGTGTTCAAATAAAGAGAATGAGAAACAGCATTGTTCACTCCTGTCTGAAAAAAAGAACAAGAATAGAACATTGAATACATTTTATATCAATTCCTATTTATCCTATTAGCCCATAAAAAACTCTTCTTGAAAGGATAAATAATGTGAAAGTAGAATAGGCCAATTACTCAAACATTCATGGTGTCTTTCCTTCTAGTTGAATTCTTTTGAGTTCTTCCCAGTGTTTTATAATTCTTTGGGGAAAAATAATTTCTCCATAAATGGCAAAAATCCAAATGTTTTTTAGGCTGAGGTTTGAATACAGTCTTCCCAGATAAGGATTATTCAGTCTAGAAAAATTAAATTTCAGAAGACAAAGAAATTACTACTCTAAAACTACAAAAAGGAGTATGTGATTTGCTATTGAATCTATTTCTTTTTAAAAAATATTTTTGAAGTTGTACATGAGCATAATATTTTATTTGTTTATTTTTGTGTGGTACCGAGGATCAAGCCCAGTGCCTCACACATGTGAGGCAACCGATCTACTGAGCTACAACCCCAGCCCTGTATTTCTTTTTGTACATAAAACTTTTTCATAAACATTTGAACCCCACAGAAATATAGCAAAAATAGAGTCCCACTTCCATAGCCTATTTGATTTCCCTCTCCTCTCTATGCAAATGTATCCTTCTACTAGTTTTCTATGAATCTGCATGCATAAAATAATTTGTAACCACACTGCTATGGTTTGAATCTGGAATGTCCCCAAAGGCTCATGATTTGAAAGAATGGTTCTCAATGCAACAGTATTCAGAGGGAGGGCTTTTGAAAAGTGGTTGGATCATGAGGGCTCTGACCTCATCAGTAGTTTGATGGCATTATTAGGAGGTGGTGGAAACTGTAGGAGGTGGGATGTTGTTGAAGGAGTGGATTTTTGGGGACATACCCTTTGGAGTGATATCTTTTCCCTGAATTCTCCCTCCCCAGCCCAGCCTCCTGGTTGCTTTGAGCTGATAGCTTTGTTCCACTATTCTTCTGCCATGATATTCTGCCTTGTCTCAGGCCCAAATGCTTGGAGCTGGCTGATAATGTGGTGAAAGCTTAAAAACTGTACCCAATAATAACCTTTACTTCCTTAAATTGTTTTTTCTAGTATTTTATCCCAGTGATGAAAAACTGACTAACATGTATACAGTACTATTGTTATTATTCTGTAGTCTTTTTTATTTATCTGGCAATGTTTTAACATTACTCAAAAGATGTAAATCATTCAAATACTGCAGAGTATATGCAATAATATATTTATTCATACTCCTATTGAGGTAGGTATAGGTTCGAAAATCTGCTATTATAATGATTATAATATGGGCAACTGTTTTTTCTTTATTTTGTTTCTTCAAACTGATCAACTCATTTCTAGCAGACATGTTTAATTCATAATCTGTTGTTGGGATTGCTAACTTATTTACATTTATTTGTATTTTTTTGTATTTTTTTTTATACATTTACACATACATAGTATATAATAGTCCATGTTAACCAAGGGGAGCTACACAGATGCCTCAAAAAACAGATACTACTTGATCCTGTGTATACAATGTTGTGTGTATAAAATTGAAGTATGTATAAAATTGAAGTCTAATTTATAAATTAAGCACAGTAGGCGATAATAACAATTTATCATGAATATATGAAATTTTACTATTTGATTTTTTACTTTCCTTATTAAATTGAGAATTTTGCCCTTTTACTTTAAGGAAGCACTTTAAAGCTTCTCTTTGGCATATGGAATTGTCAGAGTTACAACTCTTTCTCTGCTGAGCCATTGTTAAGTACAAAAATGGTTCTTTGAACATAGGCACTGTGATAATGTAGCATCAATCCGATAAGTGAAACTGCTCTACTAAGCAACTAACTGGTTTGTAGCCTGCACAGCATGGTTATGGTAGATAAAGGGAGGATTCTTGTCATAGGTAGAACAGAGCAGAATGGCATGAGGTTTTATCATGTTATTTAAATTGGCATGGAATTTAAAATTTATGAGTTATCTACTTCTTAAATTTTCCACTTAATATTTTCAGACCATGGTTGACCACAAATAACTAAAAATGTGGAAAGCACAGTGGAGTGAACATAGCCAGTCACTGAAATAACACTGTCCTGATTTACATTTACAACTAGCACTCTAGGAGCATCTTTCATAAATGTCTTTACATAATGGATTATATGTGCCACAGTTGCATGAGAACATTCATTCACTGAAATACTATTACCTGGATGCAATGAAAATCTAGCAGTCTTAAAACATCTTTTGTACATGTCTTTTCAGAGTATATTACCTGCAGCACAGTGTGCTGAACACATTCATTCACTGAAATTACACTGTGATGTTGCAATGAATAATGAACAATATAGAAACATCTTTTATACTTGTCTTTAGATGGTTCACATGCATCCTAGTGTTAGGAATGCTTTTTAAATAATTGTGGTTGTAAACACATGAGATCTTACTCTCTAAATTTTTAAGTGTATAGTACAGTGTTGTACAGCAGATCTTGAGAACTTTCTCATCTTGCTTGGCTAAAACCTCATACTGAATGAATACACCACCCTGTTTTCTCCTGCCTAATAGTTCCTGCCATTCACTATTTTGCTTAATGCCCTGCACTCATCTATTCAGATATCTCATATAAATAGAATCTTGCAGTCTTTGGTTTGTTTTTTTTTTTTTTTTTTGGTTACTGAATTATCTTACTTAGCATAATGGACTACAGGTTATACATGTTGTAGCATGTGACCTTTTATGACTGAATAATATTATATTGTATATACTATATTTTCTTTATATGTGCATACATTGGTGGCCATATAGGTTGTTTCCTCCTCTTAGCAATTGTGAATATTGCTTCATGAATGTGATAGTGCAAATATTTCTTCAAGATGCTGGTTTCAATTTTTTTGGATAAATTCCCAGAAGTAGAATTGACAGATTATATAGTATTTCCATTTTTTTAAAAAAATCATACTTTTATCGATGTATTATAATTATACAGAATAGTGGGATTGGTTGTTAAATTCTTGTACATGCACTGTTTGTAAATTTTTGAAGAGTAATCATAATATTTTGTATAGCAGTTTCTCCATTTTAAATTCAAACCAATATTACACAAAAGTTCCAATTTCTCTACATCCTTGACAAGGCTTGTCTTTTCTGCTTTTTTTTTTAAAGAGAGAGTGAGAGAGGAGAGAGAGAGAGAGAGAGAGAGAGAGAGAGAGAGAGAGAGAGAGAGAGAGAATTTTTAATATTTATTTTCTAGTTCTCGGCAGACACAACATCTTTGTTGGTATGTGGTGCTGAGGATCGAACCCGGGCCGCACGCATGCCAGGCGAGCACGCTACCGCTTGAGCCACATCCCCAGCCCTGTCTTTTCTGCTTTTGATCATGGCCCTACTCACAGGAATGAGTTCTATCTCATTGTGGTTTTGATTCCATTGCCTTGGTGATTAGTGACACTGAGAATCTTTTCATGTAACCATCATTTGTGTATTTTCTTTAGAGAAATGCCAATTTATATGTTTTGTCCACTTTTAAAGCAACTGATTTTTTCCTATTGAGTTATGTGAGTTCTTTATGTATTTTAGATAGAGTTGGCAAATGTTTCTCCCATAATGGTTGCCTTTTCACTCTCTTGATTGACCCATTTGCTGTGGCAGAGGCTTTTTTTTTATATAGTCCTACTTACCTATTTGCTGCTTTTGCCGTCTCTACTTTTAATAATATATCCAAGAAATTTTGGGCAAATTCAATGTCATTAAATTATCTTGTTTTGTTTTGTTTTTGGTACCAGGGATTGTACCCAGGGGAACTTGAGGACTGAACCACATCTCCAGCCCTTTTTATTTTTTGAGGCAGGGTTTGGCTAAATTGCTTAGGGCTTTGAAATTGTTATCCTCCTGCCTCAGTCTCCAGAGCTGAGGTGTGTGCCACAGCTCCTGGCAGTTTCAGGTCTTATATTTAAGTCTTTAATCGATTTTGAGTTGATTTTTGTGTGTGGTAAAGATACAGATTCCATTTCATTTTTTCCTTGTGGATATCCCATTTTCATAACACTATTTATTGACAATATTATCCTTCCCCAGTAATGCATTCTTGGGACCCTTGTTAGAAACTGGCTTTGTTTCTGAGTTCTCTATTGTGTTCCTTTGTTCCATATGTCTGCTTTTGTTAGGACCATACTTTTTTTTTTTACTACTGTTGTGTTTTAATATTTTTTTAAAAACATATTTTTAGTTGAAGATGGACACAATACCTTTATTTTATTTATTGATTTTTATGTGGTGCTGAAGATCCAAACCAGTGCCTAACATATGTAAGGCAAGCGCTCTACCACTGAACCATAACACCAACCCTGTAATACATTTTAAAATCAGGAAGTTTGAGGCCTTGAGTTTCGTTCTTGTTTGTCAAGATTATTTTTTGGAGGGTCCTTTGTTGTTTTGTGTGGATTTTAGGATTGTTTTTCCTGCTTCTGTAATGAAATTTCCACTGAGATATTGGTAGGAATCATATTGAATCTATAGATCACTTAGGGTAGCGTAGATATTTTAACAATATTAATTCTACAAATTCATGAGCATGAGATATTTCTCCAATTGTTTGTGTTTGCTAATTTTATTTAGTGAAGTTTTGCAGTTTTAAAAGACATGTATTTTATGTGTATTATTAAGTTTATTTTTAATATTTTATTTGTTTTGATATAGTTGTGAATGGTATTTATTGTTAATTTACTTTTTGAGATTGATCATTTTTAGTGTATAGAAACAATGGATTTTTATTAAATATACATTTTTTTAAGTTGTAGATGGACACAATACATTTGTTTTATTTTTACCTAGTGTCAAGGATCAAACCCAGGGCCTCACACATGCTAGGCAAATGCTCAACCACTGAGCCACAATCCCAGCCCCAAAAAATGGATTTTTGTGCATTAATTTTGTATGTTACAACTTTATGAATTTACTAAGAGTTTTGTGTGTATGTAAGTTTTGAGGGTTTTTTTACCTGTAAAATCAAGTCATCTACAAACAGAAATAATTCTAATCCTTCTTTTCCAATTTAGATGTCTTTTTCTTTCTTGTCTCACTATTCTGGCTAGGATAGTAAATACTATGTTGAATAGACTTGGCAAGATTGAACATATCTGCCTTGTTCCTGATATTAGGGAAGATTTCTGGTTTCACTATTGAATATACTATTAGCCATGAGATTTGACATATTGTCTTTATTCTTTTGTGGTAATTTCTTTCTTTTTTTAGAAAATATATTTTTAGCTGCAGATGGACACAATTTCTTTCTTTATTTCTATGTGGTGCTCAGAATTGAATCCACTGCCTCACACATGCTAGGCAGGCATTCTACCACTGAGCTATAGCCCCAGCCCCTGTGGTAATTTCTTTCTAAGATTCTAGAATGTTTTTGATGTGAGTGTTGAATATTGTCATATGCTTTTTCTACATGTATTGAAATGATCATTTGATCTTTATCATTCTGTTACTGATTTATTTTGGTTATTTAAACCATCCATTTATCCCATGAATAAATCCTACTTCATCATTGTGTAGTATCCTTTATGTGCTGTTGAATTTGGTTTGCTAGTATTTTGTTGATGTTGATTCCATCTGTACTCAATAGGGATATTGGCATGTTGTTTCCTTTTACTGTAGTGCCTTTCCCTAACTTTTGGTATCAGTAAAGATGACTGCATAAAAACAAACCTGGAAGGCTTTTCAGTTTTAGTTTTACATTTTGGTACTGGGGATTGAACTCATGGGTGCTTAACCACTGAGCTAATCTGCAGCCCTTTTAATATTTTATTTAGAGACAGAGTCTTGCCTCACTAAGTTGTTGAGGCTAGCTTTGAACTTGTGATCCTCCTGCCTCAGCCTCCCAAGCTGCTGGAATTACAGGCATGCATCACAGCACCCAGGACTTGGAAGTTTGGGGTCAGTGGACATTTTTACTACTGATTCAATTTCATTATTAATTGTGAATATGGTTAAAGCTTGTTTATTTATTTATTTTTTATGCCAGGGATAGAACCCAGGGACACTTAACTACTGAGCCACATTTCCAGCCTTTTTTATATTTTATTTTGAGACAGTGTCTGGCTAAATTGCTTAGGGCCTTGCTAATTTGCTGAGGTTGGTTTTGAACCCATGATCCACCTGCCATAGCCTTGGGAGCCACTGGGATTACTGTTGTTCACCACCACACCTAATCCTAAATATTCTGTTTTTGATAATTAAATCTCAGAAATGTTATATTTCTAGAAATTAGTTCATTTGTTCTAGACTACCTAATTTGTTGACATATGTTTGTTCATAATCTCATAATCCTTTTTATTTCTTTGGTGTCAGTTCTATTGTGCCTTCTTTCATTTTGGGTCTTGAGTTTTCTTTTATTTAAAATCATACTTAGGGTGATTTCAGTATTCTTCAGTTTGTTGAGACTGTTTTATCCTCTAACATATGGTCTATTGTGGAGAATATTCCAAGTGCTTTTGTGAATTATGTGTATTCTGCTGGTACATGAATGGTTCTATCTATATATGCTTATTATGTCCATTTGGTTTATAGTGTTTGTCAGGTCTTACTAGTCAGTTTTTCCTATCTTGACAAAAGTATCTGATAAGAACAGTTTGAAGGAGGAAATTTTTATTTTTTATTCATGATTTCATAGGCTCAGTCTGTTGACAGCAGGCCCCAAGGCAAAAATATCGTGTCAGAAGAGTGTGTTTGAGGAAAGCTGCTCAGCTCATGGACACTGGAAGCAAAGAGAAAGAATGGGGCCTGGCCCAAGATAAACCCTTCTATGATATGCCCTCAGTGACCTACTTTCCCAATTAGATTCCACCTCTCAGTAGTCCATCATGACTCTATCATTGTGTAAAAGCCACACATCTGACCCTTGAAGCATTGGGGACTATGTTTTTAGTAATGAGCTTTTGGGGGATATTCCAGATCCAAATTATAACAAGGTACTATGTTTACTTACTGATCTTTTGTTTGGCTGTACTAGTCATTATTACATGTGAGGTATTGAAATTGTCTTATTTTCTGTTACTTTCTACTTCTTTAAATCTGTTAATGTTTGCTTCATGTATTGGGTGTTCTAATGTTGGGTAAGTATATCTCTCCCAGCCCTTTTGTAACTGTGACGTCTTTGTCTCTGATGGAAATTTTTGATTTAAAGTCAATTCTGTCTAAATATGGTCACCTTTCCTCTTATATGATTATTATTTGCATGAAATATTCTTCCATACTTCATTTGTCGCCCATGTATCTTCTTAAATTCAAAGTGCATACCTAAATTGAGTGCAGTTGTACACACCTTTAATCCCGGCAACTTGGGAGGCCAAGGCAGGAAAATCACCATTCTGAGGCCAGCCTTGGCAACTGAATGAAACTTGTCTGAAAATAAAATTATACAGAAAAGAGGCTGGAGATCTAAATTTATGGTAGTGTGGCCCTGGGTTCAATCCCTAGTACAACTGAAATAAAATAAAACAAAGTGGATGTCCAATTTACAGCATATAGTTTTATATATTATATTCTTTCAGCCACTCTGTTTGAATTATGGAGTTTATCCATTTAAATTCAAAATGCTTACTGATTGAGAAGAATTTACTATTTCTCTTTTGTTGTTCTCTCATCTATATTGTAGCTCCTGTTCTCTCATTTCCTCTCTTGCAGCCTACCTTTGTGTTCTGTTGATTGTTTTTTGTAGTGACATGGTTTAATTTCTCTATCAGTCTATTTTCTGTTGTTACAACAAAATTCACGAGGCTTAGAACTTTATAAAGAACAGATGTTCAATTATTTAGTTCATTGTTTTGGAGTTTAAACATCTGAGACTGGGCATATCCATTTGCTTGGCCTCTGGTAATAGTCCCCTTAGCTACATCACAACATGGCTTATAAATGGAAAGGGAATTGACACAGCAGAAGGGGGAAACTGAGTATGGTGATTTCACTTTTTAGTAACTCACTCTCAAAAAATTAACTGGAGTCCCACTAGAACTGCATTAATTCTTCCAATTGTGGTGCCCTCAATGACCCACATCTTTTCCACTAGACGTCATCTGATAAAAGGGTCTGCCTTACGGGGATTCAAGCTCCCACTACTGGAAGCCTTTGGGGATAAACTTAAGACTTATCCTCACTGTGCAATTTATTTTTTATTTTCTTTTGTGTGCCTTTTATATGTATTTCCTTTTTATTAACTATAGCACTTATGTAAAGTATAATTATAACAACTGAATTTAATAATAACTTCTATTCTTGCAAAACGCTAGGGTTTTAATTATTCCCATTCCCATTTTGTTATTGATGCCAAAATTTTCATCATTTTAAATTGTGTATTCATTAACTTATTTTTATGTTTGTAGTTATTTTTTATTTCTTTTTAAACTTCTTTTTTCATAGTTTCCAACAGTCTATTATGTTTTATGAAGAACTTGAAGAAAGGAGTTTGAAGGCTCCCAACACAAACAAACAACAAATGTTTAAAGAGATGAAAATGTTATTTATCCTGGTTGTTTTTAAATATTTTTACTTGTAGATTGACATAATAACTTTATTTATTTGTTTTTTAAATTTGGTACTGAGGATCGAACCCAGTGCCTCACATGTGCTAGGCAAGTGCTCTATCACTGATGCATAACCCACACCAATTACCCTGAGTTGATCATTATATATTGTATACATGTACTAAATTATCACACTCTACCCCATAAATACTTACAATTATTATGTGTCATTTAAAAAAAACAGCCAAATAATAGTGTTTGCTGGTAACCTACATTTGTAGCAGCTCAATTCATAATAGCTAAACTATGGAATCAACCTAGGTGCTCTTCAACAGATGAATGGATAATGAAAATGTGATTTTATACACACACACACACACACACACACACACACGCACACACAATGGAGTATTAATTAACTATAAAGAAGAATGAGTTTATGACAGTTGCCAGCAAATGGATGCATCTGAAGACTATCATGCTAAGTGAAATAAGCCAGTCCCATAAAGCCAAAGGTTGAATGTTTTCTTTTTTAACTTTTATTTCAGAACTACAATCAAACCAACACACCCTCATTTCAATATTACAGTATATTCCTTATTTGTTCACATATGTGTTAACTTTGGCAATGAAATTTTTATTTCATGTGCTTTCAGTTGTTGTTTAGTGTCATTTTTTTCAACTTGAAAGCCCTCCTTTAGCATTTCTTATAAATCAGAAGTAATAGTATTTATCTAGGAAAGTCTTTTTTATTTCTCCTTCATTTTTCAGGGTCAGTTTTTCCAGGTCCTGTGTTATTGATTGTGTTCTTGCCTCAGAACTTTGAAAATGCCATTCTAATTCCTTCTTCTATCTTACAAGTTTTCTGCTGAGAAATCCACTTAGGGTCTTATAGGTTTTCCTCTTACATGTTGAATTGCTTTTCTGTTTTTGTGAAATAGCTCTATTGGCTTTGACTTGATAATTTGATTATGATGTGTCTTGAAGTGAATTTTATTGCATTTCTTCTAGTTGGTGTCCATTGGGCTTCTTGATTCTTATTATCCATTTACTTCAGGGACTTGGGAAATTTTCAATTATCTTTAAAGAAAAATATAAATCTGTCTTTGATTTTTGTTTTCCCCTTCTCTTCTTGTACTGCCATGATATCTGTCCATCCATCTATCTGTCCATCCATCTATCCATCCATCCACTTTTTTGTTTCCTGTAAACCTCTTACAGTAGCTTCACTCTTCTTCACTCTTTTTTGTTATTGTTCCACTGACTTGATAATTTCAAATGAACTGTATTTGAGTTCACTGATAGTTTTTCTGATTGAAAACTGTACTGTTAATTTCCTCTATGGAATTTATCAATTAAGTTATTTTATTCTTCCAGTCCAAATGTTTTTATGAATTGATGCTCTTTGTTGAAATTCTTACTTTGTTCATTAATGCTCTTTCAACATCTTTATTATAGTTATTTTGAATTATTTGCCAGAAGTTGCATTTTCTTTGTTTCTACAATGTTAAATTCTGGATATATCTTTCTTTCCTTGATTGGGCCTTGTTTTTTCTTGGTCTTTTCCAAAGGCCTTTTTATCCTTTGTTGAAATTTAGACCTTTGAATAAAGAACCACTTCTCCTGGTCAGTCTTTACAATTTTTTTTTTTTTTTTGTCACCAGCTAACATTGACAAGTATTCTGGTGGCCTCTTAAACCTTTTCTTTGTATCTTCTTTGGATTTGTGCAGATTGACTCCTAATTGAAAGGGTTAGTTTTTGTTGTTGTTTAGTTCTACTCTGTTTTTTAAAGATCTAATAATTTCTTCTTCCCACTGGTGTCTTGTCCCTTGGGTCCTCTGAAACTGTAGCATCCTTCCCTGCTTCTTTCTGTTCTCAAATTCCCCAGTCATCTAGTGTATGGAAAATCCTGTCATTTCCCTGTTTCCTCTGCAGCAGAAATCTGTTCCTTAGGCAGCTTCTTAAAAAGCTGGAACATGGTACATACTCTTGTCTTTGTAAGAGTAGACCTTCAAAAAGGCTGCTGAGCCACATAGATAGGCCTCTGTCTACTATACTCTGGATTCTATGGACCAGCAGCTTTCTCTCCAGCTCAGCAGGTCCCTGGCAACTATGAGAAAGCTGACACAAAAGTCAGTCAGGAAGTTCCCTGAAAAGTCAGAATATCGAATGTGTGGTCCAGTTTCCACTTTCCCTCTCCAGGGTAGAACTGGGAAAAAGGAATTATATCTTAATTGCATTGTACTGTGATAGAAGCAGCAACTGTGGTGTGAGGGTAACAGATTTTTCCTACCAGCTCAATGTGGCTGTTTTCATGCTTCCTGAGTTATAGGAGACTATTGTTTTCTCAATTTCTCACAGATGGGATTGCCTTTTATATTGTTAAATTGGCATTATGGTTTAGATATGTGCTGTCCCCCAAAAGTTCATGCGTGAGACAATGAAAGAGGGTATAGAGGTGAAAGGATTTGGTTAAAAGAGACTTAACCTAATCAGTGCCTTAATTCCCTGATATATATTAACTGGGTGTGGCTAGAAGAGGTGGATCAGTGGAGAGCTGTGACTTTGCAGTTTATATTTTATTCCTTGTGAGTTCTCTCTGTTTTATGATTGTCTTTCCCTGAGCTACTTTCCCCCTCCACACCCTTTGGCCATGATGTTCTTGGTATTCTCTGGCCCAGAGCAGTGGATTTGACTGTCTATATACTGAGACATCTGAAACCATGAGCACCAAATATGCTTTTACTGCTCTAAAATTGTTGTTGTCAGATGCTTTTGTCACAGCAGAGAAACAGCAGACTAAAATAATTGGTGTCCCCATAGAGAAAGAAGAGTCTGTGTTTTGTGTTGTGCCATCATAATAACATTATTACTCACCCCTATGTTGGTGTATTGCAACTTCATGAATGTTCTTTTCTACTTTTCTTCCAACCTGTCATCAGATTGATGAAATTATTAGTTATCTGATCTACCAATCTAGAACTCATATATTCTATCCTGTTCTTTTAGAGAGTATTCTTATAATTTAATGTGAATACTTGATTTTAACATGTATACATTAAATTATAATTTGGAATTTATTCCCAAGTAATATAGCAATATTAGAGTGCCTTATATTTCATTAGCCATCCAATTTTCTGTTTTATATTTCCTGAATTTTTTGTTCTACCTTTCCTTTACATTCAATATTCAATTTTCAGTAATTAGTGTGATTACTTTAAACTCCTAGTTTATTCCTTATCCTTGCATTTCCTCTTTCTGTACTCACTTGTTATTCTCATTTCCTACAACTACTTTTTGGGTTAAATGCTATTCTTAATGAATGTACCTTTAGTCATTCAAAAATGGTTTTATGTATGATAAAACATTAAACTTAGAAATTTGAAGTTCATTATCATTATGGTTTTTTTTTGAGAATAAAGAAAAAGAAGTTTTATTGTTTTGCTTGTAAGGGAAAACCACTGTCCCAAAACCTGTGATTCTGCTCATCAGCAGGTACAGGGGGCTTCTAAAGTGGTGACTCAAAGACCACAGTTGGAGTTGTAATTCACTTGTTAATTTGGAAGATTGTCATTTCTAAGATCATCTGGTACCAAAGTCTAAGTTACTTTGGTCCTTTGGTGGGTGTATAGTCAAGGACAGATAAATCTCCCAAAAATGGGGAAGAAAGGTAATCCTGTTTCCCCTCAGATTAGGGAGGAGTTAGGGAGGAGCAGGGAGAGAGGAAGAGAAAAACTTGTTCACTTTAAAAATAAGTCACAGTGGCATGGCTATATTCAGCAAGGTCTATATTCAAAGTATACAGTGGATCATTGTTACGTTTCCCTGCTATCAATTTCTGCATTTCATTTCTGTGGAAAAATGAGCAAGGACATCTCCAAGCTGCTTTCTGCTAAAAGAGGGAGAAGTTGGGGGAAGTAACCCCAAATCCTTGCTCTCTGTCAGGTGGGGTGTGGACAGTTAATCGTGTTCAGCATCAGAGCAGTTCAGAGGTCCATGGTGGCAGATGGCAGTTGACTAGACAAGGCACACAGAAGGAGGGGATTATGCTAAGACAATAAGACAGCAAAGCATTACATTTTTGTAAACAATTAGCACAAAAGCAATTAGTATTTCATCCTGTTTCTGAAAACCAGGAAGACAGTAACTCATACACATATCAGTGAAAAACAGATTGAATTTATCAATGTAGGAGGTTAGGAAAATTTGTAGGTCTAGGAGACCAGGATCAAATCAACTCAGAACAAACTTGCAACTCTAGAGCCTTTTGTGATCATTATTAGGCACTCCCACAGTAGAACCCTTCCTTTGTAGCTTCCAGCTTTACTTTTGGTAGGGTCATTCTTATTCTTGAATGAGACTCAAGCTGGGTGTAAAGTTATTGGTTGATGTGTGTTGTTTTCAGCAAAATTTGGATCTTAAAAATTGCCTTTAAGTATTTGTTTCTGATGAGGTCTTTGCTATCTTAAATATACTTTTTTGTGCATAATACACAATATCTCTGTTGCTTTCAAATTCATAGGATGAAACATTTAGAAATGGATAATTTTTTCAGACTCATAATCTAAGATTCTTCCTTAAGAAACTCAGAAAACAAGTCCTAAATTAACCCAAAGCAAGGACAAAGAAAGCAATAATAATGTTAAGAGTAGAAATCAATAAAAGAGAAAAGAGAAAAAAACAATAGAGAAAAAGCAATGAAACCAGAAGCTGGTTCTTTAAAGGATCAATAATATTATTGAGTCTTTATTTAGACTGAATAAAAAAAGGAAAGTACACAAATTATCAATATCAGGAACAATAATAAGGCACTAGTAGGAATAATTCTTTGCTTGCAAACTTGAGAACTTATATGAAGCAGTCCAGTTGCTTGGAAGGCACAAATTATCAAAACATATGAAAAAATAGATAATCAGAAATAGTTTTATATCTTTTAAAGAAGTAGTATTCTTTCTGCAGAAAAATTTTTAACAAAGAAATTTTTTTTTGAGTTGCTGGGAATTGAACACAGGGCCATGTGCATGCAAGTCAAGCACTCAACCAATTGAGCTATATATCCAGCTCCTTAACAAAGAAATTTCTATGTCTAAACAATTTAGTTAATTATAACATTGAAGAAAAAAGAAAGTAACATCACTTCTGTATAGTCTCTCTCAAGAAGCAGTAGAGGAGGAAACACATTGAAACTTATTTTGTGATTGCAAGATTACCCACATAACAAAGAGTATAAGTATAAAACACAAGTGCAGACTAATATCAACATTAACATGCATGTGAATATCTTTTAAAAAGTATATTAGTAAATAAAATCAAGCAATATATAAGGCGGAAATAATACCTTTGACCATATATAGTTTACACCAGGAATGCAAAGCTGATTCAAAAGTAGAAAATCAACAAAATCCATATAATCATATTCACATTTTACATTATCAAAATATTAGATGCATAAAAGACATTAATATTGAAACTGTTAGCAAAGAGGAATATAACTTCAACTAATAACTGGTAAACTACTAAGAATACTATTTTACATCATATAATATTCTAAAATCATATATTTTGTGGTAAAAGACTAAATATTTTCTCCCTAATTCATAACAAAAGAATGATGGCTTCTTTAACCACTTCTAATCCTATATAGTGCAAGGAGGAATTAAAAACAAGTAAAAGCATATAGATTGTAAAGGAAAGATAAAATTTATCCCTTATACATATGTCATGATTATCTACATAAAAAATCCCATGGAATCTCTAAGAAAGCTGATTATTGGGGCTGGGGATGTGGCTCAAGCGGTAGCGCGCTCGCCTGGCATGCATGTGTCCCGAGTTCGATCCTCAGCACCACATACAGACAAAGATGTTGTGTCCGCCGAGAACTAAAAAACAAATATTAAAAAATTCTCTCTCTCTCTCTCTCTCCTCTCTCACTCTCTCTTTAAAAAAAAAGAAAGCTGATTATTGTGGAGGCAAAGAGCCCCTTATTATTAAAAAGAAACAAAATATTTTTAAAAATTCAAAGATTAAGATATGAAAGATATGCATGTTAATTACTCTAGAACATACATATGTAAAACTATTTTTTTGCAGTTCCTTGAGATATTTTGGAACTTCACTTTGCCAATGAATTACATTCCTAGCCCAAAATTATATTTAATACCAAAATAAATGTTAAAAATAAAGAATGAAGAAATAACTTTTTTGAGAAACAAACACCACCGAACAATGGAAAATTGTGTATGAAAATTGAAACCAAGCAGTTCATTCTTATCAATAAATATGAATGGGTTTAACATAAGTAGTTAATTTTTTTTCCAAATGTCTTTGCCAAACCTTACTATATTCATTATTTGAAACACACACTTAGGGTTTGGAATATATCTCAGTGGTCGTGTATTTGTTTAGCATGTGCAAGGTCCTGGGTTTAATCCCTACCACAGCAAACAAAAAAAATCCTAAAATACCTAAACCAAAAGAAAAAAAAAAACACTTCTAAATACATATGTATAACAAGGGGAAAAAATCACAATGGAAGTTTCTCTTGGGTCTTCTGGTTCTCCTTTTATCCCATAGTTAAGACTTATGCTAGAAGGTATTCTCTTGGCATTGAGATGTATCATATTGTCCATTTCATCTAGTTGTGTGTGAGAGAGTGTGTGTGTATGTGATTTTTTCTTCACTGGGTTGTTTTGGCTTCTTAATTGTACTCTGGAACTTTTCCAGAGCTTTTTTCATCTGTGAATAGTTTTAAAATCATTTTGTGAGGGCATAAGGGCTGGGACCTCCTTGTCATTCTTCTTGCTGATATCTAATTTTCATCTCCTTTTTAAGATTTAAGATGGATTCATGGGTTATTACTTTTCAACCTTTCCGTCTCTAATACATGCATTAATGTGGAACATTTTCCCTCTAAAATTCACTTTAAATGATTCTCATAATTCTTAATATATTTTTTCATTCAATTCAAATATTTTCTAGTTCCTATCTTATATAGCAGATAAAATTTTAAAAAGAATAAATATTATGTGGTTATTTATTTAAAAGCAAAACATGATAATCATAAGAATGCAGTGTTCTTTACCTCTTTCTTGGTTTTCATCATGGTCTAATTTACTTGAGCCTTTTGTTTTTTGGTTTGTTTGTAGTACTTGGGATTAAACATTGAACACTATTGCAGAGCTACACTGCCAACTCCTTGTCAAGTTGCCCTTTCTGCATTTCACCTTGTGACCCTCCTGCCTCAGCCTCCTGAGTCCCTGTGATTACAACTATGTACTACCACACCAGCAAATGTCACTGTTTATTCATATTTATACATGAATATCTAGGTTCAGCAGTCTATGTATCTTCCATGAGTTTTCTCTTCAGTGGTGTAGAATTATTTCCTCACAAAAAATTCTTTTTGAGGATGTTATTGTGTATAAGCTTTATGTAAATTGTTACTTTATTCAGTTCTTGACATTGGTAACATCTGTCTATTCATCTCCTTCTCTGCCTCCTCCTCCTCGTCTTCCTCCTCCTTTTTCTTCTTCTATCTTCTTCCTTGTCTTCTTGCTTTGCTCTTCCTCCTGCCCTTTTGCCTCCCCTACCCTCTTTCACACAGCTTCCTTGGTAGTATACTTTCTGCTTTGGTTTTCATTATTTCTCTCATTTTTATATTCATTCCTCCTCTTATTGCCACTGGAGTATAGGTATTTCCCAATATGTGACCTTGACCTTGTTTTTTGTTCAATTGCACAAGTTCAGGTAAAACTTAGAAACATCTAGACTCAAAAATATTTTATCTCTATCTCCATCCTCAGTTGTGTGCTCCAGGAATGTAAAAGAATAAATACCTTGAGTCTATTTGTGAAATATTAATTTATTCAAACACTTACTAAACATCTACCAAATTCTAGGTACTGTATAAGATGCTATTTATGGTACAAAGTCTTAATTCAGTAAATATAATTAAGCTCTATAAGTTTACTTCTTTGTGTTGAAATGGTATAGTGGACTACAAAGGAGATTGTTCTTTGGGGAAAATAGTCACAAAAACTATATATGGACAAATCTTGAGTTGTTGAGTGCTAATAAGAGAAAAAACTAATAGAAAAACTAATAAAGAAACTAGGAAATAAACAAATGAGTAAACTCAAATGCCCATAAAGTATGAAAATCTTTTGTAAGAATTACTGGGCAATAAGGTAAATGTTAAAGCAACAACATCATTCAAACCTGTCTATTAGGTAAATATCAAAATGTCTGATGAGCCAAATATATTCACTTTGTCCCATATACATTCACTTTCCTCCCTGTATTAGTTAGCTGACCTAAATGGACAACATAAATGGATCCCTTGTCCTTTTTTTTCTGGTTAAATTCAGCAGAAGAGAGTGACTATAGAACAAGGTCAGGATATTTATTCTCCTTGTTTCATCTTTATGGTGTTGACTTTGAATGGTTGCAACCCTTGAATAAATACCAGTATTGCTTTCAAGACAGCCTTTTCTCTGTATTTTTCTCCTAAGTTCTGAACAGTAAGAACTACTCTTATTCCTTTAGTACCTAGGAATTGTAACAGTTTTGAGATATACTATAATATCTACTTTAGTTATAGTACAGTGTGCTCAATCCTTATTTATAATTTCCTATAGTATTCTTATTTGAGAATATATTCTGCTTTCTGCTAAGTCCTTGACTGAGACAGTATTTAGCACTGAAGTGCATACAGGAAATGCTCCCAAAATACTATTGTAGAATTGAATTTTTGACATAATTGGGGAATGAAGAAATAATTTATTTCCTGAGGAAAAATGATACTGAGCAGACATAGGTATTTAGTGGCTGTCCAAGTCCATTTAGGTTGCTATAAGAAAATTCTGATTTGGGTAGCTTGAAAACAACAGTAATTAATTTCTCATAGATGTAAAAACTGTCAAATCTAAGATCAAGCTTTAGTTCTCCACACCCTAAGTTTCTGGTCATGCCATTGGGACCTTATCAGAGGGCTACTCACAACATAATGATTGGCTTCCCAACAGCAAATCATCCAAAGTAGATTGAGAGAAAGTTCCCGAAATGGAAGTTCCCAAGATGGTCTTTTTGTAACCTAATCTTGGACAGCTTCCCTCACTTTTGCCAGATTCTGCTTGTTAGAAGAGAATCACTTAGTTTGGTACATGCTCAGGGGAAGGATTACATCAGGGAATGAATAACAAAGAAGGAATTCACTGGAAGCCATCTTAGAGACTACCACAAATGAACATGATACATACTAAAATACAAGATAATATTTACTTTAGAGAGGGGTAAAGGAAGTGAGGAAAGAGATGGTGTGACATGTGCTTCAGGTCTACCTATAACATTTTGTTTTCATAAAAGTATTTTCTTATCTGAAATGAGATTTACAGAGAGAGCATCAAAGGCAGAGGGAGTATTTAGAATAAAGGCAATGTAGCATAGAATAGCATTGTAAATATGGGAATAGGAAGAAGTTTGTTATGACTGATAACACATCTTTCTACCTTTGCTTATAAATAGTGCTAGCAGAATACAAGAGTTATTAATAGGGCATTATGTAAAATTGTGGATGTGTAACCGACGTGATTCTGCAATCTGCATTTGGGGTAAAAATTGGGAGTTCATAACCCACTTCAATCTAATGTATGAAATATGATATGTCAAGAGCTTTGTAATGTTGTGAACAACCAATAAAAAAAAGAGAATTCAGCTGTGAAAATAAATAAATAAATAAATAGTGCTTTATATACTATCTTGAAAGCAATAAATTCTTAATCAGTTTTCAGTTTTCAATTTTGAGTGGAAATAGAATAAAGATTTCCTTAAAGAACTACTTTCATAATGGTGCAAGCTACAACCAGGTGTTTACAACTATACCACCCTTGGATTTGCTAGAAATTGGACAAACATTATATGCCACTCCTCAGGGACGGTATATGTGAATTCCAATGTATTAGTTTAAATAGATCCTACTAAAAGAGTTACATTGTAAGTAATACAAGCCATTGTGTTAAAAGTACTTATGGGTATTCTTGAAATGAGTAGATGTCTGTACTATGAATGTAACTTAAGGAAGTTAGTGTTTTCTTGTATCAATTCACCTTGGAAAAATTTGAGTTTTCAGTCAAAACAGTTATCTCAGTGATTGGGCCAGGGTACTTAGCTTTCTAAAATCCTTATTTTTTCCCAATTTGAGCTAATTAAGGTATTATATACCTTTTAGGAAGTAAATCTCCAATTTTCCTTATTTGTAAGCAGCAGAAGAAGAACAAGAAGGAGGTAAAATATTTCCATGTAAAAACTATGCAAACAAAATATAAAAGAAGAATGTCACCTTTCAAAATAATAGTAAATATTTGCCAAACACATATCTGATTAAGAATTAATATCTAGAACTTATGAGGAACTAAAAAACTTTAAAAATCAAATTAAAAAATTATCAAATAAGGATTGTTCGTATAGCTTATTGGTAGAGTACATGCTTAGTATTTGCAAGGTCCTGAGTTCAATCCCTAGCACCTCCCTCCACCAAAAAGGCAAATGATCTAAATAGATATTTCTCAAAAGAAGAAATATAAAGGGCCAAAAATATGCAGGATAAATAATAATAATAATAATAACAACAACAACAATAATATCATTAGTCATCAGGGAACAGCAAATCAAAACCACAATAAGATAACATCTTACCCCAGTTAGAATTGCTATCTCAAGAAGACAAAAATAACAAATGTTGATGAGGATGTGGGGGAAAAAAGGAGCTGTGGCACATTGTTGAGGGGAATGTAATATACCATTACAGAAAATAATATTGAGATTCTTCAAAAATTTTAAAATTATAACTACTTTATGATGCAACAGTCTCACTCCTGAGTATATATAAAAAGGAATAAAATCTCTATGTTGAAGGGATATCTGCATGCTAATGTCCATTTGCTGCATTATTCACAATAGTCAAGAAATCAAATTAATCTTTGTGTCCATAACAGATGGGTGTATAAAGAAAATATGGTACATATACACAATGGAATATGATGCTGACATAAAAGGGAAATCCTGTAATTTGTGACAACATAGATGGAACTGGAGGACATTGTATTAAGTGAAACAAGACACAGAAAGATAAATATTATATTTTCTGTTTTGTATGTGCTAAGAAAAAAGTCAATCTGAAGTAGAGTAATGATTACTAGAGGCTGAAAATGGTGGGGAGTTTCAGGCGGGTAAGAGGAGGTTAGATAATGGGAATCAAAATACATTTAGATAGAAGAAATAATATCTAGTGTTCTGCAGCTCCATTGCAATAGTCAGTTTATAACAGCCTATTACATATTTAATAAAGATCTGGAAAAGAGGCTCTTGAAAGTGCCAAACAAATAATAAGAAGAGGGAAATCTAACTAACTGATTTGATTAGTACATGCTATATACATGTATTGAAATATCAAACTATACCCCATAAAGATGTGCAATTAGTAGTAATATGTTAATCAAAAGAATTTTTAAAAATCAGATAAAATGTAACAAAAATTAAAAGCCCAGTATCTTGTTCCTGAACAAGTAACATTAACATCTTTGGGCTTTTCTTTCTTTATAAGAAGCAAGTTAAGGGCTGAGGATATGACTCAGAAGAAGAGCACTTGTCTAACATGTTCAAGGTCGAGGGATCAATCGGCTACACAAAACTAATCCCTTTTAACAACTTCCTAGCAGTTTTTCAAAATAAAGTCTCTCTAATTGAGGGAAATTATCTCTTAAACATAATGGACAGATGTTATTAATGCTTTAAACAAAGATTTAGCTCATTTCATTACAAATAAGAGAGAA
The DNA here is from genome assembly GCF_052094955.1 of Ictidomys tridecemlineatus. NCBI lineage: Eukaryota > Metazoa > Chordata > Mammalia > Rodentia > Sciuridae > Ictidomys > Ictidomys tridecemlineatus. The sequence continues at coordinate 28,680,838 of NC_135493.1, read as the reverse complement.
TTTGTTAATCACATCCCAGGGTGTTAATATCTAGGGCTCTATTTAATTGTAGAAAGATAAAAATTTAGGACAACACCAACCTACTTTACTAAATAGATTGAATAGGAACTCATTATTCCATGAGGTGTAATAAAAAATAGGCACACTCAAAAATATTTTGATAAATGTGTGGATAAGGATATCATGGGGAAATTAGAACACTGTTGGGTTTCTTGACTTTAATTATACTTTAATATTTTCTTTTGTAAATCACACCTGGGATTATGGAATAGAATAGTTTTAATGTTTTCAGTTTCTCTGCTTTCTAAAGGTCTAAGTTTGAAACTGACAGATAATGAAGGATGTTTAGAACCATGCCTAATCCTTGGAGTTGAGACATAAAAGGCAGCCACACTCTTCAAGAAACATCATTACTATAGCATAATTGAAATGGTAAAATATTGCAGTATTTTAAATTTTTTTCACAGATCCTTGGTTCAGTTTGGCCCTCTCTTCTATCTATCCTCTAAAGTACATAGATGACCTTATGGAGCAAATTCTTTGAGAAAAGTTTTGCCCAATGAAGCAGACAGTAAATAGGTTCAGCATATTTTTTACAAACTTAACCATATTTTTTTCTTGGAGAATTGAGCTTGTTTTCATACTCCTTTTATTTTTTTTATTGTTTGTTCAAAACATTATAAAGCTCTTGACATATTTCATATATTAGAATCAAGTGGGTTATGAACTCCCATTTTTACCCCAAATACAGATTGCAGAATCGCATCGGTTACACATCCACATTTTTACATACTGCCATATTAGTAACTGTTGTATTCTGCTACCTTTCCTATCCCCTACTATCCCCCCTCCCCTCCCCTCCCATCTTCTCTCTCTACCCCATCTACTGTAATTCATTTCCCTCCGAGCAGGAAGAAAAGATTAACATTAAACATACTCCTTTTAGAAGGTCCAATTTCTAGTACAGTTTGTGGGCCATGGAATAGTATTCCTGTTAATTATTGATAATGTAGGAGGAAAGAAAAAGTTAGTTTTTATGTGCTTTAATAAGCTTGGGATAAGTTGGTATTTATTATACTTTTCTTACTATAGGGCTTTTATACTGTAAGACTTTTCATATATTTTAATATGTTGACGTGCATTATGAATCTCTAAGATACATGATTTATTACAGAGAAACTCAAAATACTAGTGTACCTAAAAGTATGTTTCCAAGAAAGTTTTCAGGATTAGTTGTTCTGGAAGACTGGCCACTGAGTCCCTGAGACTCTTTCAATGGGTCCATGATATCAAAATTACTTCATAATAATATTAGAGCATTTTTTGCTGTTTTTACTGTTTACAATTTTACAGATTGTGCTAAAGGGGGAAAGTATAGTGCATAATCATTTCAGAATAAGTACCGGGGTAGAGTTTGAACAATTTCAAAACAGAAATTATAATATTCAAGGAGATGGAAATGCTAATTATCAATAAATATTGTATTCATGAATCAAGCTATCATACTCTAGGCCATAAATTATAAATATTATATGTCAATAAGTAAAATAAAAATAAAATGAAGTGGTGAGTAAAACTGCTGAAGTGTCAGTATAGATTGAGACAGTATTACTAAAACTTCCCAGTAGTTATCTTCTTTGCTCAAAGTTTTAAACATTCAAAGATTTTCAAAGCATGGAAAAGAAAGTATAATCACATAAAAATATCCTTAAAGGAGCATTCAAAATTATTAGTTTTTGGAAATCCCTCTATTTGAGCACACATCTTTTTAATATATATATATTGTGATGCTGGGGATTGAACCCAGGGCCTTGTGCATGCAAGGCAAGCACTCTACCAACTGAGCTATATCCCTAGCCCTTAATATTTTAAATGTGTAAAAAATGGAAATTACATATATAGCACTATTGTTGCAGGTCAAATACTATTTTGATAATATTGCAGAAAATTGCTTGTATGATTGAATTTCTAGCTGAATTGACCAAGATTCTCATCAAACATCATTTTATTTGAAATACTGACAAAGTATATTTTGGGGAGAATTAGTTAAGTGAGCTTGTCACTTCAAGGAAAAATTCACAGTATTTGTTATTAAAGATAAAATTTGTGTTTTCAGTAAAAAATCATATTTTGGAAAAATTCTATTCACCAATATTATGGTTTGGTTCTTAAATGTACCCAAAATGCTCATGTGTTGAAGGTTTGGTCTCTAAGGCATCTATGTTCAGAGGTGGACTTTTAGGAAGTGATTGGAATATGAAGCCTCTGATCCCACCAATGGATTATCTATAGATGTTTTCATAATTGAGTGGATTGTTTATAGGTAGTGGGAAACTTTGGAAGGAGTCTACTGAAGAAATTGGTCACTGGAGGGTGATGGGGAAGGGTATCTCCTGTCCCCTTTCTCACCTCCCCTTCCTCCTCTACCTTCCAAGCTGACATGAGGTAAGCAGTTTTTATTTCACCACACCCTTTCATTTTTATATACTACCATACTACAGACCCAGAAACATTGGAGCTAGCCAACCATAGATTGAAACCTCTATATCTATGAGCCAAAATAAATCTTTCCTCCCTTAGGCTGATTTTCTCATGAATTTTATCACAGAGATAGGAATTTGTATTTATCACTGAGAAGTTATGGGTTCCCAGTTTAAAAAAAATTCTTATAGGATTTGTGATATTAATGAATATGCCTTCCAAATGAATATCCATTTGGAAGATCTGCATAATTCAATGACCTGGTACTTTCTAAATGACCAGGGCATAATCTCAAAAATCAATCATGGATGAAAATTTAGACTCAAGGTAGAAAATTACCATTGGATTTTTATGTAAAAGAGTAAAAAGTTTATTGTTGTTTTATTTTTCATATTAATTAAACCTTGAAATAAAACTTGTCAAATTTTGGTATACTATCAAAGAAAATCATCTATAAACATCTGAAAATGCTATTAAAATATTCCTTAATTTTTCAACCACATATTTAAGTTAAAGCATATTTTCCTCATACATGTAAAGAAAACATTATAGTAGATTAAATTCAGAAACATATACAAAGATCTTCTATTAAGCAAAATATTAAAGCATTTGATAAAATGTAAAACAAGGCCCTTCTCAATATTTTTTCATTAAAATATATTATTAATTTTGACATGAGTTTATTATTTTTATATGGTATATAAAATATGTTAAAAACACATATTCAAAAGCTTTTAGGTATTCTCAATAATTAAGACTCTTAAGGGTTCCTAAGATAAAAAGTTAAAGATCCATCCTAAGATGTATTATTCAGAAAGTGAAACCTAAGGACCTCTGGCCTTTTTATTTATGAGTATTAATGTTTGTAACATGTTCATGTCATCTAAAGATATAATTTATTGATATATTCCAAGTAACAAATCATTCTCTAAGAGTTTATTTATAAAAAGCACCAAACTACTTCAAGATATTTTGTATTAATATCACACTTTGATGAACCCCCAGATTGACAATCCATATTCATTAAAAAAATGTTAGAGTTGGAAGAGGCCTTAAAAATAATTTAGTCCATTTACTTTTATTTTTTATTTTTTAATTTGTTCTTAAAAATAATTTAATCCAGTGAATATCCAATATTGTCTGTGGACCTGCATTTAAATGGCTTCAGGAGCTCAGGCCTTATAGATTCCTAGGTCTTTTCCCTGGGATTTTGATTCAGTGTGGGGAGTATTCTGAATTGAAAAACACTCCAAAATTATTCTGATGACTAAACAGATTCGATATTAATATTTTGGCTCAACCCTGCTACTCCCAAGGTGGGAAAAATCCAGCCCAGAACCTGTTTATGTAAATACAATTTTATTGGAATACAACTGTGCTTATTTGTTTATGCACTCTTTATGCTTCTGTGATATATTGCCTGAGTTGAGTAGTTGTGACAGAGACTCTGTGGCCTCCAAAACATAAAATATTTAGTATCTTGACCTTTTCATAAAGAATATACTGACTCCTGTGCTATAAGAAAAACAGTAAGATTGGGACTTTATAAGGATTTTTCACTGGGTGGTACCTTACTCCATTCAGGCTGCTATAACAAAAATACCTTAGAAGTGATTGATTAATAAATAACAGATATGTACCTCTCACAATACTGGAGACTGGGAGATTCAAGATCAAGGTATCAGAAGATTCCATATCTGGCGAGGACACCTTTTTCATGATGTATTCTACATGTCCTTATGTGGTGGATGGGCAAAAGGGCTTATAACCTCCTTCAGGCCTCTTAGTAGAACTACTAGTTCCATTTTTGGAGAGCAAAGATTAGGACCTAACTTCCTCCTAAAAGCCCCAGCACTTAATACTAACATCACTTTCAAAGGTAGGATTCAATAAATGAATTTTAGGAGGATGCAAACATTTAGACCATAGCCAGGTATTAGTGCCTGAATTTAGACTAGAAATCAGGTACCTTAAAATTGGTCTAATGCACTCACCACTATATCTCATGGTTTTCTTTCATTTTGTTTCTTTCTCTCTTTTTTTTTTCTGGTACCAGGGATTAAACCCAGGGGTACTTAACCATTGAACCACATCCTCAGCCCTTTTTTGTATATTATTTAGAGACCAAGTCTAGTTAAGTTGCTGAGGGCCTTGCTAAATTCTGAGGCTGGCTTTGAACTTGAAATCCTCCTGCTTCAGCCTCCTGAATCACTGGCGTTATACCTCATAGTTTCTTCAACACAAAAAGCAAGTTAAAGATAGGTATTGGAGCTGCTATTGAATTCATAAGACAATTACTTTAAATAGTAAACTATGACTTTATACTTAAATTATAGTTTTATTTGAATAAATTAGATTTGGAGTCATTATTTTCATAATAAGCTTCTTATTGTAAGGCAACTACAGCAAGATGTTTTTGCTTCTAATTTATAACTGTTGGTCAATCCATGGTTCAAGTTTTCTTTTCAATAGTTGATTTAAAGGATGCTAGGATGTTGTCCAAATAATGACAACTGCTGCAATTTATTTTCTCCTAACTGAATGGCAAGAATTAGAAAATTTATACACATAATCACAATGATTTTCAAATTTTCTTTGTAATTTTTCTCCTTACTCAATGGCTTCAGGAATAGTTCTGCTCTGTGTTTTTTCTATTATACATGTTATGTTTCTCCGTAAGTTTTAGTTTGATGAAAATTGTCTCAAACTAAAAAATCAATATTTGTAAACCAATGAATTGTCTCATATAGAGTTCATAATTCCCTAGAATTATGATCACTTTAGAGATGAGCAAATTGTTCATTGTAAGCATGTGTCAAACAAATGATTGAATTTGAAATCAATTCTTCAGACACTAAATTGTGTGTTCATAATATCATATCACTTTACTAAACTAAGAAAATTCAGTTGTAGAGAAATCTTACAAAAGTTATCTTTGATTGGAGAAGATGATGGAAGAGATTGATATTCTCTATGATGAGAAAATAATGAAAAGTTCTGCTTTGAAAGCAAATTGTCATATTTACAACAGCTGTTTTTGGGTTCTTGTAACTGCAGTAATTTTAATTCATTATTCCTGTTGGTCACCATCCATTTGTTTGTTCAAGTGAGACAAAGGAGATTAGGTCTCAGGCCCTACCAGCCTGAAAAAAAGGCAACTACAGTATGATTATGCAAAGTTTGTTATATTGGCTTTACAAAGATTAATTCAGTCTTGTCACAACACTTCTCAAAGCCAATATTGTAAGTTTTGGAGTTTGTCCAGGTAACTGTCAGTTGAACTTGTCTGGTGTGAGGCGTGTTTGCTTGCTGAAAAGCCTAAGTTTTAGTTCTTTCTTTTTGCCTCACACTGCTCTCATTTAGATCACCTCACTTAATTCAGCAGTGTCTCATGACCCATATTTATTTCTGTTTTTAGTAATTTCTTAATCACAAATGAAATAGAAGAGTAGATGACTCCCTGAAAATTCAGTCTTACTACTTGTAAAACTGTACCTTCATATTTAGAAAATGGGGGCAATTGATCATAGTGTTAGTTTATATACCAGCCAAATGGAATGAGGATGAGCTTTGGGGTTTGAGAGAGCTGGATTAAAATTTTATTTTTACCATTGATTAGTGATGTGATCTTGAGGTAGATGCTTTAGGTCTCTGAGTCTGAGGTACATGTAAAATGGGGTTAACAGTCCCATCAGTCTCATAATGTGGCTATACATGTATTTGTGAGCTATATTATTGATTGCAAGATAACTGTCTCAGAGATAGACAAAATACCTATGAAGTATCTCAAAGTGTGTTAACATGAAGTAATACATGTAAAAGGTTTCAAAAGTTACCCAGTAAATGCTCAAAAAGCATTAATTCTCTAATTATCAGAATATTGGGATACTCATTAAATAGCTGGGATTTTGAAAGAGCCATGCTTATTTCATCCATGATAAATAAGATGGGCTTCACTGAAACCACTAAATCCTTACAGATTAAAATCTTTACAATGTCAATAATACTGTCAAAGAATCTATTTATTCATTCACATCCTAAAAGTACAATACTCAGTGATTTAGTGAAAGCCTTAAACAAGCCTTTTTTTGAATAATATAATGGGAAGCTAATTTTTGACAAATTTAAATATTTCCATAATTTGAATTTATTTTTCTCTGTACATTTTCTCATTTTAAACATTTTTGTTTACTCACCCTTCTTTTGTTTTTTTTTCCTTGTGTAGCCACTGATAGCAGTGGAAAAATAAATTGAACCATTTCACATTAAAGTAGTATACTTAGTCCTTTAATAGAAATATTAACTGAATTTGATGCTATATGAAAGCATCCCAAAATTTGATTGGAGCAAAATTCCTTCATTCTTTACTTTCATTCAAATGTCTTTAAATTGATCATCTTTTGGTGAGATTTTCTGCCCTAAAGGCCTGAAAACCCTCTGTAGAAATATTTTTCTGTAGTGCTTAACAAACATTTGGGTTTATAGAATTTAACTTTGTTGTAGAAACACTTTGCATTTGTCAATGATACTTTTAAAGAAAACGTGGCTATTTTGAATATGATTTAGGAAGACATTCTGCTGTAATCACAGTTACCAGTTCCTTCAAAAAATACTAAAGAAATTTAAAAACCCTGGATGAATGGAAACAGCTGCCTTATTGTACAAAAACTGAAACAAAAGCTTTATAAAAAATTCACTTGGCATGTTATACCCCTAGTATTAGGATACATAATGTTTGGATTTCTTTCTTTGTGCATCTTTTGTGTACTTGAAATAGTGTATTTGCATGTGAATGGAAGAAAGTAAAATTACATCCAAAGGTTTATGAAAAGAAATTACTGATTAGCTCTCTAATTGGTCAAACACCATCTGAGCCACTTTCTCCATTTATTTTCAGCTTTGACATTAACTCAAACCTTTGCTTCAGCAAAAATAGTGTTTGTAGCATGAAGTTCTAAGTCTAAATATTGCATCATCATCTTTGAAGGAAGAGAATGTCTTAACACATTGTCCTGTGGTTGACACTCTTTACAGGCTTGGCTCTTAAGAAAATCTACAAAGTAGTTACTTTAGCACGGCTAATCCTAATCCTTTTATAAGATGTTCAGTGTCCTCACTAAGTAGTTTTAGTTCTCACTGTGTTTCTAATTTATTCATTCTTTCGTAATTTGATGGCATGTTCTTTTCTCTCACTTCTTCTCCTTTAGGACACTATATCAAGCAGCTAGCTATATTTGCCAGGCAGCTGACATAAATGAATGCAATAAGTCAGATAGGGACTGGAAACAAAAGAAAAGCCCATGCCCAGTAGAAGAGACAATGGATGATTGCCACTTAGAAATATTGAGCCTATATTGGTAGATCTTCCAACTTCCTCAGAAAATTGAAACTCCTGGGTTTTAGAAAAATTTTTTTGGTTGTGGATGGACACAACACCTTTATTTTATTTATTTGTTTTCATATGGTGCTGAGGATTGAACCCAGGGCTTCACACATGCTAGGCAAGCACTCTAACACTGAGCTATAGCCCCAGGCCACTTTTTGATTTTTTTAAAGGAATATTCTGATTTTTAAATGGTGGTAATATTTTTTTTAATTGCTCTGGATTAGATTGTATGAGTTCAATAAAACGTATCTATGGGCTACATGTAACTTGAAATGCTACCAGTTTGCAGCCTCTGTTAAGGGGAACTGCTTTCTGCTCTTGGTGATAAAAGCTTAATAATATGAATTTCTCTGATTGTAATTTCTAATTTTTTTTCATTAGTTCTCCATTCAGTTATATATTCATGGAATATTTAGAGCATAGTTGGCTTTGGTTACTATCATGGGCACTAGAAATACCGTCCAATTAATTGTTCCCTTTCTCTAAGAATATAAGGGTTTAGTGTAGGTTAGAAAGTAAACTATCACAATGCAGCATGATGAATATTATGAGATAAAGTGGCACATGAAAATATTATAGCACGGGCTGGGGATGTGGCTCAAGTGGTTGCGCTCAGCACCACATACAAACAAAGATGTCGTGTCCGCCGAAAACTAAAAAATCAATATTAAAATTCTCTCTCTCTCTCTGTCTCTCTCTCTCTAAATAAAAAATATTATAACACAGAAAAAAATTAATACAGTCTCTTAAGTGAGTAAAATGAGTATGTCTCCCTCCAGCAGGTCTGAGAGAAGATGGTAATGGCAGGATGTGAAACTTGTTCTGATGGTGAGGGAGAGATTTGTGGGCCCATGGGGCTTTCAATTCTTTCAATTTCTCCAAAAGAGAGTGTCTTTGTCATTTGGCAATTGAAAAAGATGATGCTTTCATTTTACCCTTTGACATCTATTGAGTGTTAGTTTCTAAAGTGAAATGCTCAGAAGAGTCAGTAGACTGTTCCCTTTTTACATTGCTTTGACTAGGTGTCAGCAATTCCAATGATATCAGATCATTTATCACTCTGAGAAAATCCCTTGACAAACTCAGAGATTAATTTGTTGTTGGTGGACTACTCAGGAGATATTTCTACTTCCTATAATAGAGAAAGGTGCTCACAGTTCAGGCCATGTTTGGTATTATGGCTTTGTATGAAATATAAGAATCTAAGAGGAGGGAATCCAAGTGAAATCTTGAGTTGCTTTCAAATCAAAACCAAATCTCCACACACTGTCAGTATCCTCAGCTTTCTTTATTGCAATGGCAGTTCATGCAGAGAAAAGATAAGAGTTCCCAGTAAACAAGTAGCTTTTGGATAGCAGATAAAACTGCAAAATGAAAGCACTTCACTGATAGATGGAAAATGTTATTTGTCTGCCTTGAGTTTATGTTATATTTTATGGAGAGTACGTTAATATCTGCCCTATAGACTTACTCAAGTGAAAACAGGCACATCTCCTAAAATTGTCCAGTTGATACTGAGTTTATAGAACTTTAAGGAAAATTGGTATTAGGTGCTGAGTCATTTCTAAAGGAAAACTCCAGAAGTTTCTAACGGCAATATTTATTGGAGGTTGGAAATGGGATGATAAATACTTCGCAAGTCCATAGGAGATAAAAAAAATGGCAGATCACACAGCTGCTTGTTGTGTTACATGAACAAAATCTCTTTCCACACACAAAATTTTCTGCAGAGCAGGCTAAGTTAAACTAATTCATGTGACTCAGAGCAGAGCATCTCAAAGGTAAATTTCTTTAAAATATAACTTACAGGTATTTCATTTTCTTATTCCTACCTGCCAAATAAGCAATTTTAAACCTGTAGTATAGTTCATTGTTTCTCCTCTTGGACTGACCCTCAAATAAGCTGAAGGTATTTGAGGGCCTCTATGTTATGAGCATAGGATGTGAAACATTATACCTGGATGTTAATGATGCCCCAGCCATTTGTTAGCCTGTGACCCTGTACTATTTGTTGAGCTCAACTTATTTAAAAGTGGACATAATCATCCTTTATTAGCTTTTTGTGAGGACTGAGATGCTGATGTACTTCACTGAACCTGGTAAATGTGCAATTATTATTACTCACACTCCTTCCTTCAGATTTCTCTGCCCTTAGAGAAGTCCATTTCCTTGAAGTGTCACAATCCTAGAAAGAACAGAGTCCAGATTTATAGGGTGAAGGAGTAAAACTAATGATCCTAAAATTAGGCAGAGTCAGTGGTCACCTACTCTGCCTTGTTGACTAATAAGCCTGGATCCCTGAACTTTGGCATTCTTGGAAGACTCTGAGTTGTGGACTTTGTGTACCAATGTTTAAGGTGATAATTTCCTCTAGGCTCCAAACAACATCATTGAAATTTTTCACCCAAATCTCTTTGTTTCTATTTTTTTGTATACATTTGAGTATGTAGATTTGCCTATAGGGATAAAGGTAATGAAATGGGTTTTGTCCTTTATTGTTACATTATGGGCATTGTACTGAATATACTGAATCTGAAGATTATTGTTATTATAACCATACTTGAAATCATGATCATGGATGTCTTCCCATTTGTTTAGGTTTTCCTTAATTTCTCTCAATGATGTCTTTTATGTCTTGTATTTCTTTTGATGTTGTATGATATGTACATGAACCTACCAAAAGGAACATTTTGATGTTCTGTGTATTGACTGTATCTTACAGCATTAGTTAACTTATTTTTTTTGTTTTAATAGTTTTTTTTAGTGATTACTGGTTTCTATAAAATATATATAAGAGCATGTCATCTGCAAACAAAGATAGTTTTACTTGTTTGCTTCCAATCTTGATGCCTTTTTTTCTTGCCTAGTTTCCGAGACAAGATTTTTCCTGTACAGTATTGAATAGAAATGGTGAAAGCAGATATACTTTCCTTGTTCCAAAATTTAGGGGAAAAGCTTTAAGTCTTTTACCATTAATTATGATATCTACTGTGTGTCTGTTATAGATTCCAGTTATAATATTGAGAAATTTCCATTGTAATCATTTTTATTGTTTTATCACGTAAAGGTGCTAGATCTTGTCAGATGTCCTTTTTGAATTGATATAATGATGTGGGTTTTGTTCTTTATTGTTACATTATGGGTATTGTATTGACTTTTGTTTGCTGAACCAATCTTTTTAGTTCCAGAATAAATCCCATTTAGTTATAGTGTATAATTGTTTTTATATTTTGCTGATTTTTGTTTGCTAGCATGGTGTTGAGGATTTTTGTGCCAATATTAATAAAAGTTATTGGTGCATGTTTTTATTTCCATATAATATATTTATGACTGTTATTGTTATAAAAGGTAATGTTTGCTTCAAAGAATGAATAGGGAAGATTTGTTGTCTTTTGGGGTGGAAGAGTTTTTAAAGATTGCTGTTAATTTTTTTTTTACATTTGGTAGAGTTCATTTGCTTCTGGATTCTCTTTATGTTAAGTTTTTGGTCACTGATTCAGTATTTTAAATTTTGTGGGTATATCCAGATTTTCTATATCTTTTTTCTGAGTCAATTTTAGTACTTAATGTTTTCTTAGGAATTTGTACACTATCGGGGTTATCTAATTTTTTGACAAACAGTTGCTCATAGTATTACCATATTTCTATTTATATTGGATAATTTGTCTTTTTTCACAATCATTCTAGCTAAAGCTTTGCCAATTTTGTTAATTTTTTCAAAGAATCAGCTTTCATTTTTTATTCATTTTTGTCTATTATTTTTCTGTTGTCTATTTCATCTAATCTTTTTTTTCCTTCATCCTTCTTCTTCTTAGACATTTTTGGATTTGTTAAAATCTTCAAATTACAAACAAGCTGTTACCTTCAATTTCAAGGTTAGAATAATTGCTTCACTTACTTCCAAGCTACAATCTCATTTTTTTTTTTTTGTGCGTGTGCCAGGGATTGAACCCAGGGATGCCGAACCACTAAGCACAATTCACAGCCCTTCTTTTTTAAAAATATATTTTATTTTAAAACAGGGTCTTGCTATGTTACTTAGGGCCTCCCTAAATTGGTGAGGCTGGCTTTGAACTTGTGATCTTTCTATTTCAGCCTACTGAGTTGCTGGGATTACAGGTGTGTGCCACTGTGCCTGGCCTCATCTTTATTTTTTTTATTTTTCGTGGGGATGAAATTTTAGAATAATAATACCTTTTTAAATGGAAATTAATGTACAGAACATCTTTGAATAAGAGCATTGGCTGAAGTAGCTATATCTGTAATTTTTTTCCTGCAGTTTGCTTATTTTTTTAGGTGCAAATCAAAGCAGTTATTTTGTGGAAAGTATAAGCCAAACAGTTAAGTCTGACACCTGGCTGTGAATTAAAATCAAGTGCAAAATCATTCTGTTTTTATATGCCTTGCTCCTTCTTGAGTTCACTAAAAGGAGTTATTTTAAACTTACTTTTAGTGAGTCATGACCTTTATTGATAAACCTCAACCTAACATGGATTAATTATGGCAGAGTTACAAAGTAGCCTATAGCAGTCAGAATGGAAATGGTGACTGTGAGTACCTTTAGTGGAACCAGACTATTAGATGTGGTAGGACTGTAATCCACAAAAATGATTGTGGAGCATCTGAAGCTGAAGAAATTGAGAAATTTCTAATATTGTAGATATTCATTCATAGTGTTCACTTCCTGCTTCGGACTTTTTTCAAAGAAACATAACTTTTCTAGAAGGATCATGAAATATATTCTTGCAAATTTTAAAACCTAATTTGGCTGTGACATGGGCAAATTTATATGACTTTGATAAAAGTTAACTTCTCTCAACCTTGATTTCTTTAACTATATAAGGAAAATAGTAACACCTGCCTTCAAGGTAGTTATATGATTTAAATTAAGGCATTATGTACATATATTTGCATCCATCTAGCATTGTGTACATTCCATTTAACTGCCTAGTTTTGTGCCTCTTATTTTTTCATTGAATCACTTTTTTCTTATTTATATGAGTGAAAAGATTAATTTCTCCTGAGTGATCAGGATAATCCAATTGTCAAAAGTATCTGATACTTAATTGTAGTCATTTCAACACTTACCATTTTTGTATGGAAGACAAATTGCCTCAGAGATTTATATCCGTTACTATGCACTTATGCTTCATCAGATATTCTTGTAAATATTTTACATACATTATAAGTTCAGTCTTTACATTCAAATGATAGTTTCCATTATGTTACCCATTTTATGGTCAAGAAACCAAGTTACTTGTTTTAGTCATACAGTTAAAATGCATGGTAGTCATACAGTTAAAATGCATGACCAGATAGTTGGTCTCCATGATACTTACTTTAAATATATGGTGCTCGGTTTGTGATTCATTGACCTGTCAGTATTTGGCATCGTTTGGAGCTTGTTAGAAATGCAGTTTCTATCCCTATTGTAGACCTACTGAGTCAGAATATGCATTTGTACAGGATGTGAAGTTCTCATATGTACATTAAAATTTGACAACTAGAGCTTAAGCCACTAATAAATGGAAATATGAATCCAGTCATGTAACACATATGTTTCTCACACGACAATTTAAATGAGCAATGGAATATAACACCAAAAAGAAAAAAAAACTAAGAAAATGAAGAAAACAAAACTTCCAAACTAAAAACTAAAATCAATGTGAAATACAGAGGAAATTACATTTAAAACAGGCACCAAGATCTATCTGGCAGCTTCTTCTATTGCAACTGAAAAAGATTTATTAGCATAAACCAGAGGAAAATTTATAGACTATCTGCCATGTTCTGAATTAAATTGAAGAAAACATGTATTCTGTTTTAAAAAAATGTCCATGGTGAAATGAACTAGAAGCCAACCTACCTGTCCTTGTATCTCAATCAGGGAAAGAAATTGAAATGGAAGAGATTATAAAACTGAGCTAGCACTAAGTCACCTGGATGTAGAGAGAGAGCTTGATGTCATGGTTCTTCTAATATAGTTTCAGGAAAACCTTAGTAAAACACTTAGCAAAGACTAAGGTTTACATGAAATTATTTTCATTTATTATTTAAGAGCAATGCAAATTCAACTCAGGTTATCAGGAGAAATAGTCTTTGTTTATTTGAAAATAAATTATCCTATTAATTCCATAAAAATAATTCTCAACATGATGTTTGTATGGTTATTAGGACAGCTAGTGAGAAAATCAGCTATACCTCTCACTTGTGGGGAGGTGGAACTGAAAGGAAAACACTCACTTTCAATCTCTGAAAGAATTAGGGTCTGCATATGCCCCTTCCAGAGACAGTGATATCTTGGATTTGAGAGTCTTTTTTGCACTTACAAGAAATTGGAAACACTCCAGTTTCAATAAAGTTAGGAAGTGATTAAAGGAGAATTTTCCTCTCTTTTGAAATAGAGTGGTGGTTTTTTAGGGAAGAGCAGCACAGGACTGGACTTGGGAACTTGAAAGAAGGGACTTCAGAAAAATGAATGGTTATTGAAGGGAGAGATTACAAAGGGAAATAGAATGTTCACTGTTGGGGACCGTGAACCAAGTCAAGATGGCGCCTGGCAGTTTGCCAGTTTGTGAGGCAATGCCACTGAGCCATTAAGATGGTGAGGATTCCTTATTGGCTGATTGCTGTATCTGGATGATGCTAATTGAGTCGAGCTGTGTGTAATCAGTTAGGTATATATATACCACTGTTGTTCCACAATAAAGCAGTTCCTGCTTCAAGTTGCTTGTCATCTCCTGGTTATTTTGCGCAGCCTGACTGCGGCAGTTCACATGAAAGTTCTTCCATGTTTGCAAGGTTAGCTTTCCCTTGTGTCATACAATGGAAAAATCAAATATAATAAACTTACAATTTCTGTTGCCCCTACACTGTGCTAGTATTTTGAGATATATACAAACTCTTAAGTGTGATTTTGGTATGAGGAAGATTGAGGATGGGATAGTAACTTTCTCCTAGTTACCTTGCATGAATTCCAGTAAAAGTAAAGATTTAAAGGCATCAGACATCCAGGCAATTTACAAGGTGGGACACTTTTAATTGAAAGCAGTGGTGACATCCATTTACAAGAAAAGACCCTGGTTTGCTATAAGACTGAATTACTCAGGTTCTTGCCATATGTAACCCTAACTAGAAATTAAAGATAATTGAAGAGCTATTTTTTTTGCTCATTTATTTAAAGTTATACTACATTAGTGTATACATAACTTTGCATTCTCTTTTTTGTTTTTGTTTTGGATACTCATTTTCTTTAAGGCTAGAATACATATAGAAGGGAGCCCAAATCTTAAATAGGTTTCATCATCTATTTGTTTGAAGTAAACTCGTCTATGTAACCACTATTAAGAGAAGATAGAAAACATATCCAACATTCTGGAAGTATCTCTCTGCACCTTCTTCCTCTAGGCATTACTTCTCTGGTACAGTTTACATCTGGACTGTCACATAAGGGTCCTTGCTAGTGGGAGGTATCTAGATCAGTTGGAGTATGCCCTTGGAGGGTATAATGGGGCTCTACTCTCTTCCCCTTTCTCTTATTTGCTCCTTGGCCATAGGTGAGTGGATTCCCTGTACCACACATTCTTGTCATGATGTGATGCCTAACCACAGACCTAAATGTATTGGAACCAACAGATCATATACTGGAATTTCTAAAACTGTGATAAACCTTTTTTCTTTATATGTTGACTATCTCTGGTTTATGTTACAATGATTGAAAGCTACTGCACTCCCAAAGAGTTAGCTGCTTGTCTATAAGCCTGTATTCCTTTGCCTATTTTTAAAATATTTATTTTTTTGTTGTAGTTGGACACAATACCTTTATTTATTTATTTATTTTTATGTGGTACTGAGAATCGAACCCAGGGTCTTTCACATGCTAGGGGAGCACTCTACCAATGAGCCACAACCCTAGCCATACTTTGTCTATTTTTGATCATTAGTATGAAATAAATAATATGTACTCTTTTGCATCTTATGCTTTTTAAAATTATTATTATAAATCATGTTGTTTAATTATTATTTTTCAATTATTTTATGATATTCATATTTTTGCTATTTTAGGTAGTATTGTTGTGAACACTTCTGTATATGCATGTTTGCAGTTTTAGAGTAGAGTTGCTAGGTTGAAAGAAAAACATAGTGTGATTAGATATTTCCAAACAGTGTACCAATATGCCTTTACCAATTTTCACTCCCATTATCACAATCTGAGCATTCTGGTTGCTCTAAGACTTGCTATTGACAGCTGAAAAATACACCATCACAAAACTCATAATAACAATGATTTTTTTTTATTATTGTTCATATATCTACAGGTGGTCCTACAGATAACTGATAAAGGTTAGGTTTTCCTGAATAACTCTGTTCTAAACAGTGCTTTTGGTTGAGGTTGACTACTTACTGTTGGTCTGTTCTGTTTGTGTTTATAGGAGCACAGACCAGAAGATGAAATGGAAGAAGTTTCTCTGGGGAAGCTTTTCTCACATAGATTGTATAAGTATATGAGAACTAGCACATAGACTCAAAAACTGTTGCCCCATTACTTTTTATTTGCACCATTAGTTCTCATTCCGTTCTATTGGTTGAAGCATTCCACAATGCCAAACCCAAGCTTAAAGAGCAGAGAAATATACACCACAGTTTTAATGTGAGTACTAAAGCCTGCAATGCATTCTAAGACAATAATTTATTTATTTTTTGTTATTCTGTTTGGGGTGTGGTAATGATACACTGTGTTTTTAATCTCTCTGATGATGATTGAATTTTAAATTTTTTATAAGTTTATGTCTACTCATGTATCTTCTTTTTTTTAAAGAGAGAATGAGAGAGGAGAGAGAGAGAGAGAGAGAGAGAGAGAGAGAGAGAGAGAGAATTTTTAATCTTTATTTTTTAGTTCTCGGCGGACACAACATCTTTGTTTGTATGTGGTGCTGAGGATCGAACCCAGGCGGCACGCATGCCAGGCGAACGCGCTACCGCTTGAGCCACATCCCCAGCCCTACTCATGTATCTTCTTTAGGGAAGGACATTTACCCATCATTTTATTTTTTTTTTTTTTATTTTTTTTTTTTAGAGAGAGAGAGAGAGAGAGAGAGAGAGAGAGAGAGAGAATTTTAACATTTATTTATTTTTTCTTAGTTCTCGGTGGACACAACATCTTTGTTGGTATGTGGTGCTGCTGAGGATCGAACCCGGGCCGCACGCATGCTAGGCGAGCGCGCTACCGCTTGAGCCACCTCCCCAGCCCTTACCCATCATTTTAAAACTTGAGTCATCTGCCTTTTTCTTATTGATGCAGAGAATTTATGTAAACAAAACTATATTCTAAACAGGGGTCCTTCATAAGATATATGTATTGCCAACATCTCTTAATGTTGCAAATTTTTGCACTCTCTTAATGGCATCTTTAGATAAATAATCATTCTCTTTTTTCCAATGGTGCTGGAGATTGAACCCAGGAGTATTTTTATCATTGACAATATCCCCAACACTTTTATGTATTATTTATTTTGAGACAGGGTCTTTTTAAATTGTTGAGGCCAGCCCTGTACTTGGGATCCTCCTGCCTCAACCTCCCAAATAGTGAGATTACATTCATGAGTGATCATACCTGATTGTAAATAACTATTGTTAAGTTATGATGAGCTATAATTGTGTTAGCTTTTCATTACTGTGACCAAAATACCTGACAAGAACAACTTAGAGGAGGAAAAGTTTATTTTGGATAACCATTTCAGAGATTTTGGTCCCTAGTAGGCATACTCCATTGCTTTGGGCCTGCGGTGAGGCAGAGCATCATGGCAGAAGGGTGTGGTGGTGGAGAGCTTTTCAACCCCTGGAAGCCTGTAAGCAGAGAAGGAGGAGAGTCAGGGATGATGAGTCTCCTGATTAGGTTGCTACTGTCATAAAATCTAATTATTTTACCTCTGAACATTCCTGAGCTTATTTATGAGCTTATTCAGGGACCTCATATCCAAGCCATACCAATAATCTATCAATTTGTGTTTTAGGATTGGCGTGTTAATATCCTATTTAATAAGAATTTACTTATGGTAAATAAATGAAGACTTTTTTTGTTATTTTGGGAATAATTTTTTTTAAAAATTCGATGTTCAGGTCTATAATCTGACAAAAATTGAGTTAGTGTGTGCTTGTTTCATTTTTCCCCCATATGGATATCCAACTAGCATAGAATCATTTATTGAAAAGAAACTATTTTCCCTCTTTATTCCATATATGTGATATGATTTTTGAAAAATCATAACTATCAATATGTACATACCTGGGTGGCAGGCAGTTATTTTTTAACTTATTTTTTGATTTACATAAAAGTAGGATTTATTTTGACATTATTATAAAAGCATGGAATTTGTTCTAATTCAGTTCCCGTAGTTCCCCTTTTCTTACTCTACCCCCTCCCCTTTCCCCTTCCCTCTATTCTACCCATCTCTCTACTATTTACTTATAGCTTTTTAAAATTAGTGCTCCCCAAGATACCGTACACTAGTGTTTTGAACCTTATAAGTATGATGATATAATATCTCTATAAGTATGATATGGAAGGTTGAACCATAAAGTGGATAGGTAATATCTAAGTGGTCTGAATCTAATCATATGAGCCCTTAAATGCAGAGTACTTTGCCCTACTAGTGACAGAGGGGAAGCCAGAGAGATTTGAAGCACAAGAAAGAATCAATGCTCTATTGATGGTTTAATGGTAGAAGGAGCCAACTGAGACAGTATTTGGGCAGCCACCAGAAGAGGGGTGCAGCTCTCAGTTGATAGCCCATAAAGAAATAAGGATTTTGGACCTATACCTTAAGAAATCACCTGGGCATGGTGCTGCATGACTGTAATCCCAGCGACTCCAGGGGCTAAGATAGGAGGATTGCAAGTTCAAAGCCAGCCTCAGCAAAAGCGAGATGCTAAGTAACTCAGTGAGACCCTGTATCTGAATAAAATAAAAATTATGGATGGGGTTGTGGCTCAGTGGAGTTCAATCCCCATTACCTCCACTTCAAAAAAAAATCAGATTCTGTCAGCAATCTAAATTACCTTGGAAGCAGATTCTTCCTTCAAAACTTCAAATAGATACCAGCCAGCTGATTAATTTCAGTCTTGTGAGATCCTAAGCAGAGAACTCAGACAAACCCATCTGGACTTCTTACATATAGAGCCTGAGATTATTAAATGAGTGTTGTTTTATGCTGCTAAGTTTGTGGTCATAGCAACAGAAAATTAGTATGGCTGCTTCTAGATTTCACTTTCTGTTCTGTTAGTCTATTTTTTCTGTTTATACCACAGTAACAATACTACAGTGCCTTTATTACTATAGGTTTTATTACTATAGCTTTAAATAGAAGAGTTGATAATGAATGTATTTTTGCTGACTTATCTCATGAGGAAAGCTTACAAAATTTCATAGTTAAGTCCAATATTCATTGTAGCATATTTGTAGATATATAAGTTAGATTTTTCCTTTTCCTAATCTGTTAAGAATTGTTATTATAAATGGATTCTTAATTTTATCACAAAGGTATTATACATCTATCAGGATGTGTTTAATGAGATGAGATATTGTTTTAGTCAGGTTTTTTGCCACTGTGACCAATAGACCTGACAAGAAGTATATCAAGGAGGAAAAGTTTAATTTGGTGCTCATGGTTGGTTTCAGTAGTCTCAGTCCATAGACAGCCTTATATCTAAACCACACATATGTTGATTGATTTTAGAATATTAATCTAAGTTTGTCTTACTAGCTAGGTTTAGGATGATATATTTTTTTCAGTTTTGTTTCTATGTTCATATGAAACATTGACCTGTAATTTTTCTGCTTTTAATTCCATTTTCGGTTTTGGTATTAAGGTTATTTTGGAGTCATAATATGATTTGGGTAGGTATTTTATTTTCTCTTAAAAATTCTTTTAGTTTATGTTGGATTTGTGTTATTCTCTGACTATTATGAAAGAATTACCACAAAAGATAATCTGGTACTAAAATTTTCTTCTTTGGAGGTCTGTTTTGTCAAGACAGATTTAATTTTATTTTGGTGAGGTTTTTTTTAAAAAAGAATTTGTTCTTTTTTTATGAATATATATGCTTTTTTTTTTGCTTTTGGTACTGGGGATTGAACTCAAGGGCATTCAATCACTGAGCCACACCCCCAGCCCTATTGTATTTTATTTAGAGACAGAGTCTCACTGAATTGCCTTGACATTGCTGAGGCTGGCTTTAGAACTTGTGGTCCTCCTGCCTCAGCCTTCAGAGCCCCTGGGATTATAGACATGTGCCACTGTGCCTGGCATGAATACATATTTTGTCATATGTTTTTATAATATATTTATTTATCTCTCAAAATATGTTATATCTCTTTTTTTTATTCCCAACATGGATAATTCATACTCTGTTTTTTTTTAATCTGAGAATAACAAATATTTTAATTCTTTTCAATGAACTAATTGTGCATTATTTATTCTCTCTATATGTTTTAGCTCTTTTCTTTCTGTGACCAAAAGACCTGATAAAAACAACTTAGAGAAGTAAAAGTTTATTTTGTCTCACATTCAGTCCATGGTCAGGTAACTCTACAGCTCTGGGTCAGAGGTGAGGCAGAATATCATAAAGGACATGGTAGAGGAAGTCTAGACATGGCAACCACGAAGCAGAGAGAACTCCATGTCCAGGAAGCAGAGAGAACTCCCTTCACCAAAGACAAAATATAAACTACAAAGCCACACCCTCAGTGACCTACTTCATCCAGCCACATCCTACCTTCCTACAGTTACTGCCTAGTTAACCCATATAAATGGATTAACCTGCTAATTATATTACAAGATTCATAATCTAATAATTTCACCTCTAAAAATTCTTGCGTTGTGTCATACATGAACTTTTTAGATGACAATAAAACCATAACAATATATTTGTTGATTTCTGCTTTATTCCTTATTATTTCCTTCCTTCTGTATTCCTCAGGATTACACTGTTCTTTTCTGATTAAAGTTTAAATCATTGTTTTTCAGCATTACTTCCTTTCCAAAAATGTGTATTTAAATTACATATTTTCATTCATTTAGAATTTTAGTTAAAGGTCACAAGAAATTTCATTATTTTTCATTAAAATATTTTTTAAAATCTTTTTTAGTTATACATGGACACAATATCTTTGTTTGTTTATTTTTTGTCTGTGGTGCTTAGGAATGAACCCAGTACCTCACATGTGTGAGGCAAGTGCTCTGCCACTGAACCACAACCCCAGCCCTCATTAAAATATTTTAAAATATCCTTTTGATTTGTTTCTTGATTGCATGCTTTCTTCAGCTATATTTTATATAATTTTCAAGCAGAGATTTTGTACTTAACATTCTGTAAGTGATTTTAAGTTTATTTTCAACGGTGCCAGTGTATATAGAATTAATTTTGTCAGTATGATGATATTTTTTCTCATTCTTTAATATATATGTACCTATATTTTTCTATCATGTGTCATATATCCTATGCTATATATACTGGATACAGTTACAAATACATATACTTTAGAAATATCAGATATGATTATAAATATATAATATCATCCATACCAATCTTAACTTTTATATCTTCATAATGAATTTACACTGGTATAATTATGAAATTTTATTTTATCTATTCTGGTTTTCATTACATAAGATTTCCTTTCCTTTGAAATTAAGAATTTTGCTGCTCAGAAATTTAAGAACATGAAATTGACACAGAATGAGAGAAATATTTGTTAAACATATCTGACAAAGGGCTCCTATGTATAATTTATAAAAAAAAGCTCTTACAATCAAGAGTGAGTAGACAGACAATCCATTTAAAAATGTGGAAAATATTTGGATAGATACATCCTTATTTAAAATATAGAGAGCAAATAAACATAAAATCATGCCAAGTATCATCATTCATCAGAGAAATGAAAATTAAAATTGCAATAATATCATCACCATATACATAATCAAATGGGTAAAATCATAAAACTGACAGTGCTCACAGTGTTATTAAGGATTTGGGGTAACTGAAACTCTCGTTCAAGGATGGTGCACTTGAGAAATGACACATCCACTTTAGACAACAGTTGAGTGGTCTACTAATGTGGAAAACACTCTTTCCATATGGACACGGACCATTCCACTGCTATGTATTTGCAGAAACAAAATAATATTTACATTCAAACACTCATACATGGATACCCTTAGTAATTTTATCTTTAATAATAATAAACTGGAAATAACCAAAAATTTTTACACATATATGATTATATAAGTAAGAACTAAAAAATGGAAAACCGTTCAACAACAAAAGATACACTATTTCAAGACAGGTATTAACCTGGATAATTATCAAAATAATTAAATGACAAAAAAGAAAAGAGTTTCTATTATATAACTCCATTCATATACATCACTAGTGAATATAAGCCTAACTATAGTGACAAGAAAGCTGATCAGTGGTTGATTGTGAGTGAGGCCAGGAGATAGGACATAGAGGTATTACTTAAGAAACTTTGGAGAGATAAATATGCAATTCCTTGTATTGATTATGATGGTAGACTCATGAATGCACATGTATATCAAAATTTTAAAAATTGTACACTTTAAATATGTGAGCTTTATTATATGTGAATTCAATCTTAATAAAGTGATAGAAGAAACATTGTCTTTTTTGTATGGTGGATCATTATTATAAAATGTAATTTTTAAAGTTTCAAAATAATATCTATTAAAATACCAATGTGCTTTGTTGAATCAGAGATCCTTTTTCTGAAATGTATATGTATAAGCTTACAAGAATAAAATGTGAGTAAAGCAGAGATGAAAAAATGAAGTTGATAAAGCCTGAATGAAAAAGACTGTATGAGATAATACTATCCATCCCCTCACTGATTTTTCTTGCAAAATTACTGGTATCAACCACAAATTAGCAGATACTGAAGTTAAACCAAATAAAAACAATGAAGAAACAGACTTGAAATAACTGTAATATATTTTTAAATATTAAAATTATATTGAAACTTAAATTTAAACTTAAGTATTAAAACTATAATATATTCTCGGATAAATGGAACTTTCACCAGCATTTTGAAATTGGCAATAATAGTAATTAAAATTGAGAGATTGGTAGATAAGTTGTAGAGCAGATTAGACATTTAAAGAGAGATAATTATTGTGATGGACAGTAGACTGGTAGAAAATAACCAGGATAAAGCATCAAGAGCAAATAAAACAAAGTGTGTAAGATACACGTAAGACAATTGAGAGTTACATTAGTAATTGAGTCCCAGAAGGTAAGTAGAGAGAATAGGTCAAAATAAATGTTCAAAGAGGTGATGGGCAAGAATTTTCCAAAATCAGTGGAAGGTATCACAGTATAGATTAAAAAGTGAGATATCTTTGAAGAATCTCTGTTCAAACTTTCAAGCATTTTAAAACTTGGAGAGAGGTTTTGTTTTCTTTATTTCATTCCCCCCTTTTTTGTTAGTACCCTGGAGTTCTTTATATATTCTGGGAAAAGCATTTGACTTGATAATTCATTTGTAAATATTTTTCCCAGGCTATGGTATATCCCTTCATTGTATTTCCAGTATGTCCTGCAAATCAAACCTTTTTTTAGTGGGATGCATTCTAATTTATCAGTTATTTTCTAGACCACACATTTTGTAGCATAAAATCTAAAAACAATGAATAGTCACATAGAGTAGTGTAGTGGTTTAGTGTGGAGGTATTTCAGCACCATTTATTGAAAATATTATCATCTTTTCTTAATCATTGTTCCTTATACATTTATCAAATATTATCATATTTTGACTTTTTAATCCTAGACTGTCCTGTTCCATTGATCTATATGTCTAACCTTTTGTGACAACAAAACTGTCTTAAGTTCTTAAACTTTACTATTGTAAGCCTTGAAATAGGATGAGATAAATCTTCCAGCTTGGTTATTCTTTCATAAAGTTTTGGGGTTAATCTACTTTTCTATTTCATGTAAATTTTCAAATCATATTATTTACAGTCACCAAAAATAGCCCTCTTAGGATTGCATTAACCATTTAAGAGAGAATTTACATAATAAGTATATTAAGTCTCTATATATGAATCTTCATATCAGATGAATATTTTTTCTCAATTTAATAGATTATCAATTTCTTTCATCAACATTTTGTAGTTTCCTGCATGCTATTCCTATATATATTTACTTGGATTTATTCTTAATATTTTGTTTTTTAGGATTTTTTAATGATTTTTTACATAAATATGTATACAAGTATGTGCAGATTTAATACCTTAAACTTAATGAAAATGGTAAAGGATAAAACAACCTGTTTTGTCATTGATTTCTAACTTATTACCATTTTGGACATACAAGATACTTTACATGATTGAAATCTTTTAAATATTATGAGATTTGTTTCCTTTGTGTAGGATAAGGTTATCTTCATAAATATTCTGTGTGTACTTTGAAAGACTATTTTGCTTCTCTGGGGGGAGTGTTCTTTAAATGTTAGATCAGTTTGAATGATAGTATGTTTCAAGTATTCTATATTTTTACTGGTTTCCTATCTTCTTGTTCAGTTATTGAAAGAATGGTATTGAAGTATCTCATCATAATTATGTATTTCTCTATGTCTCTTTGTAGTTCTGTAAATTTTTGTTTCATGTATTTTGACACTCCATTCATTAGTTGCATCAGCTATTATGACTATATCCTTTTAATAAATTGACCCCTTTGCTCCTATAAAATGACATTTTTTTGTATGTTTTGGGGATTGAACCTAGGGCCTTATATATGCTAGGTAAGTACTCTACCATAGCCATATGCCCAGAATGTCAGATCTTAAATGACATTCCCTATATTTCATAATTCTTTTTACACTGAAATATACTTTATAATATAGTGATAAACACATTACAGATTCCTTTTGATGTTTTCAGTGTATGCTTTCCATTCTGATACTTTTCAAATGTCTTTATATTTGAAGTATGTTTTCTATAGGCAACATAGAGTTGGGTATTTTAAATAAATTCTGTATTATTATCTCTGCTTTTAATTGGAGGTATTTAGACCTTTTACAATTTTAGTGATCATTGATGAGATTAATTCTAGATCTAACATTTTAAAATTTATTTTTACTTTATTCCTCTTTATGTTGTTTCCTTTTTCCTATTTTTCCCAAGGCTTTTGAATTTTGTTATTATTATCATTTAACTTTTTGGAGGATTATGAGTAATTACTGGTTATTTTGATATGTTAGTGTTCAGCTTTAACCTTTCGCATTCACCTTCACATCATATTATACCATGTTTAGGTAGTAGCATCACATTCCTGTTAACTTACTTCTGACCTTTGTGATATTGTTGTCATTTAGTTTACCTCTTGATATGTTTTAAGTCTTATAATACATTGTTATTACTTTTGTTTTAATATAGTCTTTCAAAGAAAATTTTAAATAATGTAAATTGATATTTACCCCAAATATTGAACTTTCTGATATTCTTCATTCTGTTTTATAGAGTCTTATTTTCATGTGAATATATTTATTTTTACCTCAGAGACTTCTTATAACATGTCTGATAATTCTGCTAGTGATAGGTTTATATTTTAAAGTAGAAGTTTTTGTTTTGGAAATATATTGTCACAGGTATAGTTTTCTTTTTTGTCACCTCTTTTTCCCTTTTAAGTACATTACAGGTATTTTGTACTTGTTTTTTGGCCTGCATTCACACCACTTAATGGTATAAGTTTCCTGTTTTGGTGATGAAAATATATTTGAGTTAGTGATAATGAATGTATGGAATTATAAATATACTTTAGGTCATTGAGCTGTATACTTTAAAATGTTTTAAATGGATAATTTTATATTTCATGTATTTGACCAAAATAAAATTGGGCAAAATATTTGAGTATCCCCTTCTTTGAATAACATACACTAATGATATATGCATCACTCATATTGAACAGTTGTTAACATTCCACCATTCATATTTTATCTAACTTTCCATGTCTCTATTTTTTCTGTAATATTTGTAAATCAAATCCTGACACCAGACCAATTAAATAAAACTTTTCAGAGGGTATATCTGTTGAGAGCCACAGCCAAAGGGGCCCCAGAAAACTTCCAGCTGCCAGCAAACTTTCAGACTGCCAGCTGATGATTGGCTCATAGTGGCCCCAGCAACATCTAGCTGATTGGCTCCTCTGCGGTGATGCTCATTGGGGGACTTCTTTGGCTTCGCCCACGCGACCCAGCCAATCGGCCTCAAGAGCAGGAGGATTGTAGGAGGTGGTGAGGCTTGTGTTTGTGTGAGAGGCTTGTGGGAAACCGGTGGTGGCAGTTGGGCTCTGAGGGTTTTTCCTGAGGAGCTGTTTTGTTTGGCCTGTGTGGTTCTAAAAATAAAGTTTGTTTCTTTTGACAAGTGGCTCCTGAATTGTGCCCAGCCAGACTGCAGCATATATCAATGTGATAACCTGAGTCCATGCTGCTCTGTATGTATCCTGTTGTATAGTTCATTGCTTTCAACTACTGACTTGCATTACAGAGTAGGTGAACATCTCTATTTGCTTTTCTGTGCCTCACAAATGAATATCTGGTTTGTAGTTATCCACTACCACAGAATTGATATGAAGACCAGACTTGCACATTTGTAATGGGATCCAACATGAGGATTTCTCCAGGATTCAATACCCACAAGTGAGTATATAAATTTAATTATAGGGTAGATAATATAGTTTATTCTTTATAAAATTTGTTTTTGTAAAACTGCTGTCTACCCAGTGAGTGGTGTTAAGTACCACAAGATTTAATGTAGAAATTTCCTCAAGAGTTTACTCCACAGGCTTCTGTTTTATTTTTATTTTGTGATCTATGTTAATCGACATACTTGTTTGGACATATATCTTAATCCCTAACCTTTTACCAAGGGTGGGGATTTGTAATGATTCACCAGATTACAGGGAATTTACACAAGTGTTTGATACATTTAAACATAAATATCATTATGCTATGACCTAGCTTCACAAAACTGGTTTAAAATCCACACCTATAGCTAAATTTGTTTACTTCTGAATCCTACCACTGTTCTTCTATATAAGCTGTAAGGCCTGTCTAGTTGTCTTACTTTATCATGAGCAATACTATGTCTCAAAGTCTAGAATGTTTCCAATAATTAGGCTTTGTTTTATATCTCTTCTCTTCTGCCCAAGCTTCTCTGATCCCAAAGCCAGTGTCAATATTGTTACATTGTACTATACTATTAATACTGGTGGCCTTTGATAATTGAATGAAGATGTTGTAAATACTTACTCTGAGGTAGTATTCTTTCTGGATAATGCAGAAAAGATCTCATCAATAAATAAATCACTGACTTGGAGGAAGTTTGGCAAAGAAGAAAGGTCATTAGAGGTTTGTTTTAATGAAGGTCTAAATGAACTTGCAAGAGAGCTTTAACAGAGAGAACATTTACCCTTAGTGAGGTGATGGTACTCTACATAATTCTGAGGGTTAAGAAGGAAGAGGGCTTGAAAACCACCCAGTAAACAATAAGATAGGAACTGAAGTCTTGATGATAAGATCCAAAGCAACTCACTTATGATCCTGATAGTCTGGAATGGCCCTTTAACACTTCTCTCCTCCCTTGGATTGCAACTTCTTTGGAGTCAGGTACCATGTCTTTTTCTACTAGGTGTCATTCCGTATCTGTATCACAGCACTTTACTCAAAGGAGGCACTTCATACATTGTATATGAATTAATATACTTTATGAATTTTATTAGTTTCCTATTGCTACTTTAACAAGTTATCAAATACTTAGCAGCTTAAAAATTAATTATTATCTGAATAATTTTTGTAATGCAAGTCTTATATGAGTTTCATTGCTATAGGAGCAAGGTCTTTATTTTTTCTGAAGGCTCTAGGGGATAATCTGCTTTTCTGAACTTTCTACCTTATAGAGAACACATTGCTTGTATCCTCCTTCCTACATATTAAAAGCTAGCAAGGTGAGTTTAATCTTGTACTAGATTACTTTCATTGTCATATCTTGCTCTGATCTCTTTATTCTACTTCTCTCTTCTACCTTTAAAGACTCATTGGAATAATTTAGTAAGATCTCCCTATCTTAATGTTATCTGATTATCAACAATAATTTCATCTGAATTAATAATTTCCCATTGCCATGCAATGTTACATATTCACTGGTTCTGGGGGTTAGGACATGAACATTTTTGAGAACTAGTCTCTATACCACATAAATAAGCACCTACTTTGACAACTGAGAATCATCCGGAATAATTACTCATTGTTAATGTGCATGCTAGGTGAATAAGCAACCAGAGATCTCCAGGAAGGGGTACTCCTTAGGAGATCTAGGAATGACCTGGTTGGCCTAAAGGTTATATACCCAAGTGAGGACCACAGTGAATGAACCTCTCTGAGTTGCTTAGTGCCTCGCTGTTGCTGAGGCTGGCTTTGAACTCTTGATCTTCCTGCCTCAGCCTCTTGAGCAACTGGTATTACAGGCTTGCACCATCATGCCTGGCTCTAGATTACAAATTTGATGACTTGGTTGAATTGGGCCATTTCCTTGAAAGATAATGTATCATAATTCATATGAGTTGAAATATGTAACTCAAATAGCTCTACATCAATAAAAGAAGTTGACTTAATAGTTATGAACTTAAAGAAAGGACCAAAATCATATGATTTCACTGATTAATCATATCAAACATTTCAAGAAATTTTTCACAACGTACTCTGGGAATGGAAGCAGACAGAACACTTCCTAACTCATTCATGAAGCCAGGTTACATAATGATTAAACCAAGTAAAATATTTTAAGGTAAGCAAAATCATAGACAAGGTTTTTTTTGAATATGGCTCCAAAAATCCTAACAGAATATCAGCACATTGATTCAAAAAATTTTTCTAAAAAGATTTCCAAATATATTTATCCAATAATTGAGATTTATTCAAAGAATGTAAGACTTATTCAACAGACAACATCAATGTTATCTACCCCATCAACTGGTTAAAAAAAGCATATCAATTGATATAGAAAAGTCATTCACACAAAGTAATATCCATTCATGATAAAATTCTCAACAAAATAGACATGAAGAAACATTCTCTTTGTGACAACATTTAAAGAGCCTTCAGTTAGCATTATACTCAATGGGAGATTGAGATCTCTGTCATTTTTAAGATTTGAAAAAAGGCAAAGATTTCCTCCTATGCCACATTTAATTGATATAGTGGAAATCCTAGATAAAATAAACTTTAAAAGGTATATAGACTGTAATGAAAAAAATAAACTTTACTTATATATGACATTATTGTCTAAATAGAACCTGCACTCCAAAAAGTTGAGAAATTGAGAAGGAGAAAGCACTATTAGAAGCAATAAGGAAGTGTTCAATTTTTCAGGACACTAATATAGAAAAGCCATGTTCTTTATCATACATGAATAATGAACAAGTGGCATTAGAATTTTTAAAAACTATAACATTCACAATGGCACAAAAATAAACTCTTGGATATGAATCTAAAATATGATGAAAGGAATCAAAATAATGTTTTTATTCCATGTTCACAACAACTCATTATTACTATTATGTCAGTTCTTCTAGACATTGATCTGCAGATTAAATGCAATTCCAAATAAAATCCCTCCAAGATATTTTATAGATATTGAAAAACTGCTACTAGAATTTATGTAGAAAGGTAGATGACTTGAACCACTAACAACATAATGAGGATCAAAGTTGAAAGAATAACACTCTAGGATTTTAATATTATTTAAATAAAATTCAAGTAACCAAGACAGTGTGGTATTCATGAAAGAATATACACATATCAATGGGTCAGAATAGAGAGCACAGAAATAGACAAAGAAATATAGTAAATGATGTTTACCAAAATTACAATCTATTTTTAAGACACTTTATTGTTACATTTATAGTTGTACATAATGGTGGGATTTGTTTTTGCATAGATATGCATGTGCATGATATTACAATATAACATGGCCAATGTCATTCCTCAGTATTTCCCCTTTCCCTCTCCTTCTCCCTCCCCCTAGTCTCTTTCCTGTACTCTACTGATCTCCCTTATATTTTCATGAGACCCCCTCCAACACTTCAGTTTCTTTTTGAAGTTTTTGCATAAGTGAGAAACTGTGACTCTTGACCTTCTGAGTTTGGCTTATTTCACTGAAAAAGATGATCTCTAGTTCTATCCATTTCCTGAAAATGATATAATGTGTTTTTTTCATCGTGGCTGAATAAATTCCATCATGCATATATCCCACATTTTATTTATCCACTCATCTGTTGATGAACACCAAGGCTGTTTCCATAGTTTGGCTACTGTGACTTGTTCTGCTGTAAACATGGGTATGCTTGTATTGCTATATTATGATGACTTTAATTTTTAAGAATAAATACCAAGGAATGGTATAGTTAGGTCATATGTCAGTTCCATTTCTAGCCACAAAGTTTAAGTCAATGGAGAAAGAGTAGACTTTTCAATAAATGTTGGTGGAAAAATTGTATATCAATATATATAAAAATGAAACACTCAACTTATCATTTTTCAAAAAATTAATTTAAAAAGGATTATAGACATAAATGTAAAATCTAAAACTGTAAAACTTCTAGATGGTAGGTTAAAACTTATGTGACCTTTAGTTTGATGGCAAGATTTTAATAAAATACAAAATTCATCATCAATGAAAGAATGTGTTTTGGTTGAACCACACTAAAATTAAAAACTTCTGGTCTGAAAAAGACACTGTTGAAAAAATGAAAAGACCAAACAAACGAGGAGAAAATATATGTACAGCCCATAACTAATAAAGAACTTATGCCCAAATATATAAATCATTATTGAAGCTCAAAAATAAGAAAAATTAACCCAAATTAAAAAATAGACAAACATACATTTTATTAAATAACTACATGGATGGCAAGTGAGCATATGAGATGATTTTCAACCTATATTTCATTAGGAAAATATAAATTATAAAAACAGTGCCATGAAACTACATGCCTATTAAGATAATTAAAATCTTAAAAACTAAATGTAATATGTTTGGATACGAAGCAACAGGAACTCTTATAGCTGGTCAGAATGCAAAATAGTACACAGACTTTAAAAATAATTTGGAAGTTTCCTACAAAGCTAAACCAAGTGAGACTATATGATCTATCAATCACATTCCTAGGTATTTACCCAAACAATTTGAAAACTTAGGGTAATATAAAACTTGTACATGAATATTTATAGCATGTTTATTCATAAACAGGAAATACTGGAAAGGACCAAGATGTTCTTAGGTAGTTGAATAGATATATGATATAGTCACACAATGGAATACTACTCAGTGATAAAAAGAATGAGCTATCAAGTCATGCAAAGACCAGTCCAAAATAATATGTACTTTATGATTCTATTTTTGTGGCAGGGAAAAGGCAAAGTTTAGGGATAATAAATAGGTCAGTGGTTGCGATAAAACATTCAAGGTAGGATAGGTTGAATATGTGAAGCACAAGGAAATTTTCTGGTTAATAAAAGTAGTCCTTGATACTGTATTGGTGGCTACCTGATAGTGCACATTTTTTGAAACCCTTAAAACTTTATGGCACAGAATGAACCTGAATATATACAAATTTAAAAAAAATATTTGGAGATCAGCGAATCCAAGAATAGAATGCATAGTAAAAAAATAATCTGAATTTCTTTCTTTCTTTCTTTCTTTCTTTCTTTCTTTCTTTCTTTCTTTCTTTCTTTCTTTCTTTCTTTCTATATGACAGCAGAATGCATTAAAATTCTTACTACACTTAGAGAAGAATTTTTCATATCTTGTTGTATACAAAGTATATTCACACCAATTTGTGTCTTTATACATGTACTTTGGATAATAATGTCCATCACATTCCACCATCATTTATAACTGCATGCCCTCTCCCTTCCCCTTCAACAACTCTGTCCTATCTAGAGTTTGTCTGTTCCTCCCATGCTCCCTCTCTCTATCCATCACTTCACTGAATGGGGTAGATGAAAAAGATTCATACCTAAATACTTTGGAAAAAGAATGGGGACTTAGTACTACATGTAAAATGGACTTATGTAAGCAATATATTCTTAATGTGATTTCCTAAGGTCCATGGTTTAATAATTCTACAACCACTGTTTATGTGATCTGTAATTGAACAATTTAGTAATGTGATCACAGATCCAAGTTTCCTTACTATTGGAGTGACTATACACAGGGGGAAATGCAACAGTGATTCATATGTTGCCATACCAGATTTTGAGACATTAATAAGAAATTTGTTTAATTCAATGTAGATACAGGTGTGTGTGTGTGTGTGTGTGTGTGTGTGTGTGTGTGTGTGTGTGTGTGAATAATTATGCTATTTGGGGGTTAGCATACACACATGCTATCTAGTTTTGTCCACTGAGAGTGTGCTATAGCAATAAGCACACCCAGCACACAGATCTTATTTCCTAATATCATTTTCTGATAAAATCCCAAATCTTTAGCACATGGTAGATTATTGTGCTAGGGCAGGAAATATATAAAAGGGAACTGGAGCATCTTTTGTGAATGAAAATAATGACATTCTCCTAAGAAACCAATAAAAGCCCCACTTGATCACTGTTTCTCAAAGGAACACAGGAATCTACTGAAAGACCTGCCAGGGGAGAATGCATTAATAATTTGAGCAAAAAGATAAAACGTTGGATTTAAATTTTAAATCCATACTGCATTTTACCATCAGCTATACAGTGAATATCTAAAATCCATACTGACA
This sequence comes from Ictidomys tridecemlineatus, assembly GCF_052094955.1. Classification (NCBI taxonomy): domain Eukaryota; kingdom Metazoa; phylum Chordata; class Mammalia; order Rodentia; family Sciuridae; genus Ictidomys; species Ictidomys tridecemlineatus. The sequence continues at coordinate 28,648,140 of NC_135493.1, read as the reverse complement.
AACTTTTGAATATAAAAATAAATCCTGGTTGACCAATATTTACTTTAAAATTTTAAATTGCTGGGTGTAGTAGAGCATGATTCCTTTTCCTTAAGTGGAGGCTGTACTTTGTGATTCTTTCCAAAAATACATTAGTGAAAGTGGAGTTAAAGAGTAACTTTGTAGTGGATAAATCTGACAAACAGATGTCAATCAGGGGGTTACCGGTTGATGCCCAAAGTGATAAAACATGTTGATGGTATGTTCCCTTGACATGATGAGACAAAAATAGCACTTGCTTCTGTGGTAATCTTCCCCCAAAACACTTAAGTCTAGTGTAACCATAAGAACCAACAGACAAATCTCACTTGAGGGACAATGTACAAAATGCCTGAGGAGTATTCCTTCAACACTGTCAAGGTCATCAAAAGAAAAAAAAAAAAACAAGGAAATCTGAGAAACTGTCATAGCCATAAGGAGCATGGAGACATGACTACTAAATATAAGTTTCCAGGATGAGATACTGGAACAGAAAAACAATGGGTAAAATAATAATACATGAACAAAATTCAATATTGTTTTATTAATGTTACAAATATACTTGACTATTATAAAATAGTAATAAAAGGAAAAACTGGGTTGGAGGTCTATGTGGTATATATTTGTGTAAATTCTGTGTAAATCTAAAACTTATTTGATAAAAGAATAAGTTAATGCCTAAAATTATCCATTATCCTATTAAATTCTTAGAGTTAATTATGTCATCAGTTCTATGGCATCATTTTTCTTTTGTATGTTTATTTTATGCTATTTGCCGTTTTTAATGTCAAATATTGGACATTCTTTAATTTTTAGTATTATCTTAAATAAGGCAAATTTTATGTAGTTATTTGTAAGTAATTTGTGCTGTGAATGGTCACAGTTGAATTTGTGGGAAAGCAGAAGTTTATTCAAGTTTGTAATTAATTTTCTCATGACAAGTTTGTGAGAGAATTTGTTTAGCCTTTATTTCTCCACAGGAAATTGCAGCTTCTAAGACTGCTTATAATTCCATGATCTCTTCTATCCATTGTGGTAGAAAAATTGCATCCTGATATGATGGCTTACCTATGTATTTCCTCAATCAGCTGCACTTTTCATATGATTACTTAAAGCCAAGTGGGCTCCCAGAGTCATTCTGTGCACACCCTTTAATTTATTTTTAAATTAATGCAATTGCAATAACTATCCCATTGGATTAAAAAACAGTTTAAAGTTCATCTTCCAAAACTTAATAGTAAAAAATAAAATAATCAAATAACCAATTAAAAATAGGAAAATGAACTAACAAGATATCTTTCTTAAGAAGATATAAAAATGTTCAATGGTTATATGAAAGGATGCTCTGCATCACTAATCATCAGAGAAATTCAAATCAAAGCTATAATGAGATATCATCTCACACCTGTTATGATGGTGTGCTGGTTTATGTGTCAACTTGACTGGGTTAAGGGATACCTAAGTAGCTCTTTAAATAGTAATTCTGCTCATGTGTGAAGATATTTCAAAAATAGCTTAGCTTTTGAAACAGTGTACTGATTAAAGATCTAATCTCAACAATGTGGGCAGTCATTATCTAATCCATTGAGGGCTGGTATAGAACAAAACAGGAGAGGAAAGATGAATTCTCTGTCTCTTTTTCTCTTTGAGCTGGGACATCCATCTTTACCTGTATTCAGTTATTGGAACACCTTCTGATTTGGGGGTCTTCAGACTCAAGGACTTATGCCAGTGGTAGACTTCATTTTCACAACAAATAACTCTGGCTTCCAGACCTTCAGACTCAGACTAAACTTACACACTTATTATAACTTGGAGGCAGCCTATAAAGGGATTTTTTCCTTTATTATCACATAAGCCCATTTCATAACAAATCTATCTACCTACCTATCCATCCATCCATTCAATTAGTTATGTTTCTCAGGAGAACTCTACACAATAAGATGGCTATTATCAAAAAGACGAGAGGTAACAAGTGTTGGTGAGAATGTGGAGAAAAGGGAAACCTTGTCTATTTTTGTGGGAATGTACCTCATAGCCATTATGGAAAACAATGTGGAGGGTTCTCAAATATTAGAAATTGAACTACCATATGATCCTGGAGTCCCATTTCTCGGTATATATCCAAATAAAATAAAGTAATTATCTCAAAGAGATGTCTATTCTCCCATGTTCAAGTGTCATTCATGACAACATGATATGATGGCTTACCTGTGTAATATGCCAAGTTAAAAAACCAGACACACATACCTGTAATCCCAATGGCTTATAAGGCTGAAGCAGAAGGATCCCAGGTTCAGAGCCAGCCTGAGCAACTTAGTGATGCTCTAAGCTACTTAGTGAGACCCTATCTCAAAATAAAACATAAAAAGGGCTCCAGATGTGACTTGTTGGTTGAGTTCCCCTGGATTCAATCCCTGGTACAAAACAAACAAACCAACCAAAACAAACAGACACATAAAGACATAAAAATGGATGATTACATTGCAATGCAAAAGGAACTGGCTTTCAATAAATTTTACTGGAAAAATTGCAAAAAAGAAAATCTGGATGAAATTATTATATCTTTCACAAGAATTAAATCAAAATAGACTATAAACCTAAATATGAAATGCAAAACTGTTAAAATTCTAGAAGATAGTATAGGATAAGCGACCTTTGATTTGGCAGTGAGTTTTCAGTATAACAACATGAGCATAATCCATTAAAGAAGACATTTGTATGTGGATGTCTATTAAAATTTAAAACTTTTCTGTGAAATATTAAAAGAATGAAAAGATATAGACTGGGACAACATATCACAAAATATATCCTATAAAGGAATTACAACCAAAATATACAAAACCCTTAACAATATGAAAAGAAGTGACCCAGTTAAAAATAGGCAAAATATCTGAACAAACACTATCAAAGAAAATATTCTGCAGGAAATAAGCATATGAAATGATTGTCAACATCATATGTCATTAGGGAGCTGCAAATTTAAACAACAGTAAGAAACTAATAGACATGTATTAGGATAGCAAATATCCAAAATACTAAATACTGATAAGGACGAAGAGCAATTGAAACTCATATATAGCTGAAGGGAATGCTTAGAAAGATAGTTTGATATTTTTATAATTCTAAAAACAATCATGAGATATAATCCAGTAGGGAGACTCCTATATGTTTATTTAAGTTGAAAATTTAACATCCACATAAAAACCTGTGCTTGAATGTTTATGGCAGCTTTATTTGTAATATGCAAAATGTAAAAAGCAACCAACATGTCCTAATATAGGTTAATGGATAGAAAAACGGTAGTATACCTAGACAATGGAAGAGTATTCAGTGCTGAAAAGAAATGAGCTATTAAACCACTAAAGTTTATGGATAAATATTAAATGTGTATTGACGAGTAAAAGAAGCAATTCTGAAAAGGCTCCAATGCTTTATGATTTCAACTATATGACATTTTTGAAAAAGGCAATATCACAGGAAGAGTAAAAAAAATCAGTGGTTGCCAGGGGATTGAGGAGACAATGGTTGGTTGAGAAGGTGAAGAAATCAAGGAAATCAATAAGGAAGTGAAACTGTTATCTGATATTGTAATGCTGGAAATTTATTTATGTAATTGTCAAAACTGATAGGATTGTACAACACAAAAAGTGAATCTTAATGAAAAAACTATGCTTAGTTAACAATAATGTGTAATAAGGTATCACTTCATTACGGAGTAAATTTATCACATTAATGTGAGATGTTAACAGGAAATTGTAGACAATGGAATACAAGGACTCTTTATTATCTGTTCATTTATAATGTAAACTAAATTTTGAATACTTGATAGGTATTTTAAACAAAAACCACAAGTTTACCAAGGTTACCAAGCTTATAGTTATTCTCTATATAATGGAGATATGGTACCTTTATGACTATCATGTTCACAAAATCATGATACAACTTCAGATATCAGCATTGAAATATGAAGGAAATTTTGTGATTTTTTTGAGGAAATTAATAACTTAAAGGAGATTTCCAAGGTGTCAAAAATCTTGGAGATCAAGAATAGATAGCTTGATTGCATTATTTTTGTCTAATTTAGAGTTCTAAAGTTTAACATTTTTCAGAATGTGGGATATTCTCTCTCTCTCTCTCTCTCTCTCTCTCTCTCTCTCTCTAGCAAAATGAAGTTGTTGGTTTTGATAATCTTTGGAAGCCATTCTTACTCTCATATTCCTGTGTTCTAAAATTTATAATTAACTAGATACTTTGTTTTCTATAATGGGAAATAATTTCTGCTGTCCTAGCAAAGCACTTAGAAAACAAAACGGACCATTACATAATTGTGGCTAAAGTTATTTACCCAAGACTCCATGGCAACATGAATACACCAAAATAAATTGTTGACATAAAAACTTCACAAGGAACTTGACTAATTAGGATATTGAATCAATGCTTATTTTGAAGTTGCTTTTGGTTTTAAGAAAAATTAAAGGAAAACTCAGAATTTTATTTAATATTAAGAAAATTAAAATAGGTATATTGTATTTTTATTTTTACTTCAAAACATGATATCTTCATCTCCACCTAAAATTCTGGGTAATATGAAAAATGGCTGTCAAGTGCTCCTAAAATTAAAAAAAAATCTTTGAACTTTAATATTTAATAATATTCACTTGACAACAAAACAAAAGGACATATTAACAAGATTTTTAGCATCTAAAATTAAAGGAATAAACCTTATATTTAATACATTTTTCCTTACAACTTGAAATTTCCTGGATTTAAACATAATTAACATTATTCCACCATTTGAATGTCTTTGCTGACCTCTAAAGAGGTATTTCTTGACATGAATGTTTTTTGCAGATTTTTATTCCAATTTTATCTTAAAACATACTAGAAAATCTCAGACATATACCTTCTGTATTATGTGCCAGTATATCCTCAATTGTAAAATAATGTATATTTGGGATGTATATGTGTGTGTATATATACACACAAATATATATATATATATATATATATATATATATATATATATATATATATATATATATACAGAGAGAGAGAGAGAGAGAGAGAGTATTGTATTTACTTGGACTATGTGAATTTCATATGTACATTTCATGGAGTATTTTACTCCCTATGCTCAGTCTTTTAATATAAATTCACAAATGGGCATCAAGAATTCTTTTTACTATCTCCTAATTTTATGTTCTGAAATTGATTTCTGCCAACCAGTTTTGATACCTGCATTCATGAAAGCAAAAAAAAAAAAATAAAATAAAATAAAAATAAAACAGGAAACTGAATTCACCATATTATGAAATGCAAAAACCTTTAACATACTACTGCTTGACCTTGACTATGATCATGTGTTTTTTCTGATAGAGAAAGGAACACTGTAATTCCATTATCTTGTGATTTAATTCTGCTGTGACAAGGAGGGCTTGCTAAAACACTATCAAATTCTGCCTATGTTATTATGTTGGAGACTGTTCATCTCCTGGGACAGACTATAGACCAGGTTAAGCTAATTTCTTCAGTTAATAGGACCATGGAATTAATTGTTCATGAAGCTAAGATTGTAGGTTTCCTTCAGCTAACATTTATTGGCTGTCATGAGAAGTGAAAAAATGTATCTGTTCCAGAGAAAACTGAATTCTTGACTTTCTATGCCAGCTTCGTTTGGACTTGTGGATGAACTCAATAAAAAGAATATGAATGTCTTTGAAAAACCCATCTTTTCTATCTCAATATTCAAAGAGCATTTATCTTTATGGAAACATGTATAGATGTAATTTTTATCTGACAGCAATGAACAACTGGGATCACATCCTGTTTTTACTCACCAAACAGTGGCCATGTTATAATTACCCAATTTCCAGACCAGGACTAGGGTAAGTTAAGTGTTTGGGGCACAAATTTTAAGAAGACACTTCATTTTCAGAGTAGTGCCTTCTTACATGAATGTTTTCTTAAACATTATTTTTTAGGTACTAGATCCTAAGTCTTGGTGCTACAGAATAGCTTTATATTATATATACTTTATATATACATACATATACATATACACACATATACATACATACATGTATATGTATATATATAAAGTATCACTTCATTAAATAACAAATTTATCATATATGTATTATGTGTGTGTATGTGTGTGTGTATAAATTGATAATAAAGATTTGGATGTAAATACAACTAAGCTGAGAATCTGGTTCATTTATTGAACATCAAATATTTGAAATACTTTATAAAATGTTAAAACACACATTTTTGAAAAGCAAAATAAACAATAAGCAAAAAAAACCTACCCTATTGGAGCAGATACACAGTTTTCTATAACTATTGGAATTGAACTATACTAGAGCATGAAAGTATTATTTAAACCAAAGGAAAAATAAATCATAATTTCATTTTGGTTTGAATCCCTTTTTTACTTTTAATTGTTCATTTGTTGATATATGGCAATAAAGTTGCAGCTATATGGATGTCTTTTCCTGGAATCAGTTGATTCCTCTGTTTTAAACTTATTTGGTACCCCACTTTCCAGGGTGAGTGCAGGGCCTGCCCTTAGTTTGAAATATGAATCCCTAAGAAATATTTGCACATGCATTCATCAAGTCTTTGTTTTAAAACTTGGAGAATTTATTTAGCCTCGTAAATCTTAATTTCCTCATTTGCAAAATCTACACCATAACTGTAATAAGCAATTGATGAGAAATGTAAAGAAACTAGTGTTGTGTCTGGTATTGGATAATTTTGCTAGTCAGCTTTTCATCACCGTGACCTAACACAAATTAGAAGAGGAAAGGTTTATTTTGGCTCACATTTTCAGAGCTTTTAGTTCATGGTTTCCCAACCCCATTGCTAGGGGCATGGTGCAAGGAAGAACATCATGGAAGAAGAGTGTGGCAGAGGCAAGATACTTAGCTCATGGAGGCCAGGAAGCAGAGACAGGGAGAAAGGAACCAGAGAGAACATAAACCCTTCCAGGTCATTCCACCAGTGATTTAATTCCTCCAAGTGGGTCCCAACTCCCAGTAGTCTATTCAGCTCTCAATGCATTAATCAACTGATGAGATCAAAGCCTTTGTGTTCCAATAATTTTCCACAAGTCCTACCACTGAACGCAGGAGACCTTGGGAGACATTCTGGAGCCAAACCATTATAGTAATTTATTAAAATGTTGTAACTATTAATGATGCATATCATTTGTGAGATGTGGCATTAGTGGAAATTACTGAGACTTGTTCTTTGAAACCCTTTAGGAAAAGAAATAAGAGAATGGTTCAGTGGAATATGATTAATACTATTTTTTCACATGTATCCAAGTTTATTTTCATAATCCTCTGTTGAAATTGAATTATTTTTTTTCTTTAGGGTGCCTTTTAGCACTTATATTTGAGAAGGAGGAGAAGACCCTATGGAATAGAAACTATATGGTAAAAACAGGTTCCAGGTAGAGATCTCTCTTTTATATCATACAACAGTCTATTATAGAAACCTTTGTGCTAGAAAATCACAAACACTTGTAATTGTTTTCTCTAAAATAAATATGATTCATTAACTTTGATTGGTATCAAACAGAAAATAGAATACATTTCATAACTTCTGTGTCAGGTTAAGAGTGGTCATTATTGATTGGTGTTATACATTCTCCTTATATATCACATATTTTGTTATAAAGACCTCTCTGTAGGATTTGGAGCTTGATGATTCTATTGATTTCATACCCCTGACTAGTTTACTGCTCTAATTTTGGTTACTCTGTGACTTTGTAGAACTTACAACCTTTTATACTTTCTCTGATTGGAATGTAATATGTTTTTGCAATGATGGCAAATTGCAGTGGTGTATGTTATTGATTTTAGTTAATGAAAAACTTGTTACACTCTTTTCTTTTAATGGGCTATGGCCTTAATTTTAAACTGTAGTACTGTTTCTTTGTGAGGATTATCAGTACTTTGAAGAGCTGAGGAAGCCTGTAGCGTTAGAGTGAGAATACTGAAGCAAAATTATCAACATTTTCCCAAGGACTGTATTATATTATAAACTAAGCAGGTTTGGCAGCAATAACATTGAGAAAGCAGACTATTTTTATTAAAAAAACAGTTCTTTGGGGGGTTCTGTTCTCTTTTGTCTGCTTTTGCAGTTTCTAAGTATGTGATAAATAATAAGTAGTACTTAATTTAATTGCATCACAGGATTAATCTTGTTTACTTCAATTAAGAGGGAAGCAGAGAAATAAAATACAGTGGTTACCCCTTAAACATGGTATTGCTTTCAAGGGTTTTTATTTAACCATGGTCAGCTGCAGTCTGAAAATATTAAATGGAAAAATCCAGAAATAATTCATATTTTAAATTATGCCTCACACGAAGTAGTATAATGAAGTCTTATTAATCCATTATTTTCTGAAATTATATTGTCTATAGATTAAGAGATAGTGTTTAAATATGGATTTAATATCCCCTCATTATTATTTTGCCCTAATACATGGATGACTGCATTGTCTACTGTATCTATGTTGTATACATTACAACCTAGTCACTTCTTAGCTATCTTATTTATCAGATGGACTGACAAGTTATCACAGTACTTATCTCCAAGTAAAGTTTATATAGTAACTTAATCCTAAATCACAGTGCCTGCTTCATTCACTTCATTTTACTTGGTATTATATTATCTCACACCATCAGAAGAAGGAGTATAGAAAAATAAAATACTTTTAGAGAAACCACATTCATATAACTTATAGTACATTGTTATAGTTGTTATAATTTACTATTTGTTGTTAAAATCTTACTGATTATATATGTGCATATGTGTGTGTTCCTAATTATATATATATATATATATATATATATATATAATTTTAAATATGTATATAAATCATTTATGTTTTGGGACTAGTACTGTCTGCAATTTCTAGCATCTACCTGTGGTCCTGGTAAGTGTCTTTGCGGGTAGGAGGGGATTACTATAAGAGTATGATTTTCCAAGAGGTGACCAGAAGCTCAGTGTTTCTAACATATGGTTTGTAGAAAACCCACATCTGTAAACATGAAGGGAAGTTAATTTTCCTCACATATAGTATTTGTCCAGTGCTAGCTATAAAAACAGTTACAAGTCATCAATGTTTCCCTTTGGTACTCTCCCGCTACCCCTTCCCCTTTTTTTCACTTTTCATATTCTCAGAACTTTATCTTCAGTTATCTAAAGATCTTTCCCTTTTCCCATACAATGCTTCATGCTTTGGATAAATTCATTAACACATCCACTCTACGCTACCCTTACACTAATGTAAATTTTTCTTATGAAAATATCATGTTCTGGAATTCTATTATCTATCTAAAAATTAAGAGAAAGTGTTCAAATATGGATTTAAAGTCCCTTCATTATTATTTCAGTGGAAGAGCAGCTAGAGGCTTATGATACATACCCAGGTCAAGTGGCAGTAGAACAATAAACTATGAAAGTATTTATCCCAATACTATTCTTCCTCTTCTCAACTATAAACATATCAAAGATATTTGTTTTCATAGTCAATAATTGCCCCATGATTTGCCACAGAATAGGATTAAAATATATTTGGGACTACTAATAGAAACGGGCTTTTCCTTGGGAGAAACAAAAATGTTCTAAAACTAGACTTGTCCTGAGTGTTTTAACAACCTTCTGCATAGACTAAATCCATTGAGTTTAATTCATATAACATGGGTTCATGGTCTGGTATGTAAATTTAATCTCAATAAAGCTGTTTGTAAAAGATGTATCTAGATAGCAAGAGAATAATGATAACTTTAAAAGGCTTTAGATTATAGTATAAATTTTGGTTCAGGCTTTAGAATCACACTCATTTGGGTTTGAGTCTCAGCTTTACCATGTATTAGCTGTATGATATTTGGCAAGTTATTAAAATTCTCAGTACTACTTTCTTCATGAGTAAAATGAGTCTAGTGTTTCTCATAGCTATTTTGAGGACTGCCTGGAGATAATGCATCTAACATGCTTAGCAGGATACCTGGCACCATTATTTTATTGATGCATTCTTTTTATAATGTGTGTCTTACTTTTTTTAAGATAACTGAATTCAGTTATTGCCATTCTCATTTAATAGCTAGAAAAAATAGAATATAAATCATATAACCCAATAAAATACACAAAAGTTGTATTTCTTGGTTGGTTTTCCATCTGTAACATAATAATATAATAATTTCCTAGCAGAGGTAGTGTATGGCTTAGGATAAATTAAATTGTCCAGGAAAGGGACTTGCATGTGCTTGACACATGGATGGTACTCAGTAAATGCAAATTTCATTCTCTACTTATCCCTGAATATTGCTGGATCATATTTAGTGTATAATATTGGTTTCAAAGAGGTGAGGTGGAAAATAATGTAACTACTTTCTTAAAAGCACTGAACATGGGCTGGGGCTATAGCTTAGCGGAAGAGCACTTACCTAGCATGCTTGAGGCACTGGGTTCGACCCTCAGCAACACATAAAAATAAAAAACACATAGAGCTGGGATGTAGCTCAGTGGCAAAGCATCTGCCTTGCATTTGAAAAGCCCTGGGTTCTACCCCCCAGTTCCAAAAAAGATTAAAAAAAAGAACCCCATCAAAAAATAAATAAGATTAAAAAAACATAAAATAAAGGCATCTGTCCATCTACAACTACAAAAAAAATTTTAAAAGCACTGAATATAAGGCACTTTCATTCAGTTATTTGTTCACTCATGTAATAAATGTAATAAATACTTAGTATCTAGGATGTGTCAGAAACTGTTAAATGCTGGCAACAATAATCATGAATAAGAGTCATGGCCACCATTGTGTAGACCTTCTAGTAAATATCTTGAGAACAATGTCTATGAAAGTAGTAATTACTAATATAGAAAAAAACATTACATGATTTCCTGGAAGCTTAGTACAGGGATGCCTTAATCACAGAGAGAGGTAGGGAGGTCTGCAAAGACTACCTGGGGGGAAAATATGTGACATCCCAGCTAAAACCCAAGTTCCAGTTAGAGGAAAAAGGGTATTTTATTTACCAAAGCCATTCCATGGTCCAGTGCCATTGCTTCTCACCATTTGAATGTAAACCTTTCTTCTGACCATTTTTCTAAAGTACTCTGTTTGGTTGTGCTATAAGGATCAATCATTACTGACTAAATGTTCCTTGGAACTGCCTTGACAGAGAGAGAAACATAAATTGTTTGGAAAATAATAATGATGAAATTGCCTCTGGAGTTTAGGATGCAATGAAATGAATTCTCTTATTTGTACACCTATACTGTGTTCAATCAGTGTAACTCTCCCAGGAGCCCTAATCAATATCTTTTCTCATTTTTCATATTGAGCTCCAGAGAAACAAATCTGCAAGGAAAAAATGTTTCAAACTTATTTCAATTGATCACATCATAAGGGAAAACCCAGAGGAATTCAGATATTTCTATCTGTGAGAGAACTTTGTATACCTTATGGGAGGAAGGGGCAAGTGTGATAGACCCACCTTCTGTCAGAATGGTTTGTTGAAAAACAACCTATAATTAAGTCTATGTAAACCTGACAAAAATGTAGTCATAATTGGATTGTGGCCCTATTTGTAAAAAAATTTACAGGAGGCAATGTCTTTCTGGTGTCTACTGGCTATCTTAAGATTAGTTGGCAGGATCCATTCTACAGTGTGTGTTTATACATACACACACACACACACACACACACACACACACACACACAGGGAATTGTAACTATGTGAGTTTTGTAACTTTGGAGACTCTGCCAAAATGACTAAGAGATATTTGAACAGAACATGCTTTTAAATGTTTATTTCTGCTATGGCCAATTTCTCATATTCTTTTCTCTAATGCCTGCAGTTAACTTGATTCTTTTGTTTCTCCTTCTGATTTCCTACCTCCCTTTTCTCTTTCTTTTAAAATATGTTTTTAGACAATAAAATAACAAATAATCCAATCAACAAATGGGCCAAGGACCTGAACAGACACTTCTCAGAGGAGGACATACAATCAATCCACAAGCACATGAGAAAATGCTCACCATCTCTAGCAATCAGAGAAATGCAAATCAAAACCACCCTAAGATACCATTTCACTCCAGTAAGATTGGCAGCCATTATGAAGTCAAACAACAATAAGTGTTGGCGAGGATGTGGGGAAAAGGGCACACTTGTACACTGCTGATGGGACTGCAAAATGGTGAGGCCAATTTGGAAAGCAGTATAGAGATTCCTGGGAAAGCTGGGAATGGATCCACCATTTGACCCAGCTATTGCCCTTCTCAGACTATTCCCTGAGGACCTTAAAAGAGTGCACTATAGGGATACGGCCACATCAATGATTATAGCAGCACAATTCACAATAGCTAGACTGTGGAACCAACCTAGATGCCCTTCAATAGATGAGTGGATAAAAAAATTGTGGCAGCTATACACAATGGAGTATTATGCAGCACAAAGAAATGACAAAATCATAGAATTTGCAGGGAAACGGATGGCATTAGAGCAGATTATGCTAAGTGAAGCTAGCCAATCCCTAAAAAACAAATGTCAAATGTCTTCTTTGATATAAAGAGAGCCACTAAGAATAGAACAGGAAGGAAGAGCATGAGGAAAAGACTAACAGTAAACTAAGACGAATGGGGGGAGAGAAAGGAAGAGAGAAGGGAAAACATATGGAAATGGTAGGAGCCCTTCAGTGATACACAAAATTATAAGAGGTTATGAGGGGCAAGGGGGAGGGGGAAAAAAGAGAGAGAATTGAACAACAGCAGAGGAGGTAGAGAGGGAAGATGGGAGGGAAGGGGAGGGGAGGGGGATAGTAGGGGATAGGAAAGGTAGCAGAATACAACAGTTACTAATAAGGCATTATGTAAAAATGTGAGTATGTAACAGAAGTGAGTCTGCAATATGTATTTGGGGAGTTCAAAACCCAATTGAGTCAAATGTATGAAAGATGATATATCATGAGCTCTGTAATGTTTTGAACAATCAATAAAAAAATAAGAAAATAAAGGTATTTTACATATAAAAAAATAAAAATAAAATATGTTTTTAGTTGTTGTAGACCTTTATTTTATTTATTTATTTTTGTGTGGTGCTAAGGATCAAACCCAGTGCCTCACACATGCTAGGCAAGTGCTCTACCACTGAGCCACAACCCCAGGCCCCACCCCTCCTCTTTTGAAAGATATTGCAAGCAGAATCAAACCAGAAAAACCTCAATTGCTATAATCTTTCCTGGGTTAATCAGACTGGTACATTTGTCCTCATCATTTTTATTTCTTGAAATTATGAGATTTCAAAGTGGTATCTATCTTAAATGGCTCAAGATATAACACCCTAAACTGATAAATTCATTTTGAAATGGAATTAGTACTAATGTGATTTTTAGAGTCCAAATTTATTTACCCAACATTAAGATAACAGTACTATGGCATATTAAAGAAGTCTGTTTATTTTACTAATATCTAAGAATATTAAAATGGAGCATAGTTCTTGGTCTTTCAAACAACAACTCTGTTTTTAAATTGATCCAGGAAAGAAATAATTATCAGTCATGCATACATTTGTGCTTTGTATTTGAAAATGTTTGTATTACTTGTGATTAATATTATATAGCAGGAGCATAAAATATTTGTTTAAATGCTCTCATGGGGGCGGGGTTCTGGGGTTGTGGCTCAGTGATAGAGTGCTTGCCCCATCACCACATAAAAATAAGTAAATAAAATAAAGGTTAAAAATAAATAAATAAAGCATGTAAAAATACTCTATCATTGGTTATAAAGTGTGCTTAAGGTTATATTGACTAGAAAATGCTATAAGATTTACCTGGAATTAAATTAGATACCTACACAATAATCTAATTAGTGATTCCAAATTGTGGTAAGATAGTAAGCCTCAATCTGTATGTGGAAGACATTTTGCTTTTACCCCAAAGATTTAGAGATTAAGTCAGCCTGCTTTTAAGAGAAAACCTGCCATTGTTTTTTTAAATTTTCCTGTGTGTGTGTGTGTGTTCATACCTGTGTTCCTTTTTAAAAACATATGACTAATTGTATTTTTATCTGATTTTCCTCTTATAACTTCCTTTTGTTCTTTTCTGAACAATGTACTTTTGCTTGGATGATGGCTACCTACGACACAGCCATGGCCATTAAGTTGTTGACAGTGCATTGAATACGCTTTCTGAATATAAATCATACCACACAGACCAAGAAGTAAATGAAAAAAAAAGGTTTCTTAAATGGAAAAAACAGTGTATGTTGACAAAATGTAAGTAATTTTACGTGTACTTTGAATGATTGCTTTTTGCAATTCAAAATACCCTGTGTTGTTAAATTTGTGTATGTTAAAGGCATTTCACTAAGATGATTTGCTTTTCATTTAATTATATCAAAATTCTTCATCTTTGACTTTGATTTCAGACTTCACCATTTTTATATGAGACAATGTACAGTGAAATTGTTGTTTTTAATTCAGAGTAATTAAAGCAGAGGATAGGAGCTATATACAAATAAAAAAATTATGATTTTTAAGGCTTTTCAGAAAATATTTGATTCTGGTGAGATAAGTTGGCTGTTTTGTGTTTTTCATTTTTGTTGCTTTTAAAAATTTCACTTGCTACTACTGGCCTGAGTAAGATTCAAGGTGCAAGTATAACAGAAAAGAAATTAGAGATGCTTTAGAATTCTCTTTTAATGACACTGATTTCAAGAGACTTGGAGAAGATGAAATGAGAGAGTAAAAACACTTTATGATAGATGCAAACTAAAGGATATAATTGTAGTATGTCCTATCTTCCAACAGACTTGACCATAGCGCTCAGAGGGTGTCAAAGCTCAATGCTGATACACATAGTGATAATCATCTCAAATACTTCTGAATGAATGTGGGGATATAACAGCTTTGTCATCTTATGTAGAAACACATGGTTGGAAGAATGTAAAACTGGTAAAGGTGGGTATATTTTATTTTATTTTATAAAGTAAAATTCCATTGCATTTACTACATCAAAGACATTCAACTGGGTCATAAGCCTTCCTATCTTCTATAAAGCAGAGTAGACAGGGGATCAGTTTGAAAGCATCAGTGACATGGAATTTTCTTTTCTATGTAAAGCTAAATGAAAAAAATATAAACATATAAAACAAATGTCTCTTTTGCAGGTTTAAAATTTTTAAACTTTTATACATTTTTATAAATTTAAAATTTTTATACATTTAAGAATTTTCTTGACAGTATGAAAAATGTACTATATAGAATCACTATTTGTAGTGGGTTTAATGGTGCACCGCACAAGAAAAAATGCATTCCTTGGAACCTCAGAAAGTGATCTTTTTAGGTATAAAGGTCTTTGCATATATAAGTATAGTAAGAATCTTGAGATAAGATCATCCTGGGCCCTAAATCCAATGACAGGTGTCCTTTTAAGGCACCATCAAAAGAGAATACAACAGAGGAGATATAGTAGAAGACCATTTGGAGTATATTTGGAAATATCTTTATGACATATTAGCATTGAAAAAAGCAAGTTTCAAAGCTAGCTGCTCAGCACAACTAGTTTGAATACCTTAACATTTATTAATGTTATGTAGCTACATGTATATTTACCTATATGTATAATTTATATATGCATCTGATTATCAATTACCATATAACTTCTAAATTTAGTCACTTAAAATTGTTTTTATTTAATTTGTAGTTGTAGATGGACAGCATACCTTTATTTCGTTTGTTTATTTTTTTGGTGCTGAGGATCGAACCGAGTTCCTCACATGTTCTAGGCAAACACTCTGCCACTGAGCTACAGACCCAGCCCTAAAATTATTATTTCACATTTCCACAGGTCAACTGTTATCAACAGGATGGTAATTCACTTGAGCCTTTCATATATGTTTGTAGTCAGTGGAGGCTGCAGTTGCGGTCATGTGATGGCTTGATTTAGTTTTTAAATGCATGTAGTTAATAGATTAGGAAAATAGGAAAAAAAGATCAGAAAATATGCCATTTTTTATGTCTTATATGAGTAGATTTACTCTAGACCAGTGATGAGCAAACTTTCTTGAATGGCCAGATAGTAAATAATTTTACAGTTAAGAATCAAAATTAAACATGTAATGTAGGCGTTTATATAAAATTTCTATAAAACATCAATATATTTTAAAATGTAAAAACCATTTTTATTATGAAGGTAATAAAAATGTAGGCTAGATTTGACATAATGGCCATAGATAATTAAAGTCTGCTCTAGAAAATAAAAATTTTCTTTTAAATCTTGATAATATTAAGAGAATTACAGTGTTATAAAATGAGATAATATACCATTAATCATCCTATAGGTGGGAAAAAGCAAAAGATAAAAGCACTAATAATAACAATACCAACACCAATATTAATTAAATATGTCATGGTAAATAGACACAATAAAATAAATGATGGGAATAAGCTCTAATCTTGTATTAGTCATAATTTACATGAGAGATTTAAATTGTCTCAAAAAGACACACTCATCTTGGATTTAGAAAGTTTCAGTATAGCCAGAAAGCAGCCCAATACAATATACACAAAAAGATGAAGTAAAAGGTAAATCAGGTATACATCATGTATAGCAATGTTAATTTCAAATAAATTTCAAATGGAAATTTACTGACTGAAAAAGAAATTATTTAAATTGGTAAAGGAATAATACACCAAAAAAGATACAGCAGCCATGAACTGCCAGTGTGATCACCTGTGCTTTTACTGAAACCAGAAAAATGGATGCTTACTGGGTCCTGTTTCTATACACTGATTGTTTACATATCTTTTCATTATTGTTGGAACTGGTTGATGGTACTGAGTTCATATGTGTGAACTCTAGCTGTAAAGGAGACTGAGGAAGAAAATTTTCTATGTATTATGTTGGGAAGGTTGGATTTGTCGTGTGTGCTCAACTATCAGATGTAGAAGGGTTAGTTTAGGTAGCTAAATATTGCACATGTTCACTATGGCCCAGGATAGATCACCTACCTCAGCTGTTTCTGGAAAAAGCATACATCCATCTATTGTCTTCTTATTTCTAATAACAAACAATGCTCCTACTTAATATAATGCAAGGATATCATAACTTAATTAACAGGTGTTCAACCTTTCTCTAAAGAAAGAGACCTAAAAGGAACACAATTTTAAGTTTAGGATCTCTAGGTTCTGTTCATTTGTTCTCTAGGTTAGTCACGTTTTTAAAAAAATTTTTGAGACATTCCCTCTCTGTTTTTAATCAAAGTATCAGTTCTTTAATAGGAGAGACCAAATGTTCATGCCCAAATCATTTGCCATTAGTTAGCCTGTCCATTAACTGTATCCCAAATATCCTTCTTCCTTGTAGCACATAGTTCCAGAGACCATATTTTTCTGTGTTAATTCAAACAAGAAATATTTATTGAACATTTTCATGTGCTGGGTACGATACCCATTTGATACTGGGTGCTAGGAATGCATCAGTGCACAAGACAAAAAAGATGACACTGTAATGACACAGGCAGTAAACAGAATATCAAACTACATAGTATTTTGGAAGATGATAAAGTACTGTGGACACAGAAAAAGAAAGGCAGTGGGATATGAGAATAGAGATACAGAGGGTGATGGAGGGACATTTGTAATTTCCAGTAACATTTTCAGGAAAGTCTGTGTTATGAAGATGATATTTTAGACTTATCCAGATTTCACAGGAAGACATAAATCTGGTTCCTTTGATCTGCCTGTTCATCAAGTCAAATACTTATGTACTTCCATGAATCAGTGTAGCTTTTCATCTAGGTCATGTTTTCATCAGGCAAGGAGTTAGAATTGACAAAAGATTTAAAGGAGGTAATATAGCAAGCCAGGAAGAGGTAATGGCAAGTGTGACTGTAGGGGAAACAATTTTATGTATTGGTTATTGCCATTCAAATTCCCCTGGTGGTGGCATATTGAATTTTCCATAGGTTACTCTAAAATTTCGCTGACTGAAATACCTCTGTGAACTTGAGTTCATGATACAAATCGTCCTTGTCCAGAGTTTAAGCTTCATTGTCTTAATTAATTTGGATGAGTAAGATCCAAAATTGTTTACATAACCTTTCTAATACCCAAGGCATTCACTAAGTTCACGGATGGTACTGGATTGAACCATAGTGTCAAAGGAAGAAAAATTCATATCCAGATTATCTACTAGTCAGGATAGACTACTGTTTTCTTGATGATAAAAGGAAGCCTATATTGTCTACTTACTAGTACAGGCCTCTCTGGTTACTCTGAATTTTAATACTATAATTGGAGCTTATAGTTGTTCTCTACATTTGCCCATTTGAGCACTAGAACATATTATTTTCCTGAAGATGTTCATAACAATATTTTCCTTCCCATATGCTCTTTGTGAATTGTATCTTGCCAATCCCCCATCAAGAAATGGAGTGTTTACATAAATACAGTTATCTCATACTAGTCAAAGGCACCAAAAACTTGCACTGGAGAAAAGATAGCGTCTTCAACAAATGGTGATGGGAAAACTGTAAATCCATTTGTAGCAAAATGAAATTAGACCCATATTTTTCACCCTATACAAAACCCAACTCAAAGTGGATCAAAGACTTAGGCACTAGAACAGAGACCCTGCACTAGTAGAAAAAATTATTTGGCTCAAATCTCTACCATGTCCTTAACAAGAAGTAAAAATCAAGAATCAATATATTTATTGATTATTTATTCCATCCTATTGGATGGAATCAAACTAAAATGCAATAACATGAAGACAGAGCTTACAGAATGGAAAAAAATCTTTACCACACATACCTCACAGCATTAATCTCCAGGATATATAAAGAACTTAAAAACTTAACACCATAAATAACAAATAACCCAATCAATAAATGGGTAAAGGAACTGAATAGAAACTTCCAAGAAGAAAAAATACAGTTGATCAACCAATATATGAAAACACGTGAAACATCTCTAGCAATTAGAGTAATGCAAATCAAAACTACACTGAGACTCCATTTTACTCCAGACAGAATGGCAATCATCAACAATACAACCAATAATAAGTGTTGGCAAGGATGTGGGGAAAAAGGTACACTCATACATTGCTGATGGGACTGAAAATTGGTGCAATCACTCTGGAAAACTTGGAATGAAACCCCATTTGACCCAGCTATCCCACTCCTTGATTTACACCTAAAGGACTTAAAATGAGCGTACTACAGTGACACAGCCACATCAATATTTATAGCATCTCAATTCACAAGAGCTAAACTGTGGATTCAATCTAGGTGCTCTTTAACAGATGAATGGATACAGAAACTGTGAGATATATATATATATAGATATAGATATATAGATATATATAGATATATAGATATATATATATACAGAGAATGGAATATTATTTAGCCTTAAAGAATGAAATTATGGCATTTGATAGTAAATGGATGGAACTGGATACTATTACACTCAGCGAAATGTGTTAATCCCAAAGAACCAAAGGTTGCATGTTTTCTCTGATATATGGATGCTAATTTGGGGATAGTGATACTTTCGATTAAACAAAAGGGAATGAAGAGAGGAGGGGCAGGAATGATGTAGAATGAATCAGACATTATTACCTTATGTGCATATATGATTACATTACCTGTGTACAACCAGACAAATGAGTAGTTATACTACATTTATGTATGATGTGTCAAAACGCATTCTACTATCATATGTAACTAATTAGAATAAATTAAAAGAAATGAGTCTTTACCTTCTCCTTTGAGATTAGATAGAGTCTTTTGACTGCCATTACCAATAAAATATGGCAGAAATGACATTATGTGACATCCAAGTCTTTGGCATGGAGTTTTCTGTTGAGATACTGAATTTTGGAACATAATTGCCATGATATGAGTAATCTAAGGAATCTACAAAGGGGGCACATTTGGAAATGAACTAAAACCTCAAATCTTAAGTTCTGCCTGGGTTCCTAGCCCATAGTCAACTGTAATCCTAGTCATAAGAATGAACCATATTAGAAGTAAAGCTTCCAATCCTGGTTGAGCTGTCCTAACTGACTGTTATGGTTGTATATGAGGTATCTTCCAAAAGCTTCTGTGTTAATGCAGAAGGTTAAATGATTAGATTATGAAAGTTGTAACCTAATCAGTGGATAAACCAACTTCCTGGATTAATAATTTGAATGGATTCACCGTATTGATAACTATAAGCAGGTAGGAAGTA
Source organism: Ictidomys tridecemlineatus (assembly GCF_052094955.1). Classification (NCBI taxonomy): domain Eukaryota; kingdom Metazoa; phylum Chordata; class Mammalia; order Rodentia; family Sciuridae; genus Ictidomys; species Ictidomys tridecemlineatus. The sequence continues at coordinate 28,627,867 of NC_135493.1, read as the reverse complement.
GGTCACTGAGGGCATGCCAGTGGGGATTATATCTTATCCCTCTAGCTCCTCCATCTCTTTCTCCCTGTTTCATGGCTACCATGATTTCAGAAGCTTTCCTCCACCATGTCCTTCTGTCATGTTGCTTTGTCTCACCACAGGCCCAGAGCATTGGAGTTAACTGACCATGAACTGAGCCTCTGAAAACATGAGCTCATAAAAAACTTTTTCTCTTCTAAGTTGTTCTTGTAGTGTATTTTGGTGAGAGCAATGAAAAGCTGACTTACCCACTGATAGTGCTTGAAACAATGAGAAGGCTTCCATACCCAAATCCATGCCTAATTTCCAAATTCAGGAAGTTATACATTTCTGTATGCCACTGGATTTTCATGTGGGGTGTCATGTAGAGAAATATAACTTGAACAGGCACTGAGCAAGAAATGTAGTTAACTTGGTAAGATGAATTCCCTGGCACTGTGATTACAAAGAATCATCCCTGCTACCATGACTTCTTTATGCATAAGCTACTGAAAAAGTATTGTTGAGTCTGGAGAAAGAGGATGATACCTTCATTACTTATAATTTTGTTCACTTGATTACTAAGAACTTTCTCAGTATAAATAAGTATACTTTGGTAATTTGGGGGTGGGGAAACAAAGGTATATTCACATTCTTGGCTGATTATGAAATAACCATACACATGGTTCTACTCTAGATGTTTTTTTTTTTATTTTTTGACATGACTTAAAATTGAATTAGTATTTGTACAGAAAGGTACATGTGGAATAACTTTCTCTGGCCTAAGATCAAATTTATGTGGAGAAATAATGGTGGATCCCTCCCCTTCCACCAGTGGTTGCCTGATTCATTAAATGTGATTGGTTAGAGTGGATTCCAGTCAGATCATTCAGGAGGAGGAGGTGGGGGCAGTGGCTGGCAAGCGGGTGCTCAGTTGCTTCAGTGTTGGCTCCAGCTGGCTGGGTTGTTCTACAAAAGGTCTAACCCTTTGTTCTGCTTGGAGCACCAGCTGCATTCTGAGGCTGATTCTTGGGAAGCTTCTTAGCTATTGTCATGAAAATTTCATTAATGTTCATTGCAGTCTTTGCTGCATTGAAGGCCATTACTGTAAAAATTTACACAAAGAATTCTTGTAACCTACTCATTCCATCTCTTCATTGTCCTTTGTAATTGAGGAGGAAACATTATAAAAGAATTCTGAATCCATACTTAAAATTTGTGGTACTACATCATTCTTGACAAATTCTATTCATATTTTCACTGTTATATTTATAGCTATAGCAACTTACATTTATTCACATGTACACTGAATATCTAATGTGGATAAAATACTTTGTTGGATAGATCAGTTGTAGAATGTAACTGTATTAGTCCCAAATTTAAATATCTAATTCTCCTATCAGAACTTTTCACCTTTTGTTATATTCATAGAACTATGTAATATAAATGTGTTTGTTTAGATGTTTTGTTGAAATACTATTATACAAATATTTTTGTAGCTTATACAAATAAAATATATGTTACATCATTTTTCAGCTGGTCTTGGTGGCCATGCCTATAATCCCAGCAATTCTGGAGACTGAGGCAGGATGATCGCAGATTTCAGACCTCCTCAACAAAACTTAATAAAACCCTAAGGAACTTAGTGAGAACCTATCTCAAAATAGCAAAAGGGTTGGGGGGATGTGGCTCTGTGTTAAAACATCCCTGGGTTTGATCCCCAGTATAATAAATAAATAAATAAATAAATAAATAACCATTGTTCAATATAAATTTATTTTCCTATGGCCACCAAGTCTCCAATTCTTACTTGCCTTTCTCTCTTATCCTTAAGAGCTTTGTTATTTTTAGTGACTTAATTAACATAGAATATCAGTAGAAATACTTGACTTTACATTGGGAAATAGATCTTTTTTTAAATAATATCTTCTGAAAATGAATCTTTCTCTATTGTTAAGTTGGATTTTCTCTCCTGTTTATATAATTTCCATGAAAATTTTGGTTAATATATAGGTAGAACAATAATTTAAGGGTTTTAAAGTAATTTGATTTCATGGAAAGATTCAGCTTAATATCAACTGTTCAAAATGGCCTTTGCTGAAAACTTTACCTATTGATCCCCCTCTCATTATTTGATCACAGCTGGACTTTCTGCTTTATAGCAACTTCTGTATGTTTTTGTTTATTATCCCTCTCCCTGATTAGAATATTAACAGCTTGATAACAGAGCTTGCTTATTTTTCTCTGTACTGTTTAAAAGCCCAATGACTGGTACATAGTAAGCAGTTAGTGAATAAATGAATTTGTTAATGAAGGGAAGAAAAGAAAAGTGGCTGAGTAGAAAGATGAATGAATGATCAAAGGGTATTAATTGATATTACATTCAATAAGAGTTAGTACTGTGATATGACTTCCAAAACACTTGTAAGAGTGCTGTCATAAAGAAAAGAGATTAAATCACTCCTAATGAATTTCAAGGGCTAGAAATAGGACCAATAGGTGAGGTACAAAGAGATATTACAGCAGTAACAAATTAACTTTGGAAATAAATTTTAGTAGCCAAAGCCAGTTGAATATTGTGAATTCTGCATCATGTCAGCTCAAGAATGGAATTCCTCAATACACTTTTAAAGCACAAGAAGTACAATCAAGGATCAATAAATGGGATGGCATCAAACTAAAAATCTTATTCACAGCAAAGGAAATAATCAAGAATGTGCAGAGAGAACCTACACAATGGGAGAAAAATCTTTACCACCTTCACCTCAGATAGAGCATTAATCTCCAGGATATAAAAATAACTCAAAAAGCTTATCAACAAAAATACTACAAAAGAACAAATAGCTCAATCAATAAACGGGAAAGGAACTGAACAGACACTTCACAGAATAAGAAATATGAATGGTCAAAAATAAATGAAAAAATGTTCTACATCTCTAGCAATAAGAGAATTGCAAATTAAAACTACACTGAGATTTCATCTCACTCCAGTCAGAATAGCAATTATCAAGAATACAAATAACAATAAATGCTGGTGACAATGTAAGGATAAAGGTATACTCACATTGCTGGTATGACTACAAATTATTGCAAACACTATGGAAAGCAGTATAGAGATTCCTCAGAAAAGTTGGAATGGAATCACAGTTTGACCCAATTATCCCATTCTTTAGTTTATACCCAAAGTACTACATATTACAGCATACTACAGAGACCCAGTCACATCAATGTTTATAGCAGCTCAATTCACAATAGTTAAACTGTGGAACCAACCTATGTGCCCTTCAATGGATAAAGAAAATGTGGTATATATACACAATGAAATATTAGTCTGCCATTAAGAAGAATGAAATTATAGCATCTGCTGGTAAATGGATGGAACTAGAGAATATCATGCTAAGTGAAATAAGCCAGTACCCCAAAATGAAAGACTGAACAGTCTAATATGTGTATGCTAACCCAAAACAAGGTAGGGTAGGGAGGAGAAGTATCGAAGTTCATTGGATTACACAAAGGAGATTGAAGGGAAGGAAGGGTGATAGGAATAGGAAAGACAGTAGAATAAATCAGACATAACTTTCCTATGTTCATATATGAATACATAATCAGTGAGATTCTACATCATATACAACCACAAGAATGGGATCCTAATTGGGTTACACTCCATATACATATATTACATCAAAATACACCCTACTGTCATGTTTATCTAAAAATAACAAACAAAAAATGGAAAATAGTCCACTGTCAACATATTAGAGTAACACAATATTCTTTTTTACTTTTCCATTTGAATCTGATACCAGTGTTGAATGAAGAGAGCCAGGAAACACAAGGTGAAGCAAAGATGTGCATTTCTTGTCTGTTCATTAACATAATCTTATAGCTTTCTGGAACATCCATTCATGATATAAACTTTCCTGTATCATTTTGTGTCAGCCTTGTGGGCCAGCTAAAATCTTCTAGAAGAAAATATTTCATAAATATTTTTGCATTCTGATAGTTTATTCCTATCACTATGTATAATAACAAAAACATAGCTAAACCTATTGCTTTTTCATCTACACAATCGGAATAGGTCTCACCTTGAAAAGCAGTAACTTTTGAGAAAAATTAAAATTTCAAAAAGGGACTTTGACCAGAAGCTTTCACATGTAGAACTCCAAAGGGAATGCTAAAGAGGCAGAAGACTTAGGCTTTACCCATGAGGTACTTACAGTTTATTTAGCAGCATCAAGCATAAACATGTGAGAAAAATTGATAATAGTAGATAAGTCTCTAAAACAATCCTTCTCAAATTCAAAGAAGTCAATTCACATTTCACAGAGTATGTGGGAAGTTATGTGAAAAAATAAAAGTTTACATGTGAGATCTTTGTTAGATCTTTCTTGTTTTTTTCCTAAACTCTCATACAAAAAATCAAACTATTTTAAAACATGTTTATGTACTTTTTAATACAAAATAATGTTTTCATATGTTCCATAATCTAGAGTAACAGTAAAGTAAGGAAGATGGGGGTATCATGTAGTCTAGGCTCTTTATAGCTGGTTATGAAGTGTTATGTGACTACCACAGATTCAATCAATATATGAACAAGGGATATTTATGATCATTTTATTCATCACTGATTATAGACAGATACAGTGTTAAGCATTTTACATACAATTTTGCATTTAATTATTTTTAAAACTAAGGTAGATGATATTTTTATTCTCATAAGGTGTTTAAAAAACAGATACTCTAACAGTTCAAGAAAATAATACTGAAGTTTAGTAAGTTGTTCAAATCCACATAGCTAATAAGTAACAGAATGAAAATTTATGATCTGTATGAACTTGTCTTAATTTAGGTTCCCCTGAAAACAAAGCCTATGAGAAAGATTTGGGTCAAGGTAGTTTATTTGGTATGTTATCCCAAAAAGCAGAGTGTAGTGAGACTAAGACAAGAGATAAGGAAAAACCAGAAAAACCCATATGAGTTTATTTTTAAATTACTACTGTGAGCATCAGGCCTTAATTTTATTTCAACTTCCCGAGAGACATACAAAATATCTCCCAGAGTAATCTACCTGGAAATTGAGCTAGAGGATTTAGAGAGTGACTTTAATCCTCCCGTGGCTAAGTTGTCTCTGGGAGTGTGAACTTAGTACTTGTGGGCTACATTTATTCAAGAATAAAGTTGGTTCTAGAAGAATGAGAGAAGGCCATGGAACATAAAGTGGAACTATCTCAAATGATCTAGACTCCAAGTAGAAGAGGAGTCTATAGGAATTGTCTAAACTCCTGTGCAGCTTTGTACCTTGAAAGCAGCAGAATTAGAGGTGGGACAAAGGCCATGGCATGGGGCATCGAGAAGCATGTTAGAAATCTTGCACTCTGAATCATGATTCTACTTAGGAACAAACAATTCACCCTACACATTTTCTGATACATTCCCAATATGTTAATGTACTATTTGCATAAATTTTATTTGCGCTCCTAATATGTTCCAGATACCTAAAAATACAAACACACAAAAAATGCAAAAACATGTGAGAAATTGATAAGTCTTTCTTTTAAGGCAACCTTGATGTCTGTGATTGCCTGACAAGAAAGTATTGGTTACTCAGTGCAAAATAACTGCCATTATAAGACAAAGGAACTAACATGATTATTTATGCTGGTGGGTATGTGTGATGTTTCACATGTGTGTGTGTGCATGTGATATATTCCAGTGTGTAATATATCTTTGTTTTCAAATTACAAATGTAAAACTGATTAGGTTCAGAATTAGAATGTGTTGGAATATATGTGAAGATTTTAAGAATCAACTAACACAGCAGCTGAAAGTGGGGGTAGAAGATTTGGGGGTAGGGAAAACCTATCAGTATGTCAGCAGCTTGGTATTCTCCTGACAACACATGCAGCACTTACTTGCCTTCACCTGCTATAACCTTGAACTCTTCTTGACACAGCTATTAGAGCCAGGCCTTTGAATAGCCTGTCTCATAGCATTAAGACCCAATGTCTGATTTTCTAACAATTACCAGACCTTCAAAGTATATGTGATTTTGGTGTGTGTGTGTGTGTGTGTGTGTACACGTGTGTGTGTGTGTGTGTGTGTACGCATGTCTATATTTTAAAGGATGAAAGACAGACCTGGGCCAGATGTGCTTGAAATACTTAAACTGTCCTTCACAGTATATTTTATTATTCAAGGTCCAATAGGGGCAGACATCTCAGCAACACATTCTTGGCATTAGTTTGAAAAGCTATTTCAAATCCTCACCAAGCTGCTCTGTTCTTATGCAGAAGCAGAGTAATTGGTTGTGTTATTTGAAGAATGTTGGAGAAGGATCCTTTTTCTAAAGAAATCTGTTCTGCTGAAATATCACACTACCTTAAAATTTACATTTCTCTATACCTTCTTCTCCCACCAATTTTCTTTGGAATGCTAATGTGTAAGCCCCCTAAAATGACTTAGTTTGTTAAGTGGAAAAGTATGATAAAATGAGAGTAAAAAGGGAAGTTAGGCTCATATCATCTTAGTTTGTGTACCGTCCTATCAGTGTCATTTACTGCATATTCTTAGGCAGTTTCTTTATTCTCTCCAGGAGGACACAGTTTTTCAATCTTTAGAAAGAAACCTCATTATGCCTACTAGTCAAAGTTAAGGAGAGAATCAATGAAAGGTTTTATTGTGAAAGTGCCTTGCAGCATGTCTATACAGGAAGTGCTCAGTAAAGACTAGTCTTTTCTTTCCTTCATTCTACTGAAAGGAAGACTCAGAACAGTTTAAGGGTTGCTGAAAGGTGTATTGAACTCAGAAATACATGAATACTATATTCTTGAGGGCTAACCCTACCTTTTAGCTAGTAGTAATGGCCATCATGATTGGAGCAAGACTTATGTATGAAAGACATACTCAAAATCCTTTTGTTTTAAAATGTATTATTTTCATTGTACATATTCCTGTGTATGGTGTGATTATTTTGTGCATTTGTGCAATGTGTACTTACTGATTAGATCAGAGTGATTGAAATTTCATTATTATTATTTTATATTTGGTGACTTCAAGCTTCAGTCTTTTAGTACTTCATAAAATATATAAGCTTATGTGTAATATAATACATGAATTTATATAATATATGTTTATATGTAGTAAGTATATAAGTAGTAAGTAGACTATGATTATACCCTCTTTCACCTTTTTTTTGCTTATTGTCCTTTCTCTCTGAGCACTTTGCCTCAGTTTTTTTGTATTTACTTTAAAAAGAAAGGAGGTTTATTTGGCTCACAGTGTGCCTCAGTTTCTGTATCATCAAGGTGGGGACCCTACTGGGCTCAGCAACAAATGCTTGTAATCCTAGTGGTTTGGGAGTCTGAGGCAGGAGGATTGCAAGTTGAAAGCCAACCTCAGCAATTTAGCAAAGCCCTAAGCAACTAGCTGAGACCCTGTCTCAAGATAAAAAAAATTAAAAGGGCTTGGGATGTGGCTCAGTAGTTGAGTGCCCCTGGGTTCAATCCTCGTATGCCTGCTCCTCCTCAAAAAAGGTAGGGGGAGCTGGGTATTTAGCCCAGTGGTTAAGCTCCCCTGGGTTCAATCCCTGGTACCAAAAACAGAAAAAAAAAGATGGGGACCCTATTATGTCAACTGAAGCTTTGTATAATGTAGCATGGATGAAATAACTTACTGAGTCCTGAAAATGTGTACAAGCTGGAAGCATCCTGGAATTGTAGGCAAGAACAGCTAGCTGCTCAACATCAGGTTTTTGAACTCCCTTCCCCCAACTTCTGCCTTTCTGCTTTAGGCTGGAAATGTGTGTTCATTTAAGAAAAGGTCAGGAAATAAAGCTTCAAAATTTTCATCATCCAATTCCAATTAAATCTCAAGAACCAGAGACCCCACTCCTCATTATGCTAAGCAGTCATTGGAATTCTCTGAGGTGAGGGCATACTAATATACTTGACAGGATTCTCAGAGGTAATTTGGGCTTGCAATAGAAAGATAAGGGCAACAGAAAAAAATTGAATTAATTTTATTCATTGAGGTGAAGGCATCTACGTAAACAAAAACAAGGAACTCCTTTATTTGAAGAGGAGGCTGTTAAAATATGATGACCTAAACTGCTAGATTTTTGTTTAGAATTTATTTATTTATTTTTTTGCATTACAAGACATAAAGCAAATATAGAGAATTTGGAAAGGAAATACAGCTTCATTGCCAGGGATAGAAGTATTTACACATAGGAATCAAGAAAGCAAGTTGATTTCTTAACTGGGATTATCCATTAGAATTCTGTTTGTGGGCTAGGGTTGTACAGTGGTAGAGTGCTTGCCTGAGTTCAATCCTCAGCACCACATAAAAATAAACAAAGTTAAAAAAAGAATTCTGTTTGATTTTGGATATGACAGAACAAATAAAAATAATGAATTATAGATTAATATTCATATAATCTGGGTTCAAGTCCTTGATCATCCCATAAGTAGCAATAAAGCCTTGAGTAAATAATTTAATCTTTATGTGTAAAATAAAGACATTTAGAACAAATGACCTCTAAAATTTGGTTTTCATGTCAGTGAAGGTAATTATGGGTCAAAATGTGATTTTGGATGCACTGTAATACATCAGGCACCAGTTGTGAAGAATAACAATAATAAGGAGACAGAGACAAGGTGCAGAGGCAGGGAAGGTGGCAGAGTAGCTCCTTGTCCAAGTGGCTACGTTTATTTATAACAATAGGTTACATTAGGTCATTAGTACCATAACCGCATTATTGTTTAAAGTATCAGTAAGGTTGCTTATTCTGCAGTTACATTTCACAGTTACAATATGCAATGTTAGGAGATTTGTACATTTCTCAAGAAAGTCCATTGTCTGAAGTCACTGTTAGGCGGGCAGCTCCAGGAGCACCAGAGCTTGGTGAAATATTGTAGTTATCAAACAAGAAAGTTCTTTAATTCCCAGGAGCTATGTACCTGCAGTCAAGGTCGAGGCTTGATGAGGCTCTAACACAGAGACATCTCAGGGAATTGCCATACCAACTAGATAACATATATTAGCTATATTATTAGATCCTAAGAGAGATTTCAGGGCATTCTAAGGGTGGGAAACAAGGTGTGTGTTACCCACCAGGAGTTTACTCACCAGGGGAATGCATCCATGTACATTTCCATGGTCAGAATTCCTATAGAAATTATGGGTCAAAATGTGATTTTGGATGCATTATAATACATCATTGAGAATTCCAGGGCTAAGGAACCCTAGAGTTAATCTTTAATAAATATAATCTTGCTTCCATGAATTTAGAATATATTCAGGAGGTTTGCAATATTATGCTATCTTTAAGTTATAGTAATTAATTTTTTAAACCTCAGAAAACATTAGAAGAAAGAGACACATTTCAGACCATTGTATGAGTTGGCACTGGCTTAAACATAAAATTTCGTTCTCAACATCCTTGTAGCCAAGGAATAAAGTGAAACAAATTGAATTAGATTCATCTCTTTATTGAATAAAATGAAACAGTAGACTTTATCCTAATAAAGAAATCTTTTTTATCCTAAAATTAAAATTCTACAAGGAATTCATTGCTTGGATCCTTATATAAAGACCATTGGTAGCTTCACACAATGGATAGTCCAAAGAAAACAGTTTTGAAAAGCAGAAATATTTCATCATCTTAGTTTTCTTAACCAAAAGGAATAATAATTAAAATTCAATAGATATAAAGATAGATCTAGGAGTGGAAATATCTTTGTGTAAGATGCAGAATGTATTAGTTCATAACAATTCAGATTTCAGGGGTGAATCTTGTGCTTTCAATAACATCCTCAGTTCTAATTCTTCTTTACTCCACCTGAGTTGGCTTCATTCTCAGGCAACAGTGGCCACTGATAACTTTAAGCTTGCATTCATTATGCTTTAATTTCAGTAAAGATAAACTTGTCTCAAGAGTCCATCTGAAGTCATTAATCAAGCGCATATTATGTACCCACTCCTGAACCAGTCACTGAAGCCAGGGTAAGGGAATGCTGTCATTAGCAAGACCTGTGTCAAATGTACATCATTGAAAGAATAGGGTAGAATCAGTCCCTTCAAACATCTGGAATAAGAATGACAAAATGGGATGATTCAGGGTGAAGTAGGGCAGAAAAGCTGCCTCAATAGAAGTGAGAAATACAGAACACCGAAGAAACTATTAGATACTATAATAAAGTCATATTCATATCTGTAAAGCACTTTTAGGTTTTCAATGGTAGATACTGTATACATGAAGTATTTTGTTTAAATAATTTCAAAACAATTGAACAAGTTCAGATAGTAACTGGGCCCATAATTTTCCCTTGCTGAATCTTTCTGACTTTCAAATTCTCTGTTGTAATTTATTGGTACCGCTGTCTCCCTCATCAGGCTTGAAAACTTTAGTTAGAATAATTATCTCCTACTTTTGGTTCCTAACATATCATCAGTTGCCAAATCCTATTGGTTGCATGTCTGGAATATCTCCTATATCTTTTATTTTTCTCCTATACCTCTGCTATCACAACAGCTCTGACCTTCATTCCTCATTCCTTGCACAATCGTGATTTACTTCTCAGTGGAGATATCTTTATTTCCAATCTGTACTATATTTTGTTACCAGGTTAATCATCTGATTATGCCACTTATTGATTAGAAATGGACAATGTCTCTCAGTGGAATGTAAAGTCCATACTTCTGATCCTTATATCTTCATCTCTCCTCTGCAAAACTTCCATATAGATTTTTAGACTTATAAGAATTCTCCTTCATTAATTCTATGATTAAGCAAAATTGAACTATTCATATTTTCCATAAATTTTCTGTGCTTCCTTTCATCTGTGTATTTGCTATTTTCTCCATTGGGAATGCCCTGAATTCTCATCATAGCATATCTAAATCATATCTATTCATCAATGTCCATTTGACATCACTGTCCATTTACCTTCTCCATGGAGCCATTCTTGATCTTCCCTGCCAGAAGCAATCTTTCTTACTCTAATTACCATTCCATTTCCTTATTTTGCATGTTGTTTTCTACCTTATATTGACATTAATATGTGTGTAATTTCACTTATAATCTTGTCAGTTCTTTTAAGATTATAGTCCATTTTTAATCCTCTACTATTATGTGAGGATGTGCCCCCAATTCCGGGTGTTGGAAATCTAATTAACAGTGTTGAAAGGTGGGATATTTAAGAGGTGTTTAAGTCATGACATCTCTACCATCATGAATAGATTAATGCTTAAAGTTGTGAATTCAGTCTCTTGCTTTTTCTCACCATCTGTTTTTCCTTTTGCCATGGAACATTGCAGCAGAGGGACTACCATCAAAACCAGCTCCTCAGTCTTGGACATTTCAGCCTCTAGAACTGTAAGCCAGGTAAATTTCTATTGTTTATAAATTGTATAATCTGTGATATTCTGTTATGGCAACACAAGATGGACTGAGACAGCCTCTAATACAGAACTCATAGTAGCAACTACATTAATATTATTTGTATGACTGAATGAAATTGTAACTTAATGAAGCATATTCATATTTTCTGCTTTCAAGTGCTACAATACTCAATAATCATGAATTTAATAAATGGCAAAAATATAGTTACCATTATATCTTACATAGTTTTTAAATGACTGATATCTCCAATAAGCTTAAGTCAAAGAGAAGGTTGCATTTTTTATTATCAAACTTTTAGATAAATTATTGAAAATCCAATATCTTTGCTATTGATCAAAAGCAAATCTTTTTGCCTTAGGTAGCATACATGTGATAACAAAATTGTCATTTGTTATTCTGGGTCTCTTATTTTTCCAGATGAATTTCATGGTTGCTTTTTCTATTTCTATGAGGAATGCCATTGAGATTTTGATTGGAATAGCATTAAATCTGTATAGTGCTTTTGGAAGTATGGTCATTTTGATAATATTAATTCTGCCTATCCAAGAGCAATGTAGATCTTTCTATATTCTAAGGTCTTCATTATTTCTTTCTTTAGGCTTTGGTAGTTTTCACTGTATAGATCTTTCACCTCTTTCATTAAGTTGATTCCCAAGTATCTTATTTTTTTTATGAAGTTATTGTAAATGGGGTAGTTTTCCTCATTTCCTTCTCAGAGTATTTGTCACTGATATACAAAAATGCCTTTGATTTATGGGTGTTAATTTTATATCCTGATACTTTGTGGAATTTATTTACTAGTTCTAGAAGTTTTCTGGTGGAGCTTTTTGGGTCTTTTAGGTATAGAATCATATTGTCAGCAAACAGTTCTAATTTAAGTTCTTCTTTTCCTATACATATCCCTTTAATTTCTTTTGTCTGTCTAATTGCTCTGGCCAGTGTTTCAAGAACTATGTTGAATAGAAGTGGTGAAAGAGGGCATCCCTGTTTTGTTCCAGTTTTTATAATGTCTTCAATTGAATGAATGCCTTCAAGTTTTCTCCATTTAGAATGATGTGGCCTGAGGATTAGGACAGATAGCCTTTATGATGTTGAGATATGATCCTGTTATCCCTAGTTTTTCTAGTGTTTTGTACATGAAGCAGTGATGTATTTTGTCAAATGCTTTTTATGCATTTATTGAGATGATCATATGGTTCTTATCTTTAAGTCTATTGATGAGATGAATTAGATTTATTGATTTTCGTATGTTGAATGAAATTTGCATCCCTGGGATGAATCCCACTTGATCATGGTGCACAATCTTTTTGATATGTTTTTGTATTTGATTTGCCAGAATTTTATTGAGAATTTTTGCTTCTATTTTCATTAGAGATATTGGTCTAAAGTTTTCTTTCTTTTAGGTATCTTTGCCTGGTTTTGGAATCAAAGTGATATTGGCCTCACAGAATGATATTAGAAGTTTTGCCTCTTTTTCTATTTCCTAAAATACATTATAGAATATTGGTATTAGTTCTTCTTAAAAGGTCTTGTAGAACTCGGCTTCATATCCATCCGGTCCTGGGCCTTTGGTGGCATCACTATACCAGAACTTAAACTATATTACAGAGCAATAGTTACAAAAACAGCATTTTTGGCACCAAAACACACTGGTAGACCAATGGTACAGAATAGAGGACACAGAGACCAACCCACAAAATTACAACTATAAATATAATATAAAATTCTTATATTAGACAAAGATGCCAAAAACATGCATTGGAGGAAAGCTAGCAAATGGTGCTGGGAAAACTGGAAATCCATATGCAACAAAATGAAATTAAACTCCTCTCTCTCACCATGCACAGAACTCAACTCAAACTGGATCAAGGACTTAGGAATTAAACTAGAGACTCTGTGTATAATAGATGAAAAAGTAGGCCCTAATCTTCATCACATTGGATTAGGCCCCAACTTCCTTAAGAAGATTCCTATAGTGCAAGAATTAAAACCAAGAATCAATAAATGGGGTGGAATAAAACTAAAAAGTTTCTTCTCAGCAAAAGAACCAATCTGTAAGGTGAACACAGAGCCTACATCCTGGGAGAAAATTTGTACCCCTCACACATCAGATAGAATACTAATATGTAGGGTATATAAAGAAATAAAAAAACTAAGCACCAAAAAATCAAATAACCCAATCAATAAATGGGCCAAGGACATGAACAGACACTTCTCAGAATAGGATATATAATCCACCAACAAATATATGAAAAAATGTTCATCATCTCTAGCAATTAGAGAAATGCAAATCAAAAGTACTCTAAGATATCCTCTCACTCCAGTCAGAATGGCAGATATTATGAAGACAAACAACAGTAAGTGTTGGCGAGGATGTGGGGAAAATGACACACTCATACATTGTTGGTGGGACTTGAAATTGGTGCAGCCAGTATGGAAAGTAGTATGGAGATTCCTTGGAAAATTGGCAATGGAACCACCATTTGACCCAGCTATCCCTCTCCTCATTCTATACCCAAAAGACTTTAAAACAGCATACTACAGGGACACAGCCACATCAATGTTTATAGCAGCCCAATTCACAATAGCTAAACTGTGGAACCAACCTAGATGCCCTTCAGTACATGAATGGATAAAAAATGTGGCATATATACACAACAGAATATTACACAGCAATAAAAGAGAATAAAATCTTGGCATTTGCAGGTAAATGGATGGCACTGGAGAAGATAATGCTAAGTGAAGTTAGCCAATCCCCAAAAAACAAATACTGAATGTTTTCTCTAATATAAGAAGGCTGACTCGTAGTGGAATAGGGAGGGGGAGCATGGGAGGAAATGATGAATTCTAGATAGGGCAGAGGGTTGGGAGGACAAGGGAAGGGGCAGGGGATTATTAAGGATGGTGGAATGTGATGGACATCATTATCCAAAGTACATGTATGAAGACACGAATTGGTGTCAACATACTTTATATACAACCAGAGATATAAAAAATTGTGCTGTATACATGTAATAAGAATTGTAATGCATTCTACTATCATTTTTAAAAAATCAATTAAAAATGCAGAGAAACTAATTTTTTTCTTAGATGAAATAAAAAAATTGTCATTTGTTGATTGAAAGGAGAAAGCCTTACTGATATTATGTCCCAAAGGAACATTCCACCCAATCATTGAAGTTTTTTTTTTTTTTTGTACCAGGAGACAGAGCAGAATATTTGACTCAAAGAGACTCTGAATTCACACCAACTATTTGACAGATGCTCAGATGAAATCAGTTATGTGCTATGAATCATGGAAGCAATGCCATTACATTGATATACTGGTTGCTTTTACAAATTAGAAGTCTTTAAAAAAGTTATTACATACAATATCTGATTTAGAATAAAAATGCTCCTGAATGTAGCTATCTTGCATAATTATTTATATAATGAAAGGTTCTTCTCTGTGACAGATATTCCCATGTAGTATGATCACTAAATAGAAGGGTTTAATATATTAGTTAATGTATAAGATTTCATAGTATATCAAATTAGAATTATGTATCCCACACTATTTTAGTCCTTTTGGTTAGTTCAAAGATTAATGGAATGCGATTCCTCTCCTGAAATCTATTGAGAGAGAAAAATTCTATACAAATGACATAATATGGTGCAACAATGATTTAGAGATAAGGTAGGGAGATTTTAAAGTGTGAAAATCGGCACTATGGTGTTGTGAGATTATTTCAAGCTACATCTTTGTGCAGTGTCTAACAGATCTGAGTCCTATTCATCGAACAATTTTTTCAGTGTGGGGTTGGGGATCAAATTCAGTGACTTGAATGTGGCAAATATACACATGAACATGGTAGTCAAGCATTCTAACACTGAGCTATAACCCAGCCCCATCAGACATTTCATTATCACATGATTTTGTTTTTATAGATCTTTTATATGTGCCTTTTTAAAATAAAGCATCTATGTAAAGTTTTTTATTCAGCTAACATTACTGATTAATATTCTCATTCCAGATTAGGAACATTCAATGCTTGATAGAGAAATTTTCAGCCTTTCAACAAAATTTTATTATATCTTAAATTTAATATTTTCATTTTGTACTTTTATGCTTTGGTTTGTTCTGGCAGCCATTATGGCTTTGAGGATATTGTTTCTGTTTTCTTCTTCTTCATTACCATCTTCAGCAATATTTATTGAATATTTACAGCATGCCAGCCACTGCTAAACACTTCATGTGAATGCTCATTTAATACTTTAATAATAATTATAATCACTCTAATTAGCCCATTTTAGAGATGAATAAATTTATCTCAGAAATGCATATTACATATGCCTTCTCCATAACAGGAGGTATGTTTTAGTTTCTCCACTGAATTCCTCCTGATTTAGTTTATCATACTGCAAAATTAAAGAAAAAGTAGGATTGTACTCTTCAATCTAAGTTAATTTCAAAGTAAAAACATTAAGCATGGATAAAATAGTTACTTAAAAATAATAAAGGATGCATTCCAGAGTGATGATAAACATCTAAACATCTTCATTAGGCTTTAAAATAATATAATAATTAATTATGAAACACATGAAACACAGGAAGAATTATATAGTAACTAAGAGTTTGGACTCTGAAATAAAACATCTGGGTTTAAATACTGGTTCTCTAATCAATTAACTGTGTGACCTTAAACAAATTTCTCATCTGTAAAGTGGGGGTAGTAATAATATCTACTTTACAGTGTTGTTGTGAGGATTAAATGAGCTGTTTTACATGAAACACTTAGAATGGTTCTGGAAATATTGCAAGGGCTCAGAGCTGACTACAATTACAAGATGCTGGAAATACGAAGGTGAATGAAAATATAGTCTTCTATTAATAAATCTCAGTCATGAGATAATAAGTAATGAATAAGAATATGTATTTTCTGAATAACACAATAGGTTTTATAAAATAAGATATATATTCACTTTTGTATTCTGAAAACCAAGAGATCTTGTTAACATAAGTACCTGGGGTGGGCATAATGAATTTATAAAGATGTTTATTTACTAATATTTGGAACCTGTGTTATGTTCCATGGGGAAAGAGGCTACAAATAAAATTGATCTGTGGAACCTAAGATAGGAAGATTATCCAGATGGGTTCAATCCAATCAGATAAAGGACAGATGGATTGTCCTTAACAGCAGAGAACATTCTTTGGCTGGTGTTAGAGCCAAAGAGACAGTGGAAGTTCAGATATATTTGAATTCTAAGAAGAACTTGACAGGACCATTACTGGTATAATGCTGAAGAAGGCCATGTGACAAGGCTGATAGTTAACAAGGAAATGAGGATCTCAATCTGAAAATCACACATATCTGAGTTCCATTGACAATCTAAATGAGCCTGACAGTTGATTCTTCCTAGAGCCCTGCAATAAGAACCCAGAATAATCAACATGTTGATTTTGGTCCTGTGACACCCTAGCTATATAACCTGTGTTTAGATCCTGAACAGTTGATATTGTGGGCTAATAAATTGATGGGTTAAGCTGCTAAATTTGTGATAACTTTTTATACAGCAATAGAAAACTAATATGGTACCCCATTACATTTACCAAATTGATGTAGATCATATAGCAAACCTCAATGAATTCCTCAGAGTACAAACATTATAAATCTGGCTCTTCACCATAAAGCAATAAAACTAGAAATAATTGTGAGATACAGAAAACCTAATTGCTTAAAAATGTTAATGATAAACAAAATTCTCTCCTTAAATAGACAAGTATTCAAAGAGAAAAGCCAAATCTCAGTAACAGTATTGGAAGAGGGAGGCTCATGGGAAATAAGAATGTTATGTGCTAAAACAAAGGGATTGGCCAAATTTGTACTAAAAGGCAAATTACAATTCCAAAACATCTTCAGGAGAGGATAAAAAAGCAACTGGCATTATAACTTAAAAAAGTGGAAAGACAAAAGGAAATCAAAATTACAGATAAGAGGTTAATAAAATATAAAATAAATCAGTGAATTTGAAAGCAGAAAATATAAACAGCTATGAATAAATTAAGTATTTTAATAAATGATAGAAACAATAAAACAATGGTTTTGAATATCAGTGAATCAGAAAGGACAAAAGAAAATAAATATAAAACACCAGGAATAAAGAAGAAAACATAGCCACAGACAAAAGTCTTAAGATAATACATTAGGTATTGCTTTGCTAATAAATTTGAAAATCTTAGTGAAATGAATTATTTTTCTATGAAAATATTAATATCCAGAATTACTAACAGGGAAAAATCTATGCAAAACTCTAACCAGAGAGAAAAATGAGAAAGCCATTAAAAAGTATTGAGCCCACACAATTTCACTAGAAAACTCTTTTATACCTTCAATTAGAAAAGAGTTCTGATGTTATTTATCATATATCAGATCATAGAGAAAGAAGGAAGGTTTGCTTTATGTAGCTAGCATTAGGATAATAACAAATCCTGAAAGGGTTCAAAACAAGAGATGTATATTATTAATAAACCAAATCCAGGAGTAAACAAATAATTAGAACACAAACAAATAGGTCTGTTCTAGAGCTGCAATATTGTTCAGTATTAGGAAATCAAATAGCATTTATAATAATAATAATAATAAGTTTCAAAAGAAAAATAAAGCACATTTTCATTGACAGATACCCAAAATTATAACAGGCATCATATAGTATTGATGAAAATTAAATATAAAATTGATTCCTTAAAGTAGCAGGTAGCATCATATTTAATAACACTAATCAAGGAGATATTAATGATCCCAGTAACCAATAATGCTCATGTTCTGTGTTGTATGCCTGTAACCTCAGTGACTTGGGAGACTGAGGAAGGAGGATTACAGTTTTAAGTCTAGCCTCAGCAATTTAGCAAGGCCCTAAACCTAATAGGGAGACTTTGGTCAAATAGAAAATAAAATAAAGAGGACTGAGGATATATCTCAGTGATAAAGCTCTCCTGAGTTCAATCCACAGTAACAACAACAAAAAAGACAATAGTGTTGGTAATTACTACCATTATTATTTAACATTTTTTTCTGGACTTTCTACCTAAAGTAGTAAAGTAGTAATACAAGATAATTATGTTAAAATAATAGATGTTTTAAAGTAAAGTAGCAAAACTACCATTACTTGCTGATTATTGCACATACAGAAAAAGACAATAGGAGTAGCTAAATAAACAAGGATGAACAACAACAAAAATAGACCATTCAGTAAAATACATGGCTACTGCTACGGACTGATTTTATCTCCCCCAAAATTTATATGTGTCATGACTGTATTTGGAGATAGGGGCTTTAAGAAAGAAATAAAGTTTAAATTTAAGGTTAAATGAAAACCTAAGAGTGGACCACTGATGTAATAGGATTAATGTCCTCAAAGGAAGAGACACTAGAAAGCTCACTCCCTCTGTGCATGCACAGAGAGATCATGTCGGTACACAGAGAGATGGCAGACACCTGCAGAACAAGAGACGAAGATTCAAATGAAATTTACTTTGCCAGCATCTTGATCCTGGACTTCTCAGCCTCCAGAATTCTGAGAAATCAATTTCTGTTATTTAAGCTGTCCAGTCAGTAATATTTCTTATGGCAGGTTGATCTGCCCATACAGTTACCAATTTTAGTAGAAAAAAGTAAGGATCTCATATAATTGGCACACACTTTTATATTTTTCATATATATATATATATATATATATACACACACACACACACACACACACACACACACACACACACATATATATGATTTTGTGTGTCTGAAACATTTTAGTAAATATTTTTCAAAACACTGTGTTGTTTGTACAAATACTTATGGAAGCAATTGAAAAACAAAAAGATATACATATATGTGTATATATATGTATACACACACACATATATATATATACACAAAAAATCATATCCCATTCAAAATATCAATAAAAACAAATGGAGTGAAGAATGAATAAATAGAACCTACAAGAAAAATATAAAAATTAACTCAGGGACATAAAAAAGACTTGAATAAATAAGGAAATATACTCTATTCTCAACTGTAAAAATTTCAGTTCCCCTAAGTTAATATATAGTGTAAATTCAATCAAAATTCTAGAGGGGGGACATTTTCATATCTTAGAAAATGACTTAAGTTTATCTGAAAAGATAAACATATGACAGTAACTAGACAATTTCTGAAAAGAGGAGCAAGCAGGGCATTGTGTCACCAAATTTTAAAATGTATTATACGTCTAGATAGAACTTAGAACTGAATTGCTGGCCTAGAAATAAAGCAGATTAAAAACTTTTTGAATGTTATTATGTCCAGTTAGAATGCAGTATCCAATGAAATATATCATCACTACTCTACAGTTTAGAATAATGATTAAATGTGGGTTTTAGAGTCACAGATAGTCTTGAGTGTAAACAATCTTCCATTTACTAGTTGTGAAACTTTCATCAAATTACTCAGCCTCTTGTTAGTGAAGTTCTAGCTCAGAGATCTTACTCTGGTGGGGGAGGGTCCCAAAAAACTACATTTAGCCACTTGTCCATAATCCAACAAACAAAGAAAGATTAGTGGTGGTAAACCAAAGGAATTTACTTTGGTGTGGACAAATGAGGAAAAACAGATCTAAGAACCCAAGACCTGTCTTTGAGGTACTAGGAATAGGGATAGAATATGGGCATGGGGCCATAGGTACATATCATGAAGCAGTCTTGGTCAAATGGTGGTCTGGTTGATCATTATCTCAAGTCTGGTTCTGTGGGGTCTTGCTGGTGTCAGAGGGGTTATTTTGGCTTTGGGGACTGTTTTAGTCAGCTTTTAAGTCATTGTGACCACAATATCTGACAAGAACAACTTAAGGTAGAAGAAGTTTATTTGGCTCAGAGTTTCAGAAGTCTCAGTTCATAAACAGCTGACTACATTGTTCTGGACCCAAGGTGAGGAAAGACATCATGGCCAAAGGGCAGGGCCAAGGAAAGTATCTGACATTATGGTGGCAAGGAAGAAGACAGAAGGAGGGGGAAGGACCCCCTGGGAAGATGCACCATTGCTGGGCACACATCAGTGCTCCACCTCCTCCAGCCATGCCCTACTGGTCTACAGTCACTCCTTAGTCCTTTCAAGGTAGGTTGGACTGATCCAATAATCCCACCTCTAAATATTCCTGCATTAACACAGGAGCTTTTTAGAGATACCTCATATCCAAACCATAATGGGCAATTTGGTTCCTATCTCAGGGTGATTGCCTACAAGGCTTGCTGTTCCTGGAATTTGCCTTAAGCCCAGGAATAGAATGACTCATACAAAGAATAGGTCAGAAGAAAAAAAATAAGTTTTTGGGGTAGTAACGGGGCCCTCCTTCAGGTTTAAGGCAGTGACTAGAAACTTTTAGGTGCCACACTAGTGGTCAAGAAAAAAACCTTTATAAAAGCTGGTGAGTGATAATCTATTAGTTGTGATGTCCCTAAACATCTTGAAAATATTTTATTCTTATATTGCTGTCTTTGGTCTTGAAGGGGGAGGAGAGAGACTAGGTATATTTAGGAGAGATTAACTGTGTATCACCAGTTTTGAGACTCTCCTTGATTGACATGTTTACATGTGGTGTTGAGCAGTAACCTAGACAAAAGTTTGAAGTAGCAAAGGAGACAGATGCATTCTGAAAGCAAAAAGGCCAAACTTTTATCCTGATTTTAGTTACCCATTGATATCTAAAGTACCAGGTAAAGAGTCAGTGTTTTCAGCAAAAACAGCCTCTAAGTCCCTGTTACACTCTCTGAATATTAGTTTCATCATCTGAAATAGTGGGTCAGTAATACATTATAATGAAAAGTATATGTGCCTGACACATAGTAAATTCTTTTTTATGACTTTATTATTTATTTATAAAACACATTTATTTTTACAACATTGGGCCTTTCTATCTATTGGTATTGTATCTTCTGCTTATTTGTTGGTAATATCTTTTAGTACATTTATAATTTCTTATTTTTTTATTTATATATGACAGTAAAATGCATTACAATTCTTTTTACACATATAGAGCACAATTTTTCATATCTCTGTTGTATACAAAGTTATTTACACCAATTTGTGTCTTCATACATGTACTTTGGATAATAATAAACCACCATCATTTTTAACCCCATGCCTCCTCCCTTCCCCTCCCACCCCTCTGCCCTATCTAGAATTCATCTATTCCTCCCTTGCTCTCCCTCCCTACTCCACCATTAAACAGCCTCCTTATATCAGAGAAAACATTCATCATTTGTTTTTTGGGGAAAAAACTGCACTTAGCATTATCTTTTCCAATGCCATCCATTTACTTGTAAATGCCATGATTTTATTCTCTTTTAATGCTGAGTAAAATTCCATTGTGTATGCCACATTGGAGGTTTGGGCCTACTTTTTCTTCTGTTAGATGCAGGATCTCTGGTTTTGTTCCTAAGTCCTTGATCCATTTTGAGTTGAGTTTGTGAGAGATAGGGTTTTAATTTCATTTTGTGGCATATGGATTTCCAGTTTTCCTAGCACCATTTGTTAAAGAGGCTATCTTTTCTCCAATGCATGTTCTTGGCATCTTTGTCTAATATAAGATAATTGTAATTTTGTGGGTTAGTCTCTGTGTGCTCTATTCTATACCATGGATCTACCAGTCTGTTTTGGTGCCAGTATCATGCTGTTTTGTTACTATTGCTCTGTAGTATAGTTTAAGATCTGGTATAGTCATGTCACCTGCTTCATTCTTCCTGCTAAAGATTGCTTTAGCTATTCTGGGTCTCTTATTTTTCCAGATGAATTTCATGACTGCTTTTTCTATTTCTATGAGGAATGTCATTGGGATTTTGATTTGAATTGCATTAAATCTGTACAGTACTTTTGGAAGTATGGTCATTTTGATAACATTAATTCTGCCTATCCAAGAGCAAGGTAGATCTTTCCATATTCTAAGGTCTTCTTTGACTTCTTTCTTTAGGGTTCTATAATTTTTATTATATAGACCTTCTTTCATTGATTCCCAAGTATTTTATTTTTTGAGGCTATTATAAATGGGGTAGTTTTCCTCATTCCCCTTTCTGAGGATTTGTCACTGATATACTGGAAAGCCGTTGATTTATGGGTATTTATTTTTATGTGATGCTGAGGATTGAACCCAATGCCTCACATGTATCAGGCAAGCACTCTACTACTGAGCCACAACCCCAGTCCCCATAGCAAATTATTAATAATATATGAGTCTCAGTTTTATTCCTTAGATCCAAATAAATTGCAGGTAAATCAGAAGTTTATATATCCAAAAAGTAAGGAAAATAGCAATACAAATGTAGATTAATAGAAATGTTTTGGAAATTGAAAAATCACAAAGGAAAATTGTGATTTTATCTTTAAAAAATAATTTCTGTGCAGTAAAAGTGATATGACCAAAATTAAATTTGAATGACAACAATAATGTCAGGGAAATATGCAATGTGTGTGCCATCATAGAGATCTCCAAAAAGTAAAATGTGAAGTTACTTAAAAGAAATAGGAAAAAAAATGTAAGCCTCTTAATTAAAGAATATTCAAAATTGAAGATTGGCAAGGGAACAGTTTTGGTGGTGTTAGTGTTGGTGGTAGGAGGTGAAGAACAAAAAGTTCTGTTTTGGGCTAATTTAGAATATTATGGTATTCTAAATCATATTCTAAATATGCCTATTAGACATGCAAGGAAGATGTCGGGTAGGCTTTAATTATCCTGTGCTTCTGCCTGGAGTTCTCTTCCTCCTCCCTGTTTTCTTTAGTTAACTTCAGAGGTTATCTTAAATGTCAGTCTTTCAGGGAGTCCTTCCCTGACCTTGCCAACCCAAATCACCTCTCCTTTTATATATCTCATCACACTCTTCTTGTTCTTGATATTACTTATCACAACACAGTTAATTTAATCTCCTTGTAAGAGTTGTATGAAATGCACAACTGAAGTCTGAGATTAAGGACAGAGGAAGATGGTTAAATATTTGGAAGATTCCAGCCATTAATGGGGCCTTTGCATCAGGGATTGATTTCAAATGTTAGATATAGGCCTTAGAAGTCTGTAATAAGGAAGAAGTTGGTGTCTCAGTGAAATAAGGCAGCTGTGAAGATTAAGGCATATAGATTATGTAGATTATAGTTATAAATCTTAAAGAAAAAACATATTACCAGTTGAACTGGGGCATAAGATCTGAGTATTTTTAAATGATGACTTGATATTGAGTCTCTTAAAGGGCTCTTTATTTTTAATTTTTTTAGTTGTTGATGGATGTTTATTTTAATTATTTATATGTAGGGCTGAGGATCAAAACCAGTGCTTTCCACATGCCAGGCAAGGGCTCTACCAGTGAGCCACAACCCCAGCCTCTTAGAAGGCCCCTTAAATTCATCAGATATTGGAGAAAAGTTTTCTCAGACACTGGAGAAGTCTTAACTTCTAAATTAGTATGGGGATGAATGATTCAAACATCCGTAATTATGAGAATTGTAAAATGCAGGGGAAGGGCATTAGTTGGATCATTATAGCACTCAACTTAATTATCTGGTGTTATGTTAGTCATTTGGGTGATTTTTGACTTTTTTGCTCATTAATTGTGAGTTCTGTTTTGTATGTAGTCTTGTTTTTCATAAATATTTTTTCTGTAAATATTTGTTAGCAGTTATTGGCTAGACATTTGTAGAAGCCAGGAAATGGAGAAAAAAACATGGGTCTTGTTAGATTACTTTATTTCTAGTTGCAAAGGGATGGTGTTTTGTCTGTGTTCAGCTAATGTCTTCATTAATGACTTTGAAAAGAAGTTAAATGGAATATTAATTAAATTTGAAGTGATAGTAAAGGAGAAAGTGTTGTTAACATTATTGAGATTCTAAACAATAACCTCTCCGGGAGGGGTTAAGGATATAAGCAGACAAGAGAGCCAGATTTAACCTATCAAGTAGAAGCAATCATGCAGGGAAAACAATCAAAAATAAGATATTTTAGTCTGAGGAGAGTACTGACTGGAAATCAGCCATGCTGCGAGCATTTGGCAGTCACCAGAATAGAATTAGGCTAAATAAAATTCTCAAGCAAGGAATGAAAAGATTCACACTGAATTTCTAACTTCTCTCTAAAAAAATACATTTTACTTTGAAGTGTTGTTCGAAGTGTTGGTCTAGCCCACAGACAAAGGAGCATAGGCTTTAGAGATAGACCTCATGATCAGAGCATTCCATATCTGTTACTGAAGTGAACAAAAATCTTTAAGCATGGATGAAATAAGTTATGTAAATACAACTTAACCAGTAGTTTCACATCTTAAAGAGTGCTTTGGAAAAAGGTAAATGATAAGATTAATCTGCATTTTAAAATCAGTGTTTCTCAAGAACCACTTGCTTCAGAACCATCTGGAGTGCTTTTTAAAATGCAGGTCTCTGGGCTGTAGTCCAGACCTACAGCAACAGAGTCCCTGGACTCAGGTACATGGAATCTGCATTTTAAATGTGGGCTGTTTTCCTTTCCTTTACATAACTTTTGGGAACAATTGATTTATGTTATCTTGATAATATTACACAAAAATGTGATGAATCAAAGAAATATACAAAATAGAAACTATCACACTATGAAAAAGATTATTATAATGACTTGGAAAGTAAAGACTTAAATTATTATGAATTAGCCAGACCTATACAAAGGAGGGGCATGGCATCATAAGGGTTACTGGTATACCCTCACAGACTGGGTATTGCACAACTCTATACTGCAACATTCATATATAGTACAATGTGAATGGCACCCCCTGGAGTTGTACATTGCAAATTCTGAATCAGTATACTTAGATGCTCCCAGTTAATGGTGACATTATTCTATTTTGGAAAGAGGTTTTTCATTAATCTTTATCACACTCTGAATGAAAAGACTTAGGTTTCCTTGGACTGTGTTTGCCCAGCTTTACAGATTTAATATTTAAAGTTTCTTGATAAATTTCTGAGATAAGCAATCCACTAGAAATAAGCTTCTTCTCTGTTATAAGATAATATAATATAGTCACATTTTCATCCCTAAATCAGTCTCTTGTTATTTAGACATAGGTAAATCATTTTTGTAACCTACAGAGTTGAGACCTGAACCTGGACTGAGAAAGATTTCTCTACAGCATGCTCATCTAATGAAAGCTACCCTGAAACCATCAGCCAGCTTTGCCCTTGTTAGGATTACATCTGCTATGCTATCATATTACATATTTTCTTTGGTAAAGGAAAAAAAACCAAAATAAGTAAGTAAATAAGAGAAGACAGAGATAGCTTGATGAGCCATAGATGCCATTTAGAATATTTTTCCTCACATGCAATTTTTTTGCACCTGCAACCAGATTGTAACCTTGAGAAGAATCTTATGCACAAAATTAGAGGCCACAGTGGAAAATTTACTTCTGAGAGTAGGTCATCAAAAAGAGCATGCTGAGTCCAGATGCAGAGGAAATTAGAACCTTTGTTTGTTCTCTCTTTGTGCCCTCTGTGAAAATTATACAGCCCCACCTTATACTGTGTGAGGGGGAGAGAAAACCATTAACAAAACAAGTAAGGAAGACACTGGAACACAATATCAGGAGGAGGAGATAGAAAAATAATTGAGTTTGAAAACTGCTGAGTCATTAGGACTGATTGTATAAGTGGAGGAAGAAGAAGGAAAATGTGTTACCTGATTTAGAAAACAGATGGAACTCACCAAAATGGTGACTAGCAGGTGATGGCTTCTCTCACAAGTTTTCTTTCTCCTGAAAATCATCTTTACTTGACCATAATGCCCTTTCTATATTCCTTGATTCTTTCCTTTCTTTTACAACTACACTTCTTTTTACAAGTAGACTCTCCAGGTTCACCACCTAGATCCTCCCAAATCCTTTCATCCCTAACTTAAATACATTTTATCTGAAATTTCTTCCTACTATGCTATTACATTTATACTCCTAAAAGCCACTAGTTTCATACCAAACCTTTATTTCCAGGTCCAAAACTCTTTTCTAATCTGCTTCTGATTTTGTAAACATCTCCTAACATTTCATCCTACTTATAACAACAACATCAATAGATATAAAAAAAATCAATAATAATAACAAGACAAATTATTTGTTGACCAACACCAGGCACATTTCCATGCACCTTTTGTGTATTAACTCTTTATTTTCTCAACAACCCTAAGATATAAGTACTGTCATTATCCTCGTTATTCAGGGCTAAAAAAGTTTGGTGAAATTTCATAATTTTCCCCAAGTTCACATAAACTAATTATGCAATTTAGCTAGGATTTTGAATTCAGGTACTCTGACCTCTAAGTGCTTGGCCACTATTATTTTAAGTTAACTTTCTCCATGCCATATAAGTTCAAATACAGCATATTTAAATTAAAATTCTAAATCCCTATCGATAATCCTAAGCAGAATTTTTCTCTTTGCTTGTTTCCTTAATGAAAACACCATTTTCTTATTTCCTAGTATCACTATCTTTAAGCATGAATAATCATGACTAAGGAGTTGTTTAGGGTTCTGATTTCTCTATATGTGAGAATGTTCATCAAAAACATACACCCTTTAATTCAGAATGTGTTTAAGATAATACACATGTCTGTGAACATGAATTTATTAGTTCTTATATATTTTAAGTTTACTTCAATGTTTTACTGCAAATAAATTTGGATTTTAAATACTTGGCTAGGGTATGTGACGTTTGGCAAGAAAGCCTTTGCTTGTTCTTTCGGTGAATCTCCAGAACTTTATCAGGCATGTAAATACTCTAGTAACTTGTATGAGGAAAAAGACTCCAAATATCTTCTTTGTCTAGATAAAATTGTATAATTGAAGAGTGCTTCAACTTAATATAGATAGTAGGATATATATGGGTGTGATAGATTGTTATACCTAAGAAACTTTAAGTAATTAATACAAGAAAGATTCTTTTAATAATCCAGATATTTTCTCTATCTGATACATGGAGATATGTAGGTCCTTGGCATAGGGCAAATCAATTACTTCTTTGGTTGGCTAACTTTTCCATTTCATAAATATATTTTAGTGTTAAGTAGACTGAGACAATCTTTATATTTTAGCATTGTTTTATTACAAGGCATCAAACAGGGGAGCTAATACGGTAAGAAGCTTAACTCATTTCTGTTCCTGAACTCTAAAGGAGACCTATTTACCTACTGTTGTTAGTTTTAAAATCACCCCAAATTTCAGCAATAATCACATTTTCTAGTAAAGAATTTAAGTAACCACTGGCCAGTAGGTAGACATCAAGATGGTCTTACTGAGGATGCCTTCTAATATTGTATAATAACTTCCATGTTTCCTATGATAAAGTAGGTTTCTTCCTTCTTCTTCAATACCCCTAACTAGGCCCCTAGTTTGCCCTGTGCTTGATCCTTTGTCAAGTATTTTGGTTCTTTTGAAATTCCATTTTTATATTTTATTAATCATTATATCAAAGACTAGAATTCAGAAATTATTTTATTTTTTTAATTTATTGGTTCTTTTTAGTTATATATGACAATAGAATCCATTTTGATATAATTATATAAGCATGGAATATATCTTATTCTATTTAGTGTCCCATTCTTATGGATGTACATGAGGGCAAGATTTACGGTGTTCTTTTCATAACCAGGACCAGAATTTTATTCGCTGACTTCTCTGACATTGCCTGTTTATCTGCTGGAGTTTCGGACTATTGCATATGAGCAAGCAAAATGTTAATTGCAAATTCCAGGTACAACACTTCTGCAGACTGTGATATGAATGATGTCCCTTGGAGTTGTGCAAAGAGATGACCCTAACTAGATTTACTGATTGTATGCTGACAAATAACCCTCCTTTTCTGCCTTGTGTAACAACTTGCTCTACCTATCTCAGCATAATTTGTCTGGTATTCATTACCAGTCCTTCCTGACTTTAATTTTCTGCATTTCCAAGCTACCTATTAATTCTTGCTGTTTAAATACTATTGGCAATTATTAAAAATGCAATTTTTAAAAAATATATATTTTTAAAATATTTATTTTTTACTTATAGGTGGACACAAAATCTTTATTTTTTATTTTATGTGGTGCTGAGGATCAAACACAGTGCCTCACATATATCAGGCAAGCACTCTACCACTGAGCCACAACCCCAGCCCCCACAAATGCAATTTTTTAAAATTTTTATTTATTTATTTATTTATTTTTTATTGTTGGTCGTTCAAAACCTTACACAGTTCTTAATACATCATATTTCACAGTTTGATTCAAGCGGGTTATGAACTCCCAACTTTACCCCGTATACAGATTGCAATTTTTTAAAACATCAAAATTGCACAGAAAAAGTCCAGTTGTTAGAATGACAAAATTTTCAAACACAAGGGCACATGGAACTAGCTGGTTGTTAAGGTTCTGGTTTTTAGTCATTTATTTGAGAGCATATATACACATATGTAGTTTGGTAACTCACAGTATTTTTCCTATTGTATTGATTTCAGTAAGAGTGTTATTTTGCATGTATACAATCAGATGAATGAAACAAATCTTAATTAATTCTTTTATAATTCATATACATATGCTGTATAGGGAATAGGTTTTTGGAGTGTCTAATAATAGAATCTGAAAAGAAACTACATTCTTTCTATAATTCGACTTCAACTTGTTAACTGAAAATGGTGGATCACAGTGGATAGTTTATTTTATTTTGATATTGAAAGCTATATTTAGGCTGTGCCTATATGGTCATTTTGAGTTTTCTTAATAAAAAAAGATGAAAAAGACTACTGACAGTAGCTGTCATGAGAAAGTACATTATTTATGCATCAAATAATTATAAATCAAATACTGTGCTTTTGAAATTAGATGTTTTGGGAGAAATGCAGACATTTTCTAAAGGTGAGACACTAATCATTTGTTTAGATGCACAAAATGAACTTTCAGAAGTGTAGAGATTAGCCCCAAACAACAAATCTGTAGGTTGGTGAGAAATCATGTTGTAGTTCTCTGAATACTAGGAAGTTGACAGCAGTGGATCATGGATTTATTATAGTGTCTTTTCTTTTCATACCAACTTAAGAAGCTCCAAAATATACTTAAGGGTTATACCCCCAAAGGATTTTATTTTATCAACTAGTTTGAAAACTCATTCGTTTTTATTTTTGTGAAATGTGCAGGTGAAGAGGCAGGAGCATCCTTATTGACTATAAAGAGAGTGACACAAATGGTATCATTTTCTTGCCTCATATAAACTGCCTCATTGGCAGAGCATTTTTGATTGTCCTGTGTTTTTGCAAGGTGTTGATGATCAATATTGGCTAAGAGCACAGATTCATAACAATCATTCTGCTCTGAGGCATATAATTGGAACATGTAATCCTCTGCACTGCTTAATATAAACGACAACCAATACCATCATATCTTTGTTTAAAGTTTATTAAGTGGGATGGAAATCACAAATATCTAAGATCTTTGCTGCTTCAATGATGAGGCTTAGTACTTTTTTTTCTTCTTCAGCCTCCCTCCATAATTCCCCAAAGGCAGCTTTATTGTATTATCAAATTCTTGCTAGCTTACTTCATTGGAGTTTATGATTTTGAAGCAATAGCAATTTGAGGTAAATTTGACAGTATAGAAAGTTATACTAAGAAGCTCTTCATTTCTTTGTAACAAATCAAGGTAGTAGAGGTATTATTTTCAGTGCCAAGAAAATTTATTCAGAGAAAACCCTTTATATTTTAGTAAGTAGAGTTACAAAAAAATGTTTAGTGTCCAAAGCTAGAGTTCTTCACATTTTATCAGTTATTCTAATGATACTCAGAAACCATTCCTGTAAATAAGTTATTCTGGGACTCAAGCAAGGTCAGAGTCTAGACTCAAATTATGAATTGTTCATTTAAACCAGAGATAGCAAATTTAAATACTTTAGGATCTAAGCAAGTAACATATGTTAATAAACCTGTTTAACCAGGAATTTGCCAAATGTAACATCAGGACTTTCCTTTGTCAATATCACTGTCCCACCCCATTCACACATACACATCCAAGCATGGTTGCTTCACATGTATACAATGCCTATTTACTTCTTGCAAGGTTTTAGTAATCTATGGGAACCAGTTTGTTAAATACTATTTTTAGCAAAACCTACTTTAAAAAGCCATAGAGAGCCAGGTAGTCAGTAACTTAACAGAATTTACTTCCCTTAGATGCTGTATAATAGGGTTGTTTGATTTCTTTTCTTTTCTTTTTTTTTTTTTTACAGTGCTGGGGATTGAACCCAGGGCTTCATATGTACTAAGCAAGTGCTATACCACTGAGTTATATCCCCTATAATAGGTTCTTGATCTATGGCTATACATATTCTGAAATAATAAGTATTTGGGTGTCAATCCTCATGTATCTCAAAGCCAACTGAAAATAGAAACCATCAAATTGGAAGTAGTTCCCAGAGAGAATGACACTTTTTATATTTGTTTCTTTATATATTGTTTCTCATCTGTTAAGGTGATCTAGCCCACTGATTGGGGAATGGGCTAGGGTGTTATAATAAAGAGTCAAAAACTTATTGTTTCCCATATAAGAGAAGTAGTTTTCTATCCCACAGAATACTCCAAGGCCAGTGGATATATCTTTAAGAAGATGGTCTAGCAGCTGTATACTGCTCATCTGCTCATAGTCCATTGTCTAGAACTTAGTAAATTGGGCATGCCTAACTGCAGGGAGGCTGGGGATAGCTATGTTCCCAGCTAAAACTGAGAAGAAGGAAAGAGGAAATTTAACTATCTGTCAAAAATCTCTATTTTTTAAAGAAAATATTTGTGAACATGGTATAATATATTAAAACATAGGAGAGTAAACTTCTGGATAAGTAGCTCAGTGAAAATTCAATGAATGTTTATCAAATATAGAAATCACTTGATTATTTGGGAGTTCAATGATAGAGACCAATATACTTACTAAATGGGCAAGATAGCATGATTTTTTCTTTTTCCTTTGTATTGATAGCCACTTAACTAACCTGAAATAATGGATGATGATTGCTTTTATTTATTTGACACTTATACATTATGAAATTTCCTTGTGTCAGGCACTGCATGTGATATTAAGATGCAATGATGAATAAGACATGGCTGTGTCCTGGAGAATATCACATTTTAGTGAGGATATATTGTGTTGGATAAAACCAGAATTTTATAAATAGTCACCTATTTAATTTTCAAAAGTGAAATGGCGGGGTGAGGATGTAGCTTGATGGTATAGGGTGTTCCTACCATGGAATCCCATGTACCACCCATACATAAATTTACATTAAAAACATGGGGACTAAAGTCCTACTATTGGTATGCAATTCTACTTAAATTAATTTTCAAGTTCCAGTTGTCCTTAAAGAAATAGATGCTTCTTTTTTTAGCAATAATGCTTCTATTTCCTTGCAAGTCTCCATAGCAATAAAATCTCAAAAAGAATGACAGAATGTATGATTTGCTAACAGAAAATGTTTCTAAGTAAAAGTGATACATGATTGTATCATTTGTATATTTGCATGAATTGGTCTGCAAGACAATACATAACCTGGTTGGGGAGTTAGCAAAACTAGTTCTAGTCTTGTCTCTATTGCCTCAGCTTTATAATTTGTAAAATGGGGATACTGAAACTTGTTCCACTAATTTATACACTATGAAGTTCAAGTAAGTTAATATATTTTAAAGTAATATTCATTTGTTGGTTATTATGACTGTACCAAAACTTTGTGATTGATAGAGCATTCTGGTTCTAATTCCTAAATATATCTTGAATCCCTTCACAGTTTACATAAAGGGAATGAAGAACATTGACAAGAGATGAAGTTGAAGGCCATGGCAAGGAATTTGAATATTATTCCTCGTTGAATGGTAAGTTATTGAAGTGCTTGAAGCAGGGAGCTACTATTATCTAATTTGTACTTTGGAAATATTTACTGTCTGCTTTGTAGAGAAAAAAAATTAGGAGGTAAAACAAAAGGAAGAAGTTTTTCCTTTGGGAGATTTTACAATGGTCCAAGTTTAAAAGTTACAGTGATTTGGGAAAGGCTGGTGAATATGAGCATGGTGAACAGGAAAAATTGGGGAAAGGTGAGAGAGAGAGATTTCATGAGATTAGCTAGTAATGAGTCTGTAAGCAAAATGTTTATTACTATCATGGCATAGTTGAAATAGTTGAAGCTGGTGCTAATTCTTTTATCTTTAATCTGTTTAGTATACCATTTTATACAAACAATTTCAACTTTATTTGTGTCATATATCTTTGAGTTAGTAGAATTTGCTGCAAAAATCAGTGGTTAAATGAGGGGATTTGATTATTTGGCAAACAAGTTGTCAGGAAATTCAGATTATTCAGAATTGGCATCCAGCTAGATTAACAAGTTCAGGATAAATATTTCATTACAAAAATATAGAAGAGTAATTTTTAACCAAAATATTTTTCAAATGAATAGTTTAATGTTAAACTGACATCCATGAAAGGATGCAGGAATGCAAGGTCTTAAGGATGACATCTATGTTTTTCCTTCAGCTTAGTGAATAGATGGAACTGTTTATGAAGTTATGTAAGACTCAGAGAGTAACTGGCTTGGGAGAGGTAACTGAAATTTCTGTTTCAAATAAGTTAAATTTGAGATGACTGTTGATAACTCTAACTTATGGAAGTTTTAAAAACAGTTAAAATATAAGGATTCAGGAGTGAATTGGCAGGAGATAAAAACACAGGACATAGGATATATGTGATTATTGAGATGCCTATTATATATCAAGTAGTAATGGTTGGTAGGAAGTTAAATATATGAACTTGAAGCTAAAGAGAGACAACTATAAAACAGAAATAGATTTTTGGAGTTTTTTACCATGTCTATGGAAATTGAAATTATGTGATTGGACAAGGTTGCCTACCATCTGAAAATGTGAAATAAAAAAGGTGACCCTGCACAGAATCCTGAGTAAAAGGGGATAAAATAAGACAATCTATGGTGAAAAGGATAGCAGGAAAACAAAAGTAAGAGCATATTTCTAGAAACAGGGATTTGTAAGCAATATCAAATGCTTCTGATGGGGCAAAAATTATAATGCCTTAGAAATATCCATTGAGTTTAATATAAGGAGATCCTTGGTATCTTTGGTGAGAGATGCTTTGATGGGTTATTAGGGGCAAAAACCAAATTATGTTGAGGGAAGCATTGAGTGCATTTGTAACAGTTGTAAATAGTCCTTACAAGATGTTCCATTGTCATCTGGAAGAAAGAAGAAGACAACAGTTGGTGAGGCTTAGAGAGTTCTCTTTTTAATATAGGATAAATTGAGCTTATTTAGATGCTCATGGAGAACCTAGTAGGGATTGAAGTTAGAAACCAATAAGTTTTTCTAAGCAAATACAAAGCATAAATGAAGATGTTAATTAGCCTTAGGCTAATAAAAATATAGGAAAAAAGGATGAGTATGAGGCAGAAAATAACAGAGATAATATACTATTCCTATTCAGTTCTATTTTCTATGATGTAGGAGGTATGTTTACCCACTGAGAATGCATAGTGATGTAATGGGGTGGGTAAAGAGAGAACATGTATTGGGGTGGGTAAAGACTTGAATTCAGTGCCTCACACATGCTAGGCAAGTGCTCTACCACTGAACCACAGCCCCAGCTCCCAGATGCCTTTTTGAAACTTTTTGTGAAGCTTTCTTTTCCCTTTTAAAATGAATAGGTTCTTAAAAGAACATAGTCAAGTACTACATCCATAGAAGGCCTGTAAAGGCCCATTAAATGCATTGGAGCTCTGTAACCTTTTGCAGGTGACATTTTATTGACTACTTATTTCTGCATGTCTCTTTTCTTTGATGCCCCTGTTAGAGGCATGAATCTTGGGTGGATAATAATTTTGTCTGAACTCAGGAATCATTTCTAGTATACTTTAATATTGTTCAATTCTTTTCTGTAGTGTCTTATTTAGTAACATATAGTAATGACACCCAAATTCTTCTAAATTGCCTTTTCATTCTAGCTTCAGCAAGTCATTAAGTGGACCCAACCAAGTTTTGGGTAACCCTAACTGCTTAACACAGTGTAATAATGAATAAGTCTCTGTTCTTTTCAACATTCCCTAATACAAGATTATCTTCAGAAAATGTTGTTAAGGTCTATTTTCCAATGATTTCTGCTTGAGTAGCTCTTGCAATAAAGATATCTGTTTAATTTTTCTAGTAGTATAACATTTTGAATGATTGTCCTATTGTGATCTGTATTCCTCTCTTCTCTATATTCCATGGATATATGTATCCTATGTAAAGTCGTGCCAATTAATTAACATAAAAAATTCTTTAAGGTATACACTTGAACATTTGCTTCAACTATATTGTACTAACCAGGACTCTGTGGTTAAATAAATAACACAGTTATAAGTAATTTAAACTTAAAAAATAATTAAATGGGTTATATAATTAGGAAGCCTAAAGTTAGATACCATTTGCTGCTGAATCCGAGACATTTTTTCTCCCTGTGGATCAAGAGCATTTCAGAGGCTTTCTCCATATAGCAAGAAAGTTGTCTACTACCAGCCCTAAACCTATACCTTTATAGCTTATAACTCATAAAGAAAGAATTTCCTCTCACTCGCAGTATGAATATAGCAATTTTATGAAAGAACTCTGATTGGTCATTCTTTAGTCATGAGCTTATCCCTTGGATAAAGGAATAGGATGCCATAATTGACAGGGCCTTGTTTTCATATCCACTTATGCATTTAGGGAAGGATCAGGGACTATGATTAAAGAGTTCTACTAGAACCATTTAGAGCATGTGTGAAATGGCTCCTTTAAGGATAGAATGCTAGCAGATAAAATTGATGTATATACTATAATATGGTATTATGTTTCACATAGTATTTTCCATATTCCTGCTATTTCTATTTGAATATCATCTCCCCTAAAGGACCATGCATAAAGGCTTGATCCTTATGGTGATGATATTTTCGGAGATGTTGTGAAACCTCAGGAGGTGATGTTTAGTGGAAAGTCCTTAACCCTCTGTGAGTATGCTCTCAAAGGGAAATCTAGAACCACATCCATCATCTATCTCTGCTCTGGTTCTAAAGTGACTGTTTTGCTCCTACATATACTCCTGCAATGATGTACCACCATCTGCTACCCTCATCAGAAATGAACAGATACAGGTGCCATGACTTTGAATGTAAAATCTGTGAATGAAATAAACCCTTTCACTTTATAAAATTCATTGCCTTGAGCATTTCATTGTAGTAATGTAAAGTTGACTAATACATCTACCTTTAGTAAGATTTTTTTGGTTTTGTTTTGTTTTTAATATTTTTTTAGTTGTCAATGGACCTTTATTTTATTTATTTATATTCAGTGCTGAGAATTGAACCCATTGCCTCACACATGCTAGGCAAGTGCTCTACCGCTGAGCTACAACCCCAGCCCTAGTAAGATATTTTTAATTCAGTAAATGGCGGGACCTCTGATTGTTTCTGAAGACCAAAATCTGGGGCAGGGGGGTCCTTTCAAAATTTTCTTGAAAAATTATATATGTTTACTGTGTACCAGACAGATTTTAGTATTTTATGAAATTTAATTAATTGATCCTTAAAACAACCTTTCAGTAAGTATATTAATCATTAATATTTTACATATAAGAAAATGAATGCATAGAGAGGTTAAATAACTTGCTCAGGATTGTTTAGTTAGTGAGTAGAAAGTCCTAAGGTATAAATTCAGGATGCCTGGATCCAGTGTTCATGTGTTTAACTATTTCATGTAATACCCTATGCTTACTCTGTCCTATCTAATTTAGTCATAAATTACTATTGAGTGTAATCTCTACCTCATTAAAAAATTTTATTTCTATTCCCTCTTCTCTGTTTCTGTATCCATTATTATCTCTCCATGCTTCAATCCCCGGTTCATTCCTCATGTATTGTTTTTTGTCTAGAAAATTACTATAGCCTTTTAAATAATACATATTTTCTTTTAGTTTAGTCTTTTGCAACATGTTTTCCAAATTTATCCAGGACAAATTTTTTTCTGAAATATAAATATAATAATATAGATTCTTTAATGAAAAACATTGGTTTCTCAAAAATTTTAAGTGTATATTTTCACTCCTTAGTGAGCCTTACAAAGAACTGTATGAGCTAGTTGACTTTTTAGATAATCTTTATAATCCCCTGCTTTTGCTTAAATTTTCACACAACCTCTTGTCCCTTTCCCATTTATGTCTCACATATTTATGTTCTCTGATCTGGATGTTTGTTTTCTTCTAAATTCTTTTGTTGAAAACTGATTAACAATCTGATGGTATTAGAAATTGGGGGTGTTGCGAATTGATTAGTTCGTAAGGTTAGATCTTTCATGAATGGCATTAGTACCCTTATGAAAGTGGACCCAGACAAGTGCATTGTCTTTTCACTCCTGTGAGGACAGAGGGGGAAAGGCATCATCTACAAGCCAGGAAGATGCTCTCACCAGACAATAAATCTGCTAGCACTTTTATTTTGGAGTTCCAAGCCTCCAGAATTTTGAGAAATCAATTTCTATTGTTTATTAGCCATGGAATTTATGGTATTTTTAAATATTTCATTAATGACTTAAAGTTATACATAATAATGTGGTTTATTTTGACATAAAATATAATGTCAAAATATATTTTATATTTCATGAAATATAAATTGAAATATAAATTGCTTTGCTTTAGTTCCCAGTCCTCAGTCCTTCCTCTTACCCTCCCTTCCTCTAATCCCTTTCATCAACTCTACTGGCTTCTATTCATTTATAGGTTGTTAAAAAAATATGTGCTTTATAGATATACATAAAGGTGAAATGCACTGTGATATTCTATGATATTTTCTTTTCACAGCCCAAATGCACTAAGGCCAGAAATGTCTATTCTATGCCTGTCCCACTATTGTAATTTGTAAGCACATAGGTTGTTTGATTTTTAAAGTTCACATCTGGAAAGTCATTTGCCCAGACTATATTTACATGATATGTTGGATTTAGACTTTAAAGTTGAGGTGGTAATTGTTAATATTTTGAGGATATTGGGATAGAATGAATGAATTTGTCTGTAAGAAGGACACAAATTTTTGAGGTCCATGATTGGAATACTATGGTCTGAAAATTTGTATTCCTCTCAGATTCATATGTTGAAATCTAATGATAAATGTATTGGTATTAGGAGGTTAGGCTGTTGGGAGATGATTGGGTCATGAGGGCTGAGTCCTCATGAATGAAATTTGTTTCTTTATAAAAGAGGCCCTAGAGAAGTACCTTATTTT
The DNA here is from genome assembly GCF_052094955.1 of Ictidomys tridecemlineatus. Classification (NCBI taxonomy): domain Eukaryota; kingdom Metazoa; phylum Chordata; class Mammalia; order Rodentia; family Sciuridae; genus Ictidomys; species Ictidomys tridecemlineatus. Next base: position 28,590,149 of record NC_135493.1, on the reverse strand, counting down.
TTCCATCATGTGAAGATACAGCAAGAGGGCCTTTACCAGACACTGAATCTTGCAAGGCCTCGAGATTGGATTCTTTAGGCTCCAAACTATGAGAAATCAATTTCTGTTGTTTAAAATTACTTAATCTATAGTGTTTTGTTATGGAAACCTGAATGGACTAAGAAAGATAATCCTAATCTCAGATGAAGAGTTTTCTCAACTCTGAAATGATGTGATTAAACTAGAATAGCACTGCGTATGTACCCAAACCTTTAAAAAAATCTATGATCCTAATTCTTTGCTTATTAATTCTTCCACTGTAATATATATATTACATCCCAAAATTGTTTATTGGATGCTCACAGGTACACCACAATTCAAGTTGAACAAGGTGTTCTCTATTTTATTAAACCATAGTAAGCAGGGGGGTTAGTTTTTTTGTAAGTAATAAGGAACAAAATCCATAGAGTTGACAATGGGAAAGCAGATTAATGTAATAATATCCTAATAGGTGGTACTGTGGGTTGCCAAATATCAACATCTTGAATATACTGTTATCTTGGGCTGAAGGGCCAGTTAAGGGATTCTCAAAAATACATACTGTTGCTCCAGAGGGTCTTAACCATAATTGCAAAAAATGTTAACTTAAACATCAGTGTGTACAATGGAAAAGTATTATCTATGGGGTGAAACAGATATGTATTTTGTACTCAGTCTTCTTAGTTATAGTTATGTAGTTTCAAGTAAGTTACCTAAAATGTCTGAGTTTAAAGTTTTTTGTCCATGCAATATAGATATATTGTTATATTTTTTCTTTGTATCATTTGTATGTACCCACAATAAATGCTCCTGAGTATAAATTTTAGCTATATCATTGGATGAAGAAAATATCTTAATAAGCTTTTAAAATATATTTTAAATCTAATAAAGAATTTGAAGATAAATATAATGCATGCATTTATTTTGTATACTAATTATTTAAGTGCTCTTATATCAGAGCTGTGTCTGATCTCACCAATTTTGTGAACTTAAAAAAAACTAAGCTATTTAGAAAGCATCAATAAATCCTTAACTCAAAGATTAGATTTCAATTTAAAGTTCAGAATTCACAAGTTGGAATGGCTTATTAAAATAAATTAATTTCCATTATCATTTTCAGTATCATCTTTAGCTAAAGTATGTTTATTCCTTCTGGTGACATCCACAGTGATTCCTTTCTGTTAGCTAACCTGAAAGTTTTGCTGCTTTGACTTATGCAAAAGCTAATTGACTCTGAAGGGCTGGAGTTTGTTTCTTGTCCTTTTCAGAGTCAGTGCTTTCCAAATCACTGCTGCAAAAGCAACAGGAACTCTATGGCTTCTTTGTACCCAGGAAAAACAAATATGCTAATGAGTTCTCTATATAGCTGGTTCAAGTGTATTTTGAATTTCACTTTAGTTTCCTTTTATTTATGGTTCCTTTTTCAAGTGAATTTGCTTTATATTTGCAGTTTTCATAAGATTGAGGAAAGAGAAGGGGGCCCCATGCAAACTTTTCAGAAACATGATTGCTTGCTTTTTGTTGAGTGAAAGATAAATTGATCTCTAGTATAATGCAATGTAAGGCATTATAGAGCATAATTAAAAACTGTGAGTAAAAGGGAAAAGACAGAAATGAATTGATTTCTTTCTCTTTCTGCTCGCCATTACTTTTTGGAATTTCTTTCCCTTGCTGGCATGGGTTTTAGAAACAGGCAGATTAGAGGATATATCCCTACTCAGCTATTTTTTCACTATGGATTTGGGCAGTTATTTAATCTCTTCAAGCCTCAGTTTCCTGATAATCCAGTGGGTATAATGGAAGTGCTCATCTTTTTGTATTATAATAAAGATCAAGTGACATAATGCATGTTAAGAAATGGACACAAAGTAAGCAATCAGTAACCATTATCAGCTATTGTTATTATTAAATATTACTGCTATTATTCCATAGTTAATAGAAAAAGAAAAATATATTTTACACCACAGGGCATGTATAATCCAAAATTGCTCATAAGATCTTTTTCTTCTCTTTATTATTTAAATATCTTTATTTTAATTAGTTAAATTATTAATTTTTTTTTTTGTGTGTGTGTATGTGTTGGTGCTGGGGAATGTACTCAGGGCCTTGTGCATGTGAAGAAAGCACACTACCAACTAAGCTATATCCCCAGCCCTAATTTTAAATATTAATGGAGTTTGGTATGGTATATTTTAAAAATTTTTATTAGTGCATAATAATTATGCTTATTTGTGGGATTTATTGTGACTTATTCTTGCATACACATAACACACTTTTAAAATTTTCATTCAATTGCCATCCCCTTTCTCACGCTCCTCCTATGTCTTTCCTCATAGATTCTTACATCTTTCCAATTGCCAAAGACATTTAGTTCTCTTTAAATTTGCCTTCCTATTTAGCAAAGCAAAGGCCTCAGAGTTTGCCTGATCTGCCCTTCTTTGAAAGCATCTCAGTAAACATTCAATAACATTTTAATATGATCCTTGCAAGGTCTTGCCCTTTCACTTTGTATTGTTTACTTGGCCCTCTCATCCTCACCCTTGCCTCCACCCCTACCTTGTCCCCTTTCCTCCATCTCTTGCTAAAGGAATTTTTATGCTAATAAAAACAATGGTGATTTCTCCCGTGGTGTAAGTCTTACCTTCAGAGGCAGAGGAATCAGATTTAGCATATACATTCTAAATAATTACATTAGGAATGAAGCAACATATATAAATGTAGGAATGTGCCCACAACAATTTGGTTGATGGCTTTCTTTTTTTTTAATTTTTTTTATTGGTTGTTCACAACATTACAAAGCTCTTGACATATCATATTTCATACATTAGATTGAAGTGGGTTATGAACTCCCAATTTTACCCCAAATGCAGATTGCAGAATCACGTTGGTTGATGGCTTTCTATAGGTGACTTTTCTGGGTTCCTTGTCTTTACATAAGTTGCCTAGGATGAAGGTATACTTCTTTATATTGTATTGGTACAATTTAAACAGTAGCATATTGGGGAAAAAATATCTGGATTCACATCCTTTCTAAGACACTTGCTAGTTGTGTGATATTGAACAAATTTCTGAACTTCTCTAAACCTCAGTATTGTAATTTGTTAAATAAGGTTAAAAGTACCTACCTCCAGGATTTTTTTCAGTAATATAATACCAAAGTCTCTGGTATACAATGCATATAATAAGTGTCTTGGTAATTGTATATTTAGTTTTTAAAAATATTTTTATTAGTTATTGATGGACCTCTATTTATTTATTTGCTTTTACATGGTACTGAGAATCAAACCCAGTGCCTCACACATACTAGGCAAGTGCTCTACCACTGAGCCACAACCCCAGCCCCTGTATATTTATTTTTTTTTTAAATTAAGACAGGGTCTCACTATGTTATTCAAGGTGGCCTCAAATTCACAATCCTCTCACCTCAGCATCCCAAGTAGCTGGGATGACAAGCATGTGCCACTCTACCTTAACAGAAATATGCAGTAAGATGGCCCATAGTAGTATGTAATATACATTTAAGTATATGTTGCCCTAGAAGTTAAAGCTGTTGAGCTAAGATCTGGCAGCTTTTAGTAGCCATAGTGAGTAAGTCAGAGTAGACATTTTAAGAAATGCTCTCTAGACCAGTAGATATGTATGTATCACCATTGCACTAGTCCCACAGTGTTGTTCCATTGTAAAACTATATATCATGGTAGAGATTGCTTTGTAGAAAGATCTTCTTGATATCACAACTTCTACATGTTTTCTGTAATTTCTAAATTGGCCCTATCTAATGCTGAATTCTTCCTTGTACTAAGGGAAGTGATGTTCTTTATAGAGAAAAAATAAATCCAACTTTCCAAGAAGGACTCGGAATAGAAAAAAATGAACCATACTAATATAATAGTTTCTTTCTCATGAAATTGCAATTCCTTCAAACATTTTAAGCAAGCATTTTCCAGAGAATGCTTGACAATTAAATGTCCCCTTTCTTTAGTCGTAGATATTCAATACAAAACATCCTGTCAAAATGATAAATTAATCTAATGTGAGATAAAACAAAATCCCCAAACAAGAAAAAATGATCTCCAGACTCTTTTCATGTGAATATATGATTAACTGGAGTTTAATCAGATTTTTTTTAGAGATTTGTGACTGAAAGGAAACTCCCACAGTCAGAATTGGATTGACTTAATTCATACATTTCTTAGACCAAGTGATTCCGACAATATTTGATTCTGGCAATTATGTGCAGAAATTAATCTTGCTTTGGTGCAACGTCTTCAGAGCTTTTGCTTTTGCTTTTGTTCTAGTTTATGCATCTATTTAGCCACTGCTAATTATTCTTCTTTTTATATACCTTTATTTTATTTGTTTATTTGTATGTGGTGCCAGGAATTGAATCCAGTGTCTCATGCATGCTAGCCAAGCACTCTACCACTGAGCCACAACCCCGGCCCTGCTAACTATTCTTGCTACAAGAGATTTGTCCTTAGAGAAATTGAATCTGACTTTATCTGTTGATTCTACCTAGAAACCTATGACTTCTCAGTCTTTGGTAAAGCAAAAACAGGAGGATTGGGGAACTCAATGCACAGAGAACACTTCTACCATACTAACTTCTTCACTTGATCTACAGTGCTCATATGCTACTATTCTTAGACTAATTCAATATACAGAAATCAATAAATGTTATTCACCACATCAATAGACTTAAAGATAAGAAGCATATGATCATCTCGATAGATGTAGAAAAAGCATTCAACAAAGTACAGCATCCCTTTATGTTCAAAACTCTCGAAAAACTAGGGATAACAGGAACGTACCTTGACATTGTAAAAGCTATCTATGCTAAGCCTCAGGCTAGCATCATTCTGAATGGACAAAAGTTGAAGGCATTCCCTCTAAGATCTGGTACAAGACAGGGATGCCTTCTCTCACCACTTCTGTTCAACAGTTCTTGAAACACTGGCCAGAGCAATTAGACAGACGAAAGAAATTAAAGGCATAAAAATAGGAAAAGAAGAACTTAAATTATCACTATTTGCAGATGACATGATTCTATACTTAGAAGACCCAAAAGGGTCTACAAAGAAACTACTAGAGTAAATAAATTAATTTGGCAAAGTGGCAGGATATAAAATCAACACGCATAAATCAAAGGCATTTCTGTATATCAGCAACAAAACTTCTGAAATGGAAATGAGGAAAACCACTCCATTCACAATATCTTCAAAAAAAAAATACTTGGGAATCAACCTAACAAAAGAGGTGAAAGATTTATACAATGAAAACTACAGAACCCTAAAGAGAGAAATTGAAGAAGATCTTAGAAGATGGAAAAATATACCCTGTTCATGGATAGGCAGAACTAACATCATCAAAATGGCGATATTACCAAAAGTTCTCTATAGGTTTAATGCAATGCCAATCAAAATCCCAACGGCATTTCTTGTAGAAATAGATAAAGCAATCATGAAATTCATATGGAAAAATAAAAGACCCAGAATAGAAAAAACAACTCTAAGCAGGAAGTGTGAATCAGGTGGTATAGTGATACCAGACCTCAAACTATATTACAGAGCAATAATAACAAAAACAGCATGGTACTGGTACCAAAACAGGCAGGTGAACCAATGGTACAGAATACAGGACACAGAAACCAATCCACAAAATTACAACTATCTTGTATTTGATAAAGGGGCTAAAAGCATGAAATGGAGGAAGGATAGCATCTTCAACAAATGGTGCTGGGAAAACTGGAAATCCATATGCAACAAAATGAAACTGAATCCCTTTCTCTCACCATGCACAAAAGTTAACTAAAAATGGATCAAGGAGCTTGATATCAAATCAGAAACATGGTGTCTGAAACAAGAAAAAGTTGGCTCCGATCTACATACTGTGGGGTCGGGCTCCAAATTCCTCAATAGGACACCCATAGCACAAGAGTTAATAACTAGAATCAACAAATGGGACTTACTCAAACTAAAAAGATTTTTCTCAGCAAAAGAAACAATAAGAGAGGTAAATAGGGAGCCTACATCCTGGGAACAAATCTTTACTCCTCACACTTCAGATAGAGCCCTAATATCCAGAGTATATAAAGAACTCAAAAAATTAGACAATAAGAAAACAAATAACCCAATCAACAAATGGGCCACTTCTCAGACCCTTCTCAGAGGAGGACATACAATCAATCAACAAGTACATGAAAAAATGCTCACCATCTCTAGCAGTCAGAGAAATGCAAATCAAAACCATCCTAAGATACCATCTCACTCCAGTAAGATTGGCAGCCATTATGAAGTCAAACAACAACAAGTGTGGGGGAAAGGGTACACTTGTACATTGCTGGTTGGAATGCAAATTGGTGCAGCCAATTTGGAAAGCAGTATGGAGATTTCTTGGAAAGCTGGGAATGGAACCACCATTTGACCCAGCTATTCCCCTTCTTGGTCTATTCCCTAAAGACCTAAAAAGAGCATGCTACAGGGACACTGCTACATCGATGTTCATAGCAGCACAATTCACAATAGCAAGACTGTGGAAGCAACCTAGATGCCCTTCAATAGACGAATGGATAAAAAAAAATGTGGCATTTATACACAATGGAGTATTATGCAGCACTGAAAAATGACAAAATCATGAAATTTGCAGGGAAATGGATGGCATTAGAACAGATTATGCTAAGTGAAGCTAGTGAATCCCTAAAAAACAAATGCCAAATGTTTTCTTTGATATAAGGAGAGTAACTAAGAACAGAGTTGGGAGGAAGAGCATGAGAAGAAGAGTAACATTAAACAGGGGTGAGGGGTGGTAGGGAAAAGGAAAGAGAAGGGAAATTGCATGGAAATGGAAGGAGAATCTCATGGTTATACAAAATTACATACAAGAGGAAGTGAGGGGAAAGGGAAAAAAACAAGGGGGAGAAATGAATTACAGTAGATGGAGTAGAGAGAGAAGATGGGAGGGGAGGGGATGGGGGATAGTAGAGGATAGGAAAGGCAGCAGAGTACAACAGACACTAGTATAGCAATATGTAAAACAGTGGATGTGTAACCGATGTGATGCTGCAATCTGTATATGGGGTAAAAATGGGAGTTCATAACCCACTTGAAGCAAAGTGTGAAATATGATATGTCAAGAACTATGTAATGTTTTGAACAAACAACAATAAAAATTAAAGGAATAAAAGAACTAATCATCATTCAGCTTCCAATTTGATCATAACTTACTCTAAGAAACTTCAAAATAGATGAAGTTACCTCATTATGTGCTCTGATTATTCCTTCTGCTTTTCTTTTTTTCCCATATGTTATCATATTCTTCCTCCATATATGATGTCAGTATATTAAGTTAAACCATATGAAACTGATGGTTATGGTTGTCAAGTATTGGTAGTTTGATATGATTCAATATAAATGACTTACTTGTGAGGTTATTTAATTATTTGTACATTAGTATGCTATAAACTCTGCAGTCAGAGAATATCTATTTCTTTACTTCTATGTCCATAATGTGTTGAGAGCCACAGCCGAAGGGCCCCAGCAAAATTCCAGCTGCCAGCAAACTTTCAGACTGCCAGCTGATGATTGGCTCACAGTGGCCCCACAGCATCTAGCTGATTGGCTCCTCTGCAGTGATGCTCATTGGGCTGTTTCCCTGCCTTTTCAAACCATGGAGCTGCTCATTGAGGGACTTCTTTGGCTCCGCCCATGCGACCCAGCCAATTGGCCTCAAGAGCAGGAGGATTGTGGGAGGTGGAGAGGTGTGTGTTAGGGAGAGAGGCTTGTGGGAAGCCGGTGATGGCATTTGGGCTCTGAGGGTTTTTCCTGAGGAGCTGTTTTGTTTGGCGTGTGTTGTTCTAAAAATAATGTTCGTTTCTTTTGACAAGTGGCTCCTGAATCGCGCCCAGCCAGACTGCGGCATTTGGTGGCCCGTACAGGGAACGAGCCTGCGACCTTGCCCCATGATCTGGTCAAACAACAATTAGTGGAAGGACATATACAACCTTCTGTATCTCCCCATAATACTCCCATTTTTGTCATCAAAAAGAAATCTGGTAAATGGAGATTATTGCAAGATTTAAGAGCCATTAATAATGAGATGGTTATTATGGGACCTGCTCAATCGGGGATTCCTCAATTGTCTTCTTTGCCAAAAACTTGGTATGTTTTAGTTATAGATATTAAAGATTGTGTTTTTTCAATTCCAATTCTTCCTGAGGATAGTCCACGTTTTGCATTTACTATCCCTGCACTGAATCATGAAGGTCCTGATCAGAGATATGAATGGAAAGTACTCCCTCAAGGGATGGCTAACAGCCCAACTATGTGTCAAAATTTTGTTAACAAAGTAATCCAGCCACTTAGAAATCAAAATCCTGAATTACAAATATTTCACTATATGGATGATGTATTATTAGCACACAAGGCTAAAAACACATTGCTAGAATGTTATGCCACACTTACAAACTTATTAAAAAATTATAATCTAGAGATAGCAATAGATAAAGTACAATTAAATTTTCCAATTAATTATTTAGGAGTTCTATTATCCTCAACCATGGTCCGTCCACCAAAAATTCAAATACGGGTAGATCAACTCAAATCACTTAACGACTTTCAAAAGTTATTAGGAGACATAAATTGGATAAGGCCTTATCTAGGCATACCAACAGGAGAGTTGGGACCTTTATTTGATATCCTAAAAGGTCCATCAGATCCAAATTCACCCCGAATGTTAACACCTGAAGCAAGAAAGGCATTAAAAATCATTGAAACATATATGGAAAATATGCATTTGGATAGAATTGATATAAGTTTGCCTTTATTATTTATTGTACTACCAACAAAAAATATTCCTACATGAGTATTTTGGCAAGAAGGTCCATTATTATGGATACATTTATCTTATTCTCCCAACACTATTCTTACTATGTATCCTGAGGCTGTAGGACAATTAATACTCAAAGGAATAAAAGCAGCAAAGGGAGTGTTTGGAATTTCTCCCAATAAAATTATTACTCCATATACTATGAATCAAATTGATGAGTTAGCTAATGAGTTAAATACTTGGGCAATAATCATGTGCAAATCTAATGTTTCATTTGATAACCACTTACCATCTAATCCTTCATTGTCTTTTTGGTCATTGCATCCTGTAATTTTTCCAAAAATGACAAGAAAAACACCTACCATGAATGCTCCAAATATATTCACTGATGGGTCAAATAATGGTACAGCAGCAATAGTTACACCTGATCAAACTTTTACATTTTTAGTACCCAAACAATCAGCTCAAAAGGTAGAGCTTAATGCAGTATTACAAGCTTTTGTGATGTTTAAAGATTCTGTATTTATTTTCCGATAGTCAGTATATAGTTAATGCTATAGTGTCCCTTGAAGATGCTGTTCTTCTAGTGTTTTCTTCATTTATTTTAGTCAGTTTTTTTTTCTGATATGGCCAAAAGACCAGTTAAGAACAATGTAGAGGAGGAAAAGTTTGGTTTTGCTCACAGTTTTGGAGGTCTCAGTCCTTAGAAAGCTGACTCTAATGCTCTAGGCTTGAGGTGATGCAGAACATCATGGCAGAAAAGTGTATTGCAGAGGAGAAACAGCTGGCAACATGGCACCAGGAAGCATAGGGAGACAGAACTCCTTTCACCAAAACAAAATATACCCTAAAGGCACAGCCTCCAATGACCCACCTCCTCCAGCCATACCCTATCCACCTATAGTCACCACATGGTTAATCCCTATCAGGGGATTAATGTACTGATTACATTAAGGCTCTCATAACCCAATGATTCCACCTCTAAGTTTTCTTTCATTGTCTCACACATGAGCTTTTGGAAGATACATCATATCTAAATCATAACAGTATCTGAAGTCCGATTTCAAAGATCATATGTAAAGTCATGAAACAAGTATTCAGTATTTATTAGACTAGAACATCAATGCTGTGTAGAAAAGTAGTAAGCTTTTTCATTGGGGAGTGTGAGGGTTTTTTTATATGTATGTGTGTGTGTGTTTGTGTGTGTGTGTGTGTGTGTATATATATATATATATATAATATATATATTAAATATATAATTTATATATATTAAACCAGTGTCTTGCACATGATAGATAAGCACTCCACCACCTCCAAGGTACATACACAGTCCCTGTTTTTATGTTTTGCAAAGAACATAGCTTATTCACAATATGTTCTCTTATGAGTCCCAGTATGTTATATGTTCCCTCTCATCCCCTTACACTTTCCTACATCAAGATTACTAATGTCAGTTTATGTTATTGATAACTATCTTCTCTCTATGGAATTTTGTACCACAACAGACAAATGAACATGTTGAACACAATTGCTCTGAACTATTGTTGTTGTTGTTATTATTATTATTTTACATATACAACCTTATGGGGTAACAGTGTGATAATCTGCAGATAGTTTAATAATCAAATCAAGGTAGTTAACATTAACATGGCAGTAAACATTTCTCAAAAGCTAGTTTTATTAACACATATTCTGATTCTTACTTCCTGGAAAACTTTATCTTGATGAAACTTTCATCAAACCGAACTGCTCTGCTTGCTCTTCTTCACATCCTTCCATCTGCATCCTTATTCATGCCCTTGTTTTGTTCTAATTGATATCTCACCCATCTTTCAAAACTCAACTCACATTTCTTCTTCTTTCTTAATTCTTTTTTGTACAGTCAAAGTAAAATTTCTCTTTTAAACTCCTAGAACACTTACTACAATGTGTCTCATACAATGTTTTTTCATTTAGTTACTGCCTAGTTTGACAGTGATTTTCATCATGGGAGTATCTGTCATTCTCTTCTTTTCTTACCTATTCTTATATCTCATTATCAGTGATCTAGGAGAATGTAAATGTAGGGAGATTCATGCCTGCTTTGAAGAAAGTATATCAATAGTTATATGTTTGAAGAATGGCAAATGTACTTGTTTTATCATAAAAAAGTACAGAAAGTTCATGAGATTTTTATGTTTAGCGAAAGGAAGCATTCATTTTAAAACATTGAGCAACACTTCAAAAGAGAAAATAACAAGCCAATATAGGCATTGTGTAACTAGAATTTTGTAACTTGGTTTTGTAGTTTAATGCTCTGTCTTTTTTTTTTTAATGCCTTTGTTGAGTCCATAGTGATCAAACCTATTTCACGCTGGATCTTGGTATCTGCTGCTTTTTCAACTTAAAAAAAAATTATTCCTTATTCATAAACCTAGAAGAGGAAATCAATTATAAAGCCTGATAATTCATTAGCCCTCATTGTGTGTAAATTAAGAATGCATTCTTTCAGTGAAGGTCTAAAGGGAAGTGTTAGTTTGTCCCACATGAACTCTTGATTCCTTGTTGAGATGTCAGCATTTAATCAGGAATGAGACTGGTCTAAGAGTTATAAGAAGTGACCCACAACAAAGGAAACAGAGGCCAAAGATGCTAATCTGAGTAATTCAGATAAAAGCAGTTTTAATCTAATTTAGAGTAAAAAAAATTGCATGCAACAAACTCCTACTTTCTACTAGGAATAAGCAGGGAAGTAATCTTAGAAGACTGGGAGGTGTTGAAAAGCTGACATCAAGGTTACATAATATATGTTCTATTATAGAAATACAATCTATATCACTGCTGGTTCTAATGTGAATTGACAGTTATATTTAAAGATTCTCCCATAGCAACCTTCAATTAAACTTTGATTCCAAAGTGTGAGCTAGGAAATTGTGACTGTAGGAGACACATTTCCCCTAAAACACCTATTATCTTTCTTAGAACAACTTTGTCAATAATCTTTCTGCAGAACTTAAAACACTTCTGAAAATATAGCAAGACTCATCAATACAGGGTAAACTTAAATAGTATCTTTTCCTCCACTTTCCAAAAGGTTTTTTAAACTTTCCTCATGTGGTGTTTGCTGACATCCACGTGAACTCTATCTATTTGGGGGCTTCTGTGGTAGTGTGTCTTGTGTTCTAGTAATATAATGGATACCTATTTGAACTGCTTGTTGTCATAGACAACCCCATATATTATGGGTCGGTACTTATTCTCCAAATAAGATAACTTTGTATAGTAAAAGCCTGATATAATATAGTTATATTATATCATGCCTTTGCAGAAGGCATGTGCTGTCCCTGGATCTTAACACCACCATTAGAAAGGAATTCTGTTTTTTTTTTTTTTGTTGTTGTTGTTGTTGTTGTTGTTTTTGGTTTAGTTGACTTTTTTATGCAGAATAAAATTCGGTCACTTATCCCTTGTTCTGCCTTTTACTACTATAAAAAATGCAAACTCTTGAGTTTCTATGAAATGTTGATTGTTTATAATGTATTTTCACTTGTCAGACAATATTCTAGACTCTACTGTTGATTGTAACTGGCAGGGACAGACTGATCTGGAGGCCTGGAATATGGAAGTAGAACAACTCATGCCTGAGATTAAAATATAGAACAGACAGACAGGTATCAGAAGAGATGCTTTGAGCATTTTCCTTGCCAGAAGGAAAAGTTTGAAATCAGGTCTTGAATTGGAATAGAGTTTATAGAGATTGAAATCTGAGTTGCAAAGTCAAGTAAGTCCAGGGTTAACTAGAGTGGAAAAATGAGGAGGTACAAATAGTGAACAGAAGATGAATTTTGAGTAATTTATGACATGAAGTTATGGAAATTATTTTCTTCTGAAGGCTGCTGGCATAGTCATGTTAAGTATAACTTAAAGCAGAATTTCTCAAACCTCAGCACTGCTGTCAGTTTGAACAAGATGATTCTTTGTTGTAGGAGGCTGTCTTGTGTATAGCAGGATGTTTATCACCATTCCTGGCCTACATCTGCTATATGCCAATAGCATCCCCACCATTGTGAATTGCTGTAAATCAAAAATATCTCCAGCCATCATCAAATGTCTCCTTGGGGTGGGGCAAAATCACTCCAGTTGAGGACCCACTAATTTAAGGAATTGACCAAAAACTAGTTAAGAGGGTTACAATATTAATTATATTTGAACTATGTTTCCTAGGTAGAGAAAATCTCATAACTCCATCTTATCATCACCATCTCTACACCATATTTCCAAAACTGTACAATCTCTTTCTTTCCTCGTATAAAGCAAAGACTATTGCCTTATACTTTCCCTTTGATCTTAGGAGTTTCAGACAATAGAGTGATGATAAATTCTATGTGCTCCTTGGTTCACAACATGTAATCAGAGATTAACTTTAAATGAAAAATCGTAAGGAAAACCTATTACTGCCTACTATTTAGGTGTTCTGATATGTCTAGAAAATCTAAAATAGATGCAAAGGTAATTGCTATTTAAATATATTTTTATGAGTTTTCTGTGTATTTGGTGACCCAGCTTAGCTCTGCAATATAACCCCTGTGCATTCATGTCAATTTTCTGAGTTTTATTAGAATTTATTTTCTGTTTGCTCTTAGAATACAAACAGAAAATCAAACAAGACAACTGCACCCCACTGTTGACACTACCATCCTGTTACTTTGGTCTTGAATGTGTCCATACCTTGGAAGTTTCTTTTCTTTAACTTTTCAACCATTTAATCCAAGGAAATTGAAAATATTACATGAAATGTTTTCCTTATTTGTTTTGTAAGCTAGGATTTTAGAATTCAAACAATGATTCTAAGCTGTCCTCTTTCATTGATTTCTGCAATTACTCATGTTAATAATGTGTCTTGGACAGCAGGGGATCATTCCTAGTGTTTCAAAACAACACTACCTTTCCCAATTTAAAAACATTTTTTAACCGACATGAAGATTTATTGGCCTAATCTATTTTTAACCTTTTGTTCTATTTATTCTAAACATTAGCTATGCTACACACTACCATTCTTGTTTCAGAAAAGATAGGTTCCTTATTGACAGAACAATTTGAGACTTCTTCAACTCAATGCTGTAACCCTTCTTGATATGTTGCCTCTTATATAGAATATGTTGAAGGACTGGATTCAGACCAAATTTGCCCTGAAACTTAAGTGTTTGATTTGTTGATTAATTTACTAACTTGAAATCTTATAACTAATAAAAGTTTCATAGTCTGTAATTTTTAATAGATATATGAAATTTGATGAGTGAGCTGAAGAGTAGTGGGAATGGCATGATTGACTTGTTTCACCAGATGTAGAGATAAAATTGAAACAACCTTAGTGCTTATAGCATATTTAGCTTTAGTATAAGCCAAATTTGGCTGCCACTCTTACCTTTGATTCATTTTTGATACATTTTTACTAGCAAGCAAATTAACCTCTTTGAATATCTCTCTCCTGATAATAAGAAAAGAGTAGATGATAATACATATTTCCTAAACAAATTAATGAATGTAGAGCTCTCAGTACATGCTAGGACAAAACTTTGCTCTCATAAGCACAAAGTACCCTTATATTTACTCATGTGAACTAAATAGTCCCAGATACCTGAAGACAATTCATCTGAAATTATGGCCAGTAATAATGGCCATCATTATGTAAACACTTATAGTTCAGACTCTGTGATAGTTACTTGACATAAATTATTTCTTATCTATTTGCAATTGTATTCATTAAGTATTATTATTTCCATTTTACAGATGAAAAAAATGAGGCTTGGAGTTTAAGTTGCTTGCCCAACATCACAGAGCTTACTATACACATAGATTCAAATTTAGATCTATATGGCTTCAAACCAAAGCCTATCTCTTTTCTTTATGCCACTATCTCATTATCAATTTTAGCACTTAAGTGAAAGGCATTTAAAATGAAGAATGTAGGTTATTCATCATCTCTAGGTATGTTGTTTCCTAGTCCAACAAAGGTGAAAGATTTCTTCCTTACATTGTTGCCTAGGTGACCAAAATTTAATCTTCACCATTATGTTAAGCTCATCACTTCATCCCAAATATTCCTCAGTTAATCTTAGTAGATATTATAAATCATGACTAGCTTTATACCTTATGTAGTGTGTGGATACTTTTATATCTTTTATAGAAGAAATAGGAAGATAGCTCTGCCCCAATTTTTCCTTATATTCACAGTTGCCTGAAGTGATTTTAAAAAGACTGCACTAATAGACAATTCATATGAGACTGAAACTGAGAGGAGGCTCGGACAGGCTGTCAGTGAAAAGATTGGCAAGGAAAGCAAAAGTGGCAGAACTTGCTAGTGGTATTGATATAGATAAAAGAAAACAAAGAAAAATAACTAGGCTATAATGTTGATAATTAACTTCTTCACATGGTGTTTTCTCTGCCTGGGACATCTTTCTCCCTTTCATGGGGGGTATAGTTGTGTGATAGAACACATGCCTAGCATTCCCATGGCCCTGAGTTCCTGCAAACAGAACAAAACAAACAAACTTGCATATATATTGTAAGGAATTTCAACAAGAAATAATAAGAAGTGTTTTTTTTTTCTCTTCTCTCTGTCCTTCTTTAATCCTGACCACCCAAATTGATATTTCAGACTTCTGTATATCTTTCCAGGTATCTTCTACATGCAGAGGTCTGTCTGTCTGTCTGTCCATCTCTCTATCTACCTATGTCTTAGTTTTACAAAATGTCATCATATTAAATATCCTTTTCTGCATTTTTGACTCTTTTATTTTGCACATCTTTTATAGGAATGCTTTTAAAATCACCTCATTTTCTTATAGCTATATAACATAGATGTATCATAGTCAATTCATTTAAATACTTATTTATGGACATTTAGATTGTTTTCTGTTCTTTTCCATTATATCATTCACCATTGTTTTAAATTTTGTGCTGTTATTTCTAGCCATAAACCATCAGTTAGCTTTCTAGATCATACCCATTCCTGTTTATATTTTAGCACATCAGAAGACAGCCTTTCCTAAAACCAGGATATATTTATCCATATCACATTTCCTGAAAGAGCCCCTACCAAGAATTCTTGGGTGAGATGGTGAAAAACAAATTTAATAAAATGAAATGAATAGAAATGACAAATTAGTCCAAAGGATTGCTTGAGAATGAATATTTCCATTAATTCACTACCTTTACATCTTTTTGTAATACTTATATACCATGGAGAATTATACTTTTCTGAAGATCTTCATATAATAATTACCAAAACAAAAAATTCTTAAACATAGTCTAATCTGCAAAAATACCTCATTGTGCACAAATATAACCAGTACATGAAAAAGTCAATAAATCAAATAAAACTGGTTGTGTGGCACATAGTTAGATATAAAAATGTATGGATACAAAGAATGAAAGTCTTTTATTTATCTCTACTTCTCTGCCTAATTTCCCTCTCTGGAAATCACTGCTGATGACAGTTTGATGTAGAACTTTTAAAATGTTGTTCTAGGCTTACAGAAATAATCTGTCATAAACAGATTACATACACCCACCACACACACCATTTTAAAAAATGATTTCTTTAGTATTTTATTGTTTGGGTATGAGCATAATTTTTAAACCATACCTTAAATGATGAAAATTTATTTTTACTATTTTTTAATGCAGCAGACTTCCATGGCAATGGGCCTTTTACGTTAAGTTTACCTGGAACATAAACGGAGGTTAATTCCAGTTGACATCCTGACATCAAGATGGATTAAATAATATTTTTTAAAATTATTGAACATAAGTATAAACAAGAAGTGAGGAACCTAAACTACAATTGTACATGAGGACATGTGCCATGTTTATTTTGTCTACCGCCTTAACTTGAATATATTAAGCTGCATGCCATGTACTGAAGGAAGGAAGGGAGGTAGGAAGGGAAGTAACTCACTGAAAACATCTTTCTGAATGGTGCTTATGTTTAGCATAGGAAAATGAAAGTCTAAATAGAAAGATTTATTTTGGGATTTGGGGAAGGCTGTAAAGTGTTAGGTACAACCCTAATTTATGAATGTAAGATTATGTTTTTTAATAACATATTCCTCAGTGGACCTGTAAAAGATTGAACATTGACCTGAATCCATTTATTCATGCATTTAATAAATATTTATTGAACAGCCACTGTGCATGCAACATTCTGTAAATGTTGTGGAAGACACATAGTCTTTGACTTTAAGAAATTTGTAATCTAGATTTAAACACACATGCATATAATTTAAATGATTTAAGAAAGCAAAATAGCAGTGGGCCACTGTAGGACTAAAATCGAGATTTTTCAAGTGAGACAGATTTAAGTTCATGTCCTGTCTAGCCATGGGGCCTTGGTATGCTCCAGTTCTTTAAGTCTCATTTGCTTCATCTGTATAATGAGAAAATGAATATTATCTGCCTCATAGGACTATAGTGACAAGTAAGATAATGTATTTACATCGTTAGCATACTGCCTGAAATACTATAAGCACCTAATAATGGTATTATTGTTAACTGTTTTTATGTACCCAAGACAGTGAACAAAATATGTTTTTTAACAGCATATGATTAAGTGTCAAATAAAGTACTACAGATCAGAAGTCAGCAAACTGTTTCTGTGAAGGCACACACACTAAATATTTTAGGTTTTGCATCCCACATATGGTGTCTGTCACATATTATTCATTTTTATTTACAATTCTTTATAACTATAAAAATCACTCAACTAACTAGCTGTATTGGTCAGCTTTCTGTCACTGTAATAAACCCACTTATAAAGAGAAAAGGTTTATTTTGCTTCAGAATTTTAGAGTTTTCAGTCTGTGATTGGTTGGCTCTGTTTCTTTTGAGCCTATGTCAAGTTAGCCCAGCATGACAGTGAATGTGTGGAACAGCAAAGCCACTTACCTCATGGCCAGGATTTAAAAGAAAAAAAAGAAAGAGGAAGAGACCAGGGTCCCACTATTCTATTTAAGGACATATTCCCAGTGACCTTAAGATCTCCCAATAGGCCCTACTTCTTACGTGTTCTGCTATCTCTCAATAGTGCCAAGCTGGGGACCAAATTTTAACCCATGGATCTTTCAGGGACATTGTGAATCCAAATATTCTGGATCTAAGCTACAAAAACAGGCTTGTAGTTGATTTGGACAGAGACTTAATTTGTTGCCCCCTGTTGATGACAAAAGCACTGAATTATATGTAGTAGCATGGTGGGTTACTTGTATAGCAGGGCTTGAGCTCATTTTTCAAGAATGAATTGAACATAAATCTCATTTACAATGGTAATGCATGCCTTCTTACGTCTACTGATATAAATGTGTCACCCCCCAAAATGTATGGTCTACCAACTATAAATAACTGAAAACAATTTAGGAATAGATTTTTTAGAAACATTTTATGTAAAGACAAGGTCTTGCTGAGGTGCTAAGTGCCTCCCTAACCTGCTGAGTCTGGCTTTGAACTCACAATCCTCAGGCCTCAGCCTCACAGTGTGCTGGGATTACAGGCATGCGCTACTGTGCCCAGCTAGGAATAGTTTTTAAAGCTTTTGCCACTCTGTGAGTTTCCTGGGGACAGTCTTTGATTATTACTTTTTCTACAGGGCTTCCTATAATTATTTTTCTCTACTTCCTAACAATTTCTTTTATATTTCATGAGGACCCAAAATTGAGAATCCAGCATATTTAAAAGAGTGGAACAAATATAATAATAATTGCCAGCACTTTATTAAGTGCTATATGCCAGGTGATATTCTAAATGACTCATATTTGCTAAGTTATTTGATCTTTACAGTAACTTTGTGACAGAGGTATTATCATCACCATTTTACAGATGAACAAACTGAGGCTTTAAAAGTTTTGGGAAACTTTTCAGTGTCTCACAGTGGCAGAGGTGGGCTTCAAGCCCAGGTAGTCTGGCAATAGAGCCTATATTATTATTATAACTCCTTTGTTGGGCTTTTGGACTGAAGAGAATGAAACTCAATTTTATAGGAATAAAAAGTGTGATAATTGTAACTTAAACAATATGAAATTTGCATCAATACACTTTAAATTATGTACTGAATTAAGACAGTTTTTTGTCCAACAATAAATTCCTATAGTTATATATAACTGTCTATTTATATAGATATAGACACATACATACACAGAACAGAATACTAAATACTATTAGGAAGGTCCCATAATTTTATAATATAGGCACTAATGTCATAACCCTTTTTTCAATGGGGAAAATGAAATTTAGAGTGTCAAAACAATTTATCCTTGGGCTGGGGATATGGCTCAAGCGGTAGCGTGCTCACCTGGCATGCGCAGGGTGCTGGGTTTGATCCTCAGCAACATATCAAAATAAAATAAAATGTTGTGTCCATCGAAAACTAAAAAATAAATATTAAAAAATATCTCTCTCTCTCTCTCTCTCTCTCTCTCTTAAAAAAAACAATTTATCCAAGTTCAAATAAATGATCAAATATCAGACTCAGGATCTGACCTCTAGCTTTAGTCTTACATAAGCTCTTACACAATACTCTACTTGG
Organism: Ictidomys tridecemlineatus; assembly: GCF_052094955.1. Taxonomy (NCBI): domain Eukaryota; kingdom Metazoa; phylum Chordata; class Mammalia; order Rodentia; family Sciuridae; genus Ictidomys; species Ictidomys tridecemlineatus. The sequence goes on along the minus strand of NC_135493.1, from coordinate 28,570,747 downwards.
AAAGATAGAAAATCTATTTAAGAAATTATTACTAACAATACCAAATGACATTTATGAAATGAATTTAATAGATATTGTGTGAAAATTCAGAGGAAGGAGAGGGTGTTTTGGGCTGGGGAAGTTGAGGAGGAGGTGGTGATAATAAGTTTTATACCAGTCAGCCTTATTAATTAATAAAACACAAATTATAAGATGAGAGTGGTATTTGAATAGCAAAAAAAAATACTAGAAAGATGCTAGATGATTTCAGACAATGACATATCAGAAACCCTTGCATCTGCCATGATTTATTGTTATGGAAACAACATACACTAACAGTGTATGTTCAAATATTTTTAAAAAATGATGACAGAAAGAAAGTGGGAAGTGACAACTGAAATCTGTCTCCGAAAGGTTAAATAATGACTCATATTAAAAGCTTTGAGAGAGTTAAATATGATAACACTTTGCTACAATACTAGTCTTTGATACAGTAGCAAAATGATGAGAATTAGTAATGAGAGTTTTTTTTTTAAAAGAATACTTGCTGTAGGGATACTGTCAATATTTAATAATATGCCTCCAATTTAACAGTATTCATGCTATGGAAACATTGTGACTTTTGTTCTAATGATTTTCTTGAAGTCTTAAAAATATTACACTTTAACCATCATTCTTCTAATCATCCATTGTGTGCCACATTATATTGTAATATTTTAGCCTCATAGACATAATTTGCTAACATCTCTGAATATACCTTACTTATCCATCAAGATATATGATATTATGTTGCCCCATTCATTTCTTTGGTATTCTGTTGAAAACTAAGTTTTTTTTTGATAAGATAGATATTTTTCTTTGCATTATAAGGTCATTACAAATCTGAGTAGATTGATGAAACTGTTAATTTGCCTGTCAAGAGAGGGCCACAGATGTATCTGAAAGAGGTGTACTAATGGCATGGCACTAATGCAATTTCACAAATGACTTAATGGAGCACATAAAGCATATTTCCTCTATTAAATATACATAGCCATAGCATGGAGTCATATCTTGCTTTACAGGCTGTGAAAAATATTTTTAATCAGCTAAAGGATGAAGAGTCTCTTCAAGGTTATGCAGATTAAGTTATAAAAAGCCCTTAAATGCATAATCCTCAATGAGCATTCAGGAAGGAAAATTTCAATCAGGGATATTTGTTTAGATTGACAACATTTGTGAATTCCTTAAGTTTCCAAGAGGATTTTAAAGGGAAAATTAGAACATGAGTGCCATTTTTTAAAACCAATATAGGAAAAATGCAGTATCACTCAAGACTTATGTTCATTAAAAGACATTCACCAAACTGTGTTTTCATGACAGTAAAGACCCCCCAAATAATCTAAGAACTCTGTGTTCTAGATGTCTGACCTCTCTTCTAGCTTGGGTCAGGGAAGAATTAGAGTTGAGTTTTTTTTTTTTTTTTTAATTTCATGACAACTTCCAAATATTTCTCAGTGTACTTGGGACTAAGCCCCCATCTTCCATTTCCTTAGCAGCATGTAATTGTCAAAATACCTTCAGGTACAAACGCTCTGCCCTAGTGATAAAGAACCTATATATTACTTTGATTCATTCACTTACTTACTCAACAAATACCTATTTGGCTTTTATTATGAGCCTGTCACTCCAGTGGGTGCTGAAGATACAGTTGGGTTCAAAATACTTCTAATAGGTCAGGTGCCTGTATTCCTAAAGGCTTGGAGGGCTGAGGTAAAAGGATTGCAGGTTCAAAGCCAGCCTCAGTAACTTAGTGAGGCCCTAAGCAACTTAAAAAACAAATTAAAAAGGGCTGGGGATGTGATTCAGTGACTAAACATCCCTAGGTTCAAATCCCAGTATCAAACCAAACCAAACCAAACACTTCTAGGAAGCTAGTTCATAGCTCTTTGTGGCACTGAGCTAGTCTGGTAACTGAGAATGAATTGGGTAAAGGATTCTGGCACATTAAATAATTGAGGAAGTGACTTGCTATGGTTTGAATGTACCCTCCCCCAAATTAAGTTGTAAACTTAATTCCCAATGCAATAGTTGGGAGGTGGGGTACATTAATTCCCAATGAGAGGTGTTTAGGTCATGAGGCTTCACCCTTATGAATTAATTAATTCTGATTATAAAAAGGTTTGAGGATCAATCACTGTTTCTTTATTTCTGTCCCTTTCTCTCTATAGTATTCTTTTAAAGTAATAGACAGATAGTTATACTGAGAAGTGGGGCAGCTGAAACAAACACCTAAAATGGTTAAAGTGGTTGGAATTGGGAATGAATCAAGACTAGAAGAATTTAGAGGAGCAGGATGGAAAAGCATAGAATGTCATACAGCAAGCATTAAGGACAATTCCCTTGAGGGCTCCAAAGAAGGAAATAAGTAGAGATAGTCTGAGTAGTCTGAGTATTTAGAGATTTTTTGATGGTCATGATCAGAATGTTCATAGAAATATGGATGGGAAAGACCATTTTAACGAAGTCACAGATGGAAATAAAGGGTGAGGTATTGGGATGGAAATTGGAATAAAACCAGTATTTATTGCAAAATGTCATTAACTTGCCTGAATTCTGTCCATGCCTGAAGCTTTAAGGAAGGTATAATTTAAGAAGTGTTGGACTAGTGTATATTGTAGAAGAAATTTGTAAGCAAAATAGTATAAGGTGCTTCATAGCTTGTTTTAACTGCATACAGTAAAATGAGAAAATATATGATTTAAGGATGGAATTTATAATTAAAAAGAAAACAGAATTTAGGGATTTAAAGGATGCTCAACCTGGCCATTTGGTAGAGAGTAAAAGAGCATTTACATGAAAGAAACCAAGGCTATGGCCAAGAAACCCTTTGATAAGGAGGTTAGTAGTACAGATAGAATGGAGTCAGAAGTTATTCATCAAGATAATGGCATAATAACACTGAAAGAACTTTGGGGATTGCCAGTGCTGCCTCACCCATCACAGGTCCAAATGCTGAGGTTGGAGGAGAGACATACCAAAAGAAAGGACTGGGGTACCCTTGGGATCTTGGGTCTTGGTGATTGGGGCCAACTGAAGTTTCCCCACATTCTGGTACAGTTTCCTCTTGGACTCAGGTGTGACTCAAGGGCCCAAGGTCTGGTATGGGCTGTAACTTTCAAAGCTGCGAGTGGCAAGTCTAGCCAGTATCTATGTGTTGTTAAATCTGCAGACATGTAAAATTCACAACTGCAAGTGTTTTGTCTTTCTAAATTTCAAAGGATATCACAGACATTCTGAGGGTCCTGTCAGAGATTTGCTGCAGGGTTTCAGCCACTGCAGAGAGCCATCACAGTTACCAAAAACGTAGGCCTTGTCCCCAATGCCAATCCAATAATGAGAATATGGTTTTGAGAAAATGAAAAAAAGAAGTTTAATTGTTTTGCTAGCAAATGGGACTCATCTCAGAGGCTGCCATTCCATTCATGAGGGGAACAGGGGACTTTTAAAGAGGTAATTCAAAGGCTATATTCCATGCTTTCTCTTGTCAGAGTTGTAATTCACTTGTTAATTTGGGAGATAGTAATTTCTGTGATCTTCTGGTACCATCCCAAAGTTTGGATTATTTCAGTTCTGTGGTTGGATGTGTACTCAAGGACAGATAACTGTGCCTAGGATGGGGAAGAAAGACAATCCTGTTTCCCCTGAGATTATGGAGGATCAGGGAGAGAGGAAGAAAAACAAACATGTCCATTTTAAAAATAAGTTGCAGTGGCAGAGCAGCAAGGGCTATATTCAAAGATAAAGTCGACCACTGTTATATCACTATGGCAATGTTCATCAGAACTGTAGATTTGGGGCTGCAGCTGTGTCCCTATTAGACCTATGGAGCTACAGGGGCAGGGCTACTGCCAATAATTCAGAACTCAAGATCCACTAGAGCATCCCCAAAAGGAAGATGGGCATTCTTCAGACACTAATTCAAGAAAATTGCATGGACTGAGCCCAACAGGACCATGGAGACAGAGCCTCCTGAGAGCTTGAAGTGTGTAGCCCATGCCCCACTGTGCTCAGAAGGTGGGCTATGAAATCATAAAATATTATTTTCAAGTTTTGAGATTTAATGTTATCCATCCTGTTGGATTTTAGACTTACTTAGGATAAGTTAACTCTCTTTTCTGGCTTATTTTTCCCTTTGGGAATGGAACTGTCTATCCTATGTCTGACCTACCATTGTACAGTCACATATGTCACATAAATATGTTTTGATCAATGATGACCTGCACATATGATGGTGGTTCCATCAGATTATATCATCTAGTGATGTAAGAGCTATCTTAATTTGTGTTAAGTATACTCCATAATCACACAATGACAAAATCACCTAATGATTCATTTCTCAGAACATGTTCATATTGTTAAGGACATAGGACTGTATTGTGGAAGTAGGTAACTTGTTTTATTTCACAGGCTTATAATTGGAAGGAATTTGCTTCAGGATGAATCATGCCTTGAGTCTTATCCATTTCTGACTTAGATGATACTTTGAACTTTTGGCTTGGTGTTGGAATGAGTTAAGACTTTGGACTAACTAAGACAGGAAGAATGTATTTTGCATGTGAGAAGGACATGAATTTTGGCGGACAAAGAGTGGGAGCTGTGGTTAGAATATGTAATAGTGCTAGATGATGGAGACAAATGAGAGATGTTTAGGTCATGAGGGCTTTACCTTCAATAATGGATTAATGCCTTGAGGCTATAAGTTTACTCTCCCTACCCTCTTAGGTCCCTTTCTCTCTTTCCCCCTCCTCCCACCCACATTGCCCTTCCACAGTGGGATAATGTAGCAAGAAAGGATTCATCAGATTTCAGATCCTCAATCTTGAACTTTTCAGCTTTTAGAGTTGTAAGAAATCTCTGTTCTGTATAAATTACCCAGTCTGTGATATTCTGTTTTAGCAGTACAGAATGGACTAAGACAGGGCAGAATGCCACTACAGGAAGAAATTATATGAGATATGGAAATCTGGAACTTAAGGCAAACTTCAAGGAATTAGATGTATCTCCAGTTAAGCAAAGGACCTGTAAATGTGGAAGTTGAGCAAAGGTCAAAGAGCTTCATGTCATCTGAGGTTAAAAGCAAACTGAGGATGTACAGCCAGGCGTTCACTCTTCATGGCCACTTCTTGAACTTGTGTGCTTCTAAATTCTTATCTTGCCCCTGATCATAAATAATGATGGTTGAATTGAAGACCCCCAAACATTATAACATATTAATTCCACAATGATTAAAATTCTTTTCAGTATATATTATTTACAAATCCGGAGAAACAAACCATCAAGAAGGAATTAAATGAAACTGGTTTCTGTTTCATACTAAAATATTCTGAAAACACCATCAGGGTCACAAGATTTGAGTGTTTGTCCCAGCTGCATTACTTCTGAGCTGTGTAATCTTGTGCATATCACACAGCTTCCTAGAGCTACAGCTTCTATCTGTAAAAAGAAAATAATAAAACTGGCTCTGCCTAACATCTGGTGTTGTCTTTGGAGAATCTTATGATGTTAAATATAAGAGCATGTTAGAATTTGTTCAGAAATATACAAATATAAGAAACTAAGAGTGTTTCATTCCCTAAAAATGCTGGCCTTTAGTATTTGAACAGCAACCTTCTTAAGAGTCTCAGTTGTAAGTTATTGCAGCAGTGGAAAGTATTTTAAAGAGTTTATAATAAAAGTGGAAATGACAGATATTTCCATTTTATTATACAGAAGATAGAATTTGCCAATTGTCAGGTGAGTTTAGGACTGTTTCTTTTATTCCTAATAAATAAACAGTGTACTGAACCCTGTGTAATACCTCATCTACAGAGTTGAAAGCACTTAGAACTGTTCTGAGCTACTGTGCCCCCTCTTTATAGAAGGTGTTTTGTTTAATAGTTTGAAGTGAAGCCTGTTCTACTGTATAAAACATGGAAATGCATTATCTAGGCAGGAGGAAAGAAATAAAGGCAATAGAGAGAGTTTATGATGTCCTAGTTAATGATCAACACTGCTAATGTTTTGCAGCATGGAAAATATGGCAGTATATACTGAATGACAATGAAACCAAAACAACCAAAATGTGCAATTTTATTTGACCCAAAGATGTCAAGAGATGTTCCTCTGCAGTGTTAATATAAATATGATTATAATTCTCTCCTTTGCTCTACCTGATTTTTTTTAAAAAAAATGCTTGAAATAAAATGTATGTTCTCTCTGTGATGTACTGTTATGTCTGTTTTGACAAATGCATTATTATATAACTGTCACGAAGATCAGAGTAGAGAACAGTTCCTACATCCCAAGAAAACTTCCTGCAGAACTTTTATAGTCAAACTGTCTTCCCTCTTTTCCCCCACACTCTCTATTCTCTATCCTATGTTTTTGTCTTTTCCAGAATGGCAGATAAATTTAATTCTACCAGATGTGTTGCCTTTTAAGATTGGCTTCTTTCAGTTAGCATATATGCATTTGAGATTGATGCATATTTTTGCATTTGTCAGTAACTTTAAAATTGTTTTTATTGTTTTGTAGTATCCCATATACCACAGTTTTGTTATACATTTACCTGTTTATGGACATTTGATTATTTATAGTTTTGGGTGATCATAAGTAAAACTACTGTAAACATGCACCTACTGGTTTTGATATGAAGATAGTTTCTTAGGATCAGGATTGTTGAGCCAGAATGTCAATTATATATTTGACTTTGCTAGAAATTACCAAATTGTTTTATAATAGCTGCATCACTTTTCATTCCCATCAGAGTTCCAGTTGTCTTCATCCTCTCCAGTAATTAGTATTGTCATTCTAATAGGTGTATCCTGATATCTCATGATGCTAATTGACATTTGATAATGACTAATGAATGATACTAGGGACCTATTTACATGCTTATTTGTCATCCATAAATTTTCTTTGATGAAATATTTCTTCAAGGGCTTTGCCCATTTTAAAAATTAGTTATGTCTTTCCACATTTTTGATTTTGAGTTTTTATATATTTTAATATATAAAAATTATATTTTAATATAAATCCTTTGTCAGATATAGGATCTCTAAGTATTTTATATTAATGTACAGCTTGTTGTTTTCATTTTCTTAGCAGAGTTGTTTACAGAGAAAAATTTTTAATTTTAACTAAGTCCAAATTATTGATTGTGCTTTTTTGTATCTAAGAACTCTTTGCTAGACCCCAAAGTGTACCCCTATATTTTCTTTTTCTTTTTTCTTTTTTTGTTGTTGATGAAAAAAAAATTATATGTGGTTCTGAGAACTGAACCCAGTGCCTCACACATGCTAGGCAAACACTCTACCACTGAGCTAGAACCTCAGCCCTACCCCGACATTTTCTTAAAACAGGTTTTATACTTTCCTATTTTAAATATAAATGCTTCATCGTGAACTAAAGTTCCAATAAGATATGAATAATATATTGAAGTTTATTTTTTATGTGCATGTTAAGTTTTTCCAGAAACACTGAAATTTTCTATTACTAATAGTAAGCATATTTAGAATTATTATTATTATTATTCTTGAGAAAATAACTCTATTATCATTATTTAATGTCCCTCTTTATTCCTCCTAGTTTTCCTCGTATTTAACTCTGGTTTGTCTAATGTAAATTTGTTTACTTTTTATTTATTTTATTTTTATTTTTTTGTGCTATCACATTTTTACCTTTATTATTCTATGATAAAATCTCAGTTTACTATAAATGATACCTAAATTCTAAAGAGCCTAGTTATACTAATATAACTTTAAAGAAAAGTAAAAGAATGAGAATTTTTATTTATCTTCTATTTTGTTTAAGTATTTAAAGAAGTAACGTACAAACAAATTCTGAAGTTTCAAAATGGAAAATGAATTTTAAATACTTATGATCCCATTGTCTACTGGTGATACTGTCACTGGATAAATGAATAAATGAAAATAAACATTCTCATACCTCCAAATTTATGTATTTTTAAGTGTACAGCATTAAATGCATCCATGTTATTGTTGCCTAGAGTATTTTCATCTTACACACTGAAAAGTTTCATAAGTTCGGCGTGATATTTCTTTTTTATTTCAGCCTTTTATTTTAATCTATCTATATCATCTTTTTTAAACTGGGTTCCTAATGAGAACATATAGTTGGATTTTTATTTTGTAAAATTCAGTCTATCAATTTCTGTATTTCAGACCCTTTTGCATTTTATTTAATTGTTGTTTTGCTTGAATAAGGGCTATAATTATTTTTTTTTCCTTTTCTAAAAGATGTTTGTCCATTCTTTATTTTCTAACTCTTCTTCATTAGTTAGTTATCTTTAATATTCTATTTTAATTTATTTACTTTTTACCCATATGCATTAATATTTTAATAGTTTCTCAGATTAATACTATATGCATATTTATCTTTGCACAATCTATTTAGAGATAATATTTTACAACCATAGAAGATTCTTTTTCTTTTTGTGGTAGCCATCATGTGCATTTAATTTACCTATATTAAGACCCTCCCTCAGACAATGTTATAATTGCTTTCAAAAGTCTTACATATTTTAAAGAATTCGGAAAGAAATGTGATATTAAATTTTGTCCAAATATGTACTGTATCTATAAATCTTCACTGACTCCTGAAATTCAATATCTTCATTTGTTATCATTTCTCTGTATTCTGAAGAAATTATTTTATTATTTCTGTAATCTCAGATCTGATGGCCACAAATTCTTTCAGTTTAACTTCATTTGAAGATGTGTCTAGCTTTGCTGCATGTGGAATTTGATGTTGACTATTCTTTTCCTTTAGTCTTCTGTGGTTTTTGATGAGAAATCTGCAATCATATGAATTGTTTTTTCAAAGATTTTAACAGGACATTTACTCTTGTAATACAGAATTTAAAATACCAAGGATACTGGAAAACTACCCAATATTAAAAAACATCAGGGAAATCTGGCCACTTTTGAAGGGAAAAGACAATCAAAAGATGCCATTTCCAAGATGAAGGATATATTGGAATTGTATTTTTTCTGATATGTAATGTTCCTTTTTTGTCAGGCTGCTTTGAATATTTTTCTTTATTTTTGATTTTTATAAAGCAGTATGATTATGATCTAATTGGGCATGATTTTCTTTGAGTTTATGTTTGTAGAATGCTGTTCTTGAATCTATGAATTTATGCCTTTAATCAAGTTCAAGATGTTTGCAACTAATATTTTATTCAGTATATTTTATGTACCAATCATTTTTCCTTTCATTGAGAGACTCCATTAAAATGAATGTTATGCCTTTTGATATTGTCCCACAGGTCTCTGAAGCACTGCTCATTTTTAAAAATATATTTTCTCTGTTATTCAAAATGTATTTATCTTAAAATTCACTTACTATTTTCTCTGTTGTCTCCATTCTGCTACCGAATCCATCCCAGTGAAGTTTATATTCTGGATTTTGTATGTTTTAGTTTTAAAATATCCATTTTCATATTTATTGCAATAATTTTTGCTTAGAACTTAGTTCTTTTATTTTAAGAGTATTCATTTTACCTTCTGGTAGATGATTATAACAGCTTTAATATTTTTATTTTATTATTCTAACACATTTTGTTTGTCTTTTCCATTCAGAATTGATCAGATTTCCCTGTTTTCCTTTTCATGTTGATTAATTTTGGATTATATCCTTGGAATTTTGAATATTGCATTAGGAGAGTAAGGATCATAATATTTTTGAAAAGATGAAATACTCTAGAGAGAAAAAAATTAGTGCTGACAGATAATCAAGTGAAGTGAAAAGAACTGAATAGGCGCAAGTATTACAGATATTTTAGAGTCATAAAACTATTCTGTATGATGCCGGAATGGCAACTCTAAGGAATATTCCATTTGTTAAACCCCATAAAATATTAAAGAAAAGAATGAACTTTAATGGATACATGCTTTAAAAAAATGGAGACTGGGAGAAACCAGGATGAAATGCAGGATATGACAAAAGAATCCAAATGTATTATAAACGTATCAAATAATTGAAGGGACTGAAAGAATAATATGCTAACATAAATAAATTTGGAAATAGGTAACTTCTATATAACTGAAGCTATAAGGAACTATATATAAATGTTGCACTCTAATCAGTAAAGCTATTTTTCATTTAGAACATTTGTTCATTATTTTAAAACTACTATACATTAATACTGGAACATAACAATTAAGTGAATAAGTAGCAGTGGTAGGAGCCAGTTTTCTTGCTATTAGGGTGAGAAGTTACAGATAAACAAAGGAGCAAGATAAAATTTTACATATACTAATAGATTAGAGTTGGAGAGATTGGCAAAGTGACTTTTAGTATATTTTTAATAGTATATTATAAAAAAGGGGGGATATAAGTCTATAATGGAAAAACTTGACAAATACTACATCAAGCCAAGTGATCAAGTTTAACATCAACAATAAAATGTCATATGAATAGTATGTTTCCTTTATATGATAGTAGGAGAATGGAATTTTGCCTGTGTGATATTGCTTCCAAAAACATTAACTCAGTATAATCATGAGAAAATATCAGACAAATTCCAATTGAGGAAATTCTAAAAAATCTATGACCAGTAATTTTTCAAATCTGTCAAGGTCATTGGAAATAAGGGAAATCTAAGGAATGTACAGCCAAGAAGAACATAAGGATATATATACATACATATATATATATATATATATGTATATATATATATATTTTTTTTAAGTTATAGTCAAGCACAATACCTTTATTTTAGTTATTTATTTTCTTAAATGGTACTTAGGATTGAACCCAGCACCTCGCACATGCTAGGTGAGAGCTCTACCGCTGAGCCACAACCCCAGCCAAGGATATGTGAAATTTTAATAACATATTGATATTAATTAAAATATTGTATCAATATTGCTTCAATGTTGTGCCAGTGTAACTTACAATGTAAAATGTCAATAATAGGGTGGGGTGTTGGGCATATGGGAATTCTCTGTACTATCTTGACAATAATTTTGTCATCTGAAACTGCTCTATGATTTTAAAAAGTTAGTTAAAAACCAAAAAAAATTAAAAAGCTATATATATTCTTTGGATTTCAGAGGATTCTCTTCAAGGTTCTCTGGTTATAAATAGAAAGTCTCTCTTGGAGTTTCTGTGTTCAGTGCTCACTACACAATTTTACATTTATATTTCCTCTTAGGGCAAAGTCAGGATACAAAGGAGGAAAAAAAATCCTGTGAAGCTTATTATTTACCTTGTGACCATATTCTCCAGTTTGCCTCCATTTGTTTACTTTTCAGAGCCCTCAGAAACTGTATTTGTTACAAAAATCATAATTATAATAAGTGAGAATGACAAAGACTTGCTCCATTTTGGACAGAATTGGAAAGTTCAGTTCATTTTTATTAAATAGAGCATTTGCCAAGTATTTGATTGAAAAAAATCTTGCCTATTTCTGGATGACTTTTTTTTTTTGAGGAATCTGCATTGTAGTCATTTCTTTCACTTTCTAGATGTTCATGTCCCTATTGAACCATTCCTCTGGTTACATTCATAGTTTTTCTCTGAGACAATAAGAATTTTTGTACTAACTCTTTTGTACTAATTTTTGTACTAAGTTTATCTGTTATTGTGTGTGTGTGTGTATGTGTGTGTGTGTGTGTAACAATGGCTGTGTTCCAGTGTGGTAACACAGCTTTTGTGACATATCAGACTCTATAACCCTGTGAGCAAATTCTTTACAATAAATTTTTTTCCCTCTCTTTGATCTAGCAATAGACTAGATATTGCTATTGGATATTCCTAAATAGCCATAGATCACTTATGAGAAGCAATAATCTGTGTCACTGTGTATGTGAACCTTTTGAACATTTTGGTAAAAGTAACAAATTTAATATCTAGTTTCTCCTAATGTTGCTTAGCATAGTAAAATAAGAAAAGCATTATCTTGGGGATTTGAATTCCTAGCTCAAGTCCCACATAAATGATCTGAAAGCTTGTATGTTTGCCTAGGAAAACACTCTTATCTCCTGTATCTGAAGATCTGAGATTGATGCAAACCATTCAAACCATACCAACTCTCATTCTTCTGCTAGTTGAATTACAGAAAGAGCTCAATGCCCAGCTTTATGAGGTATGAACTATTGAAATGAAAATATTGATTGGAAAGAATGGGATCCTGAACATTTGAATGGATATGTGCAGGAAGACCCTAATTAAGCTTGGTACCCTAAATTTTTATTATTCTCTTTGCCAGTGGAAGAAGCCTCTTCATCTCTAGTGGAAAATGCACCTTAACTCCCACCTGAGGGGATTAACCCTGGATTTCCTAAAGATACTTTAATGATCTCTCCAGAGATAGTTGACTTGTAAGACATTGCTGTTTCTTCACAGGTCCCTTCCCACAGAACCTTATTTCCTTCTAAACCTATAACTAAATTCAAGTCCCAGAAAGCCCCTAATGGTTAGGTGGAATATATGACCCATTGGCATTGCATTATACTCCAAAATAATTACTTGATTTTTCTAATTTATATAGACAGAAATTCAAGGAACATGTGCAGGAATTGATATTAAGATTGTAGAATAAATAGTGGAAAGAACATAAACTTGGATCAGATTGAATTTATTCATGTGAACTCTTTAAACAGAAACTTTGCATTCAATGTTGCAATTCAAAAAATTGGAAACGTTTCTGATAGTTTGTTTACTTGGTTGGAGGAAACATGGACCAAAGGGTATCCCACACTGAGGAATTAGAATTGCTAGACCTGCCTCAGTTTAATGTAGAGAAAAGGATTCAAAAGTATTAGGGAGTGGAATATTAGAGTGGGTTTGTGATTTAAGACCTACTCACATACCGTGACAGGGTGCAGAGTATACCTGTCAACAGAACTGTGAGAAATAAGCTTGCAAGGGGAGTCCCAGTATCCTAGAAGTGCTTTATGATTGCTCGTCTCTGTAGACCAGAACTCCAGAACTCAGAGTGGAAACTGTGGCATCAGAATTGGTAAACCTAATTGTAATGTGAATAATTCAATCCCACTTGGCTGTAGGGGTGGAGTGGGAGCTTTTAACCATGAAACACAAGGTTATATTGGTTACTATAATGGACAGTGATGTCAAACCAGTGATCATAACTAACTTGCACAGAGCTACAGCATTGACTAAATTTAATGGTATTTTTGAAGTGAACTAGATAGGGAGATTACTAAAATCTTGCTTGATCTTTGTAAGCATATGAGTTATTGGCCAAATAAAAAGAAGTACAACTAGAATATTAAAGTATAGAATCACATTTCATCAATCAATTCCCAGACTTTAGGCAGTTCACAGACCCTGAAACCATTGAACAAAAGGGAGACCAGGTTCCCTTGAGGAATAACTCTAGTTTATGTTAATCTTGATCCTAGCTTTCTGCATAAAGACATATGGCCTTTTAGCTGGTTTATCTGTATGGTAGTGTAAATGAAATAACCAGACCTTTTAGAGACTGCTGATTCTAGTTCAGAAACTAGCATACATTTTTAAAATGTTACTGTGGTCCAGCAGGCAGAGTAGTGGATCTTTATAGGTTGGGTTCATCTCATTAGTGGAGACCAATAGGTCCCCAGCCCCATCCTGCAGTCTTAGTTCCCAAGTTCCAAAATGCAAAATTGGATAGACTCAGCAACTGGGAGAATGTCCACATTGGTTCCCTAGTCTGTGTAGTGAGAGTTATTATGTTGGGAAAAGCTAAATGGAAGCCCATAGAACTACGTCTACCTAGAAAACAGCAAAACATAAGCAGTACTGCATTCCTAGAGGGATTGTAGTTTGGTGCCAACATCAAGGACTTGAAAGATGCAGGTGTGGTGATTTGCACCACATCCCCATTCAATTCCCCTTGGCCTCTGAAGAAAACAGATAGTTCTTAGAGAATGACAGTGGATTATTATAAGCTTAGCTAGTTGGTACTTTCAGTTGCAGCTATTGCAAGTGCTGAATTTTATTGCTTTAGCATATTAACACATATCTTGGTGCCTGACATGCAGCCACTGAAATGGCAAATGCATTATTTTTTCCATATATGACAATAAGGCCCACCAGATTCAGTTTGCTTTCAACTGGCAAGACCACCAATACACCTTCACTCTCCTACCTCACAGCTGTATCAACTCTTTTGCTCTGTCACAGTTTAGTTCAGAGGGGTGTTGAACACCTTTGTTTTCCACAATATACTGTACTGCTTCTTTACATTCATGACTCTGTGCTGATTTGAACTAGAGAGCAAGAAGTAGCAACTACTCTAGATTTATTGGTAAGACCTTTACATGCCTGAGAGGGAAATAAGTGTGATAAGACTTCAGGATCCTTTACCTCAATGAATTTCTAGGAGTCCAATGGTGTGAGGCATGTCAAGATATCCCTTCTAAGGTATAGGGCATGTTGTTGCATCTGGCTCCTCCTACAAGCAAGAAAGAAATCCTGTGTTTAATGAACCTATTTGGATGTGTGTGTGTGTGTATATATATATTTTCCTAATTTGTGCTGTTACTCTTGCCTGTTTATCAAGTGACCTGAAAAATTGCTAATTTTGAGTATTGCCTAGAATAAGAAAGGGCTCTCCAAAAGGTCCAGGCTGCTGTGCAAGATGATTTGCCCCTTGAGTCATATGATTTAGCAGTTGTAATGGTAAATGAAGTGCCAGTGGCAGATAGGAATGCTTCCTGGAGTCTTTGGCAGGCCCCCACAGGTGCATCATAGTACAGGCCTTTATGACTTTGGAGCAAGACTCTGCCATCCTATGTGGATAACTGTTCTCCTTCTGAGAGACAGAGCTAGCACACTTGCTTGCTCTCTCTCTCTCTCTCACTACAAGAATAACAGCATAAATTAGGAATTTATTGCCAGACATACATACATCTAATATATATACTTCTCTCTCTCTCTCTCTCTCTCTCTCTCTCTTAATTGCTTGTCTCTGCTTTCTTGCTATAATGATGCAGTTGAGAAATTTCTACAGATATCATAAGACCAACAAGACCTAAGATATTTGTTTTCTGACCATTTGCAGAAAAAGTTTGTTGGTCCATCCACTATTTCATAATATTATCAAATGCAGTGTGTGTGTGTACATATGATTTAACCATTTAACCCAGGGGGTGTTTAACCACTGAGCTACATAACCAGCCTCTTTTTTTTTAAATTTAGAGATGGGGTCTCACTAAGTTGTTTAGGACCTCACTAAGTTGCTGAGGGTGGCCTTGAACATGAGAGCATCTTGTCTCAGCTTCCCAAATCACTGGGATTACAATTGTGCAACACTGTGCGCAGCAGCATATTTTTTTTGAGAATAATTCTAAGCCTTTATCAATTTAACCAATTCTTTTAAACCTGCCAGTATGTACATCCTTATTCCCTACCTGACCTAAACATGTTTTCAGAGAAGATAGTTAGGTAAGGGTATGTTTTAATATAGATTAATTACTTAATAGGAGATGCTGAACTTCTGAATTTTATGTTCTTAGGAACCATAGACAGATTGGCAAAGGAAATGACTCTTTGACAAAGACCCTTGTGCTGACAAATTGGAGTATGAAGAAAGGAAGTTCTGTAGCACTGTATTAAGTAATAATGGAAGAATAGATTTCACTAATGCAGGTAATTTATGTCTTTGTCATTTGGTTATCTTGGTAGAGAAGTAGCTTCCCACAAGCTTGTTGTTTACCTTGGCAATTTGAATTTAAAATAGCAGCAGTAGGATTAAAAGTTAAATATAGACTCCTTGGATTTAACCTATGGGAGGGAATATCAGGACTAATTTATTTATAGATACTGACTTTTAAATGTTTCACTATTCCAAAGTTATGCATAAATCATAGATAGTAGAGCCCTACAGCAACAGTGTTCACTATTGCACAGTTATAGATGTATTTTGGGTAAAATGATGCCACAGGAATCATAAATTCTATCCATTAGAAGCAAATTATAACACTGTCAATATAAACATTAGTGTTCTTATGTCATTTTTGTAAAAGAGACTTATCTTAATGATTATATGTTATCTCACACCAGGGTAAATAACTCTATACAGAAAAGAAATTCTACTAAGTATAAATAGTACCACATGGTACTATTTATACTTAGTAGAATTATGGTGGTTCATGCCATTGATCCTATCAATTTAGAAATCTGAGGTAGGTGGATTGCCAGTTCAGGGCTACCTCAGAAACAGTGAAATTCTGTCTCAAAACAAAAAAAAATATATAAAAGGACTAGAGATATAGATTTAACCTCTGGATTACATCCCCAGAATCAAAAAAGCAAGAAAAAAATGTTTCTTTATGTAATAGCCAAAATCTTCATTACTTTATTTCCTATATATTGACCATAGAAGGAAATTGGAATAAATCTGACTTTCTCTTCTTTGTAACAGTCCATCAGATATTTGAAGGCTCTCTCACTGCTGTTTTTTTCTATGCTTAATTCTACCAATTTAGTCACATGTTTTTGCATGATACTGTTTCTTATGGTGTTATTACTCATTCTGCTCTATATATGTGGTTTGCCATGTTGGAGTACAGATATGATTTAGCTCAGAGATTGGGGATTTAGCTCAGTGGCAGTGTGCTTGCCTAGTATATGCAAGGCACTGAGTTTGGTCCTTGAACCTGGAAAAATAAAATAACCTAGCCCTGAAGTGCTTAATAGTTTGTTCTGACTATCCTAGATGACAAGGTTATCTTTACCTACACTTTACTAGTCATATTTCTTGGATTGTATTTAAGTAATTCTGTTTCTGAAGCTATAAAAGAATACTTCAGAGTTAGTGATTTTTTTCTTACAGTTTTAGAGGCCAGGAATCCAAGTTCAGGATGCTGGCATCTGGTGAAGACCTTCTTGCTGTGTCCTCATGTGGTGGAAGGTGAAAGGGTAAGGTAGACAAATGCAACATGAAGACTGTTTTTAAGACCCTAAATCCCACTCATGAATGGGGGACTCTTGTGACATAATCACCTATTCACAGCTGTGTTTCTTAATACTGTCATTTTAGCAATAGGTGAATTTTGGAGGGGGCACATTCAAACTACAGCAGATGAGATGTTCATTTTTAAATAGCTATATTCCACATCTGACTCATATTAAATATGTAATTAGCCCATCCAAATATTATTTAGTTAACATATGTGCTTGCAAGTCATGATTTTCCTAGTCTTTACTCAAACACTTTATTATTTAAATCCAGGGGGAAGGTTCTGTAGCAATACTATCTGTAACTCATCTCGTTCATATTTTTGTTCCTGCTTTTGGCATTCAATGTGTTCATTTGTATTTGAGTTCCATATAATTAGCAACATCGAGAGGCTTAATCATTTTTCCAAATAATTAATAATTATTTTGAATAACAACATCCATTGAAGTTCTGTGTTGATATTGTTTCACTGATTATCACATTCTTGTAGGGTATCTCAAACAAATCAGTCTAACTTTACCAATGCTCAATCCATATTTGTTTTTTTGCATTAAGGTTATTGAGGTAGGATTTGTCAGGATTCCCTGCTGAAGGTCAGATATAGTCAGTACAGTTAAAGTATTTCCCCTGATTTACCAGGGGCTTCAGCCCTACCAAAAAGAAGAATGAGACTACTTTGGCATAATTTGTTCTCCATGAATCTACATGGAAGATGAGAAAAGAGATTATAAATCCATCATTTAGATGATGTTATATTTTGGATATTAGGTGTTTCCCCAAAGCTCCTGTGTTATATCAGGAATATTCAGAGGTGAAATGATTTGAGTGTGAGAGCTGTAACCTAATCAGTCCATCCTAGTGTGAATAGACTAACTGGGTGATAACTGTAGGCAGACAGGCAGTGGCTAGAGTAGGTGAGTCACTGGAGGTGTACCCTAGAAGGATTCTTCTTCCCTGAAACCCCTTCTCCCCTTCTTTCTCTGTCTCTCTGCTCCCCTGCTACCATAAAAGGGGTGGCTTTTCTTTGCCCCACCCTTCTGCCATGATATGCTGCCTTACCTTGGGCCCAGACCATGTACCAAACCTTTGAAAATATGAGCCAACATAAACTTTCCCTCCTCTAAGTTGTTCTTGTCAGGTATTTTGGTCACAGCAAAACTGGCACAAGTGATAAATAAGAATTTCTGTCTGATTAGTTTATTTTCTTTCAGAAAAATTAGGGTAACATTGATGTATCTCTAGTCTTTTAGTTCCTTTTAGGAACTTTCAAATATTACCAATCACACATCTAAACAACATCAGCCTAGTATAGAGTAGTAGAAAGAGAATAGCCATAGAACCATATTTAACTTTAACATTCTATACTATAATGTATTTTTTGTGTGGCAGATTGCTTAATATCTCTTAGTCTCAATATTTTCCTTTGCAAGATGTAAATAACACTATTTCCTTGGAAAATAATAAAGACTAAACTTAGAAATTCTGTGTATGATATGCCTACTTCATAGTACATATTAAAAATTTTGTTGCTATGATGATCATTGTTACTCTGGAAAATGATTTGTTTTGGTTTGGTAGCTTGATATCATTTAAAATTATATCTTCTTAAGATCTTACCATCTTCATTGAGTTTCTATTTTTTTCTTGATGAAAATTCCAAATATTCTGATCCAAAGATTATTTGGATTATTGTACTATTGTTGTTTCAGGCACAGTCTGAGTACTGTCTCAGATGCACTGTCAAATCCTGAGGACTAGAATCAAAGCTTCTCTGTGATGCTTTTATTTGCTCAGAACATTTTCCTCCTTCCTCTATTATTTTATCTCCTGCCTTATTTTCCTTGTAAAATTCATATTTCCCCTGGTTTCTTCTGCTTTGCCATCCCTGATTCTCATCTGTGGGTTCATTTTTTAGGCCTTTCCTGCTTTTTGTATAGTCCCAAATGAAGTCTTGATGCCTGTTTCCTTACTCTTCTCTGAACTCTATAGTTTTATAATAGAAGCTTATAGAATTTTATAAAGGATGATTTGTCTGATTCATGAGTAACTATATCTGAGTTCTGTTTTCTGTGTCACCAAGTGACTAAGATGTGCTGGTTAGATCTTTCTGATACTTTATGTTCTTTCATTAAAAAATATGCTTCATCCAAATATCTATTTTAGATATGGACAGGATGGAGCAGAAATGACTATATGCAGTGTTAAAGAGTTATGCTCTGTAGTAGTAATGTGGGGTAGATTCATAATTAGAATGTCTTCAAAGTTTCCATGACTACTCTGTAACTAGAATTTGGCCTCTGTAAACCAGAAAGTAATCACCTTCAGAAATCCCAAAAATCATAGCAAGGAATAGCTTCATTAGTTTAAAATCTAATGAACACATTTTAATCCCTCTCATGTAATGTCTGCACAGGATATGAAATTGTTGGTTGCTGTTTTTTTTTCTTAAAACACTTTTCATTTTTTCTGTGATATTTCACATTCTTAGTTTTCATTTTACTTCTCTATTCATTCATTTTCTTTACTTTATTTGACTCTTCTCCTTCCAACTACCCATTAAGCACTGTTAATTCTTCAACACACTCCATATTTATATATTTAACTCCCTACTGGGCATTTCCATTTCAATGTTTTTTTCTGTTTTCTTTTTCTTTCTTTTTTCTTTTTTTTTTTTGCTACTGAAGATTGAACCTAGTGTGCTTTACCACTGAACTACATCTCCAGCCCATTTTATTTTGAGACAGGCTTTCACTAAGTTGCTCAGGACCTCACTAAGTTTCTGAGGCTGGTCTTGAGCTTGCAACCCTCTTGCTCCATTCTAAAAAAAGTTCCTGAGATTACAGACATGTGCCACTGTGCGTAGACCAGCCTTTTGTATGTTTTCTACAAACCAGAAACTAAACTAAAAAAAAGGTATCTTTCTCTCAAATATTCTTTCCTCCCATTAATTCCTAACTCAAAGGATAGTAGCAATACCTATCCATGAAGACATAAATCCAGAAATTTTATTTCTTCCACACCCTTCCACACTGTGGTAGGTTTCAAAGGGCTAAAAATTCCTTATAGTATTTCCTAACAAGAGGTAGAAAATAACTTCCAACTCTTTGAATCTGGGATGACCTTATAAATTTCTCTGGTGAAACTGATATTGGGTAACTTTGTACTTTGCCTCCAAGTGCCTTGTAGCTTCCATGCTCATTCTCTTGAAACCTGGCTGTCTGTATGTGGGAACCTAGGGAAGCATATTGGCTGTGTATACCATATAAAGAAGAATAAACCAACTCATCTAAAATCCCCTAAACCAATCAACTACTAGTTGAGCTCTCAGATAACCAGAAGTTACATTATTGGCTCCATATAGGACCAGCAGAACTATATAGCTAAATCCAACTTAGCTGCTTTCAGGATAAAATATAATCACTTTACTGTATATCATATAAGACTTTAAATGATATGGCATGTGACATAATATTGCTATCATCATTGCAAGATATAGTTAGAGAATGTCATGTTTTCTTTATTTTTGTACCTTTGTACATACTCTTCTGTCTATAATTCTCTTCTAGAATTCAATAATTAGTTTACCATTTACTTTGTTAAGTTTTATATGAATCCCAACCTGCCTAGTCTGAGTTAATGTACCAATCACCTTTTGATCATATAGCATGCTGCTTTTCCTATTTTTTTATTTTTCTGCCATTATTCCCAATAATCCACATGTCCCTTAAGGATAGGAATATACTTGATTCATTTCTGTATTCCCAATATTTAAATAGTAAAGAGTGATCAGATGATAATTTAATGAGAAGCCTTTATCTAACAGATATGGAGACTATAAATGGCCTCCAAAATTTCTAAGGCCTGAGGCTGGAAAGCAGTATATGCAAAGACATTTGCCAATTAATGTATCTATCCAAATGGATATTAGGGAAAGACTTTTGTCATTCTGTAAATATTGTCAGGGATTATGTATTTATAGTCCACTCTTATAGTGATTTGTCTCTTAACAGACTATTTTTTGAAGGAGTAGTGGACCATGTTTCAGTCTGAGTTGTATGAGTTGACCTCATATGCCAGCAAATGTATATACAAAAAAGATACCTATACAAACACACACACACACGTGTGAGTGTGTGTTTGTGCATATATGTTTGTACACATACATATATTTAATTTCCTAACAGTTGGGTAGAGTTCAGAAAGTAATTTAATTTTGTTAAAACATTGTTTAAATTTATTACTTACTTTAAAATTGTTGAATTTCGCTATAATCTTTTTAAAATACCCATATAAATAATATTAAGACTAATCATACTTTTCCTCTGGTCAGAATATTAGTGTAATACTGAGACGAGAGAAGCAGTTGGAAAGAATTTCTGATTAACAGAGAAACTGAATTCACTTAAATTCAGCTTATTTTTATTGAACAGGTGCCTGTGTGAGTATAAATGTGTGGGTATACATATAAATATTTTCTGTTTATTTATTTATATGCTTACCCGATCTGTATATATAGACATATGTTTGTTGTAAACTTGAGCAACAAAAGAATGTTGTATATTCACTTCTTCATTTAACATACATAACCAGTGCATGTGACTGCTTGAAAGCTTTTAGGAAAATTATATATATGAGATAGTGTACTTTTAGAAATCTTCCATTTTATAAATGGTTATGAGTGCTTGGATTGAACTCTATCAAGTAGAGGAAATATTTATATTTTGAGGTAGAGATAGGGTAGAATTGCAAGGAACTTTCAATGTCTATTCATTTGCATTTGTTTTATGTGAGTATTTTACTAAGTGCTATTTTACTTTTGTAATCAGAAAGAAAGATAAAAGCAATTTTAAAAAGATAGTTGTCAGGTTTCTTCTGACCTAAGTAGAACTAATAAAGCAGTGAACCCATTAGATAGTGTAATAGCATGCAGATTATGACAGTTTTGTCAAGATTTCTTTGAGATGTAATGAAATTAGTTTCCATTTGAATCTGCATTTTATATTAAATGAACACCATGCTTATATATTCAAAATTATGAAAATGGAAATTAGAAAGGCCACAACAATTTCAGAATTAAATGTATGGATAATCAGAATAAAAGTTAAGCTGCTGATTATTGCCACATGCAAATTTACTCTGAAATTCACAAAACTAGCTATATAGAAAGAGGAAAGTATGCATCTACCCAATTTTCCAAAGCCTTGATCTTTACAGTATCTTGGACTGATTTTATAGTTGTTACTTGTTTCCCTTTTACAGTTAGACTCATGGCCAAATTTATTTACATGTCTTGCTGCAAAACAAAAACAAAAGCAAACAACTTTCTATTGCCTATGGCATAAAGATAGCAGACTCCTTGCTTTTCAAAAGAGAAAAAAAGCTTACATATTTGATATAATACTCCACACCATCATTTAGTCAGTGGCCTTTGGAATAAAACTGAACAATTATAGTCTAATTTATGACACAATTAAATGATGATAAAAACTTCTGACCCAGAAATACTGAGATGACATCAACAAAATGATTGACCAGAGGTGCCTGGCAGTCTTTCATCTACAACAAAGAATGAAAATAAGAAAACAAAGAAAAATCCCCAGCTGCTTCCCTGGAGTGTTTTAGTAGAGCATCAGAGAGTAGAGAGGACATAGCAGAGATGCTGAAGAACATTAAGATATATAATTGCTTTGTAAATAAGAGAACAAAATATCCAACATCTATGGTATAATCTCTTGAGATCAACCCTGAACTAAGAGGCACTTCATTTGGTGTTGAAAGGGTAAAGAGGAAGCACTTGGAAGTCCCTACTTATACCACGCAGTTGTGATATTTTTCCATGGGAAAAGCCTGTGGCTTTCACTAGCCCTGAGCCTAGTTTGGGTCATTACTATACCAGGTGCCCTGGTGAAAGAGGCCAACCCACATTATGGCCTCTACTGTACAGGCTTTTTCTGCTCAGAGACATCTAGATACCTTACTCATCTGGGGTTCTATGAAGCAGCCTAGCAGCTGCCTTCAGCAGCTCTGTAGACCTATTCTTATAATGCAGCCAGGAGGCAATACTCACTCTCCTACATCCCCATGAATAAACTTGGCAGTCCCCCTTTATTATCTTTATCTGCTGAGCCCAATTCTTTCTTTCCCTTCCACTGCCCCAGTAACTTAGGCAACCCTATTATTGCACCACTGGCCCAAGAACAATCCAGGCCATCCTCCTTATTCCTTTGCTACCCTTGAGATGGCCAGGTGGCCTGCCTAACCATTGTTGGGCCCAGGGTCCCCACTCATCTTTCTACCCTAGAAGGAGTGGAGTAGCTCCCACCATGCAACATTAGCCATGGGAAGCAGCCCAGCAACTATCCCTGAGCACCTTGGCCTACTGAGGATCTTAGATGCAGCCTGGAAATCCCTACCTATATATGAACAACCCCAGGAATCAGCTAAACAGCCCTCCTGAGGATCCATACCCAGTGCTTCCAGTGAGCTTGACGAGCTCGGTATAAAGGAGCTGCATCCTATCAGTGTGGTCTCACAGTTCTATAACCAGGCTACTGAGATACTTGCAGGTATCTCCAACATTGATTACAGCTGAAGAAATTACACAGACACTACACTACTGTACCCACCAGTAGCCAAGTATACCACACCATATTGAAACACCACCACAAAGTCATTTAGTATGAAAACCATCCTATAACATTGGTAAAAAGCATTGACCATCAGAAAGATCAATGTAAGGACAAAGAAGTGTGAAAATACCTGGAAACATGATACCCCCACAGGAACACAATAACAGCAAAGAAGAGGACATTGGAAAATTGCCTGATAAATAGGGAAATGAATTGTTTTAAGGAAAATTAATGAGCTACAAGAGAATATAGACAGATATTTCATTGAAATTTGGAAAACAATTCATGAAATGAATAAAAATTCTACAAAGAGATAGATATCATAAAAAATAACACATCAGTAGTACATGGATTTGCTCTGATGGTATTGCTGTAAATAGGGTTTAGTGTCTTCTTTCAAAGTGATGCTGATACTGGGATCACCAGAGGAGACACATTGAGTAAAAGTATCAATACCTTCATATTCACCCAAACTGGGCCACTCACTTAAAGAAGCTCACTAAATAGTTCCTTGCATAAAAGTAGAAATGCTAATAATTCCAGCAGATGGTTACATACAGGCAATATGAAAAGAAAGGGAATAAACCACCCAAACAGCCCACAATACTTCAACAAACGATCCCTTTGACATCACTGTGGAGGAAATATCAGAGAAAGGATTTAGAAAGTTTATAGTTAAAATATTAAATGAACTAAAGGAAGATGTAAGAAATTAATTTAGGAAATACAGGAAGTGAAAGATCATTTCAATAAAGAGATTCTGAAAAAAAAAACTAATCAGGAGTCCTGGAAATAAAAATTCAAAATATCAAAACAACAACAAAAACCCAGGGGAAAGCATCATTAATAGATTAGACCAATTTGAATCCAGATTCTCAGGCCTTGAAGACACAGTATATAGAAAAAATGTTAAGAGAATATATGCAGAATACTCAAGAAATCTAAGGCAATATTAAAAGACCAAATATAAACATCATCGGTATAGACAAAAGCATTTAGAACCCCAAATAAGACAGAATATTAAAAAGCATAAGAGAAAAATTGCATGTCTAATTTAGAAGAAAGACAATTTAGATTCAACTGATCTCTAAATGCAGACCTTAAAAGCTTAGAATAACATATATCAAGCCCTGAAAGAAAATGGTGCCAACCAAGATTACTATATCTAGCAAAACCAGCCTTCCAAATTGAAGATGAAATAAAACCTTCCATGATTATCAGATACTAAAGGAATTTGTAACCACTAAGCCTGTACTTCAAAGCATAATATAATATTTCATGCAGAAGAAATTAAAAATAAAATTGAGAATTAGCATATAGATGAATTTCACTATAAGAATAATCAAGTAGAACTAAATCAAGATGGCATGAAATAAAAATCATCCCTCTATAATAACAGTGAATGTAAGTGGCATAAAATATCTGATCAGAAGATAGATTGGCAGAATAGCTTAAAAAATAAGACCCAACTATATGTGGTTAATAATGTACTCATCTTACAGGCAAGAATATACCATGCAAATGGAGACTTAAAACAAGCAAGCATAGCCACTCTCATATCAAACAAAGCAGATTTTAAGCAAAAAATTTATTTGAAGAGTCAAAGAAGTTCACTTCATACTGGTTAAGGAAATCAACCAAAACAATATAATGATTGTAAATGTTTCTGTCCTAAACATTGATGCACCTACATACATACATACATACATACATACATAAAACAAATCCTTCTCAATATAGAGAATCAAATGGACTGTAATATAATAATAATAGATTATTTCAACACACCTCTCTAACCATTAGTTAGGTGATGTAGACACCAATTAAGTAAATACTCTTCAGAATTAAAAAAGCACTATTAATAAAATGGACTTAACAGACATCTAAAAAGTATTTTCTATGCCAATAACTGAATTAACTTTCTTCTCAGAGGCATATGGTACTTTCCCTGTAAAAGATTATATTTTAGGGTACAAAGGAAATCTATGTGAATACAAAAATATGGAGATAATACCAGATCATAATGGGATGAAAACAGGAATCATTTTGACATCTGGACATTAGAAATACACCTTTTTAAAATAATTCTTGTTGGTTATATATAACAACAGGATATACCCTGACATAACCACAAAATCTATAACATAACCCACTGTAATTCAGTCCTCAGCACCCCCTACTGCCCTCCCTCCACTCCATTGATATCCCTTTTCAATCTACTTACAGTTTACTTTTTATTTTTATTAGTATCTTATGGATACATCAGATGCAGGGACTTTGCCACATCCATGCATGCACATAGGAAAGTTCAGTCAGAATCATTCCATTGTTCTTCCCTTTTCCCATCCTTCTTCCTCCTCCTCAATCCCCCTCATACTCTACTGATCTTTCCTCAATTTTGATTAAATTCTTTCTCCTTCCCCCCCTCTATGAAATGAAGAGTTGGTGTTTTGAAAAGACAAACAAAATTGACATACCATTAGGTAATTTAACCAAGAAAAAAGAGAGAAGGTCCAAATCACATATTGAGAGGGGAGATTGTAACTGCTAACACAGAAAAGTAAATAAATTACTAGGGACAGTTATATCAACATATTGGAAACCCTAGAAGAAATGGATGAATTTGTGTAATGTTTTACCTACTACAATTGAACCACGAGGACCTAGAAACCTGGAGCACATCAGTAATAACTGGCAAGACTGAATCTAATAAAGTCACTTATTAATAGAAAACTCATGAAGAGAAGGCCTCACTGTAGAATTATAATGAAATTTCAGTTATTCTCAAACTATTGCATAATAGTGAAAGAGAGAACCCTTTCAATTTCATTCTATACAGCTAGCATTACACTGATACCAAAATTAAATGAGGTAACAACAAAGAAAATTATAGACAAATATCCCCATGTAAATGCATGTAAAATTTCTCAATAAATTACTGGCAAATTGAATCCACAGCCAAAAAAAATCCACCATGACCAAGTCAGTTTTATCCCAGGGATTCAAGGATAATTCAACAGGTACAAAGTGATAAATATAACACATGTTACAACAGAATGAAGGGCAAAAAGCATATGAGCATCCCAGTAGATGTAGAAAAGACATTTGAAAAATTTAATATCCCTTCATGTTTAAAAAATCCCTCTAAAATTAGGTAGAGGAAAAAAGTGTACCATAACACAATAAAGACTGCACATCACAAACCCATAACCTACACCATAGTGAATGGGGAAAGGTAGAAATTGTTTCCTCTAAGTCAGGAATAAGACAAAAATATACATTCTCTAGCCTCAAAAAAAATACTTGGGAATCAACAAAAGAGGTGAAAGATCTATATAATGAAAATTATAGAAAATTACAGAACACTAAAGAAAGAAATCAAAGAACACCTTAGAAGATGGAAAGATCTACCTTGCTCTTGGATAGGCAGAATTAATATTATCAAAATGACCATACTTCTAAAAGCACTATACAGATTTAATGCAATTCTGATGAAAATGCCAATGTCATTCCTCATAGAAATAGAAAAATCAATCATAAAATTCATCTATAAAGATAAGAGACCCAGAATAGCTAAAGCAATCCTTAGCAGGAAGAGTGAAGCAGGTGGCATCACTATACCAGACCTTAAACTGTACTACAGAGCAATAGTAATAAAAACAGCATGGTATTGGCACCCAAACAGACTGATAGACCAATGGTACAGAGTAGAGGACACAGAGACTAACCTACAAAATTACAACTATCTTATATTAGACAAAGGTGCCAAGAACATGCATTGGAGAAAAGATAACATCTTCAACAAATGGTTCTGGGAAAACTGGAAATCCATATGCAACAAAATGAAACTGAATCCCTTTCTCTCACCATGCACAAAATCAACTCAAAATGGATCAAGCACTTAGGAATAAAACCACAGACCCTGTATCTAATAGAAGAAAAAGTAGGCCCTAATCTCTATCATGAGGGATTAGGCCTGAACTTCCTTAATAAGACTCCTGTGGTGCAAGAATTAAGACTAAGAATCAATAAATGGGATGGACTCAAACTAGAAAGCTTCTTCTCAGCAAAAGAAACAATCTTTAATAGCTCTTCATGTTTAAAAAATAAGGTGAATAGACAGCCCACATCTTGGGATCAAATCTTTACCCCTCACACATCAGATAGAGCACTAATCACTAGGGTATATAAAGAACTCAAAAAACTAGACATCAAAAAAATAATAACCCAATCAATAAATGGGCCAAGGACCTGAAGAGAGACTTCTCATAAGATGACATACAATCAATCATCAAATACATGAAAAAATGTTCATTATCACTAGCAATTAGAGAAATGCAAATCAAAACTACTCTAAGATTTCATCTCACTCCAGTCAGAATGGCAGCTATTATGCATACAAACAACAATAAGTGTTGGTGAGGATGTGGAGAAAAAGGTGTACTCATACACTGCTGGTGGGACTGCAAATTGGTACAGCTAATATGGAAAGCAGTATGGAGATTTCTTAGAAAATTGAGAATGGAACCACCATTTGACCCAGCAATCCCTCTCCTTGGTCTATACACAAAGGGCTTAAAAACAGCATACTACAGGGACACAGCCACATAGCAGCACAATTCACAATAGCTAAACTGTGGAACCAACCTAGATGCCCTTTAATAGATGAATGGATAAAAAATGTGGCATATATACATAATGAAATATTACTCAGCACTAAAAGAGAATAAAATCATGGCATTTGCAGGTAAATTGATGGAGTTAGAGAAGACAATGCTAAGTGAAATTAGCTAATTCCAAATAACCAAATGCCAAATGATTTCTTTGATATAAGGAAGCTGGTTCACAGTGAGATAGGGAGGGGGAGCATGGGAAGACTAGATGAACTCTAAATAGGCCAGAGGGGTGGGAGGGGAAGAGACGGGGCATGGGATAATTAATGATGGTTGAATATGATGATCATTATTATCCAAAGTACATGTATGAGGACACGACTTGGTGTGAATATACTATGTATACAACTAGAGATATGAAAAATTGAGCTCTATATATGTAATAAGTGTTGTAACACATTTCACTGTTGTATATAAATAAAAAAGTCCAGGCTTTACAAAAAAAATGTACATTCTCACATCTCTTTTCCAGTGTAATATTGGAAGTCTTAGGCAGAGTGATAACAAAAAAATAAGGGCAATCAAATATGAAAGGTGTAGTTCAAATTATCTCTATTTTGAGATAATATGATTTTTTCTTATAAAAAATCAAAATACTTCATAAAAATGTAGTAGAGCTGATAAATGAAGTCAGTAAGATTGCAGTATCCCACTTCACCATACAAAATTCAGTAGTTTTTAAAATACATCATAACTAAATTAGGTATCCATTTTTTAAACTATTAAAACATGTTTTAATAGTTTATTAATAGTTTAATGTTTAAATTAAATGTTTTAGTAGTTTATTAATGTTTTAATATTACCACATTAATATGTACAATATTTATGTTTTATCTATCAGTGAAAAATTATTTTAAAAAATTCTACAAATTAGTTTATTAAAATAAGTAGCCTAAATAGTTACTACAAAGAAGAAATAAAGTGATGTACAGATTCAGTGTAATTACCTTCAAAATATCATTGTCATTCTTTACAAAAGTTCAAAAAGTACTACTAACATTTACATGGAACCACATAAGGCCCTAAATATAAAAAATAATCCTGAACAAAAAGAACAAAGCTGGGGGAATTACAATACCTAATTTCCAAACATAGTACAAAGGTATAGTAACCAAAAAAATATTGGAGTGGCATAAAATAGACACATAGACCAAGGAAACAGAATGGACTATCTGGATATAAATCCATGCATTGACAGTAAACTGATTTTTGATAAGGACAGCAAGAATCTATTTTGGAGTTATAAAGTCTCTTTAATAAATGATGCTGGAAATACTGGGTACCCATATGGGGAATGAAATAACTGTATCTCTATCTCTCACCATGTACAAAAATCAATTCAGGGACTGGGGTTGTGGCTCAGTGATACAACGCTCACCTACCACATGTGAGGCACTGGGTTTGATCCTCAGCACCATGCAAAATAAATAAATAAATAAATAAATAGGCATTGTATCCAACTACAACTAAAAAGATATTTAAACAAACAATTCACATGAAGTGAAGACAAATATGAACCTAAAACTATGAAAGAAGTAGAAGACAACAATGAAGACATACTTCAGAGCATTGATGTAGGCAAAGATTTTTTGGATATGACCCCCAAAGAACAGGAAACAAAAACAAAAATTTACAAATGTGATTATATTCATATATAAATGCTTCTCACACCAGAGGTAACAACAGAAGGAAAAGAAAATCTACAGAATTGGAGTATATACTGCCAACTCTTCATCCGGCAAGGAGTTAATTTTCAGAATATATAATGAACTCAAGCAACTTAGCAGCAAAAATTCAATGGTCCAATTAAAAACACGGGTGAATGACCTAAAAGATAGTTTTCAAAAGTGAATATACAAATGAATGTTCTAAGTATATCAAGCAGTGATCAAAATCACTAATCATTATGGAAAGCAAACAAAACTGTAATGAGAGGTCATCTTACCCCAGTTAGAATTGTTTTTACCTTTAATATAAAAAATGAGTAATGCTGTGGAAGAATGTGGAAAAAGAGCAGCTCTCACACACCATTGGTGGGAATGTAAATTAGTATAGCTATTATAAAAAATACTGTGGAGTTTCCTAATAAAACTGGAGCTAGAACAACCTACAGTGTTATCCAGCAATTGCACTACTGGGTATTTATCCAAAGGAATTGAAACCAGTATGTTGAAAAAAAAAAAAAAAACAACATCTGCACACTCACATTTAGTTTAGCATTTTTCACAACTGCTAAGATGGTGTCAACCTAGGTGTCCCACAGTGGATGAATGGGTAAGGAAAATGTGGCATGAAATATTATTCAGCCATTAAAGAAATGAGTGTCTATCATTTGCAGCAACAGGAGTGGAACTGTAGGACATTGAATGAAATAACTCAGAATCAGAAAAACAAAAACTGTATGTTATCATTTATATATGGAAAGAAAGAATAGAAGAGTGGTTCTCAGAGCCTGGGAAGGGTATGAGGGATATGGGATTGTAAAGAGGGTGTTTAGGGGTGTAGTTAGAGAGGAGGAATGATTCATAATTTTCTGTAGCACAGTAGAATAACTGTGGTTGACAACAATTGATTGAATATTTCAAAATAGCTTATAGAGAGGATTTTGAATGTTCCCAAAATAAAATAACAAAGTGTCTGAGTTTATAGATTTGTCATTTATGCTGACCTGATCACTAAACATTGTAAATATATTGAAATGTCATTCTATAATGCATACATATGTATAATTGCTCTATCAAAACAAATATATTTTAAAAAGTATTAAGTACTAAAAGAAAAATGAAAACTAAAATTATCTATAAAAATACTTATTTAAAAACTGTCTGAACAGAATAGCTAATAAATTTAACAACAAAGGATCAATTTAAATAGTTGTATCAATTTAAAAATAAGTATTTATGGCCTATCAGGGTGAATGAGTAGTGCTGTGGTAAGACTGGATGATGTGGGTATAGAGCAGATGGTGGGCGAGAGAGACTTGCAGCATATCTCTAAAAATCACACTATTTATGAAATTACTTATATTACTTAAACTTGAAAACATCTCTCAATAAGACTATCTATGGTTTATTTATTCATGAAAAAATGGGATTTCCTGTTTATACAAAGAGAAACATAATGTACTTTGCTTATCAATGTAATCCAAGTGCTCTTTGTGTAAAAAGTGCCATAGAGGAAGAAGTATGTTTTGACGAATCAGTGTAAATTAGTCAGAACTATATTGATTTGGACTTCCTTTCATTTTGAGACACGTGAAGGATTCTAAAGATTCCAACTGAAATGTTGTGTTTAAGGATTACATGTGAAGCTGAATTCATGAAATTGGGCCTTAGATTCTCAGTTTAAATTGAAAATAAATCAATTCCCTGTCGTCAGGGATGCATTTTCTATATTATTTGGTGAATGGATGAGGTTCATTACTTTCTGATTTGCTAAAGTTTTGTTTTCTCCTATCATGAATTTGGTACAGTTTTTTTGCCTCATATTTTATTTACTGGGTGACAATTTGGTAAGAAAAAAATCTGTATAATGATAAATAAATGTCTGAGGGGTTAGTTTATATTAACTTAATATTTACTTGTAGGTGAGCATAGACTTAAAATAGATAGGATATTCATTGCATTAGCTATAGGATTTTTAAAAATTCTGCAACAGTGCTCCCCATTATTAGTGAAAATAATCAATACCATGTATGACTTGCAATTCTATTCTTCTTTTATCACTTTATTATTTTTAGTTTTAACAGCTTTGGAAAAGGGTATCATTCTTCCTGAAAATTATATAAATTCTTTACTATGTGTAGATTTGTAGTCAAATGAGGTTCTAGGATTTAAGATTGTGCTCCTCTGAAGAAAAAAAATACTGATTTTTTTCTTTTGCTCAGTAGGAAATGTTAGTATCTGCCAGCCAAACCTTTCCCCTTGCTGTGTGTTGAATTCTCAGGTTCATTAAACAATTTGTAACTGCATCCCACAATCTAGGCTGAAGAAATGTTGGTCATCTTGTGTGATGGAACCCACTGATAGGGCCTCTCTTAATGAGAATTTAGCTAGAGGGAAGTTGGCAGGAATTGAAGAGATTTTGAACAGTGCTACTCTGTCTTTTCTCAACAACTACAGTCAGACTACAAAGCTCACAGGAAAGAAAAAGGCTATCTGCTGAGACGTGAGTTACATAACAATTGTCTTAGTCAAGATTCCTACAGAGACAATATTATTTGTTAAGGTTTCTTGGAAATGCTATGGGTGGTATACTTCAGGACAATATTAAGACATTTAAGAAAGTGTCAGCAAAGTAGAAATCCTGTTGTTGAAAAAATCTTTCTTACTCTAATGGGTTTACTGCATTTGCTTTTCAAAAAGTTTGTTTTTAGGGAATTTTGTTTCTTTGACTCCCCAAGATCAACTAACATTCCTAAATGAGGTTATAACTTATGATTTCAAAATCAATACACCTTGATATCAGTTTTGTACAGTATCATAGTATAATTACTAAATAGCAATGATGCAGCACTGCTACTTCTTTTTAAAAAAACAAAACAGATTGGAGTTACCAGTAACAGAGCATTCAGAGCAACTCATTTCTTTACACATTATGTAAATGTGTATGTGTGTTATTTAAGAGTAGACTCCCAGCACTGTTTTCTCTTTTTAGGTTGAATCCCAATGGAACATCAGGAGATAGATAAGTGAACAGGGGCTGAGAGGATGGGAATTAGTTCAGGGAAGATACAACAGCATATACAAAGTTCTAGAAATGAAAAGTACATGGCACTTTTAAGGAACTGAAAGGAATTAAATGCATCAGTTGCATATATACACTTCTGTGAGTAGGAGATACAAGGCCTTATAAGGTCATAAAAACGTGCTTTTATATGATTTTATATCTTATAAGGCATCTACTTATAAGATCATAAAAGCAAGTAAGATCTTACAAGCAAGTCTGTGAGGTTGAACCTTATCCAAAGGGTAATTGGAAGCTTTTGAAAGTTTAAGCAGGAATAGGATATGGTTAGATTTTGTTTTATAAAAACAATTCTGATACAGTACAGAAAATGAATTTAAACAGTCCAAAATGGAGGTGGGGAGAATACTTTGGAAGCTATTGAAGTAATTAAATTAATAGATTAATAATGAATAACTTTAGAAAGTCCAGTAGCAATTTAAGTTACTCAGCAACTATTGGGCAGTGAGAAATGGGTCAGGGGGCAAGGGAAATTAAAATATTTGTAATAATACTTAAAATGAGATGATAATGATGAATATAATATAATATATACAGTACATTATGGTTTAAAAATAAATTTCAGAACAATTATATAATTAAATCTTAATCATTACAAAATGGATGTATAAATTATTATTACCATTTATCTTGTAGAAATAAATGGCCTGAAGTATAAAGGAAATCCACAATGTTTAATGTCATAATTAAGAACTTGAAAGGTTTGAGATTTTATCCTGCATGCAAGTTTACAAATTCTTGTGCCATGATTTTATGGCAGAAAACATGAGATTTTTATGTCAGAGACAAAAGACTTTTATTACTTATGGCTCAGCAGGCAATATGTTCATATTTACATCTGTTTCCTTTGCCCTTCAGGTTCCTTGGGAGTAATGTGAAATGGCTTAGGTGGTTGCTGCATATGCAGCAATGAACTTCACAGATGAGGAGCCCTGGGCATAGGAAACTGCAATATTTTAACCTCCCAACACTATGCACTGGAGGGAAACATTATCTTTATTATACCAGATAGTGAATAAATCTGTCCTGTGTCCTGGAAGAAGAAAATATCTCCATTTTCCAAAGTTGTTTGCTATACAAACTTCCTGTATAGTTACTCTGGAAAATATGCTTCTGATCAGAAAATGTACAGAAAAGTAGAAACTCATGAAAAATTGCCTCTCAACAATAATCCTTTTCCTTTTATGAGAAGCCCTGAGTTTGTCTTATACTCGTGTGTTTGCTTAGGCCTTATAATCTTCTGAACATATTCACAAAATTGAATATAGTCAAAACCTTTATATAAAGATCAGTCTTCTTTGAAATTCTAGATGTTTTGGCTCATGACTACATAATTATAGAATTAAGTTCTCACAGAAATATTCTAATATTTTCCCCTTCCTTTAGCAATTCAGATATTTCCATTGTTGATACTATCTGAATATAAAGGAATGAAAATGAAAGAAGCATGGCTGAATGGTTGTTTATTAGACTTTCTAAATTGCCTCTTCATGATGATTGGAACTGTAGAAGATCATCAGTGCTACCAGAACTAGTCAATGTAAAAGGAAATGACAGGAGTCACAAGGAGCAAGAGAAGTTACTTTACTGCTATAACTTTAACAAATAATAAAAGTGCTTTGGGTAAATCTTTCAATTTGTTCAAATGTGGGCAGTATTTTAGCCCCAACTAGTAGGAAAACACCTATTTCTACTTTCAATAAAAAGCAAAATATGTATGTTACTTTATAAACTTAGAAAACTGTAAAACTAGAAGTCTATTTTGTGAACTTTTCAAAAACAGAAGGGGAAAGGAAGGAGCCATAAGCCAGTATTGCTTTTCATTTGCCATATACCTTTATTTAATTATCACAGCACTTCTATGAGATTATTGTTATCCTCATATTAAAGGTTTTTGAGAAAAATATAATTGCTCAACATTTTACAGTTGTTGTGGCCAATCTTATAATTGAGTTTCAGTATAACAATGCTTTTTTTCCATTCATTGCCATCATACTACTTCAGTATAAATTCCTACTATCTCATAAGATACTTGGAATTACTACTACTCAAAAGAACTGAGAGTTTCTTAATGAGTATTTTATTCTATTTGAGGAAACCTCTAAGCATAAATAAAAGCAATATGACAAGTCAGATAGAAAAGCAGTGGCTATGATAGTTTGGGGTGGAAAAGAGCAAAATCATACATTACTCTATATTTTAATGCAAAAATTCCTCTACCTGCCACCAGTGTGTGAATGTGTGTTAATTAATTGTAAATAAAAAGCTATACAAATCCTTTTTATTCATTTCCACATAGAACAACGTGTTCACAGTGGATATAGTTGGATTGTACAGACTATGCAATCAATCAGATCAACTATTTGATAGTGCTTGTTTACTCAAAAACAATTCATAACATAGATTAAAAAAATCTTGTGGTCTTATTGAATGAACTTTCAGTAAGAAATTGGTCAATTCAGTGATAAAGTTGAGTGAAACTAGTTAGCTTAGTCCTCTGGACAAATTAAAAAATTAAAGTAGTGGTTTAACAGGATTTTCTACCATTTTAAAGCATTTGAGTTGACTTTCTTTAGAGAGAACTTTAATCTTAAAAGTTCAAAGTAGCAAATATTGCTTTCCACATGCTTCTTTCAGGTCATTAGTATAGACTGTGTAGGATATTGAGATAATATAATAAGGAGCAGCAATGTGTCTGTTTTCTGATATCAGTCAGGGAGGTGAGCTGAGTTGCCTTGCTTGCCTGGAATTATTAATGTTTATTCTCCAGGATGAATCCTGAAAAGTAACCTCTCAACACATTTCCAAGAAAATGAAAACTTCTGAAATAAAATGCATTAGGGGGAATGGAGTCAAGGTCACAAATAATCTTGTGTAAATAGTTCAATGAAGACTATATAAAATCAATTACAATGAAAAACCTTAGCAATACACACTGGAAAATGATTTCAAGAAGAGTGAAAAATTGATTATTTGTTTATGGATTTGGATAAACATGTTTTCCAGTTAGTGCTTTTAATGAGTGTCTTTGAAATGAAATTAATGGTATTAAATTTAAAAAGTGAATTAAAGGAAATATTTGAAACAACTTAAAATTAACCTGCAAGACTCACAAATTCAGTGTGTTCATGGCAAACATGATTTAAAAAACCTGAAAAGTGCAATAATTAGTGGAGAAAGAAGTTGGAATTGCCCATTTAATAAAGATCCCATAAGTAAGATACAGTGTCTATTTAATAATGTTACTCATGTTTCCATGCAACTGACCTTTTATAAGGGATTAATTATATAGCTAGTAGTAAAGTTTTGACTTTCTTTTTAGAAAATCATAACTTTCAATCGATAGTGAGTATTTTACAACTTTGGGACAGAATTTTTAAATGCCCCTTAATTGGCATAATTCATTTTTTTGAAAATTAAAAGATTGTTTTATTTTTATTTCTTGTGATCATTTTAAATTTGTACCACTCTGTGCACTTTGAATTATAACTAAATAGTTACAGGTTACTCAGCTTTGTTAAAATGAAAGGATAGAATTTTGACTTTGAGTCTTAACAACTCTGAAAATAAAAGATCCTATTCTAGAATCATATACTTCATTTTATTTAAAAAATAACTTGAGTTATAATGCCAATATCTGAAAAAGGCAGCCCCTGATAGTAAATGAATAAGTGGAATAACCACACAGTATCATTGTGAGCTACAGTAAAGTAAGTCTTTAAAATTATTTTTCCTATTTGAATAATGAATAGGTTGAACAGGATTGAAACCATAACTATGGGGGTAAAAATCAGTCTAAATAAATTATATAGGTCAAAAGCATGAGAACAATTTCAGGAAAATAAACAAAAATATCTTTAAAATATAGAATTCTAAATACTTGATATATTTGGGGTACTCTACAATGCCCAATTAACTGTAATTTTTCCCTTGGATTTTTTTTCTGGATGATAGGGAAGTCTATAGCATTTTTTTGCACTTACTGTTGAAAAAAGTTTTATCAATTATGAAAAATTCAAAGCATTTCTTCAACCTTTAAAAGATGAAATGGAGAATCTCTTTACTGTAATACAGCATGAAAACAGATATCTGTGTTTTTTGCTATTGCATGGGTGTTTTTTTAAAATAAAACATGATCAGATATGATCAGACAGGGGTTTTAAGAGGTAACCAAAAATCAAGTTATCTCTTTCTAGTTAAGTCAAAAAACTATAAGTGAAAAAATCCACTTTGTTACAGTATGTAGATAACAGCAGAGTAGACTCATTAGAGACAGACACTCAAAACACCATTGCTAAGAGTTAGCACTCTAGGAACAAAGCCAGAATTTGGCCTGTAGTTTATAGTCTGTATGGCCTTGAGCTAAGAATGGTTTTTCTATTTTTAAAAGGATCATTACAGACAACAAAGAAAATGTAACAAAGAACCATATATGCACTGAAAACTTAAAACATTTATATATGCACTGAAAACTTAAAACATTTATGATCTGACCCTTTACAGAAGTTTTGCAGACCATTTAATTTATACCAATGTTATATAGAATTCAGGCAGTGCAATTATACATCCAAAGCAATATTCATTAATTTACACCAAGAACATAGTTAGCATTCTTAAAAGGTGTCTTCTGATACTATTTTTCAGATCTTTTTTTCTTTTCAATTTTTCTTCCATTTTCAACATCCTTATTTCTCTTTCCTTGATTTTGGAGAGTTTCCAATTTTCCATAGAGGCAGCATTTTTTTTGCATCTCTGACATTTATTTGCTCTTCCCAAATATTTCTCTTTGTTCTTTCATAGGAATAAAATTTAACAGATAGGCTTTGATACCAGCTTTTTGGCCTGTTTGGGCAAAACCTGACAGTGTACTTTCCCAGCTTTCACTTTTCCTTTAACTATCCTATCCAAGAGCTCAAACTCTTGAACAAAATTGCCGCAGTCTGGCTGGGCATAAAATCACGAGCCACTCAAGCAGGAACAAACTTTATTTTTGAAAATGCCGCCAATACCCTGTACATCTCTGGGAAGAAACCGGTCCACACACGCAGCGGTGTTCTCCTGGCCCGGGAACCAGTTCCTCGCCCGGAATTCCCTCTTACTGTACTTCCCCAACCAATGGGAACTCTCCAGGAGTCCTGTAGCAGGCTGAGGTGAATAGCAGGAGTCCAATATCCATATGAATGCAAATCTTAACATAATCATATTATCTCAATGGCTAGCTGGCGTCACCGTCACCTGTCACCTTACAACCAAAAGTGCCATGCATCATATTACTTGGCTGTGGCTCTTAGCACAAAATTTTGGCAAGGTTTACACCAAGGAGCATAGAAATCAACTACCCAATGATTTTTCCCATTTAAAACTTTTTCACTGAAAGTCTGAGGTGTTAAAACTATGGACACTTGAGGTAAAAATCCTAGAGCCCAGATTCTTAGGGAATAAGCATCTCTATCCCAACCATTGTAACTGTGGTTACTGATAATCTTTATTTAATTTTGGGAGAAAAATCTTATCTCAGGGTGTCTCTGAACATTTTCATGGACACAAAAAGAATGATACTGTTATCAGTCTACACTGCCTACATTTATCAGTCCAGTTAATGTCTGGGCCATTCTTTTCCATTCTGCATTAAGACTTGACATGGATGGCACCATGGAGAATAGAACTCTACCATCTAAACTTTGTCATATTTTCTTTGACTAGTTCACTGAAAGTGGTGGGTGTAAGAGAGATCACTGAAGGAATCCTAAAAGCCTCTATGAACTCCAAGATCTGTTCAATACAGAGATGTCCTTAATACACATGAATACTGGACTGGTTGAATACCACAGTTGCTGAATAAGCCTGAATGTTTTCATTTTGCAGAGTCCTTCATGAAGTATGCAGTCTAGTGAACCAAATTTAAGTTGACCATAAAGAAATGTTGATGCTTTTTGAAGCTCTAGCAATAAAGCTCGACATGGTAGACAGCTTGTGGCAAAAAAAGTCAACAAGCCATGGTTGGCATAATTCATTTTTTTTAAATCAGGAGTTAGGGAATGTAGAAGTAAGAAGTTGAGAATGAGGTGTTATTATTCCTTTATCAATAAGAAAAGTTAAAAATAAAAAGTTATTATTCTAAGTAAAAGACTATTGTTTTCTGAGCTAGTTTTATGTAGTGAACAATTAACAAGAGAGTAATTCTTCCACACTGTGTTTTTAGAATTTTTCTCCCTTTACTCTCCTTTTTTTTTTCACATTGAACTTTTTCAGTGGATTGTTGCATTTGTTTCTATGAATCTTGCTGTATTTTACAATTTCTTTGACTTTTTTATTATATGACAGCAGAATGCATTACAATTCATATAACATATATAGAGCACAGTTTTTCATATCTCTGTATGCACAGTATATTCACACCAATTTGTGTCTTCATACCTGTACTTTGGATAATAATTATCATCACACTCCACCATTATTAATTACCGCATGCCCCCTCCCTTCCCCTCCCACCCCTCTGCCCTATCTAGAGTTTGTCTAATCTTCCTATGCTCCCCTCCCAACCCCACAATAAATCAGCCTCCTTATATGAGAGAAAACATTCATCATTTGGTTTTTTGGGATTGGCTACCTTCACTTAGCATTATCTTCTCAACACCATCCATCTACCTGCAAATGCCATAATTTTATTCTCTTTTATTTCTGAGTAATATTCCATTGCATATAAATACCACATTTTTTATATCCATTCATCTATTGAAAGGCATCTAGGAAGTTCCATGCTGTTTTCCAGAGTGGTTATACCAATTTTCAGTTCCAACAGCAATGTATGAGTGTACCTTTTCCCCCACATGCTTGTCAACACTTATTATTGCTTGTATTCTTGATAATTGCCATTCTGACTGGAGTAAGATGAACTCTTAGAGTAGTTTTGATTTGTATTCCTCTAATTGCTTGAGATGTTGAACATTTTTTTCATATATTTGTTGACCATTTGTATTTTTTCTTCTGTGAACTGTTTTTTAATTCCTTTTCTCGTTGGTTTAGTTAGCTTTTTCACTGCTGTGATTCAATGACCCAACCAACACAACTGTAGAGGAGGAAAAGTTTATTCAAGGGCTCACAATTTTTAATGTCTCAGTCCACATTCAGCCAGCTTCATCATGGAGGAAGAGTATGGCAGAGCCCATAGCCTGCACAGGCAAAGGAAGCTGGGTTTCCCAGTGTGGAGTGGGCTGGCTGAGAAATATGGCAAAAAAATCACACAACACAGAAAATAGTTTTAAAGAGCAGGACAGCTCTTTGACTTTAAGGGTTGAGCTTCCACACTGGAAAGAGAGAATGAGAGCCTCTGTTTGCTTTATTTGTTAGGGGAACTTCAACTGCTTTCTATAGAATGTTCTTAATTAATTAAGATAGGAGGTGGGCTGTCCAGTTTCCAGTAGGTCACACCCAACTCCAGAGCTATGAGATCAGTCCTCCTAGCTGAGGGAAGACTGAAGTCACATTCATTGAGCAATGTATTAAGTGGGAGGAGCCACAAAATAGCACGCAGTACCAGACCAAAATCTCCTTGGCACAAAGGCCAAGTAAAAATGCTAAATAGCTCAGGAATGGCTTCCCACAGCAGAGGGAAGCAGCTTTCGTGGTGATCAGAAAGTGGGCATGCGCACTCATGCACACACACACACACACACACACACACACACACACACACACACAGAAACTCCACTGGCCAGATACAAATGTGTATTCCCAAGCCACTCTCCAATTTCTACCTCCTCCAACCACACCCTACCACTTCAGTTACCTTTAAGGAGATTAATTCACTGATTGGGTTAAGTCTCCCGTAACCCAATAATATCTCCTTTGAACTGTCTTGCACTGTCTCACAAGGTGAACTTTTGGGGGACACTACATCTAAACCATAACATCCATTTATTGATTGGGTTTTATTGTTGTTGTTGTTAAATATTTTTAGTTCTTTATATATCCTGAAGATTAATGGTCTGAGGTTCAGATGGCAGAGGTTTTCTACCATTCTTCAGGCTCTCTCTTCAAGTTCTTGTTTCCTTTGCTGTGAAGAAGCTTTTTAGTTTTATATCATTCATTTATTGGTTCTTGATCTTATTTTTTTTGCACTTTTAGGAGTCTTGAAGAATTTGGTTCCTAAGCTGACAATATGGAGAGTTGGGCCTACCTTTTCTTCTAGTAGGCATAAGGTCTTCGGTCTAATGCTTAAGACCTTGATCCACTCTTAACTGAGTTTTGTGCAGGGTGGGCCACAAGAGTTTGATTTTATTTTGCTACATATGGATTTCCTGTTTACCCAGCAACATCTGTTAAAAAGGTTATCTTTTCTTCAATGTGTGTTAATGATGTCATTGTATACTATGAGATAATTGTATTTATGTGGGTTTGTCTATGTGTAATCTATTCTAAATGATTGCCCTTCATTTCTGTTTTTGTGCCAATACCATGCTGTTTTTGTTAATATAGCTCTGTAGTATTATTTAAGTTCTGGTATTGTGATGCCCTGCTTCACATTTCTAAGGATTGCTTTGGCTATTCTGGGCCTCTTATATTTCCACATGAATTTTATGACTGCCTTTTCTATTTCTATGAAGAATGTCATTGGAATTTTAATAGGAATTGCATTAAATCTGTTTAGTACTTCTGGTAGTGTCACCAGTTTGACAATGTTAATTCTACCTAATCAAGACATGGGAAGTATTTTCATCTTCTAAGGTCTTCTTCAATTACTTTCCTTAGTGTTCTGTAACTTTCAATGGAGAGGTCTATTACCTATTTTGTTAGATTGATTCCCAAATGTTTTTTTTTCCAGACTACTATAAATAGGATAGTTTTTCTACTTTTTCTTTCAGTTGATTCATCACAGATGTATAGAAATTAAATTGATTTATGGGTGTTAATTTTATGTTACTTTGCAAAATTCATTTATGAGTTCTAAAATTTTCTGGTAGAGTTTTTGTGGCTTCCAAATACAGAATCATTTTGTGGGCAAATTATGATATTTTGAGTTCTTCTTTTTGTATTCTTATCCCTTTAATTTCTGTCTTCTGCTTAATTGCTCTAGCTAGAGTTTCAAGAACTATGTTAAATAGAAGTGGTGAAAGAGGGCATTATTTCAGTTTTTACAGGGAATGCTTTCAGTTTTTCTCCATTTAGAATGATGTCGGCCTTGGGTTAGCATAGGTAGCTTTTACAATGTTGAAGCATGTTCCTACTATCCCTAGTTTTTCTGTTGTTTTGAGCATGGGTACTGTATTTTGTCAAATGCTTTTTCCTGCATCTAATGAGATAATCATGTGATTCTTGCCTCTAAGTCTATTGATGTGATGAATTGCATTTTTTGATTTCCATATGTTGAACCAACCTTGCATCCATGGTATGAACCCCACTTGATCATGGTGAATTGTCTTTTCAATTTGTTTTATATGTGATTTGCCAGTATTTTATTGAGAATTTTTGCATCTATATTCATCAGAGATATTATCTGAAGTTTTCTTTCCTTGATAGGTCTTTGTCTGGTTTTGGTATAAAGGTGACACTAGCATCATAGAATGAGTTTGGAAGGGTTTCCTCATTTTCTATTTCATGGAATAATTTGAATAGGGTTGTTTTACTTCTTATGTGAAGATTTGGTAGAACTTGGCTGAGAATCTGTCTGGTCCTGAACTTTCCTTTATCAGTAGGCTTTTGATAGTCTTTCATTTCATTGCTTGAAATTCATCTGATTAAATTTTCTATGTCCTGCTGATTCAGTTTAGGCAGGTCATATGTCTCTAGAAATTTGACAATGTCTTCAAGATTTTTTATTTTATTAAAATATAAATTTTCAATATAGTTTTGATTATTATCTGTATTTCAGTAGTGTCTGACATAATATTTCTTTTTCACTATGAATTTTAGTAACTTGAGTTTTCTTCCTCTTTGTTAGCTTGGCTAAGGTTTTATCAATATTATTTTTATTTCCAAGAACCAACTATTGTTTTAGATTTTTGTCTCAATTTCATTGATTTATGTTCTGCTTTTAATTATTTTATAACTTCTACTGCTTTTGGTGTTGATTTGTCTTCTTTTTTTAGGACTTTGAGATAGAAATTATGTTGTTTATTTGGTGTCTTTCTGTCTTTTTAATTAATGGGCTAAATGAAATGAGATTTCCTTTTAAAATTACCTTCACAGGGGCTGGGGTTGTAGCTCAGTGGTAGAATGCTTGCCTAGCATGCATGGGGCACTGGGTTCGATCCTCAGCACCACATAAAAATAAACAAATAAAATAAAGTTTTCAAAAAACCGACCTTCATGGTTTCATAGAGATTTTAATATATTGTTTTACTATTCTTATTCACCTCTTAGTATTTTTTTAAAATTTCATTTCCAATTTTTTCTACTATTTATTGGTCATTCAGTAGTGTATAGTCTCCAGTTTTTACAGTAGCTTCTATTTTTTAATTTTTTTATTGATTTCTTATTTCATTATGATCTGGTAGAATTCAAGGTGATATCTCTATTTTTTATTGATAAGATTTGCTTTGTGGCTTCAGATGTGTTCTATTATAGAGAAGGCTCCTTTGCTGCTGAGAAGAATGTATTTGCTCATTGATGCATTGATGAATGAAATATTCTGTATATGTCTGTTAAGTCTAAAATATTAATTGTATTTTTAGTTCTTTAGCTTCTTTATTTAGGTTTTTTTTTTTTGAAAAAATCTATCCAGTGGTGAGGGAAGTGTGTTAAACTCACCCAGTATTATTACATTGTGGTCTATTTGATTCTTGAAATTGAGAAGGGTTAGTTTGCTATACATAGGTGCTCCACTGTTTGGGGCATAAATACTTATGATTGTTATGTCTTGTCAATGTATAATTCCCATAAGCAGTATAAAATGACCTTCTCTGTCTCTTCTGATTAACTTTGGCTTGAAATTCACTTTATCTGATATGAAGATAGAAACCCTTGATTGTTTACAAGATCCATGTGATTGATGTGTTTTTACCCATCTTTTTCCTTTAAGCCTGTGAATGTTTTGCCTATGAAGTGGTTTTCTTGGAGACGACATATTGTTGAGTCTTTTTCTTTAATCCAATCTACCACTTTATGTCTTTTGATTGATGCTTTTATACAATTTACATTCAATGTTTATATTGAAAAATAATTTTTATTTACTGACATTTTGATTTATTTCTGGTTTTAATTTAATTTAGTTTCTTCTTTGTTTGACCATTCTTCTAGTGTAGTTCCTCTCTTTGCTGGGTTTTACTTTTCTTTTTTTCTTCAAGAAATATTTTGTTGAGTATGTTTTGTAGTGCAGGTTTTCTAGTTGTGAATTCTTTTAAATTTTGTTTATCATGGAAGGTTTTCATTCATTATAAAATCTGAAGCATAATTTTGTTGGGTATAGTATTCTTGGCTGGCATCCTTTTTATTTGTTCTAATTAGTTATGACAGTAGTATGCATATTGACACATCATACATAAATGGAGTATAGTTTCTCATTGTACATGATATAGTTACAGCTGTCACATAATCATATATGTAGGGTAATAATATGTGATTCATTCTACTATCATTCATAACACATGCCCTATCTTCTCTCTTCACTCCCCTCTGCTTAATCCAATGTACCTATATTCTTCTTGATTTGCCTCTTTTAGTGTGAATTAGCATCTGCATGTCAGAGAAAACATTTGGCCTTTGGATTTTTTGATTAGCTTATTTTGCTTAGCATGACAGTCTCCAGATCTATTAATTTACCACCAAACAGCATAATTTCATTATTCTTTAGGACTGAATAATATTCCACTGTGTATTAATACAGCACAATTTCTTTATCTATTCATTTTTTGAAGGACATCTAGGTTGGTTCCATAGTTTAACTATTGTGAATTGAGCTCATACAAACTTTGATGTGGCTGTGTCACTCTAGTATACTAATTTTAA
This sequence comes from Ictidomys tridecemlineatus, assembly GCF_052094955.1. NCBI lineage: Eukaryota > Metazoa > Chordata > Mammalia > Rodentia > Sciuridae > Ictidomys > Ictidomys tridecemlineatus. The sequence goes on along the minus strand of NC_135493.1, from coordinate 28,525,820 downwards.
ACCCTTTGAGTATAAACCAAGGAGTGGAATAATTGGGTTAAATGGTGATTCCATTTCAAGTTTTTTTGAGGAAGCTCCATACTGCTTTCCATAGTGGTCACACCAGTTCTGGCATCCATTTTCTTTTAAAACTTGGTATATTGGGCTGGGGATGTGGCTCAAGCGGTAGCGCACTCACCTGGCACATGTGCGGCCTGGGTTCGATCCTCAGCACCACATACAAACAAAGATGTTGTGTCCACCGAGAACTAAAAAAAATAAATATTAAAAAATTCTCTCTCTCTCTCTCTCTCTCTCTCTTACTCTCTCTTAAAAAAACTTGGTATATATTATTTCAAGACTTTCTAGCTTTGAGGATCCAGGTTAAGAAATCACCTGTTATCTGGATTTGTTTTCCTCTAAATGTTACTTATCATTTTCCTCTAGCAGCATTTATAATTCTATCCTATTCTGTATGTTAGACATTTTTATAATAATGTGTCTTGGTGTGTGTTTGTTGCATTTTTTTTTTGTATATTTGGGGTCCTATAAGCCATCTGTATCTTTTTTTTTTTAAATATTTATTTGTTTTTAGTTCTCGGCGGACACAACATCTTTGTTGGTATGTGGTGCTGAGGATCGAACCCGGGCCGCACGCATGCCAGGCGAGCGCGCTACCGCTTGAGCCACATCTCCAGCCCAGCCGTCTGTATCTGATTTTTCATTTTATTCTTTTTGGTACTGGGGACTGAACAACTGAGGGGCACTTGCCCACTGAGCCACATCCCCAGCCCTACTTGGTATTTTATTTAGAGAAAGGGTCGTGCTGAGTTGCTTAGCACCTTGCTTTTGCTGAGGCTGTCTTTGAACTCACAATCCTCATGTCTCAGCCTCCCCGCTGCTGAGATTGTAGATGTGAGCCACCATGCCTGGCCCATTTTATTCTTTAGGGAAATTTCCTGATATTATTTCACTGAAAAATTTGTGCATGCCTTTTCTTTGTATTTCTGAGTTTTCATCTATCCTGATAAATCTTAAATTTAGTCTTTTCAGGTTATCCCATATTTCTTGGAAGTTTTTATCATGGTTTCTTAATATATTTTCTTTATGGTCAACTTTATTTTCAAGATTATATATTTTATATTCATTGCCTGAAAATTTATCTTCCAAGTAGTCTAGTCTGCTGGTGATGCTTTCCATTGAATTTTTAATTTGGTTTGAGGATTCATTCATTTTGAGGATTTCTGCTTGAATGTTTTCTAGAATCTCTCTTTACAGAAGTGATTGTTCACTTCCTGTATTTTCTCTCTGATTTCACTCTTTACATCATACTTTACCTTGCATATCGGTTTAACCATGTACATTGTAAACTCCTTCTCTGACATTTCTTCCACTGTGGTATTGATGAATTCTGTTATTAAACTATCTTGGTTTGTTTTGGGGCAATTTGTTCCCCTGATTTTTCACGTTGTTTGTGTGTCTACCCATATAACAGTATGGATCTGAGGCAGTAAATTTTCTACCCTGTAGATTTATAGTTTTCCTGAAGGTTTCTAGTACTTCACCATTTATGAGGAGACAAATGATAACAACAATAAATACAAACAACTTACAACATTAGATCCAAGAGCTCCTGCTATGATGTCTACAATATTGTCATTATAAACAGAAATGATATGATCAGTTATTGCCTACAATAAAAACATTAAGCTTTCAAAATGGCTAATTTCAAATGGTAGACTGGAAGAGATCAGAAGTGATGTAGGAGGTAATGATTATGAGGGAGAAAGCAAGAAGATAGAAATAAAAAATTAATGGAAGTGTGAAAGAGAACAATTGTGATTGGCTGTTAGCAGAAGAAAGAGAGAAAGAGAAACAAGGGAAACAGATAAGTGAGAGGAAATTTAAAATTTTTACCATATATATATATATATATATATATATATATATATATATATATATAGTAAAATTTTTAAATTTAAAAAATTTTAAATTTTAAAAATTAAAAAAATTTAAAAAGCATATAAAACAATTGCACTATACTAGTCAAACATCATAGTCCTCAAGAAACTGATCCTTAAAAAATAACTGGCTTAAAAAATGATGGAAATGAGAAAAAAGCAAATATGAATATGAATAAATATCCATGAACCATTAATTTTACAATTAACCAGAGAAAAGAAAAAACATCTTAATGATAAGTTGAAGAATTGTGTCCGTTTGAGGTAAAAAAAAATTCTCAACTTCTCCTTTTGGAGTATGATATTTTCTCTACCCTTAGAGTGGAGTTGCTAAAGTGAAAGAGGTAATCCCATAGGTGAAACTCTTGGAGGCATGGTTTAGGTTTGACTGGGCCCCAGGATCTTTGCTGAATGACAATTGGTCTGGAGGTTTTAAAACAGTGTACTTCCAGGGCTCAGCAATTGCCCGGGGATCTCCCCTAGGTTCTACTCATGTAGTAGAGGAGCCAATTCTTATTTCACCCCATCACCTGTCGACCCTCACATTTCCTAGTCTCTGGTTCAGTCTCCAAAATAAATCTCTCCCACCCTTGCCCTTTCAATTTTCTGGTCAGGCATGTCTCTCAGCCATTCCTGCAAGCAGCCAGGTTGGAAGGGGATGGAGAGAGCCAGATGGATTTGCACAACCAGTTGTCCTGTGTATAAACCTTTATCCATGCTTGTTTTACTCCTGATCACTTAGGCACACTCTATGTCATGCAGCAGAGGTTTTCTAGGCCTGTATTTCAGGCCAAACTCTGGTTTGCCAGACATCAGCTCCCTAAGCTGCCAGCCCCTGTGCTGTGGCTACAAAATAGTTCCTTCCTGTGTTCTCTGAATGCAGCTGGGAGAGATGGGGCTTTTTACCCCAAGACAAAGATATTGTTCAGTGTGCTTTTCAGTTTACATGAGCAGCGTCTTGATCTCTAAACTCTTTTTACCCAGATATACCTCAGGCCTCCAAAAAATGCAGGTTTCTTTAATTCCTTTATCCTGCCATTTTAACTTGAGGAGAGACCACTATGGCTGGTGTCTATGGCTTCTCAGTGGCTCTGGCACTGGAGATTTCTTCCTTATTTTACTATATCCAACCATCTGAGTCCCTGATCTGATTTGAATGTCCAGTATTAATTTCCAGAAAATTGTCCCCCCTTTTTTCTGTTCACCGACCTTGCTGAGAACCTGCCTATCTGCTTTCTTGGTTTCACTCCTCAGAGCAGTCAGGAAAACAACCTTCTCTAATCCTCTATCTTAAAAAGTCCCTTGGTCCATTATTTTGGGGCATGTGGCAAGACAGGGCATTATGGAGCAAACATGAGCATGGAGTACAGTAAGCTGAACACCTCATGGTGGCTGCGAAGCAAAGAAAGATAGAAACAGAGGATTGGTTCTCAGCATCATCTTCAAGGACATACCCCTAATGATCTAATTTCTTTCTTCTAGGCTCCACGGTCAGGCAACAAGTCTATTAATACATGGACTTTTGAGGTGCATTCCAGCTCCAAACTATTGCATAATGATTATTTTTTTAATCTAAGTTTTCTATTTGTTCATTTTTAGAATACATGCAGTTAATTTATTTAATATTTTTATTTTGAAATAATTGTTTATCTCCATGCAAATATAAGAAATAATCATAGAAAAATCTCTTGTATATTTTACCTAGTTTGCCTTCTTGGTAACATATTGGGAAATTTTAATGCCATGTTAACACTAGAATATTGGCATTGAGAGCAGTCAAGATACAGACATTCTCATCACCACAGTTGTCACCTTGCTATTTTATAGAGTACAACACATTTTTGTAATTCCTCTCATCTCTACCACTCCTTATTCTGTGGCCTCCCTTCATTCGTTACCTTTTGTACAACATTGTCATTTAAAGAATAACAAGTAACTGAAACCATGTAGTATATAGTCTTTGGCTATTTGACTTTCTTCATTCTTCATAGTTTTCTGGTGATTTGTCAAGAAATTATAGAAATTCATCATTAAAATATGTATTCAGATGTATATTATAATCAGTTTCCCTTTCCTCCTCTTCTTGCTTTCTTTGAAATTACAATATTAAGAAGCATGGGCAAACTAAAACAGTAGCCATTAGACCAGTGGAAGACTATGCAGTAACAACTAATAAAAGTACCTCTACACTTCAAATTGTAGCCAATTCTAATTTTTTACTGAAGAATACTGAGAGAAATGAGGATTGTAGGTACTTGACTTCTGTTTCACCTTCAACTCCTTCAGTGAGAACTGTTCTCTCCCAGAAAGAAAATATAGATAAATGGGTAATTGTTTGAGGAATTTTATACCTTCCTTTATTTATGTAATGGAGGTAGGTCATTTATCAGATTTCTCAAGAATTAGTAATCCATGAATGCATCAGGCTTTTCTTCAGTTGGATAAGTATAATTTTACACTTAACTAAATATTCTCTTTTCACTAAGTATAGTATCAAGATAATTGAAGTAAAAATGCAATGCCAAATAGAAAGACCTGCCCTACATTTCATAAAAGAAACAATTTAGAATAAGTATTCTTCTGTGAGCTAATAGAATAATTGCACACTTAAGGCATTCTTATTTAGGATTGATATCATCTTTGTCTTACTGTGTTTCTAAGGAACCTGCCACCTTGGTATCAAGGCATTAAAACACACCTTTCTAGAGAGAGAAATGCTTCTCTAAGTCTACTATCCCCCTCCAGCTGGTACAGGGACATGCTATGTGACTAGGCTTTTAACCCAATAGTAAGAATTATGCTATTGCTATTCTGCTGATTTATATTATATAATTCTGGGAAGCAAATCTCAGAGCTGAATATGCTTTAGTCCACTTTCATTTACAGAACTAGATGTCTTTAACATGAATAGGTAGTTAGAAGGGAGCATGGTATGGAATGTGTACATTCATGTACAAATAAAAATATGTATACACATTCACATATTCTAGGATATATCAGATTCAATGGTTCTCAATTTATTTGGTTTACTAGATCTTAGTTGTTAGCATTCTGCTCAGAGTCACAAGAGGTTCAAACATAGGGGACTAGATCTAACATATGTTTCACATCAATAATTTATACCATAGGAACTTCATGTTGCTTCTGAGCAATTCTAACTACAACCACTGGAAGACTTCCATAGAAGGGGAGTATAACAAAGCAATATCTGTAAAACTGATCATTATTTAGTAAAAAATAACAATAAACACTTTGCATTTAATGGTGGCTAATAATATTAAGTTCTTTACACAGATTCTTAAATGATTTTTCAAATTTCCATTTAAATTGAGTTTCTTTTTAAATAATTTTTTAGTACCACCAAGGGGTGCATAACTACTAAGCCACATCCCAGGCCTTTTTTATATTTTATTTAGAGACAAGATCTTGCTGTGTTACTTGGGGCCTTGCTAAGTTGCTTGGGCTAGCTTTTGAACTCACAATCCTCTTGCTTCAGCCACCCCAGCTGTTAGGATTACATGTGTCTCCCACTGTACCCAGTGTAAATTTAAATTAACTGATATATAAAACAAAAATATTAGTGGAATTCTATGTGATGCTTGTGCACATTTTGTAATGTTTAATTCTGGTAAAATCTATATCCTCAGACCTTTTATCATTTCTTTATGGTAAAAATTTTCAAAATCCTATCTTACCATTTTTAAAATTATATAGTACAGTATTGTTGTCATTGATAACCCTAGTGGGCATGATAGCCCATCAGAAATTCTTGCTATTTTCCAACTGTGACTTAGTAAAAATTGCTCAATCTTTCTCAGCTTTCCCCACTACTTTCTCCAGCCTCTGGTAAACAGTATTCTATTCTTATTTTCTATTAAATCAACTATTTTAGATTACTTTTATAAGTGTGATCATATGGCATTTGTCTTTCTGGCCTGGCTTATTTTACCTAACGTAATGATCTCTAGTTCCATCCTTCTTATTGCAAATTACAGGACTGTATTTTGTTCTTGTTGCTAAATAGCATTCCACAGTGTATATATTCTACATTTCCTTTATCCATTCATTGTTGATTAATGCTAAAGTTATCCATATATTGGTCATTGTGAATAGTGCTGCAATGGACATGAGAGTGCAGTTGTCTCTTTGACATACTGATTTCATTTATGTTGGATATATACCCAGTAGTGGGATTGACGGGTCATAAAGTAGTTCTTTTTTTTCTTCTTTTTATATTGACTTTTTAAAAAATAAATGACAGCGCACCCTATTATATGTATACAGCACAATTTTTTCATATCTCTGTATATAAAGTATGTTGACACCAATTCATGTCTTCATACATGTACTTTGGATAATGATGTCCATCACATTCCACCATCCTTGCTAACACCCTGCCCCCTCCCTTCCCCTCCCACCCTCTGCCCTATCTAGAGTTCATCTATTCCTTCCATGATCCCCCTCCGTACCCCACTATGAATCAGCCTCCTTATACTTTTTTTGAGGAACCTCCATATTGCTTTCCATAATGACTGTACTAATTTACATTCCCAGCATCAGTGTGCAAGGGTTCTCTTTTCTTCATATCCTTCTCTGCACTTGTTATCTTGAGACTTTTTGATAGTAACACTTTTTACTGTGGTGAGGTGATATCTCATTGTGGTTGTGATTTGCATTTCCCTGATAATTAGTGTTATTTAGCATTTTTTCAAGTACCTCTGGGCTATTTATATGACCTCATTTAGAAATATTTATTAAGGCTTATTCCCCATTTTTGATCATGTTATTTGTTTTTTTCTATTGAGTTTTAGGGTTTCTTATATATGCTGGGATTTAATCCCTTGTTGGATATATAGTATACAAATATTTTCTTTCATTCTTTAGGTTCTTTCTTAATGCTATTTGTTGTTCTCTTTGCTGTGTAAAGTTGTTTTTTTTTGTTTAATATAGTCCCATTTGTCTATTTTTGCTTTTGTTTCCTGTACTATTTGGATAATGTACATAAAATCCATACCCGTTACTATATCCTGAGGTATTTCCTCTGTATTTTCTTCTGGTAGTTTATAGCATCAGCCATTACATTTAAGTCTTTGTTTCATTTTGGGTAAGTTTTTATGAAAGAGGGTTTTTTAAAAAAAATTGTTCTGCATTTGGGTATCCCATTTTCCCAGTACCATTTATTTAAAAGACGCTCTTTTCTTCAATATGATTCTTGAAAGATTGTTGAAAATCAGTGGGCTGTGGAGGTGTGGATTTTCTTTTAGGCTTATCTCTCTGTTATATTGGTCTATGTGTCTTTATTTATGATGCCATGCTACTTTAGTTATGACAGCTTTTTACAATATTTTGAAGTTAGTATAATGCTTCTTCCTTTTTTTTTAAAGATTGTCTTGACAATTTGGGATTTTTGTGGTAAAATATTTTAAAATTTTTTCCTTGTTTTGTAAATAATGTCATTGGTATCATGATAGAGATTTTATTCAATCTGTAGATCATCTTGAACATCTTTTATTCAATCTTGTAGATCATCTTGGAAATGTAAAAGTAATTTATATTATATTATTTCATAACACAGGATATCTTTCTTTTTTCTTGTATCCTTCTAACTTGCTCTCATCATTGTTTTTTAATGTTTTGTTAAATTTATTCACTCATCTAATAGAATTATTTTCTTTATTTCTGTTTCAGAAAATTCATTGTTGGCCTATAGCCATACTACCACATGACTGATTTTTGTATGTTGATTTTCTGTCTGCAACTTTGCTGAATTCTATTATTAGATCTAGTAATATTTTGGTAGCATTTCCATACGTATATAATGTCTTCTGCACACACTGACAAGTTTGTTTTCAAATTTGGATGTGCTTTATATCTTTTTCTTGCCTAATTGCTCTGATTAGGACTACTAGTACTCTTCAATGAAAACTATAGAAAACTAAAAAAGAAACTGGAGAAAAACTTAGAGGATAGAAAGACCTCCCATGTCTTGGATAGGCAGAATTAACATTGTCAAAATGACCATACTACCAAAAGTGTTGTACAGATTTAATGCAATTCCTAGTAAAATCCCAATGACATGCTTCATAGAACTAGAAAAAGCAATCATGTAATTCATTTGGAAAAATAAAAGAATAGCCAAAGCAATCCTCAGCAAGAAAAGTGAAGCAGGAGGCATCACAATACCAGAGCTTAAACTATACTACAGAGCTATAGTAACAAAAATGGCATGGTATTGGCACCAAAACAGACAAGTAGATCAATGGTACAGAATAAAAGACCCAGAGATACTATATTTATATATATAAGAGAGAGACAGAGAGAGAGACAGAGAGAGACAGAGAGAGAGAATATCTTTTTTTTTTTTTGTAGATGGACACAACATAATGCCTTTATTTTTATGTGATGCTGAGAATCGAACCCGGGTCCTGCACATGCTAAGCAAGCTCTCTACCGCTGAGCCACAATCTCAGCCCCTTTAAGTACATTTTAATCTATACTTATTTCTATGTTGGTCTTTATTATTTTTTCTGTTACTAATTTGGGTTTTGTTTTTTCCTTAATTTTTAGTTATTGACGATGCAGGGATGAATTGCTTATTTGATATCTTTTTGCTTTTTTGATGTAGATGTCAATTGCAGTAAACTTCTTTTAATATTTCTTTTCCTTTCTTTTTGTTTTTGAGAGGGATGTATCAGGGACTGAATTCCAGGGCACATGACCACTGAGCCACACCCCAGCCCTATATTGTATTTTATTTACTGACAAGGTTTCACTGAGTTTCTTAGCATCTCAACATTGCTCAGATTGGCTTTGAACACATGATCTTCCTGCCTCAGCCTCTATAGACATTGGGATTACAGGCATGCACCACTGTACTTGGCTTAATACTTCTTTTGATTTAACCATAGGTTCTTTTTCTATGTTTCTCCATTTTCATTTGTTCCAAGTAATTTTAAACTTGTCTTTTTTATTATTTCCTTGATGCATTGGTTATTCCTGAATAAGATTGTTAATTTCTATATTTTGTTTAGCTTCCAAAGTTTATCTTATTAACTTCTGATTTTAGTGAATAGTGATTGGAAAGGATACTTGATATGATTTCAGTTTCTTAACATTTGTTGAGACTTATTTTTTTGGTCTATCATATGTTCTATCCTGGAGAATATTCCATGTACCAGTGAGAAGTATGAGTGTTCTATATCTGGTAGATATAATGTTCTGTAGATCAGATGCCTGTTAAGTCTGTTTGCTCTAGGATATAATTCTATTCAACTAATTATTTTTTTTGATTATCTGTCTATATGACGTGCTCATTATTTAAAGTAGGGTCAAAAGGCTTCAACTTTTTTTTAGTGTTTCTTAGAGTCTACCTTTGCCTTTAGATCTATTCATTTGTTATAACAAATTTGGGTACTCTTATATTTGGTTCATACATATTTATAATTGTTATTCACTTTTGCTGAATTGACTCTTCTATTATTATATAATGACCTTTATTGTCATTTTTATCACTTTTGATTTGAACTTTATTTTATCTGACCTATACATGACTGCTCCTCAATTTCTTTGGATTATATTTGCATGAAATATCTTATTCCATCCCTTCAATTTCAATCTATATGTTTCCTTTATGGTAAAATTGGTTTCTGATAAGCAATAGATTGTGGGATTTTTTTTAAATTACTCAGTCACTCTATATGTTTTAAGTGAAGAATTAATCTACTTACATGGAAGGTAATTATTATATTTTTTTTCCTTTTTTATTTTTTATTTATTTATTTTTTTATTGGTTGTTCAAAACATTACAAAGCTCATGACATATCATCTTTCATACATTTGACTCAAGTGGGTTATGAACTCCCATTTTTACCCCAAATAGAAATTGTAGAATCACATCGGTTACACACTCACAGTTTTACATAATGGCATATTAGTGACTGTTGTATTCTGCTACCTTTCCTATCCCCTACTATCCCCCTTCCCCTCCCCTCCCATCTTCCCTCTCTACCTCATCTGCTGTTGTTCAATTCTCTCCCTTGTTTCCCCCCCTTCTCCTCACAAACTCTTGTATGTAATTTTGTGTAACATTGAGGGTTTCCTACCATTTCCATATGATTTCCCTTCTCTCTCCCTTTCTTTCCCCCCACTCATCTCTGTTTAATGTTAATCTTTTCCTCATACTCTTCCTACCTGTTCTGTTCTAGTTTCTCCCTTTACATCAAAGAAGACATTTGGCATTTGTTTTTTTAAGGATTATCTAGCTTTGCTTAGCATAATATGCTCTAATGCCATCCATTTCCCTGCAAATTTCATGATTTTGTCATTTTTTAGTGCTGCGTAATACTCCATTGTGTATAAATGCCACATTTTTTTTTATCCATTCATCTATTGAAGGGCATCTGGGTTGGTTCCACAGTTCAGCTACTGTGAATTGTGCTGCTATGATAATTGATGTGGCAGTATCCCTATAGTACGCTCTTTTAAGGTCTTCAGGGAATAATCCGAGAAGGGCGATAGCTGGGTCAAATGGTGGATCCATTCCCAGCTTTTCCAGGAATCTCCATACTGCTTTCCAAATTGGCTGCACCAATTTGCAGTCCCACCAGCAATGTACAAGAATACCCTTTTCCCCACATCCTCGCCAGCACTTGTTGTTGTTTGACTTCATAGTGGCTGCCAATCTTACTGGAGTGAGATGGTATCTTAGGGTGGTTTTGATTTGCATTTCTCTGACTGCTAGAGATGGTGAGCATTTTTTCATGTACTTGTTGATTGATTGTATGTCCTCCTCTGAGAAGTGTCTGTTCAGGTCCTTGGCCCATTTGTTGATTGGGTTATTTTTATCTTATTGTTTATTTTTTTGAGTTCTTTGTATATTCTGGATATTAGGGCTCTATCTGAAGTGTGAGGGGTAAAAATTTGTTCCCAGGATGTAGGCTCCCTATTTACCTCTCTTATTATTTCTCTTGCTGAGAAAAAACTTTTTAGTTTAAGTAAGTCCCATTTGTTTATTCTTGTTATTAACTCTTGGGCTATGGGCGTCCTATTAAGGAATTTGGAGCCCAACCCCACAACTTTTTCTTCTATCAAGCGCAGAGTCTCTGATTTGATATCAAGCTCTTTGATCCATTTTGAGTTAACTTTTGTGCACGGTGAGAGAAAGGGGTTCAGCTTCATTTTGTTGCATATGGATTTCCAGTTTTCTCAGCACCATTTGTTGAAGATGCTATCCTTCCTCCATTGCATGCTTTTAGCCCCTTTATCAAATATAAGAAAGTTGTAATTTTGTGGATTGGTCTCTGTGTCCTCTATTCTGTACCATTGGTCCACCTGCCTATTTTGGTACCAGTATCATGCTGTTTTTGTTACTATTGCTCTGTAGTACAGTTTGAAATATGGTATTGCTATACCTCCAGATTTATACTTCCTGCTTAAAATTGCTTTTGCTATTCTGGGTCTTTTGTTTTTCCATATGAATTTCATGATTCCTCTATTTCTTCAAGAAATGCCATTGGGATTTTGATTTGCATTGCATTAAACCTGTAGAGAACTTTGGGTAAAATCACCATTTTGATGATGTCTTGTTCCAGATTTTAGAGGGAATGCCTTCATCCATTTAGGATGATTCTAGCCTGAGGTTTAGCATATATAGTTTTTACAATGTCGAGGAAAGTTCCTGTTATCCCTAGTTATCCCCAGTTTATCTAGTGTTTTGAACATAAAAGGATGCTGTACTTTGTTGAATGCATCTATCGAGACAATCATATGGTTCTTATCTTTAAGTCTATTGATGTGGTGAATAATATTTATTGATTTCTGTATATTGAACCAACCTTGCATCCCAGGGATGAATCCTACTTGATCATGGTGCACAAATTTTTTGATATGCTTTTGTATTCGATTTGCCAGGATTTTATTGAGAATTTTTGCATCTATGTTCATTAGAGATATTGGTCTGTAGTTTTGTTTCTTTGAAGTGCCTTTGTCTGGTTTCGGGATCAGGGTGATGTTGGCCTCATAGAATGAATTTGGAAGAGCTCCTTCGTTTTCTATTTCTTGAAATAACTTGAAAAGTATTGGTATTAATTCTTCTTTGAAGGTTTTGTAAAACTCTGCTGTATACCCATCCGGTCCAGGGCTTTTCTTGGTTGGTAATCTTTTGATGGCTTCTTTTATTTCTTCCTTTGTTATTGGTCTGTTTAAATTGTGTGTTTCTTCCTGGCTCAATCTGGGCAGATCATATGACTTAAGAAATTTATCGATGTCTTCACTGTCTTCTATTTTATTAGAATATAGGGTTTCAAAATAATTTCTAATTATCTTCTGTATTTCTGTAGTGTCTGTTGTGATATTGCCTTTTCATCCCGTATGTTAGTAATTTGAGTTTTCTCTCTTCTTCTCTTTGTTAGCATGGCTAAGGGCCTGTCGATCTTATTTATTTTTTCAAAGAACCAACTTTTAGTTTTATCAATTTTTTCAATGTTTTTTTTTTTGTTTCAATTTTGTTGATTTCCACTCTGATTTTAATTATTTCTTGTCTTCTGCTATATTTGCTGTTGTTTTGCTCTTCCTTTTCTAGGGTTTTGAGATGTAGTGTGAGTTCGTTTATTTGTTGTTTTTTTCTTTTTTTGAGGAATGAACTCCAGGAAATGAATTAGCCGGGCGGGCGGTGGCCGCGGGATTGGACCTCTGTGCCCACGTGGCCAGCCAAGATTCACTTGTCTGGGACAAACTGTCACCTCTAATAAACTTACTAATTCCCGGCAGGTCTCCTTTCAGCGGAATTTTGCTAGAAGTTCCTCAGTAGGTAGAATGTGGCTGTTTTAATGGGTCTTTCTGATCCCATTAATGTGGAGATACTGAAAGTGCTGCTTCCTCGCTGGCCGCCATGTTGGATCCTCTCCTTTCTACTTCTTTATAGGTGAAATGACTTGTGCTTCCCTGACTTAATTCCAAGGAATCACTAATTTGTTCTCTATTACTGTGATTGTTATTTTATTAATGTTATCTGGATATAGTCATTGCATAAGTTTTTGTAGCACTTATGCATTGTACTCTCATTACTTTTTATAGGCAAAAAGCCCTCAATCAGGGGCATGGGCATAGAGGCTGTGTTGCTCAGGAATGCTTGTTTTGGATTTCAAAGTTCATGGGGTTTTTCTTGTACTCCAATAGCTCATGGTGCTTCTTGTTTAAGACTTAGTTTTTCTTCTTCTTTATTGTCAAATTCCTATCTCAGTAGAATGTTTTGAATCCTTGCTTTTTTATTTTTGAATTTTCTATTACAAATTTTACTTTGAGATTACCATGAGATTTACAAAAACATTTTTTTGATTATAGAAAGCCATTTTGAAATGGCTAAACAAGATAATAAAGATTAGAATAGAAACATAAAAAGAGAAAATATAATAACAGTATATATTAATATACTACAATTGTACCCCACTACTCTTCACATTTTGACTTTTTGATATCCTATTTTGCATTTTTTCCATATTGCCTATATCATAATATATTAATGTTTTCATTATTATTTTAATTATTTTGGTTTTTAATCTTCATACTAAAGATATGAATGTTTTATGCAACTGCAAAAGCTATTTACTTTTCTGTATGTTTACTTTTACCGATGAGTTTGCTGCTTTTATTTGGAGGTGAGTTGTTCATAGTAATCCCTTGGTGGCCTGTTTAACACAGCAGTTTCTATGGCTCAATTTGAGGATTTTATTTTAGTTTTATTTTTTTGGTACCAGGGATTGAACTCAAGGGCACTCAACAACTGAGACACATCCCCAGCCCTATTTTCTGTTTCATTTAAAACAGGGTCTCACTGAGTTGCTTAGAGCCTTGCTAAATTGCTGAGGATAGATTTGAATTCTTGATCCTCCTGTCCCAGCTTCCAGAGCCTCTGGGATTATAGGCATGCACCACCATGCGTGTCCTCAATCTGAGGATCTTGTTCTAAAGTGGTAGTGATTATAGAACCCTGCCCAGCAATGGATTTAACCTTAGTTGAACTGGTCCTGAGTTTGAAGTCTAAATTCTGGATTTAATTTCCTTTCCCTTCTCCAAGTGTGAGGGGAGAGTCTCTTGCCATGCTCTGCTGCTTGATGTTGGGGGATAAATGGCACAGACAACTCCTTGATTCTTGAGGCCTTCAATGTATCTTTTTGTTATACTACTGACACTATGTTCTCTCACTTGACTTAGGTCTTTTGAAATACATGGGTGAATAGTTTTTCTAGTTTGTATGATCTGGGGACAAGATTCTTTATAGAGAAGAAGGATACATTCTTTATATGGCTAATAAATTTTATACATTGAACAATGTGAAAATAGGCATGCAGGTGATCTTATATGTTTACCAGTCCAGTCTAATGGTAATGCTGGAGTTTACATTGTTTTAAAAATACAGAATTACTTAGAGGATAATTCCCGTGATATTGAAAAAAACGTTTTGTAACCTATTTCCTACAGTTCTTATGTCTTTTGGTTTTGTTTTGCATATTAGAAGGAGAGAAGGAGGTGAAAAGAAAAAAACCCAATAAAGGAAATAAAGAGTGAGGAAAGGCAGCACAAAAACACCACAGGTTTATTCAGTACAAACCTACAGATGGGAGCCCAGAAGAAGAGACTGAGACTCATATTCTACTTACAGTCTATGGAAATTATAGGGGAGTAAGGGAGTGGGGGAATTTTTGCATTAAGATATTGTTAGGAAGTGTCCTTGTGGTCATCACTTCCATTCTTTATGCTGGTCACTGTTCCATGTTGAACCAGGTATTTTTCAGGGTTTTAGGTCAAGATGAATTTTTTTTCTTTGTATAAGATTAGGTCAGGTTGAGTTAGAGTTACTGTGGGTGACTATTTTTCTAAGATGAAAATATGTTTCAAAATGGCATTGAATATGACAACTTCTCCCTAAGTGGAAGATGGTAAAGAAGAAGAGAGGGAGGAAGGGAGAGACTGCATTGATGAATTGGAATACAAATGAAATATCTGAATGAAAATGAGTTCACTTTGTCCATGTGAAATACTGTTTGCCTTGCAGATGTTTTTGTTATGGAACCTCTGGAAAGAAAGAAAGGTGAATTTATAAAATGAAAATCTTTCCAAATGTAAAAGGAAAGAATGAGTTAGCAATTCACATATTTTAGACTAATTTAGATGGCATGAGATGGGAGACATGGGATGAATATTTACAATTTTATGCACTGTTCATCAATGAGTACATTTTTGGGTGAATATTTCATATGAACACTTTCAGAATTTATTTAAGATATCAGTTTCTGAAATAGTTGGCACTCAGCCCCATAGGAAAGTTACATGAGGCTAAGGATGTGTGTGTTTGTAGATAATCTTCACAGATTCTCTATGCAATCAGAATCCTTTCAGACACTAATAGCCTACTGTTATTTTGTTGAAGTGAGATTTACATAATGCAAAATTAACCATTTTATAGTGAACTGCTCAGTAGCATTTAGTACTTTCTCAGTGTCTTGTGTTACCTTTGTCTACTTATAAAATATTTATACCACTCCAACAGAAGAACCTATGCCCATGAATTATAACAAAGACTTATGAAGGAGAGCCTAGTCACTAACCTAACTCCATTTTTATTCCATCTTGCCTTTCAGACAATTTTCTGAGCCATTCTCTTTCTTCTGTAGTCATCTTGAATTGCAGGAACAAGAGTCCTGATGGATAAACACCTTGTGATGAGTCAATACTATACCCTAGGAAAGAGGAACTTTCTTATCTTTACTAGGTCCATTATAGCATGTATACATTATATACATTATATAAATGTGTACATTATATATGACATATTATATGTATTTGCTAGGAGCCACTGCAAAGTATTACATTCATATGGAAATTGGGCTCCTACTGTTCACTTAGGCCCATTTGGGGACTCAAGTTACAAGACTCCTGGAGAGTTCCCATTGGTTGGGGAAGGATGGTAGGAGGGTGTTCCGGGGGAAGTGGAGCCCCCCGGGTCCGGTAGGGACAGACGTGTGTGGGTGTGTGGACCGGCTTGTTAGGGGGACGCACACGGCCTCTCACAAAATAAAACTTTGTTTCAGTTCCATCTGGCTTGTGTTTTTGTGCTCAGCCGGATTGCAGCATCGCAAGCCGGCGTGCACTGACAGCGACCCGCGAAAGCGCCCAGCAGGAAGGCAGCAGGTGAAAACAGCAGCGGGCAGAAGCGGAGCCAAGGCTCACGCGGCCCCCGCCGTCCAGCCTGCAGCATTTTGGTGGCCCTTGTACGGGGAACGCCCAAAATTTATAGGTGAGTGATATCGCTCGCCCCTAAGGAAAGGCGACAGAATGGGTATTTTTGTTTTGATTTATTCTGCTTTTATTTCAGGCTCTCTAGCCTTACAATTTTTTCAGGCGAATTGGGAAAAATGGTTGGCTCAAGGTTTTAAGTTATTCGGCCCTGAGAAAGAAAAAATTGATATAATCATTTTTCTCCTCTCCGTTTCTGTTTCATTCTGTTTTGGCTTTCTTCTATCCTACCTTATTGGGTTACGTTACCTTTATAGTAGATTAGAATCTAGTAAAAAACAAACCGAAAGACTGTTAAGTAAATTGTTAGAGGTCCAGGCTATGGCAGAAAACTTATTAGGTCAAGCAAAACAAAAGGTCCCTCAAGCTAGTCAGACAGAAGAAAAATTGAAGAAGGCAAGCTTAGGGAAAAAACGACCCTCAGATAGGGAGGCTAGTACTAACTCCGTTCCATCACCAGAGGGCGTAATTCAACCAACAGCTTCACCTGTAGCTGAGCAGCCCTCAGTTTCCATAGGTGATGAACAGAATCCTGAGGCAGGACCCCAAAAGTTAGCATGCCCTGTAGTTGAGCGGGGAGAAGAAAGGGAACGAGTTTACCGTGCCTTAGATTTCAAAATAGTATAGCAATTAAAGGAAGCTGTACAAACCTACGGGCCTGCGGCTCCCTTTACTGTCAGAATGGTCGAATCTATTACCAGCTGGGACTTAACACCAGAAGATTGGGCTAGCGTGTGTCACTCTGTGCTAAATGGAGGACAATATTTATTATGGAAAATTGCCAATGAGGAATTTTGCAGGGAGACAGCTAGGCGAAATGCAGCAGCAGGTTATCCTGAAAGAGATTCTCAAATGCTATTGGGGAAAGGACCTTATGAGGGTCAGAGGCAACAGATTAGATATGATCCTGGCGTATACGCTCAGATCACTATGAATGCAATTAAGGCATGGAAAACTTTGAAGGGACAAGGGGATTTACAAGGTCAACTATCTAAGATAACACAAGGAGTTAATGAGCCCTACGCTGACTTTGTAGCTAGACTTATTGAAACAGCCTCTAAGACATTTGAAAATACAGAACAGGCAATGCCATTTATAAAACAACTGGCTTATGACCAAGCAAATCGTTGCTGCAAAGAGGTCATTAGACCGTGGAAACATGGAGATTTAAACACATATATTAAATTATGTAGCGACATTGATGAACAAGGACAAGTCATGGCAGCTGAAGTAAAACAGGCTTTAGATACCAAACCAAAAACATGCTATAATTGCAATCAGAAAGGACATTTTAAAAGAAATTGCCCCATAGGAGGAGGGTTTAACAAAGCTAGGTATCAAAGGAGTAGAATCCCGGGTATTTGCCCACGATGCCATAGAGGGAGACATTGGGCTAATGAATGCCGTTCTCAAACCACCATAGAGGGTATTCCGTTATCAAAAAATGGACAAAGACCAAGTGTCTACCCACAATATCGTGGAGAAAGGTATCAGGCCCCGTTGTCAAAAAACGAATTGGAGGGCCCAATGCCCCGGGGCCCAAAGCCACAAATATACGGGGCAATGGAGGAACCCAGCAGCACCATCAAGGTAGTGCCCAGGACGCACTATCCATCAGATCCCTCATCAGACAAACTAGAGGGAGCGCAGGGTTGGACATCTGTGCCTCTGCCAGAGCAGTATTAACTCCAGAGATGGGAGTTCAAATCATTCCCACAGGAATAAAAGGACCTCTTCCCCAAGGAACAGTAGGCTTATTATTAGGACGCAGTTCTTCTACACTAAAAGGACTTATGATAAGTCCTGGGGTAATTGATCCCGATTATGAGGGTGAAATAAAAATTATAGCCAGTTCTCCAAGAGGTATATCCGTAATTTCATCAGGAGATAGAATAGCACAGTTATTAATAATACCCAGCCTACATGATGAATTTTCCAGTTGTAATGTAGAAAGAGGTTCCAAGGGATTAGGCTCCACAGGTGTAGATTGGGCTATGCTTTCTTTAAATTTAGATTCTCGCCCAATGCTAAAATTAAATATTCAAGGACATGATTTTAATGGGCTGCTGGACACAGGTGCTGACCTCAGCATCATATCTCGTCAGGAATGGCCAAAGCACTGGCCATTGCAACAAGCCACTCAAACGCTTCGAGGCCTAGGAGTGGCAACTAACCCCCATAGAAGTGCTATGGTATTAGATTGGAGGGATCCTGAAGGATGTGAAGGAACTATACAGCCTTATGTATTGGACCATCTTCCCATAAATTTATGGGGACGGGATGTCCTAGATCAATTAGGATTGACATTAACAAATAACGTCAATTCTAACGCGCCCACTAGTAGGGCTAAACAAGGCTTTAGAAAAGAAAAAGGATTAAGGAAACAAGATCAAGATATGATAGCACCAATTCAAATAGATCAAGAAATAAATAAACATGGATTGGGTTTTCAAAAAGGGCCACTGAGACAATCAAAATTACATGGAAATCAGAAAGACCAGTGTGGGTTCCTCAGTGGCCCCTGACTAAAGAAAAGATACAAGTAGCCCACGATCTGGTCAAACAACAATTAGCGGAAGGACATTTACAACCTTCCGTATCTCCCCATAATACTCCCATTTTTGTCATTAAAAAGAAATCTGGTAAATGGAGATTATTACAAGATTTAAGAGCCATTAATAATGAGATGGTTATTATGGGACCTGCTCAATCAGGGATTCCCCAATTGTCTGCTTTACCAAAAACCTGGCATGTGTTAACTATAGATATTAAGGATTGTTTCTTTTCAATTCCAATTCATCCCGAGGATAGTCCACATTTTGCATTTACTATCCCTGCACTAAATCATGAAGGTCCTGATCAGAGATATGAGTGGAAAGTTTTACCCCAGGGGATGGCGAACAGCCCGACTATGTGTCAAATTTATGTTAATAAAGCAATCCAGCCACTTAGAAATCAAAATCCTGAACTACAAATATTTCACTATATGGATGATGTGTTATTAGCACATAAAGATAAGAACACATTGCTAGAATGTTATGCCACACTTACAAACTTACTAAAAAATTATAATCTAGACATAGCAATAGATAAAGTACAATTAAATTTTCCAATTAATTATTTAGGAGTTTTATTATCCTCAACCATGGTCCGTCCACCAAAAATTCAAATACGAGTAGATCAACTCAAATCACTTAATGACTTTCAAAAATTATTGGGAGACATAAACTGGATAAGGCCTTACCTAGGCATACCAACAGGAGAATTAGGACCCTTATTTGATATCCTAAAAGGTCCATCAGATCCAAATTCACCCCGCATGTTAACGCCTGAAGCAAGAAAGGCATTAAAAATCATTGAAACATATATGGAAAATATGCATTTGGATAGAATTGATATAAGTTTGCCTTTATTATTTATTGTACTACCAACAAAAAATATTCCTACAGGAGTATTTTGGCAAGAAGGTCCATTATTGTGGATACATTTATCGTATTCCCCTAATACTATTCTTACTAGATATCCTGAGGCTGTAGGACAATTAATACTCAAAGGGATAAAAGCAGCGAAGGGAGTGTTTGGGATTTCTCCCAATAAAATTATTACTCCATATACTATGGATCAAATTGATGAGTTAGCTAATGAGTTAAATACTTGGGCAATAATCATGTGTAAATCTAGTGTCTCATTTGATAATCACTTGCCATCTAATCCCTTGTTGTCCTTTTGGTCTAAGCATCCTGTAGTTTTTCCTAAAATGACAAAAAAAAACCCTATCATGAATGCTCCAAATATATTCACTGATGGGTCAAACAATGGTACAGCAGCGGTAGTTACCCCTGATCAAACTTTTACATTTTTAGTACCCAAACAATCAGCTCAAAAGGTAGAGCTCAATGCAGTATTACAAGCTTTTATGATGTTCAAAGATTCTGTATTTAATTTATTCTCTGATAGCCAGTATGTAGTTAATGCTATAGCATCCCTTGAAGATGCTGGTAGGATTTCTCCTTCCTCTACTGTTTTCTCTTTGTTTTCTGCTATACAAACTCTAATCTGGGACAGAAAAGATCCATTCTTTATTGGACATATCAGGGCACATACAGGGTTGCCTGGAGCCCTTAGTTTGGGTAATGAACTAGCAGATAAATCTACACATGACATACATATTTTCTCCACAATAGAAGAAGCTATAAATTTTCATAAAAGGTTCCATGTCAATGCTAATACCTTACAAAAACGTTTTAAAATAACTAAGGAACAAGCCAGACATATAATAAAACAATGTCAAAATTGTGTGACATTTTTACCACAAGTTAATCTTGGAGTCAATCCTAGAGGACTGATACCTAACCATATTTGGCAGATGGACGTTACACACTTGCCAGAATTTGGAAAATTAAAATATTTACATGTTACAGTTGATACTTCTTCTGGATTTTTAATGGGCTCCCTTCATGCCGGAGAAAAAACTAAAGATGTTATAGCTCATTGCTTACAAAATTTTGCCACTGTGGGTGTTCCTAAACAGTTAAAAACTGATAACGCTCCTGGTTATACGTCTAACTCTTTTAAACAATTTTGCTCATCATTTGGCATTACTCATATAACAGGAATCCCATACAATCCACAGGGTCAAGGCATAGTTGAAAGAGCTCATCAAACTATTAAAATGTACTTATTAAAACAAAAGGAAGGAATTGGAAAAGGGTATATATCCCCCAAAGATAAACTTAAAATAACCCTTTTTACTCTAAACTTTCTAAATTTGGATTCATCAGGACTTAGTGCTGCGGAAAGACATATGTATCCGAAAAATGTACATAAGCCTAAGGTACTTTGGAAAGATATTCTAACAGGACAATGGAAAGGTCCGGACCCAGTAATAGTCTGGAGTCGGGGCTCCGTCTGTGTTTTTCCACAGGAGGAACAGCAACCAATTTGGATTCCAGAGAGATTAACTAAAACAATTTCTACAGAAAAAGAAGATGATTTGACTCAAATCCATAACAGCTGATATCCAGAGCTCCAGCTTGGCTATTCTTACATCTACAACAGTGATTTACCACGGTGCCTTTTTCAATATCTATTTTAATATTACATTTTTCCCACATCATAAGGTTCTATTTTATTTATTTATTTATTTTTTCTTTCTTTTTGAGCTCATACAAACCTAGGTTAATGTTTTTCTGATCAGTTTTATTTTTTGACTGTGTTTTATTTTTTTTAACTGTAAAGTTTTTAAACATTGCAATGGAGATTTCACCTAGGTATAGCTACAAGGCCTTTATTTACTATTGTCCTATATGTTCTATGTTATGTATGCACTGTTTTGTGTTGTATGTCTGTATGTGTGTATGTCCATATTTCATTTATAAGGAGCGCTCATGTATAAATAGATATAAATGGATCCAAAAAAAAAAAAAAAAAAAAAAAAAAAAAAAAAATCACGTGACTTATATGGTTTAATTTAAATTAGGTAAACAGCTGTTATAAATTTTGCTTTTAAAGGTGGTTAACAGATCTGTTTGTTTACTTTCACCTTTCCTTTTCATTATATTTAACAATTCTGTTCAAGATAATGTCTCTTTAGCACCATGGCCAGAATTCCCATCTCCATCCCAATGCCGGTGAAGACTAAGATAAAACCAAACTACAACTTCTATGATAGCTATCACAGTAAACTATATAAACTGATACATCAATCAATATAACTCAATAAGTATCCTCAATCAAGGACTTAATTTACTTTGGGAGAAAATGGACATATTGACAGACTCCTCCACTTTGAACTGCTCAATCAAGGACTTAATTTACTTTGGGAGGAAATGGACATATTGATAGACTCCTCCACTTTGAACTGCTTACACAACTTGCCTGGACTATGTATCACCTGTATGCATTGTGCTCTATTTGTTGATACAGTGAATTATGGTAGTGCTGAAATATCTTAGCTGCTGTGTCACCAGTGTTACTGTTCTTCCTAAGGAGCCGTCAATTGGCTTGGTGTCGTGGCATTTCTGTATCTTCCTCCCTTCTACTAGTGATGGTCTAAAACTTGGGGGCCAACAGAGGTGAGGCAAGAACCTCACCCCCCCACTGGCACCAAAGTTAAATTTGGGGGCCAACAGAGGTGAGGCAAGAACCTCACCCCCCCACTGGTGCTTAGGCCTATCCACAAGCATGGCTATGCTAGACCGGTAGTCAGTGACGGGTTGATCTGATTACAGTGGATTCAACCTAAGACAGGAAACTGACGTGTAAAAGTCAGTTCTCCCATGACGGGTAAGAACCACATGTTAAATTGGACAACCTACCAGGCACGGTCCCTAGCCACATTGCCATTGCTTAATTAAACAGAAGGGGGCAGATGCTAGGAGCCACTGCAAAGTATTACATTCATATGGAAATTGGGCTCCTACTGTTCACTTAGGCCCATTTGGGGACTCAAGTTACAAGACTCCTGGAGAGTTCCCATTGGTTGGGGAAGGATGGTAGGAGGGTGTTCCGGGGGAAGTGGAGCCCCCCGGGTCCGGTAGGGACAGACGTGTGTGGGTGTGTGGACCGGCTTGTTAGGGGGACGCACACGGCCTCTCACAAAATAAAACTTTGTTTCAGTTCCATCTGGCTTGTGTTTTTGTGCTCAGCCGGATTGCAGCATCGCAAGCCGGCGTGCACTGACAGCGACCCGCGA
This sequence comes from Ictidomys tridecemlineatus, assembly GCF_052094955.1. Classification (NCBI taxonomy): domain Eukaryota; kingdom Metazoa; phylum Chordata; class Mammalia; order Rodentia; family Sciuridae; genus Ictidomys; species Ictidomys tridecemlineatus. The sequence continues at coordinate 28,502,894 of NC_135493.1, read as the reverse complement.
AAGCGCCCAGCAGGAAGGCAGCAGGTGAAAACAGCAGCGGGCAGAAGCGGAGCCAAGGCTCACGCGGCCCCCGCCGTCCAGCCTGCAGCATGTATTATAGATATACATTATATGATTATTATATGTGTATAATGTGTATATATAATACACATATCATATATGTATATATTTATATAATGCATATATAACATACATGATATATATTATATAATATATACATTATAGCATGTATTAGTACTTCATTACATGTTATAAATGAATAGTATTCCATTGCACATATGTACCACAATTTGTTTATCTACTCCTGTGTTGATGGTGATTTGGGTTGCTTCTACCTTTGTACTATGAATAATGCTGAAACAAACATTCATGTATAATTTTTGGTGCAAAAGTATGTCTTCATATTTCTTAGTTAAATCTGAAAATTGAATCATTGGGTCATATTGCAACTACTAAATGTTTAACTTTCAGACAAACTGCCAAACTATTTTCTAAGGCCCTGAACTTTTTTTTTTTTTTTTTTGAGGAAGACGGTATTAGACACATGCTGTATGAGAAACAGCAAAAGATAAACTAAAAGAACTAAATCAGTTTTACTACTTGACTCTGTTAGGTTCTGAGATATTAAGCTGGATTTATTTTTATATGTATATTTTATTTTACTTTTTGGTACTGGGTACTAAATCCATGGGTGCTTTACCAACAAGCCATTTCTCTAGCCTTTTAAAATTTAATTTAATTTTGTTTTGAGACATGGTCTCACTAAGTTATTGAGTCTGACCTTGTACTTGTGATCCTCCTTCCTTGACCTTTTGAGTAGCTGGGATTACAGATTTGTGCTACCATACCAGATAATTGTACATCTCTTTTAAATTATCACAGTAAAATATCTTTTGTAAGAAAAATACAGAAGTTATCTTCCATGTAAAGTAAAACCTCATAATGCTTTCTCTGTTCTGTTATTCTCAAAATAGACACTGATAGGAGCTGGGATGAAATTTTTGGAATATTGCTTCTAATTGTAGTCTTCTGAATGAATGTTTGAGAGACTAGCTATTGGTAACAATACAGAAGACTTTCACATACAGTCAACCCTAAGCTCATCATCTGTTCATGTTCTTCATGGAGTACTTATAGTGTAATTCCTCATGGATGACAGGGCCCTATACACATTATCATCCATTTTCTTGGATAATTCACCATTTTATTCTTCTGGTCAATCTTACAAACCTCCATAGGCTCTATTGGCTCTAGTAGTTTCTTCTCATAAATAGTAAGATACTTATTTTGCTTCCTTAGACTTAATAAAGTGTGTGCAGCAGGATGTCAGCATCATTTCATTTTGGAACTCATTTAAATTCTTCTGATTGCATCAATCAAATGAGATGAAGGGGCAAAGTAGGTTTCCTGCTAGAAAATTCTGTAGTTGATCCTCCATTTTGAAATCTTAGTTTGTGAGTAGTGGTGAATTGCTGGTGTGCTCTGTTTCAAATATTTTTAAAATCTTTTTATTTATTTTTATGTGGTACTGAGGATTGAACCCAGAGCCATGCATGTGCTAGGCGAGCACTCTACCACTGAGCCACAACCCCAGCCTGTTTCAAGTCTTTAGTGACACAGTTCACAGTGAGCCATTAAAATACCAAAAACAAAGCATAATATTTTACATTTTACGTATCTTTTACAAGATTTTTATTATCTATTTTTTTAAATTTTAGTTATTCTTAGAAGGTGTGAAATAGCATCTTATTGAGATTTTGATTTATTTGATGACTAATGATGGTGAGAATCTTTTCATGTGCTATTGTCCATTTGTGTATCTTCTTTTGAGACCTGTCTATTCAGAATCTTTATACATTTTAATCTGGCTTTTTATCTTTTATTGAATTGAATTGTAAATATTCTTTATGTATTATGGATATAAATTTATTATAAAATATAAAATTGAGAAGTGTTTTCTCTCATTCTGTGGGTTATTTTTTCACCTCTTTAATGGTTTCCTGTGAAACATGAAGTTTTAACTTTCCTTAAAAAATTATCCATTTTTGTTTCATTTTTTACTTGTATTTTGATGCCCAAGAAGTCAGTATCTAACACAAGATTATGTTAATTTATACCTGTGCTTTTTTTCTAAATGTTTAGCTCTTGCATGATCTTTGATCTATTTAAATTCATGTTTGTATGTGGTGTGAGGTAGGGACTCAACTACATTTATTTGTGTATATTATGAGTTGTCAGGTATCAAAGTGATTAGGACCAAGAGCCAAAGTAAAGTAACAAGAATTTTTTCACTTATTATGTTTATATAAAAGAAGGTTCTAGTTTCCCCAGTATGCTTTTAGTCCACACAGAATTGTATAGAGTGAATAGGGTCAAATGTAGATGAAGAATTATCTCCTTAATGAGGAATTCCCAACAAAAGCCTCCTACTGATAGACCTAGGAGCTAAGGAGGTAGAGAAGGGGAAGGCCAGGGGTGGAAAAGTACTCACTACTGGAGATAAGTGTCTTCAAGTCCCTTGATGAGGAAGTCTGTGTTTAGGTACCTAAGATAGGAATAGACTTATGTGTAGCAGGTGGCCAGTATAGGAGACAGAGGTAGAGGATGGGACTGAATCCTTAACTGCATCTCCCTTCAGAACTTCTAATTCACTGGTTATGACGAAACCTGGTATAGGGAAGGAACCTTTCTCCCATGTGGAATACCAATGAAAAAGTTTATAATTCCTTATGGTCTGGTCTGAAAGATCAATGACAGAGTTTTGGACTGGAACTGCATTTCTCAGCATGTGGATAAACACTTGTCACAGTTTTGTTCATTGAACAGACTGTTTCTTCCCCATTGAGTAGCTTTAGTCCCTTGATGAACAATAGCTAGGATTTCTTTGTGGACTCAAAATTCTATTTCATTGCTCTACATGTCTGCCCTTGTCCAATATTACACAGTTACTTGCTACAGCTTCGTAATGTTTTGAATTCAGGAAGTTTAAGTCTATAAACTTTGTTATTTTTCATGATTTAAAAAACCTGTTATATATTTATTTATGTGTTTGTTTATTTATTTATTTAAATTAGGTATATATGGTAGCAGAATGCAGTTTGATTCATTGTATGCAATTGCACCACAACTTTTCATTTCTCTAGTTGTACATGACATAGTGTCACACCATATGTGCAGTCATACATGTACCTTGGGTAATGATATCCATCTCATTCCACCATCTTTTCTGCCTCCAGCCACCACCCCACACGTCCCTACCCTTTGCCCAATCAAAGTTTCTCCATTTTCTCATGCCCCCCCCCATTATGGATCACAAGATTTTTTGAATAAGAATAAAATAGTTACTAAAATAACCATCAGTCAGGATAATGGGCCCTTGTTGAGAGTCACAGCTGAAGGGGCCCCGGCAAACTTCCAGCTGCCAGCAAACTTCCAGCGGCCAGCTGATGATTGGTTCACAGCGACCCCAGCAAACTTCTAGCTGCCAACTGATTGGCTCCTTTGCGGTGATGCTCATTGGGCTGTTTCCCCATCCATTCAGACCATGGAGCTGCTCACTGTGGGACTTTTTTTGGCTCCACCCATGCAACCCAGCCAATCAGCCTCAAGAGCAGGAGGTGTGGGGGAGGTTGAAAGGCTTGTGGGAAGCCAGTGGTGGCAGTTGGGCTCTGAGGGAATTCCTGAAGAGCTGTATGGTGCAGTGTGTGTGTTCTAAAAATAAAGTTTGTTTCTTTTGACAAGTGGCTCCTGAATTGTGCCCAGCCAGACTGCGGCAGGCCCTAATTAAGGTCTTACTCAAAGGCATACCACACCAAGAGGCTAACCAGAAATATTAATGGGCATTAAGGCCTTTTTCAAGTATAAAATACCATGAGGTTCACCTGCAAGAAAACTCTAATCAACTTCTTTGTCCCAAAGGGTAGAAAAATGGAACATGGGGGGAACCTAAATGTAACATAAACAAAGGATTAAAACTCAAGGGCTAAAGGACACAGGGAATGACTTTGGTACTTTTTCAATGTCAGTTTAACATAGATTATGATCCATGATCATAACACAAAAATCATATTAGCTCATATGCTTAACCAAAATGGGTTTTTTCTGTTCTCATATCCTCCCCTGCATGGTGAGAGTTCTTGCTCTTCTCACTTAAATAAATCTTACTCTGTTTACTCTTGCTTTCCATTATGGTTTATGGATTTTATTCTTTAACTTTGCAAGACAAGAACTCAGAAGGAAATTGGCAAAGTTGGGAATCTAGTCTCATTTCAAAACTCCAGTTTCATTTTAACTATTGAAGAATATGGAAAATAAGTCCATAGGCATTTTCCCTAAGATTTTGTCACTTAAAATCCCATTTAAAATTTCTGGGCAGAGAGAAGGAACAGAAAAGGAACTCTACCTGACTGACTTCCCACCCTAATGGGTCACTTGAAGTAAATTCAATAAGCCCTAGGGAATTCCCTATTCACATCCTGTCCCACCCTAAATGAAGCCTGTATAACCCAGACCCTTGCTTCAGCCAGGTCAACCATTTTCTGCCATGAAAATGAGCCACACCAGGGTTTCACTAATTGACTCCATTGCTAAATATTAAATAAAGAAAAGCCTTCTGATCTGAGGTTTGCTTCCTGTCTCCCACCTTCATCATGTGTGAATCCTTTGTCCTAACAACTATTCTGGCTCCCATGTTTTTCCATAAGAAGTTTAATGTAAGCTTTCCAACTCTTTTTTAAAAATATTGTATTTTATTTATAGATAGACAAAATATCTTTATTTTACTTATTTATTTTTATATGATGCTGAGGATCAAACCCAATGCCTCAAAAATGCAATGCAAGTACTCAACAACTGAGCCACAACCCCAGCCCAAGTTTGTCAACTCTTAATGTTCTTCTTAATCATAAAAACAAAATTCTTACCAGGGAACTTTATTATAGTCTGCATTTTGGAAAATTATTACTTAAAATATGTTATATGTAGTTAACTATTAACAAATCATATGACTATATATTTATATATTGTTAAAGAGAGAATTTATTGTTAAAACATGATGAAAAATTCTGGGAAACCCTAGATCTGGACTATTTTGGTATATGAACATAATGTAAAGGTATCTGAAGAAATCTTTAGTGAAAGGAGATTACTTTGTAGAAAGAAAAAACCCTCAAATAAGGGTATTAATAAAACACAATATTTTATTGAAAAACAGTAACAATATGTAATTTCTCAGTTCACAGTAAGAGAAGGCGAAAGCCACTATTATTATCCCATTTCACAGTGTTAGGAATTAAGAACTCAGAAATTTGAAGTGATTTGTCACACATGAAATGAGAGACAGTTTATGAACATGTCTTCCTTCATCATATGTAATGATTTTCCCTCTAAACCAGATGTATTCTTGTGAATATAAATCATATTATTCTCAACAAGAAGACACATTTTGAATTTAGGAATAGGATAATATGTGATTTATCAATTTCATAATAGTTGTGAAATTAACCACTTGATTATATACAAGGCCTTTGATGAACATTAAGTTATATGTGAGTACACACACACACACACACACATACACATACACACACACACACACACATTGTCTTACTCAACATTTTCACAGCTGTGACCAAAATATCTGACAAGAACAAATTATAGTAGTAAAAGTTTTTTGGGGGTTCACAGTTTTAGAGGTCTCAGTCCATAAATGGCTGATTCCATTGTGTTGGGCCAAAGGTGAGACAGAACATCATGGTGGAAAGGAATGGTGAAGGGAAGCAGCTCAGGCCATGGCAATTAGGAAGCAGAGGTAGAGAGTCCCACTCACCAGGGACAAAATATATTCCGCAAAGGCATGCCCCCCAGTGACCTATATTCTCCAGCCACACCTTACCTGCCTAGAGTTACACGCCAGTTAATGTTTATCAGCGGATTGATCCATTGTTTGTCTATTGTTTAGGTTATAGCTCTCATATCCTAATAATTTTATCTGTAAATATACCTCACTGATGAACTTTTGGGGGACAGCACATATCCAAAGCATAAGGTTCTATCTCTTGTCCCTGAAAGCTCATCCCCATTTCACAAAGCAAAATAGATTTGGTTCATTTCCCAAAGTCTTGGTAGTCTTAATTCCAACATTTCTCCAAAAGCCCAAGTCCAAAGTCTCCTCTGAGACTCAAGGCAAATCTCAGCATGAACTCCTAAAAAAATCAAGTAACACATATCCAATATATGATGGCATAGAGTAAATCTTTCCATTTCAAAACATAGGAATAGGGTCATAGAAAGAGGGGATGGAACTAAAGTAAGACCAAAATTCAGCTGGGCAAACAAGTCCTGTTTCTCCATGTCCAGCATCTGAGGTGCATGGTATTTTTTTTTTAAAGAGAGAGAGAGAGAGAGTATGTGTGTGTGTGTGTGTGTATGTGTGTGTGTGTGTGTGTATATGTGTGTGTGTGAGAGAGAGAGAGAGAGAGAGAGAGAGAGAGAGAGAGAGAGAGAGAGAGAGGGAATTTTTTAGTATTTATTTTTTAGTTTTCTGTGGACACAACATCTTTGTTGGTATGTGGTGCTGAGGATCGAACCTGGGCCGCATGCATGCCAGGCGAGCGTGCTACCGCTTGAGCCACATCCCCAGCCCCTAGGTGCATGGTATTATAGACTACTCACTGAAGGGCTTGTGTAGCTCTACTTCTATGACTAAACTGGTTGCAATCCACATGACTTCTCTCTTGGCTTATTTCTACTCAATTCCTACAGCTTTTCTAAGCAGATGTCCCATATTACTGATATCCCTTAATGTTGAGGATCTCCACTGCAGCTTCCTTCTCATACTTTACCCATCACCCTCTCAGGTTAGCTTGCAGGGATTCTGAACCTGACCTACTTTGCTTGGCCTCCCTGGCCTTCCTTTGAATCTCAGTGGAAGTCTCCATGTCACCCTAACTCCAGCATCCTGCATTCCTGCAGAACTATAATTATGTTGTTGACACTGAGGTCTGCCACCATCTCAAGCAGTAACCATGCCTCTTGGAACCCTGGTTGCCACAGCCTCTGAGTGAATGTCTGGGTGGCTGAACATGGTGAAACTATTTCCTAGGTCTCCCAGTACAAGTATTGTGCCCACCTTCCCTGTCTTTTTCAAAGGAATTTCTACTTTCACATACTTGAGCCTAAGTTTGTTATGGTACAACCAATTCCTGAGATGTCTTCAGGTCACTTTTACTGTTTTCTCAGGGTAAAGTATTTAGCATTTTTTAGTGGCTATAATCTCTTTAACAACCACACCTTTTTTAGCCCCAGATTTACTTTGCACTTTTCTGTTCAAACTGCAAGTTTTAAAAATCTTTCACCTCTGTTTTCTGTCCTTGATTATCACAATGCACTTGGCCAAAAGCCATTCGCAATATCTGGGCCACTGCCTGAATGCTGTGCTGCTTTGAAATTTCCTCCACTGGATGAAATAGTCCATTATGTTTAAATTGAGCCTCACAGAAAGTCTCATGGGCAAATGTAGACAGCTTCTTTGCCATAATGTAACAGAAATGGCCTCTATGTCATTGTCCAATAGAATCTTTCTTCTCTGAAATCTCATGAACCCAGGCTTTATTTTTCACATTCCTATCAGCATTCTGTTCTTTTGAGCTCCCATCAGAATTGCCTATTAAATGCTGCTTACAGTAATCTAAAGTTCTTACAGCCTGTATCTCTAAAATTTTGAAAATTCCTCTACTGACAAATCAGTTGTAAAGTTTTCCAAACTACATGGTCAGGTTATTCATAGTAGCAACGCCATTCTTGATATCAATTTATGTTTTAGTTAGCTTTTTCAGTGCTGTGACCAAATACTTGACAAGAACAAGGTACAGGAGGAAACATTTGTTTGGGGCTCATGGTTTCAGAGGTCTCAGTCTATAAATGGTTGATTCCATTACTCTGGGTCTGAGGTGAAGCAGAAAGTGATGGCGGAAAGGTATGGAGGAAGAAAGCAGCTCAGGATATGATAAACAGCACAGAACACATGAGCTTTTTGGGGATACCACATATCTAAAACATAACACACTTTAAACTTTAGTCAATCACTTCAAAGAACTTAAAATTGAGCTGCTTAGATTTCCATACATATTTGAGGCAATATGAGGGCAATATAAGGGTAACAAAATAAAATCGATGATATTAACAAGGTATAATGGTGATAATGTAATTGGTGTTGGTAGTGAAAAACTTTCACTGGGTAAAAGAAGTTTAAAGCCATGTCTCAAATATATTGGCAGATTTGATTTTATGGATATACTGGGAAATATGAGATTGCAGGCTCTATTAGGCAAGGAATATATCCTATTTATTCCAGAATTTTCAGTGACTAACACATTAGTATATATGGAATATGTGCTTAATCATATATATTCACTTAATTGAAGAAAGAAATCATCCCACAATGGAAGATCACATATAAAAGTATTTATATTGATATGGAAAAGAGTGTTACAAGGGCTCAGAATACTGTGTAATAATAGGTTAATTTTGATACTGTCTTCTTACTCTACATTTTATTCTTGTTTGGAACAATTGTTTATTTTTTTCTCTTTACATATTTTTATTGGTACATTATAGTTATGTGTATTGATGGGATTTATTGTTGTATATGAACACATGCTCACGCTGTAACAATTTGGCCAATATCATTCCCCAGTAGTTCCCTCCTCTTCCCTTTTCTTCCACCCCATGGTAAATTTCCTCTACTTTTCTCCCTTTGATTTTCATGAGATACCTGCCACCTAAACTATATATTCTTTCCATGGCCTCTAGTCCTAACACAGAAGAGCAGCTTACTTCTCAAATTATTTCTGAGTGATGCCTAGTTCAGTTTTCATGTGTAAATCTCTCTAGGAATGAGCTAAAAATCTTTATTTCCTCTGGAATATTGTTTTCATTTTTTCACTTTGTTTTTTAATCATTTTCAATTTCATCTCACACATTTCCCTTATCTTGCTAATATTTGTGTATTATACTTTGTGATGTGAATTTTAATAAACAATGAGATTCATAGCCAAGACAACATTTTAGACAGTTTGGGGCAAGCTTTAGAATAAATGCAATAATGTCATAAAGATTTATATTTCAAATAACCCAGACTCTGATAGCATGAAGCTCTGTTCCTTGGATGTACCTTAAAGAATGTTCCAAGTGACAGTTCTTGCAAATATCAGTGCACCCAGAACATCAGAACTGAAATCTTTCTTTTTTACCTCCTGGCAATAGAAGACCAGAGAGAAACTGAGACAGGTTATTACCTGGAGATATATTTCCTTTTCTAGGACAGATCCTGTCTCCTAATTATATTGAGGAAATATAAGTTACACCTTGGAGTAATACTTCAAATATGTTGTTTTTTAAGCTTTAGAATACATTTTTTTGGATGAACATTCATGAGTATTATAGCTAGTTAATGGTATGTGATAATGGCTCTGAGCACTTGACTTACATGCTTCTCAGTATATATTACATTCCGAAGGTTACAAAAAAAATAAATAAAAACTTCCCTAAAGTTGATATCAGTTTATTTTACTTGGGTAGCTGTTACAGTTTGGATATAAGGTGTTCCCCAAAGACTCGTGTATTGAAGGATTGGTCCACAGTGCAGTAATAACAGAAGTGGGGCTTTTAGGAATTGATTAGATCTTGAGGGCTTTAACCTCATTGGTGGATCAATCTATTTGACAGATTAATAAATTGAATGAACTACTGGGAGATGCTGGAAACTGTAGGAGGCATGGCCTAATTGAAAGGAGTGAGTCCTTAGAAGCATGCCCCTGGGGACTATCTCGTTCCTGATCCCTTTTTCTCTTTCTGCTTTCTGACTACCTTGATGTAAATAGCTTTCTCCTGGCATGCCTTTCTATCATGATGTTTTGCCTCAGCTCAGGCTCCAAAGCAGTATAGCTGGCTGACTATGGATTGAAACATAAGCCACAGTAAATCTTTCCTCCTTTAAGTTGTTTTTCTCAGGAATTTTTTACAGTGATGAAAATCTGACTAACCATATTGCTATTAATTGGATGAGAAGCATAGAGAAACAGGGACTGGGCAGGGAGAATCACTTCCTATTCATTAATTATTACCAATAGTGCTAAGAATAGCAGGAAGCTGGTGGGTGTTCTCTAACATGAGCATAGGTCATACATAGTTTTATTTTTCTATTCAAGAAATTAGAATGTCATATGCTACATTAGTTTCTACTTTGTAGTATGGAATGATTTATCAATGTAAAGACAAAAAGCTTTTATGGTCCCATATTATTTTAGCCAAATATCTCACAGGATATGCTACTGTTTTCCAGAAAATTAATATATGAATGTATGGTGGTTGGGATAAATTCAGACCCATTACTGGCTTAAGTATCTTCTCTGTACCCTGCTCCCAATGCTCAAATATGCTGTGTATGAAAGGAAATTTTCATCTTGAGTTATTCAAATTGAGAGTACCATAGCAGTCATGCCATGAAAGCATTAATTTTATTCTGAATAACAGAGAATATGTTATACAAGAGATGTTTCAAACTCACAGTCCTTGAGCTGATTTTGATAAACATACAGATACATTGTTTGATCAAGAGGGTGTAGAACCCCCATATGGCTTACAAGAAGTGGAAAACCTAGAAATTTCACCTAAAAAATCCAGGTTTATGACTTCTTTAACCTTGTAATGTCTTTCCGCATTGGTCTTGTGTCCATGTTAGCAATAGAAAGCTAGAGGTAAGAAGCACCCGACCAAATTCTCTTAATAGTGCCCAAACTCCCACCAATACCTATTTATTTATTTGCAGTGCTGGGTATTGAACCTACAGTTCCTTGCATCTTAGACAAGCACTTTGCCACTGAGTTACACTAGCCCAATCTCTAGTTTAAGGACCCAGCCCACTTTACATTTTTATGTAAACAGACTGGACTCTAAACTGTTGTTTCAGCCTCTTACAAAGCGACCTATCTGAATTAAACTCAGTCTGAATCAGTGAAAGATAAAAATTACAATAATGTTTAAAGAAAGATAGTTGTTCTCCTCACTTAATTCATCATACCATTAAACTAACCTTTGAATCATAGATTGAATGTAATATTGCTGGTCCTTAGAAATAATCCAGTCAAAGACAATCTGAAGCCTACAGAGGCTAAGCAAGTTGCCTAAGATTTTAGTTACTTTTTAAAACAAGGAGTATCAGAAATATTTATTTATATTTATTTTTAACTATTCCCCTATTTACAGTTAGACATGATGTTGTGAAATAAGATGTGATTCAAATTTTCTCTATTTTAACGCTCAGCTCATATTCCATTTCTTTTTAGAAGTTTCCCTTGAGTGTTCCAACTTACCAGGGTTCTTCCTCCTATGAACTGCTTCAGAATGTATAATCTGTACCACTCAGGCATATATATAATATAATAATATATAATATAATAATATATAATAATATAATAATATATAATATAATAATATAATAATATATTATATAATATAATAATATATAATTGCCTGGTTATTTAACTCCATTATATATTTGTTATCACAATTAATTCATAAGTTCCATAAGGGAAGAAGAGTATTGTGTACGTCTTTTCCCAATAATAACATTGAACACCTTCCTTCACACTTATTGAGCTCTTGATTAACAGTTGCTTTGTGAAAACTAGTTGAATTAAATAGCCATAGCTGTAGCATCAATGAGGAAGCCTAGTTTACCTACATGTGTGTAGAATAGCCAATCTCCTCCCTCCAGAAGAGTAGGGACAGTACTTCAGCTGAGATAACAAACTCATCTTTTGTTCTTTATTCTGTAGCGTCTGTCCACATCAGATTTTTGAGATATCAATAAAGATATATTCCTTTGGCTGGAAGAATCAAAGAAGGATCTTTGGCAAATGTCTTTATAGTAAAGAAACATAGAAGATACTATCTTGATCTAGTTGTCTTTTTTTTTAATTTAAATTTTCACAATGTTTTTATTGTACCATTTCACAACCTGTATCACTTTCTAACTTATATTACAACCATTGTTGGCAATTGATTTAGATCTCATATAATTTTCAGAATTTAATCAGACAAAGAGGATAGTATATGGATATCCATAGCAAAGATAATAATGCTGAATTTAGAAGTTCAAGAAAGCCAAGAAGAAGTAAATTCTTAGCATTTCTGAATCTATTCATTGAATATATCCATTATTTGTAGTTTGACATTTCTAGCTCCTAAGTTCTCTTCATTGAAATGCTGGAACTAGTGGACCACTATTATTTATTGAAGGTTGAAAGATAACAGAAAGTAGGCCATGCTTTCATTCATATATATAAAGGGTAGTTACATAAAGGGTAGTTTCCATGGCATTGCTTGGGGCCAGGGCAACCCATTCTGGGGATAAAGATAGAAGAATCATTTTTTTTCTTTTGGTCCTGTTTATCACTCAAAATATAAAAATTTTATTTGGAAGCATGGAAATTAATCATTTTGCTGATTATTAATATTTTGTCACAGTCATTTTTTCATGAGAAATAATAATGTTAAACCTCTGAATGATGATTTATTTTAGTTTTAACTAAATGCTTAGATGCTGTATCAGTTAATTATAATCTGAATCAAATTTGGGATAGAAACTTCAGAAGACAATTTTAGTTTGTGATTTCCAGTTTACTATAGTACTATCAACTTCCTGGTTTGATACTAACATCCTAAATGAAATGTAAAATTATAACTAAAAATAAAGGATGTCAGACTTCCATTGTCTGTCAATTTTGATTCCATCATGTGAAAATCAGGCCTGCCTTGTCATGCTCCTTGCAGAGACCCTGACAAATATTGACCATTCTTATTAAAAATGAACTAATTTACTTCATTTCTTCTTTCCTGGAGAACTAATCTTTCTCCTAGAAATTCAAAATCTATGTTAAAATTTTAGACTGATCTTCTGGTTTTTCTAGTGAAGATGTGATTATTTATTTATGAGTTTATTGAAATCTGAAGATTTGTTCATGTAGATCATCCATAAAAATAGTGTTAGATGTGTGAAATGAATTATAGGAAACTTGCACATAAGGGCTTAACTGTTTTTGGTGTATGTATGGCTAATGAGGTGGAACCTTTGTTAGCCCTCAAGCCTAAACAGTCAAGAGGGCAGAATGTGGGTAGCCATGTGATTTAAAAGGCTTTTATATAAATTAAATAGAAAAATAATAGACTCTGATGTAGAGGGGCAACAACCGTTAGCTTGATAGGGGCCTATATTCTTTGCCCTTTTTCTATCCTTGGGCATTATCAATTCTTACCATATTCTAGATGCTACCATATCCTGTAGTCTAAGCAATCTTCTAGATCTTGAGATGTGGAGATAAATGAGTTTTAGTCTGTATTGAGACAGGTTGGGTAAGGAAGATAGAAATGCACTGTGAAACAAAGCTTTCCATTATAGGCAGAGCATAAGTAAAGTGTTTGAGTGATTTGGTTAACTTGGGTGGAGTCAAAGTAGAGGTCTCTGTGTATAGTGCTTGGAACATAGTACTTAATAGAAACAGCTGAAATTTAGTGAGTACTTACTAGGTACCAGGTGCTGAACCAAGCTCATTATTTGTATAAACTTCCATAATTTTTACAATAACCCAATGAGCTAGGTAGTATTACCCCCATTTTATAGGAAATGAGGTACAGAGAGGTTAAATAACTTGCTGAATGTAACACAGCTACTAAGCAACATAATGAATATTTGAACCCACATAGTGTAGATTCAGACTTGGTTTTTAATTACCATACTTCTCTGCTTCTCATTAAATGATAGTTGATAAAATTATTGTGGTTATTATTTGAAATTCTTTGAGAAGCCATTGTTGGTTGACATAAGAGTATGTAATTTTTCATTGTTTTCTGTATTGATGGAAAATTTGAAATTCCTATGTTATTGTGAAACAAAGATAATTATGAGACATCTTATACTATGTTATAGTGATGCTGATAATGATAAGGATTTGTTACTAGGTGTCAACCTGTCATAAATGCTTTAGAATCCTTCCCAAGTATATCCTCACAAAATTCTCAGAATATATATATATATATTATTCCCTTTTTATACATGAAAAAATTAACATGAAGAAATTAACTTACTTTAGGTCATAAGCTAGGAGCAACAGAGTAGAGATTCAAACCTCACCTGAGTTTGTCTGTTTCAAATAAAATGGACAAGTTTCTCTGCCCTCATGTAGTTTGCATTCTAGTGGATAAAGGCTCTTATTCAATAGTCAAATTGTTATCAGTTATATGAAGAGAAGGATACTATAGACAATTTCAGAAGATGGAGAAAATGTCAAAGTTTTGACTGGGAGTGTCAGAATATATCTTGCTGATAGGAAGTACTGGGGAAAAAATGTGAAGCTTTTGCCACACAAAAACTTTTATAGGAATGTTCAAGTAGTGGTTTTCATAATATTCAAATAGTTGAAACAAATCAAATTTCCACCAACAGATTAAAAAGGTAAACAAAATGAGATCTACCCATACAGTAGAATATTATTCAGCTATAAAAAAGAATGAGGTTTGATGAGTACCATAGCATGAATTGATCTCAAATACATTATTCTAAGTATAAGAAGATATGAAAGGACACATATTACATAATCCTATTTATATGAAATAACCAGAATGGGCAACATCAGAAAAAAGTAGATGGTGGTTGCCAGGGCCTGGGGAAGAGGAACACTAAATATGACTATTACCAGGTATGGGCTTTTTTTTAATAAATGATGAAAATATTCTGAATTTAGATAGTGGTGATGGTTGTATAACTTTGTGAATATAGTAACAACTAAGAAATTATATACCTTTAAATGGTGAACTTCATAGTATGTTAATTACATCTATAAAAATGGAAATCATGTCAAGGCGAAGTTAGATTTGGGCAAAGTCTAAGCAAGTATGGATAAGTAAAGTCTCTTCAAGTCTAAAAGATCACCAGACAGCCCCTGAAAGTAGGAGGAGGTGGTCGTATCCCAGAGCCTTTCCCAACTAAGGCTTATCCTCCAAGGGTAAAGGACACACAAACTGATAACTATGCTGGTGAGATCCAAATGTTGGTTCCCCTGAGTGCTGTGATGTCACAAAGACCTCTCAGAGATTCTAGTCATATTTGAACACAGCTCACTAGTCTGTCACAGGGTTGAGTGCCTGGCTGAGTCGTGTCTTTCACAGATTTAAAAAATGTATATCCTTCGGTAAAACCATTCCCCAACAACTGGATTTTCAACAGTGATGACTTAATGTTCTGATCCATTGTCATAGCTATGGTATGCTGCTCTTACTGGCTCAGACTGAAAACTCTGTTAGGACGTCCTAAGAATCTGGATAACTATACCTCCAGATACCAAGTTCTCTGAGGTAAGAGATTGATGAAAATACTGTATTTACATATTTAATAAAATGAAAGCCAGAGGCTTAGTTAAAAAACCCTTGCTGGAAAGTAATTTACATATCATTTCTATATAACATTCTTTTTACACCATTTATAATATTGACATTCATTACCAATTTTAATTGTTGATACACTAATTTTAAACTTAAACTTAAGAAACTTGAAAGTTGAAGTTCCTGTCTATCAATTTAATGACTAAACAAATCCTTAAGTGTCTGTACAATGGAATATTTTCACTGATGAAAAGAAATGAAATATTGATAGCTGCTGTAATATGGACAAACCTCAAAGACATTAAGCTCAGTGAAAGAACCCATTCATAAGAGACCACATATTGTGTGATTTCATTTGTGTGAAGTGTCTGGAATAGGCAAATTTATCAAGATAGAATGTAAATAATGGTTACCAGTGCCTAAGGAGAGGGAAGAATGGGGAATTGACTGCTTAATGAGTATAAGGTTTCCTTTTGGGGTAATAAAAAGATTTTTGATTATAAAGTGGTAATGCTTGTGCAACTTTGGGAATTTAATAAAAAAAAACACTGAGTTGTACATGTTAAATGGTAAATATTATGGTATGTATATTATGTCTCAAAAGAAAAAACATTTTTAAACTGCTTCTAGAAATGGTGAAGGAAGTGCAACATAGTCATTTCAATAGCTAGGGGAATAATTAGAGACAGAAAAAAATAGCTAATTGAAAGACCAACTTATACTATAGTGAAATGTGAAATCATTGGAGGTTTAAGTAGAGGAAAAACATGATCTGACTTGGGATTTTTAAGAATTACTTTGGCTTTTGTATGGAGAAGAGAATGTAGGATCACAAGGTGTGATCAGTAAGGAGGCTTTTGTGATTGTCCAGGAAAAAAAATTGATGGTCATTTTTTGTTGAGCATTTATAGGGGAAGTGATAGGAAATATTTATATTTGGAATTACATTTTTATATTTGAGACAACAACTTTTCCTGATAAGCCAGATATGGAATATAAGAGAAAGAGTAGAGTCAGTAATGATTCCTAGTTTTTGGCCCAAGCGGCTAAAAGAACAGAGTAGTCTTTTCTGATGGAGGAGGAGTATGGTAGTAGTAGTTTATGTCAAGAAATTTGGGACAAATCATATTTAGGATGGCTGTTAGTTATTTGGTGGAAATTTCGAGAGGCAGTTGCATTTAAACAGCACACCTATATTGGATCTAGGCTGCATTGCTTCTGATTGGCCAAAATCCATGCACTGCTGATCATTCAATATCTTAATATATTCTGTGTATACAAGTCTTGAGTTCAGTGAAAATGTCTGGGCCAGCTATACAACCTAGGAATCTTATCAACATATATGTTTTTAATGCCATAGGTTTAGCGTTCTCAGTATATTCTTTCAATAATAAGGAATACAGAGCCAACAATCCTACTTCTTAGCCAAGAGGCAGCGTGGATTCAAAAGTAAAAATATGACTACTAGGGAGGGCTTTACAACAAGTAGGGATAAAACCTTACCTATTTGAGCTGATAGGTATAAGTGTAAATGAGTTTTTTTTTTAATTTGGAAATTTCTCACACTGCTAAAAAAAATTTCCCTTTTCCTTTCTCAGCACATTTCTGTGAGAAAACTACTGTTTGTGAATCTTTCCTCTAAACTTTTGATATCTTTTTATTTAATTGACAATATTTATAAATATTTATGGGCTATAGTGTGATAATTTGATGCATGTATATAAAGCATAATGTTCAAACAAGAGTAATTAGTTTTTCCATATCTTCAAACATTTGTTGTTTCCATGTGCCGAGAACCTAGAGACGCTTGTTTTATAGTTATTTAAATTATACCTAAGCTATTATAAACTATAGTTACCTTACTGTGCTATAGAACACTAAAACTAATACTTCCTATCTAATTCTATTTTGGTACCTGATACGTAAAGGTATTTTGACAGTCTAAATAAACCTTTGCTAGCTTTACAATTTTGGAGTGTTTTTTCTTAAGGGTCTGGAGACCATTTCTTTGAAATACAAACATCAAGAAATATAGTGCTCCTATCTCACTACAGGAATACTTTTCTGTAAGCTGTAACCAAATGTTTGTTCTACTGATAGAAGTTCTTTTAGTCCTTTACACAAAAGGAAATTAGCTAACAAAAATGACTGTCTTAATTGGCAGGTCAATTTGGGGTGAAATATGAAAGAATGCATAACAAATAGAGTCGTAATGTCCTCTTATGGTAAGACAAAGTATCTTTAATCTTGAGAACATGTATATAATGGATTGGTTCCTGCCTGGTGATATACGAGGTAATGTTTTTGTCTTTGTAATCTGCTAGCAGATTGTCTATGATGCACTTGAAATCTAATTTATGGCTTATTCAATATTAAAATGGTTTTCTTTTCTATACCTTCTAGAGAAAATTTTCTGCCTCAACAGGATGTTTTAAATTTACCCAACACTAACAATAAAGGAAAAAAAGTGCAATTTTAAAGCTTCGTGGATACTTTATTCTACTAATGAAAGGAAAAAGAGATGGAGGAGAGAGATGTTTATATATAATTTTAATATCAAGGTATAAAACAATATTATGTAATATATTTAACATAATTTTATATTGCTGCAGTCTGGCTGGGCACAATTCACGAGCCACCTGTCAAGCAGGAACGAACTTTATTTTTAGCACCCATGCTGCACACCTAATGCACGCACCATGCGAGCTCTCCAGGAATTCCCCGAGAGCTCAACTGCCACCTCTGGCACTTCTGCGAGCACTCAACCGGAATTCTACCCGCCAAATCCACCCACACGAACTTTCTAGGAATTCCGCAAGAGCTCCACCAGAACTCTGGGAACTCTGCAAACTCCACCATGGCAAAACACCAGGCGCCATCCCAACTCAACTGCAGCTCTCAACATCCAGCTGTGGCTCTCAACATCTGGCTGCAGCTCTCAACATCTTCCACTCTCTGTTTAATTAAAAAAACAAGCATGTGGCTTAGGGACCGTGCCTGTTTTAGGTTGTCCAATACTACATATGGTCCTTACCCATCATCGGATGAGCTGACCTCAAGGCGTCAGCCTCCTGTCTTAGGTTGGTACCATTGCAATTGGATCTTACCCGTCACTGACTACTGGTTCAGTATACAGCCACACCTGTGGGTAGGCCTTTGTACCAGTGTGTGGTGGGGTGAGGTTCTTTGCCTCACCTCTGTTGGCCCCCAAATTTTAGCTGAACGACCATCAAAAGCAGAAGGGAGGAGGATACAAGATGCCACAATACCAAGCTAATTGACAACTCCTTTTGGAAAAATTGTATCACCGATGACACCATCAGCAAAAATACCTCGGCACTACCACAAGTCACTGAACCAACAGATAGTTCACAATGCATACAAGTGATATATAGTCCAGGCAAGTTCTGCAAGCAGTTCAAAGCAGAAGAATCCATTAATGTGTCCATTTCCTCCCAAAGCAAATTGACATTTTAATTGAGCATTACTTGTTGAGTTATATTATTCATTGATGCATACAGTTTGTTGTGATAGCTATTGCAGAAGCTGTAATTTGGTTTTATCTTTGTCTTCACTGGCACTGGGATGAAGATAGGAATTCTTGCAATGATGGCTAAAGAAAAAATTATTTAACATTCCAGCAGGCACTAAAAGAAAGCAATTTTATGAGCAATTTACATTATCCTGAACAGAATTATTAAATATAATGAAAAGGTGAAAGTAAACAAACAGATCTGTTAACCTCCTTTTTTGTTCACATTTTAAAACAATCCTCAACAGCTGTTTACCCAATTTAAATTAAACCATTTAAATCACATGAATAAGAAAAAAAATTTGGATCCATTTTTTTTCATGAGCACAAATCATATATGATATATGGACATATGCACATACAGACATACAACACAAAACACAAGTATGCACACATAATATAATACAACACATAACATAATAGTAAAGGCCTTGTAACTTTTTACAGGTGAAATCTCCATTGTAATGTTTAAAAACTCCATAGTCAAAAAATAGAACTGTTCAGCAAAACATTAACCTAGGTCTGTATGAGCTCAAAAAACAAAATAGAACTTCATGATGTGGGAAAGGGCAATAATGAAATAGATATTGAAAAAGCATCCTGGTTTCATTAGCCTCCAGGTGTGGGAGAACCACTGTCGCAGATGTATAGCCAAACTGGAGTTCTGGATATCAGCTTTTATGGATTTGAGCCAAATCATCTTCTTTTTGGTCTGTAGAAATCGCTTTAGTTAATCTCTCTGGAATCCAAATTGGCTGCTGTTCTCCCTGTAAAAACAAACAAACAGACCCCCAACTCCAGACAATCACTGGGTCAGGACATTTCCATTGTCCTGTTAGAATATCCTTCCAAAGTACCTTGGGCTTATGTACATTTTTTTGGCCACATATTGCCTTTCTGCAGCACCAAGCCCTGATGAATCCAAATTTAAAAAGTTTAGAGTAAAAAGGGTTATTTTAAGTTTATCTTTGGGGGATATGTACCCCTTCCCAATTCCCTCTTTTTGCTTTAATAAGTACATTTTAATAGTTTGATGAGCTCTTTCAACTATGCCTTGTCCCTGTGGATTGTATGGGATTCCTGTTATATGAGTAATGCCAAATGATGAGCAAAATTATTTAAAAGAGGTAGAAGAATAATCAGGGCCATTATCTGTTTTTAACTGTTTTGGAACACCCACAATGGCAAAATTTTGTAAGCAATGAGCTATAATATCTTTAGGTTTTTCTCTGGCATGAAGGGAGCCCATCAAAAATCTGGAAGAAGTATCAACTGTAACATGCAAATATTTTAATTTTCCAAATTCTGGCAAGTGTGTGACATCCATCTGCCAAATATGGTTAGGTACCAGTCCTCTAGGATTGATTCCAAGATTAACATGTGGTAAAAAGGTCACACAATTCTGACATTGTTTTATTATTTGTCTAGCTTGTTCCTTAGTTATTTTAAAATGCTTTTGTAAAGTATTAGCATTGACATGGAACCTTTTATGAAAATTTGTAGCTTCTTCTAGTGTAGAGAAAATATGTATGTCATGTGTAGGTTTATCTGCTAAATCATTTCCCAAACTAAGGGCTCCAGGCAATTCTGTATGTCCCATGATATAAATAATGGATCTTTTCTGTCCCAGATTAGACTTTGTATAGGGGAAAGCAAAGAGAAAACAGTAGAGGGAGGGGAAATCCTACCAGCATCTTCAAGGGATACTATAGCATTAACTATATACTGACTATCGGAAAATGAATTAAATACAGAATCTTTAAACATCACAAAAGCTTGTAATACTGCATTAAGCTCTACCCTTTGAGCTGATTGTTTGGGTAATAAAAATATAAAAGTTTGATCAGGGCTAACTACTGCTGCTGTACCATTATTTGACCCATCAGTGAATATATTTGGAGCATTCATGATAGGTGTTTTTCTTGTCATTTTTGGAAAAATTACAGGATGTGATGACCAAAAAGACAATGAAGGATTAAATGGTAAGTGATTATCAAATGAAACATTAGATTTGCACATGATTATTGCCCAAGTATTTAACTCATTAACTAACTCATCAATTTGATCCATAGTATATGGAGTAATAATTTTATTGGGAGAAATTCCAAACACTCCCTTTGCTGCTTTTATTCCTTTGAGTATTAATTGTCCTACAGCCTCAGGATATCTAGTAAGAATAGTTTTAGGAGAATAAGATAAATGTATCCATAATAGTGGACCTTCTTGCCAAAATACTCCTGTACGAATATTTTTTGTTGGTAGTACAATAAATAAATAATAAAGGCAAACTTATATCAATTCTATCCAAATGCATATTTTCCATATATGTTTCAATGATTTTTAATGCCTTTCTTGCTTCAGGCGTTAACATTCAGGGTGAATTTGGATCTGATGGACCTTTTAGGATATTAAATAAAGGTCCCAACTCTCCTGTTGGTATGCCTAGATAAGGCCTTATCCAATTTATGTTTCCTAATAACTTTTGAAAGTCGTTAAGTGATTTGAGTTGATCTACTCTTATTTGAATTTTTGGTGGATGGACCATGGTTGAGGATAATAGAACTCCTAAATTAATTGGAAAATTTAATTGTACTTTATCTATTGCTATCTCTAGATTATAATTTAATAAGTTTGTAAGTGTGGCATAACATTCTAGCAATGTGTTTTTAGTTTTGTGTGCTGATAATACATCATACATATAGTGAAATACTTGTAGTTCAGGATTTTGATTTCTAAGTGGCTAGATTACTTTGTTAACATAAGTTTGACACATAGTTGGGCTGTTAGCCATCCCTTGAAGGAGTATTTTCCATTCATATCTCTGATCAGGACCTTCATGATTCAGTGCAGGGATAGTAAATGCAAAACATAGACTATACTCAAGATGAATTGGAATTGAAAAAAAAATAACCTTTTATATCTATAACTAAAACATACCAGGTTTTTGGCAAAGCAGACAATTGAGGAATCCCCAATTGAGCAGGTCCCATAATAACTATCTCATTATTAATGGCTCTTAAATCTTGTAATAATCTCTCCATTTACCAGATTTTTTTGATGAAAAACATAGGAGTATTATGGGGAGATACAGAAGGTTCTACATGTCACTCTGCTAATTGTTGTTTGACCAGGTCATGGGCTGCTTGTATCTTTTCTTTAGTCACGGGCCACTGAGGAACCCATACTGGTCTTTCTGATTTCCATATAATTTTGATTGTCTCAGTGACCCCTCCTGAAAACCCAATCCATGTCTATCTATTTCTTGATCTATTTGCATTGGTGCCACTATACTTTGTCCTTTTTCTTCCAATCCATGATGCTATTTGTTAATGTTAGTCCTAATTGATCTAGGACATCTCGTCCCCATAAATTTATAGGAAGATGATCCAATACATATGGCTGTATAGTTACCTTACGTCCTTCAGGATCCTTCCAATCTAATACCATTGCACTTCTATGGGGATTAGTCGCCACTCCTAGGCCTCGAAGCATTTGAGTGGCTTGTTGTAATGGCCAATGTTTTGGCTATTCTTGATGAGAGATGATGCTAAGGTCTGCACCTGTATCCAGTAGCCCATTAAATTCATGTCCTTGAATATTTAGTTTTAGCATGGGGCGATAATCTAAATTTAAAGAAAGCATAGCCCAATCTACACCTGTGGAGCCTAATCCCCTGGAACCTCTTTCTACATATGACTGGAAAACTTATCATGTAGGCTGGGTATTATTAATAACTGTGCTATTCTATCTCCTGGTGAAATTACTGATATACCCCTTGGAGAACTGGCTATAATTTTTATTTCACCTTCATAATTGGGATCAATTACCCCAGGACTTAATCATAAGTCCTTTTAGAGTAGAAGAACTGCGTCCCAATAATATGCCTACTGTTCCTTGGGGAAGAGGCCCTTTTACCCCTGTGGGAATGATTTGAACCCCCATATCTGGAGTTAGTACTGCTCTGGTAGAGCTGCAGTTGTCCAATCCTGTGCTCCTTCTGGTTTGTCTAGTGAGGGATTTAATGCACAATGTGTCCTGGGCACTACCCTGATGGTGTTGCTGGGTTCCTCCAGTGCCCTGTATATTTGTGGTCATGGGCCCCGGAGCATTGGGCCCCCTGTCAGTTTTTTGGCAATGGAGCCCAATGCCTTTCTCCACAATATCATGGGTAAACACCTGGTCCTTTTCTGTTTTTTGATAATGGAGTACCCTCTATGGTGGTTTGAGAACGGCATTCATTAGCCCAATGTCTCCCTCTATGGTATCGTGGGCAAATACCTGGTATTCTACTCCTTTGATACCTAGTTTTGTTAAACCCTCTTCCTATGGAGCAATTCCTTTTAAAAGGTCCTGTTTGTTCACAATTGTGTTTGTTTTTGGCCTGGCATCTAAAGCCTGTTGTACTGGAGCTGGCAAGACTTGCCCTTGTTCATTAAGGTCTCTACATAATTTGATATAAGTGTTTAAATCTTCATCTTTCCATGGTCTAATGGCCTCCTTGCACCATCTGTTTGCTTGTTCATAGGTTAGCTGTTTATTTAATGGCATTGCTTGTTCTGTATCCCCAAAAACTCTGGTATCTGTTTGAATAAGCCTATCTACAAATTCAGCGTAAGGTTCATAAGCTCCTTGTATTACCTTAGATAATTTACCTTGTAAATCTCAGTGTCCTTGTAAAGTCGTCCATGCCCTAACCGCATCTGCATCAATTTGTGAGTATACAGCAGGATCATATCCAATTTGTTGCTGCTGACCGTCATAAGGTCCTTTTCTTAACAACATATCTAGATTTCTCTGAGGATAACTGGCTGCTGCATTTCGCCTAGCTGTCTCCATGCAAAATTCCTCATTGGCAACCTTCCATAACATGTATTGCCCTCCATTTAGCACAGCTTTACACCTACTAGTCCAATCTGCTGGCGTCATTTTCAAGTTGGTAATTGATTCAACCATGCTTACAGTGAAGGGTGCTTGAGGACCATAGGTTGTTACAGCCTCTTTAAGCTGCTTCACTGTTTTGAAATCTAAAGAATGGTGAATTTGCTGCCCTCCTGCCTGCTCAGATACAGGGCATGCTAATCTTTGAGGTCTTGTCTCAGGATCCCATCTATCAACTATGGGGGTTGGGGGTCCCCCAGCATATGTTGTCTCCATAGGTGGAGCTGTTGGTTGGACACTTACACCCTCTGGTGATAGAAAGGTGTTAGTAGCAGCCTCCTGTTGTAACTTCTCCCCTGATAGCCCTTCCTCCTCTAGACCTTTTTCCTTTGTCTGACTAACTCGAGAGACTTCCTCTTTTACTTGATGTAAGATGTCTTCTCCTAGTCTAAGCAAACACGATTGTACCAATGTCCATAATGGTAATGTGCCAACTGGCAGAGTTCATGGGCTTTCCTTTTGTATCTTTTTAAAATCTTCACCATGATGGTTTCATTGTGATATATTTAAAAACCCCTCTTTAATGAATCATGGCCTGCACCTTTGTATAGTCTTAATGTATGCCCTAACTGTTCTTGATTTTACTGAGATGCCTCCTTCCTCTAGCACTTTACTTAATGCCCTTTCGGTTTGATTCTTATTAATTTTTAATTCCATATTTCCGTGATGAAGATACCCCTCACTAAGATAATGCAAAAGAAAACCGAGACAAAATGAAACAAGAATGGAACAAAAATTTATTATATCAGCCTTTCTATCCTCCTGAAATGTCCATCCATCCTTTCTCCCTATCTGTTCCTCAGACGCAAATAGTTTTTCCTCAGATGTGAGCAGTTTTTCTTTCGTCTCACCCATCTCCAGGGACAGGCAACTTAAAACAAAAGCAAAACAAAAGGAAGAAGAATCTTAAAATGGCTACCCATCCTCTCGCCCTGCCCTCAGGGGCTAGCAGTTTACCTTATAACTTACCCTAATTTGTTCCCCGTACAGGCCACCAAATGCCGCAGTCTGGCTGGGCTCAATTCATGAGCCACAAGTCAAGCAAGAATGATCTTTATTTTTAGAACACACTCTGCACCACGTGAGCTCTCCAGGAATTCCCTGAGAGCTCAACCGCCACCTCCGGCACTTCCCGAGCACTCAACCGGAACTCTACCTGCCAACTCCAGCTACAGCTACACTAACTTTCTAGGAATTCTGCGAGAACTCCGCGAACTCCACCCTGGCAAAACGTCAGGTGCCATCCCGACTCGGCTGCAGCTCTCAACATTATATATAACTTTAATATCACTTTAATAGGTTGAGTCCCTGGATCTTCAAAGCAACCCAAGCGTTAGTCCTCCTCCACCAAACATAAAAGCTTATGCATTTCAGATTGCTTACGTGACCATAGAGTCTCTGAAGTAATGTTTTGTGGATAAAGCATAGGGGAACCATATGTTAATTTGTGTTCAGTGTTGATAACAGAGTGGTCCTTAGTTATTGTATGTAGTTTCTAAGATTATGGCACTATCCTGGTGCAGTAACAAAATTACTGTGATAAAAGTGGCGCTTAAACTGAGTTTATTACAAAGCCAAAGCAAAAGTTTACCTCTAAGAGCAAAGTCACCAAATTGGTAAAAGACCAATTTGGGCCTTGGGGCTTTTGTTAGAATAGTGGTTGGGATCTCGAAATTGCACAAAACTTTGACACAATAGGTAACCACTCCTTTTCAGCCTAACATTTGTGCAGTCATAGGCATGCTCCATGTGACAAGTGATGGTATGTGTCTGTGCACTTGCATTTTCTGGTTTAGCATCACCAGCAGAAGGCCATATAGTGGCCAGTAGACTCTTGGAGTTGCTTCTGTGCACAAATGTTTTCTTGAAAACATGATTATGCCTGTTAACTCGTGGAAGAGGATGATAGCCATTTCTGTGGAATGTGGAGGAGATTGATAGGCTCTTACATCACCCTCCTACCCTCCTAGATGGTTCTCTTCAATAGACCCATCTACAGCAGGGGAGGGGGAATTTATGTTCCTCTACAGTTTGCCTTCTTAATCTTGAGAACATGTATGTAATGGATTGTACCTTCTCAGAGATATATGAGGTAGAATTTCCATCTGTTGTTGTAATCTGCTAGCAAAGTCAGGGCATGATAAGTATTGAGTCCCCTGTGTCACTTTTGAGTCTGTGACCATTTAACAACCATTCCACTTTTTCATTTCTGCTCATGTCTGTTACCTAGGTTAACACATTCTCTTAACAACAGAAAGTTATTTGGAATCATGGTAGGCATTGAATATGTAAAAATTAACAAGGTGAAACCATTCTCATGGAGTTTACAGTTTGGTGAAAAAAAACCTAGACAAATTAATAAGACAATTAAAATATAGTGAATTTAAGTAGTATAATCAAGGAATTTCAAAGTGCTATGTCAAAGCTAAGGAGGTGTATTAAAAACAATTTTTGGAAATGAGAGGATGTTTCCTGAAGGTGTAAGAGTTTGCATCAGAAAAAATAAGTGTGGGTTTGTAAACAGTGTTCCAGGCAAAGAGACTAGCATGGGAAAAACTCTGGCTGTGAGAGAGGGAATTAATATGTGTGACAATATAAGCAGTTTAGTATGATTAGAACATGGCATATTACTATACAGAGATGGAGTTGTAGCGTGACAAGAGATGAGGGTTGAGCTTGCATCCTTCACTATTTTTTTAATTTTAAAAATATTTTGGTGCTGGGCACGATTGAACCGAAGGACATTTTCACACTGAGATACAACCCTAGTCTTTTAATTCATTTCTTATTTTTAAAAAATTTTGAGACAAGATCTCACTAAGTTGTAAAGGGTCTTGCTAAGGTGCTGAGACTGGCTTTGAACTTGTGATCCTCCTACCTCAGCCTCCTGAGTTGTTGGTATATCAGGCATATGTCCATATGGGGACATGGGGCCTAGCCATGCCTATTTTATTAAAACACTTGAGTTTAATTCAGTAGAAAGTGGGAAACCCTAAGGCAAGGCAGGAGGTGGCATAATCAGATTTTTGTTTTAGAAAAATCAATGAAAAATATTTTTGAATGGGAAGATTGAAAGCAAGGTGATTTGTTACCAGGAGAGTGGAATGGTTTTGTTAAGAGATGGGGGTGGGACTGGGGTTGTGGCTCAGCAGTGGAGTGCTTGCCTAGCACATGCGGGGCCCTGGGTTAGATCCTCAGCAACACATTAAAATAAAATAAAGGTATTGTGTCCATATATAACTAAAAAGTAAAATATTTGAATAAAAAGAGATGGGGGTGGCTCCCCCCTAAGGAAGAAACATGGACATAAAGACTAACTGTATATTTGGGGATATTTAAGAGATAAATTCCTAAAATACTAGTGTTGATTATATGTAGACAGTGAAGCAGTGGAAGAGATTATAATGCCTAGTGGCATACACTTCCTAAATTCCCATAGTTGGAAATTTTGTTTTTAAAAGGCTGAACACATTTTGGCTTGTCCCTTGAGTTATTCATGTGTATGAGAAACATAAATGATACCTGGAAACAGATAGGCTGCCTATTTTCCCGAGCAACATGCAGATAGGTTTCATATTCAAATTTCCTTTAATCCCAAAGACCATAAAAGAATGCATCCTGCTTGGAATTATATTTCAGAGTAGTCTATCCTTTACCAACTCAAACCTAAGTTTAAGTGGATCATCTTTGAGAGAAATGAATTTTCTTGTCACTGCTACTGATGCCTACAGACAGCTTTCAGCCAAAAAGATTATCAAATAAACAATAATAAATATAAATATGAACCCAAAGTAGCCATAGCTAGTTTTCTGCCAATTGCTACAGAAGTAGCAACTGATATGAGAGAGTTTGGAAATGGATAACAAAGGAAACAATCATAATATAAAATAGAGCCTGGTAATTTTATATTTTTATTGAACACATTTGGTCATGAAGAACAAAATATTTTGTATCCAGCATGTTACTAAAATGAAGTAAAATGGTTAATGCATTCAGAATTACTCTAAATTAACCAGAGTATTCAGATGTTATTATTATTCAATATAATTTCATTTGAAGTTCTCAGCATTTCTTGTATAGAGATCCAAAACTATTTTTAAATTCAATCTATTTTTGACAGATGCATAATAACAAATATTACACATATTAATGGGATGCCATTTGATGTACATTATTCAATGTTAAAGTCAAGTTAATATTTATCTTCTTAAACATTTATGATTTTCTTTATGGTAAAAACTTTCAAAATACTTTCTTCCAGCTTTTAGAATTGTACAGTACATTACTGTTATCTGTAGTCACCCTGTTGTGCAATAATAGCACACTAGAAATTCTTATTCCTAATTGTAACCTAGTACCCATTGATTCAAAACAATTTCTCAAATAGATTATTGCCATGAATATACTAGCAATTATCAAAAATAATATAAAAGCAATACAATTAAGTGTATATAAAACCAAACTACATGTCTTGATTCTTTAATTCTTCCGTAAGTACTTAGGGATATTTTAAGTTTAGAATCATCATAGTTAATAATGTTATTGATCACTATTGATCATTATTTTGGTAAGAACTGAAAAAATATTAAGTCATTCTATCCTGATACAAGACAGGCTCTAAAAATATATTTTTTTACTAAATGTTTGTCATCATCTTACTTAGTTCTGTCACTCTTTCATAGTTGCCAAGAGGTTTGAGTGTTCAATTTTTACTTATTTATGCTTATCTGAGTGTTCTAATGGTTTAGCTTCAAAAATTTAACTATCATTTTGAGTTAAGAAATTTAAAACAAAGATTAAAAATGTGTTCTATTAAGTAATAAATATTTTAAGCACAGGGAATACTTTCATGCTCACTACCCAAACTCAATGATTCAAGAGTTTTGTTTGAATAATGACCATCTCTGATAGAATAATAATTATTATTGTTACCAGGACTATGTTACATTTTTTTCTAATCTTGTCTTTGCATAAGGAAACAATTATATATCTATTGATGATAAATACTATATAATTTATAGAGTTTTCTTTGTATAATATTCAGTTTTTATTATCTTAAGTATAGTTCATAAAATTAAGTGTACACAAATTTTTTAAACAAATTAGAAAATTTGATAATGTCTTCTTCAGGATCTTACCAGCAGACAGAATCTAACTCAGCTTTTCAAGCTCTACTTAGAAAGTGAGAGTTTGAGCTAAGGAAACTTATATGGGAAGTGGCAATTCCTAGTAACTAATCAGAGTACGAACTTATTACCCTCTTGAGGATAAGAGGATAAAGGAATAAAGGGAAGGAATATTATTATAGGACTTTGGAGAAGATTGGGAACTGTAGAAGAGGGTTTACCCTCCAAGAACTATGACCATAGAGAAACCATAGTGAGATAGGGAGGGAGTATAGATGAGGCATATTATAGAAATTTCTTTCCTTAGGTATTTTTTTTCTTTCTCCCTCTCTCCAAGCCCTCTAATGTCTTGTGGTTTCCACCTAACTAGAACTAAGAAACTAACTAGAAGCCATCCAGTAAAAGATTTCTAGTACTTCTATTAGTAGAGATTAACCTAAGAGCATATAAAAGGTTAGGGAAAGTTAAGGAATAGATTTGCAGATGTGAATATAGGGATAGACAGAGAATTGGCATCACACCCTCAGAAAATAAAGCATTTTTTTCTTTTATTATTTTATATAAGTTGAGTATTTTAGAAATTAAATTATGCCAATATTATTATTAACACACTATTTTGGTATCTTGGTATCTTTTTTATTTTTTGTATTTTTATTTGTTGTAATTAGTTATACATGACAGTAGAATGCTATCACAGATTTTGATACATCATACATAAATGGAGTATAACTTCTCATTCTTCTAGTTGTACATGATGTAGAGTTATACTGGTCATGTAATCATATATGCACATAGGGTAATAATGTTGAATTATTCTACTGTTTTTTCTATCCTTGTACCTTCATTCCCCTCTGTTTAATCCAAAGTACCTCTATTCTTCCCTAGCACCCCCACCCCTTGTAAATTATCATTCACATATCAGAGAAAACATTTGGCCTTTGGTTTTTTGGGGGGATAGGCTTATTTTACTTAGCATGATATTCTCCAGTCCTATCCATTTTCTGGCAAATGCCATCATTTTATTCTTCTTTGTGGCTTAGTAATATTCCATTGTGTATATATACCACATTTTATTTATCCATTCATCTGTTGAAGGGCATTTAGGTTGGTTCAATAGTTTAGCTATTGTGAGTTGAGCTGTTGTAAACATTGGTGTAGTTATGTCACTGTAGTAAGCTGATTTCAAGTCCTTTAGGTATAAACTGAGGGGTGGGATAACTGGGGTCAAATGGTGGTTAGATTTCTTATAACTTTTTGAAATCTTGAAACTCAGAGACTAAAAATGACCAGTTTGAAATATACAGTGAAAGAACAACAAAACAAATGTGTAAGAACTTTGCCACTTTTGTTTTCTTCTTAAATTTCATTGTGGTTGTTTGTTTATTATTTTTAATGTGGGATTGAACTAAGGGCCTTGTTACTGCTAGGCAGGTGATTTACCACTGACTATCTCCCCAGCCCAAATTAGCACTTTTTATCATGAGCAAATCTACCTTGCTTAGTGTTTAGCTTTTTGTTCCTATAATGATGTGTGGGATGCAGGTAACTTTTGAAGAAAGTTTATTTAGCTCCTAGTTTTGGATTTGCACAAACCAAAATGGGGTCCACTGATTTAGAGGATGTGGTACATCATGGTAGAAGCACATGTAGGAGTAAGAAGTCACATCTCAAACATGAGAGAAAGAGGATGGGCAGGGGGTAGGACTGACCCTTTTATAACAGTTCTCTCAGATAATTACCAGAGGTGGCACAAAAACTACCAAAGGGGTCATTTTAGAAAAAGTTCATATCACCAGTGACTAAGGTCTTCACCTCACAATGATCCTACTACTTCCCAATAATACTTCCCTGGAGCCAAATCTTTAATTGCAGTGGACCACACTAAACCACAGTATTTAGAAATCATGAAAAATTTGAAGTGCATAGAAATCATTTTATGTTTTAGTGGTTTTTCCTAATTTTCTTTTAGTTCATTTTTCATTTTGAAAACAAAGAAGTATCATTGTAAAAAGCTCAGCAATGGAAGTATATGAGTAAATGGCAACTAATATACATCACCACCATTGGGATAAAAATCTGGTGCAGAATGATGGTATTAAATCATACAGTGCACATACTCTCTACAGGGGTTAGCTAATAATCACTGAAATTTATATTACTATGAGGTGCTTATATTATTTTATATTATTTTATTTTATTTAATCCCAATAATTATGTGACTTAGATATCGTTATCTTTTTTTGTATATTGAGAAAACTGAGACTCAGAGATGAAGTGACTGCCCCAAATCACTATTGTCTGTGAAGGAACGTGAGTTTAATTTTGCCAGATTTCACATGTTTCCAAAAGTAGTGAGAATTTAGATGTTTGTGTAAAAGTTCTCCATGTTTCAATATAGGTTGATTTTTTTTCCTTTCTGGTCAACGAAAACACATCTGCAGGCAGTATAGAGTTTACAGTTGACTGTGTTTAGGTTTTCATATACTCAGATATAATTATATGGTCACCAGAGTCTTTGTAAAGTCTATTAAAATGGCATGAATGATTTAAAGATTTCTGATTCTGTACCAGGCCTCTGGTAAGGGAGATATTTGGGGCAGGGGAGCTTTTTGATATCCATGATATTGTAAAGAGACAACTTACAACATAGTTTCTCAGCAACTAGGGGAGAGGAACTTCTTTCAAGGTAGAAGATCCCTGAAAATAGTAGTTACATTTTGTGTAACTACTGGTATTCCAATTCTCTAGAGAGACAGAGCATACCATTCTACTCTGTTCAGGACAATACAACAATATGTAGCCCTGTGTTTCACAATAGCCTAACAACCTACATAGTTCACTGGACAACAGCATTATTATGTGAACAAACGCAAAATGAAAATACTTCTTAATACATATTAATTTTTCCTTTTTTTCTATCTTCCCCACTGATGGTGTAATCATTGGAGGTACTTGTGACACACATTATAGTTTCAGGGTCTCTGGAATGGGATTCATATTGGTAGCCGGTAATTTCTTCCTCTATAATTTATTCTTTTCATTAGATTTTCTGTAAGTGCATAGTGCAGAGCCCTAATCTATAGTTCTGGTGATGACTTTACATTGAGAATGATGAATGCATATAGAAGAAGAAGGTATACATGTAATTGTGAACAAAGAACCATTGCAATGGTTGTGGGGCATTACAAAAAAATAGAAACCTTGCTTTGAACATCTAAAGTGCAGTGACCCTGAAATTGTAGCAATTCTTCTATCATTTTAGAAGAAAGGTAGATCTAAATATATTATTTGAATGTTCACAAAGGATATTTTTTACTCTCTCTGCTATAACAAAGAGAACAGTAAACATAAAATGAAAAATATGGATCAAATAAACTCCAACTCTATTATAATTCCATATACTATTATTATGAATAAGAAATGCTTCCACATCATCCATGAAAAGTGCTACTGTATTGGTAAAAGCTATATTTTATAAATATTGTTAAATAAGGTCTTACATTTATTCATGAAACCACCTAATTCTGGGGACATTTGGAGACAAAGAAAAGCCCAATTAACTGAAAATAATGGAGAAGGATTATGGAAGAAGCAAAAGATAAGGATAATTGGAATCCACATATAATCCTTCTCTCTCAAATCTTTAGTTTCAACTTTTTCTCCCTGAAAATGATTTACACAAACAACTCACACACATGACAACTGGTTTGAATTAAAACCATTTTTCATACAGTATATATAATAATATGAAACCAGTCATAATTTTATAATTTATTAAATGCTTAATAAATTCTACACTACATACACATTGTTGTAGGTTAGATATGGAATGTTCCCCCAGGGCTCATGTGTTGAATACTTAATCCTCAGTGCAGCAATGTTCAGAATTAGAGTTTTTGGAAAGTTTTTTGATCATGAGGTATTTTAGTCAATGTTTTTGCTGCTGTGACTTAAAAGGCCTGACAAGACCAATTTGCAGGGAGCAAAAGTTTTTTGGAGGCTCATGGTTTCAGAGATCTCAGTCCATAGACAGCTGGCTCCATTCCTCAGGGCTCAAGGTGAGGCAGAACACATGGCAAAAGAGTGTGGCAGAGGGAAGCAGCTCACATGATGATAAGAAAGCAGAGAGAGAGAGATTCCACTTGCTATATACAAAATATATGCCCCAAAGCCACTCAATGATCTACCTCCTCCAGCCACACTAATACTTGCCTTCAGTTACCATTCAGTTAATCCCATCAGGTGATCAATTCACTGATTAGGTTAAGGGTTTTTTGTTTGTTTTTTGGTGGTGCTAGGGATTGAACCAGGGCCTTGGGCATGTGAGACAAGCACTCTACCAACTGAGCTATATCCTCAGCCTAGGTTAATGCTTCATAACCCAATCATTTCAACGGTAAACCTTCTTGGATTATTTCACACATGAGCTTTCCAAACTCATCACATCACATCCAAACTATAACGTAAGGTCTTTTATCTCATTAATGAATTAACAAATTCATGGCATCATTGGAATGTA
The DNA here is from genome assembly GCF_052094955.1 of Ictidomys tridecemlineatus. Taxonomy (NCBI): domain Eukaryota; kingdom Metazoa; phylum Chordata; class Mammalia; order Rodentia; family Sciuridae; genus Ictidomys; species Ictidomys tridecemlineatus. The sequence goes on along the minus strand of NC_135493.1, from coordinate 28,469,341 downwards.
GTGGAAACTGAAGGAGATGGGACCTAGTTGAAGGAATGGTCCTTAATGAACAAGTCCTTGGGAACTATATTTTGTTCTTTTTTTCCCTCTATCCTTGCTTCCTGGATTTCCTCCACCACACCCTTCTGCCATGATGTTCTGTCTCACCTTGGGCCCAAAGCAATGGAGCCAGCCAACTGTGTCCTGAAACCTCTACAACTGAGCCAAAATAAGTGTTTCCTTCTTTATGTTGTTTATGTCAAATATTTTTTTATCACAGTGATGAAAAGTTAATACATACATATTATCCAAATCTTTGAAACAACCCTGCAAAGTAGACATTACCACTAGGAAACAGGAACATTGATGTAAGTGGCTTAAGTAAATCATAGTTAAATTTAAACCATGTTTTCTGACTCCAAAACCAATGGTATCTTGTTTCAAGTGTAATTTGCAAATTATACTGAGGATTCAGAAAACATGAAGGTTTGCTGGTAATTGAGAAAGTGGATACAGAACCCTAGAATGGAAATTTGCCTTTAATGTTATGGCTTTTTTCCATTTATGTATTTTTCTCTTTATTACCCATTTTAGAGGAATTTCTTACAATGATGTAACAATTTAATCCATAAATTGATTTAAGGGCATAAATGCCATAAAAGGAATAGCATTAATAGAAATAAGCTATAAATGCCTTTATGCAAATCCTTAAACTGCAAATTGCAAAATATTTTAAATAATGCCTTATAAGAAAAGTGCTATAGTTATCCTGCCAAACAGCAAAACTTGTTTAGTGCACACCCGACATAACCCAGATTTGTTTTTCATTAGTCAGTTTGTTCATTTAAAGTACATCTATTTAAAGTATATTTATTTATTTATTTATTTATTTTTAAAATTTCTTTTATTTATTTATTTATTTATTTATTTTTATTGTTGGTCGTTCAAAACCTTACACAGTTCTTAATACATCATATTTCACAGTTTGATTCAAGCGGGTTATGAACTCCCAACTTTACCCCGTATACAGATTGCTGCATCACATCAGTTACCCTTCCATTGATTGACATATTGCCTTTCTAGTGTCTGATGTATTCTGCTGTCAGTCCTATTCTCTACTATCCCCCCTCCCATCCCCTCCCCTCCCCTTTTCTCTCTCTACCCCTTCTACTGTAAATCATTTCTTCCATTTGTATTATCTTGTCTTACCCCTCCATTACATAGTTCTTGATATATCATATTTCACATTTTGATTCAAGCGGGTTATGCACTCCCATTTTACCCCTTATACAACTTGCAGAATCACATCAGTTTCACTTCCATTGCTTTACATATTGCCATTCTAGTGTCTGTTGTATTCTGCTGCCTTTCCTATCCTCTACTATCCCCCCTCCCCTCCCCTCCTCTCCCCTCTTCTCTCTCTACCCCCACTACTGTAATTCATTCCTCCCCCTTGTATTATTTTTCCCTTTCCCCTCACTTCCTCTTGTATGTAATTTTGTATAACCCTGAGGGTCTCCTTCCATTTCCATGCAATTTCCCTTCTCTCTCCCTTTCCCTCCCACCTCTCAACCCTGTTTAATGATGGTCTTCTTCTCCTGCTCTTCTTCCCTAGTCTGTTCTTAATTACTCTCCTTATATCAAAGAAGACATTTGGCATTTGTTTTTTAGGGCTTGGCTAGCTTCGCTTAGCATAATCTGCTCTAATGCCATCCATTTCCCTGCAAATTCTATGATTTTGTCATTTCTTAATGCAGAGTAATACTCCATTGTGTATAAATGCCACATTTTTTTTATCCATTCGTCTATTGAAGGGCATCTAGGTTGGTTCCACAGTCTTCCTATTGTGAATTGTGCTGCTATGAACATCAATGTAGCAGTGTCCCTGTAGCATGCTCTTTTTAGGTCTTTAGGGAATAGACCGAGAAGGGGGATAGCTGGGTCAAATGGTGGTTCCATTCCCAGCTTTCCAAGAAATCTCCATACTGCTTTCCAAATTGGCTGCACCAATTTGCAGTCCCACCAACAATGTACAAGTGTACCCTTTTCCCCACATCCTCGCCAGCACTTATTGTTGTTTGACTTCGTAATGGCTGCCAATCTTACTGGAGTGAGATGGTATCTTAGGGTGGTTTTGATTTGCATTTCTCTGACTGCTAGAGATGGTGAGCATTTTTTCATGTACTTGTTGATTGATTGTATGTCCTCCTCTGAGAAGCGTCTGTTCAAGTCCTTGGCCCATTTGTTGATGGGATTATTTGTTATCTTATTGTCTAATTTTCTGAGTTCTTTATATACTCTGGATATTAGGGCTCTATCTGAAGTGTGAGGAGTAAAGATTTGTTCCCAGGATGTAGGCTCCCTATTTACCTCTCTTATTGTTTCTTTTGCTGAGAAAAAACTTTTTAGTTTGAGTAAGTCCCATTTGTTGATTCTAGATGTTAACTCTTGTGCTGTGGGTGTCCTATTGAGGAATTTGGAGCCCGACCCCACAGCATGTAGGTCGTAGCCAACTTTCTCTTCTATCAGATGCCATGTCTCTGATTTGATATCAAGCTCCTTGATCCATTTTGAGTTAACTTTTGTGCATGGCGAGAGAAAGGGATTCAATTTCATTTTGTTGCATATGGATTTCCAATTTTCCCAGCACCATTTGTTGAAGATGCTATCCTTCCTCCATTGCATGCTTTTAGCCCCTTTATCAAATAAAAGAAAGTTTAGTTTTGTGGGTTGGTTTCTGTGTCCTCTATTCTGTACCATTGGTCCACCCGCCTGTTTTGGTACCAGTACCATGCTGTTTTTGTTACTATTGCTCTGTAGTATAGTTTGAAATCTGGAATCGCTATACCACCTGATTCACACTTCCTGCTTAGTATTGTTTTTGCTATTCTGGGTCTTTTATTCTTCCATATGAATTTCATGATTGCTTTCTCTATTTCTACAAAAAATGCCGTTGGGATTTTGATTGGCATTGCATTAAACCTATAGAGAACTTTTGGTAATATTGCCATTTTGATGATGTTAGTTCTACCTATCCATGAGCAGGGTATATTTTTCCATCTTCTAAGGTCTTCTTCAATTTCTCTCTTTAGGGTTCTGTAGTTTTCATTGTATAAGTCTTTCACCTCTTTTGTTAGGTTGATTCCCAAGTATTTTATTCTTTTTGAGGATATTGTGAACGGAGTGATTGTCCTCGTGTCCATTTCAGAGGATTTGTCACTGATATACAGGAATGCCTTTGATTTATGCATGTTGATTTTATAACCTGCCACTTTGCTGAATTCATTTATTAGCTCTACAGTTTCTTTGTAGACCCTATTGGGTCTGCTAGGTATAGAATCATGTCATCTGCAAATAGTGATAATTTAAGTTCTTCTTTTCCTATTTTTATGCCTTTAATTTCTTTCGTCTGTCTAATTGCTCTGGCCAGTGTTTCGAGAACTATTTTGAACAGAAGTGGTGAGAGAGGGCATCCCTGTCTTGTTCCAGATTTTAGAGGGAATGCCTTCAATTTTTCTCCATTCAGAATGATGCTAGCCTGAGGCTTTGCATAAATTGCTTTTACAATGTTGAGATATGTTCCTGTTATCCCTAGTTTTTCGAGAGTTTTGAACATAAACGGATGCTGTACTTTGTCGAATGCTTTTTCCGCATCTATTGAGATGATCATATGTTTCTTATTTTTAAGTCTATTGATGTGGTGAATAACATTTATTGATTTCCGTATATTGAACCAGCCTTGCATACCAGGGATGAATCCTACTTGATCATGGTGCACAATTTTTTTGATATGTTTTTGTATCCGATTTGCCAGAATTTTATTGAGGATTTTTGCATCTAGGTTCATTAGAGATATTGGTCTGTAGTTTTCTTTCTTTGAAGTGTCTTTGTCTGGTTTCAGAATCAGGGTGATGTTGGCCTCGTAGAATGAATTTGGAAGTTCTCCCTCTTTTTCTATTTCCTGAAATAGCTTGAAAAGTATTGGTATTAGTTCCTCTTTAAAGGTTTTGTAAAACTCTGCTGTATACCCATCTGGTCCTGGGCTTTTCTTAGATGGTAATCTTTTGATGGTTTCTTCTATTTCCTCAATTGATATTGGCCTGTTTAGGTTGTCTATATCCTCCTGACTCAATCTGGGCAGATTATATGACTTAAGAAATTTATCGATGCCTTCACTATCTTCTATTTTATTGGAGTATAAGGATTCAAAATAATTTCTGATTATCTTCTGTATTTCTGAAGTGTCTGTCGTGATCTTGCCTTTTTCATCCCTTATGCTAGTAATTTGAGTTCTCTCTCTTCTTCTCTTCGCTAGCATGGCTAAGGGTCTGTCAATTTTATTTATCTTTTCAAAGAACCAACTTTTCGTTTTGTCAATTTTTTCAATTGTTTCTTTTGTTTCGATTTCATTAATTTCAGCTCTGATTTTAATTATTTCTTGCCTTCTACTTCTTTTGCTGTTGTTTTGCTCTTCTTTTTCTAGGATTTTGAGATGAAGTATGAGATCATTTATTTGTTGGTTTTTTCTTTTTTTAAGGAATGAACTCCAAGCAATGAATTTTCCTCTTAGAACTGCTTTCAATGTGTCCCATAGATTCCGATATGTTGTGTCTGTGTTTTCATTAAACTCTAAGAATTTTTTAATTTCCTCCTTGATGTCTTCTAAAACCTATTGATTATTCAGTAACCTATTGTTCATTCTCCAAGTGATGCATGATTTTTCCTTGCTTCTTTTATCGTTGATTTTTAGTTTCATTCCATTATGATCAGATAAGATGCATGGTATTATCTCCGCTCCTTTATATTGTCTAAGAGTTGCCCTGTGACATAATATATGATCTATTTTTAAGAAGGATCCATGTGCTGCTGAGAAAAAAGTGTAGCTGCTTGATGTTGGGTGGTATATTCTATATATGTCAATTAAGTCTAGGTTGTTAATTGTGTTATTGAGTTCTATAGTTTCCTTATTCAACTTTTGTTTGGAAGATCTGTCCAGTGGTGAGAGAGGTGTGTTGAAGTCTCCCATGATTATTGTATGGTGGTCTATTAGACTCTTGAACTTGAGAAGAGTTTGCTTGATGAACACAGCAGCACCGTTGTTTGGGGCATATATATTTATGATTGTTATGTCTTGTTGGTGTATGGTTCCCTTGAGCAGTATGTAGTGTCCTTCTTTATCCCTTTTGATTAACTTTGGTTTGAAATTTATTTTATTTGATATGAGTATGGACACTCCTGCTTGTTTCCGCAGTCCATATGAGTGATATGATTTTTCCCAACCTCTCACCTTCAGTCTATGTATATCCTTTCCTATCAAATGCGTCTCCTGTAGGCAGCATATTGTTGGGTCTTGTTTTGTGATCCATTCAACTAGCCTGTGTCTCTTAATTGGTGAGTTTAAGCCATTAACATTTAGGGTTATTATTGAGATATGGTTTGTTCTTCCAGCCATATTTGTTTATTAATGCTGCTAAACCTGATTTGTTTTCCTCTTTGATTATTTTCCCCCCTTTACTGTCCTACCTCCCACTGTTGGTTTTCATTGTGGTTTTCCATTTTCTCTTCCTGTAGTGTTTTGCCAAGGATTTTTTGAAGAGATGGTTTTCTAGCTGCAAATTCTTTTAACTTTTGTTTATCATGGAATGTTTTAATTTCATCTTCCATCCTGAAGCTTAATTTCGCCAGATACACGATTCTTGGTTGGAACCCATTTTCTTTTAGCGTTTGAAATATGTTATTCCAGGATCTTCTAGCTTTTAGAGTCTGTGTTGAGAGATCAGCTGTTATCCTGATTGGTTTACCCCTAAATGTAATCTGCTTCCTTTCTCTTGTAGCTTTTAAAATTCTCTCCTTATTCTGTATGTTGGACATCTTCATTATAATGTGTCTAGGTGTGGATCTCATGATTTCGCACATTCGGCGTCCTGTAGGCTTCTAGGATTTGGGGTTCTGTCTCATTCTTCAAGTCTGGGAAGTTTTCTCGTATTATTTCACTGAATAAATTGTCTATTCCTTTGGTTTGGAGCTCTGTGCCTTCCTGTATCCCAATGACTCTTAAGTTTGGTCTTTTGATATTATCCCATATTTCTTGGATGTTCTGCTCATGGTTTCTTAGCAGACTTGCTGAGCTGTCTATGTTCTTTTCAAGTTGAAATACTCTGTCTTCATTGTCTGATGTTCTATCTTCTAAGTGATCCACTCTGCTGGTAGTATTCTCAATTGAGTTTTTAAGTTGGTTTATTGCTTCCTGCATTTCTAGGATTTCTATTTGTTTGTTTTTTATTTCCTCTATCTCCCTGTGAAATTGATCTTTTACTTCCTGGATTTGTTTATGTAGTTCCTTGTCAATGTGATCTTTCATTGTCTGATTTTGATGTCTCATGTCTTCCTTGAGACTCCAGATCATCTGAAGCATGTATATCCTGACCTCTCTGTCTGACATCCCATCTGTTGCAGCTATTACCTCTTCTAGAGTTGAGTTGACCTGCATTGCCTGTGGTCCTTTCTTTCCTTGTCTTTTTAAAATATATCATTTAAAATACATTTAAAGTATATCATTTAAAATACATTTAAAGTACATCTATTATATAGTATGTACTCTGTTAGGCACTATGGGGCTATAAAGATGAGTCCCTGACTTCAAGGAACTTACAGAAGAAATGAAGTAAATATATGCAACTACCATAAAAGGTATTTCAGTATGTGTTAAGTACTTATTATAAGAAAGATGTAAACCAAGGAGTGGGATAGCTGGGTCAAATGATGGTTCTATTCTATGTTCTCTGAAGAATCTCTATACTGCTTTCCATAGTGGTTACACCAAATTGCAGTGCCACCAGCAATGTATGAGTGTGCCTTCCCCCCCTACGTTCTTTCCAATATTTATTGTTGCTTATATTCTTGGTAATTGTCATTCTGACTAGAGTGACACGAAATAAATCTTAGAGTAATTTTGATTTGCATTTCTCTAATTGCTAGAGATACTGAACATTTTCATATATTTTTTGATCATTTGCATTTCTTCTTCTGGAAGTATCTGTTCACTTCCTTAGCCTATTTACTGATTGGGTTACTTGGTTTTTTTTTGGTGTTAAAAGGTTTTTTTAGTTCTTTATATATCCTGGAGATTAGTGCTCTATTTGATGTGCATGTGGTAGATTTTCTCCCATTCTGTAGACTCTCTCTTTGTTATTGATTTTTTTCTTTTGCCGAGATGAAGCTTTTCAGTTTGAATCCATCCCATTTATTAATTTTTAAAGTTTGAATCCATCCCATTTATTAATTTTTAAATATTTTTTTGGGGGAGATAACAGGGATTGAACTCAGGGGCACTCAACCACTGAGTCACATCCCTAGCCCTATTTTGTATTTTATTTAGAGATAGGGACTCACTTAATTGTTTAGTGCCTCACTGTCATGGAGGCTGGCTTTGAACTTGTGATCCTCTTGCCTCAGTCTCCCAAGCTGTTGGGATTATAGGTGTGTGCTACTGTGTCTGGCTCCTTTTATTGATTCTCCATTGAAGCTCAATTTACAATAGCTAAACCATGGAACCAATCACTATGCCCTTCAACAGATGAATGCAATGGAATATTTTTCAACTATAAAGAAGAATGAAATGATGGCATTTGCATGTAAATGGATGGTGTTGGAGAATATCATGCTAGGCAAAATAAGCCAATCTCCCAAAACCAAAGGCCAAATGTTTTCTCTGATAAGTATATGCTGAACCATAATTAGAGGGATCTAGGAAAGAATGGAGGAACTTTGGATTAGACAGAGGGAAGTGAGGAGAAGGGAGGGGGTTTGGGAGGTGGGAAGGATGGTAGAAGGAGACGGACATTATTACCCTACGTACAGGTATGATGGCACAAACGGTTTGACTGTATTATGTATAACAAGAGAAATGAGAAGTTGTGCTCCATTTGTGTACAATGGGTTGAAATGCATTCTGCTGTCATGCATTAGAACTAATTAGAACAAATAAAAAAGGAAATATATAGATACTAACATCCAAAGGAGAAATGGCTGGCTCAGCAATCCAATTAAATTAGTAGAGAAAAGAGGTTATATTGTGTCCTTTTCTTTGTAATTCTAAGGGGGGGAAACACAACTTACAACTATCAATGCATGCTTATCATTTTGTAAATAAATTAATTACTTCACTCAGTTCTCACAATAAGTCTGTGAGTTAGATATCATTATTGTCTTCCTTCTAAAGTTGAAGGAACTAATACCTAAAGTCAAGTCTGATTTAAATATAGTACTTGATTCAATACCATCATCAATAACTTCTCCTGTAAATGGAAATAACAGGATAAAGAAGGAAGCAATATGCTGTGAGTGATTAAAAAAATAGTATCAGACCAACTGGAATCCACAACCTGACTTTGTCCCACATAATCTACTGTGTGCCTCTGGGAAAGAAACTTTATCAAAGTTTCCATTTTCTCATCTGTTCACTGTGAACAACAGCTCACTTCACAGAATAATAATTTAAGGAAAAACCTTAGTTACACAGTTGTTTTACATATGTAGAGAGTTTGTAACATAGCAACCAATAAAATGAACTGTCTCATTTATTCAGACTTGTCTCTAGAAAGAAGTAATGAGAAACAAATGTCTCTCTCCTTGCCATCATAAGGAAATTAAAGTCAAATACCTTGTAATAGTGATTAACTTTTAAGATGGATATGAATGTTAGCAGATGAAACCAAAGAGAGGAGAAAATTTCTGAAAATATCTGCATGTAGCCATGTGAATTTATATATTATGATTACTTAGTTTGTTTTCTATATAAATTACTTAAAAAAAGAAATTTATTTTGTGTATAGTTCTGAAGGCTTGGCATAGTAGTGACATCTGGTGAGGACCTTCATTATGGATCCTAACATGGTAGAAAGTGAAAGGGCAAGTGAATATATGCAAAAGAAAAAGGAGCCAGGCTCATTTTTATCACCCATCCTCACAATGACTGACTTACTCCTGTGATAGCCACATTTAATCTATTTATGAGGGCAGAATCATCTTCTTATTCATGCCCCACTTCCCAACACTTACATTGAATATTAAGTCCTTAAAACATGAATTTTTGGGGACATATTCAAAGTTCACATCCAAGATCTTGAAAATAATAGTTAAACATGAAATCAGGCTGGGACTATACTTCAGTCATGGAGTGTTTGCCTAGCATGTATAATGGTGATATTAATCCTTAGTACCATGAAGAAAATGAAGTCAGCATATGGGAGAAAAAAATGGTCTCTATAGTGGCAAGATTTGATATATAACCCAAATAAATGTATTAATGTAAGTCAAACATCTGCGTCAATCAGAAGGAGCAATTGGCTTGGCACAGAAGTACAGGAAATACAGAGACATAGAGATGTATAATGATGTGGTTTACTCAGGCACAATGCTATGATAATTAAAACATCCAATCTCAATGGCAAATGCATCTGTATTATAGATATGAATATATAATGACTCTTATGCAGATCTGTCCTATTGATGTACATTTAGGCTATTCCAAGTGTTTTGTTATTATAGACAGTACCATAGTGTACATCTTGTTACATGCCTTATTTTACACATGTATCAGTATATAATCAGGTGTTAATGATTACTATTTATGAGAAATGAGCTCTAGGCCTCTTATGTTTTTAGTACTGCACTATTTAAGGGAAGATCTCTGCTCTCAAGTAAATTTTAATCTGGTTTGATAGTTAAATCTAATATATATGACAAATAAAAGTCTGCATATAAATAGGTACCAAATTTTTGGAGTGTCAGAGCTCTGGGGATTTAGAAGTCCCTAGAGGATGAGGAAACATTTTGTAGACGTTCTTTTAAACTCTAAAACTAAGAACTTTTTCTCAGTATTAGAAGTCCCTAACACTATAACCCACTTGTTAATCTCATAGTGAAATTCTTTGGCTGATGACTGTAATTTTCTAGGTAGAATAATAAAAATATTTTAATATCCTAGAGAAGAAAATGCAAAAATTGACTTTGTGTTAAATATGGAAGGCCAGACTTCCATGACTACAAATTGAATTTCCTTAATGTTCATATCTTCCAATTTTTGAAACCACCCTCTACATAGAGAATCTGAGGAGTTTATTAAAGATGGTGTAAAATTTAGCAATTATATGGTATCTCAATTCCATAACAATAGAAGCAACAACAGGATCACTACTTTTAACACACATACACACACATACATAAAGAGGTTATTTTAATCATGGCAACAAATTTATTTGTAAGTCAAGTTACCATTTTTATTGAGAAGGAAACTGACTTCAGAGAAAATAAATGATTTCAGTAAGAACTATAGAGCCACTAGTCTCCAAATTTCACTTCTTAATTGTAATTTGTGTTTGGGAGAAAAAAAAAGGCAGGAGATACCTTGATTAATGTGAGACAAAAAAGAATAAATAGATTGCCTCCTCCATTTATTGTCATTACATAGAATACCATGTAGTGAGAGACTTATCTTTGAGAGTACTGTCTTTATATAATGTTGTAAATATGGAAATTGAGACTTATTTTGCCTTAGAATTCTAGGGTAGAAAGTACTATATTACACTGATTTAAAGCAGGATTTTTGTGGCTAGGGGTGTAGCTCAGTGTTAGGGTAAGTCTCTGGATCAATCCCCAGTAAACCTTTCCCCCCAAAAAACAATGCAGGGTCTTTGAAGACAGACTTCCTGGATTTTAAACCCTTACCTTTACATTTATTATCTGTGTAATTTTGAGCAAATTACCTGAACTCCTTAGTTTCTTCATTTACAAAACAGGCATGTGTGAGAGAATAAACAGCATCTTGTGTTTAGTTATGATACTAAGATCATAGTAAATATTCAGAAAGTGTTAGCTATTATTATCATTCTAAGTCCGACTTGAGAATAGCAAAATTATGAGGTAGCAAATTTGCTCAGAACAGTGGTTTGCAATTTTTAGTGTGCATCAGTTCCCCTTGGGAGCTTGTTAAAGCACAGATTTCTGGGATCAAAACCCAGTGTATCTCATTCAGTAGATCTGCGGTGGTACTGAAAATTTCACATTTCTACCAAGTTCCTCTATAATGGTGATACTTTTGGGGTGAATCACATTTTGAAAACTTACTGGCTTACAGCATGATAGTAAGTCAAAGGTAGTTCACAACATTTGCCTTAACAATAGACAATTTATTTTTGGTCCTCCATCTTCTAAGTATGTCTTGGACTTCTCAAAATGTTCAGACCTCTCAGACAGGCAGTCATGCATGTGATATCAGTCTTCTTTGTCACTTTATCAATGAAAATCAACCTGTATTTGAAAGTAGAAAAAAAAAAGGAAAACAGAAAAATCTTAACCCTGGTATTTCTGGTTAGTGGGATTATGGCTGACTTATATCAATATTTTTATATTTTCAACATAGTTACACTAAGGTAATATTAATTTTATAATCTGAAAGGATTTTTTAAGGAACACACACTACTGAAAAGTAGGTCAATTATATCTACTCTATGAGGAAACTGTTCATCTTCCATTGGTAAAATTTTATAGTGGGTCACTCCATCTAGAGTCACTGCTGCCCTATGACAACCATTTCTTGTAATTTTACTTTGTCTTTAACAAAATTATTTTTATATATATAGTGAAAGAGAGAGAGAGAGAGAGAGAGAGAGAGAGAGAGAGAGAGAGAGAGAGAGAGAGAGAGAGAGAGAGGAGAGAGAGAGAGAGAGAGAGAGAGAGAGAGAGAGAATATGTGTTGTGGATGGACACAATACCTTTATTTGATTTATTTTTATATGGTGCTGAGGTTCGAACCCAGTGGCCTTACACATGCGAGATGAGCGCTCTTAACACTGAGACACAACCCCAGCCCTTTAACATAATTCTTAAAGACCTCATTGTAGAACATCTCTGATTATAGGATAGAGAATTGCTCTCTCAAGACTTAGGCTGCTGTTTCAATGATTTATTGAATTCATTTTCTTACTCTCATTATTTTGAAAAAAGATCTACTAGTTATCCCTGTAATACATTCAGTCCTGAGACTATTATTTAGAAATAACTCAGTATCTCTCTTTTCAAATTGCAGATACTCAGAACATGAGTCTAGTGTGAAACAGTGGGCTACTTATAAAATAATGGGCCTGTTACATCATAACAAATTATTTCTGATAGATTAAATTAAGGAGATGTTTCTTGGCTTTAGTGTAGAAACCAAGTGGTACAGACTTCCCCAAAGATATTATTTGTTTCACTAAAGCATTCTTGAGAATTTATTAGAGAAGATTTACTAAAAATATTAACATGAAAGGGATATAGGTATAAAAAAGCTATGGAAGCCCAACATAATTGGTAAAGTTATTTAAAAAATATTTGTTGGATATCTACTTTGTGCTTAGATTTATGGATGGGTGATGTTGGAATGACTTGGACATGGTTTTAATCTATTCTCATTGGGAGATTTCCTGTGTTCTATGGTATTTGATGTAAGCAACAGATACAGTATTTACACTAAGCATTCAGAGACATGGGATTTGAAGTCCTTGGCTCAGCATTTTTAATTGATGTGATTATAAACAATTTTATTAAATGATCAGTGCTTTAATTTTAATATGTTAAAAGTACTCATATTTCCCAGTATTGTGGTTATTATTAAAATTAAATTAGTATATATATATATACACACACATATACACATTTAATATTTTTTAAATATATTTTTAGTTGTAGATGGACATAATACCTTTATTTTTATTCATTTATTTTTATGTGGTGCTGAGGATTGAACCCAGGGATCACACATGCTAGGTGATCACTGTACCCCTGAGGTACAATCCCAGCCCCACATTTAGAGTTTTGAGTTTGGTATTTATTAGATATTCAGTGATTGAAGGCATTATTGTTACTAGAGAGAGAAAGATATCTTTACTTGGCAATGACACTACATATGTCTGACATTTCCACAGATTGCTTTCTAAAGCAAATGTTATTTCTGTATGTAGTTCTTGGGCTTTTTCTGTTTACCTCTGCTTCTAAAGTGATATAGTCCTTGTTTATTAATGGAGAATCATAGGAAGATGACTTATTGAGATTTCCCTTATTGGAAGAGGAAATTTCCATATTTCAAAATTCTCACACCATTCCTTGTTTACCAAAACTGAGTGATGCCACTGACAACCTGGATTATTTATGTATGTTCATTGGTACCTCAGACATCACTTACATTGAGATCTTACCAAAAATTTTCAGAAATTTGTGTGAACTTCACATGATTTTTAAGTTTATTTATTCATTAGGGAAAAAATCTTCTTGCAGATCTGTATTGGTCCTGATAGGCTTCTTTTGTGATGTCTAAACTAGTACAGAGTATTATATGCCTACTCATGGGTTGCTTTTGCCATGTTACACCAGATATCTGAGGTTTTAAATTCTAAACTTATTTTATTTAGAGGTAGAGATAGAGATACAAAAGGTAGAGATTATCCTTGTGAGATTTTGGCCTTAGTGATACTTAAAATAGCTTCACACCAAATTAAAATTTTTATGGGGACACATTGTTTCAAGGTCTTAGTCCACAGAGAGTAGGCTCCATTCCTTGGGGCTTGAGGTGAGGCAGGCCATTGTGGAAGAAGAATGTGGCTGAGGAATGTGGCTCACAGGATAATCTGAAAGCAGAGAGAGAGACTTCACTTTCCAGATAGAAAATTTACACCCCCAAAGTACAACCCCAATGACCCACCTCCTCCAGTCATAACCCTACTTGCCTACAGTTATCACTCAATTAATCCCAACAGGGTATTAGTTCACTGATTGGGTTAAGGCTCTCACAACCAATCACTTCTCCTCTAAACCATTTTGCATTATCTCACACATGAATTTTGGAGGACACCTCACATGCAAACCACAACAGATTTTCTCTATGTGGCATAAAATAAACGAGCTTGATCTATTCATGTTTTGGTTGTATATTAAAACAATGTATATTGTAACCATAGAATATTAATTATGTTCAATTCAAATTGAATATATTTGACAAATCATTCATTTTTAGTTATAAAACAAGTCACTACAAATTTTGAAATATTATCTAGACCACAGTAATGACAAAAACACAATTAAATCAGGACACAATAACATAAAAGTGTGTATATATATATATATATATATATATATATATATATAGTCTCAAAAACAGACATGAAAATTATTCATTTTTTTTATAGATGGACATAATACCTTTACTTTGTTTATAAAACTCAGTGCCCCATATGTGCCAGACAAGTGGTCTACAACTGAGCTACAACCCACCCCACATGTAAATTCTTGTGATCAAAGAAGAAAGTATTATGGAAATTTAAGATATTCTGACTGTAGAATATGAAATACTACATATAAAACATGTATAAGGAAGCTAATGTATTTAGTAAGGGCAATTATAGTATTAATTACTGATATCAGAATATTTAATATTCTAAATAAAAATATAATGTGGGATGGGGTTAGCTCAGTGGCAGAGTCCTTGTCTCTTACCTAGCATGCATGAGGCCTTACATTAAATTCCCCAGCACCTTAAAAATATATCAGAAAGTAACAAAAGAAATAAAAATACAATAGAAGGATGAAGGCAGTCCACTTGAAATTATAAATGAAATGAACAAACCTTTGGGAAGATTGACCAAAGTAAAAAAATTACACAGTTGCTCTTAGAAATGGACAGTGGAGGGCTGGTGTTGTGGCTTAGCAGTAGAGCACTTGCCTGGCATGTGTGAGGCCCTGCATTCTACCCTCAGTACCACATAAAAATAAATAAATAAATAAATAAATAAGGAAACAAAGGTATTGTATTCATCTACAACTAAAAAAAAAATAAGAAAAATAAATAGCCCTGTACCATAAATACAAACATGGAAGTGAACACAAGATTCCAATAATTTTTTAGTGCCTTTATTCCAATACATTTAAAAACCCTTGCAAGATGGCCAAATTTCTAAGAAAATATAAATCACTGAAACTCACTCAAGTATAGGTAGACCACTTGAACAGTCTTAAAGCTATTAATAAATTTGAGTCAGTAAATTATTATGCAATATTACCTCCTCCTCAAGAATGAACAAATAAAAAATGTCATGAGATAATAGAATGAGAAGGCTGGAAGGAAAGGAGATAATGCTCTGTAAATGGATATCTAAATTTTAGGGATTCATTGCAATTATAGCAAAGATCAAGATATGACAAATGGTAGGAGTAATGAAGAAGGCAGCACTGGCAATGAAATGTTCAAGAATGCAAGGATTTGTGTGATCATTCTTAGAGTTGCTGGAGTTACCCAAGATGATGGCAGTGTTTATTCTGAAAGGGGGAGACTGTAAACCAGATACCAGAATCTTTAAGAGTGATAGAAAACATAGTTTTATTATTTATTTTTAATTAACATGTATTAATTATACATATTAATTGATTCAGTGTGATATTTAAACACGTGCATATAGTTGGCATGGATTAAATCTGGATAATTAGCGGTTCCCTCTCATCATTTCTTTATGAATAGAGCCTTCAGGCTCCTTTTTTACCCTGCATTTTCATAAAAAATTTGATAGGTTATTATAAACTAGTCATTCAACTATGCTGCAGAACACTGGAACAAATTTGTTCCATAAAGGTGGTATGGTCATATAGTTTGAATCTTTATGAATAAGTTTTAGAGTGGCATTGGTGAGTGAGAAACAAATCATTTTTGTTACCAAATTCCAATGATATATGGAAGTCGTGAGAAAATGAGCAGCTTCTAACTGAAAATGTCGCTGAGGAAATAGAAGTCAGTTAAATTAAGGCATTGACAACATTAGTGGGAAATAGGAATCTTAAAGGTAAATTTAATCAATATTTTTTGATCTATGTCAATATAGCAATTTTATGCCTCAAAGTGAATCAGTTTGTGGTCAGATGATAGAGCATTCAATTGGGAATTTAATTTTAGAGGGGAAAAGCTGGAAGATACTTTACCTTTTCTATATTCTAGCTATCATAGGATATGGCTAGATGATAAAGAAGGCTAGAAAATATTCTCTTGACCTTCACATTGCCCCAGTCTCCTTTACCAGTCCATTTTGGAATGTGAGATCAATTTATTTATAGATCAGACATTTGGAAAAATACCTATGGATTTCTGTAAAGGTTGAGGTGGAGGATAGAAAATAAGAGATTAAGACCTATACCTTGATCATAATTACAGATTGTTGTCTGTTTTTAAATGCTTTCTCTTTATCATTAAGAATATGGATTTTCATACACTTTACCTCTCCCACTGCAGTAATGGATCATTATGGAAAATCCATCACAATGTGGAAAAAGAGAATATCTCACTGTATACTGGTGACTAGTACAATCCTGAGATCTATGCAAAAAAAAACAAAACCACTTTGGAAAACTTATTTTCATTCCCTCTTAATAGTGATGAATAATTTTATTCCTAGGATCTCTGGAAAGTGACACCCATCAATTTTTTGCTTAATGATAAATATACCTATCTTAGGTATGTACCTATACTGAGTTAACTTTTGAGAAGTGGATTATATTTATCAGAATTTATGAGAGAATAGTATTATCTATAACTATTCTCCCAAACTGTTACTTTGACCAAAGAAACTGAATTGAAGTTATTTGACTTATACCAGTTTTAAACTTTATACCCCTAGGACAGTGACATGCCAAAATAGTTGGACATTAATATCATGCGATCTGTAATCATTCCAATATTACATTTATTAGGGAATGAATTTGCCTTTTCAGTAAAACGTGAAAAACTTTTCCACATGTCAAACTCAAAATGAGAGACTTTTGTAAATATCCTGTATTTTGATGGGACATCATAGAGTTAAATCTTTGACTATCAAATTAGTGTTTTCCTCTTTATTTGATCTCTGATTACTTGGTGTAACTTAGGTAATGGATTAACTTTTAACTGTCTGTTGCAGCTCATCATGTAATACTGTCTCTGAATTCTTGGTGAGAAAATCGGAAGGTACAATAACCAATTGAGAGAAGAAACACACCATGATTCTGAGTGGATTATAGTATTAATTGCTGATATCAGAATATTCTAAATAAAATTATAATGTGGGATGGGGTTAGCTCAGTGGCAGAGTCCTTTTCTCTTGCCTAGCATGCATAAGGCCTTACACACCATGATTCTGAGTGGATTATAATATATAAACCAAGGGGAGTAAATTTTGCAAAATCTATACTATAATTAATTAAAACAAAGACTTGAGGAAGAGAAAATAATAATTGGAAAGGACTTTGAAAATAGTAAAAGGAAAAAAGCAGTAAAATGAGCAAAGTTGGACTACATATCTCCAGAGAAATTTGCCCTTCCTAAGATTTCATCTATGAGAAATAAAATTTCTGAAAGACTCAAAGCTAAAGATTAAGGAGATATATTTTTAAAAACTTTTATTTTAAATTGAAAAATATTCATCATATATATAAATTAAATATTTAGAGTAAAAAAAAGGAATGAGAGGAAGGGTGAAGGAGGAGGAGGAGGAAGAGGAAAAGAAAGATTTTGAAGTCAGGAAGTATTGTAAGAACTTGTTCTGTAGCATTATCCAAGTGGGTTTGGGTATGTCTCTGGACTGTATCTGTGAAATGAACATATTCATTATAGTAGCTTTCCATGGGTTTGTTGTAAGAGGCAAATTTCATAATGCATATAAAGAAATTTTCAAAGTGCCTGACATATAGGGAGCTCTTATTACAAATAGCTGTTATATTATTATAAACAGTTATATTATAATAAAAAGACCCTGCTAACTATGTTTCAGTTAACATTCTAAATATTTTTCTTCATATAAGGAGTAGTTAAGAGTGGTGCCTTTGCTTATATATGCTCAATCTTGGAAAACTTAATGGAAATTTCTTAGTTTCCTCAAATATCTAATGGTCATAAGAATGGTACACACAGCATGCAATTTTAAGTAAGATTGTATACGTAAAATATTAAGGGTTGGGTACCACAGGAAATCAAGAATAAAAGTTAGTTGTTGTTTCTTTTTTCTTTTTCTTTCTTTTTCTGGTACTGGGGATTGAACTCAGGGACACTTGACCACTGAGCCACATTCCCAGCCCTATTTTGTATTTTATTTAGAGACAATGCTATTGAGGAGTATTACTGTTACAAGGAAACAATAAATAAAGCCATGGCTGGGGAGAGTAGCAGGCAATATTTTACTATATAGAAAAAGTGGGAATGATTCAGTGAGGGAAAATGGTGATATAGTAAAGACGTGATACATTTGAAATAATGTCTTTGAGTAGGCAAGATGGGATGATATCTAATGCATGACTTTGGTAATAAATGTGAAGAAATTATTTATTGTGATGGAACAGAAGAGTATGCAGTTTCAGAAGCAGATGGGCAGGTAGATGTGATGGGTAGTTGGAAAGTTCTTTCCTCTTTGCAGTAGTCATTTCAGTGAAGTATGAGAATCTTAGAATATAGAAGGAGGTGGTTAAGGATTGAGGGGAGAAGGAAAAATGTGAAATAATTTTGGAAGAGGGTAAATAGACTAGAAAAACAAGATATATTTCCAGAAATCCATTAAGGGCCACCTAAGATTTATGGTCATATATTTATAGGTATGTTTTTCTCCAAAAATGTTAAGCTCCATGGGTACAGACACTGAATAGGTGAAGCATTAGAAATAATTAAAAGATCATGATTCACTTTATGAGGAAGTTTCCTATTATTTCTCTTAGTAGATGTTCTCAGGGACTTCCTAGATTTATTTACTCTTGTCTGTCCATTGAATTTCTCTATACTCTCCACCTTCCAAAATCCTTAGAGGACATTTTTCACAAATGCTTATGTTTCTACAACTCATTCTGCTTATCACAGCCCTCTTAAACTTCACTAGTGTCTTGCTTCCTATTTCAGAACATGAGAGTTATTCCTAAATCCCAAAAGAAAACCCAACATAATAAAAAAAGTCCCTGCTCACTATTAGATATGTTGTTGCCTCAATATCTAGGGAATTCAAATGACCCTTTACTCTTCTTGTATTATTGTGTTTAGTCAGATAAATTGTCCACTGTCAGAGAAAGTTGTGAATCATAATTTTTTTCAGAGTGCATCCGATCATTTACAAGGCATTCATGGTGTCATAATAGCAGTGTCAGGAATCAGTCTAGTAAGGATCATGTACTATGTTCAGAACCAAAACTCCCTTCCAATGACTTAAATCCCCATGTTGAGTTGGATACATCAGTTGGGGCAGGATCCTGTCTTCCAGTGTCCAGTTATCATTTTCTGCCAAGTTACCTTAGCTAGAGTCTCTTCAGTTTCTCAGTGTTTTACTAACATTGACCTCTTTGGAAAGGGATTGAGATTTCCCAATTCTTCTCCTGAGAGATTCTTAAGGCCTATAAAAATCTATAAATAAATATACATATATGTAGTATAGGTTTTGCTTTACCCACTGAAAATATTGCAACTCAGGACCCTTATTAATTATAAAATGTCCAACTATGACTTTAGCCTTCTATGAGTATTAAATATATAACATTTCTATTTATCAAAAAGAGGCCATTCTGAAGTTTTTCTTTAAATCAAAGGAACATTTTATCCCAAGGGTAAACTCCTATTTGTATACCCAATGCAGACATATATGTAACCATTAAAATGGAATTTTTCCAGATTAAAGAATTTTATGATTCAGGATCAATGAGGAATTCCGTTACATTATTTTTATTGCTGAGTAATAATAATAATAAACTTTTATATTTCTATAGCACAATATGTTAAATGGTTCACAAAACACTAATATATATATAGAATCTTGGACCTCATCCTATACGTGCTGAATCAGGAAATCTGGGAAAGAATCTCAGGAGTCTAATAATTTAATTCAGATTACAATGATTCTGATACATTCAGTTTTGAGATTACCGTTTTTTGCTTTTAAAAGTATGTTCTTCTGTGTTATTAAATCAATAAAAAATTGCATCTATACTAAACATGATCATTATTCCCTAAATGATGAAGTATAACAACTATTTACATAGCATTTACATTGAATTAGATATTATAAGTAATTTGATGATGATTTAAATTATGTAGGAAGATGTGTATATGCAAATATTGTGCCATTTTATATAAGAGATTTGAGCATCAACAGATTTTGGTGTATGGAGTGGGGTCCTGGAACCAGTCTTCCAAGAATATCATGATGAACATATTTCCTTCCTTCCTTTCTTTCCTTCCTCTCTTCCTTCCCTCCTCCATTCTTTCCTTCTTTTCTGTCTTAATTCATTCTCTCATTTTCTCATCATTTGCTCATTCACACAGTGGATATTTATTCAGTGCTTACTATATTCCATATACTTTGTGGTACATCAGTTCTGCCCACTGACATTGAACAAAAAATTATAGATAAGTGAACCATCATTAAAGAGATACAGGATACCAAGTGAATACACGACATAGTTGTAAATATTTTTTTTACATTTACTTTAACTTATTATATAGAGTATTTTACATCATTAATTTTCACTTGAACTTTGACATTTGTATTATTATTCTCTTTGGTAGACAGAAAATTTGATACCCTACCCTACTTGATTTTTATTATCATATTAGAGTATAAGGAAGTAAAATATTTTTCTCTCTCTCACTTTAGATTCCCCCATATGAATGACCTGAAAATAGTTTAATATTCCATTTTCCAGGTATCTTTTGCTGTTTCAAGAATTAGTATAATACCCTAAAAAATCCAATCACTTTATTACAAATTTGAATTCCTGCTCCTTTATTTTGGGTAATATATTACTATCAGTTACTTTACCAGATCATCACAGGATGGTTGTAGCCACAATTTTCTGATTTGTAAGATAATTATTAGGAAGTATTCAAGGAAGGTGAAGATGGAAGTCACCATACCTTCAAGGACACTGGACATTAACTAAGCTGTGGCTTCCTCTAGATATTGGATGTAGGCTGCAACAAACTGGGCATATGATTTCAGACATAATTGGAAAGTTTCTGGAAAGGGCTAAAAGCTAAAAGCAGGCAGTATCCTGGCTACATGGAGGAATACCCTCTTCAGTCAGGAAGGGCTCTCTGTGTGATGCAGTACAGGATCAACTATTAACCATTGTCCCTCCATGTCATACCACACATTAAAGTCAAAACTGCAGTTTATAAAAATTAGGATTTAAGGAGAAGTATTGCCATCAGTTTATCAATATGTTCTAAGAGAAGTTTCATTCACTGATTAAATTTTGGCAGAGTTGCATAATAGTTAAAAGTATTGCCTATGTAGTTTAACACTCTGGCTTTTAATCAAAGCATGACAGTTTTTTTCTGTGACCTAGGGCAAGCTAATTCAGCAGATGGAGCTTAAGTTTCTTTGTCGAATAGAGCTCATGTCTTTATCATTTTTTTGGTAATGATTAAATGAAAAAAATTCACAGATGATGATGCCTGTTTCATAGGAAGTACTCTCAGTAACTATTAAGGAATAATGTCCATAGCTATTCATTGCAAGTTATCATATTTAGAAGCTTGGCCTTTATAAAACCACTCTTATCAAAGGTTCAAATAACATTTTTGATACTTCATTGAGATATTATTCATATACTGTAAAGTTCACTCTTTTAAAATGTGCGATTTGGTATATTTTTAGTACACTCAAAAGGTTGTCTTCTACCATCATTATCTAAATTCAGAATATATTCATTGCCCTAAAAAGAAACCCGATATGCAATAGTAGTTATTACTTAACACCCAGCCCCGTCTCCTGTCCTCTGGCAACAACTGATCTACTTTCTGTCTCTATGGATTTGCCTATTCTGAGAATTTCATATAATGGGAATAATTCAAAATGTGGCCTTTTGCAGATAGTTTTTTTTCACATAGTACAGTATTTTCAAGATTCAGATATGGTATAGTATGTATCAATATTTCAACCCTCTTCATTTGTTTTATTTTAAAAAATAGCACCTTTAAGAAACTTTATAATCTAATTTATTAACCTTCCTTTGAAGTAAGAAAATACTTGTTAAAATTTTAACTAAAATATAAAACATAAAACTATATATATTAATCAGATATCCTGTTCAATATATGTATACATATTATAATATTTAAATCAGGTTAAACAATTATCTCCTTAAACATTTTCATTTATTTGTGGTAAAAACTTTCAAAATCCTGTCTTATAGCTTTTTTAATTTACAGTATTTATTGTTAATCTGTGTGCACCCTATTGGACAATAGCACACTAGAAATTCTTGTTCTTATTCAACTGTAACTTAGTATTCATTGATCACATCTTCCCCTTCCTTCTCCATATTTACTATCCCTGGCCTTGGTAACGACCATTCTATGCTCAACATCTATCTGAGAGATCAACTTTCTTAGATTCCATAAAAAAGCAAGATCATGTGGTACTTGTCTTTCTATGCCTGGGTTATTTCACATAATATAATGATCTACAGTTTCATTCATGTTGTCACAAATAACAGGATTTCATTTTTTTAAATGGCTGAGTATTCCATTGTGTTTGTGTATTATATTTGTTTATCTATTAATCAATTGATGGATACAAAGGTTTTTTTCCATTTCTTGGCTAATGTGAATATAGTGCTCCAATAAATATGAGAGTTCAGATGTTTCTTCAATAGGATTATTAAATTTCCTTTGGATGTTTACCTAGTATTGGTGGGATTTCTGGAATAGTTATATTTTTAATTATTTGATGACCTAATATACTGTTTTCCATAATGGTTATACTAATTTATATATCCACCATCACAGTATGCAAATGTTCCCTTTTCTTTACATCCTGACTAGCACTTATCTTTAGTCTTTTTGAAAATAACATTTCTTACTAGGGTGAGGTGATGCTTTTTATTTGTATCTCACTGATGTTTAGAGATGTTGAGCATTTTTTAATATACCCATTGGCCATTTGTACACCTTCTTTTGAGAAATATCTATTTAATCTGCTGTTCAATATCATCATATTTTTTATTAATGAGTTTTGGGGGGTTCCTTTTATACTTTAGATATCAACTGCTTGTCATTCATATATATATGATATAATATATATTATATGCAATATACTAATATGTTACTATCATGATATTATACAACATAGCATATGCTATATATTAATAATATATAATATATGATTATGTAACATAATATATTATGTATAATTATTATATATTATCACACATAATATATAATATTTCTCCCATTTTGTAGGTTTTCTATTTTGAATTTTTTCTTTTCTGTGAAACAGCTGTTTGAGAGCCACAGCCGAAGGGGCCCCAGCAAACTTCCAGCTGCCAGCAAACTTCCAGCTGCCGGCTGATGATTGGCTCACAGCAGCCCCAGCAACATCTAGCTGATTGGCTCCTCTGCGGTGATGCTCATTGGGCTGTTTCCCTACCCTTTCAGACCACGGAGCTGCTCATTGGGGGACTTTTTTGGCTCCGCCCACACAACCCAGCCAATCGGCCTCAAGAGCAGGAGGATTGTGGGAGGTGGTGAGGCTTGTGTTTGTGTGAGAGGCTTGTGGGAAGCCGGTGGTGACAGTTGGGCTCTGAGGGTTTTTCCTGAGGAGCTGTTTTGTTTGGCCTGTGTGGTTCTAAAAATAAAGTTAGTTTCTTTTGACAAGTGGCTCCTGATTGTGCCCAGCCAGACTGTGGCACAGCTGTTTAGTTTAGTTTCATCCCATTTGTCTATTATTGTTTAGTTTCCTGTGTTTTTGTGGTCTTGTACAAAATGTCCTACCCCATTCCAATGCCCTGAAATATTTTCCCCATGCTTTCACAGATTCTTACATTAAATCTATATTCCATTGTGAGTTTGTCTTTGTAAATGGTGAGAGACATAGTTCTGGCTTCATTCTTATGCATTTGAATATTTATTTTTCTCAAAATCATTTATTGAAAAGATTGCCATTGCTCCAATGTATATTCTTTGTATGATGTAAATCAATTGGATTTAGATTTATAAGTTTATTTCTAAGCTCTGTATTCTGTTCAATTAGTCTATCTTTTTTTTAAAAAAAATACAATACCATGCTCATTTCCCTTTTTCCTTTTTTCCTTTCTATCTTTCCTTATTTGGAGTGGGAGAATACTGGAGGTTGAATCCAGGGGTAAATTGCTACTGAGCAATATTCTAATGCCCTTTTATTTTAACTCATTAAGTTGCTGAGGTTGGCCTCAAAATTTTGATCCTCCTGGCTCAGGTTTCTGAGTTACTGGGATTACACACATCCCACTGATCCTGACAACACCATGCTATGTTGATGACTACAGTTTTATTGTAAGTTCTGAAGTCAGGTAGAAAAATGCCTCCTTCATTCATTTCACTTAAAACAGTTTTGGATATTCAGGGAGTTTTGTAATTTTATATACATTTTAGAATTATTTTTGCTGGCTCTGTGAATGCCAGTGCTAGTTTGATCAGGATTTGCCTTGAATCTTTAAACTGTTTGGGGTAATATGGACATTTTAACAATACTTATTGTTATAATCTATGCACATGGGATGTTTTTTCACTATTTTTGTGTTCTTCATGTCTTTCATCAAAATCTTATAATTTTTGTAGAAATTGTTTACCTCTTTGTTTAAATTTATTCTAAGTGTTTTTGTAGCTATCATAAATGGGATTAGTGTCTTAATTATTATTTCAGATCATACACTACTGGCATATAACAATCATAATAAACTTTATATATTGATTTTGTATCCTGCAACTTTGTTAAATTAATTTATTAGTTCTAACAGTTTTTTGTAGTTAAAGTTCTTGGGATTATCAACATATGAAACCGTCTCTTTATTTGTTTCTTTGTCTGAATAATATTTGGTTGTTTGAATATATGCCATTTTGTTTAGCCATGTGTCAATTGATAGACATTTGATGGTTTCTACTTCCATGCAATTATGAATAATGCTGCTGTGAATATCCATTTATATATTTTTGTGTGGATACATGTTTTAAAATCACTTGATTTTGAAGTAGGAATTATTAGGTCTATGGTAAACTCTGCCAAATTCTTTTTTTAAGAGGCTACAAAACAAGACATGGTGGCGCATCTATAATCCTAGTAGCTCTGGAGGCTGAGACAGTAGAATAACGAGTTCAAGTTCAGCCTCAGCAACTTAGTGAATCCCTAAGCAACTTAGTTTGACCCTGTCTCAAAATTTAAAAAATAAATTACAAATGACTGGGAATGTGGTACATTGGTTAAGGGCCTCTGGGTTCAATACCTAGTACAAAAAAAAATAACAAACATTATAAAAAAGTGGCTGTGACATATTATATTTCCACTAGCTACACATGAGGATTTGAAATGATATCCTTTCTTTGATTAAAGGGTATCTCTTAGTTTTGATGTTTATTTCCCTAATGACTAATTTTTTCATGTGTTTATTGGTCATTTTTATATTGCCTTTGGAGAATTTTTTTCAGATATTTTACCCATTTTTGTGTTGTGGTAAAGTACATATAAATTTTACCATTTAGTCTATTGTAAGCTATAAATTTAGTGCCACTTAGTACATTTAAAATGTTGTGACAACCATCACTGTGTACTTCCAGAATACTTTCTTCACCTTAAAAAGAAACTTTGTACCCACGAAGAACTGATGGCAACCACTAATCTGCTTTTTATCTCATTGGCTTTGTTTGTTCTGGACAGTACATATAAATGAAACCATATGTGACATTTTATGTCTGGCTTCTTTCAATTAGCATCAAATTTTAATGTTTATCTTTAATGGAGCAAGTATCAATATTTCATTTTTTCTATCTTAACAGTATTCCACTTTGTGGTTGTGCTGTGTTTTGTCAATTGACAAATGCTAATAAATTGATAGACTGCTAAGTTGCTTAGGGCATCAATAAGTTGTGGAGGCAATCTCTAACTTGTAATCCTCCTGTTTCATCCTTCCTAGTTGTTGGGATTACAGCCTTCCACCTCCATGTCAAGCTTTCAAAAATATAATTTTTAAGGAAACCTTTGTCCATACCTGAACCTCTCTTCCCCATCTCTGCAGTGAGTTCTGTGTATAGGTGGCTGGCTCTTTGCTTAAGCAAGAATAAAAGTTGGTTCTCTAAACTGTCATATAACATAAAGTAAGCTTCAACTTTAAACTATAAGATATCAAAAGCACTTGGGTTTAATTTTAATCAATGCTTTGGTATATTGGAATTATAGACAGTTCTGAGAACTTATCCTTTATGTGACTGCTATACATTTCTTTTCAGAAGTGCAATTGAGATATGTGATTTGAGAGAGAATGCATGTACTACATTGAATCTCAATTATTTAAAATTTTTGTAATTTTGTCTGTGTACAAAATTAGAGCCACAGAGTGTAATATCTGGATTCCATTAGACGAGTGCCCAGTGGAAATACTTTCCACTGTAGTTAATAATTCAATAATTTGACCATGGTTTTTAAGAAATACTTAAGAAACAGCTGTTTGTAAACAATTGGAAAAATATGAAAGATATTCCTAGCCATGTTAATCTATATTAGTGACAGGGAATAATTAAATTATCAAATATAAGTTCTCTAAGAAGTATTTTTCAGATTGCCTCTTGAGAATATATCACTGAAAATAGATATCATTTTGAGGAAGGAAAATGTGATAGAGAGGTGTATTGTGCCAGAAATGTACTTGGAAAGGGCAAAGGAGGTGCTACTTTTGGTACCTTGAATAAATATATAAAACTGTATTTGCAGAATACTGAAAACAAATTGGAAATATGTATGAAAAGTGACTTAACTGTTAGGTGGTACCATGATTTCTTTATGTATTATTGCAGTATGAGCTTGGCAAGAAGCAAATTTATATTTGTAATTCTTATACTTTGAGTGACATTGTCAGAGGCAAATGCTTCAGTAAATGGCCAGCATGTTTTACGATTCCAGTAGATGCCATTCACATTATCTTTGTGAATAGTGCCCCATTATTTGTGTAGTGCACAATTTGCTAAGCTTTATGTGAAAACCCTGTCTCACCCTCTCTATCAGTTACAACCTTTAGAAAAACATACTAAAAAAACTACTAATAACCACCTTTATTAAATATCTGTTAACATGCACCTGTCTTGTGCATGGGTGTACATGTTTGCACCTTGTTCTGACTAGAGCTTAAATCCATGTTGGAACTTAACTTGTTCTGGATAATTGGTTTATTCTTTGTGATACTATTTCAATGATGCACACCAAAATATTTCCACTTGAAAAGTATGGGCTAATGAAGATTTTAGATTTTTATTGTAGATGTCTTTTATCAGGTTTAAGAAGTTTGCTTTTATTCCTAGAATGCTAAAAGTTTTAATTTTAGGCATGAATGTCTTCTGAAGTATGTCAAATGCTTTTTGCACATCAATGGAAATGATCATATGAGTTTAACTTATCTGCTACAATGGTGAATCTCATTAATATAACTACAATTTTAATATATTGCTGTTTTTTATTTTCTAGTGTTTCATAAAGAATTTTGCTTCTGTGTTCATAGTAATATCCATCTGTAATTTCCTTTCTTTGTAATATTTTGTCAGATTTTAGTAATGATGTAATGCTACCCTCATAACATGAAATGGGTATTCTTTTCTTTTTGTCCAATTTTAAATATACTTTGTGTAGAAGTACAAGAATGTTTGACAGATTTCACCAGGAAAACCATCTGGGCCTATATATTTCGTTGTGAGAAGGATTTTGGTTTTTGATTCATTATTCTTTAATAGAAGTTTATATGTCTATTTTTTTCTTAGATAAGTTTTGGTGGTTTAATATAATCTAAGGACTGATCACTTCCTTTAATTTGCCATATTTTAGCCATAAAGTTGCTGTAATATCATCTGTTTACATTTTTCATGTCTGTAGGAAGTACAGTGATACCCCTCTTTCATTCATGATATAGGTAATTTCAAGTGATTTATTTTACTTTATTAATTTTTAAAAGAAAAATCTTTGGGTTGCTGATTTTCTGCATCATTTATCCAATTTCTATTTCATTAATTTCAGTTATCATCATTATTTCTTCTTTTCTACCTATTTTTGCTTTAATTTGCTATTACATTTACAGCTCTTAAGAAGAAAACTGAGGTCATTTATTTTAAACTTTCTTATTTTTCCCTAGATTTATTGAAGTATAAAATCTAAAAGTTAAATGTATTTACCATTTGAAATATAGCATAATATTTTTTATTTAGTTATACACTGTGAAATGATTACTATAAGCCAGCTAATTAACCTATCACCTCACATGGTTATGTTTCTTTTTTATGTTGAGGACACTTAAAGTTTACTATCAATAAACTTCAAGTGTACAATACAGTATTGTTAACTGTAGTGATCATAATGTTCATCTGTTTCCTAAACTTATTTATCTTATAACTGAAAGTTAGTAATTGCCCTTTGACCAATATTTCCTCATTAAAGCAATATTCACTGTAGCCAAGATATGAAAACTACTATAGTACCCATCAACTAATGAATGAATAAATAAATTTTGTGTGTGTGTACACAAAATGCAATAATATTCAGCCTTAGAAAGAGGGACATACTGCCATTTACAAACATGGATGAAACTTGAGGGCATTTTACTGTGTCAGAGAAAATTGTTTTATATTCTCAGTCATATGTAGATTCCTAAATAGTCAAACCATTTTCTTCTTTTCAGATTTAAGCAATTTATATGTATACCTCTATGTGTGGTGTTAGCTAGATTCCAAATTTTTTTTATGTTTGTGTTCTTTAAAATTTAATTTAAGGTTGCTTCTTGTTTTTCTTATTTTTTTTACTGTGAATATTTTTATACATATATTGAATAAATTATAGACATTTATAGACATTATGGATATTTAATTATTATTGCTTTCTAATATAATTAAATGTTGCCCACAAATCGACTCTATAGATTTTTTTAGCCCTTTTAATTTTATTGAGTTTTTTTTATAGGTCAACATTTGTTTTGTCTTGAATGTTACATGTGCATTTGAATATAATGTGTATTCTACATTTGTTCAGTAATCATAAGTGTTCATTAGGTAAAGATGACTGATATTGTTCTTGTCTTCTCTATTTTTATTGATTTATGTATTTGTTGTAATTTTTGCTTATGGTTGGGTTTGGTCTGTAATCTTGCTATTTGTTTTCTCTTTATATCATCTCTTCATCATTCTGTTCCTCCTTTTCTAACTTATTTTGTGCTATTTAAGTGTGTTTTGATAATTTTATCTCTATTGACTTTTACCTATTTGTGCTATTTTAGTTCTTTCTTTAAAATGTATACTACTTATTCTTAACTGTCTTCTATTCTCTACTTAATTTTTGGTAATTTTTCAGGTGTAATTCTTTTATATAGTGTTAGGGTTTTTTTCTGGACAGTTTTATGAATCTCTTTTTCATTGATTTCCAGCAGCTTAACTCTGTGTACTTAGCTTGGGTTTCCTTGTATGTGTCCTAAGAGGAGTTGCTGGTTCTGTAGGTTATTAATAGTGTTTGACTGTCAGAAATTTCCTCCCCTCCTTATAGAGTATGGTGCTCTTCCCATAAACAGATAAAGTCTATTTTCATACTCCTTGAATGTTAGTTGTCTTTTTGAGTTTAGGATTAACAGAATGTGGTGGAAGTGATGCTAATACTACTTCCAGGAATCCCCCAAATCTGTGTATTTTCTCTTTTCTTCTTCTGGAAAGGAGTTGCTATTTTGCAAGAAAATCCATGATATCCTTCTATTAGAAACACCATGTAAAGAAACCCCAAGGGATTAGATATCCTTTAGGAAGAAAGTACAGTGAAAGAGATGCAACTGAATTCCCAGTTGAGTTAAATCATGAGTAATTGCAGCTGATACTATGTGGATCAAAACAAGTTCATAGTCTTATCTGTAGACTTGAAAGATATAATTAATTGTTTCTTTACATTATTGTTTTTTAGATTGTCTGTTACATAGTAATAGATAATTGAAATGGAATTGGCACCTAGAAGTGGGGTGTATATCTAACAAAATCTATGTCATTGTCTTTGAACTGAATAACCAGAAGAGTGAGAATAGTGGTAAAATGACTATTGTGATCTAATAAGGGGTCCTGACAAAATTGTGACTGATAATTTGGAAGGTATACAAAATACCTAACAAACCTTCAGAACAGATTCAGGTGATAGCTAGAAAATGAAATTGTCAAGGATTCAGAACTTTAAGGCTAGGCATGAACAATAGTGGTACAGCTCTTGCCAAATTTATGCCTGAAACCCCAGGATTAGTTCCAAGAAAGTAAAACAAGCAAACAAAGTGTTAATTGGCTTATTTTAATTCTACTGTTATGCTAAAGTATGGGAAGAGAAAGGTTAGTTTTCAAGAGAAATATGCAATAAATATTCCCAAGAAAAGCCTTGGTTTTTTGGAAAATAATTTTTTTTATTCATTTGCAGTCTCTCCAGTTGGCAAATGATCTCAAAGTAATAATTGACCTCTTTTGAGCTATTACAGCCCAGACATTTCTCAGGTACAAGATCAAATCAAGGCTGCAGCTTTTGAGGTTTCTAGAGGATAAGAAATAGTATTGAAAGAGAGTCCTCTCAGAGGAGAACCAAAGCATAGTAGGTAAGCTTATAAAAACATCAAGCTACATGAGTGAGTGATAATGTTTCAACCCACAGAATGGTAAGAAGAAAATTTTTGTTGTTCATTTTCAGTTGCTAAATCTTTATAAGCAAAAACCTGATATCTAGATTGCCTGTTGTTTAGCATCTATTTAAACTACTCTCTTTAGTTTGGGTCACATTATCTCATTTAGTGTGACAGTGAAACTTGATTTATTTTGTAGAGCTATGATTGAGAGTGACAGCGATGGGTCAAGGGGGGAACTCATTTCTATAGAAACTTGTGTTTTGTTAGATTGCTTTTCTGTCAAGCATTCTATAAGAAGCAAAATTTATCTTATAATTTATCTTTGTGAGATAAGTATACCTTTAGTGATTTTAATAGAGTAAAGCATTATACAAATTGTTATCCTTTATATTCTGAAGATCAGGTCTTGATTTTCTATTCTTCCATACTGAATTGTGCCAGAAACTACCATGTATTCTATTTTCCCTTTTGAGATAGGGTCTCATTAAGTTGCTTTAGGGCTTTGCTATGTTGCTGAGGCTGGCTTTGAACTTGCAATCCTTGGCATTCTGAGCCACTGGATTTTAGGCATGTGCCACAGTGCTGGTTTCCATGTAGTTATTTCTCATGAAGTCATATCTGCTCATAGATGTACTTTATTAACTCCCATATTGTTGGCCTGCCCATTCTTTTTTAGTGAATTGTCAACACTTTAACTATCTCATGACTTATGAATAAAGATATAATACGGTGGTAGATAAAGTGACTTTTATTCTCCATACCTCTCTGTTACACATACTCCCACCCCACCTGATCCCCATATTTCTAAACAGAGCTTTTCAGATGTATCTTTAGCTTGGAAAAACCAGGCATGTGTAAATGAGCTTTAAAAAGTAAAGCATCATGCATCTCCTGATGGCGAACGTGATCATTTGGTTTTTCTGTAGTATTATTTCCATCTCTGGGGGAATGAGGAGCTAGGACAAGTGGCATACTTTAGTTGTTTTTGCTGTTTTTTTTCCAATGTAGATCTAATGGGTAAGTTATGGCTCTGAAACTAAGTTATAGTAGCAGTGGCTTCCTAGTTCTTTTATTGTTCATGGAGGAGCTTGTGAATACTCGTAGAATAAATTAGTAAACTCATATGGGTGATATTTTTTTGAGAGGAAGGAGGAAGAGTTTTAAAATTATGAAGTATTGGGCTGGGGTTGTGGCTCAGTGGTGGAACACTTGCCTAGCATGTGTGAGGCACTGGGTTCAGTTGAAAGAAAGAAAGAAAGAAAGAAAGAAAGAAAGAAAGAAAGAAAGAAAGAAAGAAAGAAAGAAAGAAAGAAAGAAAGAAAGAAAGAAAGAAAGAAAGGAAGGAGGGAGGGAGGGAGGGAGGGAGGGAGGGAGGGAGGGAGGGAGGGAGGGAGGGAGGGAGGGAGGAGAAAGAAAGAAGCTGTGTTCATCTACAACTAAAATGTTTTTAAATATTATGAATTTTTTTAATCTAATCTATAGATCTATAGGTTCTCTTTTTCCTTATTCTCTAGTCAGTTTTTGTATTTTATGTCTTTTTAAGGCATTCTTCATTTTACACAGTTTAATTTGTTTCAATGCAATCATTTATGGTATTCTCTGATTGTCCTTTTAATTTCTGAAAGATCAATAGTTATATTTGCTCTTTCATTTATAATTTTAATAATTTGAGTATTCTTTTTTGTTTGATCCATCTATGTAAAAGTTTGTCAATATTATTATTTCAAACAACCAACTTAAAATTGTTTCCTAAATTGTTTTCTATTCTATTAATTTATTTCTATTCTAGTCTTTTTTACTTCCTTGGATTTAGTATATAATTCGTTTTCTAATTTATTTTGATTTTTGATTGACACATAATATTACATATTTAGAAGTTACTGTGTGATAATTAGATGCATGCATATAATTTGTAATGATGAAGTCATTTCTTTGTGTTGGGAACTTTTGAGCTCTCTTCTACTTCTTTATAAAATATTTAATTAATTGTGGTAAACCATAGGCACCCTATTGTGCTATAGAAAATAACAACTTATTCCTTCTCTCTAACTCTTTTTTATATTGATAATCCAACTTCCTCCATTCTCCCACCCCCTACAATATTTCTAACTTTTAGTTAACTGCTATTATATTCTATGAAGTCAACATATTTTAGTTTCCAAATTTGAAGGACAATATGTCACATTTATTTCTGTGCCTGGATTATTGCATTTACCATAATTTCTTCTATTTCCATCCATGTTCCACAAATGACAGGATTTACTATTTTATGTTTAATGATATCCTACTATGTATACATATAACATACTTTGTTTATCCATCCTTAAATGAACACGTTGGTTGATTACACAACTTGGATATTGTGAATGGTGCTACAAAAAACATGGAGCACATGTATTTTCTTTCTCAATATACTTATTAATGACTCTACTGAATCATGTGGTAGTTCCAGTTTCATTTTTAAAGGAACCTCCACACTTTTTTTCCATAATATCTACACTAGGTTGTATCAATAGTGCATAAGAGTTACCCTTTCTCTGTATCATTGCCAGGATGTGTTTTTTGGTGTTGTATTATTATAGCAATTCTAAGTGGAGTGAAATGATATTTCTTTATAAATTTTGGTGGATGTTTCTCTGATAATCAATGATATGAACATTTTTCTCTATATATGATTATTTACATAACTTCTCTTCAGTAATGTCTATTCAGATCATTACCCATTATTAAATTTTAATATTTGGTGTTTTTTATTTACTTATATAGTCTGGAAACAGATCCCCTGTCAGATGATTTGCACCTATTTTCCCTAATTCTGCAGGTTGTCTTTTAAGTTTGTTGATTCTTTACTGATTTTCTTCGTTTGACACAATCCCATTGAATCCCATTTTATACTTATGCTTTTGTTGCTTGTGCTTTTGTGGTCTTATTCCAAAATATCAATGCCTATGTTGATGTCTTGGAGTGTTTCATATTTTATTTTACTAGTTTCAGAGTTTCAGGTGTTCAACTTAAGTCTTTAATTCATTGAGTTGATTTTTGTGATATATGTTGAGTGATTCAACTGTAGTTTATTTCTTCTGCATGTGGATATCCAATTTTCCAGCAAAATTTATTGAGGATTGTCCTTTCTCCAATGTATGGTTTTGGTACCTTTGTTAAAGACTATTCAGCATAGCTGTATAAATTTATATCCTGGATCTTGATTCTATTCCTTAGCTTATGTATCTATTTCTATGCTAGTACCATAATTGTTGTTGTTGTTGTTACTATAGGTTTTTAGTATGTTTTAGGTCATGAATTGTGATGTCTCCAGGTTTGTTCTTTAAACTCAACTTGCTTCCCAAGTTGTTTTTTTAATTCTGTATGCATTTTAGTATCATTTTTTTCTTTCTGTGAAAGATGCCATTAGTGTTTTTACTCAATCTTTAGTTTGCTTTGGGCAATATGGATATTTTAGCAATATTAATTCTTCCATCCATGAACATGACATGTCTTTTCATTTTTCTGTGTGTGTCATCATTAATTTCTTTCATCAGGGTTTTGTAATTTTTATTGTAAAAGTCATTTACTTCTTGATTTAGATTAATCCTATATATTTTTGTAGCCATTTTATATAGAATTACTTATTTATATTTCAACAATTAGTTATTGCTATTAAAAAATACTACTAATTTTTTGTTGTTGATTTTTGAATTTTGTGAATTTTTTTTATCAGTTCTAAAAGATGTTTGGTGGAATCTATAGATTTTTCAAATATAAAACATATTCTAAAACCACAAGAATGAGATTCTGATTAGAATAAATTATACTCCATGTATGTATAATATATCAAAATATGCTCTGATATCATGTAAATCTAAAAAGAACAAATAAAAAAGAAAAAAATGTCTGCAAATACAGATAATTTGTATCCCTCCTTTCTTACTTCAATGCATTTTAGTTCTTTCTATTGCCTAATTGCTCTGGCAAGTCATCTAGTACATTGTTGCATAAGCGTAATGAAAAAGGATATACTTGTCTTGCTACAGATCTTATAGAAATCACTTTCAGCTTTTACCCATTTGGTATGAAGTTGACTATGGATTTGTCATATATAAGCTTCATTATTTTGAGTTACATTCCTTCTATACCTAATTTCTTGAAGTTCTTTTTTCATGAAAGGATATTGAATTTTACCAAATGCATCTTCTTCATATATTGAGATGAACATATAGTTTCTCCTTCATTCTAATAAAGCAGTGTAGTATTTATTGATTTACATATGCTGAACTATCTTTTAATCTCTGAGATAAATGCTACTTGTCCTTGGTATACAAAGTTTTTAATGAACTGATAGATTAATTTTGCTAATATTTCCATGAGGGTTTTGGCAACTATGTTCATCAGGGATATGATTCTATAGTTTTTTTTCTTTTGTGTGTGTGTGTGTGTGTGTGTGTGTGTGTGTGTGTGTGTGTGTGTGTACTTTTGGTTTATGTTTCAGGGTAATGATGGATTTACAGAATAAGTTCATAATTTTCTAATTTAGCTTTTGATTGCTTGTTATACTCATTTGGTATTTAGTAATGTGCTGGTTAATTTCCACATATTTATGATGTTCCTAAATTTCGTTGATTTTCCTTGGTTTATACTGATTTTTACTTCTGTTCCCTATATTTTTAAAACTAAGTTTTTATGATTTCAGTTCTTTTAAATTTATTGATATGTTTTGGCTGAAGATATTATCTATCTTTTTTTGTTATAAAATGTCCCCCTTTATCTCTACTACCATTTATTTTGGCTGAAATTCTATTGTGGTTTTTGCTTATTTTTCTTATTTTTTTTAAATCCATTTATTAGGGTCTGGGGTTGTGGCTCAGTGGTAGAGTGCTTGCCTCGCCTGTTCAGGGCCCTGGGTTCAATCCTCATCACTACATAGAAAGAAAGAAAGAAAGAAAGAGAGAAAGAAAGAAAGAGAGAAAGAGAGAAAGAGAGAAAGAGAGAAAGAGAAAGAAAGAAAGAAAGGTATTGCATCTAACTACAACTAAAACATAAATATAAAAATGCATTTATTAGTTTATTAAACTTATATATAATAGCTGGGTTCATTTTGACAAAATCATACATGCATAGAATTTAATTTACTCCATTTTAGTCCCCATCCTTGCCTTTCTCCCATTATCCCTCCCCCTAGTGCCCCCATTCTTCTCTACTGTTCTTCCTTCCACTCATTTAGTTATTTTTTATAAGTAGTGCTTTATAGATGTACATAAAGGTAGAATTCACTGTGCTCTATTTTACATGCACATAGTGTAAATTTTCAAATTCATTGCACATTTCTTCTCTTTTCCCATTTCTCCCACTCCCTCATCAAATTCCTTCTGCTCCACTGATATTCCCTTTATCTTTATGATATCTGCCTCCATACTTTGTTTTCTTTAGTTTGCTCTAGATTCTAAGAGAAAATATTTGAACTGCTGATTTTCCGAGTCTAGCTTATTTCATTTAACATGATTCTCTCCAGTTCCAACCATAAGCTGGCAAATATCATAATTTCATTCTTCTTTATGGCTGAATAAAAGTGTATTGTATATATATACCACATTTTCTTTCTTTTCTTTTCTTTTCTTTTTGTATCAGGGATTGAATCTAGGGTGTTTAACAACTGAGCCATATCCCCACATTTTTTTAAGGTTTTGAGACAGGGTCCCACTAAGTTGTCAAAGCTAGCATTGAACTTGTGATCCTCCTGCCACAGCCTCCTGAACTGCTGAGATTACAGACATGCACCACTGTGCCCAGCATATACCACATTTTCTTAATCCATTATTCCATTGACAGGCACCTGAGCTGGTTTCATAACTTGACTCTTGAGACTTGAATGTGGTCATATTGATATAGTATTTTGATTTTCATTCTTATGGATAAAGTAGGAGTGGAATAGCTGGGTCATGTGGTAATTCCATTCTTTTTTTTTTTTGAGGCATATTCACACTGCTTTCCAGAAGGGTTGTACTAACTTGCAGCCCTACTAATAACATATGACTATACCCTTTTCTCCACATCCTTGTCAGCATTTATTAATATTCTTCATGGCTGCCATTCTGAGGGACTGAGATGAAATCTCAGTGCAGTTTTAATTTGCATTTCACAGATTACTAGGGGTGTTGAACATTTTTTTCACATATTTGTTGACCATTTGTATTTCTTTTTTTGAGAATTGTTTGTTTAGTTTTTTCCACATTTCTTGATTGCGTTATTTATTTGTTTTGGTGTTAATTTTTTTGAGTTCTTTATATATTCTGGTTATTAATCCTGTGGTAGAGGAGTAGCTGGCAAAAACTTTCTAGCATTCTGTAGGCTCTATCTTTGTGCCCTTAATTATTTCTTTTGATATGCAGTATGCAGTAGCATTTTTTAAAATTTATTTTTAAATTTTAGATGGGCACAATATCCTTATTTATTTATTTGTTTATTTATTTTTATGTGGTGCTGAGGATCAAACCCAGAGCCTCATGTGTGCAAGTCAAGTGAGTTACAACCTCAGCCCTGTACTAGCATTTAATTTGGTTCTCTCCCACTTATCTAAGTTTTATATCTTGATCTTCAGGGTCTTTTTCTGGAAGTCATTGCCTATACTAATATGTTTTCTAGCAGTTATAAAATTTCTGGTCTACTTCCTAAGTACTTTGATTTGACATTTTTGCAGGCTAGAGAAAGGGATTTAGTTTCACTCTTCTACATGTAGATACTCAGTTTTTCTAGCACCATTTATTTAAAAGGCTTTCATTTCTCCAACATATATTTTTGTCAACTTTGTTAAGTATTAGATGACTATAACTATGTAAGTTTGTCTCTGTGTTGTTTACCCTATTCCTTTGGTCTTCATATTCACTTTGATGCCAATGCCATTCTGTTTATTACTATAGTTCTGTAGTATAATTTGAGATCAGATATTGTGATGCTTCCATTATCACACTTCTTGCTCGAGATTGCTTGGCTATTCTGCATCTCTTATTTTTCCAAATAAATTTAAGGAATAATTTTCCTAATTATGTGAAGAATGTCATTGCTATTTTAATTTTACTATTTTTTAGTTATAGACAGACACAATACTTTTATTTTTATGGGATTTCATGATCAAACCCAGTGCCTCACATGTGCTAGGCAAGTGCCCTACCACCGAGCCATAACATCAGCCTTGTCATTGCTATTTTAATGGTGATTACTTTAAATCTGTATAACATTTTTAGTAATATGGCCATTTTGGCAATATT
Source organism: Ictidomys tridecemlineatus (assembly GCF_052094955.1). Classification (NCBI taxonomy): domain Eukaryota; kingdom Metazoa; phylum Chordata; class Mammalia; order Rodentia; family Sciuridae; genus Ictidomys; species Ictidomys tridecemlineatus. The sequence continues at coordinate 28,431,437 of NC_135493.1, read as the reverse complement.
GATTCTATTTATCCAAGAACATGGGATGTCTTTCCATCTTCTTATGTCTTCAATTTCTTTCTTTGGTGTTCTATAATTTTCATTGTAAAGATCTTTCACCTTGTTGGTCAGATTAATTACCAAGTGTTTTATTTTTTGAGGTTATTGTGAATAGGATTGTTTTCCCGATTGCTTTCTCAGGAAAGTTACATTTAGAGTATAGGAAAGCTATTGATTTACGAATGTTGATCTTGTAAACTCTACTTTGCTAAATTTACTGATCAGTTACACCAGTAATCTGTGAAATTTTTTAGGTTTTTTAGATACAGGATCATTTCATCAGCAAACAGACACAATTTGACTTCTTCTTTTCCTTTTTGTATCCCTTTACTTCCTTCTATTGCTTGATTGCTCTGGCTAGAATTTGTAGAACTATACTGAATAGGAGTGATAGGAATAGGCAACCTGTCTTATTCCTGATTTTAAAGGATATACTCTCAGTTTTTCTTCATTCTGTATGATGTTGGCCTTGAGTTTGTCACATGTAGCCCTTACAGTGTTCAGGTAAGTTACTTCTATTTCTAGTTTCTCCAGTGTTTTTACCATGAATGGATGCTGGAGTTTATCAATGGTCTATTCTGCATCTATGAACATAATCATGTGTTTTTGTTCTTAGTTCTATATATGTATTGAATTACATTTATTTATTTGTACATGTTGAAATAACCTTGAATCCCTGGGATGAAATCTACTTGACCATGATGTACTATCTCCTTGATGGGTTTTTAAATATGGTTTGCTACTATTTTATTAATGATTTCTGCACATGTGTTCATGATTGATATTGGTCTATATTTATCTTTCATTTGTCTGGTTTTGGTATTAGGGTGATACTGGCTTTGAAGAATGTATTTCGGAGTGTTCCGTCCCTTTCAATCTCATGGAATAATTTGAGGAAAACTGGTGTTAGTTCTCCCTTAAAGGTTTGGTGAAATTTAGCTGAAATTCCATCTGTTCATGAACTTTCTTTGTTGCAAGTTTTTTAAAAATAGTTTTTCAGTTGTTGATGGATCTTTATTTTATTCATTTATTTATATGTGGTGCTGAGAATTGAACCCAGTGCCTCACATATGTGAGGCAAACGCTTTACCACTTAGCCACAACCCTAGCCCTGTTGGAACATTTTAAAGTGATGTTTCACCTTCATCAGTTGATATAGTTCTGTTTAGATTTTCTATATATTTATGATTCAACTTGGGAAGGTCATATGTGTCTAGCAGTTTTTTAATGTTTTGTAATTTTTCAAATTTATTGAAGTATCAATTTTTAAAATAGCTTCTAAAGATCCTCTGGATTTTGTTAATTTGCTTTTTTTTCCCTGTCTTTATTTTGGTGAATTTAGCTAAGGGCTCATCAATCTTGTTTATATTTTCAAAGAATCAACTATTTCTTACATTGATTATATTGTTTGCTTCAATTTCATTAATTTTACCTCCAATCTTAATTATTTTCTGACTTAAAATACAGACACACACACACACACACACACACACACACACACACACACTCACACACTTTGTTTCTTAACAAGCTATCAGCAGTTGTGTCCAGGAGTCAAAGCTGGTTGTAATAGCTCTCAGCTTCCCACTTCCCAGTATAGGTTACTGGTATCTTCCCTGTTGCTAGAATGGGACACCAGCAACAAAGGGTTTTTTTCCTTAGTTTCTCAAGCAAAGGTAACATTATGTATAGTCCTCTCTGTATTTGTTTTAGTCACCCTAGAGCAGGCACACTCTAGACAACACAATAAGTGACTGCTGAGTCAGGATGACAACTTCCTTTATGAGTTCCCATCTCTGCCTCTGATCACTACTACTTGGTCATTTAAAACTGGTTCCTAATGGGCCGGGGTTGTGGCTCAATGGTAGAGCGCTTGCCTAGCATGTGTGAGACACTGGGTTCAATTCTCAGCACCATATATAAATAAATGAATAAAATAAAGATCTATCAACAGCTAAAAATATATTTGAAAATAATTTAAAAAGTGGTTCCTGTTGCTGTGAGTCTGGTTCCCACTGAGCAGCCAAGTGATTTTAATCACTTTCTCTCAGTAACTTCCCCAACCTCCTCTGGGTCATTAAGATCAGCCTCCCTCTCTATTCTACATGTCCACCCAAGCTACTTTATTCAACATGCTTTCCTGCCTTTCTGCCTATCCCTCCCATCCTCATCAGTAGGCTGACAGTGATAACACTGCTGCCACCAGCCAAAGTGGTGTGTATCTTACATATTATATCTTATATTTAAATTTTCTGACTTTCTATGTTTCTATGATTGCTTTACTATTCAGTGTTGGAATTCATTGAAATCCTTTATTCAACCACCTTGTTGAGGTGCAGTCTTCCCACTTTATAATCTTGAGCTGAAGAATTACTAGGGAGTGCACCCATCCTATAATCTGCCATCTTCAACTCCCAAGCTTACTGTGTTTGGTTTTATTAAATCCACTCCATTTTGTAATGACTGTTATTATATTATGATATATCTTTTTTCATTCTTTTACTTTCAACTTATTTGCATCTTGAATTCTAGAGGGTTTCACCAGTAAGTAACTGCCGCAGTCTGGCTGGGCACAATTCAGGAGCCACTTGTCAAAAGAAATGAACTTTATTTTTAGAACCACACAGGCCAAACAAAACAGCTCCTCAGGAAAAACCCTCAGAGCTCAACTGCCACCACTGGCTTCCCACAAGCCTCTCCCCCAAACACACCCTCACCACCTCCCACAATCCTCCTTCTCTTGAGGCCGATTGGGTGGGTCACGTGGGCGAAACCAAAGAAGTCCCCCAATGAGCATCACCACAGAGGAGCCAATCAGCTAGATGTTGCTGGGGCTGCTGTGAGCCAATCATCAGCTGGCAGTCTGAAAAGGCAGGGAAACAGCCCAATGAGCATCACCACAGAGGAGCCAATCAGCTAGATGTTGCTGGTGCTGCTGTGAGCCCATCATCAGCTGGCAGTCTGAAATTTTGCTGGCAGCTGGAAGTTTGCTGGGGCCCCTTTGGCTGTGGGCTGTGGCTCTCAACATCTCCCCCTCTTTTTTTTTTCAAAAGAAAAATCATTGCCCAGACTAAGGGCTCCAGGCAATCCTGTATGTGCCCTGATATGTCCTATAAAGAATGGATCTTTTCTGCCCCAGATTAGACTTTGTATAGTGGAAAACAAAGAGAAAACAGTAGAGGAAGGGGAAATCCTACCAGCATCTTCAAGGGATACTATAGCATTAACTATATACTGATTATCGGAAAATAAATTAAATACAGAATCTTTAAACATCACAAAAGCTTATAATACTGCATTAAGCTCTACCTTTTGAGCTGATTGTTTGGGTAATAAAAATGTAAAAGTTTGATCAGGTGTTACTATTGCTGCTGTACCATTATTTGACCCATCAGTGAATATATTTGGAGCATTCATAATATGTTTTTTTCTTATCATTTTTGGAAAAATTACAGAATGCAATGACCAAAAAGACAATAAAGGATTAGATGGTAAGTGGTTTTCAAATGAAACATTAGATTTGCACATGATTATTGCCCAAGTATTTAACTCATTAGCTAACTCATCAATTTGATTCATAGTATATGGAGTAATAATTTTATTGGGAGAAATTCCAAACACTCCCTTTGCTGCTTTTATTCCTTTGAGTATTAATTGTCCTACAGCCTCAGGATACATAGTAAGAATAGTGTTAGGAGAATAAGATAAATGTATCCATAATAATGGACCTTCTTGCCAAAATACTCCTGTACGAATATTTTTTGTTGGTAGTACAATAAATAATAAAGGCAAACTTATATCAATTCTATCCAAATGCATATTTTCCATATATGTTTCAATGATTTTTAATGCCTTTCTTGCTTCAGGTGTTAACATTCAGGGTGAATTTGGATCTGATGGACCTTTTAGGATATCAAATAAAGGTCCCAACTCTCCTGTTGGTATACCTAGATAAGGCCTTATCCAATTTATGTCTCCTAATAACTTTTGAAAATCGTTAAGTGATTTGAGTTGATCTACCCGTATTTGAATTTTTGGTGGACGGACCATGGTTGAGGATAATAGAACTCCTAAATAGTTAATTGGAAAATTTAATTGTACTTTATCTATTGCTATCTCTAGATTATAATTTTTTAATAAGTTTGTAAGTGTGGCATAACATTCTAGCAATTTGTTTTTAGTTTTGTGTGCTAATAATACATCATCCATATAGTGAAATATTTGTAGTTCAGGATTTTGATTTCTAAGTGGCTAGATTACTTTGTTAACATAAATTTGACACATAGTTGGGCTGTTAGCCATCCCTTGAGGAAGTACTTTCCATTCATATCTCTGATCAGGACCTTCATGATTCAGTGCAGGGATAGTAAATGCAAAACGTGGACTATCCTCAGGATGAATTGGAATTGAAAAAACACAATCTTTAATATCTATAACTAAAACATACCAAGTTTTTGGCAAAGAAGACAATTGAGGAATCCCCGATTGAGCAGGTCCCATAATAACCATCTCATTATTAATGGCTCTTAAATCTTGCAATAATCTCCATTTACCAGATTTCTTTTTGATGACAAAAATGGGAGTATTCTGGGGAGATACAGAAGGTTGTATATGTCCTTCCGCTAATTGTTGTTTGACCAGATCATGGGCTACTTGTATCTTTTCTTTAGTCATGGGCCACTGAGGAACCCATACTGCTCTTTCTGATTTCCATGTAATTTTTATTGTCTCAGTGGCCCTTTCTGAAAATCCAACCCATGTCTGTCTGTTCCTTGATCTATTTGTATTGGTGCTGCTATACCTTGTTCTTGTTTTTCTAATCTTTTTCCTTTCCTAAAACCTTGTCTAGTCATAATAGTGGGTGCATTTTGATTGATGTTATTTGTTAATATCAAACCTAATTGATCTAGGATATCTCATCCCCATAAATTTACCGGAAGATGATCCAATACATATGGCTGTATTGTTTCTTCACATCCTTCAGGATCCTTCCAATCTAATACCATTGCACTTCTATGGGAATTAGTCGCCACTCCTAGGCCTCAAAGCATTTGAGTGGCTTATTGTAATGGCCAATGTTTTGGCCATTCTTGAAGAGAGATGATGCTAAGGTCTGCACCTGTATCCAGTAGCCCATTAAATTCATGTCTTTGAATATTTAGTTTTAGCATGGGGCGATAATCTAAATTTAAAGAAAGCATAGCCCAATCTACAACTGTGGAGCCTAATCTCTTGGAACCTCTTTCTACAGCATGACTGGAAAATTTATCATGTAGGCTTGGTATTATTAGTAACTGTGCTATTCTATCTCCTGGTGAAATTACTGATATACCCTTTGGAGAACTGGCTATAATTTTTATTTCACCTTCATTATTGGGATCAATTACCCCAGTACTTATCATAAGTTCTTTTAGAGTAGAAGAGCTGCATCCCAATAATAAGCCTACTGTTCCTTTGGGAAGAGGTCCTTTTACCCCTGTGGGAATGATTTGAACTCCCATCTCTGGAGTTAGTACTGATTTGGCGGAGGCGCAGATGTCCAACCCTGTGCTCCCTCTGGTTTGTCTGATGAGGGATCTGATGGACAATGTGTCCTGGCCACTACCCTGATGGGGTTGCTGGGTTCCTCCAGTGCTCTGTATATTTGTGGTTTTGGGCCCCGGAACATTGGGCCCCCCTGTCCATTTTTTGGCAATGGAGCCCGATGCCTTTCTCCATGATATTGTGGATAAATACTTGGTCCTTGTTCGTTTTTTTATAATGGAGTACCCTCTAAGGTGGTTTGAGAACGGCATTCATTAGCCCAGTGTCTCCCTCTATGGCATCGTGGGCAAATACCCAGTATTCTACTTCTTTGATACCTAGTTTTGTTAAACCCTCCTCCTATGGGGCAATTCCTTTTAAAATGTCCAGTTTGTTCACAATTGTAGCATGTTCTTGGCCTGGCATCTAAAGCCTGTTTTACTGCAGCTGCCACAATTTGCCCTTGTTCATTGATGTCTCTGGCATCTAAAGCCTGTTTTACTGCAGCTGCCACGACTTGCTCTTGTTCATTAATGTCTCTACATAATTTAATATATGTGTTTATATCTTCATGTTTTCATGGTCTAATGACTTCTCTGCACCAACGATTCGCTTGGTCATAAGCCAGTTGTTTTAGTAATGGCATTGCTTGTTTTGTATTCCCAAAAACTCTGGTAGCTGTTTGAATAAGCCTATCTACAAATTCAGCATAAGATTCATTAGGTCCTTGTATTATCTTAGATAATTGACCTTGTAAACCTCCATGTCCTTGTAAAGTCTTCCATGCCTTAACTGCCTCTACAGCAATTTGTGCATATACGCCAGGATCATATGCAATTTGTTGCTGCTGATCCTTATAAGGTCCCTTTCCTAACAACATATCTAGATTTCTCTGAGGATAACCAGCTGCTGCATTTCGCCTAGCCGTCTCCTTGCAAAATTCCTCATTGGCAATCTTCCATAACAGGTATTGACCTCCATTTAGCACAGCTTTACACATATTAGCCCAATCTGCTGGCATCATGTTCAAGTTGTTAATGGATTCGACCAAGCTTACAGTGAAGGGTGCTTGAGGACCACAGGTTGTTACAGCCTCTTTTAGCTGCTTCACTATTTTGAAATTTAAAGCATGGTGAATTCGCTGCCCTCCTACCTCAAACACGGGGCATGTTAATACTTGAGATCCTGTCTCAGGATCCGAACTATCAACTGCAGGGGTTGGGGGCCTCCCAGAATATGGAGGTGGCCTTGTTAGTTGGACATCTCTGTCCTGTTTATATTTATTATTGATATAATTGGATTTAAGTTGCCATTTGTTTTACTTTTGATTCCTATAATTCATGTCTTTTCTATCTCAGTTCTTTCTTTAGTCACAGTTTTTGCTTTACAAAACTATTTCCTTATGTGATATTTTAGTTATTTAATCCTACTCCATGTGTATTTTAAATTACTTTCTTACTGGTTGCCCTAGGACTTACTATATTAATCTTAATCTATCACTATCTTATTTATAGTAACTTATTTTTGGTGATATATATAAGCATTATTCCTATGTAGTTCTATTCCCTTTACCCCTTTTTTGCTATTATTATAAATATTTCTTTGATACATTAGAAACATATGAGTACACTGTCATAATTATTACTTTATATAATTGTTTGTTTATTAAAGACAAGGGATCATAGATGTTTACAAAGTTTTTAATATTTATCATTTCTGCTTCCCCTCATTTGTTCCTGTGGGTTTGAGTTATCAATAATGTCATTTCCTTTCTCTCCTACAAATTTGCTCCAATAATCCTTGTTTGTGCTGTTACTGTCAAATATATTACATTTTTGCTATATGTTTCACAGCATAATTATTTACCTGATTTATATACTTGGTTTTTGCATTAATTTGCAGATGATATAAGAAGTCCAGTTATACAGCTTACATAATTACACATTTATCTTTGCTGTCACTCTGTATTTCTAATATGGCTTTGTATTTTCATCCAACTTTGCTTACTTTAAGTCTGAAAAACATTCTTTAATTGTATTTTCATCCAACTTTGCTTACTTTAAGTCTGAAAAACATTCTTTATTACTTCCCATGTTGCTACTGTGTTCTCAGGCTTTGGTGAGCCATTTATTCCACTTGATGAAGTATTGTATCTCTGGATTCCAATTTGGTTTAATGTTTCAACTTTTGATGTACCCATGTCCTTTACTCAGTATGGGCTTTATTCATCTTTGAGTCTCTCTTAGGTCTCCTATCTTGTCATCAGCCTTTGGAATACTGCCACTGTGTCCTGGGGAAAGTTCTAGGAACAAGGTCAGCTGTTTATTTCATTTCAGTACTTGATTCCACCATTCCAACCTATATGTAGTGGTTAAAAGGTAATATATAGTATTAGCTGCTTTATTCTTTCTCCATTCTATAACAAGTTTACTACTTCTGTGTTGCTTGAGGAAGAAATCAGGTGTGTCTCCTCAGTATTAGAAGGGTTCATACTTTTATGAAATTCAGGTGATCTGTTGTTATTTGCATCCTCAGCTCCCTAATGTATTAAAATATGGTCATTCTGGTATATACAACTTGTTCTCATTTTTAGAGTAAAAACAGTATTATGTTATTATTTCCTAAATGGTAACCTAATGCAGAAGTCTCCCATGTAGAATTTCATATTTGGGTTTTTATTTCACATATTTTCTTCTATACAAAGACTCCCATTTAAACTTTGAAAAGAGGTTTCCTTCTGTGATTCTATGCTTTTGTATTAAAAGACAAATTTTAGTATATTTTCCACATGTAGGTCACCTCATCTGAGAGGTCTCTTTTTAGGGAAAATATAAAAGATCTTTAGTTACATGTTGAATTAGAAATAACTCACATCTGAAGTAAAATATTGCTATTCAAGTTGTGGTAATAAGCAAAAAGTTATTAGTGCCAAGAATAAATACTCAAAGTCTGGTATTTATCATTGTTTCCCTTTAATTTCTGAACTGACAAATGATAATTGCTCAGGCAATTAAAATAATTAGGAAAATGTGAAAGCACAAAAGGATAAGCCTTTTAGAAGTGCAATTTAAATGCATAAGGAACGGTTTTTGTGTGGTTACTGCACCTTATACTAAAGCAGACTGATTACCAGGTGTTTTTTGTGAGCTGACTACTAATCAATCACGTGCCGTCTCAGTTCTGTCTGGAACAAGGCCCATTGAAAACATACTTACTCAGAAGGTAAGTCTAGTTTTAAAGAAAGTTTATGTGAATCTAAGGATTTATATTCTGTAAGTGCCTTGGTAATAAATAATAGTTTTTAGAACCTGTATTCAATGTTATAAATTTTGAATGTGTTTTTCAAATACAATATTTTATATTATCTTTAAATAAGGATAAGAAAAATATTAATAACATCCTTAGATGGTCTTACCATTTTAGAATGCTTATCCATTTTGTGAGCTACACAAGGCAATCTGAAGGAGGCTGTGAAAATATAATAGAAAATTGACAGTGGCTTTGTGAAAGAAATGACAGGTTCTGTGAGGACTAGAATATTCCTTGGTAAGATAGGCTAACCTTAATTTAGAGAGAATCCACCTTAAAATCAATCAAGTGGGCATTAACTGTGAGAACTACTTTGGCGTTTGTGTGCCCAACTAACATTTAAGTTACTCCATTTTCTGATGGGATAGTGACAGCTGGGATTGGTGTCAGAGATTGATGATACCAATTTGTGAGGATAGACTATCTTAGCATTAAAGAGATGGTGTTTTATTAAAATTTTGTAAAATTTGTTCTATTAGGCATGACTTATCAGTTCAGGTATACTTTTAGTTTTTCATTCAACTATTTGCAGTCAACTATTGATAGTTTTATGCACCAGTACCAAGTTATTTATCTCAGGGAATAGTCTCTTGATTTAACTAATTTAAAGGTATATTTCTTATAAACTAAAATTAACCTTTGCTACATTGGAATTTTACATCTATCACAGAAACTCATTTATCATATCACACCCCTGTCATGCAAGACATGAAATATTTTGTGCACAATTTCTATTCATTTATTGTCCATATGCAAGGTGAAGTTAAATGGATTCAGCTCATAGCAACATTGAGAAGATGATGAGGTTCAAAGCAAGGTTCAAATTGAGAGTATTCAGTGAATTTGGACAAGAGAGTGTTTCACTAAAAATGATGCTGATACTGGGGTCAGCAGCAATCATTTGGTAGAGATGCTTGAATGTGATAGCTGAGAGGCTTATTTCAAAATAAATTATTCTGCCATTCTATTTCCCATTACTTAAACATGATGAATGATACAAAATAAATGATCTTGATATGAAAAATCACTATCCCAAATGATATTTAGAAAGTGTGTAGAATAATAAAACCAGTCAACAATTTTTTATTGGCTACTAATTTTGTTTATATTGATTACATTTTTAAGCATATATATATGTGTCTTCTTTGTGTATGTTACAGAGAAAACTTTACTGGGCATTGTAGAATAAATGAAGTATCTATTAGTAAACAGAAGGCAAAGTTTTAACCTTTTAAGTGAGTGCATGTGGATATAATGTAAAAATTAAGTGTGTATACATAAAAAGCAAAGAGTAAAATGATCATGGTAAACTTTACTAGAGAAGATTCCAACTTAGTTGGCATAAAGTTAAAATAGTTACAGCCTTAGCAGATACATTCTATAAATAGGATTATCTTGAATTTACACCAGAATCCCCTTTCTCTTCAACAAAGCAGTTCACTTGCTTTAACCTGCTCTAAACAGAAATACCCTTTCAGAAACAGATGATTTTTCAACATACATTCTCCAAAGATTTTTACAAGTTCTTTACATTTTGATTTTTCATTCAGGAAAGTGTATCACTTTCTGAGTAAAAAAACTAAACTGGGCTACTAGTGATAATTTCAGTGGAAGATAGATGTTTAAAGTAAATTGGTGCTATTTAATTTCACCTTAGTTTCAACCAAGGGACTGGAATGAGGGTCATTGTGTTGTGAATATGTAAATGTTGAAAACCATACCATGGATATTAACCTTCAATAATTCTTGCCAACATTATATTCTAGCCTCCTTGCTGATAAAAATCTTGAACGTGTAAAATATCTCTGCTATAATTTGGACTGTTTTGTGATTAGGGCTATGGAATTCTGAGTTAAAATGTGAAGAAAATATTTGTAATTTGAAAAAAATATTTTCAAAGTCTGGCAGCAAGAATCCCTCTAACCAGTTACAAAGTTGGGTTTAGGTATCAAATTCACCATGAAATACATTTATTTTGTGTCATATGTTTTTCTGATTATGCTCATTAGACCTAAAGATAGATGTTGTATCATTTTGAATGTAAGAAGAAACATAAAGTGGCCAAAAGTTATTTTCCCTATGCAAATCAGTTTCAAAAGCAACATGTTAATTTGAATCACAATTTGAGCCTAATCCGAAGACTTTTCTATGAAAGTCCCTGGGGTTAAACTGTAGGTGTTTTGGAAATTTAAACTTTCTTCTATGTTTTAAATGTTTATTAACTTAAAGCCCATAATATCTTATTTTTAAAAAGCATGACCTGCAAGCTACATGAATATATAATAAATATGTGCATTTCAAGGATAAACAAAAGAGAGTTAACATTATTTTTAAATTGTCCTTTCCTGCTGTGATTCCTATGCCACATACAATCTATGATGGGACTATGAAGCCATTTTTCATACCTTTAAAAGAGTTCTAAAAAGAAAGACTTCAATTTTTAGTGAGACTTTAATAAACTGTTATGGAATTCTGGAATATATCTAGGTTGGGATTTCTTTCTAAAGTGTTTTTTGAACAGAAACTCTTCTAAGCCAGGAGCTCTTACAGGATATGCTATGAAGTCTGTGGCCAGGTGCTTCAATAAATAATCTATTCAGAGCCTGTGCTTCCACAATGAGTCACTCAGGAGTGGTTTAAACTGAATGTGCTATAACTATCCAATATGGAGGTTAAATAGTGGCAATAGTATATCTGTTCTTTCAAGCTATGTTAGTAATGTGACAGAATCTAGAACACGAGATGAAGGTTGCTGTTTGGCCTCTGATGAAATGGTTATTCATGGGATTTTGTGAAGAGAGAGGAAGAATAGAGTCTCAGCTGGAGATACTTATACTCAAGTGATAGGGATAGTCAATGTTAGGTGTTAGATATTATACCAGTGTTATTCATAAGAGGGAAAAAAAAGCTCGAATGGTATTGTTTGAGTACACACTTACCGTAAACTTTACTCTTAGATCAATGAAGACAGAATTAGAAATATTAGGGATGTATATCTATGTCTATATTTCCCCCCATCCATTTGCTTACCACTTATGATGTATATATGTGTTTGTGTGTGTACAAACCATCCTCAACTTTACAATGGGGTTACATTCTAATAAATCCATAATCAGTTGAAAATATTGTAAGGCATAAATACATTGAATAACCTAACCTATTTAACATCATATCTTAGTAACACAGTACACTGTAGATTATCAGTTGTTTCCCCTTGTGATTTTGTGGCTAAGAGCTATGGCTCACCAATGTTGCCCAGCATGGTGATAGAGTATTGTTCTACATTTCTCTAGCCCAAGAAAAGATCAAAATTCAAAGTAGGATTTCTAATGAATGCATATTGCTGTCATAGTAACCTACAGTAAAAAGTCATCATGTGAAGACCATTATAATTTGAGGACTGAATTAGTCCATTTCTGACACTATAATGAAATACCTCATGTTTAACAAAGAAATGAAGTTCTGGAGGTTATGGAGACTTAACGGCATTGCTAGCATTGACTCTGCTCTGGTGAGGACCTCATGACAGATGGCATCTTGGTAGGAGCAATTATAAGAGGAATCACATCGCATTATAGAAAGTCATTGCTATAGGAGGGGACTTTGCTTGCCTCTTGCCCCCATTTTTAGCAGTACTAGGAATTGAACTCTGGGCCCCTTTACCACTGAGCTACATCCCTAGCACTTATTTATTTAGATATAGCGTCTCCCTGAGTTGCTGTGACTGGCCTTGAACTTGTGGTCCTCTTGCTTCAGACTTTTGAGTTTCTAGGATTACAGGCATGCCCCACCACATTCAGTAGGTCTTTCCCAATTTATAACAACCTTTTCATGAGAATGGACTCACGGTCTCATGAGAACTACATTAATTCCTCAGGACAGTATCACCCCCAAAATCCTAACTCACTGCCATTGGGCCTTACATCTTGAAGGTCTACACAGAAGACCAAGCTTTCTAACACATAAACCCTTGAGGGAAATAAATATACACACACACACACATATACATATGTACGCATATATATATATAAGTAATATGTGTGTGTGTATATATATATATATATATATATATATATGTATATTCAGAAGATAATGTAAAATTTGTGATAAAACAGCATTATGGGATTAAAACAGATGGTTGAAAAGGAAAATTGATTACTTCATCTACCTGTTATGAAATTGTCAGTTTAATTAATTGATTGAGATATCTAGTCATAGACAATAAGATTTTTATGACATATAAATTCAGAATTTTGTGAATATTTCATTAATAATCTCCATAAGAAAATAGAAATGACACTGTTAATTCTTTTTAAATATCCCATCTCTTAACAATTTGATCTACTTCTCTGTATGTTCTTTGATCTCTGATTTTTTATTTTTATGTTGTTTATGGATAACTTCTCATATATTTCATAATTTTTGTTCTCTTCTACTGTACCTATAATTGTCATGTACTCTATCCTTTCTACCTTTAAGGTCCAGTGATGTTACTCTTCCTCTTATTATAGGATGAAATTCAATAGTTTTATGTCTTATTCCATTAAAGAATTACTTGTGTATATATTTATGTATATTATTCTTATATTTAATTTTTGATATGAATTTCATGCTGTTTTTACTTATATGACTTTATGGATAAATCTGTACCATTCAAATTCTATGTATAAAATTATATGCATTGTACTTATTCCCCATTTCTTCTCCCAATCTGTTCTTATTCTCCTACTATCTCTCTGTTATGATTTTGCCAAATGCTCAATCACCATATATTAAACTGTAATTAACCTTATTTCTATTTTCTCATCATTACTCCCTTCCTCAGACATTCAGTTATTTATGAAGTGTGACTTATTTTTCTTCTTAAGTATTTAACCCACTTGTATGTTCTAAGTATATCGCATCAGTTCTGGTTCTTTCATTTTTCTCATCAATTCTTTCCATGTGAAGTCTGGATTTACTTTTTAAAATATCTTAAACTTTACTCAAATCTATCTTCTTAGTAAACCCTAGTAGAAGACTGTTTTCTTTTTCTCCTATTTGGTTGGTTTTCTACATGCTATTATATCTAACTAGCTTATTTGTATGTCTAATTTTCCTGGTAGATTTTTAGTTCTAAGATGTCAGGCACCATAGTGTATATATTTGTATCAATAAGGCATAAGTCAACTCTTCTGTGTTTTATGTACTTTATAAATATTTGCTTAAATTAATTGACCCTAAACATTTTAATAATATAGATTTTCATAATAAAAAATAAAGATGAGATCATTACTTTGTATAAATAGGTCTTTGTTTTCTATGGAGGAAATTATATCAGGAATTGTTTTACTGGGGAATATATATTTTCCTAACATAGGATAAAAAGTAATAGATTTATGTCTTGTTTCTTAAAGCTTTGTTCAAGTTTTATTTTTCTCTTTTATTTCAATGAATTATTATCAAAGAACAATTATTGCTTTGATCAGTTGCAGAAAGCAATAAGTTTTTTTTCAGATGTTAATTACCATACGCAACCAACAAGTAACTGAAGTTACACCAAAGAACTTAGGTGCCAGGTGTAACACTGTTCTGAAATTCTGAAAGTGTGACCTTTTGCAAAATTCTGTTGGCAAGGTGCATAATCACGGGTATCACTATTTCAAAGGACATCATCATAGTTACCAATATGAAAGTAGTCTAATGGCCTTTGAGGGCCTTTACAAGAGTGGAGTAATGTATGACTATACTGCCCGTAGATTTGTATTTTATATGACTTTGCCAATCTTTTGTGAGAAGAAAATCTTAGGGGACTCATCATTGTTCTTGTACTTCATTTGTCCATTCCCTTTCTTTTTATATATCATAATTCCCCCTGACATTCTCTTTTCAAAGGTAGGGACACCCTGCAAAGAATTTAAACTGAGATTTCCAAGAGGCCACAATTCAAACTTTGATATTATGGCAATTATCATTCAATATGAAACAGTGGAACACTTTAGACAAAAGTACTTAATATTATTCTCATTTTCAAGTAGCATAAATAAAATACAGCAACTTGATATATATATATATATATATATATATATATTTATTTATGTGTGTGTGTTTGCAGTGTGTGTGTGTGTGTGTGTGTGTGTGTGTGTGTGTGTATTTACAGTGGTTGGGCCATTAACCTTGGTGATGTCAATCTGTTCTGTTACATTCCCTTAAATTAGTGTTCCTGATAATAGTTAAGTTGTACTTTACAAAGATTCATGCACTACTGCCTTCTGAAAGAACAATAGGAAGGGGAAAGAGAAAAGGAAGGGTGGAAGGCTAGGTCAGAGGAGGGAGAGGAAAAGGAATGGTTAGAAGGATAGAAAGAAAGAAGGCAGAAATAAAAAAGAGAAAAAACAAAATAAATCACGTATATGCTGGTAAAGTATGAAGTTGAAAGAATAATACACATAGAAATATGCTGATTAAAAATACTCCAAATCTATGAAAGCACAGATCACTGACTTAAATAGTGATTTGTGATATCAAAAGGATTCAGTTTCTCGTGACTGTTGTAAATACATGATCCAGAACCTATATTCAGTTCGTAGACATCATACTCATATACTCTACTAAAGCAGTGTGTCATGTGATTTTTCTCTTTTGGCCACAGTTGATCAAGCCAGGAGTATACACCTGATAGAGGGAGAACCCTCCTTATTCTTCATTCTAGCTAGTCTCTGTTTGTTCCTTTGATGAGATTATCTTTTCAAGCTCAGGGCTCAGGTAGCTATTCTGGGTCCACTATTCTTGGACCATATTTATAGAAAACTTGAGAAAATCAATTTTCATAGAGTGAGAGTGAGAGCGAGAGGGAGAGAAAAGGAAAAAAAGGACTGAAGCAGACCCTCAGAGGGAAATAGAGATAAAAGCTCATGTAGCTTTCAGAGACAAGAAAGGGACTAGATGGCCTACTATCTAGTTCCTGTGTATATATTCTGTTATGTGTACCATGTATGTTTCTTGCCTTTGGTTTATGTATCCTTGCAAAAAAAGGAACAACCCAATTTTAGGTTTAACTTAGCTCAGTGGAAATGTCCTCAAAATCTACTTAGTTATAGATCATAATTTTGAAGCTCTATACCAAAAGAAAATGAAGAGTTGACTTAAAAAAACAAGATTAGCTAATAAAGGATTAGAGCAGGGTTGACTGGAAATGGTCAAAGTTAACAGTCTGGAATGAAGCAATAACTAGGATAGGGTAGAACATTAGTGTAGATAAAAGTAAGACACTGGGCTGGGGATGTAGCTCAAGCAGTAGCGTGCTCGCCTGGCATGTGTGAGGCCCAGGTTCTATTCTCAGCACCACATACAAACAAAGATGTTGTGTCCGCCAAGAACTAAAAAAAAATAAATATTAAAATTCTCTCTCTCTCTCTCTCTCTCTCTCTCTCTCTCTCTCTCTCTAAAAAAAAAGTAAGACACTGATGTATCAACAACTTTTTATGGTATCTGAGTGGTAGATACAGGGAAATGATCAGGCTAGCTTAAATATACAAGAATAGAGCAGAAAGAAGCTGTTGTTCAGTACCTCTGCACTTTGCCTGTCTAGATTTACAATCTAAAACAAACATCTACTACTAAAGCAATGTTGAGTCTATGAAATGCATCCACATAAATAAATCTTGAAATCCAAAAATCACTCTTGATTTTTCTTTCTCTTTTTATGTACTAAATCTAAATAATGTCCAAGTTCTGTCAGAGAATCTTCAAAATATATGTGCAATATGTCCAGTTTTCTCTATTTCCATTACTACAGAGGTAATATAACTTACTTCTCTCCTAAACTACTTTTGTCTTTCATTTGCCATTATTCTTTCCTTCAAAACTATTTTCCCTAGGAGATCTGAGAAATGTTTGAAAAGTAAAAGAGTTATACTACTTCTTTGCTTAAAATTATTTTATCATTTACCAGTTATTTTCAGGATAAAGTCCAATCTCTATACCATGGTTATAAGGCCCTCAATGATGCCCCAGCTTCATTGCTTGCAATTTTGTGCTTGAATCTTTAGGTATAAGTAATATTTAACTACTTGTATTTTTCACCTGTACTATATATCTTACTCTTATTTTTAAATTCCATGTGAAGAAAGAGAACGTTTCCTGTAACCTGATAAAAATCCTTCATGAGTCCTTAAAGTAATGATTTCCTTCTCCTGGAACCTATTGACTATTGCCACAAAGCATTTTTCCTATTTTTAGCTTTATTTTAATGTAATGTATGTGTTGCTTTATATGTTGCCTCACTTGCTTTATATCATGTTTATGAGATTTATCCATGTATTTGTTTATAACAGTGGCTCATACATTCTCATTGCTATTTTGCATTCCATTGTGTAAATGCACAGCCATTTTTAAACCCATCATACTGTTTATGGACATTTGAATTACTTCCAGTTTACAATTATTACAAATTAAACTGTTATGAGAATTCTTATATGTATCTTTATGCACATGTGCATTCATTTCTGTTAGGTAAATACCTAAGAGTAAATCATATTCTTCATTATGACAACCCAATTTAAATGATATTTTCTAAGTAGGCTTATCTACCCCTCTATCCCAAATTGAGTTAATTGATCTTGTTCTGTTTGGCCATGTATGTCTGTGCTTCTAAGAAAGCGATTATCAACCTGTAAGGAAATCTGTTTGCATGCATGTGTTTTTCCAATAGATTGTATGCTTCAGGCTTGCATACAAGGATGGACTTTATTTTATTAATCTGTGTTTCTTTAGTATGTAGTAGAGCTCCTGGAACATGGGCAATTGATATGTGTTTAGTGAAGTATAAATATTAATATGGTCATATAAGACCTGTTTTTAAACTGGTAGTTATTGAAGAGTCTCAGAATTTTTCAATTTCATAAATAAATTAGCAAAATTTATGAGCACATACTGTGTACCCAGAGCAATGTTAAGGACTCCAAGTCATAGAAAGATTCCCATAGTCAAGTGCAGTTTTGTTCAGGAGAAAGAATTGATATTCATAAAAGTAACTGAAACCAACAAATTCTAAATTTTAGAATTTTTCTAATTTTAGAAATTTTCTAATTTTTCTAATTTTTCTAAATAGCTATTCTAGAATAGCTATTAGTCCAATTAGAGTTCAGAAAAGTAAGGAACTTCTAATGCTGAAGGATTCTATATAATAAGCTATGTTGTTCATTGAATAAGATATGTCATGATTTGGAAATAATGGTTAACAGAAGGGATTAGTGTAATTACCTCACTTCAAAATTGTTATCAATTCTGTGGACTAAACAGTCCATTGAAACATATAGTTATGTCCCACATGATAACATCCTGGTCAATGACAGACTACATGTATGGTTGTAGTCTGATAAGGTTATATTGTCTAGTAATATTGTAGCCATCTTAGTCTGCATAAGTACACTCTATGAAGTTCAAACAATGGCAAAGCCACTTACTGACTCATTTCTCAGAACATATTTCCACTGTTA
Source organism: Ictidomys tridecemlineatus (assembly GCF_052094955.1). Lineage (NCBI taxonomy): Eukaryota > Metazoa > Chordata > Mammalia > Rodentia > Sciuridae > Ictidomys > Ictidomys tridecemlineatus. Next base: position 28,413,087 of record NC_135493.1, on the reverse strand, counting down.
AGTGGTGAATGACTATTTTTGGCTTATCCTTGGATTAAGACAATGTGGGCTACTCACAGAGATCTCCTTGTCTTGCTAAGTAAATTAGTCTTTATTCATTTTGTGGTGAGAATCCAGCTGAAGTTGTTCAGGAAGGCAAGTGACATATCTTGTACAGGATGATAGGAGTGTGAATCATCACAGTGATGGTAAAAATATTGAAAACATAGATACATGTATGAAAGTCATAGAAATGTAGAATAAATAGAACGCTGTCATAGTAGAATCTGGTGATGAAAAGTTGCTTTATAACACAAAATAGGGTATTATAGAAATGCTTTGTACACAAAGAAACTATGACACTAAATATTTCAGTGGAACATGGTAATATGTAAGCATTTTTAACCTTGATATGTTTCATATGAGAACATCTTTTAAATCTATATAGAGTTTGACAATGCATTTCTTAAATAAATATCTACTATCTATCTATCTATATCTTATACTGCATTAAGGAAAACTTGCACAGAGTTCTAATCCAGGTCATAAGACTTATTTATTCTTGTATTTGGAGCATACTTTGTACTTTGAAAAAAAAGGATCAATAAGCAGTTTCCATCAACAGGTTTGGAAAGGTCTTTAAAACCAGAACTTCTTAGACTCTAAGGGCTTTGATAACCTTATGATGTCTATAAGGTACTGACATATTACTAACTGCTCATGAAAATCACAGGGGCAGGGACAGGAGTTAAAAATTGGCATTGCCTAATTAGTAAAACTAGAGATTCTGATTTATTTCATCTCATGTGGGAAGTTGGCATCATTAAAAACTAAAAAAACAGGGGCTGGGGATGTGGCTCAAGCGGTAGCGCGCTCGCCTGGCATGCGTGCGGCCCGGGTTCGATCCTCAGCACCACATACCAACAAAAATGTTGTGTCCGCCGAGAACTGAAAAATAAATGTTAAAAATTATCTCTCTCTCTCTCTCACTCTCTCTCTCTCTCTCTTTAAAAAAAAAAAAAAACTAAAAAAACAATTAGACCTTGAATTTGGTAATGACTACTTAAGTACTGCACATAAGTGTGATACATGAAAGAATAATAATTAATAAGTTTGACTTCACAAAATTTAAACCACAGCCTGGGAAAGAATATTTGCAAAATACATATCTGATAAAGTACTGATATCCAAAATAAACCAATTGTGCTTGTAAAACTCAACAATGAGATAAACAAACCTTTCAATTGCCATTTATTTATGCATACAACATCTGAACAGAATTCACCAAAGAAGATATGCAGATGGCAAACAATCACGTGAACAAATGGTCAACATGAAATGTCACTAGGGAATTGCAAATCAAAACAACAGTTAGATACCATTACACAATTATTGGAATGGCTAAAATGAAAATGTTGATAACAAATGGTAAAGAAGACATGGAGCAACTGAAACTCTCATTTATTGCTTGATGAAGATGCAAAATGTTACACTTTTGAAATCAGGTTGGCAGTTCTATAAAACAAAACATACATTTAGCATACAATCCAATCATCTCGATACTTTGTAATACCTAAATGAGTTGAAAACTTTACATTAATGTTTATAACAACTTTATAATAATTGCCAAAACATACATGTAATCAAACTGTCCTTCAGTAGGTCAATGTTTAAACAAACTGTGATATATCTACAATGGAATACTATTTATAGAGAAAAAACAAATGAGCTATTAAGCTACAAAAAGATGTTGTTGACTTAAAAGCACAATGCTAACTGAAAGTAATTAACATGAAAAAACTACATATTTTACAAATCCAACTATAGTGACACCATGGGCCAAGCACAATTATGGAGATAGTTTAAAATCAGTTGTTGCCAGGGTTCCTGGAGATGGAGGGATGAAGAGGGTATTTTTAGAACACTGAAACTATTCTGTATGAGATAACAATGATGGATATGTACCATTATGTGTTTTTGACATTTGTGAAAAACCATAAAATGTAAAATAAAATGAATTCTGTTCTCAAGTATAATTAAAAAGTACCAATAAATAAAATAAGGATTCCTAATGTAAACTATGGACTCTGAGAAATAAAAATGTCAGTATTGTTTCATCAATTGTAACTGACGTAAGATGTTAATAATAAGGGAAACTGCAAGGGAGAAGAGGTATAAGGAAAAAATGGATTTACCTATATTTTTATGTGAACCTAAAACTATTAAAAATGTTTATTAATTTAAAACAACTGTATAGATTATTTTAATATTCTGCCATGATAGAGAATAAGTGAACTAAAACTTCTAGTTTGGGACCTACAAGAAGTTTGGAGCAATTCATCAAAATAAGGAATGTGCAACTAGTGTTGGTAGTACATAAATGATAGAGTTCTCTACATGATTTGCTTGAGTTACTTATGAATACTCTAGGTAGAGATATTACAGCAGAAGTGTTTTTCTTTCCCTCAAATCATGTTTTATATAATTTTTCAAATTCAAAAATTTTTCCTAATACCCATTATCAATAGTAATATTTGATAAAACAATCTTAGTTTAGCATTTAAAAGCCTAATATGGGGCTGAGGAGGTGGCTCAGTAGTAGAGCATTTGCCTAGCATGTGTGAGGCACTGGGTTTGATCCTAGCACCACATAAAAATAAGTAAACAAATAAAATACTAAAAATAAAACAAAATAAATAAAGTAAAAGTATTGTGCCCATCTATAATTTTAAAAAAATTAAAAAATAAAAGCCTAATGGATTTTAAAAAAGATGACTCAGAGCAAACTTCTAAAACTTTTTAAAAACTATTGCTGGCCTCAATATTCTATCTGTAGGGCTGTGAATGTGGCTCAAGCGGCAGCGCGCTCACCTGGCATGTGTGCGGCCAGGGTTCGATCCTCAGCACCACATACAAACAAAGATGTTGTGTCCACCGAAAACTAAAAAAAATAAATAAATAAATATTAAAAAATTCTCTCTCTCTCTCTCTCTCTCTTTCTCTCTCTCTCTCTCTCTCTCTCTCTCTCTCTCCTCTCTCTTAAAAAAATATTCTATCTGTAGCAATAATGCTGAAATGCTACCACCAGCTTTGCCTGTAGGTGTATCTTTTGCCCCAAAATTATATATGGTGCCTTGATATATAATGATTAAATTTAAAAAAAAACAGATAAAAAGCAGAAAATAAGCACTAAAAGCAACCCATGACTTTGGATAACAGAAACATACTTATGCAGAGATGAAATGTACATAACTAAACAGAGAAAATTAAATGTATTCCTCCAGAAACAACATTATTTCCTAAATGACCAAATAAAACTTCTGTTAAAAGATATTTCTTCCTTTTGTTTATGTCTACTTAAAATGATTTAAAATTCCTTTCAAAGCAGTTTAGAACTGCAGTTTTAACTCTGCTGTTGGTTTTATTCTTTCTTTTCCTTGCTGCATACACTCTAGCAGTTCATCATAATGCAATCAACTCTGGAGCTTAAAATATCCCAAACACTGCAGTATTGAAAATATTTGGATTGGTTTTGAAAGATAAAATATCTTTCTTTTCATTTTTATAAATTTAAAGCTTTCAGTCATCTGACATAAGATGAATAATATTTTTGTATGTGTAAACTAAAATGAAAATCAAGTGATTATTATCCATAAACATTTTAATCCTTCCAATATATTCACCTTGAAAAGCCAGATTCCAGAGGTATAGAAGTGTTTTGATATGAGTTGTCTTAGAATATAATTTTGTCTCTCTTCCTTACTTTTTGTGCAGACATCTAGTGTGTATTATTCGATTTTTATAGTATGACTCTTTTATATAAAAATATATAATAGAGGTAGGTATTTGTTTATACAAGATATAATAAGCTTTAATGCAAATTCTATTTTGCTTTGAAATTTTGAATGTTGACATTCATATAAATGAGAAAAAAATGTTCCAAAAATCTAAGCCTATGCTGAAAATGTTTAGGCAGAAAGAAATTTAGATAATTTTAACCCTGTTCCCTCTTGAAGAGTGTAGTACATCCATTATGATTCATATCAGATGTTTCCCTAAGTTTACTCTTTTTTTTGCAGCATTTACTGCTCTTTACAGCACTCTCAAATTTTACTTTTGCTTGTGCTTGTTTCTGCTTAGATTATAATGATTCTTTCAATACTTTTTAATTCCTTGATCAACTCTAGTGTTTAAATTTTTACTTTGAAATAATTGAAATTTTAGAAAATGTTGCAGCAATGTTTATGGAGGTCCTATGTACACTTCACTTAGTACTAATATTAAGGGCTTGCATAATTAATTATATCAACACCAGGAAATTAATATTAGAACCATATATAGAACTTCTTTAGATTGTGTCAGTACTAAAATTACTCATTTTCATGTGTGAGTACTATAAATACACCCAGCTTTACCATCTGTATAGTTTTTTTGTAAAAATTTCCATAATAAAAATATAGAAGTATTTAATCAATTCTAATATTTCAAAGATGTTAAATGACTATAATCCCACTGGCTCAGGAGGCTGAGGCAGGAGAATTTCAAGTTAAAATTCAGCTTCAGCATTTAAGCAACTTAGGGAGAACCTGTCTCAAAATAATAAATAAATAAATAAATAAATAAATAAATAAATAAATAAATGGGACTGGGGATGTAGCTCACTATTTAAGTAACTCTGGGTTCAGTCCCTGGTACAAAAAAAAAGGTTAAGTAAAATTATATAATATATAACCATTTGTCATTAACTTTTTTTCAACTCAGCATAATTATCTTGAAATCCATTCAAATTATGTTAGCAATAGCTATTGTTTATTGCTGAGTAGTTTTCCATAGTATGGAAATGCTACTGGTATAGAAATTCACCTATTGGCCAAAATTAGAGTTTTTCAAAATTTTTAATGTTATACATAATATTCAAAATGGTATATAAGTTTTTGTGTGAACATTCTGTTGTTTCTTTGGAATAGAGTACAATTGCTGGATTGCATGGTTAAGTGCATGTTTATTTTAAGAAACTGATTTTTTCCAAAATGGCTGTATCATTTTGCATTGTCATAAGCAATGTATTTGTTACCTAATTTCTTTGGATCATTTCCAGTATTTAGTGTATTCACTTAAAAAATCTATAAATCCTTATAGATATATAGTGATTTATTATTATTTTAATTTGCATTTTACAAATGAATAATGTTGTCAAACATCTTTTTATGTGCATATTTGACATCTGTGTATCTTCTCTTTTTTTGCCCTTTTTTTCTGCTCCTTTTTCTTTTTTCTTTTTTTAAAATTGATTTTATAAGGTGACTGACTACCCATAATGGGGTAAGGAGGGGGAGCATGGGAGGAGTAGACAAATTTTTTAAATTGATTTTATTTTTTAAATATATCACAGTGGAATGCATTACAATTCTTATTGCATATATAAAGGATAATTTTTCATATCTCTGTATATAAAGTATGTTCACACCAACTCACGTCTTCATACATGTTCTTTGGATAATGGTGTCCACCACATTCCACCATAATTGCTAACCCCTTGCTCCCCCTTCCCCTCCCACCCCTCTGCCTTATCTAGAGTTTGTCTACTCCTCTCATGCTTCCCCTCTATACCCCACTATGAGGCAGTCACCTTATATCAAAGAAAACTTCACCATTTGTATTTTTGGGATTGGCTAATGTCACTTAGTATTATATTCTCCAAGTGCATTCATTTACCTGCAAATGCCATGATTTTATTCTCTTTTATTGCTGAGTAATATTCCATTGTGTATATATGCCACATTTTTTTAATCCATTCATCTACTGAAGGGCATCTAGGTTGGTTCCACATTTACCTATTGTGAATTGTGCTGCTATAAACATTAATGGGGCTATGTCCCTGTAGGATGCTGTTTTTAATCCCCAAGAGAGGAATAGCTGGGTCAAATGATGTTTCCATTCCCAGTTTTCTGAGGAATTTCCATACTGCTTTCCATATTGGCAACACCAATTTGCAGTGCCACCCTCAGTGTATGAGTGTACATTTTTCCCCACATCCTTGCCAACACTTATTGTTGTTTGTCTTCATAATAGCTGCCATTCTGACTGGAGTGAAGAGTAGTTTTGATTTGCATTTCTCTAATTGCAAAATTTAGCATTTTTTTCATATATTTGTTGATTGATTGTATATCCTCTTCTGAAAAGTGTCTGTTCAGGTCCTTGGCCCATTTATTGGTTGGATTATTTGTTGTTTTTTTTTTTGGTGCTTAGCTTTTTGTGTTCTTTATATACCCTAGAGATTAGTGCTGTAGCTGATGTGTGAGGGGTAAATATTTGCTCCCAGGATGTAGGCTCCCTATTCACCTCACAGATTGTTTCTTTTGCTGAGAGGAAATTTTTAGTTTGATTCCATTCCATTTATTGATTCATTGTTTTAATTGTTGCCCTATAGAAGTCTTATTAAGGAAGTTGGGGCCTAATCCCACATGATGAAAATTAGGGCCTACTTTTTCTTTTAATAGACCCAGAGTCTCTGGTTTAATTTCTAGGTCCTTGATCCACTTTGAGTTGAGTTTTGTGCATGGTGAGAGATAGGGTTTAATTTCATTTCGGTGCATATGAATTTCCAGTTTTCCCAGAACCATTTGTTGAAGAGGCTATCTTTTCTCCATTGAATGTTTTTGGTACTCTTGTCTAGTATGAGATAACTGTATTTATGTGGGTTTGTCTCTGTGACCTCTATTCTTTATATCTTCTTCAGTGAAGTGTTTCTTCATGGTTTTTGCCCATTTTCAAATTGGAATAAGTATTTTTGTACATATTCTTATTTATTATTCTCAAATTTATACATACAAATTCTCAAATTTATACTTATGAAAATACTTTGAAAGGACATTGCATTTTGTCAAATGCATTTGTGCATGATCATATGATTCTTGTTTTTAAGTCTATTAATATGATGAATTATGTTTGTTGATTTCCTTATGTTGAATCAACCTTGCATCCCTGGGATGAACCCCACTTGATTATGGTGCACTATCTGTTTAATATGTTTCTGTGTGTGACTTATCAGAAGTTTATTGAGAATTTTTGCATCTATGTTCATCAGGGATATTGGTCTGAAGTTTCTTTCCTTCATGTGTCTTTGTCTGGTTTTGCTATCAGGGTGATTTAGCCTCATAGAATGAATTTGGAAGGGTTCCTCCTTTTCTATTTTGTGGAAACTTTGAGGAGTATTGGTGTTAATTCTTTGAAGGTCTTGCAGAACTCAAGCTGAGAATTCAAATGGTCTTGAGCTTTCCTTGCTTGGTAGGCTTTTGATGGCATTTTTCTATTTCACTACTTAAAATTTGATCGGCTTAAATTGTGTATGACCTCCTCATTCAGTTTGGGTAGTTTGAATGTCTCCAGAAATTTGTCAATCTCTTCAATAATTTCTTTTTTCTTTTGGAGTATAAATTTTCAAAATAGTTTCTTATTATATTCTGTATTTCAGATGTGTCCATTTTGACATTTCCTTCTTTTTCTTTATTATATCTCCTTGTTTATTTATTCGTTATTATTTCATTGGTTCTTTTTAGCTATACATGACAGTAGAATTCATTTTGATATGATTATACAAGCATGAAATATATCTTATTCTAATTAGGACCCCATTCTTATAGATGTGTTTATTCATTTATTTTACAAGCATGTACCTTGCTATGTACCAAGTATTCTAAATGGTTTCAAATAGTAATAGACTTGATCCTTCTAACAGCTCTCTGAGGCATGTACTGTTAGTTTCTGCATTTGAAAGATAAGGAAACTGAGGCACAGAAGAGTTTGCCCCTAATTAAACAGCTAGAAAATAGCAAAGCAGAGATTTGAACTCAGGCATTTGGGCTCAGAGTCCAAGCCCCGAAGTACAGTATCACTGCTCTTTTTCATAGAAAGTAAACTGGGCTCACCACCCTCCCGTGGCTTGTCATTGCACAAGGACAATTCCAACCCCTTTGATGGCCTTTATTGCCCTACATAATCTGCCCCTTGTCAAACTCTAGGTACCCAGCCACACTGACCCTCTGCCTTTTCTTTGATAGTCTTGTTTTGCATCTTGCAGCTTATTCCATGTTTCCTCGGCCACCTGTACAGGATCCATAGCAACCTTCAGATCTCAGGGTAATATCCCCTCTTCCAGAGGCCTTCCCTGACCACCTAAGCAGATCTCTCCTACACTTCTCTACTATAACACACAGCATTTAATGAAACCCATATTTATTTTTGTTGATGACTTATTTTGTATGTATCCATGTCTTCTGTGGATTACAGGCTCTGTGGGTATGGGGTAGGGTCATTTTAAGTCTTCTTCATCACATATTTTAATAATTTGAGTTTTCTCTTCATTATCATGGCTAGGGGTTGATCTATTTCATTTATTCTTTTTTTTAACGAGAGAGAGAGAGAGAATTTTTTTTAATATTAATTTTTTAGTTCTTGGCGGACACAACATCTTTGTTTGTATGTGGTGCTGAGGATCGAACCCGGGCCGCACGCATGCCAGGCGAGCGAGCTACCGCTTGAGCCACATCCCCATCCCTATTTCATTTATTCTTTAAAGAATCAACTTTTTGTTTTCTCATTTTTTCAATTATTTCTTTTGTTTTAATTTCATTGACTTCAACTCTGATTTTAATGATTTCCTGTCTTCTACTGCTTCTGGTGTTGATTTGCTCTTTTTCTAAGGATTTGGGATGTAGTATTAGGTCATTTATTTGCTGATTTTTTTATTCTTTTAATGAATGAGCTCAATGCAATAAACTTTCCTCTTTCACATTTTTTTAATTGACAATGTAATTTTTACTTTATTCATTTATTTATATGTGGTGCTGAGGATTGAACCCAGGGCCTCACACATGACAGGCAAGCACTCTACCACTGAGCCACAACCCCAGTCCCTCCTCTAACATTTTTATATAATGATACCCTCTATTTCACTCATAATGTTGCCCATTCATGGTTTCTCCCTTTTTATTTTTATCCACTTTGCAAAAAAAGTTTATCCTCATTGAAAATTGTTTTGATAATTGAACTTTTATTTTTTAAATTTTCTTTGTTATTTTTTTTGGGGGGGTGGGTACCAGGGATTGAACTCAGGGGCACTCCACCACTGAGCCACATCCAAGTCCTATTTTGTATTTTATTTAGAGACAGGCTCACTGAGTTTCTTGGTACCTCAAGGTTGCTGAGGCTGACTTTGATGCTGTGATCATTCTGCCTCAGCCTCCCCAGCTGCTGGGATTAGAGGTATACACCAACATGCCTGGAATGATTTTATCTGTTATTCTGTTTTTAATTTTATTGATTTATATATATATATATATATATATATATATATATATATATATATATATATATATATATATATATTTGTTGTTGTTGTTATAAGGGATTAAGCCTAGGGGAGGTTAACAACTGAGCCATATCCCCAGCCCTTTTTACTTAGAGATAGGGTCTATAAATAGTTGCTTAGAGCCTCTCTGTGTTGCTGAGGCTGGGTGTGAACTTGTGATCTTCCTGCCTCAGCCTTCCTGCCTCAGCCTCCTGTTGAACTGGTATTACAGGCTTGTACCATTGAACCTGGCTTCTCTACTTGTTTTTGATTTATGTTATTCTTCTTTCCTCTAGTCTGTTGAGAAAGAGGATAATCATATCATATGACATGAGACCTTTCCTCTCTTCTAATATGTGCATTTTAGTGTGATAAATTTCCTTTTAAGTACTGCCTTACCTATATACTAAAAGTTTTGATATACTGTATTTTCATTTTCATTATGTTTTCTGTATTTTTCCTAAATTTAATTATAAATTTTCTCTTTGATATTTATTTAAAAATACATTGTTTAATTTTCAGATATTTGGAGATTTTCCCACTGTTTTTCTTTCATTGATTCAAGTTTTATTTCTTCATATTCAGAAACTATATTCTGAGAAGAAAAAGATGGAAGCTCAGAGGAATCCATAATGTTACAGCAGCTCCCCAAGACTGAATTAAATCAGCATCTCTATAGTGGCAAAGTGAGGTAGCAAACACAGATGCAATGAAGTGAGTTAGAAGTCAGCAAAACACCCAAAATATTTTTTTCTAGAATATAAAGTGAATTAATATGAACAAAAGATGGTGGTGGTGTTGACTGTGCTGTGGCTCTTTGGGGAGGGGAAGCACTTCTAGAACAAGCCAAAAGAGGTTCTCCCTTAGAACTTAACAAAAACAAACATTGACCAGCATATCCACAATGGGAGCAGATAATAAACTCAGAAAATCTGAACCATGCTTCTTAGAGATAAATTTCTCATGGGATTTCCTGTTAGCCATCTTGGAATTTCTTCAACGTACTATTGTTTTCCAGAAATCAATCAGTCTCTTTTTTTCTTTTCCTTTAATATTCTCTCTCTCTCTCTCTCTCTCTCTCTCTCTCTCTCTCTCTCTCTCTCTCTCTCTCTCTCTCTCTCGTCTTGTACTTGTTATACTTTCTTTTAGAATATACAAGACTAAGGGACTTTGCAAAGTAAAGAAGAATTAAATTTTTGAAATTGACAGACTGATCTGTGGGTTAGAGTGTGGCTGTTAGGGATCTGGGATCTGGGTTTGAACAGTATGGGATGGAAAGTCCCACTACCTGCTCCAAAACTAGCAGACAGATAGGAACTCCTGGAAGGAGATCTGCAGTTTAAGCCAGAACAGTCTTCATAGGATATATTCTATGTGATTTCTGTCTTTCTGTAGTGTGTGTGTTCTGTAAATATTAATTAGGTTCTATTAATGTTGTTCAGTCATCCTTATCTGTTTTGATTTTCTTCCTAAACATTTTACCAGTTGGTGAAAAAGAGGTGATGAAGTTCTTAAGAGTAATTATGAACTTGTCTATTTGTTTGTATATCTTCATTAGTTTTTCTTCACATATTTTGCAGCATATTTTTGGTATTCATATATATGAACACTTCTACCAATTATTGAGTTTGTCTTTTTATCATTGTGACATGCTCTTCTTTATTCCTATTTACCTTTGTGTTCTATAGTATACTTTATCTGATATTAACATAGCTACGTTCACTTTCTTTTGGTTTAATTCTGAATAATACATATATGTCAATATATTTATATATATTTATATTCTTTTATATATAATCTACCTTTTTTGGAGATAATTTTCTTGTGGAGAGCATGTAGTTAGAGCCTGGTAGTCATCTACTCTTCCAATCTGATGATTAAACCCAGAGGTACTTTACCACTGAGCTACATTCCAAGCCCTTTCTATTTTTTTTAGAGACTAGGTCTTACTAGTTGTTTAGCTCTGTGCTAAATTACTGAGGCTAGCTTTGAACCTGCAATCTTCTTGCCTCAACCTTCCAAGTTGCTGGGATTACAATCATATACCACCATGCCCAGAATCTCTTGTTTTTAGACTTTTTATATTTGATTCTTGATATGTTAAAATATGAGTATATCATTTCTCTTTCATGTCTAAAAATAGATTATCTGAATATAGCATTCACAGTTAACAGTCTTTTTATTCCATAACTTGATAAATTATCTGCCATTTCCAACTAGCCTCTATGATTTCAAGTGACAAAACTGCTGTCATTCAAATTGTTATTTCCCTATAAGTAATATATTGCTTCTATATTCTTGTTTTCAAGTGTTTTTGTATTGTCTTTGTTTTTCAGAGTTTAGCTATGCTATATTTTTATATATTTAGATTATTGTATTTGTGGCTTGCTCAACTTCTTGAGTCTATTGATGTATCTTTTGTCAAATTTTCCAAATTTCTAGTTATTATTTCTTTAAATTATTTTCCCTCCTTTTTAAACTCCAGTGATACAAATGTTAGAACTTTTATTGTTGCATCACAATTTGCTGAGTCTTATTCATGTTTCCATAGTCTGCTTTTTGTTTTTACGGTTGTATGAATTCTACTGATTGGTCCTAAATTTCACTGATTTTTTCTTCTGTCTTCTCCAGTATAATATTTAATCCATTCAATAAAAATTGTATTTCATTTTTGTCTGATTCAGTTCTATAATTTCTACTTGATTCTTTCCTATATCTTCTTTTTCTTTGCTGAAATTTTATTTTTTTCATTTGCTCCAAGAAAATATATAATTGCAAGTTGAAGCATTTTTATTATGCTTGAATTCCTGCTAGTTATACCCATATAGGCAGAACAAACTGCATCTTGGTGCCACTGGGATGATGGATAACACTGTGTTTGTAAGATAGAGAGCATTTCCCTCAGATGCACTTTTTTCCTGTTTTGTTCCAGAAAGCTTGCTGGTTAATCTTTGCCAGTGAAACTAGAATAGGAGAAGACCTGTTGTTTCACCTTCTACTATTTTAGAGACACCCTCTGACACAGAATTTGGGAACAGGAGACAATTAACCAAATTGTCTTCTGCTACTAAGTGGTAGGTTGGGAAACACCAGGCATAGATTTCTTCTGCCATTGATTGTAGGGCTGAGAAACATGAGATTTTATTGCTTGGTGAAGAACTGGGAGTTGAAGAACTTGGGTCATCTTCTTCTGCATATTTGTGGGCCAGGAAATGCTGGCCCTGCTGGCAGCCCCTGTGTATGAATATCAGATCCTCATGCCATCAGGTGGAGAAGGGAGCTTGTCCTGTTTCTGATAGAATTGCCAGTGTGATCAGTGTAGGTCCATACTTTAAATAACTTTATATCTAACACTTAATTTTCCTTGATTATATACAATAATAGAGATAGCTTGCACATTGCTTATTTTGCATAAACCTTTATTTGATGTAGTTCAAATTTAGCAAGTTTCTAAATTTTAGTCTTTGGATTATTTGAAATAAATGTATATGCTCCAGAAATGTTGTGAAATTCAGTCTTATGTCTCAAATTGACTTAAAATGATGAAATATAGTTTTTTACCCCCTGGAGCATCACATCTTGTTTTTATTTTTTTTATTTCATTAGTTATATATGACAGTAGAATGCATTTATGCACTTTGATATACATAGATGGGATATAATTTCTATTTTTTCTGAGTGTACATGTTGCAGAATCACATTGGTCATGCAGTCATATATATATACATTCAGTAATAATGTCTGTTTTATTCAACTATCTTTCCTATCCCCTCATCCTTTCCCCTCCCTTCCCATCACTTCCCTCTACCTAATCTAAGGTAGCACTATTCTTTCTTAGTGTCCTCCAACCTTATTGTGAATTAATATCTGTGAATTAGAGAAAACATTCAGCCTTTGATTTTGTGGGATTGGCTTATTTTGGTTAACATGATATTTTCCAACTCCAACCATTTACTAGCAAATGCCATCATTTCACTCTTCCTTAAAGCTGAGTAATATTTCATTGAGTAATACACTATATTTTCTTTATCCATTCATCTATTGAGGGACACCTAGGTAGGTTCCATATTATAGCTATTGAGAATTGAGCTGCTATAATATTGCTGTGAGTGTGTCACTATAGTACACTGATTTTAAGTCTTTTAGGTATAAACCAAGGAGTGGGATAGCTGGGTCAAATGGTGGTTCCATTCCCATTTTTCTAAGGAATCTCCATACTGCTTTCCATAGTGGTTGCATCAATTTTCAGTCCCACCAGAAATGTATGTGTGTACCTTTTCCACCACATCCTCACCAACATTTATTGTTGCCTGTATTCTTGATGATTTCCATTCTGACAGGGGCGAGAGGAAATGTTAGAATAGTTTTGATTTCCATTTCTCTAGTTACTAGAGATGTTGAACATTTTTTCATATATTTTTTGATCAATTGTATTTCTTATTCTGTAAAGTGTCTGCTCAATTCCTTAGCCCATTTATTGATTGGGTTATTTGTTTCTTTGGAGTTAGTTTTTTTGAGTTCTTTATATATCCTAGATATTAAAGCTTTATCAGAGGTGCATGTGGTAAAGATTTTCTCCCAATCTGTAGGCTCTCTCTTCACATTACTAATTATTTCCTTTGCTGAGTAGAAGCTTTTTAATTTGAATCCATTCCATTTACTGATTCTTAATTTTACCTCTTGTGCTTTAGGAGTTTTGTTAAGGAAGTCAGATCCTAGGCCAACATGGTGAAGATTTGGGCCTTTTTTTCCCTTCTATTAGGCACAGAGTCTCTGTTCTAGTGCCTAAGTATTTGATCCAGTTTGAGCTTGTTTTTGTGCAGGGTGAACAATAGAGGTTTAATTTCATTTTGCTACACATATGGATTTCCAGTTTTGCCACACCATTTGTTGAATAGGCTATCTTTTCTCCAGTGAATGTTTTTAGCACCCTTGTCTAGTATGAGATAACTGTATTTAGGTGGGTTTGTTTTTTCTGTGTCCTCTATTCTGTACCATTGGTCTATAAGTCTATTTTGGTGCCAATACCATGCCATTTTTGTTACTATAGCTCTGTAGTGTAGTTTAAGGTCCGGTATTGTGATGCCTCCTGCTTCACTTTTCTTGCTAAGGATTGCCTTAGCTATTCTGGGTCTCTTATTTTTTTCAAAATAAATTTCATGAGTGCTTTTTTTTATTTCTATGAAGAATGCCATTGGGATTTTAATAGGAATTGCATTAAATCTGCATAACGCTTTTGGTATTATGGTCATTTTGACAATATTAATTCTGCCTATCCAGGAGCGTGGGAGATATTTCCATCTTCTGAGGTTTTCTTCAATTTCTTTCTTTAGTGTTCTGTGGTTTTCATTGTAAAGGTCTTTCATCTCTTTTGGTAGATTGATTCCCAGGTATTTTATTTTATTTTATTTGAGGCTATTGTGAGTGAAGTAGTTTTCCTGATTTCTCTTTCAGTGGATTCATTGCTGATGTATATGAATGCATTTCATTTATGGGTATTGATTTTATATCCTGCTAATTTGCTGAATTCATTTATTATTTGTAAAAGTTTTCTGGTCGAATTTTTTGGATCTTCTATATATAGAACCATAGTGATAGTTTGTATTCTTCTTTGCCTATTTGTATCCCTTTAATTTTTTTCTTCTGTCTAATTGCTCTGGCTAGAGTTTCAAGGATAATGTTGAATAGAAGTGGTGAAAGAGGACATCCTTATCTTCTTCCAGTTTTTAGCGGGAATGCTTTCAATTTTTCTCCATTTAGAATGATACTGGCCTTGGGCTTAACATTATGTAGCTTTTACAATATTGAAGTATATTCCTACTAACCCTAGTTTTTCTAGGGTTTTGAACATGAAGGTGTGCTGTATTTTGTCAAATGATTTTTGTGCATCTTTTGAGATGATCATATGATTCCTGTTTTTAAGTCTATTAATATGATGAATTATGTTTATTGATTTCTGTATGTTGAACCAACCCTGCATCTCTGGGATGAATCCCACTTGATTGTGGTGCACTATACTTTTAATATGTTTTTGTATGTGACTTGCCAGAATTTTATTGGGAATTGTTGCATCTATGTTCAACAGGGATATTGGTCTGAAGTATTCTTTCCTTAATGTGTCTTTGTCTGATTTTGGTATCAGGGTGATAGTAGCCTCATAGAATGAGTTTGGAAGGTTTCCTTTATTTTCTATTTCATTGAATACTTGAGGAATATTGGTGTTAATTCTTCTTTGGAAGTCTTGTAGAACTAGGCTGAGAATCCATCTGGTCCTGGGCTTTTCTTGGTTGGTAGGCTTTTGATGGTGTTTTCTATTTTATAACTTGAAATTGATCTGTTTAAATCACGTATGACCTCCTCATTCAGTTTGAGTAGGTCATATGTCTCTAGAAATTTGTAACATCTTTGATATTTTCTATTTTATTAGAGTATAAATTTTAAAAATAGTTTCTAATTATCTTCTGTATTTCAGATGTGTCCCTTATAATATTTCCTTCTTCATCACATATTTTAGTAATTTGAGTTTTCTTTCTTTTTCTTTTCATTATCATGGCCAGGGGTTTATGTATTTTATTTATCTTTTCAAAGAACCAACTTTATCATTTTTTTCTTTTGTTTTGATTTCAATTTTAACTGACAGATTTTTCTCAAGGTAGTGAGAAAAAATTTCCTTTTATAAGTATTAGAGAAGTCAAGCTGGGATAAACTCTATTCTGAAGGTTGAGGGTTTCCTGTGCTGCCAACTCAGATGGTTTCTTTGAAGAATGGACAAATTAATTTACATTACTTGTGAAATGCCTGGTTAAATTTCTAGGAAATTATCTGCTACAAATTGTTCATACAGATCATCTCATCATCATTTGCTGTTCTAACACATTATCTCTGTTAAATATGTGATTATATTGTGACTTATCATTTTTGTGAGATTGTATTTGTGCACACACTTGAACCTATGAATATGAAAGAACCATACTGACAGGCAGGAGGAAGAATACCTATGTTAGTCTTATGATGTTTTATATTATCAAACACCTTGGGAGTAAATTTGATATAGAATGTGCATTGTTGGCTTATCTCACTCATTTGGAATCCTGAAAAGTCAGGTAATCCATATGACACACTTAAAAAGTATACATGCTTAATACATAATTGGAAAGACATATAAAATATATCAATTTAAGACTTCTTATTCAACAGTCTAATTTTATAGATAACACAAGATATTTTGTTTTCATTAATAGACTGTATGATCATTGTGAAATCTGAGATAAATTTGTTTTATTTGCTACTTTAAAAAGATTATACTAGAAAAGTCTGTGGCTAAATGTAATTAATAAAAATTATTTATCCATTTATTCCATAAACATTTATTTACTACCTAGTGTATGCTAGACAAATATCAGTGAGACACCAAGGATGACATTTAAGGGAATAATTCTAATATTTAAAATTAAATCTTTCCTATAAAAGATATTCTGGAAATGAATATCATTCTATGGTGTTTCTTCATTTTTTCAAATTTTCTGAGAAAACTCTCAGATGGGAAGAGGGAGGATACAACCATAACAATAAAACTGAATTTTACTTATGCATTTTGTAGTACATTTTTATAATATTATAGTGCTACACATGAAAATTTTAGAGACATGGGCTAACTTTTTCTTCATTGGCCAGTTTTTTAAAAAAATTTCTGTGTATTTAATTTTCATGAGAAATTTGATATATTAAAATATTTTCATTTTTTAAAATTCTATAATTCTATAGTTCTAATAGAACAGCTATTTTCTTTCTTTGCTTGTCCCTATGGACTTATGCAAAAAAAACCTCTTTTTCACTTTACATTTATATTGGTATAACAATTAACTATGTTTCTTATAAAATAAACACTGTTAATGGCTCCATAATAATCTGACATTTATTTAGGGGTTTTGTCTTTAAAAAATCAAACAATAGTTTATACTTTTTCCTCCCTGTGAACTGAAAAGGGATTTCAGTTCTTACAAGTAATTTTGCTGAGCTGTTTCTTCTGTCTTTGGTGTGTATTATTCGGGTCAGTATACTAAAACTTTGTGAGTACAGGCATTGTACACAATTCAAATGAACTAAAGACTGCGTCTATATAAATGAAATATTTTATTACCTGAAATGATCTTTAAAAGAATTTTTTTTGTGTCTTGAAGATTCACTACTGGGGTATTTTGGGGGTAGGATTTGGAGGTAATTTGCATGGGGTCACTCTTCCTGTGTTTTACCAGTGGATGATTGTCACAGTTTGAGGTACTTTCCACCTTAGTCTTTTGTGATTTGCCAAGTAGTATTTCTGTAACTGTTTTGTTGTGCAAATTAAATGCTTATCACATTAATTGAATTATGTTAAAAATGAGTCCTTAATGCGAGAACAATAAATCATACATTTATGTAATATTACAACCCTGGGATGCAGAGATAATATTATTTACCAGTGGTAGTGAATAGTGGTCTCTACACTTTTTCCCTTGTTGATATTTGATAAAGGAAATAATATTAAGTTTCACACTGATGATATTGGAATATTAACTCACTGACATATCGCATTTCAATTAAATGGTTTCATTCAAGCAAATTTATCAGGAAAAAAACTGAGTCTGGTATACTTATCTTTGGCAAGCTCTCCAACATCTGCATTAGGTTTATGTTGAATTGTTTTCTGAATTTTATTTTATTTTTTTTTGGCCTGGAATATTACACTAGGTGATATACCAATGTTGTGAATTCTCATGTACTGTTCTGCAAATAAAATGAGAATTAGTTGTTTTTTATGGAAGTTACTTAGATTTTAATGTAGGAATATATTGCTTCTCTCAAAAATACAATTCCAAGGGGACTAATTAGTAGAACTCTGATTAAAAATGTGTCATAATTCCTACTCCTGAAGAACAAAACTCCCTGTAGAGAAAGCAATGCAGTAGGTAGAAGAGAACTTTATATAACCCTGCACTTGGAGTTTCTTATTTATTTCATCAGGACCTAACATAATACATTTTAAAATGGATCTGAAAAATGTAAACAGGGAGACATTTGGTGCAATTTACTCAACTTTAACTTATTATGTGTATATGCAGTGTGTATATTGCCATGTGGGCTCCCAAATCAAGACAGCCAACATTAATCCTTGTGCATACTACATGAAGAGAACTCTTTTTCTTGCCTAGTTAAGATCCCAATTTTGTATATGTATCCAAGTGATGGATTATTATATTTTTAACCACATGGAAAATGCTCACTGCTTAAATTTATTTATTTATTTATTCTCATATAATTTTTTTTAGTTGTAGATTGACCCAATACCTTTATTTATTTATTTTTATGTGGTGCTGAAGATTAAACCCAGTGCCTCATGGATGCTAGGCAAGCATTCTACCACTGAGCCACAACCCCAGCCCTGTTCACATTGAATACTTTTATTTTCAAAAAAGTTGAGATTTATTGAGGACTGTAACTTTTTGCTTCCTCAGTAAAAATCACCTTGAAGTTTTAGCCATCTGGGTTTAATTTGAGAATGAATGCAAATAAATAAAAACAGAAAAATTATGAAAAGAGGAACTGAGTGCACTAAAGGGAAAAACAAATGGAGGACACTAGTCATGGTTTATATTTGTTTGTTATTATGTCTGTGATTAATTCTATTAAGTAAGATTTATGAGCAAGTTGGCAATATTAAATGTAAATTAATTGCAAGTATTTAATTCAATGCATAAATGAAGAGTAATTGCCATAAGAAATATTATATTTTTGTTGAGTCTGTTGCAAAGGAATTATATGCGGTGTAATAAGAAAATAAAAGACTATTCCTTGCCCTTAGAGACATTCTAATCTAGGCATTCTCCTTCTCCTATTAAATGTGTCTATATTCTTCAAAAGAATATATGCTCTCATGACAACAGATTTGTAAGCCAGAACTTCCAGTGAGTCACATGATCATGAGAGTAAACATCTGGTCCTCCAATATACCATATTGCTAATTATAAAGTTTTGTAGGTTATTTATACTGAATACACATTTGACTTCTAATATTGAAAATATTTTTATTGAAAAATTTTTTAGTTTAGCCATCACTTATCACATAAGTAAGCATGAATTAAAAGGCGATTGAATAAAAAACATTCAAATGGATATCAAGTATTTGTTTCAAACAGATGTGTATTATTTAATGCATTCCAACATAAGACATAGATTAGTCTGTACTTTCATTTTTTAAAGGACATTGAGAATAGACTTGGTGCATATGCCACTCAGATTTTAGAACATATATTTGTAATGAAGGAGTTTTTAGTCTGGAGGACATTATACCACAAATATCCTCAAGTTTTGTACAAAGTTGTGCAATAGTTTCTCCATTTTCACCAAGTTTATGGCAAATAATAGTTGAGCAAGTGGAAGGAGGGTTTCTCAGAAGGATGAGGAGAAGTATGTGATTCATTGAAGATGGATTAGGATCTGACATATTTGGCTAAGTTGGTTTGCTCCTATTTGCTTCCAAATTTTCAACTTAATTTTTGATATATTTGTCAGAATTTTCTAATTAGAAGTTTGTTATACACAAATACTTATCTTGGAGTGTACAGTGTTTAGATTTTGCTTCAATATTATTCTACAAATAACCTGTGGATAAAACCAGAAGGAGACTTGGTTGTAAACAAAAAGTGTGAGCGCACAGTTTACCAAGAGCAGCCAAAAAAGTTAAACTAACTTGTTTGATTTAAGATGTCATAAGCAAGTGTTAGAAACTCAAGTCTGATGGAAGAATTATATAAAAGAGTTACATGCTATGAAATAATAAACCATATATGAGTTTTGCATTTAACCTATTTAGAACCATATAAATCTTGTCCTGATTTATCAGTACTGTTTTCTGAGAGGCATACAGGGACAAGTATTTAACTATTTTAAGAACCTAAGATCCCATTGCTAAAAATATTATGGATATGAATTCTATAACCTACAGAATGTACTTAATCTCTGCTTTTAGGAGCTTGTGGGAAAGCAGAATGATTTCATTGCAAGGTAGTGGTATTCATCCCTAATAATTATAGTAGTCAAATCCCATTAAGCCAACCTTAACCAAGTTATTATTTATAACTTTATAACCTGACCCAGTTATTTCAAGAATAAAGATCAGCAAAAGCATTTCAGCAATCCTTTCTAATTCTTTATAAGGCAAAGAAAATGAGAGGAGGAAAGGAAGAAGAGAGGGAGAGAGGGAGAAGAAAGGAAAGAAGAAAGTATTTTGCCAGGAGCTGGAGGAAGAATGGGTAATTACTGTTTAATGGATGTAGAATTTCAATTTTGCAAGGTGGAAATTATTCTGAAGATGGATGGTGGTGATGTTTTTGCAATGTGAATGTAATTGATATCACTGAACTGTATACTTAAACATTGATAAGATGACAAATCTTGTGCTATGTGTATTTTGTCACAATTTAAAAAATGCAAGAGTACAACATTATACTTCAATAAAAATAATAATACTTAACCCACATTATTTTTTGTTAAATGAGTTAATTAATGTGATAGTGTCTGATAAGTGATAAGTTCTTAAATAAACATTGTTCATACATTCATCCTGCTCATTGCTTAGAAAATTGGTTGTGATTTCACCATCTCAAAAACCTTCAGTGCCATTCCATTTTTTAAAATATAAACTAGAAACACTTTAGTTATCATTTAGTATTCTCTGAAATCAGGAACGATGTAATTTTATAGTGCTATTTTTTTTATTGGTTGTTCACAACATTACAAAGCTCTTGACATATCATATTTCATACATTAGATTCAAGTGGGTTATGAACTCCCAATTTTACCCCAAATGCAGACTGCAGAATCACGTCGGTTACACATCCACAATTTTACATAATGCCCTATTAGTAATTGTTGTATTCTGCTACCTTTCCTATCCCCTACTATCCCCCCTCCCCTCCCCTCCCATCTTCTCTCTCTACCCCATCTACTGTAATTCATTTCTCTCCTTGTTTATTTTCCCATTCCCCTCACAACTTCTTATATGTAATTTTGTATAGCAATAAGGGTCTCCCTTCATTTCCATGCAATTTCCCTTTTCTCTCCCTTTCCCCCCCATCTCTTGTCTCTGTTTAATGTTAATCTTTTCTTCCTGCTCTTCCTCCCTGCTCTGTTCATAGTTGCTCTCATTATATCAAAGAAGACATTTGGTATTTGTTTTTTAGGGATTGGCTAGCTTCACTAAGCATAATCTGCTCTAGTGCCATCCATTTCCCTACAAATTCCATGATTTTGTCATTTTTAGTGCTGCGTAATATTCCATGGTGTATAAATGCCACATTTTTTTTTTATCCATTCATCTATTGAAGGGCATCTGGGTTGGTTCCACAGTCTAGCTATTGTAAATTGTGCTGCTATGAACATCAATGTGGCAGCATCCCTGTAGCATGCTCTTTTAAGGTCTTCAGGGAATAGTCCGAGAAGGGCAATAGCAGGGTCAAATGGTGGTTCCATTCCCAGCTTTCCTAGGAATCTCCATACTGCTTTCCAAATTGGCTGCACCAATTTACAGTCCCACCAGCAATGTACAAGTGTACCCTTTTCTCCACATCCTTGCCAGCACTTGTTGTTTGACTTCATAGTGGCTGCCAATCTTACTGGAGTGAGATGGTATCTTAGGGTGGTTTTGATTTGCATTTCTCTGACTGCTAGAGATGGTGAGCATTTTTTCATGTACTTGTTGATTGATTGTATGTCCTCCTCTGAGAAGTGTCTGTTCAGATCCTTGGCCCATTTGTTGATTGGGTTATTTGTTATCTTATTGTCTAATTTTTTGAGTTCTTTGTATACTCTGGATATTAGGGCTCTATCTGAAGTGTGAGGAGTAAAAATTTGTTCCCAGGATGTAGGCTCCCTATTTACCTCTCTTATTGTTTCTCTTGCTGAGAAAAAACTTTTTAGTTTAAGTAAGTCCCATTTGTTGATTCTTGTTATTAACTCTTGTGCTATGGGTGTCCTATTAAGGAATTTGGAGCCCGACCCCACAATATGTAGATTGGAGCCAACTTTTTCTTCTATCAGACGCAGAGTCTCTGATTTGATATCTAGCTTCTTGATCCATTTTGAGTTAACTTTTGTGCATGGTGAGAGAAAGGGATTCAGTTTCATTTTGTTGCATATGGATTTCCAGTTTTCCCAACACCATTTGTTGAAGATGCTATCCTTCCTCCATTGCATGCTTTTAGCCCCTTTATCAAATATAAGATAGTTGTAGTTTTGTGGATTGGTCTCCGTGTCCTCTATTCTGTACCATTGGTCCACCCGCCTGTTTTGGTACCAGTACCATGCTGTTTTTGTTACTATTGCTCTATAGTATAGTTTGAAATCTGGTATAGCTATACCTCCAGATTCACACTTCCTGCTTAGAATTGCTTTTGCTATTCTGGGTCTTTTGTTTTTCCATATGAAGTTCATGATTGCTTTATCTATTTCTACAAGAAATGCTGTTGGGATTTTAATTGGCATCGCATTAAACCTGTAGAGAACTTTGGGTAATATTGCCATTTTGATGATGTTAGTTCTGCCTATCCATGAACAGGGTACATTTTTCCATCTTCTAAGATCTTCTTCTATCTCTCTCTTTAGGGTTCTGTAGTTTTCATTGTATAAATCTTTCACCTCTTTTGTTAGGTTGATTCCCAAGTATTTTTTTTTTTTTTAGGATATTGTGAATGGAGTGGTTTTCCTCATTTTCATTTCAGAAGTTTTGTTGCTATTTTCTAGTAAAAACTCTTGGCTAAAATCCTATCTTCTTTATAAAACTTTCCCTAAGTCCTTGGTCTTTCTTTCCCAAAATTCCTTTAGATTTGTTATTTGTTCAACTTCTTTTGCAATTATTTACATACTTTTGACATAATTATTTTGCTATGGATTAAAATTATTATTTTAATTTACTAATTGATAGATTTATTTAGTAAATATTCTTGAGTTCCCTTTAAGTACTAGATTTGTGCTAGATTCTATGAAAGATATAGAGGTAAAGTTTATGCTTTTGAAGAATTTGCAAATATACAATTGTACTGAAAGAGTATTGGCCACTAATTAAGCATAGACTTAGCTGTAGGGTTGAGTCTTTATTCTTAACCAATATAGAATTTTCAGTAACTTGAATAAGTGCAAAAGGTAAACTAACTAATTTATTTTTGGTAATTTCAGACAATGCATTGAATTTAAAGATCATAGTATGGAATAAAAAATTGAAATTATTTGCTGAAACTACTAAGATGAAATTTAGCAAAGATTATATAATACCCTACCATTCAATTAAAGTATTCAATTGCATCAGTAAAGATAAGCATACATAGCTTGAACAAAATCATGTTAAAAAGGCCTGGTGAGTGTATTGATATCAAAATATAGGTACTAGATATTTAACCTCAAATGGGAGAAGCCTTTGCATAGGCCTAATTTCAAGTTTAGTATGAACTAAGTATTATCTGAGATACTGAAAGCTGGAGAATATATTTGATTTATCTCTTTATACTTTATGCCTACCATAAGGCTGTATATAGTAAGTGTTTGGTGAAATTTGTTGAATAGATAGTGATAGTTGCCATTTATTCAATAGTCAGCTACTGCTTATTTACTGCTGGACACTATGAAAGACATTATACTTATGCTGTTACCTCAATTTTCACAACCATCTAGTTGAATTGGTGGTATCAATGTCCATTTTACATAAGATAAACTGTGTCTTAGTCTGTTTTTTTTTTCTATTGCTATCACCAAATAGCTGAGACTGGGTAATTTATAAATAATAAATATTTATTCAGTTCATAATTCTGGAGACTGGGATGTCTAAGGTTGAGGGATGTCTTGGCTCTGAGGACTCTATAGAATCCTGAGGCAGTAAAGGGCATCACATGGCAAGAGGGGCACATGTAAGAGAGGGTCAAATTTGCTTTTATTTAAAAAACCATTCTCAAGATATCTCATAACCTATCAATGCATTCATATGTTAATTCATGAATAGATCTACCCATCAGAACAGATCCTTCATAATATAATTACCTCTTAATGGTTTCACCTCCAAATATTTCACAATGAAGATTAAATATCAACATGGATTTTGATGAGAACATTCTAGCCATAGTGCTTACGTATAGGGATGTTACATAACTTACTCAAGAGCCTAAAACTAATTGGTGGCAGCTAAGTATATTTCATTTCAAAGACTGTATTTTCATGCCCTACTGTTGAAAATGCTTATTTTCTCTGAAGTTTTATCTTCATGATGAAGCAACAAACAATTTAGGGAAAGACATTCTATTTAACTGCAAAGGGAAATTCCCAATGGATAACCTAGTAACTTGATAATGGTTTTCTAGGTCATAAAGTCCAACCATTAGGTAAGTAGGAGATGTCAAATAGTATGGTTTCCATTTCATCATTTCCCCCACTAACCTGTCTAGTTTTTATATCATTATGAAAATGTGGAGGCATGGAAACAAAGACATAGTCCTTATACTTATCTATTTGATAGGAATACTGAAGAAAAAAATGGGCAAAAGGTATATCAAGTGCTACAGAAGGGAAAAGTCAAGATGGAACTGAGTATTAAATACATTTTTAGAAGAGATGTGGCTTGGGCTTGGCAATGATAGTGGACGCAGGGTACAATATGAACAAAGGGCCAGGCAGGACTGCACATGGTGTTTAAGGAATTTCATTAGATGAATTATGGGTACTCTCATGGGATATAAATATTATGTCTATTTTGTAAGAGATGTTTTGTTTCCAACAATCTCATATGGTCTAGACAGAGTCACAATGAGACATTTTAGCTATTACTCAAAATTTCAACTATCTCTGTACAATGGACTTTATAAATAGTGTTTATCCAATTAAATGCTGTTGGTGGGATTTTAAATAAGTGCAACCACTATTGAAATATGTATGGATGTCTTCAAAAGCCTAGTGATGGAGCCTGTAATCTCAGCAGTTTGGGAGGCTGAGGCAAGTGGATTGTGAGTTCAAAGCCAGCCTCAGCAAAAGTGAGGTACTAAGCAACTCAGTGAGACCCTGTCTTGAAATAAAATACAAAATAGGACTGGGAATGTGGTTCAGTGATCAAGTGCCCCTGAGTTAAATACCCAGTATCAAAAAAATAAAAAGAAAAGAAAAAAAGTCTAGTTATGGAATCAACAGACAACCCAGCTATATCAATAAGTGATATTTATCCTGAGTAATTAAAGTCATGATACTATGGTGATACATGCATACCCAATTCACATAAGCCAAGTTATGGCACCAACCCAAATGCCTATTAAGAAATAACTGCATAGAGAAAAGGTGGTATATACACACAGTGAAATTTTATTCAGACATAAGAGTGAAATTGTGTCATTTGCAGGAAAATGGATGAGCTTGAGAGTATTATGATAAGTGAAATAAGTCAGACTAAAAAACTCAGGAGTCTTTTATTTTCTCTCATATGTGGAAGCTAGAATGAAAAAAAGGGGCAAAAATAGGGTGGGGGAACCTTATGAAAATAGAATGGAGACGTAGCATAGAGAAAGTAGACCATTGGGAGGGTGGATAGTAAGGAAACGGGAGATACTAGGAACAGAATTGAAAAAATTATGTTATGTGAATGTATGAACATGTCACATTAAAACCCATGATTATGTACAATTACAATGTACCAATAAAATTAATTAAAAATTAAGCATTAGCTTATCATCATGTACCAAATTTCCTCTTAAAGAAAAAGCTGCCTTAGAGAAATATATAAGTAAGCTCTTAGGCACCAAGACCTCATAAGAGAACTCTGTGTGTGTGTGTGTGTGTGTGTGTGTGTGTGTGTGTGTGACACAATTTTTTTTATTGTTGCTCCAATTAAGGTGGAGGAAGGATGAATAAAAAGAGAAGAGGAAAGTAGAGAAACAGGAAAGAGAAGATAAAATTTTGGACTGGGTGAATTGAAGGACTAGGATAATGATCAATTTGAATTTTCAGTTTGATTGGATTAAGAGATGCCAGGGATTAAGAAGTTTATGGGTGTTTCAATGAGAGTCTGTGTAGTAATGATTGACATGCTTAGGGAGGGTCTCCAACTGAGTTGGAGACCCTCCCTAAGCATGAGCAGCACCATCCAATAGGATTATTGCTTGGATGGAATAAAAGTTGGAAGAACAAAGAAGCAGCAGCAGATGCAAGCTTGACTCTTCTTGAATGGGTTCTTGATTGCTACTGCAATCATCTGAGGATATTGGACTCTTGCATCTTCACTCTTCCTCTTGATCTGGGGCTTCAGCCTCTTGGACTGTGCAGCTACTAGTTCTTTCCAGCTCTCTAGGCTGCAGACATCTATTGTGGGCTATCTAGCTTCTGATTGCATGAACCAACCTGATAAATCCCCTTTTTGTAATTATACTTCCTGTTGATTTTGTTCCTCTAGAGAACCCTGACTAAAACAGACCAGTGAAACTATGTTGGTGGTGAGGGTTTGAGTTTTTATATTAGAAGACACAGGAATCAGGATCCTAGACATCTGTATAAGTCAAGAGATTACAAACCACTTAGGAATTGCAGGAATATATCAACTTGTCATAAAATGGAGAAATTTATGACAATTTTAACCTGACCTGTGTCTAAACTTTTGCCATTTGCAATTGAGTAGCCAGCTTCCACATTTGTATACTTGCAAGTCCTTTATCCGTATATGTAAATATATGGAAATAGTTGTGTTTCTAGAACTGGCCTTTTGAAGATTTATCCCCCAATCTACTGTTCAGTTTTCCAAATAATATTTATTGTGTGATGTTTGTTTAATCATAATATTCATGCAAAAAATGAGAGTTGTCTTTTAGGGAACTGTGAGTTATTAATATGTTTCTAAATAGCAAATTGTATAAATATGCAGATTGTAATCTATTGAGTTATTTTATTTCATATTTTTCCTTTGGTAATAAACTGCTATTGTTAGAGAAATTGCTTCTTTAGAAATAAAGAGAATGAGTTTTTCCAAACCAATAGTAAAGAAAGCCTATCCCTTTTTAAAATGTGTTTAATATATTTGTCATTGATGTGTGGATCCAATGTGTAACATACATTTTAACTTCACTTTGGGCTTAGGTATTGGCACTAAATAGGAATACCAAATGCATGTAAGTAATGCTATGGTCATCATCAGAACAGTTGATCAAGAAGGAATGAAATAATGATGTATTTACAGCAATAATACTGACTAGAGTTTACAGTTGATCTCTTCATGTTAGTTAGATAAAATTTTCATGTTTAATTTTCTCTTTTGCCCTTTGGCAATTATTTGATATTTCATAGGAGATAAATATCGTAAACTAAAATACATGAGGTGTAGCTATGGTAATGTGTCAGTTGAGGTTTGAGTTAGAGGTGGAATTAATTGCTTAAATCAACATTGGGTGCTTCTTCCAAATACCTTCTGTCCCCTTCCCTAATTTACTTTTGTACACTCAATTCTGTCTTCATTAGTCTCTTTAGCTATTTTTTCCCTGAGCTACTTTCTTCAGCAGTTACCTTGGAACATAGGTTTGATTGATAAACATCCTTATGTGAAGGGGCCAAAACTACCCCCAGGAAATGTCAAGCCTCACAGAACAGATTACTCTATGATAAGATTACCCCTCTAAGCAGGAATCAGTATGCTATGATGGAATAGAAGTTGTCCTTCATCTCAGAATGGCAACCAAATTGACCCTTCAAGCAATGATGAGCTTCCCAGAGTTTCACAGAACCAATCCTGAGATAATGATTAACCAGATCATGGTCTGATCAAGAATACCTATTCTACCAGCTGTACAAACCCACAACACTTACTTTTGTTCCTCTTTTCTACAAAAGCTCAAAGTACCTGTTATACTATGGAAGACAGATTTTTGATTACTGAACCCTTATATCTATTTTTCCCAGATTGGCTATGCTGACTAAAGCTCCTCTCTTGCCCTTCATCACTGCTCATCTCTTTGATCAGCATATTAAGATGGGTGACCATGTTCGGTCCACTGGGGCCCCAAGAGACAGGGCCTTTGTCCTATGCATTTAGTAATAGTATAGCCAGATTACTCTTTCCAAGAAATTTGAGAATGATAATGATAAACTGACAAAGGGAAAGATCCTGAATTAACTGACAGTGTAGACATAGGTTTACATGTTTTACTTTCTATCTTAAAACTTGAACTGTTTTTCAAGCCCTAGATCCCCCCAAACTTTCTCTTTATTTTATAAAAGTTTTAAGATAGAAAGTAAAACATGTAAACCTATGTCTACACTGTCAGTTAATTCAGGATCTTTCTATGTCTACATAACTATACCAGAAAAGTGGTATAGTTATGTAGACTAATGCTTCTCCACTTTAATGTGAAAACCAGTTACTAGAGGATCTTTTTAAAATGCAGATTCCTATTCAGTACGTCTGGTTTGGAGCCTGAGACTCTAAATTTATAAAAACATCTTTATTTTATTTATTTTTATGTGGTACTAAGGATCCAACCCAGTGCTTCACATTTGTGAGGCAAGTGCTCTACCACTGAGCTACAGCCCCAGCCCAAGATTCTGAATTTTTAATGAGCTCTTGGTGTATTTTGATACTGCTGGTCCACAGACTACACTTTGAGTTGTTTCCTAAGTGTCAGGCTTTCAGCAAGATGATAATGATCTAAAGGTATAATACTTACTTGCAACTCCTATGGAGCTTAGAAACAAATATGTATGTGGGGGGGATGAGTTTATATTCCATAAATGGGAGATAGTATTATAAATGTGATGAAGTTATTTCTTGCTATATCAAAATGAAGCCTGAAATAATATGGAATATCTGAATTTACAGCTGAAGAAATTTTCTAGGCATGGTGCAGCCTCAGATTACAAGCTTTTATATTGTTCTTTATCTCTAACCGTTTTCTCCCTTAGACAATCATTTTCCTATTATCCTCAATTCCCCTACTTCAACCTCATAAATAGAACTATAAATCTGATTTGGAGTTATTGTTGCACTCATAATTAATATGCAATTTAATTTCTTGTACATCACACAATATAGGCAGTATCGTATGTTTTTTAGATTAAAATTTCTTAAATTTAAATTGCATATATGATGAGTATAACTTCAAAGATTTGTTCTCTGTACCTCAAAAAATGGTCTTATGCATGTGTCTGATCTGTTTCCCTATATAACCTTAAGCTTCTTGATTCTTAACATTCTCTATACTTGTGGAGAGCCTCAGTGCCATCAGCAGGAAAGGCTTGGCAAGAAATGCTACATCAAAATTAAGCATTCTCTGAAACTAAAACAAAGTGGGACTTTAAATGGTGAGCTTTTTGTTTTGGTAACAGAGAATTTTTCTCCTAAATTAAACATTTTTGTCTTAGGAAAACTGTATATTCACATGTCAAAATAATAGACATCCCATGTGAATACCCTTTAGCAATTGTTGCTACAGTGGTAACATATTGCAAAATTATAGTATGATATCACAACCAAGATACTGATATTGACACAGTCATGATACAGAACTTTTTATCAACACAAGCTTTCTTCATATTGCTCTGTTTTTTCCCCCTTTGTTTGTTTAGTTTTGTTTTTTGGTACCAGGGTTTGAATCTGACTAATGGCATTGGAAATATTTTGTATGCTTATATATTCATGCCCTGTATGTATATATTCCTCAGTGAAATAGATATTCATGCCTTTTACCCATTCTCTAGTTGGATTTTTGTCATAGTTTTTTTTCTGTTGAATTTTGAGATTTTTATACATATTCTAGATGCTACTATTCAATTGTCCAATATATGCTTCAAAAATATTTTCTTCCACTTCATAAATTGTCCTTTCATCATATTAATAGGGTCTTTGTAAAACTAAAGTTTACAAAGTATAATTTGCATTTCTCTAATTGATAGTGATGATGAACATTTTTTCATATATTTGCTGATTGATTGTATATCCTCTTCTGAGAAGTGTCTGTTTAGTTCCTTGGTCCATTTATTGATTGTGTTTTCTTGAGTTCTTTATATGCCTTAGAGATTAGTGCTCTATCTGATGTGCAAATAGTAAAAATTTTCTTTTAAGCTATAGGCTCTCTGTTTACCTCAATGTTTTTTTCTTTCTTTTTCTTTTCTTTCTTTCTTTCTTTTTTGGCCGAGAAGAAGCTTTTTAGTTTGAATCCATCCTATTTATTAAGTCATGATCTAATTCTTGTGCTATAGGATTCTTATTAAGGAAGTACAAGCCTAATTCAATATGATGGAGGTTTGGGCCTACTTTTTCTTCTATTACATGCAGAGTCTCTGGTATGATTCCTAGGTCCTTGATCTACTTTGAGTTGAGTTTTTTGCATAGCGAGAGATAGGGCTTTAATTTCATTTTGTTGCATATGGATTCCCAGTTTTCCTGGCACCATTTGTTGAAGAGACTATCTTTTCTCCAATGTATGTTTTTAGTGCATTTGTCTAAAGTAAGATAACTATAATTATGTGGGTTAGTCTCTGTGTCCTCTATTCTGTAGCATTTGTCTACCAGTCTGTTTTGGTGCCAATAACATGCTGTTTTTGTTACTATTGCTCTGTAGTATAGTTTAAGGTCTGGTATAGTGATGCCACCTGCTTCAGTCTTCCTGCTAAGCATTGCTTTAGCTATTCTGGGTCTCTTATTTTTCTAGATAAATTTCATGATTGCTTTTTCTATATCTATGAGGAATGTCATTGGATTTTGATTGAAATTGCATTAATTCTTATAGTGCTTTTAGTATAATGGTCATTTTGATAACATTAATTCTGCTTCTGCAAGAACAAAAAAGATCTTTCCATCTTCTAAGGTCTTCTTTAATTTCTTTCTTTAGTGTTCTATAGTTTTCAGTGTAGAGATCTTTCACCTCTTTTGTTGGGTTGATTCCCAAGTATTTTATTTTTTGAGGATATTGTAAATGGGGTAGTTTTTCTCATTTCCTTTTCAGAGGTCTTGTCACTGGTATACAGAAATGCCTTTACTTCATGAGTGTTGATTTTATATCCTGCTGCTTTGCTGAATTCATTTACTAGTTCTAAAAGTTTTCTGGTGGAGCTTTTTGGGTCTTCTAGGTATAGAATCATATTGTCAGCAAATAGACCTAATTTGAGTTCTTCTTTTCCTGTGTGTATCCTTTTAATTTCTTTCATTTGTCTAATTGCTTTGGCCATTGTTTCAAGAAATATGTTAAATAGAAGTGATGAAAGGGGGCATCCATGTCTTGTTCCAGTTTTTAGAGGGGATGCTTTCAAGTCTTCTCCATTTAGAATGACGTTGGTTGGGGCTTAGCATAGATAGCCTTTATGATGTTGTGATATGTCCCTATTATCCCTAGTTTTTCTAGTATTTTGTCCATGAAGGGGTGCTGTATTTTGTCAAATGCTTTTCTGCATTTATTGACATGATCATGTGGTTCTTATATTTAAGTCTATTGATGATATGAATTACATTTATTGATTTCCATATGATGAACCAACTTTACATCCCTGAGATGAACCCCACTTGATTATGGTGCACTAGATAGTTTTTGTATTTGTTTTGCCAGAATTTTATTGAGAATTTTTGCATCTATGTTCCTTAGAGATATTGGTCTAAAGTTTTCTATTTTTGATGTCTTTTCCTGGTTTTGGAATCAGGGTGATATTGGCCTCAGAGAATGAAATTCTTAGAGGTGAATGAGAACACAGAAACAATACATCAAAATCTCTGGGGCACTCTGAAGGCAATAGTATGAGGAAAGTTTATTGCATGAAGTTTATTCCTTTAAAGATGTTAATTTTTCTTTAAAGTTTTGATAAAATTCTCCAGTGAAACCATTTGAACCCTTAGATTTTTGAGTTTTTAAATTATAAATTTAGTTTCGTTAATAGCTATAGAGTCATTTATCACATATTAGGAGAGTGATGGTTGCTTGTGTTTTTCAAATGTTGGTTCATTTAATTTAAATAACCAAATTTGTATTTTTTGAATTGTTTTACTCCTTTATTATTATTTTCATATCTTCAGAGTCCATTATGATATCTCCTGTTTTTTTTTATTTTTGGTGTGTGATACTAGTAAAATTTGTATCTCCTCATCTTTGCCAATTTCACTGATATTTCCAAAAATATTTTTTGTTTTGTTGATTTTTTGTATTGTTTTCTCTTTCTAGTTTTATTTTTGTGTTTTATTATTTCCTTCCTTTTGCTTGAATTTAGTTGATTTTCTCTTCTTTGTCTACTTCATTGATGGTGGGGGCTTAGAGTATTAAGGCTTCCTTTTTTTGCTAATTTGTTCATTTAGTGCTATATTCCTGAAACTGCTTTAAACTTATTCTACATATTTCGATGTTTTATTTTCTTTTATACAGCAAGAAAATATATGATGCTCAAAATGAATAAACAAACAAAAGTAAACATCAGAATATATGAGGAAGTAAGAAGACTTTACATTTAAGTAGAAAAAACAAACTCATTGTTAGTTTCTCCTACTAAACACTCACAACTCATATCACTTTGACACCAGGTGTTAAAAAAAGGCAAACTGTTTTTTTTTCCTGTTTTCACATCCTAACAGTCATCACAGAAGACTTCTACAACCTCAAAATGTATAGGGATTTTTTTACTCCAGCAAGTAAGCTATCAATACTACAGATAGTACTAGGTGGATGTCTCCAAATTCAATTCAATTCTGACACTATTTACCTGGAGATAGCATTAGATTCAACAAGTTGGAGGCTTAATTCCCCAAAATGTCCTGAAAATTAGATGCCACTCTTGAGCCCCAGGTTGTTTTTACCTGTGTCTCTTACCAACCAGCTATAAATTGGGTTTTCATAAATCCTTCCTTTGGTTCAAATAATTTTCTGTTTAGAAGCTCACAGAACTTAGGGAAACACTATGTTTACTGGTTTATTATAAAGGATATTGTAAAGGACTCAGGTGAAGATATGCACAAGGTGGTTTGGGAGAAAGGTCCTGGAGCCTCCTTGTTTTCTGAGGGCACACCACTCCAGGAACTTCCACATGTTTAGTTATGCAGAAGTTCTATAATTGCTGCTACTTTAGATTTTTAATTAGCTTTTATAATATAGACATAATTGAAACATGGAAAACCATGTAGAAATGTGACTGGAGGGGCTGGAGATGTGGCTCAAGCAGTAGCACGCTCGCCTGGCATGCACAGGGCACTGGGTTCAATCCTCAGCACCACATACAAACAAAGATGTTGTGTCCACCGAAAACTAAAAAAATAAATATTAAAATTTTCTCTTCTCTCTCTCTCTCTCTCTCTCTCTCTCTCTCTCTCTCTCTCTCTCTCTCTCTCTCTCTCTCTCTTTAAAAAAAAAAGAAATGTGACTGGAAAAAAAAGGTATGACCTAAAGCCAATAAACTAAACAGGGAAATCCAAAAAGATGTCTGTTGAGGTTCTTGTCTTCTCTGCAGTATTCCAATCAATCCAGTATGGGGAAAAATCCCTTCTGAAATTGGAATCTTAATGATCTACTCTCAAATAAAGTAAGCTAGAAAATTTCTTTATGGCCAGTCTCAAGATTGAAATGTAGGGGAAGATTAGAGTTTCTATGACCTCCTGTGGGGAAGAGACATTATGGTTTCTATGATCTGCCTTGGAAAGGGAGTTATGAGTCAGGAATTGTGAACAAAACCCAAAACTACATATCATCAAATCACACAATTATTAGTAATTAATAGAATGAATAATTGTGGAAAATAAACATAAAAATTCTTTAGCAAATAATTAAATTAATATTAAAATATGAAATTGAAATGCAATAAAATGCTGTATTATTGATTTAAACTATATCTAAATAGAAATAAATAGTTACATGTATTACCAACAAATAACTGATAATATGAAGAAGCTGCTATGTCAGGTAATTTATTTCCAGCCTCTTTGAATCTTCCCAAGTATATGTGTTTCCTATTTTTTTATTTGACAATTAAAAGTTGTACATATTTTATTAAGTGGAACATGATATTTTGAAATAATTGTATACTATAAAATGACTCATTTGAAGTAATTGATATGTGCATTATCTCACATACTTGTTTTTTTGTGGTAAGAACATTTAAAATCTACTCTCAGTGATTTTAAAATATAATACATTTTTAGTATTACCTTGCATTGTTGACTGTATTCACCATGTTATAGAATAGATCTCCTGAACTTATTTTTTATTCTTTTAACTAGCATCTTCCCAGCTCCCCCATATTACTAGTAACTACCATTATGTTATCTGCTTCTATGAGTTCAACTTTTTAAGAATCTACATATAGGTGATATCAGGAAATATTTTTATTTGTGTGCCTGGCTTATTTCATTTAACATAATGTTTTTTGGTTTATTCAGGTTGCAATAGACAAGATTTTCTTCTTTTTGAAGGCTGAGTAGTATTCCACTGATCATATACCTCAATTTCTTTACCTGTTTGTCTATTGAAGGACACTTAGGTTGATTCCATATCTTGGCTATTAGGAATAATGATGTTATATTTAAAATTTTTATTCTGTTCAATATATTTTTATTTCTCTTGAGACTTCTTATATAACCCAGAAATTATTTAGAAGTTTGTATTTTACTCAAAGTATTTGTTTAAATTTTCTTTTTCTTTTTGGTTTTAATTTTAAGTTTAAATCAATTTTCTTCAAATAATATATTCTGTATAATGTCACATCTCTAAAATGTGTTAAATTTGTTTTAGGCCTAGCATTTGATCTATCTTTGTATATATTCTATATGCACCTGAAAAGGATATGCATTCTGTTTTAGTTTGAAGTAGTGTTCTATAAATGTCAATTAGATCCTGCAATTTTTCTATTTCATTACTGCCTATTATGTCTGATTGTTCTATAAATAGTTGAGAAAGAATTTTGAAACCATCACTTTCAAAAGTAGATTTGTCTGTTTCCTTCTGATTTCTATAAGTTTTTGCTTTGTACACATCAGGCCTGTTCTTTGGAAACAAACAGGACTAAAGCATTTTTTTTTCTGTTATGTGTTCCCAACATTTTACTCTTAACTCTTTCTTAAAGCAGTCAGCTTTCTAATGAAATCTAGTGTGTTAGTTAGCTCTTTGTTGCTGTTACCAAAATACCTGATAAGGACAACTTAGAGGAGGAAAAATTTATTTTGGCTCATGTTTTCAGAGGTTTAGTTCTTGGTGGGCCAACTCCATAGATCTGAGACCAAGGCAAGGAAGAACATCATGGTAGAAGGCTGTGGTGGAGGAGCATTGTTCCATTTATGCTGGCCAGGAAGCAGAGAGAAAGAAAGAAGGGGTTGCAAGGGAATATGCACCCTTCTAGGGCATACTGCCAGTGACACATCTCCTCCAGCTAATACCCACCTGCCTACTGTTAAAAAAAAAAAAAATTTCTTGGCAGATCAATCCTATTATCATTCTTAAAATATTCCCCAATTTACATATAGACATATTGTGTATATGTAAATTGTCTTTGCTCTGAAATATACTTTATGTTATTAATGTAACCACATTTGTTTTCAATTAATGTTTGTATGGTACATCTTCTGTTTTTTCACATTAAGTCTGGTAATATCATTATATTTGAAGAGATTTTCTTGGAGAATGCACACATTTGGAGCATGTTTTTAATTTATTAGGCTAATCTCTGTTTTTAACAGTGTTTTTAGATGATTAATATTTAATGTGATTATTGATATGCTTATTCTTTATTTTTAGTTTTTGTCTCCCTTTCCCCTAGTTCTTATAAGTTTCTTCATTTTTGTGGAATTCCATTTCATTTAACTTTATAAATCTCTTGTGTATCATTTCTAGTGATTGCTCCAAAATTACATTATACGTACATAGCTTATTACATGCATTGGGGTCATTAGTTTACCTGTTTTATGTGTAGAAACCCTCTTTATCCTTCCTTATTTATAACTCAATAAGCTTGAATTTGTCCTATACAGATATCTAGAAACACAACATACACTGTTATAATTTTTGTTTCAAATGTTCAACATAATTTAGAAAACCCAAGAGAAGAAAAATCAACTCTATTTACCCATATTTTAGCTTACTTTTCTTAGTTCTCTTTACTGATAATAATATTCCTTCTTTTATTATTTTCCCTGTGTTTAGATAATTTATTTTAGCTACTATTTTAGTATAGGTCTTCAAGTACAAATTATATTTTCCTTCATCTGAGATGGACTTAGCTTTTTTTTCTTTCCTTAAAGTTATTTTTGTCAGATATTTGATTTGTGATCAAATTTCTATTATTTTAATACTTTAAAGATATTGTACCATTTCCTTTTGGCCTCCTAGTTTTCAGTTGATAAATGTACAGTTACTTTTAATTTTTCTATAGTTTGTGTATTGTTTGAGGTAATCATGTTTGGGAAACACTCAGCTTCTTGAATCTTTAGGTTTATTTGTTTATTTACATATTTATTTTTGCAAAGTTTGGTAAGTTTTTAGTCCAAATACTTATTTGAGTACTTTTACAATCCATTTTTCTTCTTTCATACATTTTCAACTCAAGTGATATGAGCATTAGATCTTATATTAAATTGCCACAGGTCTCTTAGGCTGTATTCTTTATCAAATTTCCAATTTGTTTGCTTACTATTGTTCTGATTGAGTTATTTTTGATTTTCTATAATCCAATTCATTGATTCTGTCCTCTGTCTTGTATTTAGCTTTTGATCCATTTCATTGAATTTTTAAACATTTTTATTTTATTTATTATATTTTCCACTTCTAAATTTTCCACTTGGCAGTGTATAAATTCAAAGTCTTTGCTAAGATTTCATTTTTTAATTTATTATTTTGCTATTTTTTTATGAATGTTGGTGATCAATTTTAGGACCTTGCACATACTAAACATATGCTCTACTACTGACCTACATTTTAGTCCCATATTTTTGCATTTGCTTATGTTTGTTCTTAATTGTTCTCTGAAACACTATTATATTGGTTGTTTTAATATCCATGTCAGATAACATTTTAGCTCTCTTAGTATTGGCATCTATTGATAGCCTTTTTCCAATCAGTTCAAGATTCTCCCATTTGTTCATATGATGAGTAATTTCCTATTTAGACATTGGCAATTTTATACTGTGAGGAGCTGGATCTTATTTAAATCTTCTGTTTAACTGGCATCTCTCCACTGCAGTCATTAAGTGCTTCTTGCCACTTGGGTGCGTTGAAAGTCCTAGATTTCTATTTAGCTTTCTCTGACACAATCTACTGGGATGATTGGGATTCTTTGTTACATCCTGCTGAAAGTAATCATTTTGGTTCCTCACTAGACCTTTGCTGTCATAGGTAGTATTGAGGTCTATTTATTCCATAGTGTTTGGCTGGAGGAAAATTATTATTACCTGAAAATTTCTTACTTTGCTAGGCTGTCTCTTTTTTACTTCTTTGGCCAGAGAGAGCAGACATTTTATTGTTGCTATTTTGCCTGCATTCATTGGCATTTCCAGGTCTCTAGCTTCTTTAGTTCCACATTTGCAATATATAAGGGGGAAGAAAAGAAAAAAAGATAAAACAACAACAATAACAACAAAAGAACAAGTAACTCAACTTATTCCTTGTGTTGTTCTTTGGTAGTTGAAGTTTGTAGCTGGCTTCTTCTGTCAACTAATCAGTTTTCTTTTGTATTTATATATTCAAATATATAAAATATTTAGGGTTGTAGGTTGTAACTAGTCTTTATACTTGAATTTAGGTAGTAATAGGAAAATCTTTTTGGAAATTGATTTAGTTACCATTTTGTCAGAAAAAAAACCTGAGATAAAATCTTAAAAAGAAAGATGTATTTTGGTTTATGGTTTTAGAGCTTTCAGTCCATAATGAGCTAGTTCCATTTCTTTTAGTGTGAGTTGAGGCAATATACCCTTCAATGTTTCCCAGTAAACCACTATTTATAACTAGGCCCTACCTAAAGTTTTCCCCAAATTTCAATAACAGCACCAGATGGGGACCAAGTCTTCAACAATTGAATATTTGTGGGGACTTTCCAGATCCATACTATAACAAAAATAGAAGTTCCTATTATCCATTTTTATAGACAAGGAAACAGAGACTCAAATAAGGCTGATGAGTTCCCTAAGATCACAGAAGAAACTAAGCATAATCTAGGATTCTGTCCTCTTAATCTGTCTTCCTCCAATGTTATAAATATACTATAATGCTATAACTTTCTCTTTTTTTAGATCCTTCAATTTTATCATCAGTAAAAAATTGAGAAATAATATTTATCTTCACACTTGCTTTTAGGACCACATGGGCTGTTCTTAAAGGTTCAATTAGTCATGCATTGATTGTTATTTATTTAGAGAACTGTGATTTAAAAGTCTTGAAAGTTAATATAATTTGTGATTTTTCAGTTTAATCAAATGTCAGCTTGAAGGCTATTGTTTTAAATAGTTTTTCTTTATTTTTTTTTAGTCATTCACTTTTTATGTATTGAATATCTATTTGCTATGGTTTCAATGCAGGGCTTAAGTAAGTTCCACTAGTATATGTAAATTATTATTCCATTTATAAACTACACAGAGAACTTTTTTGGAACATTCCCTTCCTAATGGTGATTTAATAACACCATTTTTCAAACATGAAAGACAAGTCATTGTACATTTTTCTTTGTATGCTATGAAAGCCGCTAAAATAGGTGTGACCCTTCGTGCTATCCTCTTGTCATTTTCCCAACCAGAGAATATAGTTTGGATCCATTAATGTTTTAGATTTATGACATTTTTTTCTAGTCCTGTAGAGTTGAGAGTGAACTGTCTTATACCTGCAGAGGAGAGCATTTTGTGTAGTAAAGTAGAAAGAACAGATTCTTTGTACATGCCTCCATTTTCCATCATCTGTCCTAAAGTTCCCTTTCCTTTTAGGCAGCTACCTTAAGTACTCATCATAATATAAAAACATATCACCTGAGTTATGCTGAAGCTGAAAGGTATAAATAGGGTTTAAAGAGATTTAAATGAGATCTTTGCAACAATTGTGCTGGGAAAGGATTATAAGTGAGCCTGACATACTGAATTTTGACCTTTGGGTGGCCTTATGTGGCTTAGGATATTGAAAATCCTTAAACCAGTGACCCTATGGATAAATGCAGGGTCTGTGGTGAATTTAAGTTTGGAAATAACAGATTTAGATATACTTAGACTTCATTTGTTTATTCATCTTAGTTAAAATGCAGGATTTGAAGTAAAGCTTTCAAATCTCATTTCAATATCCAGGAGAAGCTAGAATATTTGAAACAATATAGTAATACTAGAGGCTATTACCAAGTTTTCACAAAATATTTCTTGGTATAAGTTGAATATTCCTTATTTGAAATGCTTGGGATCATATTTTTCAGATTTGGGATTTTTTTTCAGACTTCAAAATATTTACATAATGAGATATCTTGTGGATGAGGATGTGAAAAGAAATGGACATCCAGATCTTGAGAATGAACCCTAATATTTTTATGGCAATGTTGATGGTTAAATATATTCAACTTGACTGATTTAAAGGAAGCTCAGGCAGCTGATCAAACATTGATTCTGGGTGTGTTTGTCAGGGTGTCCCAAGAAGAGATTAGCATTTGAATCAGCAGACTGAATAAAGAAGATACACTCTCACTAATGAGGGTGGTCACCTTCTAATTTGTGGAGGGTCCAGATAAAACAAAACAGCAGAAATAGGGCAAATTTTCTTTCTCTCTCCTTTAACTAGGTCATCCATCTTTTGTCTTCAGACATCAAAGCTCCAGTTTCCTGAATCTTAAACTTTACAAAATTTATATCAGCAGTCTCAGACTTGTACTTAGTACTTGGTTTCAGCTGAGAGTAACATCATCAGTTCCCCCAGGGTCTCAGGCCTTATGACTTAGAAGGAATAATATTGCTAGTTTTCCTGATTTTCTAGATTATAATAATGGAACATAATGGGATTTCACAAACTCTGTAATAATTTGAGCCAACACTGATAAATACTCTCATATATCTTTATGCATTCTCTAGGTTTCATTTTTCTGGAGAAACATCACTAAAACAGGGTATTAACCAAAAGGTCTGCTTCTGTTATACCTCAACCAGACACTAAGATAATTAGTATGGCTACATTAATTCAGGGTAACTAAAAACTAAGAAAAGGGGCAACTACTGGCTTGTGAACCCTAGCTATGGGCCCACTCACCCAAAGGCATCATGACTAACTAACCTTGGATCCTGGCAGCAGAAATACTTGTCTGTAGCTTTTACCAATGAGCCTATAGAGTCTCTCAGGCTGGACTGACTAGAGGAAGGATTTCCTTGCCAAAGACGGTGTGTAGAGATTAAAATAAATGTTTCTTTTTCCCAAATACAAGGTGTCAGAGATCAAAAAATCAGGATAACTGACACTAGCAAACAAAAAAGGTCCATTCAGAAATCAAATATAAACTACTTAACAAATAATTCAAAAATATCCATCTTAAAAAATATCAGTGGCTATAAAAGAGAATAAAGAGAGACTTATAAATAAAAAATATATAAATGAACCAAATGAAGAACTCTATAGAGAGGTAGAAACCATGAAAAAATTATTTATGGAATAAGAAATACAATTAATGAACTACAAACTTCAGTAGATCCTGCACACTTCAGTGTGTTAGGAAGCTTTTTGTCACCATGATCAAAAGAACAACTTAGGGAAAAGTTTATTTTGACTCATGATTTCAGAAGCTCAGTCCATAGTTGGCCAACTCCATTGCTCTGGGCAAATAATGAGGCAAATGATAGTGGAAAGGTGTGGCAAAGGAAAGCTGCCAGCTCATGGCAACCAAGAAAGAGAAAGAAAGAGGGGAAGGGGCTGTAGAAAATCCAAATCTTTCCAGGGCAAGCTCCTAGTGATCTACCTTCTGTAGCCACACCTTACCTGCCTACAGTTAACGTACTTTGTCCATTCGAACTAGGAGGTACTGCTTAGGTCACAGCTTTCAAAATATGATCATTTCATCTCTGAATATTCTTGCATTAATGTGGGAGCTTTTGAGGGATACCTCATATTACAACCAAAGCAGTGATTTAGTACAGCCACAACAGAAGAATATGGATATGGAGATTCCTCAAAAAATTAAAATAGAACTACAGTATGATTTGTCACTCCTATCATTGGGCATGTATCCAAAGCAAGTGAATTCAGTATGTAAAAGAGACATCTGGGCCTGGGGTTGTAGCTCAGTGGTAGAGCACTCACCTAGCACATGCAAGGCCCTGGGTTCCTTGGCACCACATATAAATAAACAGAATAAAGTTATTGGGTCCAACCACAACTACAAAAAATAAATATTATGAAAAGACACATCTGAACTCCTGTGCTCATCGCAGCATTGGTCACAATCACCAAGAAATGAGAATTGTTTAATTTCCATTAACTGATGAATGGATGAAGAAAAGGTGGTATATATACACAATGGATTCATTAATCATCCTCAAAAATAATGAAATCTTGTCATTTACAATAACATGGATGGGACCAGAAATCATTGTATTAAATGAAATAAGGCAAGGGAAGGTAGAGAAATACCACCTTATCTCATTCATGTGGAGTGTAAAAAAACATTGATCTTACAGAAGTTGAGGATTGAATAGTAATTGCAAGAGTATGGAGAGAACAAGGTGAAGGGATGCACAGGGGAAGACTGATTCATTGGTTCTAAGTAATAGTGAGGATCAAATAGTTCCAGTGTGCAGTAGGATGCCCATAGATAAAAATAATGTAGCATGTTTTAGTCAGCTTCATTTTTGTTGTGACCAAAACACTTGACAAGAACAAGATAGAGAAGAGAAAATTTATTTTGACTCTTGGTTTTAGAGGTCTCAATCTGTAGACAGCTGACTCCATAGCTCTGGGCTGAGGGAGAGGAAGAACATCCATGATGGAAGGGCATGATGGAAGAAAGCAGCTAAGAAGAGGGCAATAGGGAGCAGAGAGAAGTCCACTCGCCAGAGACAAAATATAAACCCTGAAGCATGACCACAGTGACCTACCTCCTCCATCCATACCTTATTTACATATAGTTAACCACTCATTTAATCTATATCAGTGGATTAATCTACTGATCATGTTACAATTTCCTCATTTTACCTCTGAAAATACTTGCATTGTCTCACACATGAGCTTTTGGGGAACATATCATGTCTAAACCATATCATACCATACATTTCAAGAAGTTAGAAGAAAGGATTTTGAACATTTCCCCCATAAAGAAATGACAAATGTTTGAAGAACTAGTTATGTTCAATCTGAGTTAGGTATTACACAATGTACAAATCTTTCAAAACATCATGTTGCCGCATTAAAATGTAAAGTTTTTGTTTTTATGTGTTTGTTAAAAATAAGTTTACGTTAAAAACAATCTTTAGAGATTTCAACATCAGACCTGACCAAAGAGAAGAAAGCACCAGTGAGCCTGGTCATTTGAAATTATCCAATCAAGGAAGTAAGAAAAAAATAGAAGTAGAATGCCTATGGGATTTGTGAAACACCATCAAGTGAACCAACACACACATTGTGGGAGTCTTAAAGGGAATAATAAAAGAAAGGATAAGAAAGCTTATTTAAATAAATGAAGGGTCAAAAGTTCTCATATCTGGGAAAGGAAATGAATATCTATATTCATTACCATATCATGAAGTCTAAAAATCTCAGAGATTGTACCTCAAGAATTGTATATTGAGACTCATTGTAAGATAATAGAATGCACTAATCTTATAAATAATAGATATACACCAAACTGAAAAAGAAGGAATGGGGGCTGGGGATGTGGCTCAAGCGGTAGCGCGCTTGCCTGGCATGCGTGCGGCCCAGGTTCGATCCTCAGCACCACATACCAACAAAGATGTTGTGTCCGCCGAGAACTAAACAATAAATGTTAAAAATTCTCTCTCTCTCTCTCTCTCTCTCTCTCTCTCTCTCTCTCTCTCTCTCTCTCTCTCTCTCCCCTCTCTCACTCTCTCTTAAAAAAAAAAAAAGAAAAAGAAGGAATGGACAAGATATTCTTACACAACAGGACCTTTAAGTCTAAAACTGTTACAAGAGACAAAATCATTAGAAAATAACAAAAAGGTCAATCTATCAGAAAGTGTGTGTGTGTGTGTGTGTGTGTGTGTGTGTGTTATGAAGCAAACATTTACAGATATGAAGGGAGAAATAAACATAAATATGATAGTAATAATATTTAATACCCACTGCAAATAATGGATAGATCATCTAGACAGAAA
This sequence comes from Ictidomys tridecemlineatus, assembly GCF_052094955.1. Taxonomy (NCBI): domain Eukaryota; kingdom Metazoa; phylum Chordata; class Mammalia; order Rodentia; family Sciuridae; genus Ictidomys; species Ictidomys tridecemlineatus. The sequence goes on along the minus strand of NC_135493.1, from coordinate 28,369,486 downwards.
ATCAGTTAGGAAACATTGGACTTGAACTACACTTTAAACCAAAAGGACCTAAGACATTCCATCCAGTAGCAGCAGAATGTAAATTTTTCTCATCCACACACAGATCTTTCTCCAGCATAAATCATATGTTAGCCTACAAAACATATCTTTACAAATCAAGACTGAAATAATATTGACCACAATGGAATAAAACTAGAAATTAATAACAAAAGAAAATAAGATAGTTAACAACTGCATGGAAATGAATCAATATACTCTTGCAGAAGTATTGGATCAAAGTAAAAGTCAAAAGAGAGGGGCTGGGGTTATAGCTCAGTGGAAAAGTGTTTGCCTGGCATGTGTGAGGCCCTGGGTTTCTTCCTCAGCACCACATAAAAACAAATAAATAAAATAAAGGTATTGTGTCAACTACAACTAAAAAATATTTTTAAAAAATCAAAAGAAAAATTAGAAAATATCATGACTAAATTGATGGTATACAACAAAATAGTACTAAGAGGAAGTTTATAGTAATAAAAGCTTACATCAAGAAAGAAGGCAAAGGATATCTTAAATAACCTAACTTTAAATCTCAGGGAACTTGAAAATATCATGGAGTGCTAATATTTAAAAAAATATTCCAATAAATTGGACAACAAAACTGTGTAAATTCCTACAAACAAAATTTAAGGCTGAATCAAGGATAAATAGAAAGTCTGAACAAATAACAAATAAGGAGATTAAATCATTAACAAAAAACTTCCCAAAGAAATATCTAGGACCAGATGGTTTCACTGATGAATTCTACTAAACGTTTATTGAAAAATTAACACCAACCAACACTTCCAATTTTATGAGAACAACATCACCCAGATATTAAATCCAAAGATACCACAAAAATACAAAACAAACAGGTACAAGACAATACATCTTATGCAAGTATTCTTAAAGAAAAAAATATGCAAACCTGATTTCAGAGTACAAAAGAAGTATCTTACACCATGACCAAGTGGAATTAATCCTTGAGATAAAAGTATGCTTCAACACATGCAAATAAATCAATGTGATACAAAACATAGTACTATGAAGGCTAAAATTTGTAGGATCTTCTCAGTAAACACAGAAAAGTCAATTCACAAACTTCTACACATTTCATGATAAAAATCTCTCAACCAATTAGATACAGAAGAAACTTAGGTCAACCTCATTAAGGACATATATGAAAGGACAACAGATAACATCATACTCAATGGGAAAAAACTGAAAGCTTTTGATAAAAGATCTGGAACAATGCATATATATGCTCACATTACCACTTCTATCCAATATTTTCTGGAAAAAAAAAGAATGAAAAGACAGTTCAACAAGGAAGAAGCAAAAGTCTTTTTGTTTGCAGATGACATGATATCATACATAAGAAACCCCATAGACTCCAACAAAAAAAGAGAAAAAAAAGAAAGACCTATAAAACTAATAAGTGAATTCAGTGAAATTACACAATAAAAAATCATTTGCATGTTATCTACTAACAATGAACTATCTGAAAAGGAAATTGAGAAAAAATTCCATTTAAAAATAACATTAAAAAGAATAATATGCTTAGGAAAAAAAAGGTGGTGAAAGATTTGTACAATAAAGAAGTATAAAATCTTGATAAAATAAATTAATCAAAGCATAAATAAATAGCCTGTGTTCATGGAATGAAAGAATTAATTCTATTAAAATGTAAATTTAATACAGCATACCACCAAATTGCTCTTCTTCACATACAGCTTCTGAGAAAACACTCTAAGGAAATAAAATCCATACCTCACTGAGATATCTGCACTTTCATGTTCATTGAAGCATTATTTCCAGTAGCTTGGATATTGAAAGAACCTAAATATTCATTGACAAATAAATGAATACAGGAATTTATATGTGTGTGTGCTTATACATAGAGACAGACACACATATGTGAATGTGAATGGTATATGTTTAGCCTTATGAAAGAAAATTTGCCATTTGTCATTTGAAACAATCTGGTAGAGCCTGGGGGAATTAGACACAGAAAAATCTGTATGAATTCACTTATATGTGGAATATAAAACAAGAAGTGGAAGGTCAAACCTGGTTTCAAGGGAGGACGAGATATAGAGGGAACACTGCAAAGTTGAAGTTATGTAGGATGAGTAACTTTAGAGATTCAATATATAGCTTAAAGGCTAATTTATTGTATCCTGAAAATTTGTTGAGAAAGTACATATTATATGCTTTTACCACACCAAAAAAAAGGTAAATGTGAAAGATGATGGATGTATTAATACATTTGACTACAGTAATTATTTAAATTTGTACAGCTATATCAAAATTTTTTGTTATATACTTTAAAATATAGTCATAATTCCATACTCACAGTGGGGCTAGTTCTAGAACCCCCCTTAGATACCAAAATCTGAGAATGCTATTTCTCTTATATAAAATTGTTTAGTATTTGTATATAACCTACACATATCCTCCTGTATGCTTTAAGTCATCTCTAGATTACTTATAATAACTAATACAGCTTAAATGCTAAATAATTTTTGTATTGTATTTCTTAGGGAATAATAACCAAATAAGCAAGCAAAAGGAAAAAGGATCCCTGATATTTCAGCTTATAATGGGCTTATTGGATGTAATGTCATCATAAGTTGAGTACCATTAGTATTATGTAAGGAACTCCTACAACCCAGTAGCAATAAAACTAATAACCTAATTAATAGTGGGAAAAGAATCTGAATAGATTTTACTACAGAGAAGACATACAAATGACTAAATGTATAAAAAGCTTCTCAGTATCATTATTAGAGAGATGAAATTCAAAACCACAGTAAGGTATCACATCATACCTCTAAGGATAGATGTTAGCAAAAACAATCTCCTCTAATCTTCAAGGTGTTTTTTGTCATCTGGCTTTTCTGTCTTCATTTTCTTTATTACACTTGCTAGTTTCCATATGTTGTTGCTCATTTTTAGCAACAAATTATGGAGTTTATTCATTGATGCAGCCATATTTTTCTATTTTATAATATAAAATTTATTTAATAGTTTCATTAATTTTCCCTGTTCCTTAAGAAATAATTGTAATGTTTATTTTAAAATTTATTTTTTGAAAAAAAATTTCACTCTTATTATAGAACTAATCTTTCATTTGCAAATAGTCCTTGACTAAGTCACATGCATTTTGAATATTTGCTATATTTATTTTCATTTCAATTTTTTAGTTATAACTGTTTCAGATATGTGTACAGTCACAGAGAACAGTAGCAAATGGTAGTTTATAAAATCTTATCTATATTATGTATTTTCAGTAGATTTTGTTTAAGAACTGTGACCATAGATTGTAGCCGAGGTCCCATGTATCACTGCCTCAACTTATTTTCCTACCATTTATTCTCTTAGTATGAATTTAATGTTAAGTTTTTACATTTATGATTTCATAATTTAATATGTTTAAATGTCCATACACAATATTTAATGTTTTTTCATAGTTTTATGACTTTATGTAAGTGACTTTTAATGTATTTGTGGATTTATTCACTATCTTAACATTTGGATCAGCAGTTCTACTCCTAGGTATACACTTAAGAGAATAGAAATATATACTGCCACAAAACTTTTAAACTAATGTTCTTTGCAGAATTATTCATAAGGCTAAAAAGCAAAAACAGCATATATATTTATTCACTGATAATTGCACAGACAAAATATAGTATACTTGCTCTCTAATTCTAGAATATTTTTACTACCCAAGAAAGGAACCCTATATTCATTAGTAGTCCTTCTCCATTTTCTTATCACCTATCCCCTTGTGATGACTGATTTACTTTCTGTATATATAGATTTGCCTATTCTAGACATTTTGAATAGTTGAAATCTTATGTGGTCTTTTGTGTCTGACTTTTTCACTTAACATAATAGTTTCATCTCTCATCTTTGTTGTAGCATTTGTCAGTAATTCATTCCTTTTTATGGTCAAATGATATTCAGTCTATTAGTATACTTCATTTTATTTATTCCTTTATCAGTGTTTTTTATCAGAGAATAAATATGTGTGTTATTTCCACCTTTTGGATTTTATGAATAATTCTACTATGAACCTTGGTTTGAAAGTTGTGTAGGGGTATACATTTCTATTTCTCTTAGGTTTATGGAATTGCTGGGTCAAAAATAATAACTGTATATTTAACATCTGTTTGAGGAAATGCTAGAACGGTTCCCCCCAAAATTGTCCAACCTTCATTTTGAAGGATATTTTCTGTATGTAAATATTTAGGATAATAGCCTCTTTTTCTTTTAACATTTTAAAGTTGTCATTCCATTGCCCTCTGGCATTTATTATATCTGATGAAAAGGCACCATAATTCTTATTGTTTTTCTCTATAAGCTAATGCATCTTTTTTCTATTTATGATCATGAAGATTTTTATCTTGCTTTAAATATACATATACCTTTAATGATTTTTGTTTAGTTGGGACTCTAAGATATATTCTATAAGGGCCAGATTTTATCCTTTTCTGGATAGCAGTCTCTTTCATGACCACTCAACTTCACTTGGCATAAAAGTAGCCATGGAGAATGCATAATCAAATGAACATTGCTGTGTTTCAATAAAACTTTATTTTAAAACACATATGGTGGGGCCACATTTTCTTGCAGGCTGTAGTGTGTTGACTTTTTCTTATATGTTTTCCATTAAGTGTGGTAGCTAAATGTTTAATTGAAATATGATCCCTGTAATCAAAGAATAGATTTTTAATTTTTTGTGATATGATTAGAGTTTTTATTCCTATTTTGATCTAAATATTATTTAGGTTACTTTTTTCAATTTTCATGTAGTTGTAGTTATAGATTATAGTTGTACACTGTTCATTTTGTTATCCCCTAGTTGACATTTGTTATGGTTTGGATATGAAATCTCCCCCTAAAAGTTCATGTGGTAATTCAGGAATGTTCAGAGGTGAAATGATTATGAGACATGTAACATAATCAATGGACCAATATGTTTGATGTATAAGATTAATATAAAAACTTATGGGCAAAGATCAAAGCTGAAATTAATAAAATGTAGAATAAAAGAGCAATACAAAAGATCAATGAAATAAAGTGTTGGTTCTTTGAAAAGATAAACAAGATTGATAAACTAAACTATCTAAAAGAGAGAAAATATCCCAATTAATAAAATTATAGTTGAAGAAAGGAATATTATGACAGATACTGCTGAACTCAAGAGGACTATTAAAGGCTATTCTAAAACATAATCCAATAATTGGAATATCTAGAGGAAATGGATAAATTTCTAGACATATATAACCTGCTCAAATTGAATCAAGAGAATATAGAAAACCTAAGCAGACCAGTAACAAGCAAGAATATTGGAGCAATAATAAAAGTTCCCATCCAAGAAAAGCCCAGGAGCACACAGATTTCCAGCTAATTTCTACCAGGCCTTTAAAGAACTAATACCAATACTCCTTAAATTATTCTATGAAATAGAAAAGGGGAAATATTCTCAAATTCATTCTTTGAAGCCTATATAACTCTGGTACCAACACTATATTAGAATAAATCAAATAAAAACTTAAAGATCAATATCCTTGATGATAAGCATCGATAAAAATAATTAATAAAATATTTGCACATGGAGTTCAATAATATGTCTAAAAGATAATACACCATGGTCAAGTTGGTTACAGTCCAGAATTGCAAAGATGGTTCAGCACATGCAAATCAACAAACATAATATAACATATAAATGAAATCAAGGACACAAAACATATTATCTCAATAGATACAGAAAAACATTTTTGACAAAATTCAGCATTGCTTCTCAGTAAAAACCTCAAAGGGACTAGGCATAGAAGGAACTTACCTCAGCATCATAAAGGCTACACATGGCAAATCAGGTCAGTATCATACTAAATGGGGAAATTTTGGAGGCATTTCCTTTAAAATTAGGAATAAAGTATCCACACTTAGAAATCCTGTTCAATATGGTACTTGAAATTTTAGCCAGAGCAATCGGGCAAGAGAAAGAAATAGAAAAGAAACAAATAAGAAAGGCAGAAGTCAAATTACTGCTATGTGCAATTATATGATACTAAATCTAAAAGTTCCACTGGAATACTTCTAGAGATGGTAAAAATAATCAGCAAAGTAGCAGGATACAAATCAACATACATAAATAAATAGTTTTTCTATACACCAGTAATGAATATGCTGAGAAAGAAAAAAATAGCACTCAGAATATATTCAAAAAATAAAATACCAAGGAAAGCTAGGCACCATGGTGGACACCTGTAATCCCAGTGGATCAGGAGGCTGAGACAGGAGGAACACAAATTCAGAGCCAGCTTCAGCAATTTAGCAATGCTCTATGCAACTTAGTGAGATCCTGCCTCAAAATCAAAAATTAAAAAAAAAAGGGCTGGGAATTTTGCTCAGTAGTTTGAACACTCCTGGATTCAACCCCTGGCACCAAAATTTAAAAATAAATAAATAAATAAATAGAATAAAATACCTAGGAATAAACTTCACCAAGGAAGTGAAAGGACCTCTGCAGGGAATTTTACGGATTGCTTAAAAATGGAATAGAAGAAGACACTAGAAGATAGAACCCCATCCATGTTCATCAAATTAATATTGAATTCATATGTAAGAAAAAAACAACAACCCTGAATAGCCAAACAATTTTGAGCAAAAGACCAATGCTGGAGGCATCTCAATACCCCAATTTGAATTACACTGCAAAGCCACATTTAAGAAACTGAATGGTACGGGCATAAAAACAGACATGCATGTGAAAAGACTAGAATAGAAAACAGAAAAAAACTCACATAGCTATACTCACCTGATTCTTCACAAAAGTGCCAAAAATGTATGTTTAAGATTCAACAGTCTCTTTAATAAATGACATTGGGAAATTTGACATTCATAAGTAGAATAATGAAAGTACATCCTTATCTTTCATCCTGCACATATATCAACTCAAAATGGATTGAAGGCCTAGATAAAATGACCAATAATTTTGCACCAACTAGATGAAAACATCAGGGAAACACTTCAATATACAGGCACAGGCCAAAACTTCTGGAATAAAACTCCTATAGCTCAGGAAATAATAGCAAGTTTAATAAATGTGATGTCATCTAATTAAAAAATTTTGCACAGCAATAGTAACTACAGTGTGAAGAGACAGCCTATACAATGGGGAAACTCTTTGCCAGCTACTCTCCTAAAAGAGGATTAATATCCAGAATATATAAGTAATTCAAAATACCTAACACCATAAAAACAAACCATTCAGTAAAATTGGCAGATTAACGGAACAGACACTTCTGAGAAGAAGTACAAATGTCCAACAATTATATAAAAAATGTTGAATATATTTAGCCATCAGGGAAATGCAAATTAATGCTGGCAAGTGTGTGGGGAGAAAGGATCTTATACATAGTTGGTGGAAATGGAAATTTGTACAATCACTATGGAAATCAGTATGGCAATTCCTCAAATATATAAAATTACCATATGATCCAGTTATACCACTTGGTATTTATCTGAGAGGATTAAAATCAACATATTTGAGAGATATATAAGCATGCTCACCTTTATTTCAGTATGATTCATAACAACTTAGTTTTGGAATCAGCCTAAGTATCCTTCAACAGATGAACAAATAAAATTTGTTTTTTATACACAATGGAGTTTTATTCATCCATAAAGAAATATAAAATTATGACATTTACAGGAAAATGGATGATACTGCAGAGAATCATATTAAGTAAAATATCCAGACTAAGAAAGACAAGTTTCTCTCCTATGTGGGAAGCTAGAGGTGAATGAAGAAAAAGAAAGGACTTGGTGAAAGTTGAAGTGAGATCATCAGGGAAGAAGAAGGGAATTAGAAGAGGGGTGAGGGGAAGTATTGGGGAGGGAAATTGATCAAATTATGTTATATGCATGTACTAGTATGCCACAATGAACACTCTGCTCTATATAATTAAAGTGCATCAATAAGATAAATAACCTCTAGGTAATGGAATAAAATATAATTTTAGTTTCTCAGTTATAATAGTCCATAGGTTACTCTTAAGTCAATAGTATTAATTATAATAAGATCTATAGTATTCTAAATTAGTGTTCACTAATTTTTAATGTTAAAAAGATCATTACTTTTTCATTTTTAGTTCTTTCCCTGTGTTTTTAACCATTTCATCTACTTTTATTTTTTCTTTTACATGTATCAATCAGTGTTATATGGGACTTCATATTTACCCCAAAGTGGAGATTCCTAGTCTAAATCTAAGAATAAAGTTATGTAAAGGTCTCTCTATTTTTATCTATTATTTCACAATTTAATTTTGACAAATAATAGTTAAACATAAGTATGTACTTTAATTATATATATATATTATGGTGTGAAAATTCAGATTATATATGTATGTGTGTGTGTGTATATATATATATATGTATATATATATATATATATATATATATATATATAGAGAGAGAGAGAGAGAGAGAGAGAGAATGATCCAATCAGATTAATTGGTATATACATTACCTCAAATATTTATGATTTATTTGGGATGAGAACATTTAACATCATTTTTTACAGTGCATAATTTTTACCTATGTTCATCCCACTGTGCAATAGAACACTGGAAATTATTTTTTCTGATTGTAACTATACCTATTAATCAACCTCTCCCCCATTCATCCTTCCCCTGTTCATACTTTGATTACTACTGTCCCCTTTTCTCATCATCCTAGACAATATCTTTTTAATAATAGCCAATGATGTATATTATTTAATTAAGAACTGAAAATACTAGCTGGGGAATCTATCAGAAATATCACTAAGTGGATTATTAAGAGAGATTCAATAGAGTCTGAAATCACTGATGGCAGTGAATGGAAAAAATAATAAAATCACTTTTTAGTTGTATCTCACAGTGTTCTGATGGCCCAATAATTCAGATACTAATATTTTACCAGATAATTTTAAATTATTAATTAATTAAATTATGTAATAACCTAAGAATCTCATGTATTATCAATATAAAATGAAATTCTTGTCCCAATTAATGCTTTGCTGTTGAATTTCTTTTGGTTTGATCATTTTTTATCTTTGATTTCCTTTTGTATGTGTTTGAATTGAATTTAATTTATAAAAAATTACATTTGTTTTCAACTTAATATATCACACACATGCTTACACACATGTATAATATCAGTAGGGAAGTTTAGCTGATTCACATTTTTTCTTACAACTTATATGATTGATTTTCTTCTGCTACTTTTTTCTTTGTGTCCTCACATTTACCTGATTTTCTGTTTTTTAGTATAAAGAATTAATTTTTATGTTTTCCAGTCCTTTAGAGTACTAAATTTTGTATTATCATAATAGCATACCATTCAGGGTTGTGATTGTGGCTCAGTGGTAAAGTTCTTGCCAAGCACGTGTGAAGCACTGGGTTCAATTCTCAGCACCATATAAAAACCAATGAATAAATAAAACAAAGATATTGTGTCCATCTACAACTAAAAAAATATTTTAAATTCAAAGCATTCTTTAACTTACAGTTCATAAAATTATTGAGCCAAAATGAAATAGTTTAATGTAAACTCCTTTTCCCCTTATTTGAGATAGACTGTATTTCTTTGCATAATTGTCACAGGTTTTGTGCCAATTTTTTTTCAAATTGTGGGTGGGAACATTACATGAAACTTTTAAAAAATTGTGCCAGTATCACTTAAAATCATTTATTGCTAAACTGTCTTTAGTGAAAGATTAGGATGCAGGGAATACTTGTGAATATACATTACAAGTGAATATTCAAATTGACACACATCATTGGTCACAGTTTACAGAACATTTTTCTGGTCTGAAAAAAATAAAGTTAATACATTAGTTTTTATTGATTTGTGCTTTATAGTCAAAATATTAAGCTTGAGAAAATTTGTTGCCAAATATGGACTTAAAAACTTTCATCTTCTGTGTCCAAAAATTCTATGGCAGCTACCATTGGTTTCACTATCTATAGTGCTGTTCTCAGCACCACTCATATAAGATGTGTTTACCATTTGGAATGTAGAGTTCTAAACAATCCATGAAAGTTGGCTCTTGGAAATATACTGGCAATATGCATTCATTGAGAATTCTAGGTTTGTGGATTGGATCAGAGTGTGAAAGAGGACAAGTGTGCAAGAGGACAAGTGAATACATTGCTAATTTTAACCTTTTAAGTGACATAACAAACAGAACTTTGCCATGCAATGATTTTACTATGAAAGGCGATAAACCAATTTTGGGACTGAAAAAACCTGGTGCAAGGATTATGTGGTGGCAACAATTATGCAGTCAAATATGGTATTTATAATATTTTTAATTCTCTCCCTGAGTCACTTCAACCCTTTCATATTTGGTAATGACTCAACTGGCTAGTCTGTAAGAAACATTATATAAAATTTATTTCTATAATTTGAATTTATATTAAATATTTGTTATTCTATCTCGATAGATAGCTATCATATGTCTAATTTGTCAATATCTACACATGTATCTATGGTTATGCATCTTCATTTTTAGGATAATTTAAAATTTACGTTTAATATTATGATTACATTTGTGAAAATTAAAGTCTCTAGATTGATATAAATTACCCACATTTTTCCATTTTATATTTTGACTATTCCAATTTTGAGCTCTTGTTTATCAGTTGCAAATATATATTAAATATTTCTTTTTAAAATTCATGAGAAGTATGTTTTGAGGTTTTATTTCATTTGTCTTCACATATGAAAAATTATTAAACTAGATGTAGAATTCAGTTATTAAAACATTTTCTAATAACAACTATTAATACTTCTTTATTATGAAATTATTATAATAGAAAAGTTTGAGGACAGCTTTTGTTTTTTTTATATATGACAGTGGAATGCATTACAATTCTTATTACAAACATACAACACAATTTTTCATATCTCTGGTTGTATACAAAGTATATTTATACCAGTTGGTGTCTTCATACATGTACTTTGGATAATAAAATCACATTCCATCTTCATTTATAACCCCATGCCCACTCCCTTCCCCTCCAACCACTCCGATCTATCTAGAGTTCCTCTATTCCTCCCATGCTCCCCCTCCCTACCCCACTATGAATCAGCCTCCTTATATCAGAGAAAACATTCAGCATTTGTTTCTTTGGGGATTGGCTAACTTCACTTAGCATTATCTTCTCTAACTCCATCCATTTATCTGCAGATGCCATGATTTTATTCTCTTTTTATTGCTGAGTAATATTCCATTGTGTATATATGCCACATTTTTTTTTATCCATTCATCTATTGAAGGGCATCTAGGTTGGTTCCACAGACTAGCTATTGTGAATTGTGCTGCTATAAACATTGATGTGGCTGTGTCCCTGTAGTATGCTGTTTTTAAGTCCTTTGAGTGTAGACCAAGGAGAGGGGTAGCTGAGTCAAACAGTGGTTTCATTCCCAATTTTCCAAGGAATCTCCATACTGCTTTCTATATTGGCTGCACCAATTTGCAGTCCCACCAGCAATGTTTGAGTGTACCTTTTTCCCCACGTCCTCACCAACACTTATTGTTGTTTATCCTCATAATAGCTGCCATTCTGACTGGAGTGAGATAAAATCTTAGAGTAGTTTTGATTTGCATTTCTCTAATTGCTAGAGATGATGAAGATTTTTTTTCTTATATTTGCTGATAAACTGTATCTTTTCTCCAATGCATGTTCTTGGCACCTTTGCCAAATAAGATAATTGTAACTTTGTGGGTTAGTCTCTGTGTCCTCTATTCTGTACCATTGGTCTACCAGTCTGTTTTGTTGCCAATACCATGCTGGTTTTGTTACTATTGCTCTGAGGTATAGTTTAAGGTCTGGTATAGTGATGCCACCTCCTTCACTCTTCCTGCTAAGGGTTGCTTTAGCTATTCTGGGTCTCTTATTTTTCCAGATGAATTTCATGATTCCTTTTTGTATTTCTATGAGGAATGACATTGAGATTTTGATTAGAATTGCATTAAAACTGTATAGTGCTTTTGGTAGTCTGGTCATTTTTATAATATTAATTCTGCCTATCCAAGAGCAAAGTAGATTTTTCCATCTTCTAAGGTCTTCTTTGACATTTTTCTTTAGGGTTCTGTAATCTTCATTATATAGATCTTTTACCTCTTTTATTGTTAATTCTTAAGTACTTTTTTTGAGGCTATGATAAATGGGGTAGTTTTCCTCGTTTCCCTTTCTGAGAATTGTTCACTGAGTTACAGAAATACCTTTGATTTATGGATGTTAACTTTATATCCTGTTACTTTGCTGAATTCATTTACTAGTTCTAGAAGTTTTCTGGAGGAACTTTTAGGGTCTTCTAGGTATAGAATCATATCACCGGCAAATTGTGCCAATTTGAGTTCTTTTCATATGTGTATCCCTTTAATATATCTAATTCCTCTGGCCAGTTTTTCATGAACTATGTTGAATAGAAGTGGTGAAAGAGGGCAGCCCTGTCTTGTTCCAGTTTTTAGAGGGAACACCTTCAATTTTTCTCTATTTAAAATGATATTGGCCTGGGGCTTACCTTAGATAGCCTTTATGAGGTTGAGATATGTTCCTGTTATCCCTAATTTTTCTAGTGTTTTGAACATAAAAGGTGCTGTATTTTGTCAAATGCTTTTTGTGCATCTATTGAGATGATAATATGATTATCTTTAAGTCTATTGATATGATGAATTACATTTATTGATTTCAATATGTTGAATCAACCTTGCATCCCTGGGATTAATCCCACTTGATCATGGTGCATGATCTTTAGATATGTTTTTGTATTTTATTTGCCAGAATTTTATTGATAATTTTTGAATGTGTGTTCATTAGAGATATTAATCTGATATTTCTTTTTTATGTCTCTTTGCCTGGTTTTTAAATCAGGGTGATATTGGCCTCATAGAATGAGTCTGGAAGAGCTGCCTCTTTTTACATTTCATGAAATAAATTGAAAAGTATTGGTATTAATTCTTCTTTAAAGGTATTGTAGAACTCAGCTGTGTATCCATCCAGACCTGGGCTTTTTGTGGTTGGTAGACTTTTGATGGCATCTGCTATTTCCTCACTTGAAATTAATCTGTTTAAATTATGTATATCATCCTGATTCAATTTGGACAAATTCTATGACTCTAGAGATGTGTTGATGCATTTGATATTTTATATTTTATTGGAGTGCATGTCTTCAAAATAATTTCTGTTTACCTTCTGTATTTCTGTAGTGTCTGTTGGGACATTTACTTTTTCATCCCATATGTTAGTGATTTGAGTTTTCTCTCTCCTTCTCTTCATTAACATGGCTAAGGGTCTGTCAATTTTATTTACTTTTTCAAAGAACCAACTTTTTGTTCAGTCATTTTTTTTCTTTTTTTAAATTGTTGTTTCAATTTCATTAATTTCAACTCTGATTCTAATTATTTCCTGTCTTCTAATACTTTTGATATTGATTTGTTCTTCTTTTTCTAGGTGTTTGAGGTGTAATGTTAAGTCATATATTTGTTAACTTTTTATTTTTTAAAGAAATGAACTCCATGCAATGAACTGTCATCTTAGAACTGCTTTCATAGTGTTCCAGAGATTTTGATATGTTGTGTCTGTATTCTCATTCACTTATAATTTTTAAAAATCTCTTCTTTGATGTCTTCTGTAACCCATTGTTTATTCAGTAGCATATTATTTAGTCTCCATGTGTTGCAGTGGATTTTATTTCTTATTTTATCATTGATTTCGAATTTCACTCCATTATGATCTGATAGAATGCAGGATAGTATCTCTACTTTTTTATATTTGCTGAGAGTTGCTTGTGGCATAGTATATGGTATATTTTAGAGAAAGATCCATGTGCTGCTGGGAAGAAAGTGTATTCTGTCCTTGAAGGATGAAATATTCTCTATATGTCAGTTAAGTCTAAGTTATTGATTGTGTTATTGAGTTCTATAGTTTAGCTTTTTTTATAGTTTTTTATAGTTCAGCTTTTGTTTGGAAGATATATCTAGTGATGAAAGAGGTGTTTTAAAGTCTCCTGAAATTATTGTGTTTTGACTCTTGAAATTGAGAATAGTTTGTTTGATGAACATAGCTGCTCTATTGTTTGGGGCATATATATTTATAATTGTTAAGTATTGTCGGTGTATGGTTCCCATGAGCAGTATGTAGTGTCCTTCTTTATTCTTTTTGATTGACTTTAGTTTGAAGTCTACTTTATCTGATATGAGGATGGAAACCTCTGCTTGCCTCCACAGTTTATGGGAGTGGTATAATTTTTCCGAACTCTTCACCTTCAGTCTGTGAATGTCTTTTCCTATGAGATGAGTCTCTTGGATGCAGCATATTGTAGGGTCTTTTTTTATCCAATCTGCTACTCTGTGTCTTTTGATTAGTGAGTTTAGGCCATTAACATTCAGGGTTATTATTGAGACATGATTTGTGTTCCCGGCTATTTTTGTTCATTTTTGGTATTTAATGTGTCGTGGTTTCTCCTCTGATTAGATTTTCCTTTAGTGTAATCCCTCCCTCTGTTGATTTTCATCATTGTTTTTCATTTCCTCTTCTTGAAACATTTTGCTGATTATGTTCTATAATGCAGGCTTTCTAGTTGTAAATTGTTTTAACTTTTGCTTATCATGGAAGGTTTTTATTTCATCATCAAATCTAAAGCTTAGTTTTGCTGGATATAAGATTCTTGGTTCACATCCATTTTCTTTCAGAGCTTGGTATATGTTGTTCCACAATCTCTTGGTTTTGAGGGTCTGGGTTGAAAAATCTGCTGAGATACAAATTGGTCTCCCCCTACGTGTGATCTGATTCCTCTCTCTTGCAGCTTGTAAGATTCTATCCTTATGCTGTATGCTAGTCATTTTCACTATAATGTGCCTTGGTATAGATCTGTTGTAATTTTCTACATTTGGTGTCCTGTAAGCCTCTCGTATTTGGTTTTCCAATTCACTTTTCATGTTTGGTATATTCACTTTTCATGTGTGGTATATTCATATTCATAGCTCCAAAAAAGCTCATGATGGAAGTTTTGTGCACAGTAGATAAGGTGCATGGAACATTAACATTTAAGATTCATCTAGCTACTTTTCTTAAAAAAGTGGAAAAAAAATTAAAATGATAAAGGATTCAATGAATGGTAAAGCAAAATGTAAATTGCCTGTACATGTGAAAAATTAGTACGGGAAGATCAAATAGATCTGAGGATCAAACCCAGTGCCTCACACATGCCAGGCTCTACCACTGAGCCACAACCCCAGCCCCTAGATTTTTTAAATATCTCCAGAAATAACTTTTGCTGGTTGGCCTCAAGTTGGTCCTGGTAGAGCATATAAGTATAGAGCCATTTCCTTTAGTAAAATAGGGATGTTCTTGAAAACAGGTTGTGTATGTTTGTTCTTCATATAAAAAAAAATTGTACCATTGAAGAACAAAGTAAGTAAATATGTAGATCAATTAAATTTGGGGGTTTATAAAGATAGTCTAATCAAGTTTTAGAGTTCATATTTTCTCTCAATAAATTTAGTATTTATTACACCTAATTTTTAAAATTTTATTGGTTCTTTTTAGTTATACATGACAGTAAAATCCATTTTATATAATTTACAAGCATGGAGTATATATTATTCTAATCAGCATTTCAGTATCTGTCCTTCCCTTTCCTTTTCCTCACATCCTGCTTCTTTTTCTCTATTGATCTTTTTGCCATTTTTAGGTATTTAAGTTCTTGTGGTTGTACATGATGTTGAGTTTCACTGTGATATATTCATATACATATAAAGTTACGTCAGATTCATTATACCGTCTTCCCTATTACTATCCCCCTTCTCTTCATTCCCTTTGGTCTAATCCACTGAATTTCTACTCCCCCCCCCACCTTATTGTGTGTTAGCATTTACATATCAGAAAGAAAATTCAATCCTTTGTGTTTGGGAGGGAATTGGCTTATTTCACTTAGCATGATAGTCTCCAGATCCTCCATATACCAGCAAATGTCATAAAGTCATTCTTCTTCATGGTTGAGTAATATTCCACTGTGTGTATATACTACGATATTTTTATCCATTCATTGTTGATTGGCATCTAGGTTGGTTACATTGCTTAGATATTGTGAATTGTGCTGCTACAAACATTGATGTGGCTGCACCACTATAGTATGCTGGGTCAAATGGTGGTTTCATTCCATGTTTTCCAAAGAATCTCCATAGTGCTGTTCAGAGTGGTTGCACTGATTTGCAATTCCATCAACATTGTATGAGTGTACTTTTTTCTCCACATCCTCACCAACATTTATTTTAACTTATAGTTGTTTTGGGGGGAAGGGGTAAACTTTGGATTGAACTCAGGGGCACTCGACTACTGAGCCACATCTCCAGCCCTTGTTTGTACTTTGTTTAGAGATAGGGTCTTACTAAGCTGCTTAGCACCTTGCTTTTGCTGAGGCTGGCTTTGGACTTGTGATCTTCCTGCCTCAGCCTCCCGAGCTGCTGGGTATAGGCGTATGCCACTGCTCCTGGCTGTTACTTATATTCTTGATAATAGCCATTCTGACTGGAGTTAGATGAAATCTCTGTATATTTTTAATTTGAATTTCTCTAATTTCTATAGTCGCTGAAAGGTTTTTTTTCATAAATTTTTATTGTTCATTCATATTTTCTCTTTTGGGAAGTGTCTGTTCAGTTCGTTTGCCCAATTACTAATTGGGTTATTAGAATTTTCCTTTTTTGGGGGTATTAAGTTCTTTATATGTCCTGGAGATTAATGCTCTGATGCAGGTGGCAAAGTTTTTCTCCCATTCTGTAGGCTCTCTCTTCATGTTCTTTATTGTTTACTTTGCTGTGCAGAGCTTTTTAGATTGATGTCATCCCATTTATTGACTTGATTTTACTTCTTGCTCTTTAGGTGTCTTGTTAAGAAAGTCAGATCCTGAGCTGACATGATGGGACTACATTTTCTTCTATTAGGTGCAGGTATTTATTTATTTATTCATTTATTTATTATCTAGATATTCATATGACCAGTTGGGATTGTATATGTTTCTCTTTGAGTTGTGGTGAAAATAACAGAGTTTGAAAAAGATGAAACCAGGTGTAGTAGTAAGTGACATGGAGAAAGTGCAGATGAGTACTGAAATTATGGAAAAGTGCCCTTTTCCATAACATAATTTTCCTTAACAGTATGTTAAGAGAATTTATAGATATAAAACATATAATTGGATACTTAGGACACAAAGCATCTTTATAAAATGTCTTGCTGTCTCTTCTACACTTCCCATTTTCTCTTCATTTGATTGCAATAGGACTTCTACCCTTCCTGTCTAATGAAAATAATTTTTCTGGGATCACCAACAACCTCTAATGGACACTTTATTGTCTGTATTCCACTAGCTAGTTCTGTGACATTTAATATGGTCAAGCATTTCTTTGTGCTTACAACTTCTAATTTTCCCACTGATTCAATAAATACTTGATAAGTAAATACTATGTGCTATAAATATAGCAGGGCACAAAGCAAGCTAACTAACCTAGATGCCCTTCAGTAGATGGAATGGATAAAGAAACTGTGATATATATATATATATATATATATATATATATATATATCTCACACATATACATATACATATACATATACATATACATACACACACACAAAATGAAACATTATTCAGCATTAAAAGAGAATAAAATCATGGCTTTTTCATGTAAGTTGATGAAGTTGGAGAATATAATGCTAAATGAAATTAGCCAATCCCCAGAAAACAAATGCCAAATGATTTCTCAGATTTAAGGATGATGATCCATAATATGATATGAGGGGGTGGGAGAATTAAATGAACTTTAGTTAGGGCAGAAGGGAAAAGGGGAGGGAGGGGACATAGGGATAGAAAAGATGGTGCAATGCAATGGACATCATTACCCCAAGTACAAGTATGAAGATATGAATAGTGTGACTCTCTTTACTTTGTGTACAACCAGATATGAAAAATTGTGCTCTATATGTGTAATATGAATTGTAATGCATTTTGTTGTCATATATAACAAATCAAAATTTAAAAAATGAATTGTTAATGAAATAAAATAAACATGGTAAAAAAAACTTTTATTGTATACAGAATCCAAATCAGATACACAAGTAAATTAGTATAATATTTTAAATGATAAGCACGAAGAAGAGAATAATGTTGATAAATCACAGTTTGCAATTTGAAATGGAATGTTTCAGGAAGCTGTCACTTAACTTGGATTAAAAAACAAACCTCAAATAAGGAAGCAGTTTGGTTTGAATGATGTGACTATCTGGGACAAAATCAATATAGGCTAAGGGAACAGCTTAATTCCTATATTGAGATTTAACTGAGGGAGGGCATGGTTATAAGAAGAATGACCAATTAGGATGGTCTTGTATTAATCAAGGCAAGAGATGATGGTGACCAAGAGAAGGATAGTAGCTGAGGAGGTAATTAGAAGTAATCAAGTTCTGAATACAGTGATATTAACCTATCCAGGGTTCTACTTTCCACTGTTTTAATTACCTGTGGTTTACAGGATTAGCCAGCCTAGCATGACTTTCTTTCTACTTCTTTACAATTTCATGGGCGCAGTATTTGTTCTTACTTTATGTAGATTTTAACATTTTCAGTATATGAATTTTTCTTTCCTTTATAAGTTGACAATGTTTGCCTTTTCATTTAAAGGAAGAACATTTCAGCTTTCCTTTGGTATATCCAAATTGCTGGTATCACTACTCTACTGCTTTGGGGACATTAAGTAAAATAAGGGTTACTTGAACACAAGCACTTTGATACTACAATAGTGGATCTGATAACCAAGATGACTACTAAAATATTTTGAAAGAGAAAGATCATATTCACATAACTTTTATTATAGTATAGCATTAGAGTTTTCTATTTGATAATTGCTATTGTTATTATTTTATTACTGCTGTTGTTAATTTCTTGCTGTGCCTAATTTACAAATCAAAATTTATCATCACTGTGTACATACATGGAAAATATATATATATAAAGGGATTGATACTGTTTGTGGTTTGGGTGAACCTCTGAGATTGGAACACATCCCTCAAAGATAAGAGAGAACCAGTATATATCGTATTTTGATGTTAGGGCCCAACTTTTCCTAATATGTGGGATATTGTGTGTGAGAAAGGAGGGAATTAAGGAGTATTCTAAGATGTATTTGTTGAGCTACTACAGGCATGGTAAAGCCTATGAGTAGCACAATTTTAAGAAGATACTCAAGACTTTAGTTTTGGTCATGCTAAGTTTGAGATGGATACCAGATATCAAAGTGTAGATATCAAATAGGTAGTTTAATATCCGATTTTTAAATTGGAAAAAGGTCTGACCTATAAATTTAAATTGGAGGATATTGACATAGATATGGTTCCTAATGCTGTGAAACTTCATCCATTTATTTAATTTTTATTTGTTTTTTAGTTTGTAGGTAGACATAATACTTTTATTTATTTATTTTTAAATTTTTATATGGTGCTGAGGATTGAATCTGGGGCCTCACATGTGCTGGGCAAGCACAATACCACTGAGCCACAACCCCAGCCCTCATTCATTTATTTTTGTAATACCATTTCTTCCTTAGAAGTCTCTTAATTTATGAATGCTCTTTCTCAGTCTCCTTTATAAAGTTTTTTTAAAAAAAATTTTCTCTCTTTAAATGTTAGCAAAAACAGTTCCTTCTGTTTCTTTTTTAAAAAAATTGTACTGGGGATTAACCTAGGTGCACTTTACCACTGAGCTACATCCCTAGTCCGTTTTTAGTTTTCCTTATTTATTTTGAGAAAATAATTTTAATTTAAACTCTGAGGCTGGCCTTGAACTTGTAATCCTCCTGAGTTGTTGGCACTATAGGCATGCACCACTGCATGTTCTTGATCTGTTCTCAGTTCTTTGGTAATTCCTTAATGTATATCCCTGATTTCAACCTCTCTCCTAATATCTAAGCATTACAATTATTATCATATGGATTTCTATTTGGCTGTGCTACAGCTACTTCCAACTTTACATCTATAAAAATTGAACTTATTAATTCTATGTTCTATGTACGGTGGCCCAACAAAAATACTACTCCTACTATTTCTGCTTTCTCTGTGAACAGTTCCACCATGTACCTCAAAACACACAAAGAAGCCTTAACTTACTCTCACTAAAATACCTCCCAAATCAGTGGATTGTCAACAACTTTTACACATTCTTTCTCCTAGATCCCATTTTTATATCATTTCCCCTTCAATGCCCATATCCTTAATCCAAACACTTTCTTTCTAGATTATAGAAATATCTTTCTACATAGTTTCTTTTCCATCTATGTGCTCCTTCTCTATCTTACCCCTTCCTTTCCATACATTACAGAATGATTATCTGAAATCACTATTATAGTAATTTTTCTCTTTATTAAAATGTGTCCTCATTATGCTATGTCATTTAGACTAATGCAAATTCCTTTAATGACATATCAGGCCCCTCCTTATTTGGCTCTTCAGCACCCAATTCTCCCCATTTAATTTCTCTAAGTCACCATTTACAGCAGCCATGCTGAAAAGCTTACCATTTTAAGTTTGTTATGCTCTTAATACTTCCATAATTTTTACTTTACACATTATTCCCTTTATCTAAATATCTTTCTCCACCTCTCCCTTTGTATTAAGCTACCTTATACACCCCCATCAAATCTCAGCGCAAATTACACCTTCTGAGATTCATTTAAATTTCTATCTTCTGTGCTCCTAAGGCATCTATATTTTTTTTCAGCATATCGCCTTTGAGACAGATATTATAATTTTATTCTTCTATGTTTCCTACAAGTATGTGACCTCCAGGAGTCAAGAAAAAGTTTTCAATTTTATTTTGTACTTCTAAAAATCTATCCCAGTACCTGGTACATAGTAGATACTAATAATTGTCAAATGAATGAAGGTATGTGGTTCAGGATTAATGGGTTGGCATATGCAAATCTGAAAATGAATTCAATAATAAGTAGTAGAAATATTATAGTCAGACCATAAATAACTAAACTACTTCAGGTATATGCAAATTAAATAAATCCTGCAGTACCATTTTTTCACCCCTGAGACTGGAAAAAAATAAAAGACCGATAAACACACACACACACACACACACACACACACACACACACACATATATATATATAATATATATATATATATATAAAACACATGTAATATGCATATAACATGTCATATGTATGTATATATAATATACATCACATTCATTTATGTACATAGGTGTATATATATATATATATATATATATATATATTTGACTTCCTTTTACTGTAATTAAATACTTGAGATAACCTAAAAAGAGAAAAAGGGGCTAGGGATGTTGTTCAGTGGTATAGTATTTGCCTAGCATGCACAATGCCCTGGGATCGCTGAAATATGTAAAAAGGAAAGATTTTTTTGGGCTCGTGCTTTCAGTGGTTTCAATTCAAGGTCTGTAGGCCCTGTTTCTTTGTGGCATGTAGCAAGAAATGCATGGTAGGGGGAGCTGCTCATCTCATGATGGCCAGAGAGCAAGGCGAGAGAGAAGGGACTGGAGTTCCTATATCTCTCTCAAGTGCATGCCCTCAATGATGACTTCTCACTAGGCCCCATCTCTTACAGTTTTAACCACCTCCAATGGCTCCAAGCAAAGGAATAAGCTTTTAATGCCTAGGCCTATGGGGGCATTGTGGATCTAAATTATGACTATATAGTTTTAACAAGAAATGAAGAAATGGGCAGTATAAAGAATCTGATGAAAGTATGAATTGCTAAAACATTTTGTTAATGAGTTTTATTAAATCAATATTAAAATAAACATTTTTTGATCCAAGCATTTCCACTATTAAGAATCCATACTGCCTAAATAAAATGAATGTAAGATGCATACCACAGTATTGTTTTAATGAAAACAAACAATAAATATTTCCTTTTGGTAAGAAAATGAACAAAAATGATAGTATAGTCATTCTAGATTAATTGTTTATTGGTTTATTTTTTTACTGTGGTGTTGGGGATTGAATCCAGTATCTCCTGCATACTATGCAATTGCTCTGTCACTGAACCATATTCCCAGTCCATAATTCTAGATTTTAAAGAGAAAAATGTAGAACTCTTTCTGTTCACCCAGAAAGGTCTGCATGATACATTGTTCCCTGGAACAGAGGTCTGAAGAGCAACAAGTAGAAGATGATCCATATTCAGGAAACGAATAGAGAACCTAAAATTATTATTTTAGTGTCTATTTATAATATTTGAGAGAAATGCATTGTTGTAGTGATGGTTATTATTGGAAAGGCAGGTTGTCTACTTAAATACTTCAACAAATTAACTAAAATAGTAACATCTTTAAAAGAGATTGAAAATGTGATTGCTTGTATGATTATAGGAAAAGGCATGGAAATGGGTAGCCTACACATCAGAATAGTTATGACTTGAGGAGGCTAATTTCATCCTATAACATGTGATCCTGGAAAGTCAGTATAGTTATTAAGAACACGAAATCTGTATCATAAATACATAGACATGATTTATTACTTGTGTGATCACAATAGCCAGAGTGTTCATTTAAAAATATATATTGAAGCAAATCATTTCTGCTGAGATTCCTTCAGTGGCTTTCCATATCACTCAGAATAAAATCTAGATTTCATGTAGTGATTCTCCTATCACCCCACCCTATCTGATTTCCCTTACCTCCAACCTATCTTGACCCCTTTCTGTGCTTCACATATAAAAGACATGCCTCTACTTCAGGGCCTTAGCATATTTTATACTCTGGTTGATGTGCTCTTTCTGTTACTTTATGTGGAGTTTGCTCCCCCATAGTTTTCAGGTCTCCTCACCTCCCATGACCACTTAAATTGCAAATTACTGCCCTCTGATACTCATCACTTTTCCCTGTTTTTGTTATATTCTCTTGCAATTCAATAGAATATAAGCTTCTTAAAGGTAAAAATTTTTGTATTTTGTGTTCACTGCTGGACCCTAGAGCAGTCAGTGCCTCCTGGATAGTTAGTGTTTAGCACAAATTTGTTGATTGACAATACAAATTTCACATGCTTCCCCAGTTTTGTCAGGTTCAGACTTGTTTAAACTGTTGCTTTGCAGAAATTAAGTCATGTTCTTTTGAGGCTGTGCCTTATTACCATAATTTCTGTGAACATATTTCCTATCCACTCTGAAAAAGCTCATGAGCCTAGTGAGATCCACAAGGTATATACCATACCTATATGCCAATTTTTAAAAGAACCTGACAAGTTTTTGGAAACATCATCCCTCATATGTTTTTAAATAGGTGAGGTAGGAAATGGGAGTCTGTTATCTGCACTGGTGCAGATCTTTATTCTACAGCCACTAATTCTTCAGAGGAGTAATAAAAGATGACAGCAAGAGAAGAAGGATCTCCAGATCCAGTTTTGTGTGATGCTTTGCCAAGAACAACATTTATCAGGGCAGTGCATACACCACATGGGGGTAGGGGGGCTTGGCAATGTGTGAATTTGTTGCCACCACCAAATTAACTGTGCTCAATTCTGTTGTCTTTCCAATTTCACATCCTTGATTACACATTCATAAAACTGTCCCTTCCTTTGAGCATAAATACAACTGTTTCAAAAATATAATTGTGTATGTTTATCAAGCACCTAATTTGTTTTACTTGCCAGTTACTAATTACATATGAAATATAAATGAATTGCACACCATATATTCTGTGTTTACTACTGCAAGACAAATTTAGTAGGTCCCAATCAATATTGAAGTTTCAAGAAGTAATAAGCCTAGAATCCAACATTCCTGATTAATGCCACTTCTCACTCCAGACAACCAGGGATAGATAGTTAATGGTTTTAATTGCTTTTTATAATCATTCACAAAAATGTGGCTCACCAAAAACAAATCCATGACTATTACCTTTTGAGAAGTTTTTAAGCTAGAAACAAGTATTTTAACTTATCTAGCTCTAGTCCTCTATCTGTTGAAGAACTAAATTTCAATAAATAGGTACTCTTGTTCATCATTTTAATACCAGATTGTATTTGTATCCTGGGGCTATGATAACACATTGCCAAAAACATGCTGGCCTAAGACACGGAAATTTATTCTTATCATTCTGAAGGACACAAGTTCAGAATTGAGGTGTTTGTGGGGCTATACTCTTTCCAAAATTTCTGTAGGAATGTCTTTCCTTGTCACTTTCAGTTTCTGGTGGCTGCCAGGCATTCCTTCTAATTCTTTGACTTCTGGATGCTTCACTCTAATATCTGCCTTCTTTTCACATCATATTTCCTTTCTTTCTCTGCCTCCCTTGCATCTTCCCTCTCCATGTTTCCTCCATCTTTACTCTGAGGTGGTTGAATAAGATAATTGAAATGATATGAAATAGCAATAGAACAGTAGCGAAGAAAAAAACATCACATGAAATGCAGATTAAGGCCTGAGTTTGATGTGGTTCATTCTACATCTCAGTGACTCAGAGAAAGAATCATCATACATGTCTTTGTCAATCTGATTTGATATATTGTAGCACACCAGTCCTTTCAAGGTTATAGAATAAAATAAGATATATTTCATTTGTTAATTATTTAGGGAACACAGAAACATTCTCATTACAACTACATGTGAAAGTAGCAAAAATATCTATAACATGATACTTGCAATATTTTTGTTACTAATATAAATCTGAACACTTCTAACCCTAAAGAATAATATTTGAATAATTGTCCCCAAATATTATGAAACAAAACATTATTGGGGATATAGATTATCATACCAGAGAAAATACCTTTGATAGCTAAATTGTTATCAAGTGTAAATGCTTTGCAGTAGCTATGGTTTCAAGAGTTATTAGAATAATTTATACTTTAAAAAACCCTTTGATTAATTATTATCATTTTTGTTATTTTGGTATTGGACCCAGGGGCACTTAACAACTGAGCCACATCCCAGCCCATTTTTATCTTTTTATTTTGAGACAGGGTCTTGCTAAATTGCTGAGGCTGGCTTTAAACTTGGGATCCTCCTTATTCAACCTATTGAGCATCTGGGTTTATAGACATGTGCCACTGTGCCTGGTTATATTACTTTTAGAAAACATCTAATGAAATATAAAACCATGGAAATTGATACCTGCTATTATCTATTTAAATAATATGAAAACTTATCTATAATCATAATGCTCTCATTTTTCATTGGCTTCTTTGACATAGCAGTATGAATTTAATATTTCTCCATGTCTTTCAATGATTCACTTTGTCATTTATTTTAAGTGCTGATTAATATTCCATTGTGGGAATGTTTTATATTTCATTTATCTATTCATCTACTGAAAGAAGTATTTAAGTTTGGACATTTATGAACAAAACATTGTAAAGATGCAAGTGAAGGTTTTCATGTGGATACAGTTTTTAAGTCCTTTGGGTAAATACCAGGAGCATAGTTTCTAGATTTATATGGTAAGAATATGTTTAGTTTTGTGAGGAACCACCAAAATGTTTTCCAGAGTGACTATATCATTTGCTGAACTTTAAGATTTCTTTGTATTTTTTTGGATAACTGTACTTTGTCATGTATATGTTTTGCAAATATTTTCTCCAATTCTGTGGCTTTTCTTCTGATTTTCTTGACACTGTCTTTTGTAAGAAAAAAAAAAGTTAATTGTAGTGAAGACCAGTTCATCAATTCTTTCTTTTAAAGATCTTGCCTTTGGTATCTAAAAAATCCCATCCAAACCCAGTGTAACCCACGTTTTCTCCTATGTTGTCTCCTAGAAATTTTATAGTATTGTATTTTATTAGTAGATCTCTGATCCATTTTCATTTAATTTTTGTGAGGCATGTAAAGTATGTCTAGATTAAGTTATTTATTTATTTATTTATTTTGCTTGTGGCTGGCCACTTTCTCCAGTACCATTGGTTGAAAGGACTGTCTTTTCTCTATTGAATTGTTATTTCTCCTTTGTCAAAAGTCAATTTACAGGCTGAGTCTGTGGCTCAGTGATAGCACACTTGTCCAGCATGTGTGAGGCACTGGGTTTGATTCTCAGCACTGCATATAAATAAATAAAATAAAGGTCTATCAACAGCTAAAACAATATTAAAATCAAAAAGATAAATTTTCTCTATGTGTGTGGCTCTATTTCTGGGCTCTTTAGTCTTATCCATTAACCTATGTGTGTATTCTTTAACCAATGTTATGTTTTGTTTATTTTTAAAGCTCTGCTATTTTTTGTTACTTCCTTTTTTAATTTATTGGTTATTTTTAGTTACACATGAAACAGAGTCCATTTTGACATAAGTATAAAAGCATGTATATATCTTATTCTAGTGAGGATCCCATTCTTATGACTTGGATGTGGATGTTCCCCAAGAGTTCATGTGTAAGATGACCATAAGAAGGTTTGAAGCAGGGATGATCAGATTATGAAAACCTTAACCTAGTCGGTGGATCAATCTCTTGATGGGATTAACTGAGTGGTAACTGAAGGCAGGTAGAGTGTGGCTGAAGGAGGGCAAAGCTGGATGTCTATGAAGTGAGACCTCTGAAACCAGGAGCCTAAAATAAACTTTTCCTCCTTAAAATTATTCTTGTCAGGTCTTTAGGTCACAGCAGTGAAAAAGCTGACTAAAACAATCAGTACCATGTTATATTGATTACTATATTTTACAGTAATTCTTGAAGTTTTGTAGTGTTATTCTCTCAACTTTATTCTTCTCTTTCAATATTATGTTGGCTTTTGGGGCATTTTGTCTCTTCACATAAATTTTAGTGTCAGTTTTTCAATATTTGCAAGATAACTTTGGGATTTTTATTGGGATTGTATTGAATCTCTAGATCAATTTGAGAAGTACTTTACTGAGTCTTGGGAAATAAAATATCTCTCCATTTATTTACTTATTTAGCCATTCATTCATTCATTCATTTATTTATTTCATTGGATCGTATCAGTTTTATTAAATAAACCACCCATGTATTTCATTTTATTCATACCTAAGTATTTCATTTTCAAGAATTGCTATAATTTATAAGCTAAATGTCCTCTAAGGACACATGTGTTAAATATTGGGTCCCCAGGATACTGCTATTGGAAAATGTGGAGCCTTTTAGAGGTCAAACATACTGGATGGCATTTAGGTCATTGGAAACACATTCTTTAAAGAGACTGTAGGACTCCAGTCTCTTCCTTTTTCTCCTTTACTTCCTTGCCATGAGATGAGTAACATTGCTCTACTGCCCATTCCCACTACGATGGGCTGCTTCATTAGGGACCCAAAATGTAAGTGTGTTGAGAACCACAGCCGAAGGGGCCCCAGCAAACTTCCAAACTCCAAGGTCGCGGGTTTGTTCCCCATATGGGCCACCAAATGCCGCACTCTGGCTGGGAACGATTCAGGAGCCACTTGTCAAAAGAAATGAACTTTATTTTTAGAACCACACACGTCAAGCAAAATAGCTCCTCAGGAAAAACCCTCAGAGCCCAAATGCCACCACCGGCTTCCCACAAGCCTCTCTCACAAAAACACATGCCTCTCCCACTCCCACAATCCTCCTGCTCTTGAGGCTGATTGGCTGGGTCATGTGGATGGAGCCAAAAAAGTCCCCCAATGAGCAGCTCCGTGGTCTGAAAGGGCAGGGAAACAGCCCAATGAGCATCACCACAGAGGAGCCAATCAGCTAGATGTTGCTGGGGCCGCTGTGAGCCAATCATCAGCCAGCAGCTGGAAGTTTTCTGGGGCCCCTTCGGCTGTGGCTCTCAACGTAAGTGTTGACTGATCATGGACTAGAACCTCTAAATCTGTGATCCCAAATAAGCCCTTTCTCTTTATAAGTTGATTTTCTTAAGTTATTTTGGTATAATGATGGAAAGCTAACTAAAAGGGGATGCTAGTGGAAAAGATATTTTATTTTAAGTTTCAAATTCTAATTATTCATTGGTGGCATATAGGAAAGCAATTGGCTTTAATGTATTAAACTTGTATCCTGATATCATTTATTAGTTCCAAAAGTTCTTTTTGTTTATTCTTTTAAATTTTTTACATAGACAATCATGACATCTAAAAATAGTTTCATCTCTCTTTTCCAAACTGTATAACCTTTATTTCCTTTTCTTTCAATATTATATTGGTTACTACTTACAGTGAATTGTTGAAATTCACTGGTGATAGAGAACATCCTTGTCTTGTTCTTGATCTCAATAAGAAAGTTATATTCTCCCATTAAATAGAATGGTACCTGTAGATATTTTTTTTTTTAGATTTTCTTCATTAAGGTGAAGAAGGTCCCCTCTATTCCATGTTATTGAGAATTTTTATCAAAAACAAACATTGGTCTATGAGTCCTCTATTCTGTACCATTGGTCTACATGTCTGTTTGGTGTCCATACCATGCTGTTATTTTTACTATTGCTCTGTAGTATAGTTTAAGGTCTGGTATTGTAATGCCTCCTGGTTCACTTTTCTTGCTGAGGATAGCTTTGGCTATTCTAGGTCTCTTATTTTTCCAAAGGAATTTTATAATTGCTTTTTCAAGTTCTATGAAGAATTCCATTAGTATTTTAATAGGAATTGCATTAAATCTGCATAACAGTTTTGGTAGTATGGCCATTTTGACAATATTAACTCTGTCTATGCAAGAGCAAGAGAGAGAGAGAGAGAGAGAGAGAGAGAGAGAGAGAGAGAGAGAGAGAGAGAGAGAGAGAGAGAGAGAGAGAGAGAGAGAGAGAGAGAGAGATATCTTTCCACCTTCTAAGTTCTTATTCAATTTCCTTCTTTATTGTTCTATAGTTTTCACTGTAGAGGTCTTTCACCTGTTTCGTTAGATTCCCGAGTATTTTATTTTTATTTTTTAATTTATTTTATTTTTATTTTGTTTATTTTTATTTATTTTTTTAAAAAGAGAGAGAGAGAGAGAGAGAGAGAGAGAGAGAGAGAGAGAGAGAGAGAGAGTGCCTGTCTGAGAGAGAGAGAGAGAGAGAGAGAGAGAGAGAGAGAGAGAGTTTTTTAATATTTATTTATTTTTTTAGTTTTCGGCAGACACAACATCTTTGTTTGTATGTGGTGCTGAGGACCGAACCCGGGCCGCATGCATGCCAGGTGAGGGCGCTACCGCTTGAGCCACATCCCCAGCCCCTCTTTTTATCTTTTTATTTTTTGAGGCTATTGTGAGTGGGGTAGTTTTCCTGATTTCTCTTTTGGTGGATTCATCAGTTATGTATATAAATGCAATTGATTTATGGATATTGATGTAATAACCTGCTACTTTACTGAATTCATTTATTAGTTCTAGAAGTTTTCTGGTGGAATTTTTGGATCTTCTAAATATAGAATCATGTCCTTGGCAAATAGTGATAATTTGAGTTCTTATTTTCCTATATGTATCCCTTTGATTTCTTTTGTGTGTCTACTTGCTCTGGCAAGAGTTTCAAGGATGATTGATGTTGAACAGAAGTGGTGAAAGAGAGCATTTCTGCCTTGTTCCAGATTTTAGAGGGAATTCTTCCAGTTTTTCTCAATTTATAGTGATTTTGGCCTTGGACTTAGCCTAGATAGCTTTTACAATGTTGAAGTGTAATACCACTATTCCTAGTTTTTCTAGTGTTTTGAAAATTTTATGGACTGCTTTTTCAGCATCTATTGAGATAATCATTTGATTCTTGTCTTTAGGTCTGTTGATATGATGTATTACAGTTATCAATTTCTGTATGTTGAACCAACCTACAACTAAGTAGAACAAAGAAAAAATTAAATACTGGATTTCATAAAGTACATTTTGTGCACTTATTGATATAATCATGTGATTTTTCTTCTTTAGCCTGATGATGTGATACATTACACTAACTGATTTTCAAATGTTGAAATAGCCTTGGATATTTCAGATATCTACTTGGTTGTAGTGTGTGTGT
The DNA here is from genome assembly GCF_052094955.1 of Ictidomys tridecemlineatus. NCBI lineage: Eukaryota > Metazoa > Chordata > Mammalia > Rodentia > Sciuridae > Ictidomys > Ictidomys tridecemlineatus. The sequence continues at coordinate 28,339,480 of NC_135493.1, read as the reverse complement.
GTGTGTTTGTTTGTGTGTGTGTGTGTGTAGTTGTATTTGATTTGTTAATATTTTGTTGCTAATTTTTACATGTATGCTTATGAGAGATATTGATCTGTATATTTTTTATAATTATTTGGTTAGAATTTTGTGTGAGAGCAATGTATAGGATAATTTTAGGAAATAACACACACTATAGAAAATTAGAATAATTTCTTCATTCATATACTGTGGAATTTACCAGTGAACCTATTTGGGCCTGGTGAAAATTATTGATTCATTTTCTTGAACATATATAGGTAGGTTCAGACTGTCTATTTTTTCTTATGTGGATTTTGGTAATTTTGGTTTTCAAGAAGTTAGTCCATATACTATCAAATTGTTGTGCATAGATTTTTAAAAATTTATTCCTTTATTGAACTTCTAATGTCTGTGTTATCCATATGGATATCCCCTCTTTAATTTCTGATATTACAAATTTATGCCATCTATCTGTCTATCTATCTTGTTGATTTAGCCTGGCTACTTATTCTTTATAAATTTATTTATTTATTTTCATGTGGTGCTAGTGTCTCACATGTGCTAGGCAAGTGCTGTAATACTGAACCATAATTCCAGCACTGGCTAGGTGGTTTTAAACTTATGGAGCTTACCAATGGACTAGCTTCTGGTTTTACTTATTTTATTTATTCTGTTTTCAGTTTCATTGATTTCTTTCTAATTTTCATTATTTCTTATTTTTGCTTATTTTTTATTAAAATTTCTCATTTTTTCTAATTTCCTAATGCAGAAGGTCAGATGATTGATTTAATATCTTTTTTCCCTTTGGTACCAGGGATTAAACCCAGTGGATCATAACTGCTAAACCATATCCCCAGTTCTTTTTTATTTTTACTTTTACTTTTGAGACAGGGTCTCACTAAGTTACATAGGACCTTATTAAGTTGCTGAGGCTAACTTGCAACTTGTGATCCTCCTCTCTAGCCTCTTGAGCCACTGTAATTACAAGCATGAACCCCTACACCTGCTTAATACATGTTTTTAAAATGTATACATTCAGTGTTATATGTTTCTCTGAATCCCACAAATTTTGATGAGTTTTGTTTAATTTTTCATGTAGTTCAAAATATTTTCAAACTTTACATGAGATCTATTCTTTTACTCATATGTTATTTAGAAGTTTATTCTTTAATATCCAACTATTTGGGGGTTTACTTACTATTTTTCTGTCACTGATTTGTATATTATTTTCACTGTGGATTGGATCTACAATTTAGATTTAAATTTGTTAAGATTTTTTATGACCCATAATATGGTATATAATGGTAAATGTTTCATATGAACTTAAGCTGATTATGTGTTCTGTTATTAAGCAGACAATGGATTATGCTGTTATGTGAAATAATATAGAGATGATAACTATATCATTTTGATGGTTATTTTAGAGTTTAACTCTGTCCTTTGTGATTTTCTGCCTACTGGATTGTCCCATTTCTGAAAGAATGGTGTAATATTCTATATTCATGCATTAATCTTTTTTTCTTGATGTTGCAAAAATTTTTGCAACATGTATTTTGACACTGTTGTTAGTACATATATGTTAAGGATTGTTATGTCTTTTTGAAAAATAATCATGCAATGCCTCTTTCTATTCCTGAGATTTGAAGTTTGCTTTGAAGTTTGTTGTGTCTGAAATGAATATGATTGCTTCTGCTTTTATTAGTGTTAATGTGATATATCTTCCTCCAACCATTCAATTCTTATATATTTTTGTGTTTAAGTTTAATGTGGATTTCTTATAGATACCAGATAGTTAGGTCTTTTCTAATGACTATCATTATTTTTACAGGGCAGAGGACTGCTGCAAGTCTGAGATACTTGTGGAGTCCTCCTCTTCAGTCTCCAATTCTTGTGATCACTCAAGAAAGATTTCAGATGTGTTGCTCAGAGAAATAGGCATGAGTCCATAATAAGGGATAGGAAAAGGGAAAATGGAAACTCTTAAAGGGAGAAAGTGTGTCTTCTCAGAGAGGAGAAACATTGTGTTCCTCTCTACACTTGAGTTTTATGTGGGTCTCAAGGAATTTTCCAGAGAGTCCCACCTAGGTCCACCTCTTTACATTTGACTGACAGCCTGATGACATCAGACTTTCAAGTTTCCACTGCCGATGACAATTCTAGGACACTTTGGCACATCTTGACTTGTTATAATAGGAACCAATTCTTACAGATTTTATGGTTATGGAGAAATATATACTGATATCCCTGAGTTTTGGCATATGATCTGTTTAAGCATCACAAAAGTCTCCCCATTGAGGGTAACTTGGGCTCCTCTAATTGACATTATTTTGGGCTTGCACTTCCCCTGCAGATAACAGGTACTTTATTGGGGAATGCAACATTTCTTATCAACTTAAGCCAGGCAGGGTGGCATGTAAATTGCTTTTTAAAAATAAAACCATGTGGGGTCAGCACAGTGGGCCCAGTTGTTTTTTAATTATTTTTTATTTTTCAATATACATAATAGAAGAGTATATTTTGAAGTATTATACATACATGGAATGTGACTCTTCCTAATTAGGATCCCATTCTTGTGGTTGTACATGATGTGGAGTTTCCCTGGTTGCATATTCATGTATGAACATAGGAAAGATATGTCTAATTCTACTGTCTTTCCTGTTCCCATCCCTCTCCCTTCCCTTCATTTGCCTTTGTCTAATCCAATGAACTTCTGTTCTTCCCTCCCTTCTCATATTGTGTGTTGGCATCCACATATCAGAAAGAACATTTGGCTTTTGTTTGTTTTTGGAATTGGCTTATTTCATTTAGTATGATAGTCTCCAGTTCCATCCATTTAGCAGCAAATTCCATAATTTCATTCTTTTTTATGGCTGAGTAATATTCTGTGGGGTGTGTGTGTGTGTGTGTGTGTGTGTGTGTGTGTGTGTATCACATTTTCTTTATTCATCCATCAGATGAAGGACACCTAGGTTGGTTTCATAGCTTTGATATTGTGAATTGAGGTGATATGAACATTGATGTGGCTGTGCCACTGTAATATGCTGGTTTTAAGTCGTTTGGGTATATGCCAAGGAGTGGGATAATTGGTGGTTCTAAAGTTCTCTGAGGAATCTCCATACCAATTTCCATATAAATTGCATCAATTTTCAGTCCCACCAGCAATGTGTGAGTGTACCTTTTTCCCTACATCCTTGCCAACATTCATTATTACTTGTATTCTTTATAATTGCCAGACTAGAGTGAGACAGTTTTAATTTGCATTTCTCTAATTGCTAGAGATGTTAAACATTTTTTATACATTTGTTGACCATTCATATATTTTTTTCTTTTCAGAAGTGCCTGTTTAGTACTTTTGCTCATTTATTGATTGGGTTATTTATTTTGGGGGTTTTGAGTTTTTTGAGTTCTTTGTATATCCTGGACAATAATGCTCTATCTGAGGTTCAGGTGGCACATAGTGGGCCCAGTTTCTAGAATTATTTCCCTACCCTCACATTTCCACCACTCACTTCATTTATCTTTTAGTTAGTGCATTTAGGCCTTTGATATGGTTGAAATAATTGGACTGATATATACCATGTTTATTATTGTCTTCTATTTTTCCTTTTATTTTGGACACTTCTATTTAGATAAACTTAAGCTTACAGATTCTTTTGTCAGTTGTGTCCAGTATACTAGTGTCTCTTTCAAAGGCTTTATTCATTTGTGATACAATGTTTTTATTTTTAGCATTTCTTTTGGAATTTTTTTACACCTTGATTGACATCATTCTATGTAAACTACCCATCTGTGCTTTCATGCTGTCTCTTTTATCCACTAGAGCACTTAATGTATTAATAATACTGATTTAGTTCCCAATTTGATAATTCTAGCATCCCTGCCATATCTGAGTCAGATGCTGATACTTGATATTTATTCAGACTGTATGTTTTGTCTTTTATTATTCATTATAATTTTTGTACCTAACTATGATGCACTGTATAAAAGCAACTGTTGTTAATTGGTCTTTAGTAGTTTGGTAAGGTGTGTGAGGACAAGAATTCTATAATATTACGATTAGGTCTCAGTCTTTTAGAAAGCCTGTGTCCTGGACTATGAACCTCACAAGAGTTTCTAGTCTTGCCCCCTTAGTTGGGACAGAAAGGGTATATTGAACTGTAGCTGGGTATTTACTTTCCCCAGGTCAGTTAGTTTATGATAAAACTCCTTAAGTTGAGCTCAGATTAAATGGTTTCTCTTGAGGGCAGACCTTGTCAAGATCAAAATGCTCTGTGTGGGCTTCAAAGTTCTTCCATTTCCCCTCCCCCTACTTTGTATTTCATTGTGAGAACCTGGGAGAGTTCTCCAAATAAAACTCAGAAGTGTGCTTTCCCCTGCTGCCTGATGCTCCTGGAGTTGATAATTCTCAGATTTATCCACACTGAGCCTCCAGAAATTCATCAATTACAGTTCACATTTTCCTATCCCAGCACTAGTTCACTTTGAGGTTTCTGTTCCAGTAAGTAAGTTGTGATTCTCTGTATGTTTAACTCTAATTTGAGGGGCATTAGTTTATTCTGAGAACTTACTTCTCTTGTGGTTCTAAGAATTGTTGATTATGCAGTTTTTTCGACTCTTTGTTTGAGATGAGGGTAGGATGAAATTCTGACTTCCAAGTTTCTCATGTGTTGGATTTGAAACTGCATAGCTTTTCTACATGAAGAAAAACTGGTTTAAATAATTCAGTGCTTTTATTTATCTACTCATTTAGAAAATAGAAAATGTTGAGGTTCTTAAGAATTGTAATTAGTATTATGGGATTTGGGGGGCGGTGTTTAGTTGTTCTTTATTTTCTGTAGATATGGTTTAACTTTTTAAAAAGGCAATGGTTCTAAATATTTATATTGATTACAATTGTTTGCCCATTATTCCATTCCAAAGCATTCAGATGACATATTTGCCATTTATTCCTTTAGTTCATAGATAATTACTTAGTTTTTTATATTCTGAACTTTCAGAGTTTCTGGTAATCTTAACAGGCTGTAAGTCTAGAATGATAATGAGATTTAAATTTTGCATACACTGTGTCTTTGATAGCATTCAATTTTTCTTTAGTATTTTATTGAAGAAATGTTACATTCTACATGTTACTCTCTTCTTCAGGCTGTGACAAAGCCTGAACTTTTTTATTTACTTCTGAAAATCATTAAAGTGCCATCAACTTGAATTTCAACATCCCTTTGATCATGATTGAAGTTATTCAATAGACATCCCCTTGATTTAGTTTTTGGTAAATCCTATCATGAAACATAAGATTATGCCATTTACAAAGAGGTATTTTTCTTGATTCTTTTCATTAGTTTATAGGAAAACCTTGTAAAATTTTGTTTTTCATGAACAATCATGTGATTTATTGGAGAAAGAAACAGCAATAATTTGTAGAAAATTTGTGTATGTGTGAGTGTGTGTGTGTTTGGGGAATAGTTCAAATTCTCTTTTTAAAAATTAATTAACAAATAATATTTATGTGGATTTATACAGTGTTATTATTTTAGCATTGTCTACATTGTGGAAAGATTCAGTTCAACTCCTTGACATATCTATCATATCACCAACTTATTCTTTTTGGTGCAGTAAATAGGATAGGAATAAGGTAGTTTTTAAAATGAATACATTTCCTTATTCCCAGGAATTTGGGGTAAACTACTTATGTACAGATTTCTCTTTTTAAAGAAGACAGTAAAGGGGAGTATTATCTCAGTCCATATATTCACATTTACAAATTTAATAGTGTCTCTGAAGAAATGAGATGTTCTGGTCCATATTTGTTCTGCATATGCTATAAAGTGTGTGTAATTATATATAATATATATTATATATATAATATATTTCAAGCTGGGTGCAGTGGTGCTTGCCTGTAATCCCAGAAACTCTGGAGGCTGAGTAAGGAGGATTGTGAGTTCAAAGCCAGCCTCAGCCAATTAGTAAGGTCCTAAGCAATTAGGTGAGACCCTGTCTCTAATAAAAATTTTACAAAAGGGCTGGGGATGCGATTTCATAGTTAAGTGCCCCTGGGTTCACTCTCTGGTACACCCACCCCCAGAAAAAGTTAATCAATTTCAATTAGAATTTCATTTGAGTAAAGAGAATGGTGAGGGTCCTATATGAAACATATTTGTCTCCTTAAGAATTGATTTATTTTAAGGCTGGGGTTGTAGTTAAGTGGTAGAGCACTTGCCTGGCATATATGAGGCACTGGGTTCAATTCTCAGCACCACATGTAAATAAATAAATAAAATAAAGGTCCATTGACAACTAAAAAAAATTTAAAAATAATTGATTATAGACTTTGATGTTATAAGATAAGGTAGAAAGTTATGACTTGGATATTTGTAATTAATTAATCTCTCCAAGGATTTTATTGGCAAGTTATGTGCTGCTTTGCCCCTTTAACTGAAAACAGTTGCACTAGGTCAATTAAAAAAGTCTTTGTTTTATTTTTTTCTAGCTTATATGTCAAAATGCTACTTGCTTATTTTTGCTTATTTTATCGAAGAATATAACTGTCACAAGATAAACCTAAATATCAGTTCAGTGTATTATGATCCATTAGTCTGTTGTAATAGCTATTTGTTAGATAAATGTTAATGGAATAGGACCTAAATAAAAGCTTCTGTTCAGCTTCAAATGTATAATTCCCATCTACATAACTGAGCCATTCACAAATCAACTTTATTTCTAATCCTACTACTAGAGATTTAAAGAAAGGGTTCCAGGAATGAAAACTACATAATGTTCTTTCTTGTAATCTTCCTTAGGTGTCATCTAATGTAAGACTTAGCTTAATTATACCAATATATAATTGATTACATGTGGGTGGAACATACTCTTGGGTTTATATTTTTGCATGCAAAATAGAAATGTTTTATTTTCATTTGTAAATGTAATGCATGTTCAATTTTAAATAAATCACATCAACATGGATATCTGTGAGGAATAAATTAATATAACATCTATCTCTATATTGCCTAAATTTTTACTATTCTAATATAATTTGTAACAGATTTTCATCTACATCCTTCTAAACAAATGCACTTTTTGCCCTGACCATTTTCATTCATTCAACAAATATTCATTGAAGATCTAATATAATGCAGGGGAAAACATCATTTTTTGTTATTGTTTAGATTTTGGGTATATAGAATTAAGTAGATTGTACTGCTCAATTCTTGTCACATCATCAGAATGACTTTGTGCTACACCATTATTTTTTTTCATATTTATTTTTCACTTTCTTCTTTGTTTCCCAAATTGTGCACATTCCCCTTCCTCCAAAATTGATACCTACTTCAAGGTATTTAAATTAACTGTTTCCTTTCTACCTTCCATATAATTATTTGAATATATGTGAATCTTGAAAATTATGGAGTGCTATTTATGTATATTTTTTTAAAAAATTATAAAAACAATATTATTGGGCTGGGATTGTATCTCAGTGGTAGAGTACTTGCCTAGCACATGTGAGGCGCTGGGTTTGATCCTTAGCACCACATAAAAATAAATAAATAAAGGTATTTTGTCCATCTACAACTAAAAATTTTGAAAAATAGCATTATCCTCTGAATACATCAGTCTAACTTTTTCACTTTTAACTACTAACTGCAATTTTATTTTAATCCTGTCACCTTTTGCATATGCATTTCCCTAGTGATGTGCACTTTAAGTTCTTTCCAAGATTTTACTTCCATGTAGCCTTGTGATAAGTTCCTCAAATGTCTCGTCCCAGGGACCTGTACTGAAGTTTATTTGGAATCCGGGGGCTTATAATTCATACTAATAGTTAAGACTACCAATTCTAAAATGTTCATTAGTATGATTTTATTAGTATAGGTTAGCATGACAGTCCATGAGCACTACTATATTTCTACTAGCTCTTAATATCTGATTTTCTAAATTTGATATATGATAACATTATCATATATCTATCTTAAAACCCATCTCTCTCATCAAAAGGTTTCCCCTTTGAATATTATCTATATTCTTTTTTATTATTTTAAAGGTTTCTATTTTGTTTTGTTTTATAGAAATGTTTGTGTATTATAGTTATCAATTCCTTTTTTATTTATTTTTGATGTTGCATGTATTTTCTAGTTTATTACCTACTTACTAACTTTTGTATGGTGTTAACTTTGCTTCATTTGAACTGAAATCCTTATATTGGAAGTAAGGGAAATAGTCACATTCCTCATTTTCTTGTTCTTATTTATTTTTTCTCATATTGTTTTTAAAAAACTTTTCACAATGTCAAGGAGATCTTACCCTATAACTTTATTTACTACATTCACAGTTTTATCTTTTTCTCATGTAGATGTATCATCTACTTACAGTTTTTAAAAATACCTTGTAAGGCAGAGATCAACCTCTGTTCTAGTAAACTACTTCTACCATCTATTCACTAAATAATTCATTTTTCTCACTGATTTGTTATGCCACCTCTGTTCTATTGGCTTGTCAGTTCCTGTAAAAACAACAAGAACACTTTTTTTGATGTTGACTTTATAATAAATTCTTTATATCCATCAGAGGGGCAAACATCTCACCCCAATTGTAGGTATTATTGTGTAAGTATTCTTACTTCTAGACTTTTCTCATTTTATATAAATTTTAATGATCAGCTTTCTAACAAAATATTGCTGGCATGTTTTTGGAATTGAACAACGTTTATGTATTAATATGAAGATAATCAATATTTTTATATTTCTGTTTCATCACAGTTAAATGATCACAGTAAATCTCTTGCTTTATTTTTGTACTCCAGCCTTTCCTCAATGTAAATATTTTAAATTATTAGCATTTAGAAAGATTATCCTGTTTATTGTACCAGGAATTGACTGAAAAGCAGAATGAGAGAACTGTAAGTATTCTGCTATAGTCTTATGAAGAGGAGATACCTGGTGCCTTGGAATAATGTTGCAGCAATAGGAATGGAGTAAACAGGACAGAATTGTGATATTTTGGTGGTAAATATCTAGCAGTATAACATTTCAGGAATCAATAAGAGTGAATGTTTTGTGATAATGAAGGATTTCACACATGATTCTGCCTTGGGCAATTTGATAAATTATGATGCTATTACTGAGAGGGGCAATATTTCAAGAACCAAAATTTATAGTATGAAAATCAGAAGTTCTGTTTGGGCTGATATTTTTAATAAAGGATTAGAATTTGTTTTTAGCATACCTAGGCAAATATAACCTATGTGAAATTATAGATTCATAAGCACTTGGATACTCTAAATCAAGGTTATAAATATAATTTTGTGTTATTACTGTTATTGCTTTTTTAAATAGACCTGCTCACATCTGATCTTTGGTTTCTGCTTCTGAACATATGAAAATCTTATGAACATTGAATTAGAAATCTAAATCTCAAGTATGCTATTTTCTACTTTCCTGAGCTTTGAAAAATCACTTAACCTTTCTGAAATTTTCTCATTTATAAAATCAGTAGAGTAGCATACATTTTATAAAACTCTGGTGGGGATTAAATGAGAATTTACTCATAGATTTTGGGTACTCAACATACATCTCCAATGCTCAACTTCTCTAATCCTTTTGCTTTCATCAATGAGATTTACCTAATAGCGTGCTAGGATTATTGTAACTCATAATTTACAGAGCAATAACTCTGTAACTTCTCACATCTCACTTCCTGTGCACTGATATGCTTCATTTTATAAAATTGATACACTTATATAACTTTCATTGTTTTCTAAATTCAGTTATTTTAAAATACATTGAAAAAGATAGTAAATTAAAGGCATCTCATTATGAGCTATTTTGTTAAATGAAAAAGCCACTCTCTTATTTATTTTTCCCATTGTCATTTCATGAATATAGTTTTTATTATAATTAAATATCTTTGAAAAGAAAACTAAATATAAGATACTTAGATATATATAAACAAATCATTCTTTACAGAAAACTTTATAGCAAATGCTATGACACAAAGCATGAAAAAGCACTGTTCTGGAAAATAATTTCTATTTGTGGAGAAAGGGAGAAAGTGTCTATTTATTGCAGGTACTTATTGTGACAGATTCTATCATGCAACAGCAGTGTTTTAAGGCGTTCACTCCATGCTGTGCCATCTTCTGTGATAACTAGAAATGCATATTGCTCCATGACTAGTTCAAACATTGAATGAACATTATTTTTTAGTAACAATTGTTATCAAATTGTGTGTGAAGCTAAATCTCTAAATGAGAATTTCTGTAGTAAAAGAAGCTTATGGGGATGAAAAATGTAAAATATAACAGGGTTTATTTAGTAGAAGTTTTTGTTTGTTTTGTAAAAGTAATAAATTCTAGGAAGTTTTAGAAAATCAGAAAATACAAATATGTATAAAGAAGCAAGAAAGAACACTAATATTCCATATCAGTTAACATTTCACATCCTTGTATAATTTTTCAATGAATTGATTTATATAATTAATATAATGAGGTCTTTTTTCATATCTTACAACTCATTTTAAATTTATATAGATATAAGATTTTATCATTAAAAATTCTTTTCAGGCCAGGAACAGTGGCAAAGGCCTGTAATTCCAACTAATCAGTTGACTGAGGCAGGAGGAGCACAAGTTCCAGGCCAGCTTCAGTAATTTAGTAAGATTCTATCTTAATATAAAAATTAAAAAGTACTGGGGATGTAGCTCAGTGGTAAAGTGCCCTGGATTCAATCCTCAGTACTAAACAACAACAAAAAAATCATATTACCCATATTATTCTAATTTACTTAACAAATCAGAGATTGTTGGGAATCAGAGTTATTTTCAATGTTTATACTTTACGTTATCTATTATTTCCTATTCAGTAAATCTTCTTAGAACTGCTTCTGTCTATCTCCAGCCACATCATTTCCAAAGTGTCTATCATGTTGTAGTATGGCATTACTCTTTCGGCCATAGTTGAAAGGAGAGCGCTAGAACTGACTTCAAGCTTTGCTGATCATTAGCTCCTCTAGAGAGTTTTTGGATTTGTAATTAACAAGAACATTCTCCCTCTATGGCTAAAAATGTATATATTGTTGGCACCTACAAGTAATGTCATGTGCAGAAGGTGATTTGTGGTAAAAGACAATGAAACGGATATTAAGAGAAAAAACAGACCTTTAGAAGCAGCATTTGAATTCTTGATTCAGCAGCTTTTGAAGCAAAGTTGCCCTGTCTCCTTTCCACACCTTGCTGTTCAACTCCTCTGGATATGCATGAACTAATAATCCCTTCTTTACAGATAGTTTTAATTGAATTTCAGAAACTTACAGCAAAAGGAAGCTTACTTCAGATATTACATTAACATCATTGAGCATATAACATAGTTTACATTTGAAATTCCTTAGAATAGAGCATTAAAAAAATTACCTGTCTTTGATTTGCATATTTTGAAACATCTGAATAAAGATACAATATATTAGTACATTTTGGATAAAACAAATTAGTAGCATCATGTTTTCAGAATGACATGAAGATAATGCAGGTGTCTGTAATACAATGTTCAAGCCTCCATTATTGAAGGAATGTTTCATGGCCAAACCACGAGTGAATATAAACTATAAACAAAGATTTAAAAAAAACTTGTTTTAGTATGATATTGATGACAGTTTTCATCAAAATTTGATTAATGAGGTCAAATGTCCTATCAATCTTGTGTAACAACTTTAGAAGGATTTTTAGTGTTGGTTTCTTCAGCATGATAATACTCTGGCTCATAGAATGTCATTTTTGAAATGTTTTTGATTCAAATTGATAAAATTCAGATTGATCACTCATTTCCTTTACCATACTATTGTTTTATATGACTCAACATTTTTACCCAACAATGAAATCCATCTTCAAAGGATGAAGATTTATTGTAAATTATGGAATATAAAGAAAGGCTAAAATGTCTGAAATATGAAGAAAATTTACAAATGTATATTTGAGTAATAGTTCGCTATTATAATAAATACATCGCCTGTGATAGTAACTAGTTTGAAATGAATGTTACTTATTTAGATATATGTGGAGAAATATGTATCATTTGCTTGTGTTCATGTTAGCTTTAACAGTATATACTAATTTCATTTCCATCTGAAGTTAATTTTGCAAGTCATGTCTGGTTTTAACTAGGTGGAAAAGCTTCTGTTAAAATTAACACAAGGCCTTGTTTATAAAATGCCCTTTGGAAATATTCATTGAATAAACAGAAGTACAATAACCTCTCCAGTCCTATCTGGGCCTTCATCTTTCAGACTATATACTTCACTCAAATGTCAACAAATTATTCCCTAGCTCTCTTTTCAGGCATGAAACCCTTGTGATTTAATTAAGTAAACCCAAACTTCCCATGAATGTTTCAACCTTTCAAAAGGTTTCTTATAAGAATTTAGTTTAGTAACATACAACAAAAGGACAAAATTTCTTTACCAAGTAAAATTTTAAAATGTAGAAGCAAGGAGACTAATCAGCTGTGTATCAGAGTACATTATTACCTATCCTCCAGAGAACTTTCCCTTGCAGATATCTTCTAGAAAGATAAAAAAATATATAGTTTGAAAGAAATTTATATATATGTATAAAAATATATACATATGCATACATATATATATGTGTGTGTGTGTGTGTGTGTGTGTGTGTGTGTGTTTGTGTGTGTGTGTGTGTACAGACATATTTACACAATGTCTGTCCACCAAATTAGATCTCCTGGTTATAACTTTTGCTTCAATTACATATAGTCTTGGTAAGCCCTTTTGAACTGGGTCATAGATTGAATGGACATGTCTGATGGGTGCCCTTTTCAGTAAGCTTCCCAGCCTTGTTTCCATGTATTCTTTTTTCCTTTCCCAGTCCATCAAACTCTTATTACTGAGAATCTAAGAAGTTTCACAATTTTTCCAGAGTTACTATATAGAGGAAGCTTAAGAGGCAGCCATCTGGTTGGAAGGTAGACTAAAGGACTTTTCTTCCATTTGCATATACATAGGTTTCATCATATTTTTACTTGGTCTGAGTACTTTCTGATATAGGTGGAGGAAGCACTGATGAAGATTTTGAAGTGCTTTAATCAATCAACTGTCCTCCATCACTTCTTGGTTTTACCACTGTCCAAAAGCATCACAAATTTAATTGCATATATATATATATATATATATATATATATATATATATATCCCTCTTCTTAGAGCTAATAAAAATCTCTTGATGATGGAGACAAATTTCTTTTCAATTTAGATTATCTATAAAATTGAAGAAGATCTTTTATTAGATTGAGTTCCAATAAGATAAATATAGCCAATATTCTGGAAAAAAAAATTGGGAGGGAAGGAAGAGGAGCTCTGCTTAGAACGGAGAGGGAGATACTGTAAAGGAATACTGGATCAAAGGAACGTGATTATAAATTTTACAATTTCAATGGGAGTTACCCATTTTTTTTACTTTCATATAGTGATGTATATTCAGAATTAGGGTTAAATAAAATAATGTTTCTAAGACTTCTTAGAACATAATAGAAAACTTTCAATTTAGACTTTTGGAATACAAGGTGGAGTATGTCCCATTTTTTCTCATTACCTGGAATTATTTCATAAAATTAACATATATCTTTCTGAATATTGAGGAAATGAGAGGGACAATAAGTCACGGTGAACTGGAAAAAATAAAATGTGTCTTGAAGCTCCTGAACACTTGTATTTTCTAATGTGAATAAAGCAGTTTCAGAGATGGTCTCTAGCTCAAAAATTTTATGTGGAGATATCTTATTACTCTAGAACAGAGTATGTTTCTCGTTAATGATGAAGCCTGAAAATGATGAAAAAGGCCTACTTAAGTAGAGAGGGATCCTGAGACAAAGGCAAAGAGACATAGGAATTAGGGTAGGGAGAGCCAAATGACATAGATAATGACTAAGAAAAACTGTCATACATTGTTCAAAGTTTTTCCTTCCTCAGCTTCTACCTTCCTCCCTGCCTAACAGTATGTAAGGGTTCAGTAAGATTACTGGCTATGTGCTGGCCAAGAGATTGGTTTATTGTTACCTCTTATTAATATTTACATATATATATATATATATATATATACACACACACATACACACATATATATAAATTTGTGAATTCACAGTTGATCTCAGTACTCATTCTCATTTTTAGTATGAAAGGAATTGCCTTTCCTTTACTTTCCTTTTGCTGCATGCTGGGACAGGAGGGATGACTTTAGTATAGACTTACATAATACCTACCTATACCCACCATGGCATTGTAAATGAAGGACAATATAAACTAGAAAACAAAATTTAGTACTAAAATGGGCTATATGAGTTCAGTAATCTCCAATGCATACTGTAATTTCCTAAAGTCTCTCAGGCAAGAGATCTCTGCATGCGTTTTGTTATAGCTTGTTTGCACCCAAAGGAATTATTACTCAAATTTAGTCTATCAATTTTATATCTGCTCAGAACTCTGGCAACTATGTCCTACATGGTCTAAGTCTATTTGCTTTATATTCTTTGTTACTCTACATATCTCTGGTCTTGTTCAGAAATTTTATAGTAAAATGGGGGTGCCAGAGTAGAAATCACATATACACTTAGGGGAAAAACAGAAAATATTTCTCTATGTCACAGTAGCAGGGTTAAAACATAAATTATATCTCTGGCTTTATCCCTTTGGGGTTTCTTTTGCTCCAGAGAATGCCAGCTCCTCTCTGATTGAATGACTCACATCTAATGTTCTTTGCTATTAGCAGAAATCTCTGCTCTATTGCTTGGCATAGTATTTCCCTCTGTTCTTTGGATGCCTCTTCTTCCCAGCATCTTGGAAGGCATTTTGCTTTTGTCAGCATTTTCTCTGAAACTTGTCAAGTGGAACTCAGCTGCCTATAAGAGCAGCCAGTGATGTCATTCTATATTGTTGCAAGGGTTTTTAGCCTAGGTTTTGGGAGGTGGAGGATAGCTAAACATTATTTGAGTACTTGTATCTATGCTATAAAAGTGCAGATGAGAACTAGGGAGAATCCTCCTTCAGTAGAGGCAAGATTTTAAAAATCCTACTGTAGTGACAACTGCAGCATGCAAAGTTTCTTTCTTGGCTTTCAGAACAATACCTTCTCTTTTCCTTTACAGAAACTGAGAAAGCAATGTTGTAAAATAGAATTCAATTTTTTAAATCTACTTTACAGTGATTGATACAGTGGTATGGTTTAAAACAGTGTGTGCATATTTATTTATACATATTTGTCACTGAAACAAAAAAAAATTAAGGAAAACCCTTTACTAATGTGAAGCTCTGATACTTTCTATACAGAACTGATTTCAAAACCCAATAATTGTTTGCCAACTACAAATGAAAAACATTGATCTAATCCAATAGCAATTTGATTAATTCCTCCTTTTGTATATATTTATCATTTGCTTGTTTTCTTAATTAAAAATCGATTATTTTCAATCTGAATGAAGACAACTGTACTCTATATTGACACAGAGTAAAATACAACAACAAAGAAAGATAATCCCCTATGTTTTCTGCATTTCTGATGTATATACGAGAGGCAGTAAGGTGAAGTTAAAAGATGGTTGGGTTGAAAGTGTCAGTCCTGTAACTCATATTGTTTAGCTTCAAGACCTTTAATGGATCCCACTCCCTGGTTTCTATTTCCTAAAATGTAATATGAAAATATTGGATTGTAATAAATTTATAAGATCTGATTCAGATAGAATCTGATTTTGTCATTTCTTTTAAGAAATCATTATCATGATGATGAGAGATAATGTGTACAATTAGCCTATACAAGATTTTATAACTCTCATTTTGTTTATAACAAGCAATGTATCTTATGCCTACATTGTTCCTCAGTACTGTGCAAATAGGTGAGGGGCAAAGGTAGGAAAACAAAAACAGTATCTGAGTTCCTAGAAATATGCTATATAAATTCAAGTTAGAAGGACTCTTAATTTAGATCATAGTCTAAAGCACTAGCTGCATATAATTGAATATAACTGTCCCAATCAATACAAAAAACACACAAAAACCTGGAGATAGTCACATAATCACAATGTCAGATATAAAAAAGAACTGAGATTACTTAATTCAGAGTGCTTAGTAGTGTGGCCCGAGTATATTCAGATTTGGCAGAGAAATCCAGAGTAAAAGATCAGCATGGAATGGATTTAGTCAACAGTGTGGGAAAATTCAGAAATCTGACTCCTAAGTGGAAGGGGACTTGTTTTTCAGCACTGAAAACAAGTCCAGTGTTAATGAAATCTTTGACAAGTTGATTTGGGAGTTGGCAAGTAAAATTATTTTTTGGATTTTGGAATGGGAGAATCATTTATAACAGATTTACCCCCTGCCACTTTGTCCTGAGTCCAAAATAGGTGCTTACTTTTAACAATATTTTTAAAGAGGTTATCTGTGTTCCAGAGAGTTCCTCTAGTTTTCTCAAGCAGAGTTGAAGACTTTACAATATCAGTAAGTGAGGTTTAAATTAGCCTTGTCACATCTGTTAAATGATAAGAAAACAGATTTATAATATCCTATTGGAGAACAGCTCCATATCAAAGCAACAAACATCTATGGAGGGTCTGTCTACTGGGTCAGGCACTCAGTACTGATATATTGGATATAGCCTTTGTTCATCCTGTGACTCTTTTTGGAAATGATCATTTCCAAAGCTTTGTAGTTAGTGTGAGAGATGACACATTACTTGGAATTAGCAAGCATGCTGATTTAATTTGCCAGGGTTTTTCAGCCAAAATTCTGACAGTTTCCATTAGGATTTAAAACCAAACCATTTTATTTATTTATGACAAGCTAGAGCATTTAATAATGGTTGGGAAGCATTTTAGCTTCTTGATTACTCATTCTAAAGGAAACAAGTTTATGTCAGCAGGAAGAAATCATCTTCTGTGTGAAATAAACCCATACATTCCCCTCTAAGCCACATGACTCCATTTGTTAACTAATTTGGCTGAATTAACCAGTTGTTTTAGCATAATGGACATGTACCTTATAATTTTAGAGGGGGATATATGCACGCACATGCATATGTGTATGCACATGCAGTTTATTTCTGAGAGCAAGAGACAAGGGTCTACATACCCTCATTTCTATGATATAAAACTGTTGTCTACAGAGCCATTTCCTCTCAATTTCTTGAAAAGATTTAGTAGCAGAATATAGGGTCTAGGAAACTTTTCCACTCACCTGTTTTTGTGAATAAAATAACTCATCCACTCACTTATGCATTGTTTACGACTACTTTTTTCCTACAATCACCAAACTGAGTAGTTGTGATATAGACTATATGAACCCAAAGCCTAAAATAGTTACTATTTGGACCTTAACAAAATTTTTTTTTAAATGCTGATACAATATATTTGTGAATCAGCATAGGGCAGCTGAATCAATTTTTTTTGGTCTGGTTATTCTTCCACCATCTAGGTTCATTATCTGATCCCTTCCATTTCTTTGTGGAACTTAGTCCAATATGTCATCTTACTCCTGTATTTTCAAATCTTTCCTCTATCTTGCATTTCCCAGAGCATATTCATATGCTATATTGTTTCCCACATTAAAAGACAAAACTATTTCTACAACCCCTTTCAACCACGTTAACCTACCCCTCTTTGTAGCTATTCCATTATTTTATTCTTCCCTGATATGTCCTTTCTTTTTACGTCATTACCACCAATCCATTCCTTAACATACCACATTCTGGCTTCTATTTTTTTTTTTTAAAGAGAGAGGTGAGAGAGGCAGAGACAGAGAGAAAGACAGAATTTTTTTAATATTTATTTTTCAGTTTTTGGCAGACACAGCATCTTTGTTTGTATGTGGTGCTGAGGGTCGAACCTGGTCCGCACGCATGCCAGGCGAGTGCGCTACTGCTTGAGCCACATCCCCAGCCCCTTCTATTTTAAGAGTTTACTGAAACTGCCAAAGGTTACCAACTCCACAGACACATGAAAGTCTTTGTTTTGAATAACCCCTGTAGCATTTGAAATTACTTATCCATGTATCCTGGAAGTATTTTTCTTTTTTGGCTTCCATGACATCACTGTACATAGATTTTCTATTCTTTTTAATTTATATATGACAGCAAAATGCATTAAAATTCTTTTTACACATAGAGAGCACAATTTTTCATATCTCTGGTTCTATACCAAGTATATTCACACCAATTCATATCTTTATACATGTACATTGGATAATAATGTCTGTCATATTCCAGCATCATTTCTAACCCCATGCCCTCTCCCTTACCTTCCCACCCCTCTGCCCTATCTAGAATTTATCTATTCCTCCCATGCTCCCCCTCCCTACACCACTACAGGTCAGCCTCCTTATATCAGATAAAACATTCATTTTCTATTCTTCCAATACATTTCCTCAGTTCCCTTTATGAATTTCTCTTTTTTTCTTACTCTCTTAATATTGATGTTCTTTGTATTCTCTACTGTGCGTAGGGAATATATGTAAAGGGAGAAAATTGGAGGTCAATCCTATGCAGTCACATAAATTGAATAACTCCTATATCCAAAATACAGATCTATAATTGAAGTATTTATCCCAAGGTTCAAGATCATCTCTCTCCAATTGACAAATTTTTCCAGATATCACATAGACATATTAAAAACTGAACTCATTATATTTTCTTCACTAAATCTATTTCTATCTTGTCAAATGGTGAAAACATCAAATCTGACACCACTCAAATTTTTGAATTTTTGCCTTCAAAACAGTCTTTCACTTCCTACATGAATTGGTTTTTAAGTCTCAGATTATAGCTATCCTTCCTTATGTTTGTTCTCACCCCTACAACTCCACTGCAATAGTCACCGTTTACACAGGGATAGATTTCAAGATTCCCAGTGGGTTGCCTGAAACCACAGATAGTACCAAACCCTCTATGTACTATGTTTTCCCCTATACATGTAAACAGAAGTTTAATGTCTTTTCCATCTTAATGAAACACTTATTCTTCACTATGGCTGTATCTTTTGTAGGCAACAGCAAAACTATCCCCCCAATTTTTTTCATTCTTCACAATTTCAAAGATATAAGATTCATTCTTACTGTAGATCTTAACAACCTCAGCATATTTTTTTCTTTCCTTATTCAATTGAGAATTTTTTATATTTTCACATGAAGTAAGTACTTCACAACTTTTCTTTGGCATGTCTGACTTGTCAGCATTACTAATCTTGTGCTTTTGGACTATTAAAAATAAGGGTTACTTGAACACAAATACTTCAATATCTAGACAGTATATATTATAACCTATACAGCTACTAAACAATAGAAGGTTGGGTGGCATATACATCATGGATATGTTGGGCAAAGAGATGATTTATGTCCCAGGTGGGATGGAGCAGGATGGCATAAAGTTTCATCATGCTTCTCAAAGCATTATGCAATTTAAAACTAGTGAATTTTTATTTCTCTAAATTTCCATTTAAAATTTTTGGGTCAAGGTTGATCACTAGTAACAAACCATAAGAAGTGGATCCACAGATAAGGGGAGACTACCAGTACTGCTGCCTAGATTTATACAATAGTTTTAAACTAATATATCTTCTTCTGGCATACCTCTCCTTCAATTCATTTATTACACCCTTAAAAGAAGTATATTTCCGAAAGTCAAATTCTGTCTTCCAAACTCTCCTTCTTATAAGATAGTTTTCAAATACTACTATGTCTTATATATGGCATGATATTAAAGATTTTCCCATTGCATTCCTTCCTAGCTTTACTTTTACATGTTAAAGTAGTGTATTATTTTTCCAATAAATTACATCCCTATTTACTATGATATAATTTTGGATCCTTGCCCATTGCTATGTGATATAGTGTAACCTTGTGAAAAGAGTATAGCATCCTTCAGTGAGTTTTGATCATGTGATTTAGTTGAACAATGAGATACAAATAGAATTGTATTTTTGGTATTTGTAAGCAAAAGTATAACTAACTATTGTATGATTTCTTTATTTTTTTCTTTTGCTATGAGGATTCCATTTCCCATGATAACCATTAATGTGAATAAATAATGACTACATTTAGCTCATTGTAACCACAAGTTCTTTATCTATAAATTTAACCAATTACAGATCAAAAATAAAAATTACAGGTTTAAAAAATAAAAGCAACTATACAAACATAAAAAGAATCCAGTTCAAACAATGTAATATAACATTTATATTTTATTATATATTATAAGTAATCTAGAGATGAGTTAGGTATAGGGAAGAATTGCAGAGGTTCTATGGAAATAATTCACCATTTTATATAAGAGACTTGACTATCCATGGATTTTGGTATCTGATGGGGTTCTGGAACCAATCTCCTGTGGATACTGACAGACCATTATACTTTAAGCCATCAAGCATTTGGGAGCACTCAAAACCACAACAAAACCAATTCACCCTTACTTCGTACCATTTTTCTTAAGGCATTATTAATGACTTCATCTTTTCTGTACCATGTCATAATCTCTGCAACTATGACTTTTTCCCATTTTAGCATTTTCTTTGTAAAGAATTTTTATTCCTCTACCCACTGTCCTGCAACCCCCAACCCACTCCAATTTTAATTCCAATCTACCATAAATAAATCTTCCCTTTCTTTAGGGAAGGAAGATCTTAACACTGTGCATGTAACTCTCACTTCCCTTCTCAAGTAATGTTGAATTCCATCAAATCTATTTCCTAACATGCTCATGTTAAGCATGCTTATCAACATGCTTAATAGTGGAAAATACATTTTTTTACTTAAGAAACCTTCAGCAGGCTATACCCATATTTCAAAACTGCTTATTGTAAATAAGAATGAAATATGAAATTTTTAGATTTGTGGGATACTGATGACTGGAGAGAAAATAGTTACAATAGGTTCCCTATCTGTGTAACCAATGGAATATAAACCCTGAGAAGATTGTTTGCACCATATACATAGATAACAGATATTTGTAACTTTGAAACAAAATATAGCGAACTGGGGAAAGGGTGTTTCAAGAGGTTTTGTTTGATATTTTGGGACCCTTCCAAAACCAATTATTACTGTATTTGTGCTGCTTGCTTTATGCTTTTACTTTTTTGCTGTCAGTAAAATTTGATGTTGAGTAGTATCTGTAATTCTTTTGCATACACTCTGACAACTCAATCCTTTGTGATACTGCATTATTAATGCCTTTGCCACATTTAAAAAATAGACCTTAGGAAACACCATCATTATTGTTAATGTTTACTCTCATT
The DNA here is from genome assembly GCF_052094955.1 of Ictidomys tridecemlineatus. Lineage (NCBI taxonomy): Eukaryota > Metazoa > Chordata > Mammalia > Rodentia > Sciuridae > Ictidomys > Ictidomys tridecemlineatus. Next base: position 28,318,218 of record NC_135493.1, on the reverse strand, counting down.
CATCTATTCAAGTAAATTCCTGTAAACCCACCCAGATAGAGAACTGAAAATTGATTGTAACTTACCTCCAATATTCTCACTCTCTGCCACTCTTTCAAAAGTAACTACTATCATTAATATTGTGATAATTAATCTTTTTTGTTAATATTATCCCATATGTTCCTATATCTAAACAGAGTGTTCAGTTTTAGTTGTTTTGGTATGTTTAGTATACTGATTTGTTTTTATATGATATTGTGAAGGTATGCTGTTTATCACCAGACTTGTAAGGCTTTACATTTCTATTGGATCATATAGATCCACATTCTTTGCTGCAGTGGATATTAGAAGAAGCCTTAGTTTTTACAAATTGTATGAATATAAAGTGGACTCTTATTTGCTCTTGGTTTGCATTTTCAAGAATACTCTCATTCATTTCTTTTTTATATTTACTGATGTATTTCTTCTATGATATTCATATACTTAAAAAAATTAGTTGCCATTTATATTGTACATATATTAATCATGTAATTTTTGGTGATAACTCTTTATTAGCTATGTGTATAATAAATGTTTTCTCCAAGTTTCAGCTTATCTTACTTTATTCTTTGCTTGTCAGAATTTAACAATGTTCATATAATCAATTTTTTCAATTATTTCTGTAAGAGTTAATACATTTTAAAGTTTGTGTAAGATATCCCGCTTCACATGTTGAGTATAGAAACATTTTCTACTAATATATCCATCATTTTTCTTCAGACATTTAAATCTTTAATCTACTTAGAGTTGATTTCCTGTCTAAGGATAAAGATTTTTTTATACCTCTGCTAATTGAATTGTTTTTTTCTGAATGATCTGCTATATTATCTCTTTTATATAACTCAATATAACTTTTAATATCTCTGTTTTTAGATTCTCACTTTGTTGTTCAGTTTGCCTATGCCCATGCCAGTTTCACACCATTTTATTATTACATCTTCAAAATATATCTTGATACTCAGCAGATATGTACTTCTACAATATTTTTTTTCAGAACAAGTTGGCTAATCTTGCAGTTTTACTCTACCATGTAATTCTTTATAATTAGTTTGCTAAGCTCTTCAAACAACCCAGTTTTTATTATAATTGGAATTTGAATAACTATATAAATTAATATGAGATAATTGATATCTTTATTATGATAAGTTTCTTGTCTCCTTTTATTTGAATCTTCTTTCATAATCATTCAGTATAATTTTATACTTTCATATATATTCAGATCTTGTACATTTTTCATCAGGTTTACTTTGAGGCACATATTCGTTTTAACGAATATAAATTGTATTTAATCTTAAAATGTGTTTTGCTAATGATTTGAGTGCAGGTTTAGAAATGTATTTAACTTTTGTAGGTGGATCTTATATCTAGCCACTTATTATATCACATAAGTATGTTAATAGCATACCAGCATTTTTTAAATTTTTAAATTAAAAATAGTGAAATTATATTTCCTCCTTATTTATTATATTTTTTCCATCTTATTTATTTACTTTTTTTTCCTTAATTTACTTTGTAGAACCTCTGGCATAATATGAATATAAGTGATATTATTTAACTGTCTTTATATTTTAAAGTTAGTACTACTTAATATTTCTTCACTTAGAATGATGTTTCTTGATATTATTTTTAAAAAATATTTTCTTAGTTGTGATGGACACAATACCTTTATTTATTTATTTGTATGTGGTGCTGAGGATTGAACTCGGTGCCTCACACATGCAAAGCCAGTGCTCTACCACTGAGCTATAGCCCCAGCCCTTTTGATATTGTTGATCAGGTTTAATACACATTATTCCTCAGAACAAGAAACTATTCTAGTATTCCAGAAGGTTTTAGTGTGAATGAATATTTAGTGTTACAAATGCCTCTTTTTAAATCTTTGGTGGCTAAAATCCAACCATTCTTTATACATTTGAATTTCATTTTGAATTTTTGCAAAGATTTTCATGAGTGAAATTTGTCTGTACTTTTATTTTCTCATATTGCCCTTCTCTGGTTTTATATCAAGGTTATAATTACTTCACAGAATGAATTGGGAAATATTCATTTTCTACTCTCTGGAAGAACTTTTGTAAGAACAGAGCAATCTGTCACTAGAAAATTGGTAGCACTCATCTGTAAATCCATCTGAACTTGATAATTTATTTGCATTAAAAATATTTGACTTCTGCTTCAATGTACTTAATTATTATTGTATAATGCAAGATTTTTTCTCTTGGATCATTTTTAGTAAATTATTTTTTCAAATAATAATCAAACTTTAATTATTATGAGTGTAAATTATGAATATTATACTATCTTTTAAAATATATTCTTAATTTATATTTAACAGCTTTTTTTCTTCACAATGTTACTTAGTTGCGCTTCATATTTTTTCAATCAGTCATGAAAAAAATATATTCTAGATTGTTAACCTCAAAAAAAGCAAAGTTTGGCTTTCTTGTCCTTTATTACATCTTTGTTAATAGTTAAGGTCACTAATTTATATAGTATATTAGACTTTGTAATTAATACATTATGAAGCCATTAATTTTAACTTATTTTTTAGACTATTTTTAGAAGACAATTGAATTTCTGGCATATATATTAAGCTTTCAAAGACCTGATTTTTATAAATAATTTAAAGGACGTAAGGTTTACTTTGGCTTATGGTTTTAGAAGTTTCAGTCCGTGATCAGCTGGCTCCATCACTTTGGGCCTGTGATGAGGCAGAATGTCATGGCAGAAGGGCATGCTGGAGCAATCTACTTAACTTATAGTGGCTGAAAAGCAGAGAGAGAGAGAGAGAGAGAGAGAGAGAGAGAGAGAGAGAGAGAGGGAGGGAGGGAGGGAGGGAGGGAGGGAGGGAGGGAGGGAGGGAGGGAGGGAGGGAGGGAGGGAGGGGACAGGAATGAGAAGTTGTCCCTAAGGCATGTATGTACCCAAGACCTACTTCATCCAACGAGGCCCCACTTCCTAAGTTTCCATCACCTCTTACTAGTCCATTAAATAATAAATCCATCACTATATTAATCGACTGACAAGGTCAGAACACTCATGATCCAAACACCTTCTAAATGCCCTACCTCTGACTGCTGTTTTCAATAACAAGCCATCAACAAATGCAATTTGGGGGAACATTTCAGATGCACCCATAACATCCTGTGTCATATATTTTACTCCTAATATGTGCCCTTTTGTGGTTTCAATGCAAACTTGTGATATTTATCATAGCATTTTAACTTAACAATACACACACACACACACATATAGAAGCAGGAAATATATATAGTAGTGGGAAAACCTAGAATTTTAATTTTATGGTCAAAATTTCTTAAAAGTTTTGATTTTATTTTCCTTTTCTTATTTCAGCTTCTTGTAGTCTGACCCAAACATGTGCAGGAGGTAAGCTAAGGACTTGACAAAATTTAGAAGCAATTTTTTTGATCTCCCTTTTAAAAAATTTTTCCTCACAATTTGAAATCACTCTAACAGTTCTAAATACTGTCTCCTGTTCCTTAGGCCAATATGATTGTGATGTTTTGTTTGAATGCTAGCTGCTGTGTGCAAATATATTTAGGAAAGTTCTTGGGGGAAAAGTCACATGAACATTGATCTTTTTCAGTGGTTACCATCTTTGAAGTGTCAAATTCCCCCTAGATTCTGTCTACTTGTTTTTTCTTTAGAATTACTTTAAGAGTTGTTTCTGCTTGATTGCCTTTGTAAACATTAGAGCCAGAGTTAAAAATGGAATCTGTGGCATAGTTTGATAGAAGCTACTCTGCCTTTTTCCTGTGGTTCACTCTTATAAAATGGTTTGTTACAAGTTGATGCTTCCTCCCCAGCATGCTATTTTCTCTTCTGTTTATCCTTGATATCTTTTCATGTGCAAAATGTTGAACTTTAAGATAACAAATTGTGTCAATGATTTACCTTGATTTTTGTGCTTTCTTTGATTTCATTTAAAAATATTTTCCAACTCTATATATTAGTTTAGAGAGTTCACATACTGCTTCTCCCTAACACCCCAGTTTCCCCTATTCACAGCATCTTGCATTAATGCAGTACATTTGTTATAACTGATTGATAACATTGATATATCATTGTTTTAAAAATCCATAGTTTACATTAGGGTTAACTCTCTGTGTGGTACAACTGTGGATTTTAACAAATTAATCATATCATACATATGCCATTAGAATAAAATAGAGAATAATTTCACTGACTAGAAATTCCCTGTGGTCATTCTTCTTCTTCTTTTCCTATACCTTGATAAACACTGATCTTTTAATTTCCTCCATAATTTTGCCTTTTTCAAAATGTCATATAGTTAGATAAATAAAGCATATAGCTTTTTCAGACTACTTCTTGAACTTAGCAATATGCACTTAAGGTTACTCCCTTTCTTTTTCTAGTTTCATAATCCATTGTTGTTGTGCCACATACTATCATATGTTGGTGTCAATTTGAAATTTTAGACATTCTAATTAATAGGTGTGTACTGGTATCTCTTTGCTAATTTTCAATTCCCTAATGGTAAGTTGGCTGAATTTATTTTCCTATTATTATTAATACATCATCTTTGGTGAAGTGACTGTTCAGATGTTTTTCTCTTTTTTAATGGAGTCAATTTTTTTTTGTCTTTAAGTGACTTTGTTAATATACGTGGCATTTTTATTGCTGTTTTAAAATATCTTTGTAAATATCCATGTCTTATCAAATACATGTTTTTCAAATAGTTTCTTATAGTCAGTGGCTTGGGTTTCATTTTTCTAAGACTGACTTCACAGAATGGAGTTTTAATTTTTTAAGTTTTAATGAAGTCCAGATGATCAACATTTTCCATGGATCATCCTTTCGTTATTTTATATAAGAAATCATTTTCAAACCCAACATCATGCTGGGAGTGGTAGCGCATGTCTGTAACTCTAGTGACTTGGGAGGCTGAGATAGGAGAATCACAAGTTCAAAGCCAGCCTCAGCAACTTGGTGAGGCACTTGCAACTCAGTGAGACCCTGTCTCTAAATAAAATATAAAAAAGAGCTGGGGATGTGGCTCAGTGGTTAAGGACCCGTAAAAAAAAAGAAAAGAAAAGAAAGAAAAGAAAAGAAAAGGAAAGAAAGAAAGAAAGAAAGAAAGAAAGAAAGAAAGAAAGAAAGAAAGAAAGAAAGAAAGAAAGAAAGAAAGAAAGAAAGAAAGAAAGAAAGAAAGAAAGAAAGAAAGAAAGAAAAGAAAGAAAAGAAACCCAACGTCACCTGGATTTTCCTCCTACATCATCTTCTAGGAATTCTGTAGTTATACTAGTTATACATTTTATATTTATATCTCCTGTGTATTTTGTGTTAATTTCTAAGAAAAGCTTATAATTTTTATAGATTTTTGTCTAAATTCGGTTTTTGCATTTAAATATTAATTCCAGCTTTTTTAGAACAAAGTCCACTTTTTGTGGTGGGGGTACTGGACTATGTCTCCAGATATATTTTGTATTTTATTTAGAGACAGAGTCTTGTTGATTTGCTTAGGGCTTCCCTAAATAGCTGAGGCTGACTTTGAACTCGTGATCCTCCTGCCTCAGCCTCTTCTGCCACTGGGATTCGAGGTGTGTGCCACTGTGCCCAGTATAGAACAAAGTTCACTTTGCTCCCACCAGAACCATGAACTCACATTGCTGCATAAGTTATTTCTTCTAGAAAATGACAATGCTGGGGAGGGGTTTGGGGTGGAGACTGAACTAAAAAAAACTAAAACATTACAAAGATCTCCTAACAAGGTGTCAGTCTTCTTTTTCTTGATTTAGCAGTCACTTGGTTGCTGTAAAACACTGAATATTTTTCAGAGAGCGAACAAAGTTGAGTCTAACTATTTTGCCAGATTTTTAGTGTTTCTTTGGATTGAGGGGACCCTGAAATTTCCAACTCTGACATTTTCACCATCACTGGCTCCTGCTAAGTGTTTTGTAAATGGTGTTTTATTGGAACATTGCCTCACTCATTTGTCTAGAGATTCTCTATGGCTACTTTTCCCTGAAGTGACATTGTTGAGTAATTGTGATGAGAGACCTATGGCTCCAAAGCCCCAAATAATGTTTTTCTTAATTATGTTCTAATCAAATACATTCCTTAATACACTGAACTACAATGGTACTTTAATCTTAATTAAATAAAGATTCATGTTCTTGAGCCACTGGGCCTATTGTAGTAAGGGTAACACACTGTGATATTTTTTGGCTTTTATTGGTGCATTATAGTTACACATAGTATTTGGATTCATTTTAACATAATCATTAATTTACTCTATTTCTGTCCTTGGTACTCCTCTTATTCATCTCCCACTACTCTAATGGTCTTTACTTAATCAATTCACTTATTGTTAATTGGTTATATATATATATATATATATATATATATATATATATATATATATATTTCACTGTGGTATATTTGTACATGCACATAACATAATTTGGCCAAATTAATTCTGCATTTCCTCCTTTTTCTATTTATCCTCTCTCACTCTTGATCTACTTTTTCTACTCTACTGACTTTCCTTTCTGTCTTATGTAAAAGCTTTGCCCTACCTTCTGCATGTGAAAGAAAACATTCTACCCTTGATTTTATGATTCTGGCTAATTTCACTTAGCATAATGTTCTCTAGTTTCATCCATTTACCAACAAGTGCCATAATTTCTTTCTTCTTTATGGGTGAGTAAAACTCCATTGTGTAAAATACACCACACTTTCTGGATCCATTCATCTATTGACAGGCACCTGGGCTGATTCGGTATCTTGGCTATAGTAAGTTACTTCACTAAAACATTGATGTGGCTGTATCACTATCGTTTGCTGATTATAATTCTTTTGCATAAATATTAACAGTGGGATAGCTGAGTTATATAGTGGTTCCATTCCTATTCTTTTGAGGGATCTCCATACTGCTTTCCAAAGTGATTGCACTAATCTACAATCCCACCAACAATGTATTAATGTACTTTCTGCCCAACATCCTGTCTAGAATTTATTATTTGTTTTCTTGATAATTGCCATTCTGATGGGAGTGAGAAGAAATATCAGTGAATTTTTCATTTACATTTCTCTGATTCTGGGAGTGTTGAACAATAAACATTTTTCACATATACTTGACCATTTGTTTTTCTTCTTTTGAAAGGTGTTTGCTTAGTTTTTGCCCAATATTAATTTCGTTGGGTTTTTTTGGTTTAAAGTTTTTAAATTTTTTTTCTATTTTGGATATTAATTGTCTATCAGAGTAATAGCTGGCAAAGATTTCATCCCATTCTGTAGGCTCTGTTTTCATGCTCTTGTTTCTTCATGCTCTTGTTTCCTTTGCTGTGCAGAAGCTTTTTAATTTGATGTTGGCCCCACTTGTTGATTCTTGAGTTTTCAGGGTCTTGTTATGGATGTTGGTGCCTCTGCCAATATGTTGGAGTGTTGACCCTATATTTTGTTCTAGCAGTTGGCAATGTTTCTGGTCTAATTACTACATACTTGATACATCTTGATTTCAGTTTTGTGTAGGGATCTAATTTCATTTTTCTACAGAAGGATACCCAGTTTTCCTAGTACTATTTGTTAAAAAGGCTATCTTTTCTTCGACATATATTTTGGCATATTTGTCCATTTGAGATGGCTCCGAATATGTGGATTTCTCCCTATCTTCTACTCTATTCTATTGGTCACCATATCTATTGGTCATCTATCAATTTTAATACCAATACATACTGTTTTTTTGTCATTAGAACTCTGTAATAAAATTTGAGACCAAGTATTACTCTTCTTGCTCAGGATTGCTTTGACTATTCTGAGTCTTTTATTCTAACATCAATTTTAGTACTTTTTTTTTAGTTCTTTGAAGAATGTTATTGGTATTTTAATGGGATTTACATTGAATCTGTATATCAGTTTGGGTAAATGGCCATTTTGTCAATATTAATTTTGCCTATCTAAGAACATGGGGAGTCATTCCATCTTCTAAGGTCTTCTTTAATTTCTTTCCTCAGTATTTTATAATTTTTTAACTTTATTTTTTTAATATGGTGCTGTGCATCAAACCCAGTGCCTCACAAATGCTAGGAAAATGCTGTATCAACTGAGCTACAGCTCTAGCCTAGTACTATATAATTTTTATTGTAGAGATTTTTCACCTCCTTGCTTAGACTAATTCCCAAGTGTTTTCTTTGTTTGAATGTGAAATTTCTCCTGATTTCTTTCTCAGCAAAACCACCATCAGAGAATATGAAAGTTATTGATTTATGAAGGTCAATCTTGTACACTGATGCTTTGCTGAAGTTGTTAGCTCTACAAGTTTTCTTGTGGAGGGTTTTTTTTTGGGGGGGGTCAGTTCTTCTACATGTAGGATAATGTCATGAGCAGATAATTTGACTTTTTCTTTTCCTGGTTTTTTCCCTTTAATTTTCTTGTATTGCCTGATTGCTCTGGGTAAAATTTCAGGAACTACATTGAGTAGGAGTGGTGAGAATGGATATCCTTGTCTTTGTCCTTATTTTAGATGGTCTCTGTTCACAATAATGTTGGCTTTGGGTTTGTAATACATAGCCTTTACAATGTTGAGGTAAGTTCCTTCTATACCTAGCTTACCCACAGTTTTTAACATGAATCCATCCTAGATTTCATCAAGCCTCTAAACTTCCCTCACCCCTCCTGCTCTTGAGGCCAATTGGCTGGGTCGCGTGGGTGGAGCCAAAAAAGTCCCCCAGTGAACAGCTCCGTGGTATGAAAGGGCGGGGAAACAGCCCAATGAGCATTACTGCAGAGGAGCCAATCAGTTGGCAGCTAGAAGTTTGCTGGGGCCACTGTGAGCCAATCATCAGCTGGCAGTCTGAAAGGACAGGGAAATAGCCCAATGAGCATCACCACAGAGGAGCCAATCAGCTAGATGTTGCTGGGGCCGCTGTGAGCCAATCATCAGCTGGCAATCTGAAAGGGCGGGGAAACAGCTCAATGAGCATCTCCAATGAGCATCACCGCAGAGGAGCCAATCAGCTAGATGTTGTTGCTGGGGCCGCTGTGAGCCAATCATCAGCCCGCAGCTGGAAGTTTGCTGGCAGCTGGAAGTTTGCTGGGGCCCCTTCAACTGTGGCTCTCAACATATCCCATCTCTGTTTAAACAACAAGCATGTGGCTTAGGGACCATGCCTGCCTTAGGTTGTCCAATACTACATATGGTTCTTACCCATCATCAGATGAGCTGACCTCAAGGCGTCAGCCTCCTGTCTTAGGTTGGTACCACTGCAATCGGATCATACCCATCATTGACTATGGGTCCAGCATACAGCCATACCTGTGGATAGGTCTTTGTACCAGCAAGGGGAGGGGTGAGGTTCTTTGCCTCACCTCTGTTGGCCCCTAAATTTTAGCTGAATGACCATCACAAGCAGAAGGGAGGAAGATACAACAAACCAATTGATGGATCCTTTTGGAAAAATTTCCAAAGAAATTTTGGAGATTTTCTGATATTATTCCATTGAAAATATTTTGTATTCCTTTGGTTCGTATCTCCAGTCCTTCAACTATTCTAGTAAATCTTATATTTGGTCTTTTTGTGTTATCCCATATTTCTTGAAATTTGTGTTCCTGTTCTCCTAACATCTTTTCTCTGTGGTAAACTTTATTTTCCAGTTATATATTTTGTATTAATTGCCTGAAACTCTGTCTTCCAAGTGGTCAAGTCTGTTGGCAATGCTTTCCATTGACCTTTTAATTTGGTTTAATGATTCCTTCATTTTGAGAATTTCCAATTGATTCTTTTTCAAGATTTATATTTCCTGATTGAAGTAATCTTTCACTTCTTGAATTTTTTTCTCTGCTTTTACTCTGTACAATATATTTTACCTGGCAAGTCAGTTTAACTATGAACTTACTAAATTCCTTCTCTCACATTTCCTACAGTGTGATATCATTGAATTCTGTTAATGGGTTATTTTTATTTGTTTGGGATGGTTTGTTTCCTTGATTTTTTTCATGCTTTTTGTATATCTACCCATTTATGAGTAAGAATTTGAGGTGGCAGAGCCTTTACTCTATGAATTTATAGTTTTCCTGAAAGTGTCTAGTACTTTACAGTTAGTGGGGAGGCAAATAATAACAAAAACCAATGCAATCAATATACAATATTAAAATAAATACCTTTTTCCTATTTGGCATCTTCAATAGTAACTGGCAGTATAAATAGGAATGATATGGTAAGCAATTGCCAGGAGTGGTGATATTATGTTTGCGAATGGTATTCTATTTCAAAAAGGTGAAGAGGGAGAATGCAGAGGAGATATAGGATGTAATAACTGAGAATAGAGATGACAGAGAAAGTAGTAATAAAGAGTCAAAGAAGAGTGAAATAGAGAATAGAACTTGGTTGTTAGCAAAGGAAGAGAATTAAAAGAAGAAACCCAAAAAATACATGAAAAAATGTTCATCATCTCTATCCATCAGGGAAATGCAAATCAAAATTACATCATCTCACCCTAGTCAGAATGTCCATTATCAAGCATACAATTAATAATGAATATTGGCAATGATGTATGAGAAAAGGTATAGCCATGCATTGATGGTGGGACTGTAAAGTAGTGCAATCACTCTGGAAAGCATGCTGATTACTCAAAAAATTAGTAATAGAACAACCATGTGATCCAGCTATCCCATTCCTCTATACTTATCCAAAAGAATTAAATCATAATGGGATATAGCCACATCTATGTTTATAGCAGCACAATTCAGAATAGCAAAGTTTATGAAACCAATCTAGGTGCCTTCAACAGATGAATAGATGAAGTGAATGTGATACACACACACAGACACACACACACACACACACACACACACACACACAGTCTTAGTAAGCCATAAAGAAGAATGAAATTATGGCATTTCCTAGTAAATGGATGCAACTGGAGACTATTATGCTATGTGAAATAAGTCAGTTCCAATAAATCAAAGGTGAAATGTTTTCTCTTATATCCAGAAGCTAATCCAAAATAATATAGGGAAATTTAAAAACAAAAAGAAATAAAGAGAGAGAAAAGAAAAAAAAGAGAAGGAATTTTATCAATAGAGGAAAGATCAGCAGAATAGACTCAGTGGAGTACAGGGAGAAGGAAGGACAGGGAAAGGGAAGAACAGTAGAATGGATCTGAGTAAACTTCTTTATGCACAGACATGAATATTTCACAGTTCTTTCACTGTTGTAACTAAATGACCTGACCAGCACAACTTTAGAAGAGGAAAAGTTTATTTTGGAGCTCAAAGTTTCTGAGATTTCAATCCATAGGCAACAGATTCCATTTCTTGGGAATCCAGGTGAGGCTGGCAGGAGAGAATGGCAAAGGGAAGCAGCTCTCATTGTGAACAGAAAGCAGAGAGAGAGACTACACTCTCTAGATACAAAATATATACCCCATAGCTATGCCCCAATGAACCACTTCCTCCAGCCACACCCCACCTGCCTCCAGTCACCACTCAGTTAATTCCATCAGGGATCAATTCACTAATTAGGTCAAGGCTATAATCCAATCATTTTTTCCTCCAAACCTTGCATTGTCTCACATGTGAGCTTTTGTGGGGTACCTCATATCCAAAGCATAACTACAATGAATCCCAATATCAAGTATATCCATAAGATGCTACTTAAAAAATAAACTAAAAACAAATTGTGGAAAGATCAATAAAATATAAGGAGGGGAGAGGAAGTGAGAAGGGCGGAAGGGGGAAGTTCTGGGAACTGAATTTGTGCAAATTATATTCTGTGCTTTTATGATCATGTAAAAATATATCCTAATGTTATATATTACTAAAAAGTATTTAAAATTATCTCTACAACTTACCTAATGAAAGAGATGAAGGGAGAAGTAGTAATACAGAACAGGTTCAAAAATTAACTATAATGTGAGTAAAAGCAATGCTAAAATATATAGAAAAAGAATGAAGAAAAAAATGAGTGGATAGATGAGAGAGACATAAGAAAAAATGAGAAGAGAAAATACTTGGGAATAAAATGAGAAAGAAAATACTTACATAATGAAAACAACAATAAAACAATTAAAAGATTACATAAACTTAGAAACACACTAAAAAATATGATGGAAAAGCAAACAAAACAACTTACAAAAAAAGTGAAAGCAAAAAACAGACAAAAGTAAGATTTTTTTTTTCTTTCTGAGGTAATCAACATGTAGACACTCCTTTCTGGGACTTCTAATTTTAGAATCCGTTAGCTATGGGGGTTGTGTGGGAAGGAACTAAAGTTCAGTGTGTTCTTTCTCAGCTCCAGTCCAATCAGGCATGTCATGGATTGTGTAGGCTGAACTCCACCTTGCCTTCTTCCCTGAAGGAGGGAGAGCTGTCAGCTGCAAAAGTAAATTCACCCTCAATTCCTGTTTTATTTTATATCTATATATGGGAGCTTGCCTATGGTAGGAGTAACCCACCAACCCTGTAGAACAATCCTGACTTTGAGGGTCCCAAGACCCTCAGTCAGTGTACTCAGAGATATGGCAAGTTTCCAGCTCTTGATGGTGAATCTTCCCAGTACTTTTAAACATGGTAGAGGTGGCTGGTCCTACAGAATCTGTGCAGGGGACACAGAGCTATGGGGACAAAACTTTCTACCAGACCCTGATGTGTTGCTCTTGGATTCTGTTCTCTGTCAAAACCACAAACGTTTTGTCTTACTCTGACACTACAGTCAAACTATCAATTTTATTTAATTTTTTTTATTCCAAGGGTTGAACTCAGAGGTGTTCAACAACTGAGCCACACCCTACCTCTTTTTAATGGTTTCTTTAGAGACAGGGTCTTGCTAAGTTGCTTGGGCCTTGCTAAGTTTCTAAGGCTGGCTTTGAAATGGAATCATAAGGCCTCAGCCTCCCAAGACACTGGGATTACAGGCATGTGCCAACCCTGATGTAAAAATGCCAATTTTAAATGGACACATCGTTCACTTCCTTTCCTCTCTGCACACTTGCAGACCACACTGCTCAAGAGTTTTCAGCAGATCTATGTTACAGTCTCTCTTCTATGTCCAGATTAATTTCAGGGATGGTTGTCTACCAATCCCAGGAAGAATGGTGAGTGCTAAGATCTTGGAGATAGAAAAAAAATACATAGGTTGTCCCAGAGCTCTTGCATATTCTGTTCAAAGAATAGCCATTCTGCTTCTAAATTCCTTTTGGAATGATCTCTTTAATTCCACAGTATTGTTATTTGGTATAGGTATTTTCCAATTTTGTTAATACTTCATTGGTTCTTTCCTTTAGGAGATTAATATTCATTTTTTAATTAGTTGTTCAAAACATTACAAAGCTCATGACATATCATCTTTCATACATTTGATTCAAGTGGGTTATGAACTCCCATTTTTACCCCAAATACAAATTGAAGAATCACATTGGTTACACATCCACATTTTTACATAATGCCATATTAGTGACTGTTGTATTCTGCTACCTTTCCTATCCCCTACTATCCCCCTCCCCTCCCCTCCCATCTTTGCTCTCTACCTCATCTGCTGTTGTTCAATTCTCTCCCTTGTATTTTCCCCCCTTTCCCCTCACAACCTCTTATACGTAATTTTATGTAACATTGAGGGTTTCCTTCCATTTCCATACAATTTCCCTTCTCTCTCCCTTTCTTTCCCACCACATGTCTCTGTTTAATGTTAATCTTTTCCTCATGTTCTTCCTCCCTGCTCTGTTCTTAGTTGCTCTCCTTATATCAAAGAAGACATTTGGCATTTGTTTTTTAAGGATTGGCTAGCTTCGCTTAGCATAATAGGAGATTAATATTCATTGTGTCTGTGAAAGTTTTCCATTTTGTTTATTTTAAAATTAATTTCTATTTACTTATTTTTTAACCAGGTAGTTGTAATAGAATGTTATACTCCCCAAATTGATCCTTCAATTAAAAATATCTCATCTCTCCCATTATGTAACTTTTATTGTTTTTAAAAAAGGGCTGGGAATGTGGATTACTAGTAATGTGCCCCTGAGTTCATTCCTGGTACCAAAAAGAGAAAAAAAAAGGTTCATTTTTGAAAACTTCATTGATTTTTTTTTCCTTCCATTATTTGTATTCTTTAAAATCATAAGATTTGTGTGTGTGTGTATGTGTGGTGATGGGGATTGAACCCAGGGCCTTATGCATGCCAGGCAACTACTCTATCAACTGAGCTAAATCCCCATCCCCACAAGCTTATGAAGTCTAAATACTCTTTTTTTTTCTGTGATACTTCCATTTTAAAAAGGGATGCTCTTTTTATTTTAAAAAAAACAATGTATGTTTTCTGAAGATAATAATTATTAACTTTTTAAAAATTTTATTTGGTTCATGTGTTTTTTCTTTTCATTTTTCTTTTCTTTTTTTTATTTATTTTGGGAGCAGCAGGTGTATTGGAGAATATTCTAAACTTCTCAGTATCTGTCACTGACAGTTTACATTTAATAGTAAAATATTAAATAATTTCTTGACAGCTCTGTGAACAGGGCATTATAGACGGTGAACTTCAATATACATTAATTGTGTGCAGTTCAGCTTCTCAGTTACAAAAACTCACACATGTCTTTTCTTTGTAGTCTTTCCATTTCTCTATAGATAAGTTATCTGACTATCTAACTTTAATATATAAACCTAAGCATTAAAATTCTGGGTATAAGGATACAGAGTGAGTTTGTAATGCCTAAAGTTCAATATGTATATTTTTTAAATTTAATAATAGATATGGACCTTTTTCTTTTATTCCCATCCTCTCTGTGATCATGTACACACAAAGAGATAAGTCCCATTTTTACCTGTCATGGTGGATTTTTTTAAATTACTATGTCAAATACCTGAAGAAAACACTGTAAAGGAGAAAAGGTTTATTTTGGAACATAGAATCAGAGGTTCCAGTTCATGGTCAGCTGCCTATACTAGTATTAGGCTTGTTGGATTAACCCTTTGATGAAGTTAGAGCCCTCATGTTCAAATCACATCCCCAAAACCCCACCTCTAAATATTACCACATTAAGGACCAATGCTTCACCATATGTGCATTTGAGGGACATCCTATGTCCAAATGATTACCAATTATATTCTATGCATAGAAGAATTAAAATCTTAAAGTATTACATAACAAATTTTGCAGCTCATCTTTATTCTATGAAATGTCAGTTTGAAATGCAAATATAAGCACATTTAAATCATCTGTGAAATTTCTGAAATTGCACAATTTGTATTCTGTAGATTATGCATACATACACAATTCATTTTAACACAATAGTAGAAATACTGAACAAAAATGAACTTTTTTTTTTCTCTTTTTGGTACCAGGAATGAACTCAGGGGCACATTACTAGTAATCCACATTCCCAGCCCTTTTTTAAAAATATTTTTTTAGTTGGCAATGGACTTTATTTTATTTAATTATTTGTGGTGCTGGGACTCAAACCCAGTGCCTCACACAATGTGAGGCAAGTGTTCTACCACAGAGCTACAACCCCAGACCATTCCCAGCCCGTTTTATTCTTTATTTTGAGACAGGGTCTCACTAAGTTCCTTAGGACCACACTAAGTTAAGTTGCTAAGGCTGGCTTTGAACTTGTGATCTTCTACCTCAGCCTTCCAAGTCACTGGGAGTACAGGTGTGCACTACCATGCCTGGATTATTTTTTATTTTTGGTGGGGGTGGTACTAGGGATTGAACTCAGGGTCACTCAACCACTGAGCCACATCCCTATTCCTAATTTGTATTTTATTAGAGACAGGGTCTCATTGAGTTGCTTAGCGCCTCTCTAAATTGCTGAGGCTGGCTTTGAACTTGTGATCCTCCTGCCTCTGCCTCTGGAGCTTCTGGGATTACCAGTGTATGCCACCTTGCCCAGCTTATTTTTCTTTTTTATATATTAACATTCTTCAGATGCTACCAATAGCCACTGTGCCACCACATAGGGAAGACTGTGTTAGAAAATAATGCATTGCTTCTATTTTTATCATTTTCAGGGTATATAGCTAATATAAGGAAGTAAAAAGCATAGGTAAGGATATGGCAGAATTCCTTCATTGTTTATATTTCTTATTATGACATTGCCCTTTTTAGCATTAGAGGTAAATTCTGGTTGAAACCAAAAGAAAGGTGTTGACACTGGCAATTTCATTGCTTACTGAGACATAAGTAGAGAACACTTAATTTATTCTCCCTTTGGGTCTTCCTAAACTTCCCATATCATGGATCTACTGAAATTTCTGTGTTCATAGTTTTCCAGAAGTGGAATATGCAAATGAGATATCAAGGAAAAATAACAGACATGAATATTGTATATATCTCCTCTGCACATGTGCCTGTTTTTTTTCCCCCTTGGGTATTCACCTCTAAATCCCAAGTTTAGAATTATAATTAAGAACATCAAGACAGCTATACTATATACATTTTCATGTCTAATGATATAATTGTTCCTATTTTGGTTTCTTATTCAACATGAGAGTTACTTAGTTGTATAACTTTTAACTCCTATAATGATGTGTCTTTTTCTACAAGTGTGGGGATTTTAGAAAATATCAAGTAATTTATTTTCTTTAAATAAAATTAAGTCCAAATCTGTTGTGGATAGAATTATATTCCCCCAAAATATATGTTGAAGTCTTTACTCCTGATATCTGTGAATGTAACTTTATTTGGAAATAAGGTCTTTGCACATGAAATCAAATTAAGATAAAGTCATACTGGATTAGGGTAGAACCTGTCAAATTACTGGTATGTTTATAAAATAGAGGGAGAACTGGACACTAACAGATAAAAAAGAAGGTCTTGGAAAGAGAGAGTCACAGATTAAGCTACCAGTCAAGGAATGATAAGGATTGTTTGAAACCACTATATATTAGAAGAGGCAACCAAAGTATCTTCTTTGGGGCCTTCAGAAAGAATATGGCCCTGCCCACACCTTGATTTCAGACTCCTAACCTCTAGACTTTAGTGGATTTATTCCTGTTAGAGCTTAAACATATGAGTTTTAGATGACACAATTCAGTCATGCCAGTTATGTTCTAGAAGTTTTATAGTTTTGCATTTTACATTTAAGTCTATGATCCATTTTTATTTAATTTATTAAAAAAGTCAAAGTCTGAACTGAAGTGTCTTATGGTTCAACAATTATGTCTCAGTCTTTTATTATGTGAAGATTTCCACTCCTTAGATGAGACAGAAATGTTAGTGGGGCCTCTAGTTGGATATTTTTCTTCCATGACCTCAATTACAGCTGTAAAACCTCAATTGGTTAGGCTTTGGTGAAATAATTTTGTACTGCAGTTTTGTTGAAGTATATTTGACAAAATGGTATATATTTAAGTTGTACAATGTAATGGTTGATGTACATATACATTGTGAAATGAATGCCACAAATTAATTTGTGCATTCATTATCACACAGTTTCCATTGTGTTTGTAGGGTGATGACACATAAAATCATCTTCCTTAGAAAATTTCAATAAATAATATGAAATTAAACATAGTCAACATGCTGTGCCTTACATTCCCAGAACTTATTCATCTTACAACTGAAATTTTATACTCTTTGACCAACATCTCCCCACTTCTCTCATGTCTTAGTTCTTGTCAATAACTGGTTTACTCTTTGCTCTTTTTTTTTTAAAAAAGAGAGAATGAGAGAGGAGAGAAAGAGAGAAAAAAATTTTTTTAATATTTATTTTTTAGTTCTCGGCGGACACAACATCTTTGTTTGTACGTGGTGGTGCTGCTGAGGATGGAACCCGGGCCGCACGCATGCCAGGCGAGCGCGCTACCGCTTGAGCCACATCCTTAGCCCTACTCTTTGCTCTTTGAGTTCAATTTTTGGATTTCACCTGTAAGTAAGAACATATGGCATTTATCTTTATTTATTTGGCTTATTGTGCTTAAATGCTTTCAAGTTTCATCCTTTTGATAAATGGTAGGTTTTTCTTCTTTTTAAATGACTAAATGATATTTCATTATGGATATATCAGCAACATTTTCTTCATCTGTTCATATATTGATAGACACGTAGTTTGTGTCCTATCTTGACTATTGTAAGTAATGCTTTAATGAGCATGGAGGTGCAGATATCTCATCAAAATACTGATTTCATTCCATTGGATGTATACCCAGAAGTGGGCATTATACGAGTTCTCTTTTTAATTTTCAAAACAAAATTTCCTTAATGGCTGTACAGACTTATATCCCCGCAAACAACGTATAAGGGTTCCCTTTTATCCTACACTCTCACAAACATTGTATCTTATCTTTATGATAATAGCCATCCTACAAAGTTTGAAATGAAATCTCATAGTGGTTGTGATTTACATTAGTGATGTTGAACATGTTTTCATATACCTGTTGGCCATTTGGTTATCCTTTTTGGAAAAGTGTCCATCAAGGTCATTTGACCATTTTATAACTGGATTTTTGATGTTTGTTTCCTATTGAGTTATAAGAGTTCCTCATTTTTGGACATTAATCTTTTATTAGATATATGGATTATAAATATTTTCTCTCATTTTGTAGGTTGTATTATCATTTTGTGGATTATTTCCTTTACTGTGCAGAATACTTTAGTTTGATATGGTTCTAATAATTTTGCTTTTGTTGCCTGTGATTTTATGTCTTATCTAAAAATCATCACCAAGAACAATGTCAAAGAATAATATACTATCTGAAAAAGTGATTAAGAAAACAATTTCATTTATCATAGTCTCAATAAAGAATGAAATTCTTAAGAGTGATTGCAACCAGGAATATGAAACATTGATATAATGAAAACTGTAAGACATAATAAAAAACGCAAATAAAAGGAAAAATCTCTATGTTCATTCAATAAAGAACCGACATTATTCAAAGGAACATAATACACAAAATGATTTATAGATCAAATGCAATTTCTATAAAATATTGTGACATTTTTGACATAACAAAAATAAATCTAAAATTCATGTGGAATCATGCAAGACCACAAGTAGTCAAAGTAATCTTAAGAACAAAGGTAGACACATCAAATTTTCTGATTTCAAACCATATTATAAAGCTATAGCAACTGAAACCATATAGTAGTGACATAAAAACAGACACATTTACCAATGAAACAATACAGATCCCTAAAATAATTCTACACATATATAGTAAGGTAATCTTTGACAATGATGCTGAGAAAACATGATGGGGAATGAAAGGATAATCTCTTCAGTAAATAGTAATGGAAAAACTTGATATCACACATTGTTGTTGTTTGAATGTTGTTCTTCACTCCAAAGTTAATGTGTTAGAGGCTTGGTCCTCACTGTGTTATGGGGAGGTTTTGGATCTTTAAGAAATGGATCATAGTAGGACGTCCTTAAGTCTTTTAGGGTGATACTCTTGGGAAGATTAAAGTATTTCTCACAGGAATCTGGTTAGTTCTTGTAAGGTTGTTATAAAGGCCTGTAATTGCCCCCACCCAGTTAATCTCTGGCTTCCAATTTGAGATAGGTTAATGATTGGTTAGGAGACTTAGAGACTGGTTACATAGTTTGGCATTAGTTAATAAGAAAATAACATATCTTGGGAAAAATAGTAAATCTTGGGAAAATCTGAAAAATGTAAATTAGTGACGTATTTTATTAATGATTCTGTACTTTTAAAAATTATATAACTGAGGGACATATCCTGGAAAAATGTAAATTAATGTTACATTTTGTATACCCCCAATCATGGTTAAGGAAATGTCATGTCTTGGCAAAGTTTTAAATTATATAATCAATGACGTATTCTGAATCTATAATGATGAGAAAAATTGTAATAAAAGATGACCCAGAGAAAGCTGCATTAGCTCTCTCTCTGGAGATTGCTCGAACAGAACGACCCCTGTCTCATTTTTTCGCCCACGCCACTCATCCTTCAGGACTCCCTGGACCCCGGCAGTTTATATTAGTCAGTTTTTCATTACTATAATGCAACACCCAGGCAGGCTAACTTTGTAATCATATTTGAGAAGAGTTGTTGATTATCATTTTTTCAGCATTTTCTTATTTTTGGAATGGAAGAGATAAGTTCCAAACTCCTTGAATTTCATATTAGAAATAAAAGCCTTCACTGGTTACTTTTTATTATATGGTTAATATTGAATGGATCCATTTGTATTAAATATGAATCTTACTCCTGTAGGCTCATTTCAAAGATAATTATATGGTATTGGTGTGTAACTTTTTCAATCATTGTTCATTTATTGACATTTATATAATTGTACTCATGAAAAATATACATTATTATTTATTGTTTTTATTTAATTAGTATTAGTATTTTTATGTAGTGTTGCTCTTCAGTAAACAAATGGGCCAAGTCTAAGGAGATCTGAGTTACTTTACATTTAAGAATAATATTACTTTGATGATTTTTGATCAAAATATGTGATTTTTTTTATTCTCTCATGTCATTTAAAGATGTGATTTTAAAGAAAAAGTTTATTTCAATGGGAAACTATAGTGCAAACTTTGGAGATCTGAATTTCTTCTATTTTCTTCAAAAATCCAGCAATAACTCTACAATCTAATGTTTTCAATTTCTCTCAAATACTCCAAATAATGTACCACTGAAAATTAGAATTCCCATTTTCCAGTAATGAAAGGAAGGAAAGGGGGATGGGAATAGGAAAGACAGTAGAATGAATTGGACATAACTTTCCTATGTTCATATATGAATACACCACCAGTGAAACTCCACATCATGTACAAGCATAGAATAAGGTCCTAAATACAATAACTTATACTCCATGTATGTATAATATGTCAAAATTTACTGTCATGTATATCTAAAAAGAACAAATAATAAAAAATGAATTCCCCTTTTCCTTAAGATCTGCAAGATGGACATGTATGATTTGATATGAACTTCCAAGAAATTACCTATGTGTCTGCTGTTGTTGTGTGGGCTATTCAGAAGGTTCACTGGAAAACTCAATGTTATCACTAAAGACATTCAACATTCATGTCAGGAAATCCATCAGATTTTCACTGCTGTCCTCACTTTACAAATCTGGAGATGTTTCAGCCTAAAAACTACAAATTTTCTTAACTGACTTCCCTCTGGACTAGACTCTGAAACTGGATTTTCCACAATAATCTTTCCTTTTAAAATTCTCTTAGGTATCTCTTTCATTAAATGCTTGTTAGCACCAAGCAACAAATACCCTGAACTATCAAATCTCAACAGATGGTTCAACCGATCCTTAATGAAAGGAGACAAAATAAGAAATGGACTTATATTGTTCAAGGAAAGAAAAAAGTTTTCTGAACAAGAGGAAGATCTTACAAACACTCTCTCCTTGAACAAACTTGTGTCAGGTTCTTAGGAGTCCTCTTTTTGACTAGGCCTGAGCTTATGGCCATCTTTGACTTGGTCCAGTTATACCAAGAATATTGCTGGGTCAGTTTTAGCAAAAATTCTTTACCTTTTATATCTGGTTAATTTTTTTATCCCTTACCTTTGTTATCTTATCACCACAGACTAACATCAGCAATAATCCTATCAAATTATTTGGTAAGAATCCCATAACTTTGATGAATTTCTTAATAAATTTCAGTCCCCTGAATCCTACCCTGATCCTTAGCTATTAATTTCTATTGTTCTTGCCTTATTTAGAATTGGGTTTGAACTTTTTTCCTACTATAAAATACCCATTGTAATAGTCCCTATTGAAATAAAGTCTTCTTATCATCTTTAGTGTCATAAAAAATAAAACTCCTTGCCCTTACATTTAATGGAAGAGAGTGTACATGATTAAGATTGCATGTATAATTTTAAAAATATTTGGTAAAATTCACCAATGAAATCGCCTTGATCTGGAAAGTGATTTTTTGTGAGCTATCTAAATTTCTTATTTTATTTTGTATGGTTCTGGGGATTCAACCCAAGGCCTAACACAAGGCAAATACTCTATCACTGAGCCCTCATATTAAATTTTTTAAATAATTTTTAAATTTGTTTTAATTAGTTACACATGACAATACAATGATCTTGACATATCATATATTTGAATCAGATGAGATACAATTTCTTGTTTTCCCGAGTGTACAGATTGCAGAATCACATTGGTCATGCTTTTAAAACAGTTGTACAGCAATTCAGATTATCTGTTTCAGCCTGATTAAGTTTTAATAGTTTATGGTTTGGGAAGAATTGATTTGCTTTTTATATTTTGGATTTATGCATGTGAAGTTTTTCCTAGTACTTTTATATTATTAATGTCTACAGCATCTATAGTGTAGTATTTTTTATGTTGGTGATTAATGCCTACCCTCTTATCTTTGTCAGTATTACTATAATTTATACATTTTATTGATATTTTTAAAGAACTGCCATTTTATTTAATTAATTTTTATTTTATTTCCTCTTATATTTCATTATTTTTTTCTCTAAACTTTCTTATTTCCTTCAGTTTATATCAGGTTTATTTTACTGTGTTTCTAATTTATTTATATTGGAATTTCGATTATTTGAAAATTTTCTTTGCTTCTATTTCTTTTTCTTTTTTCTCCTAATATAAACTTTAAGGCTTTAAATTTCCATCTCTGCAATGTTTTTGATCTATATCAAATATTTATATATCATGTATTGTCATTTTCAGTTTGTTCTATGCCAAATTTTTGTTTCTTTCATTAGTTCCTTTTTGATTATGGACTATTTAGACATGTGTTGCTACATGATTAAAAGATTTTCCTGCTATCTTTCTGTTAGAGAACACATATATTTTCATTTTGATCATTTTAAATTCATAGAGGTATATTTTATGACCCAAGGTATTTGCTATCTTAAGTTTCCATTGGTATTTGAAAAATATTTAACCTGTTAATTTTGGTTGGAGTGTTTCATAAATTTCTATCAAATTCTGTTCCTTGACATTTTTGTTCTCATCTTTTATATTATTTTCTCTCTAGTATTTTTTTCAGTTGTTTGGGAAAGAGATGTTGAAATAAATTATAATTGTTGACTTGTCTAGTTTTTTTATCAGTTTTATCAGACTTTGCTTCAATAGATTTTGGGACTCTATTGGTAGGTATCTAGAATCATTTAATAGTATTAATAGTCCTTCATCCCCACTCTCTTCCTCTTCTCCTTCTGGTACACTAATGATAAGAAATTGATTTTCTATTTTTTCCCCCCTTAAGTCACTGAGGCTCTATTTTTCTTCCAGTGTATTTTCTATTATTTAATTATGTTAAATACTATTAATCTGTCCTCAAATTCACTGATAGTTATTATCTGTGAACCACACTTCATTATTGATCCTATTATAGTGAGATTCTAATTTAGGTGATAGTTTCAGCTGTAATAATTTCCCCAAAAAATTCATAGGGTAGGTTAAATTTCAAATTGCAAAGTTTCATCCAATAATGTCCAACTTTTATGCTTTGTATTCATTTTTTTTGCTTACTATATTGGTTAGTACCACCAATAAAATATTAGATAATGGCAGTGATATAATATTTATTTATTTATGTACCAGGGATTGAACTCAGTAGTCCTTAACCTCTGAGCCACATCTACAGCCCTCTTTTGTATTTTATTTAGAAACATGTTCTCACTGAGTTGCTTAGGACCTCACTAAATTGCTGAGATGGGCTTTGAATTCATGATCTTCCTGCCTCAATTATAGGCATGCAACACCACACCTAGCTTATTTTTGACTTCATTAAAAATGTTTTCAAAGTTTGCCATGAAATGTGATACTTGTCATTTTATTGTAATTGCTTTTAATTAAATTAAGGAAACTTTCCTTTATCCTTAATCAGATAAACATTTTTATAATGATGGCACAATTAATTTCATCAGATTTTTTTATATCAAGTGAGTTTTTCTTTTTATCTGTTAATAAATTAAACTTAAATAATAATAAAACTATGTGTCAGGAAGGCTATAAAAGGAGAATTGCAGGTGTAAGACCAGATTAGGCAACATAGTGAAACCCTGTTTCAAAAAATATTTAACAAAAAGGGCTGGGGATAAAGCTTAGTTTGTGAGACCCTGGGTTCAATGCCCAGTATTGGCAAAAGAAAGAATACGACAACACAAAACAGAAAAAAAAAAAATGACAGCATGAAATACATCTGAGTTGCTTGTATTTTATTCTAATACCTTACTAAATTGAATTTTTGGATATTTATTTAGGACTTTTATATTTATGTTTATACATGAATTTGATAATTATGTTTAGTATACTTGTGTGGTTTTTGGTATCAGAATTATGATATCTACCTAAATACTGTTCAATATCTTCTTTTTTATTCTTGAGTTCTATATGCCTAAAGTATGCGTAAGGATGAATGGTATTTGCTTCTCGGGACTTTGAATACTTCATAGAAGCAAATGCAATTGTGGTAAAAGAAATCCTTTCAATGAAATTCAGAATCAAATTACTTTGGAGCTTTTAATATGTTTATGTTTTTAAGTTTTTATTTGAAAAATTTATATATAATTTTATTCCTAAATAATTGTCAACTTAATGTGTGCAAACATATTGGTGTACATTTGTATACAATAATGCATAAAGTAACTTGTATATAGTAATGTAGTAGTCTTTCCAGTTATTTTTTTGAAATGGTGAAAAATGCCTGGATATGAATAATGGCAATAACCATCACAACAGCATGAATATTTTTAATGACATTAAATTGTACATACAAAAATGATTTATATAATATATAGTCCTTCATTAATTCTCTTATTTTTATTAAACCTTTAAAGGGTACTTTTAAATTAGTTTTTACAAATTAATGTTTATTTCCTATTGATAATTTATACTGCTTTTTTAATCTTATTTTCACATTTTATAATTTACTAATTCTTTTACCCAGTTCATTAGTGTTCATTTTGCTACTTTCTTTCTACTTTTATATTTTAGTACTTTATTTTTAGTATCCCATATTCAAATACATTACTTTCTTAATCTAAACTTGTTTATACCTCTCAAGTAGTTTTAAAAATTTATTTTTAAATAGATTTACAGAATCTTCAATTTTTCTTTATCCAAGGGAATTTTAGAAGTGTCTTTTATCTTACCAATTAAAAAAAATATTTCTAAACTTGTTGATTTGTACTGTGTGGACATGTTGGTGAAATGATTATTTTTAGTTTGTAAAGACATGGATTTTTTTAAAAAAATCCAAATATATTTTATACTTTATTAAAATAATGGATATACTTTCTTTTCAATGTTCTCATTCATCTGATTATTCAGATTCTCTATAAACATACTTATTTGATTTAATTTGATTTATGGGTTTCTAAGAATTGTATCTTCATGTTTCCTATGATGTTGCATATGTTTTCAAATTCTCCTTGATGCTTAGTCAATATTTGCTTTACTATGATGAAAATGTTGGATATCTGCATAGATGTTCATGATTTTTATATATTTTAGTCAATTTTTCTTCATGTAGTATCTAACTTTGTCTCTTTGAGTGCTCTTTATAATGAAGCCCATTTTTATTTATACCTCCTTTTATTTTAACATTTATCCAGTATAAAAGTTTATTTATTTAATTTCCACCTTTTTGTGACTTCTTAATAATTGCTAATGAAAAATCATGCTTGAATTCTGCAAAAAAACATTGCAAAAATCCAATTTGATTAATTTCTTACTTTTAGTAGATAAGATTAACCAATTACCATTTCTGTGAATACAGATTTCATTGGCTTTATTCCTGTCATCTTATATTGTGCTTTTTCTTTAATCATTTTATGACAATTTTTATGTTAGATGATCAAGTTTATTTGCATTACTTTCCTATTATTTGTTTACAAATATAATTCATAACTTGTTCCTCTAGAGTTAATCATTGAATTAATTTATACTCTTAATAAATATCTAGAGAATAGTGTTTATATTCTGCAATCCCTGTCTTCTGCCTTCAATGTTGCTGTTTATTTGCATCAGTTGTTTCATTTTAATTTGCAATTTTAGACCTTTATTCATTTTTTTACTTAAAATGCTTACTCTTTCTATATTGTCTCAGGTCTCTTCTTTTGGAACAGAGCTATATGTGAAATTTTTTTAAATAATTAATCACCTATAACACCTCTCATTCTTTTCTGCCTTTATTTTTGTCCATATTTCAAGAAAGAACTTGTAGTACGGTACACATAACTAAATTTATTTTGTAATAATTATCCCCACTAGTAATACCATGTTGAAATGTTATACTACTAATTTCATTTGATACTTTTTTCAATGTACAACCTATTTTTTATTGTAATCTTTTATTTCATCTGCACAGCATTCATCTCTCCTATGTAGTGCTTGTTTGCTTCTTTTTTGTGAACACAGTGCAGATGCTAGCCGAAATTTCCTATTTATTTTAGTGGTCATTTAAGAAAATGTCTTTGCTTTTATCTCTTTATTGTTACTTTTATTGCTTTATATTATTCTAAAATTCTTTTAGTGGCCCATTTGTTAGTTCTTTATTTTGCAAACTTAAATATGTCATGATATTGCTCCAAAACTGTGAGTAAATTCCTCTTCATTGTCCCTCATTAGTCACTCAGATGCTCATAAAATCCTTTATTCACATCTTACATCATTGTTACTTTATATTCTAGTGAGGTGTATGTATTGTGAAGCTTACTATTTTAACTATTTTTAAATACATAATTTAGCATCATTATGAATATTCATGCTGTTTTGATGGTTATTGCCACTATTCAAATCCAGAAAATTTTCATCATTCCAAACTCTATCCTCATTAAATAACATCTTCCCATTCCCTGCTACCCTCAACCCTTGGAACTATTATTTTACTTTCTCTGTGTCTCTGAGTTGAATATTCTAGGAAACTCATATAGGTGGAGTCATATAATATTTTCCTTTTCTATTTGACTTATTTTAATTAACACAATGTTCTCAAGGCTTATCCATGGTATAACATATATCAGAATTCCATTTGCTTTAAGCTGAATAATACTCCATTGTATTTATGTATCACATTTTGTTTATTTATTCATTCATTAGCCAACATTTGTGTCACTTCTACATTTTGGCTAATATGTATAATGCTGCTATGAGCACTGGTGTTTCAATTCTTTCAAATATTTTTGGATATATACCTAAAGGTGGAATTACTGGATCACATAGTAAACCTTGGTGTAATATTTTGAGGAATCACTTTTTGCCAAGTGGCTGTACCATTTTATATTCCTACTAGCAATTCACAGTGCTCTAATTTATCTACACTTTTGCTAATACTAGTTATCCTCTATTTTTAAATAATAGATATCCTGTTAGTTATGAGATGATAACACATTATGATATTGATGTGTATTTTCCTAATGATTGAACTTTTTGAGCATCTGTTTATGTGCTTGCAAAACATCTGTATATCTTATTTATAGAAATATCTATTCAAATAGTTCACTCATTTTAATGGGAGTGTTTAATTTTTGAGTTATAGTGGTTCTTTATGTGTTCTAGATATTGTAAGAGTAATTCTTTATCACAAAAGGAGATTTTTATCTTATATAGTATATTTAAAGAAAGATAGCAAAAATTAATAATTAAAAAGCCCCAAACCACAATGAATAAATTTGACTTGATAACATATAGAGAACATTACAATCAGCAACAAAGAAAGACATAATTTCCAAGAATATTTTACAAAATTGTATATAAGCTTGGTTATAACCAAATCTTTGAAAAGTAGACTTCAAGTCATAAAGAATATAGTCTTTCATGACAATATGATTAAGCTAGAAATCAATAACTATAAACTAACTAGAAAATTTACAAGTAATTTAAAATTACACAATAAATTTGTATGTCACCTTTGTATCAAAACAGAAATCAAAATGCATATTGGAAAATGTTTTGAAGAGGAGAATAGGGGGAACACTGCATATCGAACATGTAGGACAAATCTAAAAACCTCACTTACCAGTACTTTTTAAAATTAAAAGTTCAGGGCTGAGGTTGTAGCTCAGCAGTAGACCACTTGCTTAGCACATGCAGGACCCTGGGTTTGATCTTCAGCACCACATAAAAATAAATAAATAAAATAAAGGTATTATGTCCATCTACAACTAAAAAATAAATATTAAAAAATTAAAATTTCACATTAAAAGCAAATAATTAAATTATTGTTCTAAATATCACACTCAATAAACATTACAGCTGTAAAATGCAATCAAAATACTAAAAGTAAAATAAAAGAAGGCATGAAAACTTAGAAAGCAAATATACCATAGACAATAAACGAAGACAAGCATTAGGATTACCTTTTTTCCAGCTTCTGGTAATATATGCTTAACATCATCTGAGTTTCCATCATGATAGCCTTTATTGTCCATATTTCTAACAAAATTCTCTTCACAACTACTTAGATGATCTGAAGGTCTGAGGCTTTTTCTGCAGCTCTGCTTTCCTGAGCCCTCACCAGAATTGTGCATAAGGCTCAATTCAAAGCCGTACAGGCCTTTTCTTGTTCTGCCATTCATTTCAACACTGCTCTGGTCTCTATTATGTAAGCAGTTCAGGAACTCAGTATTTTCAGGTTTTTGTCTTTGTAACATCCCAACTTTTTCAATACAAATCATATTCTTAGTTCATTCTGTACTGCCATAACAGAATACAATAGGCTGTTAATTTTGTGTAGCATATGAATTTTATTTCTCACAGTTCTGGAGGCTAGGAAATCTAATATCAAGTGGCCAACATATTCAGTGTTTCCTGAGGGCCCAGATAGCACTTTCAAGATGACATTTTGTTGCTGCATCTTCTGTTGGGGATGATTACTTGTGTCCTCACATGGTGGAAGAGTGGAAGAGAAGAAACCTACTCCAGTAAGTCCTTATAATCACAAGGGCACAGGCCTTGTGACTTCACCAAAGGCGCCATCTACAAATACTGTCACCATCTTAGTTTATTTTCTGTTCCTAATACAAAATACCTGACAATTAATTTTTAAAGAACAGAGGTTCATTTGACTCATGGTTCTGGACTATGAGAAACCTTAGCACTGTGAATATCTCATGCCACATTCTCCTGGCTGTAATGTTTCTGCTGAAAAATCTGTTGTCATGAAAATTAGAACACCATTATATATTTTTCTTCTCTCTTGCAGCCTTGAGAATATTTTTTTCTTTTTTATAATTTTAAGAGCTTAATATTAATATGTCTTGGTGTAGACTTGACTGAATTAAATCTGCCTGCTAATCTTTGACCTCCCTATACCTGGATATTACTATCCTTTTCAAGGTTTGAACAATTTTATTTTATTATTTTTTTGAATAATCTTTCTAGCTCTTTGGAATTGCCAAATCTCTCTTGAACCTCAATATCCCAAATGTTCTCTATTTTAATACTCCGCCCCTGCAAATTCCTCCAAGCTTTATTTATTTATTCCTCATCATTTTTTACTTTTTTATTTTCTGATTAATTTTATTTGAGCTCAATAATTTTTCTGTTTCATCTATGCTACTATTCATGCTTCATATCATTTTCTTAATTTTACTTAGTGTATTTTAAGCTCAAAAGTTTATGGTTGGTTTTTTGTTATTTTTTCTCTTGCTTAAGTTTGTTAGAGTATTAAGTTATTTCTCTTTGTTTTCTTGAAGCTTATTGAGTTTCCTGAAAGCAGGTGTTTTAAAAATTCCATCTGAGAATTCTCTCATACTAATTAGTTTCTGGCATCTTATTTTGACCTTTAGGTGATATCATGTTTCCCAGAATTATCTTGAAGAAGTCTACAAACTGAAGGACCAAGTATGAATTCCAGTCTTTATAATCTGGCTTTGTTTGTGTTCCTTTTTTTATAAATTCTGAGTGGATTGTTTATTATTTGCTCTGAGACTGTAGTCATTGCTACTATTTAGTTCTAGTTAGTGCCCTAAGTCCACATTTCTTGCAATTCTGTAGTTGGCTTACTACCACTGTTTTAGCACTAGAGAGAACACTAAGCCCAAATTTGTTGCAAATTCATAGTTGATGTGTTTTTGGGGGGAAGAACTGGGGGGATGTATAGTAGGGTAATTGTTCCCCATGAGTCTCTTCCTGGGGCTAGGTAAGGTCCAGATACCTCATTTGTGATCGACAACCAGTTTTTAGAAAACATTCCTTCTTCCCAGATGCTGGAACTTACTTTGGAGGGTCTAAAGCAAATAATTGTTACCTCCTACCCTTTTCCCCAGACAATGACTTTCTTCATTTTTTGCTGGTTGTGGGTGACCTGAAGGATGGAGTGAGATGTCTTATGACTACCATGGCTGGCACAATGTTAGGTCATATTTGGAACTTACAGTCCATTGAGTCTAGTGTGTCACAGGGATAGGACCAAAGCCTATACTGATACTGGCTGCAAAACAGTTTCATCTAGCCAGAGGTGACTAAAACAAGAATTCAAGAGTATCCCACCAGGACCATAGGTTTCTGCCTGAAACTAATGTGGGTCTAGAAGTTCTATCTTCAGGCACTGGCTTGAATACAGGGCCCATAGGATTCTACCTGATATTGGCTTTCACTGGGTGGGCCTAGGACTGAGTTCTAAAACAAAATCTTATATTTCCTCTCTGTCCGTTCCCCAAGTCAGTGGAGTCTTTATACTGGGCTTCTGAGGTTTGGGGAATGGATAGTAGAGTCAGTCTCTTTTGACCACTAAGGCTGATGCTCTCTTGTACCTGAAGTTCATGGATGCCAGATCTTTCAGAATCATGGGCGAGTGTTCTGGACCCATAGCATAACTGGTGTTGATACAGGCCAAAACATGCATCTATATCATCAGGGTACAGGATACACCTGGTTCCAGGGCAGATTCAGAGGCTCCATATGTGGGTCATGTCCTGAGAAAAAGGGATGTTGAGATATAGCCTGTGTTAGGTTTTACCTCAGCAGGCCTGATAATGAGTTCCAAGACAACATCTATTGCTTATATTCCTCTTCTACTCACAATCAGATGGACTCTCTTTTGGCACTGTACTGCTGACTTTGAGGAAGGTGGTAAAGGCAGTCAGTTGGCCACCAAGGCCCCGTGCATGTCCAGAAGTTATGTCAATGAGCACTGGTATAGGGACAGGTGTCATGGGATTTTGCCTGGCATTTGGTTTTCCATGATGGGCCTGGTATTAGGTTTGAATTCTAAGGTCTGGACTTAATTCCTTCTCCCTCCTTCAAGTAGTATTTTTCTATTGCTTGAGTTTCAGGGAGGGGTGATGCAAGCAACTCCTTTCTTCCAGTTCTCTTCAATGGGTTTCTTATAGTTAAGCTAAAAGCAGATACTATGAACTCTCACCTGTTTTCCTTAGCTGTTTTGAAGGTTCTTTGATATGTGAATAGATGTTCAAATTGATATTTCCTGGGAAGATGATCTCTGGAGCATCTTATTCTGCTGCCATCTTGCTCTGCCTCCCTTACTATCATTTTAAATTTATTTTCATTGATGAATAATAATTGTACATAATAGTGGGACTGATTGTTGCATATTCATGCATGCTCACAATAGAACAATATAATTTGGTCTCCTCCTTTGTAGCTATCAGTAGGTAGATTACATTGATTAAATGTTCTACCTTCCTTGCATATGAGGAATAAGTCTCATTTGTGCTATATGTTTTTTTTTATTTAAAATTTTTGGATTTAATTTGCTAATATTTAATGGAGCTTGTAATCTATATCTATGTTTATGAGAAATATTATTTGGTGGTTTTCCTTTCTTATAATGGCTTTAGTCTGCTTTTGGTGCTAGGGTATTACTGCCTCATAGAACAAGTTCTGAAATATTCTCTCTGCTTCCATTATCTGGAAGTAATTGTAGAGAACTGGTATCATTGCTTAACTAAATGTTCATAAAATTCACTAGTGAAACCATCTGGTCCTGGTGCTTTCTTTTTTGAAAGGTTATTAATTATTGACTCAAATTTTATAAGTGGATATGGACTTATTTAGACTATTTCTTCTTTTGTGTGTTTGATAGTTTGTGCCTTTCAAAGAATTCACACATTTTATCTACAATATCAAAGTTGTGGACACAGAGTTATTCATAATAATTTTGTTGTGACAGTTTGCTTTGCAGCCTCATTTTTTCCAAACAGTCTAAGAAAAGTAATTGATTTTCAGTTCATTCACCTTTTTTTCTTATTGTGAGGACTGGAATATACCTGGAAGTTTGCTTTCAAGTCTTCGTGGTAGTAGTCTTTACAAAAGTGATTTGGAACAACCTTTTCAAATATGACAACAATCTGATGACAGCTATATACCCTCACTAAAATACAAAAATAAAGTTATAATCCTAATATTTATATATATTATATCATATTTTGGAGACTTTGGATCTGTGATTTTTTAGATTAGGGATGCTCAACCTTTACTGTTGTGCTGTAGGTGCTTTACATGATCAGATATTTTTCCTGAATAATTATACATACTAATTATATATAATAATTTGGTAAATATCAGGAATACTTTAACAGGATATTTTGAAGTGTATATACACCCATACATTATGGAAAGTTTAAATCTATCTAATTATCAAACATATTATCTTACATAATTATAATTTTCATGGTGAAAATACACATCCATTCTTTGTATTATTCAATACAATATTTTGCCATTAACCAGTCACCATTTTGTATAGTATATCTATACTATATATTTGGAGGAGGCCAAATTTATATATATATTCCAACTTCATTTTCCTTTGCTCCACAAAAATGCTGAAAGCTGAGCTCATAATCTTAGCTTTTGTCTCTCACTTATTAATTTATAAATACCTATAGGGAAACAGTAGTACCATATTTTGGGTTCACCTCTTAGTGTTTCTATTCTCCTTGGCATCTTGAACCTAGTGTCCTGCCTGTATTTGTAGCTTTCTGATGTTTTCAAACAAATATCAAAAAACAGTTGTTCTGAAATAATCATAAATTCACAGGAAGTTAAAAAATAATATAGAGAGGTAAAATGTGTTTTTATTCAGTTTCTTCCAAATTTACTTCTACATAGATAAAATGTAATATCAAAATGAGGATATGAATATTATAAAATATATACATGTTATTCTATGTAATTGTGTCCCATGTGTAGATCTATGTAGCCACAATTGCATTCAAGATAAAACTTTCCATATTTACAAAAATATTTTGTCTAGATTTTCTATCAGTTTTTGAAAGTAAAGTAGTTGGGCTGATACTTACTAGTCAATTGTGGTCAGAAACAAATATCTTAGAATAAGCTTTTTATATTTGCTTTTCATAATTATATTAGGAATCTTTTGATAGTACGATTATGTATATTACATGAAAGTTTCATATGTAAATTTCAGAAATATATTTTCTTCTCAATAAGTGCCTAGTGTGGCATTGGATTAAGTAGTAAGAAGGCAGAATTTAATTTTGGGGTGATATTTTACTGGAAATTTATTTCTGTAATCCTAGCATATAAATTTATTACAGTGATTCATTGGAGTCAAAACCATCATTTATAGTTTATCTACATGGCAGGGATCTAACTTAATTTATTGTGTTTGTACATTCAAGCTAATTTAATCATGATTGGCTTATTCTTGGACAATTTGATCTCTACATGAGTATACATCTAAAAGGTTCCTGAATGTTTCTAAATCCCAACATTTAATTATATTGGCGACCAAGCTCCTGTTCTACTATGGAAGAACTTAAATTTTAAGTTAAATAAAGCAAGCATTTAGAAGATGGTGAACAGCTATTAGTGGCTATTCAGCAGAGTAATGCTGCTCAATGAAACATACTTTAAGAAGCTGATTTTGTTACAAGTGCACATAATGGCTAAAATGTGAGAAGCAATATTTCAGGATGAAAATGTCACCCAGAGCCATGGGGTTGATCCAGGGGACCAGTGAGTTAGAATTTTAAAGCTATTAGAATATTTTAGTGTTTAAGTCCATGACTTTGTAAAATGGAAGGGAAAATAGATGGAGGAGGGAAAGCAGGAAGAAATTAAGAGATAGCACAGTGTAAGAAAATCAGTTCAGAGGCATATATATTATTTAAGGTGCCAAGTTTAGGGCTTTTACATATTTTATCAAAATTTTCAAATAAGGGGCAAAATTTTAAATAAGGGGCTTAGTGGTAGGGCATTTGCCTGGCATGTATGAGGCCCTGGGTTTGATCCTCAGCACCATGTATAAATAAATAAATAAAATAAAAGATCCACTTACAACTAAAAAGTATTTTTAAAAATTCAAATAAAAACAAATCTATCCTTAGATAACAAGTTTTATCCAGAAGAAAGACTTTTGCAATAGGGATAATGCTTTGATCTCAGAAATCTGCCCGTTTCTCAGAAGCACATAGAAAAAGATTGTCTTTTCTAGGTAGGGCTAAGCAGTGAAAGGAAATGATCAGAGGAATCTGTGGTAAACTGAGCTCAGGATAAGCCAATAAGGGGATATTTTCAGATTTCTAGCCTTTGCTTAGGCTTGTGGGGCCTGTAGGGAAAATGGAAATCTAAAGTTCGATCAAGACAAAGCAGAAGGTAAGCAATGGGCAATTGTGAACACCTAGTCAAAAGCTGACAGTGTACTGGGATGTTCTATTACTAGGGACATTCCAGTGAACAGTAAATGCCTCTTGTTAGGAAGGTTGCACGAAATATATTTACTTTTAATCGGGTAGGAATTTGGCCTTGGTGACCTTCAAAAAATTATTCTAACTTGAAGAACAATTGTTTATACAGTTCAGTGAGGGTTTGGCATTTCTAAAAGTAAAACAAAAAACAAAAAGCAAGGAGGTCAGCTTAGTGCACATTCCTGGATAATAAAATTTGCTGCATCATCTAATCATTTTATATAGTATCTTTCAATAAAATGTAGTAAAATCCTTTAAAAGCAAGATTTGCAATCATCAGTTTGTAGATTTTGTAAATGAATTATTCAGGACTAAGTATTTCTGAATATCTATTATTTCAGACTGAACAGAATTGCTGTGTACAGGATATGCACTTCTTCCCTAGGAATGCAATAATAGTATGGAAAGGATGTGCAGTATTAACATTTAGATAGGTATCATGGGAAAAGCAAAGCTTAAAAATTACCTGGTGTGGAGAATAGAGAGGAAAGTTTTGGTTAAATCTTATCAAACTCACCATGAGTCCATCAATTCAAAGTTAGCTTGGGAGTGATGTTGCTTTTCAAGCTTTCATGAAAAGACTTCGTGATTTATAAAGGAGGCAAATTTATTTATGTAAATTGACTATTTGGCAGTACTTCTGCTTCTTTTAGTGTTGACTAGTCCTACCTCTGATAAGACAGATCTAATTTCATTTCCATTAAAATGCAATGAAAGCACATTTATGAATTTAATAATTTCTTGCCTGAGTTTGATAGGAAAATTAAAGTTGTTAGCAATGGAGTGTTGCTAATAAATACTGCTTTGTTTTAATTAAAGTAGACTAAGAAACAACTAGTTAGGCAAGGATTTCTTTTATAAATTATGAAAAAATATGAATTGGTGAAAGAAATAGTAATTTACCCAAGGGTTT
Source organism: Ictidomys tridecemlineatus (assembly GCF_052094955.1). Classification (NCBI taxonomy): domain Eukaryota; kingdom Metazoa; phylum Chordata; class Mammalia; order Rodentia; family Sciuridae; genus Ictidomys; species Ictidomys tridecemlineatus. The sequence continues at coordinate 28,282,724 of NC_135493.1, read as the reverse complement.
GTTTAATTGGACCCTCTTGCTTATCTCATTGTCAAATTATTTTCAAACCTAAGCTTTTCTGTATAATTTAAATATTGCTGTGCTTTGTTTTGCATAACTTATTCATCTTTCTGAAAGAAACATGAAGCGAATATAAATTTAGGCCTTATAGGGAAGCATAGAAAGAGAAAACTGACATCATAAATTTTTCTTCAAGTTTTCCTTTCAGAAAATTCTCTTAAATTTTTTATGTTTTTTGCTCATATTTCTTATATATCTATATGACCTGTGTGTATAAAGATCATTGTTTCTGATACCAGGATGCCTCTTTGATCCATACCCTTTTCTGATGAAAATAGCATTCAGCTGAATCTCTTTTGTAGATTCCACATAGTAAATAATTTATTCTTTAAAAAAAGTAGGAAATATGTGTGAAAATATAAAAACAAAACTTTTAAAGATAATAAGAATAACTGATAAAAGAGTTTAATTTTGGTTCTTGCCTAATTTGAGTTCCTGACTTTGCTTTCCCTGTAAAAGAGTGAGCTTACTTTTTCTGTCCCTTAAAAATCACTTGATTAAATTTGATAAGTCAGATAAGACAACTTTCTTAACTCCAAGAGACATGTATTGTAGCAAATTCCTGAGGAAATATATGTACAAACCAAAAGCTCAGTTGTCTGTATATAATGTTGAAACAGTGTGAATGTAGGTAGTTTAGAGTTTCTTAAGCACATTACTTAAAATTAAATAAAAACTCTTAATTTTCTTGACAGAAAATATTATCTCACCTGTTGGTAAGTCCAAGCCTATACCTTTTTGCATGCCCAATAAAATTGTATGGATTAGAATGTAAAGTCCTATCTGGTGTGAAACTATTCTAGCTGACTTGATGTGACTGAATTTTCTAGCTTAATCGAAATCTTTGGTTCTGTTGTCAACATTTATATGCTAGCTTCCCTTTTCTATTTTTTTATACATTTATTTTAAAAATTCAGATGCTATTTTTATAATTTTGTAAATGCAATCTAAATTTACTATGCAATTTAAAATTCTTATAAGTTTTATATGCAGACTTAGATGATATTTTCTATATAAATGGTAAATCCACTGTAACAGAAATATGTGTTACTCTGATTTAAAAAATGCAGTCAATTAAATAACTAATAACATATTTGAAACAGCTTTATGCATTTAAAAATTCATAGAAAATTAGGAAAGAAGAAAATACATGGATTTGACAAGTGTATCAAACCCATAAACATAGCAATAAATCATACTTAGTAATAAATTAAAAAGTTAATAATTCACCTCAAAAAAGAAACAACACAATCAGTGCTCTTATTTCTTTTTTTCTCAGAAGATATTCATTAAGACAAGAGAGATTTAAGCATTGGAAATATTGATACAGCACTGAGAATATTTTTAAATGATTTGATTGACAATGTCAAAAAAATCACAATTGTACCAGAATAAATTTTCTAGTACAACCAGTATATCAAAATACTGTATTTTAAGCAGAAACAAAAGATGCATATTAAAACATAATAAAGAATTATAAAGTTAATTTGGGATAAATATTAGTGGAATATAAAAACTTATTTGAATAAATCTGTAAAATTTCTTGACAAACATAATTCAAGTTCTAAATGGAATGAACATTTTCCTTTTATTCTATACTCATGAGTTTATTCAAGTTGTAGAAATTCACTTATATTATTTAATAATATCCTTTACATTTCCTTTCTTCACTCTTACATAATTCCTAATACTTAGACATTTGCATCTTTGGGATTGAATCCTTTTGTTTTGCTTTCATATTTTCCCCTCTCTCTTCCTTGTCTCTTGAGATAAATACATGTATTTATTCAGTGTTGTTTACCATCTACTCTGCTGATTTACTTTCATATAGCAATAATGTTTGTTTTCTGATGCATTTTTATAATCTCATTTTCAAAAAATTTTTAAATTGTTTTTCCTGATTGAGAATACTTTATTAGGACTTCAATATAAAAAAAGAAATAATCCTCAAAATGATTGGGCCATTATTATTTGGATATTTGGATGACATTCTTTTTTTAAAATTTTTCTTTTTATTTGTCCTAATTAGATATATATGATAACAGAATATATTATAAATCATTATACACAAATGGGATACAACTTTTCATTTCTCTGGTTGTACACAATGTAGCATGGCACACTCATACATGTACCTAGGGTAATAATGTCCATCTCATTCCACCATTGTTCCTGCCCCCATTCCCACCCTCCCTCCCCTTTGCCTAATCAAATTTTCTCCACTCTCCCCATGACAGTCCCATCTCATTATGGATCAGCATGCATTTATCAGAGGGAATATTTGGCCTTTGTTTTTTGGGGGGATTGGCTTACTTTGCTTAGGATAATATTTTCCAACTCCATCCATTTACCTGCAAATACCATTATTTTATTCTCTTTTAATGCTGAGTAATATTCCATTGTGTATATACATCACATTTTCTTTATTTATTCATTTGTTAAAGGGCATCTAGGTTTGCTCCACAGTTATTGTGAATTGTGCTGTTATAAATATTGATGTGGCTATGTCCCTGTAGTATGCTGATTTTAAGTCCTTTGGGTATAGACCAAGGAGTGGGATAACTGGGTCAAATGGTGATTCCATTCCAAGTTTTCTAAGGAATATCCATACAATAATCTCATTTTAATTTAGCTTTTTGAGATAAGTGCAGATTCACACCGAATTCTAAGTAATAAAAGAGATTCTGTATAGCCTTTACACATTATCTTAATTATAAGATTTTACAAAGCTGTAATATAATATCAGAATAGAGATACTAAAACTGATATAGTCAAAATATAGACATTTCATTACCACAAGGATCTCTCTCGTTAGTATTTTTAGTCACACCTATTTATATCCCATATCGCCCCTTTAAATCCCTATCTAATAGTAAACATTGATATATTTTTCTTTTGTTTTTTTAAATTTGTAATTTCAAACAAATGGAACCATATAGCATATTTGGCTTTGTTCACTCAGGATACTTCTTTGGAGATTCATACGGGTTGTTACATATGCCATTAATGCATTCCTTTTCATTGCTGAATAGTATTCCATAGTATGGATGTACCCTAGTTTATTTAAATCTGTTGAAGGGTATCTTTATTTCTGTTTGGGGGAAGGATTTGTTCCATCTTGGGGCTATAACTATAACTATAAAACTACAATAAACATTTTCAAATACAGTGACTATGTGAATATAAGTTTTCATTTCTTTTTTAAAAAAACAGTGTACAATTTTCTAAGGTATATTTAAACTGTTTACAAAAATGGCTATAGCAGTTTATATTCCCACTGAAAATTGATGATATTTTCTGAGAGTATTAATTGAATTATTTTCAAATTTATTTTTCCTAAACTCAATATTGTCCTTGTTTTGTTGATTGTTATCTTATGTATTAAATCTTAACTGTTTTTTCATATATTCAGAAGTAAATATTCAGTTGATTATTCTTGGTTAATTAGAATTAATTTTCCTTGTTATTGTATATGCAAGTATGTTTCCTGATAAACTGCCTGCCATATGGGGAAGATTAAATGAAAGTTCTGTTTAGGGGATAAGAGTAGGCAGTTTGAATGGCAAGCTGCATTTTAAGATGCCCACAGAAAATCAAATCATTAAGCCCAGGCCTCAAATGGTAGATTGGGAAGTTCTTTACTTTAGGGCTCAAACCTAACACTCAAAATCTCACTCTCTGCATGGACATTAGCATTACAATTTTGTTGTATATCTGTGTCCACATGCCTGTGTTTCAAACTTGGGGCAAGAATCAGGGAAATGGTCTTTCTGCCTCTGTGTGAAGCAGTAGGTAGGATTGGATGAGGGGAGTGGCTAGAGCATTTTACAGTAGATAGTCATAATATCCTTATAGCTTCACTTCTCACTGTGGAATACTTGTGCACAATACAAAAATATGACAGTGGAGACTGGCATAATATTTTGATAATCATTTAAGTTAATACCTTTATAGCCACTTATACATGCTGTAGGAATACATACCCACTGAAGTTTCCCCCTGTGGATCAACTCTTAATTTTTCTCTGTTTCTTTCAGGGTGGGTATATATTAATAATATATACCCATAATGTTATATATAACATTATGCTTGATTTTGACATAATTATAAAAACATGGAATATAATTTGCTCAAATTTAGTCCCCAGTACTTTCCCTTCCCTCCTACCTCCTCTGCTCCATTTCCTCTACTCTACTGATCTTTCTGCTATTTACTCATAGTTTGTTTGAAATTAGTGTCTTGTGGACATACTCGATGGTGAGATTCACTGTGGCATATTCATATGTGTACATAGGAAGTGAGGTCAGATTCATTCCACTGTTCATTCCTTATCCCATCCTATGTCCCTCCCCCTCATTTCCCTTCATCTAGTTCACTGACCTTTCTTCTATTTTGATGTAATCCACCCCTTTAATCTTTCTCCCTTTCTTTCTTTTTTTTTTTTGAGAGAGAGAGAGAGAGAGAGAGAGAGAGAGAATTTTCTAATATTTATTTTTTAGTTTTTGGTGGACACAGCATCTTCATTTTATTTTATGTGGTGCTGAGGATCGAACCCAATGCCCCGCACATGCCAGGCGAGCACCCTACCGCTTAAGCCACATCCCCAGCCCCTCTCCCTTTCTTTATTTTGGACCAGCTTCTGTGTATTAGAGAAAACATTTATCCTTTGGCTCTCTGAATCTGGCTTATTTCACTTAGCAAGATAGTCTCCAGTTCCATCCATTTACTGGCAAATGCCATAATTTCATTCTTCTTTATGCCTGAGTAATATTACAATGTGTATATATACCATGTTTTATTTATCTATTCATCTCTTGAAGGGCACTAAGTTTAGTTCTATAGCTTAGCTATTGTGAACTGTGCTGCTATAAACACTGATGTGGCTGCATCCCTATAGTATGCTGATTTTAGATCTTTTGGATATATTCTGAGGAGGTACAGCTGGGTCTTATAGTGGTTCCATTCCTACATTTTTGAAATGAGAAAATGAAGAAAACTACCCCATTTACAATAGCCTCAAGAAAAAAAAATACTTGGTAATCAACTTAACGAAAGAGGTGAAAGATCTGTACAATGAAAACTACAGAACCCTAAAGAAAGAAATCAAAGAACACCTTAGAAGATGGAAAGATCTACCTTGCTCTTGGATAGGCAGAATTAATATTATCAAAATGACCATACCCACAAAATTACAATTATCTTACATTAGACAAAGGTGCCAAAAAAATGCATTGGAGAAAAGATAGCCTCTTCAACAAATGGTGCTGGGAAAACTGGAAATCCTTATGCAACCAAATGAAGTTAAACCCCTCTCTCTCACCATGCACAAAACTCAACTCAAAATGGATCAAGGACCTAGGAACACAACCAGAGATTCTGCATCTAATAGAAGAAAAAGTAGGCCCTGATCTCCATCATGTTGGATTAGGCCTCAACTTCCTTAATAAGACTCCTATAGCACAAGAATTAAAACCAAGAGTCAATAAATGGGACAGATTCAAACTAAAAAGTTTCTTCTCAGCAAAAGAAACAATCTATGAGGTGAATAGAGAGCCTACATCTTGGGAGCAAATTTTTACCCCTCACACATCCTATTGCGTACTAATCTCTAGGGTATATAAAGAACACAAAAAGCTAAGCACCAAAAAGCAAATAACCCAATCAATAAATTGGCCAAGGACCTGAACAGACACTTCTTAGAAGAGGAATCTCCATACTTTCCAGAATGGTTATACTACTTTTCAGTCCCACCAGCAATGTACAAGTATAACTTTTCCTTCACATCCTCATCAGTATTTATTTTTATTCATATTCTTGATAATTGTCATTCTGACTGAAAGGAGATGAAATCTCAATGTAGTTGTGATTTGCATTTCCCTGATTGCTACGGAAGTTGAATGTTTTTCCATATATTTATTTGCCATTTGTATTTCTTCTTTTGAGAAATATCTGTTTAGTTATTGTCCTCATTTATTAGTTCAGTTAATATTATTATATATTTGCTGTTAAGTTTTTGAGCTCTTTATATATTCTGAATATTAATCCCCTGTTGGAGGAATAGCTGGCAAAGGCTATCTCTTCATGCTCATTACTGTTTCCTTTGGTGTACAAAAGCTTTTTAGCATCTAGCACTCAAACCCATAATCCTCATTAATTTCTTCTTTTGCTTAACATTGTTTAGGTTAGGAAAAACACTTTCTACTTGTCATGCCCTGTGCACAAATGTGTCCATGTATAAATTAATTTTGGGTTAAGACAGGCACTGTTTCAAGGTGTGGGGAACATCTAAATGTTATGTAACAGGAACACAAATTAACTTGTTCTATCTTTTCCCTCAGCATGAATTCACTAGATTGTTGCTTAACCAAGTGTTATTTTCCAGAAGTGCCAAGAATCTCTTTCCTTGCTTCTCTTTTTGTTCCAAATCTGGTTTTTGGAGGTACGCCCAAATATTCATGATTTTCATAACCATAGCACAGTGCATCTGAGAAAAATGTTGCTACATTTAGCAATTTACACTACTTTTAAATGTGCATATATAAAAACCAAAATGGATCATACATGATACCATGTATGATACTAGGTTTTTACATTGCCAACTGGATTCACCTTGAAGGGAAAATTACAAATAAATTTATATTTATAATAATAATTGATGATATTTTATAAATTTTTTAAATAAAATGCTTCAAAGAAAGCTTTATTTAAATTTAAGATTTTACTTTTAATAATTATTAATTTAAAAAATTTTAGTATTCATTAAAGTTTGTAATTGACCTTTTAACTTATCAGTTTCCAAATATTACAGAAGACGACTAACTTCTGAAAGCATATCTGAAGAAACCTTTCTTTTAAATTATTAATTTGATTTTTATGGCCATGAGATCAGGATTTGTATATTTTGAATATTATTATAATTTTTATTTTAATCTTTCATAACATACTATCAGAAGCATAAACCTTATGTGAATATATTTATTATAACTACATGAATGATGAGAAAAAAGTAAATTGTACAGTATGAATATTCCAAAGTTATAAATTATGTGTAATTATATTTTTGTTATTCACCTAAATATTACCAGTTGATCAATAAAAAAGAAATACTAATTATTGAATTTAGTATTTTTTCAAAATTTAGTAATATAAAATATAGTTAAATCACACTTTTTAAATTTTTATTGCAGGATGATATATATGTTGTATCTGAGAGATTATATCTTCATGTGGAACTCTTATTCTCTTGCTGGGCCAGGCTCCCATTTGATTTCTGGTTCCAAAAATATTCAAACCTCTGTCCTGTTTTTTTTAACTCTTTATAATTCAACTATTTTGCCATAATATTTTTAGAAATGTCAGATAAAAATAATTCTTCCCAGTCATCACTAAAACAATTTCACCTTAAAATAAATGCTGTTTTACCTTCTTTAAATGTTTGCCTTAACTAAACCTGTCTATGATCCTTGTGACCAGTTTGCCCTTTGTGTTAGACCTAGAGCTTATATTAGAGTAATAAAGCCATATTGGTTATAGCTAGAAGCTAGAACTAAATATATATTTTAAGGTAGGCAGGCTGAAAGCCTCCTGTCTGAGATATCAAGAAAGAATTAATAATCAGGTTAAGTGCTGAGTCTTTGTCTGAAAAACTTGATTGAAAGCTTGTCAAGCAAATGGTTAGTGGGAAAAAAATATAAATAGCTGCAGTCATACTGGATAAAGACCAGGGTGATCTATTGCTCTAAAGGAACTGACATTCTGGAAGAAGGAACACTCCAGTTTCTATAAAGGTTTATAAAATTCAGCCTTCTAAACCTTGGTACTGTTTTGACATGCCATTCCAAGTGCTAAGATGGAGACTTGCTTGATAAAGAGAGAGAAGATAATGCTTATTCCCTGATGATATAGGATATCAGGCAAGAATATTATAACAACCATAACAAAGAAGGCAAAAATTCTAGTTTATAATATATAAACTACCTTATATAAGAAGGAATTATATGTCCCTCTAAATTTTTACTTTATTTCTGGCTCTTTAGCAACATTGAAGAGCAAAAGAAATGCTTGATAACTTATATTTTCTTTAAGCTCATCAGTGGAATATCCTATTGTCCTGATTCAAACTCCAGTGTGATCAACTACTAATTATCATTTGTGTTTGGTGCAGTCAACTCATGGGAAAGGTCATTTTTAATGTTTCTTATTATTTAGTTTATATTGATGTCACTATCATTCTTGCTTTTTCTCTAATGAATTACAAGCTACATAAAGCCCTGGATCATATCTTTTTTTTGTTTTTTGTTCATAATTATTTTCCTCTGCTTCCATAATTTTGAATGAATGAATGTTTTCAGATAACCAATAATGTATAATGTATGACCTAGAGCTCTTTTGATAATATACAAAGATAATCTAATATTCAAAGTTGTTAGAGCAACTTTGTTATGAGCCCACTTTAGATACATCGTTCTAGTAATAAACAATATGTGGGAATAGTAACGATATGTATATAATGATATGTATATAACATTTTAATTGTCTAACAGGTGAAAAATCATTCAATTCTCACTCCAAGTAAGAAATGCAAAGCATGGTTATTTTTCATGATACATATTAAGCAAACAGACATCTAAATTTGTACTCAAATTTTATCTTCAGTTGCTGTTGTCTGAATTTTAGATGCAAAATTTTATTTATTTATTTATTTATTTTGATACCGGGGACTGAACTCAGTGGCACTCGACCACTGAGCCACATCCCCAGGCCTATTTTGTATTTTATTTAGAGACAGGGTCTCACTGAGTTACTTAGCACCTTGCAGTTGTTGAGGCTGGCTTTGAACTCAAGATCCTCCTGTCTCAGCCACCCGAGTCACTGGGATTATAGGTGTACACCACTGCGCCCAGCTTAGATCTAGAATTTTAATGAAAAAGGTGACACATGTACATGGGCAGAGATCAGAGAAGGGTCTAATACTCTGAAATTATAACATTCTTTTATACTGAACCTTACTTTGCAACTTACCCACAACTTCATCTTCTTCTTAAAGAACAGAGACTGTTCTTTAAGATGTAGTTTGGATTCGTGGCCTTTCTGTATAATTATCCTATAAACATTAGCATCTTTGTCTTTTTATTTTTACATGGGAAAATACATAATGGTTATACCGACTCATTAAAAAACAACAGTTGAGGGCTGGGTTTGAGACTCAGTGGTAGAGTACACACCTAGAACTCATGAGGCACTGGGTTCAATCCTCAGCACCACATAAAAATGAAATAAAGATATTGTGTCCACCTACAACTAAAACAAATATTAAAAAACAATAAGAAATAATGTTGAAATCATCTAGAGACCAGGCTTTGCCAGTCAAGGTAGAGTACAGGACTGACAGGCCATTTCCAAGAGACAGGGTTCATTCATTAATGGTTAGCTACTCAAAGGTTTGATTGTGGAATAAAGAGACCAATATATATGAAAAACAATCAAACCTGGGATTCTGAGTAGATTTCCTTAGATTGGCTTTGAGAAAATAAAACTGACTAGGGGCAAGGGGTTTAGAAGTGAATTGTGTATACAAAGTTTGTGAATTTATATAAAAAAGATAATTGAGGGTAGGAGGAAGGAATTGGGGAAGGTTATGGGTGGCAATATTCACAGAATATTGAGGTTGTAAATAAACAAAATTAAGTTATAATATTTATAATTTATATCAAAATTCATGCTTCTTCCTGGGCAAGTGGAATTTTCTTTTTAAATTTTTTTTAGATGTAGATAGACACAATAATTTAATTTAACTTATTTATTTTATGTGGTGCTGAGGATAGAACACAGCACCTCATACTTGTTAGGAAAGTGTCTACCATTGAGCCACAACCCTAGCCCCAGGGTTTGGTTTCTGATCAAGTGTCTCAGAGACCAAGAAAGTAGGGATGTTTCCTGGATATTATATAACCACAAAGTGAGCTCTTTCAATCTGACAGAGTCTATGGAGTACATTGTGTTTTGGGGGATGTAGTCTGACTGTGTCAGAGGAATAAAGCCAAATTTAAATGGGGCTGTATATAGTTTCTATCTCCACACTGGAGAATGAATATTTAAAGTTATGAATTTTCCTAACAATCTATGAGATCATGGTTCTCAACACAGAAAGGGTGTTTTTCTCTTCTTTACAAAATTTGCCACAGGAATAATTCATATATATATGTATATATATATATATATATATACACGTATACATAGAATCATTCATATATATATATATATATGAATGATTCATATATATATATGAATGATTATATATGTGTGTATGTGTGTTTGTGTGTATGTATGTGTGTATATATATATTCCATGATCTAATGCTTGATTAAATAACTTTTGAGCAATGATGTCCTTTGAACCATGATAAAAATTTTAAAAATTTTCTTATAGTACTCATATTCTGATGTGTTTTGAAGTTACTCATTTATCAATTTGTTCTATGAAAAATTGTATGACCTTGATTCTAACAATGATTTATAATGGAAAACATGTGTATAAACAGAAAGATGATATGTGTTAACAGATTTTTTTAAAAATGTAAACTTTAATATAAATTAGCAACCACACCTAATTTGATCACCAAGAAAGCAATTATTAAAAATATAATGAACTTATTGTACTCTCCTACTGTGTAAATCTATGCTATTATGTATCCTACTCTTTTCATATAATAATGATTCTTGAACATCTATTTATGATAAATGAGAAGAATGTAATAAATTAAAAAGAAATCCTCAATGAGTTGGGCATCGTGGCACAAGCCTGTAATCCCAGTGACTTAGGGGACGGAGTAGAGAGATCACAAGTTCAAGGCCAGCCTAGTCAACTTATTGGATCCTGTCTCACAAAAAATAAAAAGTGCTATAGATGTAACTCAGTGGCAGAGCACCCTAAGTTCAATCCCCAAAACCATGAAAGTTACATTAATTAAATATGTATATGAGTATTTAGTGTATATATATATATATATATATATATATATATATATATATTACTGTAATCTATCACATTATATATGTTTATTCATATATATATGGAAAAATATATAGTGAATATATACAAATATATGTATAATAGTTGATTATGATTATGTTTTCATAACTTCCCATGGAAAAATAAAAAGACAAAGATGCTAATGTTTATAGAATGATTATACAGAAAGGCCATATAACCAAAGTACATGTTTTAAAAGCTTAGGGTCAAATCAAAGGGCCAAGATCTGTCACATATTTCTTATGAATTAAAGCCATGCCAAATTTTGGAAAAATAAGGACACCAACTTAGAAGCAGCAAGTATCCCTACCAGACAGCAAACCTGCTAGGGCTTTGATTTTACATTTGTCAACTTCCAGAACTATGAGAAACAAATTTCTACTCCTTATAAATTACCCAGTCTATGGCATTCTTTTATAGCAGGACAAAAGAGAGTAAGGCAGTATATCAAAAATGATAATTGAGGAGATAGATATTTTTCTGATTTAAACCTTATACTATATATATAACATTGCTTGCTACCCATTAATATTATGTATCAATTAAAATTAATTTAATAATAAAGATATGTTGAAGAATATATTCTTTAGTTTTTTATCTTTTTGAGCACTATATAAATATCATTGTAGAAGTGAAGTTTGTAATTCTTCCCAATCTTCCATGAGTCAGTATGACCAAAATATATTTATTTCCCTTTTGATGAACATCTAAATTAATGCTATAACAGCTCTGGATCATCTTTACTGTTGCATTTAGTAATGGGTTAATTGGAATGTCATTTAAGATTCTCTAGTCAGCAGATACTGAAATGAAAATAGGTGTAAAAGAGGTTTGTTAGGATAGGAGGGGTGTCTGTTGAAAGTAAAGTCGGGGGAAGCAAAAATGGTTAGGTAAAGCCTTCAGACCGTGCTGTAGATCTGAGAAAGTCTAGCTAAGCTATGCATGGTGGCAAATGCCTGTAATCTCAGCAGCTCTAGAGGCCAAAACGAGTATTCTAATTTCAAGGCCAGCCTCAGCAACTTAGTGAGGCCCTAAGAAAATTAGCAAGAACTTGTCTCAAAATAAAAAAAAAAAGGAATTGGGGATGTGGCTCAGTGTTTAAGCACCCTGATTTCAATCCCTGGTACTAAAAAAAGAAAAAAAATGGCCTTTATAAGGGTTATTTGTTGGGTAGTTGGGTAGAAACAGTCAAGATGTAATTGGAAGCTACTGAATACAAAACTCCTCACAGCTCAAATGCAAGTTCTTTCTCAAAGAGCAAGTCAGACAATATATCTATGTTGACACCACAGTAGGCAGCAATATATTAAAAGATTCAATTTTAATAGGTAATGCCAAATTATTTTATAAAGCAGTTGTACTTAGCAGAGTGTAAGATTTCCCACTGAACCTCACCCTTTCCAATAATAGATATTATTAGACTTAACTGAAGAAATGTGAGCAAAAATATTTTTAGTATCCTTGTTCATAATACCAAAACTCTGGACACAACCTAAGTGTCTGTCAGCAATAAAATCTATAATTTGTTGAATAGTTATACAATGGGTCCTTGTGCAGCTATAGCTATCAATTTGGATAAACCTCAACAACATGACAAATAAAGGAAGAGAGTCACAAAAGATTACATAGAGTAATAACACATCATACAGTTGATTTCAATTTTATTAAGAGCAAAACCAGAAAACTAAAACAATATTTTCATTAAAGAATGCATGCCTAGGTGGTAGAGCTAAAAGAAAAGCAAATGCATGTTTAATGTTAAGGATACATCTGGTGGTAAGGGAAGAACAGAGGAGATAAAAATGTTGTATTTCTTAAATGTTTGCTTCAGGATTATTTATATTTTTATTCATATGTTCATTTGTATATATTCTTTCAAACCATTGTTTTTATAAATGTTACATCTCACAATTGAAAATGTGAGAAAAAAAGAAGTGGATCATGCTTACTACTTCCTGCAGGTGAATGTACCAGGAAATATGGGGGCTAGCAATTTCAGATTACAAAAGACTTGGACCAATTTTAGAAGGTCTTGGTTATCATAATTTATGAGCCTATAAGTCCTAAGACTCGAGCAATAATTTTGTGAAGTGCTTCTCAAACATTAATGTTTTTACAGGTAAACTGGAATAATTCTGATTGAATTCTGATTCAGTAGGTCTGAGGTTGGGCCTGAGATTCTTCTTTTCTCTTATGCTTCCAGCTGATGCTGATTGATGCTGGTTCTTGGATCACATTTTTGAGTTGCAGTGATATATGGTACTTGGAATAGCAGATTGCACAGATGGATTGGAGAGAGTGATGCCAAACTGACCCATGTATACCCTTCCCTAAGGAAATGGCAATAGGAAAAAAAGGACAGAAATGAAAGTAATAGATTAGGAACTTGAATGAACCAGAATAATGATAGAATTCAATGGAAGTACTCAAATTCACTGGAGAACATCTATAATAGTTCCTCGAAGCAAGTAGTCAGAGGGAGGCAGAAAGAAATGAAGTCTGGACATTTGGAGTATTGGTTAGTTTTCTTAAGATGAAATCCCTCTTTGTCTTTCTCAAATCTCTATAGAATAAACACCTATGAATTCACCAATGACAAAAATGATTAGACAGGCATTTCAGAAGCACTATGATAATTAGGAAAGTTCATTCAGAGAAAAGGAAAGATGTGTCTAAATTAATAATGAATATTGTATATAAAATAAGTTGTTTCAAAGTAAAATAATTAAGACTCACAAAAAATTAATAGAAGTCTGAAAAACTATTAAAATGATTGCCAAGACATTTTCTATACCACTGTAGAACAGAAAACTTGATAACTTAATCATCTTAGATTTTGAGTTCATGAGGACTGCATTACTATCATGTGATTTAAGTACTGATGTACTAGCAAATGCTTACCAATCAGATCTCCAAACAAAACTAAATAGATAAATAGGTAGATAACAAAGAAATGAGAGGTGTTAGGTTTAGATATATGTATATATACATAGATATGTTATGAATTTTACTGATATAAAGGATGTGTAATACATAATTTAAAAGTGAGGAAATGCATATTACTCTGCTTTAAATTCTTTAGAATCAATTGATTTTCAAATAATACTTGCTTGATGTTTACCAACTCTTATTTTTGCACAACGCAAGTTGCAATTGATAAATGAGCGTTGTTCTTATATGAATGTTCACTGATGTTTTACTTTTACACTCTTAATGTAAAGAAAGATAATAGAAAGCTTATATTAGAAGTCATTTATTTGTTGAATGACTTTTTGCTGACCCAGATAATAGTCTTTAAATACTAGAAAAATATTCCTCATTTTTGTGCTATTCACAAAGAAGCAGCTACAAGTACAAATCACTTTTAAGTTTAATCTGCATTATTAAAATTTTCTCCCCCAATTTCTTTAGTCCGATCATGAATATGTCCTGATTAGTAGCATTTTCTGGTTTCTGTTATGTAAATACTCACTTCATGGTTAATTCCAAGCTGAAAACATGATGTAACTGATCAAGTAGCTGGGAAGACACATGACTAATACAGGCTGTCCACTCTACAGGTACAATAGAAATAAACACAAGGGCATAGATAATAGTATAATGTGGTATAATAATTATGATTTTATAAGTTCTGAGAGTTTGCTATCTTCAAATATGTGAAAGTTTTATTATAACTATGTAAAATTCACATTAAAATATTTGAGGAAGAGTTGACAAAATAATATTGGTAATATGATTAGCATGACTTTTTAACTTTAGTATACTTTTTAGCTGTTTAAAAATAAACAGATTTTATAATAGTTTTAGATTTAATAAAGATTGTAAAGATAGTACAAGAACCTACTAAATACCTCACACCTAGTTTTCCCTGTTATAAATATCTTATACTAGTATGTCATGTTTATTACAGTGAGTGAACTAATATTGTTACAGCATTTCCATAATGTATTCATATTTTATTAGTATTTACCTAATGTTCTTTTTCTGATTTTGATCCCATCCCAAATACCACATTACAGGTAGCAGTCATATCTCCTTAGTACTCATCCTGCTCTTTACTGTGAGGGTTTCTCAGAGTTTTCTTATTTTTGATGACCTTAACAATCTGAAGAGGATTGTTCAGATACTTTGTATAAATGTTCCTCAATTTGAATTTGTCTGAATTTTGCTCATGATCGTACTAGGCTTCTTTGCTTTGGGAAGGACCACATGGATAAAGTGCCATTTTATAACATAATATCAAGGTAATATAATACATCATCAATATGATTTATCACTGTTGATGTTAACTTTTACCACTTGGCTGAGATACACTCAGTTTTCTCCACTGTAAAATTACTCTTTTCCCCCAGATTTTATACTGTATTCTTTGGAAATCGGTACTTAAATATAGCCCACATTTAAAGAGTAAATCCTCCATGAGGATTGTCTTAGACATATAATAAAAGTGCAATGGTAAAATACCTTCGACTGGGTAATTTATAAAGAACAGAAATGAATTTTCTCATAATTTTTGAGGCTGGAAAATCCAAGGTAAAAAAATAGATAGCAGGTTCATGTCGGCTTCCAAAATGGCTCCTTGAGTGTAGTGTTCTCATATATCAGAAGGCAGAGGAGCAAAAAGTGTTTTTCTAGTTCCTTCTAACCATTTTACAGGACACTAATCCCATCCATGTGGGCAGAATCCTCATGGATTTATCATTTCCTAAAGCTTCAGCCCCACCTATTAATACTCTTGTATTGAGAATTGAGTTTCAGATCACTTGAGAGAATTCCTAGGAATATGATTACTGGATCATATGTTAAGACTATGTTTAGTTTTGAAAGAAATGACCAAATTGTCTTCCAAGTATTTGTGTCATTTTATATTCCTATAAGCAATGAATGAAAATTACTGTTATTGCATATCATTTCCAGTAACTGATGTTATTAGTTTGCTTAGATATTGGACACTCTGATAGAGTGTAGTGGTATTTCATTTTATATTTCAATTTGCAATTTCCTAATAACATATAATGTAGCATCTTTTCATATTTTTAATTTCTATCTGTATATCTTAATTTATGAAGTAGTTGGTTATATGCATATATTTTTAAATATATTTTGGTTTTAGGTGGATGCAATATCTTTATTTTATTTTTATATGGTGCTGAGGATTAAACCCAGTGCCTCCCACATGCTAGGCAAGTGCTCTAGCTCTGAGCCACAACTCTAGCCCTGGTCATATATTTTGCCCTTATTTTAATAATTTTTTGTCTCACTGTAGAGTTTTAAGAGTTCATTATAAATTTTGAGTACCAGTTGTTTCTCAGATATGTGTTTTATAAATATATTCTGCAAGATTGTGGCTAGTTGTTTTGCTCTGCTAACAGTGTCTTTTTCAGAGGAGAAATGTAAAGTTTTAATAAAATACAACTTTTCATTTTTTTTCTTTCATGAATCATGTATATCTAATAATTTGTAAATAAATTCAGGATCAATGAGAATTTCTCCCATTTTTATTATAAATAGTATAATTTTGTGTTTTATATTTATATTTTAATTTTCCATTTTATATTTAGATTCAGTTGAGTTAATATCAGCAAAATAACTATAACTTCTATGTATAAATTAATCACTTTGCCTATGAATAGCAAATATTTCATCACCATTTATTGAAGACATTTTTTTCTTCATTGAATTGCCTTTGTTCCATTGTCAAAGGTCAATTGACTATGTGCATGGGGCTCAGTTTCTAGGCTCTTTATGTTATTTTATTGATATGGTTATTTATTATATTGCCAATAACACAGTCTTGATTATTGTCTTGATTTAAGGTAGTTCTTTAAATCAGATAGATTTACTCTCTGATTTTTTCCTCCTCATTATTGTGTTGTCTATTCTAGTTTTTTTTCTATTCCATATGAATTATAGAACTATTTTGCTGATATTGATATCTATAAAATTGTTTTCTAGGTTTTAGAATGTAATTGTATTGAGCCTATAGGTCAAATTTGGAAAACTTATCATCTTAAGAAATACCAGGGGCCGGGAATGGTGGCACATGCCTGTAATACCAGTGGTTGGTGGGTTGAGGGGGGGTGTGGGGAAGCTGAGGCATGAGGATGCTGAGTTCAAAACCAGCATCAGCAACAGCAAGGCACTAAGCAACTCAGTGAGACTCTGTCTCTAAATAAAATACAAAATAGGGCTGAGGATGTGGCTCGAGTGCCCCTGAGTTCAATATTTGATACCCCCAAACTAACTAACTAACTAAAGAAAGAAAGAAAGAAAGAAAGAAAGAAAGAAAGAAAGAAAGAAAAAGAAAGAAAGAAAAAAATTAAGAAAGAATTACCAAAGGATGACTGTTGAAATCTCAATTTCTTTTTTCATTACTGTCAGTTTGATCTGTTATCTGTCTTCCAACTATTTATCACATAATTTACTATTAGCTGGGGAATTTGTTGGTTGATGGTCAATTATGAGAGGACAGATGTGTTAAATTTCAATCTTCTATGGACCCATGTCTCTGATCTCTAATTTTCACAAGTGTTTTTCTCTGATACTCCTCTAACCCTTTATGGATAAAATAGGAAATTTAGAGGGGCCTGAGGCAGAAGTATCCTTTTCCCACCTCTAGAACAAGGTTTTTAAAATTTTTCCCCTACTATTAAGCATGTTATGGGAAATAATATGAATGTATTTCACAATAATTCTTCTTTCCCTCTCACTGACAGAATCTCAAGGGGATCTTTTTGAGATTTCTCTATGAAAATCTGGTAGGATTATTGAAAGGAAAACCAATGAAAGTGTGGGAATCCTCTTTCCAGGCATTTCTCACTCCACACTAATCCCATATTCATCCCCCAGCAATTTGTTGTTATTATCTTAGCATACCTACCAGTTATGATTCTAGCACCTTCTGTGTCATTTAAGTACATTTTGGTTCTCTTTCTCTGGGTTTGCCTGATTCTTCAGACTTCAGGGCAGAAGATTTTCCTACTATTTCTGTTCTCTAATATTTCCAAGAAAAGTTGATTTTAAGCTCTTAAGTTTTGTGTTATTGTAAGGATGGGATGACAACTTCTAAGCTCTTTACATATAGGATTTTTAGTTTTAATATAGATTATAACTGGGCTGAGGTTGTGGCTCATTGGTAGAGTGCTGGCCTATAATATGTGGGGCTGGGTTTGATCCTCAGCACAACATAAAAATAAATAAATAACATAAAGGTATTGTGTCTATCTACAACTAAAAAATAAATATATATGTATATAATTATAACTTTAAATAAGTTATCAGCTTTTATTTTTACCTTTTATGGATTGTATTAAATTTGTTTTTATTATGGATATTACAAACTTTACTATCTTTTCAATTTTACATGTGAAGTTGCTCATGAATTATATTGTACAAACAGTCTGAGACTTGGCATCTAAAGTCAAGGACATTCTTGTTGGACTAAGCCCCTCACCTGTGAAATGTGACACTAGTGTCAAAATCACAGTGAATTATAGGTTGTTCAATTGGTGCCTGCTGCAGAATTGCTTAGTGTGTGAAGAAAAAACCATCATGTATCTGGTCAATGAAGTGTTCTGTGCTGTGTTGAATGACAGTGCATGGAAAAACAGTTTGTTCTTTTCTCATATGTTAAATTTATCAAATGATTTTTGTGTGTCAATTAAGATATGTGTGTGTGTGTTTGTATTATTAATGTGCATTACATTCATTGGTTTTCTCACATGGAATCATACTTGTACCTGTGAGATAAATATTGCTTCATCTTATATTATTATTCTTTAAATATAATATTGAATTTTATTTGGTAGTATTTTGTTGAGGGTTTTGCTTCTCTATTAGTATAAGATATTGGTCTCTTATAAGTGGCATGTACTTCAATAATTAAAAAAATATTTGTAGATGGACACGATATATTTATATATATATTTATTTATTTATTTGTTTTGTGTGTGAGGTGCTGAGGATCAAAACCAGTACCTCTCTCATGCTAGGCAAGCACTCAACCACTGAGCCATATCCCCAGTCCTATTTTTTATTTTATTTAGAAACAGGGTCTCAGTTGCTTAGTGCCTCACTATTGATAAGGCTGGCTTTAAACTCCTGATCCTCCCATCTCAGCCTCCTGAGCAGCTGGAATTACAGGTGTACACCACTGTGCCTGGCACATCACTTAGTTTTAAATAATGGGAATATGTGTAAGGATTCTGGCTGTGGAAATATACAGGACAGCGTTCTTCTGGTGCCAGAGGGTAACAGGCACCCTGTTTTCCACTCTTGGAATAGTTTGCAGTTTTCCCCAAGAACTAGTAAGGTAACTAATATATGCGCAATGCCTAGCTGCTGTGGAAATGCCCTGCATGAGGATGCTCTGTGAGAGTCTTATCAGCCTCTACCTTGATCTCAGGCACTCAGCCCCTGGAAATAAAGAACTCTCTTATTAGACTTGTTTCACCAAGTTCTGCTGAGCCTAAACCTGTCCACGTAACAGTAATTTTAAACAATGTACTTTCTTGAGAGCTACACAAAGCTCCTACCATTGCACATTGCAACTATAGTATATAGCTGAGAAATAAGCTGCGTGGCATTGCTAACTCCATAACCTGCCTAATGACACAGTGAACAATAATGTACTACTAATGCCAGTAACCTAATATAACATATTGATACAAATAAGACTGTCAGCTTAGACAAGAGACTTTTCTGCCTTTCTTCCATTCTGCCATCCTGCTATTCTGCCATTTTGCCTTTGCACCTTGCTTCTCTATCCATTTGATTTTCTTACAATAATGGGTTCACAAATTTCATGAGATTTGCCATTTAACCTTCAAGTGATACTTTGAAATGGTTCCAGTATATATTTGAGTTTAAACTCACTTAAAGTTTAATTATTTAAATTTGGAATAAGACCTTTCTATCCAAGCAAAACCATGACCATTGGCTTCAGAGAATTTCTTAAAAAAATATTCCAGGTAGGGCACTG
The DNA here is from genome assembly GCF_052094955.1 of Ictidomys tridecemlineatus. Taxonomy (NCBI): domain Eukaryota; kingdom Metazoa; phylum Chordata; class Mammalia; order Rodentia; family Sciuridae; genus Ictidomys; species Ictidomys tridecemlineatus. The sequence continues at coordinate 28,262,653 of NC_135493.1, read as the reverse complement.
TGATATATACATTCAATAGAATAAGAATTTAAATTCCTGTGACACTAGATCTCTTTTTTATATTTTCTTAAATCATTCTAGATATTCTCTTGAACATTCTCTTATCCTTGTCCTCATCATAATTTTCCTTATTTTGCTAAGTTCTATAATCTCCTCCCTGTCATGACTTCATTTCTAAATGAGAGTGTCAATGGTAACCTGGGTTTAACAACTCTTAGTAAGTTATCCTTAATTCTCAACTCAGATTATGTAGTTCTCTAAGCATAGTACTCTCCTTTCTCAAGATTTTTTGTATGGTCTCTGGGAATCGAATAGAGTTCTTTTTATTTGTTTTTGAGTGTAAAATCATTAATGTAAATTGCTGAAATATACCCTATTGCAATTTTCAATCAACAGAGGATGTAACAAAATTTGTTACTTGTTTTAATAATTGGCATTATTTTTTCATGCCAAAATATGAATTTCTCCTAGTGGGGTATTTATAAGGTTAATTTATGTATTGGTAGTTGAAAAAAATAAAATCTTTGAATTTTAAAATAAATATTTCCCATCTACCTTAAAGATTCCTGTGCAACTTGCATGAAAGAGTAAAGCTTTCTCTTTTAGATTTCATATTTCAGTGCTACATATTAAAAGAAAACATGAAGAAATGATTCTTGACCTGGGTTTCAATAAGAAGCAATAAGTCATTTATTGATCATGTAAAGTTTAGTGATATGCCATTTTTCATTTCTTAGTTAGACATTTAAAAAGAAGAAAAGTAACAGTAGATAAGAACAAAGTTGCTCACCATAGAACCAAGTTTAGATTTTCATATGATTTCAAAACATAGAAAAAATAGGTTGATTTATATAATATATAGAGGTGTGAAAATAGCTTAATTATTCCCTTCCACCCTCCAATCACTCCTGTCATTATTCTTTTGATTCAAGGACTTGCCAAAATTTACTCATTGGTACAAGCTATATTTTTAGGTGTACTGTTCTTTCTCATCTAAAAATCATTGATGCATGGAAATTTTCCATTTATTCACTGATTTGAAAATAATAATACATGGTGCTTTAGTGGCACGTCAAAGGAGCATACAATATAGTCATTCTTCAAACTGTAATTGCAAGCAGTACTTCAATGTGAAGCAATTTGCTTTCAAACACGAGAGAGCATATGGCCCATGAGGGTGGGGAAGCACAAGCAGGAGTGAGTGCACATTAAAGGGTATTATCACTATTAGTTACTCTGGAATATCTCCTAAACCTTTTCTGTATCCCTGTTTACCAATATGTCCAAATCTACAGAATCATCTCCAAAAGCACTGTAAAGTAAAAATTATAAAGGGTTTATGATATCAGATGGTTGTAAAACTAAATAGAAAAAAGAACATTTTGGTTCAGTGGAGCCTGAACACTTGCTCAAATGTGTGAATCATACATAGGCTTCTTCTATTTAGATGTCTTCCAAACATAATTTGTTCAAGTGTGGAGTTATAAATGTAAAAATCCTGTTTCCTTATCATCTGAAATATTTTTGACTCTTAAAAGAGCATCAAGTTTAGCCATAGGATATACCATCAATCCGTGTTGTACAAAGTGGACTTAGTACAGTTGTGGTATAATTTTCAATGGTCAATTACATTAGAGTCATGAGATCTTAGAGCAAAAAGGAAAGGAATCAGTATTAGCATGTATAAATGAAGTTTTTATTAAAGCATATTCTATGATAATGACCAAAGAATTACTGGCATTGCTTTTCTTTCTGTCATAACAGTTTTAAAGTTATTTCATGGATGTATCCAAATAAATGAGAAGCAGATTTAGGTTAGAAAGTATTTTTCTGTGAAGACACTTTCTAGAACAGTTTGCTAAAGTTACTGTTTCATTCTCTAACCAAGCTGGAGCAGTATGTCTCTTTAGACAGGATCAAGGTAAAACATAGTTAATAATTTCACTCATGAACAGAATTATAAATATCATGTTATTGACTGAGTTAGTTTTTTGCTTTTTAAAATTAATTCTTAAGGTATATTAGGGACAATATCCAAAACAAACTACAAGACATGGACCATATTTAACCCAAACATTTTTGTAGGATAGAAGTAAAATCTTTTGCAATTAAAATTTTGATAAATTTGTGGGTCATTATTGATTAGGATGTCTCAATAATTCATATATATGCAAAACAACCTCTTTTGCCAGTACTATTTCCTAATATTATATATTTAGAAAGTTCTAAATATTATATATTTAGAAAGTTCTGTCACAATGAGGATTGATCAATTCTAGCTATATTTTAAAGACGGTGGTTTAAGTGGGAATATGATGATGAAACTCTAGTGCCCTTTATGTAACTAAAAGAACCACTCTCCTAGATTTTTCTGCTTGTGATTTGATCCTAAACTATTTATTTTCAAACTCTATATGAACTCAGCTATCAAATGTTTTCTTGTTGAGTTTTTCTTTCTTGTCAGGTTATGTATGGAGGCAAAATTTTGTTTGAATTTCTTTGTGTTATGAAGTATACATTCACAGCTTTCTTTCTCTGAAGAAGGATACTTCCTTTATTGTTAATAATAAATGCCAGTTTACACAACAAATGACTGTTTAGGAAATACTTGACCTTTGTTATGATCACCATTATGTATTTATTTCCAAAGGTTTCCCCTAAGGTGTCAAAAAATTAGCATTAAATTGAATAGAATGTTTCTTTTTCAGCTTGTATAACATGACCTTTAAATAAACTAGTGATTGTTTTAGAAATAAATGAATATTTATTTCCTATGTTCACAGTATGTGCTGCATGTTTTGTATTTGTCAAGTGTTATGCTAAGACTTTTCATATACTTCATTTTTTAATTCTCATAAGCTAATTTAAGAGGAAACTAAGACTGAAACCTAATTAAGGTCACATATCTAGTAAAAGGCAAAACAATTATATGAGCATGTTATCTGAATGTTTAGGTCTGGACTTTTACCATTATTTTGTACCATTTCCTCATTATGAAAAAATCAGTGTTTTTCTCAACCTAAGAACTCTTGGGTATTTTCTGGAAAGATATTTTTGTCATTGTTGTTGTCAGGAAAGGACTATCCTGTGTATAGTAAGATGTTCAGCAGTATCACTGGCCTCTATTAAATGTCAGTGGTGAGTTCTACCTGTTCCTCATTGTGATAACAAAAAATGTCTCTGGACTGTGGTTAATGTCCCAAAGGAAAGGGAAAATAAAATGCCCCTACTTTTGAGACTTGCTGATCTAGAAAAAAAACAATGCCATGTTTCCCTTTTAGCCATCAAATTTATTATATTTTTCAGTTTTTAATAAGCCTAGTAGAATTAGAATTTATTAAGCATACATTTATTTTCTTTGCTGCTGTTTCCACAGAAACTAGGAGATGGTCATTTTCTATTGATTTACTTTCCCAGCTACATTTTCAAGCTAGACTAGCCCAATTCTTCCAAGGAAGTGGGGTAGGTTGCGGGAAAAGAAAGTGCCCTGGGAAAGAATGGGAGGCATAAGATTTATTGGGGAAATCTTACAAGAGATCAGTGATTGCTCCAAGAAGAGTTTAGTGGTGATAAGCTGACAGCACCTCCACACCTCCTGGAACATTTTCCAGGGGCAAACTGGCACATATCCTTTCCAAAGTGCTCTCAGTTCCATGCCCATTCCCACTCAGTGAGAGATTTTATGTTAGGCTGTAGAATGAATGACATCATCAGAATCAACTTTCTTGGTTTCTTCATATGACCAGCATCCTGAGGAATGACCATCCTGGTGTACATACAAGAAAATAGATTTTTGCAGATGGCATTAACTTGCTATACTTCTCAGGGTGCCTAAGAGAAAGTCATTGAACTTTGATATAATTGATATTGGAACTTTCTGACTAGGCTTGCTCTCATTGTTCCCCTAACTTGGCTAGGTATGGGGGAAGAGACAGGGAGCATTCATGGACATAGTGTTTTACTGTTCTTCTTTGCTTTAGGGATGATTCGCTACTTAAGATTCATTTAATTAATTACAGTATCTTATTGTGACAAAATCTGAACACCTTCTGAAAAAAAATCCAAAACAGTGATATTCTTGTAAGTTATTAAGTGTAATCTGGGGCAACAGCTAAGGCATTGGTGAAGTTTTCTTCAAAGGTGATATCTGAAGGGAAGTGTGTCAGATCTCCAGGCTTTAGAGTTCTCTTGAAGATTATGATATAATCTTTACTTACAAATTAGAATATTATGGAGTTCCATGGGGTGTCAACCCAGATACACAGAGATATAAGATAAGTGGTTATATATAAAAAGCTGCTTAGGTATTATAATTGGAATAATTTCTTTTCCTTCAACATTTGCATATTTTCTTTAGATATTGTCAAGTATTAACCTTATTCAAAACATATAGGATAATTTAGCTAATTTCACCATGCACAATCTCTCTAGCTTTACTTTGAAAGTTTTTTCATTCTCAATACTCATCAAATATTCCTTTTCCTAGGGAATACAATCTTCACAAGTTTTCAAAATGTCTCCATAAAACCTCTATAATGTTTTCAAAGAAAACAATTGTTGGACTAATAATTATATGAGAACTAGTCTCTATAAACTATACTGTGCATTGTTGTTTCTTTAAAGATTGTGTGTACTATTCTCAATGACAGAAGCACAGTTCCAGTTTGATGCTACTCAGGTTGCTCACTTTGCTTGCACACTTACACATTGAGGAACAGAGATACAAAGATTATCTTGCTGACTTACAATGCCAGCAATAATGCATATTTTTCAGATATTAGCTTTGTGTTAACAGTAGAAATTTAAATGGACCAGGGCTATGCCAACAGAGAATACAGCCACACCCTTTCTTATCAGCCCTTGTCAGGAAGGTTCCATTTTATTTTGCTAGAAGTGTTAATTGCTCCATATTACTCTGCCATTATGCTCCCTTTCCAAAGTAAATAATATTTATGAATCACTGGAACAATAAATAAACTGTGTTCATTATGTTTATTCAACACTGAGGTTTCCTTTCCAAATTGCATGGCTCAGCTCTGACTGCTGTTCAAGCAGAGCCCTCATGCTTTCCAAACTGCCCTGCCAACTTGTTTGTCTTTGCATACACATTTTTTTCTTTGAGACTTGGAGAATAGCAATTAGGCAATTCCAGGTGGTATGGTTACCAGAAGATAATCACATCTTGAAGCCATTAGAAGCTTCACACACATTGAAGCTTTGTAATTCTCACGGGTATGATTATCTCATTCCAGCTCTTCTACATGCCATGTCAATATCCTCTTCTGTTTTCACAGTTCTAAGTCACAGATTCTTCATTCCCTTCCTCCCAATTATGTCCATTCAACCATATAATCATTCTAAGAGCAGTGTCAAAAAACAACAACCACAAAAACCAACACAACATTGTACTGAGCCAACATTCTCTTTTTTTCAAAATTTAATTGCTGTATGTGTTGTTTTCCAGTAATTCATCATTTAGGGAAAATTAGCAGGGAAATTTCTAGACATCCTGAATCTAAAGAGACCGGATTTTGGCAGGCAGTGGTCATATCTCATTTTTCTCCATATTCCCAACTCATTCTATTCCATCCCTTCCCTAATATTTACACAGAGCATGGGCTAGAGGAGGTGCACAATAATTGTTTCATCCATACAAGTGTTTGCAATTAACTAACACAATAGAGCAATATCTGAGGTAGTAACTCTAAGCCTAAATGTTAATTCTTTTAAGAAATATTTTTAAGTGTAGCTCTTCTTTTGATATTTTTGAGGTTCTAGGGATTGAACATGGGCCTCACACAGGTTATGCAAGCGTTGTACCACTGAGCCACATCCCCAGATTTAATTCTCTATTCTTTAATGACTGTTTCCTAAACTATTGTGTGATACCATAGTTTGCCACAAAATGTTAATGGACTATAATAAAAAAAAAACTCATGGTTACTCAACTTCTAAAATATCTGTGTTAAATAAATTTTATTAGAGTATTAAAAGTTCTGAGAAATCCTATAGTTTTGCATATTGTGATTTCCCAGAGGGATTTTCCCCCATGAAAAATGTTTAAAATTTATTTGACTACAGAACTCTTTTTTATTTACATGGTACATTAAAGGAATAGGTCTTTCAGGGAAAACATGCTATAAAATTTAATATCTGAAAAAATATTCTTAGTTTAGGGTTTTATAACTTGAATTTCATATATAAGGTTAAAGGGATCAGTGTTATCTGTATTCTTTGAGGCTCAAACATAAACTATTGATGGTTATTTGCATTGTACTCCTATAAGCTTTAAAATGTTAGTAAGATGTTGATTTTATATGTGAGAGAATCAGGGAAGGCCTAATTGGAGAAGGTAGCATTTATATTTGGCCTTGAAGATTTGAAAAATCAGAGAAAATAGAAGACAGTTTAAACAAATGTACAGAAAAGTCAAAATGCTGATTATATTTTAGGCATGGTGAGAAGTTTCATTAGGTTTGAGATTAGGATGCATTTGGTTTTATTTTAGGATTGTGTGTGGTATAATAAAGAATGATATTGGGAAAATAGATTGGAATCAGATTGAAAAGATTTTGAATGCCATAATCAAGATTTGGGATTTAGGCAATTCTATTTACTCATTTATAGCTCTTCCTTGGTTTCTCATTGTCTATATATTAACTTCCTATGTTGGAAGGTAATCTGAAAAAATTGAGGAAGAAAAATGATGAAAGTATGATAAATTTAATAAACTCAGAAATCCAGGTATAATATGATGAAGACACTAAATTTAGTAGAGTCAGGAAAACTAAAGAATGGTTTAGCTTTAATTTTTGCAGTGGTAAATATAATTTCATTGATACTTAAGGCATTAGAAGTGGAATGAACCTCAGAGATCAAAAATTTCAAGTTCCTTTTTTATAAAAATTGAGAATGAAATACAACTACATGTAACATGTAGATTTTAAATAATTGAATACTTTAAAGAATTTTCCAAGATCACACAGCTTCCTTGAAAAAACCCCAGGCTAACATGATTATAAATGGAAAAAAATGAAAGCTTTCTCTACAAAAACTGGGACAAGACAGGTATGCCCTCTTTCACTTCTATTTAACATGTTTCTTGAAACAGTGGCCAGAGCAATTAAACAGATGAAAGAAATTAAATGGATACAGATAGGTAAAGAAGAGCTCAAATTAGCACTATGCTATGATTCTACACCTAGAAGACCCAAAATTTTCCACCAGAAAACTTCTAGAACTAGTAAATGAAGTAAGCAAAGGAGCAGGATACAAAATCAACACCCATAAATCAAAGGCATATCTGTATATCAGTGACAAATCCTCTGAAAGGAAAATGAGGAAAACTACCTAATTTACATTAGCATAAAAAATTAAAAAAATACTTGGGAATCAACTTAATGAAATAGGTGAAAGATCTATATAATGAAACTTATAGAACCCTAAATAAAGTAGTCAAAGAAGACCTTAGAAGATGGAAAGACCTACCTTGCTCTTGGATATGCAGAATTAATATTATCAAAATGACCATACTACCAAGAGCACTCTTCAGATTTAATGCAATTCTGATCAAAATCCCAATGGCATTCCTCATAGAAATAGAAAAAGCAATCATGAAATTCATCTGGAATAATAAGAGACCCAGAATTGCTAAAGCAATCCTTAGCAGGAAGAGTGAAGCAGGTGGCATTGATATACCAGATCTTAAACTATACTACAGAACAATAGTAACAAAACAGCATGGTATTGGCACCAACACAGACTGGTAGACTAGTGGTACAGAATAGAGGACACAGAGACTAACCCACAAAATTACAATTATCTTATATTAGACAAAGGTGCCAAAAACATGCATTGGAGAAAAGATAGCTACTTCAACAAATCGTGCTGGGAAAACTGGAAATCCATATGCAACAAAATGAAGTTAAACCCCTTTCTCTCACCATGCACAAAACTCAACTTAAAGTGGATCAAGGACCTAGGAATTAAACAAGAGATATTGCATCTATTAGAATAAAAGTAGGCCCTAATCTTCATCATGTGGGATTAGGCCCAAAATAATAAGACTCCTATAATATAAGAATTAAAACCAAGAATCAATAAATGGAATAGATTCAAACTAAAAACTTTTTTTTCAGCAAAAGAAACAAACAATCAGTGAGGTGAATAGAGAGCCTACATCTTGGGAACAAAATTTTTACATGTCAGATAGAGTACTAATCTCTAGAATATATAAAGAACTCCAAAATCTTAATAAAAACCCCCAATCAATAAATTGACCAAGGAACTGAACAGACACTTTTAAGAAGAGGATATATAATCAATCAACAAATGTATTAAAAAATACTCATCATCACTATCAATTAAGAGTAGTTTTGATATACATTTCTTTAAGATTTTATGTCACTCCAGTTAGAATGACAGTATCAAGAACACAACAATAAGTGTTGATGAGGATGTGGGGGAAAAGGCACACTCATACATTGCTGGTGGGAATGCAAATTGGTGCAGCCAAGATAGAAAGTAGTATGGTTAATCCTTTGAAAACGTGGAATGGAGCCAGCATTTCACCCAGCTATTCCTCTCCTAGGTCTATACCTAAAGGTCTTAAAAACAGCACACTACAGGGACACAACCACATCAATGTTTATAGCAGCACAATTCATAATAGCTAAACTGTGGAACCAAACTAGATGCCCTTTAGTGGATGAATGGATAAAGAAAATGTGGTATATATACACAATGGAATATTACTCAGCAATAAAAGAGAATAAAATTATGGTATTTGCAGGTAAATGGATGAAGCAGGAGAATATAATAATAAGTGAAATTACCAATCCTAAAAATACAAATGCCAAATGATTTCTCTGATTTAAGGATGCGGATTCATAATATGCTGTGGGAGTGGGGATGGGAGGATTAAATGAACCCGTGATAGGGCAAAGGGGAAAAGGGAAGGGAGGGGGTATAGTGGAAGGAAAGCTGGTGAAATACAATGGTCATCATTACCCTAAATACATGTAAGAAGACAAGAAGGATGTGACTCTACTTTGTGTACAACCAGAGATATGAAAAATTGTGCTCTATATGTGTAATATAAATTGGAATGCATTCTGTTGTCATATACAACAAATCAAAATTTAAAAATTAAAAATAAATAAATAAATGAAAATGAATTAAAAACAATGCAGTTTGACAATCTGCCTAATTATAAAGATCAATGTTTATTCATTCAACAAATGTCTCCAGAGGATCTACTATATATCTTACTCTGTTGTAGATACTAATATAAATTGGTGCTTAAAAATGAGCCTTCCTTTGGGAGTATACAGCAAATGGTCAAAATTTATTAAGCTGGAATTCACTTTAGGTAGTAACCTACTCATTCAACTGATGCCTATTGAGGATACATATACCATTCACCTTCTCATCTTAACATAGGTTCTGTTTAGCCACTAGCCACATGTGGCTTTTTACATTCACATTTAAATTAATTAAAAATGCATACAGAGACCATTTCTATTTTCAAAGTCAGTTCTGTTGGAAAACTGACCTAGGCTATAAAACCTGTACAGAAAGATAGCAACATGAAACAAGTGCTGATAGATAGTATAATTTCTGCCAGCACTAGCCTTCATTGAATTGGGAAGCAGGGAAATGTTGTATTTGATATCTCCAAACTGTGTTTTCTGCCAAGTCAGTGCTTTCTTCTCCTACAGGGTTCCATAATCCTCATGCTACTTATCTCTTCTGAGTTTTCACAGTGTTCTGTGCCTGTCACTATGAGGCCACTTATCACACAATAGAGACATTGATTTTCCTTTTCCCCTTTAATACATCATGTCCCTAGGACCTTTCACAGTAGATGACACAAGGAATTTACACAGGAGTTTCTCAGTGAATGTTTATTAATGAACATTCAAATGAGATGTAAATGCAGCATTCTAAATTGGTTGTTAGCAGGAGCATGGGCATGCAGTGTTTTGGATTAGGCTAGTTTGTTAATTCTAACTCTTAAATCATTTGCATGAATAACTTCTTTTTTATTAATAATTTTTAAATTAGTGCTTTACAGATATACCTAAAGGTGAAATTCACTGAGGTATAGTCATATATGTACATAAGATAGTTTGGTCTATATGATCCCATTGTTCCTCCCTTATCCATCCCACTAAGGTTCTTTTGCTATAAGCACTTTTCACAATTTAGTTTGAACAGAGCAGTCATGTAGAATAGGTGCAATCTCTCTCCTTATGAAAGAACTTATAATCAAAAACATAATTAAGATGAATCTTTCCTGGAAGTCTGATAAACAAGTAGAGAGGTGGAGAAATACAAGTTATTCGGCATCTGAGAGGAAAGGCATATTCCATTTGTTTACTGATGAGTATTAAGATGTATCAGACTCAATTTACTAGTTGAATCAGAAGCAGAGCTTGCAAGGCAGTACATTGTGGCTAAGCATCCACACTGCTTTGTGTTAATTAATTTCCTAGATTATTGTTTTTGATTCTCCTTATAATGAAACAAATGTACAGACACTAACTGAGCTGGGAAATAGAGAAAGCACAAGCTGGGTCACTGTGAAATATTTTGCTTCTCCATAAAAGTGGAACTGGCTGACATATAGTGAGGCCGGGACACCTGGGATTGCAGATTAAACATTACAGCAAATATGTAGACAAGATAACTATTTTGGTAATTAAATCTGGCCCGCTCAGGACTGGAAGGTAACAGAAAGGCTCTGCTTCATTATTTTAAGTTTGTCTAAAATATTAAAAGCTATCAACTCCTACCCCCATAATCTCATAGTCTATCAATACTTTCCCTAACAAATGAGTTCATGTCTCTAGGCAAATCTTGAATGTGGCTTCAAAATCTTATAGAATAATTATTCTCCTCTTGGACATTCTATTTCCTGAAATGGTCCCTAATTTTAAATCTCCAATCCTTGCATTTCCATTCCCCTTGTGAAAGCTCAATTCTCACTGTTGTCAGCAGAAGCAGTTGTTCATTGTGGTGCAATGAGCCTGATGGATGGCTTTAATTCACTACTCCCAAACTGCCTTTACAATTGCTCAGGTCCTGGAGAGAGCTGGCCGCCCAGGACAGTAAGCATTGCCTCTGTGTTTCAACACCTGCCTCGAATGCCTGAAGGCATGGGAAATGTTGCCAATGAGGAGTTATAAAAACATATATTTTTCATGATTTCTTCCATTCCAGTGTGTCTGGTGGAATCAGAAAGAATGTCTTGAGGCCATAGCATTACATCACAATTGATCACAATCTCCCATTTGCCACCTTTTGGAGCTTGTGATACAGTGCAAACTGTCTGCTTGTTGTGAGCATGATATCACACAAACCACAAAGAACTTGTCATTAAGTTTAAAATTTAGGAAAAAAATTTAATTTGGATGTATAGAGTGGGATGTCACCTTAAAAGGAAGGTTTCTATTTTGTATACTTTCTTTACTATGTCCTGTCTAGTTTAAATCCTTTGTCTTCAGTCTCATCATTCTTTATTAATTTATTTGTATTATGTTAATAATTATTGAATACACCTTATTGCTGCACATTTACAAAGATGTTAGGAAACTGACCCAACTGGCTATAACCATTGGAATATTGGTCAGAATAGATCCATCTTCAATCCCTGTCTCCTTTTAGTCTGTTCCTTCTAATTGAAATCAGCTATATGCAGGTTTTTGCTATTCTGTTCCTTCTAATTTAAGTCAATTATATGCACATCTCATCCCTTTCTGAATGGTAACAGTAAAGTTTAAATTTGGACAAATTCTCCAAGCTGATATACTGGGTCTTTCCAAAGGACATATGTTTCCAATACAGCAAGTTATTGAGACCACAGGAGATGTAGACTCACTTTTACCTGAAAGTAATCCAGTTAAAATATAGATCTAAAAACACAGGGACCTAATCATCATGAGTACTAGGCATACATATTTTCCCTAATGTATTAATTAATTTATTTATTTTAAATAGGTATATGACAGCAAATGCATTTTGATTCATAGTACACAATTGCAGCACAACTTTTCATTTCTTTGGTTGTACATGACATAGCATCACACCATATGTGCAGTCATACATGTACCTAGGATAATGATGTTGATCTCATTTCACCATCTTCCATGTCCCAGTGCTCCCTCCCCAATGCAGCCACATCAATATTTATAGAAACTCTTGTATTCCTTTTTGACCTGTACTCAGGATAACTATCAATATCTACTTAAAACTTCCTCCTCATTATTCCTGGAATTGGAAGTAAAACTTACCATACAGGGGTAACCAGCAGCAACTTGAAGCCCTTCACTGAAAAAGAAATACAAATCATGATTTAAGTTTTATTATTTTCAACAACCTAAAATACTTTAGTAATTATGTATGAAGCATATCTTCATCCTAGGAGAAATTCTGACAATGTATTCATTATAATTTGTTTACTAGATACTCTAGTATTTACCAGGAACACTTGCCTTCAAATCAAGGTGGTTGATTGAAAAATGAATGCACTTGTCCTATTGCCCCACTAGAGACAATCCATCTCTAAAAGTATGACATTATAGTGGATTTTCCTAATGTCAGCACCATATAAGTAGATTAAATATTTCCTGTGGGTGGAAAATGGCTTCAGTAAGGTAGCCACGGCTTCCAGGTCTCTTTTGTGCAGTTAATTGCCAGGTGACCTGGCAGAGAGATTCAGAGTATACACATTGTTTTCCTTATAACTGAACTGAAATTCAGACTAACAGTATTTTTGAACATCCTTATTATTTTCAATAGAATTGAAATTGATAAACATTCCCTCCCCAACACATAACCTTTTTATTTTGTTTTTTAAGGGGAAAATGTGATGCTTCACATAAGTAGAGCTCTAATCTCTAGGGTATATAAAGAGCTCAACAAGGTAAGCACCAAAAAACCAAATAGTCCAATCAATAAATGGACCAAGGACCAGAACAGACACTTCTCACGATATACAATCAATTAAAAAATATACAAAAAGGGGCTGGGGATGTGGCTCAAGTGGTAGCGAACTCGCCTGGCATGTGTGCGGCCGGGGTTCCATCCTCAGCACCACATATAAACAAAGATGTTGTGTCCGTCAAAAACTAAAAAATAAATATTAAAATTCTCTCTCTCTCTCTCTCTCTCTTTAAAAAAATATACAAGAAATGCTCATCATCTCTAGCAATCAGAGAAATACAAATCAAAACTACTCTAACATACCATCTATCTCAAGTCAGAATGGCAGCAACTATAAAGACAATAAGTGTTGGCGAGGACACAGGGCAAAAGGTACACTCATATACTTTTAATGGGATTGCAAATTAGTGTAACCAATTTGGAAATCAGTATGGAGATCCCTTGGAAAGCTGGGAATGGAACCACCATTTAACCCAGCTATTCTTCTTCTTGGTCTATACCCAAAAGACCGAAAAACAGCATACTACAGGGACATAGCCACATCAATGTTTACAGTAGCACAATTCACAATAGCTAAACTGTGGAGCCAACCTAGATGTCCTTCAGTGGATGAATGGATAAAAAAAAATGTGGCATTTATACACAATGGAATATTATTCGGCACTACAAAAGAATAAGATCATGGCATTTGCAGGTAAATGGATGGCATTAGAAAAGATAATGCTAAGTGAAGTTACCCAATCCCCAAAAAACAAATGCCAAATGTTTTCTCTGATACAAGGGAGGTGACTCAAAGTTGGGTAGGGAGGGAGAGCATGGGAAGAAGACTACCTCTAGATAGGGAATAGGGGTGGGAGGGAAAGGGAGGGGGGAAGGGGAATAGCAAGGATGGTGGAAGGAGAAGGTCATAATTATACAAAATACATGTATGAACATGTGAACTTGGTGTCAACATACCTTATATATAAACAGAGATATGATAAATTGTGCTATAAAGGTGTATTAAGAATTGTAATGCAAAAAAATCAATAAGAGAGCTCATGTATAATGGCATAATTTGGCGTGAACATACTTTATATAGAGAGTTATGAAAAATTGTGCTGTGAACGGATAATTATAAATGTAATGCATTCCAGTATTGTTGTGTATGAAAGAAATAATAATAAAAAAGAAAAAATGTGGTGCTTTGTAATGCAGAATGATGTGTTATGTAAGTAAGATTGGTGTATCTATTCTATTTTCCAATCTCATTGAAAATTTAGGCAAATTGAAAGTCATTAAAATATCACCTGTAAAGAATCAACCAGAATGATTCGCATCTTTAAGATTGCTGAAGGTTTGTTCTACCTTAAAAAATCATACTGTGATGGGTCTTGGCTTAGTGAAATGTTGTTGAACAAAATTCCTAAAGATTTGTGTTATGTACAGATCTTCCTGAACAACTAAGCATACATTTCTTCTTCCTGTAGAATATGTTGGGAATGTTGAGCAAAGATGGAATGTAACATGGTAGGCATTGAGGTTAGCTACTCATCAAATACTTGTATGTACTTGGCTTTGAATTGTAATGAGGGAATAGGGTTGGATTTGTGGTCTTGCTCACAGTGAGATACTTTCCTTCAGGCAGCAACTGGGAGCAATTGGATGTTTAGCACATGAAGAAGATTGTTTCACAATCAGGGTTTGATTCTTGACAAGTATTTTATTTGTTCTGAGATAACTAGAAAGCATTTCTGGGTGTGGTGATGCATTCCTATAATCCCAGTGGGTCAAGAGGCTGAGACAGGAGATCTCAAGTTCAAAGCCAGCCTCAGCAAAAGTGAGGCACTAAGCAATTCAGTGAGACCCTGTCTCTAAAATACAAAATAGTTCTGGGGATGTGGCTCAGTGGTTGAGTGCCCCTGAATTTGATCCCAGGTACCTCCCCACACTCCCAAAAAAGAAAGCATTAATAGCATACTCATCCTTTTTCTTTTTCTGATATTACAAAGTTACTAAATATAGGAGGGAATTATGAGATAATTTTTATGCACTTTCATTTTGTATATGAGGGAACTGAGATCTGGGGACAGAAATATATTTTCCTAGGAAACACAGTTATTTAGAAGTACAGACAAGAACTGAATCCAGTTTAATAGATTTTCTTTTACAAAATTTTACTTTCCTTCATTTTTAGCCAATAAGTTTTATTTGGGGAAAGTCACATAGTAAGCTAGAAAACTCTAGAAAGCATGTACCCCACCTGTGGGTGGAATGACCCCAGTTTACAACAGGTATTTAGCAGATGTCATCCCATGGACTAGCTATGCTTGCCTTTCAGGAACTTCTTTGTTCTAGCTGAGAAAACACTAAACATTGTAATTCTTATAAGTATTCTGAGCTAACACACATTTGGGAAATTCACCTTTGCTGGATTTCAAATCAGTTCAAAATGGCTCATTTAATTTATGTTTCTGTCAACAACGTATTTCTCCTGATTACCAGTTCAGGCTATGTGAGGAGACTATTGAGATAACAAGTGGTCTCTATTTGTATAGAAGAAGCTGCTGCATGCCTTCGTTTAGAATCCAGTGCATCAACTGAGAAGAGAATGTCCCACATTAGTTCGTAGAATACCAACATAATCTTTTCTTATTATTTTAATTGCAGGGAGAGACTGTAAGAATATTTTGTTTTATTTTTTCTGATTTTTATTTAAAATATGTATTTGAGAGGAGATGAACAATAATTTGATAAAATAATCAAATTATTGTTGGAAAGGAACATCTATGCTGATAATTTTCAAAAATATTTCAGCAATAGCTCTGTTCTTAAATAGAATAATAGTATGCTATATAGCTTATTGTAGGATTACCTTAATGGAAGCATGGATTAGGAATCTGGATTCTTTGCCTGCTTTACTTCCCAATATAAATATAATTTATAAAACCTGCTGAGTTTTGTAACTTCTATAAAGAACAATTTTATAAATCTCTATCTTACAGATTGTAGTACTAAGGAACAAAGTTGTCTATGACCTGCCAATGGATTAAGAACAAACTCAACACTAGGTCCCAGGTACAACTTGATAACACATCACTGCTGTAAACTACTTCTGAACAAGAAAGTACTATAGTGGTGAAATGAAGATTTCAATTTTAAATTTTGAATAATTGACTAAATTAGTGCATGGTAGATGTTGAAGTATTAATTTTTCAATTATTATCTGTAATTAATGCTGAATTCATAAAAATTTCCACTTTCTATCACTATTACAGCACATATGAGGAGATATTAGATACTTGTTGTCGATGGTTTGCGGGCTGCTAAAAGGAAAAGTTGTGTATTACAGTACAGGAAATGGCACAGAAAGATGATAAAAGAATTAAAACTAAAACCCTTGCACATTTAAAAGATTATGAAGACAATTTTGATTAGCTTACTTTTAGCCTTAGAAAAAATTGCTTAGAGATTGAATTTCTGTACATTGCCAAAAATAAGAAGTACCCATTCAGTACTATTTTAAAAATTAATATATGATTTATACACAGAAAAAAAATCACCATGTTTGTAAACAGTTCTTCAGATTCTAACAAATGCATAGCATTATAAACCAACAACAGAATCAACATATAGAAGAGTTTCATCACACCTTTAAGTCCCCCTGTTCTTTTTTCTACTCTCAACCACAGCCCTGGAAATCACTGATTGCTTTGTGATCGCATTAGCTTTATCTTTTACAGAATGTGAAATGAAAGAAGCCTCTGACAGTAGATATTCTTCTGAATCTGGCTTCTTCCAATTCAGCACGATGTCTTTGGTATTTATCTGCATTGGTATATATATCAGAGGCTTCCTCCTTTCTGTTGCTGAGTAGTGGTTGTATGCATGTACTTTCACTAGTTGAATAATATTTGGGTGATTTTCAGTCTTCTGTGATTGTCAATCAAGCTGCTATAAGCATTCATTTATGACATTTTCTGTAGATGTAAGTGCATATTTTCCTTGCACAAATACCTAGGTTGATATTGCTGGGTCAAACCATTAGTAAATATTTAACTGTATAAGAAACTTCACTTTTCAAAAGCGTCTGCAGCACCCTGCATTTTCAAAAGAAATAAAAGAGAGTCATATCATACTTTCACCAGTACTTTTATATTGCCAGTGACTACTTTTTATCCTCTAATTATTGCTCAGTTCTATCTCATGTTTAAATTTTCATCTCCCCAATGACTAATAAACTTGAAAATCAGATCATGAATCATTTGAATTTTGTGTATATTCTTTTTATTGGTGCATTATAATTGTACACAATAGTCATATTCATAATGTTATATCCATGCATACATACAAGATAATTTGATCAATCTCATTTCCTAGTACCTTCCATTTCTCCTTCCCTTCCCCTCTGTATTTATTCTTTATTGGTGTGTTTATGCAAATTTCTTGTTGAGGGGCTTGTTTTAAATTTGATTTGCCAGAATTTTATTGAAAATTTTTGCATCTATGTTCATCAAGAATATTGGTCTGAAATTTTCTTTCCTTGGTGTCTCTGCCTGGTTTTGTATCAGGATGATACTAGATTCATAGAATGAGTTTGGAAGGATCCTCTCCTTTTCTACTTCATGGAATAATTTGAGGAGTATTGCTATTAATGCTTTTGTAGTTCTTATAGAACTCAGCTGTGAATATGTCTAGTACTGGGCTTTTCTTGGTTGATAGGCTTTTGATGGTGTTTTCTTCCTCATTTGAAATTGATCTGTTTAAATGATGTAAGTTCTCTTGACTCAGTTTGGGTTGATCATATGCCTCTAAAAATTTAAGGGTGTCTTAGAAACTTTCTATCTTACTGGAATATAAATTTTCAAAATTATTTCTAATTGTATTCTGTATTTTAATAGTGTCTGTTGTGATATTTCCTTTTTAATCACAAATTTTAGTAATTTGAGTTTTCTCTTTCCTTCTTTTCATTAGGCTGGCTAAGAGTTTGTCAATTTTATTTATTTTTTCATAAAGACAGCTTTTTGTCAATTTTTGATTATTTCTTTTGTTTTAATTTCATTGATTTTCAACCTGATTTTAAATATTTCCTGACTTCTATTACTTTGGGTGTTGGTTTGTTCTTTTTCTATGGCTTTGAAATGTAATGTCAGGTCATTTATTTGTTGACTTTTTATTCTTTTAATGAATGAGATTAATGCAATGACCTTTCCCCTTAGCACTGCCTTCATAGTGTCCCAGAGATTTTGGTAAATTGTATTGGAGTTCTCCTTTACATTTAGGAATTTTTTTTATCTCTTCCCTGAGTCTTTTTATTAGATTTGGGCATTGTGAATCTTGCCTTCTTTTGTGGTGTACTGAATATTACTATATGTCTTTAAATATTCTGGAACAATTTTGTGGGACACAATATGATGATTTGGGTATGTTTTATTATTTTTTTAATATTTACTTTTTGGAAGTAGTTCAACACAATACCTTTATTTTGTTTATTTATTTTTTTAGGGTGCTGAGGATGGAATCTAGGGCCTTGCATGTGCTGGATGAGCTCTCTACTGCTGAGACACAATCCCAGCCCTATTTTTTTCCTTTTAAAGTACTTTTTTAGTTGTAGATGGAAACAATACCTTTATTTATTTATTTTTATGTGGTGCTGAGGATTAAACCCAGTGCCTCACACATGCTAAGTAAGCGCTCCACCACTGAGCCACAACCCCAGTCCTATATTTTATTATTTTGAGCAAAACTATCCTGGTGGCATTGATTTTTTTCCCTTCTTTTTCTTGGTCTTTCTGTTTCTGCCTTACTTCAGAATTGTATGCCATGTCTCTGCTCTGATTTGTATATTTCTTTTTTTTTTTTAGAGAGAGAGAGAGAGAGAGAGAGAGAGAGAGAGAGATTTTAATATTTATTTTTTAGTTCTCAGCGGACACAACATCTTTGTTGGTATGTGGTGCTGAGGGTCGAACCCCCGCCGCACGCATGCCAGGCGAGCGCGCTACTGCTTGAGCCACATCCCCAGCACTGATTTGTATATTTCTTAAATAATTTCGTAATACTTATGGAACCTCTTGATGTCATATTGGCTATGAATATCAGAAACTTCAGATTAAGATGTCTACTTAAAATAGAAAGCCTTTTTATTCCAGCATATTTATATCTACCACATAAAGGATTCAGATTTGCTTTTATTATGATTCAGATACTAGATGTCCCCCCAAAGCTCCTGTGTTAATGCAAGGGGGAAATTACCAGATTATGAAAGCCACAGCCTAATCAGTAGATGGATCTACTTGACAGATTAATAATTTGAAAGGAATAACTGAGTGGTAATTGTAGGCAGATGGGACATGACATGACAACGTGGGTCACTGGGGGCATTCCCATTGGGATTATATCTTGTTGCCCTAGATTCTCCTTTTTCTCTCTGCTTTCTGTCCACCATGAGTGTAACAGCACCTCCCCCATGCCCTTCCACCATGATATTCTGCCTCATCTCAGGAACAAGTAGACCATGGAGTGAACCTCTGAAACCTTGCACTCAAATAAACTTTTTCTTTGCTAAGTTGTTCTCATCAGGTGTTTTCATCACAATGACACAAAGCTGAATAACACAGTGTTCTTAAATCATGTAGTCATTATATGAAGCAATCATTTTTTCCAGGAAGATTAAATATTATTAGCCTGGTGCAATCAGAAGGAATATGATATGGGGTAGTAGTACTGATTACATTGTACAACAAAACAATAGTCTTTGAAATATACTATTTCATATGAAGTTTAATATGCTCATATATTGCTGTATATTAATAAACTTAAAAAAAGCAACTCTCAAATATATATTGAGAAGCTTGAAATGTTTATATTTATGACCCAGAATTTTATTTCTGGGAATTTATGTTAAGGAAATACTCAGGTGGATATGGAAAGGTTTATGTAAAAGCACATCTACTGCATTATAACAAATAACAAAATTTAGAAATAATCTTAATGTCCCAGATTAGGACAGTGTTTAAATAAGATATAGAATATCTATAAATAGGTATGATATATAATGAATATATTTTAAAATATTTACACTTGATCATATTTTAATTCATATTGCATGAGAATTTGGATTTCAATAATAAAACTATCTACAATACTTAACTAAGTTGTCAAATAAATGTGTTGTGTGTATGCACATTATAAAAATACTGTTAAGACTACATGGAGAGCTGGAGTTGTGGCTCAGTGGGAGAGCACTTGCCTAGCATGTGTGAGGCACTGGGTTCAATCCTCAGCACCACATTAAAATAAACAAAAATGAAGGTACTGTGTCCATCTACAACTAAATATATATATCTACACACACACACTACAAGGAAATATACTGACAAATTTAAAGTAAATATCATGTGATAATAGATATATGGGATTGTGTGTTTGTGTGTGTGTGTGTGTGTTCTTGAGGATTCATCACAGGGTCTTACACACGCTAGGCAAGTGCTCTACCACTGAGTCACAACCCTGGTGCAGGAATTTTTTTCTTATGGTATTTTGTAATTTCTAAATTGTTACATGTCAAATAGTTATATGGAAAGTAGTTAAGTTTCAATATTGACTATTTCTCTAATTCACAATAAATGTCAAAGAGTAAAAGGTATTTATTGATGTAACCACTCTGATTGGTTTGAACAATGAGTATATTATATAAGCAGGTCTAATGAGACTCTTTAGCATTGATACATGTCCTATTGGCCTTTAGTTCATTCAATTCTAAGTATCTATTCATGACTAATTGTGACTTGTAAAATATTTTATCTTTATTCTCTATATTAATCCTTTTTATTACAATGGTTCTGAGAGTTTTTTTTTATCTTTTTGGGGTCCTCGGTGTGTATTTGTATCTCATTCCTAATGTTTGGAAAAAATTCTGCTATCATTACAGTGAAAAGAGTCTTAATGCCATTAACCTATATTTATATCCCCTCTTCTATCTTTCCAACTTAATGTTGTTTCAGTGCTTTTGTATATTCTTATCATTTATTTTTTTTCCTTTACTGTCTACAGAGTGTTCCAGCTTCAATACCCTATTTTCAAGGCCCAATGTTCTGTTTTCTATGTGATATAGTCTGTTAGTGATACCTTAAAGTGAATTTTTTATTTGATTTATTGTCTTTCATTTTCAGGAGTTCTGATTGGTTCCTTTTCAGAATCTCTATCCTTTTATTGAAATGGTCTTTCACCTGCTGTAATTTCTATTTTAATTCCTTGTTGTATTTCTTAGATTGTTCTTTAGTTCATTAATCATTTAATAGTATTTTAGTTTTTCCCTGAGATTTTATCCCCTTCTATGTTTATGTATTCCTTTTGAATAGGATTGCAAATTTTAGAGTAAGATTTGATTGTTTTCTCATGTTTTCAGAGGTCTTGAACTTGCACATAAGTTGGGTGGATTCATCTTCCTTTTGTGAGGATGTCTTTTGATGTGTAGTTATCTATTCTACAGCATGTTCTATGTTGTTGGTATCTGTTATCTTCAACACTTAGGCTCAGTGTAATACTTATATTAGTTTCAACTGCCAATGCCTCTCAGTTTGCTGCTGTAGATGCTGATCTAACTTACTCTCACAGAGCTACTGTAACACTATGATATTTGCTGAGCCATCATTTTAGAATCTTTCTCTAGTATTGCTGTTGAAATAGATGTTTGAGAATATTAATGACCCTCTAGTAACTATAGTCTTTCCAAGTAGGAAAGTCCTTGTTACTACTTGGGCCTAGTTATTGGTTTTGGGGTGTTGTCTTCTCTGTTCTCTGTGATAAATTATTGTTGAAGCTAGAACAGGATTACTTTGCATGTACTGTCACTTTACTGAGTTGTAGGTATAGTTAAGGGTCTGTGAATTTGTAGTGTACCAGTTGCTTCCCAGTATCTCTCAAAGAAAGAGAAATATTTAATAACAACATCTGTCATGATCAATATACAGCATTAGAATAAGTGTCCAGTATGTGCCATGGCTTGTATTCCATTAATTACTTGTATACCAATAGAGGAATAGTGTAGTCATCACTTAACCACAGCAATAATAACAAATAAGCATGAACTAGATCTAGCATAAAACTATGCAATAAGTGTCAACTGTGCCCTCGTCAATACTAATAAGTGTAACAACATGAACGGTGGGGCCAGTAATTGTATAAACCAAATTTTTCATGAAGATAGTAAAATTGCAATTATTTAAGAGAAAAAAATTAGAAAGGAAGTCAAAGGAACATTTAAAATATTCAAAAGACCAACAGAATTAAAGCAGATGAGAGTTAGTGAGTGATGGCTACAAAGGAAAAGTTAAAAGTAATTACTAAAAAAATAAGTAATGACAGAAAGAGAGATCAAGCCAATTTGACTATTAAAGGGGAAAGAACTAATAAAAGAAACAAAAAGAAGAACCCAAACAAGCAAACAAATAGTCAAACCCAAACAAATAAATACCCTACTCCTGTAAAGTCAAAACAAATTGAATGGTGGCATATGCCTGTAATGCCAGAGGCTAGGGAGACTGAGTTCAAAGTCAGCCTCAGCAATTTAACGAGGCCTTAAGCAACTTAAGCCCTGTCTCAAAATAAATAAATAAACAAACAAACAAACAAATAAAAATTGGGCTGGGGATGTGGCTCAATGTTTAAGCACCCCTGTGTTCAACTCCTGGTACCCTCCCCAAAAGTGAAATAATTGTGGAGGAGAGAAATGATAAAAGAAGGAAAAAAGAAAAAGGAAAAGGAAAAAAAAATAAAGAGGAAAAAACTATGTATGTATATAACTACTAGTTAATCAGCACAGCTAGAACACACACACACACACACACACACACACTTTCACTCACACTTAATGAAAAAAGGAGAAGAGTGAAGGAAAAATGTTAATGAGAAATGAAGGTAGGGCCAGGGTTGTGGCTCAGTGCCTAGCATGCATGAGGCACTGGGTTTGATCCCTGGTACCACATAAAATAAATTAATAAAATAAAGTATTGTGTCCATCTATAACTAAAAAATATTTTTGAAAAAAATGAAGGGAATTTTTCTCCATTGAATTGATCAAAACTGTTGATAAGAATGGCTGGTTGTTTATTGTCTGTGTTATAGTATCCTCCTTTCTACTTCTTGGGCTGCAAAACACTTTGAGAGAGCAAGGGCTAGGTGTTTTTAAACCAGTCTTTTTGGAGTTGCTCCATAAACTGTCAGGTGGTGTGACCTGGAACTCAAAGTAGTTGTAATAGCACTCAGCTTACTTTCCCACCAGTGTGGATGGGGATAGAATGGGAAGTAGTAATGATCATCTGTTCAAACTATGTAGATCACCTAGGGTGAAGCTGATGCAAAGTTCTTAATGTGAAGTTCAGACAGCTGATATTTAGTTCTAATTGATCTTTCAAAATTTTCCAGGAGTTATCTATTCAAGATAGAATAGCTTCACTCACTCTGTTGCTGGGCAGGTGCCAATCTCTGCTGGGGATCTGGATCTGGATGTGAGAGAAACCTAGTAGAAACTATACTTGGGGAAAAGAAACTGACTTTTCACTAACATTGCATACTCCACCATCCACCAATGTAGTATTCCCATGATCAGCCCCCAGGCCCAAATGTGGTTACCAATGGAGTTTCTGGGTTCTCTCTAGCTAATCTTGCAAGCTGTCAAACCCAAATGGAAAGCCCACTTCACTCCATTTCCTCAGCCTGAGTCCCTTGGTTGCTTCAAGATGGCATAGTTATCTCTCTACAGAGTATCCCTCCTGCACCAGCTTACTATACTGCCTCTGGGTTACTCATGTTCAGCCCTGCACTATGTTCCATGGGTTCCCCCATGCAGCATTTTCTTTTCAGACTTAATCTCTCTTTATGCCTAGGTCATCTCTCTCCTCTTTGGTGAACCAACACTACAGTGCATTATTGGCTGGAATCCTAAGGTATTCTTTCCTTTTCTATGTTCAAAGAACTTGAATGTCTTTGTCTCTCTGAAATTAAACTTCACTGTGTTCCCTCTGTACCCAGCAGTGTTCCTACTGTTTGAATCCCAAGCCACAAAGCAACTAGAAATCATCCCCTTCCTCTATTCTGTCATCTTTGTCTCTATCAAGCATGATTTTTCTTAACTTACACATGTCAAGAGTATTCACTGGATTCAGATGATATCAGAATGATTGATCCCTTTATTATAAAATTTCACATGAATCTTTCATATAATGATTGAATTTGTTAATGGATACTATCTGAAACAATTATTTCATTAGGGGTTGCAATATAATTACTTTTTATTCTGGTACTTTTTACCCACATATATTAGTTGGAAATACACTAAGAGGAAAAAACTTTTACCAACAGAGATATTTGGTTAACTTGAAAAATAGTTCATCCAGTTTCTTAATTTTGAATTCTTAATTTTTTAAAATTATCTACCTTGAACCTAATATTTGGGATTGCTATTTACAATAGTAACTTATTTTTTCTTAATCTATTTTGAGCATCAGTATGATTATATCCTTTAATATATTCAAAATAATTTTACTGTAAATAACTTTTAATATATAATTTTTATAAGCCAAATGACTTTATCTGAATTATATATTATAGAAAGTATAACAACTTTCATATCATAAGGACAAAATGTACATCCTGGTGTGTCTAGGAAAATCATTCTTTATTCCTGTTTTCTTACACTAATTATCAATACCCCTTATTTCTTTTTTATTATGTCTTGATTTTAATAATAAATTATATACCAGTGCAATAACTCTTTAGTTTTTTCAAATAGAATTCTTAAAATAGTTTATATGAATTAGACGTACTATGAAAGAAATAAATGAAGAGGTAGAGTTAGAAAGACCCGGTGTTTATAGATTTCTGTTCTGAGATCCTTTCAGTCTCTGGACACTCAAACTCTTTTAAAAATGCTAGGATGATGTATTTATCTATCTGACACTAGAAAAGATTTGTTGATATTGTTTCTTTGATACTTTCTATTAGAAGTATTGCATTGCTCAATGCCCAGCTACTCATTAAATTCAGTTCATTTTGTTCTTGCTCTACTGCTAGCCTAATGATCAGTGTGTGCCCATGGAAAATCAATTCAATTGCCTCAGTGCATAACAAGGGCAAAGATAGGCAGTGTTCTTTCCTTTAAATTACAGGGCATTTTAATACTTTATCTATAGAAAGGAAGATAGTATAGAACTGGTAAATTGAAACTTATGTAATATTTTAGTTGTTCAGGTGTATTTTACAAAGACATTCTTTGCTGAGAACTATTTTAAAATGTTATTTAGAATTTTTGATAACTTCTAGGGAACATGGGTTACTCTCACAAAGATTTACATTATATAACACTGCTAAGAGATTCAAGGTGAGATTAATTTAAGGTCTCAACAAGATGGTAGGTTTAATTTTTCACTCTTGCTCCTCTCTCATAAAATTTTTCTAGGTGACCATTTAATTCCTACCGGTAGTTTCTTATATTGAGCATCACGAAAAGATCATTTTTTAGACACATGATAAGGAAAGAAGTATTGCTAAATGAGCCAAAAGAATTAGGCCATCTTAAGGTGTGTTAAAAACCATAAATGCATAATTGCAACTTTTTAAAAGAAAGCTAATGGAATAAAAGAAATAAGTAAGTACATATTAATAAGTTAAGTGTTTAATACATTCAGGATGCATAATACTGAGAACTAGTTGATAAGTGCTGTTCTTAGCCATAGGAGTTCCATGTTGAATATGAAAGCATACATGGACATTCAACTTTAGGAGAAGATGGAAAATAGTATGTAAAAAGAATGAATGAAGGGGCTGCAGTTGTGGCTCAATGGTAGAACCTTGCCTAGCATGTGCAAGGCACTGGATTCGATCCTCAGCATCATAAATAAATAAATAAATAAATAAATAAATAAATAAATAAATAAATAAATAGTGTCCAACTACAACTAAAAAAATAAAATTAGAAAAACTATAAATGAATAAAACAGTGAAAAGTCTTGTGTTAGCTACAATAAATGAAGATACCACAATCTATTTTCCCAATTGATCACAAGTAAATCTCTAGAGAGAATTCAGAATGATACTGCCTATAGATTCTGATAAGTAAAAAATGACAGGCAAGGGGTTTTGTTAATTAAAAATGTTTTTCTTCCTTTATCATTTGCCTTTAACTCAAGTATGAACCTTTTCCCAGAAATGCATTTTGAGTGCAGAAAGCAGAACCTCAGAGAGAAACTGTCTGTTTCTAGCCAGTGAAGAAGGAAAAGGGAAACTTGTAAATCAAAGAATGTGTGGAGAGTTCTTGAGTTGATTTATTTTCCACTCTTTTTTCCCCTTGACCTTTCCCTAAATGAAGTCCAGAGAAAAGTGTGGCACAGTACACTGGCCTTAGGGAAGGTAATGTAGACAACTAAAATCCTGAAAGAAAACTTGTCTCTCTGGTTAGAGGGACATGGAAAAGGGACCTCTGTTATCTAAACTGTATTCCTGAAGAAGAGAAACTAGAGAAAGGGTTCTCCACATTCTGTCTATTAATCAATAAAAGCTTGGCCTCATTCTCAAGCGATATATACATGAAATAAACCCTAAGAAACCTATCAATGACTAAAAATTGGACTGCAATTATGAAATGCTACCTAAATCCCAGTTTAACCACTGAGATACTCATATGAAGGATAAGACCTCAAGAACATAGCAAAAACTTTCAAAACTGAACACAAATTGGAACCTTTGCCCACTTAAAGTTAGAAAAATCTGAACATGACCAGGTGGACTACCTCCTTACACAAAATCAACAACATCCTGCAGACAATTTTAACAGGATCCAGAATCTTACAACTAAATCTAGGATATAGTCCTAAATTACATGACATGTCTTTACTAGAAACCAGTAAAATATGTCAAACTCTCAAGGGAAAAGAAAATCAACAGATTCTAACACTAACATGATACAGATGATGGAATTAAAGGTAAATAATTGAATGCAGATTTTCTCACTATACTCCATGAGGTAAAAGTGAATACCCTTAACATGAATGGAAAGAGATGTAGTTATTAGCAAAAATTATGAACTATGGAAAATATAGAATTGCAACAGCTAAGAAAAGATCTGCTGCTTATTAAAATATTTGCTACTGGACAGTTTTCTGAGAAAAATATTTTGATATATTTCATTTTCAAAATTGTCAGTATATGTGGAAGAACTTTTTTCAAGTTAAATATCCCTTAACTAACATGTTTGGAATATGAAGAATTTCAATATTTTTAATTTAATATTTATTTTTTAATTGTAGTTGGACACAATACCTTTATTTATTTATTTTTATGTGGTTCTGAGGATCAAACCCAGGGCCTTGCACATGTTAGGCGAACACTCTACCACTGAGCCACAACTCCATCCCCCAAAATTTCAATTTTTTTAATTTTTCAGATTTTTGAATATACATAAAGACACATTATAAAAGGGACCTAAGTGTAAATGTTAAATTCATTTTTGTTTTATATGCATCTTATATACATAGCCTAAAAGTAATTTTATACAATTATTTTTAGTACTCCTGTGATTGTATCGTAACTTGTCACATGAGGTCAGGTGTGGAATATTCCATTTAAGGAATCATTTCAGTGATCAAAAATGTTTTGAATTTTAGAGCATTTACAATTTTGGATTTTCAGACAAGCAATGTTCAACCTGCATTAATGTCACATGTTAGACAAGCAATGGAGAAAAAAAAATAGGAAAAAAATACTGCAGAGCCAGATTTGGTGGTACATACCTGTATCCCCAACAACTTGAGAGGCGGTGGATTGAAAGTTCAAGATCAACCACAGCAACTTAGCAAGACCCTATTTAAAAGAAAGAAGAAAGAAAGAAAGGGAGGGAGGGAGCAAAGGAGGGAGGGAGGGAGCAAAGGAGGGAGACAGGGAACAAGGCATGAAGTTTTGTGTAGGAGTATTGTGTTCAGAGATTAAAAGCAAGAGTCCTTGGTATACAGAGATAGTTAGAGCTGTTGGATTATGTGAAATCACATAGTATTAAAATACAGATAATATTTGGGATATCACCAAAGTGGTAATAGGATTATTCTAGCATTCTCTCTCTCCATTGAAACATCAATTAAAACAATTAGCCATACACAATACTACCTTTATAAGAGCTTAGGCAACCAGCTGGATAAATAGATAAATTGAAGTGGATGGGAAAGACAATTTACATGGCTCCCTCCCCAAGGAAGCACAGCATAAAGAGAGGTACCTTCTCCTGAGAATAGGAAAGGGAAGGAAACATGAAATTTTGCCTTGGACCTTAATATTGGGCATTCTGCAGAAAAACTCAACTCTGTACATGCCCCCAGCAGTCCAGATTCCATGCCAAACTCTATAGATTAAGCCTCCTTGCTTTGCCTCAGGACCATCCTGGATCCCACAGCCCAAGGCTTCAGGCCTATATAGCTGAAATCATCTCCGGGCTCACCATGTGTCTGTGTCATTCACAGTGGTGCCAGGATAGCCCTGGAATTTGGAGCGACTCCAACACTTTGTTAGCCCCCTAAACTCAAACACTGAACACATCCTGCAGACTCTGTCTCTAGACCTGAACCATTGGCCCAAGGCTCTTGGGTCATTCCCAGTGCTTTATTATTCCCCTAGCCAAAGGTATAGACCCATCCTGGACCACAACACCCTAACTCTAACCCTTTAGTACTAGGGCAACATCCATTGACTCAGCAACATTTAGGCTAGCTCCTACAGATATAGGTTCTAAGCCATCTCTATGCAATGCTAACCATTGTGGTCCCAGGCTTTATGCTCACCAGGGGTGCCAGAGCATCCCAGAGCCAAGTTGGATAATGAAGTCCCAGACTTTACACTTGTACAAGAACCAGGTTAGCGACCTGGTCTAAGACAACACACTGGCACTATATATACCTACTACAATCCTTTCCAGTTCCAGGCTATTGCCTGAAACCCTACTGGTCAGTCCGATGTCTACAGTGCCAAGTTCCAGCAGAATCAAGGTTCAGGTCTTTTCTCGATGAATAAAAGTGTAAACATATACTGTGGACTATGGAACTGGACCAGTTCCCATTGACACAGGATTTGGAACCACCCCTGTGATCTCAACTTCCAGACTAGTCCCTGTAGCTCCAGGGAACCAAGCTAGGATTCATTAGCCCAAGTTCAATACTTGCCTTGCAGATCAAGATCACATTCCTGCCTCATTGTCAGGCCAGTCTTACACACTGGGTCAGATATAGTGAACTCAGCTTCTAGTAGACTCAGTGTTCCTGCCTGATCCTATAGAATACACCTGTGGCCTCAGGACTCAGGCCTTTCCCTTTGAATGAAGGCTCCAGAGCAGTTCCAGTATCAGACCAGGCTGACTGAGTCCTTCAGTAGAAATTCAGCCGATAAACCATTCCAGATAGCTTTCCAGAATTTCTGGGCAGGTTGACTGGTAAAGGCTCTTCCACACAAATCCAGTCTTCTGAAGTTGAAATAAATCCTTATTTCTTCAAACTTGAACACATTGCCAACAGTATCAAGAACAATCAAGGAAGCATAAGATCACCAAAGGAACAAAGTAAAGCACCAATAGACAACTCTAGAAAAATGGAGTTGTATGAACTCCATGTATAACAAAAATGTATAATGAAAAATTAAAATAACTGTTTTAAGGAATCATAGAGAAATTTAACAAAATGCAGATAAATGATAGCATAAAATAATAATTAAACAAAATGAGAAATTAACCATTGAAATTATTTTTAAAAATGAAACAAAAATATGGACCAAAATATGAAATGAAAGAAATGAAAATTGCAACAAGGAACTTCAAAAGCAAAATTGATCAAGAGGACGAAAGAATCTGAATTTGAAGACAGGCTCTTTGAATATGTAGAATCAGAGGGAAAGAATGAATGAAAATAAACAAGAAAAATTACAGGAATTCTTGGATATCATAAAAAAGCAAGCATTGAAATTATGGAAATTAAAGAAGAACCAAGAATACAATACCTAGCAAAACACTTTAGAAAATATAGGAGAAATAAATTATTTCTAAGACAAGCAAAAATTGAAAGGATTCATTGTCACCAGACTATCCAAACAGAAACATCAACGGGATAATAACTACATCATCACTAAAGTGTGTGTGTGTGTGTGTGTGTGTGTGTGTGTGTGTGTATATATATATATATATATATATATATATATATATATATATATATATATATATAAATATAAAGAAAAGCATCAAAGATCATCAAAAAAACCCTCAAAACAGTTCAGATAATAGAACCCATAATATTATTATAATATTATTTAAATGTGGCATCAATAATATATCATGCCAGGCATGGTAGCACACACCTGTAATTCCAGCACCTGGGAAGACTGAGGCAGAATGATCAGAGTTCAAAAATAGCATGAGCAAAAGTGAGGCACTAAGCAACTTAGTGAGACCCTTCCTCTAAATAAAATACAAAATAGGGCTGGGGTTATGGCTCAGTGGTCAAGTGCCCTTGAGTTTAATCGCTACTACCCCCACTTAAAAAAAAAAGATGAACAACAGAGGAAGAAACAAACAAAGGATATACAAACAACCAAAATAAAAATTAACAGAATGACAGGAGTACATCTTTACTTGTTAATAATAACTTCAAATATAAATAGATTGAATACCTCAATTAAAGTATATAGACTGACTGAATGAATTAAAAATAAAACCCAACTATAGGCTACCTATAAGAAGGCCATTCATCAATAAAGACACATAGAGACTGACAGTGAAAAGATGGGAAAAAATATACCATGCAAAAAGAAACTAAAACCAAGCCAGAGTGTTTATTCTTCTATCTGACAAAATATAGTGTAATTAAAAAAAATAAAAAGAGACTATATAATAATAAATAGATCAATTCAACAAGGGAAAAAGAATAATGGTAAACATATATTCTGCCAGTTTTATAACACCCAATTATATAAAGAAACATTTGTTTTTATCTAAAAGGAGAAATAAACTCTAATAAAATCATAGTTGAGGACTTCAATCTTCCACTTTCTTCAGTGAACAAATCATTCAAAATAAAATAAACATTATAGTTAAACTATACTATAGTCCAAATGAATTTAACAGACATTTACAGAACATTTTATCCAATAGCTGAAGAATACATATTCTTCTCATAAGCACATGGAACATTCTCCAGGACATACCATAGTTAGGCCACAAAATAACTCTCTGCAAATTAAAAAAAATAAATGAAATCACATTAAGTATCTTCTTTAAACCCCATGAAATGAAACTAGAAATTGACAAGAGCAACTTTGCAAATGTTGGAAAGACATGGAAATAAAACAAAAAAGAGCATTCTCTTAAATGAACAATGGGCTAATAAAGAAACCAAGTGGAGAATTTTAAGAATTTCTTAAATGAAAATGAAAACAAAACACAACCCCCAAAACCTATATGATACGGCAAAATCAGTGATAAGGGAAGTTGTATTAGTTAGATTTACATTACTCAAATTTCCAGAGTCCATTAGCTTATAAATATTATGCCCTTCAGTAGATGAATGTATATATAAAATGTGGCATATATACACAATGGAATATTACTCAGCAATAAAAGAGAATAAAATCATGACATTTGCAGGTAAATGGATGGAGTTGGAGAATATAATGCTAAGTGAATTAAGCTAATCCCCAAAAAACAAAGGTCAAATGTCTTCTCTGATAAAAGGAGGCTGATTCATTGTGGGGTTGGGAGGGGGAGCATGGGAAGATTAGATGAACTCTAGATAGGGCAGAGGGGTGGAAGGGGAAGGGAGAGGGCATGAGGGTAGGAAAGACAGTGAACTGAGATGAACATCATTACCCTATGTATGAAGACACATATAGTGTGAATATACTTTGTATACAAACAGAAATATGAAAAAATGTGCTCTCTATGTGTAATATGAATTGTAATTAATTGTGCTGTAATATATAACAAATTAGAATAAAAAAATTAAAAATATTAAAAGCTTATTTTAGATCATCATTCTGAAGATTCCAGTCCAGGATCAGTTGTTCCCATTATTTGGGGGCCTCTGATGAGAACCGCTGATCATGGCAAGAATGTGTGGAAGAACAAACCAGTTACATCATAAGCCAGGAAGCAAATATACTGAGAGACTGGGATCCCACAATCTCCTTCAAGGGCATGCCCTCAGTGACTTAAGGACCCCTTACTAGAATATACCCCTCAAAAGATCAATCACCTTCTAGTTGTGCCACCTGGGCACCATTTAATACATGAACAACTGGGAGACATTCATCAAAACCATATTAGAACTTTATAGCAATAAATTCCTAAGTTATAAAATAGATTTTAAATAAACAAATAAATAACCTAGCAATGCAAATCAAGGAACTAGAAAAGCAAGAACAAATTATTAAACCATACCCCAAATTATTAAAAGAAAAGAAATAGCAAGCATAACAAGTAACAAGATTGAATCATTAAAAAAATAATCTCTCAACAAAGAAAAGTTCAGTCAATGCCTTTATTGCTCAATCTACCAATTCTGAAAGAAGAGCTAGCTCCATTTTTTTCTGAAAACATTCCAAAGTATTGAAAGGGAAGGAACTCTTCCAAACTCATTTTATGAGACCAACATTATCCTGACATCAAAACCAAACAAATACCTAATGATGAAGAAAGAGAAAGAGAAAATTATGAATGTAGATGCAAAAATTCTTATAAGAAACACTGGAAAATTGAATCTAATATCTTAGAGCATATAGAAAATATTATACACTAGGATTGTTTCAGATTTCTCCCATAGATGCCAGGATGGTATACCTTGAACAAATCCAAAAATGAAGTACATAAAAGCAATATAATAAAGGATAAAGACCATATGGAGAACTATATAAATGCAGGAAGAAGCATTCAATGAAGTTCAATATCTATTCAAATTAAAAATAATTAAGAATTGAAGGAACCTACCTCAACACAATAAATATAACAAGCCCACAACTAATATACCGAGTGGGGAAAATGTAATATTATCTCTTCTAAGATCACAAAGAAGTCTACATTTTTCACTTTCACCACTTGTATGCATTCAGTATGGCATCAGAAGACTTAGCAGGGGCAATAAGGCAAGAGGAAGGAATAAAATGCATTAGAATGTGAAAGAAAGAGGTAAAATTATCCATGCATGCAGAGAACATGGTTTTACATAGAGAAAAAGATATTTTCCAAAAAATTGTTAGAACTGAAAAAATAATTCAGTAAAATTGTAGGATATAAAATAAAACTATAAAAAATCAGTAGATTTTTAAATTCATCTATAACATAATTCTAAAAAAGAAATAAAACAGTCCCACTCAAAATTGCTTCAAAAATAATTAATAATAAATTAACTGAGTGAATAATTTCTACAATGAAAATGACACAACACAAATGAAAGAAACTAAAGTAAACAAACAAAAAATGGATGATATTCCATATTCATGGAGTAACAGAATTAATGTTGTTAAAAATGTCCATAATATGGGAAGTGATGCACAAATTCAATGCAATTCTCATCAAAATACCTATGATATTTCTAGTTCTTCACAGAGCTAGAAAAGACAGTCACAGGGTTCATATTAAACCACAAAAGACCATAAATAAGGCAAAGCAATTTTGAGCAAAAAAACAAAACAGGATATTACATTACCAGACATGAAAATGAACTATATGAAATTAAAACATTACATTATTGGCATGAAAGCAGACACATCATCCAATGGAACAGAATATAGAGCACCCAGTAATAAATTAATGCATTTGCTGTCAACTGATTTTTGACTATGGTGACAAAAACACATGAGAAATAAATATCTCTTTAATAAAAGACGTTGGATAAAATGTCTATCAATGTACAGAAAACTTAAATATGATCTCACACTGTATTAAAAATAAACTCAAAATAGATTTTAAAAATTAATGGTAAAACATGAAGTTGTAAAGTTACTAGAAGAAAATATAGGGGATACAGCTACCTAACATTGATCTGGGTAATTATTCTGGGGGTATGACTCTACAATTACTAGCTATAAAAGCAAAAACAGATTAAAGAAAAGATGAATTCAACCCAAAAGTTTCTGAACAATGAATGAAATAAGCAACAGAGTGAAGTAACAACCTCTAAAAGATGAAAGAACATATTTGCCACCATACTTATATTTAGGGGTTAATATTCAAAAGTTATAAGTAACTCATAGTAACTAAATTGAAGGAGAACAAAATGGGCAGTGGAACTAAGTAGACATTTCTCAAAATAAGACATACAGATGGCTAACATTTGAAAAATGCTCATCATTTCTAATTATTAGGGAAATAAAAATTAGGACCACATTGAGATATAACCACACATCTGTTGGGATGGATTCTATAAAAAAAGACCATAACTAGTGCTGGTGAGCATGCAGAGAAAATGAAATTATTGTATACCATTTATGAGAATATAAAGTAGTAGAGCCATTATGGGAAACATTTTGGAGGTTCCTGAAACAACTCAAGTACTGAGCTCATATTCATTGAAAATGAAATCAGTATGTTGAAGAGATATTTTCACTCCCATGTTCATTGACACATTATTCACAATAGTCAAGATATGCAGCAAACCTAAGTGTCCATAAGGTGATAAATAGATAATAAAAATGTGGTATCTGATATATAATAGACTTTTTAGCCTTAAAAAAATAAGGGAATCCTGTCATTTGTAACAAGTGTGAACCTTCTGGACATTATGTTTAGTGAAATAAACCAGGCATTGAAAGACTAGTACTACATGATCTCACTTGCATGGAGAATCTAAAAAGTTAAACTCCTAGAGTCAGAGAATAAAACAGTGGCTATCATAGGCTGGGAGGGTGGGGAAGTTAAGAAATTATTGGCCCAAGCATTCATAATTTCAATTAGATAGGAGAAATAAGTTCAAGGAATCTATTATGCAACATGATGACTGCTGAGAGCCATAGCCTTAAGAATGACACATGGCATTTTTGGTTGAAAGGTGACCCTGCTCAGGGATTAGGGTGGCTCCAGGTTTAGGGTGGATCCTGCTGGGAATAGGGTGTGTCCTACTGCCTCAGGCGCCTGCTCCTTGAGTTCCCGTGGAGTTCTCGCAGGGTTCTGAGAGAATTGGGACGCAGAGACAGGTGGAGGGAGTGTATTTTTCCCAGAATGTTCGTGTAGAGTGCCGGTGAGAGTTTGGGAATAAAGAGCTGCTGTTTGAATCTACAAGGCTTTTGTGGTGGCTCAGTTATTTTGTGCCCAGCCAGACTGCAGCAGATGACTACAATCAATAATAATGGATTGCATGAATGGTGTGACTCTGCTTCATGTATAAACAGAGAAATGAGAAGTTGTGCTCCATTTGTGTACAATGAGTTGAAATGCATTCTGCTGTCATGTATAACTAATTGAAACAAATAAAAAATAATATATCGTGTTCTTGAATATTACAAAGATAGTTGATTTTACATGTTCTTCACCACACACACATATACATACACACACAAATGATGTATGGTAATGCATATATTAACTCTCTCACAATGTATACATATTTAAAATATATTTGACATGACAAATATATTCAATTTTTATTGTCAAAAATATATTTTAAAAATATAATGATTACACATTCTAAGAATAAATGTGAGGAAATCAACCAAAAGAAGCAGGACAAGAAAGGAATCTGAGAATAATCTAGTGAAGTAGGAGGAAAAGCAAAAAGGTATATTCTTTATCAAAAATATTTTTAGTTATAGATGGACATAATACTTTTATTTATTTGTTTTTATGTTGTGCTGAGGATTGAACTCAGTGCCTTGCATGTGTTAGGCAAGTGCTCTACTGAGCTACAACCCCAGCCCAAGAGTATATTCTTATGGAGAATGAATGAAGATTAACCTTCAAAAATGACATAATGATCAACTGTTTAACACTACTCAAAGGTTTAGAAGCTGAGGAAAAAAAAATATCCATTAGGTTTAATGAAATGGAGGTTATTGTTGATCTTGGCAAAAATAAATTTGATGGAGTATAATGCGGTGAGGCATACTTAAATTGAGATGACTGAGAAGTTAGAAATATTAACTATTATTTTAATAAAATGGTGAATATTAGCCAGGTTTTGAGAAAAAATGCTAAGAAGCAGAGAAAAGAGAAAGTATCATGTAGAGAAACTGCAGTCAAGGGAAGGTTCACAGGATACTTGGAACTTGAAAATTTGAAGTATAGTTAGGGAAAATGATCAGTTAAAAATGGAATGGTGGGCTGGGGATGTGGCTCAAGTGGTAGCGCGCTCGCCTGGCATGCGTGCGGCCCAGATTCAATCCTCAGCATCACATACAAAGAAAGATGTTGTGTCCACCAAAAAATAAAAAAAAATAAATATTAAAATTCTCTCTCTCTCTTTAAAAAAATGGAATGGTGACAGTCAACTTTATTATTCACTATTGATATTCTTTTATTTCTTAAACAGAATTTTAAAAGGTAATTTATGTAATTTTTGTATATTCAAATAAACACAAGCATACAAATAAACATGAAGATTTAAATTAAACCCCAGATAGTAGCACCACTTGAAGGGACGTCATTTTATGGCCTTCATTTAAGAGCACAGAGATTAGAGTTTATGATTCAATATATAGTAACCAAAGCTATGAAAACTACATTTTTGGAAATCCAGAATAAGTACAATACCCATGTTGTGCCCTAAGAGCATGTAGACTCTAGTTTTGTATAGGTGAAAAACATGTACATAAATAACTTTGCTACAACTGACAATTAATTCTATATTGTGTTTCTTTCATTCTATTTCTATCAGAGAGTTGATGTTTTTCTCTTTTAAAAGTCTGTGAGCCCCTGGATGGCAAGAGCTATGTCTTCTTATCTTTCAGCCTTTTCTTCCATGCAGCCTTAGTACTCTGTATATATTTATACATAATAACCCATTCAATCCTCATGAATAGAGTTTAATTAATGAATTAAATTTATAATGAAAAGATAATAAAACTGTATCGATGGACAAAATAATGCAATATTCTTCTCCAAACACTATTCAGTATAAAAATAATTTTCTCAGCAGGCTAACAAATAACATGTTTTTCTGATAAGTAACAAATCTGTAACTAAAATTTAGTTATTTTGACTGCAATGAGAGATGAAGCCATAATATACTTTGAGAATTACCATCATTTAGATATCTATCTCCTACAAACAAGACATGTTAAAAATCTTCTGTGTAGATTTATATACACAACTCATCCTTGTGAGAAGTGGAAATTGTGTTTAAAATTCCCCTCATGTGTCACAGATTTCTATAGTTAAGGATCTCAATTATTAAGCATATTGGTTTGAAAAGTGGCTATTCATTTTGCTTTTCTCAAATATTTTCTTTAAACTTTCACCAGATTCCAATCAGTAAATTCACTTCTTTCACACATTTGTTTCCTAAAACAGGTAGATTTGTCACTCATGATTCCTATTCAGTTGAGGAGTTGGCATTGCTTATGCAAAATAGTTAGTGAATGTTTTGAATTTTTGTTTTGTTTTGGCCATTTGAAGTACTATTGCATAAAAATAGCACATAATTGATCTCTGAATTTAGTGGAAGTTATTAGTTCAAGAACAGATTGGAAACTTATAATCAGCCTCTGCCTTAATTGAATTTGAATTTTTCTTATTCTGAGATAGATATTAAGGAAATTGTGAATAGGAAAATGTTAAAATAGATATAAATAAAATATATAACATTTAAACATTTTTAAAATGGATTAGTAAAATGTAAAAAAGAATAAATTTATTTGAAAATTTGAGGCAGATCTTCCCTGTGACTTTTAACTGCTCTGAGACAAAATGTGATGATTTCCTAATCCTCTTATCCAAGTTCATCTGCCAAACAGCATGCTTACTCATGGTGCTCTCAGATAAGTGAATTTAAAGACATATGTTAGGAGGTGGGCAGGGAAATGGATTTGGAATCATAAGAATTATGTTTCAAGATGGAAACTGTTGAAGAGGTATTTGCATAAATGCTTCCTGGTACTTATTAGAATTGTTATTGGAGTAGGAGTGGGAATGTGAGGACAAACTCCAAGTGCTTGGAGTTAGAAACTGTTGCCTGGAGA
This sequence comes from Ictidomys tridecemlineatus, assembly GCF_052094955.1. Taxonomy (NCBI): domain Eukaryota; kingdom Metazoa; phylum Chordata; class Mammalia; order Rodentia; family Sciuridae; genus Ictidomys; species Ictidomys tridecemlineatus. The sequence goes on along the minus strand of NC_135493.1, from coordinate 28,224,541 downwards.
AGCCTAGCTAAAGAATTTGGACTAGAGTCAAAGGTAGTTTCTAGATGAGAACACTCAGAATGAATGGATCTGCTGATCTTAACAAGCAAAACCAGGATGTGGATTTTGCATGTTCTGAGGAATTAGCAAATAGAGATGACTAAGAAGATTTCTGCTTTCCATTTAAGTTTTATATTTAAATAGAGCTATGTTTGATATCCTTGGAATTTTCCATGGCTTTGAACTTTGTTAAAGTCAAAAAGAGCCTTTAGGCCCACTTTTTTTTTTTTTTTAAAGGAGCCCTGGTAGCACAAATCATTTCCACTTTTAGTTCCTGGTTTTCTATTTTGTTTTGTTTTTGTTTTTGAAGTGCTGCAGATAGAACTCAGGGTTTCCCCAGCACTATTTCCCACTTTTTATTTACACAAGAGTGAGCTTCATCTTCTTTCTTCAAATACTGTAAGTCATTTGCTGTTTTGAGATTAAACTACGAACTGGATGTGGTGGTCTGTGCCTATAGTTCTATCTACTTCATGATGTGATAGGAGGGTACATTGCTTGACCCAGGATTTTGAACCTAAACTGGCCAAAGCAGAGTCACCCAGTCTTAAAATAAACAAATAATCAAGCATAAAAATGGGAATTAAAACCTTACAAAAGGGGCTGGGGTTGTGTCAGTAGTAGTGGACTCACCTAGCAAATGCAAGGCCTGGATTCAATCCTCAGCATCACATAAAAATAAATAAATAAAAGTATATAAAAAAAGAAAACCTTAGAAAAGGAAAATTTATTTAAAAAGAAATAAAACTATAGAAAATAAATACAGTATAAGGAAAAAATACTAGAAAATTTTGTCAAATAGCTTGGTGACAAATGGTTATATCTTTCATCAATAGCAGCAAACTTCTTTCTATATATTTGAATTTAACCTTAGCTTTGTAATAATAGTAAAGTGCTGAGGGCCATTGCCAAGTAGGAATGACACATCAAAATCTCCTTGCCAAGCGTACCCCATGCTGCTTAGACATTCGATGGGACATTGCATGTATGCTTTAGTAAGGTGACCTTGCTCAAAGACCAAGGCGGATCCGGGTTTAGAGCTGATCAGGTTTGAGGAAGTTTCCCCTCCTTGAGTTTAAGGCGTTCCCAGTTTAAGACAATAGGGGTTTTAGGGAAGTTGGAGGTTGAAGATTATTGCTGCTGGGATTAGGGTGTTCCTGCTGCTTGAGTTTTCGTGAGATTAAAATGGGATTTGGAAAAAGCCTCTTGGAGTAGGTAAATTGGGCGGAGAGGTTTTAGACTGCCCCAGAACCTGTTTGTGTAGAGGCCGGTGTGAGTTCAGGAATAAAGAATTGCTGTTTGAATCTACAAGGTGTGTGGTGGCTCATGATCTTGTGCCAAGCCGAGACATTGCCAGTAAAGCAGTTCTAGAACACTACTAAGAATTTTTCCATTTTAGTGATAATATTTACTGTTGAAAAAATGTGGTCAAAATAGGTATATATTGAAGTAATGCAGTGATATTTAATCATCAAAATTCAGAATAGTATCATTTTCATAAATAAGCATGCAATACCAAACTTCCAAACATATCCCAATAATTAATTTATAATAAGATGGTTTGTTTCCATAGCAAAATGACTTCTGAGGTCCATTATTCTAACTTGCTGGTGCTTAGGTTTCTAAGACTTAATCAACAATATACTTCAAATGTCTACCTATAGCAATATTTAAATAAAACATAACTCACAGTGTGATTTACCTCTATGAGTAAATCTAGTTTGAGTTACAATTTAGGGTATTACAAACACTTTTGGTCAATTCTGAGAATAACAAATAATCCAATCTGACTAGTGCCATGACTTTTTTGAGATAGTGTTGAAAAACAAATTTGGTATATAAAATTGTATGACATCTTGGAGGGTCTTAAAGACAGTAACAGGTAATTTGCTGAAAATTTTATCTTATAAAATGTTCTCATATAAACATTGATGTGGCTGTGTCCCTGTAGTATGCTGTTTTTAAGTAAAGCACATGTATAAAGGCATGAATTGGCATGAACATATTCTATATACAAAGATATGAAAAATTGTACTCTATATGTGTAATAAGAATTGTAATGCATTCTGCTGTCATGTATTTAAAAAATAAAACCAATAAAAGTTAAACACACACATACACACACAGACACACACAAATAATTGGTGTCCCAGGAGGTGGAGGGTGAATGATCTTCAGATTTGTCAGTAGCCTAGACTCAAAAGAATAAATATATGAAAAGAAAATTTATTTTTCAATTTTGCCCTGAGACTAATGGAAAAAAAAATGTCACTTCCACTGTAACAAACACAATTGTTTCTCTAGTATTTTTTCTAAGAACTAGTCAGAAAAGGCGGAATGATATATATAAGCCATGTGGAATATGTAAATGTAGACATCAGATACGCATTTTATGTGATATTTTAAAGGAAATTATACTTTTTCTCACTTATTCAACAAAAGAGTAACATTTGCATTAGTTTCTTCAAATTTTGATTTAATAATACACACATTTGTTACCAGAACTGATAAAATGCTTTTAATCATCAGAGATTAATATTTTACAGATTGTCATATTTAGGAAAAGGTGTACATCCACCTCTTTCATAATGTATTGCCTGATAGATGTCAAAAAGTTAATAAAATGTCCAAAGCAAAAAAAAAATGTCCAAACTCAGTGAGATACAGTTGAGTACACCTTTAATCCTAGTGACTCTAGCTGAGGCAGGAGGATTTCAAGTTTTAGGCCAGCCTCAGTAACTCAGCTAGACCCTCAACAACTTAATGAGACCCTGTCTAAAAAGAAAAAATAATAATAAAGGGCTGGGGATGTCTCTCAGTGGAAAGGAATCCTTGGGTTCAAGTCCCAATACCAACAAAAAATAAGTGAATGAATAAATAAATAAACAGACAAATAGTCTAAACACTCAGGGATATGTGTCCCAAAGCCTCCTCCAAATTTCTGTAAGCAACATGGAGTAACTCTATATGTCTCCCAAATATACTGGATAAGTGACAGATTGATGCAGGGCACAAAAGTATCTGGACTAGAGATTATGACATGAGATACATGATGACTGCACTAGAGTATAAACTTGAAAAACTAACATACAGCATAGAATTCAGCAGGTAATCTATGAAAAAAGTAATGTGGAAATTGACTGTATTTGGCAAATGAAGAAGCAGTCAAGAAAGGATCAAACGGAGATCAAAAATGTGAGCCAGGATGCCTTGATTTATTTACCAGTTTGGGTTTTATTTCTGAGGATCCCTGGACTAGGGGAAATAGAATGATCTAAGAGTGGCCCTTTGTTAAAAATGACATATATACATAACTCCCATAGAAATCAGGTGAATTGGTTGAGTGTCAATTGTGGGAGCCTGACATCTGTTCACTACTCATGACAGTATAATAATCTGGTGATAATATATTTTAGTTTCTGTGAATTAAATATAAGGTGATATGAAGTAGTTTCAAGCTGTGTCTCCATGACAAAATCTTTGCAACCCCAAAATATCTAGTCATCTTAGTAAATTACATGGAAATTTCAATTATTCTGAATATGTAGTAATATATAAACAAAGCTTGACAGCAAATCATTAAAATTTGGTTAAAAGTTATGTGGTGTTTCAACACTAAGTGCAATGCAGATATCTGCTTTTGGAAGTAACAATATAAATAACTAGAAAGCCTTTGTGTCTTTCACATATTATAATAGGAAAGGAAATAAGAATCCCAAATTTTCAAGAAATTTATCATTTTGAAGGAAGAATATACAAAATATTCAGTTCATATCTCTGAGACCTTTATTATAACCTAATTAAATATTTTTTAATCAGAATGCTTGCAGCTGCAATTACAAAAATACTCTAAGTAGTTCGTAATAGGAAGGTCATTTAATATCTCACTTAGGAAATATGAAGCTATGAAATGCCAAGAGTCAATTAATTAAAAAGATTCATAATAATGTCAGCAAGGATTCAAGTTCACTTCATTCCTTCCATTTTGTCATCCTTATACTATTTTGATTACTCTTCTCTTATTTTCAAATGGTTACAAATCCTTTTTTGTGAGCAAATAAACCTGTCTCAGAACAACTAACTTTATTCTTTTCTCTTTATCTGTAAAGAGAAGTGAGATTTTCTTTACTCCTTTAAGCTCATCACAATATCCCCTGAGAGTTAAAAGAGCAGGCCTCTGAAACATTTTGCCACCCAAGAGCTGAACAAAATTAGGATGTGGGCAGCACATAATAAGGAGTGCATGGTGGCTTGGTAGGCAAGAAATAAGACAACTGTTAGTACATTAAACTTCATATTCTGTTAGGTATTGGGATATATTATGTAGCCATTGGTTCTGTTTTTAGAGACTGACATAAGGCCAGCATATTTACATTTGTGTACTTAGTCATGTAAACTTGTTTAATTCATAAGTCTATCAGTTACTAATCATTAGCATCTAAGTCAAAGAAAAAATAGTTATACTTCTTTAACTATCTGAAGAGAAAGTTTCCATTTTAATGAATATAATGCTGATAATCAAAATTGATGAGCAATGTAATCAAATATTTTATGTGACTTAACCTTACTTAGCTCTGTCAATTCCAGTGGGCATTTATTTTGATTATTCTTTTTTGATTGATACATTCCTAGATAGGAATAAAATTTAGTGCTATCAATAAATTTCATTGATTGGATTTTGTTTTCCAGCATAAGTGAAATCATTATGATACTAAAATATTTAAATGTGAGCAGCAGATTTGGAATTATGTCAAGAGAATGGTTTGTGCAATTGGAAATAGAGTAGATTTTACCTTTTTCTGTATTTCCATCTCTGTTTATTCATTTTTTATATAACTTTATTTACTTTTGTATGTTAATTCTTTTATTCTTCATTCTTGTTCTCATAATCACCAAGTCATTTAAAGAATAAACTACCTGGGCTGGAGTTGTAGCTCAGTGGTAGATTGCTTGCCTAGCATGTATGAGGCAATGAATTCGATTCTCAGCACCACATATAAATAAACAAAAAATAAAGGCCCATCCATAACTAAAAAAAAATTTTAAACGAATAAACTACCTGTCTAGCAGTAGTATAGCCACCCAATTCTGATTTTTTTAAAATTTATTTATTTATTTTTTTAACTTATTTTTTTATTGTTGGTTGTTCAAAACATTACATAGTTCTTGACATATCATATTTCACACTTTGATTCAAGTGGGTTATGAACTCCCATTTTTACCCCATATACAGATCCAGAATCACATCAGTTATACTTCCATTGATTTACATATTGCCATACTAGTGTCTGATGTATTCTGCTGCCTTTCCCCCTCCCCTCCCCTCCCCTCCTCTCTTCTCTCTCTACCCCCTCTACTGTAATTCATTTCTCCCCCTTGTATTATTTTTCCCTTTCCCCTCACTTCCTCTTGTATGTAATTTTGTATAACCCTGAGGGTCTCCTTCCATTTCCATGCAATTTCCCTTCTCTCTCCCTTTCCCTCTCACCTCTCATCCCTGTTTAATGTTAATCTTCTTCTCATGCTCTTCGTCCCTGCTCTGTTCTTAGTTACTCTCCTTATATCAAAGAAGACATTTGGCATTTGTTTTTTAGGGATTGGCTGGCTTCACTTAGCATAATCTGCTCTAATGCCATCCATTTCCCTCCAAATTCTATGATTTTGTCATTTTTTAATGCCCAATTCTGATTTTAAATGTGACCCACATGGGCTACTAAGAGCAGAAAGTAAAATTCCCCTTAGATTGTCTGCAGAAAGTTAACACAGCCTCTATTTAGGGTATTCTTTTATAGACCAATAGAAATTATCATACATATTTGACCTCTATATGTTCCTTTGTTTCTCAAAATACCTACCTTACAAATCTTCCTTGGCATTGCTCTTCTCTCTTCCTACGTTTTTGCAACTAGTGATTTTTTTTAACTCAACTTTCATTGTATTTTGTTCCCTCAGAATGTGAGGAACAAAAATTAAAAATGAAAAGGAGTCAAAAGCTGGTAAATTGAAAGTATTCATTCCAGATGCAAAGAGAAAATAATGCCAGCATCATAAAATTGGAGAAGTAGTAGGATCTTGTAGTTTATTCCAAACTATTTTGTTTACAGATGAGAAGGATAATATTCAGAATTGCCAAATGACATATTAAGGCTCACACATCTAATTTGCAAAATATCTGGACCAAGAACTCAGGGCATTTACTTCACTTTTTTCATTGTTTACCAAGGACTTTCTGAATATCTAATATAAATAGCTACTGCAGTAGCATCTGAACTTTTATAGAGATGGCCCCTCTGCATGAAAAAATAACAGCTGCAGGAATCTAACACCAGCAAGCAAAACTGCACTGCAGTATCCAAACCCAGAAGTCTTCCTTTCTTCAGTGAAGTTCTTTGGCAGGCTGTAGAATTAGTTGGTGGTGATGAGTCATCAATTGACATTGGTGAAAAGTATTGCTGCTGATAGATTCCCTACCACCACTACCATTTTTTTTCTTTTAACAAATTCTTTCATTATCTTTTCATACTCATAGTGGGCAGTGACAGCTATATCTGGCTTATTAATGTCTTTTTCACACCTGAACTGTCAAGATCATCATAAATACTTTTCTGTTAATCCCTCAGTAATGATTTAGAAAAAATAGCTAACATTTCAAGTGAAAGTCCCAATGACATGAAAATTTTATGCTTTCCTTTTATTATTAAACAACAATGATTGAGTGTGAATGACAACTTGCATGCATTTAAAATTGGTACAGAGCAAAAAATTCTTACATATATTTTAAAGCAAAAACAAAACTATCGCTCAATTTTTAAGTATACTTGTTATTTTTAGTTTATTTACTTAAAATTATAAATAAAACTTATGCTACTAATGCTTATTAGCTCTAAATTGCAGTTTTATTTTACCTGTTGCCTAGTGTCATTTACTAAGTCAAAGAATCTGGCCAGTTTATATATTAGTATGTATTTTTTTAGGGTATTACTAGCCATTAAAACTCCAATCCCTGAAGTTTCTATGGGAGTTCTGTTTATTGGTAGGTACAATATTTTCAGCATAAGTTCTCATATCCTAGAGCAACCAAAGCTGATATTATGCTTTGAATGTCTGAGAATGAGGGGCTGGGGATGTGGCTCAAGCGGTGGCGCGCTCCCCTGGCATGCGTGCAGCCCGGGTTCGATCCTCAGCACCACATACCAACAAAGATGTTGTGTCCGCTGAGAACTAAAAAATAAATATTAAAAAAAATTCTCTCTCTCTCTCTCTCTCTCTCTCTCTCTCTCTCTCTCTCTCTCTCTCCCCTCTCTCACTCTCTCTTTTAAAAAGATGTCTAAGAATGAACTTTTATAAGATATCTGATATTGCTCAATGTAATTGTAGTGGGCTAACAAATATCATGAGAGCTAATTGCACATATCTGAAGAAAGATTTCTGAGAAACTCCGATGTTTCAAGAAACCAAGAAAGAAAAATAGATGACTAAAGAGAAGTCTCTTGGAAAAAGTTTTGGTAAGCTTAGCTGAATTCTTCACATATATTACCAGAACTAGTTTGGGTATGGTACATGTTGGCAAGGTCTGTAATTCACATGAAATGTATAAAATAACAAATTTGTTGAAATCTGTTTTACTTAAAAATTGATGTATCCTTGAAGATATGGCAATTTTAGGAAAAATAAGTACCTATAGGATGCTATGAGTTGACATTTAATTAATATATGTCTCCCAAGAAATGGCACTTGCTACAAATCCACATTGCCTTTTTTTGGTATTATTCCAAATCTTTTTGACATATGCTATTGATAAAGGCTATAAACTACCATGCCACTTTATTTTGTAAATGAACCATGACTTGAACTCAAAATAAAAAGCAAAACCTTGGTTTCAAAAGTCATGTCACTCATGTAAAAATCTGTGTATTGTCAAACAGCCATGTGCTTCCCTAAAGGAGTGGACTTATTCTGCCCAAATTTAAATAATAAGTCACAATCACTCAAGTGATAATTTATCTCAATTTTGATCACAGAAAAATAAAGCAATAGCCCATTAAAAGGATGGTGAACTTTGCTCAGTTAATTTTGAAAGGCAGGAGAATTGGTTTCCTTTTGACTGGGAGTTTCTTCATTCCACTTAGTTTGAGCCTGAGGTTAATTGTTAATCTCATTACTATTAGCTGTTTTTTATAACATGTTGGATACTTTGGTTCCTTTGGATGGATTTAAATGAAATTCCACAGTTGCACTAATTCTTTCTAATAATTTGTAGATAGAAACACCTATTCACAAAGGGGCAGGTATTTGCAGAGGAGCCACAAAGAACAATTTTTGATACATAGGTAAGACATAGACACAAAAACAATAGACTCTTATATGAGGAAAAAAAACACAAATAAGTAGAAGGATCAGCACTTTTTAATGAGTTTCCTTTCTTTGGATCCATGGAGAGAGAGTATTTCAGTTAGATATTACCAGCATTAAAATCATTACCCAGTATATGGGCAGATGGCCGGCCGATAATTGTTTATAGGGACAGATGGCAGTTCCTTGTACCCTCTTTCTGGTTTCTGTGTTTTTAAAGCTCAGCAGTTGCAATGTGAAACCTTCATAGGACCATAAAATACAAACCACTTTAAATAACTCTGAACCAGGATTTTGACTGATGTGCTTAAAAGAAATAGTCACAGTTTGAAATTCCATCTGCAGAGATGTTGGGTGTATGTTCCTGCAGGTTATAATTCATAGGAATAACAGGCTAATTTGGTCTAGGTCTCCAAATAGACATACAAAGTGGTGCAAATGTGATATAGTATTGAATCTAATCAAGTATTTTTACCCTTCACTGAAGAAAGGCAAATTCGTAGTGTATTCTCGGTAATCAACACTGGCAAATTTTAAACAATTTGCTAGGATTCATGAGTGGCACAAAAGAAGTGCCGGATTTTCCCTGACCTTAGTTAGCTGACCACCTAAATGAAAAGTTAAAGAATGTGATGTGAAAAAATGCAAACATACACACAGAAACACACACACACACACACACACACACGGAAAGATCATAGCAATACAAGACAGTGCTGAATGCAAGCTAAGGGACAGAGACAATAGAGCTAGAGAAGAGCAAATAGGGTGATCACTAGGGACATGAGTTCTTACTAAGGATGGGTAAACACATGCAGGAAAAGGAAGGCATCAGGGGAGATTTTACAGATGGAGAGCATGGCATGAGCAAAGACAGACTGAGAAGCACAAAATTAGCCTGAAAATCCTGTGTTCTTATTTATTGCGCAACATTTTTTTTCTTTTATTTAAGTATCCTCTTGAACTGTGGTGAAAGATGGCAAATGTGCCTCTTTGATTAATGTAAAAGAATGAATTAAAAGAAGCTGAACCAAAATATATGGTAACTTGAATTTTAGACTACTGATTTCAGATATTGTCCTTAAAATGATCGGGAAGGCCACTGAAGTTTCTAAGCAAATACCAATTATGAAAATGATATTTTTAGAAGATCTTTTCTGGTAATTATGTGGAACAGATTGGAAAAACAGAGTCTGGACACAGCCCATTTAGGGGATCATTGCCATACTTAAGGCTAAAGATGATAAATATCTAAAATAGAGTAGAAACTGTGGGGGAAAAGAAGGGAAAGGAAAATGATAGACATTTTAAAGGAAGAATATCAGTGTAATGTGATAACTGATTGCACTTGAATAGCCAAAATAAACAACAAGAGTCAGATCAAATATTTACACTTTGAGTGATTAGCAAAACTAGCTTTCTTTCCAGTAGTAGGAATTAGAAAGACTGAGAGAAGAGAGGGGAGTAATACATTTGAATTTTTATTTGAAATTCCATAGATAAATCAAGATAGAAATGTGCAGAAGACAGATATTGAAGTAAAGATTACGTAGTAATAGTGGAAATGATAAAAGTGGATGAGATTACTAAGTCTGAAGTGCATAAATAAAATAGTGAATGAAGAGTAAAGCTTGGGAGAAATATTCACATTTTAAACATATTAAATATCTATTTTCAGAAATGAATTTAATTATTTTATCTCTTTAAATTGTGTGTGTGTGTGTGTGTGAATCTTTATAGTGTCTTCAGGTGCAAGCTTATATTTATGTGTTCTTGGTGAATGTAGAAACTTTTATTTCTTTTTCTTATTTTATTATCCTTGTGGATATAAAGGCATAAAGTCTGCAGGCTATGCATTCCCTTGACTGCATGTTACATTAAAAAGAGGCTGCCAAAAAAACACAAATAAACAACAACAAGCCACAGCAAATAAAAACATATAACTGGAAAGCTTGCATCAGCAGAAAAAATGTAGTTTTGATTCAAGTGAAATTTTTTTCTGCCTTTCAAATGAGGCAATGCAGTAGCAGCAAAGTTATAATAAAGAGATTATTTTCCCAAGATGGTTCTCTAAAAAAATAAATTTCACAGTAATTCTGTTGTTTCTTTTATTTGTTTTCAACATAGGTTAATTCTATTCCAAATCTCTAGAATCCTTGCCAATAGGTAAAAAAATACCCCCTCCCCAAAACACATCACAGATGGAGCGTATATACTTTAAGCTTTGGAACTGAGAACATTAGAGGAGAAATAATCTAACAGCACTGCAGACTTCTTGATATGGAGGTGGATGCTGCTGTTTATTCACTTGGCCCTAATCCAAAATGATATGCAGTGCTTGAACTGGAAGAGAGATTAAGAGAGATAATGAACTCTATGCTATTTTATTTAAATATTATCATTATTCAGATTTTAAAAGATCCTTAGACATCATACAGTCTAATTTCCATATTGTTTAGACTTTAAGCAAGCAGACACAAACCTAAATCTGATTATTCAAATAATAAGGAATCACAACTATGTATGTTAGCTCATATTTCAGAAAAAATGACCAGGAGGAAGTTTTCTTGACTATTTTGAGTTGAAATCATACTTCAACTATGAGTGATAGTTTTACTTTACAAAGAGACAAAAAGATCAAAATGTTTTTGTACTTTTCAGTTGTCTTTTTAATTTGGGCTAGATGTCAATTCTCTGTGTCCTCTTACTAACCTGTACTATTATACCAACTGCTAAAATAGACTGGCTAGCACTCAGTTAATAGAGGTGGTGAAAAGGTGCATGGATAGTGGACTCTGAGATCCTCAAGTGCAGGAAAAACAAATTGCTTTTCATTGTATTCCCTGTAGCAGTTGGTACAGTGATTGGCACATAGCAAGTGGCCAGTAAATGTCTAATGAAAGGAAGGATGAAGGAGGAAAAGAGAGGAAGGAAAAAATGGAAGAAATATATAGAAAGCAAGAAATTCATGGTATCTTTGCAAATCGATTTTTTTAATAGGGCAGAACATTGACTGCACTATATCTTGGTTAACATACTATATATTTACATAAATATCTAAGAATATTAAATATATATATCTAAGTATATTAAATACATTAACATCTACATTATATGAATTTTATGTATTACATATACTTAAATAAATATAAATGCTAAAACTATTCATCAGGTCTGTAGTCTAGACTTGACTTTTTGTATAAAGGGATATAGATGTTCTTTGATGATAGATCTTTGTGTTAATAAAATAAACATTTGCAATGTTTCAAAATCACTTTGGGGGTTCTGTCACTGAATCTTACTGCCATTATTCCACTTTCATGTATCCAATCCTAAGTGCTATGACCTGAAGGAGAGGTAAGAGACACTAAAATTCATCATAGTGCCACAAATGTTGGAGAAATTACTCTAATATTTAAAAACAAGCAAGTAAAATGTTTAAGCCCTTTTTTATAATGTTCCTACATGATTTGGAAAGGGAAATACGAAGATTTAATCAGTTAATAACAGACAAGCTAAAAATAATTTTTAGGTTCTTATTTAAAGTCTCATGAAATCATCTGAAGAAATCAGGGATCCTTCTGTGGATTTGTGTAACTCTGACATGTTATTTTTATATAGATGAGGTGAGGGGTTATGGTAAGGAAGGTTAAGGAAATTAACCCACACATAATTATCATAGCTGCCTTGTTTTTGATTTTGATCTAGGATTTCACTGTCATGTATAATCCCCAAGATAGTTGAAATCCTTATTATATTCTAATTCTGATCCCATTTGACATCTTGATGAAAAAATAATGTAATTTTAAGTCTAGTGGAGAAGCAGAATGGCAGGCGAGTGGGGGTAGAAAGAGGTATCTTCAGGACATTGTGCTAGTAAGAAAAACTAACCAGGGAGCCAGCCAGTTTTGGTAGTTTTTAAAATTCAGTATATCAGAAATAGGGCAGGCACTGTCTTTTATAACAAATGTTTTAGTGTTATACAAAATGATAGAAGAGTTAGTTTATTCAGAAGGATATTTGGAAGAAGAATTAAGGTGTTGGAATAGATGGCATCTAGAGGTATAGGTAAAGAAACCCTCCCCCCCAAAAAAAGGTAAGAAAGAAAAAAAAAACCTTAATGGAGAAGGAATACTAAGCAAAACCATGCAATGCAATAGTCATTAATATCCAAGTACAAAGTGACTCTAATACCAGGTATATAAACACTCCTCCCATACATGCATATGTCCCACCAATGTATGAATAAGTGTATTTACAGTCTCATCAACTCACCATATTTTAAAGTATGCACATGCATGTGAAATTATGTGTGACAAATGTTTGAAATCCCTTATGAGAAGAAAACTATGAAAATAATTCTAATTCAGTTTTCATCTGGTGAGATTTCTTTTATTTTTAATTTTGCACAGACTATTATAGTGCTTAGTGTATGCCAAGAACAGTTTCATATATGAACTCACTTCATTCTCATACAATCATATGAAATAGGTACTATTATTTTAAATCTATCATTTAAAACATGAACAAACACTATCATAAAGCCCTCCACTCCTCCAGTAACAGTGATATCAGCTCTTGGAATGTTTAGGATACAATTGGGGCCAATCCCTGGGAAAGGGGCTTACTCAATTTAGAGAGAAAAGGATATATCCATCCATCAGCTAAACTTATGTCTTCTTGCCTTTCACATGTACTATATGATGTCCCATAAAGTACTCTTATTAAGTTTCATTTCCTCTTTTGGTGACATAGGACTGCCTATTTTGTGCCTCATCTTTTTCTGTCAGAGTTCAGAGTAATATGGAAAAATGTCCTCTCTTCTATTTTTTTTTCTGTGCTAGTGTAGGATACATTTTATACAGTGATGCACTCAAGCTAAAGGAATATTTCACAACAGGTTAACCTGTTCTTCTACCTGGCACATCCCCAATTGTCACCTTAGCAAATGGTCCTTGTTGGTGAAGTCCTGTAAGTTTTCAGAAGGTAGTGAATCCTTCTAACTACAATGAACATGCTAAATAGAAGATGGCATTTTAGCTTTGGAACTGAGCTGTTTCTGTTTCATCCTGTTTCAACTGAAACACTATAAAGCAGAAGAGGAGCTTATAGCAGCCTGCATTTGTGAAGGAACTTTGTGCCATTCCCATGACTTTTCAGAGTGATAAATCATTGGGAATAATAGAAAACCCTTCCAAAATGCTACAACCTCAAAATACTCAGTTTGAAGCATAGAGTAATTAAAATACATGAAATTGGGGTCTGATTTAATCAAAGGTTTTCTGAATTGAATGCGACCTTGGAGATCACATGGTCCAATGGCTTCCATTTCCTTACTTGTGTAATAATAGAAAGAAAATACTTTGTCACTTAAACATCTTTCATAATACTTGACAGAGTTGATATTTCATACATGTCTGTAGAGTTGTTTAATACTGAAATTGTAAGTTACCTGTTCAAGAATACATAGCAAGTGGTAGAAAAGACTAGATTACAAATTTTACCTTATGCCTGCTATCTATGCATCTAGCTCCTTAGAACAGGACAGGGTCTGTTCTTTTTTCTTTATTTATTCTAATCAATTGTACATGACAGCAGAATGCAATTCAATTTCATATTACACAATAGAGCACAATTTTTCATGTCTCTGTACATGAAATAGAGTCACACCATTCCTGTTTTCATACATGTACTTAGGGTAATGATGTTTATCTCATTCTACCATCTTTCCTACCCCCATGCCCACTCCCTTCCCCTCCCTCCCCTTTGCCCTATCTAGAGTTCATCTAATCTTCCCCCTCCCAATCCCACTATGAATCAGCCTTCTTATATCAGAGAAAACATTCAGCATTTGATTTTTTGGGACTGGCTAACTTCACTTAGCATTATCTTCTCTAACTCCATCCATTTACCCGAAAATGCCATGGTTTTATTTTCTTTTATTGATGAGTAAAATTCCATTGTGTATATATGTCACATTTTCTTTATCCATTCATATAGTCTCATTTTGAACCCCTGGAACATTACCCTGTACAGCAAGATCCTTGACAATAGTAGATGGCAATTAACGTGGATATTAGTCTTGTCCTCTGAAGCTGCATTACTAATATAACTTGGGGCATTTGCTTCTAGCCACTTTTCTTAACCTTTGTTTTTTTCCAGGTAGAAAGTTAATATAATTCTTCAGTGCATAGCTATGAGACTCAATTTCTTTTCTTCAGAGATAAGCAGTTTAAAAATGTATAATCATAAGCAAATTTGTCTACAATAGAGAGTGTTCTCATACTCCCATTTTCTAGAAGTTCTTGAGGGGAAAATACAACTCTTCATTTTAGCCACAATTAATTATTCTGAGAGCAATCACTGGATGGACCACAAAAGAAAAAGTAGAAAGCAGGCCAAGTTTTAACAAGGCATATTGCAAGCACTAAGTAACACTTAAGGGAATAGCCGCACAACCTCAGTCAAACAGTGTGTTCTCTCAAGCTAATATTATTGGAATTATTAACTTCTGAATTGCATCTAGGAAGAGCTACTTTGCACATGACAGACCCCCTGTGGTTAAGCAGAAAGAAGCCAGTAAATTACCAAGTAGCACACATGATTAAGGAGAGAGCATGGAGGGAAAGGGTTTGAAGTATTTTTGAATATGTGGTCATCACAGAGATAAATTAAGGAGTATATTGAGATAACCCAAAACCCAAGTGTGTGCTTTTCTTTGTTTTCCTCAGTCCCTATCAGCTGCAAGTCGGAGAATTTTCCACCCACAGGATCACTGGTGCCCAGTCCTTGAGCCAGTTCTGACAAAAACAGCTGAAAAGTCATTAATAACAATGAGAGCTTTAGTTGCAGAGGCATTGTTCCTGCTCTTGCAAAGATTAACGCTTTCAATTCTTACAATAATCCTATGAGGTAAAAAATTATTACCCATTTTAGAGAGGAGTTAACTGAGACACAAAGAAATTTGATTTCTTGCCCAAGCATTTTAATTAAAATAATTCTACCTGTTGTATTATATATCCTCCCAAATTTCGGTAGCTTAATGAAATACAAATTTATTTCTGACATGAGAAACTTTGTATAGTTTGTGAATGGCTAAGTGCTTTTCCTAAAGTCAATTGCCTCATAATTAATATAGAATTAATTGTCTAACTCATCATTATTATTGGAAATAGATATTTTAACTACTACATATTTGGGCAAAAGCTAGGCATGTCCCATAACCAAAGAATGAAGTCATTCCTTCTATGTGATTATAATGAAGTTACAAACATGTTTAAATTGGTATCATAATTATATTTAAAAGCTAGTTTAGGATCAGGAATAACATGTGTCATAATAATAATAATGATAGAATTTAATATATGTCATATACTCTCATTTAACTTCTTTTGGTGCTTTTACTTTACTTTTCTTTTTTTGCATTGTTGGGTATCAAACCCAGGGCCTCATATGTATGATTGACCTTTACCCCCAGCCCCTCAATTAACAGTTAAAACCTCCTTGAGATATTACTATTATTATTGCCACCTGAAAAAATTTTGTCAATTCACTTATCTTTAATTTATTTTTTAATATTTTTATTATAAAATAAAACACATTATAAAAATGCATTGAAGAAGTAGCATAACAAGTTATAATAAGACAAGCACTCATATATCCAACTCATTTGAAGGCACAGCCACCCCAGAAGTCCTTCCATTTTTATTGTCTAATCAAAGACATCTCCCTCCTCTAAAATAAGTTCTCTCTTGGTTTAATAGTAATCACTTTCCTATATTATATTTTATTCATTTTATAAAATATTTTAAGTTCAGTTCTTCTACATGTTTCCCCCATAACCCTTTGATTTTATTAAAGTTTTTCTACTGGAAAGCTCAAAGAATATGAAGTATTCACACAGTATATTTAAGTACGTTTCTTTATCATAAGTATTTCCCACAAATTAGCAGCTGGACCAGAAGTATAGCTAAAATTAGACCCAGGGTTGATATTTTCTGTAAAAGTATGAGTGATTCTGTAGTCTTTAATCATGAGAAAAAATATGGTTGGTTCTTTTTTATGGTGTTAGCAGCTGTTTATTCTTATTGCCTAAATGAGGGGTTGAAAATGGTAAAAAAAAAAAAAAGGAATTCTATTTTATCATTGATTCATTTATAAATACATGTATCTCTTCACCTACTAATAGATTATGGAGGAGTATATTCATATAACAAAAAAGTGAATTGTTTATCTTTAGAATTTCATCTTATCATTTAATCCCATTTGATAATGGTCCATAATCTTTTGAATATGCTGTTGTCTTTTGCTGTGATTTCTCTTTCTGGCTTTGAGTTAAGAAGTTGTTTGTGCTCTATTGTTTTTTTTTTTTTTTTAGAATTTTGGTTATGTATTCTTTAAATGTTTGGTAGATTTTAAATTACTTAATCTATTTATTTGTTAAAAACTCATTGAATTTTTCTTTTTCTTATTGAGTCCCTTTAGGTAAATTCTGTGTTTCTAGGAATTTGTCAGTTTTGTCTAGGATATCTAATTTGTGGTATATAATTATTTAAGATGTTCACTTATAATTCTTTTTTAAAAATTTTGTACGGTTTGTAATACTTCTGATTTTAGTTATATATGCCATCTCTGGTGTGTTAAGAAGTAGCTTTGAAGGACTAATAAATAAATATTCCTTGTTCATGAATTCAAAGGTTTACTGTAATGAAGATGTTAACTCTCCTCTAGAGCTGAATTAATCCCAATCAAAATACCTGAAGGATGTTTATTCCCAAATTGTAAAAACCATTTCTACAATTCATAAAGAAAAAGTAAAGGTACTTAGCCCCCCACAAGTTCTGAATAACACCTAATTTCAATATTTTCTCTAAAACTTACATAATCAAAATAATGTTGCACTTGAAAAGAGACACATAGATAAATGGAAAAATTATACCAAAAATACACACAGAATCATGGCATTTGATTTCTGAAAAAGGCACAAAGAAAATGAAATGGAGAAAGAACAGCATTTTCAATAAATGTGCTGGAACAATTACACACCCACATTCAAAAATATAAGAAAAGGAACAAAGGAAATAACATGAGTATCATTTATATAAAAAAATTATCTCAAAGTGGATTAAGCCATAATTGCAAAATGGGAAACATTCAGAAGAACATCCAAGAAAAAATGTGTGTGACATTTGAGCTTCTCCATGTATTTCTTAATAGGACAACAAAACAATAAGCATATGAAATACATGATTAAATTTGAAGTTAAGATTAAAAATGGAAAAGATAACTATATATCTCACCAAAGTATGTAGTTTTCTTTGCTTGCTAAATCTAGTAGCCCTGGGGAGAGAAAACACCAATGATTGCCAGAATTAAGAATCAGAGAGCATGAAAGGATTTGAGGGATAAGATAAATTTTCTGTATTTTGATTGTTGTGGAGATTATACAACTGACAATATTTGAAAAAGCTAGGATAACTGTTCAGCAAAATGGGTAAATTTTACTATATTTAAAGTATACCTTATTAAAAAATTAAAAGATGTTATACTAGAATTTTAGTTATCATATGATCTAGGCAGATATACAATTATCTACTGTAAATTCTTTCAGCATTTCCAAATGTTTGAAAATTTTCATAATAAAGTATTTGGGGAAAAGTTTAAAGAATTTCAAGTAGTATGCTATTGCACAGTAGGGTAACTATAGATAAGAATAATGTACTGTAATTATATACTTTTCATCAAAAATCTAAAAGAAGGAATGTTGAATATTTTCACCATGAAAATGATAAATGTTGAGGAGATAGATATGTTTAACCTTATTTAAATATTATACAATGTATATATGTATTGAAATATCATATGGTACCCATAAATATGTACATTTTTTTGTTTTATATCAGTTAGAAAACACACACACACACATACACACACATATCTGTCCCCTCATGCCTTTAAGAATGACTATTATCAAATTTTCAAAAAAGATAACAAGTATTAGCCAGGATGTAGAGAAAAGGGAACCCTTTTGCACTATTGGTAGGAATATAAATTAAAACAGTCGCTATGGGAAACTGTATAGAGGTTCTTTAAAAATTTTAAAATAGAACTACCATATGTTCTAGCAATCCTATTTCTGGGTATATATCCAAAGGAAATAAAATCACTGTATCAAAGAGAAAAGAAACTATAAAGTTTAGGTGTTCCAAAGAGGGAACAAGAACATTTAAAAGGAATAACCAAATACTGGGAATGAAATTCTCTAGACCTAAATAAAAGTGCCTCAAAATGGAAAGAAAAATGTTAATTATATTCTGCAAAAAATCATGAAAATAAATCTGTACATAGACATAAGGAAGTTACTAGTTTGAATATACATAAAAGCATATATTCAAGCAAATAAAATCATGTTATTCTTCTAGATGCACCAATAAGGTTTTTATTCCTTTCTTAAGTTAATAAGAAGAGATTTCAAAACCATTATTTCTTTTTTATATATTGTTATTTGTTCTAATTAGTTATACATGACAGCAGAGTGCATTTCAATTCATTGCACACAATTTCAGCACAACTTTTCATTTCTGTTTGTACATGATGTAGCCTCATTCCATATGTGCAATCATACATGTACCTAGGGTAATCATGTCCATCTCATTCCACCATCTTTCCTGCCCCCCATAACCCATTCCCTCCCCTCCTTCTCCTTTGCCCAAAGTTATTCCATTTTTCCATGTCTTTTCCCATTATGGATCAGCATCCACTTATAAAGAGAGCATTCGGCCTTTGGTTTTTTGAGATTGGCTTACTTTGCTTAGCATGATATTCTCCAACTCCATCCATTTACTTGCAAATGCCATAATTTTATTATCTTTAATTCTTAGTAATATACCACAATTTCTTTATCCATCCTTCTGTTGAAACAAGCTATTATTCCTTACACTATTATTTTGCCCCATACCAGACAAAAATTATCATTTTTTAACTGCTTGTGAAAAATGAGCAAATATGTTTTTGAGGTGACTCAAACATTAAAAAAGTGTCCTTTTGAAATAAGAAAGCTTGACTAACAAAGTTGTAAAATTTCATATATTCAGATCCCTGCCCTTGGAAAATTGTGTAGTAGAATTTTACTGATCCTGGAAAAATCAATAATATCCCTAATATTAATATGTGACTTTTGGCATTTTGGAACTTGGAGGACATGTTGCAGAAATTTTTAAGTCTTGAATAACCTTATCAGAAGCAACTAGTTAACCCAAGAATTTTAAAGCTAAATATGTACACGATGAATAGAAACTGGTGTCTCTCAGATATCATTGCTGTTTTCTTCACATCTTGGATGTCTTACCTAACTGCTAAAACAACTTCTCTTTATATATATATTTTTTTTCATTGAAGAAAAGTACATAATTACAGTACACAATTCTTATCTATAGCCTCTCTACTGTGAAAAGAGCACACAGTCATTACGTATGCCTATCTAACAATAACTTAGTATTTCTTGATCAACCTCTCCCCATTTGATTACTTTGTTGTAATCCTTATGTCTATTTTTACTTGTGTTTCCTGTGATTTGGGATTTTTTTTCAAAAACTCCTTGCCTATTTTAGTGTTCTTCCCCCATTCTTCTGACCTGCTTTCCTTATCTTCCAGTAATCACCATTCTTTTCTAAGATCAATTTTTTTTGGATTCCACATATGAGTGAGAACATGTGGTATTTGTCTTTCTGTGCCTGGGTTATTTCACTTAACATAATGATCTCTGGTTCTATTCATATTGTTGCAAATAACAAGATCTCATTATTTTGATGGCTGAATAGTATTCCATTGTGCATTTGTATCATATTTTTTATATCCACTCATCATTTGATGGACACATTTATTTCATTTCTTGGCTATTGTGAACAGTGCTGCAATGAACATGGGGATGCAGATGTCTTTTCAACATAATGATTTAATTTCCTTTGGCTATATCCCCAGGAATGGGATAACTGGATCATATGGTGGTTTTATTTTTAAATTTTGGAGGAATCTCCATATTGTTTTCCTTAGTGGCTGTAATAAGTTTTATTCTCACCAAAAAGTACATAAAGTCTTCTTTTCTCCAGTCCTCCCCAGCACCTGTTACCTTTTTTTTTTAATAAGAACCATTCTTAATAGAGTAATGTGATATTTCACTGTGGTTTTGATTTGCATTTTTATGAAGAGTATTGATATTGAGCATTTTTAACATATTTATTGGCCATTTATTCGTATGTCTTCTTTTGATAAATGTCTATTTAGGTCTATTGTCCAGTGTTTAATAGTGGTTTTTGTTTTATGTTTAATTGCAATTGTGTTTTTCACATTCCTTGTATATTCTAGATATCAATACCTTGTTAGATGTATAATTTATAAATATTTTCAACCATTCTGTGTGCTATCTCTTCACTCTGTTATTCCCTTTCCTGTGAAAATAAATTTTTAGTTTGATATAATCCCATTTTCTATTTTTTCTTGCTTTTTTCCTTATAGTTTGGGGGTTTTCCCCCCAAATTCCTCGCTTTTTCCCAATATCCTGAAGAGTTTTCATTAAGTTTTCTTCTGGTAGTTTCATAGTTTCAATTTAAGTCTTTAATCCATTTTCAGTTGACCTTTATACCTGGTGAGAAACAGGGGTTTAGATTTATTCTTCTGTGAGTGGATAAACAGTGAAAGGACTGTTATTTCTCTAATGAGTATTCCTACTAAGGTTGCCAAAAATCCAGCTGGCTATAGATGCATGAGTTTATTTCTAGACTATTTTATTAGTTTATATGTCAAAAGATACTATGACGCTGAAAACAGCATGATATTGGCATAAATATGGATATATGCTCCAGATCTTTTTGTTTATTCAGGTTGTTTTTGGTATTGTTCTTGTTTATAGTGCCAGTGGTAATATACTATATAAATTTTTGGTTTTTTTAACCTTTATTTTGTGAATAGCAACAATATTTTGATAATGATTGCTTTGAATCTGAAGTAGGAATGTTTAATATTTATACATGTATTGATTTTTCCAATCCATGAACACAAGTTATCTTAACATTTTTTTATTGTTATATTTTTTATTGGTTGTTCACAACATTACAAAGCTCTTGACATATCATATTTCATACATTACATTGAAGTGGGCTATGAACTCCCAATTTTACCCCGAATGCAGATTGCAGAATAGGGCATTATGTAAAATTGTAGATGTGTAACCGACGTGATCTTAACATTTTTTGATGCCCTCTTCAATTTATTTCAATGTTTTTTTGTTTTGTTTTTAGTTTTCATGATAGAGATGTTTCACTGCTTTGTTGTAAGTTATTTATAGATATTTTTGTTGCTCTTATAATTTGCAATGTTTTCTTGTATTCTATTTTAGACAACTATTGGCATATAGCAATGGTACTGATTTTTATCAGTTTATTTTTTTTAATCCTGCAATTTTAATAAAGTCATTTATTAGTTCTAATGGTTTTGTTTGTTTGGGAGTGCTGCAGATTGCACCCAGGGCCTTGAACATGCTGAACAAGTGCTTCATCATTGAGCTGCATCTCCAAACCAGCTGTAATTATTTTTTAGTTGAGTCTTTGAGATTTTCTCTACATAAGATCATGTCACCTGAAAACAAGATGATTTGACTTCCTTTTTTCAAATTTTGAGGCCCTTTATTTCCTTCTCTTGCCTAATTATTCTGATTAGGAATTCTAGTCCTATGCTCAATTAAAGTAGTGAAACAGGACATTCTTCTTATTCCAGATCTGTGCTAATTTGTTCATTTATACTTTATCTTCATTCCTTATTTTGCAGAATTAAATGTAAAAGAGATAGTATTAGATTTATCTCCATTTACATATTGTGGTGTATTTTTAAACTATTGAGATTATATTCATATCATCTTGTGCTACTTTTAATTTTATACATGTTTTTATTTCTCTGCTTTTTATTAAATATTTTCTTTGATGCCACAAGCTTTTGCATAAAAGACATGTCTTCTTAAAATCGTATGGAAGAAGCCAATTGTAGAGTTTTAAGCACTTTTTCATAGGTCCCTTATAAATGTTTCCCTTCTGTTTCCATGGATCTGTTCATTGTCCATTGGGCAAAGAAGGCCAGATACTCTCAATCATGAATTCCAATGAATAAAAAGGTAACTTTTCCAAAGGATCAAATACCTGTAACAGAAGCAATCAGCATAACAGAGAGATAAGTATGACCATTAGTAGAGTCATTTCACAGGGGTTTTTAAATTTTTAAGTAGTTAAAATAAACTAACACACACAAGGGAAACAAACACATGGCATCCCTATCCTTGGAATTCGATGGGAAGAAATATTTGCACATTGGTTCCCAGCTCAATTACTGAAGTAACAAATATATTTACATTATGTATGTCTTTAATACACCATCCCATGTCTTTTGTTTTCTTTTTCTGTAAGGGGAAAGACATTTGCTTAGACATGAATACTATATTTCCTAGCTTTCATTATTAATTGTACTCTTTACATTTTTATTTTTATATAGTATTATATTTGTAAGGACCACACTTTCAAGGAGAAATACTAGTGTGGGATATGTGTTGACCACACTACCTTTTTCAAAATCAATATTTGAACAGTATTGGACTAGCTATCCATATTCCAATTGAGATCTTGGATATTGTTTCCAATGCCTCTTGCCTAACTCAAAGTACCTTATAAACATTAAGTCTGACTTTATTATTTTACATAAAAACTCATGTTTTAAGCACTGGTTATAACCCTTAGTTTAGCCTCTAATTTTTTTGTATTTCTTTTTTATTTATATATGATAGTGGAATGCATCACAATTCTTATTACATATATACAACACAATTGTTCACATCTCTGGGTGTATACATAGTATATTCCCACCAATTTCTGTCCTCATACATGTATTTTGGACACTAATGATCATCACATTCCACCATCATTTATTACCCCATGCCCCCTCCCTTCCCCTCCAACCCTTCTGCCCTATCTAGAGTTTGTTTATTCCTCCCATGCTCCCCCTCCCTATCCCACTATGAATCAGCCTCCTTATATCAAAGAAAACATTCAGAATTTGGTCTTTTGGGATTGGCTAACTTCACTAAGCATTATATTCTCTAACTCCATCCATTTACCTACAAATGCCATGATTTCATTCTTTTTTAACTGTTGAGTAATATTCCATTGTGTATGTATGCCATATTTTTAATCCATTCATCTATTGAAGGGCATATAGGTTGGTTCCACAGTCTAGCTATTGTGAATTGTGATTTTATAAACATTGATGTGGGTGTGCCCCTGTAGCATGCTGTTTAAAAGTCCTTTGCGTATAGACCAAGGAGAGGGATAACTGGGACAAATGGTGTTTCCATTCGCAATTTTTCCAAGGAATGCCCAACACTGCTTTACATATTGGCTGCACTAATTTGCAGTCCCACCCTCAGTGTATGAGTGTACCTTCTTTCCCACATTCTCACAAACACTTGTTGTTGTTTGTCTTCATAATAGCTGCCATCCTGACTGAATTGAGATGAAAGCTTAGAGTAGTTTTGATTTGTATTTCTCTAATTGCTAGTGATGGTGAACATTTTTTCATGTAGGTGTTGATTGACTGTACATCATCTCCTGAGACATGTCTCTTCAGGTCCTTGACCCATTTATTGATTTGATTATTATATCTTTTTTGGTGTTTAGCCTTTTTGAGTTCTTTATATACCCTAGAGATTAGTGCTCTATCTGATGTGTGAGGGGTAAATATTTGCTCCCAAGATGTAGGCTCTATGTTCACCTCGCAGATTGTTTCTTTTGCTGAGAAGAAACTTTTTAGTTTGAATCTGTCCTATTTATTGATTCTTGGTTTTAATTCTTGTGCCACAGAGTCTTAAGGAAGTTGGGGCCTAATCCCACATGATGGAGATTAGGGCCTACTTTTTTTCTGTTATCTCTGGTTGTATTCCTAGGTCCTTGATCCATTTTGAGTTGAGTTTTGTGCATGGTGAGAGATAGGGGTTTAATTTCATTTTGTTGCATATGGATTTCCAGTTTTCCCAGCACCATTTGCTAAAGAGGCTATCTTTTCTCCAAAGTATGTTCTTGGCACCTTTGTCTAATATAAAATAGTTGTAATTTTGTGGGTTATTCTCTGTGTCCTCTATTGTGTACCATTAGTCTACTAGTCTGTTTTGGTGCCAATACCATGCTGTTTTTGTTACTATTGCTCTGTAGTATAGTTTAAGGTCTGGTATAGTGATGCCACCTGCTTCACTCTTCCTGCTAAGGATTGCTTTAGCTATTCTGGGTCTCTTATTTTTCTAGGTAAATTTCATGATTACTTTTTCTATATCTATGAGGAATGTCATTGGAATTTTGATTAGAATTGTACTAAATCTGTATAGTGCTTTTAGAAGTATGGTCATTTTGATAATATTAATTCTGCCTATCTAAGAGCATCGTAGATCTTTCCATCTTCTAAGGTCTTCTTTGAATTCTTTTTAGGGTTCTGTAATTTTCATTGTATAGATCTTTCACCTCTTTCATTAAGTTGATTCCCAAGTATTTTATTTTTTGAGGCTATGAAGAATAGGGTAGTTTTCCTCGTTTCCCTTTCTGAGTATTTGACACTGATGTACAGAAATGCCTTTGATTTATGGGTGTTGATTTTATATCTTGCTACTTTGCTGAATTCATTTACTCATACTAGAAGTTCTCTAGTGGAACTTTTAGGGCCTTCCAGGTATAGAATCCTATCATCAGCAAATAGTGTCAATTTGAGTTCTTCTTTTTCTATGTGTATCCCATTAATTTCTTTCATCTGTCTAATTTCTCTGGCCCATGTTACAAAAACTATGTTGAATAGAAGTGGTAAAAGAAGTTATCCCTGTCTTGTTCCAGTTTTTAGAGAAAACTCCTTAAATTTTTCTCCATTTAGAATGATGTTGGTCTGGGGCTTAGCACAGATAGTCTTTATGATGTTGAGATATGTTCCTGTTATCTCTAGATTTTTAGTGTTTTGAACATAAAGGGGTGTGCTGTATTTTGTCAAATGCTTTTTTCTGTGTCTATTGAGATGATCACATGATTCTTTAATCCACTGATGTGATAAATTGCATTTATTGATTTCCGTGTGTTGAACCAAACTTGCATCCCTGGGATGAATCCCACTTGATCATGGTGCACAGTTTTTTGATATATTTTTGTCTTTTATTTGCCAGAATTTTATTGAGAATTTTTGCATCTCTGTTCATTAGAGATATTGGTCTGAAGTTTTCTCTTTTTTTTTGATATGTCTTTGCCTGGTTTTGGAATCAGAGTGATATTGGCCTCATAAAATGAGTTTGGAAGTGCTGCCTCTTTTTCTATTTCTGGAAATAAATTGGAGAGTATTGTTATTAGTTCTTCTTTAAAGGTCTTGTAGAACTCAGCTGTGTATCCATCCAGTTCTGGGATTTTTTTTGGTTGGTAGACTTTAATCACATCTGCTATTTTGTTACTTGAAATTGATCTGTTTAAATTGTGTATATCAACCTGATTCAATTTGGGCAAAGTATATGACTCCAGAAATTTGTCGATGCCTTCAATATTTTCTATTTTATTGGAGTACACATTTTCAAAATAATTTCTAATTATCTTCTGTATTTCTGTAGTGTCTGTTGGGATATTTCCTTTTTCATTATGAATGTTAGTGATTTGAGTTTTCTCTCTCCTTCTCTTTGTTAGCATGGCTAAGGGTCTGCCAATTTTATTTATTTTTTCAAGTACCAACTTTTTGTTCTGTTATTTTTTTCAATTGCTTCTTTTGTTTCTATTTCATTGATTTCTTCTCTGATTATATTTATTTCCTGTCTTCTACTGCTTTTGGTGTTGATTTCTTCTTCTTTTTCTAGTGCTTTGAGATGTAATGTCAAGTCATTTATTTGTTGACTTTTTCTTCTTTTAAGGAATGAACTCCATGCAATGAAACTTTCCTCTTAGAACTGCTTTCATAATGTCCCAGAGATTTTGGTATGTTGTATCTGTGTTCTCATTCATCTCTAAAACATTTTAATCTCCTCCTTGATGTCTTCTGTAACCCATTGTTCATTCAGTAGCATATTATTTAGTCTCCAGATGTTGGAGTGTATTTTATTTTTTATTTTGTCATTGATTTCTAATTTTATTCCATTATGATCTAATAGAATGCAGTATAGTGTCTCTACTTTTTTTTGGTGCTTGGGATTGAACAAAGGGCCTTGTGCATGGGAGGCAAGCACTCTACCAATGAGCTATATCCCCAGCCCAGTATCTCTACTTTTTTTTATATTTCCTAAGACTTTCTTTGTGGCATAGTATATGGTCTATTTTAGAGAAGGATCCATGCACTGCTGAGAAGAAAATACATTTTCTCGTTGAAGTTTGGAATATTCTATATATGCCAGTTAAATCTAAGTTTTTGATTGTATTATTGAGTTCTATAGTTTCTTTGTTCAGCTTTTGTTTGGAAGCTCTATCTAGTGATGAAAGAGTTGTGTTAAAATCACCAAAAATTATTGTGTTGTGGCCTATTTGACTCTTGAACTTGATAAGAGTTTGTTTTGACATATATCTTTATAATTGTTAAGTCTTCTTGGTGTATGGTTCTCTTGAGCAGTATGTAGTGTCCTTCTTTATCCTTTTTGATTGACTTTAGTTTGAAGTCTACTTTATTTGATATGAGGATGGAAACCCTTGCTTGCTTCCATAGTCCATGGGAATGGTATGATTTTTCCCAACCCTTCACCTTTAGTCTGTGGATGCCTTTTTTCTATGAGATGAGTCTCTTAGAGGCAGCATATTTTGGGTCTTCTTTTTTTGGCCCAATCTGCTAGTCTATGTCTTTTGATTGGTGAGTTTAGGCCATTAACATTCAGGGTTATTATTGAGACATGATTTGTATTCCCAGCCATTTTTGTTATTTAACATGACTTGGTTTCTCCTTTGATTAGATTTTCCTTTAGTGTAATCCCTCTCTCTGTGATTTTCATCATTGTTTTTCATTTCCTCTTCTTGGAATATTTGGCTGAGGATGTTCTCTAGTGCAGGCTTACTCATTGGAAATTCTTTTAACTTTTGTTTATCGTGGAAGGTTTTTATTTCATCATCAAATCTAAAACTTAGTTTTGCTGGATATAAAATCTTGATTGACATCCATTTTCTCTTTTTTAAAGAGAGAGTGAGAGAGAGAGAGAGAGAGAGAGAGAGAGAGAGAGAGAGAGAGAGAGAGAGAGGGAGGGGACAGGAATGAGAAGTTGTCCCTAAGGCATGTATGTACCCAAGACCTACTTCATCCAACTAGTTATCGGCAGACATAACATCTTTGTCTGTATGTGGTGCTGAGGATCAAACCCGGGCCGCACGCATGCCAGGCAAGCGTGCTACCGCTTGAGCCACATCCCTACCCTGGCATCCATTTTCTTTCAGAGCTTATTATATGTTGTTCCATGATCTCCTGGCTTTGAGGGTCTGGGTTGCAAAATCTTCTGAGATACAAATTAGTCTCCCCTTATATGTTATCTGATTCCTCTCTCTTGCACCTTTTAAGATTTATTTTTCACATTGTATACTTTGTCTTCCTTATCTGATGTTCTTTCTTCCAAGTGATCTAGTCTGTTCTATTGAGCTTTTTATTTGATTTATTGTATCCTTCATTTCAAAGATTTCTTACCTTTTTTTCAGGGTCTCTATCTCTCTCTTGAAATAAGCTTTTGCTACCTGTATTTGCTCTCTTATCTCATTGTTGGAGTGATCAATTTTTGCTTGTATTTGCTCATTTAGGTCATTGATTAATTCACAGATCATTTTAATTATGAACTTTCTGAACTCTTTTCTGACATTTTATGTACTTTGCTATCCATGTGTTCTGTTATTATTGTGCTCTGGTTTGTTTGGGGCACATTCCTCCCTTGTTTTTTTCATGTTGTCTATGTGTCTTCCTTTCTTGCAGTGTGGATCTGAGATATTACAGTTTCTTCCCTTTATTCTTGTAGTACCCATGCAGATTGTACCTCACCTTGATGTTGGGCTTCCCTAAATGGATGCTACTGGATCTTGCATCTTTTGGTATTTTGACCTGTGTAAGTTGGAGTGGGTGGATCTGGGCCCCTGGGCTTGACCTTCTAAGGTATTCTGCTGATCAGAAGGTACAGTCCTGTGCCAAAGGCTAGGCTCTGGTGGTCTCTGCCTTGCTGAGGAAGGGGTGAACTGGACCTCCTAAGAGCCTGGAATACTCATGGGCTGGTGTGGGCTGTCTGGGCTGGATCTTGCCTCCCTCCACAGTCCAGTGGAACCCCTTGTATTTTTATTTAGTAAACTTTCCTTTCATATTCTGGTATTCATTTTAGTGTTTTTTCATTGTTATAAAATTCCTCCCTTTCCCATATCTTCATAGATAATTTATTAAGAAAATAAGGACAAATGGAGCATAAAATAGGTTAAAAAACATATATTTAAAGTTCTTTGATGAATATTCTCAAACATGGATTTGTACATTCTGATCCTTTTCTAATTTGTCAATTATATACTTTCTATATGTCTGTATGTGTAGTTTTACCTTTTTAAAATTAATTGATTAGTTCTGATTTGTTATGCATGACAGCAGAATGCATTTCAGTTTATAGTACACAAATGGAGCACAGTTTTCATTTCTCTGGTTCTACACAATTCCCTTCTTCATACATGTATGTAGAGTAATGATGTTTATCTCATTGTACCAATTTTCTACTCCCATTCCCCTCCCTTCCTTTTCCTCCCCTTTTCCCTATATTAAGTTCCTCTCATGCTCCCCCCACTCCCATTATGGATCAGAACCCACTTATCAGAGAAAACATTTGGCATTTGGTTTTTTGGGGATTGGCTAACTTCACTTAGCATGATATTCTCCAGCTCCATCCATTTACCTGCATATGCCATGATCTTATCTTCTTTTTTTTAAAAAAATAGTTGTAGTTTGACACAATACCTTTATTTTATTATTTATATTTTTATGTGGTGCTGAGTATTAAACCCAGCACCTCACATGTGCTAAGCAAGCATTCTACCACTGAGCCACAACCTCAGCCCCAATTTTATTCTCTTTTAATTCTTAATACTATTCCATTGTGCATATATACCACAGTTTCTTTATCTATTCATTAATTGAAGGACATCTAGGTTGGTTCCACAATTTAGCTATTGTGAATTGTGCTGCTGTAAACATTGATGTGACTGCATCAGTGTAATATGCTCTTTTGAAGTCCTTTGGGTATAAACTGAGGAGTGAGATAGATAACCCAGTTAATATATGGGCTAAGGAACTGAATAGACACTTCTCAGAAGAAAATATACAATCTATCAATAAATATATGAAAAAAATGTTCACCATCTCTAGCAATTAGAGAAATGCAAATCAAAACTACTCTAAGGGCTGGGGCTGGGGCTCAATAATAGAGTGCTCATCTCTCTTGTGTGAGGCACTGGGTTCAATCCTTAGCACCACATAGAAATGAATAAATAAAATAAAAGTATTGTGACCATCTACAATGAAACAATATTTTTAAAAACTTCTCTAAGATATCATCTCACTCTAGTCAAAATAGCAGCTATTAAGAATACAAGTAACAATAAGTGTTGGTGAGGATGTGGGGAAAGAAGCAAACTCATATATTGCTGGTGGGACTGCAAATTGGTGCAACCAATCTGTAAAGCAGTATGGAAATGTCTTAAAAAACTTGGAATGGAACCACCATTTGACCCAGCTATTTTTACTTTTTTATTTTGGTAAGACATACTTAACATAAAATTACCATTTTAACCATTCTCAAATATACAATTCAGGTGCAATGAGCACAATCACATTTTTGTACAACTTTCACTAATATCCATATGAAGAATTTTCACCATCTCAAACTGAAAATTTGTACCTATTAAGCAATAACTCGCCATTGTCTGTTACAACCACCCCTGATAGCCACTATTCTCCTTTCTATCTTGATTAATTGGATATTCTAGTAAATTAATTTAATTAATTAAATCATATACATAAACCACATTTTTAAATCTATATATTCATTGATAAACATGTGGATCGTTTCCCCATTTTGACTATTGTGAATAATAGTGCTACCATGAACATTGCTGTACAAATGTCAAAGTCCCTTCTTTAAAATATTTTTATATGTACTTAGATGTATAGTCATTGAATACAATGATAATTCTGTGTTTAAGTTTTTGAGGATCTACTTTAATGTTTTACACTGTGTCTGAACCTTTTTATTTATTTTTATTAGACCATTTTAATAATACATAGTATTTTGGTTTATTTTGACAAAATTATACATGCAAGAAATTTTATTTCAGTCTGTTTCCCCTCCCCGTTTCTTCCTAACCCACTTTTGTCTCTCCTCTGGTCTACTTATCTTCCTTTCTCTACCTTATTTATTCATTTTTTATTGGTACTTTCTTTCTACACATACATAAAGTAAAATTCCCTTTGCTACAATTTATATGTGTACAAAACGATTTTGTTGAATTAATTCCATATTTCTTCGCTTTTCACTTCCTTTCTTCCCTCTCCTTATCCTACTCCACTGATCTTTCCTATTACTTTATGATTTATGATCTCCTCCCCTACAGCCTTCTTTCCTTTCTTCTGTTCTAGCTTCCACCTCTTGATTTGCTGAATCTGGCTTATTTTACCTAGTATGATGTTCTCCAGTTCCTTCCATCTGCCAGTAAATGTCATTATTTCATTTTATTTATGGCTGAGTGAAATTCCATTTTGTATATATACACCATATTTTCTCAATCCATTTATCTGTTATTAGTCATCTAGGTTGATTCTATAATTTGACAATTGTAAATTTTACTTCTCTAAACATTGAAGTGACTATATTGCTATACTATGCTGATTTTTAATACCATTGTACACATGTTGAGGAGTGGGTTATCTGGGTCATTTGATGGCTCCATTACTCTATTTCTCCATTTTGAGTAATGTTCACACTGCCTTTTGCAGTGGTTGCAATAATTTGCTGCCCTTCTACAATGTATGAGTTTACTGTTTCCCCTGAATCCTGCCCAGCACTTATGGCAATTTGTATTCTTGGTAATTGCCATTCTGACTGGAGTGAGTTGAAATCAGTGTAGTTTTGATTTTCCTTTCCCTGTTTGCTAGAGATGTTGAACAATTTTTCATATATATTTTTAGCCATTTGTGTATTCTTCTTCATCTTTTTTTTTTTGGTACTGGAAATTGAACCCAGGGGTGCTTAACCATTCATCCACATCCCCAAATCCTTTTTGAGACAGGGTCTTTCTAATTTGCTTAGGGCCACACTAAGTTGCTGATGCTGGCTTTGAACTCATGATTCTCCTGCCTTAGCCTCCCAAGTCCCTGGGATTACAGGTGTGTGCCACCACACTTAGCTCTGTTTCTTCTTTTGAAAAATTTGTTTAGCCCTTTTACCCATTTATTGATAGAGTTATTATGGTTTTTGGTACTGATGATTAAGCCCAGGAGCAGTCAATTACTGAGTCACATCTCCAGTCCTTTTTTGTATTTTACTTAGAGGCAGTGTCTCACTGCTTAGCTTAGGACCTTGCTAAGTTGCAGAGGTTGGCTCTGAATTCACAATCTTGCTACTGTAGCTTCGTGAGTCACTTGGGTTACAGGTGTGTGTCACCACTCCTGGATTGAGTTCTTTATATGTTCTGAATATTAATCCCCTCTCAGACAAGTGTCTTGCAAAGATTCTTCTCCCATTCTCTAGACTCTTCCTTTATTCTCTTGTATGCTTAATGTGCAAGAAGCTTTTTAATTTGATGTCATCCCACTTATTGATTCCTAGTTTTATTTCTTGAGTTTTAGGGGTAATATTGAGTGACTGTACCATTTTACATTGACTTCAGCAATGCACTCTAATTCAAATTTCTACATCTTTGACAACACTTTATTTTCTTTGTTTTGCTTTTAAATAATAGCCATCCTAGTTGATATGAAGTAGTACCTTATTTTTTTTCAGTGCTAGGGATTGAACTCAGGGCCTCACACATGCTAGATAAGTGGTATATGACTGAGCTATATCCCCAGCCCTGTTTTGCATTATTCTAATAATTAGTGTTTTTGAGCAACTTTTTGTATGATAACTTTATTTTATTTTTTATTAGCCACACATGACATTACAATGATCTTGGCAATTCATACATTTGAATCAATTGGGGTATCAATTGGAGCATATTTTAATGTGCTTATTGGACATATGTCTATCTTCTTTGGTGTATATTTAAACAGTTAGCTTTTGTTTTCATTATTTTTGAGTTTAGTATTTTCCTGAAGGAATCCCTTTAGCATTTCTTTCAGTGCATTTCTAGTTATATAATATTCCTTCAACTTTCATTAATCTGGAATTCTCTTAATTTTTTTCCTATATTTGAAGGATGCTTTTGACAGATATGGATTTTCCCCCCCTTTTCCCCTCAACATGTGAATATCATCCCTTGTTTTTTTGACCTTTATGGCTTGACATGGGAAATAAGCTACTTACATTATTGATAATCTTTTGTATGAGAGATGCCACTTTTCTTTTGCTGTTTTCATTATTCTTAATATTTGTCTTTCAACAATTTGATTGTAATACATCAATTTGGATCTCTTCAAGTTTATTGAACTTAAAGTTCATTGGTCTCAGTTTTATAGATTACTGTGTCTCATAAAATTTAGAAAGTTTTAGCCATTATTTCTCCCTATCTTTCCTCCCTTTTATCTTTTTTTCCTCCAAGACTGTTGTTCTACTAGATGGTATTCTAAAACTTTCTTATGCTTGGTTCACTTTTCTTCATTCTTTCATCCTTTCCCTTTTTAAAATGAATACTTTCAGTTTTCCTAATTTTTTTCTGCATGTTCAAATCTACAGTTAAACTCCTCTTATGAATTTTTAATTTGGCTATTGAAATTTCCATTCCAGAAATTTTGTTTGGTTTCTTCTTATAATGTTATTGCTTTGTGTATATTTTCACATTGCTTTCATATTTTGCCTTGTTTCCTTTAGTTATTTACTCCTATTTTCGTGTAGTTCTTGAGTGTAAGATGGCTCTTGAAATCTTTTCTCAAAGTCTAGATTTCCTCAAGTATGTTTTGTTGTTTTATTTTCTTTGAATTGATTGTACTTTGTATTTTCTTTAAGTACTTTTGATTGTTTTTAGTTGAAATATAAATATTGTAGTGTGGAAACTATTGAAATTAGACGTATCCTTTTCCAGGATTTGTTGTTTAGTTGTTGTTGCTGTTGTTTTATTGGAAGGCTTAGTAGTCCTTTTGTTTGGTGACACTCTCAAAGTATTTTTAAGTGCTATATTTATGGTTATGTGTATATTAGATTGTGTTCAGTTAATATTTGTCAAATATTTTCTTGAATTCCAGAAACTAAAAATTCCAAAGAACAAAAAACAGACCAGAAAAAATTGCAGTTCATTCAACCTTTGTAGGTTTTCTTTGAACAGGAGTTCTTTTCCATACTTAGATATGGTTGGATGGAACTTAGGGATTAGTCTTAGTTGAAAGCATTGCTTCTTCTCAGGTCTGTTCTCAGCATGTATATTGCCTTCCAAATTTCATTTTATATACAGGTCCTTTTAAATATATTAATTTTCCAAAGAAACCCCACCCCTTGACTTGGCTCATAGGTCTTTTGTTCTAAGCATCTGTAGGTTATTTCAGCCTGCAGCATTTTTGGACAGCCTGCTATTTTTCTAGCCTGACCTTCAAGTTAGATGATGATTGCCTGTGTCTCTCCTTCAGGTGTCCCCCAGAGAGTTTAGAACAGAGATACACAATAATTTATGAATAAGGCGTGTTCTGTTCCTTATTGATGCAAGGACAGAAATCCTACACTGGGAATGCAGCCATCCATCTTCACAATTGTCACCATGTTAGGGATGGTGTGTATGTGTGTATGTGTGTGTGTGTGTGTGTGTGTGTGTGTGTGTGTGTGTGTGTCTGTAAAAATGCCACAATTTTTTTCTGTTATTTTGACATTTCATTTTTTGTTTGCTTCAGTTTATTTGCTTTCTCTAAAGCTTGAATACTTTACAGAATTTGATGAAGTTGGTTCTGACAACTGATTTTTTTCTTATGTTTTTGTGTTGGAACAAGAAGTTGGAGCTGCCTACAATAATATTTTGCTAACATTACTACCCGTTTTTACTCTCTTTGAAGCTCAAACTTTACTGAGTGAGAATTTATACATTGGGAATTTTGATTGTCTTTGTTTGGACAAGGGAGATATGAAGAAAAATTTGGGAGAGAATATTTCTTGTTTATTTTTCATTCCTATACATTCTTTCCTAAGGATCATGTTTTAACCATAAGACAGAATAATAAGAAAAATAAGGAAGAAAAAGAAAAAGAAGACAGAAAAATAAGGCACGCTTATCTTAATCTTTTTTCTTGCACTTTCTTTCTCTTCTGTTTTCCCTTTACATTTACATTACATCTTCCTGTATCTCGCTAGTGAAATCCTTTTCAAATTGGCCTGTGAGTTCTTTTAACATCACCCTAATAGGGATTTTATTAGTCCATATACTTATATATAATTGTGGAGTTCATTTTGACATATTCATAAATGCATATGTCATAATTTCGTTCCTCACCAATAGAGTGATGCCTGGCATATTTGAGGCCCTGGGTTCATTCCTGAGCACCACAAAAAGTC
The DNA here is from genome assembly GCF_052094955.1 of Ictidomys tridecemlineatus. Taxonomy (NCBI): domain Eukaryota; kingdom Metazoa; phylum Chordata; class Mammalia; order Rodentia; family Sciuridae; genus Ictidomys; species Ictidomys tridecemlineatus. The sequence goes on along the minus strand of NC_135493.1, from coordinate 28,189,431 downwards.
ACCTAGCAGCTTTTAATAGCATGTAAACTATTTTGTATAAGCTATGCCTGACCTAGAATCAGTCATTTATCTTTTCATGGAATGTGATACTTCGTCTACAGTCTAAGTGTTATAGTGTTTATTGCTACTTGTTTAGACCTTTCCCATGTATATAACTGATATAGATAGAGAAGAAGTAAGAAGAAGCAGAGAGAGAGAGAGAGAGAGAGAGAGAGAGAGAGAGAGAGAGAGAGAGAGAGATAAGGAGGAAGAGAGAAAGGGAGGAAGGAAGAAAGGGAGGGAGGGAGTAAGATAGGAAGGAAGGAAGGAAGGAAGGAAGGAAGGAAGGAAGGAAGGAAGGAAGCAAGGAGACAAGGAAAGAAGAAGGAGAAAAATAAAACTTTATGAGTTAATATCTCTACTTTTAATTCCAATTCAGCAGTATAAGGTTTTTACTTAATATTTTCTATATCACACCTTTATCTCCTTTCTTCTATTCCCATCCAATTTCAGTTGCTCTTCTCAATTTAGTTTGGTGTATTTCCAGTTAACACTTTTTTTGGCTACATTGGTCCTTTTATGTTCTCAAGTGAATCAGGAACCCTGTTGCTTCCCTCTGCTTTATTCAGAACACTTATAATACCATGCTGATCTTATCATGTTGGTATTTCTCTTGCCCATCTGCTTGTGTTTTGAGATTGTGGGGTATCTTATCACATACTTTTATTATGTTTCTCATGAGATTTTGATTTTGATATCTTGTTGTTTTGTCTGTTTCAGAGAATTCAGAGAGATTGAAAACCTGTTACTGTTGCCTCCATCTTCTACCAATCCTTTACTTTGTAATAATTTTATCCGAAGGCAATTTGATATACAGAGTGACTAAGTAACTTTTTCAGTGTTGCAGAGTAATTAACAAAGGCAGAATTCAAGGTCTAGCAATTTACCTAGAGCCATGGGTTTAGCCTCTTCTCTGTGTCACCACATCAACAAAGTATATCTTCATCATTAACTAGAAAGAGAATACTTTCCTTTAATCTCTCCTATGATTACTGAGTGAGAATTTATACATTGGGAATTTTGATTGTCTTTGTTTGGGCAAGGGGGATATGAAGAAAAATTTGGGAGAGAATATTTCTTGTTTATTTTTCTTTCCTACAAATTCTTTCCCAGGAATCATGTTTTAACCATAAGACAGATTAATAAGAAAAATATGACAGAAAAAGAAGATAGAAAAATAAGGCAGGCTTATCTTAATGTTTTTCTTGTACTCTCTTTCTCTTCTGTTTTCCCTTTTACATCTTTTCTTTTCTCTTTAATATCTCTTGAATTTGTTATGGTCAGGCAAGTTCAACTTCTTATATGTTTACAGTCTTTATGGGATAAGCAGATCAATCCTAGCAGCTCCCTCCTGCAGTTCCAGCTACTATTTTGTCCTTCTGGTTCTGATTTATTCATCTGAATTAATAAATTACACCTTTTCTTTACTAGAATCCACCTACATTAAATTGAATGTGATAAGAGAGTATTAAGACTATTTTAAGCTTTAGAACAAAATCTAGATTTATCATAGATAAAACTGATTATATGAACCTCATTTGGCTTGTGCCCTTCTCAATTCAAAAGTAAGAAATATGTCATTTGAAACATCACCATTACCAAGTACAGCATTATAGAAAGTTAGTTGTTGAGACGAATCTTTTTTCTTTTCTTGTCCACCCAACTGTTTGATAATCAATGGATGTACACCATAGCTTGGTGACAAGTTAACTTCTTTTGAATACCTGCAATTATATGGCTATCTTAGGTCAAATGGCTTGTTTTACCTTGACAAGTTTTTTCCCCTTTGGCCTTTTATTTTTTTCTTAAATTATTTATGACAATACAATCCATTTTGACATTATACAAACATGGAATATATCATGTTCTAATTCAGACCTCAATACCTCTCCTTTCACTTACCTTTCCCCAAGCCCCATTAACTTCCCTCTATTGATCTTTCTGCCATTTACCCATTGTTATTATCATTTTAAAATTAATTTCTTGTGGGTGTACATGATTGTAAGATTCATTGTGGTACATAAGAAAGTTATATCAGATTCATTCCACTGTCTTTCCCCTTTCCATCCCACCTCCCTCCCCTTCATTTCCCTTCATTCTCAATTTATACTAAAGTAAACCAAACAAGTCTGGCTCTAATGCTGCCTAGTGTCCTTAGCATCATAACATGTTACTGCCTCACTTTCCTTTGTTGTTGAATGAAGTAATAGTTAAGGATAACCTAATTTTCAGGAATGTGACAGAAAATGTGGCACGAGAGATGCAAAGCACTTTGTTGTTATGTGTGTGTGTATGAAGAAAAATAATTTTGGGGCAGTATACATTTTCTCTAGTACTGAACCTCAAGTTTTCTTTTAATTTTTTTTCATTTGTTGTTTTTAGGTATAGATGGCAATAGAATGTATTTTGACATATCACACATACATAGAGAATAACTTATTCTAATTAGGATCTCATACTTGCAGTTGTACATGATATGGAGTTTCACTGGTGGTATATTCATATGTGAGGATAAGAAAGTTATATCCAATTAATTCTACTGTCTTTCCTGTTCCCAGTCCTCTCCTTTCCCTTTATTCTCCTTTGTCTAAACCAGTGAACTTCTATTTTTTCCCTTCTCCTGCCCTTACTGTATGTTTTCCTCCACTATCAGAGAGCACATTTGGTCTTTAGATTTAGGGGATTAGCATATTTCACTTAACATGTTAATCCATTTACAGGCAAATGCCATAATTTCATTCTTTATGGCTGAGAAATATTCCACTGTGTATATATACTACATTTTCTTTATCCATTCATCACAGGAAGGGCAGATAGGTTGGTTCCATAGTTAGTATATTGTGAATTGTGCTGCTATAATCATTAATGTTGCTGTGTCACTATAGTATGCTGATTTTAAGTCCTTTCAGTATATACTGAAATGTGGAATAACTGAGTCAAAAGGTGGTTCCATTCCAAGTTTTCTGAGGAATCTCCTTACCGCTTTCGATACTAGTTGTACCAATTTGCAGTCCCACCAGCAATGTATGATTATACCTTTTCCCCCACATCCTCACAAACATTTATTGTTATTTGTATTCTTGATAATTGCCATTCTGACTGAAGTGAGACAGAATCTTAGTGTAGTTTTAATTTACATTTCTCTAATTGCTAGAGTTGTTAAACTTTTTTTCATATATATGTTGACCATTCATATTTCACCTTCTGTTAAGTGCCTGTTCCATTTCTTTGGCCATTTATTAATTAGGTGTTTTTTATGTTAAATTTTTGAGGTATTTGTATATCCTGGAGATTAATGCTCTGAGGTGCGAGTGACAAAGATTTTCTCTCATTCTGTAGGCTTTCTTCATGTTCTGGATTGTTTCCTTTGCTGTGAAGAAGCTTTTTAGGTAGATACCATCCCACTAATTGATTCTTGATTTTACTTCTTGTAGTTTAGGAGTTTTGTTGAGGGAGTTGATTGCTAAGCTAATATGATGGAGAGCTGGGCCTACATTTTTTTTTCCTAGCAGGTGCAGGGTTTCTGGCCTAATACCTAGAACCTTAATCCACTTTGATTTCAGTTTCATGCAGGATGAGAGATAGGGTTTGAATTTCATTGTACTACATATGGAATTCCACTTATCCTATCACCATTTGTTGAAGAGGCTATCTTTTCTCCAAAGTATATTTCTGGCACCTTTGTCTACTATGAGATAACTGTATGGGTCTTTGTGTGTCTTCTATTCTGTTCCATTGGTTTTCATAACTGTTTTTTGTGCTAATATCATGCCATTTTTAAAATGTAGCTCTGTAACATAATTTAAGGTCTGTGATGGATGCCTACTGCTTTACTTTTCTCACTCATTCAGGATTACTGTTAATCCACTGATTAGATTACATTTCTCATAATAATTTCATCTTTGAAAATTTTTGCATTTGAGCTTTGGGGGACACATCATATATAAACCATAACAATTATATATGGAAATATTATAGAATTTACTATAAGAAATAAAAAAATATTGTACTCCTTCCCTTTTTTTTGGTATCAGGGATTGAACCTAAGGGTGCTTTACCACTGAGTCACAGACCAGCCCTTGTTTTGTTTGTTTGTTTTGAGACAGGGTCTCACTAAGTTGCTTAGGGCCTTGCTAAGTTGCTAATACTGATCTTGAATTTGGAGTCCTCCTTTCTTAGCCTCCCAAGTTGCTAGGATTACAGGTATGCATCATCATACGTGGCCTTCCCTTCATTATTGAGTATGTATATTTACTTAATTGGCTCCTTTAATATATACTTTTATATGTGGATTTTAATATTTTGTGGTCCAGCATCATCAGCATTACCTAGAATTCCATTAGAATTATAGACTTTTAAGACCCATCCCACATCCACTAGATTAAAATCTGCATGTTAAGACAATTTCATACTTTTCATGTATTAAAGTATTAAAAGCACTGATCTAAATGATTATAATATGCTGCCTCATCCTATTAGTATTAACCAGTCTTCAATAGAAGTTTAAAAAGGCCAGAGATTGCTAAAAATAAGTAATACACATGAATGAAGCTGGTGATAGAATAATAAACTGGAACGAAACTGGAATTTAAAAGCACTACACACTAGAGAAGATTATAATGTATATTTTATTCCTCAAAGGGATCAAGGTAGTGACACGAATGTGAAGGTAGAATCAACAACAGGTCCAGGTCAAAACTAGGCCCAAACAAAGTAAACCAAGAATAAAGAGATATCATGTTACCCTGAAGAGTTGCAGATCCCTTTGCCTTAAGATGTACCTAGCTATCTCACCTGGAAATTGATTACCTTATCTAGAAATCCCTCAGAAGCACTAGGAAAATTCTGAGTCTGTTGTATACATGTTATTTTCCTTCTAATTGTTGCTATGGGACTTACCATGAAGCATCACAGGAGAAAAGAGGAAGGGATTCTTATAAAGTAAGTAACCCAAAGATAGAAATGTGGAAGGTTTAGTCCTAATTGGGGATTCACTGTTATCTTGAACTTTGTTTTCCAGGTGGCAGAAAATGAATGTCATATAAATTTCTTGAAACAAATAGGCAGCAACTAAAGGCATGGAAATCTCTGTTAAATGGAAAATTTTATTACAATATTATTCAAGCATTATTTATTGTGACATAAATGCTATGCTATTCTTTTGGTGAAGGGCCCACTGATACATGTGGTATATAGGCTAGTATAACCAAATTATGGTAAGCTGTGTGTGTTTTTTTCAGTCTATAAGTATAACTGTTTGCATAGACCAACCTTCCCTGTAACATAAGTAGCAGTTCTATATATGAACTTGGAAGTCCCATGCTATCAAAAGGTGCCTTTTCTATCAGTTTGCTGATAAGAAAAATCTTTTGCTATAGATAGAATATTTTTGTTCCTTAATGACAGAAATAATATGATATAGAATAACAAAAGTAAAGACAGAAAAGGAGAATAGGGGAGGAGAGAGCCAGCCAGTTTTCAGCCAGTTTCATGATGGACAAGTGATTGAATATCACTATTTAATTGGAAAGGAGGAGATCTAAAGTACTCTCTCCTCTCTCTCCTTCTCTCTCCTCCCTCCCTCCCTCCCTCCTTCCCTCCCTTCCCCCTTTCCTTCCTCCCTCCCTCTCTCCCTCTTTTCTCCCTTGCTCTATAGCTCTCTATGGTTCTCTTTCTCTCTTTTTGTCTTTGTCTTTTGGCTTTGTGTTGGACATATCTATTGTTATTCAATTTTTATGACAAGGAAGACTCTATTATAATCTATCAGTAATCTAGCATTGAATCTACTAAACCAAAAATCATAGTGCAAAGATTTTCTAACACACAAACAGAAAGCATTTGCCCTGTTATGGTTTGGATGTGATGTGTCCCCCAAAAGCTCATATGTGAGAAATGTAAGAAGGTTCAGAGGAGAAGTGAGTAGGTTGTGAGACTTTTAACCTAATCAGTGAATTAATTTCCTAATGGGGATTAACTGAGTAGTAACTGAAGTGGTAGGGTGTGGTTGGAGGAGATGGGAATTGGGGCCTGGCTTTGGGTATATATTTGTATCTGGAGAATGGAGTCTCTCTCTCTGCCTCCTGATCAAGGTGATGTGAGCTGCTTCCCTCTGCCACACTCATCCCCATGATGTTCTGCCTTACCTTGAGCCCCAAGGAATGGAGCCTGCTATTTATGGATTGAGACCTCTGAAACTATGAGCTCTCAAGTTCTTCCTCCTATACAGTTGTGCAGATTGGGTCATTTAGTCACAACAGCAAAATAGCTAAGTAAAACATGCCTTAAAAGACAAAACTTAAGTTGGCATGCAACATTTTAACTGGCCTATTTAATTGCTAATAAGCAAATTGTGTAAACTTCAAAGCTGGAATCTAAAATAAAGTGTACCATTTAGAGAAGAATAAAATAAATAAGAAGAAAGTAAGCAGAAGAGTAGATAACATGGAGAAAGAAAGATGAGTAAAAATAAGTAGAAGAGACAAACATTATTCCAGAGAGCCTTGTAAGTTTTCTTCCTAAATAAACATTTTTCTGGAGTGAAAAAACAAAAGTGTAAGTTAAATCATTTATAAATGTGTTCCACTGGAATAAATTTCTGGAGCTCTAAAGGTTCAGTGTGATTTGTACTCTACCTACATATTCAAATTCATGGATTTATCTTTTTCACCCTTGGTAAAGAATCTGGTTTTATTTCATGTCTTTGAAGACATCAAGTTGCTACCTATAGCAGTCTTTCTCAACCACCTTTGTTTTTTTTGGAGGGAGGGAATGGCTTATTTCACTTAGCATAAGTCTCTGTAGATCTATCAATTTGATGGCAAAAGTCATAAACTCATTTTTCTTAATGGCTAAGTAATACTGCATTGTGTGTATATATATCACATTTTATTTATCCATTTATCTGTTGAAGGGTACCTAGGTTGTCTCTTTAGCTTAGCTATTATGAATTGTGTTGCTATAAACATTGATATGGTTATGATATCGTACTATGCTGACTATAAATCCTTTGGATATATGGTGAGGAGTGGAATAAATGGGTCAAATGCTGGTTCCATTTCAAGTTTTCCAAGGAATCTGCATATTGCTTTCCAGAGTGCTTGCAGCAATTTACAGTCCCACCAACAATGTATGAATGTTCCCTTTCCCCCACATCCTTTCCAGTATTTATTGTTACTTGTATTCTTTATTTAATTGGTTGTTCAAATCATTACAAAGCTCTTGACATATCATATTTCATACATTAGATTCAAGTGGGTTATGAACTCCCATTTTTACCCCAAATACAGATTGCAGAATCAAATGCCATATTAGTAATTGTTGTATTCTGCTACCTTTCCTATCCTTTACTATCCCCCCTCCCCTCCCTTCCCATCTTCTCTCTCTACCCCATCTGCTGTAATCTAATTCTCTCCCTTGTTTTTTTCCCTTTCCCCTCACAACCTCTTATATATAATTTTGTATAACAATGACGGTCTCCTTCCATTTCCATGCAATTTCCCTTCTCTCTCCCTTTCCCTCCCACCTCATGTCTCTGTTTAATGTTAATCTTTTCCTCATGCTCTTCCTCCCTGCTCTGTACTTAGTTGCTCCATTATATCAAAGAAGACATTTGGCATTTGTTTTTTAGGGCTTGGCTAGCTTCACTTAGCATAATCTGCTCTAGTGCCATCCATTTCCCTGCAAATTCCATGATTTTGTCATTTTTTCGTACTGCGTTATACCCCATTGTGTATAAATACTACATTTTTTTATCCATTCATCCATTGAAGGGCATCTGGGTTGGTTCCACAGTCTAGCTATTGTGAATTGTGCTGCTATGAACATCGATGTAGCAGTGTCCCTGTAGTATGCTCTTTTAAGGTCTTCAGCGAATAGTCTGAGAAGGGCAATAGCGGGGTCAAATGGTGGTTCCATTCCCAGCTTTCCAAGGAATCTCCATACAGCTTTCCAAATTGGCTGCACCAATTTGCAGTCCCACCAGCAATGTACAAGTATACCCTTTTCCCCACATCCTCGCCAGCTCTTGTTGTTTGACTTCATAATGGCTGCCAATCTTACTGGAGTGAGATGGTATCTTAGGGTGGTTTTGATTTGCATTTCTCTGACTGCTAGAGATGATGAGCATTTTTTCATGTACTTGTTGATTGATTGTATATCCTCCTCTGAGAAGTGTCTGTTCAGGTATTTGGCCCATTTGTTGATTGGGTTATTTGTTATCTTATTGTTTAATTTTTTTGAGTTCTTTGTATACTCTGGATATTGGGGCTCTATCTGAAGTGTGAGGAGTAAAAATTTGTTCCCAGGATGTAAGCTCCCTATTTACCTCTCTTATTGTTTCTCTTGCTGAGAAAAATCTTTTTAGTTTTAGTAAGTCCCATTTGTTGATTCTAGTTATTAACTCTTGGGCTATGGGTGTCCTATTAAGGAATTTGGAGCCTGACCCCACAATATGTAGATTGGAGCCAAGTTTTTCTTCTATCAGGCGCAGAGTCTCTGATTTGATATCAAGCTCTTTGATCCATTTTGAGTTAACTTTTGTGCATGGCGAGAGAAACGGATTCAGTTTCATTTTGTTGCATATGGATTTCAGTTTTCCCATCACCATTTGTTGAAGATGCTATCCTTCCTCCATTGCATGCTTTTAGCCCCTTTATCAAATATAAGAAAGTTGTAATTTTGTGGATTTGTCTCTGTGTCCTCTATTCTGTACCATTGGTCCACCCGTCTGTTTTGGTACCAGTACCATGCTGTTTTTGTTTCTATTGCTCTGTAGTACAGTTTGATATCTGGTATTGCTATACCTCCTGATTCACACTTCCTGCTTAGAATTGCTTTTGCTATTCTGGGTCTTTTATTTTTCTATATGAATTTCATGATTGCTTTATCTATTTCTACAAGAAATGCCATTGGGATTTTGATTGGCATAGCATTGAACCTATAGAGAACTTTTGGTAATATCACCATTTTGATGATGTTAGTTCTGCCTATCCATGAACAGGGTATATTTTTCCATCTTCTAAGATCTTCTTCTATTTCTCTCTTTAGGGTTCTGTAGTTTTAATTGTATAAATCTTTCACCTCTTTTGTTAGGTTGATTCCCAAGTATTTTTTTTTTTTAGGATATTGTGAATGGGGTGGTTTTCCTCCTTTCCATTTCAGAAGATTTGTCGCTGATATACAGGAATGCCTTTGATTTATGCGTGTTGATTTTATATCCTGCCACTTTGCTGAATTCATTTATTAGCTCTCATAGTTTCTTTGTAGACCCTTTTGTGTCTTCTAAGTATAGGATCATATCATCCACAAATAGTGCTAATTTAAGTTCTTCTTTTCCTATCTTTATGCCTTTAATTTCTTTCATCTGTCTAATTGCTCTGGCTAGTATTTTGAGAACTATATTGAATAGAAGTGGTGAGAGAGGGCATCCCTGTCTTGTTCCGGATTTTAGAGGGGCCTTCATTTTTTCTCCATTCAGAATGATGCTAGCCTGAGGCTTAGCATATATAGCTTTTACAATGTTGAGGTAAATTCCTGTTATCCCTAGTTTTTCTAGTGTTTTGAACATCAAGGGATGCTGTACTTTTTCAAATGCTTTTTCTGCATATATCAAGATGATCATGTGGTTCATATCGTTAAGTCTATTGATGTGGGGAATAACATTTATTGATTTCCATATATTGAACCATCCATGCATTCCAGGGATGAATCCTAGTTGATCATGGTGCACAATTTTTTTGATATGCTTTTGTATTCGATACTCCAGGATTTTATTGAGGATTTTTGCATCCAAGTTCATTAGAGATATTGGTCTGTAGTTTTCTTTCTTTGAAGTGTCTTTGTCTGATTTCAGAATCAGGGTGATGTTGGCCTCATAGAATGAATTTGGAAGAGCTCCTTTTTTTTTCTATTTCTTGAAATAACTTGAAAAGTATTGGTATTAATTCTTCTTTGAAGGTTTTGTAAAACTCTACCATATACCCACCTGGTCCAGGGCTTTTCTTGGTTGGTAGTCTTTGATGGCTTCTTCTATTTCCACCTTTGTTATTGGTCTGTTTAAATAGTGTGTATCTTCCTGACTCAATCTGGGCAAATCATATGAGTTAAGAAATTTATTGATATCTTCACTAACTTCTATTTTATTGGAATATAGGGTTTCAAAATAGTTTCTAAATATCTTCTGTATTTCTGTAATGTCTGTTGTGATATTGCCTTTTTCACCCCATATGTTAGTAATTTGAGTTCTCTCTCTTCTTCTCTTTGTTAGCATGGCTAAGGGTCTGTCGATCTTATATATCTTTTTGAAGAACCAACTTTTAGTTTTGTCAATTTTTTCCATGGTTTCTTTTGTTTCAATTTCATTGATTTCTGCTCTAATTTTAATAATTTCTTGACTTCTGCTACCTTTGCTGTTGTTTTGCTCTTCCTTTTCTAGCGTTTTGAGATGAAGTGTGAGCTCATTTATTTATTGTTTTTTTTCTTTTTTTGAGGAATGAACTCCAGACAATGAATTTCCCTCTTAGAAGTGCTTTCAATGTGTCTCATAGATTCTGGTATATTGTGTCTGTATTTTCATTTATCTCTACAAATTTTTTTATTTCCTCCTTTATGTCTTCTGTAACCCATTGATCATTCAGTAACATATTGTTCATTTTCCAGGTGATGCAGGATTTTTCCTTCCTTCTTTTATCATTGATTTCCAGTTTCATTCCATTATGATCCTATAAGATGCATGGTATTATCTCCACACATTTATATTTACTAAGAGTTGCCCTATGGCATAATATATGGTGTATCTTTGAAGAGGAAACGTGTTGCTGAGAAGAACGTGTATCCACTTGATGATGGTTGATATATTCTATATATGTCAGTTAAGTCTAGGTTATTGATTGTGTTATTGAGTCCTATAGTTTCTTTATTCAGCTTTTGTTTGGAGGATCTGTCCAATGGTGAGAGTGGTGTGTTGAAATCACCCATAATTATTGTGTTGTGGTCTACTTGACTCTTGAACTTGAGGAGAATTTGTTTTATGAACATTGCAGCACCATTGTTTGGTGCATATATATTGATAATTGTTATGTCTTGTTGGTGGATGGTTCCTTTTAACGGTATATAGTGTCCTTCTTTATCCCTTTTGATTAACTTACGTTTAAAGTTGATTTTATTCGATATGAGTATGGCCACTCTTGCTTGCTCCCGAGCACCATGTGAGTGATATGATTTTTCCCAACCTTTCATCTTCAGGCTGTGTATGTCTTTTCCTATCATATGAGTCTCCTGAAGGCAACATCTTGTTGGATTTGTTTTTTTAATCCAAGTTACTAGCCTATGTCTCTTGATTGGTGAATTTAAGCCATTAACGTTTAGGGTTACTATTGATATATGTTTTGTACTTCCAGTCATACTTGTTTATTTATTTTAATATGGCTAGCTTTTCCTTTTGGTTATTTTTTTTCCCCTTTACCGAGTTACCTCCCACTGTTAGTTTTGGGTGCTGTTTTTCCATTCCTCTTCTTGTAGTGTTTTGCTCAAAATGCCTTGCAGTGCTGGTTTTCTGGCTGTGAATTCTTTTAATGTTAGTTTATTGTGAAATATATTAATTTCATTGTCAAATCTGAATTTTTGCTGGATACGGTATTCTTGTTTGGAATCCATTATTTTTCAGTTTTTGAAATACGTTGTTCCAGGAGCTTCTTTTTTTTTTTTTTTTTTTTTAAGAGAGAGTGAGAGAGAGGGAGAGAGAGAGAGAACTTTTAACATTTATTTTTCAGTTCTCGGCGGACACAACATCTTTGTTGGTATGTGGTGCTGAGGATCGAACCCAGGCTGCACGCATGCCAGGCAAGCACGCTATCACTTGAGCCACATCCCCAGCCCCAGGATCTTCTTGCTTTTGATGTCTGTGATGAAAAATCAGCCGTTAACCTAATTGGTTCACCCCTGAATGTAATCTGCCTCCCTTCTCTCGTAGCTTTTAATATTCTCTCCTTGTTCTGTATGTTGGATATCTTCATAAGTATGTGTCTGGATCTATTACGGTTTTGTATGTTTGGGGTCCTGTAGGCTTCCAGGATTTGGCAATCCATTCCATCTTTCATATCTGGGAAGTTTTCTAAAATTATTTCATTCAATAGATTGTTCATTTCTTTGGTTTGAACCTCTACACCTTCTTCTATCCCAATGACTCTCAAGTTTGGTTTTTTTATGACATCTCATACCTCTTGGATGGATTTCTCGTGATTTCTTAGGATCCTTTCTGTGTTGACTATATTCTTTTCAAGTTGATAAACTTTGTCTTCATTATCTGAAGTTCTGACTTCTATTTGATCCAGTCTATTTGTAATATTCTCATTTGAGTTTTTAATTTAGTTTATGGTTTCCTGCATTTCTAGGATTACTGTTTGATTTTTTTAAAATCTCTATCTCCTGGTAGAGCTCCTTCTTTGCCATTTGAATTTGCTTATGTAATTCGTTTTCAAAGTATACTTTCATTGTTTGTACTTGCTGTCTAATGTCTTCTCTAAGATTCCAGTCCATCTGAGTTAGGTATGCCTTGAGTTCTTTCTCTGTTCATTTTTCTGGTGCCTCTATGTTCTCCTGTGAATTTAAATTGTCCTGCATTGTTTGTAATCTTTTTTTTCCCTTGTTTTTTCATGGTGCTCATGTTACTTTCCAATTCTGCTGTGTTTCTGTTTTCTCCTTTAAATTTGTTTTGGTTTTTATAGTTCCAATATCTCTCCTTTGTGTTGGGAGACAATGTTTAGAGATGTTGGATTTAATTGTGATTTAAGGTAAATTCATTAGTTTCATTAAAGGCCTACAGATTTTGATGGCATATAGAGAATTGAGGTTCGTATTTAGGATTTTAAGTTAAGGTTGGGCGATTTGATGGTATGGAGGTTAGTATATGTTAGCTTCTTTGGGGGGTTACTCAAATGCAGGCGGATATTAACAAGAGAATAGACAGGAGTACTTGGGGGTGGTTAAGGGCTTAGGCGGACTATAAACCGACTCGTAGTATTCATCTATTTGCATTTAGTAAATTATACGTAATCTGGGTGGTCATGCTTAAGAGTAAAATGGGGAAAAGATAAGAAAGCAAATTCAAGGAAGAGAGAGGGAGAGAAGAAAGAAAGAGGAAAGAATAGAAAAGAAAAAGAAATAATAAAAAATAATAAAATGCAGTAAAATAAATATTACAATTAAAAAAAATAAAAAAATTAAAATTAAAAAAATTTTTTTTAAAAAAGGCACTGTTAGGCTTCTATTTTCTTCGCTTCCTGTAGGTGATGCTGTGTCTTCCGGGCCAAGATTTTGCCCTCTGCCTGTAGGAAACAATCTGCATGAGGCTGCTCCCTCATCCCCCCCCCTACTCTGTGTCTTTCAAAACCTGTTATCTTAGGTTTATTCCTGGACTCTAGTCTCCTCGCTTCTCCTGCCAGACAGGCCTTTCCCAGTGTGATACGTCTCTGCAGTTCAAGTTACACTCTGGGCCTGCAGTTTCCTGGATGTGGAGCAAGGCTATTGGGAACCGGCTCCTTATTGTTTTGATTCCCTCTGCTAGCCCCTCCTCCAAGAGGTGGACAGGTTTTGTTTTCGCCACTGGTGGGAGGGGGGAGTTGGAGGTCAGGTTCCTTTACCTTTCCCCAGGCCTCTATTCACGCTCACTCTGATATTCAAGCCCCCGGAAAGCCGGGGAGAGATTTTATGTGATTTCTCTGCTGTACGTGAGGAAGGCTAAATGTCACACACCTGTAATAGTGCTGCAATGTGTCGGAAACTGGCGATGGTGATGTCAGCTCTCCAAGATGGTGGCCACTGGCTTCCTCGGTGCGTTGTCTAGTTTGGAGGTCAGACCTGGACTGTTTCTCTCCCCAGTCTCAAACTCAGAACTCAGCCTGGAGCACAGTGAGGGCACAGTTGGCAGGACCCCACAGAATCCACAGCACCGTTTCTCTGTGTTGCTAGCTCGCCATTTCTATGCATGCCGTTTCTCGGCATGCCGCAGTTTCTGGTTGCGGGACAGGCCACTGATCAATCAGCCTGAATCTCCGGGCGCATGGTTCACTCGTGATTGAGCCCCAGTATTTGATCCTCAGATGCTGGAAATCCTTCCTCTACTTTTCGGTGCACCCAAATTTTGCTGGAAATTCCTAACAAGATAGCTTTTGGCCGTTCTAACTTGTTATTCACCTGCACAGTGACGCGGTACGTGGGGGTGATGCACTCTATTTGCCGCCATCTTCCGTTCCTCTGTTACTTGCATTTTTGATAACTGCCATTCTAACTGGAGTAAGATGAAGTAGTTTTAATTTGCATTTCCGTAATTGCTGAAGATGTTGAACAATTTGTCAAGCATTTTTGACCCTTCATATTTCTTTTTCTGTGAAGTGCCTGTTCAGTTCCTTTGGTCACTTATTGATTGGTTATGTGGGGTTTTTGTTTTTTTTGAGGTTTTTTTTTTTTTTTGGTATATCCTCTATATTAATGCCATGTCTGAGGAACAGATTGCAAAGATTTTTCTCCCATTCTGTAGTCTCTGTCTTCATGTTCTTGATTGTTTCATTTCTTGAAAAAGCTTTTAATTTCCTGCTATCCAATTTATTGAGTTTTAATTTTACTTTTTGCATTTTGAGAATCTTGTTAAGATAGTCAGTTCCTGAGCTGACATGTTGGAATGTTGGGCCTACATTTTCTTCTTGCAGGTTCAGGATTTCTAGTCTAATTCCTAGGTATTTGATCCACTTTGAATTCTGTGCATGCTGAGAGATAGGAGTTGAATTTCATTCTACTACATATGGATTTCCTGTTTTCCCAGCACTGTTTGTTGAAGAGGCTACCTTTTCTCCAGTGTATGTTTATAGCACCTTTGTCTAGCAGGAACTAACTGTACTTATGTGGGTTTGTCTCTGTGTCTTCTGTTCTGTTCTATTGGTATTCATGTCTGTTTTTGTGTCAATACCATGCTATTTTTTTTTTACTATAGCCCTGTAAGTATAATTTGAGGTCTGGTATTGTGATGCCTCTTTCTTTGCTCAAAAGTTCATATTGAAGCCATATGCAGTGGCACATGCCTTTAATCCCAGTGAATTATGAACCTAAGGCTGGAGGATTGCAAAGTTGTGGACAATTTCAGCAAATTAGCAAGGCCCTAAATAAATTATTGAGAAAATATTTCAAAATAAAAAATAAAAATTAAAAGTGCTAAGGATGTAGCACCCCTAGATTCAATCCACACTACCCCCAAAACATATTCACGTTGAATGAATGACTATAGGGCCCAGAAAATTATTATTTTTTCCTATATCTTGTATATAAGACATAAAGTTTCTGATAATAACTTTATAATAGGCACTAGGAAGCCTGACATGCTACAAAAATGCCTCTCTTCATAGGTTCTTAATGCCCTTATGCTTAGGAGGCTATTTAAATCCTCCTACGTTTGCCCTTTTGTCAAGTCAGTTATCATCTAAATACTTTGTATTTTAAATTTTTCCTTCCATTCCTTTCTTCCTTCTATTACTGAAATCACAAGTTTTATGAAGTAGATTCTTATTACTTTTTATAGGGCACATCCCCCATCTTCACTGAAGATGGAGGGAGAACAGCAAGATGGTGGAGGTGGAACACAAGGCACCTGAAGGGCATTTATGTGCATAAGTTGATGCTGTGTTCATTGACAGCCTCCAAGTCAATTATTACTATATACCAGGTGTTGACGAACTTTTTCTAGCATTGCAGGCTATGCATTCTCTAATACAACTACTCAGTTCTTCTCTTGTTATGGGAAAGCTGCTATCATTATTATCTAAACCAATAGGTGTGGCCCTGTTTCAACAAAAACTTTATTCACAAAAACAGTAGCCTAAATTGCTAACACAGGCCATAGTATAGTCATTCCTTCCTATAGATTGTTGTTGGCCACAAGTGGGTACGTGGCCTTATTATATTTTACATGATTTTGGTACTCTTCAGATTAGAAAAATATCCCCCAATGAAGAATTCCTTAGTGACAAGGTCCAATGTAACATAGGTCATGAAGAATTCAACAGTCAAGACTTTCCTCCATTCTAATCTCAGTATCCTAAATGAGTAGTATGTGAATGGGGTGATATATTTTTACCATTTAAAACCATGATCTATCTAAAGCAAATATGAATATTTTTATTGCAATATTCATTAATATAGCAAAGAATTTGTTCTTTTCTCTTGGATTTTTTGTATGTATCATTTAGATTTCTAGAGAGTCAAATGGTAGTTGAAACCATTCAGTCTTATTATAAGCTTTAGAACAAATATATGCAACTTTCTACTGCATTTTACCCCAGAAAAATCCAAGAGAAAAGGAAAATATATGATTTGATTGGTTAGTATGGAGCTCTATGAGGTAAGAAAATGGTATATAGCATATGTTAGGAAATATTACAGAAGATGAACCAGTTCAAGTGATGATAGTGAGCTTCTCTGGTGCCATGTGTCACAAGTTGGCACAGTAGTATCCATACTACCCTGGATTCCAAGCCAAATGATGCCCCTTAAACAGGCATAGGATGCTGCATGAGATATTCCCTTCCAAGAAACATTTTTTCTTTTCTTTCTTTTAATATTTATTTTTTTAGCTGTACACAATACCTTTATTTTGTTTATTTTTATGTGGTGCTGATGATTGAACCTAGGGCCTCGCACATGCTACACAAGTGTTCTACCACTGAGCCACAACCCCAGGCCCCAAGAAACATTTTTTCATGAAAAAATTCTCTCTTTCTCCATTGACAATTATGGTAGTATCTTTTCATGTAGTGTTAGGGAAAAACAACACAATACAACAGGTTAAAAGTATGAATACAACTTCCTAATTAGTCATTTACCTATTATTTGGGTGAAGGACTCTGAACTTCCTAACTTGGAGTACCAAAGATCAGGTTAGTGTGTATATATATATGTATGTGTGTGTGTGTGTGTGTATATATATATATATATACACACACATATATATTATAAAGCTTTAAAAAGTAGATAAAGTTAGTTAAGGTAAGATGTGGAAATTGTTTGGTTCATTGTTTGATACATAACACTAAAAATATTAGCTATTATTATTTTTCTCTTTACCTACCTAAGCTGCTGCCCAATATGAATGTGAGAGAGTGTGGAATAGTGAGAAGAAAGCAGGTTTTAAATGAGACAAATTTCAGTGAACATACTGTTTCTTAAACATATTATATGTGTAACTGTGGGCAGTTACATATTGGCTTAGGTTGTCTAACTGAATATTGGTTTCATTGGTTTTTGTTAAATGGATATAATTTTATTAATAATAATAATGATAATAATAATGGTTGTCATGAGGATCCAATCTTACTAAATGTTTGTTCTCTCTTCAAATTCTACTGGTCCTCCAAATATTTAAAAAAGTAGAATATATTTTGTCTCTATTTTCTGATTTACACATATCATCCTGCATATCCTAAAATGTTTTCCTGTCCCTTTGAATCCTAATATGGAGTGCTATCTTAATTTCTTCATTCACAATATCCTGGGTTTCAAACTCAGGTATGAACCCTAAGGGAATATAATCCATGGATAGTAAAATATTCTCATATTGGAGTGGGAGCCTAGGCTAAGGAAGAAGAAGGCTATCATGGTGAAAGAATAGAGCTAGGGAATGTATTCACTCTGACTTGGGGCCAAAGCACTATCTTCTTGAGTAATTCTCATGGGGAATACATATTCATACATCTTTCATGTCCAGCAAAGGAAACACTCTCCTTTTCTAAATTTGTGCATCTATTGACATAGTACTCTCTAAGGTTATCCCAGAATCTCATCAGTCTTTTACCCATACCAGTTCAAATTACCAACTTATAAGAAATTATTTCCTTCAGCAACCAGACTAGATGCTTTTAGTATCGGTGCTTACAACGCATAATCTGGCAAGCATCCATGTTTCTGCAGATGACCCTGAAATCCTACCAGTAAGATCCCATAGGATCTTCTGGATCATTAAATAAAAATTAAATAAAATGAACTGGAAGATATTTAAGTACTGTTTTTTTTTAGTTCTTAATCTATATTAAATGATTTATGTTGTGCTCAGATTTTGCAAATGTTGCTAAGCCTTGTGTTTGCATGGCAAATAGAATATTCATATAACTGAAATAGTGCATTCCAGTGGCTGCTGGAAGACCAAGAATGGGCTGAATTAGATTGTTCTACTGTAACAATCTGTTACTAAATAATATTGGGCTTGATAGCAGCCTGCTGTTGCAGTAATACTAAACAGAAGAATGCCTTCTCTGGAACAGAAGGTGGACCATTTTTACATGTACTATTAAAAGGATATATTTACTCAGTGGATTTTAATATCTCTCTGTATAAACTTAGGTTTCTAAATAATGTTCTACTGAAGCATCCCTTAGAAAACGAGCATATTACATAAGTATATACACAGGTACTTTTTTTGATTGGGCTATAACTAAAATATTTGCCCTCCAAACAATTATCTTATTCTATTCCTACTTCAACTTTCTTCTTCATGGCTTCATGAATTCATTCAGATTTCATGTCATTGGCATTTTGTACCCATTTCTGTTTTTACTTGCCATTGTTTATTCTGCCTGAAATGTGCTCATTTTTTCCCTTCCTTTTGCTCAGCCAAATCTTAGTAATATTTTAGAGTCCATTTTAAAGTGCCTCTTCCAGGAAGTTTCCCTTGACTTCTAAGCCTTCTCACATATTATTCTTTCTTTAGGGAACATGCTTTATTACTAACATTCTTTGGCTGATTTCCATGTCTTAGCACACATGTTTCTACTACATGGAGACTTTCCTTTCCACATGAGACATCAATTTTTCTTCAAAGTGGAGCAATGGGTTATTTTAGACTATAGTGTTTAGTATACAAGCATTTGTAGATTTCTCTATCATATCCTTATTAAATTCTAATTTAACTTAATTGTGGTCAGTGAGCATATTCAGTATGGTTTTAATCATTTAAAAAATTTTAAGACTTGCTTTATAGCCCAGCATATGGTCTACTTTGGTAAATGTTCCATGTACACTTGAAAATAATGTGTATGCTACAGTTTTTCAGTTTGGTGTTGTATAAATGTCAATTAGGTCATTTTTTTAATTGTTGTAGCAGATGCTATCAGTGTCTCTCCCATATCTTCAGGACACTATCATGTGTTCTGCCTTGCTGGCAAATTGCAGTAACTCTGTACCTGAGGGATTTTTACAGAAAGGTGGATGGTTATGCTGCCCATGTGCATGTGTCAGGGCAGAAGTGCTAGATTATTTATATTACTGGGGAATATAGTCCTTTACTGAGAAGTAGGGATACAAATATTCTAGGTCTATTATCCCTTATTCCTTGGTTGGGATAATAATGAGGAAGTTTTTATTCATTTGTTTATTTTTCTTTTTCTCAGAGATGACTCACACACAAAAAAATATCTCTATTACTCACTGCAGCACACACTCACAGAAGTAGCTGACCTTCCTTTAACAAATTCCTGGTTCAGTATTTCCTGGACCTCCCAAATAAATGACCAATATTCAAATCCTTATCTCTAGAGCTACTTTTGGGAAAGCCCAAAGTAAGACAATTTGTTTAGACCTTCTATATTTTTACAAATTTTCTGTCTGCTTGTTTTGTCCCTTAGTGAGGAAGTTGTATTAATGTTTCCTAATCTGTGAGGTATTATATTTCTCTTCTGCTAAGAATGTATACTTTATGCATTTTAAGTTATATTATTGGGTACATGCAGATTCAGAATTATTTCTTCCTATTGAGTTGTCATTTCATCGCTATGAAATTTGCGTCTTAATCTTCTTCCCAATTTTCTTACATTAAAACCTCTAATATTAACACATTTGTATTAGTTCCATTTGGGTTAATTATATGAATGTTTTGGTTTTACACTGTCTTAGTTTCAAGATTTTTATTTTATTTCCTTGTATTTAAGTGTGTCTCTGGCAAGTACCATGTTCTCAGATTTTATTTTCATTTTCATTCTGACAATATTTGTCAGTCTTTGGAGTCTCATAATTTTCATTTAATGTAATTAGTGATACATATGGGTTTAAATTTATAAATTTACTATGTACTTTCTTTTTGGCCTATTTTGTCTAAATTCTTCTCTCTTTGTTTTCACTCCCCTGCATTGGTTTCTTTTGGATTAATTAAGTGTTTGTGTTTTATTATTAATTGTATTACCTCATTTGTAATAAATCATCTTTGTGTTGTTTAATGATTAACCCAAATATTATAACAAGAATTCTTTTCTTATTAATGTGTAATACAAGTTAGTATCTTTCCTACTTCTCAAATAATGCAAAGACCTTCTAAAACTTTACTTCTATTCACCTTCTTCTTACATTTTTTGATAGTGTGAATGGTTATGTTGCTCATGTGCATGTGTCAGACCAGAAGTGCTAGACTATTTATATCGCTAGGGGAATATAGTCCTTTACTGAGAATTAGGGATACAAATATACCAGGTCTATTATCCCTTATTCCTTGGTTGGGATAATAATGAGGAAGCTTTTTTATTTATTTGTTTATTTTACTTTTGCCAAGGATTTTGATTCAAAATATATTTAATACCACATAAATTTATTATTGTTTATAAATTTAGTATTGCCTTAATGATCAGTATTCATTTAAACTTGCTCTTTCAGAAATTATTTTCTTACATTTTAGTACCCCCACCTCACATCATTTATCTCATAAATATTTACTTTTCAGTATGGTTTTAGTGTAGATTTAGTAGTAGTTAGCTTTTTTCATTTTTTTCTATATGAAGAGGATTTATTTTGCCTGAATGGAATGTTTGAGTATATTTTCACTGTAAATTGGATGATGATTTTGCTGAAATTTGCTTTTAGTCCTTTGAAAAGGTCCTATTTTATTCTCACTTCCATCTTTTCAATAAAAAAAAAAAAACAACTGTTAGGGTTACTGGTATTCTTTTAAAGGAAATAGGTCTTTTAAAAAATCCTTCATATGATTTTAACATCTTTTTGGTTTTCAGAGTGTTAAGAGGAAGTGTTTTGTGTGTGTGTGTGAGTGTGTGTGTGTGCATGTGCACACATGCCTGTGTGTGCATGCATGTGTATGTACATGTTTAAGATATCATCTATGGATGATGGTATTCGTCACTTTTGGAAAAATATTGGCTGATGTTGTTCCCAATATTCTTCTGATACATTAAATTGTCATTTCCTTAGATTCTAGTTACATGTGTATGCTTAATTTTGTACATTTTTATGACCTATATTCCAGCTCACTATTATTTTATTCTACTGTCTAATCTGCTGATAACTTATAAAATCCTTATGAGCTATTTTATTTTTATTTCTATATTATCCATTTGATTCTTCTTGTATATTTATCTGTGAAAATATTTATCTTTTTGTCTATATTCTTAAATATACTTGTCATAGTTATCTCCAAGTTTGTGTCTGATAACTTGAGTCTCTGGATCATCAGTGGGTCTGTTTCTATTGAATGACTTTTCACTTGGGTTTCAATTTGTCCTGTTTCATACCATGACTGTTAAGATTTTCTTGAAGGGCTGGGGTTGTGGCTCAGTGGTAGAGCGCTAACTTAGCATGTGCAAGGCCCTGGGTTCGATCCTCAACCCTACATAAAAATAAATAAATAAATAAATAAGGTATTGTGCAACCACAACTAAAAAAAAAAAAGATTTTATTGAAGACTTATTGTACATTTTACATGAAAACTTAGAGTCTGTGGGTTCTATTACCTTCCTTTCAAGATAAATTACTTTTCATCTTGAAGGAAGATAGAGTATGGTCAAATCACTTTGATCTCATTGAATCTGATGTATTTGTATTTTTTCCTTTCTCTGAGATGTATCGTCTTCAGGGTTTCACCAATGAGCTTGGCTAGTGCTTTTACTTTTATAGGCTCTTAACTTCAATTTTTGTCTTCTCCATATCATAATATTACTGAAATCTCTGCTTCACCTTTTCCTTCTTAAAGCTACTTTTAGTTTAGTTTCTCAGAGTCATCCTCTACACAAGTGCGGCTTGAAACTCAGAAACATGCTTCAGGGGAAAACTGTGTGTAGAATGTTGAGCTAACTTCTCTATAGTTCCCTTTTCTCTGAGTTTGACCCCTAAATTATAGCTTTTTGTAGGCATAAACTCTAATAATTGTCTTCTTATCCAGATAAGACAACTGCAATATCAAGAAATTTATGATCTGTTAGTTTTCATGCCCCTTATCAGAATTGGCAAGTGTCCACAAAAGGGAAAATAGCCACAATTTTAGAGCTTACTGCAGTGTGTCTTCACTCATTCTTTGAGATTGATTCTTCAAGTACTGGATACCTTGGTTATGCTCTGATGTCATTGGTCAGGGCTTTCTGTATTTTATATATTCCAGTTTTCCTGTGACTTAGCCGTTTAAGTCCTGATCACCTTAGGGACTTTCTTATGCGTTTAAACAACTCTTTTTAACATGTAATTTTATTTTATATTGGTAGAAAGTGTTGTCTAATACTTGCTGCTTATTTAAATCAAAAGTAGAATTTTGATGACTTGATTTATAAAATTAAGGCTCTTGATATTTATAGAAGAATAGGTTAACAACTACTTTATTTTGGTGCTCTTTTAGAATTCCAAAAATATCATTACATTTTTTTCAGGTGTTTGTGTTTTCTGTCATAATTATTCTATAATCATTGCCTGTTAACCCCAATATATGAATCTCCTGTATATCTATCTGTAATGTATTGTTCCTTATTTTGTCAAATCATTTCTTTAGTTTATTATATTTTGTTAAAAGTCAAGTAACTGCATATAAAGTAATTTAAAAAATCTAGTTTTGTCCAGAGACAATTTAATTTTAATTCTGGTAAATAGCTATATGTGAGCACTCGTAATCCTGTTTTTTCTTAATCTAATGAGAATCTTGGTATCCTTGGGAAGATGTGTCTACTCAGTTTGATCCTTACTCATGTGTATAGCTCTTCAGCTTCCCAACTGTTTTAGTCAACTTTTTCACTGCTGTGACCAAAAGACCTGACAAGAACAATCTTGAAGAAAGGTTATTATTTTAAGGCTTATGATTTTAGAGGCCAAAGTTCATGGATGGCTGACTTCATAGCTCTGAGATTGGAATGAGGCAAAACATCTTGGTGGAAGTCTGTGGCAGAGGAAGACAGCTGGGAACATGCCCAGGAAGGAGGGGAGAGGAGAGGAGAGGAGAGGGGAGGGGAGGGGAGGGGGGAGGGAGGGAGGGAGGGAGAGAGAGAGAGAGAGAGAGAAAGAGAGAGAGAGAGAGAGAGAGAGAGAGAGAGAGAGAGAGAGAGAGAGAGAGAGAGAGAAAAGCACTTTCAATTACAGGGACCCACCTCCTTGAGTCACACCCTACCTGCCTATAGTTACCACCAAGTTAATCATTTCATCTCTAAACTTTCTTGTATTTTCTCACACATGAACTTTAGGGAGGCGCCTAACATCTAAACCATAACACCAACTGAGCATCTGAGTCATTTAGCAGAACCCATCGTATTTTTATAAACACTAAACTCTAATTTATGGGATTTTTTAAAAATTATTTTTTTATTTGTAGTTAGTTGGACAGAATACCTTTATTTATCCATTTTTATGTGGTGCTGAGGATCAAACCCAGGGCTTCACACGTGCTAGGGGAGCACTCTGTCACTGAGCTACAACCCCAACCCCAACCCCTAATTTATAGTTCTTATATAACTACAAAAAGTATTTCAGGAAAATTGAGGTTATATATTTCACAAAGGCCTACTTATATTAGAGAGTTACTTAAAATACTCAAATGGTTTATAAATAAGGCATTTAATTATGTGAATGTATTTGTAATTTGAAAATAATGGTTCATGAATGGTACATCCTATTTAGAAATATTACTTTTTAATATTTCCATTTAGCAATTTTCATATAATTCCATTTGTATTTTTCATTCTATGTGATTAAGAAAATATGCTTATCTGTCAGTAAGTTAAGGAGTAATTATTTCTTATATGCAATATGCACTGCTACAGGAATTTCAGAAGTTTGGAGCATGAACACCAAGGGTAGTAACCACTACTGAACAACAATTAAAATAAGGTGGGGGCTGAAGTTGAAACTCAGTGGTAGAGTACTTGCCTAGCATGTGTAGGGCACTGGGTTTGATCTTTAGCCATATAAAATAAAAGTTTAAAATGGTACTATTTACCCAGGAGGGAATAAACATATTTATAACTACTAATCTTATAAAATCCAATCATAAATGTAATAACAAGTGATTTACTTGATCAATAATTAAGATATTATTTTTATGTAGGTATTCATAGCAAACTGGTCTATGTGAGGATTTGACTCATAACTACAGCCTCATTAGACAAGAGATATGCCAGATAACCCTTTTGGCATGCTAATTCCATTGAAATAAGTTATTCCTTTATTGAAAATTGAAAAGAGAAAAGAGAAATCTGAATGGAAAAAATTTAACAAAGATTCAGCAATCCCCCTGTGATAATTACTTTGTTTAACATATATGTGTTAAGTACCTGCCACAATCCATTTTTTATGTAAAGAGCTATGGCTACAATTACATGGCCCTTTTTTCATGTTATAAAAATATAAAAAGCAGTAAAATAATTGGAACAGATGAGATGTTCATTGAGTCCAGGCTAGGTCAAAGATAAACTGAGATCTAGTATAGTCTGATTATTTGGCATAAAACTTGGGGTCAAGAAACAGAAAGTCACTATGAGACTAAAGAAGTTGATTAGACAGATGTTCTTTTGTACTTTGCTGGAATAAGATGAAGTTTTGGGGCACAAGTAGAACTAGAGTTCTAGTTTTGAGAGGTGACATATGTCCCGAGAATATTGGTATCCAATAAACAGTCAAGGGGATTATCCTAGATGATTTGATTGTGAATTTATAGAGTCAAGAAAGTTTGAAGTCAATAAGCTGGATGTAACAATACAAATGTTGAGATTCTGTTGTCCCCAGTTGAAATATGTGGTAGTTCTTATACTGTAAGAGTGAACAGATGAGCAAGGCAGAACAGAGATAAAAATGCTTGAATTAAGATGAATGAGTGATTTTCTGGAAATGGCAATTTAACAATGAAATTTCAGAAGTGAGAAGTTGCTATCTGTCATATTATCACTATGTAGTATCCAATTTATGACCATCTTCAAAAGAGTAGAAGAACTCAGAAGACCATTATTTAAATATCCTTCTGATTATGTACTACTGTGATAAACATGGTGACCATATCTTTTATAATAAAAAGTGGGAAACTTTGGATAGTGAAATAGATACTGTTACAGATTATACCAGGACAACAGATGTAAACTGCAAAAAGAAAGATATGATGACTACATAAACAATTCACACTTATTCACCCGTAAAATGTGAAGAAAGTCCACTTTAAGATAACCATGTTAAAGTACATAAAGCTTTAATGAGTATTGTATTGTGTTGTATGTCGAATTGGTGTATTCTGCCCTGTCTTAGTGCAGAAACTACAAGCTCATTGAAGTCAGGTAGGGAACTTATTCTTTCTTTGTAGGTGCAGAAAAATAAATGCAGAATCCATTTAGAATCCAGTATATGTAACTTCCTTCTTACTTTTCAAAATTTGTTTATTCTCTTACCTTGAATGCTTTGAAAACAAAACATTATGGAAAGAGAAATAGGGGTGGGGATGTATTGCAAATTAGCAAATTCAAGTTGACTATGTTATGTAAGCAAGGATTTTGCAAATGAAATCCAGGTTTATATCATTGCCTCAGGATCTGATGTACAGCCAATTCTTTAACATTCAATCTTGTGAAGGGCTTTTCTCTCCTATGGGCACTAAAACTGGTTGTCTCAGACAGATGGAAGTACTTCAGATGTGACTATGGCTTTCATCTTGACATTTCCTGGTGCTATTTAACCCACTTGCAAGGTTGAAGGATAAGGCTTAAGGTTTCTCTCTTGAATGATACAGAAATTTTCTAAGGGAAAAAAATTAAGGTTAAAACTTGGCATTGATCTTCTCTAGATACTTGGCATTTCAGTCACCTTGGTGACTTAAAAACTTCTCTTGAGACACAGAAGGGTAGGCATATTTTTCGTCATCCCTTTGGTAAACATGTAAGAATTAATTTAATGCTTGAATTACTTCACCATCCTCTGCAACTGTTTCTCATTCTCTTCTAAAATGGTCTTTCTTCATCCATGGCTGATCTCTTATCCGAGACTGCTTCAAAAGTGGCTTGACAGCTAACATAACTTGTTACGCTAACCACAGATTAATTTTGGTTCCACTCTTGCCCTATGGTTCTCCCTATTTTTCTCTTTCAAAAAAGTTTTATTCTTTTTTGATAGTGAAATTAGACATTCAAACATATAATTGTTGTCTTACATAAGTCAAAATATCCTATTATTTTAATAGAATTATAGATATTAAAAAATAGAATTGAAAGAGACCCTAAATGACATATAATCCTAACCCATTCTCCTTCAAAAATTTGTGTCATTTTATCAATACTCCTAATACATCATTACAATGAATGTTTCCCATTACTTGAAGACTTTTACCAAAGGCTACTTCTTGGTTTATCTCATTCAATTTTCAGGCAGGTATGCTCCTAAATTACTTTTTCTTATATTAAAGCAAAATGTACCTGCCTATTACTTTGCCTACTGGTACCAGTAAGCTCTAGGGACTATATAGAAGAAAACAATAGCAGTATTTAAATATACAGAGAAAAATATGATGCTTTCTTTATAATCCTTTCTAGGATAAATATGCTGAAATCCTTTTCTAGCAGTTCTTTCCACAACATGAATTCAATTCTCTCTAGGGTGACCTACATGTCTTGATTTGTCTTGCTGGTTTAGCACTGAAATATGCACATCCTGGGAACATATTCAGGCCCCTGAAAACTGGGACAATAGGTCATCATAGTTTACTACTATCTTGATTGCTTTACTATAAACATACTGTAATATAGCACTACTCTTTTCAAATGCAATGTTTCAAAGTAGACATAATCAACTCACCATAGAACAACATTTAGTATTATCCAGATATCCAGATCACTTATCCAATGAATTGCCAAAAGTTGCTAATAATTTTTGAGTCCAAGTTCAATAATATCCACTGATTTGTTTATTTTCAGTGCATAACAGATGAGATGGTTAGTAAAATCTGTGTAAATAATGAGATTTACATTTGTTCAATCCCTTTTAACTAGGGCTCTCAAATTTCTATCTTCACATACTTTTGTTTCCCTACATTACTGGGGAAAATAAACCTAAGAGTTTCACTAAAACACAGCATATTTACCGTTAGATATTTTGGAGCTGGGTAGAGGTACTTTAACTAAATTTCCTAATTTTCTTCTTCCAGATTAAGATTAGCCTTTAATGAATTCCTTCAGAGCAGTCTATGTATGCATATTTAGGGAAAACCCTAGATTTCCATGGATACCAATGCATATGGGAGATAGAAAGACAATTTAGATATTTTGGCAGTTTTTTATTAAACATGTACAAGTTTGAATTAGTGTTTTGACCAGTTTGAGTCTTTATAAACTGATAATTTGTATGGTCCTCATGAAACTAAGAGAAACCTCTAGATGTATAAGTAATATTATTGAAAGTTAAAAATTTTAGATTATATGCTAATTCCCAATTCACTAAAATATTAGAGCTATTTGTAATGTGTGAATTTAAAATTAAAAACCATTTATCAGGCTTGGGATGTAGCTCAGTGATAAAGCACTTGCTTAGTTTGTGAAAGGCCCTGAGTTTCATCCCCTCCACCACAGAAACAAATAAACAAACAAAAATCCCCATCTATCTACAAATATTTGTGACAGAGGTCACAAATTGACAACCTATGGGCCAGACCCAGCCTTAAGTTGTAGCCATTTCTTTTGTGAGTCCATATAGTAATGCTGGTCTTAGTATTTTGTCTATTTTTCTTTGAATTAGTTGCTGACATTTAAAAAGCAGATTTAAATAAAAATATGAATTGTTTAGCTTCTTTTTTGGGGGGGGGACATGTACCAGGGATTGAACTCAGGGCCACTCAACCACTGAGCCATATTCTCAGCCCTACTTTGTATTTAGAGACACAGACACGGTCTCACTGAGTTGCTTAGGGCCTCACTTATACTGAGGCTGGCTTTGTACTCATGATCGTCCTGCCTCAGCCTCCTGAGCTGCTGGGATTACAGGTATGTGCCACTGCACTTGGCTGAATTTCTGAGCTTCTTTTGAAAAAAACCAAACATCTGACAATACTTTTTCCATGCTGTGACCATGATATGGTGGCATTAAAGAGTAGCTGCTACTTTTAGATAGGATATTTTACAGTTCACCACAATCCTCAATTGTTTTTTGCCATGACTAGCTTCATTGATTATAATACCTTTCTGACCCCTGTAAGCACTGGATACTGAACACCCTTAACCAATTCCTTAACTCTTTGAACTGTTGTTCTGTTTTCCATATCTCCCATTTCAAAACTGTATTTTCCATATAATTCTTAACAAAACCATAAAAGGCATAGCAATGCAATTTCTTCAAGATGTCTATAATCTAACTAGGAAGGAAAAGTGAATGCAATTGAGGCTGTTATATTACAAATGTTTGAGATTGCTTGAATTAACAGAGCCAATTTTTTGTATCTCCATGTGTCAACATTCTTTGGCAGTGCCTTTTCATATTCACTCTGGGCTTGATCATGTTTTGATCAATGAAGAATTTTAAAAATTACATGCATTTGGATGCTTGAAAAAGTATTTGGAAATTTCACTCTTTCTATTGTTTCTTTGCTTTCACCATGAGAAAATGCTTGGCAAGCCTGCTGGATGAGGTGATGTACATGACTCAGTCATGCCTATTAACTTGGGTCACAGCCAGCCAACCACCTAATATGTGATTGAACTCAACTGAGATCAGAAGAATGGCTTGGAATTCATCTAGGGAAGAGTGGTGGGAGGAAGAGGGAGGAGTCAAGGGATTAGCAAGGGTGGTAGAATGTGATGAATATCATTATCCAAAGTACATGTATGAAGACTCCAATTGAGTGTCAACATACTTTATATAGAAACAGATATGAAAAATTGTGGTATATATGTGTAATAAGAATTGTAATGCAAAAAAAAACCCAAAGTGCATGTATAAAAGCATGAATCGGCGTTAATATACTCTATATACAAAGATATGAAAAATTGTACTCTATATGTGTAATAAGAACTGTAATGCATTCTACTGTCATGTATTTAAAAAAATAAAATCAATAAAACTAAAACAAAAGAATGGCTTGGATAAGATCCTTCTCAATTATTAGTCCATGAGCTTATTAGCTAAATAAATGCCTAGTGTTTTAAATCCCTGAGTAGAAGTTATTTTGTTATGTAGCAGTATTGGAGTAGTAGAAAAAGCATAAATTTTTAAATTTTTAATTTTTTTTTTACAAATAAATTTCTTTTCAGAAGCTAAGTGATGCTACAGTAAAATCTAAAATATGTATCATTGGCTTTGGAAAAGGTAGTGTAGACTTGAAAACTGTGGAAATTGGGGAGGCTAGAAAAATTGTGAGGAAACTACTGTAGCAGGTTGGATAAATGGCAAATTATATCATCTAGTGGTAAAACACTTGGAAAAACATAGTAACCTGGAATAAAGATAATATATGAAATTAACATATGTATTTGAGGAAAGATATCTCCAAGGAGAATGTTGAAAATGTCAGCTTGCTCTTACTAGTTGTGTATGATAAGGTACAACATAAAGGAGATGAGCTAAAGAAATAAATGTCCAGTTTGTAGCATCTATAGAGTATCAAGATTCATTGGCCTGGAAAATATTTTTTTTCTCCTCTCTAGCCTCTTAGGCTAGTAAAATAGCAAATCTAGGAAGGAATGTGGTCCTTCCAAAACAAATTTTTGGAAGACTTTAGACCTTTGATATTATTAAGGATGTGCTACATAGACCTTCTCAAGTAGACAAAATTATTTCTAGGAATGCTAAACACATTATATCATAGAAGCCTAATAAGCCTAAAGAAGTACTAATGAGTTCTAGAGAAAGAGGACAATATTAAAAAGAATTATGGCTGTGGCTTTTGTCCAATGGACTAGGTGCCACAGTCTGACTGGGCACAATTCAGGAGCCACTTGTCAAGCAGGAACAAACTTTATTTTTAGCACACACGCCGTACCACGTGAGCTCTCCAGGAATCCCCCAAGAGCTCAACTGCAACCCCCGGCACTTCCAGCACTCCACCGGAACTCCTAAGTCATTTTCAATTTTCCTGCTCTTGAGGCAGACTTCTGGGTCGCATGGTGGGAGCCAAAAGAGTCCCACAATGAGCAGCTCTGTGTTCTGAAAGGGCGGGGAAACAGCTGAATAAGCGTCACCGCAAAGGAGCCAATCAGCTAGAAGTTTGCTGGGGCGCTTTGGCTGCAGCTCTCAACATCTCCCCCTCTCTGTTTAATTAAACAAAAAGCATATGGCTTAGGGACCCTGCCTGTCTTAGGTTGTTCAATACTACATATGGTCCTGACCTCAAGGTGTCAGCCTCCTGTCTTAGGTTGGTACCATTGCAATTGGGTCTTACCCATCATTGACTACCAGTCCAGCATACAGCCACACCTGTGGATAGGCCTTTGTACCAGTGTGGGGGGTGGGGTTCTTTGCCTCACCTCTGTTGACCCCCAAATTTTAGCTGAATGACCATCACAAGCAGAAGGGAGGAGGATACAAAATGCCAAGACACCAAGCCAATTGACTGCTCCTTTTGGAAAAATTGTACCACTGATGACATCATCAGCAAAAATACCCTGGCACTACCACAAGTCTCTGCACCAACAGATAGTTCACAATGCATACATGTGATACATAGTCCAGGCAAGTTCTGCAAGCAGTTCAAAGCAGAGGAATCCATCAATATGTCCATTTCCTCCCAAAGCAAATTGACTTTTCCATTGAGCATCACTTGTTGAATTACATTATTCATTGATGCATCAGTTTATACAGTTTGTTGTGATAGCTATTGCAGAAGCTGTAGTTTGGTTTTATCTTTGTCTTTACCGGCACTGGGATGAAGATAGGAATTCTGGCAATGATGGCTAAAGAAAAAATTATGTAACATTCCAGCAGGCACTAAAAGAAAGCAATTTTCTGAACAATTTACATTATCCTAAACAGAATTATTAAATATAATGAAAAGGAAAGGTGAAAGCAAACAAACAGATCTGTTAACCTCCTTTTTTGTTCACATATTAAAACAATCCTCAACAGCTGTTTACTCAATTTAAATTAAACCATTTAAATCACGTGAATAAGAAAAAATATTTGGATCCATTTTTTCATGAGCACTCGTCATATATGATATATGGACATACACACATACAAACATACAACACAAAACACAAATGTGCACACATAATGTAATACATACAACACATAACATAATATTAAAGGCCTTGTAACTTTTTACAGGTGAAATCTCCATTCCAATGTTTAAAAACTCCATAGTCAAAAAATAGAACTGTTCAGCAAAACATTAACCTAGGTCTGTATGAGCTCAAAAAACAAAATAGAACTTCATGATGTGGGAAAGGGCAATAATAAAATAGATATTGAAAAAAGCATCCTGGTTTCATTAGCCTCCAGGTGTGGGAGAACCACTGTTGCAGATGTAAGGATAGCCAAACTGGAGTTCTGGATATCAGCTTTTATGGATTTGAGCCAAATCATCTTCTTTTTGGTCTGTAGAAATCACTTTAGAACTAATCTCTCTGGAATCCAAATCAGCTGCTGTTCTCCCTGTGGAAACACACAAACAGACCCCTGACTCCAGACAATCACTGGGTCAGGACCTTTCCATTGTCCTGTTAGAATATCCTTACAAAATACCTTGGGCTTATGTACATTTTTTGGACACTTATGCCTTTCTGCAGCACTAAGCCCTGATGAATCCAAATTTAAAAAGTTTAGAGTAAAAAGGATTATTTTAAGTTTATCTTTGGGGGATATATATACCCCTTACCAATTCCCTCTTTTTGCTTTAATAGGTACATTTTAATAGTTTGATGAGCTCTTTCAACTATGCCTTGTCCCTGTGGATTGTATGGGATTCCTGTTATATGAGTAATGCCAAATGATAAGCAAAATTGTTTAAAACAGGTAGAAGTATAACCAGGGGCATTATCTTTTTTTAACTGTTTTGGAACGCCCACAGTGGCAAAATTTTGTAAGCAACGAGCTATAATATCTTTAGTTTTTTCTACGGCATGAAAGAAGCCCATCAAAAATCTGGAAGAAGTATCAACTGTAAAATGCAAATATTTTAATTTTCCAAATTCTGACAAGTGTGTGACGTCCATCTGCCAAATATGGTTAGGTATCCATCCTCTAGGATTGACTCCAAGATTAACTTGTGGTAAAAAGGTCACACAATTTTGACATTGTTTTATTATTTGTCTAGTTTGTTCCTTAGTTATTTTAAGATGCTTTTTTAAAGTATTAGCATTGACATGGGACCTTTTATGAAAATTTGTAGCTTCTTCTAGTGTAGAGAAAATATGCATGTCATGTGTAGTTTTATCTGCTAAATCATTGCCAAATTAAGGGCTCCAGGCAATCCTGTATGTGCTCTGATATGTCCTATAAAGAATGGATCTTTTCTGTCCCAGATTAGACTTTTTATAGTGGAAAACAAAGAGAAAACAGTAGAGGAAGGGGAAATCCTACCAGCATCTTCAAGGGATACTATAGCATTAACTATATACTGATTATCGTAAAATAAATTAAATACAGAATCTTTAAACATCAGAAAAGCTTTTAGTACTGCATTAAGCTCTACCTTTGAGCTGATTGTTTGGGTAATAAAAATATAAAAGTTTGATCAGGGCTAACTACTGCTGCTGCACCATTATTTGACCCATCAGTGAATATATTTTGAGCATTCATGATAGGTGTTTTTCTTTTCATTTTTGAAAAAACTACAGGATGCTAAGACCAAAAAGACAATAAAGGATTAGATGGTAAGTGGTTATCAAATGAAATATTAGATTTGCACATGATTATTACCCAAGTATTTAACTCATTAGCTAACTCATCAATTTGATTCATAGTATATGGAGTAATAATTTTATTGGGAGAAATTCCAAACACTCCCTTTGCTGCTTTTATTCCTTTGAGTATTAATTGTCCTACAGCCTCAGGATACCTAGTAAGAATAGTGTTAGGAGAATAAGATAAATGTATCCATAATAATAGACCTTCTTGCCAGAATAGTTTAACAACCCCTCTTTAATGAACCATGGTCTACACCTTTGTATCATCTTAATGTATGTCCTAACTGTTCTTGATTTTACTGAGAAGCCTCCTTCCTCTAGCACTTTACTTAACGCCCTTTCGGTTTGGTTCTTACTAATTTTTTTTTTTTAAAGAGAGAGTGAGGGGGGGGAGAGAGAGAGAGAGAGAGAGAGAGAGAGAGAGAGAGAGAGAGAGAGAGAGAGAACACTTTTAATATTTATTCTTTAATCATCGGCGGACACAACATCTTTGTTGGTATGTGGTGCTGAGGATCGAACCTGGGCCGACAGCATGCCAGGCCAGCACGCTACCGCCTGAGCCACATCCCCAGCCCCGGTTCTTACTAATTTTTAATTTCAGATTTCCGTGACGAAGATACCCCTCACTAAGATAATGCAAAAGAAAACTAAGACAAAATGAAACAAAAATGGAACAAAAAATCATTATATCAGCCTTTCTATTCTCCTGAAATGTCCATCCATTCTTTCTCCCTATTTGTTCCTCAGATGCAAATAGTTTTTCCTCAGATGTGAGTGGTTTTTCTTCTGTCTCACCCATCTCCAGGGACAGGCAACTTAAAGAAAAAGCGAAATAAAACGAAAGAAGAATCTTAAAATGGCTACCCATCCTCTCACGCTGCCCTCAGTGGTGAGCAGTTTACCTTATCACTTACCCTCAGTTGTTCCCGTAGGGGCCACCAAATGCCGCAGTCTGGCTGGGCACAATTCACGAGCCACTTGTCAAGCAGGAACAAACTTTATTTTTAGCACACAGGCCGCACCATGTGAGCTCTCCAGGAATCCCACAAGAGCTCAACTGCAACCCCCGGCACTTCCAGTGAGCACTCCACCGGAACTCCTAGGTCATTTTCAATTTTCCTCCTCTTGAGGCAGACTTCTGGGTCGCATGGTGGGAGCCAAAAGAGTCTCCCAATGAGCAGCTCTGTGTTCTGAAAGGGCGGGGACACAGCCCAATGAGCGTCACTGCAGAGGAGCCAATCAGCTGGAAATTTGCTGGGGCTGCTTAGGCTGCGGCTCTCAACAACTAGGCTTGAACTGTGTTTAAATGAAACCCAAAATGTTTTCAAGGTGTTCTATGGGCAAAAGTTCTACAATCCTGGATTTAAAATAATGGGACTATAAAATTCAGAAAACCACTATAGTTTCAGTATTCTGGAATAAGTTTAAAATGTGCTTAGAATTAATATTTCTAAACACCTGCTTCAGAAGTGAGCAAGAAGAATAGAAAAAAACAGTATTTCAGAAAATAAATGTAAGACCTACGGAGAACAATGAGCAGGTGAGTCACTCCCAGGTGGTATAATTGGATTTTCTTCTAGAATATTCTCCACTCATGTGAGGGGCCTTGGCAACATTTGCACATGAAGAATTATTATATACCAGTACTATGTGTTTCTCATTTTTCCTTTCTGAAATAAAGTATATATGTCATTATCTAAACCTTCCAATCATCACTGAATGTTGAGTACATAAGTAACCAACAAATTGCTATTTGTCTTTAGGAAAATCCTTATCTGTGGAGCCATGTTAGAATCTGATCATAGATTATGTAATCCTTCATAGTGGATATCATGACACAATTGAGTACAACGTTTGTGATCCTGAGCTGGAGGAAAGCATGTTTTGCATTTGTCAAGGACATAAATAATTATGACAAGAGTGGAATATGATATATGGATTGCATTAATGGTGATCTGTATCAAACCGTCATGTATCATTACTCTTTGTAGGCTCTGGGCTTGGCCTTTTGACTTACTTTGACAAATGGGAGAGTAGAAAGCTTAATGCAAACAGAGGTTTTAAAATGGACTTGGATGTTTCTTCTTCTTTCACTGCTCTCCCTTCAATTTGAGAACACCTATAGTTTAGACTGCTGTATAATAAGTGGCATGTGGCTCTGTCACACTTCTGTTATTCAACTATCAACCACCAACCACCAAACATGTGAGTGAGCCCATCTGAGTACATCCTAAATCAATTGCCAATCCACAAATCCTAACCCAAATAAACTTGTTATTTATTTTAAAACCCTTAATTTTATGATTGTTGGTTAGACAGCATTATTGTCCCATTGAGTAACTTCTAAAACAAGGGAGAAACCTGTGTCATTTAGAAATTGATGCCCGTAGCTTTATTTTTCTGAGTGATGATTTCTTATATGGGTACATTTCAACAATGTAACTATTGATAAATTAAGAAAATTTTAGCTTGGATTTTCTTAAAGTAATTGATAAATTTGGTTCATTCGGTAAAAAAAAATGGTGTACTCATAAATTATGACTTATCAGAATTTCATAATTCTTCCTCTTTATTATTTCTGAAAAAGTTTTACAAAATAATCTATTCCTATTTAATTCTAAAAATTTAAACTTAATTTATGCAAACATCTACTTCATAAGAGGAGATGGGTGGGTGAAGGAGAGGACATCAGCACCAAAGTACCTTAAGTTTCTAAGACAACAAAGAATGCATTAAGACTCAGAGATATAAGAACTGAGGTTCTACCTCTGAGACAATCTTTTTAAGCTTTAGTTTTCTCATATAATTAGTGAATTATACTATATTACTTGAAGGACTGTTCTAAAAATAAGAAGTAATATATGTAGAGTATTTTACATATAGTAAAAACAAATAAATTATTAATATATCTCCCAAATCTGTCTTTCTACTATTTTTTCTTGAAACCCTGAAAGCAAAATTTGTCTGTTGATAAAATATTTTCACTGGGGAAAAAAATCATCAGGAGAAAATGCTTTCCTTACCATATAAATGCAAGGGTTCATCACTTTTCTACCTATTTGGATGGTTAGGTTCCATTTCTTGGATTGAACTCACAAAGTTTGGGATATCAAGAACAACAGATGCTATGGACTCAAATCCTTTCTTGGACAACCTATTAAGTGAGTAATCACAGACAAATTATGTGACCTCTCTGAGCTTTAGTTTCTACATTTATATAGGTTGTTGTGAAGATTGAGATATTTAGTGTAAAGCTCTTAATGCAAAATGGGAAGCAATTCATAGTGGTTAACATTGGCAATAGTTATTTTTCATTGCATTAGTAACATTAGTATCACCATGATATTATTCTTTGAATGGTATTTCCTGCTTTTTGTTATTTCTTTGGTGTGGCATTAGCTATGGCCCAGCCTTTGTTCTGTTTTGGATTTTTGAAAATCGTGGCTCATGCTGGAAAATTTTCAAGCTTTCACAAATCTTTTCACCTTCTGAATACTAGTCCCTATGAGTGTTTCCAAAGGCAAAATGGCACTTTAGGACCAATGATATGTGTACTTCTAAAATAGAACACACACCAGGCAGTTTCCTAGGACATAACTATATCCTGGTGAGAGCAGCTGGGCTAATAAGGGGAACAAATGGTCAAATGCAACTCCCAAGGATATTCTATAAGGCTGAGGGCAATATGAACCACATGAGCTTTGTTCCTTAATTTTTTTGAGGTGTGTGAGTGTGTGTGTGTGTGTGTGTGTGTGTGTGTGTGTGTGTTGCTTTCCCAAAATGTTTGACTCCTCTCTCTTGAATGTGGAAAATTTGTATTTAAAATGGAGTGAAGACAATTTCTGGTCAGGATTATAAGCAGTACTTTAATGATTATTTAGCACCAGTGACTAGATCTATTGTTTGGGGAAGATCTAAGAGAGTTTTGAAGAGGTCCCACAGAGGGGACATTCTCTCTCACAGTTAACTCCTTTGTTCTTTTGTGCACTCACTATGCTTCCTGTCTCAGCTTTAAATCCCATGTGTGGCTCAGTTGAAGGATATTCATTTCAAAGACAATTATCTTTTATCAGTCTTTATAAATCATTAAGGCCATCTCCCCAGAGCCTTTATGTTCTTTATTGCCCAGGGCAAGTATCAAGAAATTAAGAAAAACATTTCCCTTTCAACTAGTTCTACTCTGGAACTGGATACACAGGAAAGTCCTGAAAATACAAAATTCAGAGTTGATCATCTGGAACTGTTTTTTCATATAAGCATGCAGTAGTGGAATGGGAGTCTTGGTTCAGGGTTTTATCTTCTTTCTCCAATTCTAACATTGGCCTCTCATGGGTAGAGACAATGCATGTATGCTAATATTTTTATAACCACCCTTACCAGCCTAGAGCCAGATATGTAAATAAATACAAAGTCACTGATTGATAATATGTATAGACCCAAGAATATTTATTATTTAAAATGAATTTCCTCTCATGAAAAATGAATTATGTGCCTTTTACTCTCCAAAACCATAACATCTGAAACTTGTCAACATTATTCTTATATGAGTTCATAATTAAATATGCCTATTATATTATAAACACTATTAATCTCAGTTAACTCTCCAAATAACCTCACAAATTATTATTATCATTCCCATCAAACTTTCCTAATATTATTATTCGCACTTTATTTATGTATATAGAAAGAGAAAATCAAAGAATTCAAGTGACAGAAGGGAGGTTTTAACCCTAGTGTTATAGTTTGGACATAGAATGTTCCATAAAGATCCATGTTTTGAAGGCTTGATTCCTAGCTTGGTCTTATTGGGAGGTGGTAGAAACTTCAATAGGTGGGACATTGTGGGAGGTCCTTGGGTCCTTGTGGTTATGTCCTTGAAAGTGGGTTCCCAGACTCTTCCTCTTCCTGACTTCCTTTTGCATTTGGTCCATGAGGTAAGAAGCTTTGCTCTGTAAATTGCTCCAAACATGAAGCATTGCCTTTTTATAGGTCCCAAAGCAACAGGACCAACTGATTATGAACTGAGAATCCTAAAATTGTGAGCCCTAATAACCCTTTTCTATTTATAAGTGAATTATCTCAGGTATTTTGTTACAGAAATATAAAGTTGACTAATACACTTAGCTTTTTCTAGCTCCATATCAGTGGTTCTAGTCTGAAATATTATCTTTCTCACTGGGAGCCAATTCTCCCATGAAACTTAAGAGTCTGCACCAAATTTCTTTCAGGTCAATTGCAAATCTTCATTCAGTAGCACATTTAGAAAATCTTTTACTTATTGTGAGATTTCTTAATATTGCTGTTATGAAATCAGAAGTAGTTGCAAGTGGCCTCCACAGTAGAAATAGGGTTTTCCATAGTATGAAGAGATATAGAATATGATGAGTTTATACCACTGTATCTATCCTCCAGGCCAAAGCTTGTCCTAAAATAATTTTCCAATGGTACAGCTCTGAAGTACATGGTCTAATCATTGTTATATAGAGTGTACAATGTCAGAAGTAGGAGATGAGGCTATATCTGTAGGTAGGCAGTGTATTATGAAGGTGGTTCTTTGCCCTGCTAAAGACTGAAAATTTTCCTGTAGATAATTAGAAACCATTACATTATTATAAATAAGAAAATAACTTGATCAGATATATATGCTAGAAAAATTATTCTCTGTGGAGTCAAGGGAAGATATAGACTTAACATAAAATTGACCATTTCCATGTAACTTAGAGCTGATTTTAATAGTCAAGAGGAGAAATAAATAGGGGGCTATAAGGATAGAATATATGGGGTCAATAATTAAGATTTTTATCATGTTGAACTGATTGAGTTTAGTGATCAAATAAGCTGTTGGTAATTAAAGAATCAGAGGAGTGCAGTATACACATTGAGATCAGTATAGGATAAATTGTGCAGGACATTAGATTCTTATGTGGATTCCTGAGTGGATGGTGGTTTATTCAGCATGATAGGATTCTTAGAAATAAATAAGATGCTGAGAGATTGAGGAGTGGGATGGGAAAAACCTTCAGGAAAAACTCTAGGGAAGAGCAATGGTTGAAGAGAGGGTACTGTAGTCAGCTAGTCTGTGGCATTACCACAGCAAACATCATGTTAGTTGAGCACTAGGAATACTAATGGTGGAGGGATAAAAAGTGATAGGAGATGTTTCTGTGATCATAAACCATCTTGCTATGTACTTTTGTGTTAGATAACCTGAATATTACATGAAATTAAGTGTTATTACAGAAATCAAGACAGCAAAAAAATTAAGGAATTGTCAATACTACAAACTTTTGAAGAGAAATGAGAGCAGTAAAGCATCCATTGGAATAGACATTAGTTATTTTGGAGGATAGTTTGGTTCAAGTTACTTTAAGAAGGTGCAGGGAGTGGTCAGTAAAAAGTTAAATCAGGATTTCTCTATTGCTTGATCAAGGTCCTAGAGATTACATTGAAAAGAGATGGAATTCAAGTAAATAGTATGAAAACGCTGTGTGAGGGAAAGTATGTGAAAGTAGAAAGCTGGGCAAAATCTCATTTTACCTAAAATGATGTTATTCTTATTCACCCATAAAGCTCATGTCTCTAGTAAAATAAGGAAAGAGTGAAATTTATCTATTGGTGAGTAAGCTTGTCTAGTTTTAAGAGAATAGCCTAGGGAAGAGAAATACGTTTTCTGTGTGTGAAGTTAACTGACTCACAAGAAACTTGAATTTCTCAACTTCACCCAGAATGACCTAAATGATAGCTATCCCAGAGTATTTAAGACAATCAACAGCTTTACCTGAGTATGCATTGTGTTGAAGTCAAAATTAGCCACAGTAAATGGTAAAAAAAAAGTTTAAAATATGCACAAAAGCTATAACTGTGTTGTGGATTACTTTGTTGTGTACATTTAAGTTAGATACCATATTTCTGGCAAGGTTCTATGTCCTTATATGCAGAAAGTCTATGAGAAAGTCTGACACTAGAATAGAAAATTGACGTTAGATAACTTACAACATCCTTGCTTACAGTAAACATGAAAGAATTCAGAAGAAATGATCTAAGAGAAGCAGTATTTTAAAACGGAATAAACAGAGAAAGGCAATAAAATAACTTATATAGATAGCCTAGAAAGAGTGAGTGAAAAGAACTTAGTAGCTTGATTGAATAGGAGAGTCATTAATTGTTTTACATTTGCTGAAATTTAGACATAGTTAATGGTTACAGAGCATTTGTTACGCACAGGACTACCAACATTAGTTTAAAGTTTAAAAAATAGGTATGGGTTTAAAATAACAAAAACTGACAATGTGTAAACTTAAATGTTCTTTGCAGACTTTCACAAATTCATCTACAACCTGTTCAATGACAACTAGTTTAACCAATACATCAGACATTACATTGATTTGCCATTCTTAGACTTCATTTCTCCAAAGTTTGGATGTTTTAACTTTACTTGCTGCTGTTACTTATAAATATAATTGCATTTCATGACACCAAAAGTAGATATTTGCTTCAAACTTAGACTCAAAATTATTTTAAAAGGTATTTCTCATTTTAGAATGCTTTTACCACTTCGTCAGCAGCTGAGTTCATGAATTATCATATGCAAAAATTGGATGGTTGCATATTCACACTATCTGATAGAAGTGGATTATTAATCTATTCTCTGGTTTCTTTATGCTCTACAAAATGTGTCTTAATATTCTTTTGCAATATTTTGACATAGTGTTTAAAAATTCGTGAAGAAGTGTCATTGATTTCTTTCTCTGATGAGTAATAAATATTACTAAGAGTTCCAAAAGAGTCAACTCTTGGTAATCAAGCTGTTTATATCATGTTTTGATTTTCTTAAACAACTCTGCTATCTTATCTCCAAAGAAGCAAGATATCACCAAAGTGAAAGGTGATATGTAAGAAATTCATGATAATGAATCAACGCTTAGGTATACCAATTAAGCAAGTAGAATATCAACTCCACCTCCCCATAACTTTAGTCTGTTTCTGTAAAATCATCACACTTGTGAAGCCACGTGTCCCAGTAGATAGGGCCTCATTCTTTATTCATGCAGAATCATATTTTGGGCTGGAAACTCAGTGATAAAACAATTGCCTAGTGTGTGTGAGGCCCTGAGTTTGGTCTCCAACATCATGGGGGGAAATTGAGATATAGATAGATTGATATAGACATATGAGTATATATATATATATATATATATATATATATATATATATACTCATATATATATATTGTGTTTTTATTGACAACTTTATTCTGAGATATAGTATTTATATCATTATGATTACCATCACATTGAAGTTTTGAAGTACAAATATTTTTTTATCATTGATCCACTTTTGTTTTTCAGGGATTTAATAAAATAATAAGAATGAAAACAAAATAAAATAAAAAATAACAATAAGTTGTTTGAATATGAAATCACATATTGCTTAAAGATAGGTATGTGTTCTTAAAAATACATCTTTAGGTTATTTCATCATTGTGCATACATCACAGAGTGTCCTTAAACAATCCCAGAAACTACAAGATTATTATGTAATATAATCTTATGGGGGTACTGTCATATATGTGACCCACGGTGCATGGCTACATATTAGTGTTTGGGAACTGAAATGTTAGCCAAAAAGATAATAATTCTGATATGTACCTAAACTTTAATAATTCAAGAATTTCTAACACCATATAGAATTTCTTGAAAAATACTACATTTTATAGTTATAAAATGTATGTCTACAAAAGTATATGCAGAATATTAATTCACTCATTTATATAAATTTGCTATACTTAAATATTTTATGCTGAAATTGTAAGAAAGTCAGTGAAAGCAAGAAAGCACAACAGTGATTTCCCTTAGAAGCAGGAAGGTTTAAGAATAAGATGTACACTTCTATATGAAATTAATCACATTAAGTAGTTGAATCTTTTATGACCTCCCTCTGTCATCTTTGCAACATGTTGAACTTCAGCTGGGTCACTTGTTCTAAGTGGAATAAAACCAGACATGTTATTATCTAAAAACATAATATAATTCACCATTCTTCTTTTCATGCCTTTCATTAGGGAAACTAAAGCATTGTAGTGTAGTGGAGATAACACTAGAGATTATTCTCTAGATTTTTAGTCTGTGCCTGTCACTTATAAACTGTGCAATTCTGGATAAGTACTTTCATCTTTTGGGGGAATAATTGTCCTTTTATGTGAAGTGTTGTAGCTGTGTTTAGCCAGATGCAAAATACATAGCTTATGCTGTCTCTAATTGAGATCCTCAGATTCCTTGTCTGTTTCATACGGGAGTTCTTTGTGAAAAATCTCCACTCTGGTAGACTTTTATTTATTTATTTTTGTAATGAAGATTGTTCTTGGAAAAAATAGATCCTCCCATTTCACATTGTATGTAAACAGAAATTGGTTTCCATCCTTTGAACTTATGGGCATAAAATTATAAGCTTTCCCATTTGTTTCAGCAGTCATCACAATCTTATGACATCACTACCAGCTGTGGAAGCCTTTTTGCTCCCCAGCCTTTCACTTTGCTTGACATATATCAGCTTGTTTTTCTTTTATAATACACATGAAAGAAAATGAAA
The DNA here is from genome assembly GCF_052094955.1 of Ictidomys tridecemlineatus. Classification (NCBI taxonomy): domain Eukaryota; kingdom Metazoa; phylum Chordata; class Mammalia; order Rodentia; family Sciuridae; genus Ictidomys; species Ictidomys tridecemlineatus. The sequence goes on along the minus strand of NC_135493.1, from coordinate 28,146,715 downwards.
ACTATTTCTTATTCCTGGAATCTGTGTTCTAAATTCTTCCCCATTCATTTCATTGGAGAATATAGCTATTTTATAATGGAACCCTGTGTTGAGGATAGCAACAATGTCAATTAATTAAAGTGAGACAATCAGGAAATGACAGTTGAACAGATGTTAGCTAATAAACACGAATAATGGGCCAAAACCCAAATCTCTACTTTGCTTTCAGGTACTAATAACGTGCCATTGGCTCAATATCTGGCCTGCCCAGAGATCTCCCAAATCCCATTTTCAGAAGTGTTACTGAAGACAAATTTCCCTGGGGTGATAAATGAAGAAATGCCTAAGTGTATTCCATCTGTCAAATCATCAAGGTGCAGAAATGGTTGTGTCTCACCTTATGACCATCTCCCCCCTTGACACAACCAGAAACAGCTGAGAGTAAAATGTGAGGCAGGAGCAAGCTGTTTCTTAAAAGGATAGCATTAGGAGCAGAAGGCTAAGGAATACCTTCTCTCATGCTTATATGATTGAAAAAAAGAAGATTGTTAAGGAAAAAGCTGTATGTTTTTCACAGTATTTTTAGAGATGTAAAGCATGTGCAGAAACTGAATCTCAAGCAAGGTGAAGTGACAAAGTTAAGGTTTGTGAATTCTAGGCCAGGCCTTTTCATTAGATCTCACAGATGTTTTGATGTTTGCTTTTCTTTGCGCTAAAGCTCAGGAAGTCTTACTTTGTTTATAGCATGTAACAACTACCATCTGCCCTTTTAAAAATATAATTATTGTTGACCTACAAGCCAGTACTTCTTGCCTAGAGCCAAAGAAGACAGACTTTGAAGCAACATCTTTTAAGCATATAGAAGAACCCAATCCCCAAATGTATAGATTTCCTAGGAAGGGAATAATTATGTGGCTGTCCCATCCTCAGTAAAGCAGAAAAATTGTCTGAAAAAAAAAATCTCAGTATCATGTTAAAATCCTAACTCTGCTACTTGCTGTGAAATTGTGGGCAGATAACTTTGCCTCTCTGAATATTAATTTTATCCTCTGAAAATAGGAATGATTAGCATGTTCTTCAGAGAGTTATTGTGGGGACAGACTGAAATAATAGTTGTCAAGCCTGTAGGAAGAAGTTGGCATATAGTATTCAAGACATGCCAGCCATTATTTTTAGCAATACCCTTCATTCAAGCCTCTGCTAAAAATGTATCATATACACATACAGATATGTGTATATGTATTTTTGTTTTTTATCTCTTAGAAGGTAGGCTTCATGAGAACAGGAATTGTGCCTGTATTGCTCATTTTTTGCCTCTCCAGCACCTAGTTCAATGCTTTCTCACAAAGTAAGCAATTAGCATATTTTCATTTAATGAATGGGTGAGTTGAGTGGTTCCCTTATTTAGAAAGCCTTCATGCTAGAACAAGAGTTACTATAAATGGAAACAATTATGCTGAAATTCATTTTTGGACTGTGGATATGTAGTAATAATGCTATTCTTCTTTAATATTTGACATTTTCTATTATATATAAGCCATCTTCAGTAACAGAAGACAATTTATCCTGCCCTGGCATGCTTTCAAAGATTTCTGTCTCTTCTTGATTAATGCATTCTTCTCTTGAAGTTACTCAGTTTACAAATGTTGAATTTATTTTTCAAATTGAAGAAGAGTATCCAGGTTGATGATAATAAGAGTAGTGGCTATTTACCTTTTTCTACAATCCTTCTATTATTAATAGAGATAATGGTGGTGATGATAATGATAATCCTAATAATAATAATAATAATAATGTGGAACAATGTCCCCTTTGTTTTTGAAGGATTGTAATCAAAGCATTAATGAGGACAATCTGAGATACTCATGTCAAATTTCTATATTTTTTGCTGTCAATCTAGGTAAGGGAATTCTGTCTAATGCCTGGATGCTGTCTTTCATCACCCTGTCCACTCCCAGTACACACAAACACAGACAACATGTACACATAATTCATCCTACCTCCACAGTATTTTCTGCTGTTAGATTACCATGTCTCTGGAAATAGAGTGATTAAAAAAGACCAAGGACAAGAACTGTAAGAGGATTTTACCAGATGACAGACTTTAGACCAAGACCAACAGACTACACAAGGGAAGCTTATTATCCAAAACTCTTTTCTAGGTATACATATTTGAGTTGTGTCCTTGATGTTTTAATTTCTTATTTCACTTGAATAGTTCTCATTTCCTAATGCCCTACATGGACTATTTTTAATAAAACATTATTTATCATTAGGATACTTTTGGGGGAACAAAGCTGAGTATAAGAATCAGAAAGCCAGAGGACTTCACTGCATTGCAGGAAAATGATATAAGCTTAAGAATATTAAAGAGATAAACATACTATCCTTGCACAAAATCAAATATTGCACCCTCAGAATGATGTTCTGGTGTAAGGAAGGATTAGCCCTTATTTTGGATTGCCCCTGACCCAATATTTTTGAATATGCGAGTGCTGTTAAATAACATCCATTTTCCTAGTTTTAAAGTTATATCATACTAATACCAATGTTCACTTCTTCTAGCCCCACTACCTTAAAGGAGTCATCCTCTAATCATGAGTCACACTGCAGCTCAGATTACCATATAATGAGTTATTCTATGATAGATCAAAGTGAACAGTGAACTAGATATCAATCAACCTAGGTTCTAGCTCTATTTCCACAAATAACTTTTATCACCTTAGAACCGTTATTTCCTCCCTAGATCTAGGTTGCATAATTTGTCAATAGGCATTATGTATTTTAGTGCTTCAAATATTTTTACTATCCTATGATTCTTAAGATTCTTTAGTAATTTGTAAAATAGTACATATTATTTTTCCTTGCCTAATTCTATTCTAGCTCATGAAGTAGTTTAATTTTAATACTTAAAACATAATTATCCTGAATCAATTGCACCTTGGTTTGATACATCACAAGGCTTTACTAACTTGACAGTTACTTATCTTTCAGTTTTATTTTGGGGAGATTACTGGGGATTGAACATAGGGATGCTTTAACATTGAACTATGTTCCTAGTCCTTTTTAAATTATTCCCCCCCCCTCTGTTTTTTTTTTTTTTAACTTTGAGACAAGGTCTTTCTAAGTTGCTGAGGCTGACTTCTTTCTGTCTATGCTTCTTGAGTTGCTGGGATTGTAGGCATGCACCACTGCACCTAGCTTATATCTTTTAGAATTTTAAATAAATGCATGGAAACTATTACTTCCATTAATATTATTGATGATATTAAATAGGGTACACACATATTGAAATCTCAGAATATGTTTATGATATGGACTATTATAAATATTGTTGAGAGCCACAGCCAAAGGGGCCCCAGCAAACTTCCAGCTGCCAGCAAACTTCCAGCTGCCAGCTGATGATTGGCTCACAGTGGCCCCAGCAAACTTCCAGCTTCCAGCTGATGATTGGCTCACAGCGCCCCAGCAAACTTCCAGCTGCCAGCTGATTGGCTCTTCTGTGGTGATGCTCATTGGGCTGTTTCCCCACCCTTTCAGACCACGGAGCTGCTCATTGAGGGACTCTTTTGGCTCCACCCATGCGACCCAGGCTAGTGGCCTCAAGAGCAGGAGGAGTTGGGGGGGGGATTGAGAGGCTTGTGGGAAGCCAGTGGTGGCAGTTGGGCTCTGAGGGAATTCCTGAAGAGCCATATGGTGTGGCATGTGTGTTCTAAAAATAAAGTTCGTTTCTGCTTGATAAGTGGCTCGTGAATTGTGCCCAGCCAGACTGCGGCAAAATATAATGGAAGAATTAACATGGTATATAATATTCATCTTAAACACTTTCCAGGAAACAAATGACTTTAATATAATTAGAAAAAAGGAGAAGTCTTAAAGAGCTTTATTTGATCCAACGGGGAAATGTTGTCAGATGATTGTTATTGAAATATGCTTCATCCAGTTTTCTTCCTAGAAACAGAAAATGGAAGATAGTGGACTCTTTCATCCATGTGTACCCCTTTAAAAAATGAGCAATCAACTGCCAAAACAAACTCTGAGTACCTAGCACATGAATTCTGAAACCCTACATGCCTTTACTTTTGCTTATATATCATGCAGAACTGTAGCATCTTAAGATGTTTCCTGAAAAGTAGCACGTACTATTTAGGGATAGTTCTCCACTGTTAAACATCCATTGCAAAAGGGAATATTGGTCATTTCTTCCACCTCAGTGGAAATGATCCTGTTTTCTTCCTTTACTTCTGCTTTTGGCATTGACACCTATTTTATCTTTTCATCAAGTGACCAAGTGCTAGTTGTTGCACAATGAACCTCTAGTTCTCTCGGATTTTCCTGGAGATACTGCCTAAAATATTATTTTAATCTCCAGTACCCCTAATTAGGCTCTCATTTATAGCAATCCACTTTTCATTCCATGCTAAAGTCTATAATATTTAAAATCTTAATGTTGCATCAATCCAAGATCTCTTTCAAGACCTTGATAAGATGCCATTTTCTCTGTGGTAACTTTCTATTTATGTTATATGTACTTTTTATCACCTTATAACATATACTATGGAGTGCTATGTCTATTATTTCTGCCCCCATATTATAATATGTGTTCTAAAGGGCTGAGATTTGTGCCCGTATGTTTCACTGATATATTTCCCACTCCCCAAAATTCTACTTGGTTATAGAAAGAAATTCTACTTGGTTATACAATAAAAATTTGTATAATAATTAATCTAGCCCAATTCATTTACATCAGGATGTCCTTATGTTGACAATTATCTAAATTAATAATGATTTATCCATACCTCTTTAGATTTGTGACATGGAGTTTTAATGATTGGTGCTGACTCTTACAGATTAGGCCAACTCCATTCCTGTTAATGTTCTATATGCACTGATAGAAGATATTTTTTCCTCCTCTTTTACATTAGAAGTAGTCTGAATGTCCCACTTATCATTCTAATAGCAAAGAATCCAGAGAAGACCACCTTAGCAATTCACATATTTTATTTACATCTCACAAATTTGACAATAAATTCACAACTATGAAGCCTTCTACACTTCACTCTACTCAATGTTTTTGATCTTTCTCTGCATTATATATTATATCTTTGTATATATTATACATACATGGTGGTAGCTATAGATGCATGTGACTCCTGTTTCGGTCCATGAATACATTTCTAGATCTTGAGTGCTAATAGAAGATTTTCTTCAAAGGATTGCCCAGTTCTAATTGAGGACTATCCTATTCCCATCTTACATTCTTAAATGGGTTTGCTTATCTTTATACTCAACAAAGTCATTTAAATAAGCCAATGTCATCTTATTTCTAAAAACATTATTTACCTCATATTTCTGGAACTAAAAGAGAACTGGAGAGCTGTAGGATTTGGCATTCAAGATCAGGGTCAGAAGAGAGATTCATCAGGATGCTGGAAGAGTGTGAGCACCGATGTCATTTCTCCTTGTGTTGTTTATTTGAAGCTTGGTGGGGATTTTGGCTACATCTGCTCTGACTGTGTCAGCACATACAAGAACAGTGTGTGCTTTCTCAGATGGGTGGCTTTTTAATGTTCAGTTTGCTACAGTGATTCTGCTTAAGCAGGTCCTTAGAAAAGATCAGGAACTGCCAAAGAACAAAACACTCAGCTGTCCCTCTGTGGCCTTATCAAAGTTACCTCAATTCAAAAGGATAATTAAAAGTTTAAAATCAGTGATTTCTATTCTTTCAAAGAAGTGACAGAAAATTCAAGCAACTTGCTTGAGTTGATGATTTACATGTTCAATTATTTGGGTTTTTATTGCTGCTAGATTTTTTTTCTGTTCCAAACACCCTAATAATTACAAAACCCAAGAAGAATGAGCAGTTCAGGAAAATGACCTGTTTATCACTTTTAGCTTTCTTTCCTTTCAGAGTTTGTCAAGGAATGAAGGGGCATGTGCCTCTCCACCTGGTGTTATGTATAGTCATGGATACATGTGGTAACACCTCTTTCTGTCCCCTGGTGATTATACTTTTAAGTTTCTATATAAAAGGTTAATTTTCTCCAAAACTTTCTGTTTCAAAATTCTTGATAACAGACAAATTTTAGCATCAATTACATACTGTGCACAGATTCAGCAAACCATGCTTTCTTCCAGTGATGCAGTGTTTCTGTGAAATCTGATGAACTTGACTACATTATATTTCCCTCTGACTTACTGTCTTAGGGCTTCCATATTTCAAGGATCAACTTTGAAATTTCTAATAAGAGTGGTTGAACCTCTACCCCTTTGTAGGGAATCCATACTCCTTTCCAAAAGGTGCTAACACTTTCTATACAATTTCTAAGGGCTAGTGATGAATGCATTTAGAATGTTTGATAACATGCTATCCTGGTAATTGTGTATGCTAAGACTTTCCTATATTACTAGCATAAAGAGAACAAATAGATTAATAAATAGAATTAAGAAATATCTTTTTTTCCATCCTCTGTATATATGTTTGTGTACATATTTGATAATGGATTGAATATCCTATTTGTACACTGAACTCCTAAAAACAACTTAAAGAAAAACAAATATAACATTGGAAAAATACTTGGATACACCTTTTACAAAAGTAGAAATAGTAATGACCAATAAAAACATGAAAAGATACACAAATACCATTAATCATTAGGAAAATTCAATCTAAATCCACAATAAGATATCATTATCTACACTAGAATGGCTACAATTAAAAAAAAACCTACCACTACCAAACATTGGAGAGGATATGGAGCTACTATATTTCTCTTATATGTTTTGTGGGAGTGTAAAATGGTACAACTTTGTGAGTGAGCATATAATTACCATATGATCAGCAATTCCTCTCCTAGACATTTTCCCAAGGAATATAAACCTGTATCTATGCAAAGATTTGTACAAAAATGTTCATGATAACTTTACTCATAAGAGAAAAACATTGAAAAATACCACCTATCCATCAGCAAGAAAATGTAAACATTAATCAAACACCCATACATGGACTACTGCTTAACAATCAAAAGGAAAAGACTACTGATATCTGCAGAAACATGCATGAATGTGAAAAATTACATTTAGTTTTAAAAGTCAAACTCACAGTAATTATTATTGCATGATTTTGATTTTGAAGTTCTATCATAGGAGAGACAAATCTAAAGAGATAGAAATCAGAAAACCAGTTACCTATGGGAGGTGCTGGGGAATAGACAAGAAGGGGATAGAAGAGAACGTTGTTATGGCAATGGAAGTGCTCTATATCTTGATTGGACTGTTGGATTCAGGTGTAGACATTTGTCATAACTAATCATAGTATACATTTAAGATCCGTACTTTTTACTTAATGTAATCATAACTCAATAAAAATATTTTTAAAGAATGTCATAGCCAAAGTTGATTAGTTATTAGCCAGAACTAAGTTTAGATACTTATTTCCATTTCAAAGCTATACACAGTGGCTTTGCTGATTTCTAGGTTTGATTAATTTTAATATATAGCAGTCATACACAAGAGTGAACAGCCAATTGTAAAATGGAAATTTGAATAAACTTCATATATGCTTGAAAAATTACATTGACTTAAAGTATAACTGGAAAATATATCCCTATGATATTTTTAATTTTGATAAATACTCAAAATGTTAACCTGTACAGTAAGAAAATATAATCTTATCAGAAGTACATCTAAAGCTAAGGGGATTTTTAAAAATTTAAATAACTTTTTTCAAAATAGTCTCTCCCAAAAGTGAATTCAATTTCTTCCTTCTGAGAGATAATACTTACTACTGCCACATTGACAATGATGTATTTCAAGTAACTAAAATAAAATTCTACTGAACACATCAAAAGGACCATAATATTTAAAAAATTTAAAAAAAACACAGAGTTACTCTGGTTGAAGAGTATGCAAGAAGTATAAGGTTCATTCAGCCCTAAGTAATTCTTCCATCAATCTTCCCTAAAGTCACTCCTTTCCTTGTCTAAGGTGCAACTTAAAAATTGCAGACCAATTCAAAAATACAAATGAAACACGTATTCCTATGGAAATAAAAAGTATAAGCTTGAGTTCTAAAAACTATCTACAAGAATTAGCAGACATAAGAAATATGTATTTTGTACTTTTGAGTTTTTGAATTCATTAAAGAAGATGAATAAAGACAGAGACTTGAGGTACAAAGGATAGAAAGAGGAGAAAGAGATGAGCAAAAATAATGCTAAGCTTCTGGTGCTAAGATTGTAACTGGCAGTAACTGCTGAGGAAGTACTAATGCCTTAGATTTCTTACATCAAGAATATATCAAGCATATGCTTGACTTATATCAAATATAGCTATGTGGAAAATACATTATTGGTATCAAGAGGAAGCCTACGCACTAGTATTCAATTCCATGAGAAAAATCAATCAATTCAAAGAACTGAATCAGCTAGTAGTTTGGACTCCAGAATTTATAATTTTTCCAGGGTCTACATTAGTCTGAGATAGGTAGATAAGGTATACCATAAGTTGAAAGTAGATAAGAGAATTCTGAAAGATAAAAGTATCAGTCAATGAGTAAAGAGTAAATTGACAAATTTATAAAAGTTGTACTTCAGGGGTTAATATCGTCTCTCTGAAATGATTTGCTTCTGGCCTCTGAAAGTGAGATCCACACAAGGTCACAGTACAGCCAGAACGTACTATGTTGAGTGCTTAGTCTGATGGTAATTGTGCCTAGACAAGCAGATACAGTTCAGGTCCCAAAGCTATTGATTTACTATGTGACCTTGGAAAATGTACTCATCTTCTCTGAGTCTGTTTCTTTATTTATGAAATGGGAATCCTGAACAAAAATTCTCAAACCAACTCATTACAGTGTGCACTAAGAATATTAAATGGGAAATGGATGCAATTTGCCTAGCTAATACATAGAACAGAATAGCTGCTATCATGTATTAAAATCTAAATATTATTAATTGAATGCGCAGTGTTACAGATCTCTGTTAGTAGTCTCTGAGGCAAGAATTGTTAAACCCTTTTAGTGATCTCATATCATATTAAGTAGGCAGCTGTGTCATCTTCTCAGTGGAAGATTGGTCTTTATGGAAACCAAAGGAGTAATAAAATATTGAGAAAATTCTTCACTTCCTCAGGGTGAATATTTCTAGAGGACAGCAGTCCCCTTGACAAAGATCACAATCATACACTCAACAATCATTACCTAAATATGTGTGGATATTATGGATACTATTCCCAGAGTTATGCAGATATTAGACTGTGTGGAGCTTCTGAGGAGTTTAAAATTTTCATAAAGGAGACTTAGTGATAGAAGAGAACAAATTGAAACCAACTTGGAGAACAGAGGCTTTATAGACAGACTGACAATTGAACTTGACTTTGAAGAATGAAAGGAATGATTTCAACAGACAAATAAGAGTAGGGTGATTTCAAATATAAGGAAGTGGTAGGGGGTCTATTTGTAAACTGGAATATCCCTATTATGGTCCAAGGTAACTTACAATCTTTTATGTAATGCAGTATAAAAGATGAAATAAACAATGGTGGTTGGTTGGTTGGGTATATGTGTAGATGTAAATGACAAACAGTAGGTTTCTTCCATGAAATTTTGGGGATAATTTTGTAGGAAAATACTGGTATTTTATGATGTCCATGCCTTTATAGAAGAGTATTTTGCTTCTTCTCTAAATTTCCTTCTGTAATAGTTGCAGTTTAACTATGAGGATATGTTGATTCCAATGGAAGGGTGAGAATGTGTTACTAAATTTCTGATGAGACTTTAAGGAAGTTATAGAGTATTATTAAAGAAAGGTGGACAATCCTGATGGTGAATTTGAGCAATGTAAAATCAATTTATAGAACACTGGACCATATTAGCCAACTTCTAAATTGATTTTAAAAATATGGAGGATGCATTATCTATCAAAAATTATCAAGGAGATTGTGATTTTTGGAGAGAATCTCTAGCCTTTTAAGTTGATGTGAAGTAAAATAAGCAGGTACTTTTATAGCCTATTTCTTGCAACCCTTTAATGAGATATTGGCTTGGGTCAAATGCTAGTTTCAGAGGATCACAACGTTTTCACTAAGGAAGTGCATCTATTTGGCAATGTCAAAGACTTTGAAAAAGTCCTAATGCAGTAAGATGCTGCCAATTGAAGTTTACCTAAACCTATTTAATATCTGCTCTAATTACTATACTCATCTTTGATTATTTTTATCTCAAATGCAATTATGAGATCTGATTGTCATGCTAGCTCCTGTTCAAATTTGATGTCTCCTTGCAGTTTACACTTTAGATATTTTTACCACTCCTAAATTAGCAGTTACTACCCATAACACCATTCCACATCCCAGGCTAAAGAAGCCACTAATCTATTTTGTCTTTACAGATTTGAGTATTCTGGGAATTTTGTATAAATAGAATGATAAGTGGATGTTTTAGTAAATTGCAACATAATATTTTCTTAAATATTAGAATAATATTTTCAACATTCAATCATATTTTAAATTATATTAATATTTCATTTCTACTCTGTGAATTAAGATTATATTTTATATTATAAACATGCATATTATTCCATTATATATTATAAACATATATATTGTGAATATATATGTTATGGCACATTGTATTTCTCCATTCATCAGAAGATAGACATTTGGATTTGGCTATTATTAATAGGGATGCTGTGAACATTCCTATGAACATTTTTGTGCACAATATTTATTTTTGTTTCTTTTATATGTATACCTAGGAATAGAAACCTGGGTCATATAGTAACTCTATTTTAAGATTTTGAGGAGCTTGGGGAAGATCAACAATGTAGAAGGAAATCAAGAGTCAGAATGGAGGGATGTGTAAGGGGAGGAAATGCAGAATTAATCTTAAAAATCATGTTATGTATATACATAACTATACCATAACATGGAATTTCACCTTTATGCTATGTAAAAATAAACAACCTAATATAAACAGAGAAGATAAAGGAAGTCTAATAAAGTAAAGGAAGGAGAATGGAAGAGGGGAAGGAGGTTTTGGATATTCTGGATTGCTTGTATTTCGTGTGAAATTTAGGGTCAACTCATCAATTTCTGCAGTTAATTGGAACTCCATTAAATCTGTAGATAAATTTTTGGGGGAGTTATTCAATGTTAACAAGATTGACAACTAATCAATAATATAGTGTCCTTTTTTCATTTAATTGTCTTAATTTATTTCAGCAATATTTTGGAGACTTTATAAGTCTTACCCATTCTTGGTTATATCTTTTACTAAAATTATGCTCTTTTGATTCTATTATAAATAGAATTTTTTGTTTTTTTATATTATAGTTATACATAATATTGGGATTCATTCTGACATGTTAATGCATGGAATATAATTAATTCCACTTCAGTCCCAACTACTTCTTTCTTTCCCTTCTTGTTCCATTTCCTCTACTCTACTTGTCTTCTAATTATTTATAGTCTTACGGTTTTTAATGGATGTTTGTAGATATACAAAAGTGGGAAATTCACCATGGTATAATCCTATATGTACATAGCAGAGTTTTGTCAATTTAATTTACTGTCCCTGCCTTTTCCCACCCTGCTGCCATCTGCTTCCTCTACATAAATGCAATTTTTTTAAACTTCATTTTTAGATTGCTTATTAGTAGTGTATAGAAATACGTGTAATTTTTAACATTAGAAACTTGCTGAACTTATTTCTCAGTTCCAATAGTTTTAAATAGATTCTTTTAGATTTTCTACATGTGAGATCATATAATTTCATCTGATAATAAGAATAGTTTTACTAAATCCTCCTTAATCTGGATAGCTTTAATTTCTTTATCTTGTTTCATTTTCTTTATGAAATCTTTCATTATAATGTTGATGGATATGGTGAGAATGCCCTTTTCTTTTTCCCAATCTTAGTATGGAAAGAATTCTTTTATCATTTAATGTAATGTTAGATATAGGTTTTGTTTATCAGTTTCATGAATTTCCCTTATATTCCTAATTTGTTGAGTGTTTTAATTTTTCTCATGAAAAGTATTTGATTCATGAATATTGACATAATTATGTAGTTTCTTTTATTAGTATTGTAGTAACCTTGTTTGATTTATTCTTATTCCTGGAAAAGCCTTTCTTATTTGTGGTATATAATCCTTTTTATATTATGCTTAATTGTGTTTACTTGTATTTTATTGTGGATTTTTGCATACATACATATACAAGTACACAAGGAATATTTTCTTGTATTTGTTTTACCTTTGATATTGATATTAAAGTGATAGTGACATTAATAGTTTGTAATTATTTCTTGTTTCTTTCTCTTTTATATGTTTTAAATGTTTGTGAAAAATTGGGTTCAATTCTTTCTTAAAGTTTGGGAGAATTAATTACTAAAGCCATATGGTCCTTGCTGTTCTGTGTGTGTTTGTAAATGTGTGTATCTGTGGCTGTATGACATTTTTAAATTACTAAGTCACTCTCTTTATGTTTTTATATTCTACTCAGAATCTGTTTCTGTTGAGTCTTTTTTGTAAGTACATGTCTTTTATCCAATTTTTTTGTGTGTAGTCTCTTAAAATTCTTCAAAACTTAACTAAGAAAAATAGCAATTTTCCCTATTTCACTCATGACCAATAGTTATTTTTTATTAAATCATTATAATTATCCATAATATTTTGGTTCATTTTAACTAAATCATACATGCAAGAAATTTGTTTTCACTTCCTATCTCCCCAACATTTCTTCCCCTTCTCCATCAAAAATTTGAGTCTTTTATGTATTTATTTACTTTTTGTCACTCTAACTAAAAGTCTGTCAGTATTTTAATATTTTCAAACAATAATTTTTGTTTGTTTTTATTTTTTATATTTTAAAAGTTCTTTATTTAACCCCAATCTATATTATTTGTTCCCTTCTGCTTGCTTTGGATATTTTGCCCTTCATTTTATAATGTTGTAAGGTTGCAAGTTAATATATTGACGTGATATCTTTCACTTGTTAAATTGTCACTTATAGTTATAAATTTCCATCTAAACACTCTTTTATCTGTATCTCATATGTTTTTATATCATATTTTTTCCTTGTTATTTATGTTAAAGAACTTTTAAAAATGTCCCTGTGATTTCCTTTACACTCTTTGATCATACTAATGTGCTGTTTAATTTCAACTTACTTTTATTCTCTTTTTAAAAATATATATTTATTTATTTGTTCTAATTAGTTATACATAACAGTGGCATGCATTTTGATGCATAGTACTCAAATGTAGCACAATTTTTCATTTCTCTGGTTGTACACAAAGTATATTCACACAATTCGTGCTTCATACATGTACCTAGAGTATTGATGTCCATCTCATTCCACCATCTTTCCTACCCCCATAGTCCCTCCCTTTCCCTCTCTCCCCTTTGCCCTTCACACATTTTTGCCCACACATTTTTCCTTCATTGTTTTCAATTTTATTCCATGTGGTTATAAAATGTACTTGGTATTAATTCAGTGCTTTCAAATTTATTGAAATCTCTTCATAAACTGTGAACCCCAAAATAAACTTTCCCTCCTCTAAAATGATTCTTATAAGGTCTTTTTGTCACAGAGGTGAGAAAGCTAACTAAACAGCCAGTATTTATTTCTTTAAATATTTTTTCTGCTATGTCTCTCTCTCTACTTCCTCTGGTACTTATATTATATAAATATTACTGTGCTTAATAGTGTACCACATTTTTCAGAGGCTCTTATATTATTTCTTCATTCTTTTTACTCTCTCTTCTTTATTTTGCTTAATATATATTAAATTTGTCTCCTAATTCACTGATTCTTCTGCCAACTAAAACTTACTGGTTATTTTAAAATTTTGTTCTTTTTAGTTATACATGATAGTAGAATGTATTTTAACATATTATACATACATAGAATATAACTCTCCATTTCTTTCTTTTGTTTGTCTGTGGTATGGGAACTGAACCCAGGGGCGCTTAACCACTGAGCCACATCCTCAGCCCTTTTTTTGTATTTTTTATTTAGAGAGAGAGTCTCACTGAGTTGCTTAGGACCAAGTTGCTAAGGCTGGCTTTGAAGTCACAATCATCCTGCCTCAACCTCTGGAGCTGCTGGGATTAAAGGCATGTGCCACTGTGCCTGGCTAACTTCCAATTCTTGTGGTTGTACGTGATGTGGGGTTACATCAGTCATGTATTCATATATTTACACAAGAAAGTTATGTACAATTCATTCTATTGTCTTTTCCATTCCTATCTCCACTTCCCTTCATTCCGTTTGTCTAATTCAATGAACTTCTGTTCTTCTCCTCTCACCCTCTCTTGTTGTGGGTTAGCGTCCACATTATCAGAGAGAACATTTGGCCCTTGGTATTTTGGGATTTGGTTATTTCACTTAGCATGATAGTCTCAAGTTCCTTCCATTTACAAACAAATTCCATAATTTCATTCTTATTTACAGGTGATTAATATTTTATTGTGTATATGCACCAAATTTTCTTTATCTATTCATCTGTTGAAGGGCCCTAGTTTGGTTTCATAGCTTAGCTATTGTGAATTAAGTGGCTACGAACATGGATGTGGCCATAACACTATAGCATGCTGATTTTAAGTCTTTTGAGTATTTGCTGAGGAGTGGGATAATTGGGTAAAATGGTGGTTCCATTCCAAGTTTTCTGAGAAATCTCCATATTGCTTTCCATGGTGACACCAATTTGCAGTCCCACCAGTCATGTATGAGTGTATCTTTCCCCCACATCCTCGTCAACATTTATTGTTATTTGTATTCTCAATAATTGCCATTCTGACTAGAGTGAGGTGAAATCTCATTATAGTTTTAGTTTGCATTTCTCTAATTGCTAGTAATTTTGAACATTTTTTTTCATATATTTCTTGACCATTCCTACTTCTTCTTTTGTGAAGCGTTTTGAATATTTTTGCCCATTTATTGATTGGGTTATCAAACTTACTGTTGAATCCCTGCAGTGCTAGTTACATTTAAGGTACTGAATTTTTGGAATTTAGCATTCCTATGTTTATAATTTCTTTCTCTTTATTTATAGTATCTATTGTTTCAATCATTGTTATTATATATTTCTTTAATTCTTTATTATAATTTCCTTTAGATTTTTTTCCTTGCCATGCCAGTGACCAAAACCAAGGCTCTTGAACATACAAAGAAAGCACTCTATCCTTGAACTACATCCCCATCTCTCCTTTAGTTTTTGAACATATTTATAATGAAAGTTTTGAAGTTCTTATCTGCTGAGTCCAATATCTGGAACTTGAAAGCAGTTTCTATGCTACCTTTTTTCCCTATGCATGGCACATGTTTTTCTGCTATTTTTCACATATTCTTACTTTTGCTGTTGAAAACTTGATGTTGAAAATAATATATTATAGTCTCTTTAAACATACATGGAGTATATATTATTCTAATTAGGACCCCCCTCTTATGGGTATATGATATAAAGATTCAATATGGTATATTCACATATGTGCATAGGAAAGTTTTGTCAGATTCATTCCACTGTCTTTCCTATTTCTATCTCCCCACCTTCTCTTCATTCTCCTTTGTCTACTCCACTGAACTTCTATTCTTCCCCTTTATTGTATGGTAATATGCACATGTAAGGAGGTTCTTTTTGTGTTGTTTCATTTGTTGTTTATTTACTTGCCTAGAATAATTCTGTGAAATCTATTTTCCCTATAGTATGTAATGTCTTGTCTACAGCCTCAGAGTTTTTTTTCCTATACATTTTTTTGCACAGTTTAGTTGGCATCACACCTGATTATGCATGAACTACTTATTAAAGGTTATATGAATCCACATTCCCATTCAAATGTTCACTATTGTTAGATGTGCATGTGTGACTTAGAGCCTGTTTCCATGATTCAGGAAATTTATACATTTGTGCTCATTCATGGACTATTAGCTTGGTGATTCTCTTATTAATTACCACTGAGTGTATGAAGCCCTGAGTTTCTAGATTACTAGGGGTGAGTAATGCTATTTAAAATTCTGGATTCCTAATGATCTTCCCTGGTTTAGTGTTGAGGGCCACAACCAAGTCAAGATGGCACCTGGCAGTTTGCCAGGAGGAGTGGTTTGTGAAGTAACACCAGGGAGCCATTAAGATGATGAGGATTGCTGTGTCTAGATGATGCTAATTGTTAAGCTGTGTGTAATTAGTTGGGTATATATACCTCTGCTGTCCCGTAATAAAGGGGCTCCCACTGTTTCAACCTTCACTAGTTGCTTGTCACCCCCTAGTTATTTTTCCCAGCCAGACTAAGGCAGTTTAGGTATATTGTTCCAGTGAGGCTTCTGCCCTATGTTGATTTTTTGTTGTTAATGTTAGAGAATGCTTTCAAGTCTTCTACAGTTGCTGCTCTTATGGTTCTTGAGTAGGTATAAACATGTATGCATAGACTTCTGGACTCCCACATTATGGAATAAATGTGATCTAGGAGAAAGAAAGGGAAGGAGAGGTACTGGGGACTGAATTAGAACAAAATATATATTCCATGTTTGTTTAATTGTCAAAATGGATTCTATTCTCATTTATAACCAAAAAGAATTGATTAAAAAGATGACTATTTTTATTGTTTTTTTTCCCCAAGTATTCTATTTCAGATTTCTAACTAGTCTGCCAT
Source organism: Ictidomys tridecemlineatus (assembly GCF_052094955.1). Lineage (NCBI taxonomy): Eukaryota > Metazoa > Chordata > Mammalia > Rodentia > Sciuridae > Ictidomys > Ictidomys tridecemlineatus. The sequence continues at coordinate 28,130,087 of NC_135493.1, read as the reverse complement.
TTCACTTTTTGTTACTACTATCATGGAATTATCAGACAGACCATCTTAACTGCTTGTCACATTGTTTTCAATAACACCCAGATACATGAACTTCTCCAAGTTTTCTTGCAAATAAAACAGTCCCCTCAGGCACAGCTTCTAGCCCTCCTTTCATAAGATCTGCTTCTTTCCCAGGATATAATCTCTAAGTCTCTATACTGGAGGTCATGGAAGGAATGCCAAATTGTTTCTCCCACAGTGACATCATGGCTCTATGCCTGGTACTGGGAATATAGGAATGGTAGTGTCTGGTACTGTAAGATTGTTGATCTCAGTGTATAGTCTGATTTAAAAGTGAACTGGGGTTTGGGTAGTCAGGGACTCACTGTTGTTGAGTTTCCATGCCTGAAAGCACTGGAGCACTGCCTTATGAGTGTAAGCTAGATTGTAGAAAGAAGCACTGATCTTCTTGGACACCTTTTCTTATAAGTATTGCTACAACAATAATGAACTGAAGAGAGAGAGAATAGAAATATTTTTGGCTTATATGACCTGGCACAAAACTCTAGTTTTAGACTAAAATCACTGTGGATAGGGATTAATTTTTTTACCATAATTTCCAGCAATAGAGTGTTAAAAGTAGACCTGTTAAATAGAGCTCAAGGGGGAGCAGGAGTTGGGAGTGGGTTATATGCTAAAGACTCTTATCTTTGTTGTAGTTTAGATGTTAGATGTCCACAAAAGTTCACATATAAGACAGTTCAAGAAGGTTTAGAGGTAGAATGATTGGTTTATGAAATACTTAACCTGATCAGTGAATTTATCCCCTGATGAGGATTGAGTGGTGGCTGAAAGCTGGTAGGGTGGAGAAGGTGGGTCATTGGGGGCATACCTTTGGGGTGTATATTTTGTATTTGGTAAGTGGAGTCTTTCTTTCTGCTTTTTGATCATCATTTCAGCCACTTCGCTCTGCCACACTCTTCTGCCATGTTGTTTTGCTCGAGGAAATGGAACGATCTATGAACTGAGAACTCTGAAATCATGAGTCCCCAAATAAAGTTTTCCTCCTAAAATTGTTCATGTCAAGTCTTTTTTGGTCACAACAGCAAAAAAGCTGACTAAAGCAGTTTTATTAGGATTTAATGGATTTCTGCACTCCCCTCCTCATTTTTTTTCATTTATTTTATGCCCTTAAGACAATTTCTGGAGGCTTTAAATGTTTCTTCTTTAAAATAATTTTCACTGTACAGTTGTTTTACTGGGGAAAGGGTACATTGAGTTACACCACCATTTTAATAGTACTATAATATACTTCGTTCCAGAGACTCTTCAATAAATGGGAATGAAATAATGAATAAAATAATTTTGATTTTAGAAATTTAAATGAGTGATTTCAGTTATTTATAGTATTTCTCCTACTGTGTTCTAAGCTCTTGAAAATATGATATCTATACATACAACATATGGGAATATAGAAGATATGTTTAAGGAAGAAAAGGGGAGGATTCCTAGAGGTTATGGTACCCAAGTCTAAAGGATGAATATGATATTCTCTAAGTTTGGAAATGGGTTAGTAGGGAATATCAAGCAAATAAACATAATAAAATGGGGTAAAAGGGATCCGTAACCTGTTTCCTATTATTAAAAAAATATATAAGAAATAAATCATCAATACTTGCATTACAGAGGTGGGCATGGACTATTACAAACCATGTTGAGAAGTTGTTATATTATTCAAAAGGTAAAAGAGAATTACTAAGTGGTTTTAAGCAGATAGTGACATAATTTTGATTAGATTTGGAAGGATTACTTTAGCTGTGCTATAAAGCAAGTGTAAAAATGCTACTAACCACTGGCCAAATTAAGAATGCTACTAAGCATTGGCCAAATGCTATTTTTGTAAATAAAGTTTTCTTGGAACACAGCTGTATTTACATATTGTTTAATAGATGTTTTTACACCACAATGGCAGACTTGAGAAGCTACAAAGAACCCATATGGCCTTCAAAGCCTAAAATATTTATATTTTGTCTTTCACAAAATAAATGCAGAGAGTTTTAGAGGGCCAAAGCTTTCAGCAGGTACATATGATAGGATGCTGTTGCAATAGTCCCAGCAAGAAATGAAAAGACCAAGAAAAAAACTAGAAATTTTTAATTTTATTTTTAATTAGTTTATTTTTAAATTGACATATAAAATTATATGTTTATCAACATAACGTCATTCTTAATTGAGTATAAAAATCATTAGTCATTAGTGTTTTTTTTCTTTTTTACTTTCCTCTCTTACTGTGGTTTCAGAATTCAGGAATTGAAATTTATACTAGTTAAATATCTGTCTCCAGTATTAAGTGTGAAAATACTAGTTGGAAAGGCCTTGTGTGCTTGAGTCTATCTGAAGCTTCCCTCAGTGGTAATACATGTTATTAATATGCTGAAGAGTTACTGTTGATTAGAAATGCACCATTATTTCTTATAGAAGCAGAAAAGTTTTCAGAGTACCTCATCCTTTTTTAATGAATATTATAATTGTAATATCCTTTATCACACTGGCCCTTGAGTACACCAAAGGAATTATCTATTCATTTCTCTTAGACCAAGCAATACTTCCATATATATATCCCCTCTTCCAAACAAAATACCACCAAAATGACATAGGGTGCTACCAGTATTATTTGAGGAATAATAAAGATCTTAGCAGATGGGTGTGGTGGTACATGCCTGTAATCCCAGCAGCTGGGGAGGCTAAGACAGGAGGATAACAATTTCCAAGCCAGTCTGAGCAACTTAGCAAGGCATTAAGTGAATAAGCAAGATCTTGTCAGTAAATAAAATATAAATAAGGACTGGGGATGTGGCTCAATGTTTGAGCACCCCTGGGTTCAATCCCTAGTACATAAAAGATCTTAGCTAGAATGTTTTTTTTTCTTGTTTTCTTATAAATCCTGATTTGTAGTTGAAAAATTCTGTGTTGTATAAATTATAGATTTGTGTAGTATACAACAATGAGGCAGTATTCATGCAGAAATTTTAGTAGTCATTTGTAGGGAAAGAAACATGCCTTAATGTGCTGTCTCAAAATCTTTCAGATATTTTCTTGCTTTAGAACCTCAGAAGATCATGGTTTATTTATTATATTTAGCTCTACTGTGGGATAAAAATTAGTTAAACAAGATATGCAAATAAGGTCTTTTGGGGATTAAGCAATGTATAATAAAATATAACAGTTTTAATTAATTAGTGACTTAAGGATTTGGTAAAAGTCAACTAATTGACTCTTCTCATTCTCTTGCAATGATGTGTCTCTAACTCACACAGACTCTGGAACTAATAGTCATACAATAATTTTTACTACAGTTTTTGTAGTGTGATTTTAAAGATATGATTTTTCTAGAAATATTCCCAGAGTTAATATCTGACTATTTTATACTTCAAAGGGGAAGAATGACCCTGGAGGCAGTGAGAATGCATAAATTTAGCCTATGCATATAAGTAACCTTTTCTTCCCTATGTCTGCAAACTAATTGAAGAAGAATATTCTCTCAATATCTTGTTTTTCTTTAGTTTCATTGCTAGAACATGTTTATAACAATTGGATGGAAATTTGCTCTTGGTCATCAGTGTTAATAACAGCTAAATCTCGAGCTTATTGTCAGACTAAGAGTTTTTCTGGAAATTAGGAGATAATTTTTAAAATCCTGTTAATTTGAAAATAATCACATATTTTAACTCTCTATTTTACCCATTTTATTGGTGCATATAACTTATATAGATTGATTGGTTTCATTGTGGCATATATGCATGCATATACCATAATTTGATCAATTTCACTTTCCTCACTATTGTTCTACTTTATTGGTGTCTCTTCTATCTACTTTTGTGATATCCTTTTTTCTCTCTTACTAGTTCTCTTGCATGAGAAAAATATACAGTAGTTCTCTTTCTGGGTCTGGATCTCTTTGCTTGAGAGATCTTTTCCATACGCCAATAATGAATTTCCTGATAAATCAGTAAAACAATTTCATTCATAATAGCATTAAGAAAGTACAAATAAATCTAACCAATGAGGTGAAAATCTTCTATAAAGAAATCATAGAATGCTGAAAACAGTAGAAGCCTGTAGCAGGTGGAAAGATCTCCCATGTTCATGGATAAGAAGAATCAATATTTTTAACATGACCATATTACCAAATGTGTACAGACACAACAAAATTCTTGTCAAAATACCAATGATCTTCTTCATAGAATTAGTGAAAAAAAATCTTAAATTCAAGTGGAAGAACAAAAGATTCAGAATAGCCAAAACAATCCTGAGCAAAAAGAGTAATATGGAGGCATCACAATACCCAACTTGAAATTATACTACGAAATCATAGTAACAAATACGGCATGGCAATAACATATTATCTATTGTAGTTTATCATGCTCCTAAATCAAGTACTTTGTAATGATCTGTTTGTGAGTAACACTGTGGAGTATTTAAAGAAATTAAAGTTATTGTTCTTCACTTTCTGGAGCACATTACCTAGATGGGGATATCAAAATTTCTTGCAGAAATTAGGAAAGAGGAAATAGATAATAAATGACCAAATAGAGTATAATAAACGCTTTAGCAATTTTCCAGTAAGATACTGTGTAATTGACTGGAAATTTAATGGGAATTCTGGATATTTACGTTCAGTAAGAGCTTAGAGCTCACAGAGGAAGATTTAATTTAACAATTGAAATGTTCTGTGATTCCTTAACAAATGTTAGGCTTTTTAAAGTCAATATAGGATAAGACACATTGTGTTAGGACTTTAATACATAATGAAGAAAATATTTAATATTAGTATTATTTCTTTCATTAGATATAATTTCTAAAATGATAAAGTTCCCAAATAAATCATTATCCTCGAATTTGGTAATTGAGTATTATCAACATATATAAGCACTATATATGTCCTAAAGTTACTTAAATCAGCAACTATGCTCAAATCAAGTAAAGCTTTACATTAGTGCATGCAGAAAAGGATAAAGAAAAGTAGCAACTGTATACATATAGCTTCTCCTTGTCCCTAAAAGAGAGTCTAAACTAAAACTTTGCAATGAGAAGTAGTCTTAGTTAATAGGAACAGAGAACAAGGAAGAGTAAAGCATAAACTAACTGAAAAAAACATTGCAAAGATGTGTTGCCATCCTAGTTGCTATGGAAAACTAAGGACACATTCTGATGAAACTCTGAGAAGCTATGAAGATTGCACCTTAGAACTTTCTATCTGAGAGAATAAGGAAGCATGTGTTCATCAGGCTCCATTTCCCGTTAGCCAAGAGCTATCCCATGGGGTGTTAAATCCCTAGCATTTGTTAATTTGCATATGTATATGTACAAAGAAGAGTCACTGGACAGAAAGTTAGAGATAAGTGGTAACAGTAGTGCATGAGGCAAGACTGTCAATTTACACCAGCATTAAGTTGATTGCCTTTAGCACTGGATAAAGTAAAATCTATGCTAAAGCTGTATGAGGCAGGACAAAAGAGGGCTCTTAAATTAATTCATCCTTTTCACTCTGCAGATCTGCTTATAGACTTGATTAAATCAAATATTTTTTAAAACTTGTATGAAGGTAATCAGAGTATCTTCCAAAGCCTTATACAAGAAAGTTGCTAAAAAATTTAAAACTCCCACTGTTCCAATTTTCCAAAAGTCATAATTTGTTATCTTCTCCTCTATCGCTTATTATATATTTACATCATTTTATGCCAGCACTTCAAGAGGTCTGGGTTGCTTCCTTAGTGTAGTAACCTAGGCCATCATCCCTCAGAGTTCTTGGGCAACTATTGTTCAACCCATTTTGGACCATGGTTGCAACAATTTCCCATTTGGTACTATAACTTGGCATATAAGCAGTTAAGGTACCTCCATGATTCCCCTCAATTCTCAATTTAGTCATTCTTGCCTACCTTACACAACATCATCTCTAAGTCTTTATTTATGGTTATAATCAGGTTCAATAATCTCTACCAACATAGTAATTCCTTTATTTTCATGATGATCTTACTGAATGATATGGCCAAAATATCTAGAAGTTATGGCTTCATGTTTAGTGAAAACAACTTTATTTATGCATGAAAAATCCTTTCCAAAGGTAACAGGGTATAAAGCATGAATCTCTAAATAATTTATTTGGTTTCTTAATAAGAAAAAATGAGTCTTACTCCTACTCTTTCCTTTATTTTAGTTACTGAAGGTACAGAAACATGTATCATCTATTGGCTTACTATAAATACTGGATCCTGGAGGAAGGTGTTCTGACCCTGTGGGACTCTTTCCCAGAGCTGAACCATTAATATGCCATTTCATTTTTTCTATTGTCAGTTACTTCCATGTGATAAGGCATATGGACATTTCAACAATTTTTATAGTTAAACACCCTTTGTCATAACTCTTTCACTATAATATAGTACCCTTGGTCTTCCATAATATTGTGCATAGTATTGGCAAATCGGTATTCTATGAGTTTTCAGATATTGTTTCATGCAGAGGTACTGAGGCAGACAAGATAAACTCATAAAAGGAATGAATGTAATATTAAACAAGAAATAATCAATGTTTTCTTTCAGATGAATAGTAGTAAAACTGACACAATACCAACTGACTGGCTAGTCTCTTTAATAATGACACTAAATTAAGAGCTCAATATTTTTGTTTAATGCAGGAACATTATAATGGTATATAAGAAAGGCTGTGATTTGGATAAATGTCCCCCAGAGGTTCATGTGTTAAAGGTGTGGTCCCCAGAATGGAACTACTGAAAACTACAGTGGACCTTTAGAAGGTGGGGCCTACTTGGAGATCATTAGGTCAGTGGGGGCATGCCCTCAAAGGGGGATATGGAACCCAAGTCTCTTTCTCTTCCCTTTTGCTTCTTGATGATGAGGTGTTTTCTTCTTTTTTCTTTTTTTTCTCTGATATGTGCTCCTGTCACAAGTCCAAAGCAATGGAGCTGATTGATCATGGACTAGAAACTCTAAAAGCTTGAGTCAAAGTGAACTTTTCTCTTTACAAGTTAATTATGTTATATGTTTTGTTGGAGTTAATATTAAACTGATAATACAAAGCCTCTATACCTACCCATGACTACCTCATTCATAGGTCCAGTGAATGAGAATTGGTATGACTGAGAGTACCTGAATGACACATGATGAACCACCCTACATACATGGTTGTTACGTGACTTCTTTTCTACTTGTAATTCTTGATAGAATTCATTGTTAAAAATAAAAATTACCACAACCTGTGCCCATTTTAAAACAGATGCCCTCATGCCTCTTCTAAAAGTTTCCTTCTTTCAGAGCTTGTAGTGTTTTCTTTATTGTGGCCACCTTGGGGAAATTTAGGTGTACCTTACCTCAGGCCATTATGCCAAACATGCAAAGTAAACAACAAGTAAAATGCTAGGAGCTCTGGTGTGTCAGTTGGGTTGAAAACAACCTCCATGAAACTCCATGTCACCTACCATTTTGGACTCCTTAAGTCTAGATACCTATATACTTGAGTTAGGGAATTTTGTTCTCCTGTACTCTTTTGTTTTTCTCTTTTTGGAGTTCTTATTATTTGGTGTTCAACATTCTAGATTTTCTTGGTAATTTTTTCCTGGTATATATCTTTGATATTTTGTTTTACCTTTTGTGAAAATTCACCAACTTTGTGCTCCAAACTTTATATTGAATGTTCATTATGGATTCATATATTTTCCATGAGGACTAATGTAAATCATATTTCAATTTAATTTGTATAGCCTATTGTTGTTACTTCATGAAGGAAATGTCTTCTATATCTCTGAATGTAGAAGTTCGATGCTTGGTTTTATTTTTAATTAAGTTCTTAACATTCTTATTTCCTTGAGATTCTTTTTAAAAATGCTAATACTTTCTGCTTACATTTACCTTTGCCAAACTCATTTTGTGTTGCTCTAATATTAGAGTATATTGCTTGGTATACTGGTTTTTACTTGTGCATATGCTATACACTACACTTTCATATAAAACTATATATATAAATCACAGTGTTCTGCCCTCCAAATTTATCTTAATTCCTCCTCCTATTTCTGACACTCTAATGACTTATAATAGAGTTGATTAAAAAATCAGAATTTTCAGACTGTTTCCTTCATCAGTACTTTTGTGTTTTTTAGTCCCTATTTATTTATTTTTAACTGATAACACAAAAACATAAAAATTATACGTATCAATGGGGTACTTTATAATGCTCAATACATATGTGCATTGTGGAATGTTAAATCAGGTTTAATATATTTATCTCCTCAGACATTAATCACTCATTTGTGGTAAAAAAAATTCTTCCACAATCTTCTAGATTTTTGAAATGAACAGTACACTATTGTTATCTATAGTCACTATACATTACAGTAGTAACCCAGTTTTCAATAGTTTTGAATTCAACTCTTAATTTATAATCTCTGCATACTTTCTCATCTCTTGTCAAACATTCCTCTTCTCAGTTAGGGAAAGGGTGGAAACAGTAGTTCAATCAGGGGACTTCAACCCCAGAGTAAACCCTGTCCTTTTCCAATATTGATACTCTGTTATATAGAGTAATGCTAGAGTAGATTCACTGAACAAATTGTATACATATACATATGATTTACTTATTAATAAAACTAGATGTTTCTTTTCCTCTCTATTCCATATCTAGTTTTCTCTAGGGCTTTCTTCTTCTATAGCCAATAGATATTTCTCTGCCCCTAATTTTTAATTTAAAAAAGGAATCCTCCAGTTTGCCACCTAAACAGTGTCAGCTTGGCAGCTTCAATGTACACCTCATTGAATTTTCCTCTTTTCAAAATGGCACCATTGCCTCTATTTGTTCCTAATATCCCCAAGTCCAGAGTTTCTTGGATCCAGTGTTTCCACTATGTATCATCTACTCTGCTGGCTAGCTTTGTTCATGAAAAGGATCTGTAAAGCCAAGTGTTGAATATGTTCACTTTTAATCAACCTTCTTGATTTTCAGCCTTTACACCCAGCACCAGTATCAGGTTTCAGATTCCTGAAACTTTCTAAGCTTCCACAATTCACTGGGTTCTTATTACCATCACCCCACCACACCACTAAAATCTTTGCCTTCTTCAATCTCTCCCTCTCTCTCTCTCTCTCTCTCTCTCTCTCTCCCCCAAATTTTTTGTTTGTTTTTCATGCTAAGGATTGAACCCAGGGTCTCAGTACCAATGAGCAAAATCCCCAGCTCTTTTATTTTATTTATTTATTTTTAATTTTTATTTTGAGGAAGGAATTCACTATGTTGTACAGGCTGACTTCTTACTTGTGATCCTTCTGCCTCAGCCTCTTGAGTTACAAGGATTAAAGGCATGTAGCACCACAACCTACTCTCAAGGCCACTTTTGTTTCTTTGTTGCCATTTTCCTCATGTTTCAGGACAAAGTGAACAGGGATAAATATTTGTGTTCTACCAACATATTTATTCAGAAACACTCAAACACATTTTCTTCATCACCTGAAGCAAGTAGCTTCATTAGATGTCTCACTTTTATCCAAGGGTTGAAGATATAATTTTCTAGTCTCTTCAGTGACTCATTGTAGTAGATGAACATGAGGATGATCTTACTGTGACATCTCTCATCTCATTAACACTTAGGGTTGATTTAATAAATTTATATGGCTATGTTGTTACTCACTTCCCTTCATTATAGCATCAAGTGAGCTCATTTCTGTTATAAACAGGCAACTTTCCCAGACAGAGGAGGGCCATTCATCAGGCAAGTGTTCATGAAGAAATATCTTTTTGCTTAATTAAGCCTCCAGTGAGCTCAATAATCCACCTACTGATTTTTTTCAGTCTATATATTTTGAACCTTGATCTGTATTTGGTATTTTTTTTAAATATTATTAGTTCTAATCAGTTAAACATAACAATAGAAAGTTCTTCAATTCATTGTACACAATTGGAGCAGAATTTTTCACTTCTCTTGGTTGTACACAAAGTAGAGTCACACCATTCATGTCTTCATATATGTACCTAGGATAATGATGTCCATCTCATTCCACCATCTATCCTACCACCTTGCACCTTGTACCTTGCACTACCTCCCCTTTACCCCATCCAGAGTTCCTCCATTCTTCCCATGCCCCCTCATTATGGCTCAGCATCCATTTCTCAGAGAAAACATTCGGTCCCTGGTTTTCTGGGATTGGCTTATTTTGCTTAGCATGATACTCTCCAACTCGATCCATTTACCTGTAAATGCCATGATTTTATTCTGTTTTATTGCTGAGTAACATTTCATTGTATATATGTAGCATAGTTTCTTTATCAATTTATCTATTGAAGGACATTTGGTTGGTTCCACACTTTAGCAATTGTAAATTTTGCTGATGTAAATATTGATGTGCCTGCATCACTCTAGTTCACTGTGTTTAAGTTCTTTAGGTATAGACCACGTAGTGGGATAGCTGGATCAAATGGTGGTTCCATTCCAAGTTTTCTAAGGGCTCTCCATACTGCCTTCCTGATTGGTTGCACCAATTTGCAGTCCCACCAGCAATGTATGAGTGTGCCAATTCCCCCACATCCTCACCAAGACTTATTGTTGTTTGTATTCTAGATAAGTGCTATTCTGACTGGAGTGATATGAAATCTTACAGTAGTTTGAATTTGCATTTCTCTAATTGTTAAGGATGTTGAACAATTTTTTTCATATATTTGTTGGTTGATTGTATATCTTCTTCTGAGAAGTGTCTTTTCAGCTCCTTAGCCAATTTATTGATTGGGTTTTGTTGGTGTTAAGTTTTTTGAGTTCTTTATATACCTTGCAGATTAATGTTCTATCTTATGTGTGTGTGTGTGGCAAACATTTGCTCCCCAAATGTAAACTCTCTCTTCACTCATTGATTGTTTCTTTTGCTGAGAAGTGTTTTAGTTTGAATCCATCCCACTTATTTATTCTTGATTTTATATCTTGTGCATTAGGAGTCTTGTTAAGGAAGTCAGAACCTGATCTGACATGTTGAAGGTTTGGGCCTACCTTTTATTCTATTAGGCATAGAGTGTCTGGTCTAATTCCTAGGTTGTTGATTCACTTTGAGTTGAATTTTGTGCATATTGAGAGATAGAGGTTTAATTTCATTTTGCTGCATATAGATTTCCAGTTTTCCCATCATGATATGTTGAGGATGCTATCTTTTCTCCAATGTATACATCAGTAATGAATCGTCTGAAAGAGAAATTAGGAAAACTACCCCATTTACCATAGCCTCAAAAAACATATTCGGGAATCAATTTAATAAAAGAGGTGAAAGGCCTCTCCAATGAAAACTATAGAACACCAAAGAAAAAAAATTGAAGAAGACCTTTAGAAGATGGAAAGATCTACCATGTTCTTGGATAGGCAGAATCAATATTGTCAAAATGGCCACACTACCCAAAGCACTATACAGATTCCATGAAATTCTAATTAAAATCCCAACATCATTCCTTATAGAAATAAAAAAGGCAATCATGAAATTCATCTGGAAAAATAAGAGACCCAGAATAGACAAAGTAATCCGTAGCAAGAAAAGTGAAGCAGGTGGTATCATAATACCAGACCTTTAATTACACTACAAAGCTATAGTAACAGAAACAGTATGGTTTTGGCACCAAAATAGACATATAGACCAATGGTACACAGAGACAAACCCACGTAAATACAGTTATCTAATATTAGAAAATTCTAGGCATTTACAATTAAATATATTATTTATAGTAATCAATTATCTTCATGAAAATCTATCCCCATAGAATTTTATGTAATTTTCAAGTAGTTTATGTCACTAGTCAAAAATAAGGCAGGCACAATAAAAGTGGATCAGATAGGAAAATTATTAAAATAAGTTGAATATTTTCAGAAAGATTGACTATTTTATTTTTAGAAAAAGAATTTTGGATTTGACTCTCCACTGTTTGCTATTATCCTTTTTTCAAATCTTATCTCCCCACCTTTCCTCTTCAAAAACTCTACTGTCTTCCGAACTTACCAATATATTTTCTGCATATCATATTTTAACATCCTGACTCCATATTTTCTTAATTATTTGGATACCCATCTACCACCATTTTTGCCAAATTAAAGTCTTTTTATTTTCTAAGGTCCAATTGAATTGACACCAAATGCCTTGTTTCATTCTCTGTCCTCAAGTGATCTCAACATTTTTGAATTACCATGGTGCCATTTCTGTATCATTTTCACAACTCTTACCTTGTTTTATTTGTATCCATGTTTTATACTTACTACTAAGATTAGCTAAAGCAGGATAAGTTGGATTTTAAAAAAATGATCTAAATGTTCAAATATAGTTTTAAATTCAAACTGTCATTAATTCACTGTAGGAGTTGGTTTAAGTGACTCATTGGTGACATGAGATACAATATTTGTAAAAGGGAAATAACAAGTCTTGCAATATTGCTTCTATGATTAAATATATTTAATATTACTAATAAATTCTATATTATGAATACAAATGGTGATTTTTAACTTTGTTATTTTTGTCTAGATTTTAAGAGGCCACATAGGACACTATGTCTTTTTAAAAAAATTTCCCCTTTCACTTAGCATAAGTTCTGCAAATAGTTTATCAAGTGACTGAATCAATCTCCTAATAAATGTCCTTATGCTGTAATATTTGGTTGAGTATACCTACAATATTTTTATAATATTTTAAATACAGCCATAGCCTCTGGCTCAGAAATAGCAATCATAAATGAAGGACTTCATGAATCCATGATAACATATACTTGCAGGATTTGTTTTTTTCTTACAATACTGTGGCATGTAGTTGCAGAACTCCAAGGATTTGACATAGTCACACCTTTTTAATAAAAAAAAAATCCCAAGTGAATGGGACCACCAAAATGAGGACAAACAAGTGTATTTTCCCTTTTAAAATTAAATCCCAAATCCTTTTTATGCTCAGATTTGATACTGAAATAATTTTCATTGAAGAAGAGGGAAGATATGGAGCAAATTCATATTCTCAGACACTATTAGCAGATGGTCAGAGAATGTGCTGTGATTCCCTAGGCTGGCAGTGTGCACTTTCTAACCCTGCCAGAGAACAACTATGCAATGATTAATATTCAACCATCAAAGGTATTTCCCAGTTTCTGTTTATGAATCTCAGCAGCTTCCAAGACTTCTCTTTTAATGCCTCTGACTCATTTCCACCTTTCCTGACATCTGACCACACCTGAGCATTGAATGCTACTTGGCATAAAATGAGTATTACCAACTTGACAAACTTTATTCTGGCCTTGTTACTGGGGCCCTTAGGCCATGAAGCACTCTTTAAATCATGGATTTGTTTGTCACAGATGTAGATACTTGACTTGTTTACAAAAATGGGATCTGTGTAAGTTTGCCAAGGAGTGCATGAGGCTGTCTCTGAATGTATGAGCAGTGTCATCATTGTCCTTGAGGGAGAACACCTGCTATGCTGCCATCACCAATTAGCTTCTCTCTTTTCCCTCTCTCCCTTTCCAGGAGGTATATTCATCAGTTCCTTGTGCTCTCAAGTTTCACAGGATGAGTCTTAGTGAAGAATTATGTGAATCTTTATATTGGATGACATTTCTAAAGTGTCTGTGGCTCCTTGGTAACAGACAATACACATGTTATATTATTCTGTGGCACATACACTCTATACTACCAAAAGCAAATGTTTTCCTCCACAGCTTTATTGAGGGATTTCCATATCAAATAGGAATTATATATATATTTAAGGTGTGTAAAATTTTCTTTATATGTATACCCAATGAAATGAACACCACAATCATTCTCATTAACATATCCATCACCTCACAAAGTTTTCTTTGTCTTTGTTTTTTTTTTTTTGTTTTTTTTTTTTTGGTAAGAGCCCTTAAGGTCTATCCTTTTAGTAAATTTCAAGATCACAATACGGTATTGTTACCATTATGTAGTCACCATTATGTAGGCTAAATTTCTAGAACTTATTGATTTTGACAAGTAAAACTTTGTACCCTTTGTACAAAATATCTCCATTTCTCCCTCTGTTAATCCCACTGCTGGTAATCACCATTCTACCCTTTACTTCTATAAGTTTATTTTAGATTCTACATATAAATTATATCATGTAGTATTCAGCTTTATGTGTCTGGCTTGTTACACTTAGCATAATGTCTTTCAAGTTCATTCATATTTGCAATGGCCAAGTGATAGAATCAATGGAAATGTCCATCAATTAGTGGCTATATAAAGAAAATATGAAATACATGTAAAAATATCCACACACAATGGAATGTTATTTAGTCTTAAAAGAAGAAAAAAATCAAGCATATGATTTCTAAAAAAGTGTAAATGTGGATGTTAGAAGTTACTTGTTAAAATGGTAGACGTGCTGGGTATGGTGGTACATTCCTATAATTGCAGCTACTCCTGAAGCTGATGCAGGAGAACGATAAGGTTGTGGCCAACCTGGGAATTTAGCAAGATTTTGTCTCAAAATAAAAAATAAATCAAATGGGCTAGGATGTAGGTTATAAGAAAATAATCCCTGGGTTTAGTTCCCAGTACAAAAATAAGGAAAATGGTAAAATAGTAAAACTATGTGACTGAATGTGTTATTTTTAGTATTGATCTTTAAGATTTGACACCCTCATCCTTAAACTAGTGAAAAAAATTGATTTGAAACTGGTCATAGGTAGCAAAAATAGGTTTACTTCCTGAAAGCAGTATCAAATATCAAGATATCTCCTGACAGAGTTCACAAAGCCTAATATACAGGTTATAGACTGACCACAATATAAGCAAATAAAACACCTTGCTATAAATGTGTTTTGTTGGGTTCACACTTGTTAATTCTTGGGGCTGCGTTCTAGGGATATAACAATCAGCTCAGATTGGGTAATGGGCTTTAAGAGGCATGCACTCTTCCACAGTCTTCATTATTTCTTATTGTTTCTCCAACTATAATGCTTATTGCTGTTTGTCATTTATAATATTAAGTATGGCCTCTAAGATTAAAACCCTTGATATAATGTCTTCTAAATTTATTTTGATGTATAATACATCTAAATTTCAAATACTCACTTTCTAGATTTATTGCTCTTTGGATGGGAAAATATATGCTATCCAAAGAGTCCACACGTTAGTCTCCTGTGCCTATCATAACAGATTTGTACACACTTAATGATTTAATGTAATGTACATTTATTATATTACAGTTATAGAGATCAGATATCTGTAATGAGTCTTAAAGGTTTAAATCACACAGCACACAACATTGGTAGCTTCTGGAGAATCTGGAGGGAGAATACATTTCCTAGTACTTCACATCTTCTCAAAGGTATTCCATGATTCATTGTCTATTCCTCTCATAACTCCAGCCACTGGCCTCTGTTTTCCCACTTCTTACTGTGAATTACTATATATAAAGTCCTTTTATAAGGACTTCAGTGATTACTTCACAGTAATCAAGCACATTGGAATAATATAAGAAAAACTCCTCATCCCAAGATCTTCAATTTAATCATATATATAAATTCTTTTTTGTTACATGAGATAATATATTCACTAGTTCTGTGGCTTAGAATGTGTATACCTTTGGGAAACCATTATTTAACATATCACATTATGTCATTTCTTAGATCAACAATTAATGAACATACAGATATAAATGGGAAATGTTTACTGCAGTAAAGCATTTTTAATTGAGACATAAGCCCCTTATGATGAAATAATACAGAATTAGGGAAATACACTCAGCTATCTTTAGACATGCAGTCAAATATACTAATTCTGTTTGGAGAAAACATAACTTGAAATTTATTAAAAATGATAAATTTATTATAATTTTAACCATATATCTTGAACAGATTTAAACTTTTGTCAATATTTTGATCACACAATATACCTCTGTTTAGCAACTTTCAATCAATAAGACATTTTCAGTTCACTCTTCAACCCCCTCCCTTATCTGTAAAAGTAACAAAGAAAAATAATTCCTTAAAACAATGATGCTTAAAAATAAGCTAGCCATTCCTGTGGTTCAGAGATGGAAAATGAACCTAGAGTTGTAAGATAGGGCTGATGTTATACTTTACTGAGCTTAAGGGCTTAAAAAAGGGGGTCCTGAGTTTGATTACTGTGCAAACAAAAATCACTAACACCATGGTCATCTCACTGAATGAAATCAGGAAATGGAAGTGGTGTTCTTAAAAATGAAAAGAACCTGAAAAAAATTCTATTGCTTTTTTCAGCGGAATAGCTTTTATACAATTCAGTAACTGGAATAGTATGTGGAAACAGAGAAAGTTAGATAAAAGGACCTGGAAAAATAAAAAAGAATGTTTAGTGACTGTGTCTTAGCATGGATTCCTCAGGAAATGGAGCCTGAGAGAAAGCACTATTTTTCAATTGTGGAATACAACCTTTGGATTAGGAGTTAGGAGGAAAGAAGACAAAGGCAGAACAAAAGCAAAAGTCAATATTATAGTGAGATGCCAAACTTGCCAGCACTTAGAATTAAATGCAATTAAATTTCTACAGAATGTTCTTACAGGAAACAAAATAATTGTTCCTTAGAAAAGTCCATGTCAGGAATAAAAAAGAAGAATTTGTATGCAAGTTTCTATCTCCCATTGGTGAAAGTTTTACCCTTGAGACTTTAATTTGAACACTTTGATTGTAGTACATGTGTTTACCCAAGCTTCACTGTCAAGAAGCCTCAGCAAAGGAAATGAAGGTTGTAATGCACAAATGAGGTAAGATACTTTCAGATAGTTAAAATTTGAAGTTGGTTACTCAAGATATTGGGTTAGAATGACTGGAAAAACCTATGAAGACAAATGAAGCTGAAAGAATCTGAAAGGACACATAAAAACTGTTTCACGCAGATTGGAACTATTATATATTACCATGGCTTTGTGAGTCTCAACTTGTAAGATGTCACTCTAAGAAAAAATTCTCATTCCAGATGAGACTTATTAATAAAATCACAAAGTATACAAAAACAGATAACATTAAGAAAGAAATCCACCAACCTGAAAATAGAGAAAAAAGTAAGTCAATTCCTAGAATAAAGTAGAAATAATAGAGAAAATTAATAATTATATGAAATTATAAGTTCAATATCATCTAGAATTTGTTAAACTATAATCTGCTTCATATTTTTCCATAGCCATTAAGTTAAAACACTTTATACTTTTTTAAATGACTAAAAATATTTTTGATGCATGAAAATTATATCAAATTCAAATTTCAATGCCTTTCAATTAAGGGGTTATTAAAATATAGCTATGATTTTAATATATTGCATGTGATTGCTTTCATACAAATGTGGAGTTAAATAGCAGCAACAGATACCATAAAGTTTGAAAAAGTTCATATATTTATTATCTCACCCAGTACAGACAAAATTTTGCTGACCTCTGATCTAAGACAAGAAGAGTATAATAAAATCCAGAAACAGGGGAAAATAAAAAAAGAAATAGATGCCTGCACAATACACAATGGTTAAAGTACAGTGTCTTCAATAATACTGTTGAGAAAATTGGAAAACTACATGCAGAAGTATAATCTTAGACCCTTATTCTTACTGTATATAAAAATCAAGTTAAAATAGATTGAATATTTAAATGTAAGACCTGAAACTATAAACTGCAGAAGAAAAATAGCAGAAAAACTCCAGAAATTAGCATGGGGAAAGATTTTCTGGATGTGACTCTGAAAACAAAAACATAAATCAACAAATGGAATTATATCATATTTCAAAACTTCTGCACATCATGTACACCACAAGAATTGGATCCTTATTAGAATAAATTATACTCCATGTATGCATAATATGTCAAAATACACTCTACTGTCATGTATATCTAAAAAAAAAGAAGAACAATAACAACAACAACAACTAAAACAAAACAAAACAAAACTTTTGCACAGCAAAGGAAATGGTCAACAGGGTAAAGGGCAACCTTCTGAATGGGAGAAAGTATTTGAAAATGGTATATCTGATAAGCAATTAATTATAAAATTATATAAAGAACTCAACTCAATAGCCAGAAAACAAATAATACGATTTAAAAAAATAATAAAAGATTTGAATATACTTAACTGAAAAGAAGAAATAGAAATGGTTATATCCAAAAATGTTCAATATTAATAATCATCAAGAGAATGAATGCAAATCAGGACCATAAAGAGATGTACATTAATTCCACTTAAAATAGCTATTAGTAAAATAAACAAAAAAAACTATGTGAAAGTATGTGAAGAAAATTGAGACCGTACACACATCATAGGTAAGAAGGTAAATTATTATAGCTATTATATCAAAAAGTATGGAGATTCCTCAAAGAAACAGAAAATTAAAACTACTGTATTATACAGCCATTCCACTCCCATGACTATTATAGCACTATTCACAGTAGCCTAAATATGGAACCTACCCAAGCATCCATCAATTGATTAAGGGATAAATAAAATGTAGTTTATATACACAATGGAACATCATTCAGTCACAAAAAGAAGAAAATATTTTACTTTGTAACAATATGGATGAACCCATTTAACATTATGTTGAGTGAAATAAACCAGGCACAGAAAGTCAAATACTGCATGATCTCACTCATACATTGAATATAAAAATGTTGATCTCATAGAAATAGAGAGTAGAATAGTTCTTATCAAAATCTGGACTGTTAGGCAGAGTAGAGTTAGAAGAGATTGGTCAAATGACGTATAGTTTTGAGGAATATGTTCAAGAGATCTATTATATAGCATGGTAACAATATTTAATAAGAATTTATTATATTCTTGAAAAATACTAAGAGAATAAATGTTAAGGGTTCTCACCACAAAAATTATACTTATGTGAGGTAATATATTTGATAATTAGTTAGATTTAATTATGCCACAATGTTTGTATACTTCAAAACATTATGTTGAACTTGATGAATACATACATTTTTTATCTATCAACTTAAAATAAGTAAATTTGAAAATAGAAAAAGAAAAAGATCATGGGATAAATGCCCTACACACTTTCATCCAGTATTATTTAACTTTTGAATTTTTCACCTGTCTAAAAATGAAAGTCTTATGAATAGTGAGACATGGTCTTAGTATAATATTTTTAAATAAAAAATTAGGTATTTGTCAAATATCATTTAGTAATTTGAGATATATTTACTTTTAAATACTGGATTCTTATATGTATGCATGTCTATGTCTTAATTCCCTAGTTTGTCCCATTGATTATTTTCCTTAGTACATAAGTTTTATTTATTGTTGCCTTTAAAATATATATTTAATATTTTAATTATCTCATAATTATAATTCTTTATCACTACTACTCTTTATAATTTCCTGAAAATACTCATGTTTATTTGTTTCTGAGTGAACTACTTTAAAATTTTACCTAGTTCCAAATAATCAGTGTTTTGATTAAGAAAGTTAAACAGTTGCCAAAATTTTCTGTATTAAATACTTCTTATTAGTAATTAAATATGAAGAATTAATTTCTGTCCCACATTAGAATTTTAAGATATTTTTCCAGTGTCTTTCATATGTGTTGTTAAATTTATTTATGTAATTTATTTTATGCTGTTATTATAAATTGGTATTTTCACCATAATATATTCTATTTTGTTGTTTAGACTATTAATTTTAGAATTGTTCACTTTAATAAATTTCCTTTTGTAATCAGTAATTTTTATCTTCTATTTCTAAATGTATTAGTCTCCTAGGGCTCACATAACAAAATGCCACAGAGTTAGTGGCTTAAAAACCAGAAATTTATTCTCTCACATTTCTGTGGTCTGGAAGACCAAGATCAAACTGTCAGCAAGTTAATTTCTCTTGAGATCTTTTTCCTTGAATTATATACAGCCACTCTATTATTGTGTCCTCACATGGCCTTTTCACTATGTGTGCTTATCTCTGACATCTCTTTGTTTTCATAAAAGGGTCTCAGTCACATTGGATTAGTGTCTTGCTGTTATGACCTTATTTAACCTGAATTATTAACTGTGCATACATAATGTGTACAGTATGATGACTTTAAACACATGCACATGGAATATCATAGCTATATTTCAGTTGTCATATCTTATATTCTCCAAAAGATCATAAGTCAGTTAGTTTGTGTTTTTGTTATACCAAAAATCAACAATATACTCTTCAATCTTACATGTGCAATACAGGATTGATAAATATAGACAACATGTTGCATAGCAGACGTGTAGAATTTATTTGTCTATTACAATAGAAACTTTGTGTTCATTGAGCAGAAACTCCCCACTCCCTCACACTCTGTCTTCTAATCATTACCATGGTATTCTCTGTTTCTATGTTTGACAGTTATAGATAACTTGGGTAAGTGGAATCATGCAGAATTTGTTCTGTGACTGGATTATTTCACTTAGCATAATATCATCTAGATTAAGCTGTGTTGTCACAAATGGCAGGAATAATATTCCATTTTATATGAAGGTCACATTTTCCTTATCCATTTCTCTGTCAGTGGATACCTGGGTTGTTTCCAAATCCTGGATATTGTGAATAATGCTGCAGGGAAAATGGGAGTATAAATATTTCTTCAATATTTTGGTTTCAGTTCTATGGATACATATTCAGTGGTGGGTTTGTTGAATCATGTGATATCTAGTCAATTTTATGGTGCTATAACAGAATCCCACACACTGTGTGATTTATAATGAAAAGAAATTTATTGGCTCACAGTTGTGGAGGCTGGGAAGTCCAACATTAAGGCACCGGAAGGTCTGTCTGGTGATACTGATTCCAAGATGTTTCTTTTACATTCAGTCCTCAAGGAAGCAGTGCTACATAATCTTCATGTGGTGGAAGTTAGAAAGGCAAAAGAAAGTCAAAATCGATCTTTTATGCTGTTATTAATGCTAGCCATGAGGGTGGGGTCCTCATTGCCTGATCATCTCTTAAACAACCTAACTCAGTACTAATATAATGTCAATTCAATTTCAACATGAAATGAGAGGAGACAGCAAACATTCAAGCCATACAATATAGCATTTTAAAAAATCTTTTTGATAAAATCCTATGCTATTTTTCATAACAGCTGCATCATCTTGAGTTTCTTTTAATTTTTAATTTATTTTAATTAGTTATACATGACAGTATAATGCATTTATGCACTTTGATATATAATACATAGATGGGATGTAATTTCATTTTTCTAAGTGTACATCTTACAGAATCATATTGGTCATGTGGTTACATATATTAATTAGTAGGCACATGGTCTCTGTTCTAATGCCTAAGTTTTTGATCCACTTTGAGTTGATTTTTGTGCAAGGTGAGATATAGAGGTTTAATTTCATTTTGCTATATGTGGATTTCCAGTTTTCCCAGCACCATTTGTTGAATAGGCTATTTTTTCTCCAGTGAATGTTTCTGGCACACTTGTCTAGTATGAGATAACCATATTTATGTGGGTTTGTTTCGGTGTCCTCTACTCGTTACCATTGGTCTACAAGTCTATTTTGGTGCTAATACCATGCTGTTTTTGTTACTATAGTTCTGTAGTATAGTTTTAAGTTCTGGTATTGTGATGCCTCCAGCTTTTCTTTTCTTGCTAAGGATTGCTTTAGCTATTCTAGGTCTCTTATATTTTGAAATAAATTTTATTATTGCTTTTTCTATTTCCATTAAGAATGTCATTGGGAATTTAAAATGGATTGCATTAAATCTGTATAACACTTTTGGTAGTATGGCTATTTTGACAATATTAATTCTGCCTCTCCAGAAGCATGGGAGATCTTTTCATCTTCTGAAGTTTTCTTCAATTTCTTTCTTTAGTGTTCTATAGTTTTCCTTGTAGAGGTCTTTCATCTCTTTTGTTAGATTGATTCTCAGGTGTCTGTCTATCTATCTATCTATCTATCTATCTATCTATCTATCTATTTATCTATCTATCTATGGGGCTATAATGAATGGAATAGTTTTCTTCATTTCTGTTTTAGTGGATTTATTGCTGATGTATAGGAATGTGTTTGATTTATGGTTGTTGATTTTATATCCTGCTAGTTTGCTAAATTCATTTATTAGTTTTAGAAGTTTTCTGGTAGAATTTTTGTATCTTCTAGATATAGAACCATGTCATTAACAAATAGTGATGGTTTGAGTTTTTCTTTACTGATTTTACCCCTTTAATTTCTTTCTTTTGTCTAATTGCTCTGGCTAGAGTTTCAAGGATTGAATAGAAGTGGTGAAAGAGGATATCCTTGTCTTGTTTCAGTTTTTAGCAGGAATGCTTTCAATTTTTCTCCATTTAGAATGATGCTGGCCCAAAGTTTAGCATATATAGCTTTTACAATGTTGAGGTATGTTCCTAATATCTTAGTTTTTCTAATGTTTTGAACATGAAGTTATGCTGTGTTTTGTCAAATGCTTTTTCTGCATCTATTAAGATGATCATATGATTCTTATTTTAAAGTCTATTAATATGATGAATTACATTTATTGATTTCCATATGTTGAACCAACCCTCCATCCCTGGGAAAATCCCACTTGATTGTATTGTGCTATGTTTTTCTATATGTTTTTGTATGTGATTTGCCAGAATTTTACTGAGAATCTTTGCATCTATTTTCATCAGGGATATTGGTCTGAAGTTTTCTTTCACTGATGTGTCTTGGTCTGGATTTTTATCAAGGTGATATTAGCCTCATAGAATGAGTTTGGAAGTGTTCCTTCCTTTTCTATTGCATTTAATACTTTGAGGAGCATTGGTGTTAAAGAATTAACTTGAGTTTTATACATGGTATAAGATAGGGAAGTAATTTCATTTTTATATGTGTCTACTTTTTCCAGCACTATTTGTTGAAGAGACTATCCCTTTTCCCTTTTTGTATTCTTGACAACATTGTCAATAACTGGTTGAATACATATACATGAGTATATTTCTGAGGTCTCTATTCTGCCCCATTGGCCCAAATGATTATGTCTTTATGTCAGTACTATACTGTTTTAATTACTATAACTTCACAATCTATTTTTAAATAAGAATATTTGTTACCTTAAGCTTTGTGGGTTTTTTTTTTTCATTTTTTTCAGATTTGTTCTTCTTGCTCAAGATATCTTTGGGTATTCCAAGTCTTTTGTTGTTCCATATGAATGTCAAGATGTTTCTTTCCAATTTGGTAAAAAAAAAATACAATTTAGACTGATATGGGGATAGCACTGTATCTATAGACCACTTTAGAAATTCATTTATTATTTTGAATGTTTTTTTCTTTATAGGGTTTTTTACATTTGGGAATATGTCTTTTATTATGACTCTTATGCTATTCTGGGTCTCTTATTTTTCAAGATAAATTTCATGATTGCCTTTTCTATTTCTATGAGGAATGTCATTGGAATTTTGATTGGAATTGCATTGAATCTGTATGTGGTTTTGCAGTATGGCCATTTTGATAATATTAATTTTACCTATCCAAAGAGAAGGTATATCTTTCCATTTTCTAAGGTCTTCTTTGACTTTTATCTTTAGGATTC
Organism: Ictidomys tridecemlineatus; assembly: GCF_052094955.1. Classification (NCBI taxonomy): domain Eukaryota; kingdom Metazoa; phylum Chordata; class Mammalia; order Rodentia; family Sciuridae; genus Ictidomys; species Ictidomys tridecemlineatus. The sequence continues at coordinate 28,106,560 of NC_135493.1, read as the reverse complement.
TGTAATTTTCATTATATAGATTTCTTTTACCTCTTTCATTGTTGATTCACAAGTATTTATTTTATTTTTTTAATTCTACTACTTTGCTGAATTCATTTGCTAGTTCTAGAAGTTTTCTGGTGGAGCTTTTTGGGTCTTCTAGGTATAGAATTAAACCATCAACAAATAGTGCTAATTTAAGTTCTTCTTTTCCTATACATATCCCTTTAATTTATTTCATCTGTCTAATTGCCCTGGCCAGTGTTTCAAGAACTATGTTAAATAGAAATGATGAAAGAGGGCATCCCTGTATTGTTTCAGTTTTTAGAGGAAATGCCTTCAATTTTTCTCCATTTAGAATGATGTTGGCCTGGGGCTTAGCATAAATAATAGCCTTTATGATGTTGAGATATGTTCCTGTTATCCCTAGTTTTTCTAGTGTTTTGAACATGAAGGGGTGCTGTATTTTGTCAATTGTTTTTCTGCATCTATTGGGGTGATCATATGATTCTTTGAGTCTATTGATGTGATGAATATATTTATTGATTTCTGTATGTTAAACCAACCTTGCATCACTGGGATGAATCCCACTTGATCACGGTGCATGATGTTTTTGATATGTTTTTGTATTCAATTTGCCCAAATTTTTTGAGCATTTTTGCATCTATGTTCTTTAGAGATATTGGTCTAAAGTTTTCTTTCTTTGATGTGTCTTTGCCTGGTTTTGGAATCTGGGTGAAATTGGCTTCATAGAATGAGTTCGAAAGAGCTAAATCTTTTTTCTATTTCCTGAAATAAACTGAAGAGTATTGGTATTAGTTCTTTTTAAAGGTCTTGTAGAACTCAGATGTGTATCCATCTGGTCCTTGGCTTTTCTGGTTGGTAGGCTTCTGATGGTGTCCTCTATTTCATCACTTGATATTGGTCTGTTTACATTTTATATATCTTCCTACTTCAATCTGGGCAGTTGTATGACTTAAGAATTTTATCAATGCCTTCAATGTCTTCTCTTACATTGTAGTATAAGTTTTCAAAATAATTTGTAATTACCTTGTGCATTTCTGTAGTGTCTGCTGTGATATTATCTTTTTTATCACTTATATTGGTAATTCGAGTTTCCCCTCTCCTTCTATTCATTAGTGTAGCTAAGGGTGTGTCAATTTTATTTATTTTTTCCATCAACCAACTTTTTGTTTTGTCAATTTTTTCAATAGTTTCTTTTATTTCGATTTCATTGATTTCAGCTGTAATTTTAATTATTTCTTGCCTTCTACTGCTTTTCCTGCTGATTTGTTCTTTTTTTTCCCTACGGCTTTGAGATATAATGGGAAGTCATTTATTTGTTGAATTTTTCTTCTTTTAAGGAATGAACTCCATGCAATTAACTTTCGTCCTAGAATTGCTTTCATAGTGTCCCAGAGATTTTGATATACTGTGTCTATGTTCTCATTTACCTCTAAGAATTTTTTAATCTCCTCCTTGTTGTTTTCTGCAACCAGTTGTTAATTCAGTAGCATATTGTTTAGTCTTCAGGTGTTGGGGTATTTTTTATTTTTTATTTTGTCATTGATTTCCAATTGTATTCCATTATGATCTGATAAAATGCATGATAGTAGTTCTACTTTTTGGTACTTGCTAAGAGTTGGTGGCATATTATACATTCTATTTTAGAGAAGGATCCATGTGGTGATGAGAAGAAAGTGTATCCACTTGATGCAGGTTGAAATATTCTATATATATATATATCAGTTAAGTCTAAGTTATTAATTGTGTTATTGAGTTCTATAGTTTTTTTATTCAACTATTGTTTGGAAGATCTATCCAGTGGTAAGAGAGGTGTGTTAAAGTCACCCATGATTATTGTGTTGTGGTCAATTTGACTCTTGAACTTAAGAAAAATTTGTTTGATGAGCATAGCTGCACCATTGTTTGGGGAATATATATTTATGACTGTTGGTGTATGGTTCACTTGAACAATATGTAATGTCCATCCTTATACCTTTTAATTGACTTTGGCTTGAAGTCTACTTTATTTGATATGAGAATGGAAACCCCTGCTTGCTTCCGCAGTCCATGTGAGTGGTATGATTTTTCCCATCCTTTCACCTTCAGTCTGTGTATGTCTTTTCCTATCAGATGAGTCTCCTGGAGGCAGCATATTGTTGGGTCTTTTGTTTTAATCAAATATGCTAGCCTATGTCTTTTGATGAGTGAATTCAAACCATTAGCATTCAGGGTTATTATTGAGACATGGTTTGTATTCCCAGCCATTTGTATTTATTTTTGTTATTTAACTTGACTTGATTTTCTTATTTGATTAGTTTTTTTTCTTTAGGGTACTACCTCCCTCTGCTTATTTTCATTGTTGTTTTTCATTTTCACTCCATAGAATATTTTTCCAAGGATGTTTTGTAGTGCCATTTTTCTAGCTATAAATTCTTTTTACTTTTGTTTATCATGGAAGTTTTATTTCATCATCAAATCTAAAGCTTAATTTTGCTTAGATATAAGATTCTTGGTTGGCACCCATTTTCTTCCAGAGCTTGATACATATTGTTCCAGGACTTTCCAGATTTCAGGATCTGTGTTGAAAAACCTGCCATTATCCTAGTTGGTTTTGCATATATGTAATCTTATTCCTTTCTCTCATGGCTTTTAAAATTCTCTCCTTATTCTGTATGCTAGCCATTTTTATTATAATGTATCTTGGTGTGGATCTGTTGTAATTTTGTATATTTGGTATCTTGTAGGCTTCTTAAATTTGGATTTCCAATTCATTCTTCATGTTTGGAAAGTATTCTGATATCATTTCATTGAATAGTTTGTTCATTCCTTTGGATTGGACCTCTATTTATTCCTCTATCCTAATAACCCTTAAATTTGTTTAAGCTATCCCATATTTCTTGAATGTTCTGCTCGTGATTTCTTACCATTATCAATGTGTGGTCTATGTTCTTTTCAAGATTATATATTTTATCTTTATTGTCTAATGTCCTATCTTCCAAGTGTTCTACTCTTTTGGTGATGTTTTCATTTAAGCTTTTAATTTGGTTTATTGTTTCTTTCATTTCAAGAATTTCTGTTTTTTAGAACCTCTGTCTCCCTGTTGAGGTCATTTTTTGCTTCCCGGATTTGTTTATGTAGCTCCTTGTCAAAGTGATCTTTCACTGCTTGTATTTGTTTTCATATCTTCCTTGAGTTCACAGAACATCTTAACCATGTATAGCTTGAACTCTTTATGTGTCACTTTTTCTACTGTGGCTGCCAATGATTCTATTGGTGTGGTATCATGATTTGTTTTGGGATACTTTCTTCCCTTGTCTTTTCATGTTGCTTGTGTGTCTTCCTTTCTAGCTCTGTGGGTCTGAGGTGTCATTGTTTTTACCCTATAGGTTTGTAGTGCACTTGTAGGGGTTCCAAGATCTCTCCTTTGTGGGGAAGGACAATGTTAACAGATCCCAATATTAACAATATACCACCTGTGAACAATTTGTTGTTATTAAGATGTTTACACTTTAGTTTCAATGTACATAAATGTTGGATTTAATTATTATCTAAAATATAAACTGTAATTTTGTTAAAAGTTTTACAGTTTCTTATTGTGTACAATGAACTGGGGGTGGGGTGTAGGATGATATGCAGAGGAGGTAGGATGTGAGGATATAGAGTTAATACATCTTGGGACATGTGAAAGAGAAATCTAATGAAGAGGGTTAGTAGCAAGAGAATATACAGGAAGTAATTTAGGATAGATAAGTACATGGGAAGACAATAGAGTAAATAAAAAACACACATATGCATTTAGAAAAATATAGGATGTTAAAATAGTAAAATTTGGAGGGAGGAAGAAAAATGAAAGAAGAAAAAAGAAAAGAAAAAAGGGCATATACAACACCACTCTATTATATTTTTCAGATGACTCAGTTCTCAAAATCCTATTTCATGCAAAGTTCTTGGTTTCACATGTGTTGGCAATGTGAGGGCCTGAGGATAGAAGGGTAAAAAGGAAAGAGGAAAAACAAATACTCGAAGGAAGAAACCACGGTTGTTGCTAGTTTTAGAGATTCATATCTGCTAATCTTCTCATCCTATAGGTGAGGTTATATGTTATAAGCTGGTGTCTCTGCCCTCAGGATGGTGGAAGTAACCAGGGTGGGAAGACTGATTCTGGTGTAGGGCACCTGGAAGCAGGGAATGACACCTGCCAGTCCCTGCAGGAGGACTGTTCCCTATGACTTGAGTGCCCTGTACTATCTCCCTATCTTGCCTGGAGAATTCCCAGTTCCTGGTCCCTGTGTTAGGCTCCAAACTTTAGCCACATCTCCCCTCCCTTAGCAGTTCCCAATTGCAGGACCTCTCACAGCAAGGCTCACACCAGATGAGCGGCACCCTGGTCTCACTGCACACCTTTCCAACTGAGAGCTGTTTTGTGTTGGGTAATTACTGTTTCAAGTTATTGCTGCTGGGGAGATGGGGAGTTGGAAACCTGGTATCTGGCCAGATGGAAATTCAATCTTGGAGCTGTACCCACTAAATATGGTAAGAAAGGTGCTCCAAGTTGGAGGTGGTCTGCTTCCAGCGCTGGGGTGTCTGGTAAGGTGAGGGGAGCCGGGTGATGGCATTGTGCTGTGGGTAAGTAGCAGCTGAGTGACCTACATGGGAGCAGAGTGAAGTCTGAGAGTTCTGCAGAGGTACTGATAGGTTATACTGCTAAGGTGCTTGCAAATCCTGCGTGGGATAGAACATGAGGCTTTGAGTTTCGAGAGCCAGGAGTCCTGAGTCCTACTCAAATGCTGAGTCTAGGAGCCCTGCGCTGGAATCATAGCACTGGTGATTTCTGTGGAAATCAGCTGTATAGTGGTCCTCTAACACTCTCAGAGATGCAGTATTCTGAAGAGGTGAGATGTGGATCATGGAGTGACACAGAATGCTGCCTCCCTTTGGCCTGACATCTTCTCTCCCTGATAACCATTCTTATCTCAAATGATTTTATACATATGTTGAGATGATCACAGAATAATCACCTTCCATTCTGTTAATATAGCACATCACATTTATTGATTTTTATTGGTTGAAACATCCTTTAATCCAAGGGATAAATCCCACTTGAGCACAATACATGATTCTTTAAACGTGATGTTGATTTGCTGGTTTATTACGGAGGATCTGTACATCTATCTTCACTAGGAATATTGGGTTGTGGTTTTTGTTTTTTTTTAGTGTCCTTACCTGGTTGTTATCACAATAAGTATGGCCTCTTGAATAAGTTTGGGGACTGGATCAATGACATAGTACTTGGCTATCATGTGTGAGGTCCTGGGTTAAATCTCTAACCCCTAACCTCTGTAAAAAACAAAAACAAAAACAAAACAAGTTAGTTTAGAAGTTGTTCCTCCATCTCAACTTATGGAAAAATTCAAGGATTGTCATTAATTACTTAAAATTTGGTAGGATTCACCCATGAAGCCATTTGGCCCTTGACTTTTCTGTGATGAGAGGTTTTATATTAGCAATTCATTGTCCTTACTTCCTGTTGGTCTGCTTTTATTTTGTACTTCTCTGATTAAGTCTGCTTAGGTTGTATGTGTCTAACAAGTTATCTCTTTCTTCTTGGTAATCCAATTTGTTGATAAAACCTTGTTTATAGCACTTACATGATTAATTTTTTTCCCTGTGTCATCCATTACATGTCCTATTTAATTTCTGATTTTGTGTCCTCTTTTTATTCTTATTCTAAAGACTTTTTTCCTTTAAAACACAATTTTTATTTTTGTTGTGATTTTCCAGTGTTTCTTGCTTTCAATTTTATTTATTTTACTATAATCTAATAATTTCCTACTTTCTCTTGACTTTGGGCATAGTTTTTACTTTTTTGTAATTATTTGATTTTTGAATTTAAGTTTCATTATTAAAATTTTCCTCTTTATTTTAACAACTACATTTGTCACTATAAACTTCCCTTTTAGTACTAGTTTTGTTCCATTCTATCAGTTTTGGTGTGCTGTACTTTCAATTTCTCTTGTCTCAATTTTCTAATTTCCCTTTGATTTCTTTTTTGACCCATTGGAGGCTTAATGGAGTATGTCACATATCTGTGAGTTATCCAATTTTTCTTTTGTTATTAAGCATGTTTTGTACAAATACCATTGAAAAAGATACTTGATATGATCTTATGTATTTTTTCACATTTTCTTTTTTATTAGTGCATCATAGTTTTATACTTTTAGTGTTCTTGAATTTTGTAAAACTACTTTTGTGGGCTAACATGGAGTCTATTTTGGAAAATGTTCTGTGTGTACTTGAGAAGAATATGTATTATGCTACTCTTGAGTAGAATGTTCTGTATATGCTTATTTGGTCCATTTTTTCTACAGTTATTAAATTCCTCTAATCATTGATCTTTCTGCATGTTTTATCCATTACTGAAAGTGTGGCATGGAAGTATTGTACTATTATAAACCTTTGCCTTTTTCTTCCTTCAGTTCTGTCAAAGTTTGTTTTATTTATTCAGGTGATCTGATTTAGGTGTATACATATTTATAATTGTGATATCCTCTTGATGAGTTGACACTTTTATCATTATAAATTGTCCTTCTTTGTCCTTTGTGATAGTTCTATATTTAAAGACACTTTTTTTCCTAACATGATTTAATATAGCCTCTCCTGATCTGTTTTGATTATTATTTGCATAAAATACATTTTTCTCTTTTTTCAACTAGTGTGTCCTTAAATATGAAGTCAGTTTCTTGTAGTCAGCATATTACTGGGGTGTTCTTCCTTTATCCATTAAGCAGTCATATATGTCCTGTGATTAGTAAATTCAAATAATTTATGTTTAAGAATTACATATAGTAAAGGGCTTACTGTTACAATTTTGGTCATTGCTTTATTTCTGCTTTGTAGTAATTTTCTCCTCTTTTCATCTTTCTTCATGCTTTATTGATTTCTTGTAGTAATGTTCTTTGGTTTCTTTTTTTCCTTTGTGTGTTATCTGGATGTATTTTTGTGAAAAATATTATAGTTAAAATAGTCTATTTTCAGCTAATAATAACTCAACATCAATTGAGTACAAATATTCTACACTTTTATAATTCATTCAATTTATGTCATTGTAAATTTTATATTGTCAACCATTAATAATATTTTGTATCTATAATTTTAATATTTTTGTCTTGTAATTTTATACAAGTGAATTACACACCACCACAACCTATTTATACTCTTCCATATTTCTTTATATGTTTACCTGTATCAGTGATTTTTGTAATTTCATACATTGTTGTGTTGCTAGTGTATGTCCTTTTGTTTAAGTTTGAAGAATTCTCTTTAGCATTTTATGTAAAGTTTGTCTAGTGGTGAATTGCTTGCTGAGCTTTTATTTGGAAAATTATTTATCTTTGTTTCACTCACTTGTGAGAGATAGTTATGCCAGGTATAGGTTCTTCAGTAGCATGCTTTATTTATTTCTGCACTTTCTATTATCCTCTTGCCATCTGTCCTACAACATTTTGCTGAGAAGTTCTGTGAACTAGTTGGTATATGATTTTTTTTCTCATCCTTATTTCAAAATTCTTTAGAGTTTTGACAAATTGACTCTAATATGTCTTGATATAGACATCATTGGATTCATACTCTTTGAGTACTTTTGAACTTTATGGTCCTGAAAGCACCTTTCCCTCCTCATATTCAATAAGATTTTAGCTATTATTTTAAAATAATTTTTGGTGTTCTCTGTCTCCTATGTGTCTAGAATCACAGTGATGTGTATATTGCTTTGCTTGACTGTATTTCATAAGTTCCATAGATCATTTTCACTTTCATTATTTTTTCTTTTAAGTCATAACAATGAATAATTTCAAGTAACCTCTCTTTAATATTTGCTGTTTATTTTTTTTCTTCCACTTGTTCATGTCTTCTTTTGAAGCTCTCTACTGAATCTTTTAAATTCAGGTATTCATTCCTTAGCTTCAGAAATCTGTTTGGTTATTTTTATAGTTCCTGTCTTTTGTGGATATTTTTAGATTGTTCGCATATGATTTTTCTGATTTATTTAGTTGTTTATTTGTTTTCTTTTGCATCATGCTAGCTTCTTTAGGACAATTATTTGGAATTATTTTTCAGCAATTCATAGACCTCTATTTCTTTAGGGTCAGTAACTGGACGTTTATTGTTTATTTGGTAAGTTTATATTTCTCTGCTTCATTTTTATAGCTTCACATTAGTGTTTCCATATTTGAAGAATTTATGAATTGCTTTTGGAAGGGGGGATGCCTTTGCCAATGGGCATGAATAGACATTTAGGGAGTCATTCTGTTCCTTTTCTTTTCTAGGAGAGAAGTTTCAGGGTTGTGTAATTTCTCCCAGTCTCATAGATCTAGGCTGTCAGTAGCCTTTCCTGTGAGCAATGTCATAGGCTTGGATATTGGACACATATTTTTATCTTCTCCCTCCTTCCTGAGGGAGCAGTCTCAGAGTTGTGCATCTTTTCCTAATCTTGAAGAGCCACATAGGCTTCCATAAACCTCCTGTTCCCTTTCCCTTGGAGAATTCACTGAAATGTGGGCTAGTTTGATACAAGTTCATTATTCTCTCTTTATGTTTGATACAAGTTCATTATTCTCCCTGCCTGTTGTAGAAGTCTCAGGTTTGTTTACCTTTTCTCATTCCCATTCCTATGCAGGATGCTGAGGATCACCTATTCAGCCTTTTCACTAGAAAAATGCACTGTAAGTCCTTGAGGCTTTATGAAAGCTCCACTTTGCTCCTTTTCTCCTGAGAAGAAGTCTCAGAGTTGTACACTTACTGTCATTCCTACAACATTATACAAGCAGGTGAGAATCAACACTCCTTTTCCTTGTTTGTGGATTCCACCAGGCATTTTAACTTTACCAGTTGTCCAGTATTTTGAGTCAGGTCAGACAGTAGTAGTTTTTTCAGGAAGTGCTCTGAAAGGCTATGGGTGTCAGATGCATAATTTTCTTTCTTTTACCCTGAGGGAGAAATTTCAGGCCTAGTCAGTCTCTGTGCCAGCTTGCAGGATGGGCTGATATGCTTTTAAAGTCCAACTATTCTTACTTACTTGAAAGTTTTATGTTTATTTGAGGTGCTGCAAAATTTTAACTGGATTCTGGCATTCTAGTAAAGGTATTTTGGACCATATATTATTATAAATATTTTTGTGGAGAGAAAAGAAATTAGGACTTCTTATTCTTGCCATATTATTGATATAATTACTCAGAACACATTTAAATAACAATAATAATATTGGTTCTCTCAGTCTAATTCTGGTCTCTAAGTGAAAATAATTCTATTCATTTACCATTCAGTGTGATATTTTACTGAATTCATGCATGCATGTGTGTGTGTTTGTATGTGTATTTGTGTCTATACATATCTTACTAAAATATATATATTCATACATCTTATTTTACTAAAAATATTTTCCCATTCATGTGAGGTCTTTTGTCTCTATCTTCTCATTCTATTCAAACATGAATGTCAGCTCTTATGGAATGACTCTGAAATTTATTCACATAAGTGTATTTTTCCTGCATTATGCTTAATATAGTGAATTATATTAATATATTCTCAATATTGTATAAACTTTGCATTTCTGTGATGCAAAGAAAATCACTTGGTTTTGGCAAGTTATTCCTGTACCACAATTTACAATTATATTTACTATTATTTTATCCATGATTTTTGCATCAATATTCATATTGCAAATTAGTATCTTCTTTTAATCTATGTTTTACAGATATGAATAGCAAAAATTATTCAGATGCTTTTCTTAATTTTCTCTGTTCTCTTATAATTTAATTGCATGAAAATTCTCTATCTCTTGAATGTTTGGCAGAATACACTTATAAAAATCACTTAGCATTTAAAAGAGTGAGATGGGGGACATATTAGCTCTTATAAAATTATACCAAATCCAGTTAATATATAAATAAGAAAATTTAGAAGCCCTTTCCAGACAATCATTTTTGGTAAAATATGCTTTCCAATAAAATCCACTGCATTCTTGTTTACAAATCTCTCTCTCTCTCTCTCTCTCTCTCTCTCTCTCTCTCTCTCTCTCTCTCTCTCTCACACACACACACACACACACACACACACACACACACATACACACACATAATTTTATTTATGAAACCATGGTCATCATAGGTATTATTTGTGAATTTTAATTTCTCACTTTATTCTCATATCATGTATGGAATAAATACTAATTAAGGATTAGTAGGAACAGTGCTGGGAGCAATAGGATATAGCAGTGATAATAAGTGATATGATCTCTGGACTTATACAAATTAAATTCTAGAAATGGATAGTTGAAAGTCCATGGCTAGATAGAACAATTGTGTTAAATTATGTATAAGGGAGAAACAAGATGGTAAAATAGAGGAAGAACACACTTCCCAAGAATTCCTCAGCACAAGAGTTACAAAATGGGAAGACTGCTCCTCAGAGAGGTGAGCAACTAAGGGAAGTCACTAAATCATAATATTGGAGTGTAAAAAATATAACCCATAGAGACACAGGTCAGAAACTTGAACATAAGTTAAGATATAATACATTAGAAATGCATCAGCTTGTCTACCAGTGGCAGTAGTGGTGGCAGCAGAAGGAAGGGAAGCAAAGGCAGAAATGATAGTGTGGCCAGCTGATAGAAAAATTTAAAAATAAAGAAAATTTGGCTTGGGGAAATTTAATAGACTGAATTTAATGCACCCAGAGTTAGTAGGGGAAGTGATTCAGTAAAAGCAAATGAAAAAATAGCTCACCTCTGGGGCAGGAAGCATTCTGCCAGCATGGAAAATGCTTAGGCATGGAAAGCAGTCACCACATAGTGCATGAAGCATGTATGGTCACTACACAGCTGTGATCAAGAGACAGGTGATGAGGAATTCATAAAGAAACTTACCAACAGCAGACTAAAAGAATTCCCAGAGGGTGCCTGTACCAGGAAGACTGAAATAGCCACAAAGAACATTATACCTGGATAAATTAGGTTCCAGATACCAAGGAATAAAACTCCATTTGATGCTGATACACCAGAAGAGCTGTTGGGAATACACCTAAAACAGCCACACAGGAGAATCTGCACTCTAGGGTGGATACCCAGTATTTCATATTCATAGTTGTGTAGGTGACACCTGTGAAGGTTTAGTCCCTATACCCTAAACCTGGAGTTTACTGGGGACCCTAAAGATACAGATGTTCTGCAGAAACCAGTATCTCCCCAGCAATAGGGACTGTGGATCAAATCTCAAATACCCATCCACAGAGCTCCAAAGTTTGATTAAGACTAATCCCCAACTACCAGAACATCCAATTTAGAACTCTAGTAAAAAAATACAAAATTTATCAATACCCAAATTATGCTATTCCACCCTATATGGGGAGAACGAAAGCTAAGCTCTACTACAACCAGCTTTGCCTCCTAGCCACAATGGCTGACAGCTAAGTGAAGAACACAAGACATTGAACTTTGCAAAACCAAAAATAAACAAAAAGAATAAAAATCCATCCTTGCCAGTACTTTTGTCCACCTTAGCCAAAATAAACCCTTTTTTTTTATTAAGAAGATTTTTCGTACCTTTAATTTTTCCTAATTTCTTTTTATCCTCCATACTCTCATTTTAATATAGATTTCATTCTTGTTTAAATTTTAATTTTAAAAATTTCAGACATCATTTCACTTTATTATATAATTTTTTTACTTTTATCCATTATGTATGATTTATGTGTGTGTAGAGGGGTGTTTGTTGCAGGGTGTATGTGTAATCAATACTCAGACAAGTTTAAAAAATATATGTATATTCTGTATAATTTAAATTTCACATTAATTTATTTCTTATGCACTTGTTATTTAGACTTTATTTGCTTAGGCAAGGCATAACTATTAGGTTTGAGAGTTTCAATCTTTTTTAAAATTATTTTTTAAAATTTTTTAGTTGTAGATGGACACAATACCTTTATTATATTTATTTTTATGTGGTGCTGAGGTTCGAACAAAGTGTCTCATGCATGCGAGGCAAGCACTGTACCACTGAGCTACAACCCCAACCCTGAGTGTTTCAATCTTACATTGGCTTATTTGTTCATATCTTGATTTGTGTCCTTCTTCCCTTCTCTCTCTTTCATAACAGCCAAATTTTTGTTACCTCTCTTTCCTTTTGTAAAATAACTTTCAGTTAATTTTTTATTCCTTCTTGTTTATAGCTGACATCTACTACCTATTCCCTGTCTCTAATCACCTTTTTCAATATTTCCAAATTTCTCACCTTTCTCTTAAGAAACTGTAATCACACTTAATAATACGATTATATATTTTATGTAATTCCTACTTCATGTTGTTAAAATTATTAACACAGTAAATAATATAGTAGATACATTCTGTAAGTTGCCTAATGTAGTTCACAGTTTTTTATTGTTCATACTGATATTAAATGCTAACCCCACCATTCAATATAGGTGTCAATTTGTGTTGTATATGTCAAAGTAGACACCACACATATATATTAAAGCTCTACGTCTGTTGTTGACATTAGTGATACTCCTGGCTCCTATCTCCCTAAAAGAAATGGAAAGTGATTGGGACACTTTAAGACCACTGAGTAAAGATCCTGCTGCTGAGAAATACAACTCAGCCAATCAACAGTGAATCTCATTCCACATCTGATCTCTCTACACATGAGCTTTAATATTACTTTAACTCACAGAATTAGGGAGAAAAAACCCAAACCAACAAAGAATCCAGACTCCCCAATTAGGGAAAACCAGAGATAAGCTTCAGATTCCACCTCTTAACATTTACTTATATATTCAAATAGAAGTTGCAGAGCAAATAAGTATACACAAAAGGACATTCATAAAAAAAGAGCATTAGGTATACATTTCAATTAATGTGCAAGTCCAAGAACTCTGAAAACATGTGGAAACAGGAAAACAACTCTCCCCCCAAATTCATAGCCCACCAATAACAATCCCCATCTCATGATGGTGGGTCCAACAAATGATCCCACAGATAAGGAAGTGAACAAAATTTCAGAGAATGAGTATTAAAATGATTATTAAAATGTTAAATGAACTGCGGCTGGGTTTGTTGCTCAGTGGTAGAGCACTTGCCTTGCATGTGTGAGGCACTGGGTTCAATCCTCAGCACTGTATATAAATAAATAAATGTATTGTGACCATCTACATCTTAAACATTTTTGTTCAATGAACTAAAAGAAGATAAAGGAAATAAATTAAGAGAGAAAACACAGGAGATAAAAGACCATGTCAATAAAGAAATAGAAATATTGAAAAGAAACCAATCAGAACTCTAGCAAATGAATCATACAATGAATCAAGTTAAAAATTCACTTGAAAGTATCACCAACAGAAAAGAAGGAATAGAAAACAGAATTTAAAGCTTTGAAAACACGGTATATAATCTTGAGTATACAGTATGCAATAAAGGGAAAAGTGATATAATATGATCAGAATATATAGGAACTCTGGAACATCATGAAAAGACCAAACCTGAGAGTCATTGGGATAGAAGAGAACATGAAGATACAGACTAAAAGCATTAAGAGCATTTCCAATGTGCTAAAAATAGAAAAATTTACTTACCCATATCAGAAATGAGAGACATACACATACAGGATGCATACAGTACCCCAAATAGAATAGATCAGGAAACAAGCTCTCCAAGATAAATCATAATCCCAATGCTTAATGTAGGAAATTAGGAAACAGTATTAAAAGCTACAAAAGAGAAATACCTGATAACGTTTACAGGCAAACCATCAAGGCTCACTGAATTCTCAACTTAGCCCCTAGAATCTATCTGGTCCTAGGATAAAATATTCCAAGCCCTAAAATAAAACAAATGAAAACCAAGATTGTGATACCCATAAAAGCTGTTTTTAAAATTTGATGGGTAAATAAAAACTTTCCATGAGAAGAATAAACTGCAAGAATTCATGACTAAGGAACCAGCATTACAAAGAATACTCAAAGATTACTCACATACAGAGGAAATACAAAGAGAAATCCCAAAACTCCCAAAGAGATGAAGATCAATAAAAGAGTAATCAACTAATTGAGAATCAAGATTTTAAATATATATTATACATTATATATTATATGTATTATATTATATATTATATATAAATAAATTCAAAATGTCAGGAAACCATAAAACATATATAAGGTAACAATGAATGCAAATGTTCTCAAGTCCCCAAATAAATGAAATATATTAGTAGAATGGGTCAAAAACCAAGAACCAACTATATGTTTTATGCAAGAGACTCATCTCATAGGCATAGACACACACACAAGCAGAATATAAAAGGATGAAAAAAATATTCCATACAAATAGAGTTCAAAAAGAAGCAGGATTAGCTATTCTTGGTCTAACAAAGCAGATTTCATGAAAAATTAATCAAAAGAGACAAAGATGTCCACTATATTCTAGTAAAGTAACAATATAACATGAAGATAAAATGATAGCAAATATATATGCCCCAAACATCAGCACACCAGATTATATAAAAAATAAGCTTCTTGACATTAAGTCTCAGAAAGACCTCAATACAATAATATTACAGGGTTATATCAACACACCCTTATCAATATAGACAGATCATCAAAACATAAAATGAATGAAGACATTTCCAACCTAAATAATACTATAAATAAACTGGACTTCATAGCCATCTACATAATATTTATCCCAAAAGAATCTCAGCAGCTCATGGAAACTTTTCTAAAATAGTCCGTATTCTAGGTCATATTATAAGTCTTAGTAAATATGAAAATAATCAATATAATCCCATGCATTCTATTGAATCATAATGGGATGAAACTAGAAATCAACAACAAGAAAATAATAAAAACTACATAAACATAAGGAAATTGAACACTATTCTTTAAAATGAAGAAAGGTTCAATAAGAAATCAAGAGATTCATAGCAAATGAGAAGAAAGATACAATGTTACAACATCTTTGGAACAGTATGGAAGCAATTATAAGAGAAAAATTTATAGATTGAGTGCCTATGATAAAAAATAGATTACAAATTAATAAGTTTATATTCCATTTCAGGGCCTTATAAAAGAACAAACTAATTATAAGATCAGTAAAAGATAGAAAATATTTAAGATCAGATCTCAAATTAATAAATTGAGCTTAGAAAATACACATGATCAACACAACAAAGAGGTCTATGAAAAGATAAATAAGATTGATAAACATAAGCCAATCTAATCAAAAGAAAGAGAACACCCAAATAAACAAACTTAGAGATGAAAAAGGAGAGATCAACACAGATACTTCTGAAATCCAGAGGATAATTACAATACACATGTGAACTGCCCAAATTGAACTAGGAAGATGTAGAAAAGCTAAACAGACCAATATAAAGTAATGAAATAGGAATTAAAAAGCCCGCAAAAAAAAAGAGAAAATCTCAGGAGCAGATGGATTCTCAGCTGAGTCCTACCAAATATTTAAAGAAGAACTAACATTAGTCATTTTCAAATTATGCCATGAAATTGAAAAAGAAGTAACACTCCCAAATACATTCTATGAAGTTATGAAGTCAGTATAACCCTGTTAATAAAACCAAAGAAATAACAAGAAAACTGTAGACCAATATCTCTGATTAATATAGATGCAAAAATCCTTAATAATATATCAGCAAATGACATTCAAAAACTCATCCAGTAAGTAAGACACCATCATCAAGTGAACTTTATCCCAGAGATACAAGATTGGTTCAACATTCACAAATTAACACCAAAAAGTAATTCAGTATTTAAATAGAATTAATAACAAGAATCATATGATGATCTCAATACTTGGAGAAAAGAACTTTGGAAGTTTCTCAAAAGATTAGATATGAAACCACAATATATTTGACCCAGCTTTACCACTCCTCAGTACTTATTCCAAATATTACAGTCATCTTACTAGAGTGATACATATGTACCTATGTTTATATCAGCATAATTCACAATAGCCAAACTATGGAACCAGCCTATGGATGAATGGATAAAGAAAAGGGGGTATGTTTAAACAATGGAATTTTATTCAGCTATAATGAAATTATGGCATTTTCAGGAAAATAGATGGAACTGAAGACCATCATGTCAAAAACAGTAGGTCAAACTCAAAAGGTTAAAGTTCATATTTTTTTCTCTCAAATGCAGAAGCTAGAGAAGAAAAAGGAAAATAATAAACCAATTGTGTTCCTATACTCCAATAATGAATGTGCTTAGAAATAAGTCAGGGAAACCAGTCCTTTCAAGATAACCTTAAAAACTCAGGAATTTATGTAAACTAAAATGAAAACTATAGAACAATGAAGAAAGAAATTAAAAAAAACTTAGAAGATGGAAAGACTTCCCATGTTCCTGGATGGGCAGAATTAATATTGTCAAAATAGCCATAGTAACAAAAGTACTACATAGAGTCAATGCAATCCCCATCAAAATATCACTGACATTCTTCACAGAAATAGGAAAAATAGTCCTTAAATTAATTTTGAGGAATAAGAGACAAGTAATAGCTAAAGCAATTCTAAGCAATAAGAGTGATAGAGTAGGCATCACAATCCAACCTCAAATAATACTGCAGATATATAGCAAAAAAAGATCATGATAGTGGGCTGAGGTTGTGGCTCAGTGGTAGAGCACTTGCCTAGCATGTGCAGGGCCCTGGGTTCAATCCTCAGCACCATATAAAAATAAATAAGACAATGGAGTAGAATAGAAGATGTAGGAGAAATCCACATACTCACAGATATCTGATACTTGACATACAAGCCAAAAATATATGTTGGAGAAAAGATAATTTTTTCAAGAGATGATTTTGGGAAAACTGGATATCCATATGTAGAAGAATGAAATTAGATCCATATATTTCACCCTGAGAAAAGGTCGAATTAAAATGAATCAAAGCCTTAAAAATTAGGCCATAAAGCTTGCAACACATAGAAGAAAACACATGGTCAACACTTCATCATAAAGGTGCTGGCACCAACTTCCTTAACAAGAACCCTAAAGCTCAAGAAATAAAACCAAAAATCAATTAGTGGGATGCCATCAAATTAAAAAGCTTTTGCACAGCAAAGAAAATGTTTAAGAGCATGAAAGGAGAGCTAATGTAATGGGAGAAAAAAATTGTTATAATATACAGTATGTATAAATGACTCAAAAAACTCAATGCTAAAAATTGATAAATGGGTAAAAAGAACTAAACAGATATTTCTCAAAAGAAGAAACAAATGGCCAACAATATATATAAAAGAATGTTCTGCATTTCTAGCAATCAGGAAAATGCAAATCAAAACACTAAGATTTCATCTCACTCAAGTCAGTGGCAATTATCAAGAACTCAAATAATAAAAGCTGGTGAGTATATGGGGAAATTATGCAGATACATTGTTGATTGGACTGGAAATTAGTATTGTCACTCTGGAAAGTAGTATGTAGATTTCTAAAAAAAAAAAAAAAAAAACAGGAATGGAACCACCTTATAACCAAACTAGCACACTCCTTGAATTTATCCCAAAGAAGTAAGGGAATGAAGCTGGAGAATCAGATATCATAAATATATAGGGAAGATGAATGGAGTAGAAGGAGAATGGGAGGGAGGGAAGAAGGATGGGAAAAGGGAAGAATATGGAATGAGTTTAACAAACCATGTTACGTGCATATATAATGTACCCAAGGGAAATTATTGGATATATATGTATATATCCAATAATAAATAAATAAAAGGAAGATCAGAAAATAGAGGTAGGAGAATAGGGGGAGGGAAAAAATTTCTGATAAGTGGATGCTATTCCATAATGACAGGAGCATGGGATGAGCATTGGGGGTAGGAAAAATGGTGAGATGGGACAGTCATCATTACCCTAGGTACATTTATGATTACAGAAATGGTGTGACCCTACTTTGGGCACAACCCGAAAAGTAAAAAATTCTGTTTCATTGTGTACAATGAACGGAAAAGCATTCTGTTATCATATATAACTGATCATCTGTTATCATATTTAACTGATCAGAACAAATAAATAAAAGAATAGGGGCTGGGAGGAGGAGAGGAAAATGTGGAATGGGGATTGAAATCACATTACCTTCATGTATGATTTTTGTCTAATTGAACCCAACTGTATTCATAACTAAAACACTCTTAAGAATGGCTATTATGTAGGGCTCGAGATATGGCTCAAGTGGTAGTGTGCTTGCCTGGCATGCATGAAGCCCGGGTTCGATCCTCAACACCACATACAAACAAAGATGTTGTGTCTGCCGAAAAAAAACTAAAAAAATAAATATTAAAAAATTCTCTCTCTCTCTCTCTCTCTCTCTCTCTCTCTCTCTCTCTCTCAAAAAGTATTTTAAAAAAGAATGGCTATTATCAAGGCTGGGGTTGTGACTCAGTGGTAGAGTGCTTGACTAACATGTGCGAGGCCCTGGGTTCAATCTTCAGCACCACATAAAAATAAATAAATAAAATAAAGGTATTGTGTCCATCGACAACTAAAAAATAAATATTTTTAAAAAAGAAAAGCTATTATCAAAATGAGTAAAAAAAAGATGTATAGATTTATTGGCTTCATACTATTAACCCTTTTTCTAATTACATTGTATCCCATAACATCAAGTTGCATGCCTTAAATAAAAACAATAATTTTTTAAAAAATAAATAAAATAATTAAGCATTATGAGTAAACAGAAACATCTGAGATATGATAACATAAGCATATATACTTCAAATAAGATATTTTGGAAGACCCCCTTGAGAGCTAAGGAAAACAGATAAAAATAATAAGGAAAACTTTATGGAAATGGAGGAAGAGATGTTCTGGAAAAAATTACACATGCAAAGTTTAGGAATATTAGATATGTTGATTAGTCAAAAGGTGAATAATAAAAAATAAAGTGACTTTATTAGGATCTTAGGAATTGCAACTTGAGAGACTTAGTTTCAAATAGGTCAGAGGCAGTTTTCCAAGAGTAGAAACTTATATAGGCTATAGTATGCTGAGAATGAACAGGGTCTTTGTGACCAACAGAAGATGAAAACCAAAAGAATGTATAAAAAGAATAGAAAAGTAATTTTGAAAAATCCTAGAATTTTTTTGATATGCCTCTTGAGCCTCTGGGAAGAATGTAATTATCCAGTCATTGTAGATGCTATGGGTCAAATGGTACAAGTTACCAAAGTTCAAATTCTAGTCAGCAAGTACATTTATACATAATCCCTATCTCCTAATCTCCTTGACTTCATTTTGAAAGGCTTTATCAATGTTACTTTCATTATATTTTTTATTTTGTTTGTAAAGACCTTCTTTAATAACTTGGAAGATAATGGGGCTAGTGCCAAAGAACTTGGGAACTAAGGCATAAAATAAATTTGGAGACTTCAGACATCAGGAGAGGATTTTCTAAATCAACATGAAATGTTCAAATTTTATAGTATACAAATTAATTAATTTTGAGTAATGGGTGAAATTCTTATGATCTAATTTATGTTTTAAGTGGACTATCCCCAATTGCTAGGTGAAAAGTGGATGATTGGGTATGTGAAAATAATGGAAAAAAAGAAAGATCTTGTAGAAGGATTTTGTGTTAGTCAAAGTTTGAGATATGATAATGGCTCAGAATAGAGTAGAAGTAGTACAAATTAAGGGAAACACACTGAATTAAAATAATTTGTAGATAAAATTTTCTCACTGATGCCATAGATATAGGAGATGAAGGAATGGGTAAAATCAAGTGTGATCCCAGGTTACTGGCTTAAATTACTGGAGAGTAGTTTTGAATATTTAGTAGGGAAAAATTTTTGGTTAATTATTAGGACAGTTTTGGGAAGGAAAACTAAGGTGTTGCATTTTGGACATGTTAAGATTGAGACATGTGTGATGTAAGTGCAGTTATCAAATAATCAAGTTGATAATGATAGTTTTATTCATGGAAAATGTCTGAATAAAAATCTAAGTTTGGATTCACCAGAATGTAGTTTATAACAAATTCTTGTTTCACAATCTTTTCTTTCAGCAACTTAAAATGTTTTTCCTTCCTTGTTTCCTCCTCCCCACCACCCACTTTCTCCTTCTTTTAGTAATGGGTATTTAACTCAGGGGCACTCTATCACTAAAATATTGCCCTAGTCCATTTCAGTTTTTATTTTTAGGGGAGTTTCATTAGTTGATTAGGCTAGCCTCAAATTTGTGATCCTCTTGCCTCATTCTACCAAGTAGCTGTGTAGGTGTGTACCACCACATATGGTTTAACATGTTTTTCTAAAGTTTTCTGGTAATTGTTTTTTAAAAGTGTATGTATTGTTGTTATTTGAATACAAAGTATTCCCCCAAAGTTCCCATGTTAATAGAGGAATATTCAAAGGTAAGATGATTGGATTATGAGAGGCGCAGGCTAATTGGTCTCTTCTAGTTTGAATGGATTAATTGTGTTGGAAACTGTAGGCAGGTTGGGCATGGCTAGAGGTGGTGGATCACTGGGGATATGCCCTGGAAAGTTTCAACTTTCCTGTGGCTTCTCTTCTCTCTCTGCTTTCTGTTCACCATGAGGTGAGCAGTACCTTTCTACAAGTTCTGCCTCAACTTTGGCCCAGAGCAATGGAAGGCTTGACTATGGATTGAACCTCTGAATTAATGAACTGAAATAAACTTTTCTTCCTATAAAGTATTTTTCTCAAGTATCTTGGTCATAGCAATGAAACCCTAATTAACACATTTATACTATGTGTACTTTTCTCATCACTGCATCATGAAATTTGAGTGTCCCCCAAAGATTTGTGTATATGAGGCTTGGGTCCAGAATGTCAGTGTTAGAAAACAGTGTTCCATTTAAGAGGTGGGATCTAGGGAGAAATCTTTAGATCATTGTGGAAGAGTTCTCCAAAGAGTGAGTTGTTATATAACTTAACCCTATCTACCCTGAGTCTCTTACTCCATGCATGAAAATGTATTCTTTTGTTGCTATGCACATTCATGCCATTGTCATTAACAAGGATGTGAGAGCAATAGGCCACTCACAGGAATGCAGCTGATGCAGGAACCATGCTATTGAACCTCCCAAACTGTGATCTAAATATAGGTATTTTTTTGTATTTTTTAATAAAGTCTGTCTCAGTTATTTCATTTGGTAATGAAAAACGAATAGATATTTTCAGAATAACTCCATCATCTTGAAAAGAAACCCCAAACCTATAAGCAATTACATGCAATTCATTCCTTTTTTCACCCTCTAGAATTCATCAGTCAAATTTCCGGCTTTATGAATGTGCCTATTCTGGATAGTTCATATAAATAGAATCACATATTATATGGCCTTTTTGTAACTGACTTAGTTTACTTAGCATTCTTTTGATATCTACCCACATTGTTACATTCACTAATACTTCATTTCTTTTTATGTCTTACAGTATTCCACTATATTGTTATTTCATATTTTGTTTAATCAATTTTCAGGATGATAGATACTTATAGTATTTTCCACCTCTGGCCTATGTTGATAGTGCTAAGTACATTTATGTACAGGTTTGCATTTGAATACTATTTTCAATTATATGGAATGTATACCTAGAAGTTTAATTGCTGTATCACACTTCTGTCCATATATAAGTACTGTAGAACTTTGCTTTGATTACTGCAGTTTTGCAGTAACTTGAAATCTGAAAGTGAGAGTCTTTCAAATTTATTTTTTGGACAAAAATTGTTTTGCCTATTGGGACTCTCTTCACATTTCTATTAAGGAATATCTTGGTTTTTAAAGAATACTTTAGTTGGATACGCAATTCTCATTTGATATCTATCTATCTATCTATCTATCTATCTATCTATCTATCTATCTATCTATCTATCTCTCCCCTTTCTCTGCCATCTCAATATATTCTGTCTAGGCCTTATTGTCTTTAAAACTTATGAGAAATTATCTGATAATATACTTTAAAATTCCTTCTTCCTTGTGAGTTCTTTCTTTTTTTTTAAAGAGAGAGAGAGAGAGAGAGAGAGAGAATTTTAATATTTATTTTTTAGTGTTTGGTGGACACAACATCTTTCTTTGTATGTGGTGCTGAGGATTGAACCCGGGCCGCATGCATGTCAGGTGAGCGCGCTACCGCTGGAGCCACATCCTCAGCCCAGAGTTAATTCTTTCTTGATGCTTTCTTTTTTTATATTTTTTTTTATTATTGGTTGTTCAAAACATTACAAAGCTCTTGACATATCATATTTCATACATTTGATTCAAGTGGGTTATGAACTCCCATTTTTACCCCATATACAGATTGCAGAATCACATCGGCTTAAAATCCACATTTTTACATATTGCCATGCTAGTGACTATTGTATTCTGCTACCTTTCCTATCCTCTATTATCCCCCATCCCCTCCCCTCCCATCTCTCTCTCTACCCCATCTACTTTAAATCATTTCTCTCCCTTGTTTTTTAAATTTTTTTTAATTTTTCCCTTTCCCCTCACATCCTATTATATGTAATTTTGTATAACAATGAGGGTCTCCTACCATTTCCATGCAATTTCCCTTCTCTTTCCCTTTCCCTCCAACCTCTCATCCTTGTTTAATGTTAATCTTTTTCTCATGCTCTTCCTCCCTGCTCTGTTCTTAGTTGCTCTCCTTATATCAAAGAAGGCATTTGGCATTTGCTTTTTAGGGATTGGCTAGCTTCACATAGCATAATCTACTCTAATGCCATCCATTTACATGCAAATGCCATGATTTTGTCGATTTTTAGTGCTGAAAAATACTCCATTGTGTATAAATGCCACATTTTTGTAATCCATTCATCTATTGAGGGACATCTAGGTTAGTTCAACAGTCTAGCTATTGTGAATTGTGCTGCTATGAACATCAATGTAGCAGTATCCCTATAGTATGCTCTTTTAAGGTCTTCAGGGAATAGTCCAAGAAGGGCAATAGCAGGGTCAAATGGTGGTTCCATTCCCAGCTTTCCCAGGAATCTCCATACTGCTTTCCAAATTGGCCGCACCAATTTGCAGTCCCACCAGCAATGTACAAGTGTACCCTTTTACCTACATCCTCGCCAGCACTTGTTGTTGTTTGACTTCATAATGGCTGCCAATCTTACTGAAGTGAGATGGTATCTTAGGGTGGTTTTCATTTGCATTTCACTGACTGCTAGAGAAGGTGAGCATTTTTTCATGTACTTGTTGATTGATTGTATATCCTCCTCTGAGAAGTGTCTGTTCAGGTACTTGGCCCATTTGTTGATTGGGTTATTTGTTTTCTTATTATTTAATTTTTTGAGTTCTTTGTATACTCTGGATACTAGGCCTCTATCTAAAGTGTGAGGAGTAAAAATTTGTTCCCATGATGTAGGCTCTCTATTTATCTCTCTTATTGTTTCTCTTGCTGAGAAAAAAACTTTTTAGTTTAAGTAACTCCCATTTATTTATTCTTGTTATTAACTCTTGGGCTATGGGCGTCCTATTAAAGAATTTGGAGCCCAGCCCCACAATATGTGGGTCGTAGCCAACTTTTTCTTCTATCAGACACAGTGTCTCTGATTTGATATCAAGCTCCTTGATCCATTTTGAGTTAACTTTTGTGCATGGCAAGAGAAAGGGATTCAGTTTCATTTTGTTGCATATGGATTTCCAGTTTTCTCAGCACCATTTGTTGAAGATGCTATCCTTCCTCCATTGCATACTTTTAGCCCCTTTATCAAATATAAGAAAGTTGTAATTTTGTGGATTGGTCTCTGTGACCTCTATTCTGTACCATTGGTCCACCTGCCTGTTTTGGTACCAGTACCACGTGGTTTTTTGTTTTTGTTACTATTGCTTTGTAGTACAGTTTGAACTCTGGTATCGCTATACCTCCAGATTCACACTTCCTGCTTAGAATTGCTTTTGCTATTCTGGGTCTTTTGTTTTTCCATATGAATTTCATGATTGCTTTATCTATTTCTACAAGAAATGCCGTTGGGATTTTAATTGGCATCGCATTAAACCTGTAGAGAACTTTGGGTAATATCGCCATTTTGATGATGTTAGTTCTGCCTATCCATGAACAGGGTACATTTTTCCATCTTCTAAGATCTTCTTCTATCTCTCTCTTTAGGGTTCTGTAGTTTTAATTGTATAAATCTTTCACCTCTTTTGTTAGGTTGATTCCCAAGTATTTTATTTTCTTTGAGGTTATTGTGAATGGAGTGGTTTTCCTCATTTCCATTTCAGATGTTTTGTCGCTGATATGCAGGAATGCCTTTGATTTATGCGTGTTGATTTTATATCCTGCCACTTTGCTGAATTCATTTATTAACTCTAGCAGTTTCTTTGTAGACCCTTTTGGGTCTGTTAAATATATTATCATGTCAACTGCAAATAGTGATAATTTAAGTTCTTCTTTTCCTATTTTTATGCCTTTAATTTCTTTTGTCTGTCTAATTACTCTGGCTAGTGTTTCAAGAACTAAATTGAATAGAAGTAGTGAGAGAGAGTATCCTTGTCTTGTTCCAGATTTTAGAGGGAATGCCTTCAGTTTTTCTCCATTTAGGATGATGCTACCTGAGGTTTAGCATATATAGCTTTTTACAATATTTTACACTAGTTTTTCTAATGTTTTGAACATAAAGGGATGCTGTACTTGGTCAAATACTCTTTCTAAGTCTATCGAGATTATCATATGGTTCTTGTCTTTAACTCTATTGATGTGGTGAATAGTATTTATTGATTTCCGTATATTGAACCAGCCTTGCATCCCAGGGATGAATCCTAGGTGATCATGGTGCACAATTTTTTTGGTATGCTTTTGTATTCGATTCACCAGGATTTTATTGAGAATTTTTGCATCCAAGTTCATTAGAGATATTAGTCTGTAGTTTTCTTTCTTTGAAGTGTCTTTGTCTGGTTTCGGGATCAGGGTAATGTTGGCCTCATAGAATGAATTTGGAAGAACTCCTTCTTTTTCTATTTCTTGAAATAGCTTGAAAAGTATTGGTATTAATTCTTCTTTGAAGGTTTTGTAAAACTCCACTGTATACCCATCCGGTCCAGGGCTTTTTTTGGTTGTTAGTCTTTTGATGGTTTCTTCTATTTTTTCCTTTGTTATTGGTCTGTTTAAATTGTGTGTGTCTTCCTGACTCAATCTGGGCAGATCGTGTGCCTTAAGAAATTTATTGATATCTTCACTATCTTCTATTTTATTGGAATATAGGTTTTCAAAATACTTTCTAATTATCTTCTGTATTTCTGTAGTGTCTGTTGTGATATTGCCTTTTTCATCCTGTATGTTAGTAATTTGAGTTCTCTCTCTTCTTCTCTTTGTTAGCATGGCTAAGGGTCTGTCAATCTTATTTATTTTTTCGAAGAACCAACTTTTAGTTTTGTCAGTTTTTTCCATGGTTTCTTTTGTTTCAATTTCATTGATTTCCGCTCTAATTTTAATAGTTTATTGCCTTCTGCTACCTTTGCTGTTGTTTTGTTCTTCCTTTTCTAGGGGTTTGAGATGAAATGAGAGCTCATTTATTTATTGTTTTTTTTCTTTTTTTGAGGAATGAACTCCAGACAATGAATTTCCCTCTTAAGACTGCTTTTATTGTGTCTCATAGATTCTGGTATGTTGTGTCTGTATTTTCATTTATCTCTAAGAATTTTTTTATTTCCTCTTTTATGTCTTCTGTAACCCATTGATCATTCAGTAACATATTGTTCATTTTCCAGGTGATGCAGAATTTTTCTTCCTTCTTTTATCATTGATTTCCAGTTTCATTCCATTATGATCCGATAAGATGCATGGTATTATCTCCACTCCTTTATATTTACTAAGAGTTGCCCTATGGCATAATATATGGTCTATCTTTGAGGAGGAAACATGTGCTACTGAGAAGAACGTGTATCCACTTGATGATGGTTGATATATTCTATATATGTCAGTTAAGTCTAGGTTATTGATTGTGTTATTGAGTCCTATAGTTTCTTTATTCAGCTTTTGTTTGGAGGATCTGTCCAATGGTGAAAGTGGTGTGTTGAAGTCACCCATAATTATTGTGTTGTGGTCTATTTGATTCTTGAACTTGAGGAGAGTTTGTTTTATGAATATTGCAGCACCATTATTTGGTGCATACAGATTGATAATTAGGTTTGAAGTTGATTTTATTCGAAATGAGTATGGCCACTCCTGCTTGCTTCCAAGGACCATATGAGTGGTATGATTTTTCCCAACCTTTCACCTTCAGCCTGTTTATGTCTTTTCCTGTCAGATGAGTCACCTGAAGGCAGCATATTGTTGAGTCTGTTTTTAAAATCCAAGTTAGTAGTCTATGTCGCTTGATTGGTGAGTTTAAGCCATTAACGTTTAGGGTTACTATTGATATATGGTTTTTACTTCCAGTTATGTTTATTTATTTATTTATTTATTTATTTATTTATTTATATTAATTTGACTAGTTTTTCCTCTTTGGTTATTTTCCCCCCATTTACTGAGTTACCTCCCACTGTTATTTTGGGTGCTGTTTCCTAGTCTTGTAGTGTTTTGCTCAAAATGCTTTGCAGTGCTGGTTTTCTGGCTGCGAATTCTTTTAACTTTTGTTTATTGTGAAATATTTTAATTTCATTGTCAAACCTGAAGCTTAATTTTGTTGTATATAATATTCTTGGTTGGAATCCATTATTTTTCAGCGTTGGAAATACGTTGTTCCAGGATCTTCTTGCTTTCAACGTCTGTGATGAAAAATCAGCCGTTAACCTAATTGGTTTACCCCTGAATGTAATCTGCCTCCTTTCTCTTGTAGCTTTTAATATTCTCTCCATTTTCTGTATGTTGGATATCTTCATAATAATGTGTCTTGGAGTTGGTCTATTACAGTTTTGTATGTTTGGGGTCCTGTAGGCTTCCAGAATTTGGCAGTCCATTGCATCTTTCATTTCTGGAATGTTTTCTAAGATTATTTCATTTAATAGGTTGCTCGTTCCTTTGGTTTGGACCTCTATACCTTCTTCTATCCCAATGACTCTTAAGTTTGTTTTTTTTATGACATCCCATATCTCTTGCATGTTTTGCTCATGGTTTCTTATAGCCTTTCTCTGTTGGTTATAGTCTTTTCGAGTTGATAAACTTTGTCTTCAGTATCTGAGTTCTGACTTCTATTTGATCTAGTCTATTTGCAATATTCTCATTTGAGTTTTTGATTTGATTTATGGTTTCCTGCATTTCTAGGATTACTGTTTGATTTCTTTTAAATCTCTATCTCCTGGTAGAGTTAATTTTTTGCTATTTGAATCTGCGTATGTAATTCATTTTCAAAGTATTTTTTCATTGTTTGTACTTGCTGTCTAATGACTTCTTTAAGATTCCATTCCATCTGAGTCAGATATGCCTTGAGTTCTTTCTCTGTCCATTTTTCTGATGCCTCTAGGCTCTCCTGTAAATTTAAGTTATCCTGCATTGTTTGAAATCCTTTTTTCCCTTTTTTTTTTTTCATGGTGCTCACATTACTTTCCAACTCTGTTTGACTTCTGTGTTTCTGTTTTATCCTATAAATTTGTTTTGGTTTTGTATAGCTCCAAGATCTCTCCTTTGTGTTGGGAGACAATGTTTAGAGACGTTGGATTTAATTGTGATTTAAGGTAAATTCATTAGTTTCATTAAAGGCCTACAGATTTTGATGGCATTTTGAAAATTGAGGTTTGAACTTAGGATTTTAAGTTAAGGTTGGGCGATTTGATGGTATGGAGGTTAGTATATGTTAGCTTCTTTGGGGGGTTGCTCAAATGCAGGTGGATATTAACAAGAGAATAGACAGGAGTACTAGGGGGTAGTTAAGGGCTTAGGTCGACTGTAGACCGTCTCGTAGTATTCATCTATTTGCGTTTAGTAAATTACACATAATCTGAGTGGTCATGCTTGAGAGGAAAGATAGGGAAAAGTTAAGGAGGCAAACCAAGAAAGAGAGAGGGAGAGAAGAAAGAAAGAAAAAAATAGAAAAGAAAAAGAATACATGATAAAAAATTATAAAATACAGTAAAATAAAAATCACAACTTTAAACAAAAGGCACTGGTAGACTTCTATTTTCTTCGCTTCCAGTAGGTGGTGCTGTGCCTTCCAGACCAAGATTTTGCCCTCTGGCTGTAGGAAACCATCTGTATGAGGCTGCTCCCTCCTCCCCCACCTGGTGTCTCTCCAAACCTGTTAACTTAGGTTTATTCCTGGTCTCTAGTCTCCTTGCTTCTCCTGCCAGACAGGCCTTCCCCAGTGTGATACCTCTGGGCAGTTCAAGATACACTCTGGGCCTGCAGTTTCTTGGATGTGGAGCATGGCTATTGGGAAGTGGCCTCCTATTATTTTGATTCCCTCTGATAGCCACTCCTCCAGGAGCTGGCATGACAGGTTTTGTTTTCACCACTGGTGGGAGGGGGGAGTTGGAGGTCAGGTGCCTTTACCTTTCCCCACGCCTCTATTCATGCTCACTCTAATAATCATGCCCCCAGAAAGCTGGGGAGAGATTTTATGCGATTTCCTTGCTGTATGGGAGAAGGGCTAAATGTCACACACCTGTTCTATCGCTGAACTTGCTGCAATGAGGTCAGATCTGTCCGAAACTGGCGATGGTGATGTCAGCTCTCCAAGATGGTGGCTGCTGGCTTCCTAGGTGGGGTGTTCAGTGTGGAGGGCAGATCTGGACTGTTTCTCTCCCCCGTCTCAACCCCAGATCTCAGCCTGGAGCATTGTGAGTGCACAGTTGGCAGGACCCCACAGAATCTGTAGCACTGTTTCTCTGCATTGCTGGCATGCCGTTTCTTGGCGCGCAGGCTCCGGCTGCGGGGTGGGCCACTGATCAATCAGCCTAAATCTCCAGGTGCACGGTTTCACTCGCAATTGAGCTGCAGTAATTGATCCTTGGGTGTTGGAAATCCTTCCTCTAGGTTTCAGTGCACCCCAATTTTGCTGGAAATTCCTAACAAGATAGCTTCTGGCCTTTCTAATTCACTATTCACCTGCGCAGTGATGTGGTACATGGTGGTGACGCACTCTAATCGCCACCATCTTTCTTCTTACCTTTCTTGATGCTTTCAAGATTCTCCTATTGTGCTAGAATTGAAGCTCAGTGGTAAATGCTTGCCTAGTACATGTAAGGCAATGGGTTTGATTCTCAGCACCATATAAAAATGAAAGTACCATGCCCATATACAACAAAAAAAAAATTAAAAAAATTTAAAATTTCTCCTATTGGTTTTTATTTTTTTTAATTGTGAAATAGGTCTTACAAAGTTGATGTGGCTGACTTCAAACTTGGGCTCCTCCTGCCTCAGTTTCCCAAGTCACTGGGATTACAGGCATATATCACTGTGCCTAATTTATCTTTAATTCTATTTATATGATGAATTATATTTATTGATTTGCATTTGTTAAATCAACCTTGTATCTCTGGGGTGAAACCAGCTTGTTCATGGTGTACAATTTTCTTAATATGTTTTTAAATGCAGATTGCTAGTATTTTATCAAGGATTTTTTCATCAGGGATAGTAATCTGATTTTTTTTCTTTGCTGTGTCTTTGTGAGATTTTTATCCTTTATTTTTTATTTCTTCTTTTTAGATATACATGACAATACAGTGTATTTTGACATATTTTACGTACATTGAGTATAACTTTTTCTAATTAGGATCCCATTTTTGTGGTTGTACATTATGTTGATTTCAATAGTGATATATTAATATATGAACATAGGAAAGTTATGTTGGATTCATTCTATCATATTTCCTATTCCCATTCCCTCTCCATTCCCTTTATTCCACTTTGTGTAATTCAATGAACTTCTATTCCCCACCCCTCTTATTGTATGTTAGCATCTGCATATCCCAGAGAACATTCACAACATTTCTGGGATTGGCTTATTTTACTAACATAATAGTCATCAGATCATTAACTTACGAGCAAAAAATCATATAAAGTCATTCTTTATTCATATTCAATTGTGTATATATGCCATAACATCCTTATCCATTCTTTGTTGAAGGGTACCTAGGTTGGTTCCATAGTTTAACTACTGTGAATATAAACTATTTTTCTATAAACAATGATGTGACTGTGTCATTGTAGGATGCTGATTTTAAATCCTTTCTATATATGCTGAGGAGTGGGATAGCTGGGTCAAATGGTGGTTTCATTCCAAGTTTTCTAAGGAATCTCCATAATGCTTTCAAGATTGGTTGCACCAATTTGTAGTCCCACCAGCAAAATGAGGGTACCTTTTCCCCCCACATCCTTACCAACACTTATTTTTAGTTGATTTCTTGATAATTGTCATTCTGACTAGGGTGAAATGAAATCTCATTGTAGTTTTAATTTTCAATTCTTTAATTAAAATGATGATGTTGAACATTTTTTTCATATATTTGTGGCCAATTCATATTTCTATTGTGAAATGTCTATTCAATTCCTTTGGCCATTTATTGATCAGGTAATTTGGTTTTTGTTAATTTTTTTTGAGTTCTTTATATATCCTGGAGATTAATACTCTATCTGAGGTGTGGGTAGTAGAGATTTTCCCATATTCTGTAAGCTGCCTCTTCTTGCTCTTGATTGTTTTCTTACTGTGGAGATGTTTTTGTTTGTTTGTTTGTTTTGTGTGTGTGTGTATGTGTGTGTGTGTGTGTGTGTGTGTGTTTAGCTTGATACCATCCCATTTATTGATTCCTTATTTTACTTCTTGCACTTTAGGAGTCTTGTTGAGGAAGTCGGTTCCTAAGCTGACATGATAGAAAATTAGGCCTACATTTTCTTCTAGTAGGCTTTTAGTCTAATGCTGAGGTCCTTGATCCACTTTGCATTGAGTTTTGTGCAGGGTGAGAGATAGGGGTTAAATTTCATTCTGCTACATATGGATTTTCAGCTTTCCTAACACCATTTGTTGAATAGGCTATCTTTTCTCCAATGTATGTTTATGGAATCTTTGACTGTCATGAGATAACTGTATTTATTTGGATTTGTCTCTATGTCTTCTATTATGTTCTGTTGAGAGCCACAGCCTAAGAGGCCCCAGCAAACTCCCAGATGCCAGCTGATTGGCTACTCAGCTGTGATGCTCATTGGGCTGTTTCCCCTCCCTTTCCGACCACAGAGCTGCTCATTGGTCTCCCAAGTGACCCAGCCAATCAGCCTCAACAGTAGGAGTAGTGGTGGTGGGGGGGTTGAGAGGCTTGTGGGAAGCCGATGGTGGCAGTTGGGCTCTGAAGGAATTCCTGAAGAGCTCATGTGGTGCGGCATGTGTGTTTTAAAAATAAAATTTGTTTCTGTTTGATAAGTGGCTGGTGAATTGTGCCCAGCCAGACTGCTGCAATGTTCCATTAGTCTTCATGTCTGCTTTGTTCCCAATACCATGATGTTTTGTTACTATACCTCTGTAGTATAATTTCTGATACTGTGATGCCTAGTGCTTTACTCTTCTCACTAAGGATTTTTATTGGCTATTCTGGGCCTCTTTATTTTCTAAATAAATTTTATGACTGCCTTTTCTATTTCTATGAAGAACATTATTGGAATTTTCATAGGAATTCCATTAAATCTGTACAGCTCTTTTGGTATTATGGCCATTTTATCAATTGTGTTCTTATACAGTAATGGTGATTCAGCTGAAAAAGAAATTAGAAAAACTATAACATTCATAATAGCCTCAAAAAATACTTAGGAATTAATCTAATAAATTAAGTGAAAGACCTCTACAATGAAAACTACAGAACTTTAAAGAAAGAAATTGAATAAGACAGAAGATGGAAAGATCTCATATGTTCTTGGATGGGCAAAATTAATATTGTCAAAATGGCCCTACTGCCAAAAGCACTGTACAGATTTATGTGGTTTTTATATCATCATTATACTGACTTCATAAAATGAATTCAGTTATCTTCCCTCCCTTTATATTTCATGCAATAATTTGAGGAGGATTAATATAGAGTCTTCTTTAAAGCTCTGATAGAACACAGCTGAGAACTGATCTGGTCCTGGAATTTTTGTTTGTTGGAAGATTATTTTTGTTGGAATATTTTTTTAAAATGTTGATTGGCACAATGCCTTTATTTTATTTATTTATTTTTATATGGTATAGAGGATTGAACCCAGTGCCTCACACATGCTAGGCAAGCATTCTACCACTGAAGCTTTTTTATTACTGTTTTAGTCTTGTTACTTAATATTGATCTGTGTAGATTTTCTGTATCCCCTTGTTTCAATGTAGGTATGTCTTTTGTGTCTAGAAATTTGTCAGAATCTTCTAGATTTTCCAATTTATTGCTATGAGAGTCCTTAGTACAGTATCTGTATATCTGTATTTCATCGAAGTCTATGGTGATATCTCCTTTTTCATCTCTAATTTTGTTGATTATGTCTTCTCTCTGTTTTTTGGTTGACTATGTGTTTATCAGTCTTGTTTATCCTTTCAAAGAACCTTCCCTTTGTTGCATTGATTCTTTGAATTGTGTTTTTATGATCCATTTCATTAATTTCAGCTTGGACCTTAATTATTTACTCCTTGAACTGATTTTGGATATAGTTTATTCCTGCTTTTCTAAGACCTTGAGATGTAACATTAGCTTATTTACTTGGGATCTTTCTATATTTATAGTGTCAGCATGTAATGCTGTAAACTGTCCTCTTAGAAATTCTTCATAGTATCCCAAAGATTTTGTTTCACTGTCTCACTAATCTTGTTTGATTCCAAGAATTTTTAAAATTTCTCCTCTCATTTTTCTATGACTCATTCCTTGTTCCAAAGAGTATTATTCAATATCCATGTGTTTATATGGCTTAAATATTTTTCCTTTTTGTCAATTTCTAATTTCTTTCCCCTATGATCTGATAAGACACAATGAATTATGTCAGTTGTTTTGCATTTTCTAGGTCTTTTTTCTAACCTAAAATATGAACTAGTTTGGAAAAAGTTCCTTCAAGAAGAAAGTAAATTCTGGCGTTTTTGAATCAATTATGGCGTTTTTCAATCAATTTTGATGTATGGTATTATTTAGTCAGAAGTGTCTTTGTTCATTTTTTTTGGTCTGGTTGACCTGTGCACTGGTGAGAGGGATGCATTGAAATCACCCAGTATTTATCACTTAATATCACTAAGTTTTTGTTTTATATAATTAGCTTAACAGATATTTGAAGCATAAATATTTGCTATCATTATGTACTCTTATTGGATTTTTAGCCTTTGCCAGTGTGGTTTGACTTTCCTTATCTCTTCTGATTATTTTTTTTCTTGAAATCTGCTTTTGTGTCTAAGAGTATATATACTCCTGCTTGGTTTTGGACTCCATTTCCAAAAAATGTCTTTCTCCATTATTTTACTTTCAGCCTGTATATGTGTTTGCCTATGAGTTTCTTACAAGCCGCTTCTAGTTCAGACTTGTTTCTTTGTCCACTCTGCCAACCTATGTCTTGAAAATGGAGTGTTAAGGCCTTTTACTCTGAGTTATTATGGAGAGATTTTCTGTTATTTCTATTTATTTCTTGCATTTACTTTTGTCTTAATTTTCATTTGCTTGGCTTCTTTTCTGTTGGTCTTCATACATTTGGAAGCTCTGGGGTTTGATTTTTTAAAAAAAATTGGAGTAATTTTTCTTTAGGTATTTTCTTAAGTGTTGGCTTAATGGTTATGATTTCTATTTTGTATTTTGGTATGTTTTTATTTATTTTGATTCTCAATAATTATTTTTAATCAATTAATTTATTTTAATTATCTATGACAGCAGAATGCATTTTGATTCATTTTACACAATTACAGCACAACTTTACATTTCTATGATTGTACACAATGTAGCTTCACACCATATGTGCAGTCATACATGTACCTAGGGTAATGATATCCATCCCATTTCATCATCGTTCCTGCCCCCATGCACCCTAACTCCCCACCCTCCCATTTTTCCAAATTTGCTCAATTTTTCCCATGCCTCTCCCCTCCCCATTATGAATCAGCATCCACTTACCAGAGAGAACGGCTGTCCTTTTGTTTTTTCGGATTGGCTTATTTCACTTAGCATGATATTCTTCAACTCCATCCATTTACTACACATATAGGAGTCTGGGTTGACAATCATTTTCTTTCAGAGCTGCTATTATCTCATTCCAGGCCCACTTGCATTTTAGAGTCTGAGATGAGAAGTCTGAGATGAGCCCTACTGATTTGCCTCTAAACGTGACCTTCAATTTTCTCTTGTGGCTTTTAATATTCTATCATTATTCTATATGTTAGGCATTTTGATTGTAATGTGTTTTGGGGAGGTTCTTATTTGATCTTGACTGTTTGGGATTTTATATGTCTCCTTTGTGTGAATGGCCATCTCATCCTTGATAGTTGGACAATTTTCTGCTTTTATTTTACTGAAGAGGTTTTTAATGCCACTAGCTTGTATTTCCAAGACTTCTTCAAGTCCAATAACTCTCACATTTGGTCCCTCAATGTTGTCCCAAGATCTCTTTCTCTTTTGAAAGAGTCTTTTATCCCCTTTATTTTTTCTCTTATTTTATTGTTTATATCTACTTTTAGCTCATTAATCATTTTAATAGTCATTTTTGTTGTCTTTCTCTCAAATTTTATTCCCTACAACATGGGCTCCCATGTTGTGGGATTACACAGTTTTGGAGGAGACTTGTTTGCATATTTACTCATATTTTCAGAATTCTTGGATGTAGACTTATACTTACACATCTGTTGAGATATATTCCTCTTCCTCTTTCATGAGAATATTCTTTTGTGAGTGGTTCTGCATTTCTAATATATCTTAGCTTCTACACATAGGCTCAACATAATCCAAATGTTAATTTCAGGCTCCCAATGTCTCTGAATTTCTGCTGCACAACTGCTGACTTAATTCATTCTTGAAGAGCTGCTGCAGCTCTATGGATTCCTCTAACCTGCCACCTATCTGCCTCTCCAAATGTCCTTTATTTATCTATCTCTGTTATCTTTTAGCTCTTTAAACATATTGAAAACACTTGTTTTAAAATCTTTGTCTAGTAAATCTGGTGTCTGTTGATTCTCAGAGATGTTTTTTTTTTTGTAAGTTTATTTTGCTTCATTAACTTGGGCATTTTATTTCTGTTTCTTTGTATGTTTTGTGATTTTTTTTTTTGTTAATATGGGCATTGTAAGGTAGTGACATGGATTCTGATTACCCCTTCCTCCATGGCTTTCCTTTTTGACTTTGATTCTTGAAAGCTGTAATTATCCATTTGTTTTGAGCATTTTCCAAAGTATTTTGCAAAAAAAAGTCCTTGTTTTGTGTTATCACTGCAGTCTATATTCCTTTAGCTACGTTTAGGTTACATTCTTACAAAGATTTCCTTGAATCCAAGGAGTTAAAACAAACAAAGAAACCAATAAACAGAAAAAGACATCAGCCAAAAAAGTAAGAAAAATGTAGAAACTAAATCCAAGAATCTTTTATAGTCTTTGTAGATTATTCTAGATCTTGCTATCTTTCTAATGTTAAAGCTTAAGGCCTTATCAATTTTTTTTTACTGACCATACACTTTGTATGAGAATGTGTGTGGATTTTGAAATTTTCTCCTATATATAATTACTACTCATTGTCATAATTTCCCAGTCTCACTCCATTTTCTCCTATAAGACTTAGTTTATACTATGTATTCCATGATAATTTCTCTCTAGTCTCAATTATCTCTGCCTTTATAACCTACCTTGCTGCTTTTATTGCCATGTTGATTTTTCTGTTTGAATTCTTAGGTTCTGGTTTCTATGAATTAATTAATCTTCTACCACATTTATATCATACATATACATTATAATATTCTTATCTACCATCTTGTGCTGTTCTCTTTGCACTGAAAAGACAAAGAAAGAAAGAAGAAAATTAGGATATATTGAAAATCTGTCATGTATCAAACTTTTGCAGGCTTTTTATAAAAATTGAAAAAAAACACATATGATCATCTCCATTGTGTGAGAGTTTAGAATATTGTATGAAGTTGCATAATTTGTATATAGGAGGGCAAAATTGGGTAAGTGAGCCTTCAGGATCCATCATCTTTCCTAATACACATGCTATCTCAGAAGAGGTGTTATTTTAAAAATTGTTTTAAGTTGTAGATGGACAGAAAGCCTTTATTTTCTTCATTTATTTTTATGTGGTGCTGAGGATCAAACCCAGTGTGTCACATGTGCTAGGCAGATGCTTTACCACTGAGTCCCAGCCCCAGCCCCAAAGAGGTGTTATCTTAAAGGAACTTTAATATCTGTGCAGTTATTCCCCCACTTATCTTTTCACATCCACTATCATTTAATTCAGCTTCACATTACCTCACCTCTCAATAATTCCTAAAATTTCTTATATTTTTTTTCTACCAGCTTCCATCCTTATACACTAACCCAAACTTTTGCTTAGAAAAAAAAAACAATAACAAGTAAAACTCAAACTTTGATCTCAGGACACAGTACACATTCCTTACTCTTAAAAGTCAATGTCATATGTGACCACTATGATTTTGAGTCTTCTCCTAATTATCTCATTTATAAGTTCCATATATATGTCATACAATTAAAATGCTTATTATTAGTAATATTTCTACTGTACCTTATATTATTACTCTGGTGATTTTTTGGGGGAGGAGGCACTTTTGTGTAGCTGTGTTCTCTGAATATCATTCCCACAAGTTCTTTTTCACATATATAGATTCTCCACATCACTTACATTATATGCATCAGAAACAAAATAAATTACATTAAAATTTAGAAAATAGTAAACCCTGTGTATCTTTCCTGTGTGATGGCATATTGTGTAAAATTTATCTTCTCAAGTTCCCTCAAACAACCTGAAGAGTTTATACTACAGAGTACTTATCTAATTGTTATTTATTGAGAGAATAAACAAATACCTTTGTTTAGAACACTGAACAATATTTTTGGTCGATATCACCTATCTCCTTTTTTCCCCAGATGTGGGAAAAATAAGAGCTATTCCTGAATGTCAATATAACTATACAATTGTTGATATGTTGTTGTTTTAAGAAGCTCTTTACTTCTGTGACCAAAAGTACCAACAAGAACAATTTTAAAGCAGGAAAAGTTTTGTTTGTTTATCTATCTATCTATCTATCATCTATCTATCTATCTATCTATCTGTCTATCTATTTATTTTGGGGTACTGGGAATTGAACTCAGGGGCATTTGACCACTAGGCCACATACCAAGCCCTATTTTTTATTTTATTTACTGACAGGATCTCACTGAGTTGCTTAGTGCCTCGTCCTTGCTGAGGTTGGCTTTGAACTCACCATCCTCCGGCTCAGTCTCTGGGACTACTGGGATTATAGGTGTGTCCCACTGTGCCTGGTGAAACAGTTTATTTTGAGGATCACAGTTTCAGAGTTCTCAGTTCATAGATGGTCAACTTCATTGCTCTGGGTCCAAATTGAGGCATAACATCATGGAAGAAGACTATAATGGAGGAAAACAGGCAAGCTGTAACAGTGGTCCACTTCTGCTTTGAATATAGCCTTTGCTGCTATGCCACTGCAAATTATTTTTAAAATGGACACATTTCTTTCTCTTCCTTTCTCTTCCTCCCCAACTCTCCTCCTCCCTAATCTCAGGGGAAACATGATTACCTTTCTTCCCCATCCTTGGCAGACTTATCTGTCCTTGAAAACTACACCCACCATAGAACAAAGTAGTTTAGACTTTGGGAAAGGGACCAGAAAATTTCAGAAATTACCATCTCCCAAAATAACACATTTACGAAATGTAGTATTTGAATTACTTCTTAAGAAAAAAAAACACTATTCCTCTTGATAAGCAGAATCACAGCCTCTGGTATAGGATTTTACCTCTCAACTTTCTTGTATTTTCTCATGATTGAACTTTTTGCATGACAACTTATATCTAAACCATAACAGTTGTGCATTGATAGCTAAGGTATAAATCCTTATCATAATAGTTACTTGTGAGACCTGTTTTTCATTTAGCTCCCTTGTTGATAAAATAGAGTTACAGGGTTATTGTAAGTCTTGAAAAAAGTATTGAAAGGTGCCATCATTTTTTTTTCTAAAATTATTCTTTCACTACAACTTCAAAGACAAAAACAGACATTACAGACAGAAATTAACCTCTGAATGGGTTGTGCATGTACACACACACACACACACACACACACACACATACAGTATATGTATATATAGATATATGTATATACTATATAGTATATATTACATATATAGTATATATTACATATATGTGTATATATGTATATATATTACATATAGTATATAGTATTTCTGTAGAAAAACATGATTCCTTACTCTTTTTAAAAAATATATATTTTTATTTGTAGATGGACACAATATCTATTTTATTTATTTATTTTTATGTGGTGCTGAGGATTGAACCCAGTGCCTCATATGTGAAAGGCAAGTGTTCTACCACTGAGTCACAACCCCAGCCCCTGATTCCTTACTCTTATGATTGGGAACTACATTCCTCTCCCATATGGAAGGAAACTAATCAGTTTCTTGGATAAAAACAATTGTCTTGTGAATGGAGTACCACCCAAAGCTTCCATGTACAACTTTTTGTATAAACAACATTTTTACTTTTTAGAGGCATCACTAATTTATAAGCACATATTTAAAGTCATTATCATGACTTGTTATTTAGTGGTTCAACAAAGTTCCTTAAATTTTACAGAGAATCAATGAAGAATGCATATTTATTTTATTTTAAACTAGGCCCACATCATAGGGTATAGTTACTAGTATACAATTTGCAATATTTTGAAAAACTTACCAGAAGTTGCCTCAGTACCACAATGACATCTTTATCAAGGAAGGAGCTAATATTACTAAGTGCAATTTTATCTGCAGTCTTTCATTAGAGCTCCATTGTAGCTATAATTATACTAAGAAAAACATAAAATGAAATTATATATTTGCTAATAGGTTACTTGGTGAAAATACCCCTTTTGAAAAAATTGTCAACCTATCTTCTGATCACATTTTCTTATTTAATTGTATAGGATATGTGTGTATGATAGAGGTTGTAGGTATTAGCTGATCACCAAATCTCAAAATATCAGAAAAATAATTCCAGTAAAATGTATAATAATATAAATTTTAGCAAAGTCCTTTCGAAGATGCAGAAGCCAACATAATACAGTAAGTTAGGAGGTTTTATTGTAGGATATACAAAAGAGAAATAATCTCAATTTATTTTGAACTTATTTGTAAATGAGTGCTCTTTAATTATTCATTAAAGGAATGTGGTTGCCTTCTCAATGTTAACATAGACATTTACTATGGCCCCTAAGTATATGCCCTGTTCAAAGACATAAATACTGGATTAGATGAAAAGTAAGACTTGTGCATGGGAAAATTTCCAAAGGCCTCCTGTCAGACACTAAGAAATCACCTATGATAATGTCTTCTACATTCAGAGCATTTTTTGTTTGGCTTTTGTGTCACTGTGACCAAAATACCTGACAAAACAATTTATAGGAGGAAAAATGTATCTGGGGCTCATGGTTTCAGAGGTCTCAGTCCATAAATGGCTGACTCCATTTCTTTGGGCCCATGGTGAGACAGCATATACTGAGGGCAGGGTCTAGCTGAGAAAATCTTCTCAGCTCATGGCATGGTCATGAAGTAAAGAGAGGAGAGAAAGGGTCTACAGGGAAATATGCCCCCAGTGATCTACATCTTCCAGTTAAATCCATCTGCCTGCAGTTACTATCAAATCAGTTCATTCAAACTAGGATGAACTGATTAGGTCAGAGTTCTCACAATCTAATAATCTCATCAATTAATATTCCTGCATTAATAGGAATTTTGAGGCAACAACTCGTATTCTAAACTTAATGGCATTTAGCTTACAACCAAGTTCTTAAATATTGCCTCCTGAAGATTTTTTCATCTTTATTTCTTTTTATGCATTCCTAGAGTTACCCCTTTAAAAGTTATTGTGCCTTGATAAATTATAGTTGCATGTATTTGTATATATGTATATGTATAGTTATATATATTTGTATGTGTATGTATGTATGGTTTTTATATAATATATATTTATATATGATGTGTAGGATGTGTACTTGTATCTGATGTCTACCTGTATAATTTTGTATGTATATGTATGTTTAGTTGTATATGATGCCATTATCGATAAATACAATGTGAAATAATTAAAGCTAATTAATATATGTATTATCTCAAACTCCATAATTATTTTGGTAGTGAGAAAATTTGAAATTTACTCTGTGATTTTGTTTTATATATTTTATTCATTCATTTTTTTGTTGGTATATTATAGTCACACACAATATTGAAGTGCACTTTGACAAAATTACATAGGCATGGAATATAATTTGCTCTAAATCAGACCCCAGTACTTCACCTTTCCTCTTCTCCTCCCTCCCCCTGTTCATTTCTTCTACTCTACTGGTCTCCTTCTATATGTTTTTAGTTTATATATATAATTTACTATGATATATTCATACATATACATAGGATGGTTTGGTCAATTTCATTCTATTGCTCCTCCCTTTTCTTGTTCCCTTTTCACCCACAATCCCCTTCTTTTACTCACTTGATCTCCCTTCTGTTTTCATGGAATCTGCCACTCCAATCTTTTTCCCCCATATTTTGTCCTATCTTCTTCATATGAAAGAAAGCATTCAAACTTTGGCTTTCTGAGTCTAACTTATTTCATTCAGCATGGAGTTCTTTGGATCTGTCCTTTTACCAGCAAACACTTTTATTTCATTCTTTTTAAATCCTTAGTAAATATCCATTTCATTAATTACACCATATTTTCTTTATCCATTTTTCTGTTAATGGACACCTAGGCTGGTTCTTCAACTTGGCTATTGTGAATTGCGCTATAAATATTAATGTGCCTATATCACTGTAATATGCTGCTTTTGGATCTTTTGGATAAATCCAAAGGAGTGGGAATGTTGGGTCATATAGTGGCTCCATTCCTAGTATTTTGAGGAATCTCCATACTGCTTACCTAAGTGGCTGTATTAATCTGCAGCCCTACCAAAAGTGCTTGAGTGTACCTATATGTCCAAATCCTCACCAGCATTTATCATTATTTCTATTCTTTATGATTGCCATGCTAACTGGAGTAAGATGAAATCTCATTGTAATTTTAATTTGC
Source organism: Ictidomys tridecemlineatus (assembly GCF_052094955.1). Lineage (NCBI taxonomy): Eukaryota > Metazoa > Chordata > Mammalia > Rodentia > Sciuridae > Ictidomys > Ictidomys tridecemlineatus. Next base: position 28,065,398 of record NC_135493.1, on the reverse strand, counting down.
ATTTTCTTGATCACTAGAGTTGAATATTATTTCATCATTTGTCAGCCATTTGGATTTCTTTTGAGAAATGCCTATTATTTCTTTACACATTTATTAATCTGGTATTTTTTGGCATTATATTTTTTGTTCTTTATATATTCAGAATATTAATCCTCTGTCAGAACAACAGGTGGCAAAGATTTCTTCTATTCTCTAGGCTCTCTTTTCATGCTCTTAATTGTTTCCTTTGCTGTGAAGAATCATTTTACTTTTTTTAAAAAATATATTTTTTGTTATAAATGGATCTTTTATTTTATTTATTTATTTATATGCGGTGCTGAGGATAGAACCCAGGGCCTCACACATGCCAGGCAAGTGCCCTACCACTGAGCTACAACTCCAGCCCTCTGAAGAAGCATGTTAATAATGATTCATCCCACTTGATTATTCTTGGTTTGGTTTTTTGAGCTTTAGGAGTCATGTAAAGAAAGTCAGTGTTTATGCCAATATGTTGGAGTATTGACCCTACCTTTTCTTCTAACAGCTTCATTTAATTAATTTATTTATTTATGGCTTTGCTGGGTTATTGAACCCATGGCTTTGTGCATGAAAGGCCAACATTCTACTTCTGTGGCATATTCCCACTCCTTAGTAATTTTTAAATATATGATACATTATTGACTATATTTACCATTCTGTGGAGTAGATCTCAATAAAAACCTTATTTTTCCTTTAACAGAGTATCTGTATCCTTTGACCATCATTTCCTATTTCCTCTATCTACCTCTGATACCACTATCCTACTCTCTTCCTATATGAATTTGACTATTGTGGAATCTACCCATAAGTGAGAACATGCAGTGTTTATCTCTGTGCCTGGATTATTTCATGTGGCATAATGTACCTAGAGCCACTCCCTTAGTATGGAGCAATACAATCTTTTTATAATGTTTTGCAATACCTGTCTAACTAATATCTCTGTCTATAGTCTCAACTGTTATGGAGTAATAACCTATAATGCCAATGAAATGTTTTGTAAAATACAAATATGATAATTTTCTTCTACTTAAAACTCTTTATTATATCTCCATTGCCTCCTATAGACAACCTCCCTTTATTTCACAAGATCCCACATATTGCTCCCATGTGCTTAATTCTAGTCTTGTGTTTAGAAAAATAAATGGGAGATTATAATAGATTGATTTCCTCAAGTGGATAAATTGCATCATTATATTTTCAATGTCCACTTCATTTTCTAGCATGTAGGAGACATTAAACATTAAGTATCTGATGAGTGATTAAATGGAGTGCTTATAATATCTAGACTAGAGAGCAGAAAATTGAGATTTGGGACTTACAATTATGGCAAAACCCCTTTATGTGTCCCTTTATCCTCACTTTATCAATAACAAAAGCTATAATGTTTTGCATACCCTATATTGGGTTCTGTTGTTAGAAACACATGCATTGAGCCTGTGATTATGAGTGTGAATACATAAAATTAAAGGGCAAAAAATAAAGTCATTTTGCTTGGTGTTTGATTTACAATTTTATGTAACTACATATTATTAAATGATATGTATGATTCCAGGGAATGAATTGAATGACTCTTTTATCCAGTTTCCTTTATACTAAAAGAGTATCTTTTTAGCTTTTGATTGTGTTATCATTTGGGAAAATAGGAGAGTGGTGAGTGAAAGATAACAAAAGTTATAAAAGTCTCCCTGAAATAAATATTTTCCTTTTTGGTATATCTTCAATTAGCTGTGGAAGAGACTCTTGGACTTCCTATAACTCTGTAGATGAACAATAGTTGGAAGGCAAGAAGATATCAGTCCTTGTACTATAATAGCAGTGTAATGGCCTGCAAGGAACCTATTCAATTCTGCCTGCTTATTTCTCTAAGAAATCATGTATTTTGCTAGTTGACAGTATATAGAAAATAATAGCAACATTTAAGAAGTGATTCAACTGCCATTGTAGTGCAAAAGCATAAATTTCTGTCACAAAAATATGTCCATCCTGTTCCCATATCAACTTTGCAGTTTTAGGTGGTTGCATGACATAATGTGCAGTATATTATTATTATCACAACAAAGAACAATTTTGAAAGCACTCTCTGCAAATTTGTTGGTTCAAAAACAAATATCTTTTTTTTATCTATACAAATTTAAGGACCAGTTGAAAATATTACTTTGAAATGTCTGAGGAGCAACTTGAACTACACATGAGTTATTAAAACTTGTATATAGTTTAAATGACCATCAAGTTTAATATATCCAATAAAGTTTTAGAATCACTTACTCCAAACAGGTGGTATAAATATGAATTGTTCAGTAATATAAATTGATTAGTAATAATGATCATCATCATCACCACCATCATTTATTGAAAACTCTAGTAGATTATTTGTATATAGTAACAGATTTCAATATCTTGTACTAAGATGAAGAAAATTTAGAAAAATTTTAAAATCATGTTAACTTTTATTGTAAATTCCCTTAAGAGGCAGAAATGTTTCCTTGGAAAACGTGGCTCTTATAGACAATTTTTGTTACCTAATATTTCTGTAGGTACTCTAAACATCAATTATAAGTATACTAGGTAGAATGTTCTGGAAGAAATCATCTTCAGTTGTGGGATTTGAAGTCCAAGTCCTAATTACTTAATGTTTCCTGTTTGAGTACACTGCTTTCTTTTACCAACTGGCAAGAAAAGTATCAATAGAGGAAATTTACCTGAAGAAAAATTTGTATTTATCATACTTTCAGTCAGGAAACTCGATATATTGGGGCAGATGGATACGGTGATATTACAGTGATGCAGCCATGTCAATGTTTATACAAGCTCGATTCACAATAGCTAAACTATGGAACCAACCTAGATGCCCTTCAACAAGTGAATAGATAAAGAAAACATAGCCATGAAGAAGAATGAAATTGTGGCATTTGCCAGTAAACGGATTGAGTAGGACAATGTCATGCTAAGTGAAATAAGCCAATTCCAAGAAACCAAAAGATTAATTTTTTTTCTAATATGCAGACGCTAATTCACAAAAAGGGAGAGGGCACAAAGGAAGGATAGAGTTACCTTAGATTAGGTAGAGAATGAAGGGGAGGTGAGGTGAGAGGATATGGGGATAGGAAGGATAGTATAATGAAACAGAATAGTAACAATAGCACTTGAAAATTATACTTCATAAAGAGAAGTACATGAAAAAACTGGGCATATAGTATATTATTTTAAAAGAAAGTATTTAATGTCCTTAACTAGACCATGGAAATTCATAAGTTAATTATGCACCAGACAGGTAAAATTAGTGACATAAAGAAATGGAAATGCATGAACAGTGAACTTCTGTTTTGCATGGGAAAATGTGTAACCATCAAAATAATAGCCACTGTGATATATTCATATTTTTACATTGGAAAGTTAGGTCAAATTCATCCTTTTTCCCTTATCCCATCCCCCTTCTCTACCCCTAATTCCCTTCATTTGGTCCTCTGGACCTTTCTTCTATTTTGATGGAATTTCCTCTCCCTTTTGTTCTCTCCCCCACCTTACTTTGGACTAGTTTTTGCATATCAGGAAAAAAGAAACACATTCAAGGGAATTAGGAGGAGGAGGAGGGCAGCAAAAAGGGAAATACTGGGAATGAATTACAGCAAATTATACTCCATGCTTTTATAAGTATGTCAAAATATATCCTAATTTTATGTTTGGCAAAAAAGAACCAATAAAAATAATAGCCATATTAGAAACATCAATAACTCTCATATATGAATAAAGAAATTAAAAATATAATTAAAAGTCTCCACAAACTCATGCAGATTTGAGAGAAAAATCGATAGGATCAAAGCAATGAACAATGCCCAGTATAAACACATAAGTGAAGTTGGTGAGAAAAATATGGAAAAGTGTATTCACATTGATAATAGAAAAAAATTAAAGTTTTCAATTTGTAGATCAAAAGATAATTCTTTGCAGTAAAAAGTTTCAGGTAAGTTGTAAGTATTACATCTAAAGATCTTGATATTTACTGGTTTTATCTTTACAAGAAAAACATCAACTACTTTCCTTGGACCCATCAGAGAATTGATGTCACTGGGCAACCTAAAATTTAGAGAAAGAGATAAATACAAAAATCAGCCTGGCTTGAGAAAAAGATGCAAGAGCCATAAACTAGTAGGAAAATAAAGTTGTACTTTTGATAAATAGCTGGAGACTCAGTGAAAAGTAGTTTAATAGTGAGAATTTCTTGAAGACTGACTCTTTTTTCATTAGTTGACATATCATATTTCATACACTTTATTCAAGTGGGTTATGAACTCCCATTATTCCACCATATACAGATTGCAGAATCACATCGGCTACACATCCACGTTTTTACATACTAGTGTCTGTTGTATTCTGCTGCCTTTCCTATCCTCTACTATCCCCCCTCCCCTCCCCTCCCTTCCCATCTTCTCTCTCTATCCCATCTACTATACTTCATTTCTCTCTGTTGTTTTTTCCCCCTTTCCCTTCAGCTCCTCTTGTATGTAATTTTGTATTACAATGACGGGTCTCCTTCCTTTACCATGCAATTTCCCTTCTCTCTCCCTTTCCCTCCCACCTCTCATCCCTGTTTAATGTTAATCTTCTTCTCATGCTCTTCCTCCCTGCTCTGTTCTTAGTTGCTCTCCTTATATCAAAGATGAGATTTGGCAGAATAAGATTTGTCAGAAACCATACAAATAAGAAGACAGGGAAGACATTTGAAATGTTGAAATAAAAAAAAATCATCAATGCAAAATTAAATGTTTAGTAATGATTGAATTCAGGAGTTGAGGAACCAAAAAGTTGACAGAAAAAATAGCAACTTTAATGTAAAAGGGTTAAGCCCCATAATTAAAATCATAAATTGAGAAATAAATTAAAATATGATCCAATTGTGTGATCTATAATAAATTTGCTTTATATCCAAAGAGGCAAATAGGAAGAATGTGAATGGATGGTTAAAGATATTCCATAAAAACAGTAAGCAAAAGAAAGCTGTGATAGCTCTACTAGTACCAGATGAAATAAAATTAAAAGATTGCTACAAGATAAAAAAGGAACATTATGTATTGATAAAAGTGTCAATTCATTAAGAATCTAATATATATAAATAATATACATATACACATATATAAAACAGAGCATGTAAAATATGAAGCAAACATTGATAATATGGAGGGAAAAATAGTTAATTCCTGCACTGAACTAGTGGAAAATTCAATACACTACTTTCAATAACAGATTGAACTAGACAGAAAATCAATAAGGAAATAGAGGACTTGAACAAAACTATAAACTAAATCAACATAAAATACATAAACAGAACACTCTACACAATAACAGAACAATATTGTTCTAATGTGCAAGAAAACATCTTCTAGGACAGATCATACATTATGACACAAAGCAAATCTCAACAAATTTAAAACTGTCTAAGTCATGCAAAGTATCTCTTCCAACCACAAAGTAATGAAATAAAGAAGTAATAATGAAAATAAAATTGGAAAATTAAAAACAAATTATAGAAATTATATAATATACAATAAACAAATGATTGAAGAAAAATAACAGGGCAATTAGAAAATACTTTGAAATGATTTTAATTCTTACACCACAAGAGTCTTATTAAGGAAGCTGGGGCCTAGTCCCCCATGATGGAGATTAGGACCTACTTTTTCTTCTATTAAACCCATGGTTTCTGATTTTATTCCTAAGGCCTTGATCCATTTTGAGTTGAGTTTGTGCATGGTGAGAGATAAGGATTTAATTTTATTTTTTTGCATATGGATTTCCAGTTTTCCCAGCACCATTTGTGGAAGAGGCTATCTTTTCTCCAAAGCACGTTCTTGGCACCTTTGTCTAATATAAGATAATTGGAATTGGTGAAACTCCTCCATGTGTATATCACACTTATTCAAGCTTTTGATGTACATATGAGTAGCTTTAAGTTCATTGCTCATATTTATGGAATGAGAAAGTCTGAAGTTTATTTTGAAAATCAGTAAAATTAGGTTGGTGGAGGAATTAAGGACTGCAATGATAGATAAATTATAAATTAAGTGAAGTAAAATGTTAATGGTAGAATTTAAGTGGTGGTTATCTGTATGTTTGTTGTAAATTTTTTTCAACTTTTCTTTTTTTGTGTGGTGCTGGGGATTGAACCCAGGGCCTTGTGTATGCAAGGCATGCACTCTACCAACTGAGCTATATCCCCAGCCCTTTTTTCAACTTTTCTGCATGAAATTTTCATAGCAAAACCTTGGAATAGCAGCATACTATGATGTTTCAAATGAAAAAAGAAAAGAATGATGATAAGTCAGCAAAGTGGTATTATATTTTAAAGGAAAAATTTTGATTTTATTTACTTTCTTCTAAGGAAATAAGAAAATTGGGTCCAAATTGTAAATTTTGCAAATTATCCTCATAGTATCTAACTTTACAGGTACTGAATAATATGTTACACTACTAAGATTATTAGTAGATATTATGAATGTATTATTCAAGCTCATGTTGAAATCATGTGATCTGAATGAGTTTTGAGTTAGATGAGTTTCTTATTTATAAATATATTGGTAAAAATTTGGATTCAAACATCAGGGAAATTAATTTATTGCTTAATAATACGTGGCTGTATGAATGACAGGAATGCTTAGTGCCCTTGAATCTTAGTAAATTGGACAGATTTGAGGAGAAATTTTTTAAAAATTTCATAAAGGAGTATAATATGTTTTATATTGCATGAATAACTAGAGGAGCTCGAACACTCCAAATAAAAATAATAATAATGAGCTGAAAACATTAATTATCCTGATTTAACCAGTACATGTCATACATATGTATTGATATATTACATTTTGCTGCATGAATATATATAATTATTTCATGATAATAAAATTTTGTAAATGTTCAAGGAGAGGGAGATTATTAACTACTTTGAATTTATCATTGCACACTTCATAGATGTATTAAACTATGACTCTGTATCCTGTAAATCTGAACAATTAAAATTTTTAAAATAAAATAGATAAATGGAAGTCAAGGCATATATATATTGCTTCAATGTACACTAATGAAGCAATGCCATACTCTCAGCCCCTAACCTAGTGCTATTATAAAGAGGCATTTATATTCAGCCTTTTCTGAAACAACATATCTATTCATTTTCCTTTTCTCCTCTTAACTGGAATCTAGTTCTTCATGGACACCAATTCTCCTCTGGCACTATAAACTAACATTTCCTCACTCTATCATAATGAACAGATATTAGGTCCAAGGAAATTGGTTGGAGTACTATGATTTCCTTTACTATTTTTCAGACATGGCATCATCACATTTGTTTCATATCCCATTCTCTTTTGTAGTCCATAAACCTACATTCTTCCAGTGTGGTTTCAATCATTTTCAAGTCACCTTTCCATAACCCTTAATGATAGCATCAGCTTTACAGTCATACATTTTTATGTTCTCAATAATCCTAAATTATTTTAAGGAATAAATAGATGAAACATACTGCACACAATGAAATTCAGTAGAAATTGTCATTACTCAAAACCTTTCATTCTACTTCTATTACTCTTTAATGTTGACATTTTTCTCTGATAACATTCTTTCATATTTTAACCTCCCCTTCTGCTGCACCTTAAATAAAACTGGGTTTAATGTATATTTTTATTAGTGCATGATAGTTTTACATAATACTGGAATTCATTTTGACATAATCATAGAAGCATGAATATAATTTGCTCCACTTCAGTTCCCAGTAAGTCTCCTGAAATTGACAACATTATACTACATAAAACTAGTTTTTAAGAAACTTTTAATTTTGTTACCTTTCCTCTCTACTATCTAGAAATAATAAACTTCTTAAAATGAACACTTACCAGCAACTTGAATTTGTTTTCCCACAGTATCCACCTAATTGATTAATTCTAAAAGCCTTAGTCAATCTGTCTTCTCTCTGAATACATCTGGACATCTGAAAATTGCTGGAGAAAGTTACACAACACATGGCATTTGCCTCCATTGAAAATATATTATCTCCAATATTTTAGCTAGAGCCTTCATGTCAATAAATAATTATTTTATCCATCCCTGATGCTTCATTTTCAAAAATAACCCCCTCTTGTCATAAAACAGTTCAAATTAACTTGAAAAAAACATTGAAAGTAAACAGACATCTTACTGACATGAATATATTCAGACTCAAAGTGTTGATAATTAGGATACCATTAGTATATATACTATAGTACTGACTTTCTCTGTCTCATTCACTCTGTCTTTGGTTACTTCTCAGGCTAGATTCCCACAATTGCCTAGTTTTTCAGTATCCTAAGTAAAATTTCCCAGAGACAGTATATATAATTAGTTTGGTTGGGTAGATATTGCAAATAAGCTCATCAAAGTCACTTGATTCAATAGAGATTTTTAAGTAATATGGATTATGATAAAATGTTTTCTCTATAGTAATTTTTCCACTTCCACTGCTTTTCTCACGTCCTCTAGGTTGCACTATTTAAAAAAAAAATTTAGCCTCTATTTTTAAGGAAAGTATAAAACAACCTGTTCTGCAATCAGTGTGAGCTTGTTATGTTTCTCCTCTTTATTTTAATGCTTATTTACATCTCCACTATTCCTTTTCACCTCTTTCAGAAAATGAAAAATCCATTGTTTTTCAAAATATAAACTATTCAGAATTAATTATTTCTATGAAATTGTATATTAAAATTCCTGACAAGAAAAAAACAGTGTGGTCAATAATCATTTCTTTTTTTCACCTGTGTCTTCAATCTTTCTAAGCATTGATGTCCTCTCCACTGACCATAAAACTTATTATCCCCATTATAAAAGAGCATTCTTTGATTGTATTGCCCTCAAGATGTTTTCATCTTTTTTTTTTTGCACAGCCAAACTTAAATAAAATAATCTGAAATACATGTACTTACTTCTTTTCCATTTTCAACAAACTGCTAACGTTTCACCTATTGTTCTTGTCTACAAAGCTGAAAAACAGTATGGATTGTTTTCCTTCATTACTTAAATAAGACAAATTCAGTTAGAGTTTGCTCTTTTAACTTAATAATGTATTTTGGGTCCACAATTTTGAGGAAATGCTTCTCAGTGACACAATATAAAAGAATATAGAACTTCATGTCAGAGTGTATTTACTCTGGCTTTGTCTTCTTTGAGCTAGTCCCTTCACCTGGATATAATATAGTTTTCTCATGAGTCTCATATAGAGGTTAGTCTCAATAATCTTTAATTGACTTTACAGTTTGAAATTGGGTTGGCTCCTCTAATTTTGTACATCTCTCTTCTATGTGTCTTTGCTCAAATACAAGAAACAATACAAGAGTAGCCATGAATAAGTATGTTGGAAAAATTGCTCTTAATCGTTGATTTTAGAAGCATTTTTGTTTTTATATGTAAAAAACTATCAGTTTTAATGGCTCTTAACATTTTATTATGTGAAACCAAATCTATGGAAGAAATGTAATTTGTGATTTCAATCATTGCTTTTTGCACAATAAAGATATCATGTACATATTACTTTTATCAAATTTCTAGAAATATGATTCATACTCAGGAGTCTTATAATAAAATATATTTGTAATAATCATTATAATAAAGTGCATTTTTTGTACAACCAAAATATAAGAAATACCTTTTGGTGCATTCAAACATTATTTTAATGATACTTAATATTAAATCACTGTTAATGTCTTCTAGGTCCTCAGAAAAATATTAAATGCAATTTAGTCTATATTTAATGTCCTTCCTATCTACTGGAAGTTTCCAATACTTAATAGAATTTAGAAGCTATGCTTTGCATATTCTTAGTCATTGATCATAGGTGTCTCAGTAGCTTATTCATTCAAAACTATTTTTATTGAATAATGGCAATATACTTCTTGTTTCCATAACTCTTACAATTTATTCTTCTTTTGTAGTTTTTAGCTATCCATGACAGTAGGGTATATTTTGACATTTTATACACACATGGAGTGAAACCCATTACAATTTTCATCTTAGTCTTGTGGTGCAACCCGTTACAATTTTTATCCCATTCTTGTGGTTAAATATGATATGGAGTTACATTAGTCATGTATTCATATATGAGCATAGGACAGTTATGTCTGATTCTACTGTCTTTTCTATTCCCATTCCACTCCCTTCTCTTTACTTGCCTTTGTGTAATCTAATGAACTTCTATATTTCCCCTCTCTACCCTCCAATGGAATCACCATTTGAACCAGTTATGCTACTTCTGTGTTTATACACAATGGACCTAAAATCTGCATACTACAGTGACATAGCCACATCAATGTTTGTAGCAGCTCCATTCACAATAGCCAAGCTAAGGAACCAACCTAGGTATCCTTCAACAGATGAATGGATAAAGAAAATGTGGTATATATACAAAATGGAATATTACTCAGGTATATAGGAAAATGAAATTATGCCATTTTTTGGTAAATGAATAGAACTGGAGACTATCATGCTAAGTGAAATAAGTTAGTCCCAAATAAACCAAAGGTCGAATGTTCTCTCTGATATGTGGATATTTATTCTTCAGTTTGCTGAATTGTTCCTTTTCAGAGACATGTATACCTTACAAAAATTTCTGATATCCTTGTTTTTAACTTTTATGGTTTGCTGAACCAAACACCTAAATTTAAGCTGGATGCAGTGTCACAGGCCTGTCATCACAACCATTCAGGGAAGGGAGACAGGAGAATCACAAGTTTGAGGACAACCTCAGCAACTTAGCAAGGTCCTAAGCAACTTAGTGAGCCTGTCTCAAAATAAAAACTACTGGGGATAAGGATCAGTGCCCCTGGGATCAATCCCCAATAAATAAAAGAAAGAGAGAGAGAGAGGAAGAGGGAGAGAGAAATAAGTTACACCATTTTGATGCTTCATGTACATATCTCTTCATCAACAAATTCTTTATCTCTTCCAAAATGTCTAAATTGCTCTAGTTACTAAATGGAAGTATCTGAAACCGGTATTATATATTCTGTGTCTGGTTCTCATAAAAAGTCACAGACCTGTGAACAGGAAATCTGTCCATTATCACAAACCTTATAATTTTTTCTAAATATTATAACTGGTAAAAAAGAAGAATATTTCCAACTAGCCTGTGAAGCTGGCTAATTCCACTTAAAATTTCAGTCTTATTTTTTTGTTTTGTTTTCTGTGGGACTCTGATTTTATATCTCACCACATGTCTGACTGGCCTATCTTAGTACTATCTTATTTTACTATCTTAGTACTATCTTATTTTAAGTTTTGATAAGTGTAAAAATACTCTGGACTAACAAAAAACAAAAAGATATTCAAAAACTATAGATACTTTCAATTTCTTTCTTCGTTGTCAGAGCTCATATGAGTTCACTGTGCAACCAGATTACACCAGCTAATTGTACGTAAGCCACATGCAAATCCTCCTTCCCCTGCAAAAAAAAAAAAAAAAAAAAAAAAAAGAAATCTAACTCTTCTGAAACTATGTTCCCATATTCAGGCTTGGCTATCAAAATCTAAATCTATTATCTTAACTATTATGCAAATCCAATGAAAGCAGTTGCCTAAAAAATATCACTTTACCTTTTTAATACAGGTATTATTTCACATTACAATGTGCTAATGCAGATATGTGGATATGCACAATCATGGGAACATACATGCATGCACACATTTATATTTATGCCTATTGTATTCACAGAATACTTGAAATGATGATTTAGAAGTATGTAAAGCTGAGAAAATTATGGTTAACTTTTTTTTTCATTTCTAAATAAACTCAAATGGTCATGAATATGAATTCTTAGAAGTATTTTTTTTGCAAATGTACTGTTAAGCAATCCATGGTCTTCAAGGTGATCAAAACTGAAAAAGGTCTGGTCAATGGGAGGAGTTCAAAATGTATGGCACAACCTTTACAGAATTCTGCAATGGACATTATCTTCTGAAAAGTATATATTCAGGAGCTTCACAAGTCAAGGATCCACAATATCTGAGCTACCACCATAAATATCTTGTGTCAGGTTTACACATTATTTATTTATGTTAGATTGAAAGGACATGGGGGTAGGAAGGATAGTGGAATAAGTCAGACATAATGACCCATGTGCATATATGATTACATGAATGGTGTGATTCTACATCATGTACAATCAAAATAATGAGAAAATATACTCTATTTATGTATGATGTGCAAAATGCATTCTACTGTCATATATAACTATTTATAACAATTTTTTTAAAAAGGGTTTAAGTCTCACTGCCTATTCAAGTTGTGAAACTTTGCTACCCTCAGAGCAAGAGGATTGTGTGCTTCACATTTCTATGTTACATTCCCAAGTTGGAGACCATGAGCCTGCTGCTGGGTCTTAGTCTAAATCACTGGCGAAAACCAACTATGTTTTGAATTGCCTCAGCAAAGTTTTTTTTTTCTGTAAACCACCAGATTTACAGAAATAGTAAATATTTTAGGCTTTACACCATCTAAGATCTCTATTCACTGTTGTAGAACTAAAATAGCCATAGTAAATATGTAAATAAATAAATGTGGCTGTGTCCCAATAAAACTTTACTTACAAAAACAGCCAGTCAGTCCAGATTTGTTTCACAGGCTATTGTTTGAAGACTTCTTATCTGTTTTTATGGAGTGATTTTACATAGTGTAATACATTACATATTTTATAATTCTTTATGGTTTTTCAGTCTCTTTCTCTGCTTCATTGAGAATATTTTAGTAAGGTTGTCATTGAATCAGGAGAGTAGTCCTCTCATCCTAAGAACAACTGAGTACCTCACAATTAGAAGCTTCATTCTCTAAATGATTCAGAGAGCTTGGCTTTCTTATTTACAGTGATTTTTTAATGAAAGAACAAGCAACAGTAATAAGAGATGGGTTAGTGACAAAAAGCTTGGTTTTTGGAAGAATACATATGTCCCAACTATCTGTGTTAAGCTGAGGGTCTTATCATTTGTTTCAGAGTCAGAATGGGAGTCATTGACATTGTAGTGCTATAGCCAGCTACTCTCATAGTGTGATATGTTGGTCACTGTAAGGATTATTATAGACTATTACCCTAGTCCTCTCACTTTATACCAGATGTATTTTTTTGAAAAAAAAAGTCTGGACATATGCCCTGCCTAATATTAAAATTTTCCTTCTCCCATACATAATTAAAATATATTTTATAAAGACTTTGATTAATTCAATGTCAATTTAGCTGAGAGCAGAACTCTAATGAAATATTTCCTAGGACAAGGAAAATTTGATAGGGAAGGAAACCCCAGAGCATAAAGCAATGCCTAGGGTGACCTGGTAAATTTATGGGAAGCTTTAGGCAGTCAAAGCTCAGAATGAGGACTCTGAGGGCCTGAAGGAATAAAGTAAGTCAACAGATAATTCTCTTTTGCTAAATTGCCTGGGGTAGGTTTGGCAGTAATGCTTCAAATATGGGAAATGAGGAAAGAGAAATGGAATGTATAATTTCAGTTTGCAAACTGATAATAAAGATTGGCTCATTTATAACCTAGTTGAGACTAGAATATCTATTGAATGGTAGAAGATGATTGCAAACCTTTCTATGAAAGTCCTACTATGTCAAAACCCTATGTGAAGTACTCAAGTCACAAAGGTAAAAAAGACATACTCTCTCCATAAGGACCTTGATACCTATTCACCAATTTTATCTCTCAACACACTATTAAAACAGACTGTGATAACTGCTACAAAATAATTAAGTACAATGGGGTATTAAATGGGGTATCTAACTCTTATGGTCAAGGAATTCTTCCTGGAATAAGTTACAACTGATATAAGACTTGAACAAAATATGTTTTAGATTAGGGGAGCAGAACATTGACAAGACCCAAAGTTGAGAAAATCGTGGTACATTCTTAGAGTTGAAAGAAGTTTAGTTTGACTTGATAAAAAGACAACAGTGACTGCAGATAGCAGTGAGACACAGACTGTTAAAGTAGCAGAATGAGATAAGTAATCCAGAAATATCAGCAGTTGTAGAGTAAATATCAGCCCTGGTTTATTTGCAATAAAAATTAAGCCCTACTACCATCTCAGAAACCTCAAGAAATCCTCTTTGAGAAGGACAACACAGTGAAGTGGAACAAGTGAGTCAGTCTAATTTGGGCATAAATGTCAATGTGATTTCATTTTCACCCTTATGCTCATAAGGCCTGTGGACATTTAGTTTACATAATATTTATTTCCAGCCAGGGCAACAGGGCATTTGTGGGTCATAAAAATATCTCTCATTACCCCTTTCCTATTTCTGATTGGAGTTTAAAAATATATTTAACCATTGATGAAAAGGAATACTGAGAGAGTATTTGCTGACAAGTTAAGGGTGAGAAGGCAGGGGAAAAATCTATCAATATCTACAGCAAGGACAATTTGGCTATACAGAATTTCTATTCATACATGATATCATCAGGCCATATGGGTTCCTTCTGAAGCTCAAGGTTGACTGTTGATAGTGGTCTCCTCTTCTAGCTCATACATATAAACACACAGAATAAACATGTGTCATCCATAGCTACAGATGTTCTGATTATACAGTTTAGAATCTCACATTACAATTTTCAAAAAATAAAGCATACTTAGCACTAAAGCTATATTGACTGTTATTTGGTTGTCTATGGAACCACTGAATAGTGCCTAAAAATCATCCTTATATATAATATAAAAAGTAATATTCCAAGTTTTTTTACCTAGTTATCTTTGTATGTGTGTATGTGATTGCCCAGTATGAAAGTGCAAATTCTTCAGAACATTTGTTTGTAACTGGATGTCTGTGATCAAATTCTTTTAGAATATGCCCAGTTAAATCTCAGGTTTTTTTTATTGTTTTATTATTGTTATTTGCTGATTTCTTTACTGTGGAAATTCTCACAGGCTTTACTATGCCAATATGAATTCTGGATCTACTATGATAGATCTATATTATACATCATCTGTTCCCCACGTGATATTGAAACTTCTATAAGAGCAGAGACTGTTTGTTGTTCACTGCTACATTACCATGTCCAATGCATTTCTGGACACTGTTAGGCATTTTCAATATTTATTAGATGTATGAATAACCATCTTAAGGGATTATGATCCATGGAAAACATCTTATAAAACAATTCTCAGATATATTGACTAAATCTTTCTGTCAAATACCAACTATCTAATTCTACCATGGTTATATTTTATATCTAGCCTATAAAGTAGTACTAACAGTTTGGCAAAATGTGTATCACTAGTGCCTACACTTATGCCAGAGAATGTAAAGATATTAAGTATGGAGATAATAGGAAACTCCCAGAAGTTAGTGCATAATAATCCTGTACAATTGGACTAAGTACTGACTCTATAAATTTTACTCTACTTTGAAAACAATTTTTGGTTGCTATGTGGACATAAACTATGCAGCCCAAAATGCTATATCATAATTAAAGAATAATTATTTTCCAAGATTTCCTTGGAATATTGATAAAGTATGTTTGTTTAGTTGTTTCTTTCAGATTTTATTTTCTTCCCAAATAAAAAATAAATAAATAAGATCTCCTGGGAATGAAGATGTTTTAGAAATAAATTGGGTATGCATTATAGATGACAGATGCTAAGTTCAGAAACCTTTTGTCACTTTTTATTGAGAGCACCATCTTGCAATGCACAATATGCTAATATGTCCTCATATGATTAGAAGAATCACTGCCAGTTATTGATGTGAATAGACAGCAACTGCTAATCCCAAAGCCCAGTTGTTTAGATCATGAAATGAAAACCCCTTAATTAAACCCCATAGCCAATTTATAATCACCCATGCAAACAGCATTCCTAAAATTATTTGCTCTCAGCATGCAATAGGTTCTTGGCATCTAGGCTTTTATGATTACTCAGCTTAGGAAATCTACTACCATGAGTGAAACAAGTGTGTACCCTATTCTTTGGGGCACATTAGAGGAAGCAGACAGAGGAAGTGAATCTTACTTTTTATGTTTCTTAATCATGAGCAGACCTCAGAGCCATATGAAATGGTATATATGTTTTACTGAGGAAGTTAATAAATTCAATGTGCTTTTAAAATTCTTTTTATCTGTACATATTAAAGAATTGTATTTGCTTTATTGTTGAAGTGACACCAGCTAAGAGAAATGAAAATAACAGCAGTGAGAGTCGAGATTTGAGCTGCACTGGGGACATTACAGCTGAACATTACTTTAAAGATTTTCTTGTCAATGAAGGTATGTGCTTCAACTTCTATGTCAATTGGGATAGCTGCCTAAAAACAAAGTTAAGCAAGGTCCTGGGATAATCTGAATTAAGTTACAAATATTGTCTTGATTGATTAATGAGCCTATCATTAGCTTAAGAGGGGGATGGAGTAGTTATTGCACATACTTCATATGGAAGAAAGTATATATTGACCAAATGCTACTATGAAACTTCTGAGAATTATGGAGCAGTTATATGTTTGCAAAATAACAGCAGCATACTAAATACCCAAGTGTTATCTTTTTCCAAAACACTGCTAGAGTTACTAAAAGTAAATGTGCTGTGATAAGAGGACTATGTTTATGTACATGTAAATAATAAATTATGAACTATAGTGTGTTTTAATACTCCTTGATATGCACTGTTTGATTCCCTAAAGCCATAGGCTATGCTAAGTGTGGTTCAGGAGGCCTTCCTAGAAATAGAAAACAATACAATAATATTAGAAAAATTCACTATCCTACTTTCCACAATGGATGGATCATGCAGACACAAATTCAATAAGGAAACAGTGGACTTCAACAGCACTATAGTTTAAGTAGATATAACAGACATATATGTGATATCCCATCCAGTAGTAACAAAATGTACACACATTTTTCTCAAGTACACACAGAATATTTTCCAAGATGTATCATATTTTTGCCACAAAACAATTCTTAACAGATTTAAGAAGATTGAAATAAAATCCAGTATTTTTCCCAATAACATGAGAATGAAGTAAAAAGTCACTAATAGGAGAAAAATAAGAAAATTTACAAATATGTGGAAATCAAACAAAACACTCTTGGACAGCCAATGAGTCAAAGAAGAAATTGAAAGGGAAAATCAAAATATAAATTAATTCAAATGAAATAGGAACAAAATATACAAAATGTATGGGGTGAAGAATAGTTGGTTCTAAGAGAGAATTTAATAGTAATAAACACATTAAAAACATAAATGCTTACAACAAGTAAATAGGGAGACTGTTTCATTTCATTGGGATGGGCAATGACTTTTTTGGGTAAGACTCAAAAAGCAAACGAAATAATAGCAAAAATAGAGAAATGGGATTTATATCAAATTAAAAACCTTCTGTAAAGCAAAAGAAAAAAATCATAGCATGAAGATATCATCTACCAAATGGGAGAAAACTATATTTGCAAACTATAAATCTGATAAAGGGTTAACAGCCGGAATATATAAGGAATTCAAACACTTTAATAGCAAAAAAATAAATTTAAATTAAAATAAGGGGGCAATAGATCTACACAGATATTTATCCAAAAAAGTTCATAAATGATCAATAAGTATATGACAAATGCTCAAAATCATTGATCATTGAGGAAATGCAAATCAAAACCACTATGAGATGCCATCTACTTTTAATTAGAATTATATTATCAAACAAAATACAACAAGTGCTGGCAAGCACATGGAGAAAAGGGAAATTTGCACACTGTTGGTGTAAATGCAAATTAGCACAGCCATTATCTAAAACAATATGGAGATTCCTCAAAAAATTAAAAGTAGCAATCCCACTTCAGTATATATATATATACTGTGTATATATCCAAAGGAAACGGAATCAGTATGTCAAAATGACACCTCCACTCTCATGTTAATTTCAGTTAATTTATAAATAGTAATTATACACACACACACACACACACTACTGAGTGTATATATATCCAAAGGAAATGGAATCAGTATGTAAAAAGGACACCTCCACTCTCATGTTAATTTATAAATAGTAATTTCAGTACTATTTATAATAGTCAAGAAATGAAACAACTTAGGTGTCCATAAACTGATGAATGGATAAAGAAAACATGGTACATACATCTAATGGAATACTACTGAGCTATGAAAATAGATGAAACCATGTAATTTGTGACAATATTGATGGAACTGGAAGACAATATATTCAGTGAAATAAATTAGGCATAGAGTGGTAAACATAAAATGTTCTAATTTATATGTAGAATCTAAAAAGTTTATCATGAAGAAATTGAGAATAGTTTAGTGGATACCAGAGACTGAGGAGATTAGGGAGAGTGGAGAGTTTGAGAAAGAATGATCAATAGGAACTAAATTACAGTTGGAAGAAGCAAGTTCTAATATTCTATTTCAAAGTAGAATGACCATAGATAAATATAATGTGCTGTATATTTCTAAAAAGCTAGAAGAAATGATTTTCACTATTTCACCACAAAGAAATAATAAATGTTTGAGCAAAGATATATTTTTATAATACTTTGAACATTATGCAATATATACGTGTTTGAAACTATAATGTTGTAACCTATAAACATGTACCATTTTTATGGGTTAACTAAATATTTTTAAATGAAAAAGGAAAGATCTAATACAAATGACCTAATTTTAGAATTCAAGAATAAGTAACAGAATAAATTAAGTTCAAAGTCGGAAGAAGTGAGGAAATAATTTTATAGAGGAAATAAATGAAATAGGAACTAGAAAAACAATAGAAAATGTCAATGAAACTAGAACTCATTTTTTATATTTATTTTTTAGGTGTAGAAGGACACAACACAATGCCTTTATTTTTATGTGGTGCTGAGGATCGAACCTGGGTCCTGCCCGTTCAAGGTGAGCGCTCTACCGCTGAGCCACAATCCCAGCCCCATAGAACTCATTTTTTTTAAAGAAAGAAAACTTAAAACCCTTTAGATAAACTAAGAAAAGTAAGAGAACCCTCAAATAAATAAAATTATAAATGAAGTAGGAGACATTATATCATAATACAAGAGATTAGTGGATACTCTTGTAAAAACAGTTAAATACCCCCCAAAATGGACCACTTAGAAGAAATAGATACACTTAAAGAAATATAAAACTTAAAGATACTTAATCATGATGAAATAGAAAATATGAATAGATCAGTACTGAGTTAGGTGATTGAGTCCCTAATCAAAAACTTTTCAAAACAACCAAAAAGCCCAGGACCCAATATCTTGATTTCTCAATTTTACCAAACACTTATGGAAGAATTAAAGCTATTACTTTTCAAACTTTTCGATAAAGTAGAAGAGAAAACACTTCTTATTTCAATGTAAAAAGGCAGCATTATCCTAATACCAAAGGCAGATAAAGTCATCAGAAGAAAAGAAAACCAAAGGCTGATATTCCTGATGAGTATACATGTAAAACTGAATTCAGCCGAACATTAAAGGGATAGTTTAGAATGATCATGTAGGATTTATCTCTGGGATACAAGGACCTTTTAATACAAACAAATAATTAAATGTGAATATATCACATTCCTGAGTGGATGGAAAATCATATGACTATCTCAATAGATACAGAAAAAAGCATTTGTCAACATTCACTTTTTTAATGAGAATAATTTTGAAACAAATTAGGTATAGAATAAATTTATTTTAATAATAAAGGCTGTTAGGACAAGCCCACAATTAGCATCATATTTTGTGGTGAAAGTTGATAAAATTTTCTGTAAGATTACAAAAAGACAAGGATGCCCACTCTGGCCACTTAAATTCAATACAGTACTGTAAGTCTTAGTCAAAGCAAGTAGGCCAGAAAAACAATTAAGATCTCTAAATTAGAAAGGAGAAAGTACTAATTCTCTGTAGATGACATAGTATTATACATGGAAAACTCTTAAAGCTCCACTGAAATCTGTTATAATTAATAATAGTCTGCAGCAAAATTTACAACGAGTAAATTCAGTAAATTTGTAATATACAAAATGAACCTAAAAATCAGTAGCATTTAGATGCACTAACAATGAACTAAATGAAAAAGAAATCAAGAAAATAATCTTTTATACCATCAAAATAAAGTACTTAGGAGTAAATTTAACCATGAAAATTAAAGAGCTGTACACTAACACTGAAGAAGATACAAAAAGAAGAACGCTATCTCATGTTCATGCATTAATATTGTTCAAATACCAATAATCTAAATACCAAAGCAATCTACAGATTCCATGCAACCACTATAAAAGTTTCTATGACATTTTTTCACAGAAATAGAACAAAATCCCTAAATTTTGAATAAAAGTACAAAAGGTCATGAGTAAAGGTAGTAATCATACACATAAAGAACAAATTGGGAGGCATCACATTCCCTAATCTTAAAATCTAGTACAAAGCTATAGTGATCAAAAGAGCACAGGGTGGTACTGGCACCAAAACAGACATATATATGTCATTGGAACAGATTAAGAAGCCCAAAAATATATCCGTACATATATGGACCTCAACAAATGTACCAAGAAATTGGAATGGAAATATGGCTTTTTGTGTTGCTGAAACTGGATATCCATATGCAGAATAAAATTAGACCCTTATCTCATACTATATACAAACATCAACTCAATATAGATTAAATATTTAAACACAATACCTATACATGTAAAATTACCAGAAGAAAACATATAGGAAAAGATTCTTGACATTGGTCTTGTAAAATATCTATTTTTGGAGGTATGACACCAAAATCATAGAAATAAAAGCACAAATAGACAAAGGGGACTGCATAAAACTGAATAATTTCTGTGAAACAAAGCAAATAATAAGAGAGTTTTCAAACCATATGTCTGGTTAGGGATTTGCATCAAAAATATAAAAGAAATTCAGTCAACTCAGTAGCAAGAAAACAAATTACTTGATTTTAAAATGGGTGAAAGAACTGGAGAGACATTTCTCAGAAGAAGATATACAAATAGCCAACAAGTATATGAATGAAATATTGTTAACATCAGTGATCATCAGGGAAATGCAAATTAAAATGAAAATGTGAAATCAATTTAAACCTGTCAGAGTATCTACCCTAAAAAAAAAATCACACATGTTGTCAAGGATGTGGGAAAATTAAAAACTCTGCACACTGTTGTTGAGAATGTAAATTAATACCACCATTATGGAAAACAGAATGGAATTCCCTCAAAAATTTAAAAATAGAACTACCATATGATCCACCAATCCTACTTCTGAGTATATATGCAAAGAAAATAAAATTATATGTCAAAGAAATATCTACACTCTGTTTTTCATCATTATTCACAATAGAAAAGGTATGGAATCAACCTAAATTTCCATAGATAGTGAATAGATAAAGACATTGAGAAATTACATACATACCCCCCTACATCCACATGTGAAATTTATAAAAGGAGAAAATCCACAATCAAATTATTTGTAAAGTCATGTATGAATCTGGAGAATATAATGCTGAGTGAGATAAGTCAGACATAGAAAAACAAATGCTGTGTAAACTCATATGTGTAATGTAAAAATAATCAAAATTTTAGAAATAGAGAATAGAATCATGATTGGCAAATGTTATGGTTAGAGTATTGGGAGATATTGCTTAAAGGGCACAAGGTTTCAGTTAAACAAGATGAATGATTTCTGGAGATCTGTTTTTCATCATGGTAACTACAGATAATAATAACATTGTATATACTAGCAACTTGCTAAGAGATTTGATCTTAAATGATCTTACAGCAAAAAATGAGAAGTATGTAAGAGATATGTTTATTACCTTCATGGAATCATTTATATATATATATATATATATATATATACATATATATATATATATATACACACACACACACACATATGTAATATATATCAAAAGAACATGTTGTACACTGTAAATATATACAATTTTCATCAGCCATACTTTGATACAGCTGAAAAAGATGTATCCTTGCATAGGTTTCAAACTTTCTTTTTTTCTTTTTAACACATTAATTTGTAAAAAAAAAACCCTTTAATTTATAAATATTAATGGGGTTTAGTGTTGTTTCAATACATACATACATACAGCCCACACTGATCAAATCTATCCCCCAGTTGTCCATACTTCACCTCCCCTTTCCCAACCTATAGTAATTACCATTGTGCATTTAAGACATCATTTTTTAAGCTTCCATATATGAAACAAAGTATGTGAAATTTATTTCTATCTCATTTAGTTAACATAATTTACTTCAGTTTTATCTATTTTGCTAAAATGAGAGAATTTCATTCTTCTTTATAGATGAACAATATTCTATGTGTATATATACCACTTAATCTTTCTTTGTTCACCCATCAATAGACATCTTAGCTCTTATGAGTAATACAACAAGACCAATGGGTATGAAGATATCTCTTTGGTATGCTGATTTTATTTCATTTTAATATATACACAGAAGTGAGATAGCTGGATCATATGCTAGATACATTTTTAGTGTTTTGAAGAACCCCATATAGAGAGAACACTATAATAATGATATTAGTTTACATTCCTCTAGCAGTATGCAAGAGCTCCCTTTTCTCCACATCCTTGCCAGAATTTTGAATTTTTTAATAATAGACATTCTAACTGGGGTGAGACTTTCACTGCATTTATTCAATATAGCACTGTATGTTTTAGCCAGATCAATTGTAAGATAATAACATAAAACACATACAAATAGAAAAAGAGAAAGTCAAATTATTCCTATTTTCAAAAACTAAGATAATATATTTAGAAAAACTGAAAAATTCCACTAAAGCACTGTTAAACATATAAATGAATTCATTAGTTGGTATGATACTGAATCAACATATAAATATCACTAACTTTTTAATATACCCATAAAAATCATTAAGAAATAAATCATGAAAGCAATCTCATTTACAATAACTATAATGAAAATGCACAGGAATCAGTATCCTTAACCAAGGGTATGAATGGTGTCTTCAATGAAAATTGCAAGACACTGATGAGAGAAATTGAAGAAAACACAAAAAATCATAAAGACTTCCTGTGTTTATAGGAAGAATTAATAGTGTTAAAATGCCCATACTTCCTAAAGCTTTCTACAGATTCAGTATAAAATACCTATCAAAGTACCAATGGCATTCTTCATAAAACTAAAAAAAAAGCAATCCTATAGTTCATATGAAAGCAAAAAGGACATTAAATAAGAAAATTAATTTTGAACAAAATGACAAAGCTGGAGTTATCACAATATCTGATTTCATAATATATTACAGAGTCATAGTAACCAAAACTCATAGTACTGGCATAAATATAGACACATGGACCAATAGATCAGAACAGAGATCCCAGAAGTAAATCTATGTATCTTCAACCAAATGGTGCTTAACAAACCTGCCAAAAACATACCATGGAGAAAGGATAACACTTTCAATAAATGGTGCTGGGAAAACTGGATATCCACATGCAGAAGACTGAAGCATCCAATTTCACATCCTATATAAAAATCATCTCAAAATGAACGAAAGTTCTTAGTGTAAGTCCTGAAAGTGAAACTACTACAAAAAAAAACACCAGAGGAAAGCATTAAGACATTGGTATAGGCAATGATATTTTTGAATATGATCCCCAAAGCACAGAACAAAACAGATTAATTGGATTATGTCAAACTAAAAAGATACTAAAACAGCAAAGGAACAATGCTAAGGAAATGACAAAGTATAGAATATAAGAAAATATTTGCTAACTATTCATCTGCAAAAGGATTAATATCCAGAATACAAGACACTAAAAAACTTAAAAACAACAACACAAAATCAGTAATCTAATTTTGAAGTGGTCAAATAATCTCAACAGACATTTCTCAAAAGGAGAAATAAAAATGACTAACAAATACATGAAAATTCTCAATATCATTATCATAAGGAAATGCAAATTAACCTTTCTTACTCATCAAATTTATTCTGTTGAGCCCTGGAGTTCAAGAGGCCAATACAGTATGGTTTCAGACTCTTCATCCATGCTTATATATGTGTCTTAAAAGTTTTAAGGTAAAGAAATACTTAAAGGACCAGGGTTGTGGCTCAGTGGTAGAGTGCTTGCCAAGCATGCATGAGGCAATGGGTTTGACCCAGCACTACATAAAAATAAAGCAAAATAAAGGTATTAAAAATACTTAAAGTTCTAAGTGCCTTGTTTTTTTGTAGTAGAACTTACTTTAAAAATTTAAACTTTTGATTGTTTTCTGATTATTTTACTTTGTGCATTATATCCCGGAAGAAATGGGTTTTCCTCATTCCTTTTTAAGATTGCTAGTTTGAATATTCATCTCAAAAAAATATTGAATTACAAATTCCCAAAAGTGCATCAAAACAGACTTCACAATTTGGGTAATTGAAAAGTATATTTTAATCTTTCCCCTAATGTTCTGGTTTTAAAATTGGAAATGAGCTACTTAATATTGAGAATGAAAGAAATGGTCTTGGTAAAAATTATTACATACCTCTTCAATACCCAAATATGTTTATCTGATTTCAAAAGTTCTGTTGTATTAGATTTGGGATTGTGGCTCAATAGCAGAGTGTTTGCCTAAGATGTGTGAGGCACTGGGTTTGATCCTTAGCACCACATAAAATTTTTTTAAAAATCAAATATAATAAATGCATACTGTCCATATACAACTACAAACATTTTTTAAAAAGACCTGCTGTATTTATCGCAGTCATGGTTTTGGGTTTATTTTTAGATACACATGATAATAGAGTGTATTTTGACACACATACATAGGGTATAACACAATTAGGATCCCATTCTTGTGGATGTACAAGATGTGGAGTCTCATTGGTCATGCATTCATATATGAACATGGGAAAGTTATGTCCAACTTATTCTACTGTCTTTCCTATTCCCATTCCCACTTCTCTACATCTCCCTTTGTCTGATTCAATGAACTTCTATTCCCCGACCTACCCTACTTTGTTGTGGATTAGCATCTACATACCATAGATTAAAATTTAGCCTTTCTGTTTCTTTCTTTTTTTGAGATAGGTTCATTTCACTTAGCAAGTTTTTTTTTTTAGCTCCATCCATTTACCAGAAAATGTCATGATTTCATTCTTCTTTATGGAAGAGTAATATTCCATTGTATATGTATCACATTTCCTTTATCCATTCATCTGTTGAAGGGCATCTAGGTGGGTTCATCATGTCAGTTCAGGAACTGACTTCCTCAACAATACTCCTAGTGTGCAGGAAGTATAATCAAGAACCAATAAATGGGATGGTATCAAACTAAAAAGCTTCTTCACAGCAAAGGAAACTATCAAGAATGGGAACAGAGAGCTTACAGAATGGGAGAAAATCTTTTCCACCTTCTCCTCAATACAGCATTGATCTTCAGGATATGCAAAGACTGAAAAAAATTTAAGAACAACCCCCCCCCAAAAAAAACCAATTTAACAAGTACAACCATGTCTTGTTGGAGCAAATTTGCAAGCAAAGTATAAAAAAGTCATTATTTTTTTAAATTCATAAATTTATAGTTAAATATATCTAAAACAAAAATAATACACAGAACTTATAACATTCTAATTATTTTGGGAAAATTTTACTGTTATCTGTGTTTTGAGTTTTTGCGTGCCTGCTACAGTTTGGTTATGGATTTGGTATGTCCCTAAGCATTCAAGCTTCCCACTGAGGAGCTTGATTCTCAGTGTGCTCACATTAGGTGTTGGAACCTTTAACAAGTGGAGTCAGATGAAAGGTGACTGTGTCATTGGGGCCATCACCCTTAGGAAGGATTAACATAATTTGCATGTGTTACCAGTTAGATCCTGAGTGAGTGAGTTATAAAAGACTAAGACTGGCTTTTGTGATTTCTCTCTCTTGCTTTCTATGTCACCATGTGATCTCTCCTTGCAAAACTGTCCACCATGAGCCATTTCCCATGAAGTTTCCACCAAAGTCTTCACAAGTGGGGGTTGCCTTGATCTTGAGCTTTCAACCTCCAAAAACTGTTAGCTAAATAAACCACTTTTCTTTATAAAGTTTCCAGTCTCAGATTCTTTTTCTTATAGCAATGGAAAACAGATAAATATGATGTCTCT
Organism: Ictidomys tridecemlineatus; assembly: GCF_052094955.1. NCBI lineage: Eukaryota > Metazoa > Chordata > Mammalia > Rodentia > Sciuridae > Ictidomys > Ictidomys tridecemlineatus. The sequence continues at coordinate 28,039,256 of NC_135493.1, read as the reverse complement.
TTCATCCACGTGGTGGAAAGACTACATAATGGTATGCTGCTCTTCATATCATCCCAACTCCTCATTCAGTAATATCAGGTTGATTGTTTGAAAATGGAAATCATCAAATTCTACAAGTTGCAGTTGTGTTCTTCCCCAATTTAAAATAATGTTTCTGCTTTTCCCTTCATCCAAAATTACCTGCTTTCTCTCCCTTTATCACAGTGCATTTTTTTCTCTAATTTCATTGCTTTGTAACAGTAGGTTAGTTTTCATGTGTTGTTTTTCTCCTTACATTGTTCTCTTTCAGTACAAAACAAACAAACAAACAAAAAAACTATTGTTGAAGGTTGGTTCTCCCCTGATCTAATGAATATTTTTCTTGGGCATGATTATTTACACTTACCTTGCTAGACTTCAATTTCTAAAATGAATGGTAAAAAAGAAATGATTCACAACAGTGCTCAGAAAATCAAATTTTCACCTTGAAGCCAAGATGTTAAAATTGGTAACCAACTCAGTTTTCCTATTAAAATCTGATGATTTCTTCAGATGTTTATCCTAGGACAATTAATTTCTAGTTGGTAATAACTTATTTGGATTTTCTATGATAACTTCTTTAAAATATCCACTTGTACATAGAATGCTTTGGAGAAACCAAAATATTTCTAAGAGGACCTTTGGTAATGTACAATTATTATTTTTTTCTTTTTTATTTATACATGACAACAAAATGCATTACATTTCCTGTTACATATTGAGAGCACAATTTATCATATTTCTGGTTGTATACATAGTATATTCACACCAATTTGTGTCTTCATACCTGTATTTTGGATAATAATGATCATCACATTCCACCATCATTAATTACTCCTGACCCCTGCCTTCCCCTCCAACCCCTCTGCTCTATGTAGATTTATTTATTACTCCCATGCTCCCTCTGTCTATCCCACTATGAATCAGCCTTCTTATATCAAAGAAACCATTTGGCATTTTTTTGGGGGGGATTGGCTAAATTCACTTAGCATTATCTTCTCTAACTCTATCCATTTACCTGCAGATGCCATGATTTTATTCTCTTTTATTGCTGAGTGATATTCCATTTTATATATGTGTCACATTTTTTTATCCATTCATCTGTTGAAAGGCATCTAGGTTGTTTCCAGAGTTTAGCTATTGTGAATTGTGCTGCATTAAACGTTGATGTGGCTGTGTCCCTGAAGTATGCTGTTTTTAAATCCTTTGGGTATAGACCCAGGAGAGGGATAGCTGGGTCAAATGGTGGCTCCATTCCCATATTTCCAAGGAATCTTCATAACTGCTTTCTATATTGGCTGCACCAATTTGTAGTCCTACCAGCAATGTGTGAGTGTGCCTTTTCCCCCCGCATCCTCGCCAACATTTATTCTTGTTTGTATGTTCATAATAGCTGCCATTCTGACTGGAGTGAGATGAAATCTTAGAGTGGTTTTGATTTGCATTTCTCTAATTGCTACTGATGACAAACATTTTTTTCATGTATTTGTTTATTGATTGTACATCATCTTCTGAGAAGTGTCCCTTCAGGTCCTTGGGCCATTTATTGATTGGGTTATTTGTTTTTTGGTGCTTAGCTTTTTGGGTTCTTTATAGACCCTAGTGATTAGTGATCTATCTGATATGTGAGGGATAAAGTTTTACTCCCAAGATGTGGGATCTCTATTCACCGCATAGATTGTTTCTTTTGCTGAGAAGAAACTTTTTAGTTTGAGTCCATCACATCTATTGATTCTTGATTTGAATTCTTGTGCGAAAGGAGTCTTATTAAGGAAGTTGGGGCATAATCCCACATGATGGAGATTAGGGCCTACTTTTTCTTCTATTACATACAGGGTCTCTGGTTGTATTCCTAAGTCCTTGATCCATTTTGAATTGAGTTTTGTGCATGGTGAGATATAGGTGTTTAATCTCATTTTGTTAGATATGGATTTCCAGTTTTTCCAGCACCATTTTTTGAGAAGGCTATCTTTTCTCCAATGCATGTTCTTGGCACCTTTGTCTAATATAAGATAATCATAATTTTGTGAATTAGTCTCTGTGACTTCTATTCTGTACCATTGGTCCACCAGTCTGTTTTGGTGCCAATACCATGCTGTTTTTGTTAATCTTGCTCTGTAGTATAGTTTAAGGTCTAGTATAGTGATGCCACCTGCTTCACTCTTCCTGCTAAGGATTGCTTTGGCTATTCTGGTTCTCTTAGTTTTCCAGATGAATTTCATGATTGCTTTTTCTATTTCTATGAGAAATGCCATTGCAATTTTGATTGGAATTGCATTAAATCTGTATAGAGCTTTTGGAAGTATGGTCATTTTGATAATATTAATTCTGTCTTTCCAAGATCAAGGTAGATCTCTCCATCTTCTTGGGTCTTCTTTGATTTCTTTCTTTAGGGTTCTATTATATTCATTATATAGATGTTTCACCTCTTTCATTTAGTTGATTCCCAAGTATTTTGTTTTGTTTTGTTTTGTTTTGTTTTGTTTTGTTTTGAGGCTATTGAGAATGGAGTCATTTTCCTCATTTTCTCTTAGAGGATTTGTCACTCATATACAAAAATGCCTTTGATTTATGGGTGTTGATTTTATATCCTGCTACTTTACTGAGTTCATTTACTAGTTCTAAGAGTTTTCTGGTGAAACTTTTAGGGTGTTCCAGGTATAGAATCATATGTGCCAATTTGAATTCTTCTTTTTCTATGTGTATCCCTTTAATTTTTTTTTTTTTGTCTACCTAATTGCTCTGGCCAGTGCATCTGCTATTTGGTCACTTGAAATTGATCTGTTTAAATTGTGTATATCATCCTGATTCAATTTGGGCAAATCACATGATTTCAGCTCTTGATTTTAATTATTTCCTATCTTTTGCAGCTTTTGGTGTAGATGTGTTCTTCGTTTTCTAGCTTTGAGATGTAGGTTTACGTCATTTATTTGTTGATTTTTCTTCTTTTAGAAATGAACTCCATGCAGTGACTGCTTTCATAGTGTCTCATTGTTTGGGGCATTTTCTTCCCTTATTTTTACATGTTGTCTATTTGTCTTCCTTTCTTGCAGTGTGGAACTGAGATATTACAGTTTCTTCCCTATATGCCACCCATGAAGATTATCTGTACCTCACCTTGATGATGGGCTTCCAGACCCTGCTGGTGTCCCTCAATGGATGCTACTGCATCCTGGGTCTGGAACCTGAGTAAGTTCGAGTGGGTGGATCTGGCCCACTGGGCTTGACCTCCTGAGGTAGTCTGCTGATAGGAATGGGCAGTCCTGTGCCAAAGGCTAGGCTCTGGAAGTATCTGCCCTGCAGAGGAGGGGTGAACCAGCTTACTGAGAGCCTGGAACCTGTGTGGACTGGAGTGGTGGTCTGGGTTGGATCTTGGCTCCTGTGGTAGTCCACTGGTCATAAGGGGCGGTTCTGCACCAGAGGCTAGGCTCTGAGTGTCTGCCTTTCTAGGAAAGGATCTTGCCTGCTGTGCGCCTGGGCCCCACAGAGGCCAGTTTGGTTGGATCTGGGCCTGTAATATATAATTATTCATGCTTGTCAAGTTGTACATGAGGTAGAATCTGCTTGTAGAATATGAGATAAAGAACAGAGTGGATGATACATGCCTCAGCTCTGGAGGCTGAGGCAGGAGGATTATATGATACATGAAGTCTATCTCTGGTGTCCTTGCTTTTGTCTTCATTGATGTTTCATTTTGGTAACAAAATATATATTATATATATATTATAGCTATTTTAAAATTTTCTATGTTTTTATATCAGAGTCTTCCTGGTGGAATAATAAAATGTAGCCAAGAGAAGTATTAATCTTTTAATCTTGTTATTAAGTTCTACTCTTTGTGTCTATTATGACTTTCACCAGTATTTTTTTTTTTGTACCAGGGATTAAACCTAGGGCCAGTTAACTGAGCCAAATCCCCAGACTTTGTATTATATTTTGTATTTTGAGACATGGCCTCTCTAAGTTGCTGAGGCTGGCTTCAAACTTACAAACCTGCCTCAGCCTCCTGAGGTGTTGGATTTGCAGGTATGTGACATGACACCCAGGTACAAGTGATTCTTACCTTTTTTGTAGTTGTTTGTTTTTGCTTACTCAGGTAAGACAGGAAAACTAGAGGATGCAAAAGTATGTATTTACTATGACTAATACTTTGGATATATTTCCCACAAATTCCCCTTTGCCCTCCTTGCAGAACTATAAGAGCTTTCTTTGCTTTTTACCAGGAAAATGTGGTGGGCTTTCTGGAGGTAAAATGAAATTATGTGGGCACCAAGATCTTTCTCCCTGTAATGGTAGTCCATGATCAACTTCTAGTAATTTACCAAAGTTCGCCATTTATTTCTATAACATTATGGTTTGCCAGCATCCCTTGCTCCCAATAAGCAAATGTGGCTTTGATTATGGATATTCCTCTCCTCCAGATTTCAGGGTAGTAGGAACAAACTGCTATATCAATTCTATTATGAGCTCAAAAAAAGTAATTTATTTTCACTTTATTCAGCTTTTCCTTGTGAGGAAAGGAAATCCAGAAATCCCAAATATTCATTGTATTTTTATTGAATGGCAAATTATCAACTATGATGAATGGAGTTTATAGGAAAGAATAAAAACAATCATTTGACAATAGGTAATTTTATTTCTGGGCCTACTATATCTTGGTATTTCTGCACAGATGGTCATGCCAACAATTGCATTTACCCTTTTGGGAGGATGTACGATTAGGATGCTATCTAAATAGAAAGTTATAATCACTCTTGATATTTCTTCCTTACTCATTCCTCCTTCTCAATTTAAAATCCATTAGCTAAGCATGGTTATTTTACCTCATGAATCTCAAATATACACACTTCATCTATCTCCACAACAACATCCCTTGTCCATGTCACCATCATTTTTTAACCTTACACTACAGAGGTAGCTTACCTATTTATATATGTGCATTCTATCACCTCCATCCAATACACTTTTCATTTTCTGAGTATGATATTTTAAAAACAAAATTATGATCATTTCTTAAACACACACACACACACACACACACACTATGTACCATTCAATATCTTTACAGTGTTTTTAGGATATAGACGAAGATCCTATACATTCTATAAAGCCCTATATGGTAAGGTCCTCACCTTTCCTGTTTAATTCCTTTAAATTGGCCTCTCAATCTCTGCACTGTAAAGCAAACTTTGTGTTCTTACATCCTATTTCCTCCCTTCCCTTCACTGATTTTGTATACAAGCTGTTCTGTCATTACCCCTGCTTCACTTCTGCTCTTCCCTTCACTAACCTATCAGTGGACCAAACACTACTAGTCTTTAAAATTTCAACTCATTTATAACATAATTTTCTAATGGTAATAACTATTACATTTTCATAGTGCTATGGAATGCTCATATGTACTCTATGTAGTTATTCTAATCTTGTGAAGGTAAGTCCTGTGTCTATTCTTTGCTCATCATTAATTCCAAACAACTTGCATAGGGACATATATATAGTAAGTTGTCAATAAATATAAATCGAACAAATGAATAAATCAAAATAACAAAGCAAAACTTATGTTTCAAAAATACTAAGGAGCTCAGAACCAAAGTGGAAAATTTAAAAAATAGGTGACTTCTTGGAGACTTTAATTCATCCAAAGTATATTAATCATGTAGCCATATTATACTCATAAATCTCTTAAAGTCAAAATTATGACTACCACAATTATGGTCTTCATAAACATGGTTAGGTATTCAATAATCTCTTAACATGTACCTGTTGCTTATATGACAATTTGAAGTATGAAATTTTGCCTATATATGAACCCCCTGTATGATATTACAATCAAACTGATACTAAAAGCATAAAGCATAGACTAAAAGACTTCATGTTTTGTATAAGGAGCTTTATTAAAAAATTATGCTTATTTTTAAATAATTAGAAAGCACAAAAAGACACACAAAGAAAATTTCTTATAACTATTCAGCAATGACCACTTTTGCTGAATTTTAATTTTTAATTATTATAAAGATGTTTTAATTAATGGCAATATTCTTACATCTATAGCTTGATAGACTTTTATGTATATTTAGACCCATGTAAACCACAACCCATGTCAAAATATAGAACATTTTAGCAACCCAAATTATTTTCTCATACTCCTTCATTATCCATGTTCTCCCACAAATAAATGAGATATGTTTTTGAATTGCATATATATGTTATGATTCAAGAGGGACTCTTTTGTATCTATATTATTTTCCTCAAAAGTATAGCTATTACAACAAAATGTGTTATTACATGTATCAGTAATACATTATTTTTTTAAAAAAATTATGTAGTATTCAGTAAACTGTTGATAAAGATATGAGTTGCTTTCAACTTTGCCTATTATGAATTAAGTTGCTATAAATATAGTTATACATATGTCTGAACAAAGACACTCTTTATCTGTAGATACATACCTATTGAAGACATATATTTAGCTTCAGTAGATACCACCACAGACTGTTACATAGTGATTGTATCTTGTACACTCTCATGAATAATGTATTAGAATTTTGATTGTTCTACACTTCTTTGCTTGGATGTGCATTACCTTCCATTTTTTGTTTTAGACATTTTTGTGAGTGTATAATAAGGATCCATGAGAGTTTAATATTGATTTCTTTGACAAGTAATAATGCATGCCACTTTTAAATGTTAGGTATTATTTTTAAAAATAGAGAAATATCCAAAATATTTTTAAAAAATGGACTAATATATGTGGATTTTGGATCATGTACTTTGAATCAAAAGTATTAAATTTATTTGCACAAGTATGAAAGGAATTTTTTCTCTCATTAATAAGTAAAATAATTATAGCCAGCATCCAAAAGAATCTCATGAGGTTCTCCTTCTTTACCTGTTTTGTGAATTATGTGGCCTATGAATATAATGTTCTTTCCCAAATTCAAGTAACAAAATTATACCACTATTTTATTAAAGCATCCATCTTTTCCCATTGATTTTATTTATTTATTTTTTTAAAATTTGCCTCTTTTTTTTATTGTTGGTCATTCAAAACCTTACACAGTTCTTAATACATCATATTTCACAGTTTGATTCAAGCAGGTTATGAACTCCCAACTTTACCCCGTATACAGATTGCTGTATCACATCAGTTACCCTTCCATTGATTGACATATTGCCTTTCTAGTGTCTGATGTATTCTGCTGTCAGTCCTATTCTCTACTATCCCCCCTCCCCTCCCCTCCCCTCCCCTTTTCTCTCTCTACCCCTTCTACTGTAAATCATTTCTTCCATTTGTATTATCTTGTCTTACCCCTCCATTACATAGTTCTTGATATATCATATTTCACATTTTGATTCAAGTGGGTTATGCACTCCCATTTTACCCCGTATACAGCTTGCAGAATCACATCAGTTACACTTCCATTGCTTTACATATTGCCATCCTAGTGTCTGTTGTATTCTGCTGCCTTTCCTATCCTCTACTATCCCCCCTCTCCCCCCTCCCCTCTTCTCTCTCTACCCCCCTACTGTAATTCATTCCTCCCCCTTGTATTATTTTTCCCTTTCCCCTCACTTCCTCTTGTATGTAATTTTGTATAACCCTGAGGGTCTCGTTCCATTTCCATGCAATTTCCCTTCTCTCTCCCTTTCCCTCCCACCTCTCAACCCTGTTTAATGATGGTCTTCTTCTCGTGCTCTTCTTCCCTAGTCTGTTCTTAATTACTCTCCTTATATCAAAGAAGACATTTGGCATTTGTTTTTTAGGGCTTGGCTAGCTTCGCTTAGCATAATCTGCTCTAATGCCATCCATTTCCCTCCAAATTCTATGATTTTGTCATTTCTTAATGCAGAGTAATACTCCATTGTGTATAAATGCCACATTTTTTTAATCCATTCGTCTATTGAAGGGCATCTAGGTTGGTTCCAAAGTCTTGCTATTGTGAATTGTGCTGCTATGAACATCGATGTAGCAGTGTCCCTGTAGCATGCTCTTTTTAGGTCTTTAGGGAATAGACCCAGAAGGGGGATAGCTGGGTCAAATGGTGGTTCCATTCCCAGCTTTCCAAGAAATCTCCATACTGCTTTCCAAATTGGCTGCACCAATTTGCAGTCCCAACAACAATGTACAAGTGTACCCTTTTCCCCACATCCTCGCCAGCACTTATTGTTGTTTGACTTCGTAATGGCTGCCAATCTTACTGGAGTGAGATGGTATCTTAGGGTGGTTTTGATTTGCATTTCTCTGACTGCTAGAGATGGTGAGCATTTTTTCATGTACTTGTTGATTGATTGTATGTCCTCCTCTGAGAAGTGTCTCTTCAGGTCCTTGGCCCATTTGTTGATTGGGTTATTTGTTATCTTATTGTCTAATTTTCTGAGTTCTTTAAATACTCTGGATATTAGGGCTCTATCTGAAGTGTGAGGAGTAAAGATTTGTTCCCATGATGTAGGCTCCCTATTTACCTCTCTTATTGTTTCTTTTTCTGAGAAAAAACTTTTTAGTTTAAGTAAGTCCCATTTGTTGATTCTAGATGTTAACTCTTGTGCTGTGGGTGTCCTATTGAGGAATTTGGAGCCCGACCCCACAGCATGTAGGTCGTAGCCAACTTTCTCTTCTATCAGATGCCATGTCTCTGATTTGATATCAAGCTCCTTGATCCATTTTGAGTTGACTTTTGTGCATGGCGAGAGAAAGGGATTCAATTTCATTTTGTTGCATATGGATTTCCAGCTTTCCCAGCACCATTTGTTGAAGATGCTATCCTTCCTCCATTGCATGCTTTAGCCCCTTTATCAAATATAAGAAAGTTGTAGTTTTGTGGGTTGGTTTCTGTGTCCTCTATTCTGTACCATTGGTCCACCCGTCTGTTTTGGTACCAGTACCATGCTGTTTTTGTTACTATTGCTCTGTAGTATAGTTTGAAATCTGGAATCGCTATACCACCTGATTCACACTTCCTGCTTAGTATTGTTTTTGCTATTCTGGGTCTTTTATTCTTCCATATGAATTTCATGATTGCTTTCTCTATCTCTACAAAAAATGCCGTTGGGATTTTGATTGGCATTGCATTAAACCTATAGAGAACTTTTGGTAATATCGCCATTTTGATGATGTTAGTTCTGCCTATCCATGAACAGGTTATATTTTTCCATCTTCTAAGGTCTTCTTCAATTTCTCTCTTTAGGGTTCTGTAGTTTTCATTGTATAAGTCTTTCACCTCTTTTGATAGGTTGATTCCCAAGTATTTTATTGTTTTTGAGGATATTGTGAACGGAGTGGTTGTCCTCATTTCCATTTCAGAGGATTTGTCGCTGATATACAGGAATGCCTTTGATTTATGCGTGTTGATTTTATAACCTGCCACTTTGCTGAATTCATTTATTAGCTCTAACAGTTTCTTTGTAGACCCTATTGGGTCTGCTAGGTATAGAATCATGTCATCTGCAAATAGCGATAATTTAAGTTCTTCTTTTCCTATTTTTATGCCTTTAATTTCTTTCTTCTGTCTAATTGCTCTGGCCAGTGTTTCGAGAACTATGTTGAACAGAAGTGGTGAGAGAGGGCATCCCTGTCTTGTTCCAGATTTTAGAGGGAATGCCTTCAATTTTTCTCCATTCAGAATGATGCTAGCCTGAGGCTTAGCATAAATTGCTTTTACAATGTTGAGGTATGTTCCTGTTATCCCTAGTTTTTCGAGAGTTTTGAACATAAACGGATGCTGTACTTTGTCGAATGCTTTGTCCACATCTATGGAGATGATCATATGGTTCTTATTTTTAAGTCTATTGATGTGGTGAATAACATTTATTGATTTCCGTATATTGAACCAGCCTTGCATACCAGGGATGAATCCTACTTGATCATGGTGCACAATTTTTTTGATATGTTTTTGTATCCGATTTGCCAGAATTTTATTGAGGATTTTTGCATCTAGGTTCATTAGAGATATTGGTCTGTAGTTTTCTTTCTTTGAAGTGTCTTTGTCTGGTTTCGGAATCAGGGTGATGTTGGCCTCGTAGAATGAATTTGGAAGTTCTCCCTCTTTTTCTATTTCCTGAAATAGCTTGAAAAGTATTGGTATTAGTTCCTCTTTAAAGGTTTTGTAAAACTCTGCTGTATACCCATCCGGTCCTGGGCTTTTCTTAGATGGTAATATTTTGATGGTTTCTTCTATTTCCTCAATTGATATTGGTCTGTTTAGGTTGTCTATATCCTCCTGACTCAATCTGGGCAGATTATATGACTTAAGAAATTTATCGATGCCTTCACTATCTTCTATTTTATTGGAGTATAAGGATTTAAAATAATTTCTGATTATATTCTGTATTTCTGAAGTGTCTGTTGTGATCTTGCCTTTTTCATCCCTTATGCTAGTAATTTGAGTTCTCTCTCTTCTTCTCTTCGCTAGCATGGCTAAGGGTCTGTCAATTTTATTTATCTTTTCAAAGAACCAACTTTTCGTTTTGTCAATTTTTTCAATTGTTTCTTTTGTTTCGATTTCATTAATTTCAGCTCTGATTTTAATTATTTCTTGCCTTCTACTTCTTTTGCTGTTGTTTTGCTCTTCTTTTTCTAGGATTTTGAGATGAAGTATGAGATCATTTATTTGTTGGTTTTTTCTTTTTTTAAGGAATGAACTCCAAACAATGAATTTTCCTCTTAGAACTGCTTTCAATGTGTCCCATAGATTCTGATATGTTGTGTCTGTGTTTTCATTAAACTCTAAGAATTTTTTAATTTCCTCCTTGATGTCTTCTAAAACCCATTGATCATTCAGTAACCTATTGTTCATTCTCCAAGTGATGCATGATTTTTCCTTGCTTCTTTTATCATTGATTTTTAGTTTCATTCCATTATGATCAGATAAGATGCATGGTATTATCTCCGCTCCTTTATATTGTCTAAGAGTTGCCCTGTGACATAATATATGATCTATTTTTGAGAAGGATCCATGTGCTGCTGAGAAAAAAGTGTAGCTGCTTGATGTTGGGTGGTATATTCTTTATATGTCAATTAAGTCTAGGTTGTTAATTGTGTTATTGAGTTCTATAGTTTCCTTATTCAATTTTTGTTTGGAAGATCTGTCCAGTGGTGAGAGAGGTGTGTTGAAGTCTCCCATGATTATTGTATGGTGGTCTATTAGACTCTTGAACTTGAGAAGAGTTTGCTTGATGAACACAGCAGCACCGTTGTTTGGGGCATATATATTTATGATTGTTATGTCTTGTTGGTGTATGGTTCCCTTGAGCAGTATGTAGTGTCCTTCTTTATCCCTTTTGATTAACTTTGGTTTGAAATCTATTTTATTTGATATGAGTATGGACACTCCTGCTTGTTTCCGCAGTCCATATGAGTGATATGATTTTTCCCAACCTCTCACCTTCAGTCTATGTATATCCTTTCCTATCAAATGCGTCTCCTGTAGGCAGCATATTGTTGGGTCTTGTTTTGTGATCCATTCAACTAGCCTGTGTCTCTTAATTGGTGAGTTTAAGCCATTAACATTTAGGGTTATTATTGAGATATGGTTTGTTCTTCTAGCCATATTTGTTTATTAATGCTGCTAAACCTGATTTGTTTTCCTCTTTGATTATTTTCCCCCCTTTACTGTCCTACCTCCCACTGTTGGTTTTCATTGTTGTTTTCCATTTCCTCTTCCTGTAGTGTTTTGCCAAGGATTTTTTGAAGAGATGGTTTTCTAGCTGCAAATTCTTTTAACTTTTGTTTATCATGGAATGTTTTAATTTCATCTTCCATCCTGAAGCTTAATTTCGCTGGATACACGATTCTTGGTTGGAACCCATTTTCTTTTAGCGTTTGAAATATGTTATTCCAGGATCTTCTAGCTTTTAGAGTCTGTGTTGAGAGATCAGCTGTTATCCTGATTGGTTTACCCCTAAATGTAATCTGCTTCCTTTCTCTTGTAGCTTTTAAAATTCTCTCCTTATTCTGTATGTTGGACATCTTCATTATAATGTGTCTAGGTGTGGATCTCTTATGATTTTGCACATTCGGCGTCCTGTAGGCTTCTAGGATTTGGGGTTCTGTCTCATTCTTCAAGTCTGGGAAGTTTTCTCGTATTATTTCACTGAATAAATTGTCTATTCTTTTGGTTTGGAGCTCTGTGCCTTCCTGTATCCCAATGACTCTTAAGTTTGGTCTTTTGATATTATCCCATATTTCTTGGATGTTCTGCTCATGATTTCTTAGCAGACTTGCTGAGCTGTCTATGTTCTTTTCAAGTTGAAATACTCTGTCTTCATTGTCTGATGTTCTATCTTCTAAGTGATCCACTCTGCTGGTAGTATTCTCAATTGAGTTTTTAAGTTGGTTTATTGCTTCCTGCATTTCTAGAATTTCTATTTGTTTGTTTTTTATTTCCTCTATCTCCCTGTGAAACTGATCTTTTACTTCCTGGATTTGTTTATGTAGTTCCTTGTCAATGTGATCTTTCATTGTCTGATTTTGCTGTCTCATGTCTTCCTTGAGACTCCAGATCATCTGAAGCATGTATATCCTGACCTCTCTGTCTGACATTTCATCTGTTGCAGCTATTACCTCTTCTAGAGTTGAGTTGACCTGCATTGCCTGTGGTCCTTTCTTTCCTTGTCTTTTCATACTGCTGGCGTTTCTTTCTGCTTGGTGAAACTGTTGTGTTTTTGAAATTTTCCCTCTATTTATTTATATTGCTCTTGTATAGTTGAAAAGTCTCCCTTGCAGGACAGGTGGTGGCTGTGATCCTCCACCAATTGGTGCGATCCGTCTACCACGCTGGCGGGCCCTAGGTCTGCTCTGCTGGCCGGTAGAAGGTCCGCCTACCCAGCAGGCGCGAGGGGCACCTCTGTCTCTCCGCAGGTTGCTGGGCCTAACCTCCCAATGGGTCCCCGGTATGCCTACCTTGCAGGCACTGGGGGTGGGGCCGGCTCCGGCCTGCAACAAGCCACTGGGCCTGATCTGCCGGTGGTCACAGTCCCGCCTACCTTGCAGGAACTGGGGGAGGGGACGGTCTTGCCCCTCAGCAGGCCGCTAGGCCTGATCTGCTGGTGGTCACAGTCCCGCCTACCTTGCAGGCACTGGGGGAGGGGACGGGCCTGCCCCTCGCCAGGCCCCTGGACCTGTCTTGCTGGTGGGTCGCAGGACCGCGTTCCCTGCAGGCGCGTGTGTCAGCTCTGTCTCTCCGCAGGTTGCTGGGCCTGACCTGCCCGTGGGTCGCCGGTTCTCCTACCTTGCAGGCACTGGGGGTGGGGCCGGCTCCCCCCATTGATTTTAAATGCCACTTTATGGATTTCTTATGCTTATCCATTGATCTATGTATTTATCTTATGTCAGTATAACACTTTTTTAATATGTACTTATTTGTAGTATGCATTGTTATTTAGTAAAGTATCTACTGTCATCTCTTTGCTCTTTAATTGCATTTCTAGTCATATATACACACACATATACACATATATGTGAATTACACATAACTGTGGTTCATTTTGACATATTCATGCATTCATGAAATATAATTTGTTCCATGTCAATCCCTAGTACTTCTTCTTTTCATCCTCTCCTCCCATTTTGTCCCCCTTTCCTAATCTACTGGTCTTCCTTCTTTTATTATTTTAATTGGTTCATTATACATATACATAAATGTGAAATTTACTATGGTATATTCATATGCTATTTGGTCATTACTTCTTCAGTTTACTTCGGCAATGCTTTCTCTTTTTCATAGCTTTTCCTTCCCCAACAACTCCATTTCTCTACTGATCTCCCTGCTAATTTTATGGGATCTCCCACTTCTTTTATTTCCTTATTTCCCTCTAGCTTCCACATTTGACCTTGGACTATCTGTGTCTGGCTTATTTCACTTAGCATGATATTTTTCAGTTCCATCCATTTACTGGAAAATGGCATAATTTCAGTCTTCTTTAAGGCTGAGTAATACTAAGAATTAATACTACATTGTGTTCATATACCACATTGTTTTTATCAATCTGTGGACAGGCATCAGGTTTGGTTCCATAACTTGGTTATTGTGAATTGTGGAGATATAAACAATGATGTTTGTGTATCACCAAATGTGCTCATTTTAGTTCTTTTAAATAAATTCCAAGTAGTGGGATAGCTAAGTCATATGTTGGTTTCATTTCTACTTTTTGAGAAATCTCCATACTGCTTTCCAAACTGTTTTACTTATTTAAGTACCACTAACAATGTATGAGTGTACCTCCTCACATCCTCCCCAGCATTTATTGTTATTTCAAGTCTTGATGATTGCTGTATAGTTTTGTTAAATTGTCTTGATTGCTAGGAATGTTATTACCATATTTATTGACCATTTGTATTTCTTTTGAGTAATTGCTGTTTAGTTTATTTGCCCATTTATTGACTGGTCTATATGAGTTTTTTTTATAATTTGTTCTTTTTAGTTGCATATGACAGTAGAACTTATTTTCACATATTTTACATACATGGAATATAATTTCCCCTTGTGGTTGTTCATGGTGTGAATCATGAATTCATATATGAACATAGGAAATTTTTGTACAATTTGTGAAGTTTTGTACAATTCTTTCTACTGTCTTTCCCATTCCCATCCCCCTCCCTTCTGTTCATTTCCCCATCCTATTCATTGAACCTCTACTACCCTCCCCACCCCTATTGTGAGCCAGCATCCGCACATTAGAGAGTGGTGCTAAGGTTCTAACCCAGTGCCTCACTCATGCTAGGCAAGTGCTCTGCCACTGAGCTACAGCCCCAGCCCCTGAATGCTATTATATATTATATATGTCTAATTATGAGTACAATGAAGAAAAAGAAAAGCATTCTTACAGAATGGAGAGTAAACATGCGGGTGATGCTTTTTTTCCCTCTCAGGAATAGTGCTTTGATCAGAGGAAGGCATAATTTAATTACTTTGCAAAACAATATATAATGCTGTCCTTATAAGAATAGAATGTAGAACAAGGATGGAAGAAAGGAGCATAACTAGGAAACTATTACAGTAACTCCATCAAGAGATGATGGTGGCTTGATATTTATAAAAGCATGAAATAATCCCCAATACTCACTTTTACTGCCCCTTCTCTTTTCTCCTGTTCCCTTGCCTCTACTCTGCTGATGTTTCTGCTATTTACTTATAATTTTTTACAATTAGTTTCACATGATGGTGAGATTTACTATGGTATTTTTGTATTCTAATTTAAATAATTTTCCCATGATCTCTAATTATGTCTGTCATTTGACCAAAAAGGGGAAGCATATCTATATTACGGAGACTAAATTACCTGGATAAGTGTGCCTGTTAGTTTCCCTCCTGTCTGCTTCTGGCTTTTCTATCTCTAGATATAAACCACCTTTGGTATTAACCTTCCCTTTCTGGTGGTATAATGTTTTCACATTTAACTTTGACTGAAGAATCCCTCTGAAACTCATCACCTACTTTCTAGTTTTTAATGATTTCTCAATTTTTTTCTCTTTCTCTCTGTATATGTTTATGTGTGTGTGTGTGTGTGTGTGTGGTTTTTCAATGATTTATCAAATTTCTTTGTCTTTCACTCTCTATAAATGTGTATGAGAACATATATATATATATTTATAAAGATTATTTATAAATATATACATAAATATAATTTACATAGATAAGTATGATTTATTGGGTGTGGTACCAGAATGGACTATATTTTCATACTTAACAGAATATTCCAAGCTGCAAGGAATTTTTTCAGTAATTTTAAAAGAAATGTTACTTTGAGCAAAGTATACGATACATGAAATTCCAGATATATTACATAGTATCTGTGGGCAGATACTATGTAATATATGCTTTTGTTGATCAGTGCATTTTTGTGACATTTGACATATCATAAACAAATTGGTAATTTGATGTTGATTGCTAAACTCTAAGGCATTATCAATACTGTAGCCATTCTATAGAAAGATTATTCAAAACTTCCTGCTTCAGATAATCACAAAATTCATTGTTCCCTATATTTTTGCCCAAGTAATTTTGTGAGCAAGAACATGAAGAAAATGAGATTCATATTCCCCTAGCACAGTTAGTTTACTGTATTATGGGGCCCCAGAACAAAGCACTGTCTCTGAACAGACACTTCTACTGAAGGATCTTTGAGTTACTAGAAGCCCACTATTTTCTACCCTGTCTTCTGATGATATATCCCTTCCAGAGCAGGAGCACCAGAGAACTCACACCTTAATGATGAACTGGTTTTTTTTCCTCTTTTAGTTTAAGCTTTCACAGAAGACTGTATTAAAGTGAATTCTTCTCTGTCCTCCAGCATAATAATATTATTATTATAATTCAAATAAGCAAGGTTCACCTGAGGACCCTTTAGGAGTCCTTCTTAGGTGGTAGATCCAAAGGGATGATCTCTACAGTTGAGCTGTGCATAATAAGTGAAGGAATACATTGCAGGTCAGCTCCCAGAAAATAGAAAGAATAATGTGGAGTTCCCTATAATGAGGTTTAGGGTTTTCTTTGAGAAGCACAGAGACAGAATAACAGTAATCATTGCCCCCAATGGCTTCTAAATAATGAAATTATGGGGGAACAGGAAATAATAGAGAAAATAGATCTTCATAGAGCAAAAAAGCAGCCAATGATTCTCAAATATTTTAGGCAAAATGATACCTTTATAGGGTCAGAATAGAAGACCATTCAGGAAGCTAACAATCCTCCATTGCTATTAAAAGCTGCTTGTTATAATAAATGGGAAGAATGATGCTTCTTTTGCTAGTATTCTATCAAGAAAAATGATAAGTCTGTTGCTAATGAAGGCCTAAAGCCTGTCAGTATGGTATTACATCATTAACAGAAGATTATCTGCAGGCCCCTTGCATCACTTATGAAAAAATACTTGGTTACAGAAAACCAATACTGCAGGAATGGGAAATAGGTTGATCGCTGGAGAAATACTCAGAATAAATATTGACTGGACACACCCAAGTATAATCCTTAAGATTGATTATAATGCTTAAACTATTACTTTGATGATTCTTATCTTTAATATAGCCTAAAACAATAGTGAAACACCGATATAGTCACAACCAAGAAACAATACATTCCAAAGAAATGTTATTCTCATCTGAATCCAACAAGAATAACTCGTGTTTATACACATCCATGTCTAACAATCACAATATACTCTCTGACTTAGTCTGCTTGGGATGCTAAAACAAAATACCTTAGACTGTGAAATTTATGAACTGCATAAGTTTATTGCTTACAGTTCTGAAGGCGACAAAATCTAAAATAAAGGTACTAATAAATATGGTGTATAGTGAGGGTCTGTTCCTCATAGATAACAACTCTGTGTCCTTAGATGGTGGAAGGGACAAGGAGGCTGCTTCAAGCCTCTTTTACCACAGCACTAATCCAAGTAATGAAGACTCCACCTAAAAGCCCCATCTTTAATTTTATCACAATTGGAATTGTTTTAACATATGAATTTTAAGGGACACCATTATTCAGACTTTAGTATTCCATGAGCATTAAACTTTTACTTTTTTCATATTTTTACTTTTCTCTCTCCCTCTTCCATTTCCTCTTTCCCTCCTTTCATGAAAGATAATTCATCAAACTTATCAACAATATAATTCTATTGGCAGATCTTTTTACTGGTACTTGAACGGTCGCATTCCCTAAGTTATATCTCACATTTCTTTCTCCACAATCAAGTTCCATCCTCAGAAATTTAGGAAGTAACTAGGAAATAATTAAGAAAAGAAGAAGGCTTATTGGAATTTTCCTCATTTTTTGAATCTCACAAGGATTAATGAGGAGGGGATACAAGTTTTGTTGTAAGAATAGAGTAAGACTCAGAGCCTTTACAACAACGATTTGTTGATTTAGTAGAAATTGTGTTTCACTAGCAGGGACATTCATCAGCATGAGGCACTTAGCAGCAATGTGCCCAGGAAAATCAATTTTCCAGAAGACTCAGAGCTTACCAGAAGTCTTATGCTATGAAGGCAAGAGATCCAGTTTGGTTGCTGACAAGAAAAAAGGAAGAATAAAAATGAGCTTCTTAAACCAAGGCACACATCATCATGGTACT
The DNA here is from genome assembly GCF_052094955.1 of Ictidomys tridecemlineatus. NCBI lineage: Eukaryota > Metazoa > Chordata > Mammalia > Rodentia > Sciuridae > Ictidomys > Ictidomys tridecemlineatus. The sequence goes on along the minus strand of NC_135493.1, from coordinate 28,021,172 downwards.
GTGTCGAGCTTTATCAGTCAAAGTAGTTTAACAAAATTTATAGTGAAAATTTATAGTGGAAATAAATTTATAGTGGAAATAAATCTTTTGGATTTTAGAAAATCTGAAACATCTCATATTTCAGATCAACTTTATGGATTTTAGTCATCATCGTCATCATCATCAACAACATCATCAGAATTATTTGACATTTTATCTAATTATTGACTGTAAAAATGATAATATTTTATTACTCTCAAGACCATAATATAGGAACAGACTATTTAATACTCATTCATTAGCATTTTCATACCTTTTCTCTACCCATCAATTTTTCTTCCACATTTAGGATTAGGGAGAAAGCATATTACAGTTAAGTATTTCATCCAGCATAGAGCCCTCCGTACTACTTGCTCTTCTATTTATCCCTACAATTTAAGGAAATGTCATTTGAGGAAATGGCAGACAAAAATAAATAAATATTGAGTGGCACTCTATAGTTCTGAAATGAGTAGGACAGACTAACGACTTTCTTGAAAGGCTTTGGGATGGGGGAATGTTCCCATATAGATCCTAGTCATAATGAATAGGCTATGTATATTGGGTCATTTGTGATGGTATCCAGAGGAAGAAGATCAGGTTTCTGTTAGGACACTTGAAGAAGAGGATGAAAATGACAATACTTAGATATACATATTGACTACATAACACTCCAGAAGTAGAAAACTTGAAAGCAAGTTAGCTTGAAAAAGTGTAATTAGTCTACTAATCTTTTGCAATTACACACAACATCCTGAAGAGCAAATCACACTCATGCAATACAGTTTTATCTTTTAACTTTACAGATGATGAAACTGAGGTTTAGAGAAAGAATAAATTCACCCAAGAGTTCCCAGGTAGGAAGTGAGAGGCAGGACTGAGATCAGGTTCTAGGAATATCCGTCATGAACATTTTCCTAGCATCATTTATGGTTTCTGCAACTAGCAGAATAAAAAAATCAAGTGCCAAAGATTAATACCTTTCTTTAAAAAAATGTTTTCCAGAGTTCTAAGCTATAAGAATAACCTTAGAGGATAGAAATTCATTCTTCTTTCTTTCTTTTCTTTCTTTCTTTCTTTCTTTCTTTCTTTCTTTCTTTCTTTCTTTCTTTCTTTCTTTCTTTCTACCTTTCTTTATTTCTTTTTACCTTTCTTTCTTTCTTTCTTTCTTTCTTTTTTGTTGTTCATTCAGGGGTTCAGGGGATTGATCCCAGTGACACTTAACCACTGAGCCACATTCCTGGCCCTTTATATATTTTGTTTTAGGACAGGGTCTCACTATGTTGCTCAGGGCCTTGCCAAATTGCTGAGGCTAGCTTTGAACTTGCAATACTCCTGCTGAATTTTCTAATTATACTCTATTCACCTCTGAAATCATGTGTCTCCAATATTCAGGAAACATTGCCTTCTAAAATTGAGTTTAATACTACAGATGATATTATTAGCTGAGTGTCAGCTTGGGTCTCTTATTAATACCTTAATAGAGTCAAAGTACTTAAAGAATATGTTTGTCTCCAAGATATGCAAGATAGCCCTTCCAAATAGTAACAGTAGAAGTTGTTGTTCCCATTTCTCAAATAGATACTTAAGGCACTTAAAAGTGGTAACTTCCTTAAAGCCACATAGCCAGTAAACTGGACCAGGTAATAAACTTCAAAACATACTGTTACAATGATTAGCTTTTCTGAAACTAAAATGAATAAATACCTCCATGAGTTATGTATTTTCTTTATAATTAGAGTATATGTGGTAGACAGTAATAAGAAATAAGCCATTTGTTACCTCAAAGAAATAAGGTGGTAGGTGGTAAAGAAACTGACAGCAAAAGTTCTATGCTTAGGAACAAAATACTCCCTAAGATAGAATATATTGGCTACATAGGTGAAACAGAAGGAAATGAAGATGAATGGCTGATTTCTACAAAGCTTGAAAACTTAATCTACTTGGGGGAAGTACCCATTTGTTTTATGGAATCATGAGATATTTACAATTCATGATTTATTCAGAACAAAGTATTGAGATGCAATAAGCAGTGGGTGTTCATTTATGAAAAGGAGTCTTCAAGGGACAATTGAGTATTAAACTTAATTCTTCCAACATAAATGTATTGGGTAATAAGACACTTTTGTTCACTGAAAGAAATTGATATTTTGTTCAATTTCAAATAGGAGGTGCAGTGATTATTTCATATTCATTATACTTCAAAGTGGGTGGGATGCCTACGTGTTTTAATGAATTGCTAATATTTTATTATTTATGCTGGTGTTCATTTAATGAAAATTAAAGAACTTGAGAATTATAAGAGCTAAGGTTTCTGAAAGTGCCTCCTCAAACAACTGTAAGAAGGAAATCATTTGCCTATGGAAGTATGAGAAGAGTTTTTTCTGCTATGAAGATAAAGAGAAGCCATCATTGTAAAACAGTGCTTTCACAATGTTAGAATCAAGGATCATTGGTACCTCTCAACAACTGGCACTCTTGAGTCCCCAGGAAGATGCCTCATGTAGAAATAACATAGGTTTTGAAGTTAGATAAAGCTCAATTCTAATCCATGCTCTGATAATATATAATGTTTGTAAGTCATTAACTTTTTGAACTTTATTTTCTTCTTTTCTAAATAAATGAAAATATGAATATCTACTTCAATGAGTATTTTGAATTTTAGAGATAATGTTGTTGTAGATTAAAAAGGCACCAATAATTTCTTCCATTTTGGCATGCAGGCCATTTTTCAATGTGACTTTGTAGTTCCTCCCATCAAAGGTGGAATCTATTCCTTTTCTTTTTTATGGTGGGGTTATGAACCCAGGACTTCACACCTGCTAGGCAAGTGCTTTACCACTGATTCATATCCCCAGCCCCATTTCTTAACTTTTTAATCTGAAATTAGCTATATGATAAACTTTTCCAGTTTAACATTAGCCAGGCAATACAGAAGAGGTTTGAAAAGTGTTTGCATATTGAGTATTGCCATACTATTCCCCTTTTGAAATGTAGACATCAAGTAAAAGAAGTCTAGGTTAGCCTGATGGATGATGAGCAACATGTCGCTCATCCACCTCCATTACTGCAATTGACATAACACCAAGTCCCAGAAGTCCATTGTAAACGTATGAATGAGCCTAGCCTCAATAGTCAAAACTATCTAGAGGAGCCTAGCCTAAATTCCCAACCTAAAAAAATCAAGAACTAAATATTTTCTTTTAAACTCCCAAGTTTTCAGGCAGATTATTATATAGTCAAACTTAAGTGATACAAAACCATATGAAATGTCTATACAGTTTGTGGGATGTAGTAAATGTTTAAAAGTGATATTTCTCTATCTTCTAGACCAGGAATTCCAAATATTTGTTAATCATCTACATAAAATTTCTGAAAGCATTGACATATGTGCTCTCTCTCTCTCTCTCTCTCTCTCTCTCTCTCTCTCTCTCTCTCTCTCTCTCTCAGCATCATCTTCTACAAAATGTGTCCTAATGTAAACATCAATTTCAAATTATAACACCTTAACAAGGTATTCTTTAGCTACTGTAATTTATCATGATCACTTTTTTTTCCTGATCCTGTACTATTTATAACCTAAAATATACTAAAATATACAATATATATCATTCAATAATTAATTTATGTGTATGGGTATTCATTCAGGAAATAAATATTTATTGAATTATTACTGGATACAAGACCATATGATATATTCTGGAGACAGAGAAATGAATAAGATACAACCTTACCCTCAACTCATTCACATTAGTGGTAAATGCAAACAAATAGTAGTGATGCTATTGATTTGAGCTATAAGAAAAATAAGTACAGTAGTGGTAAAAAGGCAGAGTTGGAGGGTTGGGAAGATATTTGCAGAAGAATTTGTATTTGAGAATTCTACTCTCCCACCTCTCCATCTTCTGGTGAACTCAGCCTGTCACTATTCAGAAAAAGTATTGTATACAAAGTTACTAAGAAAATGTGCTTAGTGTTTGGCACATAATAATTCCTTTACTTTTTCCTGCATATTTGTTAAAAAACTGGCATTATTGTTCTATTTTTATAAATGAGTAAATTGTGGCTAGAATTGTTAAACAATTTGTCTAAACTTGTTTTCTTTCTTCAAACTGGAACATAAGTATTATAAGGATGGGAACCAGATTATCAATTTCTTTTCTCCATAAAATTTATAGGACCTAAATATTTTTCACTAAAGTTATATTGTATGAAAGATAAAAAGGACTTCAGATAATATTTCTCTTTACTGGGGGAATAAATAATTCAGTTCTATCGCTTTTGACTTCAACATTTTCTGTAGAACACTGAAGGAATGGTGACCAATATGTCTTTTCAAACTCTAAATCATTCTTGACTCATAATTATGTTTGTGCAATATATATACTGGCTTTCTCTCAATTCTTAAAATATGCCACTTTTCCTGATCCTTTAACACTTTCTCTTTTCCATGCCCCAAATGTTCCCCACTTCTGTGTACCCTATCTTTATCTCTATACCTGGTAAACTCATACTCATTCATTGAATTTCATCTCAAGTATTATTTCTTAAAGAAAATCTTAAATACTCAAAATCATTCAGTTTAAATATGAATATAATTGTGTGCATCTTTATCATTCGTACTATATATTTACATTTTATCTTTTCCTCTAATCTGACTACCTCTAAGATAAATTTCTTGTTCACTGCCTTGTCTCTAGGAGTGACTGACATATAATAGCCATTCATAACATTTGTTAATTAGTTCAAATGAGTGCATTATTTGGCAGAGAGTTCTGTGTCTGTCCTGTGTAGATAGGGGTATTTTGCTGTGCCAAATATTTCATTTGATGTTGTAGTTTGGCTTTCAATGGCATCATGCTTGAAGTAGGTCTATGCACATTTTACCCACTCTGCACTGTGGTCCATGGTCCATGTTGTATATACAATATATTGTTTGATAATGGAAGATATAGGACTTCCACGTTATCAGTGCTAATGCAAACATTTCACTTTCTTTGAGTTGGAATTGTCTAAAAATCAGTAATATCAAAATGATTATTGAAAATATGATTTTTTATTTTATTTATTGTTTTAGAATTCAGCCAACATCTACTACTAGGAAGCTTTTGTAGGAAGATTTATGAAGTTATTTCCACCAACTTTCAAGATTATTCTATAAAAATGGAACCTATTTGGGCGTGGAAATTTTATTTTATAAATTTTTGTGCTGTATGTTTACCTTTATATATGTTTTGTCTGTGGGATTAATAGCTAGTGATTTCCAATTTTTAGTAATTAATAATATTATTTAATTATCATTGAAATGAGTTGTTTGGAAACCTTTACTATCTTTAATTAATTTCATTATGAAAATAAAAGTGTTTGAGAGTATTAATTTTTCAAGAAAATCAAGTGTCAAAACTCAGTTGTAGTGGTTATAAAACTAGATTTGAACTCCAGCTATTCCACTATATAGTACATATTGGTGGCACTTTGAACAAGTTATTTAATCTTTTTGGTGTCATTTCTTATCTATGTAATAGGGATCATAATACTGTCTGCCTCATTGGGTTGTTGAAGGATTAAAAGAGATAATCCATGCTTAGTACTTAACTAACATCATGCACTTACCATTTGCTAAATGAAATTATTTAATAGCAAATTCTTGATAATGATTATTACAAAGAGAAAGGATTAGGGAGACCATTTTAAGTGAAGGAATTGAATGAACAAATGAATGTAACTAGAGCTAAAATGAGTAAAATGTTTGGTATCAGTGAGGAAAAGCTTTTATTTTGATTACAGGTTTTATGAAGGAGGCCTTTGGGAGACCAGAATGGGGATGTATATATATTTCTAGCATAAGAAATTAGAGCTCTATACTTTAAACAATAGGGAGTCATTGAATTAACTGTCTTCAATAGCAATAGGTTTGTCATTTATGTTCTTCTGTAATTTCAAAATTTGTTTTTACCATCCATTGAGAGATTTTTTCTTTACTTTTGGAAAATCATGTACTTTGTTTAAATGTATCTTCAAAATTACATCATAGTATAGCAAAGATTTGTAATTGAATATCCTTTCACATTAAGGAGTTTCTCTTTTTTTATGTACTGCATATTGAACCTAGGGGTGCTTTACTACTGAGCTACATCCCCAGCCCTTTTTATTTTTCACTTTGAGACAAGGTCTCAATAAACTGCTGAGGGTCTCACTAAATTTCTGAGGCTGGCCTCAAATTTGCAATTTCCCTACCTTAGTCTCTGAAATTGCTGGGATTACAGATGTGCACCACCATGCCCAATTAACAGTTTGTCTTGAAGTATCAAATATTTTTGCTTTCTTATTGATAGATGTTAAGAAAAATTTGATATAATATAATCAATAAACACCTATCAGGAGAATGCTAATGAAATACAAAAAAATACTGCTTTCCGAGTAGGAGTAATTCTGAAGAACTCAAGCTTTTAACCTGCACATATACCTGGTTATCATAATCACTATTCTGTTCTTCATAGACAGAAATAGGGAAAATAGAAAGAAAAGAAACTCAAAATCAGTGAAATTTTTCTTAAAATCAAAACAAGAAGAAAACTGATGAGAAAATTATAGGTTCATTCATTCATTGAATAAGAGTTTATTTCTAACTTCTGCCTTCTTCTTAGGAAAACTCACTTTTGCCTTTGAGAAAAACTGTAGGCCTTCCTGAGTGAGTCAAATATGTGCGTGGCAGAAGGCTCTGAATTAAGATTATCACCTTTCACTTACATGACCAAAGACATAAAATAAGGCTTCTGTTTATGGGAGAAGTAAACCACCAGCAAAATATAACTCCCCTCTTCATAATAATGTAATATCAAGTTGGTATGACTTCTTAATTTAGGATTAGAGAAGTTCAAGTTAAATTTAAATACTAGAAAGAGTTTATGTTTGACCAAGAGGAAAGCAAAATTTAATAGTGATGCATCTTTAATTCTTCTAAAGTTTTAATGAAACACCCAAATCCATATGCATGTCTAAAGTGTGTTTGTTTGTTTTCTATTCACCTAATTCACTTTAACAAATAAGAATGCCTTGTTAAAAATATTTTTCTTGAAATATTCTGGGTGTGAAAGCATGCCCTTCTCCTTGCCTCTTAACCGACAACCATAGTACCTAGTTATTTCTAATATTAGGCTACATTGTCAGCATGGTGAGAACTGATCCTAGTATGGCAGTATGTAAAAACGTGGATGTATATAACCAATGTGATTCTGCAATCTGTATATGGGGTAAAAATGGGAGTTCATAACCCACTTGGATCAAATGTATGAAATATGATATGTCAAGAGCTATGTAATGTTTTGAAAAACTAATAATAATAAAAAATAAAAATAATAAAGAACTGATCCTAGTTGAAGGCCAAATATATAGCATAGATGATGTTTTCCATTACTTCAGAATACCATTGAAATCAAACAACTAATTCATTTGAAAGCAGTATATAGTCCCTGTTTCACTAAAAACAGACAACTGCTTTTAAGTCAATTTTATTAATGTAGATAACAACCTTTCAGTAATAGCAATCATTGTCAATTTTGGGAACTATTGTTACATTTCATTAACTTTGGCAGGCACATTTTCAAATGCATTCTGCATTTTCAATGCATTTGGAAGAAAGAGTATAATAATAGTTCCCTATATATTTATATTCAGATAACATAGCATTTCAAATATACTTTATATGTATGTTCTCATATGATCCAGACAATGACCTTTGAGGGTTTTTTTTGTCGTTGTTTCTCATTTTACATACATACTAATTGAAGCTCAGAGGAAGTTAAATGCTTCTGCCAATATCACCCAGTTAGTACATAGCAGACATACCACCAAAATGCAGGCATCTAACCCTCAATCCTGTGCTGCTTCCATTTTGCCAAGCCAAACAGTTCCCTTTCAGAGAAAAGTGAGAAGGTCATCACCTTTAAATCCTTTCTGTAAAAAGATTGTAGATTTTTTTCCCTTTTTTTTCCATTAATATTCATCTTTCTTTATGTCTCCTAAATTATGGCCTTCTGTCACTAACAATGACATCCAGAGTTTCATGCTTCTCCAGCGCAGGTAGAACCATAGCTTTCTTCAAAGAAAAACTCCTATAGGTAAATTTTTTATGATGTTTGTAAGAATATTACCCATTAAATAGCAGTTCACCACTGAGACAATGGTAGTCTGTTCTGATGGCTAGGATAGGGTGTGGTCAGTTATGAAAAGAAAAGCAAAATTGTGTAACTCTGTAATATATTCTTCAGATAATAGTGGGTTGAATTTTTTAAGCAAAAAGCTTTAGGGGATCCAACAGAACAGGGCTCCTATTGGTAGGTCCTAGATATAGTAATTAACATTAGGATCTGAATCTCTTAAGAGTCTATGGAAACTGATAAAGATGAGCAGTCATAAAGATCAATATTGTTAAATAGAAACATAATGCAAGCAATATATATGTAATTTTACATTATTGAGCAAGTGCCTTTTAAAGTTAAAATTTAATATATAATTTAACTAAATATATCCAAATATTGTAATTTCAACATGCAGCACATATTTAAAATATTATTATTATTATTTTAATTTATTAATATTATTATTATTATTATTATTATTATTATTATTATTTTGGAACCAGACATTGAACCCAGGGTTGCTTTACCAACTGGGATACCTTCTCAGCCCTTTTTAAATTTTTTTTATTTTGAGAAAGGGTCTCACTAAGTTGCTTAGGGCCTTGCTAAGTTTCTTTTTTAAAATGATTTTTAAAAAATGACAGTGGAATGCGTTACAATTCTTATTACACATATGTACTACAATTTTTCACACCTCTGTTTGTATATACAATATTTTGACACCAATTTTTGTCTTCATACATGTACTTTGGATAATGATGACCATCACATTCCACTATCCTTGCTAACCCCCTGCCCCCTCCCTTTCCCTCCCACCACCCTGCCCTATCTACAGTTCATCTATTCCTCCTGTGCTCCCCCTCCCTACCCTACTATGTGTCAGCCTCCTTATATCAGAGAAAACATTCAACATTTGTTTTTTGGGATCGGCTAACTTCACTTAGTATTCTCCAATGCCATCCATTTACCTGCAAATGCCATGATTTTATTGCTGAGTAATGTTCCATTGTGTATATATGCTATAATTATTTCTATCCATTCATCCACTGAAGGGCATCTAGGTTGATTCCACAGTTAGCTATTGTGAATTGTGCTGTTATAAACATTGATGTGGCTGTGTCCCTGTAATATGCTGTTTTAAGTCCTTTGGGTATAGTCCAATGAGAAGGATAGCTGGGTCAACTGATCGTTCCATTCCCAGATTTCCAAGGAATCTCTATTCTGCTTTCCATATTGGCTGCACCAATCTGCAGTCCTACCAGCAATGTATGAGTGTACCTTTTTCTCCATATCCTTGACAACACTTGTTATTTGTCTTCATAATAGCTGCCATTCTGACTGGAGTGAGATGATATCTTAGAGTGGTTTTGATTTGCATTTCTCTAATTGCTAGAGATGATGAGCATTTTTTCATATATTTGTTGATTGATTGTATATCGTCTTCTGAAAAGTGTCTGTTCAGGTCCTTGGCCTATTTATTGATTGGGTTAGTCTGGCTTTGAACTTATGATCCTCCTGCCTCAGCCTCCCAAGTCACTGAGATTACATTCAATTAATGTTATTCTTAATATTTGTTTTACTAAATTTTTGAAATCCAGTATTTTGTATTTATAGCACATCTTAATTTGGGTCAATCTTGTTTCCAGTGTTTAACAGCCATTGTATACTCTATTGTATTGGACAAAATCCTGGAACTTTTACTAAAGACTGTTTCAGGTATAACCATAAAACTCTTTATTATATATACCATTTGGATTTTGATATGTGTACATCTTCAAGCCTCTAGATATGAAAGTTCATATAAAATTGAGACAGATGTGGACTAAGCAGAGTTTCTGTCTCAAAACTACTGATATTATGGCTGGGTAAAATTTTTGTTGTGTGTTTCTCCTGTGCATTATAGGAAACTTGGTAGCATTAATGACCTCTACCTACTGGATGTCAATTGGCTTCTCTCCCATTTGTGACTACTAAAAATGCCTCTGGATTGTGTCAAATATCTTCTAAGGATGGTGGCAATGTAACCTCTGGTTGAAAACCAATGATCTAAACAATGTTTCCAAAAAAGATTTTTATACTCAGGCTGTATGATATATGACAGAAGGCAATGCTTCTATAATTGTGAACCCCAGATAACAATTCTCTATGCCATTGTTAATGTGTTCATCTTAGTTGGATAGATGCAAAAACTGATATAGTTCAGTAGTATCTGTTTTATCTAAGACAACAATTTTGATTAAATTGATTAGATTTCCTTTCTTCAAATATTAAAGAGGATATCTTTGAATCTCTCCCAGAAGTAAGTGGAAGGAGCAAATTAAAGAAAAAAAATCATTTAAACAACTGGGGAAAGTCAGACATGTATCTTGCAAATGGAAAGTTGTGAATGGTTAGAGGCAAGTATGCATGTACTTTGCATCTGTGAAACATTTCAGTCCAAGACATATTGCTCAGATTTCAAAACCCTTCAAAATCTGACATTCCCTTATCTATTGAACATTACCTCTCACAACTGTCAATACAGGACTGCACCAGTCAGCCAGATCTCCTCATTATTTGCTGAATATATCATGGTTCTTCCCAGAGAAATGCATTTATTCATGCTTTACCTCTTACATAGGATGTTCTCCCTGCTTCCTTTTATTAATCTAAATTTAATATAACTTCATGATTCTAAACAAGTCCTAGCTTATATCTGAAGCTATCTATGCTTTATATGACTTATGGTAATCAATAATTTATTCTTTTTTGCTGAGACAATTTAAGTGTTCAGTTAGAAGGTACTATTTTGTGTGGTCTGGTTTTATATTCATAATGAGAGAAAGGTATTTAGAGGACTAGGGCTGTATTTTTTCATCCAAACACAAAAATATATAGTCCCTCTATACAATACATGGCAGTATGTTGTTGGTTGGATTCTCTGATAAGCAGAATGTTAGTTGCAATTCAGAAAGATGGCTGATTATTAGGAAGAGCCCATGTAATACAGAAGTAACTAAGCAGAGAGATTGAGCAGGAATGCAGGTCCAAACGCCTCAGCTAACTAGGGATCTGTAGGCCTGGGATGTCTCTCACTGAACCAATATTGTCAACCTTCTAAAACCTTATCATGAAAAGTTATTGAATATGAGCTTCTCCTAACAGGATATAAATTTGGGAGTTCCCGAAGGTGCTGAGTATATTACCACCAGCTAGAGAAACAAAACTTTCTTTAAACGGGGATCTGGATGACACATTTCCAGGTCTATCAAAGTGATAGGTACCGAGAATATGTTTATTGGCAATTTGTTAAATGTTATAAAATCTGGCGATGTGTTAACCAGCAGAAGAATGAATGAAGATAAGATTTTGTCAGTATGGTTCTACTTGTGGTTAATTAGATGTCTTTTCTAAGGGGAAGTCTCCTTCCAAGATAAAAAGAGTGATCAAATGTTTGTGATGCACCACAAATTAGTCTATCAAGGAGTAGCAATCACAATTGCTTTGAAGAGTCTCCTATAAATACTATGTTATGTAATAGATCTTGAGACTGAGCCAGCATAAAAATTCTTTTGAGTATCTTAAGGATCAAGTAAGCCTATTATAGTTATTAAAAGTTCATTCTTATCCTTGTTGGCTCAGTGAGTTAAAAAGAAAAGCAAATAAGCCAAACCTTCAATTTAATAATCTGATATTTCCATTCTTCTGTAGACAAAGGAAAGAATGGCTGGAGTACAGTGGTAAGAAACACAACATTTATTTCATTAACATTATCTACCCAATCCAATAATACTTATCTGATTAACCCTTGCAGTAATCCTTAAAAATAGTTAAGACTACCTCTGCTTTTGTATATAAGGAAACTTTTTTCCTTTTAAAAAACTACCTTATAAGAATGAGCTATTTTTATTAACATTTACAGATAAGGTGAGGTACACAGAAAGAAAATAGTGACAAGGATGAGATTTGCATCCAGGCTGCTTATCTCTAGTATCTGTCCTCCAATCCACTATGCCAACTTGCCTAAAGTAAGAGGTAGAAAAGGAGCAGATAAATAAATCTGTCTGATTTCAACAGGCTGTCATTTCCCACTATAGAAGGATGGCTCTACATGCACTATGCTTGTACACATTGAGAAATCTTTCTTTTGATTGCAACCAGGGTTTTAATAGCAAAATGATGAAATGATCATTGGATGACCTTTAGGGAAAAAATGTGCATTTTTGCAGGGTCACTAAAGATTATTTATCATCAGAAAGTATGACATTTCTGTAAAAGTGTCTAAGAATAGTATTTCACATTTTATACCTTCTAGAAAATATCATTATTCTCATTCTAATTAGTGTAGCCATGAAAGATTTCTGAAGCTTATTTGGCCTTGACTAGAACATGCTACCATATCTGACTGCCCCAAGTGACAGAAGAAGGCCAAAAACAAGTCCCAGAATTGGGAGTTTTAGCCCAATTTCAGATGCCAAATTTAATCATGACATAAACAGCCAATTTCCATAAACTTACCCTCCAATTGCATCCTCTATGCTCAGCCTGTCTGTCCAAGTGAATTGTAAACTTATTCAGAGCAGAGAATGTATATTATTTGTACATCTACCCCTTTTAAAATAGAGGGTAAATGAAATTTTAAAACTGTGCCTATGAATACTTGTACCCCCACATCATAAATCAGGAGATTATATTAACAATCTAGATTCCAACACCATGATAATACATGGTGAAACAGGTTTTGTTGCCATTAACCAGCCCAAGATTCTATGCAGAATTAAGGAGAAGCAAAGTATTCAAAATATAAGTTTGAAGAATCTTAGATGAAGATGAATAAAACTGCTTTCTGATCGAATCTCTTTCCATTGAAATCCATCTTAGTCAATAAATTCAAGGACACAACACCATTTTAGCATAGATTATTTGTACAGCATATTTGAACTAACATGAAAAAAATGTAATCTCAATGTAATCGTACTGCCGACTTCTGCTTTTTCAGACTATATCTTGTCAGGGAGTAAGTAATGTTAGTTATATTGAATTTGGCATTAGTGTTTGGTGGCACCAATCTCAAAAGCCATTTAAAGTAGATCCAATGTCATAGTGAATTTAGTCGTACTATTCCTAGATTATTTAGCCAAACTATATGCCCCCATTCATAAAAATATCATCTTCCATAAACCTCAGTAATTTCTTTATAGGTTGAGGGCATATCTGTATTTATTAAATAGCATTCTCTACAGAGTATGTTCTTCAAGGTACTCTGGATGATGCAATTAAATTACTTTGTACACTTAGTCTCTTATTCATTAATACATAGTTAAACATTCTGAGATTCATTTTGGTTTAGGCTATAATCAAACAAGGGCTGTTCTAATGGTTCTTGTTTGGGTACTAAGAGGGTAGTTCTTTAAAGGAAAACACTGCACTTTGTATTTCATAATCTGAAGTTTGGGATATCCATATGTTAATTCTAAGCATAAAGTGACATCTTCATTCAAGTGGGGTAGATGTTCATTCATCTTGTGAAAAAAAAAAAGCAAAGAACATATCTGAGAAAATTTTCAGGTACATTTCCAGTACATTTCCCCAAGTCAGTTTTAAGACATTTTAAAAAGAGGAGTTTTTCATGCTTGAAGTTAACTTTTCAATAAGGATTATTGCTTGCCTAGAATTTAATTATCTCTTTGAGGTAAAAACATATTTTAGCAAGCTCAAGAATAGTTTACTAATGCATGTTAATTCCTGGGAATTGGTGATGTAAAAAAACAAACAAGGTAGCCGCAAAAGTGGTCTTATCTTACTTATTGTAGAGGAAAAAAGTAACAAATTAGTGTTAATTCTTTATGAATGCATTGCAGAAAGTACAAGTAGAATTCCTGTTGCATATTTGATAATAATAATAGAAATTTGCAATATAACCTTCCATTCTATCTCTGCAGAGCAAAGCAGTTTTTCCTTAAAGGTGACTTAAAGGTGACTTGTAAGTTATGGAATGGCCAAATGCAACAAGGCCAATGTCTTCAATTATATATATATATATATATATACACACACACACACATATATATATTATATAATATATACATATATTACATGTAATATATACATATATTATATGTAATATTATATATATTGTATATATATACAATATATATTAAAATAAAGCAACTTTATTATTTTTATTTTTTTAAAGAGAGGAGAGAGAGAAAAAAAATTTTTAATATTTATTTTTTAGTTTTTGGTGGACACACATCTTTATTTTACTTTTATGTGGTGCTGAGGATTGAACCCAGTGCCCTGTGCATGTCAGGCGAGCGTGCTACCACTTGAGCCACATCCCCAGTCCCATAAAGCTACTTTTTTATATGGAAATGACTTATCCAACTGTTCCATCTTTGCTAGATCTCCAGAGCACATTTCTATTCAGTTAGTACTTACTTTATGTGTGACCATCAACCAGCTAATCTAAATTGAATGTTACATTCAAGTATTGAAGAAACATCTTTGAATTTGTAAGTGCAAAAGCATGAGCTTGAAAAGCCATCTTGGAAGCTTTTTTGAAACCTCAAAAAGTAGACTTTTGTACATTAAAATACATTAATTTGTAAAAGTTACTCTTCCTTAACTGAATATTTGCATAGCTAGTTTATGAAAGGTAAAGCCATTATTTTCCTGCCAAACCATCCTTTGGTTTTCCATTTGTTATGGAAACAAAAGGGAAGAGTTGGAATTCTGTATCAGAATCCTATAGAAATAAAATGTGTATACTAGATAAATATTATGTGAAGAAATATATATTTATTTGCCTGTGTATAGAAGTAACCCCATTGTCAAAAATACTATGTGTAATTAGAGAGAGGAAAGAAGGAAAAAGAATGCTAGAAACTTTGAGATAGAAAATACCATAATGGTTATTAAGATATCATATGGTTATACCATAATGGTCACTCTAGTTATAACCACCCAGTATAGATCACTAGTTGTTTTCTTCAAGAAGACTTCTAAGAAATAAATTTCATTAATGTCTGTTATTCCTTGCATCCCATATGTTGTTGTAGTGATAATCGAGACTTTTTTCCCTGTGTCTGAACAATTTCAGTTTTAGTCCATAGGTATATTTTCAAGTCTCTTCTAGCACAAATCACATTGATTAGAATCTTTCTTATAAATTATTTAATTTAATTGAAATGGATTGTTGCATTCATTTTTATGGATAAAAATGTTCAAACCTAGTATTATTGTGTTGTGGTTTATTTGATTCTTGATATTGAGAAGGGTTTGTTTGATGTACATAGATGCTCCATTGTTTGGGGCATAAATATTCATGATTGTTATGTCTTGTTGATGTATGATTCCCTTAAGCAGTATGCCGTGCCCTTCTTTATCCTTCTAGCTAACTCTGGCTTGAAGTCTAATTTACCTGATAAGAGATGGAGACTCCTGATTGTTTATGTAGTCCATGTGAGTGATATGTTTTTTTCCTATCCTTTCACATTCAGTCTGTGAAAGTCTTTTTCTATGAGATGAGTCTCTTGAAGACAGCATATTGTTGGGTATTTTTTTTAAATCCAATCTGCCATTCTCTTTTGATTGACGAGTTTAGGCTGTTAACATTCAGGGTCATTATTGACATATGATTTGTATTCTTAGTCATATTGGTTTTTAACTTGACTTTGTTTCTCCTTCGATTGGCCCTTCCTTCAGTGTAGTTCCTCCCTTTGCTGATTTTCTTTTCTTTTCTTTTCTTTTTGAATTTTTCTTTTTTTAATTGGTTGTTCAAAACCTTACAGAGCTCTTGACATATCATATTTCAAACATTAGTTTCCAGTGAGTTATGAACTCCCATTTTTACCCCAAATACAGATTGCCTTTGCTGATTTTCATTGTTTATTTTTTTCATTTTCTTCTCATGGAATATTTTGCAGAGAATGTTCTGTAGTGCAAGCTTTCTAGTTGTAAATTCGTTTAACTTTTATTTATCATGTAAGGTTTTTATTTTGTTGTCAAATCTGAAGCTTAATTTTGTAAGATTCTTGGTTGATATTCATCTTCTTTCAGAGCTTGGTATATGTTGTTACAGGCCCTCCCATCTTTGAGGGTCTGGGTTGAGAAATCAGCAGAGATTTGAAATAGTTTACCCTTGTATGTAATCTGAAGTTTTTTTTTTTTGCAGCCTTTAAAATTCAATCTTTATTCTGTATGCTAGGCATTTTCATTATAATGTGCCTTGATGTGGATCTGGAAATGGATTATTGCCCCATCTTTAGACCAAAAGAACTCAAAATTCCATATTAAATTTTCTCACAGGATTTAATTCTATTGTTATTTTTTTTTGAAGTATTGGACATTGAACACAGAATCTTGCATGTTGAGCTATACCTCTGGCACTTTATTAAAATTTTATTTTGAGTTAGGGTCTTGGTAAATTTCTGAGATCGACCTTGAACTTTGATCCTCCTCATCCACCTCCCAAATTGCTGGGATTATAGGCATGCACCACTGCCTCTGGTAAACACTATTATTTTAATGTTAGCTTTGACTATTCACACACACATACACACACACACACACACACACACACAAAGTTTTTGGCCAATTTATCTTTTCTTAAATATGTGATAAGCCCAACTTGCACAAACTATATTTGTTACTATTCCATTCATTTTATATATCCTTCTTCTGTCTGTGATCTCAACAACCATATCTTTGCTTTTGGCTTCTAGCATTGATCTTCAGAAGAACAAGTTTTGCATGTCCACCTGTGTATTAGATATCATTGCTGGAATGTTGCAATGTCATTCATTGGACCTAAGAGAAAATAAAATTTGTCTTACTCAAATAAACCTCCCTTTATTAACCCCCTGCTTTTTAAATTATATTTTCATTCCTGTAGCATCCACAGTTATCCTGAAGAGAGGTGATGATCTCATACTTCAAAATTGTAGAAACCAAGGTCAGGACAGGAGTGAGGATGGCAGCCATGCCATTTCTAGATTAAATCTGAAAACAAAAACAAAACAAAACAAATATCAGCTGGGTAGGCTTGATCAAATATTACCTATGCTTTGCCATTGATGGTACCAGTATTTGGCACCCTGAAATGGCACCTCAAAACAGTTCTCAAATTATAAACCATCAAAATCCTGACATTTATATAAGGTAGATGTAAGATAGTAACAGGAAGAAAAATATCATGATTGCTTTAAAAAAATAAAAACCTTCATTTGGAAATAACTCTTTCCCCCAGAGAGTCATGAATCTTGGCACAATCAGCTATATATGGGCTCCTTTCAGAACTGTCCATATCATTACTTAATTTTAAAAACAAAGAGAAATCAAAGCAAACTTAAAAGATTCTAATTTACCATGGCCTTTCAATTAAACTTTTCAACATTAAAAATTTATCTCTGATAAGTCTGATAAGTCTAATAAGGTTACAGCTTTTTCCTAAGATTCCAATTAAGAAATTTTTAAAATAAGATCAATTTGCTTAGTTCCAGCACAGGAGACCAATCAAAATACTGTTAGTACCACTTACTAAAGGCACTTCCATTGCTATTTGTATTTAAAAAATAAATAATCTATAAGACTCTGGAATAAATGCAAGAAATTCTTTTCTACAATAATGGTGTGTTTGGCTTTTATCATAGGAGTTATCTTTGTAACAGCAAACAAAACAAAACAAACAACAACAAAAAAACCTTTAAAAAATGACTTAGTGAGACTTGTTTTTGATGCTTCCAAGTAGGGAAAGAGGTGTACTAATCACATTCTTATCTATAATCAAAAAGACATTTGTTTCAAAACATTTTTTCCATGGTAATGTTATTTTTTATAGAACCAATTTTTGATCAGCTGAGAGATAATCTCTTCCCCATGTCAATGCCTTGTATGACTTATTTGCAGTGGAGAGAGTATAAAGGACAGAGTCCAAAGGAGAATTAGACTACTGATTCTCAAAAGAAATGTTACTTGATCTTAGTGATTGAATTGGAAATATTAAAGTACTTTTTTGTGGAACTGGGGATTGAACCTAGGACCTTGTGCATGTTAGGAAAGTACTCTATCACTGAGCTATATCCTCAGTACTATGGGACAATTTTGAATCAAGATAATCATGCATAGTGAACTCTACTGGCATTTATTGATGAAGAATCAAGGATGCAATGAGCACGTACCACAGAAAATGATCCCATGTCCTGCACAAATTGTAAATATCCTGTTATATATTTATTTAAGTCATTTTTCTGAGCTAAATAAAAATTTGAACCTGGAAAAATATCTGAACTTACAGCCTAATTCCATGATACATACAAACAAAGTCAATTTGATTACTTTTAATAAGTGGTACATTTTTCAACATTGCTGCTAGCACATAAACTGAAGGAATTATGCACATTGGTTGTTTATAATTTTATCCAGACCTGCCCATCATTCAGAAAATTACATGGTATTTGAGTTGGCAATTTAGAATTCCTTAATTTTTTTGAATATTTAGCTGTCAAATTTGTGGTAATGCTGTGTACAGGTGCAATCAATGAATATGTCATCTATTGTAGTTGAATCCAAATATCTACATATTGAAACACAACTTACTGTTAAATTTCTTCTTCAAGTTATATAAGAGAAAGAATATTGAGTTTTCAATTACATGTACACTTAGCTTATATTTATAAACTCTATTTCTACATGGTAAACAAGATTACATGATATGTTTGTTAGTAAAAATAAGTGCATCACACCTGAAAGATTGAATTATGGTTTGCAAATTTTCCTCTTTGTACAGATAAATTTATCTATCTGTAAAACATGTCATGATGCTTTAATCTAAGATTAAATTAGATTATATGTGTATATATATATATAAAGCATTAATTATAATGCCTATTATATATAAATAAAATAGGTTATTATTTTTTGCAGTTACTATTTCTAGTAATTTATGCCACACTTCTCAAAATATTTATTATACATATGGTACAGCATGTGTATTCCACTTGACATGGTTGAACAGCTATCCTCCATAATCACCTTCACTGTTCTATGAATTCCAAACCTATTGTATTTCCTCCTACCTCATGAGCTGGTCCTTCTCAAGTCACTTTTTGTTGTTACTCATCATCCCTAACATCTTAACTTTGTAATATGCCAAGGCTCAATGCTTGAATTTCTTGTCATCCCTGTACACAATCACTTAATGGTCTCATCCCATCTCATGGTTTCTGAAAAAAAAAAAATATATATATATATATATATATATATATATATTTATATACATTTTTTAAAAATTAATATACTACTTTATTTTACTTTTGTTTTTTTAAATTATTAGTGATTATTTTTATTTTTATTACATTTCATTTTATTTTTTTATTGGTTGTTCACAACATTACAAAGCTCTTGACGTATCATATTTCATACATTAGAATCAAGTGGGTTATGAACTCCCATTTTTACCCCAAATACAGATTGCAGAATCACATCGGTTACACATCCACATTTTTGCATACTGCCATATTAGTGATTGAATGCTCACCATCTCTAGCAGTCAAGGAAATGCAAATCAAAACCACCCTAAGATACCACCTCACCCCAGTAAGATTGGCAGCCATGATGAAGTCAAACAACGAGTGCTGGCGAGGATGTGGGGAAAAGGGTACTCTTGTACACTGCTGGTGGGACTGCAAAGGGGTGCGGCCAATTTGGAAAGCAGTATGGAGATTCCTGGGAAAGCTGGGAATGGAACCACCATTTGACCCAGCTATTGCCCTTCTCGGACTATTCCCTGAAGACCTTAAAAGAGCGCACTACGGGGATACTGCCACATCGATGTTTATAGCAGCACAATTCACAATTGCTAGACTGTGGAATCAACCCAGATGCCCTTCAATAGATGAATGGATAAAAAAATGTGGCATTTATACACCATAGAGTATTATGCAGCACTAAAAAATGACAAAATCATGGAATTTGCAGGGAAATGGATGGCATTAGAGCAGATTATGCTTAGTGAAGCTAGCCAATCCCTAAAAAACAAATACCAAATGTCTTCTTTGATATAATGAGAGCAACTATGAACAGAGCAGGGAGGAAGAGCAGGAAGAAAAGATTAACAATAAATAGAGTCATGAGGTGGGAGGGAAAGGGAGAGAAAAGGGAAATTGCATGGAAATGAAGGGAGACCCTCATTGTTATACAAAATTACATATAAGAGGTTGTGAGGGGAATGGGAAAATAAACAAGGAGAGAAATGAATTACAGCAGAGGAGGTAGAGAGAGAAGATGGGAGGGGAGGGGAGGGGGGATAGTAGAGGATAGGAAAGGTAGCAGAATACTTTATTTTACTTTTGATTAACATGTAATGATTATATAAATTAATAGAATTCAGTATGATATGTCAGCACATGAATACAGCCTGTGCTAACTCCAAACTCTTTATTTCCCCAACTTTATTTCCCCAACTTCCCATCTTCTGGTAATCATTGTTCAACATTCAGATCAACGTTTTTGGCTTCTGCATATAACCTGATGATTTCCAAATCCATATTTCTTTTTAGGAACACTTTGATGAACTCCATTTTCATGTGTACATCTGCCAATTTGATATCTCTGCTTTTATATCTAATATACATCTCAAATTAAGATGTATAAAACAAAAGTCCTAATATATCTCCATCTGAGAAATATTTTTACTATCATCTTTCCTGTCTGTTACTGAATTTTTGCATCTTCAAAAAAGAAACCTTGAAAGTCTTAACTGCTTTTGCACTCTTACCCTCTAATCTATTCTAGCGTCAAATGCCCCCATTGGCTCCGCTCTCAGAAATATATTGTGATTATGACCATTCTTAGAACTTTCACTGTTGACATCCTAGTTTAAATTTCCATCATCTCTAATTTAGATGATGATAATGTCATTCTAATTGTTCTTCTTTCTTTTACCCTATACCTTACCTCTACTATGTTGACAACATAATAGCCAGAATAATACTTCTAAAGCATAAATGCTCCAGTGGCTCCCCATCTCACTCAGAATCAATAACAAAGGCACACCATGATGTGGATTTCTGTTATCTTTCCAACTTCATCATTTTATTCTTCTTGTCCTTTCATCCCAGTTGCCATGATCTTGGTGGTATTCCTGAAAAAATTCTCCTGCTTAAGGCTCTTTGAATACTCTATTCTGCTCCTAAACCTTATTCTTCATGTTATCTTCATGAGTTCCTCCATCATATTCATAAGTTATTTGCTGTAATAGTAAATATTTTCAATGAGGCTTGTCCTAAGCTTTCTATTTGAAATTGAACATCCATCTCAGAATTTATTAGCCCCTTACCTTATTTATTTTTCATCACGCAACTAACCACAAACATACTATTACTCCTTCCACAAGAACATATGAACTGCAAGCACAGGGATTTATACTTTTTATGTACTTCTGTATCTTCTGCACCTAGAAGAGTATCTCACACTTAGTAAGGGCTCAATAAATATTTATCAACTAAATGCATGTATGTTCTACCTTTTATTTAATAAACAACTGAAGAGAGCATGATTGAAATATTGTCTCTGCCATAATGCCAATGGATATTACATAAATAATTTGAGAGGATAATCCATTTCAAATTATTGGAATATGTATTTATTTTGATATGTCAATAAAAAAGTAAAAGTAAAACACAGCGTTTTTTAAAGTGTTTTGAAACAGAAGTACACAAAAGTGGTTTCACATCAATTTTCCCATGAATTTAACAATATTGAGTAATATACAAAGTAGGAAATTTTATGTCCATTTAACAAAGGAGGAGACAGTTATACAAAATACATGATTATCCAAGGAACCTGTGTCTTCTCATTTATAATCACTATTTTCCTCTCTGTATGCTGTGTATACACTTTTATCTATGATTCTGTGAAAATAGCCTTATTAGAACAATAGTTTAAATTGATTCAGTTGGCCAAGCAACCCATAATTTATTCTGCCAAAAATTGACTTGACATTTTTTACTATAGAACTAGAAAAAAGAAAGTCACCTAATTGCTTTGACACTGCTGATTTTTTTGCATACCCCTTTCATTATAACTACATGTATGATATTCACAGAATCTGCACTATAGCATTGGAAGAACAAGGAACGACAAGATTGTGTCTTCTTCAAATGTTGTTAACCCTTGTTACCCCTAAGATGTATTTTGTTGTAGGAGCTCAATAAATATATTTTGTGGTGGACAAGTACCTCAGGTGAGTATAAACAAATTATGAAAGATAAATCTCAGTGTTCTTTCTTAATATCCTCATGTAATAGTACTACTTGAAGGAAAAAAAATATCAGTTTCCAAGTCAAATATCCAAAAGAATGGAATTCCAATAGATATCCTCAGGTGTTCTATCCATTGCTTTAAGTAGATTAAGGGATATTTGGGGAAATAAGATATTGAATTAGTGACAGAGCATTTAGTAATACTGAATGTCAACAAAGTTATATGAGAGCTATTTATCATCTCAAAACACAGTGGAAAGTTTTCAAACAGAGATATTTTATCTTTGGATAAATAATTAAATCTCTGATCCTAAAAATATGCTAAAGTAAAATAGAGTATATATGTTATGACATTTAATTAATTATTAATCTTATGCCTATTTATTGTAGGTTAAAAAGATATTTTCAATGCAAATTGAGCCAAAAATAAAAAAAAAAATTGAATTAGCACTAAGAATTAATAAACATCATTTGGATAAAACAGTTTCCCAGACAGATAATTTGGAAGGACAAAATACCCATGATTTTTGTACCCCAATTCATTTTCTCCCTGATTGTCATGAGACTAAAATTAAAGTCAGTTGCATTTTCTATTTCTTTGGTTGCCTATGTGCATATTAACATAGGAGTGAAAAATTCTACTTTATGTTCAATGCTTGAATGACATGTTTATTAATGAGAGAATTGAAAAATGAAATATTGTCTCTCCCTGTAGGTATTGTAAAATTCAGGACTTTCATTGGGAAAAGGACTATTTCAGATCAGACATTTTCATTTATGAAAGATAAGATGGAGTACAGTATTGGTATTTAAAATCATTAACCTCAAATAAATGGGTCTGTCCTTTGATTTTATATAGCCAAGGCTTACTTCTTAATATAGATGTTAAAATGGTCATTCACAAGATTCCATAAACTGATATCATATATAGAAGTCACCATTGACACATGTGCTATACTTATAAGTTTATTCTTATAAGTCCTTCCTTCATTTCTTCCTTCCCTCCTTTCATTCATGTGGTACTATGAATGGAACCGTGGGCCTCAAACTTACTAGGCAGGTGCTCCACCACTGAGCTACATCCCCAGTCCTTTACCATATTTTCTCTGTACATTCATCAATCTGTAGACACATGGGTTATTTCCATAACTTGATTATTGTAAGTAATGTTGCAGTAAACCTGGGAATGCAAATATCTCTTTCAGATGCTCATTTTAATTATTCAGGATTTAGTTTAACTCTTTTGGAGAATACAGCCGGTATTGTATTCTATGCCTCTATGAGTTTGAATAATAGATACACTTTATAAAAGTGGAATCATAGTATTTGTCATTCTGTTACTGGTTTATTTCACTTAGCTTAATGTCTTCTTGGTTCAACCATGTTATAGCAAATGATAGGATTTCATCCTTTTTCAAGTGTAAATTTTACTGCATCGTATGTATATACTGCATTGTCTTTATTACTGGACACTGATTATTTCCAAATTGTGACTTTTGTGAATAATGCTGAAATGAACATGGGATTTCTTCAGGATCCTCATTTCAACTCTTTTGGATATATAATCGGAAGAATTGCCAGGTTGTATGGTAATTATATTTTTAATTAGTTTAGAAAAATCTTCACTGTTTTCCCTAGCTGCTTTACCATTTTACATTCTCACTAACAGTGTACAGAGTTTGAAATGCTTCACATACTAAGTAACTCTTTTTATTTATATTTTCAAAAAATAATTGCCATTTTTAAAAGATGTGAGGTGATATTTCATTGTAGTTTTCACTTCATTTCCATGATAAATAATGATGCTGATATCTATTTGCCGCAAACGCCAAGGTCGCGGGTTCATTCCCTGTACTGGCCACCAAATGCTGCAGTCTGGCTGGGCACAATTCAGGAGCCACTTATCAAGCAGAAGCAAACTTTATTTTTAGAACACACACACTGCACCACAGGAGCTCTTTAGGAATTCCCTCAGAGCCCAACTGCCACCACTGGCTTCCCACCAGCCTCTCAACCCCCACTCCTTCTCTCTTGAGGCTGATTGGCTGGGTCACATGGGTGGAGCCAAAAGAGTCCTCCAATGAACAGCTCCGTGGTATGAAAGGGCAGGGAAACAGCCCAATGAGCATCACTGCAGAGGAGCCAATCAGCTGGCAGCTGGAAGTTTGCTAGGGCCATGGTGAGCCAATCAGCTAGAAGTTTGCTGAGGCCTCTGTGAGCCAATCACTCAAGCTCCCTTAGATTTGGGCTATAAAAACTCCCTCCTGCCAGGTCCCCTTCTCTCTTGCTCTTTGTCTTTTTTGCACGTGCTCTCCGTCTCTCTTGCTCTTGCTCTCGCCCTCTTTATCTCTCCGCTTCTTCTCTCTCTCTCTCTCTCTCTCTCTCTCTCTCTCTCTTTCTCTCTCTCTCTCTCTCCTTCTTTCCTTCTTTCTTTTCTCTTTGTTGCACTGCTGCAATAAAGATCTTTTGGTTGCTCTGAGTGTTGTGGTCACTTTTCTTTCAACACCAACATCAAGAAGCTTTCACCCTACATATTCTTCTAGAGGATTTTTTTAAACATTATTTTCAATGTTTTTATTAGTGGATTATAATAAACATAATACTGGGATTTATTTTGACATACTTATACATGCATGGAATATAATTTGCTCCATTTTAATCCCTATTTTCTACTTTTCCTCTCTTCTTCCCACTCCCTATTCCTATTCCTCTATAGTACTGGTCTTCCTGGTATTTATTTTTGGTTTTTAATTGGTTCTTTATAGATATACACAAAGGTGGAATTATGTACAAAGCATAATTTGGTCAGTTTTATTCATCATTTCCTACCTCCTCTTGTCCTTCCTCCTCTCAATTCCCTTCCTTCATTCCACTGATTTCCCTTCTATTTTCAAGGGATCCCCTACTTATTTTTATTTTTTTATTCTCTCTAGCTTCCACTTATGAGAGAAAACAACCCAGTTTGCACTTTCTGAGACTAGATTATTTCACCTAGCATGATGTTCTTCAATTCCATCCATCTACAAATGTCATAATTTCTTTCTTCTTTAAGGCTAAGTAGAAACATATATATATATATACACACATATATATATACACATTTTCCTTGTCCATTCTTGTGTAGGGAGGAACCCAGACTGGTTTTATAACTTATCTACTGTGAACTGCTATAAAGATTGCTATGTATGTATCATTATAGTATGCTGATTTGATTTTCTTTGGATAAATATCAAGGAGTGAGATAGCTTGGTCTGGGTTGGT
Organism: Ictidomys tridecemlineatus; assembly: GCF_052094955.1. Classification (NCBI taxonomy): domain Eukaryota; kingdom Metazoa; phylum Chordata; class Mammalia; order Rodentia; family Sciuridae; genus Ictidomys; species Ictidomys tridecemlineatus. The sequence goes on along the minus strand of NC_135493.1, from coordinate 27,995,509 downwards.
TCCACAGTCTAGCTATTGGGAATTGTGCTGCTATGAACATCAATGTGGCAGTATCCCTGTAGTATGCTCTTTTAAGGTCTTCAGGGAATAGTCTGAGAAGGCAATAGCTGGATCAAATGGTGGTTCCATTCCCAGCTTTCCCAGGAATCTCCATACTGCTTTCCAAATTGGCTGCAACAATTTGCAGTCCCACCAGCAATGTACAAGAGTACCCTTTTCCCCACATTCTCGCCAGCACTTGTTGTTATTTGACTTCATACTGGCTGCCAATCTTACTGGAATGAGATGGTATCTTAGGGTGGTTTTGATTTGCATTTCTCTGACTGCTAGAGATGATGAGCATTTTTTCATGTACTTGTTGATTGATTGTATGTCCTCCTCTGAGAAGTGTCTGTTCAGGTCCTTGGCCCATTTGTTGATTGGGTTATTTGTTATCTTATTGTCTAATTTTTTTAGTTCTTTGTATATCTGGATATTAGGGCTCTATCTGAAGTGTGAGGAGTAAAAATTTGTTCCCATGATGTAGGCTCCCTATTTACCTCTCTTATTGTTTCTCTTGCTGAGAAAAAACTTTTTAGTTTAAGTAAGTCCCATTTGTTGATTCTTGTTATTAACTCTTGTGCTATGGGTGTCCTATTAAGGAATTTGGAGCTCGACCCCACAATATGTAGATCAGAGCCAACCTTTTCTTCTATCAGACGTATAGTCTCTGATTTGATATCAAGGTCCTTGATCCATTTTGAGTTAACTTTTGTGCATGGCGAGAGAAGGGGATTCAGTTTCATTTTGTTGCATATGGATTTCCAGTTTTCCCAGCACTATTTGTTGAAGATGCTATCCTTCCTCCATTGCATGCTTTTAGCCCCTTTATCGAATATAAGATAGTTGTAATTTTGTGGATTGGTTTCTGTGTCCTCTCTTCTATACCATTGGTCCACCTGCCGATTTTGGTACCAGTACCATGCTGTTTTTGTTACTATTGCTCTGTAGTAGTTTGAAATCTGGTATCGCTACACCTCCCAATTCACACTTCCTGCTTAGAATTGCTTTTGGTATTCTGGGTCTTTTATTTTTCCATATGAATTTCATGATTGCTTTATCTATTTCTACAAGGTATTTTGATTGGCATTGCATTGAACCTATAGAGAACTTTTGGTAATATTGCCATTTTGATGATGTTAGTTCTGCCTATCCATGAACAGGGTATAGTTTTCCATCTTCTAAGATCTTTTTCTATTTCTTTAAAGACACCTCAAAGAAAGAAAACTACAGACCAATATCCTTAATGAATTTAGATGCAAAAATCCTCAATAAATTTCTGGCAAATTGTATACAAATACATATCAAAAAGATCATGCACCATGATCAAGTAGGATTCATCCCTGGGATTCATGGCTGGTTCAATATACGGAAATGAATAAACGTTATTCACCACATCAATAGACTTAAAGATAAGAACCATATGATCATATCGATAGACTCAGTAAAAGCATTCAACAAAGTACAGCATCCCTTTATGTTCAAAACATTAGAAAAACTAGGGATAACAGGAACTTACCTCGACATTGTAAAAGCTATATATGCTAAGCCTCAGGCTAGCATCATTCTAAATGGAAAAAAACTGAAGGCATTCCCTCTAAAATCTGGAACAAGACAGGGATGCCCTCTCTCACCACTTCTATTCAATATAGTTCTCTAAATACTGGCCAGAGCAATTAGACAGATAAAAGAAATTAAAGCATTAAGATAGGAAAAGAAGAACTTAAAATATCACTATTTGTGGACGATATGATCCTATACCTAGAAGACACAAAAGGGTCTACAAAGAAACTACTAGAGCTAATAAATGAATTCAGCAAAGTGGCAGGATATAAAATCAACATGCATAAATCAAAGGCATTCCTGTATTGTTGAGAGCCACAGCCGAAGGGACCCCAGCAAACTTCCAGCTGCCAGCAAACTTTCAGACTGCCAGCTGATGATTGGTTCACAGTGGCCCCAGCAACATCTAGCTGATTGGCTCCCTCTCCTGCTGTATCAATCTACACAAGTTATTCGTAACCCCCTGTGGTCCTCAAGCACCCTTCACTGTAAGCTTGGTGGAATCCATTAACAACTTGAACATGAGGCCAGCAGATTGGGCTAATATGTGTATTAGAGGTGAAAGATTTATACAATGAAAACTACAGAACCCTAAAGAGAGAAATAGAAGAAGATCCTATAATGTTTTATTCAATTTCTTTCTTTAGTGTTCTGTAGATTTTATTGTAGAGATCTTTTACCTCCTTGATTACAGTTATACCAACGTGTTTTTTTTTAAGTTATTGTAAATGGAATAGTTTTCCTGATATCTTTCTCAGAACATTCATTATTGGAGTATAGGAAAGGTATAGATTTTTATATGTAGATCTTTTATCCTGGTATTTTGCTGAATTTGTTTATTAGTTCTAGAAGAATTCTGGTGGAGTTTTTGGGTCTTTCACATATATGCTCATGTTATCAGCCAACAGAAATAATTTAAGATAAATTGTGTGCTTCTCCTTTACTAAGTGACTTTGCCATACTTTCTTATTTTAAGTTAAAACAACTCTCTTTCTTGTTTATTTATTTATAAGACTTACAAGGAAGAATTAAGCCAACTCTCTTTTTTACTGATGCTAAGGAAGTAAGCTATGAGGTTTGCCTTTTTTTTTCCTCCCTTCATTATCCTTGCCCCCACCCCCATTCACCCTTATCAGGAACCAGGGATAACAAATTCTATGCTGTAGTCTGCTCCAGTAACCAGTTTTTGAGTCCCTCTAAATCTCTGACTATCTGATATTGTATTTTAGAGTTTTACCTCTGATACCCACCTCTCTGGTCAGCCATTCTCTCACTTCTTGAATTCCTGGCTACAAAAAAGTCAGAATTTTCTGCTTAGATCCTCTCTAACATCTTCCCCTCCTTTCCTAAATTTTCATACATTAAAACCTAAAGATTTACAGTGATGTAATCAGTATTTATGTTGCATTGTATAAATTTGGGTATGCAATTTTCATTTTTATTTACCTTGAGATATTTTCTAAGCACACTTTTGAATTTTATTTGATCCATTGATTGTTAGAATATTTTATTTAATTTCCAAATATCATTGAATTTTTAGTTTATGTTCAGTTATTCATTTCTAATTCATTCATTTATTCATGGAAAATATACTTTGTATATTTCAATACTTTAAATATCATATAAAGAATTGTATTATGTTTAACATGTAGTCTATTGGGAGAATATTCTGTATACAATATAGAAAATGTATATTCTGCTATTGTTGAGTGATATGTTCTGTATATGCTTATTAGGTTCAATTATGTTATGAATTTTGTCAAGTCTTTAATTTTTCTAAGTACATGTTTTATCTATTGATGAATGTAAGGTATTAACTTCTATACCTATTGTAAAAATATATTTTTCTTCATTTAATTTTCCCAGTTATGTCTTAAAATTTGTAGCTCTGATCTTATGCATATATGTTTATAATTATTACATATTCATAGTATTTTGACTAATTCATCAATGTGTTATCTTCTTTATTTGCCTCTTATAATAGTTTTGGATTTGTAATCTAGTTTGCTTTATGGTAGTAATCCACTTCTATCCTCTTCTGATTACTATTACTTTACATCATTTTACTTTCAACCATGTGTGTATTTACATTTAAATTTACCATCTTGTAATTGAATTATTATTTTCTTTTATTCATTATGCCAATTTATTCATTTGAACTGAAAAACTCAATTAACTTACATATAAAAAAATTTACTCATGAGGAAATCTTTCTTTTGCTATGTTCAAATTAGTTTTCTAGGGCTGGGGTTGTGGCTCAGTGGTAGAGGACTTGCCTAGAATGTGTGAGGCACTAGTTTCAATTCTCAGCATCACATATAAGTAAATGAGTAAAATAAAGTTCCATCAACATTTGATTTCTTAAAATTTGTTTTCTATATGGCTTATTGATTTTTTTCTTCAGTTCTTCCATTACCAAATTTGTGTGTTTAATTGATTTTTATAATGACTCTTCTAGATTTATTCTCCTTTTCTTTTGTCTATATTATCTATGTATTTATTTATTGTTATCATGAGGATTATATATAATATCTTAAATTTATAACAGTGTGGTTTGGATCTATATCTAGTCTACTTATATCATATAACAAACTCTACTTGTGAACATCGCCCTCACACTCATGGATGTCACAAATTTCTTATTTATACATTGTAAACCTGTTACCACAGACATAGTTATTTTTGTGCTCTTCTATTTTCAATCCTGTAGAAAATCAATAGTGAAGCAACAAACTAAGAACTCACAGTAGAGATTATTTACTTTTGCAGGAGACTGTTGTATATTCTTATGGCTTCAAGTTATTGTTTAGTGCTTTTACTTCACTTCAGATAACTCCCATAAACTCTTATAATGTAGGTCTTGGGTAATAAAGTTCCTTAATTTTTATTTATCTGGATTTTTTTTATTCTTCATTTGAAAAACAATTTTGTCAGACATAGAATTCTCTGATGACATTTTTTCCATTAGCACTTGAAATATATACTGTTTTTGACTTTTGGCCTTCAATGTTTCTTCTTAAAAATTGACTGATAATCTGATTGAGGATTCCTTGTATATATGATGAGCCATTTCTTTCCTACTCATTTTGAGGTGTTTTGTGTTTTTTTTAGTTTGTTTCCCCCCCTTGTGTCTTGGTGTGAGTATCTTTGGAATTTTCCTACTTGAAACTTTTGAACAACTTGGATTTTATAAATTCATATCATTCCCCAATTTGGGAAGTTTTCAAAATGATTTCTTAAAATATATATGTCTCTTTCTCTTTCTTCTCTTTCATAGATTCCTTTAATACATGTATTTTTCAACACAATAGTATCTCACATGTGCCTTAGGCTCTGTCATTTTTCTTCACTCTTCATCATTGTATATCTCAGATGTGACAATTTCAATTGTCCTGTGTTAAAGTTTCTTGATTCTGTGTTCTTTCTGCTCAGATATGTGATTAAAGCCCTTTACTGTATTTGATTTTCAATTTAATTTTTGTAGCTTTCAGCTCCAGAATTTCCATTTCTAATAATTCCTATCATTTTTCTGATATTCTTTTCTTGTTCATATATAATTTTACTGCTTTATTTTAACTACTTTTTCTTTAGGTCATTCATTATATTAATACATTGTTTTATTTATTTTTTCATACATGGATAGTTTTAATACCACTTAATATGTTCTTTTATTTTTATTTGTTCTTTTTAGATATACATGATGATAGTGTGTATTTTGACACATTACACATAAATGGAGAATAACTTATTCTAATTAGGATCCCATTTTTGTGGTTGTACATGATGTAGAGTTTCCTGGTTATGTATTCATATAAATATGATTGTCTTAAATTCTCTTTCTAGTAAATTTTCTGTCTCAGCATCCTTGGATGTTTCTTACTAATTTATTTTCATTCTTTAAGTAGTATATTATTTACTTTTTCTTTGTATGTCTTGTGATCTTTTTATTGAAAATTTAACATTAAAATATACACCTCTTCTACTCATTTCAGACTGGTCTGATATTGGGAAAGTTTTTCATTGGCTAACTGGGCTTGCTTCAAGCCTAGGGATGAAAGATCAAGTTATTTTCAGTTGTTTTCTTAGCGTGCATCTTACTCTGATCAGCATTTGGCTTTCTCAATTTCCCTGTATACATGTCTGCTTTTGAATGCCTTAGTTTTCTATAAACTCATTAATTCTTTTCCTCAGGACTTTGTCAATCTATTTTATTTTTCCATTGATAAAATATTTCCTTAGACATCTGTAGTTCTAGTCTCCTTGTGACTTTTATTGGCAGTGGCCACTGCTTTTCCCAGTCTGAGATCTGAAGCAAGATGAATTGCAGCCCTTTTAGAGATTGTAGACAACTTACAATATTACAAATAAAGCCTGCTCTTCTTCCTCAGGTCCAAGGGAGAAAACTGGGGGCTAGACCACTGCTTCCTTCAGACCAGGACCATCTTCACTCCAGAGAAGATGAGACAAGGGTGAGTAAAAATGCCTTAAATTCCCTACCTTTTGAATGTGGCTTTCTTCTTGATTGGTCATTTGCTTGATTTCTGTAGATCTTGTACCCTTTTCCAGATCCTGTATAAGTTCAGTCAGTTTCTGATTATTTTTCCATGGAGGAATGAGAACTCTGAGCTTACTTATCTACCATTTACTCTGAGTTTTCTTAAAAAATATTCAAATGGTTTACCTTCATTTTCCTGCTGTAAACATAAAACACCAGCTTTGATCATCAGCACATTTTCTAAGGAAAATAAGTAAAATTAAATCTTTTTTAAAAGAGAAAAAGAGAGAGAAAGAGAATTTTTAAATATTTATTTTTCAGTTTTCAGTGGACACAACATTTTTATATTATTTTTTATGTGGTGCTGAGGATCGAACCCAGTGCCATGCGCATGCCAGGTGAGTGCGTTACCACTTGAGCCACATCCCCAGCCTCAAAATTAAATCTTAATTAATTGATAGTCTTTCAAAGAACTTCCATTCCCTTATCTGCAGTTATTGAATTATAAAATTAAATTATTTTTAATAAATCACTTTTTTAAAGTACATACTCATCAATTAGTACTTGGAGGAATAAAGACCTAATAGATACTGGACAGTGGTTCTGGGCAATCAAATATACAACCTAGAAAAGTGATGAAACATTGAGCTACTGAAAAATGGAGATAGAGATTAAAATATGAGTCCAACAAAAGTTTGTATTTGATTATTTCTTACCGTAAGTAATAAAAATGTATTGTGAATTTCTGGGATGGTAGTTATGTCTTGCCACGTTGAAGGATGTAACAGTATCGTGGGAACTCACTGAGAAATTACTCACTATCCCAATATCCCTTGTCAGCACAGGAAGTACCAAAGTCATTCTTTCAAAAATAATGGGTCTTCAGTCTTCCTTATACTCTGAAGACCCTCGGAGTATAAGTGCAATTTTGACCATCACATAAAACTGGGTTTGGATGGAGATGTACTGGACTTGTAGCTAGACCCTCAAAAACTGAAGGAAAAACAGATCTAATTCCTCTATTGATGTACAATTCTTGTTTATCTGGCTCCTCTCTTGCCCTTGAATGGGCTGTCACTTCTCTAGATGGAGCTAGGCTCAGCACAAAGTTGTCAGCAGTGAAACAGATTACAATTCTGAAATGTGATTATCATCTCAGAGATGTTCTGGGTTATAGGATCTTGTGAATTGCAATGTAGACAAGATTCTTGTGCAGTGCTTTTCCAGTATATTTTTATTTTTTTAAATTTATTAACACATTTTTTATTTTAGATAGTGAACATGTAGTATAGCTTGAACTCCATTCATATCCTTCTGGCTAGTAAACTTATTGAATTGCTTTAAACAGACACATACACACACACACACACACACACACACACACACACACACAATTAGAGCTGCAATTAACCCAAGGATTACTTTGTCAAAACTTCTAAAAAATCAATATTTACTTGTTTTCAGAATATCAAAAATATGCCAACATGCATATAAATATATACAATTTAAATGTGGGGAGTTAAATCAAATCCATAAACATTTCAAGAAGTAGCTAGGAATATAGTTCAGTGCCAGAGCACTTGCCTCACATATATGAGGCACTGGGTTTGATCATCAGCACTACATAAAAATAAGTAAATAAATATATTGTGTTCATCTACAACTAAAAAATATTTTTAAAAAATTCTAGTAAGTGGCAAGATGATCATTGGAAAACTCAAACAAGATCTTTCTTAACTATGCCTTCATATTTCCAGTATCTGCCATGTTGAATTAGATTAGATAGACTCTATCTAGTAGTGAATAAATACAGGTTTCTAGAGAAAATGCTCTTCTGAAAAAGTTCATAATAATTGTCAATGTTTTCAGGCAAGTTTCCAAAATTGGATGGCTTAAGAAAATGATGCAAATGGAAATAGTATCAACATAAAATCTAAATCAAGAAATATATATATATATATATATGTGTGTGTGTGTGTGTGTGTGTGTGTGTGTGTGGTGTGTATGTGTGTATACATACACATATATGCATCCATACTTAAATTGTCAATATCTTCCACATCTTAGAAGGGCTCTATTCATGAATTCTTTCATTTTTATGTTGCTGGTGATAGAACCCATGGCTTCTCACATGTGAGGCAAGCACTCTAGCACTTTATCAGCTATTCATTAACTTTTATAATAGAACAGACTTGAGATTACTGGTATTTATTCTGCCTTTGTAGGCCATGACCCTGGTCAACAATGTGGTACATATTAAAGATTTTATAGCTTGTCATGAGATAATAAGTATGAAGGACAACCCTGCCACATGGCCATTATGATAGGTCTAACATAAAGAGAGCAATTAACATTCAAGGAGGATTTATATTTTTTTGTGGTGATGGAGATCGAACCCAGGGCCTTGTGCATGAGAGGCAAGTACTCTACCAACTGAGCTATATCCCAGCCCAAGAAGGATTTATATCTTATACAGAAATAATAACAAGGCAGTTGTGAGGTGTTGCCAGAATTTGGGGGTTGAAGAACTAATGTAACAGAGCAGGGCTCTTTGGAGCTTTCAGGTAAAGTCTATATTTTAGTTGTTTTGGTGGTTATCAGAGGGGTTTTGTGGACTTTGAAATTAGAGCAAACATAGCCTACTTTCTGAAGTTATTCCAGTGCAGTCCAATGTAATTAATTTTAATGAATTGATCACCCACTGGGTTGCTATGGGCTATGATCTATTTTTTTTAACAAACATGACTGGGAAGTTCAATTTCATGTGAAATTAACTGTAGAGAAGCAAGCCATATCAGTCATTTCTAACCCCTTCCCATGGTACTTATTATAGTAGATTATATTCTTGCTTTAGTTATGTAATATGATAGGTAAAGTTCATGGGGGCTTTTTTGACATTGATGATACTATTAGAAGTGCATGCTAATTACTAAATATGGATGCAAATATAATTTACAGAATAAGACAACTGAGTCAATCATAAAATAATGTAATTTCTACAGTTTAAAGTAGACTGTGAGCAATTTGCTAAAATTATGAAATTGTAAACAAAAAAAGATTTAGAAATGCGACTTCAGGTTCAATTCCAAATTAAAAAAAACACTGTTAATAAATTCAACTGAATGAGAGACAATTTGATTGGTTATTAGGGATTTTCAATCATACAGCTCAAAGTTTCCCCTAAGGGAATCTGCTTCAAATATGTCTGTTTCGTCTGGTAAGTGCATTTCTCATTACATATAAACCCACTAGTTATCTATTAGCATAAAATTCACCATGAGATTCCTACAGTATGCAACAAGCAAAATGGGTAGATTTAATCTAACTCCACATTTTTTCCAGCTGTCTTCAGCACTGAGATATATCTTTTTGCTTCAACCCAATTGCTTAATTTCCCTCTAGAAAAATCCTCTCTGATATTCCCTAATCGAATGCTTAGCTCTTGATTGCCTTACACATGAGAAGACAGAATACAGACAGTGCCTGAGGCATCTATATAAAGTCCCAAATATCTCATATTACTTAACAGTGCATAGTTTTCTTATAGTCTTAAGCCCACTTACATTTTGATGGCTGGGCATGATGATTTTGTACTGTGTTAACCTAGCTGAATTTGGAACCTGTATAATTCGGACTTTAAGTTAACCACACGAGCACTATACACTAAATTTACAAGGAAGAAGTAAAATATTAACCATTATATCCTGAAGGTTAGTATATTATTCCAGTTCCTGGAACTGCTTATACATTTTATTTCTGATTGCTGCCCCTCCTAATTGCCATTGGGCTACAGCTGACCTCAGAGCTCTTTAGTGTCCACTACATCTCCACATTCGATTTCTCCAAGTCGAGAGCCAGGTATTTATATACTATAGTTTCATGGCAACGACATCAACCCATTCGGGAGGATATTTTTTTTAAAGAACTATATTTTTGAGGACAGAGATAATGAAAGGCAAACATGAATTTGAATGTGTGTTAAGTTTTAATTGTTCTTGTGGTTTCCAGTTTCTTCTCATGGGTTCCATTTTATTCACACTCTCCCTTGTATGACATCTAGCTTTTCTTCCCAACTCTTGGCATTGCTGATTAAGCAGCTTCAAGCATATCACCAGGCACAGAGACAATAACCTTCTTTAAAAAGTTTCATCAGTGTCCCAAGTTCCCTAAGATCTAACCCCTATATAAGCCCAACTTATACTTTAAGGCTGGGTGTTTGCATCTCTGATTAAACTGTTACACATAAGATACATTGTCCTTAAATGGAAGAAGACACTGCTACTACCCATATTACTGCTGATTTTCTGGTCAATTCTGAATAAAATTGTAATATTTTTGGTAGACCAGAAATTATGTATGGGAGATAGCTTCCAAATATTAATTCTATAAGAAATAAAAATTACTGCTGTTCCATTTACTAGCTAGGGCATTTGGCATTCTTTTAAATGAAGATCTTACTATTTTGTAGCCCAGGGCAATGCTTTGACCTTTTCAATATTCCATAATTAGATTGGCTGCAATTCTACTTTGCCTCCTGTTTACAGTCCAAGCAGCCTCTGGGAAAGGAGCAGAGTGGCCAGCTGTTCACAGTTGAAAATATTTTAAAGGTCAAAGAAATAGAGCATTTCAACTGTCTATTCTACTGAAATGTATTCACTTTTTTCATGGGAACCCAAAGAAGCAGGAAATGTACTGTCTGTAAAACAAAGATGAAATTTTACTACTTCATTTTAGAAATTTTTCAACTGACCTAGCTGGGTGTTTTAAACTTTAGATAAAGAATGGTATGCATCTCAAAGTATTTTGGTCTGTGTCTTTCTGGGGTCACCTCTCCTTCCATTCACAGCATACATTTTTCTGTTTATTACCACAAAATAGGATACTTGAACAAAGATTAAAGCATGATCTAATTGCTTTCATCTAATAAGATGAATGTAGTGAGGTCTGATTTGTGAGAGTCATATTTCAAGAAATGCAAAGGTTATTAGATTGGATTTTTCTGCTTAACAAAATTTGTGTGTTTAACCACAATTCTTTATACTTATGCTTTGTTTCTAAATTGTTTTTTTTTAATTTCTTCTTAGTGAGTAGTTTCTAGTGAATATCACTGAATGCTGCCTTGATAGTTGAGGCAATCACATTAATATTGACTGATTTGCCAGAACTGGATTTGGAGAAGATATAAATACCAAAAAGAAATCCTGACCTCAGTGTGTAATCTGAAAATTGACTTTATTGTTGCTTATATGCTTTCTTTCACTCAACCAAATAGTAAGAAAACAAGTTTATAACAGGGATATTTTTTTCTCTAGGAAATAAAATATACAAGTAGTATTCACAGATATATTAATATTCTGGTTAACTTAACCCACACAATCAAGGTTTAACACATTCAGGTAAACATAGTTATTTACCTGAATTTAAGAAACCAAAAATATACTTTGGCACCAATGAAATATTCTTCAACAGATTATAAGAGGACCAGGGTTATAAAATTAAGTGTTACTTTATTATGTGGACATCTCATATTAAATTATTTTGTAAGACTGGAATTTTTCTAGGATTAGACTTTTGCTTTTGTGATTCTGTTTACTGGGAAAGATTTAAGATTACTTGTAAGAAGAATAAATTGGGTACCTTGCAAGTTATCTGGATTTGAACTACAGGGAGAGGACTCTTATCTGATCTACTTTTAAAACGAATCCATAGAGAAGCTTGATAAGTCAGAACTTGAGAAAAGATGTGGAATGGGATAGGAAAAATTTCCTATTTTCTCCAAGGCCTTTAGTAGTTTAAAGTACCTAAGGGTATGACACTATAGTGTTACAAAGTCATACTGCTCTAGAGTTTCCTAATTGAAAGATTTATGTCAACAGCTACAAATTAATAACTTCTATCAGAGCTACTTGCTCATATAGGGGAGCACAGTAGAACAGCCTAGAAAAACCCTGCAAAAATCCTGCAATTATACTTATAGTTGCTCCCAGGAAAAATGGGCATATAAAAACTTCAAATTACTGCTGGAAAAATATTTATCAGGAATGCTACAAGTGGGAAGTATTATGACTTTGTCTAGAAGATCCAATCTAAATACACACACACACACACACACACACACACACACACACACACATTTTCCTTTTTCCTCCCATGTATAATTCTAGATTATGAAAAATGAATATATATATATAGTATTGCTGAAAATCCTTCAGTGTGGGTTCTTAGGAGCATTCATCAAAGGGAAATTTTATAGAGATAATGGATGTCTTCTATGAATCAAAAAAAAAATTAGGGGCTGGAGTTACGACTCAGTGGTAGAGTGCTTGCTTAACATATATGAAGCACAGAGTTCAATCCTCAGCACCACATAAAAAATAACAAAGTTATAAAAACAATCAGGAAAACACTATTGATAAACTTTATCTGGTTCAGAAGTGGTAGCAAGTAATTAGTGGGTTTAGACATAATAAAGAGTAGTTATCAAAAAGTAAAAAGACCTTGTTAACTCTCTATCAATAGTTAAGCAACATGTATTGACTGGCCTGAGCATACTAGGTTTATTTTCTATGTTCCTGTTGATACTCAAATGTAGGCAAGACTTTTCTGGGTATAAATATTTATTGGGGACTTTACTAGTAATCTCAACAAGTATATACATTTCAAGATGAAATATGTGTACTTATAACTGTGATAGAAACACAATTGAGATTAAGTAAATTTAGAGTGCAGCTTAACTCCCAGAGTGAACAACTGGGAAGATTTAATGCAACCCTAAAGGGAAATATTAAGAAGTATGTGTGTAATCATGCTAATAATTTAGAATAGAATTTTCATCACTCTATGATTTACATATAGAGAGGTCTCATAGGAATTGTTTCATTTTTCATAATCTAGAATTATACATGGGAGGAAAAAGGAAAATACTTTTAACACAATAACTAGATCATCCATAGTAGAACAGTCTACTAAATTGTAGTCATATATCTATGATATATATAATTTTATATATATATATATGTGTGTGTGTATATGTATATATATATATATATGGCATCATTGTAAGGTAAATGATTTAAGCATCAATGTAATAATAGTATAGAACTTATTATGTTCATATAATACTTTAGAGGTATCATAAATTACTATTTATGGTTTATATAAACTATTCTCTGTCATTTATATATGATTTAAACTCTTAAAAGTTTATATATATGTCAGCTGAAAATGACAGCATGTGTGTAACTATAAAAGGATGCACAACTATGTATTTAGCTTTATTAATACATGCATGATTTACATATATTATGCTATAATATTATATTAACACCAAATGTCAGCTTGTTCACAAATACTAGAATTTAAGGAGACTTCTGATTGTTGACAAAATGAAAACAAACTAGAATATAAAGATTTTGGGACATATCATATTTTACTGGAAGTGACTACAATTTAAAAGATGCAAAAAGACTACAGTTTATTAGAAGGAAGGGAAATTTTCCAACTGTAATTTGCCCAAATTATGCTTATACTAAATATTATAAACTAATGAAAAATGTGTGTCTTTGGGAAAAAAGCAAAAATTTGAAAATTCAACTCACAAGCTAGCAGTAGTAAATTTATAAAACAATACATATGAGAATTTTTGAAAAGAGGCGATAACACCTCCACCCCTACGTAAAGATAAGTTGAAGATTACTGGAAATGTCTACCTATGATTCTAAATTAGCTAGATGAAAAATGACTTATGCAATGTTTCTTGAATAAGTCAACATATCAACCCCATACAAATCCATTCTTCTTAAATATTAATAAATATGAGAATTACCTAAGGATTTGTTTAAAAAAATATAATTTTGAACTCTACCACTATAAGATACTGATTAAATAAGTATAATATAGAGTAAAGTGTTATACTTTTAACAAAATTTCTGATCATCATAAGAAACCTCAGAAAAACTAATCTTAGGTATTACCATAAGAGGTGATGGTTGAAAAATTTAAAATCAAAGAGCAAAGAAAAAACTGGCATACTTTATCATCTGACACAAGGATAACTTCCAAAATATTGAAGGTAGTCTAGGAGCACTTCCTATATGAATTGCATATAGCACAAATGTTCCTCATTTTTATTGTGAGAAATTTTTGTGACAAATAGGAGTTATATTTGTGCTAAGAGAGATTATAGATGTGCTTCACTGAAAGCTATATGGAACTATTTTGGCTGTTTACATAGAGACTATGATAATTAGAGTAAAAATTTCCAGAATAGATGGAAATAGTTTTTTTATTAAATAAGAATAATGGTGAGATAGTAAAATGAGAAACTAAATTCTTATAACCACTAATTTTCTCCCTTGATCTTGTTTCTAAATAGAAGGCACATTAAGTCCTGAATGTGACATAGATAGTTGTATTGTGTAAGAATCTTAACGTGTATCCTATGCCAAAAATTAATGCAGTATTTGATTGATTAGGAACTACTAAAATTATTTAAACTATAGACTACAGTAACAGCTATTTTTGAAAAGCCAGCTTTATTGAGACATAATTCACACACCACAAAATTTTACTAATTTAAATTCAATAGTTCTCACTATATATACAGATTAGTACAACCATCACAATAATCTAATTTTAAAACATTCTCATCACCCCATACACAGTAGTAGCTAGTTTCCATTCTACTTCCCCATTCCTCTCATCCTGAGGTAATCTCACTATTCAGTTATCTATTCATTATTTTTTAATATAAATATAATCATTATTAATATTTTTTGCCAGACTTCTTTTGTTTAGCAAAATGTTTTCAAGCTTCCTATGCTGTAGCATGAATTGGTACTTCCTTGATTTTATTGCCAAATACTATCTGAAATGTGATACATACTACATTTTAGGTGGTTTTCACTTTAGGTCTATTGTGAATAATGAATAATTATGCTCTATATATCCTCATACAAGGACTTGAATTTACGGGGCCATAAAAATTTCTTCTTTAGGATTTTACAGAACTTGCAGACTGTTTTCCAAGATGGCTGCACTGTTTTACTAACTTTGTTAGTTGTCCACTTTTTTTTTTATTACATCCATCCTAGTGGATGAGAATTGGTCCATAACTGTGATTTTTATTGTTATTTCTATAATGACTAATGGCATTGAATATATTGTTCATTTGTATCTCTCATTGATTCAATTAGGTCTTCTGAGAAATACCTATCAGATGACAAACCCTTTAAAATTTCTGGCTATTATCTCTTCATTGTTAAGTTGCAAGCACTATGTATACATGCTGGATAGAAGTCCTTTATCAGATATGGTATTTGAAAATATTGTCTCATTCTTGGATTCATTTTTATTTTTTTAATGATTTTTTTATATTTATTTTTTTAGTTGTAGTTGGAAACTTACCTTTATTCATTTATTTTTATGTGGTGCAGAGGATCAAACCCAGGGCCTTACACATGCAAGGGGAGTGCTCTACTGCTGAGCCACAATCCCAGCCCCTTAATGACATTTTTTACCACACAAAAGATTTTCATATGATGAAATACAATGTATAAATTTTTATGACTAATTTTTTTGTTATATCTAAATTACTATTGCATATCCCATGGTATTGAAGAGTTAATATGTTTTCTTCCATGAGTTTTATAGTTTTAACACATCTTATGTCAATAATATATTTGGAGGTAATTTTTGTATATGAGAAAGGATTCTAATTTCATTTGTTTTGTATATAGATGATCAGTTGTTTAATGTAGTTACAATATTCTCCTTTGAAATGTAATGATACCTTTGCTGAAACTAATTAACCTTGAATTTAAGAGTTTATTTTGGGATTGTCAATTCTAGTCCACTGATCTACATGTCTATCTTTATGTCAGTACCACACTGCCTTGATTGGAGTTGAGAAATGTCTTTTTTCCTTTTAACATGTTTTAGCTAATGTGAGTTCTTTGAATTTCTACATAAATTTAAAATTAGTCAATTTCTGAAAAAAATGCACCTGGTATTTTGACAGGAATTTTTAAATCAACAGGTCAACGTGAGGATGTTTTGACTTCTTAACAATATTTTTGTTTTTCTGGTCCATAGACATGGGATGTTCTTCATTCATTAGTGTTTTCTTTTTTCTTAATTTCCTTGATATTCCATAAATTTCTATGTATAAATCTTGAAGTTTCTTAAAATTATTTCTAGGTATTTTATTTTGATATTATTGTAAATTCATATTTAATTTTATTTTCAGACTGTTCATCGCTAATACACAGAAACACAATTTATTATTGTATACTGATCTTGTAGCCGCAAACTCGCTGAACTCATATTAGTTCTAATAGCATTTTCGCAGTTTCATTAGGATTATTCATATATAGGATTTTGTTCTCTAAAAGTACATAGTATAGTACGTTTTCTTTCCAGTTTTATTGTCTTTTTAAGCTTTTTTCAGAGATCTTTAAATGACATGGAGAATCTCAAATGTGATGTTGCGTATAATTGGTGAAAAGAGACATACTTAGTTTCTTCCTAGTCATAGGGATAAGCACTCAGTATTTCACAATTAAGTGTAAAGTTAATTGAGAGTTTTTGGTAGATGGCCTCTATCAGGTTGATTAATTTTTTTTTAAAATTTTTAGTTAAAAGACTTTTGTAAAGTCTGAAATGACGATTGATTTTCTTAAGTGTTTTTTTTTCTGTGCCTATTGAGGTGACCACATAGTTTTATTTTTGATCTGTTAATGTAGTATATTATATTAAATTTTACAGATATTAACCAATATTCCATTCCTGGGATAAACTTTATATGTCAATCATGACATATAAAGTCATCTTTATATTTTTGTAAATTTGGTTTTCTAGTTAATTGTTTAGAATTTTAGCAGATATAATCATTAAAATTTTTGGTCTGTACTTTTCTTTTCATGTAATGGCACTATATGATTTTCCTTCTGGAGTAATTGCAACCTTTATTAATGAATCTGGCCTAACTTTCCTATGTATGTGTATGAATATGCCAAATGTTTTCTCTGATATAAGGAGGCTGATTCATAGTGGGGTAGGAAACGGGAGCATGGAAGTAATAGACAAACTCTAGATAGGGCAGAGGGGTGGGAGGGGAAGCCGGGGACATGGGGTTATTAATGATGGTGGAATGTGCTGATCATTACTATCCAAAGTACATGTATGAAGACATGAATTGGTGTGAATATACTATGTATACAACCAAAGATATGAAAAAATTGTGCTCTATATGTGTAATATGAATCTTACCATCATGTACACCCACAAGACACTTATTAAAATAACCATAAGTAAATAACAGAAAGATCAGTAGAATAGAAGGACGGGAACAGTGGGAGTGAAGAAGGGAGGGAAAGGGGGAGTACTGGAAAACTGAATTAGAACAAATTATATTACATGCATCTTTTATAATAATTTCAAAATGAATCCTATTGTCATATATAGCAAAAAAGAACCAATAAAAATTACCAAAAAGAGGAAATAAGATGGAATTTTTTCTTTCTTTCTATCTTATAGGAGATGTTGTAAAGTATTGGTTTTATTTTTTAAAATTCTTTATTAATTTTTGAAATTTATATATAACAAAATGCAATGCAATTCATATTACAGATATAGAGCACAATTTTTCATCTCTGGTTGTATACAAATTATTATCACACCAATTCGTGTCTTTATACATGTACTTTGGATAATGATGACTACTACATTTCACCATCATTTCTAACCTCCTGCCCCCTCCCTTCCCTTTCCACCACTCTGCCCTATCTAGAGTTTGTCTATTTCTCCCATGCTCCCCCTCCATACCCCACTGTGAATCAACCTCCTTATATTAGAGAACACATTCGGCATGTGGTTTTTTGGGATTGGCTAACTTTACTTACCATTATCTCCTCCAACTCCATCAATTTACCTGCAAATGCCATGATTATATTCTCTTTTATTGCTGAGTAATATTCCATTGTGTATATATGCCACATTTATTTTATCCATTCATCCACTGAGGGGCATCTAGGTTGGTTCTATAGCTTAGCTATTGTGAATTGTGCTGATATAAACATTGATGTGGCTGTGTCCTTGTAGTATGCTGTTTTTAGGTCTTTTGGGTAGATTCTGAGAAGAGGGATAGCTTGGTTAAATGGTGGTTCCATTCCCAGTTTTCCAAGGAATCTCCATACTGATTTCCATATTGGCTGCCCTAATTTGCAGTCCCACCAGCAGTGTATGAGTGTACCTTTTGCCCCACATCCTCATTAACACTTATTATTGTTTGCATGCATAATAGCTGCCATTCTGACTGAAGTGAGATGAAATCTTAGAATAGTTTTGATTTGTATTTCTCTAATTGCAAGCGATGATGAACATTTTTTTCATATATTTGTTGATTGATTTTATATCATCTTCTGAGAAGTGTTTGTTCAGGACTTTGGCTGATTTATTGACTGGGTTATTCAGTTTTTTGGTGTTTAGCTTTTTGAGTTCTTTATATGCCCTAGAGATTAGTGCTCTATCTGCTCTGTGAGGGGTAAAAATTTGCTCCCAAGATGTCTACAGGCTCTCTATTCACCTCACACCTCACCTTCTTTTGCTGAGAAGAAACTTTTAATTTGAATCCATCTTATTGATTCTTGATTTAAGTTCTTGCTCTATAGAAGTCTTATTAAGAAAGTTTGAGCCTAATCTCACATGATGGAGATTAGGGCTTATTTTTTCTTCTATTAGAGGTAGAGTCTCTGGTTTAATTCCTAGGTCCTTGATCCACTTTGAGTTGAGTTTTGTGCATGGTGAGAGAAAGGGATTCAATTTAATTTTGTTGCATATGGATTTCCAGTTTTCCTATCACCATTTTTTGAAGAGGCTATCTTTTCTCCAGTGCATGTTTTTGATGCTTTTGTCTAATATAGATAATTATAATGTTATGGTTTAGTCTCTGTGTCCTCTATTCTGTACCATTGGTCTATCAGTCTGTTTTGGTGCCAATACCATGCTGTTTTTGTTACTATTGCTCTGTGGTATAGTTTAAGGTCTGGCATAGTGATACCACCTGCTACATTCTTCCTGCTAAAGATTGCTTTGACTATTCTGGGTCTCTTTTTTTCCAGATGAATTTTATGACTGCTTTTTCTATTTCTATGAGTTAGGTCATTATGATTTTGATTGGGATTGCATTGAATCTGTATAGTGCTTTTGGTATTTTGGTCATTTTGATAATATTAATTGTGCCTATCCAAGAATAAGGTAGATTTTTACATCTTCTAAGGTCTTTGATTTTTTTTTTTTAGGGTTCTGTAGTTTTCATTGTATAGATTTTTTGCCTCTTTTGTTAAGTTGATTTGCAAGTAATTTATAAATATTCTTGATGCTATTGTAAATGGGGTAGTTTTCCTCATTTCCCTTTCTGAGGATTTGTCACTGATACACAGAAATGCCTTTGATTTATGGGTGTTGATTTTGTATCCTTGTACTTTGTTGAAGTCATTTACTAGTTCCAGAATTTTGGTGGTTGAATTTTTTAGGTCTTCTAGGTATAAAATTATATCATCAGCAAAAAGTGCCATTTTGAGTTTCTCTTTTCCTATGTGCATCCCTTTAATTCTTCCATTTGTCTAAGTGCTCCGTCCAGTGTTTCAAGAACTATGTTAAATAGAAGTGATGAAAGAGGGACATCCCTGTCTTGTTCCAGTTTTTAGAGGGAATGCCTTCAATTTTTATCCATTTAGAATGATGTTGGCCTGGGGCTTAACATAGACAGCCTTTATGAAATTGAGATATGTTCCTATTATTTCTAAGTTTTCTAGTGTTCTAAACATGAAGGGGTGCTGTATTTTGTCAATTTCTTTTTTGCAACTATTGAGATAAAGATGATTCTCATCTTTTTTAAAATTTTTATTTATTTTTTTTTAGTCATACATGACAGCACAATGTATTTTGACATATAATACATACATGGAATGTACATACATCAATCAAATTGTCTATTCTATTCTGCTGTCCTTCCTATCCTCCCTACTCCTCCCCTTCTCTCCCATCGTTTCTCTCTATCCAATCTAATGTGACACACTTTTTAAAATTTTTCTCATTACAACATCACATATGTATTCTGTATAACAATGAGGTTCTCCTTCCATCTTCTGTGTAACTCCCCTTCTCCCTCTTTTCCTCTCCCACCTCTCTTCCCTATTTAGTGGTAGTCTTCTTCTCATACTCTTCCTCCCTATCCCATTTTGAGTCACCCCACTTATATCAGAGAAGACTTTCAGCATTTGTTTTTTAGAGATTGGCTAACTTCACTTAGCATAATCTGCTCTAATGCCATCCATTTGCCTACAAATGTCATGATTTTATTATTTTTTAGTGCTGAGTAATATCCATTGTGTATAAATGTATAATCATTTATACACAATGATTCTCATCTTTAAGTCTATTGATGTGATGAATTACTTTTATTTAAGTCCATGTGTTGAGCCAACCCTGCATTCCTGGGATGACCCACACTTGATCATGGTGCACTATCTTTTTGATATGTTTTTGTATTTGATTGGCCAAATTTTTTTGAGAATTTTTGTATCTATGTTCATTAGAGATATTAATCTGAAATTTTCTTTTTTTTGATGTGTCTTTGCCTGGTTTTGGAATCAGGGTGATATTGGCCTCATAGAATGTTTTTGGAAGAACTCCCTCTTTTTCTATTTCCTTAAATAAATTGAAGAGTATTGGTATTAGTTCTTCTTTAAAGGTCTTGTAGAACTCTACTGTGTATCCATCTGGTCCTGGGCTTTTCTTGGTTGTAAGGTTTCTGATGGTGTTTTCTATTTTGTCACTTGAAATTGATGTGGTTTAAATTGTGTATATCATCCTGATTCTATTTGGGCAAATAATATAACTCTACATATTTGTCGATGCTTTTTGATATTTTCTATTTTATTGGACTACAAGTTTTCAAAATAATTTATAATTATCTTCTGTAATTCTGTAATTGTGATATTTCATTTTTCATCACATATGTTAGTAATTTGAGTTTTCTCTCTTTTCATTAGCATGGGTAAGGGTCTGTCAATTTTATTTATTTTTTCAAAAAAACAACTTTTTTGTCATTTTTTCAATTGTTTCTTTTGCTTCAATTTCATTGATTTTAGCTCTGATATAATTATTTCTTGTCTTCTACTGCTTTTGGTATAAATTCGTTCTTCTTTTTCTAGGCCTTTGAGATGTAATGTTAAGTCATTTATTTGATGACTTTTTATTCTTTTAAGGAATGAACTCCATGCAATGAACTTTCCTCTTACAAGTGACTTAATATGTCCCAGAAATTTTGATATGTTGTATCAGTGTTCTCATTCACCTCTAAAATTTTTTAATCTCCTCCTTCATGTCTTCTGCAACCCAGTTTTCATTCAGTAGCATATTATTTAGTATCCAAGTGTTGGAGTACCTTTTTTTTATTTTATCATTAATTTCTAATTTCATTCCATTTTAATCTGATAGAATGCAGGACAGAATTTCTAATTTTCTATATTTACTAAGAGTTGCTTTGTGGCATAATATATGGTCTGTTTTAGAAAAGGACCCATGTGATGCTGAGAAGAAAGTGTACTTGCTTGTTGAAGGATGAAATGTTCTATATATGTCAGTTAAGTCTAAGCTATTAATTATATTATTGAGTTCTATAGTTTCTTTGTTCATCTTTTGTTTGAAAGGTCTGTCCAGTGGTTAAAGAGGTGTGTTAAAGTCACCCAAATTATTGTGTTGTGGTCTTTTTGATTCTTGAACTTGAAAAGAGTTTGTTTGATGAACATAGCTCCTCTGTTTTGGGGGGCATATATATTTATAATTGTCAAGTTTTGTTGTTGTATAGTTCCCTTGAGCAGAATTTAGTCCTTCTTTTTCCCTTTTGATTAACATTAGCTTGAAGTCTACTTTATTTGATATGAGGATGGAAACTCCTGCTTGCTTCTACAGTCCATATGAATGATATGATTTTCCTAAATCTTCTCCTTCAGTCTGTGGATGTCTTTTCCCATGAGATGAATCTCTTGGAGGTAGCATATTGTTGTGTCTTTTCCTTTCTCTTTTTCTTTTTGATCCAATCTACTAGTCTATGTCTTTTGATTGGTGAGCTTAGGCCATTAATATTCAGGGTTATTATTGAGACTTGATTTGTATTCCCAGCCATTTTTGTTTATTTTTGGTATTTAACATGACTTGGTTTCTCCTCTGATTAGATTTTCCTTTAGTGTAATACCTGTCTCTGCTGATTCTGCTGATTTTCATCATTGTTTTTCACTTTCTATTTTTGGAATATTTTGCTGAGGTTGTTCTGTAGTGCAGGCTTTGTAGTTGCAAATTCTTTTCACTTTTGTTTATCATGGAAGGTTTTTATTTCATGATCAGATCTAAAGCTTTGTTTTGCTGGATATAAAATTCTTGAATGGTATCCATTTTCTTTCAGAGCTTGGTACATGTTGTTCCACTATCTCCTGGCTTTGAGGGTCTGGGTTGAAATATCTGCTGAGATATGAATTGGTATCTCCCTAGATGTGAAATTATTCCTCTCTCTTGTGGCTTTTAAAATTCTCTCCTTATTCTGTATGCTGGGCATTTTTATTATAATGTGCCTTGGTGTAGATCTGTTGTAATTTTGTACAATTGGTGTCCTGTAAAGCTCTTGTATTTGGTTCTCCAATTCATTCTTCAACCTTGGGAAATTTTCTGATATTATCTGATTGAAGAGACTGTACATTCCTTTGGTTTGATACTGTATGCCTTCCTCTGTCCCAATAACTCTTATATTTGGTCTTTTGATGCTGTCCCATAATTGTTGGATGTTCTGTTCATGGTTTCTTACTATCTTCACTGTGTGATTAACTTTATTTTCCAGATTGTATATTTTATTTGCATTTTCTGACATTCTTTCTTCCAAGTGATCTAGTTTGTTGATTATGCTTTCTATTGAGATTTTTATTTGTTTTATTGTGTCTTTCATTTCAAAGATTTCTGACTGGTGTTTTTGAGAATCTCTTTCTTAAAGTAGTGTTTTGTTATATGTATTTGCTCTCTTATCTCATTGTTGTAGTGATAAATTTTTGCCTATATTTGCTCATTTAAGTTATTCCTTAATTCACAGATCATTTTAATTATGAACCTTCTGAACTCCTTCTATGACATTTCATCATCTTCACTGTCCATGGGTTCTGTTATTGTAGTATCCTGCTTTGTTTGGGGCACTTTCCTCCCTTGTTTTTCCATGTTGTCAATGTGTTTTACCTTCTTGCAGTGTGGATCTTGGACTTGAGTCCCACACAAGTTGGTGAGGGCAGATCTAGTCCAAGCCCGAGATCCCACAGTAGTCTGCTGGTTGAAAGAGGCAGTCCCATGCCAGATTGTGGGCTCTGGCAAGTTTCTGCAGGTAACAGGATGGACAGGGGCCTACTGTCAAGTACTGGTTTGAATTCTCTTTAAATTTTTATATAAATCATTAGTAAAGCCCTCTAGACTGAACTTTTTCTTATGCTCAAATTTGATAATGAATTTCTTTTTTATCTAATAACCTTTTCTACTTTTTCTTGAGTCATTTTTAGTAGAATTAGACAAGGAAAAACTTGTGGGTTTTCTTATTTATCTTTGAGTTGGCAGTAGTGGGGGGGGCTTTGCTAGACCAGCCTTGTCTCACTGCAACATGTAGTTTATGAAGAAAAAAAGAAAGAAAACAGTAGGAGATGAGTAACCTTTGGTTTCTGCATGGCCACATTGGAAAGCAACAGCTATACTGCAGATACTTACAAGATAAAAGTTACTAGTTTAGAAATGGATTCAATTCCTTGGAAGTTGCTTCCATGATATATAAGTAAGTGTAAACTTGTAGGAAAAGTGTAAAATATTCAAATCCTTGTTTATTATTATCTGTATAACTAAAACAAATTAAAAGAAAGTACTAGATTGAACCTAGATGCTAAATCAAGCTCATATTTGAGATAGTCTGTGCACTGGCCATTAGCCTCAAAGCTTAACACCAAGGAAAAATTATGCAGCAACATCAGAAATTGCCTCTAAGATCAATGTGAGGGAAGCACAAAAGAAAGAAATTTTTGAAACCAGAGGATATAATGTGAAGGATATTTTTTCATTTTTGCAATCAACATCATCAGCTTCTTGAGAAACTTCATGATTGTGTGAATAACTGATTTAGGAGTATCAGTTATGGTTGTAAGTATTGCAAACTGAAAGAGCATGTTTGAGTTGATATAGGTCTCATCTCACTCGAACAAACACAGATGGGTGTATGTAATCTAGATTCACAGAATTTTATTCCTAAGGGAATAGCTAGCCTAGTGGACTGGATAAAAGCCACTGTAAAGTGCATTTATCGTTAGAAGAGAGATGTCTAACTGATAAATGCTAATGGATCACCTCTGATGAAATAATTAATACTCTTTGTGTGCAAGCCATATGGAACTGACTTTATAATAATGAAGATATTTATTCCCTGAATATGCCAATTAACCAGATCATGGTAAAAGCTGTGACTAATGGAGTCCTTTTAATCTGGACACCCCATATAAATTTATTGTGGCAAAATCATAAGACAGTTCAGGAATTCTTATCAGATTTGCTATCTCAGCCTCAATTCAAAGGTCTTAAAGATGCTGTTAAAAAGGTTCATTAATAACAAAATGGTGAAAGGAACAAAGGATAGTTAAAGTACTAGTCCCAAGAAGGTAAATTTTTTAAAAAAATTTCTTGATAAATAAGATAAATAAAGGAAAGCAAAAGAGTAAAAAAAGAAGGAAAAGAAAGGAGACAGACACAAAACCCTCAGGGAAGAAATATTGAGATGGTTGTTAACAAGTGGGGCAAATAAAATAGGCATTGTTGGAGTTAAATTAAAGATCTTAATACAAAACTATTGAAGGTCAGTTAGACCTAAGGAAACCCCTGCTTTTTCTCCAATATTAAAGTGCTCCAAATAAGTTTGGTGCATTAAACCGAACTTGGAGAAAAGTCAAAAGACAAAGAGAACAGTGAGAAACATGATTGGAAATTACCTGAGGCAAATAGGAAGATTAATCAAGATAAAGATTGCCAAATTCCAGGATACCTTGGTTCAATTCATTGCTGGGGGCCCAAAGTGTTTTTGCACTGGAGTAGGTAAAATGGTCAAGAGAGTAGAGAAGTTCCTATGATTAGAACATAATGTAAAAATTGATAGCATTATGAAAGGTGGATAGACTAAAAGTTTTATGGAAAAAATTATCCTCTTTATCTGTTTTGTGGGAATGGATATTATGTAGGGCTGGGAAATACTTACCTTACCTAATATTGTAAAACTAAACCCCATTGATAAAGTCCTAAGGGAGACTACAGTTTGGTATGTAAAAGTTAATGGAATTGAGTTAAAAATCTGTTATAGAATTGATATATTTATACATACTGCATAAGTGGTTACATCTTTTTTTATTTTGGTTGTATTATGGGAATGGACATTAAATATGGCTGAAGAATGTTTCCATTACTTAGAATTGTAAAGCAGCAGCCATGTAATCCACCCTCCAAAAAATATTAATTGGTCATTCTAAATAGAAACCAGTAAAATTGCTTGAGCCAACACAATGAGAAACAGAAGCTGTAGTGCTGCTATGGACAAATTCAGTTTGAATTTGTAAAATGTAGACTGGGGCTTAGGGCAAAAGCCCATGATCACCTCCCAAGAGATATAGGGACTTTGGACTTGATAATTTAAGCAGTTTGAGTAAGACCATGCTTACTGGGTAATCCATGGAAGACAAAAGAAGGGAGCTCTTTTTTTTCTAGGACTGACTCTGTTACTGTGTGAGGAGGTACTGGATTCTATAATCACTTTGACAGCAAACAGCTCTAAGTTGATTGACAAATAGCATCTGGGTTTGTAGATGGCAGTTACAAGGTAAACAGACTTTATATTACTTGGAAGGGTGCCACTCTAGTTTAGGAATGTAAAAGAAAATCAGCTTGGTGGGGTGAATTACATGTTGTTTTCCTAGCAGTGATGGAAGAATTGAATAAGGGTCAGTAACACTATCATTGGGTATTTACTTATTCATGGACAGTGATTAGTGTCCATTGAGTCAGCAACAGAGTTATGGAAACCTGGCCTATTTTATAGGGATACCCATATGGGGCATGGCTCTATGGGCTTTTTAGAAGTAAATTAAAGCATATATTCCCACATACTCACTTTGGTGGACCATGAAATGAGTGGTGATGGGGGAGCTTCAACAATGCACAGATGTGATGAATGTATACCTTCTTTATCCACTATCCTAGGCACACAATACCAAATAGAACCATTTTGTCTGACAGCAAAAAGACAGACTTCAGATAGCTATGTGGCCAATTCTATGGCAGAAAGTCCTGAACAAAGCTGGAAAATAAACTGATGTTGGTAGCCCTGCAGTGGGCATGAACAGGTGTTGATAGGAACAGATATTGTCTCTGGACAGAACTTTTGTTACCTGATAGAAGATGTAAATTCTCAGAGTGCTACAGAAAATATTGTACCAGTTTAGATGGCTGAGTCACATTTCCTCAGACCAAGGAACACTTTTGGCAGCCCATAATGTCCAACAATGGGTAGAGAAATTTCATGTTTGAATTAATAGTGTATTGAAAGAAAAGTAGAACAGGTAATTAAAAAACTGGTTGTCTCAAGTGGAAGGAGATAAAGGTATTAAAGTCTTGCCTGCATGCTTTCATGAGTATGTGGTCATCAACATGAATGGGATTAGAGTAGTGTCCCCACTAGATATATTTTAAATTTTCTAGTGAAACTGAAGAAGAGAGTATGGTAAGAATGCATAAGGATAGGAGAGATGCTAGAATGACTATGCAGTTTTTGCTTAGAGAAGAGTATGCTTGTATAATAATTATATATTTTTTATCTTTTACACATCATCACTATTTTTTTCCTACATGATACAGTGATCACAGAATCAGGACAGCAACTACAAGTACTGGAACCAAATGAGTCTTAGGCAAGAAACTGCATTTTAAACCTTCTGTAAGAATCTCTGAGAGCCTAATGGGGTAGGTTGCATCTTCATCCCATTTGGAAAAACTGGGGCAAAAAAAAATGAGTACAGTTTTATTGCCTGGTGGTAAAAAAAATAGCTCAGTAGTTTTGCACCTATGTAATCTTACTCTCATTTGAATGTGAATGGACTAAAGGGGAGGCACTTGCTAGAATATATGATGAGCATATGATGAGCACAGTTGCTCATCATAATGTCTTTTCCAATGATGAAAAAGTTTTGGAATTAATGGGGAGAAAGAGGAATAGTAGCTGAGGGTAAAGCAATGAATAAATGAGCTATGTACTAAAAGAAATCAAATATTGTATTAATACCTAGAGAGAGGCTCAGAGTATGAGAATGATATTGTATTTTAGCTCAATAATACTGGATGCCTGAAAAAGTGAAATAATATGTTTGCTAAGACCATTCCTGCCTTTAAAACTAGACAAGATTGAAGGAAAGCTTGTAAATTTTAGTAGCCTCACCCTGGGGCACAATTTCATACAATATAATGATGGGATAGACTAATGATGACTGAGTGGGATTCTAGTAATACTCTAGTATCTTTTGACTTACATGATTCATTTGCTGTAAGGGATCTATGTTCAAAGATCAGAGGTGAAGTGTGATATCATAAAACATATATTTAGTCTTCATCTATGTTTTCTGACATAAAACTTCTAAAACCCTTGGGATCTCCAAAGTAACAAGCATTTCTTTTGAATATAATGAGATAACTGGTGATGGTGGCTTCTAGATAGCTTGAAGATGGGGTCTGTTCACTAGAAACAACAAGGTATGATTACAAGGATGGAAATTTTAGCCCTACCTCCAACCTCTGGAGAGAATAGAAGAGCAGAATGTAGGTAGGGTTGAACTCCAATGGCCAGTGATATCATAAACCAAAACAATAGGTTTAAGGTGAGCTTCCTAATAACTGAACATTGAAGGTTTCTGGAGCATGGTGGATACCATTCTTTCACATCTCACCATATGCATCTTTTCAATCTCCTGGCTCATCTGTATCCTTTGTGATATCTTTAAAGATAAATGGGTAAAGTATTTTCATGAGTTCTGCAAGTTACTCTTACAAATTAATCAAACTTATGGTAGGGGTCATAAGAACTCTGATTTATAGATGGTAGGTCAGAAATATACGTAATGTAACCTATTATGATTATCATCTGAATTGGTGAGCACTCTTGTTTGGGAGTAAATCCTCAACCCTTGGATTTGATGCCATCTCCAAAAGAGATAGTGTCAGAATTAAATTGAAATAGAGGACTCTGGACTGCTGTCCCCTGAAGCATTTGATGTTGGAGAGAACAAGTCCTCATGTATTTTGGTAACCAGAGGTGGTCTGTAATGACAGTACAAATAATAAGAAAAACACCCCTTTTCTACCACTGTAGTGTCTTTATCTGTTTAATTTAAATTATCTAATTTGTTACCATACAATTATGCATTGTATTTCTATATAAACCATTGCATTAATATAATGTTGGCTTTGATATCTCCTCTTTCATTCCAAATTTTATTGATGTGAATGATTTTTGAGTTTTAATTTCCTTTATTGTTTTCTATATTCCATATTTGATTAATTTCAATTCCAGTCTTTACTCTTCCCTTTCTTTTCCCTGTGTGGAGGGCTGATTTGCTCTTCTTTCATGATTTCTTAAGGTAAAATATTAAATTATAGACGTGAGGCTTTCTTCCCTTCCTCCCTTCCTTTCTTCATTTTCTTCTTTCTTTATTTTATGTAAAAATTTGCCTCTGATGACTTATTGAAATGTAAATTCTAAGGTATTATATGTGAATTATAATTCATCTAAAAGTATTTTTAAATTTCTCTTGTGCTTTCTCCTTTGAGTAATTCACTAGCATGTTGTTAAATTTCATGTATTTAACAAATATCTCTATTACTGTGTTTTAATTTAATTTCAATTGTAAAAATGTACTTTATAAGATTTGAAACATTTTAAATTTATTTAAACTTCTGTTGTGCCCTGAAGTATGGTCAGTCCTGAAGATTGTTCTGCATACATTTGAGAAGAATATCTGTTCTCCTGTTACTAAGTAGATTTTTCTATAGATGACTGTTAGGTCTATTTTGTTTATAGTGTTATTCATGTCCTTTATGTTCTTATTGATCTTCTGTCTGGTTGCTCTATCCATTATTTAAATGAAGTATTGAAGTCTCATATATTGTTGCTGAGTTTTCTCTTCAATTTTGTCTGCTTTCCTACATGCATTTTAAAAGTCTCTTTTTAGGTGCACAAATGGTTATAATTGCTATATATTTCTGATGGAGTGGACTTTATCATTTTAAATTTTCCTTCTTTAACTCTAGTAAATATTTGTTTTTAAAATATATTTTCTGTATTCATATAGTCATTCTACTATATGATGGCTATTACTTGCATGGATTAATTTTTTTATTTTAGTTTTACTTTCAATCTATTTGTGTCATTACATCCAAAGAGTGCCTTCTATAGATGTACTTATTCAGCTTTCTCATTTGTATCTGGTCTAGTCTAAGAAACTATTTTTAAATGAATTGTTTACTTTTTATTTACTTATTTTTTCATATAATTTGTTATATATGACAACAGACTACATTACAATTATTATTACACATATAGAGCATAATTTTCACATCTCTGGTTGTATATAAAGTATATTCACGCCATTCATGTCTTCATACATGTACTTAGGGTAATGATATCCATCTTATTCTACCACCTTTTTTACCCCCATGGCCTCTCTTTTCCCTTTCCAGCCCTTTGCCTATTTAAAGTTAATCTAATCCTCCCATACTCCCCCTCCCCATCCCACTATGAATCAGTCTCCTTATATCAGAAAAAACATTTGGCATTGGCTAATTTTTGGGGGTGGCGGGTAATTTTGGGATTGGCTAACTTCACTTAGCATTATCTTCTCCAACTCCATCCACTTACCTGCAATTGCCATGATTTTATTCTGTTTTATTGCTGAGTAATATCCCATTGTGTATATATGCCACATTTTCTTTATTCATTCATCTACTGAAGGGCTTCTAGGTTGGTTCCACAGTTTAGCTATTGTGAATTGTGCTGCTATAAACATTGATGTGGCTGTGTCCCTGTAGTATGCTGTTTTTAAGTCCTTTGGGTATAAACTGAGAAGTGGGATAACTGGGTCAAATGTTGGTTGCATTCCAAGTTTTCCAAGGAATCTCCATACTGCTTTCCAGACTGGTTGCACCAATTTGCAGTACCACCAGCAATGTATGAGTGTGCCTTTTCCCCTACATCCTCATCAACACATATTTTTGTTTGTATTCTTGATAGCTGCCATTATGACTGGAGCGAGATAAAATTTTGGGGTAGTTTTGATTTGCATGTCTCTAATTGCTAGAGATGTTGAACATTTTCTCATATATTTGTTAATTGATTGTATATCATCTTCTGAGAGGTGTCTGTTCAGTTGCTTGGCCCATTTATTGATTGGGTTATTTGTTTTTTTGGTGTTTAGCTTTTTGGGTTCTTTATATACCCTTGAGATTAGTGCTCTAGCTGATATGTGAATGGTAAAAATTTGCTCCCAATATGTAGGCTCTCTATTCACCTCATTGATTGTTTCTTTTGCAGACAAGAAGCTTTTCAGTTTGAATTCATAAAATTTATTGATTCTTTATTTTATTTCTTGTACTATAGGAGTCTTATTAAAAAAGTTGGGGCCTAATCTGACATGATAGAGATTTGGTCCTACTTATTCTTTTAATAGGTACAGTGTCTCTGGTTTAATTCCTAGGTCTTTGATCCACTTTGAGTTTTGTGCATGTGAGAGACATGGGTTTAATTTTATTTTGTTGCATATGGATTTTCAGTTTTCCCAGCACCATTTATTGAAGATGCTATCTTTTCTCCAATGTATGTTTTTGGTGCCTTTGTCTAACATAAGATAACAGTAATTGTGTGGGTTAGTTTCTGTGTCCTCTAATCTGTACCATTGAACTACCAGTGTATTTTGGTGCCAATACATGCTGTTTGGGTTACCATTGCTCTGTGGTATCGTTTAAGGGTCTAGTGTATTAATGCCACCAGCTTCACTCTTCTTGATAAGGATTGCTTTGGCTATTCTGGGTCTCTTATTTTTCCAGATGAATTTCATGACTGCTTTTTTCTACTTATATGAGGAATGCCATTGGGGATATTGATTGGGGTTGCAATAAATCTGTATATTGTTTTTGGCAATTTGGTCATTTTGACAATATTAATTCTGCCTATCCAAGAAAAAGAGAGATTTTTTCATCTTCTAAGGTCTTCTTTCTTTAATTTCTTTCTTTAGCATTCTGTAGTTTTCATTGTAGGGGATCTTTCACCTCTTTTGTTAGATTAACTCCCAAGTATTTTTTGAGGGTAATGTAAATGGGGTAGTTTTCCTCGTTTCCCTTTCTGAGGATTTGTCACTGATATATAGAAATGCTTTTGACATATGGGTGTTCATTTTGTATCCTGATAGTTTGCTGAATTCTTTTACTAGTTCTAGAAGTTTGCTAGTGAAATTTTTTGGTCTTTTAGGTATAGAATCATATCATCTGCAAATAGTGCCAATTTGAGTTCTTCTTTTTACTATGTGTATCACTTTAATTTCTTTTGTCTAATTGCTCTGGCTGGTGTTTCAAGAACTATGTTGCATAGAAGTGATGAACGAGGGCAACCCTGGCTTGCTCCAGTTTTTAGAGGGAATGCTTTCAATTTCTCTCCATTTAGAATGATGTTGGTTTGGGGCTTAGCATAGATAGTTTATATGATGTTTAGATATGTTCATGTTATCCCTAGTTTTTCTAGTATTTTGAACATGAAGGGTGCTGTATTTGTCAAATGCTTTTTCTGCATCAGTTGAGGTGATCATATGATTCTTATCTTTAAGCCTAGTGATGTGATGAGTTAGATTTATTGATTTCCGAATGTTGAACCAACCTTGCATCCCTGGGATAAACCCCACTTCATTGTAGTGCACTCTCTTTTTGATGTTTTAGTATTCAATTTGCCAAAATTTTAATGAAAATTTTTGCATCTATGTTCAATATTGGTCTAAAGTTTTCTTTTTATGATGTGTCTTTGCCTGGTTTTGGAACAAGGGTGATATTGGCCTCTTAGAATGAGTTTGGAAGTGTTTCCTCTTTATCTATTTTGCAAAATAGCTTGCAGAGTATAGGTATTAGTTCTTCTTTATAAGTCTTATAGAATTGAGCTGTGTATCCATCTGGTCCTGGGCTTTTGTTTGTTGGTAGGCTTCTGATGGTGTCTTCTATTTCCTTGCTTGAAATTGGTCTCTTAAATTGTGTTGATCATCCTGATTCAGATTGGGCAACTCATATATTCCAGATATTTGTTGATGCCTTTGGTATTTTCTGTTTTATTGTAGTTCAAATTTTCAAATTAATTTCTAATTATGTGCTGTTTTTCTGTAGTGTCTGTTGTAATATTTTCTTTTTTCATCCCATACATTAGTGATTTGGGTTTTCTCCTTCTTTTTGTTATGGCTAAGTTTTGCCAATTTTATTTATTTATTTTTTAAACCAACATTTTGTTTTGTCAATTTTTCAATTGTTTCTTTTATTTCAATTTCAATTGTCTCAGCTCTGATTTTAATTATTTCCTATCTTCTACTGCTTTTGGTGTAGATTTGTTCTTCCTTTTCTAGGGCTTTGAGATGTAATGTTAAGTCATTTATTTGTTGACTTTAAATGAACTCCATGCAATGAACTTTACTCTTAGTACTGCCTTCATAGTGTCCCAAAGATTTTAATATGTTCTATCAATGTTCTCATTTACCCCTAAGAATTTTTTAATCTCCTTCTTGATATCTGTTGCAACTTATTGTTCATTCAGTAGTGTATTATTTAGCCTCCAGGTGTTGGAGAAGTTTTTATTTTTTATTTTATCATTGATTTATTTTTTCATTCCATTTGATCTGATAGAATCCAAGGCAATGTCTCTGCCTTTTTGTATTTGTTAAGAGTTGCTTTGTGGCATAATATATGGTCTATTTTGGAGAAGGATTCATGTGCTGCTAACAAGAAAGTACACCTGCTCATTGAAAGATGTAATATTCTATATATGTCTGTTAAGTCTAAGTTATTGATTGCATTATTGAGTTTTATATTTTTTGTTCAGTGTTGTTTGGAAGATCTATTCAATGGTGAAAGAGGGGTGTTAATGTCACCCAGAATTAAGATGTTGTGGTCAATTTGACTCTTGAACTTGAGAAGTGTTTGTTTGATGAACATAGATGCTCCATTATTTGGGGCAGATATATTTATAATCATTATGTCTTACTGGTATATTGTTTCCTTCAACAGTATGAAATGCCCTTCTTTGTCCTTTTTTATTAACCATAGCTTAATGTATACTTTATTTGACACAATGATGGAAACCCCTGCTTGCTTCTGCAGTCCATTTGATGGGTACAATTTTTCCCAACCTTTCACCTTTAGTATGTGTATGTCTTTTCCTATGAGATGAGTCTCTTGGAGTCTTGGAGGCAGCTTACTGTTGGGTATTTTTTTATCCAGTCTGCTAGCCTATGTCTTTTAATTGGTGAGTTAATTAGGCCATTAACATTCAGGGTTATTTTTGAGACATGATTTGCATTCCCAGCCATTTTTGTTTATTTTTTAAATTTAACTTGATTTGGTTTCTCCTTTGATTAGTTTCTCCTTTAGTGTAATACCTTCATTTGCTGATGTTCATTATTGTTTTTAATTTCCTCTTCATAGAATATTTAGCCAAGGATATTCTGTAGTGCAGGTTTTCAAGTTAAGTTCTTTTAACTTTTGTTTATCATGAAAGGTTTTTATTTCATCATCAAATATAAAGCTTAATTTTGCTAGATACAAAATTCTTGGTTGGAATCCATTTTCTTTCAGAGCTTGTTGTATGTGTTTCTAGCATCTTCTAGCTTTCAGGTTCTGGGTTGAAAAATCTACACATAATCTAATTGGTTTCCCCCTATATGTAGTATGAGTCCTTTCTTTTCTGGCTTTTAATATTCCATCCTTATTCTGTATGTTAGACATTTTCATTATAATGTGACTTTGTGTGGATCTGTTGTAATTTTGTACATTTGGTGTCCTCTAAGCCTCTTGAATTTCGATTTCAAATTTTTTCTTTATGTTTGGAAAAATTGAATAGATTGTTCATTCCTTTGGTTTGGAAATCTATGCCTTCCTCTATACCAGTAACTCTTTAAGTTTGGTCTTTTTATGTTATCCCATATTTTTTGAATATTCTGTTTATGGTTTCTTACAATTTTCACTGTGTGATATACATTCTTTTCAAGATTATATATTTTGTCTTCATTGTCTGAGTTCTTTCTTCCAAGTGGTCTAATCTGTTGGTAATGCATTCAATTGAGCTTTTAATTTGGTTTATTGTTTCTTTCATTTCAAGGATTTCTGTTTGGTTTTTCTTTAGAACCTCTATCTCCCTATTGAATTAATCTTGTTGTTTCTGTATTTGCTTATATAGCTCTGTGTTGAAATGATCCTTTGCTGCCTGTATTTGCTCTATTATATCATCCTTTAATTCACAGAACATTTTAATTACATACATCCTGAACTCCTTCTCTATAATTTCATCTGCTGTGCTGACCATGGATTCTAATAATGTGGTGTCTTGATTTGTTTGGGACACTTTTTTCCCTTGTCTTTTCATGTTGTTCATGTGTCTCCGTTTCTATCTCTGTGAATATGAGGTGTTATCTTTTTTAAAAAATATTTTTAGATATTAAAGAAACTTTATTTTATTCATTTGTTTATATTCTGGGCTGAGAATTGATCCCAGGGCCTCACACATGCTAGGCAATCATTCTACCACTGAGCCACAACCCAGCCATAGAGGCATTACCATCTTTACCCTATAGGCTTACAGTGCCCCTGTGGGGTTCCAATACCACACCTTTGAGGGGAAGAACAATGTTAACAGATCCAAATATGGACAAAATACCACCTAAAAACAAATGATTGTTATTAAGATGATTACAATTTGGTCACAATGTACAGAAATGATGAATTCATTTATTATCTACAATATGATCAGTAAGTTTGTAAAAGGGTTTACAGTTTCTGATGGTGAACAAAGAACCAGGGGTGAGGTATAGGAAGATATGCTAAGGAGGTAGGAGGTGAGGATATAGAGTTATTATATCTTAGAAGTATGAAAGAGAAATCTAAAGAGGAAGGTTAGTAGCAGGAGAATAGAGAGGTAGTAATTTGGGGTAGATAAGTAGGAGGCAAGACAGTAGGAGCTGGAGCTGGGGCTCAGTGGTAGAGTGCTCAGCCAGCTCTTTTTATGTTATCTTTTTATGTTATGTGTGAAGTGCTGGGATTGATCCCCAGCACCTCATAAAAAATAAATAAACAAATAAAATAAAGATATTTTAAAAACAAGGAAGACAGTAGAGTATATAAGACAAACACACATATATATTAAGAATAAAAATGTTAAAATAGCAAAAATTGGAGAGAGAAAACAACAAAAATGAATATACCACACAACTGTAATATACTATTCAGTTGTCTCAGTCCTCAATATCCTAATTCATACAAAGTACTTGGTTTTACATATGTTGGGAATGTGAGGGTGGGAGAATAAAGAGGGAGAAGAAAAAAAAAATAATCTCAAAGGAAGAAATAAGGATTGCTTTGGTTGAAGATCAGTTTGTTTCCTGTTTCCATTCCCATCAAAAAGGAGGGGTTGTTTGTTCTTAGTTGGTATCACCACCCTCAGGATGGTGGGGGTTACCAGGGTGGGAAGGTTTGTCTTGGGAGAAGAGCATCTGGAAGTGGAGTATGGCACCCACTGGTCCCATTGGGAGACTGCACCTCAAGGATCTCCTTTGGGATCTCTTCCAGTGATGTGGGTGCCAGGTCTTATCTCCCCATCTTGCCTGTAGACCTCAGAGTTCCTGCTCTCTAAATTAGTCTCTAAAGTGTATCTCCCTCACTCTCTCCTTTTCTACTTCCTAATCAGGAACTTTTCTCTCCAGACGTCTTGTGTGTTGTGCTCTGGTGGCTGCACACCTGTTGCAGAGGGCTGTTTAGAATTGGGCATTCAACTTTGCCGAGTTAGCGGCTGTTGGTAATTGGGGGGAATTAGAAAACTATGGGTACCTGGCTGTCCAGTGTTCTAAACTGGTAGTTGCCCCAACTAAAGATGGTGATGTAGGTTACCCAAGATGGAGGCACTTGCTTTCAGTGATGGGGTGTCAGGTCAGGTGGGGGGAACCAGGCGATGGTGTTGTACAATACTTTTAGAGATTAGCTCTGTGGTGTGCAGTTGTGGCTGTCAGCTTTCTTCAGAGCCTATGATGTCCCCAGGTGCAGGCAGGCTATTTTGAGTAGTGGACTATGGCAGTAGCTGTTGATTTCCAAGATGAAGGCAAACGAGGGAGCTCCACATTGGTAGATAGGGGTCCACATGAAAGTGGTGGCTGGAGTTCCTGTGCATGGATAGCAGCTAAGTGTCCTTCATAGGAGTGGCCTCTGGGAATTCTGTGCTGGTGCTGATGCCGGAGGTCCCACTAAGGCACCCGCAAGACCTGGGTGGGCAAGTAGTCGGGAGTCAGGAGCCCTTTTTTAATGTTGAAGCCTGGGGCCCCACGCCACACTGTGGCCGTTTATTTCTGCAAAAGATCAGCTCTGGAGGGGTCCTCTATCACTCTCAGCAAAGCAGTATTTCCACTAGTTGAGACCTGGGTCACAGCAACACAGAATGCTGCCTCCCTCTGGCCTGCCACCTTGGATCTGCCTCTTAGTTGGATTGTTTAATTGATTTACACTGAATGTTACTGATATGTTGGACTTATTTCTGCCATTTTACTTTTGTATTTGATATATCTTGTCTTTTTATTTTCTTATTCTTCCTTAACTTCTTCTCTATTAAGTGAATAGTTGCTAGTATAGCAATTTAAGCTTAAATTTTTTAAAATTATTATTACTTTTTTAGTTGTCAATGAACCTTTATTTATTTATTGATATGTGGTGCTCAGAATCGAACCAGTGCCTCACACATGCTAGGCAAGTTCTCTGCCACTGAACCACATTCCCAGCTAGTATAGCAATTTAATTACTTTAAATTTTATAGCATATTTTGAATAGTTTACTTTTTGAAATTTAAATGAAGTTATTTTTAATTGGCAGATAGTAATTGTACTTACTTAGGGAGTACAATGTCATGTTTCCATATATGCTATATTTTGTAATGATTAACTCAGGATATTTAGGTTATCTTTCATCTCATATGATAGAAAATTCTAAATCCTCTCATTTAACTATTTGATTTATTCATTTTAATTAACTATAATTACATACCCTCCAAACTAATGGTCTAATTCTTAGTAGTTTTGTTCTAAGGCTTATCATGCCAATCTTAATTTTTTCAAAATCTATATCATATTTCTACTTACATAATTTTGGTAAAATACAAAAATGTTACTTATGTGGTTCCACTCCCTCTAGCCCTTCTTTTGGCTATTGTTTTTATGTATATTACATCTATAGAAGATACACAGTGCAAAGATATTGTTATTCCTATTGATTGATATAATTTTATGTATTTTAAAGCCATAAAAATAAAACAAATACATATAAAGATTTTAGACTTAAACTTCTTATTTACAGTTTCTGGCATTCTTTATTTGTTATTGTGAATTCACATTAACATCTAGTGTAAGTTCTTTACCCCAATATAGTTCTGATCTCAACTGCTTCCTTAATGCTGCTAATATCAAATTATCTTTCTCTATAACATCTGTGTGTTTTAGGGACACAACCATAATTAGATAAATATTGCTCTAATTGTTTGTTAAGTCATAATAGAGAAAAATATGCATTTTTATGATTTTTTAAATATTTTAAAATAATTACCTATAAAAGTGGTGTTTGTTTTTCATACAGATCTGAATGATTTTGTGGAGCTGCTTGTATTCAGCCTGAATATCTCATATATTAATGCTTTTTCTAGAGCTAGTTTTCCAGAAATAAACTCACAGTTTTTGTTTATTTCACCATCATTTAAAAAATAGTTTTGCTGAATATTAAGTTCCTTGGTTGAAATATTTTTTAGAACATTGGATATCTTATCCTACTTCCTATGATCTCCATTGTCATGTTAGTCCATTTGAGCTACAGTAAAACAACATTCCATTAACTGATTTATAAATAATAGACATTGGGCTGGGGTTGTGGCTCAGTGGTAGAGCACTTGCCTAGCATGTGTGAGGCAGTGGCTCAATTCTCAGCACCACATATAAATAAATTAAGTTCATTGACAAGTAAAAAATTATTTAAAAAATAGCAGACATTTATTTCTTACAGGTCTGGATCCTGGAAAGTATAATAGCACACAAGAAAATTCAGTATCTAATTGAGGGCCTATTTCCTCACAGATAGTGTTATCTTACTGTGTCCTCACTTGATTTGAGAAGCAAGTTAGATTTCTGTAGTCTCTTTTCTAAGAGCAGTAATTCCAATTATGATGGATCTACCCTCATGACTAATCATCCCCAAAGGCTTTGTCTTCTATATCACCTTGGGAGTTAAAATTTCAACATACAATTTTGGGGGAAAAACAAATATGCAGTTCATAGCAACTATTCATAAATGTAATGGTGAATTTTAGGTTTCAACTTGACTGAATTAAGGGATATCTAAAAACTTGGTAAAGCATTATTTTGGAAGCATCTATGAGCATGTTTCCTGAAGTGATTAACATGTGAGTTTGTGTGAACTAGGTGGCAAAGATTGGCCTTCAGTGTGGGTTAGCACCATTCAATGTGATGGAGAATTTATATAATTCTTATGTTTATTCCTCTGCTAGTAGGGATTTCCCCTCTTTGGTTTTAGGATTTTTTTTTCTGTATAATTTTATGTAATTGGAAGCAAAATGCTTACATATAGTCCTGTTTTTTAATTTTTCTGTTTGGTGTTTTCTGAGCTATTCGGATATGTAGTTTGACATCCAACCTAAATTTGAAAGCATTTTATGATATTATTATTTCAAAATTTTTCATTTATCTGTTTATTTTCCTTCTTTTATTGCCATTACATGCATATTACAATTCTCATAGTTCCCACTTATTGAATTTTCTGCTCTATGTTTTTCAGTGTTCTTCATGTTTACATTTGGAGGGGTCTGTTGAGATGCCCTTGAGGTCATAGATTCTTTCTTAATTTGTGTGTTATCTACTAAGAAGCCTATCAGAGCATTCTCCACTTATCTTATAGCTTTTTATCTCTGTGGTTTCTTTTTTTGGTTCTTAGAATTTCCTTCTCTCTGCTAACATTGTTCTTCTGTTATTTCTAATTTCTACTTTATCTTTTAGAAAGCTTAACATATTAATCATATTTGCATTACATTCCTGGTCTGATAATTCCAATGTCTCTGCCATCTTTCAGTCCAATACTTGCTTGCATTCTCTCTTTATTTTTTTCTTTTTCCCTTTGGTATATCTTGTAACTTTCTCTTGATAACCACACATGATGAACTGGATAAACAGAACTGCTGAATATGGACCTGTGTGGGGAGATGTGAAACATTCTATTGCCCTATGATTTGGCCTCAGTCTTTTAGTAAGCCTCTTTCTCTGGACTATGAACTTTATACATTGTTCTCATTCTTTTCACCTCTGAGGTGGGACAAGATGTCTGAAGTGGTCTTGAGTTGTGTATTTCCATTCCTTTATGTCATTCATGTTTTTATATAACTCCAAAATGTAGGTATTGGTTAAATGGTTTTTCCTGAGGAAAGACCTGGTTACAAAAAAAAAAAAAAAAACCAAAACAGAACAATCTGGCACATCTCAAATAGTTCTTTCTCCTCTGCTTGATAAAACACAAGGGTATTTTTCTCTAATATTTACTCTGAGGACCAGATTGAACTCTATGAAATAAGTCTTGCAAAGCTAAATGGTATTACCCTCTCTGACTGGGTCCCCTTGGATTCTTCAGATTTAGGATTGTCTGCTGTAAATCTCTAGCAGTTTGTCTATTACAGTTTAGAGTTTCCTATCTCTGCACTTATTCCCATGGAGTTTTTAGCTCTAGCATGTTTTGATTTTTCATATTTGCGCATATGTATCTAATTTGGGGTGTAGTTTTTTTTTGCCTTATGACCTTGATTCTCTTGTGAATCTAAGAAGAGTTGTTGCCTTTATATTGATTTTTAGCATTTTATTTGTTGTTAATAGAAAAGAGTAGCATCCAAGTTTCTTCTATGATGTACCACAAACTGGAAATCCCTAGTGATTTTTTAAAATTGATTATTTTATTTTTTAACTCCAAAATTTCTGTTTCTTTGTAGTAATTCCTGTTTTTAATTATAGTCTTTATTTGATGAGATATTATCATCAAACTTCTCTTTAATTCTTTAATCATGGTTTCCTTTAGATATTTTACCATACTTACAACAGCTGCCTTGAAGTCCTTGTACAAGTACTTCATGAAAGACCGCTTTTTTGTTTGCCAGCTTTTCAACTGTTTACACTTTACTGTTTATAATTTTTATTGACTGTGGTTTCAAACTGGCTTTCTTTGACTATCCATGTTCAGCTTAGGTTGGCCTGCATCTATTAGTATCACACCCAGCTGTTAGTTTCCACTTATTGCTAACTGTTTACTCTGCTGTTTTCAGCAGCTCACTGGGGGCATTCACAGTCTAATCCAATTAAAGTTGATTCCTGGACAAGGAAAGGGTACTCTAGTTTTTGAGGCCTGTGCCTATTCTCCCCAAGGCAGAACATCTGCCTTATGGAGCAGTAACTATGGTAGATGAAAATGAAAACTGGTGCTGCTCCCTGGCTATGGCCACCACCCATATGGACCTTTCACATATCATGTCTAGTAATGATAGGATGTATGAATGTTCCACAGTTGATTAATTTTCTCAATAGAACTCATACCAGGAACCCAGGGGAATTGGGGTGGGGTTCCATTCTACTGCCAAATGCACCATAGCAGGTCGTCCAAAAGACTGTGCTTTATTAAAAAAAAAGGGGGGGGGGACGGAAGGTTTAACTCTACCAGATTCCCTGTCCAGGCTGGAGAAGGTAGAGTGGGATAAAGGGTGTAGCTGCTTTGCTGGTGCCATGCACTAGATACAGGCATCAGGCTTTTACAACATAAAATTGTGAAAAAAGGTTATTTTTGATCTTCACTAGCTGTTGAAATAACTGAAAATAGCACATCTACTCTAGGGATCTAAATTTGATGGGACCAGTCACTCAGGTGATAAGTCTACTGAAACAATTTTTCCCAAAATGTAGAGCTTTGGGGGCATGGGTACAGTCCTCAGCTTGAATGTCACAGCCTCCTACTGTTTTTACTCTTTCTGTAGTTGTTAAATAAATGCTTCTCAACTGATTGTAAGCCCTTTGATCAAGCTCCAGATATTTTGAAAGTTTTCCTTTGCTAATTTTGACCAGCCTAATAGATGTCTCTCTGAGGGAGAAGTTTCTCTGAGCTTTTCAGACTACCACTGTTCCAGAAGTCTATAAAGGTTTTTGAAAATGAAAATAGATAAGGAGCACAAGAATAACTTTTGGATTGATATTTAAATACACACATGCAAAGGATTCTATGGCCAAATCAGTCTGGGAAGATCTGGAATAAAAATATCTAGTCTTTTTAAAAATTATAGTCTATGTCAGTTGTAATATGCTAATGTACATTTCTGAATCTCTAAAAGTATGATATGGTGTATTGCCGAAGTCTGGCTGGGCACAAATCACGAGCCACTGAAGGAGGAACAAACTTTATTTCTGAACTGCACCAGCACACTCCACACACGCTCCCCGAGAATTCTCCCGAAAGCCACTCGGCTCTTCCAGCAACCAGCAACCGGAAATATCCCTCCTCCTGCACTTCCCCAACTAATGGGAACTCTCTGGGAATCCCCGCGAGAGCTCAACTGGAACTCAAGGAGAACTCCACGAGAACTTGCTGGTGTCACCTCTCGACCACTACTTCTGGCAAAAATGCCATGCGTCATCCTGACTCGGCTGTGGCCCTCAACAGTGTATATCTTGTCCTAAATTTTCATAATCAATTCATATTTTCATTTGTTTGTCTTGCATATGCTTTTTTTTTCATTTGCTGCTTGTTTTTCATTGCACAGTTCTCAAAATATGTTAGTGAGAATACCATTTGATACATATTGACTTAACATGTTACCCTTTAAACAAAGAAATTTACCCGACTCTGTCTAATATCTAGCAGACAGTTTTATCTGGATATTGTATCATTTGCTATAGACCCCATGGGTTGCCTACATGTTATATATATTTGCCTACATATGTTATATATTAACATAATATTATATATAGATATCTGGGGCAGTTTAGGGTATTGCTAACGTGCTAATTGTCAAATAGAACTTACGGAAAAATTTGAAAGTGCCAATCTGAACTTTAAAAGGTCAAATACTAATGACACAGTGTGAACTGAATATGAAACACCATTGTCAGATAAAAACAGCTATCAGAATTTGCCAGCAATATACAAGCAAGTCATTCTGAACACTAATATAATATCACAGAAGGGTTTATCCAAAGGTGAGGGTCATAGCATACCATTTCCTGAACTAATATGCCCAGTAAAATTTCCAAAATTCTTAGTTTTAAGAAACTTTTGGAGATCTAAAATAGGTCTATAAAGTTTCAGAAACGGAATAGACTTGCTTTTACTCAACTAGTAAGAGTTGGTGCCAAAATATTAATCTATCCGACTCCAACTCTTATTCTAAAATGGGGGCTGTCTAGAGGCTATTTCATAAATCTGGGCAACATTCCTACACCCAGATATTTTGGATCCTCTGAATATGTTTCCATATTTGTATAATTACAAACATCACTGTAATCCCAGTGACTGGGTAGGCTGAGGCAGGAGTTCAAAGTCTTCCTCAGCAACTTGGAGAGGCCCTGAGCAACTTAGTAAGACTCTGTATCAAAATAAAATATAAGAAGAGCTGGGGATGTGGCTCAGTGATTAAGCACTCCTTGGTTCAATCATCAGTACTAAAAAAAGCAGCAAATAGAGCTGAGAATAATTGATACACCATAAATAATAAATGCAAAAGCTGAGTTACATAGAATTAAGGTAGCTAGTCATAAAAAATAAAATATGAGAGGGAAGACATAGAT
Source organism: Ictidomys tridecemlineatus (assembly GCF_052094955.1). Taxonomy (NCBI): domain Eukaryota; kingdom Metazoa; phylum Chordata; class Mammalia; order Rodentia; family Sciuridae; genus Ictidomys; species Ictidomys tridecemlineatus. Next base: position 27,952,165 of record NC_135493.1, on the reverse strand, counting down.
ATATCTTTAAATTTGATTCAAATGTTACATTCACAGAAAAAAAATTACTAAAAATATAAAAATATCATTTTCTATGGTTGTATTTGTCATATTAAATGTAGTTTGGCATTTTAATTTTAGTTCTCAATTCATGCTCTCTGGAAAATAAGCTTAATTGTCTGGCTAGCAATTCATAATGTAAGTCTCCCCAGTTTACCTGGTGGCAGATCCCCATGGAGGAAGAAACGGCCTCTGAAATGGATCCTCTGAATATGTTTCCATATTTGTATAATAACAAATGTCACAAAATAATGTATTAGAGTACTTATGTGCATCTGGGAGCAAAATCAATCCTGAAAGATATATTTTGTTAATTTAAGAGTCTTAAAAGATTCTTTTAAATTAATTTTAGTAAAATAGTGCTCATTACTCTTGCCAAAATAAACTGAAAATAAAAATATAAGTAATGAATGCACTGCACTTTCTTTGCACTTTATCTTTTTATGCTATTACAATAATGCCATTTATTGAAAGTTTTCCATAAAACCTAATATATATCTGATTGATGCAATACATTTACCATTCCAAACATTCACAAGATTGCCTTTTTGTATTTGAAATGCATTTCTGGTGGACAATTATAACGTTTAAAAAGTTATTTGCTTTAGGGCAATCTTTTCTTCCTTGTTTAATTCAGAACAACCTTAATTTATCAGTACATGTTCAATCCTAGAGAAGCAAAATGAGTGCTTTGAAAGCATTAACTAATGTAAATTGCACATCTAATCCAAGCAGTACTACATTTTACTTTATAGTTTTTGATGGATATATGTTATAAAATAAAAATATGCCAAAGCAATGATTTACAAAGGCTTTCATACAACATTCTCAAGGGATGGCAGTCATTCCACTTAGTTATTTAAAGTACATGCACTAAATGGTAAATATAAAATGCATCAAGTGACTACAAAACCAATATCATATGCATAAATTTGTTCACAATTAAAATGCATAGAACTAATCTTTTTTTTTTAAGAGAATTTTTAATATTTATTTATTTTTTTAGTTCTCGGCGGACACAACATCTTTGTTGGTATGTGGTGCTGAGGATCGAACCCGGGCTGCACGCATGCCAGGCGAGCGTGCTACCGCTTGAGCCACATCCCCAGCCCCAGAACTAATCTTTTGAAAAATCTTACTTTCAGAACTTTAGGTAGTAAGTCTCTAAATTCCACGATGTCTTAGGTATGTTTTACTCTTAATTTTAATCACCAAAGTTTAATTAATTTCAGAATCTCTAGAAAAAGTGTGGATCTTGATTGCAAATGTAAAGTTCAATACTGCTTTTAGACTTCTTCCTCATTGATCAGAGGTGAACAATAGGAATATTTTTGCTTCCTTGAAATGCATTAAAATAGTACCTTTTAATTTTAATCTCTTCATTTTAATTTAAATAGATTCTTAATTTTGAAAGAATCAACAAATTTGTGTTTCCTTCCTTTAAATGAGAGGGATGAGTTTTATTGTTAGTTAATTTACTTGATAGTTAAATTCTTACAATAGAAATCATCTCAGTATGATGGCTTTTCTTCCCCCAACCCTGGAAGTCATTATGTTATGATTTCTCTTAGATATTAAATACAATAAGAAAATATGTTATTTTATAGACAATTGTTAACCTTCTCATATTGTGATTGGATTCCTTTTTCTGATCATGATATATTATTGCATTTTAAAATACAAGGAAAAAATACACTATGTCTCTTTCCAAGTCAGTACTTTGAATATCTCTGCATTCAATTTTGCAATGTTTCAAGAATATTCTCTCCTATTTCTAGAAGAAAAATCAGCAGATTTTAGGTAACAGATGTGAGAAGTTATTAAGGCCATTATAAGCTGATTATTTACCCAAACATCATCTTAAAGGCCAAGTATTCAGAAATAAGTATGGCTTTCTATATTATTCATTGAACCATTAGAAATTTCTTTGAGGCCAAAGATCTGAAAGTTTCTTTTTTCACAAGTCCTTCCTGCCTCACTTAGCACTGAATTAGACAGTGAGATACCTGCTTCCAGCTGCATGGAAAATGAACACATAGAAATACTGTTGATTTAGTATTCTAATGTTTCCTAAAATTCTTTCACTAATATTTGTTCAATAATTTAGGAAAGCAGTATAATAAACACTAATACATACCAGAATCACATTAACTTTTCCCTTGAAATTTAGAAAGCTTCCACATTTTGTCTTTTCCAAAACATATACTCTAATGTAGTATATGTGGTGATTAATATAACTTGAGGTTATTGATCTCAGAATTCTACAAGTTCAAAAGAAATAGTCTGTTTTTTAGCTATCTTTTTTTTTGATGGCAACATGCCATACACATATAGAATAAATAGTAATTTCCTGTGTTATTACCAAAAAGATAACTCTGAGAGTTACATTCTGTTTTATTTTACCATATATAAGTTCCTTGTCAAATGCCACATTGAATTGAGTGATTAACCATCTGGAAAGCCATGCTAAAAAGCAATTCTTAGCCATGTCAGGGCTGAACAGGAAAGGCATTATGATCAATTAGTATATGGCGTGGATACAGGAGAGGGTAGCAAGACTACCTAGGCAAGTAATTTGCCATTTCTTCAGAAGTAAATACATCCTCACATATAAAGTTCCCTTGTTAGAGGAAACGGACCATTAGGGTAAATAAACAAATGGTCAACAGTGAAGGGAAAACAGAACTAAGCATACAATTTCAAAATGCACATCTTCCCTCCTACCTTGTGTCCCTCAAAACTTAAAACTGCAACTCCCTAACCACTCTACCTCAATAGATTTAACCTTTTTTCATCACCTTGGGTTGGGTTGCAGCTCAGTGGCAAACCACTTGACATGTGTGAGGCCCTGGATGTCATCCCTTATACTGTAAAAATAAAGACAAAATAAAACTCTAATTAGGGAAAACAAAGCTATATTTTGTCATTCAGGAAAAAATACTTAGTAGATGACTGGTGCAAATCTATTTTGTTGTGCTTAAAAGTTAGAAATGTCCACCAGGTTCTTTGGAACTCTAAGCCAAATGAGCTATTCCTACAGAAAACAGATCTTGCTAAGGGGTGGAAAACTTGTCTACCTAAGGTGAAAATTCACACTAGAGATTATCCAAATTGATTGGCCACAGTTTAGTGAACATATGTCCTCTTGCAAAGCTGCTTTCTCCTTTCCTGAGCTAACCAAAGGAGGATAAAAATAGATGGCAGGAGAAGGGATATATAACAAATTTTATTATCACTTGGTAAGACAGTAGCAGCTGTTACATGAAGCAAGGTTTGCCTACACACACACACACACACACACACACACACACACACACATTTTAAATGTTTTTCTTTGTCTACAGATAATACTTAATTTTCCATAAATAATGGCCTTTTCTCTTTAGATATATTTCTTCGAAGTTCAAGTGTTTAGTGTTCTATTCCACATTTCAGTGGCAGTCCTAGCCAGAAGAATAAGGCAAGAAAAATATAACTAGGATTGATTAAAGAAATAAAATTGTCATTATTTGCAGTTGATATGATTGTATACATGGAAAGTACAAAACAATAAAGAATTAAATATAAGCTTTAATTAGAGGGCTTAGCAATATTTTTGCTTTAAAATCAGTATTTAAAAATCAATTATTTTGGCCAGGCAAGGTGGTGTACACCTATAATCCCAGCTCCTCAGACACATAAAGCAGGAGGATAATAAGTTCAATACCAACCAGGGTAATTTATTGATACTCTATCTCAAAATAAAAGTTAATACAAAAGGGATGAGGATATAGTTTAGTGATAGCATCTTTGCCTAGCATTTGTGAGGTTCTGGGTTCAACCCTTAGTACCATAAAAATAAATAAATAAATAGATAAATAAATAAATAAATAAATATTATTTTGAAGAGACTATCTTTTTCTGGTTGTCTTTTCTTGATACACTTGACAAAGATCAAATTACCACAAATATATGTTTATTTCTGAGCTGTTTATTCTGTTCCACTGGTCTATACTTCAACTTTTATGTCAGTTTCATACTGTTGAAATTACTGTTATTCTGTAATATATTTTTGTTTTATTTTTAATTTGCTAACAATAGCTAATTAACAATGTGTCTGTTCTTATTTTAGTACAATGCTGCTTTGATTGCTCTAGCTTTGTAATCTTTCTTGAAATCTGGTATTGTGATTCTTCTAGCTTTGCTCTTTCTGGTTAAGATTTCTTTGGCTATTTGGGTACTTTTGTTATTGAATATTAAATATGGGATTACTTTACTATTTGTGTGAAAATTTCATTGAAATTTTAATAAGAATTGCATTAATCTATGGATAGCCTTGGATAATATGGGCATTTTAAAAAATCAGCTCTTTAAATCTGGGTACACCAGATGTTTTTATTTATTTGTGTCACCTTTGATTTCTTTCATTGGCATTTATAGTTTTTAGCATACAGGTATTTTATTTTCTTACTTAAATTTACTACTAAGCATTCTGTTTTTTTATACTATCATAAGTGGAATTTTTTCATAATTGCTTTTCCAGACAGTTCATTTTTATTATAGAAATTCTACTTGTTTTTGTGAATTGCTTTTGTATCCTGAAAATTTACTAAATTTGTTAATTACTAACAGTTTTTTTTTGGGGGGGTGTAATCTGTATATAAAATCATGTTATCAGTAGACAAATTATCTTCAACCCTTACTATTTGGATTCTTTTCATTTCTTTTTCTTTCTTAATTGTTTTGAGTAGATCTTCCAATACAATATTGAATAAAAGTGGCAAAGTGGTTATCCTTGTCTTATTTCCAATCTTATAATAAAAGACCTTCATTTTTTCGCCATTGAGTATAATGTTGCCTGTGGGCTTCTCATATATGGCTTTTATGGTAATGAGGAAAATTCTGTTTAAGCTAAATTATTGAGAGTTTTAATCATGAAAGAATATTAAATTCATTAAATGCTTCCCCTTGCATCTACTATAATGAGTGCATGTTTTTGTCCTTAATTCTGTTAATGTGGTGAATAATATTTATTGCTTTGCGTATGTTGAATCAACCTTGCATCCTATGGGAACATATCAGTTGATAATGGTGAATTATCCTTTCAATGTACTGATGAATTTGATTTGCTAGTACTCTGGTAAAGACTTCTTATACATTTATGTTCATCATTGGTATTGACCTGAGTCATTTATTTTAAAATATGTAGTCTCTTTGTTTGGCCTTACAATAAGGGCAATTATAGCCATGTGAAATTAGTTTGGAAGTCCTTTTCTGTCTTCAATTTTTTTAGAGAGTTTGAGAAGGATTATTATTAGTTCTTTTTTTATCCAGATAATTATTGCCTATACTAATATCTTCAAGTGCTTTCCCTGTTTTTCTCTGGTAGTTTCAGATATTTTCTTTTTGCTCCTTAGACATTATGATTTCCATTTAGCTGACTTCAAGTTCACTTTTGTTCTACTTGATTTAGTCTGCTGTTGAATTTTTCAGATCAGTTATAGAATTCTTCAGCTTTATGATTTCTGTTTAGTAATATTTTTTTACTTTATCTGTTAAAATTCTCAGTTTATTCTTACATTTGTTAATATTCAAACACTGCTCATTTCCTCAGGCCTACAATTTTGTTTTTGACTCAGATCTATACAGTGTACTTATCCCTGGACACAGACAGCACTTTGATTTTTATACAACCTTATAGTCTACCTTTCCTTCTGACTTACCTTAATTCAACTTGCTACTCCAAATCATTGTAATGTATTCATTAATTTGTAGATTTTCAGAGTCATAACTTGTTTTTAGGGAATCATTGATTTCCTACTCTATTCTGAAACATTTTGATTTTCAAATCCTAGATTGTGTTGATATCTATCAATCTTGGGTTCATTAAACTGCAACTCACTTGACTAATGTTACCTGTCTCTGCTACCAACTATCTCCTTTGTGCAGAAGTAAACAAGGATTACTTGTTCCCAGGACATATGTAGAATTAATGTTCCATACATAATGATAATGGTACTAATAATGATATTATGTGAAATAAGATTAGTTGATCTTCATATCAATATATCTGTGGACCCATTAATCAGAATAATATGAAAACACAGTCTTTAACACCATGTTGAGAGAACATAACGTGTGATCCTGAGTCCTGAGATGGTATACATATGTCATTCTAAACCAAAATTTAGTCAACTGTGGTAAAATCTCTGAAGTATACCCTTTGGTTTCCTCTAAATTTACAAGTGAATTACATAAAAGCTTTCCTTCATACAGCAGTATCTGAGTATCATAGACTAACCTTGACTTTGACAAAAAAGTATGATTTTCTATGGATTTGATGGCAATGTTGTTAATTAAAATCAAGTAGAAAATCTCACCTATATGTTCATACCACAGCCGACTTTTATGAATTCATTATTATTCTTGCTCATTGCATTGGCCAAAAAATATTTACAATTGCTGTCATTTTTTGGGACACACTCTCAGGATTAGGAAAAAATAATTCTTCTCCCCTGAGATAAAAATTAGAGTATGCTGTTCAGGCTACAGATACTTCTCAATTTTCCACTTGATTAGCCACAAGGGGCAATGCTAGAGCTCTATCAAAATGGGTAGTAGTCTGAATCCACAATACCTTTATAAAAAACCTATCCATATCACTGATTTAACTGAACATACTCTGACTACACTTTGTAGCTGAATTTAGAAATATAAGCTATTTTACATGTACTCAAGCCTCTCTATAACTCATAATCTGTTCTCATGAGACCCCCCTATGAAGAAATGGGATTGGTTTAATACTTTCATGGAGCTCAAATCAGGCCTTTTTAGTTAGTTTGTTTGTTTTGTTGTTGCTATTGATGGACCTTTTTATTTATTTTTATGTGATGCTGAGAATCAAATCCAGTGCCTCACCCATGCTAGGCAAGTGCTCTACCACTGAGCCACAACCCCAGCCCCCAGGCCTATTTAAGTAAATTAAAATTCTAATTTGAAAATAAAACACTGGCTGTATTTTTTTGTTTCTTTTTTAACCTTTTAATTGATCAATAACATACATACAAGAAAGTGTATAACCCTTAAGCATACAGCTCAATAAATCATCCCAAAGTTAGCAAACATGTAATTACCACCCAGTTCAGGAAGAAGGAAATAACATGAACCCTTTGTGCCTCACATGTACCCCTCCCAAACACTATCTCTTTTCTCTTTTGCAAAGGTCATCCCTATTCTGACATATAGTGCTATAGATTAATTTTTCTATATTGCTTTGTGCAGTGGTATTATATTTATTATTTTCAGTGGCAAGTATTTTAGTGTACATTTTGGACTATTTCTTATTTTGATTATGATTTTAGTGTTCTTGTACTTGTTTTGGTGTATATATGTAGTCATATCTCTAAGTGTATATGTGTGTCTTTCAGTGCGTGTGCCTACCACAGTCTTAAATGAAGTATATAAAGTATTGCCCCGTTAATTCACCAATCAGAATATAATCTTGTGATTTTATCATTTGATCTTAGCTTCATTCATAAGTCTTTCCTACACCATTTCTTCTTTATAAATCAAATGATGGAAGGTTTCCCAGATATAATATCTAGAACCTTTTGATTCGCCTAAACACTGTAAAATTCTTTCTCTTCAGAGTCTAATTTTTTAAATTTCCAACAGCCCTTACGTATTTTAAACAATGTTTACTTTATAGCAGCTTTATTAAGATATTATATATATATATATATCATAAATGCATTATTTTAAATTACAAAATTCAGTGGTTTTAGTATATTCATAAGATTTACACCTATAATCTAATTTTAGAATGGGTTTATCATCCTCAAAAGAACCCTATATCCATTCACAGTCAGTCCTTATAACCCAATCAGTCTTGACAATTACTAATCTAAATGCTGTCTCTGTAGATTTGCTTATTCTAGACATGTTATATAAATGGAACCAAATAGTATGTAGTCATTTTGACTAGCTTCTTTCCCTTGGCTTTTGTTTCCAAGGTTAATTCATGTTGCAGCATGTATCAATATTTCTATTCTTTTTATTGCTAGTTATGTTAGTGTACTTTTCATTACTATGATGAAATCACCTGACAAGAAAAACTTTAAAGAAAACAGTTTATTTTCAGCTCATGGTTTCAGGTGTCTCTGTTCATTGTCAATATATTCCTTTGCTCTGGATCTGAGGCAAGGCAGAACATCATGGCAAAGGTAATGGCAGAGGAAAACTGCTTAACTCATGGCAACCAGAAAGCAGAGAGAGTAAAAGAGGAGCCAAGGGCAAAACATAATACCCAAGAGCATGCCGCCAGTGACCTTCTTTCTTCAGCCACACTCCACCTTCTGATAGTTACAACTTAGTAGTCCATTCAATTAATTTATTCATCAAATGGATTAATCTGCTGATGAACTCACAGCACTCATAAACATTTCACCTCTGAAAATTGTCTAATTAGTTTTAGGGGGACACATCATATTCAAATTATAACACACACTAATATTCAATTGTGTGTATATAACACAATTGTTTTTACATTTGTCAGTTTTTGGAAATTTGGGCTATTTTCACTTTTGAATATTAAGAATAACACTCCTATAAATATGTATGTGCTTATTTTTGTGTGAATACTCAAGTTTTCATTTTGCTTAGGTACATTTCTAGGAGTACACTTTCTAGGTTACATACTAAGCTTATATTTAATCTTTTAAGGGGATACCAAACTGTTTCCAAAAGTACCTGGAAACATTTGGCATTCCTGTCAGCAGTATTCTCCACACCCTTGCTAAAACTATTTACTATCTATTTTTTATAACCACCTCATTTGATATAAAGTAGCATATTGTTGTGGTTCTGATTTGCATTTCACTCATAGCTAATGATTTTGACTTTTCCATACTTAATCGTCATTTGTATACCTTCTTTTTGAAAATATCTGTAATGGTTTAGACATGAGGTGTCTCCCAAAGACTCATGTGTGAGACAATGCAAAAAGTTTAGAGATGAAAAGATTGAGTTATCAAAGTTATCAAAGCCTTAACTTAATCAGTGAATTAATCCCTTGATGGGGATTAACTGGGTGGTAACTGTAGACAGCTGGAGTGTGGCTGGAGGAGATGGATTGTCAGGGGTGTGCCTTTGGGGTTTCTATTTTGCAGTGGTAAGGAAAGCTCTCTTTCTCTCTTTCCTGGTGCTATGCTCCCAGATGAGTTTTCACTTCAGAGTCTTTTGCCATGATGTCCTGTTTACTTTGGGTCCTGAGGAATGGTATGTGTCATCCATGGACTGAGGTCTCTGAAACTATGAGTCCCCAAATAAACTATTCCTCCTCTAATTGTTCTTGTCAGGTTTTTTGGGCACAGCACCAATAAAGCTGACTACACTATATATATTCAGATATTTTGCAATTTTTCAATTGATTTTATGCTTTTTTGTCATTGAAATAAAGAGTATTTTACATATTTGTATGCTAGCCCTTATCAAATATATATCTCATAAATATTTTCTCTCATTCTTTTGGTCATCTATTTGATTTGAAAGTGTCTGTGGATGCTCATATTATATTAGTTTGTGAAATCCAATTTACCTGTTTTTTATGTCATATATGATTTTGGTGTCATAACTAACAAATCTTTTTGGTCTAGTCTAATGGAATGAAGAAGATTCACTCCTATGTTTTTAAAAAAATATTTTAGCATTTAAACTGCTACATATAGTTCTAAATTTCATTTAATTTTTGTATATGGTATAAGAATGTGTTTCAATTTCATTTCTTTCTATATAGACATCTAGTTGTCTATTATGTTTTAGATCTAGAAATTTCCCAAAGGTTCATGTGTTGATGTTGTCCCCACTACAGAAATGTTCAGAGGTGGGGAATTGAGGAAGTTATTGTATCATGAGGAATATTACCTCATAGTGGATTAATCCTCTGAGGAGGTCATGGAATCTATAAGATGTAGAACCTAATAAGAGGGAGTTGCTTTTCAGGAGCTGTGCCCTTGGGGGCTATATCCATTCCCTGGAGTCTTCCTCTCTTTCTCTGTCTTTGTCTCCTTCTCCATTTCCTGGCTCCCATTAACTGAGAAGCTATCCTCTGTCATGCCCTTCTGCCATGATATTCTGCCTTATCTCAGGACTGAAACCTCTGGAATCACAAACCAAAATATATCTTTCCTTCTTTTTTTAATTTTTTATTGTTGGTTGTTCAAAACATTACATAGTTCTTGATATATCATATTTCACATTTTGAATCAAGTTGGTTTTACCCCGTATACAGATTGCAGAATCACATCAGTTACACTTCCATTGATTTATATATTGCCATACTCGTGTCTGTTGTATTCTGCTGCCTTTCCTATCCTCTACTATCCCCCCTCCCCTCCCCTCTTCCCTCTCTACCCCCTCTACTGTAATTCATTTCTCCCCTTGTATTATTTTCCCTTTCCCCTCACTTCCTCTTGTATGTAATTTTGTATAACCATGAGGGTCTCCTTCCATTTCCATGGAATTTCCCTTCTCTCTTCCTTTCCCTCTCAGCTCTCATCCCTGTTTAATGTTAATCTTCTTCTCATGCTCTTCGTCCCTACTCTGTTCTTAGTTACTCTCCTTATATCAAGGAGACATTTGGCATTTGTTTTTTAGGGATTGGCTAGCTTCACTTAGCATAATCTGCTCTAATGCCATCCATTTCCCTCCAAATTCTATGATTTTGTCATTTTTTAATGCAGAGTAATACTCCATTGTGCATAAATGCCACATTTGTTTTATCCATTCGTCTATTGAAGGGCATCTAGGTTGGTTCCACAGTCTTGCTATTGTGAATTGTGCTGCTATGAACATCGATGTAGCAGTGTCCCTGTAGCATGCTCTTTCGGTATTTAGGGAATAGACTGAGAAGGGGAATAGCTGGGTCAAATGGTGGTTCCATTCCCAGCTTTCCAAGAAATCTACATACTGCTTTCCAAATTGCCTGCACCAATTTGCAGTCCCACCAACAATGTACAAGTGTACCCTTTTCCCACATCCTCGTCAGCACTTGTTGTTTGACTTCATACTGGCTGCCAATCTTACTGGAGTGAGATGGTATCTTAGGGTGGTTTTGATTTGCATTTCTCTGACTGCTAGAGATGGTGAGCATTTTTTCATGTACTTGATGATTGATTGTATGTCCTCCTCTGAGAAGTGTCTGTTCAGGTCCTTGGCCCATTTGTTGATTGGGTTATTTGTTATCTTATTGTCTAATTTTTTGAGTTCTTTGTATATTCTGGATATTAGGGCTCTATGTGAAGTGTGAGGAGTAAAGATTTGTTCCCATGATGTAGGCTCCCTATTTATCTCTCTTATTGTTTCTTTTGCTGAGAAAAAAACTTTTTAGTTTGAGTAAGTCCCATTTGTTGATTCTTGTTATTAACTCTTGTGCTATGGGTGTCCTATTGAGGAATTTGGAGCCTGACCCCACAGTATGTAGATCGGAGCCAAATTTTTTTTTCTATCAGACACCATGTGTCTCTGATTTGATATCAGGCTCCTTGATCCATTTTGAGTTAACTTTTGTCCATGGCGAGAGAAAGGGATTCAGTTTCATTTTGTTGCATATGGATTTCCAGCTTTCCCAGCACCATTTGTTGAAGATGCTATCCTTCCTCCATTGCATGCTTTTAGCCCCTTTATCAAATATAAGATAGCTGTAGTTTTGTGGATTGGTTTCTGTGTCCTCTATTCTGTACCATTGGTCCACCTGCCTATTTTGGTAACAGTACCATGCTGTTTTTGTTACTATTGCTCTGTAGTATAGTTTGAAGTCTGGTATCGCTATACCGCCTGATTCGCACTTCCTGCTTAGCATTGATTTTGCTATTCTGGGTCTTTTATTTTTCTATATGAATTTCATGATTGCTTTCTCTATTTCTACAAGAAATGCCGTTGGGATTTTGATTGGCATTGCATTAAACCTATAGAGAACTTTTGGTAATATTGCCATTTTGATGATGTTAGTTCTGCCTATCCATGAACAGGGTATATTTTTCCATCTTCTAAGATCTTCTTCTATTTCTCTCTTTAGGGTTCTGTAGTTTTCATTATATAAGTCTTTCACCTCTTTTGTTAGGTTGATTCTCAAGTATTTTATTTTATTTTTTTTGAGGATACTGTGAATGGAGAGGTTGTCCTCATTTCCATTTCAGAGGATTTGTCGCTGATATACAGGAATGCCTTTGATTTATGCTTGTTGATTTTATATCCTGCCACTTTGCTGAATTCATTTATTAGCTCTAATAGTTTCTTTGTAGACTCTTTTGGGTCTGCTAGGTATAGAATCATGTCAGCTGCAAATAGTGATAATTTAAGTTCTTCTTTTCCTATTTTTATGTCTTTAATTTCTTTCATCTGTCTAATTGCTCTGGCCAGTGTTTCGAGAACTATGTTGAACAGAAGTGGTGAGAGAGGGCATCCCTGTCTTGTTCCAGATTTTAGAGGGAATGCCTTCAATTTTTCTCCATTCAGAATGATGCTAGCCTGAGGCTTACCATAGATTGCTTTTACAATGTTGAGGTATGTTCCTGTTATCCCTAGTTTTTCTAGAGTTTTGAACATAAAGGGATGCTGTACTTTGTCGAATGCTTTTTCCGCATCTATTGATATGATCATATGGTTCTTATGTTTAAGTCTATTGATGTGGCGAATAACATTTATTAATTTCTGTATATTGAACCAGCCTTGCATCCCAGGGATGAATCCTACTTGATCATGGTGCACAATTTTTTTGATATGTTTTTGAATCCGATTCGCCAGAATTTTATTGAGGATTTTTGCATCTGGGTTCATTAGAGATATTGGTCTGTAGTTTTCCTTCTTTGAAGTGTCTTTGTCTGGTTTAGGAATCAGGGTGATGTTGGCCTTGTAGAATGAATTTGGAAGTTCTCCCTCTTTTTCTATTTCCTGAAATAGCTTGAAAAGTATTGGTATTAGTTCCTCTTTAAAGGTTTTGTAAAACTCTGCTGTATACCCATCCGGTCCTGGGCTTTTCTTAGTTGGTAGTCTTTTGATGGTTTCTTCTATTTCCTCAATTAAATTGTCTGTTTAGGTTGTCTATATCCTCCTGACTCAATCTGGGCAGATCATATGACTTAAGAAATTTATCGATGCCTTCACTATCTTCTATTTTATTGGAGTATAAGGATTCAAAATAATTTCTGATTATCTTCTGTATTTCTGAAGTGTCTGTTGTGATATTGCCTTTTTCATCCCGTATGCTAGTAATTTGAGTTCTCTCTCTTCTTCTCTTCATTAGCATGGCTAAGGGTCTGTCGATTTTATTTATTTTTTCAAAGAACCAACTTTTAGTTTTCTCAATTTTTTCAATTGTTTCTTTTGTTTCGATTTCATTAATTTCAGCTCTGATTTTAATTATTTCTTGCCTTCTACTTCTTTTGCTGTTGTTTTGCTCTTCTTTTTCTAGGATTTTGAGATGAAGTATGAGATCATTTATTTGTTGGTTTTTTCTTTTTTTAAGGAATGAACTCCAAGCAATGAATTTTCCTCTTAGAACTGCTTTCAATGTGTCCCATAGATTCCAGTATGTTGTGTCTGTGTTTCCATTTATCTCTAAGAATTTTTTCATTTCCTCCTTGATGTCTTCTATAACCCATTGATCATTTAGTAACCTATTGTTCATTCTTCAAGTGATGCATGATTTTTCCTTCCTTCTTTTATTGTTGATTTTCCGTTTCATTCTATTGTGATCAGATAAGATGCATGGTATTATCTCTACTCCTTTATATTGTCTAAGAGTTGCCCTGTGACATAATATATGATCTATTTTTGAGAAGGATCCATGTGCTGCTGAGAAAAAAGTGTAACTGCTTGATGTTGGGTGGTATATTCTATATATGTCAATTAAGTCTAGGTTATTAATTGTGTTATTGAGTCCTATAGTTTCCTTCTTCAACTTTTGTTTGAAAGATCTGTCCAGTGGTGAGAGAGGTTTGTTGAAGTCTCCCATTGATTATTGTATGGTGGTCTATTAGACTCTTGAACTTGAGAAGAGTTTGCTTGATGAATATAGCTTCACCATTGTTTGGTGCATATATATTTATGATTGTTATGTCTTGTTGGTGTATGGTTCCCTTGAGCAGTATGTAGTGTCCCTCTTTATCCCTTTTTATTAACTTTGGCTTGAAATCTATTTTATTTGATATGAGTATGGACACTCCTGCTTGTTTCCGAAGTCCATATGAGTAATATGATTTTACCCAACCTTTCACCTTCAGTCTATATATGTCTTTTCCTATCAAATGTGTCTCCTGTAGGCAGCATATTGTTGGGTCTTGTTTTGTGATCCATTATACTAGCCTGTGTCTCTTAATTGGTGAGTTTAAGCCATTAACATTTAGGGTTATTATTGAGATATGGTTTGTTCTTCCAGCCATATTTGTTTATTTATGTTACTAAACATGGTTTGTTTTCCTCTTTGATTATCCCCCCCCTTTACTGTCCTACCTCCCAGTGTTGGTTTTCATTGTTATTTTCCATTTCCTCTTCCTGTAATGTTTTGCTGAGGATGTTTTGAAGAGATGGTTTTCTAGCTGCAAATTTTTTTAACTTTTGTTTATTGTGGAAGGTTTTAATTTCATCTTCCATCCTGAAGCTTAATTTCGCTGGATACACGATTCTTGGTTGGCCCCATTTTCTTTCAGTGTTTGAAATATGTTATTCCAGGATCTTCTAGCTTTCAGTCTGTGTTGAAAGATCAGCTGTAATCCTGATTGGTTTACCCCTAAATGTAATGTGCTTCCTTTCTCTTGTAGCTTTTAAAATTCTCTCCTTATTCTATATGTTGGGCATCTTCATTATAATGTGTCTAGGTGTGGATCTCTTATGATTTTGCACATTCAGCGTCCTGTAGGCTTCTAGGATTTGGGATTCTGTCTCATTCTTCAAGTCTGGGAAGTTTTCTCATATTATTTCATTGAATAGATTTCTCATTACTTTGGTTTGGACCTCTATACCTTCCTGTATCCCAATGACTCTTATGTTTGCTCTCTTTATGTTATCCTATATTTCTTGGATGTTCTGCTCATGGTTTCTTAACAGTCTTGCTGAGCTGTCTATGTTCTTTTCAAGTTGAAATACTTTGTCTTCATTGTCTGATGTTCTATCTTCTAAGTGTTCTACTCTGCTGCTAGTATTCTCAATTGAGTTTTTAAGTTGGTTCATTGCTTCCTGCATTTCTAGGATTTCTGTTTGTTTTTTATAACCTCTATCTCCCTGTATAGTTGATCTTTTGCTTCTTGGATTTGTTTATGTAATTCATTGTCAAAGTGATCTTTCATTGTCTGATTTTGCTGTCTAATGTCTTCCTTGAGACTCCAGATCATCTAAAACATGTATATCCTGAATTCTTTATCTGACATTCCATCTGCTGCAGCCATTACCTCTTCTAAAGTTGAGTTGACCTGCATTGCTTGTGGTCCTTTCTTGTCTTTTCATACTGCTCATGTTTCTTTCTGCTTGGTGAAACTGTTGTGTTTTTTAAACTTTCCCCCTATATATTTATATTCTCTTGTGTAGTTGAAAAGTCTCCCTTGCAGGGGCAGATGGTGGCTGTGCTCCTCCTCCATTTGGGGTGATCTGTCTACCACGCCCTCGGACCCCTGGGCCTGTTCTGCCGGTCAGTCACAGGTCAGCCTACCTTGCAGGCGCGGGCAGCGTCTCTGCTCTGCCCCTACTCCAATTGGGGTGACGTGTCTACCACGCCGGCAGGCCGCTGGGCCTGTTCCTCCAGTCGGTCGCAGGTCTGCCTTCCTTGCGGGTTCAGGCGGCGGCTCTGCTCTGCCCCTACTCCAATTAGGGTGATGTGACTACCACACCAGCGGGTTTTGGGGCCTGTTCCGGATGCGGGTGGCAGGTCTGCTAGGCCCCTACTCCAAATTGGGTGACATGACTGCCACACCGGCGGGTAGCTGGGCCTGTTTCAGGCGCGGGCGGCGGCTCTGCTCGGCCCCTATTCCAGTTGGGGTGACGTGATACCACGCCGGCGGGTTGCTGGGCCTGTCAGGGCATGGGCGGTGGCTCTGCTCTGCCCCTACTCCAGTTGGGGTGACATTACTACCACACCGGCGGGTCGCTGGGCCTTTTCTGGGAGTGGGCGGCAGCTCTGCTATGCCCCTCTGGCTTGATGACAAAGTGAGAGAGACTTGGGTGTATGTGACTCACTTTCTTTACCAGGAGACCAACTGTTTCTGTCACCGCTGGTATCAATTAAGTTATCTCCTCCACCACTTTCTGATGACATCAGATCTCTGCCATGTTGGTATCCCATGCAAATGGTAGCATTTCGTTCCCTTTGCTGGGTGACCAAAGCAGCGGGTGAGTCCTGACCGGCCCTCACAAGCCCCGTCTAAATCCTGTTGCCACTGCCTACGGAGGCTCGGTTGGTATTTACCTCCACAGTATTCAGCAGGACCCGGACCAAGAAGCAGTTTCTGTGGGTTCTTTAGCCCTGGGCCAGAGCAGTTCCAGGAGCCGGAATTCGGCAGCTCCAGGCTCAGTGTATGTTCTGATAGGAGCAGGCTCCAAGAAGCAGTTTCCACGGGTTCTTTAGCACTGAGCCTGAATAATTTGTCTGCGAATGGCAGCCTGAAATTACCTGTTCTATAGCTGAATGAGCTGCGATCAGTCGAAAACAGGTGTGGTATATCTTTCCTTCTTTAAATTGTTGTTCTCAGATATTTTGTCACAGCAATGCAAAGCTGTAACAATGCATTGACCAAGTACAATTATTAAAACAAATATTATTTCACCTATTTAATTATCTTGTTACCTTATCAAAACTTAATTGGTGGGGCTGGGACTCAATGATAGAGTGTTCTGGAGGCACATGTGAGGCACTGGGTTTGATACCCACCACAGCATAAAAATAGAATAAAGGCATTGTGTCCACCTACAAAAATAAAATATATATATATATATATATATATATATATATATATATATATATATATATAAAGTTTTGTGATTCTCATTTCTACTCTATTGTCCATACTTATGAGAACACCACACTGTTTTGACTACTGTTGCATGGTAGTACCTTTTGAAATCAGAAAGTATAAGTTTTTCAACATTCTTTATTTTATAATTGTTTGGGATATCTAGTCCTTTGCATCTCCATATGAATTTTATGATCAACCCATCATCTGAAAAAATAAAAATATCCAGGATTTTGATTAGTATTGCATTTAATCTGTAGATAGCTTTAGATACCATTGTGATGCTAATAATATTGTCATCCTATCCATTAATTTGGGATATTTTTTGTTTATTTATGTCTTACTTATCTAACTCAAAATTTTGTACTTCTTTTGTTAAATTTATTTATTATTTTCTTATCAATGATTTTAAGTGGAAGTGTTTCCTTAATTGAGTGTTTGGATTATACATTCTTAGTAGAAATACAATGAATCAATGTATATTGATGTTATACACTTCAAATTTGTTGAAATTTTAAATTATTTCTAAGAGATATTAGATTTGTTAGGATTTCTATATAAAAAATCTTTCTTTCCTTCTTCCTTTCTGATTCAGATGTATTTCCTTTTCTTGGCTAATTGCTCTGGATAGAACCTCCCATAAAATTTAAAATGCAAGTGTCAAAAATGCGCTTTCTATCTTGTTTTGGATAATTTGGGGAACATATCAATTTCTTCCCCATTCTGTATGTTATTAGATCTAAAATTTCCATAGCTGACTTTTTATCAGGATGAGGAGATTTTTCCTATTCTTCATAGAATGATGTTTGTATCACAAAGCAATATTGAATATTGTCAAACCCCTTTTACGTGTGTTTGATGAAATGATTTTGTTTTTCCATTATTCTGTTGATACAATGTTATTACATTAATGATTTTCAGATGTTAACTAACAGGATATTCCTGAGAAAATCCTGCTTGGTGATCATATATAATCCTTTCTATTTTTTTTTCTAGATTCAGTTTGATAGTTATGTTGTGGAGGAATAGTGCATCTGTATTTATTTCAGATATCAGTTTTGTTTTCTTGTGATATTTTGTCTAACTTTGATTTCAGAATAATAGTGACCTCATAGAATGAGTTGAGAAGTCTTTCCTCCTAATTTTTGAAAATATATGAATAACTGATATATAAATTTTCAAAAATTAAGAGGGAAGACTTCTCATCTCCACCTGACTCTGTGAGTATTTTAGGGTACTCTGTAAATGTTTTGAGCTCTTACTTCATGCTTGTGCAGAGCCTCAAGGTTAGCCAGACCTGAGAAATTAGGTTCTCAGATTTTTCTTGGCTTGACATCCAGCCCTGCTTATATTTAGAACTATATATTAATGAATTCCTCTCATCGGTTAATTACTTTTATGACTGTTTCTTTTCAGTTTTATTTCAGTATAAAAATAAACTCATGCAATTTTGACTATAATGAGATATATTCCACTGTTGAGAGCCATAGCCAAAGGGGCCCCAGCAAACTTCCAGCTGCCAGCAAACTTCCAGCTGCCGGCTGATGATTGGCTCACAGCGGCCCCAGCAACATCTAGCTGATTGGCTCTTCTGCGGTGATGTTCATTGGGCTGTTTCCCTGCCCTTCAGACTGCCAGCTGATGATTGGCTCACAGCAGCCCCAGCAACATCTAGCTGATTGGCTCCTCCATGGAGCTGCTCATTGGGGGTCTTCTTTGGCTCCGCCCATGAAACCCAGCCAATTGGCCTCAAGAGCAGGAGGATTGGGGAGGTTGAGAGGCTAGTGTGGGGGTGAGAGGCTTGCGGAAGCCGGTGGTGGCAGTTGGGCTCTGAGGGTTTTTTCCTGAGGAGCTGTTTTGTTTGGCGTTTGTAGTTCTAAACATAAAGTTAGTTTCTTTTGACAAGTGGCTCCTGAATTGTGCCCAGCCAGACTGCGGCATTCCACAACTCTTATGACTTATATCTATATAATTCTTTCTTGAAAGAGACATGTTATTCCTTCCATCTTGCTTCTTTACAGTTATATACATTAAGAATTGCATTAACTTTATAATTGGGAGCTCTCTTAACACACATAGTTCTTTTTTTAGCTTTCATTTTGACTTTGTGTTTTATGTGGGAATATATATTATAAGTGAAAATAAATAAAGTACATTCCTGATTATGATGCTAGCATTCTCAGAATGAGGAAAAAGTAAAACACTGAAATAAAATTTTTGTATTTTGATTTCAGGACTTAGAATTCATCATACCTAGAGAGGTGTATAATGCAAGAATTGCCTCAGAGAAGAGGGAGATTAAAATGGTGTAATATATCTATTTCTATGCCATATATAAACTAAAAGAAAAAGTCTAAGGAGGAAGTAATTATCTAAACTTTAGGGTAAAGAATTCTTTACATGAATTCCATCTCAAAGTGTACTAGGAATCTCAAACTAAAATGCATCCTTCATTAATCCCTTTCACTTATATCCCTCACAAATACTTAATATTGAAAAAAATCTCTCTCATCCCCAACATTCCTGATCTTCCTTCTCTCTTCTTTTTTTATGTCCTCCTTTCCATATTACTTGTACCCTTATAACAAAGCCATGTATTCAGCTTTTTATCATCTTTTAGAATTACTCATTTTCTACCAATAAAATTAGGCTCTACATAGGGAAGGATATTTGGTTTATTGATGACATATTCCAAATGCCTGCAAGTGTCTGTCACAGAGTAGTTGCTTAGTTAATACATCCTGAATGAAAAAATGAATCCATGTATGGTTTGGATGTGAGAGACATTCAAACTTGACATCTCAACCTGGCTCTGTGAGTATTTTGGGGTACTCTGTAAATGAGATGAGAAGTTTGAGTGTCTCTACACAAGCACGAAGTAAGAGCTCAAAGCATTTACAGAGTACCCCAAAATACTCACAGAGCCAGGTTGAGATGAGAAGTTTGAGTGTCTCTCAAGGTTTCATGTGTTGAAATTTAATCCCTGTGGGAATTATTAAGAGGGTACAAAGTTAATCTCATTATAGTATTCAGAGGTAGGGTAAGAATTGATTAGGATTAGATAAGCTCATTAGAATATATTCCCCATGATTTGATCCTCATGGTTTAATGAGAGCTATCAGAAGACAACATACACACATGTGCTCTCTGTCTCTTGTAATATGATGTCTTATTTTGAGACTCTACCATACTCAAGTGTGAATCCTCAACTTTATCCAACATAACTATGAGCCAAAATTTATTTCTTTAAATCATATGAATTCTGTAGTTTTGTGTTATTAGCAATAGGAATCAGACTAATAAAATGTATTATAATTTAAAAAATTGGAGTAATGGTTACAGCCTATATATTTAAGTGTCTGGTAAGATATAAGAATTTTGTGAACTGAGCCCTTTCATTTAATTTATGTCCGATGAAGATATTGATTAGGGTCTGGGGCTGTGGCTCAGTGGTAGTGCACTTGCCTGGCATGTGTGAGGCACTGAGTTTGATTCTCTGCATAAATAAAATAAAGGTCTATCAACAACTAAATATATATTTTAAAAAGATATTGATCAGATTTCTAATTATATCTTCACCTGGGTGCATTTGGCCAACAAATTCCACTTCATGATAGAAGCAACACATACCCAGTGTTATGATGTATATTTGTTATTCATGAAATATTTGAAAATTGAATGGATAATATTGATAGATAAAATACATGTACTCATCTGAGTCTAATTTAGTACATCTAAATGTGTGTGTCTAAATTACCATGACTACAGTTTTTTAACCTCCAGGGCAGCTAGTTCGCATTCTTTCTAGTTTACCTTCAGATATTATACACTGGCTTTTAGTTTAAATCACTCATCTGTAGTCATGGGATACCTTCAACTGATTTCTCTGTGTGAGAACTATTTATCCTACAATTCTTAAATTGTTTTACATTGCAAACATTTATGTTTTAGGCCATATTTTCTTTGAGCTCCCTTGTGAAAGCTTTGCTTGGCTGTTTATTATTGTTATCTTTGCCCTTTTTTACCCTCATTTTTAGTTGTGTTATTATTTGTTTCCCCAGAGTCTGATCTAATGTTCCTTTTATTTTTTAAAAAAATTCTTTTCTACTTGAGGACAGAGTATGTGGAGTGATGGCTTCTGGCTATACATGTTATTTTATAAAGAAAAACATATTTCTAATATTCTTATTTGAATTTTGCCAAAGGGATTTTTATCCTTAAGAGTCCACCTATAGGAAAGACCTTAACATTTTGGTCATAACCTGCTTTTCTTGATCATGTTTTCTGGTACTATAGTTGAGAAATAGTTCTTATCTATGTAGACATGGAAAAATAGAAATTATTCTCTTTGATTCTTTTGCCTTTTCAATTATTATCAGTTCAACTAATTCTTAAATAAAAATCTCCAAACAGTGTGTGACTCAATTACACATCATAAAATTTCCTGGTACTAACTCTCCTCACATAAGAGGAAATGACAAGCTTGGGACCACAACAATTAGTGGAGAATATATGAATTTCCTAGAAAGGAAATTATGCTTAAATATAAAAGAATTAAGAATTCTAAAATCAGAAATTAAATGTTAATAGCTCATAGGCTCTGCTACTAAGATTTTAAAATGTTTTAAAATATGATTATTCTACCCTCCTGATAGTGATCACAAACAAGGATCTGGACCCCTTTATAAATAGTAAAACAAGGAAGTTTTCTTTAAGGTTTATGTGAATGTGAATACAGATAAAAAAAAACAGGAAGAAGTCATCCAACAGTGGCTTTTAATGAGGGCCATATCACCACTTATTGGGCATTTGGGAAATGTGTTGGGAACGATGGATGTTTTCCATTGCATTTAGTGAGTGCAGGCTAGAAAGACTAGATATCCTGTAACATGGGGAAGAAATTCACACAGTAAAGAATCACTTTATTAACTCTGTGATTTCTGACTGAATTTACTTAGTCATGCTGGCAGTAGCCCTGTTTAAAATTACCTGGAGGGCTGGAGATATAGCTCAGTTTGTAGAGTGATGCCTCACATGCACAAGATGCACAAGGCCCTGGGTTCAATCCCAAGCACCACTATATATATATATATATATATATATATATATATATACATTTTCCTGGACTAGAACCCACCGATTTTGAGGGGATGACTTTAAGATACATTGAATTTTCTATGAAAGCAACTATTTTGGTAATCAAATGAAAGCTGTGATAATTTCTTTGTGTTTGACTTATTAACAAGACTTACTACTTCAGAAAGTGATGCTTAAATCTCTAATAAAACACTCCCCTATCAGTTTGCATTTATACTTGTCATATTCATGGTGATTCCATGTCTTTGATGACTTCATTATATCTAGCATAGTCATTCTGAAGAATTTACCTAATGAATTATAGATTCATAACTTTTCTTTAATTTCTTCTTTAAAGCATGGATAGGGCACTACATAGTTTTAAAATTATGTATAGGTAAAGGTTTTATAAGCTACTCATTTTAGGTTAGTAAAGTACAATAATATATTATAATAAGGGGTCATATGGTCTGATAGACTTGAAAAATGCTATACTCTTCTTTCTTTTTGTCAATAGCAGTTATCACTTTAGTCAATGAGTTATAATTGATATTTCATCATGTTTTTTTTAAATTGTCTCACCAATAGGAATATTAATTCTATGAGAAAAGAGATCTCTGCTTATTTATTCACTAATATATCCAGGAACTTAAATTGTGTTCAACACTTATAAACAAATTAATCTATTAATTCACTTCTTTAACAAATATTTAGCGAATATGTATTAGATGAATAAAATTGAGTTATCAAATTTACAAAAATGAATGACAATATGTTATAAGAAGGTGCATCTTCTTTCTATATAGAAAGAATGTTAAGTTTAGAAAAAGACTTAATTCAGGTTTGTTGTTGACTACATAATATTGAGCAAACCCTTAAGTCCTTAGAGACTCATCTCTGCTGTATGATGGAAAATATTTTCTACCATGTAGTGTTATAAGGATTGAATGAATAATTTTATATAATGTCCCTAGCACAGTATCCAGTGTAGAATGGATTCACAGCTGAAGTTCTTGAAATTGTGAATTTATGGCAAGGAACAGTGCAATCTACCTTGAATCAAAAAGAATACACCAAAATGAGAAGAAAAAAATGATGATTTTTCTGGCACAGGCTAATTGAACTGGTTTTATTTAAATTTATTTAAGTTTTTGTTTGTTTTTGCATTTTATTTTTTTATTGTTTCAGTTATACATGACAATATGATTCACTTTGACATAATTATAAAATCATGCAGTATAAATTTTTTCAAATTCAGTCCTCAATACTTTACCTTCTTCTCCTCTCCTCCTCCTTCCTGGTGATCCCTTTCCTCTACTAACCTTTCTGTTATTCATTTTTAGTTTTTTTTTAATACTGTTGTGTCAATGTACATGATTTAAATGTAAAATAACTGAAATAAATTTAAAATAAACATAAAGCATTTCTTTTTTTAATTAAATTATTTATTTATTCTAATTTGTTCTACATAATGGCAGAATGCAATTCATTTCATATTACACATAGACAATATTATTTTTCTTTTTGTTTTTTTTAAAGAGAGAGAGAGAGAGAGAGAGAGAGAGAGAGAGAGAGAGAGAGAGAATTTTAATATTTATTTTTTTAGTTATGGGCAGACACAACATCTTTGTTTGTATGTGGTGCTGAGGAACCAACCCGGGCCGCACGCATGCCAGGCGAGCGCGCTACCGCTTGAGCCACATCCCCAGCCTGACAGCATTATTTTTCAAGTCACTGATGGTACACAAAGTATTTTCACACCATTCATGTCTTCGTACATATACTTAGGGTCATGACGTCTAACTCATTATACAATCTTTCAAA
Organism: Ictidomys tridecemlineatus; assembly: GCF_052094955.1. Classification (NCBI taxonomy): domain Eukaryota; kingdom Metazoa; phylum Chordata; class Mammalia; order Rodentia; family Sciuridae; genus Ictidomys; species Ictidomys tridecemlineatus. The sequence goes on along the minus strand of NC_135493.1, from coordinate 27,928,250 downwards.
CCATCATGCCCTCTCCTTTCCCCTCGCTCCCCTTTGCCCTATGTAAAAGTCCCTCCTTTCCTCCAGTGCTCCCCCCACATCACAATTATGAGTCAGCATCCTCATATCAAAGAAAACATTTAACCTTTGGTTTTTTGGGATTAGCTTAATTCACTTAGCATTATATTCTCCAACTCCATCCATTTACCTGTAAATAACATGATTTTATTATCTTTTAATGCTGAGTAATATTCCACTGTGTATATAAATTACCACATTTTCTTTATTCATTCATCTACTGAAGGACATCTAGATTGGCTCCACAGTTTAGCTATTGTGAATTGTGCTGTTATAAACAGTGATGTGGCTATGTCCCTGTACTATGCTGTTTTTAAGTCCTTTGGGTATAAACTGACGAGTGGGATAGCTGGATCAAATGGTGGCTCCATTTAAAGTTTTCTAAGGAATCTACATACTTCTTTCCAGATTTGTTGCACCAATTTGCAATCCCACCAGGGATGTATGAGTGTGCCTTTTTCCCTACATCCTCACCAACACTTATTTCTATTTGTATTCTTGATAGCTGCCATTCTGACTGGAGTGAGATAAAATTTTAGGGAAGTTTTGATTTGCATTTCTCTAATTGCTAGATAGGTTGAACATTTTCTCATGTATTTGTTGATTGATTGTGTATCATCTTCTGAGAGGTGTCTGTTCAGTTGCTTGGCCCATTTATTGATTGGATTATTTGATTTTTTGGTGTTTAGCTTTTTGAGTTCTTCATATACCCTAGATATTAGTGCTTTATGTGTTGTGTGAATGGTAAAAATCTGTTCCCAAGATGTAGGCTCTCTATTAACCTCGCAGATTGTTTCTTTTGCAGAGAAGAAACTTTCTAGTTTGAATCCATCCAATTTATTGATTATTGATTTTAATTATTGTGCTATAGAAGTCTTATTAAGAAAGTTGTGGCTTAATCCCACATAATGGAGATTTTGTTCTACTTTTTCTGCCATTAGGTGGAAGGTCTCTGGTTTAATTCCTATGTCCTTGATCCGTTTTGAGTTGATTTTTGTGCATGGTGAGAAATAGAGGTTTAATTTCATTTTGTTACATGTGTATTTACCCAGCACCATTTGTTGAAGAGGCTATCTTTTCTCTAATATAAATTTATGGCACCTTTGTCTAATTTGAGATAACCGTAATTATGTGGGTTAGTCTCTGTGTCCTCTATTCTGTACCACTGGTCTACCAGTCTGTTTTGGTGCCAATACCATGCTGTTCTTGTAACTATTGCTCTGTGGTATACTTTAAAATCTGGAATAGTAATGCCACCAGCTTCACTCTTCTTGCTAAGAATTGCTTTGGCTATTCAGGATCTCTTATTTTTCTAGATGAATTTCATGGCTGCTTTTTTATTTCTATGAGGAATGTCATTGGGATTTTGATTGGGATTACATTGAATCTGTATAGTGCTTTTGGTAGTATGATAATTTTGAAAATATTAATTATGCCTATTAAAGAACAAGGTGGATCTTTTCTTCTTCTAAGGTCTTCTTTAATTTCTTTCTTTAGAGTTCTGTAGTTTTCATTATAGAGGTTTTTCACCTCTTTCATTAAATTTATTCCCAAGTATTTTTTTGAGGCTATTGTAAATGGGTGATATTCCTAGTCTTTCTTTATACGGATTTGTCACTGATGTACAGAAATGCCTTTTATTTATGGGTGTTGATTTTATATCCTGCTACTTTGCTGAATTCATTTATCAGTTCTAGAAGATTTCTGGTGGAATTTTTTGGGCCTTCTAGGTACAGAGTCATATAGTTAGCAAATAGTGATAATTTGTGTTCTTCTTTTCCTATCTGTATCTGTTTAATTTCTTTTGTCTGTCTAATTACTCTGGCTACAGTTTCAAGAACTATGTTAAATAGAAGTGGTGAAACAGGGCATCCCTGTCTTGTTCCAGTTTTTAGAGGGAATGCTTTCAATTTTTCTTCATTTAGAATGATGTTGGCCTGGAGCTTAGCATAGATAGTTTTACAATATTGAGATATATTCCTGATATAAATAGTTATTCTAGTGTTTTGAACATGAAGCAGTGATGCATTTTGTCAAATACTTTCTCTGAATCCATTTAGATAATCATATGATTTTAATATTTGAGTCTATTGATGTGATGAATTATATTTATTGATTTCCGTATGTGAAACAACCTTGCATCCCTGGGATAAACCCTACTTGATCGTGGTGCACTATCTTTTGGATATGTTTTTGTATTAAATTTGCCAGAATTCTATTGAGAAATTTTGTATCTATATTCATTAGAGATATTGGTCTGAAGTATTCTTCCTTTGATGTGTCTTTGTCTGGTTTTGGAATCAGGGTGATATTGACCTCATAGAATGTGTTTGGAAGTGTCCCCTCTTTTTCTATTTCATGAAATATTTTGAGGAATATTGGTGTTAGTTTTTCTTTAAATAACTTGTAGAACTCAGCTGTCTATCTATCTAGTCCTGGGCTTTCCTTGGTTGGTAGGTTTCAAAGATATCCACAGACTGAACGTGAAAGTGTGGGATATTATATACCATTCACTTGGTCTGTGTAAACAAGCAGGGGTTTCCATCCTCATATCAAATAGGCATCAAGCTAAAGTTAATCAAAAGGGATAAATATGGACATTTTACACTGCTTAAGGGAAAACTACATCAACAAGATATAACAATTATAAATATATATGCCCAAAACCATGGAGCATCTATATTCATCAATCAAACTCTTCTCAAAATCAATAGTCAAATAGACCACAAAACAATAATTCTGGGTGACTTTAACACCCCTCTTTCACCACTGGATAGATCTTCCAAACAAAAGCAAAACAAAGAAGCTATAGAACTCAATAATACAAAAAATAACTTAGATTTAACTGACATATAAAAATATATTATCCATCAATTAGCAAATATACTTTCTTCTCAGCAGCACATGGATGCTTCTCTAAAATAGACTATATATTATGCCACAAAGAAACTCAGCAAATATAAAAAAGTAGAGATATTACCTGCATCCTATCAGACCACTATGGAATGAAATTAGAAATCAATAATATAATAAAAAATAAAAGCTACTCCAACACCTGGAGAAAAAATAATATGCTATTGAATGAACAATGGATTGCAGAAGGTATCAAGGAGGAGATAAAAATTCCTAGAGGTAGATGAGAACATTGATATGACATGTTGAAATCTCTGGGACACTATGAAGGCAGTAACAAGAAGAAAATTCATGGCATGGAGTTTATTCCTTCAAAAAAGAAAAAAAAGTCAACAGATAAATGACCTAATATTACATTTAAAAGCCCCAGGAAAAGAAGAACAAATCAACACCAAAAGCAGTAGAAGACATGAAATAATTAAAATTAGAGCTGAAATAAAAAATTGAAACGAAAGAATTGAAAAAACTTACAAAACAAAAAGTTGGTTTTTTGAAAAAAATAAATAAAATTGATAAACCATTAGCCATGCTATTGAAGAGGAGAGAGAGAACTCAAATTACTAACATCTGTGATGAAAAATAAAATATCATGACAGACACTACAGAAATACAGAAGATAATTAGAAATAATATTAAAAATTTGTACTCCAATGAAATAGAAAATACTGAAGGCATCAACAAATTACTAGAGTCATATTATTTGCCCAAATTGAATCATAATCTGTTTAAATTGTGATATACAATACAGATCAATTTCAATCAAGGAAATAAAGAATGCCATAATAAAAGCATTTCTTAATACTCACACAGTCATGAGTTTCAAACAATAAAACAGAATGTTGTGTTTGAACACACATAGAATAAAAGGTAATGAAAGTTAGGAAAAATTTAAATAGGGCCTCCACCAATGTGTCACCTAACTTTTTCATACCAAATGTGGTTTTAAGTTTCTGGCTTTAGGCTGTTAAAATCAGCATAAAATCTTATTAAAATGATATTTTCTATCTCTCAGTTTCCATCTTTTCCATTTTTGTTACATCAACCACAACCTGTAGATTTCATAAGAACTTGAGGATGTTAGCTCACACTAATTACTTATTATCTTCCACAGCCTTTATTATTTGTTCCAAACTCTTTAGCACTTGATTACAACCTTCCTTGTATTGTTCTTCTAGTGATTCATGTTTATAAAGTTCCCAGCCATTCTTCTTTAAGTGCCCAACTAAAACTCTATTTAAGGATACTTACAGTATTTATTTTCAAAGACATTATTGATGCTACTTGTATTATCAAGAGAGTTTATACAGGAATATAAATATGGATGCTAATATATGTGGAAGTCTTAATAGCTACTATATTTGGGGATAGGGATTGACTACAGTTCTATAAGAATAGTTCTAAGAATTTGCCTGAGGTTAGGTAGCAATTCTGAGGAAACCCAAAGAAAACAAAATGAAAAGAAAATTCAGTTATATTAATTATAGTGGGTATTATGTTTGGTCTTATCCTCCAATACTTTATTTTCCTGTATTTATGAGAGGTTGAATTGTATCAAGGCAATTGTGTGTTAACTCTCACATAAAAGCATTTTAAGTTAAAATCCTAGGAAAAAGTAAGAGGATAGGGGTAACAAGAATATTATCTTTCCCATTATATTACCTTTCCCCTTCTTACTTTTCATTACAGATTTAGTTGTATAGTTCTAATTGCTACTTATACCTGACATTGAAAATGGAAATCTACTTGACAGTTTTGAGCAAAGAAGTAACAATAATATTTATGTTACTTTTATCCTAAACCAAGCACTTGTTATTTCCCCTCAGTTCCCCGCCAGCTATTATGCAGCTTTACTAAATTTCTAGAAAACAAGAGTTTGTGCTTTTGATTTAACAGTCCATAAATTTAGAGTGTATTTGTAAATAACAGCTCAATTGTTAAATTTTCTCCTAAATCAAATGCTTGTATCCCATTTTTCTTTCTTATACATGACACATCCAAACTGCCAACAAACTCTGTCAGTTATATCTTAAAAATATATCTAGAATGTAATCATTTCTTACTTCTTACATAGTCATGAGCTAAGTCATCATCAATTGCTTGTTTTTTATAATAATCTCTTAAATGTTCTTCCTTCTTCTGATCTTGACACACATGTGATCTGTTCTCAACACCACAGCCAAAGTGATCTTTTTGAAGCATAAATATGATTATGTTACTTCTCTGCTCAAAACTGTCAAGTGGATTTCCATCTTACTCATGTCATAAGAAAAATCAGTCTTAAGATTTATAAAGCTCCACATAATTTGTCTGCATTAACTTGCTGATTTATTTTTCTCTATTCTTGCTTACTCAAGTTCAGTTACATTGGGATACTTGCTGTGCCACAAATACCCCAGTGATGTTCTCATCTCTTTGCCATTGCAATTAGTGCTTTATTTTTCTTGCCTCAAATATGTATATGAGCAGATCCTGCTTTTTCTCTACATATTTACTCAAAAGTACTTTTCTCAACATGAATCCATGTAGTTATTCTCTCTAAAATTTGAAGCCTCTTTGACAATTCAATTCCCCTTCTCAGAAAATAGATGTCTTTTTTCCCCCTACTCAGCACATTTCACTATCTAAAATATTGTTTTTGGCTGTGGATTTAGCTCACTGGTAGATTTCTTGTCCTTATCTAGCATGTGCAAAGTTCTGAATTCAGTCCTCATTACCACAAACTAAATGGACTGTTGTTTCTACTTATTTAACTTGTGAATCATCTTCATTTTCCCACTAAACTTTAAGCTTTTTGATGGAAAAAATTTGATATATGGCATTCCAATATTTGTTGAATAAATTAGGGAAAGAACAGCAATGGGCGTGTTCATGTATTATGCAGCAAAGGGCCTGTTAGAAGATAAGTGATATCATTGTATGATTTAGTTATGTCTTCTACTTCTTAGCAGGAAAGATAAAACACAATAAGAGTTTGCATTTAAGGGCTGGGGATGTGGCTCAAGCGGTAGTGTGCTTGTCTGGCATGCGTGCATCAGCACCACATACAAACAAAGATGTTGTGTCTGCCGAAAACTATATTAAAATTCTTTCTCTCTCTCTCTCTCTCTCTCTCTCTCTCTCTCTCTCTCTCTCTCTCTCTCTCTCTCTCTCTCTTTAAAAAAAAGAGTTTGCATTTGAGAATACAGGTAGAAAACAGAAACAGAGGATTAAGGCAATTAGGTCTCAAATATTTCTTCAATTGTAATGAAAATTCTTAATCAAATGCTATAGAAAAGTAAAAGAAAAAAAATTGTATTGGAGAATAGATGCCTATAGTCCTGTAGCAACATTAATAATTGAACATGCTGTGTCTTTCCTCTGAGCTCAGATGTGGTTTTAGAATCCTTCTTAATACCGTATTGCAGATAGCCAGAATTGGAACTATTTCCACTCCTGTAAATTGTTCCTTATATATATTATGAATACCTTATAAAGGTTTTGGGCTTCTTTGTACTATTAGAAAATTCCAGAATAACGGACTTGGAATTAACTAATGAATATTTTGGTGATCTCTTCTGTGGCCATCCATCACTATGGAAAGTTGAAAAATAAAAGAATATAAAAGACATATTTAATACTCAAAACATTTGCTTTCTGAAAATATGTAGTAAGAAAAAAGGACAATAAGATACTCTGAAAAGATTCATATGTCAAAATGGACATTTCAACTTTCCAAGTTTTATATGCAGTACCACAAATATAAACATGAAAACTGAAATACTGAATAACTTGTAACTTCTTTTTTAAAATTTTTTATGAAGCATAGCCTTGTTATTTTTCCTTTATCCCCTAATGGAATTGACTGCCTTAAAATATGTTAAAGTAAATTTTTTCAAATAAAATTGATTATATTAAAATTAAAACTCATGTTTATTAAATGACTCCATTTAAGAGATAAAAGGAAAAGCCCCAGAGTGAAAATAAATATCTGAAATACATATATTATTGCCAAGTGTATAGAAAGGACTCTTTTAAAAATAAGTAAGAAAAAGACAGATAATCAAAGAAAAAATAGGCAAGGGACATAATCAAATACTACACACAAAAGTTAGACTCTTTCCAAATACAAGTAAAATATCTGGCTAAGAAACAAACTTATTCTAGAGAGTTGCTATGGCAGAAAGAACGTGAAGGGTCATATAGGAAGAAAAAGAGTTTACAGTGTTGAACATAACTTTGTACATTCTCCTTTTCTTCTCTGGATTATTTTAAAAATCATCACATTAGAAAAGAGTTGGATGGCTGACAGAAGTGGTGTCAAAGAGGAAGAGAAGCTAGAAGATCTCACAGTTCCAGAAAGGAAATTATTGGAATTCAGGACTGAGAAGGAAGCAAGGACCTGAGAGGCCAAGATCCTAACAATGAGTCCAAAAATCAGCACTAGTTTTCTCTTTGATACACATGTTAGTTAAGTTATAAGGGAAGTTACAGAAAAAGATAATTAAATATTAGTAGAAAGCAAAGTGGTAATTTCAAAATAACCCTGTACTAATGTAAAAACAAATGGAGCCCATGTATACTAAGTAGTAGAATATGGAATTATCTTATTAAAGATTAATATAAAAGTTACAAAACTTGACTGCCTATACCATGAGGGAGATCTGAAACAATAATTTATAATATAATTTGAAAATAGGAAAAAGTATTATCAATACTTTTTGAAAAAATAATCAATTAAGTGGAAGTTAAAGATGGCATTGTTTAAACTCAGGAAAAGTAAAGATATGAAAATGTTAACAAAAAAGGGGAGTCAATATAGAAGACAAAAAAGAGTTATAACCTATGGGATAAAGATATCATGAAGGAAATACTATAACAAGTAACATTTATATAATGCAAGACAAAAATGAAATAATTATACTGAATTGAACAATTATCTACCTCTATAAATAAGTTGGGCTTATTAAATACCAAACAAACTTAAAGATGCTGTTTGAGTCAGATTTCTTACAAATGTACCCAAAAGACCTAACAAGAATAATTAGAGGAGAAAAAGTTTAATTTGGTACTCATTGTTTCAGAGGTCTCACTTCATAGCTGGCTGGCTCCATTCCTCAGGGCTCTGGATGAGGCAGGAGATCATGGAGGATGAGTGTGGTAGAAGAAAGGAGCTCAGAATGTGACACTAGGAAGCAGAAAGGGAGAGTCTCCACTCACTATATATACTGCAAAGGAATGCACTCAGGGACTCAGCACCTCCATCCATACACTACTTACCTACAGTAGTTACCACTCAGGTAACTACTGAGTGGTAACACAAGGGATTAATTCACTGATTGGTTTAAGGCTTTCATAACCCAATCATTTTACCTCTATATCTTCCTTCATTGTCTAACACATGAGCTTTGGGGGACACCTCACATCTAAACCATAACATTCTGCCCATGGTCCCTCAAAGCTCATGCCCATGTCACAATGCAAAATAAATTTATTCCATTTCAAAGGGTCCCCATAGCTTCAACAGTTCCAGGGTTGCCCAAAATTCCAAGTTCAATGTCTCCTCTGAGATTCAAGGAACTCTTTAGCAGTCAGCCCCCATGAAACTCAAAAACAAGTTGCATATATCCAATATATAAAGGCACTGAGTAAGCATTTACATTTTAAAAGGGAGAAATAGGAACATAGAAAGAAGGGATGGAGCCAAAGCAAAACCAAAATCCAGCTAGGCAAATATATCCTGTAGCTCCATGTCTAGCATCTGGGGCACATGGCATCCTGATATTCTCTCCAAAGGACTTATGTAGCTCTGCTCCTTTACCTTTGCTTGGTGCAACCCACCTGGCCTTCCTGTTGGCTTGTCTGTTCAATTCCTGCAGCTTTCCTTAGCAGTCATCCCAAATTGCCAGTATTTCTTAATCTTAAGGATCTCCACAACAGCTTCAGCTTCTTCCTCACATTTCCATGTTTTCCCCTCTCAGGAGCTGCCTACAGGGACTCCAAACCTGCTGCACTTTACCTGACCTCCCAGGCCTTCCTTTGAAATCTTGGTGGAAGCCTCCATGATCCTCTAACTCCAGCATCCTTCATTCATGCAGAACCAGTGCCATATGGTCAACCCCAAGTTCTGCCACCATCTCCAAAGTACTCAAACCTCCACGGACCTGGCTGCAGCAGCCTCTGAGTGTCTGGGTGGGTGGGTGTGCATGCTGAAACAACTTACTAGGATCCTCTATACAAGCAAGATATTCTCATGACCTCTTCTCAAAGTAATAATTACTTTTATGCCCTTGTATCTCAGATGGGTATATTCTTGCCAATTCCTGAGATACCCTCAAGTCATCTTTTCTATATTTTTTCTGGGTGAAGTAATTAGCATTTCTTTAATGAATGTAATCCCTTTGATAGCCAAATCTTCCTTAGCCCCAGTTTTACACAGTTTTCTGGCCACGGTAAAAGTTTTCAAATCTTTCAACTCTGCTTTCTACTCCTGATTATCACCATAAACTTGGCTGAAAGCTACCAGCAATATCCATGCTACCCTCTGAAGGCTGTGCTGTTTTGAAATTTCCTCCACCATATCAATTAGTCCATCACCTTTAAATTCAAACTCACAGAAAAATCTCAAGACATAGGTCAAATGTAGATAACTTCTTAGCCAGAACATAACATGAATGACTTTTAGTCAAATTTCCAATAGAGTTATCATTTTCTTCTACAACCTCATAAGCCCTGTCTTTGTTGTCTGCAGTCCTTTTGGCATACTGATTTTCTGAACTTCCACCAGAATTGCACATTAACCTCTGCTTACAACAATCTAAAGCTTTCCCAGCTTGCATCTCTAAACTTTTCAAAATTCCTCTCACAAATTCCAAAAAGGTCTAAAAGTTTCTAAACCGAACCACATGATGAGGTAGGTGACAGCAGTTATCCCCCTTCTTGCTACCAATTTTTGTTTTAATCAGTTTTTTCAGTGCTGTTCCCAAAAGACCTGATAAGAACAAGTAGAGGATAGCAATTTATTTTGGGGCTCATGGTTTTAGAAGTCTCAGTCTAGATGACCAACTTCATTCCTCAGGACCCAAGGTAAGGCAGGATATCACAGCAGAAGTGTGTGGTATAAAAAAGCACCTATGATCATGGCACCAGGAATCAGAGAAAGAAAGCTCTCTTCCTAAGACAAAATACAAACCCCACAGACATGCCCCCAATGACCCATATCCTCCATCCATGCCCCACCTGCCAAGTTACCATACAATTAATCCCTATCAGGGGATTAATGCACTAATTAGGTTAAGACTTCCTAATCCAATTATCTCAACTATAAACTTTTCTTAGATGAAAGGTAGGGCAATAAGATAAATAAATGCTAATTTTCTTTCATTATGAAAGAAGAGTATATAAATACTATTTTATATGTGATGTTTTTTTTGTTTTTTTTTTTAAAGAGAGAGTGAGAGAGGAGAGAGAGAGAGAGAGAGAGAGAGAGAGAGAGAGAGAGAGAGAGAGAGAGAGAATTTTAATATTTATTTTTTAGTTCTCGGCGGACACAACATCTTTGTTGGTATGTGGTGCTGAGGATCGAACCCGGGCCGCACGCATGCCAGGAGAGTGCGCTACCACTTGAGCCACATCCCCAGCCCCATGTGATGTTGATAATTAAGTTTTGAAACTTACCTGAACCTATATTTTTCAAATGCCCTATGCTTAATTAAAGCAGAATATATGTCTTTCACATAAGTAAACGTGCAATGAGGAAAACATCAAGTCTCTGGTCAACACATTAACAAAGAAAACAATGATCAGAAAGCATATTTAAATAGTTTTTTTAGAAAGCAGCAAAAGTGATCGTAATGAGTTGAACTTCCCTTTTAAAATAAGACTCAAAGAGTTAAAACATGTACTCTTTGAGATCAATAACTAATCAAAAACCAAATCAAAACAAAAAAACAAAACAACTAGGCGATTTTAATATTAATGGCATAGACTACAATTTATTTCAAGAGATCACTCACTGTGTATTGATGAGGGATTAAAATATATATATTTGAAGTACTGTTATAAAGTCAAAAGAGAAACTAGCAAATAATAAAAATTATAGAAGATGATTTAAATATATAGTTTTAAATTAAAATATAATATTAAAAATTAACAATATAGAGGTGTTGAGAAAATTAACATTCACTAAATATATACATATACATATATATGTATATATATATATGTCATATATATCAATGAAGCACAACATGAGGGCCATTCTAAAAAAATCACTGACCTGTGATCTTTAGTTGTTAAAATCAATGTGTCAGCCTTACAGCCATACATTTTTGTATCCTTTCAGAGGACACCAAGTACAAAGAGTGCACATAACTGACATATTTTAAAATCTGCCTTATGTTTTGAGCTGAGGCCATGCACTTCCCAAGCAGTAGTCAGCATGTGTCTGAGCACAGAGGTGGTTAAAGAATATAGATTCTGGCAATGTTGGATATTCTGGGAAAAGTTTGAAGCAGATCTCACCATTGGGCTGGCAACACCTTCTGAGAGAAATAGCTGTTGAAACCCTTATTCTACTCTCCTTCCTTTCCCCTTTCATTTTATAGGTATCAGGGATGTACTGTGATATTAAATGTCTCATTCTTATTCCTGTTCCTTCTCTATTCTACCTTTCACAGGATTTGCCACTTACTCCCCAAATTATTTTGCAATTATAACTATATGCTGGTGTCTATTGTCCTATTTGGTGTCAAATGTGATCTAAGATAGCAGACAATTGGATGGGATACTTGGATTGTCCATTCACCACATGAATAGCAATTAGGACAAGATACTGAGTAGGATGAATAACCCATAATGAATGACATTAGTTGAACTGATAAAACATTTCACCAGTGGTGACTTGAAAGAATACCCTGATGAAGGGAAAATCCCAAGCTGAACCAGTGTTTCAAGAATTTAAAAAGATGGGTACAGCAATGTATACAAGAACAATGGAATTGCTTTTTTCTTTTCTTTTTTTTTTGCTAAGTTGCATTGATACTATATGGAAGGATGATGAGAAACTGAGAGTAGTTAACAGAAAAGTTTAGTGTAAGAACCAGAAGGCCCTTTGGTAGTCTTCAGAGAGTTGATTATGTCTACATTGGGAGAACAGACTGAAATAAGGAGTAAATTTCTGATCTTATACTTATGTTTTCAAACCTTCAAAGAAGATTGGTTAGCCTAAGGAAGTCTTCTAAGATCAGGGTTCTATGTGCTAAAATCTGGAAATATAACATGAAGAAAGTTGGATGAATATCCTTAATATTATAGTTCTGCAGACAGAACTTCAGAGTCCGAAGAGGTGCACTACTCCTCCCTATTAAGAGTTAGAAGTTTCCATGTGAGAACTGTGGTCGCCTTTTCCATGAATACAATAGGTACTTCCCTCAGAAGATCACCTATTTTTTTTTTCTGTTTTCAAGGCCAGTTGCTATCTTCAACAGCATACTGTGGCTACAGATGTGTTGGGCCTAATAGGAACAGAAAGGATTATATCCTAAATGACATGCAAGAATTAAGGGGTAATTAAGGGAAGGGAGATGGGATAGGTAAAGGAAAGACAGTGAAATGAATCTGACATAACTTTCCTATATACATATAATGAATACAGTATGATGAATCTCACCATCATGTACATATATGAGAAATTAATTTAAATAATAATTATTAATAAAAGGCAGAAAGATCAATAAAGAGAAGGGAGCAGGGTGTTGAGAGAGGGAAGAAAAGGGAGAGGTACTTGGGTCTTAATTAGAATAAGATATATTCCATGCTTGTATAATTATATCAAAACGGATTCTACTGTCATGTATAAATTAAAAGAACTAATAAAAATCTATAAAAGAAACATTTACCAGAAAGATCCAGAATACTCATGTTTGTTTTTTTAAGGACGCTAGACCTCAAATCTGATATTGTATAAGCAAGAATTCAGCAATTTGGGGCCATGCTGCAAAGGGATTTATATTCTAATGAGGACCATAGGTGATAGTACATATTCACTAATAGAGTGGCTCTTATAAGCCTAAAAACAGATAGCACGTATTCAGCAAATTTTAAGTACTCAATTTACATGACAGAGGATGGAAGAAGAGATTAAAGAAAATTAGGAGGTGAAATACTGGAATAATATAAAGAAGACCAATGGTTGATTAGGTTGCATAGAAGGACCCAGAAGACCCAATATTCACCAAGGTCATCAGGAATGTACGAGTGAAAGAAAAACCAGCATCATTAAAAAAAAAAAAGTTTGATCATAGCTCTTCTCTGTAGAGCTAATGATGGCAGACAGGCTAAAATTTTGATTTATTAATAGCCATGGAGATAATAGAAACGTGATGCAGTAGAGTTCAGAATAACAAAACTATGATCACTCATACAGTAAAAAGTCACTCAGAAATAAGAATCAGCTGAGCTATTGGTGGAAACAAAATTGTGTATGAATCTCTAATTATGCTTAATGACATACATGAAAATAGTATATGTGTATGAATGTATACATATATACATATATATGCATATAAGTGTGTGTATATATATACATATATATACATATATAATCAACTGGACATATAGATAAGAATATGGATATAGATATATGAGAGAATCAACAGGATATTTGCATATGTAGACCCACCATGTAAGTGAAGGTAATCTGTTTTACTCAAAGTATACTAATTTAAATGTTAATCTCATTCAGAACACCACTACCTTCATAGGAATACCTAGACTTGTTTTTGAACAAGTAACTGTTTATTAAGGCCTAGCCAAATTGACACCTAAATTTAACCATAATAATAAATTTCTCAAAAATTCAAACTAATGAATAGTGTCTTAATATAAAATGGTTGTGTTGGTTGGAAAGAATATGTAGATGGGAAGAAGCAATTATGTAGGAACAGGAGTGAACTTTTGAAAGTGATGGATATGTTCAGGATATTGACTTTAGTGATGATTTATTTGTTATCTACTTGTGTCAAAGTTTGCCATTATGTGTGGTTTAAGTATGCATGGTTCATTTTGTATCAAATATATCACAATAAAATCTCTTTTAAAATAATGAGATAGGACCTGACACAAATTTGCACTCAATAAATATTTGTTAAATGAGAAAATAAAATAATTAACTATTTATTCCACATAAGAAGTTAGGACAAACAGATAAAATTAAGAAAAATGGGATAAAATAATTATCTCAATAAATAAACTTATTTAATAAGAAATAAACATGTAGGGGCTAAGACTACAGCTGAGTGATAAAGTGCTTGCTTCACATGTATGAGGCACTGAGTTCAATCCTCAGTACAACAAAAAATAAATAAGGATATTGTATGTTCATCTACAACTAAATAAATATTTTTAAAAATGAAATAAACATGTAGAGTTATTAAAACTAAGTACAGCTGGGCTGGGGTTATGGCTCAGTAGTACAGCACTTGCCTAGCACATGTGAAGCCCTGGGTTTGATTCTCAGCACCACTTATAAATAAATAAAATAAAGATCTATTGACAACTAAAAAACTATTTAAAAAAAGAAAAATATTTAAAAAATAAGTACAAATGTGGCAGGAAGTACCAGAAATTCCTCTCCCTATCCAGTCAATTATGCTGGCAAAATCCAACTGATGTATTTATGTTGGAACGCTGGAGTCTTTTTAAGGTTTGGAAATTTAAGGGAAAAGCTCAGATGGTAAACTGCAGTTAAGTTAATTTTAGTCAATTTCTCTCTGTTCTTAAATTAGCAGTAGTTACCCATCCTGCCCTCTGTTGTGGTAGACAGCTGTACATATGTTCCTTGAGCATCTTGCACATCTTGTGGGATCCAGGGTGAGCAATAAAGAGGCTATCTTCTAAATATTAAGGATTTGTATTTTGATTGATTATTGCTGGTTTTGATCACGGAAGTATATACACAGGAGCAGTTGACCACTTTGTATCGCAACCCATTGTTGCAAGTCCCTTTTTCAGAAGTTGCTTCTAGAGGACTTAGACACTGCACCTTCCCTCCCTTTCATTTTGATCTTTTTTCCACATTATTACCGAGACATAAAATTCTAGTACATTCAAAACAAGCACACATATAGAAGAAATTAGAAAGACACTATAGATGCCAAGAGGAATATACAGGCCCAGAAAATACCTTAAAAGACCTTAAGTTTATATGTAAGGCTAATACTCAGCAAAGCAGCATCCCATAGCAATCAAAACCAAAATAAAACAAACAAAACCAGGAAACATTTAGGAAGGGGAAGAATCTCATTTCCTGAGTTAACCCATTATTTAATTAAAATGTCCAGTTTTCATCCCAAAATATCACAAGGTATATGAAAAGTTAAGAATGTATGGCCCATTCAGAGAATAAAAAACAAGATATTTCCTGAGAAAAATCTTCCAGATAATCTATTATTAGACAAAGACATTAAAACATCTGTCTTAGAGATACTGAAATCTAAAGGAAGACATGGAAAAATTCAAGAAAACCATGTATGAACAAAATGGAAATATCAATAAGGATACAGAAAACCTAAAAAAAATGAAACTGAAAAGTACAGTAACTTTTGAAATAAAAAATTCACTAGAGATTTTAAGAAAGTTTTGAACAGGCAGAAGAAAGAAGTGGCAAGCTTGAAGATAACTGAAATTGTCAATTCAGAAGAATAGAAAGAAAAGAGAAGAAAGATGAAGATATCCTAAGGGAAGTATCAAGTAAGCCAAAATATCCATCATGGGAGTTTCTTTAGGAGAAAAAAAATAAGAAGGCATACAGAACATTTGAAGTCATCATGACCAAAAGTTGTCCAAAATTTGACAAAAGACATGTATACAATCATCCAAGAAGCTCAACAAACTTCAGGTAAGATGAACTCAAAGATACTCAAACCAAGACACATTATAATTCTACTTTCAATGCATAAAGACAGTGATAGAATCTTCAAAACATCAGGAGAGTATCAACTTATGTATAAGGAATATTCATTAAGATTATCAGTAGTTTCTTTTTTTTTCATCAGAAACTTAAAGAACAGAAGAGAATGAGCTAATATATTTAGACTGCTGAAAGGAAAAAGAAATCTATAAACCAAGTATATCTTATCTGACAAAACTGTCCTTTAAAAAGGAGGGAAAAATTAGTACATTACTACATAAGCAAAAACAGAGCTACTCATTACCAATTAACTTTGAACTTAATATGAAAAGAAGTCACATGAAGAAATAAAGATCTCAGTAAAAAAAATGTATGGACTATAAAAGCTAATATATTATTTTTAAGAAAGAAATGTTAGCAATAATATAACTCTATTTGTGGCTTAGACTTGGGAGGAGAGTTGGGGTAACTAAAGCTAGGTCTTCCTGGGATGAGAGAAAATGGGAGCCACCTGGGCTGAATGCTTAGGGAAACAGTGCTCAGACAATCTGATCTTGCCTGCAAAATTTCTGTGCCTGATCCAGCACTTAACTTAGCTGATGGGGCACAGCGAGCAGTACACACAGAAACAGTACTCTCAGTGGTGAGTGCTCTTCCCATGTTGGTTCATGTTCTTGATACAGCAATGGTATTCTAGGAAGACCTGGTGGCAGTTATGGGTCTGGTTCTGGTTGGACAAGTGCAAGTCAAAGAGCAGAGTTGCCCATTTCCCCTTGCAGGGGCACCTCTGGGTTTCAACATCTAGCATCCACAGGGAGGTAGCTCGTGCCAGGCAAGAGGGGGCTCCTGAGCCCAACCCGAGCCCTATCAATTCTGCCCTCACCCGATTTTGTGGGGTTAGCTGTGATTCTGTATTGTTATTTTAATTAGCATCCTAGTTCATCCAGGGTATAGTTCAATTGTTATAAAAATACCTTGCACTGAATAATTTATAAACAATAGAAAGTTATTTCTCACAGTTCAAGGGGTTGGAAAGTTGAACATCAAGTCATCAGCAGATTTAAAGTCTGGTGAAAGTCAGCTCTCTGTTTCTTAGATGGAAACTTCTGGCTGCATTTTCACATGGCAAAAAGGGCTAGAGGGGTTGCTTGAACCTCTTTGATTAATGCACTAATCCCATTCATGAGAATGTAGTCTTCATAACTTCATCACTTCCCAAATGCCTCACCTCTTAAACCTATCCTATTGGGGTATTGGGTTCTAACACATGTATTTTAAAGAGACAACAACATTCAGATCATAGCATATGGTTTGGTTTGGCTGCATACTATTTTCAAAGGTTGTCAGGAGGAGCTGGGTTTGTAGCTCAGTGGTAGAGTGCTTGCCTTTCACATGTGAGGGCCTGCATTTGATCCCCAGCACCACATAAAAATAAACAAATAAAAATAAAGATATTGTGTCCATCTACAACTAAAAAAATATTTAAAACAGAAAAAAGATTGTCAGGAGATTTCTATTTATCTAATGATTACTCTGAGACCCAGACTGTAAAAAGCTTAATCCCAAATGTGCTTCCACAATATTAGCAAAAAAGGAAAAAAATTATCTCGAGGAAAACAACACATAACTTACCCATGATAAAATCTGAGATTTTAAGAGAAAATTATGATTTTGAAAAATTGAATCTATCACCATGAGTTTGACAAGTACCCATTAATGAGTGTTTTATTTTTTATGATTGGTGTTGATATTAACTAATGTGCCTTTTTTGATATTGCATAATGAAACATGTCAACATTTGAAAAATATGCATAAATCAGTGGACCAATATTTTCCAAAAGATGTCAAAATATCATACATGAGTAAAACACCCATTTAAAGTGAGAGACCAAAGGATTTAATATAAAAGGATACAAAATTACCATGGATATTCAATCACATTTTACATTGCAACTAAACTTTTTAAGAAATAATCATTTATATTTCTTGAGTTTCTGTGCAATATCAAACAAGAATATCTATAAGTATCTGAAAAGTCTATTAAAGTGTCATTTCCTTTTCTGATATATTTGTGCTAGGACAACTTTTCTACACATAGTTTAACCCCCCCAAAAAAAACCCCCAATATATTGAAAAGTAGAAAAAGATATGAATCCAGCTGTCTTCTGTTAAGTTAGATATTGAAACATAAAATAATTTAAAGCAATGCAAACTTTTCCAATATTTTTTTTTGTTTTAGAAAACAATTATTTTAACAAAATGTGTTCTTTATATTTATACATGTTATTTTATAAGAAAAATGATGGGAAATGGGGCTATTCTATGAAAATAGAAGGTAGATAGTGGAGTAGAGGAACAGTTGGGGGAGGGAGGAGGGACTGTAAAAGTGAGGAATGGCAGAATGAAAGTGACCAAATTATACTTTTTTGCATAATATAAATATACCACAATGAATTTTACCTTTATGTATATATTTAAAGCACCAATTTAAATAAATAAATAAATGGAAGTAAGACCAGTAGAAAGAGACTGGGAACAGTGGGAGGGATGTGAGAGAGAGGAAATACTGAGGAATGAAATTGAGCAAATTATATTCCATTCATGTGTGGTTATGTCAAAATGAGATCCACTGTAATGTATAACAATAATTCACTAATAAAACCATTAAAATTAATTGATCAACATGCTAAAGTTTATTAGTTTATATTTTGATATTTTGATATTTCAGTTACATAATCCATATAAGGCAAACCTCTTTTAGGGCTCCTGTATTTAAGAATCTAAATGTATTTCTGAAACCAAAAAATTTTCGGAGCACCAAACTGAAAAATATAGTATAATTGCTGGACAGCCTTGAAATTCCAATTGAACTATGTGGTTACAAGGTTATATGTTTTCTTTCTTGTTCAATGGCCAAGGCATGGACATGGAGTAAATGGTAAATTGGATTTAACTTGGTCATTATTTTTCAATCAAAAGAAGGCTAAAGGTGTTTAATAAGTATTAAAAGAAAGTACTTGCAATATATGAATGTTAAATATACTTTAGGCAATTAGTGAAAAAATAAATTCAAGGAGATAAAGCGAGTGGATATCCTAAAGTATCAAAGGTTTATTGGAATGAGGATACAAGAAACTTAGAAATATATGCTGTGTTGGTCAAAGCATGAAATTGACTAAATTGAAACTATGGAGAGGTTGCAATTCTTGATGATATTAAGACTAAAGTATATCATGGCAGGGAGTGTATGATATAGAGTAAAGAGCAAAATTGCTGTTGATCAAAGAACTGAGAAACTAGTTGTTGAAAAGAACAGCTACTTGTTTTTTTATTTGTGCATTGGATCAACCAATTGAAGTAAGAATTGTACTGGAGATAATGAGATTGATTCTGGTTCTAAAATCTTTGAGAAATTGCTGGCACTAGGAGACAACCAAGTAATTTCTAGATGACTCCAATAATAAAGGTGAAAGGATGTTATAGCCTGATGGCATGAAATTCAAAGTTGATAAATAAGTAAATGAGTAAAGAAATAATGGCATATCAAGGTGATGGAATATCATCCATAGTTATTTTATAGAATGACATGTGAAACGTGGGAAATATTTATGATCTAAGTGAAAAAAGGATTATGAAACTGTTCTCATCATATGATCCTATATTAGTAAAACAAATACAGTAGGCTGTGCTTGTACTTACATATATTGTAATATTTAAAGAAAAAATGACTATATTAAAATAAAAAAATACTGACAACAGCAAGTGCTAGAGAGCTTGTAGAGCAATAAAAACTCTCACCACTGATTGTGGAAATGGAAAATAGCCCAGCTACCATGGAAGATGATTTTATGATTTCTTACACATGTAAGTGTACTCTTCCCTTAAAATCTAGCATCTAGTATTTATCTAAAGAAGTTAAAAACTTAAGCCCCAACAAAAACATGCACACAGATATTTACAGCAGGGTTATTCATCAATGCTAAAATTTGGAAGCAACCAAAATGTTCTTTAGTAGAATAGATAAATAAACCATGGTGTATCCAGAAAATAGAATGTTATTTATCACTAAAAATAATTGAGACATAAAAATTCAGAGAGAAATCTCAAACACATTCTACTGAGAGAAAGAAGCCAATCTAAAAAACCAACATGATGTATAATTCCAAATATATAACAACCTCTAAAAGGCCAATCTATGTTAGTAAAATTATAAGTGGTTACCAGGGAATGAGGAGGATGATTAATAAGTGGAATGTAGAGGAATTTTAGTATGATGCTGGATAGTATGATATCATTGTACATTTGTCCAAACCCTTAGAATGTACAATACCAAGAGTAAATCCTAAGGTAAACTAAGAACTTTGGTTTTTATGAAGCCTCAATGCAGGCTCATCAATTATTTCACTCTGGTAGGGGATGTCAATAATGAGGGAGGCTATAATTTGTTGTGAGAAGGCATAATATGGGGAATCTCTGTATTTTCCTCTTAATTTTGCTGTTAGTCTAAAACTTTTGTAAAATTTGTTTTTTTAAATAGACTCATAAAGTACATTCCAAAATAATCAATTGTATCTACATTGTGGCACTGCAAGTAATTATGTTTTGCTTTTGTGTAATTTCCCAAGTTTTTGATAATGATTATGAATTACTGTTAATAATTATAAAAATTGAAATTTTTATTTAAGTAAAATAATATATCATGAAAGATTCTTGGCAAGCTGGCAATCTTCATGAAATATAGTCAGTTTTCTATTATCAGGCATAGGAGATTATTATTTTCCTGAAATAATTTTTAAAGTGCCATTAAAATTATTGAATGTCTAATCACATTAATTGTACCAACTCTAAAAACGGGAAGTGCCACTTGAATAAGTATTCATCACCTAGGGTGTTGAGAATTTCTGCCAATAGTATATTATCTTACAGATTTTCTGTATACAAAAACATTTCTTAGGAAAATAGAATATTCTCTAACACATAAACAAGGCTACTTACTTTTGTTTAAGTTTTGCTTTTGACATTGTGTTTTTTTTTTAAAATCATCAACTACTGTCACTCAGAAGGTAAACATGCTTTTAGTGAATCCATCTTTATACAACTAGGAAGAGTCTGGAGTCTCAGGAATTTCCATGGAAAGCTCCTATGATAAGGTACCATAGTTACTAATTATCTAAGTAATGTAGGTATTTATTCTCCTACTGTACCTCTTCAGATCACTCCTTTTTCTACTTGATAAAAATCTTAAGCAGTACCATGTGCTTCATTTTATAGCATCAGTACTGAATTCCCAAATCTTAAAAATTTCTTTGTATCAAGTTTCATTGGTTTAGAATCCTGGCTTACTAAGTTTTATCATTCTCTTCCATTAGACAACTTACTCCCACAATGTTTACTTTGCTGTTATGAACCATATGGGTTCAGTAATGTTTTCCAGAACTTTATGGAATACATACCAATAATTTATGTAGTACTCAGTAGCAAGAGATTCACTGAATTCTGCATCTACTCTATTAATCCCAAGAAAAATGACAAATGACAACAAAGATCTTTGATGTGTCAAAGAAAGGCTAAAATTAGGAAATAGTGACTCAAAGATAGGCATTGCCTATTTCTCGTATTGCACTAGTAAACCATTCTGTCCGGCATGGGGAGAGCCCTGAATTGTGGCCTTTGCTTGTTTCAGTTGTATAAATCACCATGACCAATTTCAAGGTTACCAGTTAGACATCACTGGAAAGTGGGAATACATATAACAGTCGTCTTTCCATATAGGCAGTCTCCACATTTCACTGTTAATTGGGGACAACTAGTGAATTATAACCCTTTCTTTCTTTCTTTCTTTCTTTCTTTCTTTCTTTCTTTCTTTCTTTCTTTCTTTCTTTCTTTCTTTCTTTCTTTCTTTCTTTCTTTCTCTCTCTCTCTCTCTCTCTCTCTCTCTCTCATTTATTTAACAGCACTGGGGATAGAACTATCTGAGCTATTTATCCTTTTATCTCTAGTAAAATTTCTGGTCAGTGTTTCTCTAATCATGATTAGGATCCTAAGACTACCAGTAACCTAATTACAAAGTTTGTTTAAAAAGTAAATATCTGTGTACCATCCCAGACTTAGAAGTGTAAATTAGATTGCAATGTCTCTTCAGATGATTCTGATGTACATCTAAAGCTTGCCATTCAGTTTATCCAGTGCTCAATTCTATTTAGCTACTATGAAAGTTTGTGTGACTGGGAAGTAAAACAACAAAGGCTGCCTAGGTTCCGTTCTTCCAAAGAGAAGACATAATTTAGTACCACATCTCCAAAATGTCTCTCTGCATCAAATTTTAATGAAAACATTCAACTATAGTACCTACATTTTCTTCAATTTAGGATTAAAGTAGAACCATACATCCCTTATTAGTTTCTAAGGCTTCCATAACAAAGTACACCAGACTGGGTTGCTTAAACAGCAGACATTTATTTTATCAAAGTTCTGCAGGCTAGAAATACAAGATTAAGGTGTTGGCAGGGCTAATTTCATTCTGAGGCTTCTCTCATTGCTGGGTAGATGGCAGTCTTTTCTGTCTGGTCTTCCATTTGTTACATGTTTATGTCCTAATCTCTTCTTCTTGTAAGGAGATCAGTCATATTAAGTTATGGCCCATATTAACTACCTCATTTAACCTTAATTACCTCTTTACAGTTACTATATTCAAATACAATCACATTATTAGGAATAGAGGGTTAGGACTTCAAAATATAAATCTGGATAAGGGACACAAGTCAGCTTGTACAAATTTCTAAATAAACTATAAGTAAGAAATAGGTAGGTATTTATTCTGATGCATTAAATGTGACTTATAAATTTGAGACTTACTGTATTTATACATTTTAGATAGAGTATATCTGTCATCAACAAATGTTGATATCTCTATCATACTAATCCATCAGATTGCAGAATGTCTCTTGCATGAATCCAAATACTCAACCCTTTTTATGATTTTATGAAACAATTCCTTCACTTAAAAAGATTGGGACTAATTCCTAAATATTTTGCTAAAGGCAAAATATTTATTGTTATTTGATCAACATTTTTTTTAAATTTCAGGGACATGGTATGAGAGTCTTTGGAGCATAATTGAAACACATTCTTTCTCTTATAATACTACTAATAATAGTATATGTTGTACCCTAGTATGTTAAAAAAAACTTGTTGAGGAAAAGATGCTATCAAAATTTCTAATTTTCCCCACCTACCTTTAAAATGCATCTTCTACTTGAACTGCATCTACTGCCTATCTCCATAGCATATTAATTTTTTTGGCCAAGCATAAAATTCCAAATAATTACTATGACTGCTTTACCACTGAGTCCTTCATTTCCTCATTCAAAATTAAACAAATATTTATTGGCCAGCTATTATTCATTTTTGTGCTAAGAATCAGAGGATGCAGAGATGACTATATCATGGTCCTGTCATCATGCACTTCACAGTTGAATATGGAATCCACACAATGAAACATGTGCCATGATAGTCATAGGATCAGTATTAGAAGTAGGGAAGAGTGATAGATTAGCTTTGCCTGAGGAAAGTGATGACATTTTCACAGTGCTATGTTTGATGTATATTTTAAGAAAATGTTCAGGAAATTGTTAACAAGAAAAAAATTCCACTCCAATGACAGCATATAGCATGCAAAATACTATTGTTATTTAGGGAATTGGCAAATGGTTTAATAAGTTAACAGTGAATGATGGAGCCTAAAAGTGAAGACCAGATTTACATAATTCAAAACTTTGTGTGTTATTCTAAGGTGTTCAAATTTTATTCTAGAAGCAATGAAGGATTTTAGGTGTGAAATGATATGGATGGATTTGTGTTTTACAGTGATCTCAAAAGTGAGCCCCTATCTCCCCCAACTCCAAATTTGTTTTCATGGTTTGTTCCCTATATCAGTTAATTCCATACTTCCAGAGGTAAATACTAGAATATACATGCTATAATTCTTGGAGTGATGTATCAGTTTTTCTTTTACGTATCATGTTTTTTAAAGAAATCAATTGAATTATAACTTAAAGTTATATCTATAATCTGAATACTCACTGCTATTAAATTACCATCATGTATTACTTGGATTATTTTGATAACATGTTGTTATTCCAATTCTACTTTTGTCTTTCCCAGATTAGTTTTTAACATAGAAACTTGAACAAGTCTGTTAAGATTTTTTTTCAGATAATGTTATTTTTCTGCTCATATCTAAATATTGACTGCTTATCTCATACAGAATAAGTTCAACATATTACAAAAAATTAACTGTAAGGTCCTAAAGAATTTTGAGATCCTCTTCATTTTCTGACCTTGCTGGTAACTCTCCACCCTCCACCAGTTTTCTCTGCCCCAGATTTATTGGTTTCCAGGCTGTTCCTAAAATGTGCTAGGCACTTTCCTACCTCAGAACCTTTGCAGCTCCTGTTGTCTCTGTTTGAATATTCTTCTCTCAGACTTCTGCATGAATTTTCTTCTCCCTGTTTCATTCAGATGTCACTTCAGTGACAAAAGTCTTAACCACATATTTCAAATGTCACTCATCTCTCAGCATTGTTATTCTTCCATCTAATATTTCCCCCTTGGCATTTATCACCTTATAGTATGATATATAATTTGCATATTCATATTATTTTAATGTTTGTTTCCTCCCAGTAGAATATGAGCTCCATGAGGGCATTTTTTTGTTTAATCTTTGGGCATAACATAATTCCTAGAATAGTTCCTGTAATAGGAAGAATTTAATAAATATTTATAAAAAGCTGAATGAATCACTAGAGAATAGTGTGAATTGAGTAGGCAGGTTCAGTGAAAAAAATTTTTGCAATACTCCAGGATGTTTGCATTAACTATATATTAAGCTGAAATGTCTATCATATATTCCATAATGGGAATGTCTGAGAAATCTCTGTGACTATTATTTGGAATAAAAAAAGTAGTTTGTGCCAAACTGCATTCCTGGTACTTGCTCTTACTTCATGTCATCATGTCTTCCTTCCTGCCTTTGCTCTTGCCATTTTCAAATCTTCTAATCACATCCAATGCAGCTTCCAGTTTGAACACTTTTTTTTCTATACTTTCATCTTTGTTGGTCAATTCCCTCTTTTGATTATCCACCTTTTGTCAAATGCTGTATGTATTTATCATTGGAAGAGAGATGATAACGTAGCTATTCACTTCATTGTATTATATATAAATTGAATCACAAATGTACACTGAAAAATCAATAAAAAGACTATGAAATAAAGGGCATGATTAGTCACTGATCATGTTGTGCATGTATTATCCACAAATGATTTATGGGATGAAGCAAATTTTGTGTTTTATGTAATTACTTACAGTTAACATACCATGGTAACTTAAATTTAAATCATGTCACTTGAGGGCTGATGTTATTTAACTAAAATGCCAGCATATCAGACCCTTGCAAAGTAAGGGTATCTCCCCTCTCTCTTCTTGCTACTCTCTTCTCTTCTCTTTACCTCTCCCCCCTCTCTGTTTCTCTTCTTTAAAGTATTATACAGGGCTGGGGATGTGGCTCAAGCGGTAGCGCGCTCGCCTGGCATGCGTGCGGCCCGGGTTCGATCCTCAGCACCACATACCAACAAAGATGTTGTGTCCGCCCAGAACTAAAAAATAAACATTAAAAATTCTCTCTCTCTCTCTCTCTCTCTCTCTCTCTCTCTCTCTCTCTCTCTCTCTCTCTCTCTCCTCTCTCACTCTCTCTTTAAAAAAAAATAAATAAAGTATTATACAGATAAACTATTATGCAATTTTAATTGTTTTAAATTTTGCAAAAAAAGGTGTCATGCTTTACTAAAATCTACATGGTTCTATTTCCAAGTTCTCTACCATATTTTGTTGATTTTCCCAATATCAGTACCATACATACTTAACTATAAGAGTTTCATATTGTTATGCTATCTGTCAGGCACATACCCCTCATTTTTTGACACTTAACTCTTGGTTGAAAAATTGAAAAATATTGAAAAATATTTATAAATTCATGTATTAATTTTAGAAACATAAAATCTATGATAAAAATCTGTTGGAATTTTGAATCAATTGCAGTAAATATGTAGTACAATTTTAAGGGAATATGACACATTCTCTATATGAATGCTTTTTCTATGTGCATTATATCTTTTCACTCATAAATCCTAACATATGGGATGATAAAATGATCTTTTCAAACTGTTTAATAATATTGCCTTTAGAAATCTCACATATTTCAGATAGTTTCTCTTGCTATATGATTATAAAAACTATTTTATTTTTACTTACATGTTCTAGTTGTTTCTGTTTTAAGATCAAGTTTGGTAATGTAAATTGATAAATATTGTCATATTTTTCAAATATATTAGCAAGTAATTGTTCATAATAATCTTATAATTCTTTTTTCGTATGTGGTGTTGGGGGATTAAACGCGTGGACTCATGCATACTAGGCAAAAGCTCTACCACTGAGCTATATTATGTTATTTTTTGAAAAATAGAGATATTTGTAGTTGAGGCATTTTCATTTAGAAGTTAACTATAGTATCTCAATTATTTTTCATCAATATTGGCACTATTTTGTCTATTTAAGTAACTTAAACAATTTAATTTAGTTGGTATATATTGTAAATTACTAGGAAAAATATCACATGACTTCAAATTCAGCTACAAAGCTACAGAAGTATGCCTTTGTGTTTTGTTTTTTATTTTTTGAATGGCATTTTAAAGGTGATATCTTCCAACTCACATTAGCTAATATACCTTTAGGATATCTACTTTATATACAGAAAGGACAAGATTATCATTAACAGTAGTGGGTATTTGTCCACATATTTCAAACTCTTCTTGACAATGTCAAATATTTTGACTGACTTATAAATTGATCATTAGTTTTTTACAATATATTTTGCTCGTAAAGGGGTTCTTTGTTTCACTTATGTTTGCATTATTAATATTCAGCTTGCAGTTTTATTTTTGTCACAATACATTAACTGCATTACACTGAAGACAAACAAAGAGTATCTGTGTCAGCCATCTGTACTATAAAGAAAAATGAAGCATATTCTAGGCCAAGAGAAGATCCAAAGGTCCTCATTTGGAAAAGCACAAAGTGTGTTCTATGAAATAAATAGAAGTCAATATGGAGAGAATAAGGAGAAAATCTTAGAAATGGTATTAGTACTAAATCTTTTCTTCTCTTCAGGGTATATTTTTCCTCATGAATATTATACTAGTTTTGGCAAAAGTGCAGAAAGAGATTATTTTGACCTGTGGGGTTGCAAATCACCCCCATAATAATTCCATGCATATTCTCTTTGCAAAATTTGGAAAACAAGATATACAAATATTATCTAGTAACACAAAACAATACAATATTCTCCTTTATCAGTTGATATGTAAGTTAATATTTTTAAAAGTATTGTTAACAATGCCTAGTCTGGAGAATAAATCAGGCAACAGCTAAGGTAAGTTTTCCTAAAGTAATCATTATATCATAAGATACTCAAAATAATCTACCATAAATTTGAATATCCTCCTTTCAAAACTTTTCTCAACAATGACATCTGGAAAAAGGATTTTAGTATGAGTAATCTCTTGGCAGTAGTTAATATAGATTGAAATGGCAGAAATAGAAAGTATGAAAGTTGAGTAGGATATAGATATAATCATCCAAGAATAAGATAATGAAGTTTGTATTAGCCTGAAGGCAATAAGTCTGCTAAACAAAGAACAAAAGATCACAGGATATAAATCCTGGCAAGATGATAAACTACCATTAGTTGCTGGCTTCCTACCATGAATCAAACACAGAAACTCAAACCACAATAGCAACAACAAAACCACCAAGGGGATTTTATGAATCTATTAAATTAATACAATCTTTCAGAATTCTGTGACACGACATAAATTGACTTTATCTTTGGAGATATAAGTAGTTCATAACAGTTGTGACTAGAACCAGGGATAAAAGATAGGATAAGTGAGAAGTTTTGTTTGGTTGGTCTTGATTTTTATTATCTATCCTTTTTTCTATTTCATATTTTTTTTTTATTTTTGGTCTCCTTCCCACAATTCCCTAGGCAGATAATAAGCTTACCTGTCATCATTTCAAAGCAATAAAACAGCTCACAGGAAGAAAATATTTCCAAATATAGTGTGCTAAAAGGATTGACAAACTTTCCTCACAAATGATAACAATAAAACTGAGCAAAATGACAAGAAACAACAATTTTAGAGCTCTGTAAATCAACAAATGCATGAACCAATGGAAGAGTATTCACAAAGAAACTACCAAATCTTGGGTAAAGAAAATATTCCTAAATATAGTGGAATAAAGGGGGAATATGTGGTATTCTTGTCTGAAGCTGCTTCTAATACCTGGACCCAACAGATTATTTGGTTCTGTAGTTATAACAGCATCTCTCTCTGAAAGCCAGTTTGCTAGGTTTCATGACTTACCCTGATTTCTCATTAGAAACAATGAAAAATAGAAACAGTAAAATGGTATATTAGGGATGCAAGATAAAACTGTCAATCAAAATATCTATTCATCAATACATCCAATCCAAGTGGTGTTTATTGCAGGAACACAGGACAAGTTTAACATTCAAATATAAATTTATGTAATTTAATACATTAAGAAACAAAATAAAAATCATAATAATCATATCATAATGACATCATTTGACTCTTCACTATGCCTAAATGTTCAAGTTGCCAAGGATGGCACCTAAGATTTAAGCCTCAGTGGTATAGCAGGTGACAGATTCATGGATAGAAAAATGATTGGAATTTGTTATAATGTTTGGAATTTGTTATAACGTTTGCATTACATAACAGCAATTTATCAAATTTTTTGTATTATAAGTGAGGAAAACACCTTTATCATTACATTCATTACTGATGATTACATGAATTTACTAAATGGATTTTTTGAAGCAAAACACTGTTATTATTATTGCATCTCAAGTGCCTAGCATGGTACCTAGCATATATGAAGCACTAAGAAATGTTTGTTGTACTGAATGTAAGTTTAAAAGCTACTTTTTGGGTTATTTTCTCTGTTGTCAGACACTAAAATAGCTGAAAAATATATGTGCAGAGAACAATGCCAATAATTTTTCCTTATCCAGACTACACAAATGCATCTGGTTATAAAGATGGGAAATGAAAAGATATTTCCACATAAGGTGCTTTCTGTTTTTATTTTTGGTCTTTTTGTTGTTGTTGTTCAGTGATTCATCTAAATTAAATGGTGACTGTGAAACAGCCCAGGTTTTCTGGATATTGTTTCTTGCTGAGATTGTATCAGATTAGTGTGTACTGTATACCTGAATAGTGATTTCAATACTACAAAGTTGAACTACTTTTCAACATTGCTGCCTATTTGCTTTCTTGAAAGATGACAGTGATTGATAGTAAATAAGAAAAAGTGACCAAAGAAAACAGTAAACTCTTCCTGAACTAGTGGAGGGCTTTTATACTCAGCTTAGTACTTTGTAATTCAGGGGCTGCAAACTACCCAGGTTTAGGTGCTCTGAACTAAAATTAAACCACTATAAAGGAGATGAGAGTTTTATATTCCACTTGCATAACTGGCATAACTGCTGGGGTACAAAAGTAACATCATTTCTATTGGCTATTAAAGACCATAGACCTCTGATTACACAGAGTAAGAAAATTAAAACTTTTTGACAACTAATACTATTAAATTGGTATTGTGCTTTTGTTTAAAGTTTTGATTCTTTGTGATAAACATTCATACCTATGACCTCACTTATCTTCAAACTAGTATTATAAAGAAAATAGTCATTATTATGCCTACCAGCCAAATAAGTAAACTAAGTAATGGGGAGGTGGATGGCTTTCTCCAAGTCCCATAACTAATTAGTGACAGTAATCAGACTAGAACCTAGATCTCATGTTTTAATTTTCTACCTATAATGCCATAATTTTCCCTAAATATTGAGTATGAAAGAAAAGTAAAAATAGAATTGTTTCTTTACATTTGCATCAGCTTCTGGCTTTCCTAGGCCTCCCAACTGCTTAAATATGGATACATGTTCAATTTCATTTTGAGTTTTTTTCTAAAGCTGTTGCCTTCTCATGGAACTCAATCTGTTCTGATATCTTAATAATGTTTATCTTTCTATGAAGTCATAGCTGAAGGTTTATCTCCTTCTGAAAACCTAATTTAATACTTACAGCAACCTCCAAAGAGAGGCTCTATTATAACCACAATTTTATAGTTGGAGAAACTGAGGCATAGAAAAATTGAGGAACTATTCCAATGAACACAATAAATGAGTTCAATAATTCATTTGAATACAGTCAATACAGTTTCAGAACATTCATGCATCAGGTATGAACACACATTATAAAGTTATTTGTGATCAAAATATTCTTGTTAGTACAGGGATTATCAAGTAGATCAATAAAATAAAAAAGAGGTCAGAAACAAACACATGTTTGTTGGAATGTGTTGAAAATGAGTATGCAATAAAAGTGGCCTTTCAAATCATCAGAATGGTACTAGAGACAGATGGCTATCCATCTGGGAAACATTACATTTCTTTCTTAGGACTCAGTATTCAAAAAACTAAATTGCAGATAGATTAAAGACTCAAATACTTTAAAACTTCATAAAATTATCTTTCAATTCACAAAATGAATTAAAATATATATCACAATACATCAGTGTTCTTTTATTGGGGGAAAACATTCTTAAGAAGAAAAAACAAGAACGATAAAATAGAAGATTGATTAATTTAACTATATTAAATTTTATAACTTTTTTTTTACCAGAAATAGTAACAAGCATAGTTTCAGAAAAGAAAATAGCAAGCTGAAGAAAATATTCAAACTTATACAATGAGCAAAAATTCCTATCTAGAAAAAAATAGAAACTCTTACAAATTAATGAAATATGCAAATGACACACAAAAATGGCTAAAAATATAAAAGAATGTTTATGTTTGTTAGTAGACAGAAAAATGAACTTTCAAACCAAGAAATAATATTTTTAATCCTTCCAATAGGCAATAAAATTATACAGTTTGATAGTATAACATTTTGAAAAGAGGAAACAATAGATACAATATCTGCCCCACTAGCAAAATCTGTCTACCCTACATCCTTATAATTGATCAAATTTGAACACTTTTTTTTCATCTTCATTACAACAATTACTTTAGGCTAAGCTATCTGGGTCTAGAAAACTATACCCTAAAGACAAGTAAGTTCCTTTCTTATCTCCCCAAAATGCATTCTCTACTAGGGTTCAAAGCAATCAATTTTTAAAATACATCATTATAATAACACATGCTTAAAATCTTTTAATGACTTCCTATTGCATTAAAAAAAGAACACTTTATTGTGGTTTTCAACATCCTATGTGATCTGTACCTTATATTACTATATTCAGCCTCATCTTACATTATAATTATTCTGACTATACTTCAAATGCACTGAAATTTTGCTTTGAAGGAAAAGCCATATTTGTATCCATTACAGTTTTTTTTTGTATTTTCTGTTTCTTATACCTGAATTAATATGTCTTTTCTTTTTCTCCTATTTGGCCTTGGGCCCAAATGTCATTCCCAAAAGTAAGCCATATCTGAACATCTTGCATAATGTCAATATCTACCATTTACTTCATATTGTATCATAGCACTTACTGTTAATTTATAAAATAATTATTCACTTTTGTTTATAATCCTCATAATAATGTAATTTTAAGCTTAAAACATTTTGGTTTTGTTCTCTTCAGCTTCCTTTGTTTCTAGAAAAGTTTCTGAGATATCATAAAATTCAGTATCTACTACATGAATAAACTATTGGTGAGAACATAAGCTGATACCACTCTAAAAATAAATTTGACATGAAAAATGCTTATATTCTATGACTTAGGAATGGTACATCTTAGTGTCTACCCAATATAAACACATAAGAAAATAAAAATAAGGATTCTTGCTTCACTATCATTTTGCATTCTATTGCAATAGTACAATATTTCAGAAAATTTCCCATGTCCGTCAATTAAAGGATGATTAAACACAGTAATCATAGTCATTACTATGATTATAGTTATAAATGTATCTTAATTATAGGCATTTACTTCATATTTTAACCAATAGAGCAAGCTCTAGCATGGAGCTAAGAAGGTTTTGCCTCTTCCCTTGACAGACAGTTCTTCAAGGTTACATGCAACACTTCTATTCCATTCCATTGACTTGAAATTAATCATATGACAATATTCAATCAGAAAAAGAAGATGAGATATGTATTTTGATGGCCATATGCCAAGCTAATAATCAAAGTTTATCTTCCTAAGGAAGATAGGATAGTATTCTAGGGAATAATGGGCCATTTGTACTACAGAACCATTGCAGCATGAGCCTTTGCAAAGTGATGTTTTATATAATTTCAGGCACTAAGATCCTAACAAGTAAGTGGTTTGGTGCACCCAGGACATTTTCAAAAAGAACAGTATTGAAATAAAGTAGAGCTATCAGTAAATAAACATCCATAAGGAATGGCTTTATGGGTGTGTAACCTGAGTTACACCATATCATGATCTCAGTAAAGTTCCGTGATCAATTTACTGCTGATGCTACCATCTTGAAACACTTAACTTATTTTTAACAGGGACTGCATATTTTATTTTGGTACCAAACCTCACAATTTATGTAGTTGGTTCTATCCTTGATTCAAATTTTCTTCCTTGGGCTTTAGCCACTGTGGATATAATCAAGGTGTAAATTTCCTTTAATTGTATGATACACTAGCATCATTATTATAGAAATGAGTTACCAATTATAGCATTATAGAAATATCTTTTGAATTAAACTAATGTGAATCAAAAACCAAATATGTTGAATTTTGAAATAGGGATACATCAAAATATAGCATGAAGTTAATAAGTAAAACACTTGGAACCCTGAGGGGATTTTGTAAGGGAGCAAACAGCAAAAGCACAATGTCAGTAGAGTGAAAACAAGTACATGACAGTGTTTAATGAACTTCCACCAAAACATCTTTTCTAAGAATACAGCTGAAATTGCTTGTCCTTTAACAGCGAAGTTTCTCAAATGTGGAACCAGAACTCTTCATAACTAGAAATGAGTTACTAATATTTTTGGCAAAGAAACTTTTTAATATTTGGTTTGCTTGCCTCACCTTCACTGTGATGGTCTTGTCATCAGGCTTTCCCTCTCATATACATATTACTTGAGTAAAAAATAATGCATCCAGGGCTGGGATTGTGGCTCAGTGGTAGAGTGCTTGCCTAGAACATGTGAGGCCCTGGGTTTGATCCTCAGCATCACATAAAAACAAATAAATAAAATAAAGGTATTGTGTCCAACTACAACTAAAAAATATTTTTAAAAATAATGCATCCATTTTAACTATTTCCTATATAGTTGGTTTTCTATCATATGGGATTGAATGGACTTATTCCTTCCTCCTTTTTATTACAAAAAATTCTAGTTTTCATTATTTCAGGAAGAATGTGTCTTTATGAATTAGGCTTTTACTTTAATTTTAAATGACCTTAGAATGTTGAAAATAGTTTATCTATGACCTTACTATAGTTTAAATAAGTGTACCTCAAAGGCCCATGTGTTAAAGGAGTGGTTCCCTAGCTTATGGCATTATTGAGAAGTGGTAGATTGTAAAAGGTGGTGCCTAGTGGAGGTAATTAGGTCATTATGGGTATTCTCTTGAAAGGAACTGTAGAACTCCAGGCTCTTTTTTTCTTCCCAGCCTCCATGAGGTGAAGACTTCTTCTGCCACATATTTCTGCCATGATATGTTACCTTGACAAAGGCCCCAAAGCAACAGGCCAACTGACCATGGACTGAAACCTCTAAAACCATAAGTCAAAATAAACATTTCCTCTTTTCAAGTTGATTTATCTCAGGTATTAGAGTAATGGAAAGCTGACTAACAGACTTAAAAGTTGAGTAATATTGAAAAACAGTAATAAACCATTCATTATCCAAAAACAGTTACTAGTTGCAGGTTTTTCTTTAAAATTATAAAGTAGAATTTTCAGTTGATATATAAATATATATATGTGTATATATAGATGTATATATATATGTGTATATATAGATGTATATATATATGTGTATATATAGATGTATATATATATGTGTATATATATATACTTAATTTTATATATATATATATACTTAAATATTGTTAATAATTGTTTAAAATCACAAACACATATTGAAGCAGACACTGAGCTAAGTGTTCCTATAACCTTATGGTAGGTACTGTTATTATCCTTAATTTTCAAAAGAAATGCCTGAAACTCATGTGAACAAGTGAAATCACATGATTAAAGCCATATAGATATTAAATTCTAAAACAAATAATCAAAATATGTGGACTCAGATATGTCTCATTAATTTCAAGCATAGGCTGTTACTTTTTGAAATATATATTGTTTTAGTTGTTGATAGATCTTTATTTTATTTATTTATATGTGGTGCTAAGAAATGAACTCAGTGTCTCACACATGCCAGGCAAGTGTGCTACTGCTGAGCCACAGCTCCAACCCAGGATGTAACTTTGTAATATTCAAATATTCATAGTACTCGAATTGCATTGTTCCATAACAGGTTTCAGTTAAAACCTTAGTGAGCCAAACTTCTGGAGAAAGCATCATTGCCGAGGGAAGTACAACACAAAATTCTACGTAAAATTGAAATTTAGGATTAAGTCATAGAAGAAAGCCACCTGACAGCTATGAGTATTGACCATGATTTAACTATTACAAAAGGATATGTTTAATTATTTTATTCATATTGAGAGTAAAATCTATGAGATGCCATAAAACTTCATTCAAAGAAAGCCTATAGTTCTATTTGTTAGAAATGTGAAACATTGAAAATAAATAAAGAAATGAAAAAATTCTTTTAAAGAAGAAAAGAAAACATTATAAATTGGAAAGCAATAATATATATGAAAAGAGATGAAACAGAAAACAACCAAAATGCATAGTATACATAATAGATGACATAAGCTATTTTTCATATTTTTTTAATTTTTAATTGTGGTAAAATTTGGATTTTAATCATTTTTAAGTGTACAGTTCTGTCACATTAAATACATTTGCACTGTGACTAATGCTGCAATAAACAAGGAGGTCAGAGATTTCTTTGGCATGTTGATTTCAATTCATTTAGATATATATCTACTAGTGAAATTGCTGGATCACGTAAGAGTTCTATTTTCAGTTTCCTGAAGAATTGTGTTCTGTAATGAGTGTACAAGTTTAGATCATCACCAACAATGTACAATTGTTTCCTTTTCTTCACATTATTGCCAACAGTTGCTATCTTTCCCTTCTTGGTAAAAGTCATTCTAACAGGTGTATTTCATTGTGATTTTGATTTGTACTTATCTAATACCAATGTTGAAAAATTTTTCATTGTCCATCTGCTTGTCTTCTTTTAAGAAATGTATATAGGTCTTTTGCCCAATTTTTAATTGGTTTATTCATTTTCTAGCTATTGAGTTTTTGAATTCTTCATGTATGTTAGACATTAACCCCTTTTCAGATGTACTAGTTGCAACTATTTTCTCCAAGTACATGAGATGTCACTTCAATCTATTATTTCTTTGGCTCTAGAGAATCCTTGTACTTCAATATAATTCTATTTATCTAATTTAACTTTTGTTGCTTGTGGTTTGGGGGTCATATCTAAATAATCAGTGCCCAAACCATTGTCAGAGTATTTCTGCATTTTTTCAAGTAGTTTTAGA
Organism: Ictidomys tridecemlineatus; assembly: GCF_052094955.1. Taxonomy (NCBI): domain Eukaryota; kingdom Metazoa; phylum Chordata; class Mammalia; order Rodentia; family Sciuridae; genus Ictidomys; species Ictidomys tridecemlineatus. Next base: position 27,892,592 of record NC_135493.1, on the reverse strand, counting down.
GTATCAGGTCTTACATTGAAGTCTTTAACCTATTTTGAGTTGAAATTTATATATGATGTGAGATAAGGTAGCAGTATTAATTCTTCTACATATGTATTCCCACATTTCCCTAAACTTTTAATTGAATTAACTCTCCTTTTCCAATTGTGTATTTTGGGCACCTGTATTTAAAATATATTGACCTTCTTCTCTAGCTCTTCGTCCCTACCCTGTCCTTAGTTATTCCCCTTATATCAATGAAGTCATTTGGCATTTGTTTTTTAAGGATTGGCTAGCTTCACTTAGCATAATCTGCTCCAATGCCATCCATTTCCCTCCAAATTCTAGAGAGAAGAAGATTAACATTAAACAGGGATGAGAGGTGCGAGGGAAAGGGAGAGAGAAGGGAAATTGCATGGAAATGGAAGTTGATCCTCAGGGTTATACAAAATTACATATAAGAGGAAAGGAGGAGTAAGAGAAGAATAATACAAGTGGAAGAAATGATTTACAGTAGAGAGGGTAGAGAGAGAAGAGGGGAGGGGAGGGGAGGGGAGGGGGGATAGTAGAGAATAGGATAGACAGCTGAATACATCTGACACTAGAATGGCAATATGTAAATCAATGGAAGTGTAAATGATGTGATACAGAAATCTGTATACGGGGTAAAAATGGGAGTTCATAACCCACTTGAATCAAACTGTGAAATATGATATATTAAGAACTGTGTAATGTTTTGAACTACCAACAATAAAAAAAAATTAAAATAAAATATATTGACCATAAATTCACAGAATTATTTCTGGACTGTCTATACTGTTCTATTAGTAAATGTGTCTGTGTTAATACCAGTAGTATAATATTTGGATTATTATAACTTTGCAATATATTTTGGAGTATGTTATGATTGTATATTTCTAAATTGCTAACAGAATTTATTTTAAATATTCTCACCAGGAAATGGGTAAATGTATGAGTTGATTGATACATTAGTTTGATTTAATGACTCCATAATACAAGCATATACTAAAATATCACATTGTACCCCACAAATATAAACAAGTAAAATTTGTCAGTTTAAAAATAAAAATGAAAATATAAAAATAAAATGAAATTATACTTAATGATAAAAAGTAGCATTCATAGTATTGTTCAACCATCATTACCATCCATTTCTGAACCTTATTCAATATCTTACCAAACTGAAACTCTGTACCAATTAAACTCCTCACTTACCCCTCCCCTTTCCCTAAAAACCATATTGTATATCCTTTCTCTATAAATGTGACTATGCTAGGTATGTTTCATAAATGGAATGATGTAATATTTGCCCTTTTGTGAATGGTACATTTCTTTAACATAATATTTTCAAAGTTAGCATGTATCAGAATTTCCTTTCTGCTTAATTTAGTATATTTAAAACATTTTGTTTATCCATTCATCTATTAGTAGACTTTTGAATTACTGACACCTTTTAGTTATCGTGCATTATGCTACTATGGACATACAAGTACAAATATCTGAATCTCTGTTTTCAATTTTCTTATGATATGTACTCATCAATGAAATTTATGTATAATATAATTCTTTATGTCAGAAGCCAATTTTAAATCTCCAATAAATATGTAAAACTTAAGAAAAATAGCAGAACCAGATACAGTGGTGCATGCCCAAAATCCCAGAGGCTCAGGAGGCTGAGGGAGGAGGATCCTGAGTTCAAAGTCAATGTCAGCAACTTAGTAAGACCCTGTATCAAAATAAAAATAGAATGAGTTGGGGATGTGGCTTAGTGTTTAAGCACCCCTGGGTTCAATACTTGGAAACAGCAACAACACAAAAAATAAAAAAGAAGACAAGAAAGAAAAATAGAAAATAAAATTAACATTAGCAAGATATATATATATATATATATATATATATATATATATATATGGACTGGACTAATAAAATACCAGGTATACTAATAAAATACCACATAATTACCCAAATCAAATGCACAGTCTGCATACCAAATATAATAATTTTATAATATATAATATCAATAGCCAATTAGAAAATATAATGAGTGATCCTATCTAATTACTATATATATATATAGTAATTATATTGAAAATATATTGTAATATATATATGTTTCTGAGAAAATGCCCAGGACCAGATGGATTCACAGCCGAATCCTACCAGACTGTTAAAGAAGACTAATTTCAATGCTTCTCAAATTATTTTAAGATATAAAAAAATTATGTATAGAAGAAAGATCAGTGGAATAGATAAAGGGAATGAAGGGAAGGGAGGCAATATAAGATAGTGAAAGACAGTGGAATGAATCTGAATTAACTTTCCTATGTACATACATGAATAAACTACAGTGAAACATGCTATTATGTACATCTGCAAGATACTAATTAATAAAAGACTATAAATAGCAGAAAGATCCGTAAAGTAGAGGGAAGGGAACAGGGCAAGGGAAGAGAAGAGGGGAAGGAGAGGTACTGGGGACTGAATTATAAGAAATTATATTTCTTGCTTTTATAATTATGTTGAAATGAATCCTATTGTCATGAGAACTAAAAAGAACCAATAAATTATTTTAAAAAAGAAAAGTATTTAACCATATGAAATATGTGTATATTTATATACACTCAAGAAGTTAGAATTATTATATATCATGGATGTAATTTCATAATATAACAGTCTCAGACTCTTATGTATGTAAATATTATTAAAATATGGAACAGAGAATTCTTTTTTATCATTCTATCAGATCATATAACTAAATATATATGGTAATATTTCATACTATAAAACTAAGAAAACCCTACCAACTAAAGACAGACTCATTTTTTTTAGTTTTATATATATATATATATATATATATATATATATATATATATATATATATATATACATACACACACACACATTGTATAGGCCAAAAATTATAAACATTAAAAAAATTAAATTGATGTTTATTCACAGTCAATATTGCTTCTTTAAAGATTTTATGTAAATTAACAGAAAAACCACTAGACTAATAAAATACCAGGTAATTACCCAAATCAAATGCACTGTCTGCATACCAAATATAATAATTTTTTAATATATAATATCAATAGCCAATTAGAAAATATAATGAGTGATCCTATCTAATTACACACACACATATATATATATATATATTTTTATATGGAGAAATATATTTTTTTAAAAAACCTACATTTCTATAAGAACATTGGGAGTTCATTGAATTTTATCCAAAACCTGCACCCATCTTCCCCATCCCATCTCACCTCAGTGTGATAGATCTATTATAGGTAAGAGCAAAAAAGACCAACAAACGATTTCCTTTCACCCAGTGCCCAATCTAGGGTTGTGGTGTATCCCTGGGAAGGGCAGGCTGCCAGTTCCTTATCCCCTCAAGCTGTTGTTGCAAAAATCAATTTTCTAGATAATTGCAACTGAGAGGTTTCAAATCTCTTCCTCCAGCTAGCCTCCACTCATATAACAGAAGCTTTGTCCTAGATATGGCAGGCTGAGAATGTTGGTCTCCAATTGCCTTCCTCCACATTGCTTATAACATCAATTCCACAGCATGGAGAGGCAAGCAAAGACATCCAGGGTCATGATTCTCTTTAAAAAAGCATTTGAAGTCAATCATAAAAGACCATATATCATACTCCCATTTTTATGAAATATCCAGAGTAGCGAATCTATAAGGAAAGAAGAGGCTTAGTGGTTGCATAGGTCTGAGGATGTAAACAGAAAGTGAGAGATGACCACAAGTACATGAGGGGTTTCTTTTTGTATAATGAGGATAATCTTTAATTAGATAGTGGTGATGTCTATACGAGTAAAAATACTGAACTGGATATTTTTAAAGAGTGGATATTATGGTATGTTAATCACATCTCAGTGAAGGTGTGGAAATTTTGTATATAGCTTTCATTTAACAAAAAGGGTACCTTCATATTGGTGTATGTGTACATGTGTATGTCTGTATTCATTAATGAAATGGGAATTTTCTCCAAGGATTCACAAAAAATCATCAATAGAACTTACATATGAGAAAGGGTATAGGATGGAGAAGAGAAGGGATATGGGGCTCTACTTTTATTCAATTTTTATTTTATTGTTTTATTTGCAAGTATATTATATAGATGCATTTGCTTAAATAATTCAAAGGCATGAATGTCATCAGATAGCTACAGATAAATTTCTATGAACACTTGCATGTTTATGTGGATGTAGGAGTCAATAAACATAGATTAATGAATAAATAAATTTAAATAATGACACAAAATATATAGTATAGTCATTAATAATCATGTACAGGGGAAAATGTGTGCTCCTTAATTTTATTGCTACTGAAGTAATTTTGGGAACTCTAGAATCTCTATGAGTATAGATGCTTCTGGCATCAAAGATGCAGAAAACCAATCTCTAAATTTGGATTTACAAATTGCTTGAGAGAAGTGTTGTTGTTTTTATTAATTAACCAAACATAATATATTTTTCCCCAAGAAGGCCTAATTCAAATTTCACCATGTTTTTGTAAGCTCCAACTATAGGCCAGAAGGATCGCTGTTTTTTTCTGTGTATTTTTATATTTTTGGTGAATGGCACCCAACTGAAATCCCCACAAACTCCTTTCATTTATTCTTCAGTTTGATCATTCCTTGTTTTCCTAAATCAGATCACAGCAGGAAATGATTACAACTTTTGTTATATATCACTCACAGACTCTAGAAATGACTTAGGAATTCATAGATCCTCAAAAATCTTCCTATTTATATATTAAAACTGAATCTTGCAGCTGAGATAACACAACTGTTAGATATGAATGAAAACTCCTCCCTTAAGTGAATAATGTGTTACATTGGTAGGAGTTGGGCCCTGGGGAAATAAAATCGATCACAACTATCTTAGCAGTTGTTATTGACCTTAGCTACATGCTGGAAATCAAATGGGAAGCTTTAAAATCTATTGATGACTGGATTCCTCCCCCAGGGATTCTGAATTAATTAGTCTGATGTGCATTCTGATCATTGGAATTTTTTAACATCCCATGTGATTCTAATGTACAACCAAAGTTGAAAAACACCATTCTACAGCAATATGGACTTTGAGTCTCTTAAATATCTGTAGTCTTTTAACTTGAGTTGTTTTTCCACAAACAAAACCCAAACTGAGGGAAAATATTATTTGCAAGTATCTTCTTTGATTAAAAAAATATATATAAAGAGACTGTGAAACTCCAGTATAAAGAGAATATGAAAGCCCAAACCTGTCTTTAGGAAAATAATAAATATCTCTAATCACCAAAAATATTTTTTAATTAGAGCAACATTATTAAAGATATATTTGTAGGAATAATTTGTGTGTGTATGACCTTTACACTGCAAGTTCCTAACTGGGACATGCTAAGTAGTATTCTGATGAATACATTATTTGTATACTAATAGATATAATAAACTTTCTATCCAATGATTTTTTTTTAGTTGTCAATGAACCTTTATTTTTTTTTATTTATTTTATGTGGTGCTGAGAATCAAACCCAGTACCTCACACATTCTAGGCAATTTTTTTTACCACTGAGACAAAACCCCAACTCCTCAATGCTTTTTTTTAAACAAAGACTCTACTTTTGATTGTTATGAAAAGAATTAGCCTGCTAATCATAAGATTTATTTGCTTCTATAATCCATATTGCTTTTAGTAATCTACCAAACCTGATCCTGCATTTCCCAATGAATTTTTTTCCATTCCCCTTCATCTATATTACTGCAGGGGAACTTGTATCAGACAATTCTTTAGACTTACCCTTTTTTAACACTTAGTTAATTTCATATCATCTTCAAAAGCAAGAGTATGTCAGTTCTACAAATGGTCATATTCCATAAACTATCTAATTTTCCAACCTTTTGGGGGGTTTTTTGAAGTGAATTATGAAAGATTTTTCCTAAAGGGACAGTCTCTCAGTTTTTCATTACTAAGAACTATGCTCAGAAATCCTTTGGTATGATTTGAATAATTGTATCCCTCCAAATTCTATGTAGAAAATTAATAATGCAATAATATTAAAATATAGGTACATTAGGTGGTGATTAGTTGAATAAGACTCCTCCCTCAATAATGGGATTAGCACTCTTGTAAAAGAGCTCAAGGAAGTCTATTAATTCCTTGTGACTTTTCTGTCCTGCTTCATATAATAACTCAGCAATAGGTGCCATCTCTGAAGCACAGTGAGCCTGGACCAGACACTGAATATTGTGGTACCTTGATCTTGGAATTTCCAGAATCCAGAACCATAAGAAAACAATTTGTACTATTTATAAATTAACCAGTCGTAGGTGATTTGTTATACCAGCCTGAATTGACTAATGCAGTTTTCATACTAGGAAGTGGAATACTAATTGGCCTCAAATTAAAACTATTGAATACCAAATTTGAGTAACATATTTATCAATATGGTTCACCTTTATGAATTGGGAAAATTGATAAATCATCCAGTTACTAGGAAGACATTTAATGGTAGCAAAAATCAGTACCCAAATAGTATAATAGAACTGGTTTGAGTCTAAATTCAAACATCCTATTAAATTTACTTATTCAAAGGAAGTTTTTTCCAACAACTTTTAAATAAAAAATTGAAAAGGTTGAAGTATTCAACTGTAGAATGATTTTACTTTACTTGAAAAATGAAAATGAAAATTACTACCTCATTCAGTTATAAAGAAGCCATTTATGCAATGGCTTCTACCATGCTGCTTGCCACAAAGTTTGTACTTAGTGGTATTAAAAGGGCAGAAATGAAAATGAATCCCTTTACTTAAAAAATCAATAGATTGGTACCTACAGAAATAAACTAACTTCGGGCTGGGGATGTGGCTCAAGCGGTAGCGCGCTCGCCTGGCATGCGTGTGGCCCAGGTTCGATCCTCAGCACCACATACCAACAAAGATGTTGTGTCCACCGAGAACTAAAAAATAAATATTAAAAATTCTCTCTCTCTCTCTCTCTCTCTCTCTCTCTCTCTCTCTCTCTCTCCTCTCTCACTCTCTCTTTAAAAAAAAAAGAAATAAACTAACTTCTTTGAAGTTTCAGAGTTAATAGAGGCAAGTTTAGTGTTGGATGTCAATCTATCAATAAATAGTGAGATAAAGTGTGCTTTCTTGTCTGAATAACTTCTTCCAGAAAAGTATTTCTGAGCTTTTAGTGAGCTGATTATTTCTCACGTTTGTGTAAGTCCCTCCATGGATGTCCAGGTATATATTCATCTAAATGTAACTAGGATAGAATTTTAAAAGGCAGTTTTTCCCATTAGAAGGCCTTCCAATATTTTAACCTGAGCTGTAAAGAAATTTCACTGATAATTCATTCTTTAAAAGATAGCTATTGGGGCTGTAGTGGTGGCTCAGTGGTAGAGTGCTTGCCTAGCACGCGTGAGGGACTGATTTCATTTTCAGCATCACATACAAATAAATGAATGAAGTAAAGTGTTTTAAAAAGTAGCTATTAAAAGAAAATTTGACTATTAACTAACATGCTCCTTTTAATTAAAATAAATCATTACTTTTATTTACCCATATTCACGTCTTTATTCACATATTCACATGAGACTATGTGAAAGAGAAACATTGTTTTTTTTATTAATGTTTCTTATTTTGTCTTCATTTCTTTTTTTAGATTTCTTGCTGCTTTGTTATTATAATTTTTTTTAGATTCCCATGACAGTAAAATGAATGAAGAAGCAAGAGAAAGATATCTGTTATGTTAACTACTGAAAACAAAATTATAATAAAACCCAGTAATCAAAGAAAAATAACATGAGACTTGAGATACTAATACAAGAACAGAATCAACTACATAAATAAAAATGAAACAATTCAAGAGAAAATGAAAATTAATAAAAAGTACAAAAAATGAAAAAAGAACTTCAACCTTGTCAAATGAGATAATTATCTCCTTAGGAAATCAAAAAGAATCATCTGAAGACCCACAGAATTAATAAAATAAATGACCAAAGTGATGCATAAAAGCAGCAATAAATTTGTAGTATACTGGTAATGACCAAATAAATAACATAATCAATGTATTTTATTCATTATTAGCTTTAAAATATGAAGCATATAAATCAATGGGAATTATGGGTGAATTTTTTGAGGAAAAATATTCTAAAAAAACACAAAATATTTTAACAATTTACATCTACAAGGTATACTTTGACAGCTACATATTTAACAATCATTATTTGAAAATTCCCAAACAGCCTTGATCTATTCCATATCACTGATTGGAACATAAAATTAATGTTATTTATTATATTAAGCTAGCTAACAGCCAGTATGTTTATCCCAGTATACTAAGCATGTTTTCTATTCATTATTACCTATAGAAATTTTACTTCATTATCTATAATCTAGTCTTTAAATCAGTCTTTAGAATGTAATAAGTTTATGTTATATTCTATTCAAGATCCCTCAAAAGCTTCTCCTCACATTTAGAATGAAATTTAAATTCCTATAAGGTCCTATGTAGAACTGTCTCCTTCTCTGATGCATTACATAGAACAAAACTTCTTTCTTTGTTCAGACACACCAACCCAACTTTTTTCTATCCTAGGTCTTTACTTTTACCTAAAAATTCTTGTCCCAGTTCTCAATTTTAAAATGCCACCTCCTAACTAGCTAATATAAAATGCCCCAGGTTCTTCATCCACCTCATTGTGTTTTTCTTTATTATAGCACTTGCAGAATTCAGTTTTTTGTTTATTTTCAGTATTCCTACAAAAAAATTGAATACTTTCAGAGCTGTGATTTTTCTCTTGCAAAAAAATTTGAATACTTTCAGATCAGTGATTTTTTCTCTATCTCATTACTATAACATTTCCAGAGTCTCAGTGTCTAGCATGCTGTAACTACTGAACGAATAATTATTAATGGGTATTTGAATGGAAGAATGAGAAGTTAAAGGCATAAAAATAGGAAAAGAAGAACTTAAATTATCACTATTTGCGGATGACATGATTCTATACCTAGAAGACCCAAAAAGGTCTACAAAAAAAAACTACTAGAACTAATAAATGAATTCAGCAAAGTGGCAGGATATAAAATCAACACACATAAATCAAAGGCATTTCTGTATATCAGCGACAAAACTTCTGAAACGGAAATGAGGAAAACCACTCCATTCACAATATCCTCAAAGAAAATAAAATACTTGGGAATCAACCTAACAAAAGAGGTGAAAGATTTATACAATGAAAACTACAGAACCCTAAAGAGAGAAATAGAAGAAGATCTTAGAAGATGGAAAAATATACTCTGTTCATGGATAGGCAGAACTAACATCATCAAAATGGAGATACTACCAAAAGTTCTCTATAAGTTCAATGCAATGCCAATCAAAATCCCAACGGCATTTCTTGTAGAAATAGATAAAGCAATCATGAAATTTATATGGAAAAATAAAAGACCCAGAATAGCAAAGGCAATTCTAAGCAGGAAGTGTGAATCAGGCAGTATAGCGATACCAGATTTCAAACTATATTACAGAGCAATAGTAACAAAAACAGCATGGTACTGGTACCAAAACAGGCGGGTGGACCAATGGTACAGAATAGAGGACACAGTAACCAATCCACAAAGCTACAACTATCTTATATTTGATAAAGGGGCTAAAAGCATGCAATGGAGGAAGGATAGCATCTTCAACAAATGGTGCTGGGAAAACTGGAAATCCATAGGCAACAAAATGAAACTGAATCCCCTCCTCTTGCCATGCACAAAAGTTAACTCAAAGTGGATCAAGGAGCTAGATATCAAATCAGAGACTCTGCGTCTGATAGAAGAAAAAGTTGGCTTCGATCTACATATTGTGGGGTCGGGCTCCAAATTCCTCAATAGGACACCCATAGCACAAGAGTTAATAACAAGAATCAACAAATGGGACTTTCTTAAACTGAAAAGTTTTTTCTCAGCAAGAGAAACAATAAGAGAGGTAAATAGGGAGCCTACATTATGGGAATAAATTTTTACTCCTCACACTTCAGATAGAGCCCTAATATCCAGAGTATACAAAGAACTCAAAAAATTAGACAATAAGAGAACAAATAACCCAATCAACAAATGGGCCAAGGACCTGAAGAGACACTTCACAGAGGAGGACATACAATCAATCAATAAGTACATGAAAAAATGCTCACTATCTCTAGCAGTCAGAGAAATGCAAATCAAAACCACCCTAAGATACCATCTCACTCCAGGAAGATTGGCAGCCAGTATGAAGTCAAACTACAACAAGTGCTGGCGAGGATGTGGGGAAAAGGGTACTCTTGTCCATTGCTGTGGGACTGCAAACTGGTGCAGCCAATTTGGAAAGCAGTATGGAGATTCCTGGGAAAGCTGGGAATGGAACCACCATTTGACCCAGCTATTGCCCTTTTTGGACTATTCCCTGAAGACCTTAAAAGAGCATGCTACAGGGATACTGCCACATCGATGTTCATAGCAGCACAATTCACAATTGCTAGACTGTGCAACCAACCCAGATGCCCTTCAATAGATGAATGGATAAAAAATGTGGCATTTATACACCATGGAGTATTACACAGCACTGAAAAATGACAAAATCATGGAATTTGCAGGGAAATGGATGGCACTAGAGCAGATTATGCTTAGTGAAGCTAGCCAATCCCTAAAAAACAAATACCAAATGTCTTCTTTGATATAATGAGAGCAACTAAGAACAGAGCAGGGAGGAAGAGCAGGAAGAAAAGATTAAAATTAAATAGACCTGAGGTGGGAGGGAAAGGGAGAGAAGAGGGAAATTGCATGGGAATGAAGGGAGACCCTCATTGTTATACAAAATTACATATAAGGGGTTGTGAGGGGAATGGGATAATAAACAAGGAGGGAAATGAATTACAGTAGATGGGGTAGAGAGAGAAGATGGGAGGGAAGGGGAGGGGGGATAGTAGAGGATAGGAAAGGTAGCAGAATACAACAGTTACTACTATGGCATTATGTAAAAATGTGGATGTGTAACCGATGTGATACTGCAATCTGTATTTGGCGTAAAAATGGGAGTTCATAACCCACTTGAATCAAATGTATGAAATATGATATGTCAAGAGCTTTGTAATGTTTTGAACAACCAATAAAAAGAAAGAAATAGTGGTATTTTGATAATTTGGAATATTTTTATTAGCATAGTGATTTCTTCTTGAATCTTCCTGATTTGAATTTCATTGGGTTTGGGGAGGTTTAGTAAATGCCCACAGCTTTTAGCTTTACTTCTAAGTTTCTCTGGATATGGAGATGGCAATCTCACCAGCATGTCTCTGATACAATTCTAAGAGAACCCTTCTTCAAAGCTTTAGTGTGTCTGAATACCTAATAGCTTCTGTCAGTGGCTTTGAAGTCAGGTCTGTCCCTGGTTGGGAATACAGTCTTATTTGCCCTCTTGTAGAAATGCTTTGTGAGCCTAAAGCTGTGAAATCTGATGTGGACTCACCACTCAGCATGTGCCTGGTGTGGCAGCTTAAGGCAGAGACACAGTGGCCCAATTGTAGTGGTGCTGAGTGGTTTTCAGGAGGTGAAGGGCTGCTGCCCCCCATTGGAGCATCCAGGTCCTTGGGCCCATGTCTAGGCACATTGGGTAGTAGATGGCATCTGTGAGGCATAGCAACACACTTAATATTTTATATGTAAATATTTGCCTATTTTTTTAAATATGAGAGATTCATTTAAAAAAAGAATTGTTTTGTCATGTATCTGAAGATTGTGGAAATGTCCTAATTTTTTCTAATAGATTATAATAATTTTCAATTTTTTAAACAATATAGGAGAGGGCACAATTTTTTGCATTTTCACTAGTATTATTACCAATCATTAGTCTATGATAATTTTTTAATAAATTGGTGGGTCATTAATGTTTTCATTTACAATTTTTGACTATTGAAAATTGAACTTAGTACAGTTATGTTTTATATACTTTTAAAAAATATATTTTTAGTTGTAATTGGACACAATACCTTGATTTTTATTTATTTTTATATGATGTTGATGATCAAACCCAGCACTTCACACATGTTAGGCAAGCACTAGAGTGAGCTGAGCCACAACCCCAGCCCATTTTATACTTTTAATATATTCTGTGAATTATCTGTTCATATCATTTACCTATTTAAAATTTTTTGATATATTTTGTAGTAGCTGAATCTAGAATCTGTAGAATCTAGAATCTATAGCTATATTTAATGGGGTTTCAAATTTCAACACTTTCCCTTACTCATTAAGTCCATGGGGAAGTTATTTGAACTCTCTCTGCCTTCACTTATCCATATGTAATAATAGTAGCTACTTCAAGGAGATATCATGAGAATTAAATGTGTCAATACAAATAAAGCAAAATAGAACACTACCTGACACATAGCAAGTACAAAAAGCATTAGCTATCAGTATTCAGATAAAAAGATTTCATGAAAATCAAACTAACCTTTTATTATAATGACTGCATACTTCAGCCACTTCTCATTTTATTGCTGTTCATTTTAGCTTATATACTTTCTCATATATTCACATAAAATTTGTGTAGGCTTCTGGCAGACTGATCACATATTCCTCTCCTTTTCCTATTGGAGAGCCATTGAAATGAGAAAAAATTATGAATACAGATAAAATTTATATAAGCTATCATCTTGTTTTTAGATGTAGAGATATCATTGAAAAGAAGATCTTAAATTTCAAAAACTAAGAAATATAATGAGGTAATTTAGGGAATATTATTGAATAACTCAGGATTAACGTTCAATCCAGTAACTGACAAATAATAAGGCAGGAGCAGAGGTTGGAACATTTATTCCTTGGAGGCAAAATCACAGAAATGGTCAAAATTGGATTCAGTACTGTTAAGATTAGGAGTAGCTAGTGGCCATAAATAATGATAACTGATTGAAGTTTTATCTACAGAAAATCAGTATGAATTAACTTATGCAACAATTTCCTTCAAGCAGTGTGTATAAACCCTCAAGACAAACTAGAAGCTTAATCCATAAATAATTTCCAACTAGGATTCTAGTGCGGGTATTGACAACCCACAGAAAATAATCATCCTTTTAGCATTAGTGGTTGGATTGTGTGTATTCTTCCTGCTAGATTTCTCTCTCTCTCTCTCTCTCTCTCTCTCTCTCTCTCTCTCTCTCTCTCTCTTTCTCTCTCTCTCTCTCTCTCTCTCTCTCTCTCTCTCACACACACACACACACACACACACACACACACTCATTAAAGTGAAGGCTGTCAGTTCATAAGATCTGCTGATATACACAGAGCTCAGAGTCAGATTTTCCAGTGGAGAAACTTGGTGGAGAAAAAAAGACTACCAATGCACAGGAAACCATTTCCAACTATCTATATGAAAAAAACTATTCTCTCCTTCCTAAATAAAAATGGATAACACAGGAATACTAGAAGTTTGAAAATAATATAGTGACATAAAAGAGAAACAAAATAGGCAGAAATATTGCTTTTAGTTAAAATGAAGATGTGAACTTGGAAAAAAAAATATATACTCAATACTATGAGAAATTAGAAAAAGTTTCAAGATATTGTACATATAACTATATGGTGTTATGAAAAATAATAAAGGAATAACTCTGAGTACTTGGAAACTAATTATATGGTACCAAATACAAAAAGGGAGTATGTGATAAGGTCAAGGGATTTTTCCAGAATGAAAACATATTCAAAGAGATTTAGACTTCAGAATATACACAAGAGTGTTTAGAATAAAGGTATTTAATATCTTATTGGGATGAAATTCATCTTTCTTTCTTTCGTTTTTCTTTCTTTCTTTCTCTCTTTCATTCTTTCATTCTTTCTTTCTTTCTAGGGTGTTGCTGTGTTGCCTAGCTGGTCTCAAACTCCTGGACTCAAGTGATCCTTCCAATTTAGCTTTACAAATATTAGGACTATAGAGGTGTTCCACCTTTCTGGATGAGGGAATAAATTGCTATAGAAATAATTTAAGAAAATTTACCTAACTTAGAGAAGGACATGCTCCTTCAAACTGAAAAGGCCCAATGAATTCCATAAAGGATACAGAATAAAAATGCCTACATCTAAGCACATTACTATAAAATTACAGGGAACGCAGAATACAGAAGCAATCCTGAAAATTTCTTAAGAATAAAAAATCCCATTACAAGTACAATAAGACTAGAATATGGCTTCTCTATGAGTAAATATGGATTCCAACAGATATTGCAGCATGCTTTCAAAATTTTTAGCAAAATTATATTGAACCATAAATCAACAATGATAAATTAATATAAAGTTATTTTCAGACATTCAACTACTCATAAAGTTTACTATCCACCTAACATTTATGAAAAAAATTGAGAGTGTACTTTTACAGTGACAACACAAATAATCTAAGAAAAATAGAAATATTGGAACTATTCTAAACAATTGGACAATAAATTGATAAAAATACAATTTGCTATACAATCAAAAGCTGAAATATTTAGAACTACAGAAAATGAAAGGCATATGAGACCTCTATTCTAAAGAGTAAAAAACTGCTGAGGCAAATTATAGAAGACTTACATAAATTAAAAGATAAATCATGCTCATAGATTAGAAGATCCAATATTTTAAGTTGTCACTCTCTACAGATTAATCTATAGATGCGATAAAATGTCATTCATAATCCATCAAGCTTTATTATAAAAATTAAAAAAAACTGATTCTCAAAATATGAAAATACAAAGAATATATAATTAAAATTATTTTCAAAATTGGCACAAATCAATTGTACGTTTATGGGATGCAGTGTGGCATTTAAATACATGTACAAATATTTAATGGTAACAGACATATCTATCACCTTAAATATTTATCACTTCTTTGTACTGGGAACATTCAAAATTCCTTATAGTAGCTATTAGAAAATCTAATTTAATTGTCAACAATAGTTATCCTATCATGCTATATAGAACATTAGAAATTATTCCTCCTGTCCAACTTTACCCTTGTAGACATTAACATGCTTTCTCCCTCTCTCTCTCCCGCATGCACTTGAAAGGCTCTGGTACTACTATTCTGTACTCTATTTCTCTGAGATATACTTTTAAGCTTCCACATATATGTTAGAATTCGTGGTATTTATTTTTTCTGTCCCCACCATTTCATTTAATATGATATCTTCCAGTTATTCTTTGTTGCTGCAAAGGATAGCATTTTATTCAATATATGGCAGAATACATACTACATTTTTTAGCAATTAATTCATTCTTTCATGGACACCTCAGCTGATTTCATATTTTAGCTCTCATGAATAGCACTTCAATAAACATGGGAATGCAGGCACAATGACTTCATTTCTTTTTCATACCTGATGTGTAGTTGCTGGATCATATGGTAGTTCTGTTTCTAGTTTTTTTTTTTTTTTTTTTTGCAAACTAGATACTGTTTTTGTCATGGTTGTTCTACATTACATTTGTAACAGCAGTGTATGAGAGTTTCTCTTTCTCCTTATCTTTGCCAGACTTTGTTACTTTTGTTTTTTTTCAGTGCTTCCATTATCATTGGGGTAAGATGATATCTCACTGTGTTTTTTTTATTTGAATTCCCTGATAATTAGTGATATTGAGCATTTCTTTATATATGTTTTGCCCATGTGTATATCTTTTTTTGAGAAATGTCTATTCAGGTTATTCACCCATATTAAATATCAGATTATAAATTGTTGCTCTTGAGTTGCTTAATTTCCTTATATAGTGTGGAAATTAATCCATTTTTAGATTAATAGTTTGATAATCTTTTCTTCCATTCTGTAGGTATTCTTTTTATTCTGTTGACTGGTCATCTTTCCTTCTGTGCTGGTCAGCTTTCTGTTGTGACAAAATACCTGAGAAAAAATGACTAAAATGTGGAAAGATTTGTTTTGGCTCATGGTTTCAGAAGTTTCAGTCCATGGACACCTGGAACTTTGCTTTTAGGCTGGTCACAATGCCGAACCTCATGGTAAAGGAAAGTTTCCCACCTCATGGTATCCAGGAATCAGACAGAGAGAGTGTAGATCTGAAGACAAGGTATTCCCTTCAAAGATATGCCCCAGTGATCTACTTCCTCTAACTTCCTAATGTTTCAACCACTTCACCATGATGTCACCAGCTGGTATTATATATGCCTTTAACACATGGGCCTTGGGGGACACTTCAGATTTAAACCATAACATTATGCCTCTAGGCCCCAAAGGTTCATGATTATTTCACAATGTAAATGTATTCAGTCCATCTCCAAGAATCCCCATAGTCTTAACTATTATAACATTGCCCAGAAGTCCAAATCTAAAGTCTCCTCTGAGACTCAAAACAATCTCTTATCTGTGAGACACTATAAAAGTCAAAAAGCAAGTTACACTTCCAACATTCTATTTTGGGATGAACATAGGCTAAACACAGCCATCCCCAAACAGATGAACAGGGACATAGAAAGAAGGGATTATATCAAAGCAAGACTGAAATCTAGCAGGTCAATCATTAAATTCTGTACTTCCAAGGCTAGAATATAAGGTATGTGGTAGCATAAAGCGAGCACCAACAGGCTTGGTAAGACGCATTCCTATAGGTTCACTGTCCACAGCCCACACTTTACTGCTTGCAACTTTCATTGGAAGATGTTCCACATTCCTGGCATCTCAAATTTTCTGGTGTCTTCATTTCAGCTTTGAATTTACTCTCATAGTTTCATACATCATCTTCTCATGTCCTGGTGCATGGATTGAGAAACCATCAGAGATTGCCTAGCTTCCATGTTCATTCTTTGAAACTTTGGTGGAAGTCTCTATGACCCCACAACTCTTACATTCTATATGCCTGCAAAATCAGCATGACTTGGATGAAATCAATATCTGCTGCCTGCTCCAGCCGTATCCAGGACACCTTGGACCATGGCTACAGCAATTTCTAAGTGCCTGGATAGCTGAGCATGGTGAAACAAATCCTGGGAACACAACATCCTAGGTGGCCCAGTGTGAACAGAATGTGACCTGGCACACTCTTCACAAAGCAAAATCTTTCAAAGTAAGTTACTTCTATACCCTTGAGCCTCCAGGGGATAGGGGTTTGTCCAATTCCTGAGGTGAACTCAAGGCATCTTTCCTATTGTCTTAGTGTAAACTACCTGGCTTCTTTTGGCACTGTCTTCTGCAATCACACCTTCCCTGAACTCATCTTAAAATATTATTCTTTCCTGGCCAATCTGCAAATTTTTCAAATCATCCTCCTATATTTTTTTCTTCCAATTTTAACTGTAAATCTGGCTAAAAAGAGCCAGCAATACATTTAGCACTATCTGAATGCTGTGCTGCCTTGAAATTTCCTGCACCACATTAACTAGTTCAACACCTTTATACTCAGCCTCATACAAAGTCTCAGGGTATGGATAAAGTGTACACAATATTTTGCCAGATTGTTTCATAAATGACCTGTAGTTCAATTCCCAAAAATTCCTCATTCACATCTAAAACTTCATCAGTAATCTTTACTGTCAACTTTCCTATTAGCATTCTGGTCTTCTTTTTTTCTGTTTTTTTAAATATTGTTATTGGTATTTTGCTAGATATTGCATTCAATGTATAGGAAACATTGATTAGTATGCACATTTTAGCATTATTAATTCCTACAGTCCATGAACATAGGATACCTTTTTAAAATTTTTTTGTTTCCTCTTAAATTTTCTTCATCAGTGTTTTAAATTTTTTTTATTGTAGAGACATTAACCACTTTGGGTAAATTTATTCCTAGTTATTTTTTTAGTTTTATTTCTTTATATTATCTTTAGCTATTTCATTAGTGGTATAGAAAAAAAACTTATTCATTTATGTGCCACAGTCTGGCTGGGCACAAATCACGAGCCACTGAAGCAGGAACAAACTTTATTTCTGAACTCCACCAGCACGCTACATACACGCTCCCGGGAACTCTCCCGAACGCCACGC
Source organism: Ictidomys tridecemlineatus (assembly GCF_052094955.1). NCBI lineage: Eukaryota > Metazoa > Chordata > Mammalia > Rodentia > Sciuridae > Ictidomys > Ictidomys tridecemlineatus. The sequence goes on along the minus strand of NC_135493.1, from coordinate 27,874,610 downwards.
GGCTCCTCTAAGAACCACCAACTGGAAAATCCCTCCTCTGGAACTTCCCCAACCAATGTAAACTCTTCAGGAATCCCCGCGAGAGCTCAACAGGAATTCAATGGGAACTCCGTGAGAACTCAAAAGTCATCATCTTAATGGCTCACTGGCATCACCTCTCAACCACTACTTCTGGCAAAAATGCCATGTGTCAACCTGACTCGGCTGTGGCCCTCAATATCTCCCCCCTTCTGTTTAATTAAACAACAAGCAATGTGGCTTAGGAACCTTGCCTGTTACACTGTCCAATACTACATATGGTCCTTACCCGTCATCAGATGAGCTGATGTCAAGGCGTCAGACTCCTGTCTTAGGTTGGTACCACTGCAATTGGATCTTACCCGTCAGTGACTACCGGTCCAGCATACAGCCATACTTGTGGATAGGCCTATGCACCAGTGGGGGGGTGAGGTTCTTTGCCTCACATCTGTTGGCCCCCAAATTTTAGACCATCACTAGCAGAAGGGAGGAGGATACAGAAATACCACAACACCAAGACAATTGATGGCTCCTTTGGAAAAATTGTACCACTGGTGACACTATCAGCAAAGATCCACCAGCACTTCCACAATTCGCTGCACCAACAGATAGTTCACAATGCATACAAGTGATACATAGTTCAGGCAAGGTCTGCAAGCAGTTCAAAGCAGAGGAATCTATCAATATGTCCATTTCCTCCCAAAGTAAATCGACTCCATGATTGAGCATTGCTTGTTGAGTTATTATTCATTGATACATCAGTTTATACAGTTTACTGTGATAGCTATCGAAGAAGCTGTAGTTTGGTTTTATCTTTGTCTTCACCGGCACTAGGATGAAGATAGGAATTATGGCAAAGATGGCTAAAAAAAATTATGTAACATTCCAACAGGCACTAAGAAAACAATTTTCTAAACAATTTACATTATCCTGAACAGAATTATTAAATATAATGAAAAGGAAAGGTGAAAGTAAACAAACATATCTATTAACCTCCTTATTTGTTCACATATTAAAACAATCCTCAGCAGCTGTTTACCCAATTTAAATTAAACCATTTAAATCACGTGAATTAAAAAAAAATTTGGATACATTTTTTCATGAGTGCTCCTCATATATGATATATGGACATATGCACATACAGACATACAACACAAAACACAAGTGTGCACACATAACATACAACACATAAGACAATAGTAAAGGTCTTGTAGCTTTACATAGGTGAAATCTCCATTGAAATGTTTTAAAACTCCCACAATAAAAAAATAAAAGTGATCAGAAAAACATTAACCTAGGTCTGTATGAACTCAAAAAATAAAACAGAACTTTATGATGTGGGAAAAGGCAATAATAAAATAGATATTGAAAAAAGCATCCTGGTTACCACCTGGGCTTAACTCTTATTTGGATATCCCATCCTTTTTTCTGTAACTTGCATATGGGTCTGAAGGTGTTCCCACAAGCAAGCTTCAAGGATTTTTACATTTGAAATAGGCCTTAATGGTGTTCATTATACTGTCGCAGATGTAAGAATAGCCAAGCTGGAGCTCTGGATACCAGCTGTTATGGATTTGAGTCAAATCATGTTCTTTTTGGTCTGTAGAAATCACTTTAGTTAGTCTCTCTGGAATCTAAATCGGCTGCTGTTCTCCCTGTAGAAACACACAAACAGAACCCTGACTCCAGACAATCACTGGGTCAGGACCTTTCCATTATCCTGTTAGAACATCCTTCCAAAGTACCTAAGGCTTATGTACATTTTTTGGATACATATGTCTTTCCTTAGCACTAAGCCCTGATGAATCCAAATTTAAAAAGATTAGAGTAAAAAGGATTATTTTAAGTTTATCTTTGGGGGATATATACCCCTTCCCAATTCGCTCTTTTTGCTTTAATAAGTACATTTTAATAGTTTGATGAGCTCTTTCAGCTATGCCTTGTCCCTGTGGATTGTATGGGATTCCTGTTATATGAGTAATGCCAAATGATGAGCAAAATTATTTAAAAGAGGTAGAAGTATAACAAGGGGCATTATCAGTTTTTAACTATTTTGGAACACCCACAGTGGCAAAATTTTGTAAGCAATGAGCTATAATATCTTTAGTTTTTTCTCTGGCATGAAGGGAGCCATCAAAAATCTGGAAGAAGTATCAAGTGTAACATGCAAATATTTTAATTTTCCAAATTCTGGCAAGTGTGTGACATCCATCTGCAAAATATTGTTAGGTATCAGTCCTCTAGGATTGACTCCAAGATTAACTTGTGGTAAAAAGGTCACACAATTTTGAAATTGTTTTATTATATATTTAGCTTGTTCCTTAGTTATTTTAAAATGCTTTTGTAAAGTATTAGCATTGACATGGGACCTTTTATGAAAATTTGTAGCTTCTTCTAGTGTAGAGAAAATATGTATGTCATGTGTAGTTTTATCTGCTAAATCATTGCCCAAACTAAAGGCTCCAGGCAATCCTGTATGTGCTCTGATATATCCTATGAAGAATGGATCTTTTCTGTCCCAGATTACACTTTGTATAGTGGAAAACAAAGAGAAAACAGTAGAGGAAAGGGAAATCCTAACAGCATCTTCAAGGGATACTATAGCATTACCTATATACTGACTATCGGAAAATAAATTAAATACAGAATCTTTAAACATCACAAAAGCTTGTAATACTGCATTAAGCTCTACCTTTTGAGCTGTTTGTTTGGGTACTAAAAAGTTGTAAAAGTTTGATCAGGGCTAACTACTGCTGCTGTACCATTATTTGACCCATCAGTGAATATATTTGGAGCATTTATGATAGGTGTTTTTCTTGTCATTTTTGGAAAAACTATAGGATGCGAACACCAAAAAGACAACAAAGGATTAGATGGTAAATGATTATCAAATGAAACATTAGATTTACACATAATTATTGCCCAAGTATTTAACTCATTAGCTAACTCATCAATTTGATCCATAGTATTTGGAGTAATAATTTTATTGGGAGAAATTCCAAACACTCTCTTTGTTGCTTTTATCCCTTTGAGTATTAATTGTCCTACAGCCTCAGGATACCTAGTAAGAATAGTGTTAGGAGAATAGGAATATTTTTTGTTGGTATTACAATAAATAATAAAGGCAAAATTATATCCAAATGCATATTTTCCATATATGTTTCAATAATTTTTAATGCCTTTCTTCAGGCATTAACATTCGGGGTGAATTTGGATCTGATAGACCTTTTAGGATATCAAATAAAGGTCCCAACTCTCTTGTTGGTATGCCTAGATAAGGCCTTATCCAATTTATGTTTCCTAATAACCTTTGAAAGTCGTTAAGTGATTTGAGTTGATCTATTCGTGTTTGAATTTTTGGTAGACAGACCATGGTTGAGGATAATAGAACTCCTAAATAATTAATTGGAAAATTTAATTGTACTTTATTGCTATCTCTAGATTATAATTTTTTAATAAATTTGTAAGTGTGGCATAACATTGTAGCAATGTGTTTTTATCTTTATGTGCTTATAATATATCATCCATATAGTGAAATATTTGTAGGTCATGATTTTGATTTCTAAGTGGGTGGATTACTTTGTTAACAAAAATTTGACACATAGTTGGGCTGTTAGCCATCCTTGAGGGAGTACTTTCCATTCATATCTCTGATTGGGACCTTCATGTTTCAGTGCAAGGATAGTAAATGCAAAACATGGACTATCCTCAGGATGAATTGGAATTGAAAAAAAACAATCTTTAATATCTATAGCTAAAACATACCAGGTTTTTGGCAAAGCAGACAATTGGGGAATCCCTGATTGAGCAGGTCCCATAATAACCATCTCATTATTAATGGCTCTTAAATCTTGCAATAATCTCCATTTACCAGATTTCTTTTTAATGACAAAAATGGGAGTATTATGGGGAGATATGGAATGTTGCATATGTCCCTCCGCTAATTGTTGTTTGGCCAGGTCATGGGGTGCTTTTATCTTTTCTTTAGTCAGGGGCCACTGAGGAACCCATACTGGTCTTTCTGTTTTCCAAGTAATTTTTATTGTCTCAGTGACCCCTTCTGAAAGCCCAATCCATGTCTATCTATTTTTTGATCTATTTGAATTGGTGCTGCTATAACTTGTTCTTTTTCTCCTAATCTTTTTTCTTTCCTAAAACCTTGTCTAGCCCTAATAGTGGGTGCATTTGAATTGATATTATTTGTTAATGTCAAACCTAATTGATCTAGGACATCTCGTCCCCATAAATTTATAGGAAGATGATCCAATACATATGGCTATATAGTTCCTTCACATCCTTCAGGATCCTTCCAATCTAATACCATTGCACTTCTATGGGGATTAGTCACCACTCCTAGGCCTCCAAGTGTTTTAGTGGCTTGTTGTAATGGCGAATGTTTCAGCCATTCTTGACGAGATATGATGCTAAGGTCTGCACCTGTGTCCAGTAGCCCATTAAATTCATATCCTTGAGTATTTAGTTTTAGCATTGGGTGAGGATCTAAATTTAAAGACAGCATAGCCCAATCTACACCTGTGGAGCCTAATCCCCTGGAACCTCTTTCTATAGTACTACTGGAAAATTTATCATGCAGGCTGGGTATTATTAATAACTGTGCTATTCTATCTCCTGGTGAAATTACTGATATACGTCTTGGAGAACTAGCTATAATTTTTATTTCACCTTCATAATCAGGATCAATTAACCCAGGACTTATAAGTCCTTTTAGAATAGAAGAACTGTATCCCAATAATAAGCCTACTGTACCTTGAGGAAGAGGCCCTTTTACCCCTGTGGGAATGATTTGAACTCCCATCTCTGGAGTTAGTACTGCTCTGGAAGAGGTGCAGATGTCCAATCCTGAACTTCCTCTGGTTTGTCTGATGAGAGATCTAATGGACAATGTGTCCTGGGCACTACCCTGATGGTGTTGCTGGGTTCCTCCAGTGCCCCGTATATTTGTGGTCGTGGGCCCCGGAGCATTGGGCCCCCCTGTCTGTTTTTTGGCAATGGAGCCCGATGCCTTTCTCCACGATATCGTGCATAAACACCTGGTCCTTGTCCGTTTTTTTGATAATGGAGTACCCTCCATGGTGGTTTGAGAATGGCATTCATTAGCCCAATGTCTCCCTCTACGGCATTGTGGGCAAATACCTGGTATTCTATTCCTTTGATACCTAGCTTTGATAAACCCTCCTCCTATGGCGCAACTCCTTTTAAAATGTCCTGTTTGTTCACAATTGTAGCATGTTTTTGGCCTGGCATCTAAAGCCTGTTTTACTGCAGCTGCCATGACTTGCCCTTATTCATTAATTTCTCTACATAATTTAATATATGTGTTTATATCTCTATGTTTCCATGGTCTAAAGACCTCTCTGCACCAACGATTTGCTTGCTCATAAACCAGTTGTTTTATTAATGTCATTGCTTATTCTGTATCCCCCAAAACTCTGGTAGCAGTTTGAATAAGCCTATCTACAAATTCAGCGTAAGGTTTATTAGCTCCCTGTATTACCTTAGATAATTGACCTTGTAAATCTCCATGTCCTTGTAAAGTCTTCCATACCCTAACTGCACCTGCAGCAATTTGTGAATATATAGCAGGATCATATTCAATTTGTTGCCGTTGACCCTCATAAGGTCCTTTTACTAACAACATATCTAGATTTCTTTGAGGGTAACTGGCTCCTGCATTTCACCTAGCTGTCTCCGTGCAAAGTTCCTCATTGACAACCTTCCATAACAAATATTGTCCTCCATTTAGCACAGATTTAGACATGCTAGCCCAGTCTGCTGGCGTCATGTCCAATTTGGTAATGGATTCGACCATGCTTACAGTGAAGGGTGCTTGGGGAACATAGGTTGTTACAGCCTCCTTTAACTGCTTCACTGTTTTGAAATCTAAAGTATGGTAAATTCGCTGCCCTACTGCCTACTCAAGTACAGGGCATGCTAATCTTTGAGGCCCTGTCTCAGGATCCCATCTACCAACTACAGGGGTTGAGGGCCACTCAGCTGTCTCCATCAGTGGAGCTGTTGGTTGAATTACGCCCTTTGGTGATAGAACAAAGTTAGTAGCAGCCTCCTGTTGTAGCTTCCCCCCTGATAGCTGTTTCTCCTCTAAGCTTTTTTCCTTTAAATTTTCTTCCTCTATCTGACTAGATCAAGATACCTTCTATTTTGCTTGATCTAACATGTTTTCTACCATAGTCTGGACCTCTAACAATTTACTTAACACTCTTTCAGTTTGTTTTTTACTAATTTCTAATCTACTATAAAGATAACGCAACCCAACAAGATAACACACACACACACAAAAAAAAAACTGAAACAGAATGAAACAAAAATGGAACAAAAAAATCATTGTATCAATTTTCCTATTTCCTTGACATGTGCATTTGTGGTCTATTTCTATCTCTTCCTCAGGGGCGAACAACTTCAAACCTTGAGCCAACCATTTTTCCCAGTTTGCCTGAGAAAGTTCTAGGGATATGCAGCTTGAAACAAAAACAAAACAAATCAAAACAAGAACACATTGCTTTTGAAATGGTCACCCATTCTCTCGCCTTCCCTCAGGGGCGAGCAATTTCACTTACCTCCGAGCTTCAAGCGTTCCCCGCACGGGCTGCCAAATGCCGCAGTCTGGCTGGGCACAAATCATGAGCCACTGAAGCAGGAACAAACTTTATTTCTGAACTCCACCAGCACACTACATACACGCTCCTGGGAACTCTCCCTGAATGCCGCAGGGCTCCTCCAGGAACCACCAACTGGAAAATCCTTCCTCAGGCACTTCCCCAACCCTATGTGAACTTTTCAGGAATCCCCACGAGAGAGCTCAACCAGAACTCAACGGGAACTCCGCGAGAACTCAAAAGTCATCATCTTAATGGCTCGCTGGCGTCACCTCTCAACCACTACTTCTGGCAAAAATGCCATGTGTAATCCCGACTTGGCTGTGACCCTCAACATTTATATATGTTAGTTTTGTATCCCATAATTATTCTGCATTCATTTATCAATCCTTATAGTTATTTCTGGAGTCTATGGATTTTTCTTTCATTTTATTTTTATTGTTTTTTTTTTGGTAATACATGACAATGAAATCCATTTTAATAAACTCATGCAATCATGGAATATATCTTATTCTAATTAGGACCCAATTGTTTTAGATGTACAATGGTGGGTTTCACTGTGCTGTTTTCATATATATATACACAGGAAAATTATGTCATATTCATTTCATTGCCTTTCTTTCTCTATATAAAATGTTATCATCTGAAGATAGGGATAAGTTGACCTACTTTTGTGTTTGGATGCTCACTATTTTTTTCTCTTAATATTCTGGGTAACATTTGCCATGCTTCATTGAGTAAGAGTAGTTACAGTGACTATGCTTGTTAGGTTCCTGGTCTTAGAGAAAATGACTTCAACTTTTCCACATTCATTCAATATGAAGTTAGCTGTGAGTTTGTCATATGTAGCCATTACTGTGTTGGGATACATTCTTTCTATATCTATTTTTTAGGCTTTTTATCATAAGGCAATGTGGAATTTTATTAAAGGCTTTTTATGCATTTATTCAGATGATTATATTGTTTATTTTTTATTCTATTGACTACATTTATCAATTTATATATGTTGAACTATCCTTGAAACCCTGGGATAAATACTACTTGATCACAGTGCAGAATCATTTCATGCTGTTGGATTTGATTTATTAATATTTTGTTCAGAATTTTACCACCTATAATAGGGCATTATGTAAAATTGTGGATGTGTAACCGACGTGATTCTGCAATCTGCATTTGGGGTAAAATTGGGAGTTCAAAACCCACTTCAATCTAATGTATGAAATATGATATGTCAAGAGCTTTGTAATGTTGTGAACAACCAATAAAAAATAAATAAATAAATAAATAAATAGCAATGGATAACAAAAAAAAAAAAAAAAGAATTTTCCCACCTATATTTATCAGGGATATTGGTCTATAGATTTTGGGTTTTGTTTTTGTTGTATCACTGTCTGTTTTTGATATCATGGTAATACTGGCCTTGTAGTATTATTTTAGAAGAGTTCCCTTCCTTTTAATCCTTTGCAACAGTATGGGAAAAATTGGCATTAGTTCATCTTAAAGTTTAGTAAAATTTAGTAGTGAAACTACCTGTTCTTGGAATTTTCTCTGTTAAGAACCTTTTTTTTTTTTTTACTGATTTAATCTAATTATTTGTTATTGGTCTGTTCTAGGTATCTATATTTTCATGGTTCAATTCTGATAAGTTATGTATGTCCAGAAATTTATCATTTTTCTAGGTTTTTTATATATTAGTTAATTATAGCTCCTGAAGATTTTTTGTATTTATGTAGTGTAGGTTGTAATGCATCTTTTTCTATTACCAATTTTATTTATTTGGGTCTTTTCTCCTTTTTAATTGTTAGTCTAGCTAAAGGTTTTTCAATTTTGCTTATCTTTTCATAAAGCCAACTGTTCATTTTATTGATCTTTTTATCTATTTAGTTTCTATTTTGTTTATTTCTGCTCTGATCTTTGTAGTTTATTTCATTCTATTAATTTAAAATTCAGTTTATTCTTGATTTTCTAGTTCCTTAAATTGCATTCTTAGGCTATCTATTTTAAATCTTTCTATTATTTAATGTAAGGCCTTATTGCTATAAAATTCCTCTTAGTACTTCTTTTGCTGTATCACCTAGGTTTTGATATGTTGTGTTTTCATTTTCATTTATTTCAATAAATTATATAATTTGCTTTTTGATTACTTCATTGATCCATTAGCTATTCAAGAGAATGTTGTTCAATTTCAATGTATCTGAACAATTTCTAAATTTCCTCTTATTGTTGATTTTTTGCTTCAATTCTTTGTGGTCATAGAAAATACATGCTATCCTTCCAGTGTTTTCAATTGTTTATGTGGTGCTCAGGATTGACCCCAGTGCCTCACATATACTAGGCAAGTGTTTTGTGTTTAATATATGATCTATCTTAGAAAATATTCCAGGTGATGATAAGATTATATATTTTGCATCTGTTGGATGAAATATTTTGTAAATGTCTCCTGGGTTTTTTTGATCCTTAGTATAATTAACTATTATGTTTCCCCTGTTGATTTTTTTTCCTGAAAGATCTAAAGATCTATCCATTGATGATAGTGGGATGTTAAAGTGTCTGAGTATTGTTTCATTAGGATCTCTCTCTTTTTTGAGATCTACTAATTTTGCTATATAACTGGGTACTCCAGTGTTGTGTGTGTGTGTGTGTATAAATTTTTAAAGTTTTTTTGTTGAATTGATCCTTTAAAATTATATAGTATCCTTACTTGTCTCTTCTTATATTTTTATTGAAATTTTATCTTATCTGCTGTAACTAGTCCTGCTTGCTTTGGATTTTTTTTGCATGGCATATCTCTTTCATTCCTTTACTTTAATTGTGTGTCTTTACTCATGAAATGAGTTGTTTGAGATAGAATATTATTGTGTCTAGTCTTTTTAAAACAATTTAGTCTATGCATTTTAATTGGAGAAGTTAATCTATTTCCATTCAAGGTTATTATTATTATTATTTAATTTTTAGTTATAGATAGATACATTTTTTTATTTTGTTTATTTATATTTATGTGGTGCTGAGGATTGAACCCAGTGCCTCACATATACTAGGCAAGTGTTTTATCACTGAGCCACAACTCCAACCCTCAAGGTTATTGTTGATAAGTCAATCCATAATCCTGTCATTCTTTTTTAAAAAATATTTTTGTAGTTGTAGATAGACACAATACCTTTATTTTATTTGTTTATTGTATGTGGTGTCAGGAACCAAACCCAGTGCTTCATGCATGCTAAGCAAGTGCTCTACCTCTGAGCCACACCCTAGGCCCCAATCCTTTCATTCTTTTAGTTTTGTTCTGATTATTTTAAATATCTTTTGTTCTTTTCTTCTTCTCTTGTTTGTCTTCCTGGTTAGTGATATGGTCTGGTTCTTTTTTCTTTCTCTTGTGTATCTTTATCTCTTGTGTATCTCTCACGTTTGTGATTTTTTTACTTATTTTCATGAATTGACACTTTTGTTAGTTTTAGAATTCTTTGCTTTTTGCTTTTGACAATTTGACTATTAGGAGTTGAATCTATTAGGAGTCCTTTGACATTTCTGAAACTAGGTGAACATATCATTCCCAATGTTTTGAATGTTTTCATTAGCTTTAGTTTCAGCTAGTCATTTTAGTGTAGTTTCCAAGTATCTTCTTTAGCTATGGATCAATGTTGGTGATATATGCATGTACCTCAGTGGCCTAGGCTGCAAGAGTTGTGGAATTACACCAGTATCTCAGATGCAACTCTCTTTTTTCCCCAAACATTTATTTATTTTTTAGTTTTAGTTGCACACAATACCTTTATTTATATGTGGTGCTGAGGATTGAACCCAGGGTCTCACACATGCTAGGTGAGTGTTCTACCACTGAGCCACAACTCCAGCCCCTAAGATGCAACTCTCTTAAGCAGTAGCATCTCTAGGTACAATGTTCCCAGCTATGGATGTGGTTACCCATCACTTTCTGTGGACTGGGTGAAGGTAGAGCTACCTCAGCGGTCTCAGGTGTGTATGATAAAGTGTATCCAAAAGTAGAGTGGGATTCCTCTTAATGTCTGAAGGCTGCATGAGGGCTGGGACACAGTAGGGTCCAAAATGAGACACCAGTCAGTGTCTGAGGGCTACACAGCTGATTTTTCAAGAGGGCCTCGGGAACCCACCCTCTCATGGACAGTTCACAAACTGCTTCTGGAGGCCCAGAGTGGATGGATAGGGGCCCAGTATCTGTTGACAGGGCCATAATAGGTGAAACATCTGAGTATGTGGTGCCTAACTGATTCTTGGGGACACAGAAAGATGGGTAAGACCACTGCTTGATTTCTGAGGATATTGGCAATATGGGCCACTCAGGAAAGGCTTCTGGTCTGCTAACTAGGTTATGGGTATATGGGTGAATATATCTGCTATGGACTGAACAATATCTACAGCCACATTTTGTAGCTGAGAGTGGGGCTGCCTGTATGCTTTCAAGGAGCCTCAGTGGGCCAAGATACACTGGAATGGATGCCAAGTAGCTTCCCAGGGTTAAGTATACATGAGTGTGGCTACTTGGCTGCATCGTGAGTACATGTGTGCATCTCATTTTAGTTAGCTGTGTAGGAGAGGAGTGCTCTCTATGGGAGAAGTCCTGCTGCCTGGATGACTGTTGGGGTGGTTTAGGAGGCATATGGAAGCTCCAGGCATGCTGGTTTTGCAATGGACTAACCAGAGGGGTGGTAAAACTGGCTGGCTGGTTTTTATGTCAGGTTTGGGCATGCATAGGTACTATAGTCCACCTTGATGTGTGATGGGATCACTGAAGCCTGGGCTACTTCTTTAATGCAGCAGGTACTGTGGGCCAGAATTCTCTGATGCAAATTCACTAGGAGGACAAGACTAACATCTGGAGGACCTTGTAGCTAAGCTTGTGAATACACAGGTGCCATAAAGACCAGCTGTCAATTGATAGGCTTATTGAGAGGGGACATTGTCTGGATCCGGTTGAGATAAGTTCAGGTGTTTATTCATCAGCCATGCAGTGGACTCCCTGTATTCTTGGATGCCTGTTGGACTTACTGTAGGAACATGTGGATACTATAGGCCAGGCACCCATTCAGCAATGATTTATCGTTTGTAATGTACAAGCCTTTCATATTTTAATTGAATTTTATTCTTAGGTATTTTATTCTTTTGGATACTCTCATAAATGGATTATTTTTAATTTTTTCTTTTCTTTAAATTGTTCACTGCTGGTGTAAAGAAATCAAACTCTTTTTCTGTTTTGATCTTGTACTCTATAAGTTTGCTAAAGTCACTTATTAGCTGCAATAGCTTTTTATGGATTCTTTGGAATTTTCTATATGAAGAATGATGTCATCTGCAAATAGAAGTAGCTTTAATGTTTTGTGCCAACTTGAATTATTTTAATTATATTTTATTGCTTAATTACTGTGACTAGAACTTGCAATTCAGTGTTGAATAGCTGTGGTAAAGGCAGACTTCCTTGTATTGTTTGCATTTTTTTGTACTGGTGATTGAATCCAGGGATACTTAACCACTGCACTACATCACCAGCCATTTTTAATATTTTATTTAGAGACAGGGTCTCACTAAGTTGCTTAAGGTCTTTCTAAATTGCTGAGGCTAGCTTTGAACTTGTAATCCTCCTGCCTCAGTCTCCTAAGATTCTGGGATTACTGGCATATGCCACTATGCCCAGCTTGTTTTACATCTTTCAATCTTTCACCATTGAGTATGATATTAGGTATAGATTTTCCATAAATGACCTTTATCATTTTGAAAATTTTTATTTTAGTTCATAGTTTTATGATTGCTTTTCTCATCAAAGAGTGGTAGATTTTATTAAAATTTTCTTTCTTTGCATCAAACAAATGATCATGGTCTATTATTACAATGATTTATTTTTATCCTTGCATTCCTGAAACAAAATACAATTCATTTGTAGCATATAATCTTTTTCAATATGGTGTTTGATCCTATTTTTTTGTAATCTGTTGGGATATTGCTGTCTATATTTATGGGGTGAATTGTTCTATAATTTTCTTTGCTTTTGATATCTTTATCTGGCTATAGAAACAAGACAATACTGTCTTTATAGAATGTGGATGTCTTCCCTCATCTTCTAATTTTTGCATTATTTTTAAAAGGATTAATATAAATTCACCTTACAACATTTGGTAGAATTCACAATTGAAGGCATTTTGTCTAAGAAAATTATTTCCCATTTTATCCAAATTATACAATTTGTTGTAGTATAATTGTTCATAATTTCAATTTTGTAAGGTCATTCATAATGTTTCACATATATTTCTGATTTTAGTTCATAATATTTCCTTTCTTCTTTTCTGTGTCAGTTTTATTAAATGTTTGTCAACTTTATGTATCTTTCCAAAGAACTAATTTTTGGTTCTTTCATTTTCTTATTCTATATTTAGTCATTCTGACTTTATTTTTATTATTTACTTTCTCTAATAGCTGCATGTTTAACTTTCTATACTTATTCTATTTCCTTAAAGTATAAAATTAGTTTATGATTTGAGTATTTTTTTATTTTTTATTAGCTACACATGACATTATAATGATCATGGCAATTCATACATTTGAATCATTGGGGTATAATTTCTCATTTTTCTAATTGTACAGAATGCAGAATCACACTGATCATAGAGTCACCTATATACATATAGCAATCATAATGTCTATTCTATTCTGCTGCCCTTCCTATGCCCCCTACTGATTTGAGTATTTTTTAATGTAAGTGCTTATAACTAAACTTTGAGCCCAGCCTTTCCTATATCCCATGGGTTTGGGCATGTTGAGTTTTCATTTTATTTTTAATTTCTTCTTCTTTTTTTTCCTTTGAGCTACCAGTTATTTAAACTCATATGTTGTTGTTACATATTTTTAAATATTCTTGTATTCCTTGTATTTTTATTCCATTTTGGTTAAAAGAAAAACTGTATGATTTTAAACTTTTAAATTTATTAAGTCTCACTTTTGTTTGACCATACAATCTATCCTGCAGAATGTCCCATGTATACCTGAGATGTATATATATTCTTTATTGTCCAGTAGCATGCCCTACATTTGTCAGTTTAGTTTATATATACTGTTTTAATGTCATGCATTTTATTATTAATTGTATGTGTATATACTATATTCACCATTTTTAATATATTCATCTATTATTTATTTATTTATTAGTTTGTTCCATTCAGGGTTTATTTACTTTTTTATTTTTTTATTTAATTAGTTGTACATGACAGTAGACTGCATTTATGCACTTTGATATATGATACATAGATGGGATATAATTTCTCATTTTTCTGAGTGTACATGTTGCAGAATCATATTGGTCATGTAATTACATATATCCATACAGTAATAATGACTGTTTCATTCTACTATCTTTTCTATCCACACATCTCCTCTCCTTCCCTCCCATCACTTCCCTCTACCTAATCTAAGGTAATGCTATAACGCTATTCTTCCATAGTGCCCCCCTGCCTTATTGTGAATTAGTACTCACATATTATAGAAAACATGTGGCCTTTGGTTTAGTGGGATTGGCTTATTTTGCTTAGCATGATATTTTCTAACTCCAACCATTTACTGGCAAATGCCATAATTTTACTCTTCTTTAAGGCTGGTTAATATTCTATTGAGTATATATATACCACATTCTCTTTATCCATTCATCTATTGAGGGACACCTAGGTTGATTCCATAATCTAGCTATTGAGGGACACCTAGGTTGATTCCATAATCTAGCTATTGTGAATTGAGCTGCTGTAAATACTGATATGGCTGTGTCACTATAGTATGCTGATTTTAAGTCCTTTGGGTATAAACCAAGGAGTGGAATAGCTGGGTCAAATGGTGGTTCCATTCCTAGTTTTCTGAGAAACCTCCATACTGCTTTCCATAGTGGTTGCACCAATTTGCAGTCCCACCAGCAATGTATGAGTGTACTATATCCTCAACAACATTTAATGTTGCCTGTATTCTTGATGATTGCCATTCTGACAAGAGTGAGATGAAATCTTAGAGTAGTTTTGATTTGCATTTCTCTAATTGCTAGAGATGTTTAACACTTTTTCATATATTTGTTGATCAATTGTATTTCTTCTTCTGTGAAGTTTCTGTTCAGTATTTTAGCCCATTTAATGATTAGGTTTGTGTGTGTGCGTGTGTGTGTGTGTGTGTGTGTGTTGGTGTTAAGCTTTTTGAGTTCTTTATGTATTCTAGAGATTAGTGCTTTATCTGAGGTGCATGTGGTGAAGATTTTCTCCCAATCTGTAAGCTCTTTCCTCACATTATTGATTGTTTCCTTTACTGAGAAGAAGCTTTTTATTTTGAATCCAACCCATTAGTTGATTCTTAATTTTACTTCTTGTGCTTCAGATATTTATAACAGAGCACTATAGACTGGGTAGTTGACAACAACAGAAATATGTTTCTTACATGTCTGGATATAGGGAAGTCCAAGATCAAACACTTTCAGATTGGAAGTCTGGTGAGGGCCTGATTTCTGGCTCACTGGAAGTTGGTTTATTTTAGTAACCTCACATGATAGAAGATGCATGGGAACTCTTTGGTATCTCTTTTATAAAAAAATCATGAATGTTATTCCATACCCTAACCACTTCCCAAGCACTCCACCTCCAAGTCCCATCACATTTGGGATTAGGTTGCAACATATAAATTATATAAATTTCTATTCTGGTAACTTATCTTACAGTCTCTTCATGTCTCAGACTTTGTAATATTGGATCTCAAAGCATTTATTTTGAAATCCACTTCTCAATTCTGCTGTCCTTTTGATGCTTCCTTTTTGTGTTGGAGTAGATAAGAACTACCTAGCTCACTTCTGCCATCTTCCTTCCAGGTGTTTCCATTGTCTATTATGTTACACTTATGTTACATTACCTTTTACCTATGCTTTTGTCTAATTTCTATCTCAGGACTCTTTGCTGTCCTCTATTATTCCTAATTGGTTCCTCTTTTCTCCTTAGATTTGTCTCTAAGCTAGGTCAAAATTCATTATATATTCATGTATTTAAACAAAAGTCTAGGATAATATCAGCCTACTTATCCAACCATGTCTTTTATTGCTTCCAAGCCTGAAAAATTTGTAGTAGGCACACTATTTGCCCTCAGTGGTTCAAGAGTATCTTATGCAAATTCGAAATCATTTATTTTAGTCATCATTATGGTGTCTGCCTAGAATGCATTACTTTTCCCCTTTTTTTCTACCTAAATTCACTGTACAGTTTTGGTTCAGGTTTAGTCACAATCCATGAAGCATTTTTATTATTACATCAGTCTATCTTCATCTTTCCTCAATTTATTGTTTTAGCCATTAATTTTCCCACTTAATCACCATTTTGCTATTTAATCATCATATGCATGCATTTTCTCAACAATTATTTGTAAATTTATAATTTGCTATGAGAATCATTCCCTTTTTTAATTTCCTTAATATATCAAAAAGTGATAGTAACCAACGTTATTGTTAGGCATATATTTTAAATGAAATATTAGTAAATATATTGGATTTTTTATTTATATATGACAACAGGATGAATTACAATTCTTATTACACATATATAGAAAAATTTTTCATATCTTCAGTTGTATACAAGTATATTCACACCAATTCGTGTCTTCATACATGTACTTTGGATAATGATGATCATCACATTCCACCATAATTAATAACCCCATGCCCCCTCCTTTCCCCTCCAACCCCTCTGCTCTATCTAGAGTTCATTTATTCCTCCCATGAACCCCCTCCCTATCACAGTATAAATCAGCCTCGGTATATCAAAGAAAACATTCAGTATTTGGGTTTTTGGGAATGGCCAACTTCACTTAGCATTATCTCTCCAACACCATCCATTTAACTGCAAATACCATGATTTTGTTATCTTATATTGCTGAATAATATTCTATTGTGTATATATGCCACATTTTTATCCATTCATCTATTGAAGGGTATCTAGGTGGTTCCCCAGTTTAGCTATTGTGAATTGTGCTGCTATAAACATTGATGTGGCTGTGTCCCTGTAGTATGCTGTTTTTAAGTCCTTTGGGTATAGACTGAGGAGAGGGATAGCTGGGTCAAATGGTGGTTCCATTCCAGGTTTTCCAAGGAATCTCCATACTGCTTTCCATATTGGCTGCACCAATATGCAGTCCCACCAGCAGTGTATGAATGTACCTTTTCCCCCACATCCTAGCCATCACTTATTGTTGTTTATCTTCATAATCATGCCATTCTGACTGGAAGGAGATGAAATCTTACAAAGATTTTAAACTGCATTTCTCTAATTGCTAGTGATGATGAACATTATTTTCATGTATTTGTTGAGTGATTGTACATTATCTTCTTAGAAATGTCCCTTCAGGTCATTGGGCCATTTATTGATTGGTTTATTTGTTTGTTTATTTGTTTTTATTGTGTCTAGCTTTTTGAGTTCTTTATATATCCTACAGATATTGCTCTATCTTATGTGTGAGGGGAAAAGATTTCTCCCAAGATGTAGGCTCTTTATTAACCTCAAAGATTGTTTCTTTTGCAGAGAAGAAACTTTTCAGTTTAAGTCCATTCCATTCATTGATTCTTGGTTTTAATTCTTTTGCCACAGGAGTCTTATTAAGGAAGTTGGGGCCTAATCCCACATGATGAAGACTGGGTCCTAATTTTTCTTGTATTAGACACAGGGTCTCTGGTTTAATTCCTAAGTCCTTGATCCATTTTGAGTTTGATTTTGTGATGGTGAGAAATAGGGGTTTAATTTTAATTTTTTGCATATGGATTTACAATTTTCCCAGCATCATTTAATGAAGAGGCTATCTTTTCTCCAAGGCATGTTCTTGGCACCTTTGTCTAATATAAGATAATTGTAGTTTTGTGGGTTAGTCTCTGTGTCCTTTATTCTGTACATTGATCTACCAATCTGTTTTGGTGCCAATACCATGCTGTTTTATTAGTATATTGGAATTTTTAAAGCAAAAATTATTCTTATTATCCTCTAAACTTTTTTCCTGATATTTTAAGTGGATAATTTCTTTTAACTTAGTTCATTCAATGCTAAAATACCATTCCTCCTCTTCAATTAAATCTTTCTAGATCACAATAATCTTTCTAGCTTCTTAGTTCATAATAAGGTGTGTATATGATAAGTAATTGAATATATTTTCCCTGGTGCGTTCTAGCTGCTTAATATTTATAACACATATTTTTCAACTGAATTTGGAAAACTTGAAAGATCTTTTCTCATTTTGATAAAGAATAACTTACGCCCAATAATTTTTAATCACACACCTAAAATCAAATATTTAGAAATTTATTAGATTAGTTTGGGCTACAATCCAGGACTATATTACTCCAAAACCTTAGCCTTTTCAATTGTTTTCCAACTAGTAACACTTCGATTGCTCTCTTGTTTGTTTACAAATATCTTTTGAACACATAGTACAGTAGGCACTAGCCTCAACATCATGGTAACAATCCTAAAACAATGAATCTTGTCTTCAATTTACTCACAGCCCAGTGCATGAATTAACCAGATAAACAGAATTGAATAGATCTGTACAACAGATCAGTATCCACAAATACAACAGTTTTAACAAAAACTTATATATGTATGTTGAAGGTTGGGAGGTAGTGCTGACAGATATACTGTGAGTGAACTATGAAAAAATAAATGACCCAATGTGCCTATTGAAATACTGTATTTTTTTTGTATAAAGGTGTTTGATATTATTTAATCCTCCCTGGGAATGTAGAAGCAGGAAATCACCCTAGTGAATGAAACATGGTTATTGTATCCTGACCTTCCTTCAGGATATTCAGTATGATCTCTGATTAAAATAAAGATCTTCCAGCAGGACCAAGCTATGATATTTAATATAAAAACTAAGACCTTGAGATAGCTTCATATAAGTTCATGTATTTGATTAAAATCTGTTTTGCTTAGTTATTTAAATCATAGGATGACATGAATTGTGGGGTAAAGAAGAAAAAGTCATCAACAGTATGACAACTTCAAGCATAATGAGGAGATTTTAGGGTTTGAAAAGGTATTTTTAACCAACAGAGACAAACTGTCATCAATGATGGTAGGATTTAATTTACAAATAGCTCAAGTTGTCTGACAGTTGCTGGTGAATGAACACATAGGCAATCCATGTATTAAATTCTCTCTCCTTCTCTGGTATACTGAATGATGTGGGATGGCATGTCCTAGGTGATTTACACTATTAATTCTATTCCTTATCTTGAAATTAGTTTCAGTCCTGTCATATTGAGGTCTTTTGGCAGGTTTGCGGGCACTCATTCATTGTTCATTCAGTCAGTGTATGCATTCTATATATCAAAAAGATGTCAAGCATGGAAATTGCAAAATTGAATTAGTCATGGGCCATATTCTCAAGCAATTGACTATTTAGAAGAGGAAATATTTATTTATATCCTTAAATAACCAACATATCATTAATTAATTGGTAGAAAGTAGTGTCAACAAAATCAATACAATGTGCTTTCTTGCCATCTCACCCCTGTTGGATTTTAGGACATTATTTACCACTTTTAATTTCTGTAATCTACTAAAAAGTGCCAGATTTAACAATATGTTCACCCAAGTCAGTCTTGATCATTGCTTATGCACCTACTGCCATTCCATTCTAAGTTGTAAATCCTCCAGTTCCAGTACTGTTTTAAAGCTCTTAACAGCTGATGATTTACTTTAACCAGTGATCACAATGCTCTTCTTGTCCCACTGCCTAAAAGACTGACCCCTAGATTAAGTTAAATATTCACTTGAATTTTATTCAAGCTAATGCCTCTATCTTGAAAAGATCTATTACTCTTGTACCAAAAATATATAGAAAGCTAACTTTAACCTACTTCCTTCAAGGTTATACATTCACAGTGGGCATGATAGAATAATTCCTCAGATTCAAGGAGCTTTCACTTTTTTAATTTTATGAACCTATTTCCAAGGCCTGCATGGATTACATGTCAGGGAAAAAGTCATATTTGGGCAAAAGTCATGATTTTACTTATGGAGGTTTAGGTAAATTGTACCATGTTGTGTTTAGAACTATCACCATTGAAAATCAGAGAATCCATCACTTGGGGCCAATTTTCTTTCTGAAATTTGCCTACTATTTCATCTCTCGACTCATTTCTCATTCAATTTATATGCATGTATATCTGAATAGCCAGACATGGATCATGTAATTAAATGGATATTAATTTAAAAAGAAATATGTTATTTAATTACACATACAAGATATATCTCTGCTCAAGCCAATCTAGAGCATATAAACACAAAAGTGTAATAAAGTGCTATAATAGCTTGTTCATAAACATATGCATATATTATATAAAATATTTACTTGAATGCATTAGAGAGTTAGGAAGACAGCAAGAACTTGTGGAACCAAGGCTTAAGAAGGAAGGAAGGCCCTTGTTGCTCACTAGCAAAGTGCTTGCCTAAGCACTCATGAAGCCCTAGATTCTATCCCAGGAATAAAAAATTTAAAAAGAAAATGGAAGAAAGCCAATAGAGGAAAGTCCATTTGATCTGCTTTCTACTTATTTGTTGAATTACAGGTGGTAACCAAGACATTGAGAAGCTGACCAGATATTTCAGGAGTTTCTTAAGATTTCAGGTCACACATTGGAGTCCAGTGATCACCAAGGATGAGGAACCATATCAAATACTACAGGATTGCAAATAGAACCCTAATAAGCTAAACTTTATGTAAAAGGTGTAAAATACAAAAAAGGGTGGTACTCACAAAAACTAGAATGTAATATTTAATTGGTCCAATCCCTCATTGGATTAAGGCATTCTATTCTCTATTGGTTGCCAGAAGCAAAAGTTAATAATCTCTTTTGGAAGATGATATCCAGTGCAACTAACAATTATCTCTACATCCTTTTATGTATAATGTCAAATAGTCAATCAAAAATTACAAGGTCTATAATAGATAAGAAATAATTGAATACAATAGAAAATATATAAAATGGAAACATGATCATTGATACTTTGAATATTATATTGAATTTTTCAGGCACAGGGTTTAAAATATGTCAGCAAATTATGGCCCAATTGGACCTGTGTAGCCTGCAGCCTGACTTTGTAAATAACCTGTATTGGACTACAATCCTACCAATCTGTTTTCATATTGTCTATAATTGTTTTATGCTAAAACAGCAAAGTTAAGTAGATGCAAAAAGATTACATGTCCATTGTAAAAAAAATATTAATTATGTGTGCCACTATGGTAAAACTTTGGAACCACTGCTTTGAATAAAATTTTATATGTCAAGACAATGAACAAAATGAAAATTATCAGCAGAGACTGACAAATATGAAAAATACTGGGATAGAAATCTCAAAGCTGAAAAATAAAGTAACTGAAATTCAATTATTAACACATGTTATAGATTAACACTATTGAAGAGATAATTTGATGAATTTAAAGATAGCACAAAAGGAAACCGATAGAATGCAACATAGAATACAAAAATGCTTTTAAGATGTATGAGATAATGAAAGCACCAATCCTTCATTTAACTGACATTATAGAAGAGAGGAAAGGGATGAAGCACAAGTAGTATTTGAAGAAATAAATGGTAAAAAATTTCCCAAACTGTTAAAAGACAGAACCCATATCTTAATATACTTAGGATTTTATAACAAACTTTTATAGGTTGAGTGGCTAAAATAACAATCATTTTGTTTTCAAAATTCTAGAGGTTGGATTTCAAGATAAAGTCACCAGAAGATACAATGTCTAGTATTGACCCATCCTCTGGTTTACAGGGAAATTTCTTCTCCCTATGTTTTTACATCATAGAAAGAGAGAGAACTCTCTAGGGACCCTTTTATAAGGGTACTAGTCATATTCTAAGGGCTTCACTTTCATGACATAATTATCCCTAAAAGGTCTCACCTCTGATTACCATCAATTGTGGACTAGTATTTTAACATATAAATTTAAGAGAGGGGCAATATCAGTCCATTATTAAGTTAAACATCCAAAACTACTGAAATCCTAAACATGATAAACATAAGAAAAATTATGCATGGGAAGTTCATAAATTACCCAAAATGATAAAATAGATATCTTTATTTTTTTATTTTCAATTTTATTCATTCTTCTTTGTTATACATGATAGTAGAATCCATTTTTACAAAATTATGCAAGCATGGATTATATATTATTCTAATAAGAACCACATTATTGTTGGTGGACATGATAGGGGGATTGACTTAAGTATTTTCATATGTGTATATAGGAAAACTGTGTTAGATTTATTCTACTGTCTTTCCTATTTCCAAATGACTCCCTTCCCTTCATTCCCTGTCTAATCAACTGAACTTCTCTTCTTCTTCTCTCTCACCTTTTGTTGTGGATTAGCCGCCACATATTAGTGAAAATATTTGAACTTTTTTTTTTGGGGGGGGGGACTGGCTTACTTCACTTAGCAGGATAGTCTCCAGATCCATTTGTTATTGGCAAGTGTCATAAAGTCACTCTTATTTATGGCTGAGTAATAGTCCATTGTGTGTGTGTGTGTGTGTGTGTATCACAATTTTTTATACATTCATCTGTTGATGGGTTTCCAGCCCCATTTCATAGAACTCACTTCCTTAACAAGAGTACTAAAGCACAAGAAATAAGATAAACAATTAATAAATGGGGTGGTATCAAACTATAAATCTTTTTTCACAACCAAAGAATCCAGAGTATGAAAAGAGAAACTACAGAATTGGAGGAAAACATTGCTGCCTGAACCTCAGATAGGGTGCTGATTTCAGGATATACAAAGAACTCAAAAAGCTTAACACCAAAAAAAGAAATACACAAATAACCCAATCAATAAATGGGTAAAGGAACTGAATGGACCCTTATCAAAAGAAGAAATACAAATGATCAACAAATATATGAAGTAATGTTCAACATATCTAGCAATTAGAAAAATGCAAATTAAAACTACCCTGAGATTTGACCTCATTCTACTTAGAATGTCAATTATTAAGAATACAAGTAACAGCAAATGTTGGCAAGGATATGGGGAAAAGGGAACGCTCATACATTGTTGGTAGAACAGAAAATTGGTACAATCCTTCTGGAAAGCAGTGTAGAGACACCTCAAAAAACTAGGAATGGGGGGAGCAAAGATAATGAAAAAGAGTGAGACAGCATTTCTCTTAGCTTGGCTATCCATAACTCAAAGAGCAGGAATAATAACACTCCTACTCTAGCAACCCTCATTATCCTAAATGTGGAGCTACCAGCTACAATCAAACACCAGACAACCCTACCATTCAGCTGAGAAACTTCTGGACACTAATAGAAACAATTGTTCAATTTTTTATTGAAATCTTTTTTCTTCTCTCTCTCTCTCTCTCTCTCTCTCTCTCTCTCTCTCTCTCTCACACACACACACACACACACACACACACACACTTCAATAAAGACATAGAGATTCTGAAAAGAAATCAAGCAAAAATCCTTGAAATGACGGATTCAATATACCAAATTAAAAGTTCAGTAGAAAGTATTACCAACAGACCACTTAGAAGACAGAACCTCAGGCAATGAAGACAAAATATATGATCTAGAAAATAAAGTTGACCATACAGAGAAGAAGGTAAAAAACCATAAACAGAACTTACAAAGCCTATAGAATAACATGAAAAGATCAAATTTAAGATTTATCAGGATAGATGAAGGCACAGAGGTACAAGCCAAAAGACAGCACAATCTTTTTAATGAAATAATATAAGAAAATTTTCCAAACCTAAAAGATGTAATGGAAAATCAAATACAAGAGGTTTACAGGAACCCAAATGTACAAAATTACAATAGACCCACACCAAGGCACATTATAATGAAAATGACTATCATAGAGAACAAAGATACAATTTTTAAAGGCTGGAAGAGAAAAGTATGAGATTACAAATATAGGGGAATACAAATTTGGATCTCACCCAGACCCTCAACCCAGACCCTCAAAGACAGGAGGTCTTGGAACAAGATATAAAAAGCTCTGAAAGAAAATGGATGCCAACCAAGAATCTTATACCCAGCAAAATTAATCTTCAGATTTGATGTAGAAATAAAAACATACCTTGATAAACAAAAGTTAAAAGAATTTACAACTAGAAAGCTTGCCCCACAGAATATCCTTGATAAAATATTTCATGAGGAAGAAGTGAAAAACAACAATGAAAATAAGCAAAGGGAGGTATTACACTAAATGAAAGGCAATCAAATGAGAAACCAAGTCAAGTTAAAAACCAAAAATAAACGAAAATAACCAGGAATACAAATTATATATCAATAATTACCATGAATGTTAATGGCATAAACTCACCACTCAGAAGCATAGACTGGCATATTGGATTTTTAAAAAGGTCCAAAAATATGCTGTAGTCAAGAGACTCTTTGAATAGTAAAAGGCATACACAGACTGGAGGTGAAAAGATGGGGAAAAAAATATCACTCACATGGACTGTGGAAAGAAGTAGGGGTCTCTATCCTCAATCAGATAAAGTGGACTTTAAGACAAAGTCAGAAGAAGTTTTAAAAAGGATATTAAATACTGCTTAAGGGAATCATACATCAACAAGACATAACAATCACAAATATTTATGCTTCAAATAATGGAGCATCTATGTACACCAGAAAAACTCTTCTCAAGTTTAAGAATAAAATAAACCACAACACAATAATACCGAGTAGCTTTAACATACCTCTGTAACTACTAGATAGATCTTTCAAATAAAAACTAAACAAAGAAAGTATAGAACAAAATAATGTAATCAATAATTTAGATTTAACATATATATATAGAATATTTCATCCATCAACGAGAGAATACACTTTCTTCTCAGCATCTCACAGATCATTCTCTAAAATAGCTATATCTTAGGCCACAAAGCAACTCTTAGCAAATACAAAAAAGTAGAGTTAATACCCTGCATTCTATCAGATTATAATGGAATTAAAATAGAAGTAACCCTAATATCTGGAGACTAAATAATAGTCTTTTGAAAACCTATGGTAATATAATATTCATCATATACCAAATAATGAAAGGATAGAAGAAGAAATCAGGGATGAAATTTAAAAAAACACTTTGTAGTAATTGAGAATAGAGAAACAACAATTCAAAATCTCTGGGACATTATGAATGCAGTGTTATGAGGAAAGTTCATTGCATTGAGCTCATTCATTAAAAGAATAGACAGACAGGGCAGGGTTGTGCTCAGCAGTAGAGTGCTCACCTAGTTATGTACAAGGCACCAGATTCAACCCGCAGCACCATATATATATAGTGTCCAGCTACAATTAAAAAAAATAACAAGAATAAAAAGACAATGGATAAATAACCTAACATTACATCTCAAAGCCCTAGAAAAATAAGGACAAATCAATACCCAAAGTAGTAAAAGACAGGAAATAATTAAAAGCAGAGATGAAATCAATGAAATTGAAACAAACAAAAATTGAAAAAATTGACAAAACAAAACGTTGGTTCTTAGAAAAAATAAATAAAATTGATAAAACCTTAGCCTTGCTAACAGAGAGAAAACCCAAATTATTAAAATCCATGATGAAAAGGTAAATATCACAACAGACACTACTGAAATGCAGATGATAATCAGAATCTATTTTGAAAATTTACATTCTAATAAAATAGAAAATCTTGAAGACATCAACAAATTTCTAGAGACACATGACTTACACAAACTGAAGCAGGAGGACATACACAATTTAAACAGATCAATTACAAGTAATGAAATAGAAGACATCTTCAGAAACCTACCAAACAAGAAAAGCCCAGAACCAGATGGATTTTCAGCTGAGTTCTATAAGGCCTTCAAAAAAATTGAAACCAATACCCCTCAAATTATTCCATGAAATAGAAAAGAAGGAAACCCTTACAAACTCATTCTATGAGGCTCTATTACCCTGATACCAAAACCAGACAAAGGCACATCAATGAAATAAAACTTTAGACTGATATCCCTGATGAACATAGATGCAAAAATCCTCAATGAAATTCTTGAAAATCACATACAAGAACCTATTAAAGAGATAGTGAACAATGATCAAGTGGGGTTCATCCCAGGAATGCAAAGTTGGTTCCACATACAATTAGTAATTCATCACATCAATAGACTCAATGACATGAATCATATGATCATCTCAATACATTCAGAAAGAGCATTTGACAAAATAAAACACTATTTCATGTTCAAAATACTAGAAAAGTAGGGAAAGTAGGAACATACCTCAACAATGTAAAAGCAATATATGCTAAGGACAAGATCAGCATCATTCTAAATGGAGAAAACTTGAAAGCATGCCCTCTAAAAACCAGAACAAGACAATGATGCCCTCTTTCCCCACCTCTTTTCAAAATTGTCCTTGAAACTGTAGCCAGAGAAATTAGACACAAGAAATAAATTAAAGGGTTATGAATAGGAAAAGAAGAACCCAAACTATCACTATTTTCTGGTCACATGATTCCATATTTAGAAGTTCCAAAAAATTCTACTAGAAAACTTCTAGGACTAATAACTGAATTCAGCAAAGTAGCAGGATATAAAATCAATACCCATAATTCAAACACATTTCTATACATCTGTGATGTATGCACAGAAAGAAAAATTATGAAAACTACCCATTACACAATAGCCTCAGGAAAAAATATTTGGGAATCAATCTAACAAAATAGGTGAAAGATATCTACAATGAAAACTATAGAACACTAAAGACTTTAAAGAAATTGAAAATTTTATACCATGGAAATATCATCTATATTCTTGGATAGGTAGAATTAACATTGACAAAATGGTCAAAATACCAAAAACGTTATGGAGATTTAATGGATCCTATTAAAATCCCAATGATATTATTCATAGAACTAGAAAAGGCAACCATGAAATTTATTTGTAAAGATAGGAGAAACAGAATAGCCAAAGAAATCCTTAGCAAGAAGTGTAAAATAGCACCACAATAACAGAACTTAAACTATGCTACAGAGATATAGTAACACCAAACACCATGGTATTGACACTGAAATAGATTCATGGACCAATTATACACAACAGGAAACACAGAGACAAACCCACATAAATACTGTTATCTCATACTATAAAAAAGGTGCAAAAAACACTCATTGGAGAAAAGATGGCCTCTTCAAAAAATGGTCCTGGGAAAACTGGTAATCCATATGTAGCAAAATGAAATTACACTACTCTCTGTCTCCCTGAACAGAACTCAACTCAAGGTGATCTAATACTTAGGCTCTAGAACAGAGACTCTGTGCCTAATAAATGAAAAAGTAGGCACAAAAATTCACCATATCAGCTTAACAATATTCCTAAACTGCAAGAAGTAAAATTAAGAATCAATAAATGGGATGGATTTAAACTAAAAAGCTTCTTCTCTGCAAAGGAAACAATCAATAATGTGATGACAGAGTCTACAGTTTTGGAAAAAAAATTGCCACCTGCATCTCAGAGCATTAATCTCCAGGATATATAAAGAACTCAAAAAAACTAACACTCCCACAAAAAATACAAAAACAAATAAACAACTTAAACAGAAAATGGGCTAAGGAACTGAGCAGATGTATCACAGAAGAAGGAATACAATCAACCAACAAATATATGAAAAAAATGTTATACATTTCTACCCATTAGAGAAATGCAAATCAAAACTACTCTAAGATTTCATCTCACTCCAGTCAAAATGGCAATTATCAAGAATACAAGGGGGCTGGAATTGTAGCTCAGTGGTAGGGTGCTTGCCTCATATGTGTGAGGCCCTGGGGTTTGGTCCCCAGCACCACATAAAAATAAACAAATAAAAATAAAGATACTGTGTCCATATACAACTAAAAAAATTTTTTTAAATATTTTAAAAAAAGAATACAAGGAACAATAAATGTTGGTGAGGATATGGGGGAAGAGTACATTCATACACTGCTGGTGGGACTGCAAATTGGTGCAACCATTATGGAAAGCAATATGGAGATTCCTCAGAAAATGTGGAATGTAATCACCTTTTGACCCAGTTATTCCACTCCTTGTTTTAAACTCCAAGGACTTAAAATCAGCAGACTACAGTGACACTGCCACATCAATGTTTATAGCAGCTCAATTGATAATATCTAAACTATTGGACAAATCTAGGTGGCCTTCCACAGAAGAATGGATAAAAAAGGGGCATATATACATAATGAAATATTACTCAACCCTAAAGAGAAATGAAATTATGACATTGGCCAATAAATGTATGGAGATGGAGAAAATAATTCTAAGTGAAATAACCCAATCCCCCAAAATCAAAAGACAAATATTTTATATGATATGAGGATGCTAATTCACAAAGGGGGCTATGGAATGGATAGAGGTACTTTGAATTGGACAGAGGGGAGTGGATGAATGGAAAGGTTTGAGGGTGGGAAGGATAGTAGAATTAATTAGATATTATTACCCTATGTGCATATATTATTATGTGACCAGTGTGGTTCTATGTCATTTATAACCAGAAGAATGAGAAGTTATACTCCATTTATGTATAATGTGTTCAAAGTGCACTCTATTCACTTCACAGATTGTTTCTTTTGCTGTGAAGAAACTTTTTAGTTTGATTCTGTCCCATTTATTGACTCTTGGTTTTAATTCTTGTGCTATAGGAGTCTTATTAAGGAAGTTGAGACCTAATCCCACATGATGAAGATTAGGGCCTACTTTTTCTTCTAATACACACAAAGCCTCTGGTTTAATTCCTATGTCCTTGATCCATTTTGAGTTGAGTTTTGTGCATGGTGAGAGATAGGGGTTTAATTTCATTTTGTTGCATATGAATTTCCAGTTTTCCCAGCACCATTTGTTGAAGAGGCTATCTTTTCTCCAAATTGTGTTTTTGGCACCTTTGTCTAATATAAAATAATTGTAATTTTGTGGGTTAGTCTCTGTGTCCTCTATTCTGTACCACTGGTCTACCAGTCTGTTTTGGTGCCAATACCATACTGTTTTTGTTACTATTGCTCTGTAGTATAGTTTAAGGTCTGGTACAGTGATGCCACCTGCTTCACTCTTCCTGCTAAGGATTGCTTTAGCTATTCTGAGCCTCTTATTTTTCCAGATGAATTTCATGATTATTTTTCTATTTCTATGAGGAATATCATTGAGATTTTGATAAGAATTGCATTAAATCTGTATAGTGCTTTTGGTAGTCTGGTCATTTTGATAATATTAATTCTGCCTATCCAAGAACAAGGGAGATTGTTCCATCTTCTAGGGTCTTCTTTGATTTCTTTATTTAGGGTTTTGTCATTTTCATTGTAGAGATCTTTCACCTCTTTTGTTAAGTTGATTCCCAAAGTATCTTATTTTTTTGAAGTTATTGTAAATGGGGTAGTTTTCCTCATTTCCTTCTCAGAGGATTTGTGGGAGCAAATTTTTACCCCTCACACATCAGATAGAGCACTAATCTAGGGTATATAAAGAACTCAAAAAGCTAAGCAACAACAACAACAACAACAACAAAAATACCCCAATCAATAAATGGGCCAAGGACCTGAACAGATACTCCTCAGAAGAGAATATACAATCAATCAACAAAGATAGGAAAAAAATCTTTATCATCTCTAGCAATTAGAGAAATGCAAATCAAAACTACTCTAAGATATCATCTCACCCCAGTCAGGATGGCTATTATTATGAAGAAAAACAATAAGAGTTGGTGAGGATGTGGGGAAAAAGGCACACTCATACATTGCTGGTGGGACTGCAAATTGGTGCAGCCAATATGAAAAGTAGTATGGTGAGTCCATGGAAATCTGGGAATGGAACCAATATTTGACCCAGCTATTCCTCTCCTTGGACTATACTCAAAGGATTTAAAAATAGCCTACTAAAGGGACAAAGCCTCATCAATGTTTATAGAAACACAATTTACAATAGCTAAACTGTGGAGCCAACCTAGATGCCCTTCAGTAGATGAATGGATAAAAAAAATGTGACATATATACACAATGGAAATTTACTTGGTAATAAAAGAGAATAAAATCATGGCATTTGTAAGTAAATGGATAGCATTGGAGAAGATAATGCTAAGTGAAGTTAGCCAATCCCATAAAAACAAATGCCAAATGTTTTCTCTGATATAAGGAGGCTGACTCATAATGGGGTAGGGAGGGGGAGCATGGGAGGAATAAATTAATTCTAGATAGGGAAGAGGGGTGGGAGGGGAAGGAGGGGGCAGGGGATTAGCAAGGATGGTGGAATGTGATGGACATCATTATCCAAAGTACATGTATGAAGATGTGAATTGGTGTCAACATACTTTATATACAAACAGAGATATGAAAAATTGTGCTGAATATGTGTAATAAGAATTGTAATGCATTCTGCTTTCATTTATTTTTTTAAAAATCAATAAAAAACAATATTATTTAACATAAAAAATAATAGTGCAATACTGAAAGAAAAAATGTGTTCTAGTGTCATGTATAACTAATTAGAAACAAACAAACAAAAAAACCAAAGAAAAATAAAGATAGAGCATTTCCTTGCTTCCACAGAGCAGGTATAATTTTAAAGAATGTTCATGATTGTGCTGAAAGAACAATGGGGCCAAATAAAAGGACTCTTATTAGGCATCTTATGACATATTGAGCATCAAAATAAGAAAAGTAATGATAGTCAATTACAAATTTTCCTACCTAGCGACAATTGCCTCCCAAGAGAAACTGGCAATGTCTGAAGACATCTTTGTTTGACATATCTGTGAAATCTTGTCCTAATACAATCTGGTAGAGGCCAGCCATCCAGGTAAACATCCTATAGTGCACAGGTCAGCCCCACTACAACAAAGAAATTACAGTAAAAATGTAAATAGTGAAACCCTGCTTGACTGAAATAAGCTCTGTCACTAAAGATTCTCCAAAAGGGGAAAAAGTAGATAAATATAAAGAATGTTAGCTGCATAAAACAAGAAAAGTAATTTTTATGCATAAACTGGCTTTAATGTGTGAGTTGATTAGCATATCTGAGTTTTCCGCTTTCAGTTTCATTTATTCTTATTAAGAATATACATGATGGGCGCTGGTGTTGTGGCTCAGTGGTAGAGCACTTGCCTAGTATGTGCAAGGCCCTGGGTTAATCAGCACCACATATAAATAAATAAATAGAATAAAGATATTGTGTTCAACTACAACTAAAAAAAATAGGTATTTTTAAAAAGAATATGCATGATAATGAATACTTACTGTTTTGTTAGCTGTGTGATAGAATTGTGGGGACAGGGGGAGTCACGAGTAAACAAAGTTGAATTAGAAGATCAATAACTGTAATATAAACAAGAAAATGCCTGCAGAGGTTTGTGCAGAAAATAAGCAGGTAGAGATAGATTTTAGAAGTATATTTCAAGAGAGTAGTTTAACTATGTATTCACAAAAGAACTCTGACAGTGCAGAGGCAACCTTCTTAGAAGGGGAAATCTCCATATGACTCTATAAATTACATTGAAGTATTAATGCAATACAGTGAGATAAATGACTATCTGAGGTATTTGTGACCATAACTGATGGATAGCAAATCAAAAAGTAGAGACACAAGCAAAACCATAGATTTAAAAACTCATGTGAAATAGCATACAATCCTGTTTCAAATGTGGGGAACCACACCCACACCTGGAGTCTTGGAATTGAGTGTCCCTGGAGTCAAACAAGTTCTACCCTTCAGACCAAGAAACAGCTGGTTTGAGAGAATATTATTATTTGAGTGGTTCTGTTAAGGTTATAATTCACAAAGGGATAATTAAATGTTAACTTTTTAAGTCCACAAAACCAGAGTGTCAATACCTTTGAATGAGTTAAGTGTCTAAGTAAAAATAAAATTCAAAATCACTGAGAATAATAAAAAAAAACTAGGAATGGAAAGACATTTGACTCATTTGCCCACTCCTTGACATATATCCAAACAATCAGCATACTGCAGTGAAAAAGACACATTAATGTTTATAGCATCAAAATTCAAATATATATATATGTGTATATATATTACATATTTTTTCATATATATATATATATATAAATACATATGAAAAACACCTAGAAAAACAATCATATTTCATGCAAAGGATCAAAAATAAGAATGACAACTGAATTCTCATCACAAACAATGGGAATTGTCTTCAAAATAATTGCTAACCCATAAAACTATATCTGAGGAAAATATCTTTCATAAATGAAGACAAATTTAAGATGTTTTCAGGCTAATAAATCTGAGAGAGAACATATCACTATTAAACCTGCATTAAAAATATTAAGGGGAGTTTTTCAACCAAAGTAAAAAGCATACTAGTTTAATGTGTTGAAAAACAGTAAGGAATGAAAAATAGAGGAAAGAGTTTATGTACTAGAGAGTGTATAAAACAACAAAAATGTAGCATAAGAGGAAGTGGTAAACTGAGCTATAATAGTCTAAGATTCTTTGTCTAAATGTGGTCAAATTATTTATTTATATCTGATTTGAATAATGTGATCTCTAGGGCACCAATAAAAATAGAAAAATAAATATATAACTAGTAAGCTAACTAAAGAATAGATGGTGAAATAAGACAGATATTATTACCCTATGTATGTGTATGACTGCATGAATGTTGTGTGACTACATCATGTACAATCAGAGAAATAAAAATTTGTGGTCCATTTGTGTAAAAATAAAATTAATAACAGAGTAGAATGAAATAGTAAAATGGTTAATTGAAAATAATTATCATTAGAAAACCTATAGTAAAATGATAAATAAATCCAAATATATTGCTAATTATTTAAACCTAAATGTACTAATTTGAAGAAAACTATCTCCATAGTTAATAAAGTATGGTGTATAAATCATGTGCAACTCATTAGTCTCCCAACAACATAATTTTGTGTTTTCTAGGTTGGAATGCCAACTGTGTTGAAATACCCTTCACTTTCAAATTTTGGATAAAATATTATTTTATAGATAGAATATCTGTATTCTACACATATATCAGACAGTACAACCTTGAAGTGCAGGTAGAACTTTCCCATGCAAAACCCTTGAATAGGGCTGGGGTTATAGCTTAATGTTTAAAAACTTACCTAACACATGTGAGGCACTGGGTTCAATTCTCAACACCACATAAAAATAAATAAATAAAATAAAGATATTATGTCCAACTACAACTGAAAGATATTTTTCAAAAACCCTTTGAACAAAAGAAATTAGGGAGATCTGAGTGGATAATACATGATGCAAGAATAAGCTATATAAACTAAAAAGAAATAACTAATATTATTTACCAGAAAAAGACAAATACTAAATGATTTCAATTATATGAGTTATAACAGTTTATAGTAGGATGTTGCTTATCAAGCACTAGGGAGATAAGCTCCTAGAGAAATAAGCCCTAAGAAGATAGGAGTACAGAAAGTTGCTATGTTGGGTATATTTCAGTTAGACAAGAAGAATAATTTCTGGGCTAGGGTTATGACTCAGCAGTAGAGCACTCGCCTTGCATGTACAAGGCCCTGGGTTCGATCCTCAGCACCACATAAAAAAGGAATAAATTATAAAGTTTAAAAAAAGAAAATTCATAGAGAAGTATTAGAAAGAACACGTGACTAGTTTAAAAAAGAATAATTTCTAGATAACTGTTGTATTACTTCTTGCCTACTAATTAATGATACTGTATTGTGCGCTTAAAATTACCTTAAGATTCATAATTGTTATCATATGCTGCAGGGTGTCCTTCTTTTTAAGGCTGAATAATATTCCATTGTATGTGTATGGCATAATTTCTTATTCTGGTCATTCATTGATGGACACTTAGGTTGTTGCCCCTACTTGGCTATTGTTATTAGGGCTGCAATGAACATGGGAGTGCAGATGTCTCTTCAATTTTCTGATTTTATTTCCTTTAATTATATTCACAGGAATGGGATTTCTGCATTATATGGTAGTTCCATTTTTTAAATTTTTTTAGTAGCCTCCACTTCATTTTCTATATATATAAATGAATACATTTACCACTTTCTGGACAATGAAAGGACTTAGAGTGCTGTAACTGAATTTATCTGAGTTTATCCCTACATATTATTATGATCTTTTGTATTTCATTGGAATCTGTTTTAATGTTTTTCCTTTTATTTCTTATTTTCAGTTTTTTCTATTATTTTCTTAGTGTATGTGAATATTTGTCAATTTTGTCATTTCAAAATAACAAGTATTAGCTTTGTTGGTCTTTCCTATTCTCTATATTGTTTGTTCCTGTCCTAATTTTTCTTATTTCCTTCTTTCTGATAAATTTGGGCTTGATTTTTTCCTTTGTTCCCTTGAGGGGCATGTGAGGTTCTTTATTTGAAATCTTTCTTCTTTTAAATGTAATGTTTATCATTATAATTTTCCCTGATAGATCTATTTTGGCACAGACCATATTTTGGTCTGTTGAGTTTCTACTTTCATTTATTTCAAAATATTTTTATTTCCTTTATAACTTCTTCTTTGAGCCATTGGTTTTTCAGGAGCATATTGTTTAATTTTTCTCAAGTTTATCTTTTTATTGATTTCTAGTTTCATGTCATGGTATTGAAAATAATATTTGGTATGATTTCAATATTCTTTAATCTGTTAAGACTTGTTTTCTTATATAATATATGATCCACACTAAAGAATGCACTCTGTGAACTTGAAAAGTGCATATAATCTGTTATTGTTCAATGGATCATTTTGTATTAAGTCATATATTGTTCAAGTCTGTTGTTTCCTCATTGATTTTCTGTCTAGACGTTCTATTATTGAAAGTGTGTTATCAATGTCTCCTACTGAGTTTCTGTTTCTTTCTATTTGTCTCTTCAGTTCTGGCAATGTTTTCTTTGTATATCAGGTCCTCTGTTGTTGAGAGTAAATGGACTAACAAGTATGGTTGTTCCCTGAATTGACCATTTTATCACTATATAATGAATTTCCTTATACTTTCATTGTGACAGTTTTGGACTCATGTCTATTTTGTCAGATATAAGTATAGCCCCCTGATTCATATGGGTTACCATTTATATGGATATATTTTCCATTCATTCATTTTCAGCTGATGTGTATCTTTAAACCTATAGTGCGTTTCTTGTAAAGAATATATAGTTGTGTCCTGCTTTTGTGTGTTTATCATCCATTCAGCTACTAAGTAGATTTTGATCAGAATGTTTAACTCATTTACCTTCAAAGAACTTTTTATCCATAGAAAGAATTACTATTGTTATTTTGTTATTAATTGTTCTGCCTTATACTTTTTCCCCTTATTCCCTATTTTGTTGTGTTTTTTTGATTTTGTTCATTTTATTTTTTTATGTTATATTTTCATCCTTTTCTATTTTTGATATATATCTATGATAGATATTTTCTTTGTGATTATCATGAGATTACATAAAATTTCTTGTATTTATAATCTTAAATGCATAACAACTTCAATCACATACAAAACTACATATTTACTTTTCTACCACATTCCATGCCATTAATATCATAATTTACATCTTTTCATGTTACATATTATCATATTTTGGAATTACAGTTATTTGTATTTTAACTTTTATATTTGGCCTGAAAGTGATTTACCTAGTACTATTACAGTATTACACTATTCTATATTTTTCTACAGACTTACCATTAACAGTGAATTTTAAATTTTATATAATCCTTTTATATTGACATGAAGACCTCTCTTTATTATTTCATATAAGGCAAGACTACTGATGACAACCCCTCTTAGCTTTTGTTTGTCTGGAAGTCTTTGTTATGGTTAATCTCAACTAAAACTCATGTGGAGTCTTAATTCATCAATGCAGTTGTGTTGGAAGGTACAGACTAGGGTGGGAAGTTATTAGATTCATCATGATGGAGTTCTCATGATAGATTAGTGTTATCTCATAGGAGTAAGTTTGTTCTTGCTCTCATGGTTTTGGATTAGATATCAGGAGAGAGTATTGTCATAAAGCATTATTATCCACAATGTTTCCTTTTTCTGTACATTACTTTCCCTTTTGCTTTCTATCATGAGTTGAGGCAGCTTGATGCTCTCACCAAATATAGATATCCAATCATTAATTTCTCAGACTATAGAATCATAAGCCAATAACCCTCTTTCTTTTATAAATCAACCATCCTCATCTATTCTGCTACATCAATATAGAAGACACTAAGAACTGTTCTCTCTCCCTCATTTGTGAAAGACAGTTTGTCAAGTACAGTCTTTCATGAATCAACAATTTCAATATACCATCTCACTGACACCTGTCCTTCAAGATCTCTCCTAAAAACATCCACCAATTATCTTACAAAGGCTCTCTTCTGTGTCGCAAGTCATTTTTCCACCTGCTGATTTCAAACTTGATAATTTCAGAATTCTTTATTTTGATCAATGACATTTTGATTATTAAGTATCTCTATATGCAATTAAATTCATCTTATTTGGGGATTATTGGGGTTCCTAGAATTGAATGTCCGTTTATTTCGACAAAATTGGGAAGCTTTGGGCCATTATTACTGTGAAGAAGCCTTCTCTTTCATCTGTCTCCTTCATCTCCTTATACCATGACCATTATGTACACATTAACTTTCTTATTTGTTGTACATAATACCATAAGTTTTCTTTTACATTTTTTATTCTTTTTTATATTTATTTTTTAGTTGTATTGAACACAATACCTTTATTTTATTTATTTTTTTTTATGTGTTGCTGAAGATTGAAAGGGCCTTGCACATGTGAGGTAAGCACTCTATCCCTGAGCCAGAATCACAACCCTTATTCTTTTATTTTATTTTTTTTACTCCCTTGCTCTGATGGGTCAACTTTGAATTCATTTGTCTTCATTTTACTTGATCTAGCCTGCCATTAAACCTTCTAGTGAATTTTTCAATTCAGTTTTCATATTTTTAAGGTATAAAATTTCTGCTTGGTAATTTTTAACATTTTCTTTCCCGTTTTGAAAATTTGACTTTGTTCCTGAATTGTTTACTGACCTCATTGAATATCTTTGTAATGCTTATTTTAAACTCTCTCTCAGGTACATCATATATCTCTGTTTTATTAGGGTCAGTTTCTGGTGATTTATTGTATTTCTTTTTGGAATATATTTCCCTGTTTCTTCATTTTCCTTCACTCATTTTATTTTTATCTTTAATAAAATAGAACCATCATATTCTTCATGAATTGTACTAGGAGAGGAAAAGTCCCTTGCCAATTAGCCTAGCCAGATAATCTTGGGGCCTCTCAAAACTTCATGCTAGTCCAACCTGATTTCTTTATTTTAGGGACCACTCAGAAATGTCTACAGTATACTAAGTACCATCAGCTCTCAAGACAAATATTAAAAATGTCAATCCTTTGGGCAACCCCCAGAAAACTCAAATCATTGGAGGCTTTGTCCAAAATTTTTACTTCCCAAAGAGAAGTTCTAGTCTGGGTTTGGTCATATTTTTTTTTCTCTGTACCAAGCTGGGGTAACTATTCATTATGCTAGATCAAATTCAAAATGTTCTCTTTGTTTGCATTAGCCTTGAGCCATCTAGTACATGTCAGGTCCTATTAGCACATTGAGACAGGCAAGACAAAATATATTATTTTTTAATCTTTAGACAAGTTAAGGCATTGGACATCTGGCCCAACTCTTTCACTCTCCAGGAGGAATGTGGGAGCTCATGTTTTTTATTGTTATTGTTTAGGTTTTTTGTCTGCTTACTGTTTTCTGAACTGGGGGAAGAGAATATGGCTATTGACTTCCCAAACCACCAACTTTTGTCTCCCTGATATCTAGATGACTGGAGTTTGCTAGCAAACTTGGGAGAGGTAAAACAGAGGCAGTTCTTTGGGCTGTCCCCATAAAGGATGCATTTTGGGCCTTTTCTTTGCCCCCCAAGGAGAAGTTGAGCAATAAATAGTTTCCTTTTTATTGTTTGCCACTGTTCCAGTGGTAAGATTTGTGGTTACAGTGTCTCATATTTCCTACCAGCTTTGGTGTGGCTGGTTTCTTCCTTAACAAGATATAAGAGCCTCTAAACTAGTTTCTGGATTTCTTGAAAAGGGAATCTGTCTATGTAGTATGTGGATTTGTGGTTATGTGGAAAGGGGGGATCCCAGGGCTTCTTATTCCACTATCTTGCTAATGTTTATTTTCCCCATTTGTATTTATATATGAAAACAGTTGGTAATTTGAAAATAAAAAAATTTAAAATACCATTTTTGATGACATCAAAAATATTAAATAACACAATGGATTTAGTCTGACATAATCTCA
The DNA here is from genome assembly GCF_052094955.1 of Ictidomys tridecemlineatus. Taxonomy (NCBI): domain Eukaryota; kingdom Metazoa; phylum Chordata; class Mammalia; order Rodentia; family Sciuridae; genus Ictidomys; species Ictidomys tridecemlineatus. The sequence continues at coordinate 27,836,618 of NC_135493.1, read as the reverse complement.
ATATCATGTATATCCATAAGACTTGGATCCTAATTAGAATAAGATGAATTACATGTCTGTGTAAATACATCAAGATAGATTCTACTGTCATGTATAACCAAAAAGAACAAACAAAAATAAATTAATTTTCAAAAACTGGAAAAAAAACAAAAAGCTAGGAATAAGTCCAGTAAAGACTTATAAAGACATCTATATAGAAAAATCTAAAATATTAGAGATAAATAAGAATGCAAAGTTCTGGTGAGATTCCACATAGCTATCGTGTGCTGTATGTTTCAAAAAGCTACAAGAAATGTTTTCATTTTGAATGTTTTTGTAATAAAGAAGTCATAAATGTTTAAAGAGGTAGATATGTTCAACCTGACTATACAGTATGTACATATATTGGAACACCACGTGGTAACCCATTAATAAGTATGACTTTTATATTTTTGTGTACCAGTTAAAGTTAAGTAAAAATAAAAAATTAAATAAGCATAAATGGAGGGATAATTCATATTCATGAGTTTTTCTATTCAATATAGTCAAGATGTCAGTTTTTCTCCAATTCATTTATAGCTTCAATCAATGTTTTTCCTTTTAAAACTACAGCAAGTTTTTCCTGTAATTTGACACACCTGTTCAAAATTACCCAGATAAATGCAAAGGAACAAAAATAGTCAAAATCATCATATAAAAAATAAAGTAGGAAGAATCACTTTACCCCAAATCAAGATTTCTCATAAACTTATAGTAAATTAGGTACTGTGTTGTTAGCACCAGGATATTAAGTAGACAAATGTAACAGGAGAGAAAGTTCAGAAGCAATCCCTGACATGAAATGGCATTTGTTTGATGCTGAAGTGGCAAATCAGACTGTGGCGATAATGACTGTCTTCATGGTAAATGGTTATGGGTCAATTGAATAACCATGCGGAAAAATAAAATGACTCCTACCTCATATTATATAAAGAATGAATCCCTAATTCATTAAACATCTGAAAATTTAAAGTAAAATATTCAAGGTTTTAGAACTTGTCATAAGAGGATATATTCATACCTTTGGATACTAAAAGGTTTCATAAGGAAGGCAAAAATATTGAGGTTAAACTGGGGAAACATACTGGCCAAATTATATTGTTATATTGTTGGACGAACAAGTACATAATGATGAATCACAAAACTACATACAATTATAATACAGCAATAAAATATTGAAAAAAAGAAGATTCTCTCTCTCTTCTCTCTTTCTCTCTCTCTCTCTCTCTCTCTCTCTCTCTCTATATATATATATATATATATATATTATAAATTAGACTATATTAAAATTATGGACTTAGATTAATTAAAGTACACCATAAAGAAAGTCAGTCCACACAATGGGAAAAGATATTTGCGATTCATATAAGCAAGAAAGAACTCATGTCTAGAATATTAAAAGAATTCTTATATATCATCATGAAAATGACCAACAACTGAATGGAAATGGGCAAATTTTTTGTCCAAAAGATAATCATGAAGAAAATGTTCTTTTTTATATTGCTTTTATTTTTTTCATGTTATTTTTTACTTTTATTTTTAATTGATTTTTAAAAAAATAAATGAAAGCAGAATGCATTACAATTCTTATTACACATATTCAGCACAATTTTTCATATCTCTGTTTGTATATAAAGTATGTTGACACTAATTCACATCTTAATACATGTACTTTGGATAATGATGTCCATCACATTCTACCATCCTTGCTAATCCCCTGCCCCCTCCCTTTCCCTCTCACCCCTCTTCCCTATCTAGAATTAATTTATTCTTCCCATGCTCCCCCTCCCTACCCCATTATGAGTCAGCCTCCTTATATCAGAGAAAACACTTGGCATTTGTTTTTTGGGGGTCAGCTAACTTCACTTAGCATTATCTTCTCCAATGCCAACCATCCATTTACCTGCAAATGCTATGATTTTATTCTCTTTTATTGCTGAGTAAAATTTCCTTGTGTATAAATCCACATTTGTTTTTTATCCATTCATCTACTGAAGGGCATCTAGGTTGGCTCCATAGTTTAGCTATTGTGAATTGTTCTTAATTAATATTTTAAACAAGAAAATTTAAAACCATAATGATATATTACAAATTTTATAAAAATGGTTAAAATTAAAACATTTGACAATACAAAGTGTTAGCAATGATATGGAGCAAATGAAATTCTCCTTGCTGGTATGAGTAAAAATTAATACTTCCACTATGAAAAACTCTTCAGCAACATGTACTAAAACTGAACATGTACTCATGTTTTTGATCAGTAATTACCTTCTTAAATATATGCAAAATTCAAATATTTATAGATGTTAAGGAATATAGAAATGTTTTTCATGAACGCCAACATCAATGATGGAGTGCATACTTTAAGTTTAGCTACACAGAACTTCATGGAATGTCAAACATTGTATTGAGTAAAATGGAACAAATACCACACAGTAGATATTATCTATTCTAGTTATAAAAAGATAAAAATTGGCAAAAGCCAATCTAAAAAAAATGTGATAATTTAAAAATGTGATTTATTTTTGGAGAGGCAGGGAGTAATAACTGGAAGTGGTTATAAAGACAGCTTTGGGTTTGTTGTTAATATACTATTTCCAGAATGTGGGATTAAGGAAGTAGGAAGTTTGAATGTTTGAACTTTTTTTCTAAATATATTATTAGCTATATAATAGGACATGGGGCTGTGGCTCAGCAGCAGAGTACTTGCCTAGCATGTATGAGGCATTGGGTTTGGTCCTTAGCACCACATACAAAAATAAATAAAATAAAAGCCTGCTGTCTATCTACAACTACAAAAGATTTTTTTAAAAAATATATTATTAGCTGTAATAATGTTACCTAAAATATTAAAAGCTTCTGGGCTGGGGTTGTGGCTCAGTGGTAGAGTGCTTGCATCACATATGTGAGGCACTGGATTCCATTCTCAGCATTGCATATAAATAAATAAATAAATAGGGACTGGGGTTGTGGCTCAGCAGTAAAGCACTTGCCTAGCATGTGTGAGGCCCTGGGTTCAATCCTTAGCACCACATAAAAATAAATAAATAAATGTACTATGTACAACTACAACTAAAATATAAATATTTTAAAAAATAAGTAAAGGTCCTTCAACAACTAAGAACATATTTTTTAAGAAAAGCTTTTAACTATTAAGAAGATGTTCTAATTGGCCTAACTTAATTCATATACTGACCATGATCCCATCTGCTGAGGTCACTGTTGTCACTGTTAGGGTTATTCAGTGGCACTCTTTTTTTCTTTGACATTATTATACAAGGACACAATATCTTTATTTTGTTTATTCATTCTTGTGTGGTGCTGAGTATCAAAACCACTGCCTCACATGTGCAAGGCAAGTGCTGTGCCACCAAGCCACCACCCCAGTGCTCAATGGCACTTTTTAAGAACAGAATGTAAGCAGAGATATCAGAAAGAGGAAATGATCAAGATGGTGACATGGGTCATATAAATACCACTAAATCAAAGTACCCCCAAAAATGTTGGATTTGGAGTAAATAAGTATCAAAAAAGTTAACCTGAAGAATTTTGGTTCTGCTATGGTTTGGATGTGATGTGTTTCTCAAAATCTCATGTGATTTTTGGGATGGGCTTACTTGCTCAGCATGATATTCTCCAACTCCATCCAATACCTGTCTTCTTTCTGATAACTGGATGCTGATCCATAATGGGGGTGCATGGGAAAAATGGAGAAATTTTGATTGGGCAAACAGGAGGGAGGCAGGGAGGGGACATGGGGGCAGGAAACATGGTAGAATGAGAGGGACATTATTACCCTAAGTACATGTATGACTACACATATGGTATGGCACTACATTGTGTACAACCAGAGAAATGAAAAGTTGTACTGCAAATGTATACAATGAATCAAAATGTATTCTGCTGTCATATATACCTAATTAAAATAAATAAATTTTTACAAAGCAGGAAATAAAGCCCATGTGTGAGACAATGCAAGGAAGCTTAGAGGTGAAACAATCAGATTATGAGAGCCTTAATCTAATCAGTGAATTGATCTGGTAATGAGATTAGCTGAGTGGTAACTGAAGGTATCTAGGGTGTGTCTTGAGGAGGTGGGGCATTTCAAGTATGCCTTTGGGGTATATATTTGTATCTGACCAGTGGAGATCTCTTTTTCTACCCCTGATCATCATGTGAGCCACTTTCTTCCATCATACTCTTCCACCTGATGTTCAGCCTCACCTCTAGCCCTCAGGAATGGAGCTGTCTGTCTATGGACTGAGAACTCTGAAATGGTGAGCCTCCAAATAAACTTTTCCTCCTCTAAAATTGTTCTTGTAAGATCTTTTAGTCACAGCATCAAAAAAGCTGACTAAAACAGAAATTGGTACCAAGCAGTAGAGTTGTTGCTATAACTAACCTGACCATGTGGTTCAGACCATGTGGTTCAGAAGCTTTTTGGAATTTTAAAGAGGAGTTTTGTGATGTTCAGAAATACAAGCTGAAAATGCTTTAGATTGTTGTATGGGGAGTTTAATGGTCAATTCTGGTGGGAGCTCAGAAGCTTAGAATTCCAACAGTACCATGGACAGTGAAGAAAGGGCCCAAGAAGGAAAAGGAGGATGCTATTGGTATTGGACAAAAAGCTATTTATGTGATGTTCTGGTTGAGAAATTGTCTTCATTTTGATTGTGTCATAAGACTTTCTGTGAAGCTGATTTCAAAAGCAGTGGACTTCTTAATCTGGTGGAATAAATTTGCAGACAGCATAGCATTCAGGCAGTGGCATGAATATTGCTGGTGGCTTTTAGCAAAATTTGTTGTGATAATCAGGAGCAGAAAGCAGAGCTGAAACATTTGGAAACTCTTGGACTTGAAAGATGGAAGTAGAATTTGTGTTAAGGAAGTTGCAATTGTTGAAGACATTACTGCCACTAAAGAAATGCTAAAGACTTTGCAAAGAGACAATAAGAAAGATGGTTTGAGGGCATCTCAGTAATTGGCAAGATCATATCCATCTCAGACTCAAGGAAGTAAAAGTAAAAAAATCTCTTGAGAAGTGACCAGTCTGGTATCCTTTTTGCACAAGGTAGGTTAGGAAGTTTTTTCAACATGCCCAGACACCAAAACACTCAGAGTCTGCTGCAGCCAGGTTCTCTGGAGGCTTTACTATGGCTGGAGATGGTGGCAGACTTTGGCATCAACCATGTAGTGCCAGTTCTTATGGAATGTAGGGAGCTGAAATGAGGGGGTCATGGAGGATTCCACAAAGAGTTCAAGGAAAGAACTGGGAAGCCAGAAAAAGTGTAGCATGATTGGAATACTTGCAGACAGCACTTGAGAAGGTGATGTATGCAGATGAGAAGAAGAAACAAAACCTGCAGTATAATCCACCAATATTACAAAATGCCAGTACCATGGGACATCATCCTAGGAAAACTGTAGGAATCTAGCAGAGATAAGCCAACAGAAAGGTAACTTGGGCTTCAACCAGCAAGGCCACAGGAGGGGATCTATACAAGTCTTTTGGAAAGAACATTATGATGAGATGTGTTCTAGATGCCAGACACAGAACTAAAGGCTTGTTTGCCCAGATGGATTTCAATCTTACTTTGGTCCCATCCCTTCTTTCTATGCTCCTATTTTTCTAAATGTAAATGTTTACTATGGGTGTTTATATATTGGATACTTGTAAATTGCTTTTGATTTTTAGAGGAACTTATGATGCAAGTTTGCCCTGAGGCTCAGAGGAGACTTTGGATTTGAATTTTTGGGCAATCCTTGAACTGCTGAGACAATGGGGTCTCTTGTAAATCAACTAAATACTATTTTGCATTGTGAATGTTTATGAGCTTTTGGGGAATAGAGGTGGAATGTGATGGTTTGGATGTTATGTGTCCCCCCAAAGCTCATGTGTGAAATAATGCAAGGACACTTAAGGTAAAATGATCCCATCATGAAAGCCTAAATCCAATCAGTGAATCTATCTGGTGATGAAATTAACTGGGTGGTAACTGAAGGCACCGAGGGTGTGGCTGGAAGAGGTTGGGCATGTGGGGTATATATTTGTATGTGTAAAATGGAAATTTCACTTTGTGCTTTCTAATTATTATGTGAGCTACTTCCCTCCACCATCCTCTTTCACCATGATGTTCTGCCTTATCTCAAGCCCTGAGGAATGGAGCCAGCTGTCTAAGAACTATGACCATGAGCTTCCAAATAAAACTTTCCTCCTCTAAATTTGTTCCTGTCAGGTCTTTTAGTCTCAGCAGGAAAAAAAAACTGACTAAAGCATGTCTTATTAGAAGAAAAAGGAGGCAAACATTCATTCAAAAATAAAAGTAGCAATTCTTTCAAAAATATGAAAGCATTCAATGAGTAAAATGCTTCCTGCTGAGACCTCAAATAGATAAAATTGAAAGGAATAAGTGAATTAAGGGTCATTGGTGATATATATGACAAGAATTTCAGTGGTATGAGAGGAGAAGACATCTGATTACAAGCAAAACTTGATTGCATTAGGATGAAGAATAAAAGAGTACCTTTGGAATCTGACGAAATCTATGAACCTTCTTACCCCAAAGATGCATATACACACATACACATAAAATAATGTATTTTATTTTAATGAGTTTGTATACCTATTGATACCTACATATTAATACTATCTCAGTAAATCTTAGTGCAAGATATTCTTAGAAGGAACTTGCTTAAGAGGAAGACATGAGAGCAAGAACTAAAGTGAGAACAGTATTGAGAAAGACCTGAGGTGCTAATGTGTGGGTTGTTTTGTTTTGTTTTGTTTTTGTACCAGGGATTGAACTCAGAGGTACTCAACCATTGAGCCACATCTCTATTTTGTATTTTATTTAGAGATAGGGTCTCACTTGGTTGCTTAGCACCTCACCATTGCTGAAGCTGGCTTTGAAATTATGATCCTCCTGTCTCAGCCACCGAAGCCACTGGGATTACAGGCATGCACCACCATTCCCAGCTAATGTGTTCTCTTTTTAATGGGAAAATTTGAACATAGTTGTAAACTTCTGAACAAGAACTTATACAAATGAAGAAATTATAACATGCCAGACAGAAGAAATAACTGAAGACAAAGGTTAATAGTATGGACAAGATAGGAGAAGATAAAAGCAAGACAAAAAGCAGAAGTAATAAACAGAAGTTTTTTCTCCTCTTGTTCTGAGACTGAAAGGAATAATTTGATAGCAGAGGAAGCTATAAATAAATTTATGGATGTGGTAACAGGGAGTTATGCAGCTTCATTGCCATTAAACTCTGTTTTCTTTATGAAGAAATAAAATTATCTACAGAATAAAGGGAGGGAAGATAAAAAAAAAACTAAAGACATTTATTTTAGGATTCAGATAATCTTCCTGATATTTATTTTTAGTGTTTTCATTGAGTAATGATTTGAGAATCACATGTTTTGGGCATTAAACTGAGATACACTCGAGGCATAGCCTTTGCCTTGGAGGAATTCACAGTTTAACAATTGAACAAGTTCCCTCATGTGATAGTGGCTGCTTCAAAGACCAGAATGAGAAGGATTATAAAGCTGGACTTTCATTCACCAAGAGGTAGTATCTGTGATAGAAATAGAGAACACTACATATGTGTCATTCTTTTTACATGTGCATAAAGTTTGCTCTCAGATTATTAAAAGTATAAAGTCACTTATGCTATGAGAGGAAGAATTATACTAATTTTATTTCAGGGATTATCTTAATCTTATTTCAAATTGTACCTTACTTCTGAAATAACTTCCATAAGTTTACCTTTTTTAAAATATATGGTTTCCTGATTTTTAACTGTACCACGCATGCAAAAGAGCCCTCCAGTTGTAGCATTCACTTCCTATATTATATGAATTTGATTTGAACATCTGAATTTCACTGTCTTTTCAAACAAGTTTGTCATTTGTCTCTCTTATGCATAATCCCTGAAATCCATTTTTCAATGTTTTATAAATAATAGAATTTGTGATTTTTAAAAAGAAATTAACTCTCCTATTCTAGTACATGTGAAATAATATATAGGAACAGTATAGCAGTTAATACTTTTAACTGTTGGCCAGTCTAATTATAATTTTTACTGTTTTATTACTTTGTCTACTGTTTGTCTTTCTTTCTAGTTTCCCTTCCTCTTATTATTCCCCCTTTTTAAATAAATTTTCTTGAAACCTCTTAGTAGACCCCTATAAGATTTTTTTAGTTGCTTAACACCTCCATGATCATATTTAGGTTAAAGGATTTTCTTTATTAGATTAATGTACATCCAAGTGACATCTAAAATGAATGAAATGATTTAAAACCATAGTCGCTATATCTAGTGATAGTGTCATACTAAGATTTCCAATGGCACATCCTGATACAAAGGAAAGAGTTCAAGAAGTGATGGTGAGGCAGCTTGGATTTTAATTCCTCATCTCCTATTAATGCTATATGTAATTAACTAAATCATTTAATTAACCAAAAATATATATTTGAGAAGTTGAGGGTGTTTGGTTAGGACTTGAAAAAATAATTTCTAAGTTTGTTCATCTTTGATTAATTCTCCAAATAATCCAGAATTGAGAGTGTCCTAGATTCTTCCCTTGAAATTTACCATTAATTAGCTATGGGTTCTCAAAAAGCAAAAATCTCTTTGAAACACTATTCTGTAATGTGAATATTATAGAAACAAGAGGGAGAACATTACAAGAGGAAACTTCAGAAAAACACAACCCAATGAACTCAATCTACTCATTTCCCAGAATTTTGCCATATTGATGCTATGACTTTCAGTAGAAACTGGGGTCAACTTAATAAAGTGATATGACTACTTTATTAATCAAGTAGAATTATTAGTGGAACCATATATATACATGATCATTAAGCAAGACTGATGAATTTTATATAGACAAACAAGTGAGTGGAAATATGATCAGTACCTGCTTGAGAATATGTAGTAAGTTGACTGTTGAAAACATATGATGGCATGGAATTACCATAGCCTGATATTCTCTATCCATAAAAGGCAAATATTTACTATTACTACCTTTCATTAAATGTTGCTCTGTCCTACAAACCAAAGTTTCTATAAAGTGACTTTCTACTTTTCACTTTATTCTCTGACCCCATAGCATATCTCTCAGGGGGGCAACATGATTTCCAAATTCTTAGAATATATCACACTGATTTCACCCTGCATTATAAGCAGTAGCTGTAAGGGAAAACACTGAAGCCTGTCATCACAGATTGTAGTTTTTGAATGAGACAATGCATTTTAAAACACTTAATTTTGGTTAAGGCTATTGTTAAAATACTGTTTGAAATACTGTTATTTGGGACTGAGAGGAAAAAAGGACACAAGGATCTTTTCCCTAAAAGAGTTTAAATTAATATCACTAATAATTACAGATAATATTTACTGAGCTCTTAGTATCTTCTTGCTCTCATGCTAAATACTTTACATCCATCTTCACAGCCTCCATCTGAGAATGGTATGTTATTTCTCTTTCACAGATGAGAAAAAGTAAACCTAAGTGGATTAAGTAACTTGCATAAGATCACACAACTAATAAGTGACAGAGTAAGGACTTAAATGTAAGCAGTTTGAATCTAGAAAATCTAGTCAAAGACTGTGTTGGAACTCAGAGAAGACCTCTGTTTGGGATAAAATAAGGGTATTACATTATTGGATTAATACCCATTCTAATAAGAAAATAACAACCTTAATTTTGTGCTGTAAGGATGTGAAGTAATTGGTATTTGTACTTTTTACTATGAGAAGGTAGAGTAAATTTTAACCCAAATATGTTTTTTAAAAGAAATTTGCCCACTTTAGTTTTAGTTCCAGATCCACTTAGTTTGCTCTGTGACAGCCATGCTATTTTTGCTTTTCAAATTTACAAAGTTTGAATTACTCATTACAGTTTACCATTGATAGTTTTAGACAAGTGCCCAACATGTGTCCTAAATGTTTATACCTAATGAATTTGGAAACTGTCATGTGTCTTCATATGAATAAAATATGTGTTAAGTTGTGATAAAGTTGCAACTAAATATTTAATTAATTTAAATTACTTTCATCCCATCAAAGCTTCAGAGAGTTGAGCTCAGTGGCTCAGGCTTATAATTCCAGTGGCTCAGGAGGCTGAGTTAGGAGGATTGAGAGTTCAAAGCCAGCCTCAGCAAAAGTGAGGTGCTCAGCAAGTCAGAGAGATCCCGTCTTTAAATAAAATACCAAATAGGGTTGGGCATGTGGCTCAGCAGTTGAGTGCCCCCCGAGTTCAATCCTCAGTATTCCCCCCAAAAAAGTTAATCAATTCATTAGTAGGCAGTTTATAGCTGGTTTTTTGATTTTTCACCATTGATCCACTCTGTATTTTGATTAGAGAACTTAATGTATGCACATTAAAGATAAATATTAGCAAAATATAATATTGCTATTTTGTTAATTGTTTTCTCAATACATTGTAGACCCTGTATTCCTTTCTTTCTTACTGTATTCCTTTCTGAGTGGATTATTTTCTCTAATTGTATGTTTTCATTTATTAAATTTTTATCTTTTGTGTGTCTATGTTAGGTTTTTGCTTTGTGGTTACCAAAGTTTACATAAAATATCACATAGTTATAACAAGCTATTTTAAGCTGATAGCATCTTTTGTAAAATATTTATTTATTTTTTAGTTGTAGTTGTACACAATACCTTTATTTATATGTGGTGCTGAGGGATTGCACCCAGGGCCTCACACTTGCTAGGTGAGCACTGTATACGACTGAGCCACAACCCCAACTCAGGCTGATAGCATCTTAACTTTGACTGCATTAAAGCTGTAGGACTTTGTCCTTTCATTATCCAGCAAGAAGTCTTCTGTTAGAGGTCTATGTCTTTAGCTTCAGTCTCTTATTTGTGTCTCCTTTCCATTTCTTGTAACAGGATATTTATTATAATTTCAAAAACAACTATGCTTTTTATATTTCAGTTTTTAGAATTTACATGTTTAAATATTGAATGAAAGAAGTCTATTTCAGAACAAGTTTTTTTTCTTTTCCAACATTTTATTGGTGCATTATAGTTCTAAAAAGTTCCTTATTTACTCTTCACATGTTTCCATCTGCTTACCATTCCCATAACTTTACTTAAAATGCCCTTATCAAGAGAACTGATACATTTATTTGCTGAAACTAATGAACATTTTTGTTTCATCTTCCTCAACCATTCAGCAGCATTTAACAGAATTTGTCATTCCTTCTTTCTCACAATATTTTCCTCTCTTAGTTTTCACCTCATAGATGACTCCTTTTCCACCCTCTGACTAGTTACTCTATAACTCTACATTTTAGCTCCTCCTTCTCCCAAGACTTCCATTGTATTGGAATTCCTGAAGGACACAATTCTAGCTGGGCACAGTCATGCACATCTGTAATATCAGCAATGTAGGAGGCTGAGACCAGAGTATTACAAGTTCAAGACGAGCCTCAGCAAATTAGCAAGACCCTCAGCAACTTCAAGAGACCCTATCTAAAAATTAAAATATAAAGGAGTGGGTAAAGTGGTAAAGCGCCTCTGGGTTCAAACTCCAATATCAAAAGTCACTATTCTAGATTATCTTCTTTTCCCTATCTACTCTCTGTCTTGGTGTTAATAATTTACACAGCACTGATTACTTTATGGAGACTTAGTTCTTAAATGTATATGTCCAGCATATATAGCTTTCCTGAGCTTAAGACAGTATACTCAATATTCATTTTACTATCTCTTATGTATTTCAGAGATGTTTCAAATAGGGATGATAAAATTAAACTCTTGAACTTCCCCAAACTTATTCCTCTCCAAGTCTTAACAAAAGTGACAAAAAAAAAATAGTACCACATTACTATTGATTTGCTTGTTCAGGTCAGAAAATGTGGACCTATCTATGTTATTTCTTTCTTTTTCCTCAGTTTAACATGTATTCATAATCACAAATGCACATTCATCTAATGCACCCATTAGAAAATTCTGGGGATCTCAGTCCCAAAATGCCTCTAAACCTATCTACTTTTCTCCATATCTATTGCCGTATTTTATCACAGGCCTTCTTATCTCTCATTTGGATTGCCATATTCATATTTCCCCCATCCCTATCAGCCTGTCATAATCCATTCTAAACAAAATAACTGGAGTGATTTTTAATGTAACCATGTGAATATAATCATGTCACCCTCATGCTTAAAATTTTAATGGTTTTTAAATGCATTCAGAATATAATTGAAAACCTTTATCATGATCTGCAAATTCTGAATAACCTCGCCCCAAACTCTGTTTTACTTAGTACCACTCATGCTCTCACTTGTTATATCCTTAATACAATGCATTTTTTAGTCCCCACGAGAAAACCACCTCAGGGCTTTAATTCTTGCTCTATAATCTTCCTTAAAGTTTATTCACCAATAAATTTGCATGAATCCTTGTCATTCAGGTTTCAGCCTATATGCCACTTGTGCATACAACCCCTTCATGACCATTTAAATAATGTTTCCCATATTATTATCTGTCATAAGTCTATTTACTTCCTATTATTTGTCAAGGACTGTTATTATTGGGTTTGTTTGGGTTTTGTTCTTCTTATGTAAATATTTTATTTATATATGACAGCAGAATGCATTACAATTCTTATTACATATATAGAGCACAATTTTTCATATCTCTGGTTGTATACATAGTATCTTCTCACCAATTCATGTCTTCATACATGTACTTTGGATAATAATGACCATCACATTCCCCCATTATTAATTACCCCCTGCCTCCTCCCTTCCCCTCCCACCCTCTGCCCTATCTAGAGTTCATCTATTCCTCCCATGCTCCCCCTCCCTATCGCACTATGAATCAGCCTCCTTATATCACAGAAAAACATTCAGCATTTGGTTTTGGGGAATTCACTAACTTCACTTAGCATTATCTTTTCTAACTCCATCCATTTACCGGCAAATGCCATGATTTTATTCTCTTTTATTGATGAGTAATATTGCATTGTGTATATATGCCACATTTTTAATCCATTTGTCTATTTAAGGACATCTAGGTTGGTTCCCCAGTTTAGCTATTGTGAATTGTGCTGCTATAAACATTGATGTGGCTGTGTCCCCGTAGCATGCTGTTTTTAAGACTGAGGAGAGGGACAGCTGGGTCAAATGGTTGTTCCATTCCCAATTTTCCAAGAAATCTGTTTTTTTTGTTTTGTTTATTTAGAAT